>NC_092813.1:25820333-28497499 GCF_040954645.1 Diabrotica undecimpunctata | reverse complement strand
GGAGAGTTGCGCCACAAAATATTTAATAAGAAAGTTTGGTTGGGGTTAATTCTGATTTGTCTAAACATCTTTTTTATATCAGATGTGAACACATACTTAAAGAGTCTAAAATTGACTAAAGTGTCAAATAGTTCTGGTTGTGTGGTGTAACCCTTTAACATAATATCATTAAGGCTAAAACCAGAAGTGGTTTTCATGGATGCGTCAAAAACTACGCGCAAACGAGTTGTGAGAGAAGTGTCTTTTTCTACACTGTGGTGAGGCAAGAAATATTTGTTTTCTGAGTGTACATTCTGCAGAGACAACGGAACCTATTTTGCATGTCCTAATTCAACATACTCATGTATAAAAGATTTATATTGTTTGTAAAGAGAGTCATTTTTTGAGAATTTGTTCTCCAAATTTAGAAATCGCCTTCGCGCCATTTGGAAAGAGTCGCCCAATTTATTATTTTCATTAGGCGTGCATAGGGGTAAATCTACTTGGAACTGTCCATTCGGTAGGATTTGTGTTGTGGCTTTAAATATTTTCTCAGCCTTTTCATTATCAGGACTTAAATGCTTTATTTCGGGAACTTCTTCAATGTCCCAAAACCTTTGGAGAAGATTATTTATATTTTCTTCTTCAGTGTGAGATTGAACAAATAAAGAAATATGATTCGAGTGCGAATAGTTACAGTTTGAGTGAGAGTGCATCTTTTTCTTAGATGAAACTTGTGGAGATAGGTTACCGAACATGACATATCCTAAATGAGTATTTTGAAGCACTGGAAGACCTGCTCCAATATGAATTAAACCATCCTTTAATAGATCACAGTAAATTTCTGCACCTAATAAGAGATCGATTCTCCCTGGAGAGGAGTAAGAGGGATCACTGAGCTTTATGCCATCTGGTATTTTTATTTTGCTACTATCTAGAGGTACCTGAGGTATTTTACACGTAATATTATCCAAAACTGCACATGATACTTCAAATTTCATATTGAAATGATATTTATTTAACTGTTGTCTTTATTCAATTTATAATGTCTTTATTAAAAGGTTAATTTTAATATTAATTAATATATTATATATAATGTAATTATATAATATTATATAATATATATATATATATATATAATATATATATAATTTTAATAATAATTAATTTAATATTAATTTTAATTTATTAAAAAGCACGATAACTTATATTAATTTATTTAACTACTCAATAATACATAATTTATTTTATACGAACGCTACAATTAAAATCGCGGGCGCGTCTTCAGATTTAACTGATTCCTTCAATGAAAAATCCATTATTATATATGAAAACACAACTGGCCTAGAATTCAGGAGAACCCTCTGATTTAGACTAGAAGGTCAATCCGGGTCATCGTTTCAACCTTTCCTTTCAGGTAAATTCTCTGCCAGCCGCTAGAATTATCTTGTATAATCTACAACATAACAGAATTAGTTATAATATATTTACGGTTATTTTAGGCCATGATATTTATCGTAACAATATCATTGGTTTTATATGGGAAAAATTCAATGTTTACCATTTCATTTGAGATGGAACAATTTTGAGAGATTGTGGAAATTTGTAATCTTTTATTAGTGGTAGAGTAATTTAGTTTATTTACTAAATCTTTTGTTGCAAAGCTCGATTGAGATCCATTATCGAGAAGACATCTTGCGTGTAGAGGTTGTCCACTTTCAGAGTAAATTGTTACCAGCGCTGTGGCTAGCAAAACTTCGTTTTTTGGATTGAAAGTTGAGAGAGAAGAGATGCAAGATGAATTTTGACTTTGTGTGTCTGAAAATAGACAATATTCATTTGTCTGAGTGCTTAAGTGAGTGTTTGGTGATTCATTATATGGATGTGGAGAATTAATTCTTTGAGTAACTTGGGCATTATTACTCCTTTGAGAAGCATGAAAATGACTTTGAGAGATATGTGGTGTACTATGGCGAGTTTGTGAATCACCCTGTATACTTGCGGACGATTGAGAGGTTTGTGGTGCATTAAAGCGTGATTGTTGCCTATTGTCGTGTCTTTGATTACCATCATGTGAATTTGAAGCACTTTGATTGCTTCGAGTGGGAGAGAATAAATTATTTTCATGAGTGTGAGAAAAATTATTTTCTTCATGCAGAAGTGTATTGTGCTTTTTATTGCAAATTTTACATGTGTATTTAGAGATGCATTTATCAGTAAAATGCTTAGTTCCAAAACAGTTTCTGTAAAGCTGTGCTTGCTTTACAAAATTAAACCTTTCTCGAGAATTCGTGTCTTTAAATAGGTTACACTGATATATTTTATGACCAGTTTGTTTACAAAATATGCAATTTTCATAGCTAGATTTATTATTATTTGTAGTGGAAATATGAGCAGTTTTTTGAGTGACTTTATTATTAAACTTTGACTGAGTTTCAGTGTAATTAAGTTTCTCTAAAACATCACATCTTTTTTCTAGAAATTCAAAAAATTGTTTGAGTGTTGGAACATTCTTAGAACCTACTTCATATTTAAAAGCCTTGTGAGAAGCAAAATCTATTTTTTCTAAAAATATTTCTATTAAAAGGAGGTCCCAATGTCCAATTGGAACTTCGAGATTACTAAGAGCTTGAAGCGTTTGCTTCGTGTGTACAAGAAAATCTCTTAGTACCTGAGGAGCGCATTTAACTAGAGATTGAGACTTTAACAGCTTTTTTATAAGAGTACTAATCACTCGTGATTTGTCATCATATCTTTCTTTTACGGTTTTTATAGCGATAGCAAAATTTGCATCTACTACTTCGATACTGCTAATTAAGTTTAAAGGTTCTCCTTTGAGGAAAGATTTTAAATATATAAACTTTTGTACATTATTTAAACTTGAATTGTTTGTGATCAGAGTTTTAAATAGTTGAAAGAATTCATTGAATTCTGAGAAATTTCCGGTAAAGGTTTTCATGCTAATTTCAGGCAGCCTCGCACTGGAAACAGCATTATTATTTGAGCTAGGTGCTTTATTTTCTGTTAAATTCTATTAATAAATATAAGGTTGAATGCTCGAATAAATGAACTTTGATCAGATAAAAGGCATATATCGAGCACAGTTTAATTAAATCTTGCCCAAGTACTTTCGATCCCTAGATCATCTTCAGGGGCATCTGAAATAAGCCAAGAAACGTTTTTTTATAACCAAAGAAATTGATTAACTTCGATAAAACTCGAAGTTTTATGGTTGAAAAAAGTTTTTTATATGATTAACGTTTATAGACTTACTTCGTCAATTGTGGCCTATCAAAGCCTTATGATCAAATTTTGCAACAACATCCTTGGTTTCTAGTCAACGACTCCTTTAACAACATAGAAGATGAGGTCTCTCGCTTACAATCCACCAAGAAGAGAAATCTTACCAACAAATTAAACCGTTTGATTTTGCAAAAACAACAGAGAAGCACCTCAACACTTATGCATAAGTTTTCAGATCATCAATTTCATCCTAGAGTCTTAAATCTAAGTAACACTAACTTTTCAGAGGATGAACTGTATTTTTTAGGATTAGGCCTTAAGTTTTCTTGTCAGAATTTTAGGTTAAGTGACTCAGTGCTGGGAGGATTTGCGGTAGAGCTGGACACTCTAATAGAAGGTATGACTAACAATGCTGATACTAAACAATATTTGAGAAACTCTTGCATTAGTTTACTTCAACAACAACAATGTAAGTACAAACGCAATTTTCATAGAAATCACCATAATTTTAAAAAACAAAAGGATTTGCTAAAATCAATTAAACAAAAAATTGATAGAGATTCTCTTGTACTCAGCAAGGCTGATAAGGGTAATTGTGTTGTAATCTTAGAACAAACTCAATACATAGAGAAAGTAGAATCTTTTCTTTCAGATAACAGTTTTGTAGTTTTGGAAAAAAATCCACTTAACACCTTTATTAATAAAACAAAAGCAATGGTCAAATTGTTTAATGATACTATTACTAAATATAACAACAGAAAGTTAATTGTATCTAATCCTATAACACCTAGGTTATATGGACTTCCTAAAATCCATAAACACAATTGTCCCATAAGGCCGGTAGTAAGTTTTTGTAATACTCCAGTTTCTATTTTATCAGAGTTTATTTACAACACAATTCAGTCTATCACTAATTTTAAACCTAAGTTCTCCATCAAAAATTCTTTAAATCTAATAGAACGGTTAAATAACATTAGGATAGAAGAGGGTTTTTATTTAGTTTCTTTTGATGTTTCCAATCTGTTTACTTCTGTACCAAGAGATGAAACATTACCTTTAGTACACAATCTTCTAGACAATTGCAACATATCAGCAAAAGACAAAGATGCTATCTTAACTATACTTAAATTCTGTCTGGATCAGGACTTCTTTCAATTCAATCAAAAAATATACAAACAACCAACAGGTTTAGCAATGGGATCTCCACTATCACCTTTTCTGGCTGACATTTTCTTAGACAGCTTAGAACAGAAGTTTGTTAACAACAACAACAAAATAGTTTTTTGGTCAAGGTATGTTGATGATTGTATAGCTATCATACAGGGAACCCAAGATGATGCTTTACAGATTCTGGATGATCTTAATAACCTCCACCCCAACATCTCTTTTACTCTGGAACCAGAATCTGATAAAAAGTTGAACTTCTTGGATATGACTATTTCCCGTAATAAAGATTCTTTAGAGTACAATATTTACAGAAAACCTACCCAAACAGATCATGTTATACATGATACATCTAATCATCCAACCCAACATAAAATGGCTGCTTTCAACAGTTAGATTCATAGGTTACTCAAATTTCCACTTTCTAATGATAATTTTAATTCAGAACTTAACACTCTTAAACAAATTGCTTTCAATAATGGTTATGATCCTAACATTATCTATAAGCTTCTAAATAGAGCTAAACTAAAAATTGCAGAAAAGCTTGCATATTCATCACAATGTTTTCTTCAACCTACTGCTTCAAATAACACCAGATATTTCTCCTTCACCTACATTAGCAGCATTTCCAATAAAATATCTAAACTTTTTATTTCTACAATCGATAACATCAAAATTTCCTTCAAGTCACACAACACCTTAGGTTCCTTCTTAATCAACACCAAAGATAGGATGAACACACTTGACAAAAGTGGTATTTACAAATTAAAATGTGATGATTGTGATGCCTCTTATGTAGGTAGAACCATTAGAAAGTTATCCACTAGAGTTTCAGAACATTTGAAAAGACCAAACTCTTCAAGTTTTGGTCAACACTTATTATCCAGTAAACACAATTTTAACATCAACACTGGTTCATCTATCTTACATGACATTAGTAGAAAGAAAAACTATATGGAGTTGGATTTATTGGAAGATTTGGAAATTACAAGGGAAACAAATGAAAACTCTCACTGTCTTAATACTCAAATTAATTTAAATTGTACTAAATTTAAACCTATTTTTAAAAACTTTATTACAGCTTCACCTCGTGGGGGACCCAGCTCGACTGTTTAGACTTCCTGCACTGAGCACATCCATAGTAATTTTATAGTTATACCATTGACTGTGGGTTCAACTGAACTACTTGGATTACACCCCATTTATATATTTGTTTTCCATGTTGATTTTCAATTATTAGTATTTTAATTACATAGTCAGATCTCTTCCTTTCTATATTACAGATAGTGCTTGGTAGACCATTTTATTGTAGTCAACCACCCACTGTTTAACATATTGTTTAGTCCGCTTCTTGCATTCTTACTTTTCGTCTATTTCAGTTGCTCTCAAACTAACACCTTAATTATTACAGACATGTTTGAGTGTGAGATCTGGATTATTCAATCTACTTAAAAATATTCTATATAATTTTATATTTCATCAGTGACCTCCTATAGTAGTGTCAGTTGGACTTTTGGTCAATACTTAGTTTCATAGAATTGTAAAAGGTGCAGATCACATATCTATGATTGTGACTGCTTATCCAAGTTGTCATTTGTCACATGTCACCCCAACATTTCCGTTAGATCAGGAGCCATTCTGTCTCCAGCTTCTTCAAGTAATGTAGCCTTCCTTAAATTATTTTAAAGTGTTTGTTTGTCCATTTGTAGTGTAGTGTAATGTACAATTATATGTTTATGACATCTTGTTCTTGCCGGATAGGCCACAATTGAGGAAGTAAGTCTATAAACGTTAATCATATATAAAAAAATTTTTTTCAACCATAAAACTTCGAGTTTTATCGAAGTTAATCAATTTCTTTGGTTATAAAAAAACGTTTCTTGGCTTATTTCAGATGCCGCTGATTGTTGGTCGCTGTCATCAGTCTGTTCGATTTCTAATTGAATTTGTTCATATTGTGTGAAAAAGTTTTTCTTTCCTATTTTCAAAATCAAGTATTTCGTTTTCTGTGTCTTTATTGGCTATAAACCATTCTGAAATACGTGTAATTGATGCTTTAAGTGATTTGCGCTTTTTCTTTAAAGCTTCCATTTTTTTATTTAAAGTGAATTTATTTGCAAATATATACTGAGCGAGAAATAAGAGTGAATGATTTTGTTTAGTGTAAATGTCTTTTTCAACTAAGACGCGATCTTAATTTTAATAGAGTATTTTTACTAGAGTGATAAAACAAATATTTTTCTTGAGAGCGGGCTGTGAGACAATCTTTATAATAAATAATTGTCAGCTATCTTTAGCGATATTGAGAAGAAAGATCTGTTGTCAAATCAAAGCCATTAGTTAATATAAATATTAATAAACAAATAAAAGTTGAGACAAATATCTACCAATATAAATTATGTGCATGCAGTGTATAGAAAATATAGAAAGAGTTTTAACCTCACCAAATGTTTTGCAAGTATCCAATTTAATTACCGCTTTCGCTTAGCAACACATAACGCACTGTTCACAAAACACAGGTGTCTAATCTTGAACGAAGGTCAACTTGTGCAATCTTTCTTCTAGGGACGAGAAACCATTATTCTTTCTTCCTGTTGCTCTCCGGCGTGTGTAATCCTTTTCTTTCTTCAGTCCTGTTTCATCAAATAATCTGTGCTCGATAGGACCACGAGATGTGGGGGCCTTGTAACTGGCTCCCTACATAAAAGGGTTGGAAATCTTTTGATTCCAAGCCTTACTTCAAAGGACTTGTAAATGGATGTATCTCCATAGGTTTGGTTCTTCAGTGACCGTTGAAGGATAAGAATTGTTAATTTGAGCAAATATAGCTCCAGAGAAATAAAAGCACTTTTAGTTTATCGACTTATAATTAACTATTTAATATACACAATTACGACAATATATATATATATATATATATATATATATATATATATATATATATATATATATATATATATATATATATATATATATATATATATATATATATATATATTAAACTTAGAGCTAAGATTAATATTATTATAAAAATTAATATTAAACTCACCAGTCTTCCGGGATGAACCGCGTCGATATCCATTTTGCCGAGCTTTCGACATCCTCTCTGATGTCTTCTTCAGGGCTTCCGAGGTCTCAGTCTCCCGAGCCCCCAGACACTACTACACTCACTAGTCACTTCTAGTTCACTCACTAGTTCACTACTACGACTGGGACCAGGGGACGGTTCATTTATACCGTCGATGGTGACGTGGCCTAGGTGGGGGTTAGGGTGGGGATTGGCGCGAGAGTTGGCGCGAACATTTCCGACAGTGGGATTTTGATTCGAAGATGGAGGGGGCGATGTTTTGTTTATGATTTTTTAAAATCCCACTGTCGGAAATGTTCGCTCCAACTCTCGCGCCAATCCCCATTCTAACCACCACCTAGGCCACGTCACCATCGACGGTATAAATGAACCGTCCCCTGGTCCCAGTCGTAGTAGTGAACTAGTGAGTGAACTAGAAGTGACTAGTGAGTGTAGTAGTGTCTGGGGGCTCGGGACACTGAGACCTCGGAAGCCCTGAAGAAGACATCAGAGAGGATGTCGAAAGCTCGGCAAAATGGATATCGACGCGGTTCAACCCGGAAGACTGGTGAGTTTAATATTAATTTTTATAATAATATTAATCTTAGCTCTAAGTTTACTTGTACTAACCGCGGAAATCTTTCCGAACATATACATATATATATATATATATATATATATATATATATATATATATATATATATATATATATATATATATATATATATATAATATTATATATATATATATATATATATATATATATATATATATATCTGCCTTAAAAACATATATTAACCTTTTAAACTCAATTCACAACACAGCCCTTCGTCTTTGTATTGGCGCTTTTCGATCTAGTCCTGTAGATAATCTTTATTGCGAAGCTAACGAACCTCCTCTTTCTATAAGATGAAAACAACTGCTAATCTCTTATGCAGCATCGGTATCAGCTAACCCCTCTAATCCACTGCATCCCTTATTTGTAATGTCCACGTATAATTTACACAATACCAATTCCTTACCACCAATAAAACCTATTCCACTAATTTTAGTACAGACACTTAATGATATCTCTCTTACACATACCCTTCCTCTTTATCTCCCTCCATCTCCTCCTTGGATCATGTCCACGCCCAAGTTTAACACCTCGCTCACCAACTTCGATGAAAATAAACATCCGAAAGAGATCATTATAAATGCATTTAAAGACATTATAGATACAAATAAATACAACCTAATATTATACACGGATGCCTAAAAAAATGACACACAAGTAGGCTGCTCTGTTACAACCTCTTATTCACTAATTAAGCCATCACTTATACCAGCCGTCAGCAGCGTTCATACTGGCGAATTATTTAGTATATTGCAAGCTTTTAACCATATATCTCCACCTAATAAGCAGGTTGCCATATGCACAGACTCTTTAGCATCAATCCATTCTATCAAAAATCTATTTACTGATCATCCAATCGTCCAAAAGATCCTAGACTCTTACCAAATTATCTTGTCCCAAAACATAACAGTTACCATAATCTGGCTGCCATCTCATATTGGTATAGAAGGCAATGAAACTGCAGATCACTATGCTAAACTTGCTACAGCATCACCTGAAATCACCGATAAAATTCAAATTTGTAAGGACCTAAAATCATATACTAAAAGAAGAACCAGACTCCTTTGGCAGCAGCATTGGAACTCTAACCGTTCGATCTTACACGAAATACAACCGTCAGTAACCAGTCAGCCTACATTTGACTATTCAGCCCTCTCAAGACGAGATCTCATTGTGAGATCTCTTTTGATTTTAAGTAAGGTTTTAAATCCAAATGCACCGTTATATTTCCCACTGATGCGGCTGTATTGGTTACTGCGGGCCTAGCTAGACTATCTGCCTTTTCGTTACCATCTATTCCAACGTTTGATGGTACCCAGAGGAACTCTACTGTCAAATTGTTTTGGTATATACGGTATAAAATTAACTTAATCTACTGTAATGTTGGATGGCTTTTGATATAGTATGGCGCTTTGGTATTTTAACCACACTCCATAATTGGAAGCTTCACGGTATCATGTTTGCTTTTATTTCAAACTTTCTACGGCAACGATATTTCTAAGTTCGAATCAATAACCATTTGTCTGAATCTAAATTACAGAAAAATGAAATTCCACAAAGATCTAATCTAAGGGTAGCACTATTTTTGATTGCTATTAACAATGTTGTGTCGTATTGCAATGGCACAATTAAAACTTTTTTGTATGCTGATGATCTGGTAATTCTAGCAAGAAATATTTTTTTATTAAGTATAAAAATTAGTATTTATTTGAGTCCCGACCTGTAAACATCGATACGAATTAGGCGAAAGTTTATAGTGGTGATTAAAAACGGGCTCCGGCCGCATTTTTACCATCATTATCGTGTATCAAGTGAATATACTATTTATAAACTATTTTTTTTTTTATTTTAACTTTAACGTGCTCGGCTACTATGGCCACTTACACAGGTACTATAACATGAATTTTCATTACACAAACATTAAGTGTTACATTAAGAATATGTTACAATAATACGGAATGATAATAATATGTTATACAATGTCTAAATTAAAATCTAATTATATTTTTTGATATGTGTTCATCTCTAAGGAATTGTAGCACAGCTTTTATTTGGTCAGGGTTGTTTAGGATATCTCGTACTTCACTTTTGAGTTTGTATTGTAATCTTCTGGCCGAATGTTGATGGCATTCAGTGAGAATATGTTTGATTGTCAAATATGATTGGCAGATTTGACAATAGGGGCGGATGCTAGAGGACATTAGGTAGCCGTGTGTGAGTTTTAAATGTCCTATCCGAAGTCGTCTTATCACAATGAGATCTCGTCTTGAGAGGGCTGAATAGTCAAATGTAGGCTGACTGGTTATTGACGGTTGTATTTCGTGTAAGATCGAACGGTTAGAGTTCCAATGCTGCTGCCAAAGGAGTCTGGTTCTTCTTTTAGTATATGATTTTAGGTCCTTACAAATTTGAATTTTATCGGTGATTTCAGGTGATGCTGTAGCAAGTTTAGCATAGTGATCTGCAGTTTCATTGCCTTCTATACCAATATGAGATGGCAGCCAGATTATGGTAACTGTTATGTTTTGGGACAAGATAATTTGGTAAGAGTCTAGGATCTTTTGGACGATTGGATGATCAGTAAATAGATTTTTGATAGAATGGATTGATGCTAAAGAGTCTGTGCATATGGCAACCTGCTTATTAGGTGGAGATATATGGTTAAAAGCTTGCAATATACTAAATAATTCGCCAGTATGAACGCTGCTAACGGCTGGTATAAGTGATGGCTTAATTAGTGAATAAGAGGTTGTAACAGAGCAGCCTACTTGTGTGTCATTTTTTTAGGCATCCGTGTATAATATTAGGTTGTATTTATTTGTATCTATAATGTCTTTAAATGCATTTATAATGATCTCTTTCGGATGTTTATTTTCATCGAAGTTGGTGAGCGAGGTGTTAAATTTGGGCGTGGACATGATCCAAGGAGGAGATGGAGGGAGATAAAGAGGAAGGGTATGTGTAAGAGAGATATCATTAAGTGTCTGTACTAAAATTAGTGGAATAGGTTTTATTGGTGGTAAGGAATTGGTATTGTGTAAATTATACGTGGACATTACAAATAAGGGATGCAGTGGATTAGAGGGGTTAGCTGATACCGATGCTGCATAAGAGATTAGCAGTTGTTTTCATCTTATAGAAAGAGGAGGTTCGTTAGCTTCGCAATAAAGATTATCTACAGGACTAGATCGAAAAGCGTCAATACAAAGACGAAGGGCTCTGTTGTGAATTGAGTTTAAAAGGTTAATATATGTTTTTAAGGCAGATATATATATATTGTGACGATTGGGGTTTATAAAAAATTAATTTGTAAGTTATATACTAGATAATTTTAGATATAACAAGTATTTGGTTATTTTAAGAAGTTAAATACTAGAGAATTTAATAAAAATATATTTATGTGAGGGCATTTTTAATAAATTAGCATATAATAATTGTAAAAAGTTGTATTTTAATATTGTAAATATATATAAGTGAGCCATGTGCCTAGGCAACCAACTATACATACTCCAAGTGTCAAATTAAGAATCATAATTACGAATATAAGTGGGGTTATATTGTTTGAAATGTGTATTTTATTAAATTAGAGTGTTAGTTACTAATTTGAATGTTTATTCTGATCTGAAAAGCCTAAATGTCAACAAAATTATTAATAGAAAAGAATGGAATTCTCTGGATCTCCGGAGATGGCCATGTTTGCGGAAAGGTTTGTTCCAGAAAATTCAGACATGTATTAAATAGAACTGAATAGAACATGATATCTTACGAGATGGTTCTAGAAATCCAAAAACATATAAATACCCGTGATTTGGATTCAAGAGGGCAGTTTTTAAGTTTTTAGTCAGAAGTCAGGCCAGTTTATTATGAAAGTTAGTAGAAAGATACAATTAGTTAGTGAATATTGAAGTAAATTGTTCAGAATTTTCAAGAAGTCAGTCAGAAAAGTTTAGTAAGAAATATGAAAGTTAGTTGGAGTCAGTGAATCAGGTACAAATAGTCGAATTGTTTAATATAGTGAGTTAAATGAAGATTAAAAATTATGCATATAATTAATGCACATTTATAATTATACACAAATAATTATTGGAGATTATAAAAGTATATTGGAAGAAATTAAATTATATTATGGTTGGAGATTAATATAAATCAACTTATAATAATTGGATATTGGTATATTGAAAAGAAGAATAAATATAAATGCTGTTTGCTGGTTTGATTGGTGGTATATAAATGCTGGTGAAGAAAAATATATCTTAAATTAGTAGAAGCTGATAATTGGAAAAAGAAATTTCACAAAAACAAGGATAACCGAAGTACGAAGACTTTCAGTGGTGATTAGAATATATATAGTGGAAAACAGTTCATTTAGGCATTCAGTGAAAGAAAGGTACAAAATTTTGTTAATATAATTTAGTTAATATCATAACAATTTCAATTTTGAAGATAGTTTGTTTAAATTTAACATTGTCTATAGAATTTAATTAGTTTTATAAGAACATCAATTTAAAGATAGTTTATTTTAAATTTACATTGGCTAGGTTAGATATATATGTGTGTTTCATAATAGTTATAATAAAGATAATTTTAAAAAGTACTTACAAGCTAATTCTTTGAGAACCGCGATAAAAACCCTATATTATTAAAAATACTCATTGCTCATCATTCAAACAAAAAACACATCATAACAATTTGGCACCCAACGCGGTGGCTCTCTATTTAAAAGAATTAGTTTGGGAAGATAAGTGCTCTCATATAATTAAATTAATTATCAGTAGAAAGGAAATTTAATAATATGTTAAAAGTTTTTTTAATATACCCTAAAACTGAAAGCGCAAAGAATCGATTGCAAGTTACAAAATACTTATAGTCATACGAGTTTGGACAAGTACAGTTGTTTAAATAATTGCTTTCTGTGATAAACAAATTGAATAAATTGTAAAATATTTTTTGATCTTGATATTTAGCACACTTTAATAACTCATCAATTGCCATGATTTCAAGTAGCTATATTATCTGTCGTTAGTCACAAAACAAAGTTATTAACATTTATAAATTACTACAAACATATAATATCTTAGAGTTTATGGTTTTTTGGAATTATCTCAATTATTTATGTATTTAAATTTGGTATTTCTCTACATAGAAAACTTTTTATGGTCTACAACTTTTATTTAAATTATTTTTCTTTAGAATGTATACAAAACGTTTTATAAGCAATTTTTTTTATTTTGCCTTTTAAGATTGTTTAAGAAAACAAAGCAAAATCAACTGTACGTCTTTTTCAAAATTACATTTTTAATTAACTAATATTTAACGATACGATTTCCAATATTTAACCTTGTTTATTGTACAAATTATGTAAAAATGTGTATACACATTTTGTACAAAAAACGTTTTTTGAGAACGGTTTCCTGAATTGAAATCAAAATGTTAAACATTAAATAATTAAAAATGTGATTCTCATCCCAATCACAACCAATATTTTTGACCTAATCCCATAAAAATCTAATATTTATCTTAAACTATTCACTGATAGCTTCGATTAAACAGCTTGGAAATATGTAAAATATTCCTCTACACAACTCTCTGGGAAAAAATATCTAAATTGAATAAATATAACAACTGAACATTGATATAAAAAAACTAGTTGGTTGACCCCAGCCGGTCGGCAGGTAGTTTCAATGTCTTCATTTGAACTTGACCCAAAACCGATCGATATTTTTATGTTTTCAAATATTATTTAAGTATTAACACTGGCAACATCTATTGGCTTTAAAATGATACCAAATACAGTAATTTTACCTCCCAATGTTAAAATGATGGTTTGATGTAAAAAATTTAATTTATAAAAAAATCGGATTATTGAAAAACCGACAACGGTGCCAAGCCTACAAAGGTGCACTAAACGAACATACACGACTTATAAATAGAAAATGATAGCATTTCTTGGTGATGCTAAATGACTGCAACGTGAAAAGAGCTTAAAACGATAGTGGGATGTATATATATATATATATATATATATATATATTGTGATGATGTATTATTTGTGAATGATTTAATGAGCAATGAGTGTTTTTTAATAACATAAAATATATATATGGCGTTTATCTCGGTTCTCAAAGAATTAGTTTATAAGCACTTTTTGAAATTATCTTTATTATATCTATTATGAAACATACATATATATTTAACATAGCCAATGTAAATTTTAAACAAACTATCTTTAAATTGAAATTCTTATGAAACTAATTAAATTATATTGACAATGTAAATTTTAAACAAACTATCTTTAAATTTAAAATTCTTATGATACTAATTAAATTATATTAACAAAATTGTGTACCTTTCTGTCACTGAATGCCTAAATAAAACTGTTCTCCAAAATAAATATTTTCATCACCACTCAATGTCTTCGTTCTCAGCCTCGGTTATCCTTGTTTTTGTGAAATTACTTTTTCCAATTATCAGCTTCCGCCAATTTAAAATATTTTTCTTCTTAACAGCATTTATATTTATTCTTCTTTTTAATATACCAATATCCATTCACCAAAGAGAATTATTTACTTTTCTATCGAGAATTTTATTGACATTTAGGCTTTTCAAATCAGAATAGAAACTTATATGTAAATTAAACACCCCAAATCAATAAATTACACTATTTCAAATCCGTAACTATATGTAAACTAAACATCTTAAATTAACAAATAACCCCACTTCTACATTCGCAACCATCACTTAACTGTCACTTTCAGAGTATATTTGGTTGCCTATGCACACGGCTTACTTAAATATATTATATCAGGAGTTTTCCTAGGGTAACATTTGTAATCCCTGACAAGGTGAACTTCGAAGTGCAATCTTCTCTGTTAATTAACCATGAAAATACATCCTTTAAAATATTTTTATTCTCTGACAGACTATAGTGTTTTCTTTGTAAGCTTACGGGTCGTACCGTGGGGTCTGATTGCAAACTCTCCAGTTGACCAGATCACACACTCATTGCAGCTAATGCTCCTCCCTCTTCTTTATTTTCAGCTGACTCTAAGGAATCCTTAATCCTAAATCCTTAACTTCTTCAAAAGAATTTCTATCTTCGGAAATTGAGTCCATCTCCATTAACTACTTACCCACTCTGGCTGCCATTATGGATTTATCCATCCCTCGTCGTACTAATTCAAAGTCCATGTTCACAGTAGGACAAAAAAGGGGACACTTCAATGACAGTCCTCCTGATACTCCTACCATTCTATCTTCATCCGGTATTCTTGCTCTATTAAGTTCTTTTCCTCCTTCAGCATTTTCGATGCCACCCAAACCAGCCAAAAAATGTCCAAATCTAATCTTTGATTGGATTACTCGATAAAACCATATTATATTTCCGCTATAGAAATGATTTACAAAGATAATCCGACTAATTTTACACTCAATTCCACGCAACTTATTACACTTCTTGAGAACTCTTTTGTATGTATCACCCCACTACAAGAAGCTTAAAAATCCTTCAATATAGATGGTATTCAAAAGGACTTATTGCAGCTCTACATAGGTACAGGGAAAAGATCACTAAAAAACCGTATCACTAGAATCTTAAAAAATTTAAAAGAACAGCCTTCCTCCGACTTACAAGAGTATATATAAGTGCATACTCTGATAAATCTTCTGATGTCAAATCTAATCACAGCATACATGACGAATAGAATTTCTCTCTTTCTCTCGTATTTATTCATTTTTTCTGCTCTCTGTATATTTTTACTTCATCTTTTGCCAAATTGAGACACGATATTTATTTAGGTAAAAAAACTTTACGTACTTCAAATACTAGCCCAAGTCCAGTGTGGAAAAAAAATTGTTATTAAAAAATAACCTTAAAATATCCAATCTCTTTTTTAATTGAAAGGTTATCCTTGACAATTCAGAGACAGCCAAGATTCTATCAGAAAATTTAAAATAAAAGTTTTGCAACAAATCTGGACCTAACCATATATACTCTTTTCTTCCTTCGCCCTTTCATTATTCATCCTCAGTTTCACAAGATACCAATTATCCGAACTCTCGTATAAACTATTTCGAACTAAAAGCTGCACTCAAATCCTATAAAAACACAAAAAATAGGGTTTTCTAGAATGATATTAAAAACTTTCTCGAAAATTCCTTAGGCACCAACGACCCTCTAAATGAAGCCAGTAAATTTACCACTAAAATTCGTTTTTAAAAAGTCGGTAGAGCATACTTGACAAAACTTAGAACAAAAGAGCAAAACAACTTTTCATAAACTTCAATCTTTTATTGGTCATCTCTCCCTAGACTTCATAACTAGAAGAGAAGCATCGACTATTATAAGACTACGAATCAACCATACTAAACTTACCAACTGCAAACAATTCACCAACCTGTATAAAGCACTGGACTTGAAACCTACTCTAAAGAACTACCTTGTATTGTCTACCTCTTTCTCAACTGTAAATTGTATATGTTGATTATGATACTTGAAAATGTTGACTATTTCAATAATTTTGTGTTTAGAAAGTGCCAAAACTAAATGATCTACATATCTTTAAAAAAAGGAATGAAAAAAGTGCAATTGTTGATACAATCACTGATAACATCATCCATGACATAGTTACTTAGAATGCTTAGAATGGGTGAAAGACTAGATCCCATAGGACTACCAAAAATTTGTTTCTGGAAGTCCTATGGCATCTTCTTTTTTCCTATGTAAAAAATTATATATATATATAAATATATATATATATATATATATATATATATATATATATATATATATATATATATATATATATATATATATATATATATATATATATATATCGATACCTTTTTGCCATAACATCGTAAGTGACAAAATTAGGGAAAACAGTTTTATAGAAGAATCGTATCTATCAAGCCGCCAGGCACCTCCCAGCAAAATTATCGTAAGGTATAATAGCATAGTCTTGGAGAAAAAACCGAATTTGCTGTAACGTAAGTCACATAAAAATGTGAACAAATCTATTTTGTAGTTGTGAAAACATCGCATGGTCACCAAAACATCGTAAGGTGCAAGTCACGTGGTACAAAAATTGATACTTACGATGCAGCGAAGTGCGTTACGATCTATTAGTGCACTGTGTATAGCCGCAGAATCAGAACGTAAGTACCACAAAATAATTTTTTCGGTAATTATTTATGGTTTTTACTTTTGATTTAGGCATAAAAGATAATAAAACGTCGAAAACAAGAGGTTGGAAGAAGCAGAAGACAATGTTCGTACAAGTATATAATTAGGTGGAATGATGTGGAACACGAGGTGTGCCAACAATTTTTATTGAAAACCTCGGATATTTCACAAATGACTTTGAGATATACGAAAGAATACTCTACGTCAGCCTCATTTTCCAAAATAGATCCGAGAGGTAAGCATGTTCCACATAACAAGACTGGGAAAGAGCAGAAGCAGAATGTTTTAGATTTTATCACGTTGCTACCCGCTGTTCCACCTCATTATTGCAGAAATAAAACATCGAGTAGACACTTACCCACTGAATTTCGTAATGTATCATTCTTATATGAACTTTTTAAGAAGAAACAGTTAGAAAATGGCATAACTAAGAACGATATCGTTTCCCTGTAAGTGTTCTGAAAGATTTTTAAGGCAGAATTTAATATCGGATTTCACTTGCCGAAAAAAGATAAGTGCAAAGTATGTGAAGTGAGAAAAGACAAAGATTTTGAGGAAACAGAAGAAACAAAGCAATTGTATGAAAAACATTTGGAAAACAAAGAAAAATGCAGACTCATTTCTAGCTGATCAAAAAAAAACTATCTTAGATTCAAAATTTTTATGTGCTAATTTCGACGTACAGAAGGTGTTAAACACACCACATGGAGACAATTTGCTCTTGTACTACACCAGAAAGTATGCTTATTACAATCTTATAGTTTACGAAAGTGGAACCCAAAATGGGTTTTGTTATTTGTGGGGAGAATGTGACGGAGGACGTGGCAGTAACGAAATATCTACCATAATCTACAAATATTTGCAAGAAGTTGAATCTAATGATCCCGACTTTTCTTAGAGATTCTGTTAATTTAACATCAATCAATGTGCGATACTTACTACCAGGCCATACTTATATGCCTGTCGACTCAGTTCCGCAACAATTGAGCGGTTTATCAAAAAACGCGTAGTATGGGCTCCATCAGAATGGTATACATTGATATCCAACTCTTGTACCAAACCTAAACCATTTGAAACAATAAAAATTGATTTCAGCGACTTCTTAGAATGGAAAAAAATATCTGATGATGTACTAAAACCGAGTAAATTCAAATGTAAGAACGGAAAACCTATAAAAATCAGTGAAATTAAAAATGTAAAGTTTGAGAAAGGTAACCCGGATATTATTATAGAGGTTGAATATTTAAATAATGGCCAGAACTGCGTCAATTTCACGATGGAATTAAAAGGAAAAAAAAAACAAAACGGCTTTAGTCTCAAAAATTGTCTATTTCCGTTGCAAAGAAAAAAGACTTAATTGATCTCTGCGACTACAATATAATTCCTCTCAGGTTTCAAAAGAATAAAGAATATAGGCTAATGAAAACGTCAGCTACGCCAGATAAGCTAGCAGAATCCGATGAGGAAGACAAAAGCGATGAAGGGCCCCAAGATTAGATTTCTGCTGACTAGCTATGATTCACATTTATTATATCACATGCAATAACATTAGATATTATGACTATTTGTAAGTTTATGAGTAAAGCGATTTGTTGTTCAGTTAAATGCCTATTGTACTTTTTACTTTTCACAAATAAATTACCTTAAATAAATGATTTTTGGTATTTTTTTATATATATTTATGTTACTTTATGAGGCTGCGTCTAAACATACTTTTTATCGTAAGTGCTGAGCTTACGATAACAATCATAATGTGAAATTATTTCTGAATTTACCAAAATTATCGTAAGTGTTGGACTTGTATAAAACTACAGTAGCAAAATTATTTTTAATGCTGCCAAAGTAACGTAAGTCCAACTACAAAAAAACTGAAACTATTTTGAAGAAAAATCATTACTTTACTTCAAACACTCATCATAATACGTCCGGATGCCAATTTTCACTTCAATTGGACATTTCTAAACACGTTTATTGAAAAAACTGCCGTACTGTAAAATTTACTAAACGAGACTTACGATGTTATGGCAAAAAGGTATCGATATATATATATATATATATATATATATATATATATATATATATATATATATATATATATATGTCATAACTGCCAAGTTATTTATATTTTGAATACAGAACTTAAATTGTTTTTTTTACTTTATTGTGCAGAAAATTGCTTTTTTTCAGTTGTGTTAATAATAATATTGTTGTAGGTAATGCTGCATTGGAAAGTCTGGAGCTACCGGATTGAAAAAAAATTTCTATGCAGTAAGCATTTTGTCCAAAAATATCTAAATGCAAACCAAAAAAATATAGTGAGGTAGAAGAGGAAGGTTTGTTAACGACACCACGCATTTTTCATACGTATTCGATAGCAAAACAACCTCAACCAGTGCCAATAGTGATTCGCACTACATACATTGCTTATTTTAGTTCATGAAAACAATGTTACAATCAATTTCTATAATTATTAATGTAAACAATTTTGTTTTGTTTTTTTACCTTGAATTATTATTTCGTTAATATTGTCTTTGTGTAGATATTAGAATTTTGATAAGTGGTATATAACTATTAAAATAATGCGAATTTAATTTTTGCAATATCTATCACTTTGTCATTTAAAATTATTTTATTAATAAACAGCTCAAATCGAGCGAGTTGATTGAAAAAAACATTCTCATTTATGTAAACAGAAATACAAAAATGGTGTTTATATTATAAAATACATAAATAAATAAAATAAAGGATACTATTTATTAAAGTGTTGTTAATTATTATTCCTTTTATCCCAACACATAGATTAATTTTTCCCTAAATATGTGTTGCCTCTTGTTGTGGCATATTGATGTGTTTATTTGTTTCAAAAGCATTATCAAAAAACCATACCCATAAATTTACTATATTTTCAAACGTCATTTTAAAGATTAAAAGATTGAAAATTTTATTTTCTCACAACATACATAAAACCATTGTTTAAAAGGATTTTTTTTTAAACAATGATAAAACTTAAGTCTTGACTAAAAAATAAACCTCCGCATTAGTGTTCTAAGACGATAGCAATCGAGTTTATTTCAATTAAATATTTAATCCTTTTCTAGCAAATCATATAACCAAATTAAATATCTGGTAAACTAATAGAAATTTAAAAAAAGGCAGCATTTACCTACTTCATTTAAATAGATAACTAACCGATTTAGATTTAGCAAGTCTCAAAGTATAAAAACAATTTGAAATATTTGCTCGAAATAGTCAAGTTATCTTTCACTAGATGCATACAACGATAATAACAATAAGCATTTTATTAAAGTCTTCTATTTTCATATACGAAGACGGTTGTGTTTCGATTTAATTTAATTCTCTTACCACTCCCTAACACGTGTTTCTGGGTCTACTCGTCATCAGAGATTTAAGTCTCTTACATCTCAATTCTTTGATTTTCTTCACAATCTGGCATCCGTGTACAGGTTTGCATTAATTATGAGACAGGTAAAAATATACTCGAATAGAATCCTGCAGAGAATTAAGTTTCTGTTAATAGTTTTTTAAATTTATGACTAGAGGCCGCCACATGACGGCAGACTAAAAGTCAAACATTTGTTCCATAAGGATTGTCTAACTAGTCCTATTTAAACAATGCTAATACTAAATACTAATAAATAGTTATCTTTTTTCACAGCGCTAAGACATAAACCCGGTTCAACCCCTCGGAGGTTTAGGCCTTCCTTGTGAATGTTTTTTTTTTCTTGTTTTAATTTTTTTTAATACCACTTTTTTTTTAATATTATATTTATACATTTTTTTAAATTTTATTTATATATATTTTTTTTCTATCTTATCCTTTTTTTTTTCTCTGTTTTTCCTTTTTTTTTGTTTTTTTTTTAATTATTTTTTTCTTTTTATATACATATTTTTTTCTTTTTATTTTTAAACAACAATTTTCATATCTTACAGGGAGGTACTTAATATTACATAAGCATAAACATGAAAAATAATAATTGCTAAACACATTTAAGCCGACTCATTCATACAAGTTAGATTTTTCTCTTAGTTCTTTTTAAAAATTCCCAAATAATTTGTTGTATTTTACAGTTTCTTCGAGACAAGTATAAGAGAGAAGTTTGATTTTATGGTAAAAGTATTTGTTCTTGAGTCAGAGTGTGCATCAAATACTTAATTGCATCACCATTGATTATGCTTGCATCCAAACAGCTAATGACTAATATCAACAACATAACCATTGCAATCAAAAATTTCTGATTCGGATAGATTTAGTCTATAGAGGTATGTCTTGACAGTGGCATGGTTAAAGAGACATCTAACAAACATGGAATAAATATTTCTGTTTGGTAACTTCTTACGGCAAACGGCTCAGGAGGTAAAACTGGATGAATTTTTGTATAAAGATTATTGCTTCGATTACAGAAAGCATACCATTCAATTTCCCAATTTTGTTTTAGACTTTTCTTGCCAGTCGCTGTTAGATCGCTTCTATCTTTTTTCTTTTATCTTCTATTTTTGATAAGATTGCCTCTTTAGCATAAAAATCTGCTTTGGTATTTCTGCCGGAAATACCAAAGTGTCCCTTTACCCAGACGAAATTTACAGTAGTATGTTCTTCCAGCAGCTTTAGTTGGTTTTCTTAAATTTACGACAAGACTATATTTATATAAATGGTTACGTGAGTTTTCTAAAGCTAATAACGCAGACATTGAATCTGACATAATTACAACTTGGTGGTTAGAAATTTTTTTGTTGACAGCCCATTCTAGAGCTTTATGAATTGCGAACATTTCTGCAGAGTATATAAAGCATTGTTTATCTAACTTAAACATAAGGGATTCTTTGTGATCCGGAATATATACAGCACAACCGACTCCTAATCTTGATTTAGAACCATCCGTGAACATTCTGCATGGATTATTAAGCTTGGCTATCTGATGCGGAAAATCAACTGGATTCTCATTGTCAAAATTAAGATACCAAACATTGGCTTTGGGATAAGAAACATTGAAATTTGATTGAAAGAAAGTTAAGTCACACGGAGTGTTTAGACACTGAGAAACGTTAGGATATGCCACTGCCATAATAGGAAAATTCCTGTTATGCCACCATTTGTCGACTAGATTAGAAATAGAAATATCACATATTTTTTGTAGCAGCTTATTTTGATTGTAAGACTGGCATTTGAGAATAAATTTTTCAGCTAAAAATAGTCGTCTTAAATGTAAGGGAGGTTCCATAGATTCGGCTAGAAGGTTCTCTGTAGGTGTAGATTTAAGCGCACCTAGAACTAATCGCAGAGCCTTATACTGAAGGCGGTCTAGTTTTTTAAGATGACTGTTTGTGGCAGATCCGTATAGAAAGCTTCCATAGTCGAGAATGGATCTGGTGTGTCGAGAATGGATCTGGTGTACGCACGATAACACATTAAGTTAATCTTAGGGTCGGCACCCCATCGATAGCGATTAACTACTTTAAGAATATTTAAACTTTTCTCACATTTAATTAAGCACTTGTTAATGTGTTCGTGTCATGTTAACTTGGTGTCCAATATAATACCAAGATAAGTGTAGTGATTTTGAACGGGTATACTTAGGCTGTTAAACATAATGCTGGATATAACTGATAAACGATGTCGCGTAAAAAATACCACAGCTGATTTCTTCGTAGTAAGTTCAAACCCTTGTTTAAGGAAATACTCTCTTGCGTCACACATAATCGTTTTTATTGAGTTAATACTTTGTTGGTATGAATTATTTACAGTGTAAAAGCAGAAGTCGTCTGCATATTTTAATATATTGCATTTAATGCCTATACTGTGAAGATCTATAGTGTATAGATTATACAACAAGGGACTAAGGACAGAGGCTTGTGGTAGACCTTGATGCACTACTCTCGGGCCAATCAATCTATCATTACATCGAATGAATACCTGTGTATTAAGAAATAAGTTTACTAACACATATGAACATAAAGATGTAATACCTATGTGCTTTAGTTTTTCAAATAATAGATTTAAATTGACGTTATCATAAGCCCCTGAAATATCAAGAAATATGGCAGATAGAAAATTATTATTTGACTAGGATAACTGAATATCAGTCGTTAATTGAGACACACAATCCATAGTTAGTTTATTTCTACGAAAGCCATATTGACACACTGGGAAAATATTTTTGTTTTCACACCACCATTCTAATCTGCTTTTCATAATTCGTTCAAATGTTTTAAGCAAACAAGATATAAGAGAGATAGGTCTTAGGGCAATACGCTGGTTTACTTTGGGTATAGAAATAACCAAGCATTGTTTAAGAGAATCACAGTTGTCTCCTTTAAGTAAAATATTGTTGTATATTTTGCACAAATAATGTATGGCAATTTCTGGCAGGTTTAATAGCATGCTATAGTTAATGCCGTCAATACCAGAAGCTGTATTTTCAGAACTCTTAATATTTGCTTTAAGTTTGTCAGCTGAAATGGGGGTTAGTAAAAAGTGATCATTAGTGGAGATGCTCGGCATAAATACTGGTAGATGGACATAATCCGGAGAGATTTTTGTAAAAAGACTTTCTACTATGTCTTCATCATTAGCGGTGTACTTTTTCTTACCTTGAATTTTGTTTACCCTTTTCCAAATCTCTGAGGGTGAAGTTTGCCTACTAAGTAAGGAACAAAATCGAGCCCAACTAGATTTGGCTTTTGAGCGGAAAGTGCGTTTATATATAGCTTCATTCCTCTTATATTCAATAAAATTTGAAAGGGTAAGATTGGATTTATACATTTTAAAAGAATTTTTTCTCGAATTCCAAACAGTGAGACATTCATCATCCCACCATGGTGGCGTTTTGAAAGATTTGGCTGAGTGTTTGATAATTTTAAAAGATTTGTTGACTGCAGTAGTAATAGAATCTAATAAGAAGAATATCATTTCATTGGTTTTGTTTTTATTTGATTTATATCTGAAGATGCTCTCTACAGAATCTCTAAATTTTTCCCAATTTGCATTAGACATTGACCACTTAACTGAAGATGTAAAAATTGTATTTTCAAATTTCATATCCTGTACAAAAAGTATAATGCGAAAGTGATCGGATCCATAGGTATCTGGAAGAACGGTCCAGTCAAAGGCTGAACATAAACTAGAGCTTATAATAGTAAGATCTACAACCGATTTGATATGTCCTGGAGGAGTAGCTCTATTAGCCGATCCGTCATTTACAACAACTAGATTAGGAAATACATCTAAGGCTTCTACTAATATATTACCATCGACGGAACATAAATTGGATCCCCATAATCCATGGTGAGCATTAAAATCTCCGGTAATAATACAATCATTGTTAATTTGAGAAAAAAAGACTAACGTAATCCTGCGTTGTTACTCTAACTTTTGCTGGACGATACACACTCAGAATAGAATAAATTTTTTAGTCAATCTTAATATTTACACCACAAACTTCGAGATTAGGATTGAAATTGTTAACAAATGAAATGGGCTCATAAATAATGTTATTTGCTAAAATAATGGTAACTCCGTCATATCCCTTACTTCTACTTTTATTAACTACATTAAAATTATTGAAGCAAACAGTATCAGATGGTTTGAACCAAGTTTCCGATAAAAGAGCTATATCAAAACGTTCTTCAAAAAGTAATTGATTTAAAGAATATTTGTTTGCATTTAGCGAACGAATATTCCATTGAATAATTTTAAGGTTTTTGGAAGCCATTAAAGTTATGTAAAAATGTTACCTATAATATCTTTAATTTTATTTTCTAATTTAATTTCGTAAATTTTAAGATTAGATTCTATATTTAAGGAAGAATTGCAATAATCCTGGATACTTCGTTGGAACAAATTTAACGGGGCACGGCATTTAATAAAAAGTATATAAAAAATTTCTACTTACAGTACAGTTGACAGAATAACAGAACTTAAAATAAAAAGGAAAACAAACAAAAACGGCTAAACACTCTGTATTATATCTTGAAACACACTTCTGCACTTCACAACAGATCTAAATCGAGTAAAATAAAACTTTAGAACTACTTAAATATACAAATTTTCCCGAGGAACTCTTAAACGCGTCCAAACACTTTGACAGTTATTTGACACTATCTGTTATACCACGGGAAATTACAATATATTCTACAAATAACGAAAAGGAATTTTACTAGAACCATTTAATATTACTGAATTAGAGTATGCACTAAAAACAGAAATAATTCTAAATATATAAAATAATAAGTCTAGGATTGGATAATATTAAATATCCTATGATTCAGTTTCTTCCAAAAATTGCTAAACTATTTTTATTAGATATATTTATTGACATAATTATCAATAATTTAGTTATTCATGAATTTAAAGATGTAATTATTATTCCTATTCTCAAACCAGGAAAAAATCCCAATGTATTCGAGTTATACAGACCCATTTCCCTGATGTCTTTTTTACTAAAAACATTAGAACGAATGATCAAACATAGACTGGAATGGTGGTTGGATAAGAAGAAATTACTTCTAGACCTTCAATTTGGATACAAAAAAGGATGTGGTACTATAGATGCTCTTGCCACATTTGTAACGGACATTCAGGATACATTTTCCAATAATACATACCTACCCACAATATGTTTGGACATAGAAGTTGCTTATAATAACGTTTGTCTGGACATTCTTATGGAAAAAATGATTAGAAATTTTCAGATACCAGCTACATTAGTGAAAACCATTCTCAACTTTTACACTTGCAGAAAAATTTATTTGAGGTCAAATAACAATAAACTTATAGGTCCTCGATATAACAACCTAGGACTTCCACAAGGGTCAGTTTTGAGCCCTTTATTATTTAATCTATATACATCTGATTTGCACAATGTCTCCCTAGTAAATAACAGTCTTAATATAATACAATATGCTGATGATTTTCTTATATGTTCATCTTCCAAAACATACGAAAAGTGCATACAAATTTTGGGAAAAATGAACGACTACTCCAATAGCTGGTTTAAAGAAAATGGCGTCGAAATAGCACCAAGTAAATCTAGTATATGTATTTTCACGAGGAATAATCTTCCAAAAATAGACAAGTTAACAGTGAACAGTCGGGAATATAATTTCTGTTCTTCAATTAAATACTTAAGGATGATTCTTGACCGTAAATTAACTTGGAAGTTACCCATTGACTTCACGTTAAATAGATGTAATAAGGGATTAAATTTTCTTAAAGCAATTTTTAAATCTTGGTGGGGATCCGATGTAGAAACTGCGTTACTTTTTTATAGATCGTATATAAGATCAATCATAGATTATGGATGTGTTTTGTATCGTTTAGCAGCTAAGTTAGTTCCGTACATCCTAGGGAATATAGACGTGTTTCAAAATACAATATTACGGATTTGCCTAGGTACTATGAAATTAACTCCAACCAATTCGTTATATGTTGAAGCACTAGAATTTCCACTCAAATATAGAAGAGAATATCTTAGTCAAAAATTTCTGATTAATATTCGTCATAGAAACCTCTCTCTTTACTGCAGTATTAGCAAACTTAATAATGCAGATTTAACAAATAAATATTGGATTAACAAAAATTTTTCTCCACTTTGTGAAGCTTTTAGAAATCTCTCAAATTGCAATAACACCAACTCATACACATATGATAATTTAAACTTTGAAGAATTTACTCTTTTTTGCAAACTATTAGGGTAATTAAACCAAGGTACCATGTAAATACTGCAATCAGCTACAATATTTTAAGGAATTTATTAGAAAACTGGTCAGCATCAACAGGTATTTATACAGACGCATCAAAGTCTTCTTTTGGCACTGGATGCGCTTTTTATATTCCTTCAAAAAGTATAGAAAACATGTTTACTCTGGATCATAAGTTTTCAATTTTTACTGCTGAAGCTATAGCAATTTATGAAGCATTAAAGTATTTTAAAAATTCCAATGACAACTCCGCAATAATTGCATCTGATTCTTTGTCGGTTCTTATAGCCATTGAGACTATATCTTTTCCTAACAAAAACACAAATATTTACATCTTTCTAATCAAAAAAAAAATATTTTTAAATTACATTGGGAACAAAGAACAGTTATATTTTTGAGGATTAAAGCTCACATAGGGCTTGAGCATAATGAGTATGTAGATATATTAGCTAAGAAAGCCATTGATTCTGGTGCGAAAACAGATTATAAGCTCTGCATCCCAGATTTATTTGTAACAATCAAGAATATTGTAAACAATCAGCGGAAACAAGAATACCATAAATACAGTCAACACTCTAAATCACAATATGCACTCATACAACCCTCAATCCCGAGTGAATTTTGGTTTAAAAATTACTCTTTTCCACGTAGATACATTACATCTATTATCAGAATAAAATCAGGACACGCATGTTATCCGGCTCATCTGACAAAACTTCTTCTTCTTCTTCTGGTTCCTATCCGTTTCGGATGTTGGAAATCATATTGGCAATCATGACCTTGCTCGCTGCGGCTCGAAACAGCTCCGTTGAGGTTTTCTTAAACCATATTCTTAAATTCCGCAGCCATGATATTCTCCTTCTACCGAGTCCTCGCTTACCTTTGACTTTACCTTGCAATATAGACTGCAGCAGGGAGTAACGGTGCTGATTTCTCATAACGTGTCCCAGATATTGCAATTTTATGCGTTTGATCGTAAACACAATCTCTGACAAAACTTAAAATTGTAAATTCCAATTCATGCAAAGTTTGTCAAAAAGAAGCAGATTTAAACCACATTTTCTTTGAATGTACAAAATATATACAACAAACTGACGACTTAATAAAAAATTTAATCAACCATAACATCCTTCCACCCTATAACATTTGTTACCTTCTCATTAAATAACAAAAATGTATATAACTACTAAACAGAATTTATTTCGAAAAGTAACCTCAATTTGTAAGTTCAGTCAAAAAAATAGTAACTTTTGTTTTAAACCTACTATCCGTGACCCTGTCTAGGTTGTGTTTTAAATTTAATGTCTTGATGGGTCCCTAGACGAGAAGCGAGTAACCATGTTTGTTCCATGGATAACCAAATAACCAATAATAAATATATTGTGATAATTATTTTCTTTTCTGTCCTTTGGGAAGAACTTAAAAAAGTTGTGACTGGCTGAATGGCATATGCCTATGCCAAAAAAAAGAGATTGTTAGGGTTTGGAAGAGCTGTTTGGGCTGTGTTAGTTTTATTTCGAAGATCGTTTATTATAGACCAAGTTTTTTTGCAACATTGTAGAGCTTCCCAAACGATTTTGATAGTACATTTTTTTAGCTGTTTGATAAATTTTAGATAAATTTCTCTGTACTTGTTGATATATTCAGTGACAAAGACGTTGTAAAAAATTTCTTGATCTACAGTAGTGTACATATTCTTGGCTGATACACGGATACTTTGGTTATCCAGGGTTTATGATGTTTTAACTGAATTGAGATTAAAGGAAATACCTTATAAAAAATACAAACAAGTCTATCTAAAAACCACTGAAATTATAGTGCACGCACACAGAAGGAAAGTTCCACAAAGAAATCAAGCATAAATTTTGGAACTTACGAAAATTCTCAGCGCATAAAATCCTACCTAAACGTTGGGTTCTCGAGGAGGGCTTGTTGAGAGTATTAAACTTGGTATATATTGCTTCCTGATAAGATAGTCTTGCATTAATAATTGTAGAGCGTACATCAAGGGGTGAGAAATCTGAGACAATATAATCAATTATGGTAAATGTTCTTTTAGTAATTCTTGTAGGAGAATTAACGTGCATTATTAGCACAAGCAACAGCGTAATTACTATTTAATTAATCGCATATATAATGTTTCTGCTTCTATTGGGCAGGTCATCTAACAAATTTAGCAGGTTCTGAAAAAATAGTTCAGTGGAAGAATCAGGTGATCTACAAATGTAAAGAATGTATAGATTAAGATTCTTGTTATAAACTAATGAAAACTCAAAAAAGGCTTCATTCAACAATTTTAATTTTTAAACCAATTTTTTTTTTTTTATTTCAAATTACATGTCTCGGCTGCTGTGGCCATTGACACGAGGAACTGTATTACAGAAAACAATAAATTAAGTTAAATTGATATCTAAAAAAAAGAAAATAAAAAACTAGCGGATGATTACAAAATTGAAATATAGATAGGCGATACAATTACAACAGGTGATATAATTTACAGTTTTTAAGGAACTCTATCACATTAGACATATTGTTTTTGGATTTTAACATATCACATAAACTTCCGTGGATACCATGTTTGATCCGTGCTTCTGCGTACTGGTTACATTCCACAAGTATATGGTGTACACTTGGGGGAGTTGCAATATTGGCAGTTTGGAGGTTCTTCGGGAACCATCAGATATCCGTGGGTTAGCCAGGTGTGCCCAATTCTAAGCCTTCTAATGATGGTCTTCGATTTTCTTTCCGTAGTAAAAATTCTAGGTCCTAAAATGTTTGGTTGGATGGACTTTAGTTGGGTAGTGCACCTGTTCCTTTGATTTTGCCACATTGAGGTAGATAACTTTTTAATTTCAATTATTATATCTTGAAACATTTGGACTTTTTCATCTGTAAGGTCAGAGCAACGTGCTTCATTTGCTGCCTGGTCAGCATTCGCATTTCCTTTAATACCAACATGTGAAGAATTCCATATCATCGAAACCGAAGTGTTTGATTTAGCAAATACTGTACATATTTCGTGGACCTCATTAACTAAAGGATTTGATGTGTAGATTTTTCTAATTGAATTTATGGATGATAATGAATCTGTGCAGATTGCTAAGTTTTTGGTACCCTGCATTGGAACCTCTAGAGCTTTAAGTATAGCATAGAGTTCTACTGTGAATATACTGGTCGTCTTGGGTAGTCTATACATTGCTAGTCTGTTATTTGTGGAAGTAATAGCACATCCGACACTTTCTTCGTCTCTAGATGCATCTGGGAATATTATGTTATCAAACTTGCCTCTATTAATTATATCGTTAAAATTGTTTCATGAGTATTGTAGAGGTTTCCATTTTCTTATATCTGCACAAATTTACGTTAAAGTCATATACTATTTTTAGCCAAGGTGGAGTATTGGGCTAAATAATGGGGGTGGTAAGATTTAGGTCAATATTTTCTAAGAGTGGCAATAAAAACTGTAGTGATGAATTGGCAGTAGCTATACTGTTAATTGAAAATTTTTAATAAGTTGGAAAGATATATTATTTGGGTTTGCAGAGACCTTAGCAAAATAGGAGTTTGGTAGACGTTGTCTTCTAATATTTAGAGGGGGTTCACACGATCCGACATATATGCTTTCTGTAGGGCTAGATCTGAAGGCTCCAAGGCATATTCTTAATGAAGTGTTTTGAATTGTATCTAGTGATTTTAAATAAGTTTTAGGGGCAGACATATATAATATCGATCCATAGTCTTAGATCTTATTAGGACTCTGTATAAACTTAATAGGACTTCTTCTTCGGCTCCCCATTGTCGATTGGATAATGGTTTTGGTACCCCTAAAAATTTGTGATTTTCAACAACTTGTAGTAAATGCTCTTTTAATTTTATGAGTGGAAAAGTTTGTTTATATTTTTTGCTAAAGTTAATCACGTTAGACTTTGGATGCGAGAAGCTGAAACCAATTTTGTTAGACTAGTGAGAAATGTTATCAATAGTATTTTGCAAAAGAGTGCTAGTGAAGCTTGTTACTTTACCCGAGCAGCAAATAACTAGATCATCCGCATAGATATTATGTTTGGCAGGGGGTTGTACTAAGTAACTAAAGTCGTTAAGAAGCAGTAAAAATAACGTTGTGCTAAGGACTGATCCTTGAGGTACTCCTGTCTCCAGGATATATGAGGGAGACATTTTACCATTTGCAGAGACTTTGAAACTTCTGTTAGTTAAAAAATTCTCAACAAATAGATATATGTTTCCAGATAAATTAGACTCTTTAAGTTTTTCTAGAATTGCCGGCCTTGATGCTGTGTCAAAAGCACTTTCTATATCGAGTGAGACAGTTATAACGTCGTTTCTATTAGAGAATGCTTCTATGGTATCGGATGGAAGAGTGATAAGATTATCCATTGTGCAACGATTTGGACGAAATCCTTATTGAGCGGTATTGATAATATTATGTTTTTCAAGATACCAAAGTAAGCGTTTGTTGACCATTTTTTTCAGGAGTTTGCAAAGTGTACACTTAATGAGATGGGTCTAAATGATATAGTTGTATTGGCAGAAGTATCATTTTTCTTGAGTGGAATTGTTATAGCTTGTCGCCAAAGTGTTGGAAATTGGCTACCTAGCCATATGTTGTTGTAGAATTCAAGTATCTTTATTAGGGTATCTTCATGTAGATGTTTTAGGACTATCGATGAAATGTCATCCGGCCCTGCAGCACTGTTCTTTAGGGAGTTAACAGCTTCGACTAATTCGTCGATTGTTAGTGAGAGATTGACAGGATGATCATTGGAATTTGGATTCTTATGTACAACACATTTATTTGTTATGTTTATTGGTCCAGTACAGTTGTTATCAAGTTTAGATTTATTTAAATAGTATTTGGCAAGTGTGTTTACAATCTGCTGTTCATCAGTTATGACATTGTTATTTTCTATAATGGCTGGAATTTTGTATGTTGTATATCTACCTTTCATCTGTTTTATTTTAGTCTATATTTGACTAGAAGGTGTGTCGGAAGTTATGCTACTGATATATTTGTTCCATGAGTTCTGTTTGCTTTCTTTAACAATTCGCTTAGATTTAGCTCTTAGTTTTGTAAGATTTATTAGGTTCGCTTGGTTTCTAGTTTTACGATATCTGTTTAATGCTTTTTTACAATCTTTTACAGCCAGTTTACATGATTCATTCCACCACGGAACATATTTTTTGGAGGGATCAAAGTAGTATTTACCGATGCATTTTTTAGCGGAAGTTATAATACAATTAATCAACATATTAAGATCTTCATCAGCAGAATTCATAAAGGAGATTTCATTTATTAAACTGTTTATTCGGGCTGTTGGGCCGTTGTCTTCTGTTGAGATTTGTTCTCGACGTTTCGCCAACACTAGGGGTTGGCATCTTCTGGAGATGTTGATGCTTCGCTTGTAAGCAGAAACTGACGACGCGTTGTACTACGGAGGCAATATTTATAATTCCCACTCGCCTCCCCTCCACTGGTTTCGGCTTGAGGGGGCGTGTCGTTGTTTATAGTAGCTTTTCTATCTCCGTGTTTGGCGGGAAGGGCGTTTGTGGATTTTAATACTGGTATCCATGTTTTGTTGATTTTTAGTCCTTCTTCTATCCTATTGAAATTGTTTGGGTGCTTGTATATTTCCACCGCTTCCCGATATAACCGTGGGTAGTACTGTGAAGTTTTGTCCAGCATCTGTGTTTCTTCAAATAGTATTCGATGTTCTCCGCTTCCCAAAGCGTGTTCGGCAACGGCAGATTTGTCGACAAATCTTCTTGTCTTCTTTGAAGCACAGTTTTACAATATTTAGATAAATAATATAAAATTAAAATGCAAATTATTATATATATATACAGATTGTCCAAAAACTTGTTTGTTTAAAATAAATTGAATTATTATCTTTTAAATTATATTTTTGTGTTTCTAACTTTTCTAAAATATCTTTAGTCTTTCTAAGGTTAGTTGTATTAAGATTTATTGGTGAAAAATTTGAACTTTAATTTTGAAAAATATTAATAGAAGGAATAACTTTTGGAAGATTTATATGAGCAAAGTGACACTAATTTTTTCTGTTTGGAAGACTTCATTCTTGATTTACACGGTACATTCAGGAACTGATTCTAAAACGTAGCTTCCATGTATTGGTAAATTTTCTTTTGAGTTTGGGCACTCGATAATTGCTAATTCTTCTTCTGGAACTGTAACTATCCATTTTCCGTCGCTGATTCTTGTAGATTCTATCTTCTTTATTTTTACTTCAAATTTTCACATGACAATGCCTTTTTCTTGATATTTATTAATTGGACTGCACAAGGGGCTTCTTTGGTTATAGTTATCGTTAGTTTATTACTTCCTTTACATATGTACTCTTCTGAGTCTATTTCTGTGCATATATCTTCCATGTAGATATAGCTGAATTCATTACGTGTAAGGAAAGGTTTGTAAGGTAAATGAATAAGATAATTTAAGTTATTCATGGGAATAGGAATCGGGAATAGTTGGTAATAATCATATATTTCCAATTCAACTAATGGAATCTCTAATACAAATGTAATTATAGAATTTATTGAATAGCTCTTAATATTTATTATTTTCTCATACTGAATTATTTTTCCTAGTGTAGAATTAAAAGGCATTAATTTTGACTTTGTCTGAGATTTTGCTTTCTTTATTTCATTTAAAAGTTCAATTGGATTTACTATAGAATTGTGCAAGGTATTTATTTTGGCAAATGAGATTGCAGTTTCTACTTTTTTAAAAATATCATAAATTGTTTGATAAAGTAAAGTAATTTGATTTATCACAATAAATGATTGAATATGTGTATTCATACTTTTTTCTAATAAAGCTAATTTATTCTCTATAGCTTCAATTTTTGATTTCAAAATCAATTGATTATGTGAAATATTATTTATAGCATTATTAAAAGTATTTATAGAATCTTGCAATAAAGATATTTGTCTTAGGGAATTTAGTTTTAAGTTACTTTGATTATCTTTTAATTGTTTTATTTCGTTTTCTATTCTTTGTGCTTCTTCTTGGTCCATATTTCCTGTAATACATTTTATTATTGTTCCTAGAGGATTTAGAAGTCCTCTTTTTATTCTCTTTTCTTCCTTATACAAAGGTGGATTAATTTGATATATCTGTTCTTCTATTTTATTTTGCAACGTAATTAAAGGGATAAATGAGTTTTCTAATTCTGGATAATAACTTGTTTGATTTTTGAAACTTGTATGTAGTCTTTGAGCTTCATTTTTCAATAAATAAAATTCTTGTATGACAGAAGTTAAATTGTAAATTTGTATAAATGTCCAGTGTGTAGAAATTATTTTGGTGGTACCTAATCTAATAGGTAGGAGTCCTGGATATGTAGTTACATCTTCAAACTTGACTAAGTTGTCTCTTGCGTTGATAAAGTTGACTACTCCGAAGATTTCGACGATAAATCTGAAATATTAGGCATTATTTTAGTTTCGCTTATGTTTACTATTATTTTCTTTTTATTCTTGGGATATTCAATTTCTATTTTCCCATTTTCTAATATTTGTGTAAGTATATAAGGTCCAGTATATTTTCTACTTAATTTTCCTCCACGAGTTTCTGTTTTTCTATAAACTTGTGATCCTAAAAGTGGATCTTTTGAGTTTCTATCTTTATTTCTTTTTCCAATTATATTCTCTTTAAGTTTTTGATTTTCTTCTCGTATACTTGTATATAGAGCTTGAGTATTATTTTGATGTGCATTAACATATTGAGTATATGCTTGAGCTAGAATAAGTCTCATGGGATCTTTACTGTCTGTATGTCCCGATACTAATTCGAAAGGTGTAGGGCCAGTTGCTGTGTGTATAGTACTATTATAGGCAATAAGAGCATAAGGCATAATAGAAATATTATCTGCATCTTTATCTTTTTCTTTTAGTAATCTTAAGTGCTTAGTTAAGGTAGAATGGAATATTTCTACCGGGGAATTAGATTCGTGATGATATGGAGTAGTAAAATGTATTTTTATTTGATGAGTTTTTAGTAATTCATCTACAACGTCATTTTTGAATTCTCCGCCACTGTCTGCAACAATTTGTTTAGGTATTCCGAAAAATGAAAAGAAATGTAGTACTAATTGTTGACACGCTGTTATCGCTGTGCCAAAATATGGTTACGCTTGGCCATATATTAAAATTTTAGCTATAATCGTTAAAAATCTTTGATTGCCAACTTTATAAGTAGACAAAGGCAAATATGCAAATAAAAAAGTATGAAATATGCGCATATATATGCAGTATTTTATGCAAAAATATGCAGTGTTTTATGCAAAATATGCATATTTATCTAGAAAATATGCATGTAATAAAAAATATTTACAATATTTTTTTATTTACAAAATACTTAAATATTATAAATACATAACATATACAATTATTTTAACATAAATATTATTTTGAATTGTGGTAACAATAGATTATTAAATGATGTTCAAAATTTTCTAATAAAAACTTATAGCTTCTATCTGAATACATATATTTGTAAATAGAAAAACTTCTTTCGACATCAACTGATGTAACTGGGGCATTTTTCAAATTTACTCTAATAGATGGTTCTAAATTAAGTGGTTCGGAAAATGTCCCAGCTAGTACTTGAACTACTTCAGAAAGAACCTGGTAACCACTATGTTTTTTCATGGTTACTTTAAATTTTTGAAAAATTTCCTTTCCTATAGTACCTTTAACGTTTTGACACAAAGACTCAAATTCTTTTATTAAAACTACTCTCTAACAATGATAATTTTGAGGATTCTAATTGAGTTATAGTTTTCTGGACAAAACTATAATTTGATTTTATGAATGACAGTTGCTGTTAGATAATGTTATTTTGAAAGGCTTGCTTAGATTCTAATAAAAATTGGCAACTATCATCCGTAAAATGGTAAATTTTTGTTTTTTAATCAACAAAATGATCAGCATAGAAATTAGCTTGCTTCCAACCATATTCCCCAACGTGTTAAAATGGGTTGCGGTGGCAGTGGAACAGCAGGAAGCATATCTCTGTAACATTGTATTCTTACAGGTGATTTCAGGAATACCTTTTTGACGCTCGCTATTAAACTGTTAACTAGTGGAAATTATTTTCTTACTTCCTCCGCAACTCTGTTTATTCCATGCGCTAAACAAGTGACATGTATTAAGTTTGGATAAAATATTTTTAAATTTTGTCCTGCTTTCACCACATATGGTGCGGCATCAGATAAAATAAGGAATAATTTATCATTAGGCACAGCAGCAGGAAGAAAAAAGTTTGCTAATGCTTCTTGTAGAAACCGTGATATTGTTAAAGCGTTGGTTTTTTCCACTTGCTTAGAGGAAATTAAATACGATTTTGGAAAGGTTTCATCGCTAAGTACACTAATCAAAAAGTGCACAATGTATCTTCCTGACGAGTCAGTGGTCTCGTCCACACATATGTAAAAGTAATTATTACCTATTTCGGCTTTTATGTTGTGGATAACTGAGGAGTATAACAACTTGACATTATTTCTCTTTAGAGTTCGTTCACTGGGAATGTTTCGTTTGCAATAATTTTTTTAAAAAAGAACTAAAGTTTTCATTAGATAATTTTGAAAGCGGTATATTAGAAGATACTAATACACGACACAAGTCTTTGTTAAAAATTTCTTGTTTGGTTTGTTTTTTGGAACTTGACTGAAAGCACTTGGACACTGAAGGTTGATATTTTTCACCGGATGTGGTTTTTACTTTTTTAGTTAAATGTTTCGCGGTTCTGACATGCTGATCTATTTGATTTTTTTTTTTTTCAGATAAAATCTAAAAAAGAATATAAATATTCTATAGTTGTACCCATTTTTAAAATCTAAGATTGTAGAAATAAACTAAAAATGAACCGTTTTTGCATAACAATTAAAATATTTAAATGAAATCAAATAAAAATCGGTGTAGTAATCTGGAAAATATCAAGAAATGTATGTACAAGAAAGAAGAACCCCCAAATATTTACAAGAGGCTCTTGGCGTAACAATATATATATTGTTACGAACATGCTTTCGGCATGGCCCATGTAACGGTTGCATCTCGAAAACGCTTCGAGCACTTTCGCGATGTATCGAGTGCGAGAGAGAACAACCGGTCACGTAGGCGAATTAGAGGTGGGCCTACTTTGGATTATTCTAGAATAATACGCTCGTTTTATTTAAAAACGGTACAATATGTTTTTGTTTTTAGCAAAATTAAAGCAAACTATGCTATTGTTAGAAAAAAAAAAATGTTAGCGACCTTTCAGTAGGCTATTGAATGATTTGAATTTTAAATAGGTATCCTATTTTTTATCGCAAGGAGTTTAAAAAATGCTTGAAAAAAGAAAAAATACATCGATTTATTGCGAACTAGCGTTGTGTCGGTACTTTTCTTAAACATAATCTCCAATTTTAAAATCTTTGTTTGTACCACCGTGTAAATTTTTAAAATAAAATAAAAAATAATACGTATGTACTTACAGTTTTGCCACAACATGAGCAATAAACTTTATCCATATCCATAGATAGCTCTTTGTAAGGTTTTATCCAAGTTGAAACATTGCTTATTTTCGGCATTTTCAAAGCTCAATAATTATTTACAATTAAAAATACACATTGTTTACGCCTCCAATTTTAGAACAAAAGTGAAACCAAGTGAAACTGACCGTCAAAATAAAAATTTTTACCTAGAGACATAAACTGGCAAACACAAACCCTTAATTCCAGGACAAAACGTGACAAAACTATAATCCGCTGTCTTTTATTAGTTACTATAGAGAAGAATTTGAATAAAAAGTGATTATAAAACAAAATTAAATATTTGCATTTTTATGCTATCTGTAAGTTTGAATATAAAAATATATAGTTAACACCAAATTTTCAAATTATATGCACTTTATGCTCACTTTTATAAAAATATGCAATTGCATATTTGCCTAAGTCTATTTATAAGTATCTATATGTATTATCTCAAAAGGCTTGGAGGGTGTGTGGGTTAATATTAAAGGTTCATTATGTGGATTTCTATTATATTTTGATCTTTGGCATATTTCACATTCGTTTATTATATTTTTCTATATCCTTCTTCATTGATTTCCAGTAGTAATTTATTTTTAAAGCTCTAAGAGTCTCTGATATTCCTCGACGATTTATTTTGCCGTCGTGCATATATTTTATTAGTTGATTTCTTTCTTGTGGTAAAACATTGTTAACTAATTTTGTACATTCAATCAATTTTAATTTTGTAAAATATTTACGCCATACATTCTGAAATAGTGGTCATAATTCTTGAGATAAGAAATAAATGTATAAAGTATTTTTGCACGCATTTTCTTTTAGGAATTGTGTCACACTTTCTTCGTCAGCTGGAATAGTAGCTCTTATTATTTTATGTCCTTCAAAATTCTCGCATTCGCATTTTAAATAATTTGCAAAAGGCGCTCTCTTAACGATAAGTTGATAGGCTTTATTGTTTATTATTTCATCCAGCATTGAGAATCTATTTTCATTTGAAGATTCAGCTGTATCTGTGTCTGAGTTATCCATCTCAGCGTTTTCATTGTTCTTATTTCCTGTTGACATAATTTTATTTACTTGTGGGTTTTCTGTAACCTCATTGTTATCGAGAATTTGCAAAGTTTCATTTATTACATTTTCATCAACTATGTCTGGGTTAAATTCAGCTAAAAATTGGTCGATATCAAAATCTATGTCACCGGGATTATTTATATTTGATTCTGTTTCAATTGCATTAATATTTTTATTCAACTTAAAGAATCGGCAATATTCGTTTTATCGGGTTTATATTTTATAGTATAGTTAAACTCTTCTAATTTTAATCTCCATCGTAATAATTTGGAGTTGGGTTCCTTTAAATTAAATAACCATATTAGGGGTCTATGGTCGCACAAAATTTCAGAAGATCTGCCGTATAAATAAGGTCTAAATGTTTTACAAGCCCATACAATTGCTAAAAGTTCTTTTTCTACCGTAGAATATTTTTGCTCTGTTTGGTTAAGACTTCTTGAGGCATATGCTACGGGTAAATCATTTGGGACTTTTCCTTGTGACAAAATTGCACCTAATGCTATATTTGAAGCGTCTGTAGTTAATATAAATGGTTTTGAAAAATCTGCATATTTAAAAATAGGGACATTAATTAAAAGTTCTTTAAGATGATTAAAAGATTTTTTAAATTCTGGAGTGTGTATAACTTTTGCATGTCTCTTTAGACACATAGTTAAAGGTTTAGCTATTTTGGCGAAATTTTGGATAAATCTTCTGTAATATCCTGCTAATCCTAAAAATGATTTTATTTCTTTTTGTGTGGTAGGAATAGGAAAGTTTTTGACTGCATTTATTTTTTCTGGATTTGGTCGTACTCCATCTTTTGTTATAACGTGGCCTAAATATGCCACTTATGTTATGTTATCTAGCTGTATTTTAAAAATTAGATTTTCTTAGTCTTTCAAAAATTGCTTTCAGTCTATTAACATGTTCTTGCAATGATGAGGAAAAAACAATTATATCATCTAAATATATATAGCATATTTCATTCTGATATCCTCTTAATACATTACTCATAACTTTTTGAAAAGTAGCTGGGGCATTTTTCAATCCAAACGGCATACGTAAAAATTCATAATGTCCTGTCTCTGTGGAAAATGCTGTTTTTGGTACATCGGCTGGTTCCATTTCTATCTGGTGGAAATCATTTGCTAAATCTAAAGTAGTAAAATATTGAGCTCTTCCTAGACCATCTAGAATATTATCTATTAATGGAAATGGAAATTTATTTTCTATTATATTATTTTCATTTAGTTTGCAGTAATTTATAACTATTCTATATTTCTTTTGGTTACTTGCATCCATTTTCTTCTCTATTACCCAGATGGGCGAATTAAAAGGCGAGTTTCTTTCTTGTATTATTCCATTTTTTAACATATCATTTATTTGTCTACTAACTTCTTTTTTATAAATTTCCGGATATCTATAATTCCTTGTGTAAACCGGAGTATCATTAACTAAATCTATTTTATGCTTTATTTCATTCGTAAAACTAAGGGGCGTTCCGTCTATATAAAAAAATATCTCTATATTCATAACATAATTTACTTATAGCTTCGTATTCTTCTTTGTTACAATGATTAAGTCTGTTTCTTGAGATTTTCTTTTTGTATATAATATATTTCTTCTTCTTCTATGTCCACCTCCTCAATATGATATGACTGAATATCACTGGTAAACACACAGTTTGCTGCCGGAAATTTTTTTACTGTTTCTAGGTAATTTGGGTCTGCTGAATCCAAAAATGCCACCAGATTTGCTTCATCAGATCGTTTTCAGGAAATACAACAGATCACATTTCTAACATATAGGGTAATTTAACGCAGCACTAGCTACATATATGTAGTGCTGCTACCAATTAAATAAACAAAACACTAATAAAAAGTAAGATATTTATTGTACAATAACGTTCTTACAAAAATCATCACACATATCTGCCAAAAAACCTTAACTTTTCATCTAACCTAACCAGCATCGCAGCACAAATCTGCTATTCAGCGTCACCTAAAACTTCCTTTAATATGATTTTCTTGCAAAGGCTTTAAAAGGACGGTCCCTTTGAAGACTCCAGCAGTAATCATGTGAATGTCCCATCTCCCCTGATACCTCTCTTCCATCGTTTTGATATCTTGGTGGAAGCGTTCACCTTGTTCCTCACTAAGGTCACTAAGATTTTCTGGGAAACGGTCCAAGTGGTTGTGGAGGTAATGAATTTTAATACTCATATGACAACTGTGTTTGTTAAAATTGTTGAGCATTTCTTCCACTATATCCCGGTAATTTTCCGATTTGTTGTTTCCAAGAAAATTTTGCACAACTTTCACCAAAAAGCACCATGCATTACATTCAATTTCAGTCATCGATTCTGTAAAATGTGAATCTTTTATAAGTTGTCGTATCTGAGGCCCATCAAATATTCCGGCTTTAAATTTTTTTTACTAAGTGCAGGGAATTTGCTGGACAAATATCCAAAACAAATATCCAACCAAGGACGATTCTGGTCTAGGGCCTTTACAAATTGTTTCATCAGCCCTAGTTTAATATGTAACGGAGGTAATATTACTTTCTCTCGGTCGACCAATGGTTCGTTAACTACATTAGCTTCTCCTTGAACTAAAGCATCTCTGGGATGCCATTTTCTTCTACTCCAGTGTTGGTCCTTAGCCCTGCTATCCCAAAGACACAAAAAATAAGGATATTTTGTATAGCCACCTTGTTGTCCCAGGAGAAAGTTCACCATCTTAAAATCAACACAGATCGCCCACTGATGTTGGTCATACTTGATGTTTTTTACCACCAGCGAAATTGTTTTATATTCTTCTTTCATTTTTGTAGAATGCCCAATTGGTATACTTCCATATTTGTTGCCATTATGTAAAAGGACACACTTTAAACTTCGTTTGGAACTGTCGATAAAAAGACGCCAGTGATCTGGTGTATATTCCGATACACCCATTTTGTCTAACAGTCCTTTAATATTATTACAAAAAACCATATCATTTTGCTGAGAAAAAGAGGCAAAAGATCTTTTTCTCTATTACGGTAGTATGTAATTTTGGTGTCTGGGTGAAGAAGATTCTTTTGCTTTAGTCTGGAGGTAAGTAACTCGGAAGAATCCTTTGAAGGGTTTAAATCTCTGATAAGATCACTTAGCTCTTCCTGAGTAAAGAGTTCAGGACATGTTGACTCCTCTTCAAAATCACTGTCGTCTTCCTCAAATCTATTACTCTGTAGTTCGTCAGATAACGTTTCGACATTATCCTCTAGTAACGTAGGTAGACAGCTAAATATTAGAATGGGGATAAAAAAAAAATACTATTTACTTATCGGACAATAGTTAAAAAGCAATTAGCGCTAATTTCAAGTGATGGGCATTTCCAAAAAGTACACGTTAATTAGAAGTCATTAGTATGTATTTGTATTAGAATTTGTTAAGTTGGTTTATAAATATATTGCAGTTATTGTGGTGGAATATACAGAAATGTAAGAATATTTAAGTATTTGATGAGTATGTTATATCTCGAAAACTAGAGCTGATACAGAGAAAAGGTTTGTATTTTTGTAATCAGCACAGATGAATTAACCAAAATCAGTCGATTTTTTTTCGGCAGCAAGACAAAAATTTTTTTTTTGTTGGGCTGTGTATTATTTAAATTTTCTTCTTGAATATATTCTACATTAAATGATTCCGTAAATTTAATTTCCGCTGGAGTTTCTCCTAGGTTACTTATCATAGTAAAAGCGTTGTGATCATTTATCTCAATTAAACATGAAGGAATTTCTGCATTTCCGATTTTTGTATAATTTAGTATCGCTGTACCAGATCTTCTGTTAACTGGGACTTTAACCTTTTGAGCAGTTCTTGGTGGTATTATTATTTTACTATAAAGGTTTAAAATATTTTTGTTTAGTTGGATCTTGTGATGTTAAAAGTATTGGAAGAGAAATGGTTGGGGTCTTTAGTTTTGAATCTTTAAAATCAATAATTCATCATCAATCATTAATTTTATCACAATCATTGATTTGTGATAAAAAGTTGCATGCTAGCAAACCGTCAAAATTAGGAGAGAAATCGAAAAGATAAAATTTATGACAATTTGGATTTTTAAAACTAGGGAATATTGGAATGGTCATAGTTTCATTATGAATTGAAGTAGCGTGTGCAGTATGCACAGCAAATTGCTCAGGAATTATATATTTCGAAAAAAGTTCTCTTGCGAGGTCAGGTCTAAAAAAACTTTGTTCTGATCCTGTATCTATTAAAAATGTAGCATTAATTTCTGGAATTATTATCTTGGGTAATTTATCATATTGTTTAATAGCATTAAAATTTATGTGGCTGTACTTGTTGAGGCTTGGACTGGAAAATTTTCATCATTATACATTCTTCTTTCATTTTCATTGCACCTTCTTAAATCATTATTATTATATGTTCTTTCATTATCATTATATATTTCTTTTCTTACATTATTACTCGTTATTTTATGATTAAATAAATTATTTGGAGAACGTCTATCATTTCTAGAATTACTTCGTAAACCAAAGTTATTGGAACTTGTATCCATTGGCTCAGGTCGCATTGAATTTCTGCTTTGATTTTGGGTAGGAATAGATGGCTGATATCTAGGTATATTTGGAAATTGTCTTTGAAATTGGTTACCATTATTATTATTCACATCATTGTTCAAAAAACTTGGACGATTTTGAAAATTATTATTTGGATTTCTGAAAAAATTATTATTTCTGTATTGACTAGAACTTTGGGAAGAATGTCGATTTTGAAAATTATTGTAATTCGAAAAATTCTGATTTCGAGAAAAATTATTTCTATTTGGAAATGAAGAGTGTTGTGAATTATTATTTAAATTTCTATTAGAATTATTATGGGATCGAGAATTATTAAAATTTGTGGGTCTCGTAGTATTACTTCGATTTTTAAAAGTAATAAAATTCTCTTCTTCTTTAGCGAAAGCCATTGCTTGTTCTATTGAATCAGGATTCTTTAATCGGACTACTAACTGCATGTGATAATTAATGCCATTTATAAAAGTTTTAAGACAAAGATCCTCATAATTTTTTTATTTTTACATTTAATTGGTCATTAGACATATTTATTTTTGAACACAGAATGCTTCTAGCATTCTGGATTCTTAAACCAAAATTTTGTACATTTTCGTTTCTTTCTGGTTTCATTGAAATTATATCTTGTATTAAACAATCAATTGATCTCTGATCAGAAAATGTTACTATAAGAGAATCTTTAATTTTTGCCCAAGAATCAAGTTCTGTTCTTGATGCAATAAGGTCTGCTGCTCTGTCAGTTAACTTACTTAAGACAGTATCGAAAAGACAAACATTTATAGGATTATTTGCATCTCGATTGCTATGATTATTCAAAAAATTTTCACATGATTTAATAAATCTATTTAATTGTTTCGGATTGCCATCAAAAGTAGGAATGTTATCTGCTTGATATTTAATTAATTGAAAATTAGGTTGAGCCATCTCGTTAAAAGTTAAATTTACTAAATTATCTAAAATGTCCTCCACAGTGAATCAAAAAATATATAATATATAGGTAAAAATATGGATTTTGGTAAAATAGGAAACACTTACATGAATATTTTCATTTTCTATAGACTTCAGACTATTTTTGTTCTTCCGTCTGCACCAATAGGATTCTGGACGATGCTGGTTCCTTCTCCCTGGTCTTGGCTTTTCCAATGGGTTGTGGACAATGTTTGTTCCTAGCCCTGGACGTTTGGCTGCTACCGTACCCGAAATGTAGATTTTTCCGTTAATCTTTAAAAAAGAAAAATTGCACACAAAATTCGGCAAGGTTAACACGAACACTGTACAATTTCGAAAAATCCGAATGACTTCGCCAGTTACGAAGTTCAAAGCCGAAAACGGTTTTTTAAAAAATTAATTTCCGTAACAAAATTTATTTATTGAGAACGTACAGGTATGGTAACAACTACAAAACAAAAAGCTCTTAATCTAATTAAACACTGGTATATATAGTCTTTCTATATGTCGTCACACATTGGATAATCCAGGGACGTAACTCTCGTAGTGGAATAAAACCAATTTTTGACGTGACAACGTCTTAAATTAGGTTGTGGCTCGGAGTCACTCATGAAAAAGTGTAACGCCCGCTCACGTCTGTTACGATGAGTCACCGAACGAGAGAGAGGCCCGCCGGACCGGCGAATGCTTTGCGTCTCTCTCCCACTCAAACATGATCGGTCCGCTGCGCGCGCAGCACTAGAGAATTAGGCGCGTTGAATCGGTGAAAATCACTCAAATAGAAATTAGTTAAGTTTAAGTTTACATGTACAATGTTTTAGTAAACAAAATATATTTCTATAGTTAAAATTTGTGCAATTCTTATTTTCATTCAATTCCTTGTTCCTATTGTGCAATTTAATAATATTCATATCAATAAATATTCTACCGAGAAAAAGACGTTGTCACGTAAAATCTTCGCCCGTAAAACCGACTTTACAGGCAACCGATTTTTTTTTTTCAATACTTAAAATAGCTAGAAAAACATTCGCTGTGTACTGTTTTCGTATACTGTTTTTGTCATAGTCAGGGATGAACAACACGCGGCCCGTAAAACATATTTATGCGGCCCGCCAATCACATAGGCAGTACGATACAAAACATGAACAAGAATTCAAAAACTTTATAGAACAACTCCGGCTAGATAAGTTTAATCAAATGAAGAAAAGCTTGGGAAAACAACCGACTATTTTTAAAAATTAAGCTATTTTATCAAATACGACAGTAAAAGTTAGTTTTGTTATCAGTCAAATACTGGCAAAAAAATGACACCCAATGAGAGATGAGAAAAGACTGCCTGACTGCTGTTGCAGAAATAACATTTCCTCGTAAAATAAATATTATTTCAAACATTAGTTTATTAAGATTTACCATTGCAAGGATAATTCAAAACTTATCCGAGAAACATTGCAAACGAAAAATTGTTGCATAACAACAACGCTGCGTGAATGCATTGCAAAATTCGAAATAAACAAACACTGTTCTTTGGCACTTGATGAATGTTGCGATACAGCTTCTTCTTCTTAGAGTGCCGTCTTCCTACGGAGGTTGGCAATCATAATGGCTATTTTTATTTTTGAACTTGCTGCTCTAAACAAATCAATCGATATGCATTGACTGAGAAGACAGCCGTTTCGTCAGTTAATAGCGATGTGGATACAGTTCCCGAAAACTTTCAAATGGAAGTGATTGACGTGCAGAATAATACCGATTTCAAAAATGTATTTTCTCAGTAAACATCGATTTTTTGACGTGACAACGTCTTAAATTAGGTTGTGGCTCGGAGTCATTCATGAAAAAGTGTAACGCCCGCTCACGTCTGTTACGATGAGTCACCGAACGAGAGAGAGGCCCGCCGGACCGGCGAATGCCTTGCGTCTCTCTCCCACTCAAACATGATTGGTCCGTTGCGCGGGCAGCACTAGAGAATTAGGCGCGTTGAATCGGTGCGTGCTTGTGTCTCTGTCTTTCTCGAGCGTTCTTGGCGTTCAAGACACATTACAGCAGAAACACTTCCTTTCATTTCATATTTCTCCTATCATCGTCCTATCCTCAACAAAATCACTCAAATAGAAATTAATTAAGTTTAAGTTTACATGTACAATGTTTTAGTAAACAAAATATATTTCTATAGTTAAAATTTGTGCAATTCTTATTTTCATTCAATTCCTTGTTCCTATTGTGCAATTTAATAATATTCGTATCAATAAATATTCTACCGAGAAAAAGACGTTGTCACGTAAAATCTTCGCCCGTAAAACCGACTTTACAGGCAACCGATTTTTTTTTATAAATCTTGTGTGAGCCTTGAGAAATTTTCGCTTTGACGAAAAATGTAAAGCAAATGATGTCTTTGTTTGTAAGTACGTATGTTTGCGAACAATTATTATTTTCCACCATGAAATTAATCAAAAATGACCACCGATCAAGACTAAGTGGTGCACGATTAAAAAGCTGCGTACGTGTCGCTACCTAATTAATTCCGGCTGATATTGATCAGCTTATATCAAAAAAACAATGTCAAATTTCCTGTTAAAATTTCTGCAAATTTTAAATTTACAAATTCACAAATTTTCTTCCGAAAAGTAAATTTGTTTGTCTGTTCTTTTCTTGTTTGTTTTTATTTTGCAATAAATTTTTATATCAAATCTTTGTTTAAATTTCATATTTTTTCATACTAATGTTTATTTGAAAAAGTTTTGTAAATTATTAACAGGTTAGGTACTCATACGGGCCGCGTGGCCCATATCATTTATAAGTAACAATTGCGTAATTATTTTTTTTTTGTTATATATTTATAGTAAGAACACATTTTAGGAAAAATAAGTTTTATTTCCATAAAACAAAACGTAATAGAATTTTTAGAAAAACAGCCAAGGCAATAGAATTTTTTACAGGCATTACATGTCAACGAGGTGTTGTCTTGCCTTCCTTTCTCTTTTACCATTTTTGCGTAACAGGTTGTACATCGTCTTCTGCCTGCACGACCAACATCGCTGAGTTTGTGACTATTTTCCATAATGACTGGTGTGACAGTAAAATCTGCTAACAGGGCCCGAAGTAACTCTTCCTTGAATTTGATAATCGCCATGATTTCATTGGCAATGCTTTGATACGCGATATAGGCATTTATAAGTGCTGCGCAAGTCAAGAGCTCCATCGATAATTTTTTGTACCATTTTATTGCTATTCCTTTGCGTAATGGCGAATTATAGCTTTTCATTTAATCTAATATATCAATGAAGCTTTTATATTTATTATACAGGGATGAGTGCCTTAAGAACCGGCAAAATAACGCAAAAGATAGAAAACATAATACGTTGTGAAATAAAAAGAGATGAAAGTAGTAGAGGTGAGAAATTATCGATAATAACCTACAATTTACTTTACATTACATTAGATCTATCGAAAGTTTCCCACCTTTAGACGTTAGCTTATGAGCTGGTTGACTTCAGTCATAGTAATACCATTGTTTAAATAGGACTAGTTAGCCAACGCAATGTATAAATTTGTTTGATTCTAATTGAGACAGTCACTAGATGTCACCACTCTTTCTGTCTCAATAGATTTTAATATACCATTGTTTGTTTGATATACATTATACTTGATGGTGTTATGTGAAAAAGTTAAGGAATAAACTAAACGTCCATTTTTGATCCACTGAATTAAATTCACCAGCGTTGCAATATTTTACTGACATAGTAGCGACAGGTTTACTTACCAATAAAAATGTTACAAAAACAGAACATGAATCACAGGTATTCATTTAAAATAGAGTTATTACTATCAACATGCTATCAACTACATAGTAAATATCGTGTCAACTAAAATTGTACCCACATAAACGTGCTGTGACTTCTAAATTTTCCTATATCTAAATAAGTTTAAATAATTTAAATATTTTATTTTATTTGGAAGTGTATTACAAAAATTTTGTCCGAGGTAAGTAGAACATTTTAATTCTGTGTTTAAAACAAAAAACATTTGTATGAGAAATGAACAAATTAGGTATTTAGAAATAAATTTTACCCGATAATACATACATTCGATAATATTTGAAAAAAGTGATTTTAAATTAAAGTAATGTTACTTCCATAATAAATAAATGGTTTTTTACAGATGACTGGAAATATTTGTTGTTATTACAAATGTGGTTTATCACCATACAAAATTCATGGATTAAGAATGTTCAGATTTCCGACAAAAAATCCTTCGGCTTGTCAAACATGGATATTACACTCTGGTAAGTAAATAGAAACTTTTTTTATATTCTTTTATTTTACACCGTTTCCGTTACGCAATTAACTTGAAAAAATGTTTATTTTTTTTTTCATTCATTTTTTATTATCGCCAGGGTGCACGCGTCATATTCGAGATGCATTAATTTGAATTTTACGTTTTCGTTGGTATTATAATTATGATATAATAAACTTCGTAAAAACAAATTAGTGAATAAATATCAAGTTAATAAACATAAACAAAGTATTAGATATTTAAATATGTATTTCTGTAGCTATTTTTAGTTATTGTATTGAAAAGTAGAAATAAGTTCATCTTTATCGGAGAACTAATTTATACAAAGGTCCATCTGGGAAAAAATTATTAGTTTCACGTAAAAATTTTATACTGATATTTGAAGATTCTAAAAGATATATGAGGGTTAGTTAATAATAAATCTGTAAAGACATACAGGTGATTTTGGCTATAAACGTTTTTTATCCAGTTTAGAGAAAAATATTTAAAATAAAAATTGTAGATTCAAAAAGTTCTTCAATTTGTGAGTTTCTAAATTAAAATATATAAAGAATTCACCAAAATAGTTGCAAAAAACCCTTGATTTTGCAGAAATTTATAAATTTTAATAACTTTGTTTTTGCATAATGGTATGAACCTAATGTAACTTATAAAAATAGTGACGATTTGTTTATCGTAGAAAGCGATTATGTAAACAACTTTTTGTTGAGCTATCCCAGTTTGAAAAAAAAATTATGTTTTACGTGTCACAGAAGCCAAGATATTGCAAATTTTGCAATCTCCCTTCATTTTGAAAAAGTTCAAATCTAAAAAAAAACCGAGCTCAAATGGTTCTCCATTCTACTTTTCCGAAGCGGTATTTTACGAATACCATCATTTTAACGGGTTATAAATTTTTACTTCTTTACCGCATATGCCATATGTAAGTTGGAACGCACAATTCAGATCTTCATTTAGTGTCCCTTCAATTTTCAGCTCTTACTGTTGATAGACAATGGAAGTATGATTTTAAGAATAAAATGCTTTGTTTTAAATATAAAATGCTCTCTTGCCTAGTAATGGTCATAGAAGATTCTATTTTTTTTTTAGAAAGTGTGTTTTTTACCAGTTTTTCATAAGCATCTAAATAAGTTTGTGGCATAAACGATATCAACGTTATTTTAAATGTTTATAAACAGAATAAATAACCTATAAATTATTTGCTCTGATTGATATTTAGCGCTAATAACTTATTCATTTCCATAATTTCCAGGAGCTATGTTACATGTCTTTGGGCAAAAAAAGAGTTATTATAATTTATAAATAACTGCAAAAATAAGGTTTTTTTTGCAACTATTTTGGTTAATAATTTCATGTATTTTAATTTGGATACTCTCAAAAATTACATAACTTTTTATGATCTACAACTCTAATAAAAGGTGAAAAAATCTTAAAGAGATATTTAAAGTCTCTAAAAGGTATATGAGGGGTAGCTGATGACAATTATGTGAAGACTACAGCTAATTTTGCTTTGACTTTTTATTAAACAATCGTAAAAAGTGAAAAAAGTTTATGCGCATAAAACGTTTCTTATTCATGTTAGAGATATATGATTAAAATAAAAGTTATAGATCATAAAATGTTCTCTAATATTGAGATTTTTATAATTAAAATACATAAAGAATTGACCGAGATAATTTAAAAACCCTTATTTTTAAAGTAAAATTTATAAATGTTAATATAAATATAAATAATATACATATAAATAACTTTCTTTTTTGCATAACGATATGTAATACAACTATTTAAAATTATGGCAGTTAATGAGTTTTTAAAGGGTGCTAAATATCATACAGAACGACCATACAGTTTATGAGTTATTCAATTTGTTTATCCAGGAGTCCGATTATTTAAGAAACTGTACTTGTCCAAACAGTCACTCTAGGGTTATTTTGTAAATAGAAATCGATTTTTATGGCTTCGTTTTAAATTATTAAAAACAAACATCAAGATTATATTAAATTTGTTTAAATATCAGTTTGAAGAATAACAAATTTTTAGCATATAAAAATTTCTAATAACTTTGACTTTTTTATGTGTTACACTTGTATCTGGGCTCAATATAAAGCTAAACACTTAAAAAAAACCAAAACCTTCTATTGCCCAGAGGAAATCAAATAGCATTTTTTTTTCTTGTTTAAGAAATTGGAAATATTTTCATTGTTTATTAACATTAAGGCTGAAAATTGAACACATTGTAAAAGAATATCGAAATTTTATAATTCGATTTATAAATGGCATACACAGTGAAGAAGTAAATTAGTTTTAAAACATTAAAATAATGGTAATCGTAAAATATCGCCACAGAAAAATGCAAGGGAGATCTGTCCGCTGCAATATCTCAGCTTGTTTCTTGTTATTGGTTATGAAAATTTCTGTTTTTTTTTTAATTGTGCTTTTACACCAGCTTTTCATTGAGCCTACGTACAGCCGTATGACATGAAAAATATCAAAAGTAGTATAAATGTTTAGAAGCTAAAAAGCACTTTTTCAAACTGTTTTTTTAATAAAATGTTGAAGTTTACAAATAAAGCTTGAAATAATCGATTCAAAAAACGTCAAATACCTGTCAAATGTTAAACAGCCTTTTTAAAGTTCCTCACGGATTTTAAACATTTAAACAGTGGTAAACAGATAAAGTAATTCATCGACGAGTTAACAATACGTAACGAAGTTCTTTAATCACAATGTGATAAGAAAACAAGTATCAAATTTGGTTTTATATTTCAATAGTCGAATTTAATTGCGGCTATATTGGTGTAATTAAAGAAAACCAGTGAAAATCCCAAGAAATAGGTGAGATCCTTTTTTCTTTTTTTCCAGTTTGGGAGAGGGTCCATTAGGTACTCACATTTAGGTATTGTGTTACGGTCTGGGTAACCAGGACTACACATCATGAACAGCAATTGAATATTTACATTTACACAAAACAGCTTCAATTCCAACCCAAAATCATATGTCGTTGCCGCAGTCTCTAGACCTCCTCCCCGTTCGTTTCCTAAAAGGGAACAAGTTATTGTCATGCACTCCATTTTGAATACTGTTTTATTTAAATATATCATAGAAATTGGTGAAATGATTTATCCAAAAAATATTACTTTTACATCTCGCATTTCGAATAATCGAATCCGCATTTTCCCCACTTCTACCGACATCGTTGATCAACTAATACACCGAACGTCATAATTAATTTCACCGTCATCTTTATCTGCAGGCTTCTTTCTGCGACCAAAAGAATCCTTATTTCAAATGTATCTCCTTCCATTCCGCATTCACTAATCGAGACGTCCCTAAAAAATACGGAACATCAGATGATCAATAGGCATATTATCAGGAGTTTTCCTAGGGTAACATTTGTAATCCATGACAAGGTGAACTTCGAAGTGCAATCTTCTCTGTTAATTAACCATGAAAATATATCCTTTAAAATATTTTTATTCTCTGACAGACTATAGTGTTTTCTTTGTAAGCTTACGGGTCGTACCGTGGGGTATGATTGCAAAGTCTCCAGTTGACCAGATCACACACTCATTGCAGCTAATGCTCCTCCCTCTTTTTCATTTTCAGCTGACTCTAAGGAGTCCTTAATCCTAAATCCTTAACTTCATCAAAAGAATTTCTATCTTCGGAAATTGAGTCCATCTCCGTTAACTACATACCCATCCTGGCTGCCATTATGGATTTATCCATCCCTCGTCGTACTAATTCAAAGCCCATGTTGGCAGTAGGACAAAAAAGGGGACACTTCAATGACAGTCCTCCTGATACTCCTACCATTCTATCTTCATCCTGTATTCTTGCTCTATTAAGTTCTTTTCCTCCTTCGGCATTTTCGATACCACCCAAAGTGGTGGTATTGAAATTATATAATCGGATATTATATTTCCGCTATAAAAATGATTAACAAAGATAATCCGACTAATTTTACACTCAATTCCACGCAACTTATTACATTTCTTGAGAACTCTTTTGTATGTATCACCCCACTATAAGAAGCTTAAAAATCCTCCAACATAGATGGTATTCAAAAGGACTTATTGCAGTTCTACATAGGTACAAGGAAAAGATCACTAAAAACCGTATTACTAGAATCTTAAAAAAGTTAAAAGAACAGCCTACCTCCGACTTACAAGAGTATATATAAGTGCATCCTCTGATAAATCTGATGTCAAATCTAACCACAGCATACATGATGAATAGAATTTCTCTATTTCTCTCGCATTTATTCATTTTTTCTGCTCTCTGTATATTTTTACTTCATCTTTTGCCAAATTTAGACACGATATTTAATTAAGTAAGAAAACTTTATGTACTTCAAATACTAGCCCAGTGTGGAAAAAAAATTGTTAATAAAAAATAACCTTAAAATCTCCAATCTCTTTTTTAATCGAAAGGTTATCCTTGACAATTAAGAGACAGCCAAGATTCTGGCAAAAAATTTAAAAGAAAAGTTTTGCAACAAATCTGAACCTAACCATATATACTCTTTTCTTCATTCGCCCTTTCATTATTCATCCTCAGTTTCACAAGATACCAATTATCCGAACTCTCGTATAAACTATTTCGAACTAAAAGCTGCACTCAAATCCTATAAAAACACAAAAATTAGGGTTTTCTAGAATAATCTTGAAAAATTTCTCGAAAATTCCTTAGGCACCAACGACCCTCTAAATGAAGCCAGTAAATTTATCACTGACATACCGCTAACAATCGTTAATGAAAGATCCTAATCCCCGAAGCTCTAATCTATACTAAGATAAAAGAAAGATCATTACAAAGAACAAACGAACACAAACGGGTTATGTCATGAAGACAAATCGTTTTTGTTTTCATGACATGTCATTTTTTTGCTGTATTACTAGCTACCATTCTACCACAATTTTACAATTATTTCCCGTTCTCCAACCGTTCCTACTCACATTTTAACCCCACTCCATTAGAAATACAGACAGTTGTACACTTGACTGCTGACTGTTGCTAGAAACAGTCGTCCTCTCTTTCGTCTGCTGAGTCCTATTAGGCAGACGTATAATCTCTCTATCGCTATCTATCGCTTGGTACAGACTTACCGCGCTTTTTCTCCACTCTAACTCTCTCGCATGTAGTTATGCGAAAAATTACCGAAAATACTATTTTAATCGTGTACGGACGAAAAATGTGCTCTATATCGTGATCTAAGTGTTAGTACCGTGAAACACGTCTTCAGAAACCGGTAACCGGACAGTTTCCCCGTATGAAGAACAACTGCGACTGAAAGCCTCTAAATACCGCGAGTGTGTATATGTGCAGCAGAAGAATTGAGAAGACTTTATACAAAATTAATTTGATATAGTCTGTATAACCTTTTGCCACATATCCTAATTTATTTGAACCAGCCCTATGTAATACAGTCCTCATACACCGAAATTATATTCATAATTTCACATATGTACACCCTTTTTGTACACACACATTTCTTAGGTAATCTATAATCAACAAGATGTCGTAGCAACTGTACTTAACATTGAAGGGGCATTTTATTTAATCTCCAGAAAAGCAATCATTGACAAAATCTCCCACTATAATTTAAATGGTAATATTTTCTCATTTCCCTAGGTCACCTAGAAAGGATGCCGAACACGAGGACTTCAAAAAGGGTAATGAACTACACTATAACTTTAAAAAAGAGAAAAGGAAGACCAAAAAATAGATGGAATCAGGAGGTAGAAAAAGATATGGAAGAAATTGGACTACAAGGCCAGAAAAGAAAAATGAATAACAAGAAGGAATGGAGAAAAATCACATATCGAGCCAGAGAAGATCTCAGTACATAAAGAAAAGCGAAAATGAAGAAAGAACAAACTTTTTAAGCCATGGGCCTCTAAGGCCTTTAGTGCTATTGTATATATATATATATATATATATATATATATATATATTTCTCATTTGTAAAAAAATATCTAATTGAAAGAATCTTTAAAGTTCTTGCCAAGGGTAAACTTTTTCAATCTCTTCCTCAAAATTAAGGTGTCCCTTTAGAATCTGTATTAAGTTTAACTTTATTCATTCTTGTCATCAACGAAATTTGCCTCCCATCAAATATGTTCAATACGCTGATGACCTAATCATTTACTGCCATGTTAAATCTGTCTCAACCTCATATAAACTTATACAAAGTGTAGTAAATCTAACGAACTAAGATTATCACTCTCTGAGAGCAAAACCAAATTAATAAAATTTTCCATAGGGATTTCCACTCCCTTACCCCAAATTTTATTTACCAATTCTCTACTTTCTGTTGTTAATTATTGTAAAATTCTCGGTTTTATGTTTAACTCCAGATTAAATTGAAAAAATCAAATCTCTGAACTTAAAATCAATTGTTTTAAAAGGTTGAACATTTTTAAAACCCTCAGTCATCTTTAATGGGGTTCCAATAAAACTACTTCTGAGCGCTTTTCGCTTTAGTCCTATTGAGAGTGTATACCGTGAATCTAATGAACTTTCTCCTACCCAAGACGATAATCACTTCTACTTTCGTATGCTGCATCAACATCCGCAAATCCATTTAATCCCGTTCATTCCCTAATTGCCACAGTGCCGTCTTCTTCCACTAACAATAACCAACACCTTATCATAAAACCTATACCTCAATTAATTTGTCCACTACTTAAAAATATTGACCTTTTTCTGACTAGTTCATTTCCTCTACCTTTACTTCCCCTCTGGGCTAAAGATCTCCCTTCAATATATACCTCACTCACTATTTTTAACAAACTTGAATCTTCTAACCTTTGTTCTAAACTATTTGTTCAGATTAACTTACATATATCCATTTAGTCAATACAATTTTCACTGAGCACCTATTAGTTCAAAACATTCATGACATAATACCAAAATCTCTCTGCTTACGATGTAACAGTCTCTCTCGTATGGCTGCCTTCTCACACCGGAATTACTGGTAATAAAACAGCAGATCATTGTGCCAAAGAAGCTACCAACCATGCCAATTCAACTAGCTAACGAATCTCGAAATTCGTTTTAAAAAAGTCGGTAGAGGATACTTGACAAAACTTAGAACAAAAGAGCAAAACAACTTTTCATAAACTTCAATCTTTTATTGGTCATCTCTCCCTAGACTTCATAACTATAAGAGAAGCATCGACTATTACAAGACTACGAATCAACCATACCAAACTAACCAACTGCAAACAATTCACCAACCTGTATAAAGCACTGGACTTGAAACCTACTCTAAGAAACTAGAGAATTGTCTACCTCTTCCTCAACTGTAAATTGTATGTGTTGATTATGATACTTGAAAATGTTGACTATTTCAATAATTTTGTGTTTAGGAAGTGCCAAAACTAAATCATCTACATATCTTTAAAAAAAAGGAATGAAAAAAGTGCAATTGTTGATACAATCACAATCACTGATAACATCATCCATGACATAGCTACTTAGAATGGGTGAAAGACTAGATCCCATAGGACTAGTTTCTGATAGTCCTATGGGATCTTTTTTTTTCCTATCTAAAAAATTTCTTTTTTCTTACTCTTATACATATATATATATATATATATATATATATATATATATATATATATATATATATATATATATATATATATATATATATATATATATATATATATATATATATATATGTATATATATATATGTATATATATATATATATATATATATATATATATATATATATATATATAAACATATATTGGCACAACTGCGAAGTTATTTATATTTTGAATACAGAACTTAAATTGTTTTTTTACTTTATTGTGCAGAAAGTTGCTTTTTTTAAGTTGTGTTAATAATAATATTGTTGTAGGTAATGCTGCATTGGAGCATTACCTACAACAATATTAGAGAAGTCTGGAGCTACCCGATTTAAAAAAAAATTTCTTTGCAGTAAGCATTTTGTCCAAAAATATCTAAATGCAAACCAAAAAAATATAGTGAGGTAGAAGAGGGAGGTTTGTTAACGACACCACGCGTTTTTTATACGTATTCGATAGCAAAACAAACTTAACCAGTGCCAATAGTGTTTCGCAATACATACATTGCTTATTTTAGTTCATGAAAACAATGTTACAATCAATTTCTATAACTATTAATGTAAACAATTTTGTTTTGTTTTTTTTTTATCTTGAATTATTATTTTAATATTGTCTATGTGTAGGTATTAGAATTTTGATAAGTGGTATATAACTATTAAAATAATGCGGATTTAATTTTTGCAATATCTATCACTTTGTAATTTAAAATTATTTCATTAATAAACAGCTCAAATCGGGCGAGTTGATTGAAAAAAACATTCTCATTTATGTAAACAGAAATACAAAAATGGTGTTTACATCATAAAATACATAAATAAATAAAATAAAGGATACTATTTATTAAAGTGTTGTTTTATTATTCCTTTTATCCCAACACATAGATTAATTTTTCCCTAAATATGTGTTGCCTCTTGTTGTGGCATATCGATGTGTTTATTTGTTTCAAAAGCATTATCAAAAAACCATACCTATAAATTTACTATATTTTCAAACGTCATTTTAAAGATTAAAAGATTGAAAATTTAATTTTCTTAAAACATACATAAAACCATTGTTTAAAAAGATTTTCTTTTTTAAACAATGATAAAACTTAAGTCTTGACTAAAAAATAAACCTCTGCATTAGTGTTCTAAGACGATAGCAATCGAGTCTATTTCAATTAAATATTTAATCCTTTTCTAGCAAATCATATAACCAAATTAAATATCTGGTAAACTAATAAAAATTTAAAAAAGGTAGCATTTACCTACTTCATATAAATAGATTACTAACCGATTTAGATTTAGCAAGTCTCAAAGTATAAAAACAATTTGAAATATTCGCTCGAAATAGTCAAGTTATCTTTCACTACATAGACGCATACAACGATAATAACAATAAGCATTTTATTAAAATTTTATATTTTCTTCACAATCTGGCATCCGTGTACAGGTTTGCCTTAGTTAGGAGACAGGCAAAAATATACTCGAATAGAATCCTGCACAGAATTAAGTTTCTGTTAATAGTTTTTTAAATTTATGACTAGAGGCCGCCATGTAACGGCAGAATAAAAGTCGAACGTTTGTTCCATAAGGATTGTCTAACTAGTCCTATTTAAACAATGGTAATACGTATCACGTAATGTAAGTAAAAACAGTTTAAGTACGAGTATGTTTTTATCCAAAATTAAAGTATTAATCAATAATAAACTGTGATTTGAGACGTCGCATATACTCTTCTCAATACACAATTATCATAGCTTGTTATTCTGTATTCGTCAAAACAGAATTAATTATCAAATTACTACTAATTAAACTGTTTACTTACATTAAAATTTGCTTTATTGCCTTCAATCAGTTTTGACTTTATGCTAAATTTAAAAAATGTAAATATTCGACGTCATACTTGTAATATTATGACAAGTCAACTAGCTCATAAGCTAACGTCTAAAGGTGGGAAACTATCGATAGTCCTAATGTAATTTAATGTAAATTAGAGTTTTCTATCGATAATTTCCCACCTCTACTATTTTCATCTCTTTTTATTTCATAACGTGTTATGTTTTCTATCTTTTGCGTTATTTTGCCGGTTCTTAAGGCACTCATCACTATATTTGATGACATTCTTTGGCTTTACAACATCACCGTGTGCTTTCTGCTTTGTCACCATTTCGTCAGTGAATTTGGTACTAATCATCAGCACATTTCGCTTATCCCTCCACTTCTATAAAAAACGATGCCCAAATTACTTTGTTTATCTAATATACATTAAAATTGTATGTATAACCACCTTACAAATAAAGTTTGAATAATTAGATCCAAAATTTGTGCCTCTTATTGGCAATATACTGCTTGAATTGTAGTAGCTCTTGTTGTTTCACTAAAATGCACACGTTTTCCTTTGAAATAATGGCTGCCTTGAATTTATTCTTCAATCGGCTAACCAAGGCAACGATTTTCTGCAAACGGTCATCTGTTGTTACTGAATTATCGTTGAAATGCAGCGTTTTCCGCAATAACTGGAAGCGATTCCGTGATATTACTTTTTTGATATTGTTCACATACAAATCATTCTTTGGCAAGTACGAATGAAAAGATATAAAATGACATAATCCCATCCATATAACTATACCCAGGAATCGTTTTATTTCGGCGACATCAACATTGTGCCACGCGGTAATACGTGCGCTTTTTTTTTACTAACACTGTAGGGCATAACGATTTGTTTCTTCAACCTAAAAATTAATAAAAATCAAAATCAGTAGAAGAAAATAAATTGAATATTTGCGATCATGGATAAAAGACCATCGTCTGCAAAATACTCGTAGAATTGAAAGGGCGATTTGTTATAGAATTTTTCGTATAATAATTGTGTATGAAAACCTGCAGAATTATAGTTCTCAAAGTAAATTTCTATAAATTTTTTCTGTTGATCGGCCCTCAGACAATAGCTTAATTTATTGCATTGGATACTATCGGTTCTTCTAAAATTTTCTATTCGGAGACTTCAGAATGTTGGGCAATGACAGATTCTATAGCAGCATCAAATCAACATGCTCTCCGAAATTCGTATATTCTTTTTCTTTACTGGTGGATGCCGATACATACAAAAACGCAAGCCACCACAATGGCGCCTTCGCTTGTTAGATTTCCGATGTCACGTTATCAATAGGAATAGACAAGTCAAGGTGTGATGCCACGTTGGACTCTCATAGGCATTTTGTGATAAAAATCTTGCTGGTGTCCATGAAACTCCAACGTACACATTTTGAAAAATGAAATTTTAAACAAAATTCGCATTTTAGAGTGTTAGGTTTTGATGTAAAAGTTAAGGAAAGTAATAAAACACTTTTTAACACCTTCGCTGCGCCACCAGTTGAAAAAGACTGGTAACTACGTTTGCAGAAATTACGGCTAAAAATAATTACATGTATTTCCATCTGGCGAGAAACGTACAAACGAAACGCGTTGGTAAAAACTAACATTATAATAGGTACCTATATTATTGTCTGAAAAAGATTTATCTAATAAAGGGATAATTTAGTACCAGTTGTATTCGAGTGGTAACGCATTCAAGTTATTTATTTTTTATTGTAAGATTCCCAGATGAATTCATCTTGTGATTAATTTCATTTGTAATTACCAGTTTGGTTTAGTTATCTCGGTCGAGCTATAATAGTGTTGTAAATATTTGTATAAGAATTGAGTAAAATGAGTGGTAGAATTGTTAAATTAGTAAATTTGGCGTTGCAGAATGCAAATACAAGTGGTAGTTGTGTAGACCTCAATCAGAATTTTGATTGGCACCAAGAAACAATTATAAATACTTTGAGCGAATCAGAGAAAGAACCCTTTAGCAACCATTCGGACTATGATTCTAATTATGCTCCTTCTGAATTCTGAACTAATTCAGATAATGACGAATATAAAATCAGTTCCGAGAAAACATATACGAACTAAACCCGAAGGGCCTGGTACCAAAAAAAGGCGAAATTGTATGGAATGTTACAAGAAGCTGAGAGAAACAATAAAAAGTAAAGAAGCTGATAAAAAGGTTTAAAGTTACTACATACTGCAGCATATGCGAGGGAAAACCTGCATTATACCATGTTTTAATTTTAAACACAATGCGTAAATTTTAAAACTTATTCTTACTAATAATAATTAGCATTTGTTATTTTCATAGTTTATGAAAAATATGTATTTTTTTCTCAATAAAAGTTTTCGTTTGATTTTATTTAAAAATATTATATGCACTTCTCAAAAATTTCAATTTTTGCTTTAACAAAAGGAATATTCTGGTACTGATACAGTTTCCAGCAAGTTTGTCCTATTCCTTGTATGTATACAACTATGAACTACACATAAATCTTTAAAAATTGACAGATAGATCTCACATTTTTTAAGAACTACCAGTCTATTGCGACTGGTGTATCTAAATACAGAATTCTACAGTACCAGTCAATTACAACTGGTAAGCATACAAGATAATAATTGAATTTTTCGTAACTGCAGCGAAGGTGTAAAAAAAAGTGATCGGTCACGAACGAAGACATTAAAATTTTCAATATGGTGGCACTTAACCTTTTAATTAGAGCTTCTTTATGTATGGCACGCCGAAAAATTTTAAAATTTAAATTGGCCCTTTGATTAAAAACGTTGCTCACCCCTAGCATAAATGGTTGATTTTGGTACCTTCGATAAAAATTATATTTCCTTAATTGCCTCTGATTTAGAAAGTTCAGAACGAGGACCGTCGTAAATATGGTTTAGCATACGTTTCACAAAAAAACGTAACCCCTAAAAAATTCTCTAATGCAAAACACTGAAGTAACTTTTGTGGCGTCATCAACATGTGTCATGTATCTCCACTTATTATATCATAAATTTCATTCGTAAGAAATACCATTAATTATCAAACATACCTAATGTCACGTATTTCATTCGATTATCACTTAATTGCTTCCAGTAAATTTTTATTATGTTTATTATTTATGTAATAATTTATCTACACATTTTGGCACTGTTGCGTTATGGTGCAAATTAGTAGTAATTTTAAGCATTCGATTTGGAATTCAGAAATGGAAATATCACACTTTTGAATTAAAAAAGCTTGCCAATACGGATTAATTCCAATGAAAACATTGGCAAACAAAAAATGGGTTGACGATGAAACGACATTGTAAAGTGTGCCCAATAGGAGCATTTTTTTATTTTTAGCGAAAAATGTTTTAATAATATTCGGCTGTACAGCTAATATTTCAAAATTCTTTTGAAATAGAATGTCAAGTATACCTCCTTATAAATTCAACAGAATCAACAGTAGGGATTTTTAGATTATGGTGCAAATTAGTAGTAATTTTAAGCATTCCATTTGGAATTCAGAAATTTTGAATTAAAAAAGCTTGCCAATACGGATTAATTCCAATGAAAACATTGGCAAACAAAAAATGGGTTGACGATGAAACGGCATTGTAAAGTGTGCCCAATAGGAGTATTTTTTTATTTTTAGCGAAAAATGTCATTCTTGATAAAAATTTTTGTCCTAAAATCCCATAAAACGACTTTTTTGTCCGATTTGGTATTCATATTTTGTCTATAGACACAGTAAACCTATGTGGTATATTTTTACGAGTGGCAGTTTTTTTTTCTATTGGAGTTAAAATGATTTTATGTACATTTATATTTAGAAATATGGTATAGGGCTCTTTGAAGTTGGATTGTAGTATTATCACTATTTTAATGTGAATGGATATAGTGCAGTATATGTGCACAGTATAGATAACAACCAGTATTCTCACTCTACCGCGGTACCTTTGATCTTTTTAGACAAAATTCGGTGACCTTGACGCCATATTGTTTGGACGAAAACCGCGGACTGGCCCTGCACATATGGACGCGACAGAGCCGACTTTGATTTATTTAACAAAATTGATTTTAATTTCAACCAATTTCAAAACTCTTCTTGCTACTCTTTCATTCTTCGAGAAATTAAAAAAAAAACCTAAAATTGTTTCTTTCTCTGCGTTGTATTTATGATTTTGTTTTCTAACGTTTCACAACTATTTGTTACAGAACTGTCTTATACACTATCAAAAAAAATCAAATGGAGAGTTATGCAACAGTTTTTAATAAATATGCTAGTTTTAAAGCTGTATAGTTATAAAGTAGAATAAAATGCAAAGTTTCATTTCAAAATTCAAATACAGAGTTTGAAATCAGTTAATATATTTTAATTATATCTCACTAAAAACACAAGAGGATGTGAACAAAACTCCTAAATATGTATATTGATTAGTGATTGATCTTACCTGTTCATTGTAATAGACTATTTTGACTTGTTATTTCGATATAGACGATTAAATAATCGTGTTATTGATGTTTCCAAATAATCGTTTTATTATTTTTTTCTTTTAGTTTTATTTTCATATTTTTGAGTATTGAAATTTCTGTTGTTGAATTTTAATAAATAGTACAAACGTATACGGCTAAATAAAGTTGTACAATATTTTTTGAGTATTAAATTTCTGTTTTGAATTTTAATAAATAGTACAAACGTACAAGGCTAAATAAAGTTGTACAATATTTGAGTGGTCTTTGTTCAAAAGGTGACTAAAATTTATGGTACTAAATTGAAAAACATGTTTTAATAATATTCGGCTGTACAGCTAATATTTCAAAATTCTTTTGAAATAGAATGTCAAGTATACCACCTTATAAAGCCAACAGAATCAACAGTAGGGTATTTCAGATTATCAAATGTGTCACCGCTTCTATTTTTATATACATTAACATATGAATATACAGTTTTATCCGACAAATTAGTTACACTTTTTGAGTAGCTGTCTGGTATATTATTTTTAAATAATATATTAGGGCTGGGTAAACAAAATTTGCTACACAAAACATTTTTGTGAAACACAGGCCCCTTGAAGTACATTAAGAGACATCCTGTTTAAACTGATTACTGAATCTTCTACCTCTTGCCTTTTTCTAGATTGTAAAATTTAAACATTTATGAAATTAGCTAAATTTAGGACAAAATTTAGATGCAAGTGCCATATTATCACATTATCGACACATTTCTTTTCTGTAGAATGTAACATCTGAATTTTTTATTTAAATAATGGTTTTCCTTTCATAATTTCATAACTGTACTTCATAACACAATTTTTCTTTGAGTTTTTTCTTACAATCCTTGTTGATGTACATTAGACGTCCAACGGAATCGTACAAAGTGCTAAAAGTAGCGTCATCCTGTTAATGTTAAGAATATATTTGTGGAAATAAAAAATAAATTTTTAAATGAACTTAATTTATTATTACATGTTAAATTAGATGTTTATTTATTTATTAATAACAAAGGTGACAGACCCACTGTCAAAATTATACAAAAATACATTGTAGATAAATACAATTATATTATAATATATAGATAAAAATCAAATATACATGTATAAAATAAGTACACATTAAGTTTACAAAGTATCATTTTGTAGTTTAAAATTTCAGAAGTTAAACAAATTACATCTCATGAGCACTGATTTGCATGTATGAAAGTCAGATCATACCTATATTTGAACCATAATTAGTTCTGCGATGAGATACATGGAAATGTAAATTCTGATGCAGTGAACGGGAAGGAATATGAAAAGAAATTAGCTAAAGCAATTCAGGAGTATGGATTATTCTATAAACAATTGCTTTTGTTCAAATATGATTTTGAATGTTATTTTACATTGTTGTTTACTTGATCTTGATTAATGTCAATATAATTAATTATTAATTAATTAGAAGTAACGCTCTAATACATTTTTATGGAATATGATAAGATATTTTAGTTACCTCTTACTAAAAACACAAGAGGATGTGAAGAAAACCCCTAAAAGAGTATATTAATTATTGATTGATATTATCTGTTCATTGTAATAAAAAAGAGTATTTTGACTTATTATATTATTATAATCAAGTAAATAATGTTTTATTGATGTTTCCAAATAATCAATTTATTATTTTTTCTTTTGGTTATATTTTCATATTTATCAGTCTTGAAATTTTCGGCATCTTCGGTCGTCAGCCGGGTTATTGCCTCTGTTGCGCCATTCATTGAGGGTTTCTGACTGTCGAGGGCGGTCGTGGCGTGGTGGATGCTGTGGCGGACGGTCCTGCTGTTGTTGTGGAGGACGGTCCGGCTTGGGAGCTGGTCTCTCTTGTTTTTGATTGGCAGTTGAGGGAGTGGAGACTCTGATGTTCATCTCTAGCTCGTCCACTGTTCGCCGTAGCTCCTCTTCCTTCCGGGGTGGATTGACCCTCAAGAATTTTCGGATTTCGGGGCGCAACTGGTCTATGATGATCACGCAACGTTCCTCGTCTGGGGTGGCAGGTGCTACTCGGTTAAACAGGGCCATCTTCTGGGTGATGAAGTCGGCTGCTGCTTCTTGCCTCTGTTTATGTCCATATAGCTTGGCTAGTAGCTTTGTGAACCTCGACGAGTGGCTGAAGTGGTCTATCAATCATTTGAAGAAGGTTGTGTGGTCCAGTTTGGGGTCTGCATGCGTCTTGGCCCATGTAGATGCCTCTCCTTCGAGCCCATGCTCCAGGAGGTACGCTGTTCAGTGTCTTCCTTCTATATGTCCAGTAGATGGTGTGTGGCTGAGGCGGCGAATTCTTCGGGGCTCTCGTGCTTTGCTCCGCTGAACTTCTTCAGGGCTGGCTTCCATCTTGGTGTAGGGGCAGGTGGTGCTGGTGGATGCTCCGTTTTGACTCCTTGTCCTTGGGCTAAGGCTAGCGCTGTCACTGCTTGGGTGAGGGCTGCTAACATCTGTCCTACATCTGGAGTCGGTGGAATGCCTGACGTCGCAGGCTTTGGTGGAAGTTGGGCTGTTATGTCGGTCACGGGTGGTGTGAAAAGGCCTGACGTCGCAGGCGGTGTGGACTCTGTCACCTCAGGGTGTGGTGATGTCCGTTCTAAGAGTTGGGCGCCATGTCGGTAACGTAAGGAACTCTCAGCTCCCTCAGGAGAGAGACAAGGCTCGTTACTCGCTCTATCCATCGCTTTCTGGGACCTAAGAGGGTAGGGTTCTCGGTCAGTGGCCATAGACACGGGGTATGGACACTTAGCTAGGATTAAATGCCTTTTAATAAAGAAACACAATAAATACTGTTTATTGAGATAATAATAATAGTAATTAAATTGTTAGAAAACAGATATGCTAGAACTTATGCTAAGAATCTGAAAGAAATTAATAATTATCTCCTGATCCGGGAATCGGGAAGATAATTATGTTAATTATTCTTAAATTAAGAATCTGAAAGGGAAAGTATATTATTTATAACTAATAATCAAAATATAAGCAAAATACAAATTAGTAAATAGGGAATATGTCACTTATCAAAAATTCGTGAAGTATGAAGGAGTTGAGCTAGGGACTTGGGATAAAGATAGGGATGTTTGTTATAGTGCCATTCGGGCGAATCAACAATAAAAAGTAATAAAAGTACACAAATAAAATAGTTGCTGAGTCGAAGTTGAAATAAGTCGCTGAGACCTGTGGGAAAAATTACAAGATATTTTATATAGTGTAAAAAGGGCATAAATATTGCAAGTTATTTTTATACCTGTACATGAATAAAATATCAAATATCAAAGTCAAAAATAAATGTCAAGTTTTTAACAGTGTACCTGAAAAGTAATGTAAATACCATAAATCAAAGATGGAAATAATTTACAAGTTTAACAGTGTACCTGAAAGAGAGAGGAATAAAACACAATTTATAAGTTTTATTAAAAATGTCAAAGTTAAAGTTTAAAATATACGTTTTAACAGTGTACCTGAAACTAATGTAAATACCAAAAATCAAAGGTGAATCAACTTACAAGTTATTTTGCAGTGTACCTGGAAGAGAAAATAAAACGCAATATAGGAGCCTTTATTAAATCTCAATTCTTTAAGGATATAAGCACCGTCCGGTGGCAAAGTCCCGTGAAGTAGAGAATTGGGAGAATCCTGAAAGAGAAATTTTCTTACACGACTTGTAAGACTACCGAGATAATCAGATCTTGGACTAAGTCCAAAAGCACAGATTAAATCGATGACACTTTGCGACGCTTTCGAGGAAAATATTAGCAAATTCGACAAAGTCGAAAAGCAGAGATAAATTCCTCAAAAATGGCCGCTGTTGGTTTGAAAACAAACCGACGTTAAAGCTGAGAACGTTAGGTTCTGGGTTTAAAGGTGAAAGCTGTGGAAATAAAACAGAAGCTCTGAGAACTGAATTAATCAGAGGATCTAACTTGCCAAGAAGGCTGGACCAGCGGACATATCCTGACCCGGTCTGGTGTCCTGGCCGTCGTGCATCTTTTTTATGCTAAAAAAAGTAGGTCAATCTGTAACGGTCGTTTTGGCCTTTTTACGATTGGACCTGCACGACGACCAATGCCCAATTTTCAGTATTATCATTGGCTGCAGCTCAGATGCCGTTCGACCAACGATAATACAGAAAATGAGGAACAGACTCCTGAATTATGATTGGCTGCAATTACTGTTGCCATTTGACCAATCACAATTCAGCAGGCTGGGCGACACACACACATATATGTTATAAAATTTATTACCCACTGTCAAAATATACAAAAATACAATATTACAGATATAAACAATATACCTATACAATTACAGATAAAAATAAAATATACATACATGAATAAAATAAGTAAGTACACATTAAGTTATAGAATCATTTTGTAGTTTAGAATTTCAGAAGTTAAACAAATTCTATCTCATGAGCACTGATTTGCATGCATGACAAGTCAGATAATGTCAATTCTGCCGCAGTGAACGGAGAGGAATATGAAAACAAATTAGCTAAAGCAATTCAGGAAGTTGGATTATTCTATAAACAGTTGGTTTTGTTCAAATATGATTTTGAATGTTATTTTACATTGTCCGGGTCTTGTTACATGAATTTGTCGAGTCTTGTTACATGAATTTTAATGAATAGTACAAACATACACAGCTAAATAAAGTTATACAATATTTTAGTGGAAATTGTTCACAAGGGTGGCTAAAATTTATGATACTAAATAGAGAAACATATGTTTTAATAATATTCCGCTTTGCAACTAATATGCCAAAATTCTTGTGAAAGAGACAGTCAAGTATACTAATATAGTTAACAAAATCACCCAAAATCAATAATTGGGTATATTAATTATTGAGTGATATTATCTGTTCATTGTAATAAAAAAATAGTATTTTGACTTATTATATTGTTATAAACAAGTAAATAATATTTTATTGATGTTTCCAAATAATCAATTTATTATTTTTTCTTTTAGTTTTATTTTCATGTTTTTGAATCTTGAAATTTCTATTTATGAATTTTAATGAATAGTACAAACGTACACGGCTAAATAAAGTTATACAATATTTTAGTGGAAATTGTATCTATTTCTAATGAGTGTAGAGTAATAAAATCTCATGAAGTATTCAAAAGCGCTACAGGGTAATCCGTCAATAATCCGTCAATAAATTTCGTCCGCATTGCAAAATTCTGTCGTTTCATAAAGAGCAGGTAGGTATCACCCTGTTTTAAGGGATTAGTCCATTGTTATCGACAGATAAACACTGAGCCAGAGGCGCGCTAGTGGGTTAATTGACAAAAGAATATGCATTCTTAAAAATCATATTAAAGGAAATAAAAATGTAATACAGCAGAACAGTGTTATTAAAAAAATATAAAATGTAACAATAAAATATATACGAACCGAAATCGGGAAATACTCACAAACACACACGAATGAACTTTACATATTGAAACACTTGTGGGGAGTTTAAATCAATTTATTCACAAAAACTACAAAAACTTTACTGGATACGTTATTACAATTCTACATCACTATAGTCTTCATCCGAAGAACTGTCATCATCCCCTGGTGTTATAATTATAGGGTCAACCACCTGATCGACCAAGTTGTCCAGTTCCCACATTTTATCTTCCTCTTTTAAAACATAATGGCTTGATCAAACAATACTTTGACATCTTTCATTTTAAATGTGGTATTGTGCCTTGCAACATATCCTTTAACTTGTGCCCATATAAGTTCTATGGGATTTAATTCGCAATGATATGGCGGTAGGCGTAGCACAGTTACTTTATACTTTTCTGCTACATCTTCTACGGCATATTTTATGAAGCGAGATTTATGTTGTTTTACTACGGCTAGTAGTTCCTTCTTTATTGAATTCGTCTCAAACTGAATAGCTTTATTTGACAGCCAGTTAATAATTTCTTGCTTTCTCCAAGCTGAAGTTGGTACCTTCTCTATGCGCCTTGAATGGTAGCTTGCATTATCCATAACCACGACCGAATCAGCTGGAAGAAATTTTAACATTTCCCCGAAGTAGTCTTCGAAGACATCCGAATTCATGTCCTCATGATAATCTCCCGTCCGACACGACTCAAAGCTTAACAAACCTTCTTTTAAAAATCCTTCTTCGCTTCCAATGTGAGCAATTATAAGCCTCTTCCCTTTTCCCGAAGGCACTTTAATACCCGTCGAAAGGCCTTCTATGAAAGCTTGGCGAGCACTTGTTACATTTTTATCTTGCCACATTTTTTGGACTATATAACCTTCGTTTATCCACGTCTCATCAAGATAAAAAATTTTCTTGTGCTCTCTGCGGTACTGTTTTATAGTTCTCAAATATTTTCGTCTCCAGCAAATGATTTCATCACTTTCCAGTAATAGTGCCTTTCGATTGTGCTTTTTCCAGGAAAAATTCATACTTTTTAAAGTTTTCCGTAAAAGTTTTCTGGATATCAAAGGAATATCGTTATCTTGGCTTATCTCCATTAGTATTTTGTCAAGGGTGGGTATTTCCTTTTTAAAATAAAACGAATGAACTTTTCTTCGAATGTCACGTTTGGTGTCTTCACCTAAGATTTTTATTGGTCTTCCTGATTTTCTCTTGCATGGACTTAGCTGGCCTGATATCTTTCTTTCTCCCAATAATTTAAAAATCGTGGACTGTCCAATTCCAGTCATTCGGGCACATCGCTCAACACTTTCTTGCACAGACAAACTAGGGTGATCGTGTTTTATGCAATCATATACATTTAAAATTATAACTTTTTCACTAACAGATAGCGGAGAATTTTTTACACCTCTTTTCTTTGGAGTAAATGTCGGCATTTTATAACTTTTTCACTATTTCTATATCACAATATTACTGTACGTTTAATTGGTGTAGTAACAATTACTAACTCGAATGTCGAATGTCGAATGATAATAATAAAATAAAAGAGGGATTATAATGAAAGTGTAAGTAAAACCTCATTACGCGTTATTAGTCTTCATGTTGATTTATTTTAGTTCTTAGTAATATTAGGAGGTGCGTCATACCCTTATCAGTTTCTTTTAATGCTTTTATTCGTTCAGTAAGGAAGTGAATTTGTTTTTATAAATACAAATGTAATTAGCTTTAATGACCATATAATGGAATACGAGTTTGAAGAATAAGTTAATCGAAAAATTAAATAAAATTGGTTATCACAAAATATCCAAAATATGATATTTTGAGGTACATCAATTTTTGACGACGAAGTTGACATCCGTCCATTTGCCTACGCCCATGACGACACCGAAATTCAGGCAAATTTTATGACACTTCATGATTTATTACTCTACACTCATTTGAAACCAATTATAATAAAGTTAACAAAATCACCAGTAGGCATTTTTAGATTACCAAATGTGTCACCGGTTCTATTTTCATATGCCCTAAAATATGAGTATACAGTAGTATCTGACAAATTAGTTACACTTTTTGAGTATCTGCCACATATTTCACAACTATGGAATTCTAAACATTTTTTCATTAAATATCCACACACATATGTTATAAAATTTTGTTCCATTATGTCTTTATCATTTTGATAATCTGTATCAATAAATAGCACAGGTTCTTCAGGTATCTGTTTAGATGTTTCAGTATCTACAGTGTATTTGGGAAAATCAGACATTTTTAAAAGTACACTATCTGTATCTCCTTGACAGTTTTCTGACCCTGAGTTAATAATATCAATGCACACCAATTTCTTAAAGGAAGCTTGAAATTGTGAAGCAGTTGGATTAACACAATTTCCACTTTGTTGTCTGATTTTTCCAAACAAATTTTCTAAGGCATCTTGGTTTAACCGTCTTGACAATAAATATTCAAAACCAGCATCACTTCCTCGTGCCCAAATTAACTGAAAAGCTTTAATAGATATTGTCCAACCTTTAATAGATTTAATGCGGTTGGTGACATCTTCATTTTTTTTATTCAAGACCCGGACATTTTCAAAAATTGTAAACAGTCTTCTAAAATTTTTTTTTGAAAATCTAAATTTTTAAATGCTAGATTATATTCTTTGCCCTGACTGGTTGTTGAAGAATTTAGTATGTTACACAATTTATCAAACATGTCTATAACTTCAACAGTACCTTCTGCAGCTGATGGAATTACTTTAAACCGTATATATAACTTCATACTGGCAACAACGGTAGCACTTAAAACTTGCGTTGCATACTTAACCTTCATTTTTTCAAAAGGACTAGGACTAATATGTGAGTCTGTTAATTTGGGTGCAGCTCTAGTAGAGTATTGTTTATCATGTTGATAAAAGGACTCTACATATTCCCAGGAAGTTGTTTTCCCATTGAAAACAAAGGAATGTTTTAACATATTATTTCTAGCCAATTTTATAAGATGTGGTGGGTCGAACATATACATTATTTTTTTATCACGAAAAACAAAGTATGGCTTATTTGGTGTTACATTTAAATCATTAGCTAATTTCCAACTATTTGACCCAAGATCACTTATTAAAGCACATACATCTAATCCACAATCATTTAGGGCAGCAATCATTGTAAACAAAATCGTTCTAAGTTTTTCTGCTGGACAGGATGAATGGTTAAAATAATATGCTAAGGGTTGTTTCCAAGAATTGAAAAGCCCTCGTACCAATAAAAATGTCACATTTGCTGCAGATTTAAAAGCTTTTGATTTATCACCAAAATCTTCAAAACCAACAATTTCATCCAACCCCCTATTGTAAAACATATTTGATTTAATTGCCATTTCGTCAAATGACAAAACACAAATTTTGTCGAATTTACTAAAGTTTGCTACTTTGTGTTTTAAAACAGTAAGTAAAGCTTCATTTAGTCCAGGCTCAATTTTAATATGTTGTATGTGTTTAAATAATGTATTAGGACTGGGTAAACAAAATTTTTTGCACAAAACATTTCTATAAACTTTTGGTCCAGTGAAGTACATTAAGAGACATTCCTGTTTAAATTGATTACTAAATCTTGTACCTCTTACCTTTTTTCTTGATTGTAAAATTTGAACATTTATGAAATTAGCTATATTTGCAGAAGGACAAAATTTAGATGTTAGTGCCATATAGTCTTCAATTGTCATATTGTCAATATCCTTCTTTCCTGTAGACTGTAACTTCTAAAGTTTTTTTTTTTAAATAATGATTTTCCTTGCGTAATTGTATAACTGTACTTCGTAATACATTTTTTCGGGGAGTATTTATTGATAATTTTTGTGACACTTGAGTTGAACTTGGTGTACTAAGTGGTGTTACTGGACGTGTAGTTAAATGTTCAGGTTCTCCATGCATGATGTTTTTACCAGGAGTAATAGTAATATCCTGAAGTACAGTTATAGTAGATGGTTTATTTTTAATACTAACATTTTTCTCTATATCCATAGCTGGACTTTTCACTACTTCTAAAAAAAAAAAGAGAAAGCTTACATATGTGTTACATAATTATTTATTTTATTTACCTTCATTAATAGGATATCTTGGAAGACATATGTTTTGGACAACTGCAGAATAAGTATAATCAAAAGTTGATGAGCCCTCCATTAAATGAAAGTTTGTGGGAACTGCAGAAGGTTATAATCGATTTCTCATATCATTCAGAAACATCTTATTGTCGAAATGAGTACCACAAAGACGATGACTTCTATGTAAACGTTCTGCCTTATCCAATAAATCTTCTCGTCCACATGCCATTAACCAAATTTTTGCCCTAAATACAAACATTTTTTAATACACGATAAAAATCCGCCGTTAATAAATAATATAACATCTAAACATCTGTAATACACAATTTTAATTATAATTTAACACTCACCTATTAACATCTTTTGGAAACGAAAAAAAGCTAACATTACTTTTTCTAGAATTATTACACTTTGTAGCTGCACAAGTGTGGCAAGGCGCTTTGTTTTTATTTTTGTACATATCGATGTACTTATACAACGTAATTGCGAAATAAAAAATGTATAAAGATTATTTGTATCTATAAATACACAAAAAGTAATCAAATACAATGGCCTCTATATTATTTGTCTATGACAAATGACAATGGCCAATGACCAATGAGAGCCGTCAAATTTTTCGGACACCAGAGAAAATGGCGTCGCTGTCTGGGCGAGTAAAATTGCGCGAACTTTCGCGCCAAAGCGGAGTGGGAATACTGGTTGTTATCTATACTGTGATATGTGTGTAGAGACAAGGAAGGTGGAGGTTATGCTGAAATACATAGATATATCACAAAATACTTTTCTTACAGATTAATAAGTATTTGAAAATGGGAGCAATATACAGTTGTCATTATTTCCATCACAACAATCTTTTGGAAGTAGTAATTATCTTCTTATGTTTATGGACAAATCAATACCCATCTGGATATTTGGCGCCTTTAATTTTATTTAATTTTATTTAAATTTCATTTAATTTCATTTAATTTTATTTAATTTCATTTAATTTCATTTAATTTCATTTAATTTCATTTAATTTCATTTAATTTCATATAATTTTATTTAGTTTTATTTAATTTTTATAATTTTATGTAATTTTTCATAATTTTTTATAATTTTTTATAATTTTTTATATTTTTTTAATATAATTAAAATAAGTTTTTATAATTATTTATAATTTTTCCATAAACACATGTTTAAAAACCAGATGTTTTACATACTATACTTACATATATTACACAGGACTTTTGACCATATTGTTATGAAAATAATCATTCTTTTAATGACGAATTTCAAATTCTTCACTTCCAAAATAAAGGCCTTAACCTATCTTTATTAGAATCTATGGAAATTAACAAATCAAAAATTAAGACAAACAGTTCTCCCCTCCTCAGCCTATTCATTTAAAGACTATAAAGTGTAAAGACATACCAAAAATAGATCACTCGAGGAAGGCACTCTGTCGAAACAGCTGTAGTGATAAGATATTATAATAAATGTTGTGGAAGTTTTGAAAATAAGAGTGTTTCAGTGTTTTATTGTTACAGTAACGGTTGAATCCATAACTTTTTAAAAATATCCTATTTAAACTTTGTAAAAGTATTTTCAATGTAGTACTCATAAAACCAATTTGGTTAATTAAAATGTATATTTGAATGAAACTTGTAATCTATCAAATTTTCTGAAAATGTTAGAGAGCGGTCGCCTGAAAACGCGAATAAATAGCAAGTTGCAATAAAGATGGTTGAAAAGAGGAAAAGAAGACCAACATTTCGACATTAAACATGGCATATTTTTATTCAATCGGAATATTCTTTTTTTTTAATTTTATGCTTTTTAACATTTATCAAATTTATTGAAAATTTTAGAGCGGTCGCTTGGAAACGCGAATATATAAAAAGTTTCAATACATATGACTGAAAAGATGAAAAGAAGACGAACAAATCGACATTCAACAAAGCAATAGTTTTAACCAATCTGAGAATTTTTTAAAACTATATGATTTTCACCATTTATCAAATTTTCTTAGAATTTTAGAGAGCGGTCATCATTTAGAATCATCGAAAGGTCCAAACGGCTGTAAACTAACCTATTGTCCAATATTTATAAACTGTTTATCCATTTTGCATATATTTTTCGTTATTCAGCCATTTTAACCAAAAAGTAAGATTTAGGATCACATTTTAAAATTCGAGGACGTGCCTTGGTTTTTTGGCGGTCGCTTGAAAAATCAAATAGATCCAAAGTTACAATGAAGATGGTTAAAAAGAGGAAAAAAAGACGAGCCCATAGACATTCAACACAGCATCGTTTTATCCAATCTGATTATTTTTTTTATATTTAATGTTTTTTACCATTCATCAAATTTTCTTAAAATTTTAGAGAGCGGTCATCATTTAGAGTCGTCGAAAGGTCTAAACGGCTGTAAACTAACCTATTGTACTATATTTATAAACTGTTTATGTTGGGCGGTCGCTTGAAAACGCGAATAGATGCAAAATTACAATGAAGATGTTTGAAAAGAGGGAAAAAATACAAGCCCATAGATATGAAACAAGGCATAGTTTTATCCAATCTGAGTACTTTTTAAAATTTAGGCTTTTTACCATTTATAATTTTTTTTTTATTTCAGAGAGCGGTCATTATTTGCAGTCTTCGAAAGGTCCAAATTGCTGTAAACTAACCTATTTTACTATGTTTATAAACTGTTCATCCATTTTGCTATTATTTTTCGGTATTAAGCCATTTTAACCAAAATGTAAGATTTACCATTATAATCACATTAAAAAATTCGAGGACAAGATGGTTGAAAATAGGAAAAAAGGTCAAGCTCCCATAGACATCCAACAAGGCATAGTTTTATCCAGTCTGAGTATTTTTTAAAATTAAATGCTTTTTACCATTTATCAAATTTTCTTAAAATTTCAGAGACCAGTCATCATTTAAAGTCGTCGAAAGGTCCAGACGACTGTAAATTAACCTACTTTACTATATTTATAAACTATTTATCCATTTTGCTTATATTTTTTGTTATTTAGCCATTTTAACCAATATGTCAGATTTACGATTATAATCACATTAAAAAATTCGAGGAGGTGCAAAAGATTTGCCTTGGTTTTTGGGCGGTCGCTTGAAAACACTAATATTTCTAAAGTTACATTGTCTTCAATGTAACTTGGTTGAAAAGAGAGAAAAAAGACGAGCCCATAGACATTTAACAAAGTATAGTTTTATCTAATCTGAGTATTTTTTTAAAATTGTATGCTTTTTATCATTTATCAAATTTTCTTAAAATTTTAGAGAGCGGTCATCATTTACTGTCGTCGAAAGGTCCAAACGGCTGTAAAGTAACCTATTGTACTATATTTATTTGAAGTCCTGGATATGGCTTGCTATTGTAACCTCAATTTTCTATAAACTTGCACAAAAATTTAAAAACGGCAACGAATTGCTGTAACTGCTTATCTCCAATAAAAGTCAAAATATGGTTAACGACTCAGGCAGAAAAGAAGTCACATTTTAGTCGTAAAACTCTAAAATGGAAAAGCAAACAAACTTACTACACACAAAAAATGATAAAAATTAAAAGTACCTATCTGTTATTACTTTTTCCTTTTTTTGACAAAAACAAAACACTTGAACAACTTTAAAATTTTATCTGCTCTTAAATACCTAAAGAAGTTTTTACACGTATATTTTCTGCTTAAAATTTATATCTACTTTTAAACTTTTTTTTTGTTTTGAAACTTATGCGATACTTTTTGTGGCGAGTGTATAAAAGAATCAAACAGCTTAAAACCCTCTCGAAAACTTTCAGGAAAGTACTGTTTTATGAACCCCGAATGTTATTAATTTTTTTGATATTATTTTTACATTATATTAGGTACATGGAAACTGTTATCTCACTTTGACTTAATAAAGAATAACTGAAGATTGCAATATTAGTGTTTCTTAACGTAATTTCATTTATTATTCTGTTTTAAATCCAAAACTGGAGTTCGAGCGTGTATAAAGGGGTAATCGTGCCATCTTTTTCTGCTTTTCTCTTATCTTTATAAACCGCAGTGCTATCGATAAATCATAATTATAGTTACTGTTATTATAAACTTGGACAACTTACGTACCTATGTATTAAAACTTTTATTTACATTTTTTGGTGCAAATAATAATTAGTACAACGAAGAAATCAGCGAAAACCTAATCCTGTCCACCAGTGGTGTGGGCAGATCTATATTCGATTTGAGGTAAAAGACTAATTTCATCGTAGTTAAAACCAAATAATTTTAGTGATAAAATGTTGTTTGCTTTTGACTACAAGGGCGACAAAACATCGAACAGATCTCCAATTGCTCTAAATTCTACATGGTGTCTCAAACCAGAAATAGTAATGTTTTAAGACCAACTCCGTCATTGGTTTTTGCTGCTGAAAGTCTTAATGTATTCCACTGTGTAAAGGCAGTAGGTGACGATATTGGTCACCTACTGCCTAAATATATCTCTCTTGCACCTAGAATATCCAATAATCGAATCTGTATATCGACGGCAGAAAGGCAGGACCTCATAACTGACAAATTTGCATAAAATGAGATATTTCGGTTTTCGGTTTAGAATAAGTAGCGGCATCTACTAACCAGTGGTTACAGCTGGGAAAATTTCCAGAAGGCTTTAAATTACAGAAAACGGTACCTCGTAATTGTCAATTTAGCCATGCTAAAATATATGTTTCACACCTCGATTCTGCGCATTCTAATCATTGCTTTTCTAAGCTTATTTGTTGTCGCTATATATTGGCAATATTTTACAAGATTTACGAAAAACGGTGCAAAGAGGAAAATCATAAAGTACTTTATCTAAAACTATTCAAGAACGTGACAAACCAGATAAAAATTTCTTTGTTTCAGCCTCGCAAAGATCAATGCGATATTTGTTTTATGTATAAAAATGGCAATTTCGAACAAAAAACTCACGAAAGAAAAATTTGGCAAGATCTTAAAAAGAACAAGACAAGGAAATAGCATCAAAAGAAGAATACCGTGCAGTTGTCGCCACAAATACCTGCAAGCGCACTTAAGAGATTATAAGAATACAGTGTGTTGTCATAACTTTACATTGCACCTTGGTAACAAAAACAGTTGTTTGCTATTGGTTTAATGAGATAGAAGCTCAATGCCAAGCTTCAACCTATGCCTCTGTTTTGGTAGAATACCTAGAGGAAGAATTTTTGAAAAAATATAAATTATATATTCGGAGGGCTGTACTACCCAAAATAGAAATTTAATACTTGCCTATACTCTAACCTAGCTCTACCTAACTGACAAATATAAGGTATTAATTGTTCAAAAATTTCTTGAAAAGGTTCACACTCAGATGGAGTGTGACTCGGTTCATACTGTAATAGAAACACGTTTGAAAAATAAAGATATATACTTACCAAGTGATTATGTACCTAAAAATCACACAATAGGCTGGACGAATTCAGCCATATGTAGCAAGAAATAGAAATTTTGACTTTTTAGGAAATTTTGGAGAGAAGAGTTTAATGAAGTATAAGTCTATGTGACCTTCAAGAACAAGTAATTCGAATTACCTAGTTACGGATATCCGTGCGATTTAGTACAAAGGTGGTAAAATTTCATACAAAGTGGACTTTTGTGAAGAGTTTCAGAAAATACCAATACGGCCTGATAAAGTTGAATTTAAATCTGTGATATTTCCTCCTCTCTACAATTCCAGAAATCCAATAATTTAAACTAAATTTGAACACTTTCAGGCGATAAAAAATGTCTTCCACGTGACTGTTGGTATTTTTATAATTCACCACCTTATAATAACAAAGAAAAATAGTTATCTCTTTAACCTAGTTTTATGAAAAAAGTTTTTAGTTCTTTTTCCAGAATCTATTTGATACTTTTAATTAAGACAACGTTAATATTTTATTATTATTTTTCTAATAAATCATTCAAAGACATAAAGTTGTTTTTCTTATTTTAAATTTGAGCTCTACTTGGTAAGTGAACTCTTAGATAAAACATTACCTTGTAAATAGTGTCATTTTACTTAAATTCAAAATAACTCTAAAAAATATTCGCTTGTTTTATTTTTCTCACCAAAGGTAATCCTATTTCACAAAAAACATAATAAGATGCGCCCTAAATGAAATATGATACGGTTTTTTTGGTCTCCTCTAAAATCATCATCTTGTCACTTACGAGTTCCTGTTTTTAGGCCGTCGATATATTAAAATTTCTCTTATTTCTCCTACTAAAAGAACAATAGTCTCAAGTATTTTCCCTTTTATTCCACACGATCTTGTACAAAATGCTATCGAAAATAGTATACGATCAGTAAGAAGACCAGGAAAACGATAGAACTACAACTTACTGGAGGAACATTGAAAAACAAAAAGAGTCCTGTCTACATAAAAATAAGGAGAAGAAGAAAAAGAAGAAGAAAAAGAACAAAATACCAAAGACTTCAATCTAAAACCTACTGAAAACAGTTCTACTAACTCAGAACTAGTTCCAATGTGATGCCTCTCCCTAAAATAAATACCAAAAAACCAAAACAGAAACGAAGGATCTTCTTCACAAAATGCACTCACGGAAACTGCAAAACAGTCTATTAAGAATATGTACCTTCAATACCCCGAAATATTGCATGCCATCTGACAACATGATCGCATTTATAGAAAATACTTTCAGTTACAGGTCAGAATTCTAATTTACATCTGGTACATCCAATTTTAATAGAAAGATCTGTCAAGATACAGAAATAAACAAAAAGATAGATGGGCAAAATTACCAAAGATAAGATAAGATAGGGAACAGGGCGCCACTTAATTTTTAGGGGTTTACGGAGAAAATTAGAAACCTTAGAAAAGAAAAGAGATACGGAAAGATATTTAGGTTCAGAGATCAAACCCAAGAAAAGATATCAACAGTTAATTATTAAATAAATATGGTTAACACTCTACATAAACAAATAATAAGTATATTAGGTATTATACCTACTTACTCTCAACTACATTTGAAGACGTATGAATTTTAGATACGTCCAGATAATGGAAGATGATATGATGCCATACCATATTACTCGCCAAGATAAGTGGAGAACAAAGATTATGCTAACTTACGGTAATTCCTGACGACTGCTGTATTAATTCACTGAAGTTAATACTATACTTGTATTAAACACTGAATTTAATTAACATTAAAGGTGCTTTATGAGTATATTTAATCTAATATAGTATAAGATCAAAAAAAAACTCAATTAAACAAGTCTATACACACTTATAAAGAAAATGCACAGAGAACGGTACGATAATAGAGATACAGTAAGATCTAGTCCTTACGCAAGGACTGTCCCACCAAAAGTAACTTGTTTTCTCTACGAGTGCCCACCGAGAAGTAACCTGGTTCCTCTAAAATTTTACCAAACTACCCAAGAAAAGGTGAGGGTATCTCCCCCCCAAAAATGATAGGCCAGCCTGTATCTATTTCTAAAAAGATAAGGTTATAACGGCTATCGGAAAGTTCGAGGTAATTTGGCACGTGATAAAATATGAAATCCCGAGATTGGGTCTATCCCGAAAAACATTACAACGGGCGTTCGACGACAATTACCGAATTTATGAAAAAGAACCCGGAAAAGGATTAACTAAGGATTAGCCAAACCGGCGTCTTTAAATAAATACATAGGTAAATCTTTCAGTCATATTTCGGTAGTTTTCAATAAAAATTTCTGATCGTAAACACGACCATAAGCGTATCATCCACATGGGTAAAAGAAATTAAAATTAATTTAATATATTAATTAAAAAAATGTTACAACCAAAGCCAACTTTTTTATTCCTTACGCGAATAATAATACTGTAACGTATATTTTGCCTACCACATGGGATATTACTATAGGGGGTTAAAAATTGGAGATAGAAGTCATTGGGTTGAAGATAGTACAAGCAAAAAAACGAAACTGTTGCGAACGGCTCTCAGGGTTTATTTGGAGAACTGGTGGATAAGTGAATGAAATAATGGGATTAGATTGGGATAACTACAAAAATGAAATAAAGGGGTACTTACATGAGTCTCTTGGAACAAACAAAACACAAGAAGGTCCTCTAGCTATTTAAAATGCGGCGCCGCTTTGAGGAAACTTCCTACTGGATGAAAGAAAAAGGCTCTTCCCTCCCAAAAAACACAAGAAAAAAGATTAGAATCTTTTTTAAAATAAATAGACAAAATGGTTTAGGGAAAAAAATTAAACTTTATTGTTGTCTCAGCACAAACAGTCACAAATATAGATGGTAATACAAAAAAATACTATATAATTAATTACAAAGATAAATACCAAAAATAACAAAGAAAAAACACTTACTATGTCATATCAGTTTACAATCTCTTGAAGTTGGAGATACTACAATACTTACAATTGTTATTTGGCGATGATTTGTAGCAGAAATAAATTGATTATAAACGAAAAAATATCTTTTTAAATGAAACTATGCGTAGAGGTCAACGTTCCTCGCATAACCTTCTCAGCGATCTAAATAGATGTTTATTTGAAATTAGAATATTAAGCGGATTCGATCAAAAGAAAATACCAAAGAAATACGTGTCCGTGATACATCAACAAACTTAAAATGTTTTTATATAACTCGGCAACGCAAAGAGGATTGAAATAATACTTCGGTGTTTTAGCAAATACGAGGGGATTTCAATATATACCAAGGAATTTAAAAATGCTACAATACACTCCTTGCTTTAAATCAGTCGAATTCGATTAATCACCATTTTCCCGAACAAGAACTTAATCTCGCCATCTCTTCTACAAAAAATTCAGCGGCAGGTTTTGATAAAACTCCGTCAATTTATCTTAAAAATCTTCACCAAGAACCGCTATCCAAACTCCTCGTACTTTTTATATGATATGGAGTAATCAAGATTTCCCCGCCCTCTGGCCACAATCAATCATTATACCTATTAACAAAACTAATGGCTTATTAAGCTCTTCTGTATCAATATATATGTTTTTTAAATTATTAGAGAAGATGATAAAAACAAACTTCTGCTTTGCCACCTGGAGCATCATAATTTTCTAGTTGCTGCTCAATCAGGTTTTAGAGCTAATAGCCAGTTTAGTTCTTCTTCAATCAGAAATTTCTAAAGCCATAACAAATAAGAGCGATGTCGCTGTGGCCATGGATATACAGAGCGCCGTTGAGATTGTATCTAAGGACTGTCATCGTTGAAAAACTTAAAAAATTTAATCTTTCCGTAAATATTTTATCATTTATATGTACTTTTTTGACTAATAGATTCTTTAAAGTTTCTACAAATCGAAAAGCCTCTGCATCACTCACTCTTCAAAACGGTGTATCGCAACTCTCAGTTTTGAACACTACCTTTTTTCTTCTCAATATAAATTACATGGGTTCCTTCGTTCCTCTTTCAGTAAAATATGTGATATATGCGGACGACCTTATCATATTTTGTCAAGAAAAAGTCACAAAAACTACATGTTCTTTATTTCAGAACGTATTAGATAGGATTTATACGTGGTCGGCAGAAATTGGTTTCAAATTTTCCCCCTCTATATTCAGAGTTATCCAATTTAGTGGAAAATATGGTTTCCATTCTCCTGTTATTTATCTAAACAGAGTCCCACTCAAAGTTGTTGATCAACAAAAATTTTTAGGAGCCTTTTCACACACGATTTACATAGAGATATCGCATTGAAAACACTTAAAGCAAGTGTTTAAATAGAATAAAAATTTTACAAAATCTAGCTCACGACCAATGGGGAGCTGAAGAAAAAATCGTATTGAGAATCTATAGAGCTCTTAATCACTCCAAATTAGATTATGGAAGCATACTCTTCATGGCAGCCTATACGTGCCTCTCAAATCTTTAAATTCAATATAAACGATATCCTTACTATATGTGTAGGTGCATTTAGATCAAGCTCAGATGTGCATCGAATCTTTTGAACCTCCCCTTTTTATATGACGTTAACTTGTACTATCTTCTTATTTCACCAGAGAAAGCGCCAATCCACAAAATCCAGTAACCAAACTCATCAATTTTTTCCATCAAGTTCCTAAAAAATAGATACAGATCTGTGCATAATTAGTAAAGCCTTTGTTAGAAGATACAAACCTGACAATAACCACCTTCATCAGTACACCATACTTTTATGGACTCAGGTTACAATATAAATTAGCAATAAATTGTTTATACCAGTAAACGGTACTCGATAGAGTAGCCCAAAAGTCTGGAAACGACCAATTATCTCGTAAATTACAAGTCATAATTTTACAAAATTTGAGGTACACCTATTTTGGAATACGGAGATTCCATATTTGATATTTGCAATGTTGCCAGATTGACCGTTTCTCTTATATTATTAGTAACTTTGGTTTTTTAAATTCATCATCCTGTATATTTAGTCATTATTGGAAACTCCTATTCAATACGAGTTCAGCCATATGTAACACTTACGATATTATGTAGTCTGTAAGGTCTTAAATATATAAAACAGTGCAAAATGCAAAAGCAATGGCTTCTTCTATGGAACTACCTCAATCGCTTTCAAAATTTAGCCAAAGTAACAGTTAACCAAAGCCTAAAGTAAAACCTTAATTGACACTAAAAGCTCAGATACTTTTTAAGATCCTACAAATGACTTTTTAAAACAATGTTTCTTATTACTCGTCACCCTATGGACTCTACATCATTACACAGCTGCACAACAACAAAAGTAACGGCTTACAAGAAAACTAAATATTTAAATTGATATAACATTCCAATTAAAACTCTTTCTAAACTGCTTTTTCATGACAACTATTTTAATTTGTACTATTATTTACTTGACAAGTCAAAGACTTGGATTACTGAACCACATATTTGATGTTTCTACTACCGGAAATTGTTCCATAAACTTCTTATCACAATTAAAATTTATTTGTCGCGCTGTTGAAATTATATTTTTTAGTCTTGGTTTTTGCACTTTCGCTTTGAAAGGCGTTGGGATAGAAAATTGAAATAAAGACGGTTGGAAATAGGGAAAAATGACGAGCCTATAGATACCCAATAAGGCAGTTTTATCCACTCAAAGTATTTTTTAAAATTTTATGCTTTTGACCATTTATCAAATTTTGTGTAAACTTTAGACCGTGCTCGCTTGGAAACACGAATAGATCTTCTTCTTCTTAAAGTATCTATCCGTTCCGGATGTTGGCGATCATCACGGCTATCTTTAATTTGTTTATTGCAGCGCGTAACAGTTCAGTGGTAGTCGTGTTATACCACTTTCGTAAATTTTGAAGCCAGGAAATGCGTCTTCTTCCCGGTCCTCTCTTACCATTTACCTTCCCTTTGAGAATCAGCTGGAGAAGGCCGTAACGTTCTTGATTTCTCATTACATGTCCTAGATATTCCAACTTTTTAGTTTTGACGGTCATTAGAATTTCACATTTTTTCCCCATTCTACGCAGGACCTCCACATTAGTAACTCTGTCAACCCAGGATATACGTAAGATGCGCCTATAACATCACATTTTGAAAGCTTCGAGCCGATTCATAGATGCAACAGTCAGTGTCCACGCTTCCATTCCGTAGAGCAGAACTGTGAATATGTAGCAGTTCAATAGACGGCATTTTGTTTTTAATGATATGTCTCGACTGTTGAAAATGGTTCTCATTCTAACGAATGCTGCTTTTGCTTTTATTATTCGCTGTTTAATTTCTGTTGAGTGGTCCCATTGGCTATTTAAATTGGTGCCTAGATATACATATTGCTCAACTCTTTCGATATTCTGTTGGTTGATTGTAAGTTGAGCGTTTAGTATTGGTTTTTTACTAATTGTCATAAATTTGGTTTTCTTTATGTTAAGAGCTTACGAATAGATACAAAGTTTTAATTGTTGGAAAGTTGGAAAGAGAAAAATAAAACGTAAAAATCGATACCCAACAAGACATAGTTTTAACACTCTGAGTATTTTTTTTTAAATTGTATGCTTTTTACCATTTATCAATTTTTTCTGAAAACTTTAGAAAAGGATCGCTTGGAAATGCAAATAAGTAGAAAGTTGCAATAAGGACGGTTGAAAGAGGAAACAAAGAGGACTCTGTAGATACCCAGCAAGGCATAGTTTTATCCACTCTGAATATTTTTTAAAATTTCATGCTTTTTACCCCTTATCCAATTTTGTGTAAACTTTAGACAGCGCTCGCTTGGATACACGAATAGATACAAAGTTTTAATAAAGACAGTTAGAAAGTGAAAAAGAAAACAAAAAAATCGATACCCAACACGGTACAATTTTATTCACCCTGAGTATTTTTTTTAAATTGTATGCTTTTTGCCATTTTACAAAATTAAAACCGATCGCTTGGAAATGCAAATAAGTAGAAAGTTGCAATAAGGACGGTTAAAAGATGAAACTAAGAGGAACCTGTAGACACCCAACAAGGCATAGTTTTATCCACCCTAAGTATTTTTTTTTACCCAGACAACTTCCAATTAAAAAATATACTTAGTAGTTAATACATAGAAATCCTTGAAAATAGACAATGTTTTATGGCATTTTTAAGAAAAGTGACATCATCCACGTGTGTTGATGTTTCGCACTAAATATATCAGGAGCCACCCTTGAATCAATTTGGTGGGAAATAAAATTCTACAAAGTAATTAAAATTGGATTGTCTGATATGATAGTTTTTCTGTTTTAACATAAAATATAACGGATGAAATGAACATAGAAATACATTACCCACTAAGTCTATTTTTTTATTGGGGAAGATGTCTTGGTAAGAAAAAAATACTTAGAGAGGATAAAACTATGCTTTGTTGGGTATCTACAGGTTTTTTTTTTCCTCTCTCAACTGTCCTTATCGCAACTTTCTACTTGTTTGCATTTCCAAGCGATCGCTTTCTAAAATTTTCAGAAAATTGAATAAATGGTAAAAAGCATATAATTTAAAAAATATTTAGAGTGAATAAAACTGTGCCTTGTTGTGTATTGATTTTTTTGTTTTCTTTCTCTCTTTCTAACTTTTTTTATTAAAACTTTATCTAGTCGTGTTTCCAAGCGAGCGCTCTCTAAAGTTTACAAAAAATTTGAAAAATGGTAAAAAGCATGAAATTTAAAAAAATACTCAGAGTGGATAAAACTATGCCTTGTTGGATGTTTATAGGCTTATCTTTTTTCCCTATTTTCAACCGTCTTTATTTCATGTTTCTATCCCAACGCCTTTAAAAGCAAAAATTAAAAACCAAGACCGATTTTTTGTACATCTTCGGTAATTAGATTCTTCTGACAAAAAAAATCTTTAAATTTAGCTAAAATTGCTGCTAAAAAAAAAACAACGAGAATTATAAGAAACATGGATAAACAGTGTATAAATATATTACACTTATAGCCCAGGGAAATAAGCATTTCAAAACAACAAAAAAAAACCTATGTTTCCTGCAGTCAATTTTTTGGACTTAATTAGTTTTTAACAAATTAAGGTCAAAAAACGGAAACTTTTTACTTTTATCGCCTATCAGCAAGAATTGAAGCATTTTAAACAAATTTTAGGAGAGACGAAACTTATAAGTCTTATAAAAACCTTCAAAATGGCGGTTTTTAAATGTTTCTATCCTTATTTGTAGCTTAGAAAGTTGCAAAATAAGTCAAAATTTTCGGTTTTTTTTATAAATGTTAATACCTTTTTTGAAAATAAACTTATAACATTTATATTTTATGGAATATTGTGTCTTGTAGTGCTTAAAATATGGTCAAAATTTTAAAGTGATCGGTCAAATAGTTTAAAAGTTATTTTATATGATTATCCCAAATTAATTTATGGCATTTTTAAGAAAGATGACATCATCCTCGTGTGTTGATCATTCGCACTAAATATATCAGGGGCCACCGTTGAATCAATTTGGTGGGAAATAAAATTCTATAAAGTAATTAAAATTGGATTTATTGGGATGATAGTTTTTCTGTTTTAACATAAAATATAACGGATGAAATGAACATAGAAATGCAGTACCTACTAAGTCTATTTTTTATTGGGGAAGATGTCTTGGTGAGAAAAAATATTTAGAGAGGATAAAACTATGCCTTGTTGGGTATCTATAGGTTCATTTTTTTTTCCTCTCTCAACTGCCCTTACTGCAACTTTCTACTTGTTTGCATTTCCAAGCGATCGCTCTCTAAAATTTTCAGAAAATTGAATAAATGGTAAAAAGCATATTTTAAAAAAATATTCAAAGTAAATAAAACTGTGTTGTTTTCTTTTTCTCGAATATGCATTACGAATATGCATTATTTCAATAAATAAATTTGTAAAGAAAGTATTTAATTTGTTTAAACAATTTTTTTTTTAATTTTTATTGTAATATTTGAGATAATTTTTATTTGAAAACTTGAAATTGAAATTGAAATTTTATTGAAATGAAAATTTATACTTCCTTAATAAAATTGTAACTAATTTATTTATAATAGATTTTATTAAACAACAAATTGTCCTATCTAATTGTTTCTAAAAATAGTAATGCTTTGGAAATCTTAAATAACCTAGGTTTCATTTCTTGCTAAAAATGCTATAATAAAAACTAAAGTTAATAAATTATTTGCAGAAAATTTTTCAATTTACAATTTTATTAAAGAAGTATACATTAATCATAAACATTTCTTTTTTACATTCAAACTTACCTTAAATATTACTAAAAAATTTAAAAAAAAGAAAGTTTTTTTTAAACAAATTAGGTGGTTTGTTTGACAATTTATTTATTGATATAATGCATATTCGTAATGTACGCAAAAAGCACATACCAGTTCAGTACAGTATATATATATATATATATATATATATATATATATATATATATATATATATATATATTGTTATGATATGTAAAATCAAGAAAATATTGGTTTGTTTAAAATATTTCAAAGTTCAACAAAAAATTAAAATAATTCAGAAAGTATAACCAACAAACATTTCTAAGAAGGAAAGTTATTAAATTCTTGGATTATCTGTACTAAACAAAAAGTAAGCTTTACATAAATTATTTCTTTGTAATACTTCAGTTGACCCGCATAAGTTTAAGTGAAACAAAAGACAAATTGAAACGGGTTTTTACAAATACATTAGTGCAGTGGTTAAAGACAATAGAGGATTATAGAAAGAGGTTTTTGTTAGTTTTTAAGATTTATAGAAAAATATTATTTGTAAATAAGTTTTAGGAAATTTATAATTATAGGTAAAAATTTGTTCGTTATCGAAATGAAGAAATGGGGGAATTGTGACGAGTTGTGATTGGCGGAGATTGAAAAAGGTGGGATAAGTGTGTGGGAGAAAGTTTAGCGAGATTGCGGAGAGAAAAAAGATATAGTTAGTGGGTTTCCAAGTCTTCAAGAAAGAACAGTGTTTGTTCTCTGTCGGTTCCCGAAATGTAGCAAGCAGTAGTGTTGAATGTTAGTGAGTTTTTGTGGAGTTAGTGTATCTGACAGAAGCTGAAACAACAAAATATTGTAAGTCATATTTCTCTACTTATATTCCAAGAGTCACTGTTCAGGCCAACGAGAGATTCAGTTTATCGTAAAGAGAAGATATTCCAAGAGTCAATTTTTCACTCGGGCCAACGAGAGATTCAGTTTATCGAGAGGAGAAAGGCTATCATAATTTGAATGATTTGTGCTTTTGAAGGAGATCATTAAGGACGATATACTTGCAACAATCTGATGTAAGATTGCTGATTACATAGGGAGCGGTTGAGAGGAGATAATATAATCTACAAGGAACAAGGATTTGGACCACTCATCATCAGAGAGAGATAATTTTGTTTTCTGCAGTTTTTTCTTTTATTGATAACACAATTTTTACACGTAATTGAGAAAGGATATAAATATTTGGATTAGGAGAGTTAGAATAGTTTGGGATTTTGAGATTTCAATAAATATTGTTTGTACCATTAATTTTTGATTGTTCACGTACGGAGAACAAAATTTTGAGAATCCTTATATGAGATTTGTTTATTGAAAACTTTTGAGTGTGAATTATTTCATTATTTTTATTTCAATATATAGTGTTAGATCATATGTGTTTTTTATTATCCCGGTATTCTCTGGACCTTACCTTTCACATGTAATAGCATAGATATTGAAGCACGAATTTAACCCTGAGATAAAAGAATTAAAAATTGTGATAGAGTCATAATCATATCATTTAATTAATATTAATTATTAAAACAAATTAATTAGCTAATTATTGCTTGGCGCACCAAGACTTTAAATATCACAATAACTGGCTTCCAAAACGTGGGGCTTGAAAATATCGCAGCTTTACATTTGAAGGAAGGGAAAGAGATCTGGAATAAGTACAGGTGATCCAGAGATAAAAACATATAACATTGAGGGAATTTGAATTTGAAAATATTTTGACAATTTTTCCAGGGAATATAAATTTGATTTATTGATTGATCGTAGTTAGTGGATATTTACTGCTATTGAATTATTTGATTTTATTTTCTTTACCAATCGTACATTTGATATTTATTTTGAATTATTTGAATTTTACTGATTGCATATTTGATATTTGTCGTGAAAATTTAATACATTTGGGGAGAAATACTGTCGTGTTCTGAAACATATAGAGTGTTGTAAAATTTCACATTTGGCGGGGACAAAAACAATAACAAAAAGTAACAACATGTCTGTCACAAGGAGACAAAGTAAAATGCAGGAAAGGAAGGAGGACAACAGAGAAGATGAAACAATTTTGGAAGAAGTATCGGATAATGAAGGAAATGTGACAATAGTTGAGGAGAGAAAAGAACTATCAGGAATAGATAAAATATTACAACTAATGCAACTCCAGTCACAAACAATGGCAGAAACAAAACAAACAATAGAACAAAAATTAGAAGAAAATGATAGAAAAATGGAAAAGCGTTTTGACAAATATGAAAATGAGGTAAAAGTCTGTTTAGAAAAAGTCAGAGAAGAAACAGAGAGGAAACTAGAGATGCAGAGAGAAGAAATAGAAACTAAAATGAAAGATATTAAGACTGTACAGAAAAAAGAATTAGAACAGTTAGAAGAAAAATTTGAAATGGCGCTACAAGAAGACAGGAAGGAAATAGAAAGAAGATTAAAGCAAAATGAAAAACAAATGGCAGAAATTGAACTAAGAGGGGTAGAGAGAAAAGAAGTTATCATCCATGGAACAAGCGAGTCGAAAATACAATTTGGCGGGGATATTCGGAAAACACACCCAGTACCGTTTGTTAAAAATTTGAAAACCAAATTACAACATATTAGATATTTTGACGATTGCAAAGAAACAATTAGAAACCATTTGAAAGAAGGAGCAGCGTTATGGTATGAAAGCAAGGAAGATGAGTTTGAAAATTGGACAGATTTTGAAAATAAATTTCTCAACTATTTCTGGGGGAAAAATAAACAGAGAGAAATCAACCAAGAGCTACAGAATGGAAAATATCACGAAAAAAATGAGAATATCTGAAGAAAGATATGCTTTGCAGATATATAACAATTCAAAATATCTAGAATACAAATATTCTACCGAACAGCTGGTAGAAATGATCAGCAGACATTTTGAGGAAACGTTGGAAGATCACGTGATTTTGAGAAACTATCAAGATATTGATAGTTTGTGCCAATTCCTTCAATTAAAAGAAGCGAAAAGAAAAGAAATGAGAAATAGAAGACAACATGACCAATATAATGGACCGGAAAGAAGGTATTCATCAAATTATGACCAGAGAAACCGACATCCCAGATCAACAAACGAATATAGGCCGAGAAATTACAATAATTACAATAGAGAACAAAATTACGATAACAGGAATGACACACAACATAGAACATATGAAAATCACAACAGGAATAGAGATGCACAAAATACTCCGAATAGGAATACTAACGAACAAAGGGATGATAGAAATAACCAGAGCTTCCAACAACAAAATAGAAGGGAGATGAATCATGTAGCAATAGGAAACGAAAGACAAATCTCTAATTCTAATCTAATATTTTTAGATGCATTTATAAAACATAAAGCAATTAAAATTGTGATTGATTCTGGCTCGGAGATATCGCTAATCAATAAAAAACTAGTAAAAGAATTAAATTTGGACAGATTTGTGTATAAGATTCCTAGGGTTGATTTAGTGGGTGCAAACAATAAAAATTTGACGACAGTAAACGAAGGTTTGGGAGTACAGATAAGAGTGGGAAACAAATTCCATATTATGAAATGTGTGGTGATTGAAGATTTAAATCATGATATGATAGCGGGAATTGATGAATTGAGGAAAAAAGATATCACCATAAATTTTGCGGAAAATAAAATGGAAATCAGAGCAGAACCAGACAACACAGGAGAAGAAAAGCAAACAGATAGGAAAACAAATTCTGGAAGGATCAATGCACAGGAAAAACACAAAGAAATCGATATGACTGTAGAGAATAAACCGAAAGTACAAGAACAAGATCTAACAGAAGAGAAAAAGAGAAGGAAGAAAAAGAAGAAGAGTTCGAAAAGAAAGCAGGAAAATAAGATGGAGACCAGAGAAAAACAGGAAATAGAAGGTACAGAAGAATTGTCGGCAACCGACGATAAAACAGAATGGAAGCAGGAAGAAAAAGAAAGTATCATCAGAGAAATGAAAGGAATAGAAACATGGTGCTCGGAATACCAAAGGGAATTAGAGGATAAAAGGAAAACAGAAGAAAAAATGGCACTAATGGACGAGAATCCAGAATTGTGTGAAGAAGTATTATGGACAGTGAACACATATGAACAAAAGGAGGATGAAAGAAAAATAAATTGTGGAGAAAACATAGAGAAGATTTTAAGAAACCATGGAGATCTTGTTAATAAAGTAAACCGAGTGGCTAAAAATTATGAACTTTCTTTGAAGGGAAAATACTTGGAAAAATTTAAAACGAAAATATATCCAATCCCGTATAAAGACAGGCAATATACGGGGTATTTTAACATTCACGACATCTATCAATATCATGAATAGATTTTAATAACATAGTGAAATGATTTGATCCTGGAAAACTTTTGTCATTTTAAAATTTAACAAAGAGTTTTCGGCAGATCAAATGGCGGGGATTTGTTATGATATGTAAAATCAAGAAAATATTGGTTTGTTTAAAATATTTCAAAGTTCAACAAAAAATTAAAATAATTCAGAAAGTATAACCAACAAACATTTCTAAGAAGGAAAGTTATTAAATTCTTGGATTATCTGTACTAAACAAAAAGTAAGCTTTACATAAATTATTTCTTTGTAATACTTCAGTTGACCCGCATAAGTTTAAGTGAAACAAAAGACAAATTGAAACGGGTTTTTACAAATACATTAGTGCAGTGGTTAAAGACAATAGAGGATTATAGAAAGAGGTTTTTGTTAGTTTTTAAGATTTATAGAAAAATATTATTTGTAAATAAGTTTTAGGAAATTTATAATTATAGGTAAAAATTTGTTTGTTATCGAAATGAAGAAATGGGGGAATTGTGACGAGTTGTGATTGGCGGAGATTGAAAAAGGTGGGATAAGTGTGTGGGAGAAAGTTTAGCGAGATTGCGGAGAGAAAAAAGATATAGTTAGTGGGTTTCCAAGTCTTCAAGAAAGAACAGTGTTTGTTCTCTGTCGGTTCCCGAAATGTAGCAAGCAGTAGTGTTGAATGTTAGTGAGTTTTTGTGGAGTTAGTGTATCTGACAGAAGCTGAAACAACAAAATATTGTAAGTCATATTTCTCTACTTATATTCCAAGAGTCACTGTTCAGGCCAACGAGAGATTCAGTTTATCGTAAAGAGAAGATATTCCAAGAGTCAATTTTTCACTCGGGCCAACGAGAGATTCAGTTTATCGAGAGGAGAAAGGCTATCATAATTTGAATGATTTGTGCTTTTGAAGGAGATCATTAAGGACGATATACTTGCAACAATCTGATGTAAGATTGCTGATTACATAGGGAGCGGTTGAGAGGAGATAATATAATCTACAAGGAACAAGGATTTGGACCACTCATCATCAGAGAGAGATAATTTTGTTTTCTGCAGTTTTTTCTTTTATTGATAACACAATTTTTACACGTAATTGAGAAAGGATATAAATATTTGGATTAGGAGAGTTAGAATAGTTTGGGATTTTGAGATTTCAATAAATATTGTTTGTACCATTAATTTTTGATTGTTCACGTACCTACGGAGAACAAAATTTTGAGAATCCTTATATGAGATTTGTTTATTGAAAACTTTTGAGTGTGAATTATTTCATTATTTTTATTTCAATATATAGTGTTAGATCATATGTGTTTTTTATTATCCCGGTATTCTCTGGACCTTACCTTTCACATGTAATAGCATAGATATTGAAGCACGAATTTAACCCTGAGATAAAAGAATTAAAAATTGTGATAGAGTCATAATCATATCATTTAATTAATATTAATTATTAAAACAAATTAATTAGCTAATTATTGCTTGGCGCACCAAGACTTTAAATATCACAATAATATATATATATATATATATATATATATATATATATATACATTTACATTTACATGCATTTTATTAAATGTACAGTTTCATCAACAATAATGTTATTTTAGTATTCAATTTTATTTATGTGTATAATCTTTTAATTTCTGTAAGTATTGTAAATCTAAGTGTACGTCATTGTTTTGAAATGTTTGTTTTTTACAGTTACTCCCGATGAAGACATCAAATAAATGGCGAAATATTGAGCTTTAGAAAAAACAAAGATTTTTTATTTAATATAGACCACATACCCGATATTTCCAACATAATTATAAATTGTTTTTTGGTCGAAATAATCACGTTAAATATATATATATATATATATATATATATATATATATATAAAAATATATATATATATATATATATATATATATATATATATATATATTATATATATATATATATATATATATATATATATAAATATATATATATATATATTATATATATATATATATTATATATATATATATATATATATATATATATATATATATATATATATATATATATTTATATATGTCATTGTGACATTTAGTTTGTATATCAAAATTTTCCGTTAAGATCTTATAAATATCCAAATTTTAAGGTAAAAATGAACAAAATAGCAACAGAAAATCACTTTTCATTATTTAATAGATCATGAATAATAGCAAGCTGAAGAAGATCTGAATAAATTGGATATTTCTGTAAACATTTACAAAAAGATGTTACCACATAATTGGATGCAGTCAGATGTAGAAATTAGTAGTGCAACAAACTTTATTGCTAATCTGTTTAAATAATTTATTTCCAATACAACTGATTTAAATGAAGACGAAATTATTCCCACGTCGAAAACATAAGTATTCATTTGACTCTCGCCTGTAAACATCGATACGAATTAGGCGAAAGTTTATAGTGGTGATTAAAAACGGGCTCCGGCCGCGTTTTTACCGTCATTATCGTTCAAGTGGATATACTATTTATAAACTATTTAAAAATTAAAATATACAGTTTTAACAATTAAAATGAGTGCTCCACCAGATTTATCGGTGAGTGTTCCTTTCTATACTGCTACTGTTAATGGTCAAATAATAAATACTCAATATCAGCAACAGCAAATTCAACCAGAATGCCCAAATGTCCTTTTTCCACAAAATTTACAACCAAATTCAGCACAAATTTTAAATAACCCACCAACAACAATATATTATGTTCCTAACCAAGTACTATCACAATCTTCCTCAAACTGTCAATACAATCCTAAAATAGATCCCACATTATCTTCACCTCAAAATGGAGCTTACGATTCGATTGAGATGACACGTACATTACAAAGTGAAGAATCTTCAGGGGAAATCAGCGACATTGAGTCATCGGACATCCACGAATGGCAAACTATACAACATAGTAACAAAAAACGCAAAATTAATCCTCCGACACCAACAGAAAACGAAGACACAGTAGTAACTAGCAATAAATTTCAGATTCTACAAAATGAAAACGAAAACGACAACAATAACAGTACAGAAAATACCAACGAAACTCCAGCAACCTCTAAACCCCCACCAATTTTTATATATGGTGTTACTGAATACAATAAAATGGTTAATAGCCTATCGGAAGTAACACAAACAGAGACATTCTATTGTACAGCATTAAAGAACAACACAATAAAAATAAATTCCCGTGACTCAGAAACATACCGAAAACTGGTAAGACATTTAAACAGCAAAAAAATTGTGCATCATACGTACCAAATGAAAGAGGATAGAGCATACAGAGTTGTAATTCGTAATCTACATCATACAGTGCCCATTAATATAATAAAAAGCGAAATAGAAAAACATGGGCATTTAGTACGCAATATTGTAAATATAAAACACAGAGTAAGTAAGGACCCTCTAATGATGTTCTACGTCGATATAGAACCTAATCGAAATAATAAAAAAAATATATGAAATTCAATTTATAAACAATGCGAAAATAGTTATTGAGCCACCGTATAAAAAGAATAACATTGTCCAGTGTACCAGATGCCAATTGTATGGACACTCTAAGACATACTGTAATAGACCTTATCACTGTGTCAAATGTGGAGGCAACCATATGTCAGCTGATTGTAAAAAACCTAGAGACACACCCGCCATATGTGCTCTCTGCAATGGAGCACACACCGCAAATTACAAAGGATGCATGGTATATAAAGAGTTAATTAGCAGTAGAAACAGAGCAAGAGGAGTATCATCGCACACTCCAGCGAACAATCAACTACAATATAACAGAAATACAGTACAGAATAATCCGCACTTAAACAATCAAAATCACGCGACTTACACACAAGCAACGGGTGGAACAAATGTAAATAATGTCCATAAAAATACGAACTCATACAACCAGAATCATGCAACTTACGCTCAAATAACAAGTGGAACACATGTGAGTAATACAAACAGTGACATTAGAGAGATGATGAAGAGTTTCCTTAACGAATTCAAAGCTATGTTTTCACAACTAATTAATCAAAATAGCGTGATCTTAAACATGCTTTCCACAGTAATAAATAAAATTAGTAATGGAACTTAAGTCACTACGAATTGCACAATGGAATGCCAACGGCCTAGGCAACCATAACACAGAAGTTACTAACTTTCTTAAACATAACAAAATTGATGTTCTACTCATATCGGAAACCCATTTCACTGACAGAACGATGTTCAAGATCCCTCATTATTCTATTTACAACACCAACCATCCTGATGGAACAGCACACGGTGGCGCTGCTATTATTGTACGTAACACTATACCACACTATGAGGAAATAATGTATCAGACGGAAAAAATACAAGCTGCAGTAATCTGTATCAGTTCTCAACCATGATCTTTTGACATTGCGGCAATGTACAGCCCTCCAAGGCATAATATCACCACAGCAGAATATGAAGACTTCTTCAAACATCTATCAAATAAATTCGTAATTGGAGGTGACTGGAATGCCAAGCATACAGACTGGGGATCAAGACTATGTACGACAAAGGGAAAAAATCTCAGACAAGCCATAGCTAACACAAACAGCTCTTACTTATCTACAGGGCAACCCACCTACTGGCCATCAGATCCAAACAAAATCCCAGATCTACTCGACTTCTTTATCCTCCATAACATGGCCTTAAATTATTTTGACATACAAGCATCCTGGGATCTGTCCACCGACCATACTCCCATAATTGTGACACTATCTACGCAAATTATAAAACGTCCGAATATCCCTAAGTTGACAACATCAAAAACCAACTGGAATATATTCGAGTCTTACATAAATGAAAATTTAAATTTAAATATAAGATTAAAGCAACCAGACGATATCGATAATGCTGTGCTTCTTCTCACCCAAACTATACATGCAGCCGCTGAAATAGCTACACCCCCTCAGAATGACAAAGAACCAAGTGACACCAACATACCCGTATATATAAAACGTCTTGTTGCACAAAAAAGAAGAGCCAGGCGCATATGGCAAAGAAGTCGCAATCCTATAGATAAAAATGAATACAATAGATTAACACGGCAACTTAAAACTGCTCTACAAGACGCGAGGAATGATACATTTGAACTATTCATCAACAGCCTGTCAAAAGAAGACCACAGCATCTGGAAAGCAACGAAATCATTCAAGAGACCTATACAGCACATACCACCTCTAAGGAAAGCCGATGGAAGCTGGGGAAAAACTGAACAAGAAAAGGCATCAATATTTGCTGAACATCTCTCACACGTTTTTGGAGCACCTGAACTTAATAACAATAATAACGAAGAACAAGTTAAAAACTTCTTAGACGCTCCATGCCCAATGATGCTACCAATCAAATACTTTACTCCTAATAATGTCAAAGAACAAATTTCTAGATGCAATAACTACAAAGCACCAGGCTTTGACATGATCACTGGGCTAATATTAAAAAAATTACCGAGAAAAGCAATTGTCCTACTAACAATGATATATAATAGTATCATAAGATTGGCCTACTACCCGATTAATTGGAAGTTCGCACAAATAATTATGATTAGTAAACCAAATAAATCACTAAATATTACTACTTCATATAGACCAATCAGCTTACTTCCAATAATGTCAAAAATCTTAGAAAGACTTCTGCTCCAAAGATTCTCAGAAGACATCGGAATTAATTCAGTGATCCCCACACACCAGTTTGGTTTCCGCGAAGCCCATTCAACTCTACAACAGTGTCATAGGATTGTTAAAAACATTAATGTATGCCTCGAAGAGAAAAAAATTTGCACTGCTGCCTTCCTGGATATAGAACAAGCCTTCGACCGTGTTTGGCATGATGGTCTCTTGTATAAACTTAAGTCATCCTTTCCCACTCCTCACTATCTACTCTTAAAATCATACCTCACAGAACGTCACTTTCAAGTCAGATTCCTTACAGAAACCTCTCATTACTATCCCATAAAATCCGGTGTCCCTCAAGGAAGTGTCCTGGGTCCCCTCCTGTACCTCATATACACTGCTGATATTCCAATAACAAATACGACCACAGTAGCCATGTTCGCAGATGACACCGCCATAATATCCATCGATGATGACCCCCAAGTAGCATCAGGAAACCTTCAAATACACATGAACCTACTACAAGACTGGATGAATAGATGGAAAATCAAAGTTAACCATACTAAGTCTAATCAAATTACATTCACCAACAGGAACATCATATGTCCAAGAATTAGACTGAACAACATATTACTACCAGTAAAAACAGAAGTCAAATACCTGGGAATGACACTTGATCAAAAGCTCACTTGGAAAGCACACATCTTGGCAAAAAAAATCCAAATCAACATGAAAATACGTCAAATGAATTGGTTAATAGGCCGAAAATCACAGTTATCCACAGATAATAAACTTCTCTTGTATAAGTGCATAATAAAGCCTATATGGACATATGGGGTGCAACTATGGGGCTGTGCAAAGCCTTCTAATACCAAAATCATTCAGAGGATCCAATCCAAAATACTCAGAATGATTTTCAATGCGCCGTGGTACGTTAGTAATAAAACACTACATGATGACTCTGGAATACCGTTCGTTGAAGAAGAAATCAGCAGACTAACAAGAAATTATTTAGAACATCTGCCAGCCCACCCCAACGAGGAAGCAAGACAACTACACCTACAACCAGAAGTCAGACGAAGATTGAAGAGACAGTGGCCAACAGACTTTATTCACTAATTTTAATTTTAATTTTAATTTCCATTTCAATTCTAGTTTCAAATTATAATCCTACACTGATTTTATTTGTTAGTGTTAGTATTGGGAGTGTTATCAGTGGATAATTTCTCCTCTCATGTATTTGCAATACTCACATTTACTAATAGCTTGTAATAGCAGATTGTAAATCTACAAATTTAATAATAAAAAAAAAAAAACGTCGAAAACATATCACACAATGACACTAATTATCAACGGTAAGATAAGAACCGGGATTATAGTGTTTTTGACAATTACTTATGAACATTTTAATCACGTTTTGTATATGTGTCAGTTTGTGGGTTTGTTTACGGTACCCCAAAGTACCTTTTTTATGAAAATGCATCCAGTTAATTATTTATATAACAAAACTGTCAAAATGACAATATATGAAAAATTCCGTTAAGATCTCATATATATTAAAATTTGAAATTTGGTTAAGTAAATGGATAAAATAGCAACAGAAAATCTCATTTTGTTGCAGTTTTTATGAATAATACGACTTTTGATCCAAAATACAACAACAATGATGATAATTTTGATGAAAAATGTGAAACATTCAATTTTTTAGATAATGCTCCCCTCGATGTCTGGGAAACTGATTTTAATCAACGATGGAACTATAAATCTAATTAATATAATATAACTCAATGGTTACTGGCAAAAGCCATTGTACGACAACACTTGCCCCTTACCAACCCGACCTGAGGCAGCGTGGTAAGGTATGCCTCGCGACCCCTTATGAATCATTGAAATAAGGGAGGCTGCACCGTAATTGGAAACGGTTGATAAAGCTGCACATGATGATGATGATATATATATATTTATATATATATATATATATATATATATATATATATATATATATATATATATATATATATATATATATATATATATATGGCGAATTGTTATTAACAGCGAAACAAATATATTTTAATTGTAAATTAAGAATTTTATCATAGAACAATTTCCAGTAGTAGAAAAGACAAAATATGTAGTTTAGTAATCTAAACCTTTGATTTGTCAAGTAAATGGTAGTACAAATTAAAATAGTTGTCAATAAGTTAATAAAAAGTTTTTTTTTTTATTTAGAATTTCCGCATCAACCATTAAAGGTTATTAGCGGGTTTTACAGATTTTACAGTTGTTATTAAATATACTAATTACAAATTGCGTATTAAATTACAAATAATAAATTACCAAATTACAAAATGATACATATAATATAACTTAAATTTTGTGTAGTAAACGTATGCCCTTGAAAATTGTAGTTTAGTGCCAATCCTAGTTTGAACGTTTTTAAGGTTAGCAGGTTAGCCTTATTAGAATTCCACATTTGTTACCAATTTTTTACATAGTGCTGTTTAATAATGAGCTGGATATCACTGAATTGAATTGTAGTCATTATTTCAGTTTGCTTGTCAGTAGCATCTTTCTTTGCTAATTCATCTACTTTTTCATTTCCTGCGATACTTGTATGTGATGGTACCCAGAAAAATTTAACGTTCACGTGTCTGTTTTGTAGGTGATAAAGTGCTAATTGTATTTGTTGCAGGATAGCATGTACTGGAAATATTTGCCTTAAGCTCTGAAGGACAGATAAAGAGTCAGTAATGATAAGAAAGTTTGAGCTTGCATGACTCTTACACATGACTAATGCTTTTAAAATGGCGATTGCTTCTCCCGTGAAAATGCTACAGAATTGAGGGATGCGAACTGCATATTCAGAATTTCCTAGAATAAAGGCCGCTGCATGTCCGATTTTAGTTCTTGACGTATCAGTAAAAATCTTGTTATAACCAGTGTATTCTGATATCCGTTCTTGATATAATTTGTTAATGCTTATGGGATTTGTGGTACTCTTTGGATAGGTCGTAAGGGATATATCAATAGTGAGAAAATTAATAGTCCAGGGAAGTATAGTTCGTTGTGTAGGATAAGAATGTGTCAGCTGCTCCATGTCAAAACCATATCTCGTTAAACGTTATTTAAGGAGTGGATATTTAATTTGTTGGTGGCAATGCGTAGATGTATATATTTTTAAAGAAGTGGATAGTTTGTGTTATTAGGGTTGGAAGACAGTCTCGTGGCATAATTTAAAGAAATGTGTTGTCTTCGTATTGATAGGGGGGATTCATCTAGGATAACCTGAAAACTTGAAACAGGACTAGTTCGGTAAGCACCCAGAATAAGTCTTAAACATGTGTTTTGTATAATGTCTTGTTTTTTAAGAATATAATTACTCGCAATTGAATAGCATATTGCACCATAATCCAGTTTACTTCGGATTAATGATTGGTATATATGCAGCAATTTTGGGGTGTCCGCTCCCCAAGATCGGTTTGATAGCATTTTAAGGAGATTTATTTTAGATTGGCAGGAAACGACTAGCTTTTTAATATGTTCTGCCCATGTTAGCTGACTGTCCAGTCTCAGGCCAAGAAAGTCAATGCTCTCTACTTGTATTAGGTTGATACTATTTAGAGTAAGTGTAGTTTTGCAATCAGTTTTTCTTTTATTAAATACGATGAAACGAGATTTATCACCTGAGAACGTAAAACCAGTTTTTTGGGACCAGTCTTCTAGTTTATGCAGAAATGATTGCAAAATTTTTGAGGCTAGTGTAATATTGCAGCTACTAGTATATACAACTAAGTCATCTGCATACAGATCTGTTTTCAAAGGTAGCTTTATCTCTTGAGCGATATTATTAATTGCTATTAAAAATAGAGTGGAGCTTAAGGTTGAGCCCTGTGGAATACACCGTTTTTAAGACATTCTGTTTGTGAAGTAATTCCATTCACACGTACTTATTATATACTCTATTATTCATAAAATGTTTTACAAAAGCAAGAAAATCTCCCAGTTAGACATGGTTTGTAAAATGTTGTATCTCCATGCAGTATCAAATGCTTTATTTTTATCGAAAAATATGGCAATTACTTTCTGGTTATTTCTAAAAGACTCACATATAATATTGTCAATAGCTACTACTGTCCTCGACGCATCAAGGAATTTGGATATCGGTTAAAATACTTGGGAATTCCAAGGTTGGCCAAATCCAAATTTCTAATTGATTCGATGCAGGGAAATTCCACTTTCGCTACGTAAAACAAAGGATTTGTTTTACATAAAAGCAGGTAGATTTTCTCTCATCGGTCAGTCGAGCTTGCCTCTTCTTACTATAGACCTAGTCGGTGCTTTATTGTATCAACTTGAGCTATTGTTTTATTTCTGATTTCCTGTGTACCTTTTTATTTTAGCATTTGTCGTATATTCAGACCTTTTCAGGTTAGAATATTACTATTGTTCATGTATTGATTTGTTTACTATTTTATTTGATTATTTTTGATTGTTTATATTTCTTGTATTTGTGTCTAAGTAGTTCTTTCCGGTAAGTTAAAGAACTCTTAGAAATATTTTTCTGATATTTCACTTGTGTTTCATTGTGTGTCTAAGTCGTTCTTTTCCGGTAAGTCAAAAGAACACTTAGAAGTATTTCCATATTTGCACTCTTATTTCTGATATTTCGTATACTTGTCTCTGTTATTTTCATTTTCACGCTAAGTCGTTTCTTCCGTAAGTCAAGAAACACTTAGCTATATTTCTATATCTTTTCCGCATTTTATTTTCTTATTTTCTATTACAAGTTGTTTCTTCTGTAAGTCAAGAAACACTTGTAAATATTTGTATTCTTATTTTTGCATTTTATTTTTTTCTATTCTATACTCAGATCTTCACCACCTTAGATCTGAAGAGTGGATTTTGGCAAGTCCCACTGCACAAGGACTCCAGCCCGAAGACAGCGTTCAGCCTGCCTGACGGGTCCTCATACGAATTTACGGTGATGCCCTTCGGCCTCAAGAACGGACCAGCTGTGTTCCAGAAGCTCGTGACTTCAGTCTTCGCAGGATACATCGATGTTTTCATCAAGGTATACATGGATGATATTATCATCTATTCAGAAGACTGGACCCAACACCAGAACCACCTCCGCCTGGTTCTAGAGAGACTTCGGACACACGGACTATGGGCATCCCTAAAAAAGTGTAAATTCGCAGCAGACGAACTAGAGTACCTAGGACACAAAATCACCTCTGCCAACACCCAACCTCTGGAGAAGCATGTGGAGAAAATCAAAGGCTTCGACACTCCACGGACGATGAAGCAACTGCGAAGCTTCATCGGGACAGCCAACTGGTTAAGGGATTTCATCCCTCGATTTTCGGACATCATAACACCCTTGACGGACCTCACCAAGGGTAATAAGAGACGGATGCACTGGAACGACGCCGCAGAAGCCGCCTTCCAACGTCTCAAGATCGAAATCGAGGGAGATCTCCTACTCCACCGACCAGACGCGTCCAAACCCTTCTGCCTCCAGACGGATGCCTCCGATGTCGGCATGGGCGCAGTCCTGTTCCAAGGAACCCAAGACGACAAGAGAGTCATCGCATATGCCTCCACGAAGTTAAAACCAGCAGAAACCCGTTACCATATTAACGAGAAAGAGTGCCTCGCATTAGTTTGGGCACTCAAGAGGTACAAGCACTTCCTCCAGGATCAGCACTTCACGCTGTACACCGACAGTCAAGCTCTCCTGTGGCTCCATCGGTTCAAGGAAGACAAGGCCAAACTATCCCGATGGGCCTTGCTACTTCAGGAGTTCAACTTCACCGTGATACATATCCCAGGGAAGGAGAACGAACTCCCTGACCACTTGTCCAGGAACCCAACCACGGAGAGAGAAGAAGAAGCTGACCAAGACGAGGAAGTGGTGCGACTTAGCTGGCCTACAACGGACGTGGAGGAAGACGAGTCCTTTCCTCTACTATGTATGATGGAGGAGAATTGTGCGATATTTAGTTAAAATAAATTGTTTCCAACGGTTGTGGAAATAAGCTTATAAAAATAGATTTACCTGTTTTTATTTTCAAAAATCATCAAGGTCGCTATTTTCGCTGATGGAATTTAATTGTAAATCGTCGCTATCTAAATCTTCCTCTGGATTAATAACAATACGATCTACGACTACATCAATTAGTGGTTCCTTTGATATCAATTCACGTTCAGTTGCGATTTGTCTGTTATTTTGTCGACTCCTCCACAGGAAAGGTTTGAAAAAATTCGTCCGACAGCTGCTGGATTGACGTAAATGTAAAGTTTACATTTCTGGCTCCCACCTGATTTCAAAGCTGCCCAAAACATTTGAATAGGATTTAAATATGAATAGTATGGTGGGAGTCTAAATACACCATGTCCTTGTGCTCGTATAATTCTATCGATTGAATATTTTACTTAACGTGGTTTATGCAATTTTATTATGTTATAGAGATCAGGCTTTAACATAGAGGCAGTACATGCAATATTTCTTTCCCGAAACCATTATTGCATAACACACTTATCGTTGATAAGTGGGTTCGATGCAGATGTGTGAATTTGTCTTCCTGTGTTTTATAGTATGGCGCATTATCTAATACTATTACACTATTCGGAGGGAAATTACACAAACGATGTTCTTCCAACCATTTTTTAAAATTTACATAGTTCATGTCATTATGATAGTCTTCAGATTTTGACGTCGACTTCTACCTTAAATAAGAACCAGGAACAAAACCTTGTTCATTTCCTACCCCAACAATAATTAAACTTTGCTCTTTTGACACTTTTTTTTAAGTCCATTATTACTGGTCACACAAATTGTTTTTTGCAATATGGCTCGTAAGTAAATAGGTTTCGTCAGTAAGCACTATAAATTTATTTGCATCTCTTGCTTTCTTGATTTTCCTCAGATATTGAAGCCTTAAATGTCTAATTTAGTGTTTCTCTATCAACATGTTTCTGTTTTTTCCAACGAAACCTAAATTTGTGAAATTCCATCCTCATACTTTCTCTACTTCCTGCATAATTCAATTCATTTACAAATTTTTGGTGAATTTTATTAATTGTGGAAACGTGTTTATCGCAACGATAAAAATCATATATTTGTCTCCGTAATATACTTTGATCACATGGATCTAGCTGGAGGACTTTTTTTGTCGTTTATTAGGTATGAAGAATCAGGAAGTTTCTCCATTTTCAACCTCACGACCTTCTTTAGCGATTTTTCTGACGCTGGATAAACTGAAACCTATAACAATTGAATATTATATTAACTTTTTCCTCTTATTCGATTATTTTCTATCTCTCTATAACACCACCTCTCGTTATGTTCGATTTATAACAAAAAAATGGTAATCTAGGTATGCAAAACATTTATAGATATATATATATATATATATATATATATATATATATATATATATATATATATATATATATATATATATCGAGAAAAGGAGTACGACCGTCAATCTAATATAAGCTAAGGAACACTCGAAGACTGGTGGGTTTTTCGGTCAAAGTGGAGAAATAAAAGACAAGACGTTTCGCTTCTTAACCAAGAAGCATCATCAGTTCATCTAAAAAAAAACAATATGAAAAACCAAACATCCATGGAAAAGTTATTATAAGTTGGTTACCTTAAAAAGATATGTAGCAGTCAAAGATATAAAATGTGTAAGTAATGTGTGTAACGTGTGTGTGTAATGTGTAATAAGCTTCTTATATATATATATATATATATATATATATATATATATATATATATATATATATATATATATATATATATATTATTTACATCCATTTTTTTATAAATACTATAACTCACTTTTACGGAGGTAATTAACAATAAAAACGTTCTACTAGAAACTATCAACTTACGACTTCCAATACTATAAGGCCACTTGAGTCACAATACGTTTTTGCTCAATAATAGTTCCTGTATAAGTAAAATTGTTTTTTAATGTGATTAATTGAAGCACACTAGACATATTGCAGTTTTGCCATCACATTCTTCAGAGTATGTTTTAACTTTTTTAACTTTTCTATCGGCCTTTTTACTAGTCTGTTATGTATGGTTTTCATGTACGGATATCCTTGGCAACGTTGCACTTGGCAAACGGAACCTCAAGTGACAGCGGTGACATGGCATCCACACATGACAATGGACTACCTAAGTCCTGACGTCACAATGGGTGGGGATTTTGAAAACCTTTCCAAACAAATCTCGTTTGCATGTGTTTCTCCCGTAAGACTTTGGAAACGTTGAGTTTTTTGATATTTAAAAAAATAAATAAGGATTTTCGCTACCAAATATCTATTCTGTGCGATTGGTTTTATAGGTTGTTCGTGAATTTGTGAGGTAAGAGTATCAAAGTATTAAGATATTTACTGTCAAAGTTCATATTTTGAGGTTGTATTCTGTGGGATTAAAACTTTAATTATTTTTGGTTTATTTCAAGGTATTTTGTTGTTGTTTTTATCCGATTATTTCAAAATTAATCAATAAATCTTTGAATTTGTTTACAAAATTAAAAAAATTGAAATTTATTTTTTATTTTTTTTTTAGGTGGATTTTATCCCAAAAGTACTTTAGATATTCGTTTTTATAAGGATAGGACTGTTATTTTATTATTACATCCATCCCATTATTAGTAAAATGGTTATGTGCTTCGTTCCAAACTGTAAACATTACAGTGAGCAAAAAAGATGCAAATTTTTTGTATTCCCTTCGAAAATTTCAGAGAAGCAGAAGTGGATCAATCTCATTAGGTAAAAGTACTTATTAGTTTGTTTTAATATTGCTTATATTTTAGATATTCTGTGATTGTCTTTTCAGATTTATACTAAGTCTCTGTCATGATTTTTAAAGATAATTTAAAATGTAATTGTGCTATTTGTATGTTAGGCTAAAATTAATAACTTTATTTTGGTCTGTTTTCAGGAGGCAAGATAGAGAACCATCTAAGTACTCGTTAGTTTGTAGTTGTCATTTTGTGGATCAAGATAGGAAAAATGGACCTACAATTTTTGAGCATAACATAAAGAGAAAATTTGTGTTCTCTACTCCAGAAAAACGGTAAGCTTAAATCTGATTTAAATGAATATCTTAATATAATAGGAATATTTTTTTTAGCAAAAGACAGGCTCAGCAAATAAATTCCTCATTAGATGAAGGGACAACTTCATCTTCAGTTGATATTGACCATCAACAAATAGTCCTGAACCAGGTCCATCCAAATCAATCCACACAGAAAAAGTGGCTGTATCTCTACCAGAAAGAAGTAATGCATCTGTAGGGGCGGAAAATTACTTTCTTAAAGAAGAAGTAAATCAATTAAGTGAAAAATTAAAAAATCTGTCATGTCGGTTTAGTTTTGAACAAATTAAAAATAATGATGCTCATATTTTAATGTATACAGGAATACCAACCAGTGCTCTGTACTTAACATTATTTGAAACTATGGAAGGTTTTGAGTTAAATTATTACGCAAACTGACAAGTAAAAATTTTACCCAAAATTGACCAAATGCTAATGACACTGATGAAATTAAGGTTAAATTTACCACATGAAGATTTGGCAATTAGGTTTAATTGCAGTACAGCGACTGTCACTAATATTGTGATGACATGGATATATGCCTTGCATGAAATTTTATTTAAACAACTTGTTTGTTTGTTCTTTTTCTTAGATATGATGTGATGATTTATCTATTCGTAATGTGAAAAATTCTTATATTAAAATTATACAAAATTAATTTCAAGATCTGACTTTTTTATTCTCGCTTGACACACACAGAGATGATACAGATTAATTATTAGTTGCTATTGGCAACCTTGACATTTCCCCTTTTTAATAATTATGCAGCCACTATCTTGAACATGCCCCCCACCTTGAAAGGATCGCTTTCAATTTAACAGGTAAGCAAGTAAATGAGGAAATGCATTACATGCAATAAAAAATAAACAAATACATCTTCAATAATTATTATAAACTTTTAAGTTTCAAAATCAAACAAATGTTCTTTAACTAAGACGCATTAACAGTTCTAGAACTTAAGACGTGATTGCACCTTCACTTTGATCACTAGGAACCGGAAGTGGACAAATGTTTGTAACAGCTCGCTTTATAAGTCCTTTTGAAGTTCTTATGGTAACCACTCGTGTAACTCCATCAGCGCCGGGATGCAAAACTTCTACGCGCCCAAGACACCAGTTTAAAGGAGGTAAATTTCTTTCTTTGATGAGGACGAGTGTGTCAGTCTGAATTTTAGATTGGTTGACTTTCCATTTCTTCCGTTCTTGCAATTCGGAGATGTATTCCAGAGAACAACGTTTCAAAAAATGATGGCGAAGTTGCTGCAACTGCTGGAATCTAGACAAACTGGTAATGGATGAGTTTGATAGATTTATTTCTGGAACGGAATCCATGGCTCTTCCAATGAGGAAGTGAGCTGGTGTCAAAGGCAAAAGATCAGAAGGGTTAGAAGACAATGCACTCAAAGGACGAGAATTTAATACTCCTTAAATCTGAGTTAGTAATGTAACAAATCTTTCGTAATCTAATTTCGTATCTGTCATAACTCGTTTGAGGTTAGCCTTCACCGATTTGACTCCAGCCTCCCAGAGACCGCCAAAATGAGGAGAATGAGCCGGTATGAACTTCCAATTTATATCAGATTTAGCACACATATCAGGGAATTTATTACCATTGGTTTTCAAAAATTTACCCAATTCCAACAAAGAATTGTTGGCACCCACAAATGTGGTTCCGTTATCACTCATCATCTGACATGGTTTGCCCCTTCTAGCTATAAATCGTTTTATTGCCGCCATAAAGGTTTCGGTGGAAAGATCCGTTACCACCTCTAAATGAATGGCCTTTGTCGATAGGCAAACAAATAAACTAATATAACCTTTATATGAAGAAGCACCCCTATGACGACTAGTTCTGAGGGCAAATGGACCAGCATAATCAACTCCTGTAACAGCAAATGGAAATGAGGGGGTGACTCTTGATTGGGAAAGATCTCCCATGATGGGATTAACTTGATCGGGATTGAAGCGAAAGTAACGCAAGCATTCGCGAACCGTTCTCCTATCCAATGATTTTCCATGTAAAGGCCAATATTTCTCACGCACGTGAGCTAGGAGATGTTGAGGTCCTGCATGGCACAGCTTGAAATGCTCTTGACGGAAAAATAGAATAGTAAACTTATGATTAGATTGAATTAGAATAGGATGTTTCTTTTGATAAGAAAAGTTTGAATTACTTAATCTACCACCGACCCTGAGTAATCCTTCTGGATCTAAAAAGGGATTAAGTGATAAGATTCTGCTTTTAGAAGAAACTGCATTACCTCTTCTTAAGCACTGAATCTCAGATGGGAAACCTTCAGCTTGTACCAACTTAACTAGAGTAAGGGTAGAATTGTTAACCTTCTGCGTGGTTAAATGCCCCAAAACACGAGTGGCCCTGTTCTTTCGTTGAGAATTGTAGTAGAAACGCAAAGAGTAAGCCACTGACCTTACCAAGGTTGAAAAACTCGAATATTTTTCAAAAGCAAATAATGGACTAGACGAAACTATCATAAATTGGTTGCTAATAGTTTTAAACTCTGGAAGTTTTTCTTTATCAAAAGATACTTGAACTGGCCAAGTTTTAGGAGAATCTAGCAAGAATGATGGGCCGTGCCACCAAAATGAACAAGAGCTTAGAACCTGAGGTTCAATTCCTCGAGAGAGTAAATCAGCAGGATTACAATCCGTAGGTACATGTCTCCAATTTTCGGGATCTGTGTTGGACTGAATTTCTGAAACACGATTACCAACGAAAGTTTTTAGTACATGTGACGAAGTTTTTATCCAGCCCAAGGTAATGGTTGAGTCAGACCACAGAAAAATCTTATTGAACTGAATATTCAAAGAAGTAATAACCATTTTAGAAAGACGTGATAAGATCAAAGCTCCGCTAAGTTCCAGGCGAGGTATGCTCAGCTTCTTTACAGGTGCTACTTTGCTTTTAGCACAAAGTAAATTTATAAAAATGTTACCCTTTTTATCAACACTGCGAATATATATGGCTGCGCCATAAGCAACTTCGCTTGCGTCACAGAATCCGTGCATTTCAATAAGAACAGAATTAGGGAGAACTACATTTCTTTGAATTTGCAATTTATTCAACTCATGCAACTGATCTCTGAAAGATAACCACTCAGACTGAATATGCAATGGCACTCCTTCATCCCAGTCTAATTTCTCTAACCAAAGGAGTTGCATAAGGATTTTGACTTTAATGATTGATGGACTTAAGAGACCTAAAGGGTCGAATATTTGAGCAATACCAGAAAGTATTGATCTTTTAGTGATAATTTTGGGAGTAACATTTGAATCAATAGAATAGGACAATGAATCTAAACTAGGGCACCATTGTAACCCAAGTGTCTTTGTGTTTTCATTGGCACCAAAAAGGAAGGGAGTGTCTAATGAAATAGATTCCTGGATGGACTTAAGAAATGAAGAATTGTTTGACGTCCACTTTCTAAGTGGGAAGCAACCTTTTGAAAGAATTTCAGAGACTTGTTTACAATTAAGGATTAAGTCCTCTAACGAATCAGAACCAGTTAACAAGTCGTCAACATAGAAGTCTTCAGCTATGATTTTAGAAGCTTGAGGGAATGTATCAGAATGCTCTAATAATAGCTGATAGAGACATCTAGTGGCTAGATAACTACTTGACGTAGAGCCATAAGTAACTGTATTTAATTCATATGAATGAAGAGGATCTTTCGGATGATTTCTCCATAAGATTCTTTGGAGACACCGTTGAGTATCATCAATAAGAATTTGGCGGTACATTTTGGCAATGTCCGCAGATGCAACAAATGGATACCTTCTAAATCTCAACAGGATAGATATCAAATCATTCTGCATGACGGGACCTACCATCTGAAGATCGTTGAGCGAATGACCAGATGATGACGGACAGGAACCATCAAACACTACTCTGAGTTTTGTAGTGAGACTGTCCTGCTTCATCACCCCGCGATGAGGAAAGTAATAACTATGTACTGGCAAAGTACAATCAGTAACTCTTGACATGTGGCCTAAAGACAAGTATTCCTCCATAAATGCAACATACTGCTCCTTCATGATAGGATCATTAAGAAGCCGTTTTCTAAGCTATAGAACCTTCTTTGAGCTATTGATCTGGATTCTCCCAAAGAGTCAACCTGTGACTTAAAAGGAATGGACACAATGAACGGACCATCCAAATTTCTCCTAAAGGTTGATTTGAAGTGCTCCTCGCACAATAACTCTTCTGGAGACTGAAGTTTAGTACCTGAGCACTCCTCAATCTCCCAAAACCTAGAAAGGTCGTCAGTTTCGATATTGTGTGATAATCCACATATGGTAGATTGCTGACTATTCACCCTGGTATTTATTAAAGGACCAGAAATGATCCACCCTAATCTAGTTTTCTGAAGTATGGGTTTTTCAGGACCTAACTTGACCTGACCCACACATAGCAGGTCCCAAAAAATACTAGCACTGATCAGAATATTTACTTCCGAAGGAGTATGAAAATTTGGGTCTGATAAACGAATATTTGCAGGTATGGGCAACGAAGATGCATCAATTTGACAAACTGGAAGTTGTCCACATATTTGTGGAATGATTAAACACTCTAGGGGGAAAGAATATATAGATTGTAAAGAGTTAATAACAATATTACATTTGTGATTTATTTTAGAAGAAACATGAGCGATACCCGATTAACCTGCTCCCTTGAAATACCCAGCAAATCAACTAAACTTAATGTGATAAAATTAGATTGAGCTCCACTATCTAAAAGAGCTCTACAATTATGAGCAACCCCTAAATGGTCACGAACTTGGACAACAACCGTTGATAGAAGGATTTGTTGATTTTGAGAAGTATTAGAAAGTGTCTGAGGGCTACTTTGAGAAGCAACTACTTGATCATTAAACTGAGACAATGGATTTTCAATAAATTCATGGAGAAGAGTATGATGTTTCTGGTTACATTTCTTACATTCGCCATATTTTCACGTAGCTTGTTGATGTCCAGAATGCAGACAATTCAAGCATAATTTAAATCTACGTACTTTATTGATACGGGCAGGAATGTCTAATGAATGAAATTGACTACAGTGAACCAGTTTGTGTTGCTGGTTGCATAAAGGACAAGAAAGAAAAGAAGATTTTGTACTTACAAGAGCCTTAGTACTGTTGTGTCTGAATTTGACATGATTATTGACAGAAGTCCCTTGAATATTGGGTTTATTTAGATTATATCTTTCTAGAGTATCTGCCTTCGTTTTTAGGAAATATATGAGGTCCGAAACTTGACTGACTTTACCATTGTTGGCCTTCACCCATTCTTTCACAGATTCAGAATCTAATTTTTCCAAAAGAATATATTTGAGAAGGGCATCTCAATGTTCGACTGGTTGTTTTAATGCCTCCAAAGCTCTAAGATTGCTACAAAATTTATCAATTAAATTTCTGATTGAAAATGAACCTTCTTTATTGATTGCCTTTAAATTGAAGATGGCTTTAATATGGTTATGCAACAACAATTCCTTGTTAGAATATCTCTCAACCAAAAGATTCCATGTAACAGTAAAATTAGAAGCAGAGAGAGGTATAGAAGCAATGACTCTCTCAGCAGAACCTGTTATGCATGCTCTTAAATAATGTAATTTTTGTATTTCAGATATACTATTATTTTTTATAACTAACGAATCAAATAAGTTATGAAAATCTAACCATTCTTCTATGTTGCCACTGAATTTTGGCAATTCAATAGAAGGAAGTTTTATATTGGAGGTTGTATATGTATGATTGAATGCAAAATGTTCACTAGTAGGACTAGATGTACTGGAGGCACTAGCTGAGGTTGTTGTCAACAGTTGTTTTGCCTTAATTATAACTGAATAAAATGATGTTTCGAACGTTTCTCTGTAATTTATTTCTTCCTCAGTTATTGCGTCCAGTAAACTTTCTATTTTTAATTGGGTTTCTTGATATTGAGTATGAATACTATTCGCGTTTTCGATGCGCAATTCAATTTCAGCGCGAGTGGGCTCATTCATCTCACCGTGGGTTGAGTCCCTATCAATGAATTTAATAAATGAGGTTAATCGCACTTTAAGAGATGCTCTGATCTTTTTTAACGTAGGCAAATCCCCCATTTTAATTCAAATTTAAATGTTTTAACTATTATGTGTCAAAGTAAACTAACAATGAACAATAAATTTCAAGATTGAAGAAGTCTAAGTTAGAAAATTGAAATGAAAGGCAGATAAGTAAGGAACAAAAGCTCACTTCCCTGATTTTTGATGATTCGATGTCCCGTCCAGTGAAATCGTCAGTATGTGTTCAATCGGATTGTATACTTGACTTGAAGCCTGGGGCAAAGGAGCACTCGATGTATTTCTGCGACTGTCTCGTTCAACGTTGTCGGCTGATCTTGTAGGTTGTATGGCGTGGAATAGCACAAATATCCGGCTCGAAGGACCAATGTTTGTTTGTTCTTTTTCTTAGATATGATGTGATGATTTATCTATTCGTAATGTAAAAAATTCTTATATTAAAATTATACAAAATGAATTTCAAGATCTGACTTTTTTATTCTCGCTTGACACACACAGAGATGATACAGATTAATTATTAGTTGCTATTGGCAACCTTGACATTTCCCCTTTTTAATAATTATGCAGCCACTATCTTGAACACAACTAATGGAAAAGGTTCCCTCAAGAAAAAAAATCAAGCATGCCTTCCAACTGCATTTTCATCATTTAGAAATTGTAGAATCATCTTAGATTGTACAGAAGTGTACTCAGTTACTCCCACTAGCATGGAAAACAAAAATTAACATATAGTTCTTATAAGCATCATAACACCTGGAAGGTTCTTGTAGGAGTAGCACCAAATGGTGTCATCACATATGTCAGCATTGCCTATCCTGGATCCACTTCTGATAAACAAATTGTTAAAAACTGTGGCATTCTAGACCCAATGACCTATGGTGATGTTATTCTAGCGGATAAAGGTTTCTTAATTAAAGATTTATTGCCTGAGGGGGTACACTTAAATATTCCTCCTTTTCTAAGTACCCCTCAGTTTACAGAGGAACAGGTGTATGAAACAGAAACCATAGCAAAAGCTAGGATACATGTTGAGAGGGCGATCCGAAGAATAAAGTGTTACAATATATTGCAGCAAATTGCAAATTTTTACATGTCTCAAATAACCGTGATATTTCAGTTATGTGCTGCTTTAACGAATTTTCAATACCCTCTTATTAATGAAGTTGAGGAATATTACTCATAAAGTACTTTATTGGTGTTAGTAAGAGGGTGTAACATTTATTCTTGTGAAAATAAAAAGTGAATGTAGATGGTGAAAGATAAATTTGGATCTGTGACATCAATTAAATTTTGTACTTGGGCCTTTTGAAGTGTAAACTTTTAAAGAAATATTTATGTGTTGATGTATTAACTCCAAGTAACATTATGTTTATAGAGTATAAAAAATACAATAATAATGTTTATACAATTCTAACAAATAAAAATTATTAAACTGTGTCTTTTAAAAATTGCTTTATATTTAACAACAAATGTTTTTTTAACTTGGTTTTGAATCTTCAATGTTTCTTATAGCTTTAACTCTTGAAGGTATAAATATATCTTTACAAATCAACTGTTAAACAAATTTATGACATGCTAGCTTTGTTGTAATACAAAAATTATTTGATGATCAATTCCTAATATGTTTTATTAAATTTTACCATTTGATCTCTTTTAACATGAAATATATTGTCACTTATTCCAAATTGTCTTCAAACCACGGATATAATTTTAAAATCTACCTACTGCTATGCTACTGCAGTTGCTTCTTGTGTAGAGCAGATAATTACATTGTTTACAACAATAATGAATTATTTAAATTTTTGGTATATTAAATATATTTTTTTAAATTCATCCTGAGTTTTTTTTCACAGTGCAAACCCTTGTATTGTATATACTTAATGAAACACTATTTACTCTTTGAAAAGTTTATTAATGTTATAAAATTTATATATAAAAATAAATTGATTTTCTCACAATTTATCAATAAAAATAATTAATATAAGCAACAAAAGAAATAATGTTACAGCAGTAATGTCCACACAACTATACATTTATTGTTAAATAAAAAAAAATTGAAATACAATGGAACAGCCAGTTGATTCTGTTGATCAAAATTTACATTTAGTAATATAGAAAAAATAACCAACTTTTGCTATTAAAATTTATCGTAATAATAAATAGAAAATGCAACAATACAATAGTTTGATCAATGGTGGGTAATTTGGAAAGGTTTGATAAGCTTGGTTTGATAAGCTTGGTTTGCCTAAAAGGGACATGGAGGATAACAATTGTGGACTGAAACTATGTGAGTGTAATAAATAAGGACAGCATAGTTAGACCCCTGTGCATGCATCTGACCTGAAGAGTTGTGATGTTAAGAGAAGTTTCAATGTTAGAGTAATTGATTTCGTCAGCTGTATGGTGACCCTTAAATGAAATAAATCTTAGGAATTTATGTTGAACCCCCTCAATAGCCTGAATATATACATTATGGTATATTAGGTTTGCTATTATTTTTATTACCAACAACAACATTGTTATTTTAAGCATTTACATTTAGAGATACAGAAAACTCATTAAAGAGAGTGGGGTATTGAGTTCTAAGATATTCTTTGTGAACTTTCTGAATAACTTTGAGATCTGGAGAAAACCAAACCGGAAATTTCTTTGTTGGATACTTTTTAACAGGGACATAAAGATCGATTGTTAAGCATATAAGTTGGTAAAAAATATTGAAAATATCATCAAGAAACTTAGATTTTATCATCAAGAGATTTTAAACAAATTATCGCAATTAAATTGAGAAAGAAAACTTATAACTTCTAGGATGTTCATCACATGGAAATCTCTATAAAAACATACAGTACATGATTCACACTGAAATTCAAAAGAGATAGGTGAATGATGAATATTCAACGAAAGTAGGATTATTTCTGCTGTAAATCTCTATTAGCAAAAGCTGCTATCACTTTGTTGAATTAAATGGCCAAATATATGGTCTAGGAAGACAAATTTATTAACTTCCTGTACTCTAATCAGTATCAATAGAGTGTTATTATATAATAGAAATATGCTTTATTGTCACTGAAAATTGTACAACTTTATGAACAAAGCTTACAAAAAGCCAAAAAATAACAATTAACATTTACTAAAATTACATAAATTGTCAATATCACAAAATATAAGATAATAGAATATACAATCCATTACTAAATTGCATAATAAAACCTTATGAACTAGTTTATGAATAAGTTTAAGTTGCAGCAACACATACCCAAATAGATATATAAAAATACATTAGTTGCTTGTACCTAAACATACTGTAATTTCTTAGTTATTCGTTAAGAAACTCTTCCACTGAATAATATGGTCTTTCAGATAGATAGGCTTTTGTCAATTTACGGAACTTAAGGAAAGAAGTTGTAGTTTGAGAGAGAGAGAGAGAGACGGTTGTATATTTTTGGAGAATATAATATAGATTTCTTAACTAGCTCAGTGGACAAGATACGTAAATACACATCAAAGCTTGAATTTCTGGTGGAGTAGTCATGATTAGGTCTTGCTGGAAAAACATGTAGGTGTTTACGAATTAAGCTAACAGTTTACAGAATATATAAACAGGGAAGAGTTTAAATCTCGTGATTTTTGAAGTAGTTTCTGCAATGTATTGTTCTTCTGAGGCCAAACAGATGTTATTACTCTTTTTTGTAATTTAAAAACAACATTAGATTGGGTAGCTGTACTAGAACCCTAAAAAGAAAGGCCATATCGAAGAACCAAAAGAGATCTTATTGCATGAGGCCGAGGCTAATTTCCTACTTAACAAATCAATATGAATTTAAGGTTGCTGTCTATAAAAATACCAAGAAATTTTACAGAATTAACGATACTGCTCTGGCTGTTATTAAGAAGCAACAGTTGAAGAGCTCTTTTATAGGATAAGGCTATTGTCTTATCCATGTTAACAGAGAGTAAATTAGTCTGCCAGGTTTTTATTTTAAGTAGATCAGAAGTTATAATTGCATGAAGAGTTGCAATATTAGAGTTCCTCCTGGTAATACTGGTATCATTAGCAAAGAGAAATGTTTCCATCGATTTTTAAGTTAGTGATGTCATTTATAAAGATAAGGAAAAGTAGACAACCCAGTACTGAACCTTGTGGATGATATATATATATATATATATATATATATATATATATATATATATATATATATATATATATATATATATATATATATATATATATATATATATATATATATATATTGTGACGATTGGGGTTTATAGAAAATAATTTATAAGTTATATACTACATAATATTAGATATAAAAAAGTATTTGATTATTTTAAGAAGTTATATACTAGAGAATTTAAAAAAAATATATTTATGTGAGGGCATTTTTAATAAATTAGCATATAATAAGTGTAAAAAGTTGTATTTTAATGTTGTAAATATATTTAAGTGAGCCATGTGCATAGGCAACCAACTATACAGTAAATTGACAGATAGAAATTAATCATAATACGAATATAAGTGGGGTTATAATAATAATGTTAGTTTAAAATGTTTAATTTATATATATTTAATGATTTAAATGTTTATTCTGATCTGAAAAGCCTAAATGTCAACAAAATTATTAATAGAAAAGAATGGAATTCTCTGGATCACCGGAGATGGCCATGTTTGCGAAATGGTTTGTTCCAGAAAATTCAGACATGTATTTAATAGAACTAAAGAGAACATGATTTCTTACCAGATGGTTCTGGAGCATCCAAAAAGATATAAATACCCGTGATTTGGATTCAAGAGGGAGTTTTTAGTCAGAAGTCAGGCCAGTTTATTATGAAAGTTAGTAGAAGATAGACACAATTAGTTAGTGAAGTCAATTGTTCACAGTTTTAGTAAGTCAGTCAAGCAGTTTAGTAAGAAATATGAAAGTTAGTTGGAGATAGTCCAATTGTTTAATATAGTGAGTTAAATGAAGATTAAAAATTATGCATATATTTAATGCACATTTATAATTATACACAAATAATTATTGAAGATTATAAAAGTATATTAGAAGAATATTGGATGGACATTGGAAGGAATTAAAATTATATTATGATTGGAGATTAGTATAAATCAACTTATAATAATTGGATATTGGTATATTGAAAAGAAGAATAAATATAAATGGTGTTTGCTGGTTTGATTGGTGGTTTATAAATGCTGGTGAAGAAAAATATATCTTAAATTGGTAGAAGCTGATAATTGGAAAAAGTAATTTCACCAAAAACAAGGATAACCGAAGTACGAAGACATTCAGTGGTGATTAGAATCTATATAGTGGAAAACAGTTCATTTAGGCATTCAGTGAAAGAAAGGTACAAAATTTTGTTAATATAATTTAGTTAGTGTCATAACAGTTTCAATTTTGAAGATAGTTTGTTTAAATTTTACATTGTCTATAGAATTTAATTAGTTTTATAAGAATATCAATTTAAAGATAGTTTATTTTAAATTTACATTGACTAGGTAGATATATATGTGTGTTTCATAGTAGTTATAATAAAGATAATTTAAAAAAGTACTTACAAACTAATTCTTTGAGAACCGCGATAAAAACCCTATATATTATATTATTAAAAATACTCATTGCTCATCATTCAAACAAAACAACACATCATAACAATATATATATATATATATATATATATATATATATATATATATATATATATATATATATATATATATATATATATATATATATATACAGTATACTCCCTCTATAACGAACACGGTTATTACGAGGTTTCGCTTATAACGAGATACATTAGATGTCCCGTGAAATTTCTATTGAACTATAACCGTCTATAGCGAGGCAAATTTGGTTATAACGAGAGAAAATAAGATTCAAAAACGTGTTTTTTACGTTTTTGGTCGGGTCGTGGCTATAAATAAATACCTTTTCAAACAGCCCCTCAATAAACTTAACTGCAGCCCGCAATAAACTTCTTTACAATGAATAAATACAACTGTTTCACATCTTTAGAAAATATGATAGAATGATACTGCAGAAGCAATAGTTTATGTTATCCTTGAAAATACGCTTTATACATTATGTAGTTGAAAACAAATATAAGTACAGATTTTTTGTTTTAACGTATATCATTGATAATAAAAGTAAACAACTCTTTTATGTTTTAATATATTTCATTGACAATAAAAGTAAATAACTTTTTTTCAAAAACGCCATTCAAACAATATTTATTAGCATCTTATATTGCTCCGAATGGCTTCACTATAGGAAGTTAATGGTTTAGAAAACTACAGATTCATATGTATGCACAGTATTATTATTGTCTGATATAACGAGATCGGCTTATAACGAGGTAATTAGTCTGTCATTTCAGTTCTCGTTATAGAGGGAGTCTACTGTATATTATGTAAAACATAATGTACAGTTAAAAATAACCAGTCATTCATTCAACAATTTTGGCAAATAATGAGCCAAATAAAAATTTTCTAACAGATCAATATTTGGGGCCCAGGTCAAATCTTTTTCTATTATAACTGTAATTATCTCCTTCAACGTCCATATACATAAATAACAATTTTGTCGTCCAAAAATATGCAGGCAGCCTTGAATTTGGTGGTAGTAGTTATGTTCAGTATTAATTAATACTTCATCCTGATCATTATATGATATTATATATTTATCTGAATTTTTCAACTTTTCAGATAATTTTTCATTCCGAAATGTATATGGACACTTAACTTCTACAATGCCATAATCACCAATTAAACCATCTGGACTAGCTCCTAATAAGCCTGACTTTGTCAGCCAAATACATGTAGGCTGCACATCCAAATTCAGTGTATTTCTGAGATACTCTATACCACTCTTTTCGTGTGTTCTTCCCCACTGAATTGATTTGATGCCATCCAAATTATAAGCCCCTAAAAATGATAAAAAAATATTTTACTTTAGCTAGATATGAAAGCAAACAAAATGTGTTTATTATAAATAATAGTGTACATTCTTAAAACATATCAACAGTTCAGTTAATCTCCATTACCATTTTTAGACATATGCAAACAATTAATTGAAATAGAATCTGATGGAAAACCTTCAGAATTTAAGCATTGTATTTGATTGCAAATAATAAAATAATAGAAATGTAACAGTACATACCAATAAGTGTTTTAAATAAACTTTCTGGATACTTATTTCTCTTGCAACAAGAAATAATGGAGCCAAAGTTGCTAGAAGTAATTCTATATTTTCTGGCAAGAAACCATTTTTCATTGAGTACCTGGCCTGTTGTCTCATGTACTATTTTCTTTATCGTTGCATCATTTATTCGACAACATTTTAGAAAATGAGAATTTTTATCTGTTGAAATTTTCATTTCCTCTGAATAAATGATATCTTCAATTAATGAAATATCAATACTTTCGGCCTCTTGCTTTTCTTCCTGTAAAAGCCAAGTGAATCCCACAGTATTACCAAAACTACTTAATTTGATCTTTAATTGTTCTAATTCATTGGATGACATTTTTCTATTAAGGGCTTGATATGGCCTGGAAGGATATAGTGCTTCTGCAGTTTTAGTTTCTGTCTTACTTTGGACAGGAATGTTCCACGTACATGTTTTATCAGTAATTGATATATTGTAATGTCCAAAGAGAGCTATAGTGGCTATATGATGGCATTTAATACCCCTAGGACAGGAACAATTTGCAGCAGTAATTTGCCATGATTTATTCAACATAATCTGCAATGATAAAATTAAGTACTTAGATTCCCACATCTAAACTTAAAAATCGTTAACTTACCTCATTATAAGTTTTGTCTTTCATACTTGCAAATACTTCTCCCTTAATGATTAATAAATCAGGGTCAAACAACATTTTTTTCACATGATTTGATTCAAGGGCATTTTCACCCTTTCGTATAATTTTGTTGTCATTACTGAAAAATTCAGTAATACTGGATATCTTCAACACATGTTTACTAGCCATTATATGCTCAAATCTAAAAAATAAACTTGAAAAACTATTGCAATTTTCAACATTCATTACAACATTCAAAAAACATTTTTTTAAGTACTCACTATAGCAATTTAATAGAAAGATTTCCACAGAATATTATATTAAAACTAAAAGTCCTTATTCACTACTTAAACTAGGAGAAAACGAATATCTTTAGTCTTTTAGGGGATCGAATCACTGACACCTAAAAAGAATAAAACATTAATTTAAATATTTTTCAACTTCATAAATAAATTCAATGATTTATTGATTTACAATATAAAATAACCCTGATAAAATGACAACAAAATATCTTGAAATAAAGAAAAAAATAATTAAAGTTTTAATCCCACACAATATAACCTCAAAATATGAACTTTGATAGTAAATATCTTAATACTTTGATACACTTACTTGACTGAAAATCCTTATTTATTTTTTTAAATATAAAAAAAACTAACGTTTCCAAAGTCTTATGGGAGAAACACATGCAAACGAGATTTGTTTGGAAAGGTCTTCTAAGCCCCGCCCATTGTGACGTCAGACTTAGGTAGTCCATAGACTTGATGATGACATGATCTACGAATTCAAGAAAAATTATTACAATGTGCTGATTTAAAACTAGCACAAGCTATAGACATCTGTAGGGCTATGGAAAATAGTGCTGTTACTCAACGTGAAATATCCAAAGAAAGTGAAAGTGTTAGTGTTGTGAAGAAAAAAAATGAAGAAAACAGACCTGGATCTACAGGACAGTCAAGGTATGGTTCAAAGTATGAGAAGGAGCAGTCTACAAGCCACAAAGTTACTGACAAAAATACAGGTAACCATTATATTCAGTGTTATAAATGTGGACTTCAGCATATTAGGGGTAATATAGTGTCCTGTATTTTTCAGATATTGTTCTTTGTGTAACAAAAAAGGACACTACCGTAAATGTTGTCCGGATAATAACAACAAAGTCCATGAAATCAATGATAACGATAGTAGTTGTAGCAATTCTGACACTGATTTAACTGATGAACAGGTGCTAGTGTGGACTGTTAATGAAATTAATCCGAACTCTTCAGAATGGTTCCAAAAAATCATTATTAATGGTAAAGAGAGTATTTTAAAAGTTGATACTGGAAGTGAAGTCAATATATTGAGCAGTAGTGATTTTAAAAATTTAAATATTGATTACAAAATGTTTGAAAATACTAATAGTTCATTATCTAGCTATACTGGACATGTTATTAATGTTGTTGGTAAAATTTATATACCTTGCTCTTTCAAGAACATATTTAAAGATTGTCTGTTCTATATTTTAGATGATGATAAACAAAAATCTCTATTAGGCCTAAAGGCAGCAAGAGACTTTCAAATTGTTTGTAATCAGCCTCGTGTTAGTATGATAGATAATGAAACAAATCATATTATAAATAGTTATAAGAGCATTTTTTCAGGTGTAGGTAAGGTCAACAGCAGGTATTTTATTATAACTTTATCTAGTGATGCAGTGCCATTCATAAGTGGGACACGAAAAATTCCACTGGCTATAAGGAGCCAAGTTAAAGATAAACTTGATGATATGGTACGTAAAAACCTTTTTGTACCAGTTAGTGAACCCACAGAATGGCAAAATCCTATTGTAGTTTGTGGTTGTTCCGAAAAATAAGGGATCTGATATTAGAATATGTATGGATCCTGTGTATCTAAATAAATATGTTAAAAGAGAAAGGTTTCCAATTCCTACTCAAGATACTTTATTTGCTAAGCTTTCAGGGGCTAATTATTTCACATTATTAGATGCATCATCTGCTTTTCTTCAGTTGCCTTTGAATTATGAAAGTTCACTTTAATGTACTTTTACTACACCTTTTGGTCGTTATAGATATCTGAGATTACCATATGGCCTTACCTGTGCACCTGAAATTTTTCAAAAATATATGTCTGAACTTTTAGATAGTATATCAGGAACAATAACATATTTTGATGATATTTTGGTTTTTGGATGTTCTAAAAATGAACATGATAAAAATTTGAAATGTGTTTTAGAAAAAATTAAACAGAGTGGCTTAACTTTGAATTTAGGAAAATCTAAATTTTGTCAAACAAAAGTGAAATTTTTAGGTCATCAGATTAGTAATATTGGCATTTCACCTGATCATGATAAAACAGAAGCTATTACAAAAATGACACCACCAAGTAATAAAAAAGTATAGTATATCTTGCAAAATTTATACCAAACCTGTCAGAACACACTAGTCCTCTAAGATGTTTACTTTCTAGTAAAAATGAGTGGCATTGGGGACATAATGAACAGGCATGTTTTGATAAACTAAAGAATCTTGTGGCGTCAGCCACTACTTTGCATTATTTTAACCCTGACAAAAAGACCATACTCTCTGTTGATGCCAGCCCATACGGTTTGGGGGCCATGGTCTCGCAAGATGGGTTTCCAATTGAATTTGCATCAGTGTCATTAACTCCAACCCAAAGGAGGTATAACCACATTAAAAAGGAGCTTCTTGGTATAGTGTATGGATGTGAAAGATTTTCATTCTATCTTTATGGCATAGATTTTGAAATAGAGAGAGACCACAGACCTCTTTTAGGTTTGTTAAAAAAACCTTTAGATGAAATGTCACCTAGGATCCAAAGACTGGCAATGCAATTAATGAGATATAAATTTTCACTAAAATATGTTCCTGGTAAAAATCTCAAAGTTCCTGACAATTTAAGTAGAGATCATTTGAATAAAACCATAAATACTAATTTTATAGATGATGAAAATAATTTAAAAGTGTATTCTATTGTAGCAACATCAAAAGAAAATGAAAAAAAATTGCAAAGTGCAATGGATACTGACCCATCTTTACAAAAAGTTAAATATTATGTTTTAAATGGGTGGCCTGAGCATAAAAGCTCTGTACCTTCTGAGGTGAAAAACTTCTGGTCTGATAGACATGATATATATATATATATATATATATATATATATATATATATATATATATATATATATATATATATATATATATATATATATATATATATGTATTTATTAAATAATGTATTGTTTTATAAAAAAAGGTTAATTATTCCTGAAGAATTGAAGGGTGACATTCTTGATGTTATACATCAGTCTCATCAGGGTGTAGTATCATGTAAGAAAAAGGGTCAAGAAGCAATTTATTATCCGGGATTGATGAAGGATATAGAAAACATTGTTCTGAACTGTCTGACTTGTCAAATGAGCTATAAGAGCAACAATAGGGAGCCATTAAAATCACATGATGTACCTGAAATACCTTGGCAAAAAATTGGTATTGATTTCATGACAGTAGCCTCACAAGATTTTTTAGTTGAGGTTGATTATTTTTCGAAGTTTGCAATTGTTAATAAACTAATGAACAAAACGGCTAGCAGTGTTGTAACACAATTAAAAAATATGTTTGCTATTAATGGACTGCCTTGTGAAATATTTTCTGACAATGGTCCTCCATTCAGCTCTCATGAATTTTTAAATTTTGTCCGTATATATAATATTGAAGTAACAACATCAAGTCCACAATATCCTCGTAGCAATGGCATGGTGGAAAGAACAATACAAACAATAAAAAACTTGTTTTCAAAATCTGTACAAACTAAGAAAGATCCATTTCTAGCTGTATTAGATTATAATACAACTCCAAAACAAAATTTACCTGCTCCTTGTGTGTTGCTAACTGGAAGAAATTTCAGAACCAACTTACCAGTCACTATGGAATTTCTAAAGCCCAGACATTCTAATAAAAGATATTTTACACAATGAGAGAAAATCAAAGAAAACAAAAACAATATTATGACAAAGGAACAAATAGGTTACCAGAATTAAAATCAGGACAACAAATTTTACTTCAAGAAAATAAAAGGAAATGGAACCCTGGAGTGGTTGTGGCAAAGAAAGGATCAAGGGATTACATGGTTAAAGTAAATGATACTGATTATAGACGTAATAGACACTATCTTAGACCTGTACGGTCAGAAGCACAGCAACATGCAAATGCAAATTGTGAGCAAGCATATGTGAAAACTAGTCATGAAAATGATATTGTGATTACTGGAAGGACAAGTATGGGAAATATGAGAACAGTTCTTTGTCCAGATGTACCTGATGATACAAGAGACTGTAAAACAAATAAGACTATCAAAGATATTGATGTACCTTCAACATCTAATATAACATCACCCATCAATGACATTAATGTACCTTCTACATCATACAGTACTTCACCTGGTTTGAAAACCTCCAGAAGTGGTAGAGTCATTCGCCCTCCTGATAGATTTACCTATTGATATATTTGTGAATTATTGTTAATTATGTACTTATGATATATTATGTAAATTAATTTTTGTTTACTTTGTTTTTATTAAAGGGGACGTGTTATGTATGGTTTTCATGTACGGATATACTTGGCAACGTTGCACTTGGCAAACGGAACCTCAAGTGACAGCGGTGACATGACAACCATACATGACAATAGACTTAGGTCATGGACTACATGTGAACTGAAATAATGTTAATTTATACAATACTTATAAAGCTTAATAAATTAATAAAACCTATCGTAAGTAGCTTTATGTTATGTCCAACAGTCCTAAAGAGGTAAACATTACATGCTTCTTCTTAAAATTTTGTAACATCTTGTACATTTTATTCTCTTTGTATTATCTACATCGCTTTGCCTGAGATGGTATTTTTGGGTGTAACTTGTCGTGAGGGTTGCAACAATTCTTTATTTGCAAATTCCTTCGCGAACTCCAGTCTGAACTCAAGGATAGGTTGTCACTTTTTTTACGTTTTCTATTATTTAGCAATCAAGCATTGACTACTGCGGTATTAAATGAGGTATTAAATATTATTTTACTGCTACTTTCCGGTACCATTTCAGAATTTTGCGTATTGGGCTTTGGTAAGAAGCCACTTGATCACTAAAATCAACACTCTTTTTCACCAAGTTATAATCGAGAATAGTTTGTCGTTTTAGTACTTGTGTATAATTTTTCTTTTCATTTGATTAAACCAAGATACAACTATTATGTTTAAATGTTGTAAGGATTAAAACTGGTCTTTTGTCGACCCATTTTATCACTTATAAAATCAATACCTAATGGGGTTAAGTTTCATCGCGAGTAAGTGGTTGCAAATTTTTTAATCGAGATTTTGGTTTTATATAAACTGGTTCTCTTACACAAAGCATTGGAAATATGGTTTACATTCTATATTTAGAAAAATCTTTTACTGCAAGTCTTGTTCTAACTAAACTAAATTAATACACAAAACAAATTAATCTACATATTTTTTTTTATAGAAATACACATTCCTGTCGGATTTTTATTAGTGCGGCATGAGTCACTGGTGTCTCGTATATCCGGACCTCTTATCGCATTACAAACATAATTCTCAATTAGCAGTGCGGTACAAGATAAATTTAGGTCGTATAATCTTAAAGCCGTAATAAGACCATAAGACCGTATGTTATAAATAAATATATCCCTATAAGAATTATCTTGAAAGATGAAAAATATACAATAAAAATGTGCAATATTAACTGTTATTTAACAAATGGTAAGTTATTCACGGGCGTACAGTTAAAAACAAAAGTTTTCAGTGTTCTATTTCTTGAATATTATTATCTGGTATTCTGAAAATGTTGACATTTTTTCCTGGTCTTATCTTCCTCAACTAACGTCATCTTTCTTAATTGGTGGGTTGTGTTGTTCAGGTCTCTTTAAGTGTTTTTGTTGCTATCCATACTGAATGATCTTCTTTAGACAATGTACTAATGTAGTGTTCAAATGTGGCATTGCGTGCATCATGTAGCGCTGATCTTAATTGTCTGATTAGTCGATTATATTTCTGTTCGTCATTAAGATTTCGGCTTTTTGGTCATCTACCTCTTGCTCTTCATTTTTCGACTATTAGTTTTCGACTAGTAAGCCTGAATGATATTATGCACACAGGGCCGAAATTACAACAAGATTTGACAAATATACTATTACGATGGAGATCCAATAAGGTAGCATACTCAGCGGATCTGGAAAAAATGTTTAGACAAATCAGAATGGCAGAAGAAGACCAAAAATATCAAAAAATTTTGTGGAGAAAGGACACAAAGGACCACATACAAGAGTATAACTTAACGCCGGTGACATACGGCACGGCCGCAGCACCCTTTTTAGCGTTAAGAACAATACAACAATTACAAGAAGACGAGGAGAAGGAGCGAGGTTCCCGTTGGCATCGAAAATTGTAAAAGAAAATATGTATGTAGACGATATACTAGGAGGAGCTGAGACAGTGCAGGAAGCAGAAACAGCCCAAAAGGAATTAATACAACTGTTCAGAAAAGGAGGTTTCATTCTTAGAAAATGGTTGAGCAACGAAGAAAAAATAATGGAGAACGTACCGGAGGATATGAGGAACGTAGACTCCAAGGCATTCAAACAAGAAGAAGTACGGAAAACGTTAGGGATACACTGGTCACCTAAAGAGGATATAATCACATTCAAAATAGGGATAACGACGGCAAAGAAAATAACGAAAAGACACGTACTGTCAGAAGTAGCAAAATTATACGACCCACTGGGATGGATAGCACCTGTAGTAATTCAGGCGAAAATGTTCATACAGGAATTATGGGAGCAAAAGACCAGTTGGGATAAAGAATTAACTAGCAACCAACAAAGCAGGTGGAATACATACCAGGCGCAATTAGTAAATCTGGAGAAAATAACATTGCCCAGGTGGAACAACTTAAGCAAGATAAACAGAGTAGAACTACATGGATTTGCAGATGCGTCTATGAAAGGATATGGAGCGGTAATCTACTCAAGGGTATTAGGCCCAGAAATTAAAACGAATCTAATGATAGCAAAATCGAAAGTCGCACCATTGAAAGGGAAAACGACGTTACCGAGGCTCGAGCTGTGTGCCGCGGTACTACTAGCAAATTTAATGAAGAAAACCCTACAAGCATTGAACAGGGAAAACATTGAGGTATATGCATGGTCGGACTCAACGATAACCCTGGCTTGGATAAGGGGATCATCAAAAAGGTGGAAAATGTTCGTCGCCAACAGAGTAGAGGAAATAAGACGCGTTATAGGACCGAAAAATTGGCATAAGGTAGACACAAAGGAAAATCCAGCGGACATCCTCTCACGTGGAAGTACCGCATCAGAATTATTAGAAGCAGAGCTATGGTGGAAGGGACCAACTTGGCTGACTAGTAACAAAACTTTAACGCAGGAATCAGAAGAAATACCAGAGACAAATGAGGAGGAAGTCAAAACGAAAATAACGGTGCACACGACAACGATAAAGGAGGACATATGCGAGAGATTCTTAAATTTAGAAAGAATGAGAAGAGTACTTTCATATTGTAGGAGATTTTCAGACAAATGCAGAAATAAGAAGGACAATGGAGAAAGTCAGCTTACAGTCCAAGAATTAGAGGAAACGCTATTAAAGGTGATAAATCACACACAGCAAGCCTACTTCAAACAAGAAATAAATAAGCTGAAGAAGAAACAGCAATTAGACAAGAAAAATAAATTAGCGTCATTGGTACCATTCCTGGATAGACAAGAAATTCTAAGAGTCACCGGAAGACTGAGACACACGAATCTAAATTACGGAGAAAAACATCCGATAATTTTGCCAAATAATAGTGCATTAACAAAGTTACTTATAACAGATAGTCACGCAAGAAATCTACATAGCGGATTACAACAAACACTACAGTACATAAAAAGGAAATACTGGATAATCAACGGCAGAAGAACCGTGAAAGATCATCTAGCAAAATGTTTAAGGTGCAGGAGGTATAAAACCCAAGCAGCACAACAATTAATGGGAGATCTACCGAAAGACAGAGTAAACCCGAGTCATCCCTTTACTAACACAGGGATAGATTATGCCGGGCCAATAAAAATAAGTACCACGAGAGGCAGAGGACAGAGGAGCTATAAGGGCTACATCTCAGTATTTGTGTGTCTGTCAACGAAGGCAGTACACCTTGAGGTAGTAAGCGATATGTCTACGGATGCATTCATCGCAGCGTTCAAGAGATTTACGGCACGCAGAGGACAGTGCAACAACGTATACAGCGATAACGGAACCACATTCGTAGGAACAGCAAATTTGTTGAAAAAAGAAAATCAAAAAATAGATGACGAGATAAAACAAGGATTACTGGCACTAGGTACCCAGTGGCATGTCATATCTGCATATGCACCACATTTCGGAGGATTATGGGAGAGCGCAGTGCGAATAATGAAATATCACTTGAAAAGAATCATCGGGGAAACAGTTCTAACATATGAAGAATTGAGTACGGTGCTGGCACAAATAGAAGCATGTATGAACTCGAGACCATTATGTGGGTCATCAGAAGACCCTGAAGGGAAAATAGCCCTGACACCAGCTCACTTTCTTATAGGGAGAGAAATTATATCACCAAATCGGGAAGAAGAGCTTACGACTTATTTGAAGATGCCGACGAGGTGGAGATTATTGGAGAAAATAAAAAGAGACTTCTGGAAAATTTGGAAACAGGAATACCTGCACCAACTACAACAGAGAAATAGATGGCATAAGGCGCACGCTAACATAAATGAAGAAGAAATAGTTATAATTAAAGAAGAGGATACACCTCCAGGCAGATGGCCATTAGCGAGGGTAACAGAAACACACCCTGGAGCGGAGGGATTAACCAGAGTAGTAACAGTGAGAAAGGCAAACGGGAAACTGACTAAAAGACCCATACATAAACAAATACGACTGGAAGAAGAGAAACAGAAAAAGCCGAAGAAGGCAGCAGCACTAAGATGGAAGAAAATACTAGTAGCTATAATGTTTTTAACGATGTTAAAACCCATAAAGGCAGAACCGTATAAAATATATAATCCGGTACCAGGATTTTTCACAGAAGACCTTGGAGAGGTCGTCATAGACCGGGGAACATTTCGAATAAAGGTGTTACTCGAAAAAGGAAGAATTCGAACAGAGCACCAACTAATAGGAAATATGATACAAGGCGTACGAGAACTGTGTCATGAGATAAAAATCGTGAATTGTAAGGATATAATAGAGAAGTTAGAGGAAGGACAAAGAAAGGCGGAGTCAGTAAGCGAGGGGTTGACAGTAGAAATAAAAGGAAGGGAAAGAAGAGGAATATTAGGAACAATATTAACCTCAGTATTTGGAGTCAATGACGAAGCCTACAGTAACATTGAAGCATTAGATAATAACCAAAAGGAGCTAATAAAGGGATCACAGCACCAGGCGAAGATAATGTTAGAAACAATAACATCAATCAATCACACAGAGAACAGGATAAACGAGCAAATGAACAAGTTTAACAAACCACTAATCACAGGTCTACAAGAAATATCTAAAGGACTTAACGAAGTAGAAGACAAAGCACAAAAACTAGAAACCGAATATAGCACGTTACGAATACAAACGATAGCATTAGAAGTTGTGGACTTCATAAACGAATATACTCAATTTTACGAGGGAATATTAAACCTTCACTATAACCACGGACACTTCATTGATATAGTGAAACCGGGTGAAATAACCAAATTAATAGGGAAAGCAGGGCAGATACTGCCTCAAAGGGTCGAATTACGACGACAACCCATTATAGAAACAGAAGTCAGTCATGACGACAGATATATAAAAGTCATCGGCTACTTCATAGTGACAGGGAAAAATAAGTACAGCATGCTCAAAGTCACGGCCATACCACTTAACGTTGAGGGGTCGGTGTTGCGCACATTTGTCGCCCCAAGGAATCTACTGGTCGTAGATTATAACACACTGCACTACTTCGAATTGACCGCGGAAGATAGAGAAAGGTGCTTACTGTTGACAAAGGCGCAGATAGCGTGCTCACCAACGGCTATAAGAAACATGGATACCCATGGATCTAAAAATAGCACATGTCCAGTGGTAGCCAGGACAATACAGACAGCTCAATAGAGTAAGATGGGTAGTCCCAACCTCTGGCTAGTTATCACGCCAGTCACGATACACATATCCATTATTTGCGATGGAAATCGGAGCGAAAGAGTACTGGAACGAGTCACATTCCTGAAGCTTTCACCCAAATGTATCGCCCAAACGAAAAATATTACATTACTCCCCACTAGCAGTGGGGTGGACAGAGCAGTGACGAGTTACCTGAAGTCGCCAATCACTCCCGTGGCCCAACTGGTGGCGAGGACACCCCGCAAGTTTAACACGCCTCTAAACACCTACCTTGACATACCAGGAGGAGAGCTACGTTATGTGTTACTTGAGGAGGAGAGTCTGGAACAAGAAATGACGCATACGCAGTGGCGATCGATTCACGAATCTAATTGGCATTATTTTGTGGCCACCGGGATCATTACTATAATGGTAATAATTGGGATACTCACGTTATGGAAGTACCGTCCTGTTGCACCACTATGTCGTTCAGGGAATCCACAAACTCAGACTAACGAACAGGAAGTGCCTGTATTAGTTAGTAATCGGCACAACAATGTACCGTCGACTTCCCAAGTTGACATCCCACTTTCCACATTTTCATCCAATTGCCCTAATTTTAATCTAGAGATAGAGTCGGACATTGATAGCTAGGGTACGGTTGGAAGATTATTGATTATTCTTAAACTATTTATAATTTATCATGTTTGAATTTTACTATGTTATGTAATACTTATATGTAAACTTTGAGTATTGACACTTGGGCCAGATTTCCCGATTCCGCAGTATGTCCAATATCAAATCTCCGCCAAAATATTGACCCAATTAAAGTTTATATAAAACTAATATCTCTTGCCTAGAAAAGCATTCAATCAATATTCACTCAACGAACTTGATAGTCTTCAACGATCAACTTCATCTGTCTCTACTCAAAGTAATCCCGGGTCAACACCCATAGTGTACGTCTCAACAATAAACTCTGCTACTATTATTTAGTGTTTCCATTACAACTGAACGAACATCTTCACTGAGCCAACGAAGGGGATTTGTTCAGGATTCAATTGAATGGCTCAAATATAGTCATATAATAAAACAGTTTTTAATTGAAGGCAGTGATTTTTTAGCAACATCGCATTTAAAGCGACGAAAGAATATTTCCCTTATCAACTTTGCAGGGGCATACCAAAGTAAAATTTTAATTATTTATTTAAATACATAAGTAATTACCTAAAAATTAAATCTAAGACCGATATAATTATTAAATTATTATGTGTGTCTTGACGGATAAAGTAAAAGCCATATAAGAAGAAAGGTTAGTAATTAAGCAATGATCAATGGGCATCAAACAATTTTTAAAATTTAATTTCAATCACTTAAAAAGTAAATTATGTAATTTCATATATTTTATTATTGTTCTGAAGCTATTTTCTTGTGATATTTTTAAGTAATTACTATTTAAATGGTAATAAGCCATAATTAAAGGTTGAAGTAAGTTTATTGACGTCTTAATTTCCACTCCGGGAATCGTTCTCAAAATACAAACAGTAGTAAATTAAACAAATTTTGTTTCTTTTTTAATTTCTTTCTTAATAAAGAAACAAAATTGGTTTAATTTACTAATGTTTGTATTTTGAGAACGATTTCCGAAGTGGAAATTAAAACGTCAATAAACGTACTTTAACCTTTAATTGTGGCTTATTCCCATTTAGATAATAATTACATATATTTTATGTTCCGTAAGAAAATTTGCTTTTGTTCCGTTAAAAGCAAATAAAATGAATATAATATTTATATATAATTTATTGCACACAATAAAATTTATTTTATTAATGACGGTTTTAATATAGAAATCATTCAGTTTACTGTGCTATACTATAACTCTCCATATAATATAATCTCTCTCCTATGGCGCTACAGCCCACGTCAGGCCCTGTTCTCTCCCAGCATCCTCCTTTAAGCACCCCTTTCCTTGGCTACTCTCTTCCAGTTATCCACCCTCAGTATCTCTTTAGCATCGGTTCTTACTTCGTGTATCCACTGCTTCCTTGGATTTTATACTGGCCGACGTCCCATCATAGTTTCACTAAGCGTTTTAAGATCCTACTAGGTGATCTATTATTATCTAAAAGCCCAAAATAAGATAGAAAGAGTAACTACTAGGGAATATATCAAAGATACTTGATGTTTATGAAACTATGTTTTCATCAACATAGACACTTCCTCTGTCAAATTAACCTAAAATAAATATAAAAAATAGAAGAGACATGGAAACCGTAGTAATAAGTTTTGACAGAAAGAAAAAGAAAATCAAATTAATAATGTCAATATGTTAAGTAATTTTGATAATTTTACAATACAATCCTCACAAGGATTGTGTCTAATTACATTTATAAGCTCAGCCTTAACCATGTCCTCGGAAAATGGAATTCCTTTTTGTCTTAACCAACTCTGCATATTTGCTTTTCTGGTGGCCATAGTTGGCAGATGTTCTACTAATCGGCTATGATAAGAAGCGTTATCCATCACTATTATCGAATTAGGCTCGACTCGTGAAAGAAGGGATTGAAACCATTTTTCAAAACGTTGGGCTTCCATGTCTTCATGGTAATCCCCCGTTTTCTTAGATAAAAAAATTAGTGCACTATCTTCTAAAAATCCACTCTCACTACCTATATGGGCGACAGTCAGTCGTTGCCCTTTACCCGTTGGTCCTCGTAACCCTCTTGATAAACCATCCACAAATGCTTGACGATAACTCGTTATAGTAGTATCTTGCCAGATCTTAGATACTGTGTGACCAGTATTTACCCACGTTTCGTCCAGATAGTAATTCTTTTTGTGGGCAGAACGAACCTCTCTAATAGAGCGAAGATCTCTTCGTCGCCATGAGACTATATCTTCTCTTTCTATTAAGACAGATTTACGGGATCTTTTGGCATATACAAATTTTAAATCTTCTTTTATTATTATCCTTAACGTCTGTTTGCTCATTTTTGGAATCAGACCATTTTCTATTACTTTTGTCCTAATGGATTCGAGGGTTGGCGCTTTATTCTCAAAAAATAAACAATGAATAGTAGAGCGTACAAAATTTTTCTAATACTCGTCCAAATTAATTGTTTTTCTACCACGACAATGTACTTTTGGAGCTTGCACAATCCCAGTCACCTTTTTTTCACTACAATGCGTTCTATTGTCGATACGGATACTCCCGTTAAAAATGAACACTGAGCTACAGCTTCTACTGTATGAAGTGTGCTTTTTCAATTTTCATACACTCTACAGAAAATCTGCTTTTTTTCTACCGACATAAACTTCCGTTTTCTTTGTACATTACTTGGACCCGCTACGCCATCCATCTTAATGCTCTAAAAAGAATAAACATCAATCATAATAATCTGCTATGTATTTGTTGTTTACTTATCACAAAAACTATTTTAAAATTAATAAATAGTAAATAAATAATAATAAAGTTTATTTAAAAAATACAGGGATGAGTGCCTTAAGAACCGGCAAAATAACGCAAAAGATAGAAAACATAATACGTTGTGAAATAAAAAGAAATGAAAGTAGTAGAGGTGAGAAATTATCGATATAAACCTATAATTTACTTTACATTACATTAGATCTATCGAAAGTTTTCCACCTTTAGACGTTAGCTTATGAGCTGGTTGACTTCAGTCATAGTAAGACGTATCACGTAATGTAAGTAAAAACAGTTTAAGTCTGAGTATGTTTTTATCCAAAATTAAAGTAATGATCAATAATAAACTGTGATTTGAGACGTCGAATACACTCTTCTCAATACAGAATTATCATAGCTTGTTATTCTGTATTCGTCAACACAGAACTAATTATCAAATTACTACTAATTAAACTGTTTACTTACATTTGCTTTATTGCCTTCAATCAGTTTTTACTTTATGCGAAATTTAAAAAATGTTAATGTTCGACGTCATACTTGTAATATTATGACTGAAGTCAACTAGCTCATAAGCTAGTTTTGCGTTATTTTGCCGGTTCTTAAGGCACTCATCACTGTATATAAAAGAAAGTCACATGCACAAGAAACAGAACACACCCCACCTATGGACATATAAGAATGTGAAACGAATCAAATATGTCATCTCATTACTATTTTTTCCAAGGACATAAATATATAGCCAAGCGAAATGTTGATTAATTTACCGATGTTTTAAAATATTTAACTAAACTGGTCCAACTATACGCTCGAAAAACGAACTGGTATGCACAATTTATATTGTTACGTGGGCAAATGTTATGAAATTATTTTGTATATTTTAGTTAGGTATTTACATTGTCGAAGCATACACAATAAAAACGACCACGGTAAGATTTTTCTCCTGATATTTAGAATTGTTGCCGTTAGCTCTCAGTTAAATTTGTAAATGAGTCACCTTTAATTGAAATCTGTCCGACAATAAAAGAAACGGATGGTAAAAAGAGAAAAATCAAAGAAGCGGCTCTAATTATGCTAAATGAGACCAATTGTCCAAAGGAAAATACCAGTATTAGTAAGTCGGTAAAATATAGAGGATACATCATTTATGTTTTTTAAATACCAAACACATAAAATCAGAATTTGGTGTTTATTGAAAGTAAACTAAATGCACGACCAAATACTTACCATGTCGGGATTGTATTATGAGGTTTTTTCCTGGTTTTTCCCTCATAATTTACTATGGAATCACAAACAGGAGATTTTCACTGTCATCACGGCATGTGTTTGTCTTTTTAAAGACGAATTATATGCTATGATTTTTTCTGACGGATATTCTCAAGTTAAAGTTGATTTCATGTAATCGAATGAACTATCTTACAAGTAAAGTCGTCCCAGGAACGCAACTCAACAATATTGGCAATATCATTTTAAAGTCGTCTACTTTAAAATGTATAATGTATGTCTGAATTGTCAATATAAATGAGTCAGATAAAATTAAATTATTAGAAGAATTTTTCACCAAGTAACAAAAAAACAAAATTTGTTTAATTAACTAATGTTTGTATTTTGAGAACGATTTCCGAAGTGGAAATTGAAACGCCAATAAACGTACTTTAACCTTTAATTGTGGCTTATTCCCATTTAAATAGTAATTAGCTGTAAATAGGTAAAAAATCTGTTATTTGTTTTTTGATTGTTACAAGAAAACCATACCTGATAGAAAAAAAAACAACAATAAAACAACTTTTGTTGAAGTATATTACTGAGAAATCACTAGTATAACAGACCAGCATATCTGTGTATGATTGACTTAAAGAAAGCATTTGAAAGATACAGGGAAAAACGAGGTATGTCAAATGACGGGCGAAAATGAGATAATTAGACCATATAGTGGCACAACCTGGATACTATTTTATGTAAAAAATTCACATTGATGAAAGAAGTTAGTCAGGATGTAACACATATTTTTATATTTGTTATACAGAGTAAAAAAGCAGGCATGTCCGAGCGCTACAGGGAAAAAAGGAAGGATGTCAATGTCAATGTGACCGACGCCGACGAAGCGGTTAATACATTTAGTTTGTACTTGGTTCAGAGGTGTTTAGAGGTTATGTATGTTTATGTACTGAACCTGAAAGGAGAGTTATCGAGTTGTAAATATGTCTAGTGATAGTGACGAATTTATGAAATGTGATGTTATGGACAAATGGGAAAATAATTGAAAGAAACGTAAAAAATAAGAACGAATTCATGAAGCAAATAAAAAATTAAATAGACAAAGCCATGTAATAGGACCGGATTGTAAGCACGTTAGGTTTAAGTGTTTTCTACAAATACTGGAACAAACAAGAATTCAAATTATTAGAAAGTTCCACCTCATGAAGTCGACAGATGCCCAAAATATATACTTATGCAGATTAATTACTGTACAAACTGTACAGCAAGGAATACCACGAGTATCAGAGGACTCTGATGATGGACGTCTTCATGATGCCGCCTTTAGTTATAGAATCCGTTATAATGTAAATGACGATACACAAGAAGTCTAGTATGTCAGAAGGCCTTTTTGGCATTTCATGGAATTGGGAAAAAAAAGTTAGAAGTTCTACAAAACTCAATAAAATTGACAGGTCACGCTCTAAAAGATACTAGAGGAAGACATGAAAACCATCGTCATCAAGTTTCTATGGAAACAAAAAACTGTATAATGCAGCATATAGGGTCTTTCAGGGGCAGAAAAAGTCAATACAGTTTGAAAGACTCGTCGAAATTATACTTATCTGAGGATTTAGATATTAACAAAATGTACACAATGTACGTAGAAAAATTTCCAGACATGCGTACTTCATACGAAATATATAGAAGTACTTTTTCAACTCAAATTTAATATTTTCTTTGGTTTTCCAAGGTCCGATACGTGTATGTTGCTATGATCCTCAGTAAAAAAGTAACGAGATCAGTAAGAGGCTTCGGAAAGAATTATAATGCTGCAGCTATTGACAACCCATGGAACAATGAACTTAATTCAGATTTATGAGCCAACTGCTGACAAAAATGATGAAGAAATAGAAAACTTTTATAGCGAACTTCAAAAAACATTACATCTCACAGCATCTAGAGATATAACAGTGATCATGGGTGATTTCAATGCAAAAATTTTCGAAGGAAAGTGCTAACCTAATGTAGGACCATATGGGCTTGGTAAACGAAACGACAGAGGAGATCGCTTAATAGAATTTTGCCAGGAGCATAATGTTATAGCCGCAAATACATTTTTTTAATTACTTAAGCGACGTCTTTATACATGGAAATCGCCAGCTGACAAAGACAACAAAATCGTCAGAAATCAAATTGACTACATCCTAATAAAACACAGATATCGAAACACAATTCAGGCAGTAAAGGCATATCTAGAAGCAGACGTATCCTCTGATCACAGTCTTCTTATTGCTAGGTTTCAACTTCAACTAAAAAAGATGCAAAAAAGCCGCAACAACAATAAACTTAACATACAGAAACTAAAGTCAGAAGAAACAAAAGAAAATCTGAAACACGAAATGAACACAAATCTAGATAGAAACCCAAGAAATAATTGCAACGTAGAGCAGCAGTGGCAATTCTTCACAACCTCTATATTGGAGCCAAGTAAGAAAGTACTTACAACAACCAAATGTAAGAAAAAAGAGTGGATGACCGAGGAAATTTTAGAGTTGATGAATGAAAGGAGAAAAAACAAAACTATCAATACGATCCACTATAAACATCTTTAAAATCAAATAAGAAGAAAAATTACGGAGGCTAAAGAAACCTACTTCTCTGAAAAATTTAAAGAAATAGAAGAACTGCAAAACAGATATGACAACTTTAATCTACATAAAAAAGTCAAAGAACTAGCCGGAGTCGGAAGTAGAAGAACCTCGAATATATTGCTGGACAAAAATGGAAATATTATATTGGAGACAGAACAAAAACTATGACGATGGAAAGAGTACATCGAGGAATTATTTTATGACCAGACAGAAGCTAGTACATCTGTAGACAGCCAAACGGGAGATGTAGGCCCAGAGATAACCAAATCCGAGGTTAGTCAGGCATTAAACTCAATGAAAACCAATAAATATGCTGGTCCAGATGAATTAGCAAGCTAGCTATTAAAGTTGGTCAACGAGAAAAACCTGGACATAATAGTAGAACTGTTCAACGCTATCTATACTACGGGAATCATCCCTAGAGAAATGTTGACATCAGCATTTGTGTGTTTGCCAAAGAAAGCGAATGCCAAAGAGTGCAGTGACTATCGAACCATAAGCTTAATGTCACTTACCTTGAAAACTCTGTTGAAAATTATCCACGCCAGAATTCACTCTAAACTGGAGCTGGATATTAGTGACACACAATATAAGTTCCGCAATGGTATGGATACCAGAGACGCACTATTCTCCTTCAACGTGCTAACGCAGAGATGTTTGGATGTTAACCGTCCTCTTTACGTATGTTTTATAGACTACAATAAAGCGTTTGATAAAGTAAAACATGACCGACTCATGGAAATTCTAAAAAATAAAAACCTAGATGAAAGAGATTTAAGGCTAATAACAAACCTTTATTACAATCAGCGAGCAATAGTACGAATTGAAAAAGAGACATCTGAAGAAATGGAAATAAAGAGAGGAGTTAGGCAAGGCTGCATACTATCACCTCTATTATTTAACGTTTATTCTGAAGAGGTAACTCGAGAAATTCTGGAAGATGAAACAGTCGGCATAAGAGTAAATGGAGTCTTAGTTAACAATATCAGATATGCAGATGATACAGTAATAATAGCCGATAATTTACAAGACCTAGAAAGACTTATAAGTAAAATAGTAATGTGTAGCAGGGAGTACGGACTCTCGTTCAATATCAAAAAGACGAAGTTTATGAAAATTTGTAAAAACAACCATAATACTAACGAAATCTTAATAGTAGAGGTCCAGCAGATTAAAAGAGTAAAAAAGTACACTTACCTAGGAACACTTATAATAGAAAATAATGACTACACTGCAGAAATAAAAGTCAGACTCGAAAAAGCACGTTGTAATTTTATGAAAATGAAAAAGGTCCTATGTGGCAAAGACTTAACATTAGCTCTTAAAGTACGCCTAACAAGATGTTACGTATACAGTGTACTATACTATGGAGTGAAATCATGGACGTTAAATCTAGACACAATGAGACGACTTAATGCCTTTGAAATGTGGACCTATAGAAGAATTTTGAGGGTTTCCTGGGTAGATAGATTTACGAACAATGAAGTACTGAGCAGAATAGGTAAAGAGAAGGAAGTTGAACTTACAATTAAAAAAAGAAAGCTACAGTATCTCGGACAAGTGATGCGGGGCGAGAAGTATGGCATCCTGCGACTCCTGCAAGGAAAGATAGATGGCAGAAGAAGCATCGGAAGAAGACAAATTTCATGGCTTAAGAACCTGAGATAATCGTTTTGATGCAGCTCAAAACAACTATTTAGAGCTACTGCCTCAAAAATTAACTGCTACTGCCTCAAATTTCATGGCTTAAGAATCTGAGATAATGGTTTTGATGCAGCTCAAAACAACTATTTAGAGCTACTGCCTCAAAAATTAAAATAGCTATGATGATTACCAATCTCCGTAGCGGAGATGGCACCTGAAGGAGAAGAAGATTAGAAGGTAAAGTACTTACACTACCTGCCAAGTTTCACAAGGATATGTCAAAGAGTTTTAAAGTACTAAGTATAAAAATAGTCTTTAAATTTTTAAATAAAACACCCTGTAACTGAGTAAGGAGACACATTTTAATTAATTGGTTTGGGTTAAACCGTAGTATTTTGAGCCCAGGAATCTATATTGAAATTATTAATGAAATAGCCTATAATATATACATGACAAAAAAAAAAGAAAAAAAAGCTTTTTTAATTAACAAAACAAAAACTTTTTAAGAGAGATTATGCAAGATAACAATAACTTGATTAATAAAACTGAAAGATTAAGATAAATATAAATGAACTCCGTATAATTATTACAGTGAATAAATGTTGCACTTGTATAAGTTTCTGGAACTCCAGCCTGTAAACCGTTATATTCTCTTTTCATTACAGCCACACCGTCAGAAATTTGGGCCATTAGTTTGTCCGCAAACTAATGGTGTAAATTTGTAAAAATTCTGAAGCATATACAGTTTCCCGAGGAGGCAAGGCAACTCTTACAAGATGTACTAAAATTTGCCTGTTCTGTTTTACCAATATTTACGTGCCTATATTTACCTATATTTTTGTATGTCAATTGTTTATTGGTGGAGGTGATACTTCAAAAGCACGCAAAAATGAATTCTGTCACTAATAACTAGTGTATATAAAGTGTTTGTGCACGATTTACTTTGGAAGTGACCTGTCCCTGCCACTTATATTTTTCTCTATAACTAAAGATTAAATTAGTAAACACTGACCTTATCAAAAGCTCAAGTACTAATCGTCAAATATAGCTTAAGACTTGTTTCTTTATATATTAGGCTTCATCACGGATGCGCAGTGTATAGCAAAAAATCATTTTTCAAATTTTGTCAATTTATCAAATCAAAAATTATTGTTTTTTCTTTTGCTGTATTGAAACAGCTCTTATTGTGATTGATTTTAGTTTTTACATTATTAACATAAATGATTAACCAAGACTAAAAGAGATTAAAAGGATTAAAAGGCAAGGCAAAGTCTTGTCTGAACAAGCAAGGCAGTTGATGGCAAATGCAATTGTTTTTAAGCAGCAAGAACAGAAACCGCGGATCTAGAAATTTTTGTCGGGAGGGATGGGTCTTGAGAGTGATTTTGATATAGGATTTAGATTTTTGCACCTTTACGATTGATATGATTCGTGTCTTATGTGTAAGGGAACCATTTTCTCAATAATTATTTTAAGCGATATATTAAACCAATGAGAAGTTATTAAAACCCAAATAACCTACGGGTGCAAAGAAGGGTAAAACATTAAGGGGTCTTAAACTTAAATAAAAAAAAATAATTTAAATCCACATACTCTATGATCGTAAAATCAAGTGTACAAGACTATTAAACCAAAGGAAAGTTATTAAAATATAAATAATGAAAAATCAAGGACTGTCAATTTAAACTGAGTATTTTAAATACAATTATTTAAACCCACCTATCCTATCCTAAAGTTAAGTAATTTAAATGCAATAACTCAATGTAAGTGTAAACATTAATGAATGTATCTCTATCTTATCGTTGGATATCTAACATCAATTTGTAAAAACATTCATTTATTCCTTATTGCTATACGGAGTGGAAACATATGCTCTCGGAATTACAAGTATGAGGCGTATAGAAGCCTTTGAAATGTGTGTTTTTCGAAGGATGCTGAAGATTTCGTGGACAGAGCACGTGACCAACAACGAGGTGCTGTGAGAAGAATAAGGACTGGGAGAGAACTCCTAAATATTGTAAATAACAGAAAAACGAGTTATCTAGAACATATTTACATAGAAGAAAAATATAACTTTCTACGACTCATAATGGAAGGGAAACTAGAAGGAAGAAAATGCTCCTGGCTGAAGAATGTAAGAGACTGGACACACATTCTATACTAAGAACAGCTCAACATAGAGAGCAATTTGCTGTAGTTATAGCCACCCTTCCGTAATGAAGAAGGAACCTTAAGAAAAAGTGTAAACAGTATTTTATTTAAATTAGTTTATTCAACAAAAAACGTAATATAATTTAAGAATAGTTATTTCTACAATTAGGCATATTAGGCTACAACGGAGTGAAATAGGGTAACGGGTACAGTGATTGGCCACTTAAGGAATTGCCAATTGAATTAAAATTGTAAATTGGTATCTTTTAAAGTGAAATATTTTATAAGGGTTTTTTAATAGTAATGAAACATCAGATTCTATAAAAACTCAGGTTATTTTAATCAGAAATAATAATGTATATTAAAAATTAACACAAATTTGAAAAATTACAGAACTACACAGTTATTGGCCATACAAACATAGTTATTGGCATATAGAATTACAGTTATTGGCCATTCATAAAATTCCCAATTTTCTTTTTTTGTTTGTGCAGGTAAGGCATACAAAACTATTTAAGTTTTCAATTTCTTGTTGTTTCTTTGCACAAGGATCAATATGGTAGCCTCTAACACAAAATAGACATTTTATTCCAACTTTTGATTTAGATATATTATAAGAACAATACTAAAACAATCCTGTATACAAAAGGTTATTTACAGGTGGGTTGGTGTCGTCTGATTATTTCACCGTTATATCTGAGAGAATTTGTATTTTTTCATATTCTGGATATCCCTTAGTTTCAAAAAATAACTTCCTTTTAGCCGACTGACCAGCACGTTTTTCTTTGCTGGTTTCCAAATTTGTACATTTGCTTTGGAATGTATTTTCCAAATTTGATGAATTTATATTGTTGTAGACATTAAAAAATATGTTATCAATTGTGTTCAACGTTTTCCTTTACAGAATCAGGAAATTGGTTCCGTGACAGTTCTTGTTTTTCTTTGAGGACAATAACATCTGGTATATGTACTCTAACTCCACTTTTCAAAGTAGTGCTTTTAATTGTATGATCAATAAAAGTGTCTGCTTTCAAAATATTTGAATCTGCAATATCAACTGTATTTACTGTAACATTTTCTTTATTCTTCAGTCTGACGTCAACAGTTTGACATTTTTTTCTCCCGGAATTGACTCTTGTGGCAATTTTTTTTATTACTTTCATCTTGGTTTCCTTGTTTTTTTTACCTTTATTGTTGGCTTTTGCGTCAATTTGCTCTTGTTTTCGTTATAATTTTATTTTTCCTTGTTCTGCTTTTTCTTCAATTTTACGCCTCTCTGCATTTTGACGATCTGAAGAAGTGAGCACGAAAGGCAACCTTTCTGTTTGCTTTTTGCCCTTTCTTTGTGGGGTTTCTGACCAAAAAAAGAATTTATCGATTGAGGTGTCAATTTCTTTAGATAGTTAGTTGTCTTAATTAACTAAAGGCAGATTATTGGATGTCGATTGAATATCTTCTGTGACATCTTTTATATTATATGTAATATCAACGTTTTCTGGAAGTTAAACTCAAAAATCCGAAAGTAGATTTTCTTCTGTAATAACAGGAATATCTTGTAAGTCGCATATGGTTTCATAGACCATATGCTTCTTAGCATATACATATATTGTGAATAGTTCTTAGTATCGAATGTGTGTCCATGTCTGTCCAGTCTCTTACATTCTTCAGCCAGGAGCATTTTCTTCCTTCTAGTTTCCCTTCCATTATGAGTCGTAGAAAGTTATATTTTTCTTCTATGTAAATATGTTCTAGATAACTCGTTTTTCTGTTATTTACAATATTTAGGAGTTCTCTCCCAGTCCTTATTCTTCTCACAGCACCTCGTTGTTGGTCACGTGCTCTGTCCACGAAATCTTCAGCATCCTTCGAAAAACACACATTTCAAAGGCTTCTATACGCCTCATACTTGTAATTCCGAGAGCATATGTTTCCACTCCGTATAGCAATAAGGAATAAATGAATGTTTTTACAAATTGATGTTAGATATCCAACGATAAGATAGAAATACATTCATTAATGTTTACACTTACATTGAGTTATTGCATTTAAATTACTTAACTTTAGGATAGGATAGGTGGGTTTAAATAATTGTATTTAAAATACTCAGTTTAAATTGACAGTCCTTGATTTTTCATTATTTATATTTTAATAACTTTCCTTTGGTTTAATAGTCTTGTACACTTGATTTTACGCTCATAGAGTATGTGGATTTAAATTATTTTTTTTTATTTAAGTTTAAGACCCCTTAATGTTTTACCCTTCTTTGCACCCGTAGGTTATTTGGGTTTTAATAACTTCTCATTGGTTTAATATATCGCTTAAAATAATTATTGAGAAAATGGTTCCCTTACACATAAGACACGAATCATATCAATCGTAAAGGTGCAAAAATCTAAATCCTATATCAAAATCACTCTCAAGACCCATCCGTCCCGACAAAAATTTCTGGATCCGCGGTTTCTGTTCTTCTGCTTAAAAACAATTGCATTTGCCATCAACTGCCTTGCTTGTTCAGACAAGACTTTGCCTTGCCTTTTAATCCTTTTAATCTCTTTTAGTCTTGGTTAATCATTTATGTTAATAATGTAAAAACTAAAATCAATCACAATAAGAGCTGTTTCAATACAGCAAAAGAAAAAACAATAATTTTTGATTTGATAAATTGACAAAATTTGAAAAATGATTTTTTGCTATACACTGCGCATCCGTGATGAAGCCTAATATATAAAGAAACAAGTCTTAAGCTATATTTGACGATTAGTACTTGAGCTTTTGATAAGGTCAGTGTTTACTAATTTAATCTTCAGTTATAGAGAAAAATATAAGTGGCAGGGACAGGTCAATTCCAAAGTAAATCGTGCACAAACACTTTATATACACTAGTTATTAGTGACAGAATTCATTTTTGCATGCTTTTGAAGTATCACCTCCACCAATAAACAATTGACATACAAAAATATAGGTAAATATAGGCACGTAAATATTGGTAAAACAGAACAGGCAAATTTTAGTACATCTTGTAAGAGTTGCCTTGCCTCCTCGGGAAACTGTATATGCTTCAGAATTTTAACAAATTTACACCATTAGTTTGCGGACAAACTAATGGCCCAAATTTCTGACGGTGTGGCTGTAATGGAAAGAGAATATAACGGTTTACAGGCTGGAGTTCCAGAAACTTAGACAAGTGCAACATTTATTCACTGTAATAATTATACGGAGTTCATTTATATTTATCTTAATCTTTCAGTTTTATTAATCAAGTTATTGTTATCTTGCATAATCTCTCTTAAAAAGTTTTTGTTTTGTTAATTAAAAAAGGTTTTTTTTCTTTTTTTTTTGTCATGTATATATTATAGGCTATTTCATTAATAATTTCAATATAGATTCCTGGGCTCAAAATACTACGGTTTAACCCAAACCAATTAATTAAAATGTGTCTCCTTACTGAGTTACAGGGTGTTTTATTTAAAAATTTAAAGACTATTTTTATACTCAGTACTTTAAAACTCTTTGACATATCCTTGTGAAACTTGGCAGGTAGTGTAAGTACTTTACCTTCTAATCTTCTTCTCCTTCAGGTGCCATCTCCGCTACGGAGATTGGTAATCATCATAGCTATTTTAATTTTTGAGGCAGTAGCTCTAAATAGTTGTTTTGAGCTGCATCAAAACCATTATCTCAGATTCTTAAGCCATGAAATTTGAGGCAGTAGCAGTTAATTTTTGAGGCAGTAGCTCTAAATAGTTGTTTTGAGCTGCATCAAAACGATTATCTCAGGTTCTTAAGCCATGAAATTTGTCTTATTCCGATGCTTCTTCTGCCATCTATCTTTCCTTGCAGGAGTCGCAGGATGCCATACTTCTCGCCCCGCATCACTTGTCCGAGATACTGTAGCTTTCTTTTTTTAATTGTAAGTTCAACTTCCTTCTCTTTACCTATTCTGCTCAGTACTTCATTGTTCGTAAATCTATCTACCAAGGAAACCCTCAAAATTCTTCTATAGGTCCACATTTCAAAGGCGTTAAGTCGTCTCATTGTGTCTAGATTTAACGTCCATGATTTCACTCCATAGTATAGTACACTGTATACGTAACATCTTGTTAGGCGTACTTTAAGAGCTAATGTTAAGTCTTTGCCACATAGGACCTTTTTCATTTTCATAAAATTACAACGTGCTTTTTCGAGTCTGACTTTTATTTCTGCAGTGTAGTCATTATTTTCTATTATAAGTGTTCCTAGGTAAGTGTACTTTTTTACTCTTTTAATCTGCTGGACCTCTACTATTAAGATTTCGTTAGTATTATGGTTGTTTTTACAAATTTTCATAAACTTCGTCTTTTTGATATTGAACGAGAGTCCGTACTCCCTGCTACACATTACTATTTTACTCATAAGTCTTTCTAGGTCTTGTAAATTATCGGCTATTATTACTGTATCATCTGCATATCTGATATTGTTAACTAAGACTCCATTTACTCTTATGCCGACTGTTTCATCTTCCAGAATTTCTCGAGTTACCTCTTCAGAATAAACGTTAAATAATAGAGGTGATAGTATGCAGCCTTGCCTAACTCCTCTCTTTATTTCCATTTCTTCAGATGTCTCTTTTTCAATTCGTACTATTGCTCGCTGATTGTAATAAAGGTTTGTTATTAGCCTTAAATCTCTTTCATCTAGGTTTTTATTTTTTAGAATTTCCATGAGTCGGTCATGTTTTACTTTATCAAACGCTTTATTGTAGTCTATAAAACATACGTAAAGAGGACGGTTAACATCCAAACATCTCTGCGTTAGCACGTTGAAGGAGAATAGTGCGTCTCTGGTATCCATACCATTGCGGAACTTATATTGTGTGTCACTAATATCCAGCTCCAGTTTAGAGTGAATTCTGGCGTGGATAATTTTCAACAGAGTTTTCAAGGTAAGTGACATTAAGCTTATGGTTCGATAGTCACTGCACTCTTTGGCATTCGCTTTCTTTGGCAAACACACAAATGCTGATGTCAACATTTCTCTAGGGATGATTCCCGTAGTATAGATAGCGTTGAACAGTTCTACTATTATGTCCAGGTTTTTCTCGTTGACCAACTTTAATAGCTAGCTTGCTAATTCATCTGGACCAGCATATTTATTGGTTTTCATTGAGTTTAATGCCTGACTAACCTCGGATTTGGTTATCTCTGGGCCTACATCTCCCGTTTGGCTGTCTACAGATGTACTAGCTTCTGTCTGGTCATAAAATAATTCCTCGATGTACTCTTTCCATCGTCATAGTTTTTGTTCTGTCTCCAATATAATATTTCCATTTTTGTCCAGCAATATATTCGAGGTTCTTCTACTTCCGACTCCGGCTAGTTCTTTGACTTTTTTATGTAGATTAAAGTTGTCATATCTGTTTTGCAGTTCTTCTATTTCTTTAAATTTTTCAGAGAAGTAGGTTTCTTTAGCCTCCGTAATTTTTCTTCTTATTTGATTTTAAAGATGTTTATAGTGGATCGTATTGATAGTTTTGTTTTTTCTCCTTTCATTCATCAACTCTAAAATTTCCTCGGTCATCCACTCTTTTTTCTTACATTTGGTTGTTGTAAGTACTTTCTTACTTGGCTCCAATATAGAGGTTGTGAAGAATTGCCACTGCTGCTCTACGTTGCAATTATTTCTTGGGTTTCTATCTAGATTTGTGTTCATTTCGTGTTTCAGATTTTCTTTTGTTTCTTCTGACTTTAGTTTCTGTATGTTAAGTTTATTGTTGTTGCGGCTTTTTTGCATCTTTTTTAGTTGAAGTTGAAACCTAGCAATAAGAAGACTGTGATCAGAGGATACGTCTGCTTCTAGATATGCCTTTACTGCCTGAATTGTGTTTCGATATCTGTGTTTTATTAGGATGTAGTCAATTTGATTTCTGACGATTTTGTTGTCTTTGTCAGCTGGCGATTTCCATGTATAAAGACGTCGCTTAAGTAATTAAAAAAATGTATTTGCGGCTATAACATTATGCTCCTGGCAAAATTCTATTAAGCGATCTCCTCTGTCGTTTCGTTTACCAAGCCCATATGGTCCTACATTAGGTTAGCACTTTCCTTCGAAAATTTTTGCATTGAAATCACCCATGATCACTGTTATATCTCTAGATGCTGTGAGATGTAATGTTTTTTGAAGTTCGCTATAAAAGTTTTCTATTTCTTCATCATTTTTGTCAGCAGTTGGCCCATAAATCTGAATTAAGTTCATTGTTCCATGGGTTCTCAATAGCTGCAGCATTATAATTCTTTCCGAAGCCTCTTACTGATCTCGTTACTTTTTTACTGAGGATCATAGCAACATACACGTATCGGAAAACCAAAGAAAATATTAAATTTGAGTTGAAAAAGTACTTCTATATATTTCGTATGAAGTACGCATGTCTGGAAATTTTTCTACGTACATTGTGTACATTTTGTTAATATCTAAATCCTCAGATAAGTATAATTTCGACGAGTCTTTCAAACTGTATTGACTTTTTCTGCCCCTGAAAGACCCTATATGCTGCATTATACAGTTTTTTGTTTCCATAGAAACTTGATGACGATGGTTTTCATGTCTTCCTCTAGTATCTTTTAGAGCTTGACCTGTCAATTTTATTGAGTTTTGTAGAACTTCTAACTTTTTTTTCCCAATTCCATGAAATGCCAAAAAGGCCTTCTGACATACTAGACTTCTTGTGTATCGTCATTTACATTATAACGGATTCTATAACTAAAGGCGGCATCATGAAGACGTCCATCATCAGAGTCCTCTGATACTCGTGGTATTCCTTGCTGTACAGTTTGTACAGTAATTAATCTGCATAAGTATATATTTTGGGCATCTGTCGACTTCATGAGGTGGAACTTTCTAATAATTTGAATTCTTGTTTGTTCCAGTATTTGTAGAAAACACTTAAACCTAACGTGCTTACAATCCGGTCCTATTACATGGCTTTGTCTATTTAATTTTTTATTTACTTCATGAATTCGTTCTTATTTTTTACGTTTCTTTCAATTATTTTCCCATTTGTCCATAACATCACATTTCATAAATTCGTCACTATCACTAGACATATTTACAACTCGATAACTCTCCTTTCAGGTTCAGTACATAAACATACATAACCTCTAAACACCTCTGAACCAAGTACAAACTAAATGTATTAACCGCTTCGTCGGCGTCGGTCACATTGACATTGACATCCTTCCTTTTTTCCCTGTAGCGCTCGGACATGCCTGCTTTTTTACTCTGTATAACAAATATAAAAATATGTGTTACATCCTGACTAACTTCTTTCATCAATGTGAATTTTTTACATAAAATAGTATCCAGGTTGTGCCACTATATGGTCTAATTATCTCATTTTCGCCCGTCATTTGACATACCTCGTTTTTCCCTGTATCTTTCAAATGCTTTCTTTAAGTCAATCATATACAGATATGCTGGTCTGTTATACTAGTGATTTCTCAGTAATATACTTCAACAAAAGTTGTTTTATTGTTGTTTTTTTTCTATCAGGTATGGTTTTCTTGTAACAATCAAAAAACAAATAACAGATTTTTTACCTATTTACAGCTAATTACTATTTAAATGGGAATAAGCCACAATTAAAGGTTAAAGTACGTTTATTGACGTTTCAATTTCCACTTCGGAAATCGTTCTCAAAATACAAACATTAGTTAATTAAACAAATTTTGTTTTTTTGTTACTTGGTGAAAAATTCTTCTAATAATTAAATTTTATCTGACTCATTTATATTGACAATTCAGACATGCATTATACATTTTAAAGTAGACGACTTTAAAATGATATTGCCAATATTGTTGAGTTGCGTTCCTGGGACGACTTTACTTGTAAGATAGTTCATTCGATTACATGAAATCAACTTTAACTTGAGAATATCCGTCAGAAAAAATCATAGCATATAATTCGTCTTTAAAAAGACAAACACATGCCGTGATGACAGTGAAAATCTCCTGTTTGTGATTCCATAGTAAATTATGAGGGAAAAACCAGGAAAAAACCTCATAATACAATCCCGACATGGTAAGTATTTGGTCGTGCATTTAGTTTACTTTCAATAAACACCAAATTCTGATTTTATGTGTTTGGTATTTAAAAAACATAAATGATGTATCCTCTATATTTTACCGACTTACTAATACTGGTATTTTCCTTTGGACAATTGGTCTCATTTAGCATAATTAGAGCCGCTTCTTTGATTTTTCTCTTTTTACCATCCGTTTCTTTTATAGTCGGACAGATTTCAATTAAAGGCGACTCATTTACAAATTTAACTGAGAGCTAACGGCAACAATTCTAAATATCAGGAGAAAAATCTTACCGTGGTCGTTTTTATTGTGTATGCTTCGACAATGTAAATACCTAACTAAAATATACAAAATAATTTCATAACATTTGCCCACGTAACAATATAAATTGTGCATACCAGTTCGTTTTTCGAGCGTATAGTTGGACCAGTTTAGTTAAATATTTTAAAACATCGGTAAACTTATCAACATTTCGCTTGGCTATATATTTACGTCCTTGGAAAAAATAGTAATGAGATGACATATTTGATTCTTTTCACATTCTTATATGTCCATAGGTGGGGTGTGTTCTGTTTCTTGTGCATGTGACTTTCTTTTATATACAGTGATGAGTGCCTTAAGAACCGGCAAAATAACGCAAAACTAGCTTATGAGCTAGTTGACTTCAGTCATAATATTACAAGTATGACGTCGAACATTAACATTTTTTAAATTTCGCATAAAGTAAAAACTGATTAAAGGCAATAAAGCAAATGTAAGTAAACAGTTTAATTAGTAGTAATTTGATAATTAGTTCTGTGTTGACGAATACAGAATAACAAGCTATGATAATTCTGTATTGAGAAGAGTGTATTCGACGTCTCAAATCACAGTTAATTATTGATCATTACTTTAATTTTGGATAAAAACATACTCAGACTTAAACTGTTTTTACTTACATTACGTGATACGTATTACTATGACTGAAGTCAACCAGCTCATAAGCTAACATCTAAAGGTGGGAAACTTTCGATAGATCTTGTACAAAAAGGGTGTACATATGTGAAATTATAAATATAATTTCAGTAATTTCAATAATGAGGACTGTATTACATAGGGCTGGTTCAAATAAATTAGGATATGTGGTAAAAGGTTATACAGATTATAGCAAATAAAAAGTTTATACAAAGTCTTACCAATTCTTCTGCTGCACATACACACACTCGCGGTATTTAGCGGCTTCAGTCGCGGTTGTTCTTCATACGGGGAAACTGTCCGGTTACCGGTTTCTGAACACGTGTTTCGCGTATTAACACTTAGATCACGATGTAGAGCACATTTGCGTCTGTACACGATTTAAAATAGTACTTGCGGTATTTTTCGCGTAACTATAAGCGAGAGAGATAATTAGAGTGGAGAAAAAGCTTGGTAAGTCTGTACCAAGCGATAGGTAGCGATAGAGAGATTATACGTCTGCCTAGTGGGACTCAGCAGACGAAAGAGAGGACGACTGTTTCTAGCAACAGTCAGTAGTCAAGAGAGAATGTCCGTTATCATCGAGAGACAACAGGCAAGAGGGCGAGACTTTCTTTGCTATCTTACAACTGTCTGTATTTCTAATGGAGTGGGGTTAAAATGTGAGTAGGAAGGGTTGGAGAACGGGAAATAATTGTAAAATTGTGGTAGAATGGTAGCTAGTAATACAGCGAAAAAATGACATAATTTTTCGCATGTGAAAAAATTGAACATACTGGGGCGGGCGAGAAGAGTTACTCCACTGGGATAGGGTATCAAATAGTTACTTCGAGAACGAGGGTAAACCAGTATACATTAGGGGTACTGTTGTAATGAACTAAGATAACTAAAAACTATTTAAAATCTAGAGAAACTAAAGTCTATAGAAACTATATACATGTTTGGCAGAAAGTACCACTATTGGTTAAAGGGTAACCTAGCTACTTTCTTTATTGACCTAAGATATTCGCCATTAGGTGTGGATACCCTAACAGTTCGAACAAGAGAGTCTTTGCCTGGGAGCACTTCGATAATCTTTGCCAGAGGCCAGAGGAGTGGGAGAGTCTCTTCATCTTTAATTAGTACAACATCGCCTATCTTTAAAGGATCAGTAGCGATGTTCCACTTACTCCTACTTTGGGTCATATGCAAATATTCCACCGACCACCTTTTCCAAAAGGTTTGATGAATTTTCGAGATATGCTGAAAGAGGGAAAGACGGTTCTGTGGTATATCTGAGAGATCTGGTTCTGGTGGACTTGTGAGACTTTTTCCTACAAGGAAGTGTCCGGGCGTTAAGACTAAGAGATCATTTGGATCGTTTGAGAGCTGAGTGATAGGTCTTGAGTTTAAAATGGCTTCGATTTGACAAATTATTGTATAAAAAACTTCAAAGGTAAAACGAAGATTTTCTACAAGACGATAAAGATGGTATTTGGCACCTTTAATCCCTACCTCATGCAACCCAAATTGAGAAGGGTTACGAGGCACTCCAAATTTAAAACGAATAGAGTTTTCAGAGCAGAAATTAGTAATCCTCTGCGAGAAGTTCTTACTTTTAAAGAGTTCGTTTAACTCAAGAAGCTGCTTGCGGGCACCATAGAAATTAGTAGCATTGTCTGAACATATAATCTCGGGAGCGCTCCGCCTTGCAATAAATCTTTTAAGGGTGAGAATAAAAGCATCAGCTGTTAAGCCGGTGACAAGTTCGATATGAACACATTTGGTGGTCATACATATGAAGAAAGCTATGTATGCTTTACAATATGGAGCCTTTCTAAGATGAGAGGATCGGATCATGAAAAAACCTCCGTAATCTACTGAGACCTTTTGGAAAGGTCTTGTCGAGAGAACACGATCGGGATGGAGATCTGCCATAAGTTGTGTTGACTTGGGTGTCATGAAACGGAAACATTTCACACAGTCGTGTATTATCTTCTTTTGTTTGTCTTAGTACAGAGATAGGCCAATATTTCGAACGAAAATTTGACAACGTGGTCAAGGCACCTGCATGTCCCAATTTAACATGCATTTGTTTTATCATTAATTTGATAACTGAATGATTAGATGGTAGTAGCAAAGGATGTTTCTGTTCGAAAGAGATAGGGGCAAATTCTAATCTACCACCTACATGAAGAAGTCCAGTTTTCTCAGAGAGGAAGGGGTTTAGTGCCCTGATAGTTTTATCAGAGATTATTTTCCGATGTTTTAACTCATGAAATTCTTTAGGAAAGGCCTGTGATTGTATGTACTTAACAATCACAGTGGTGGAGGAGCTTATTTCACAAACCTGCAGTGGTCCTAATTCTAAAGGTGAATTAGTATGTCTTTTTCTTAGATTTGAGAGAAAACGAAAAACATATGCCAGAGTTCTCTGAATTTTTGAAAATGACGAACATTTATTAAAAAGGGTTTCAAGCGTATTATTCACTTGAGATATGTCAGAGGTTGTGCTTAAAGTAACCTGAGTGTGTCTGAGTTCCAGTAAATCTCCCGTCCATTCTTTTATCCTGAAATGAGAGTAGTCTATTACACTGGAAACTAAAAAGGGGGACCTTCGGTCCACAATTTTTTTAAAATTGACTGAGTGATATCTGAGGCTCTAGAGGGCAAATCTGCTACGTTTAAAAAGGAACTTACATGATAAAATAAAAAGGATTTACTTAATTCTTTGATTTGACTGACACGATGAAGTACAAATGGATTCCATGTAAATTTAGTTGTTAAAATCCATGTTAAAGCGATGAGGCTGTCTGAAAATATGTGAACTTCAGATATTGTGACGTTTTTTGAAAGAACCTCAAGTACCTTTCTAGTAAGAGTGACACCTAATAAGATACCAGACAATTCTAACCGAGGAATAGTTAGTTTATTTTTTAGTGGAGCTATTCTAGTTTTCGATGCTATGAGGCGAGACGTGACTGTGTTGTCACTATACACGACTCGAAGATAGACACAAGCAGCATAAATGTCCTGAGAGGCATCGGTGAAACAATGTAATTGCATATCCGATTTAGGCAGTGGAAGTGTCAGGTATCTGGGAAATGTAATTATTTTAGATATTGATTGGAATGTATCCAATAATGATTTCCAATCCGGGATCAATAGGTCATCCAGTATATCACTGTACCAGTCTAAGGGCAATGACCAGATAAGTTGTAAGAAAGATTTAGAGTGTACTCTAAAAGATAAGAGTTTTCCTAAGGAGTTATACATTCGAGAAACAGGTACATAATTTTCTTTTTGTTAAGGGAGGCGCCTCTTCACAAATAGGCAACTTAAAAGAAAAATCGTCTTGATAAGGTGACCTGTTAATACCTAGGACCTTAGAGAAGCTACTAACTAAGTCAAGATTAACTTCTGAAGTGAAGATCATATTATGCTCATTTGAAAAGGCACGAGAATTTAAATATATTTTATAGAGTTGGAAACCGTGAATGTTCAGAAGCGAGCGTAGTTGAGAATAAAGTATGTGTAACCTTTCCAAGTTATTGGCACTGGTCACGATATTGTCGATATTTGCATAATTTTTTATAGTATGAGAGCCTACCGGCTTTTGAAGCTCTTGCGTCTGAGCTTGAACAATTGCAGAACTAAACGAAGTACTTATAGTTATTTCTTTCATCTCTTTGAACTGATTGGGGAGGGAGTCAGAGTAAAATGTATTTTTAACTTCTTTTTGGCCATTTATATTCAAATCAGTACTTTTAACAATGTGTTTACTGGAAGTATTCGCCTTAAATTTTGTATCAAATTTAAAAGCCTGTTTAGCTTCCAGTTTTTCTTCTAAGAAACATAAAGCATCCATATATTTTTCATAAGTAATATCTACTTCCTCACTTTCGAGAATAGTTTCGTCGTCAGCCAGGTTTTCCAAAGCATCCAAATACGATTTATAAGCTGCCCTAAGCTGAGTAATATATTCTCTAATTCTACAATTAGAGAGGCCTTTTTCATCTGAACTAACAACGTTCGCAATTCTGGCGATATTTCTTTGTGGAACGTGCATTGCATAAAAATATTCTGCAATTTCTGCCATTTTGAATTGGAGTATATTATAGTTATATAGAGTATAATAAGAGTGTACCAGACAGAAATGAATGATAAAGAGAATAAAACCTACCGACCCTTGGAAAGGGTACAAAGAGAAGGGAAAAATATGTATATAAGAGTGTAATGAGATTATCAGTTTCTTGTTTCTTTTTTGTGTGAAAATTATATTTGGTGTCGTGAATTTAATTTAAATTAACACTGAGATAATTTTAATTGATTTAATAAAGCAATTAATATGCAAATACTTTCTAAGAGCAGAGATTATTGTAAAAATTTAGTTTGTGTCATCAAGCGATTTGAATAAAGCGATTATTATGCTAGGGATTAATGACAATAACAGCGGAGAATTCTTGTAAAAATTTATTATTCAGAACAATAGGACAAAATCCCAAATTATTTACCTAGATATGTACCTATGGCGAAACGTGTCAGAGAACAATACAATTAGTTGGGATTATAATGAGTATCTTTGGTTGACAAAAGGGCTGGAATTTTTACTACGTCACAGGTATCTATCAATGGGTAATTTTACCTGACTTTCTAACGTCCTTTAACAATAGAATCATAAAATTGGAATTTACACAGATAAGAATTATTAAACAACGATCTATCAATATATCGACTTATCAATACATACGTATATACATATATATCAAAGAACATATACACATATATAGAAATACATAATTTCGAAGGACCAAATCTAATGAGATTTACAGCAGAGGTAAGATTTATCTGAACCGAATTAGATCAAAATATGTTCAATCGAGCATGAGATAAAACAGAGAGAATGAGGATTTACATATGACTCAAAAGTGTACCAAACTATGTAGAATCAAGATGTGAGACAGAGAGATAGAGAGTGAGAGAGAGATTATGATTTATATCCGACTCGAATAGACCACAATATGTACAAAAAGGGTGTACATATGTGAAATTATAAATATAATTTCAGTAAATGAGGACTGTATTACATAGGGCTGGTTCAAATAAATTAGGATATGTGGTAAAAGGTTATACAGATTATAGCAAATAAAAAGTTTATACAAAGTCTTACCAATTCTTCTGCTGCACATACACACACTCGCGGTATTTAGAGGCTTTAGTCGCGGTTGTTCTTCATACGGGGAAACTGTCCGGTTACCGGTTTCTGAACACGTGTTTCGCGTATTAACACTTAGATCACGATGTAGAGCACATTTGCGTCTGTACACGATTTAAAATAGTACTTGCGGTATTTTTCGCGTAACTATAAGCGAGAGAGATAATTAGAGTGGAGAAAAAGCTTGGTAAGTCTGTAGCAAGCGATAGGTAGCGATAGAGAGATTATACGTCTGCCTAGTGGGACTCAGCAGACGAAAGAGAGGACGACTGTTTCTAGCAACAGTCAGTAGTCAAGAGAGAATGTCCGTTATCATCGAGAGACAACAGGCAAGAGGGCGAGACTTTCTTTGCTATCTTACAACTGTCTGTATTTCTAATGGAGTGGGGTTAAAATGTGAGTAGGAAGGGTTGGAGAACGGGAAATAATTGTAAAATTGTGGTAGAATGGTAGCTAGTAATACAGCGAAAAAATGACATGATTTTTCGCATGTGAAAAAATTGAACAGATCTAATGTAATGTAAAGTAAGTTATAGGTTTATATCGATAATTTCTCACCTCTACTACTTTCATTTCTTTTTATTTCACAACGTATTATGTTTTCTATCTTTTGCGTTATTTTGCCGGTTCTTAAGGCACTCATCCCTGTATTTTTTAAATAAACTTTATTATTATTTATTTACTATTTATTAATTTTAAAATAGTTTTTGTGATAAGTAAACAACAAATACATAGCAGATTATTATGATTGATGTTTATTCTTAGAGTGTATAAAAATTGAAAAAGCACACTTCATACAGTAGAAGCTGTAGCTCAGTGTTCATTTTTAACGGGAGTATCCGTATCGACAATAGAACGCATTGTAGTGAAAAAAAGGTGACTGGGATTGTGCAAGCTCCAAAAGTACATTGTCGTGGTAGAAAAACAATTAATTTGGACGAGTATTAGAAAAATTTTGTACGCTCTACTATTCATTGTTTATTTTTTGAGAATAAAGCGCCAACCCTCGAATCCATTAGGACAAAGGTAATAGAAAATGGTCTGATTCCAAAAATGAGCAAACAGACGTTAAGGATAATAATAAAAGAAGATTTAAAATTTGTATATGCCAAAAGATCCCGTAAATCTGTCTTAATAGAAAGAGAAGATATAGTCTCATGGCGACGAAGAGATCTTCGCTCTATTAGAGAGGTTCGCTCTGCCCACAAAAAGAATTACTATCTGGACGAAACGTGGGTAAATACTGGTCACACAGTATCTAAGATCTGGCAAGATACTACTATAACGAGTTATCGTCAAGCATTTGTGGATGGTTTATCAAGAGGGTTACGAGGACCAACGGGTAAAGGGCAACGACTGACTGTCGCCCATATAGGTAGTGAGAGTGGATTTTTAGAAGATAGTGCACTAATTTTTTTATCTAAGAAAACGGGGGATTACCATGAAGACATGGAAGCCCAACGTTTTGAAAAATGGTTTCAATCCCTTCTTTCACGAGTCGAGCCTAATTCGATAATAGTGATGGATAACGCTTCTTATCATAGCCGATTAGTAGAACATCTGCCAACTATAGCCACCAGAAAAGCAAATATGCAGAGTTGGTTAAGACAAAAAGGAATTCCATTTTCCGAGGACATGGTTAAGGCTGAGCTTATAAATGTAATTAGACACAATCCTTGTGAGGATTGTATTGTAAAATTATCAAAATTACTTAACATATTGACATTATTAATTTGATTTTCTTTTTCTTTCTGTCAAAACTTATTACTACGGTTTCCATGTCTCTTCAATTTTTTATATTTATTTTAGGTTAATTTGACAGAGGAAGTGTCTATGTTGATGAAAACATAGTTTCATAAACATCAAGTATCTTTGATATATTCCCTAGTAGTTACTCTTTCCATCTTATTTTGGGCTTTTAGATAATAATAGATCACCTAGTAGGATCTTAGAACGCTTAGTGAAACTATGATGGGACGTCGGCCAGTATAAAATCCAAGGAAGCAGTGGATACACGAAGTAAGAACCGATGCTAAAGAGATACTGAGGGTGGATAACTGGAAGAGAGTAGTAAAGGAAAGGGGTGCTTAAAGGAGGATGCTGGGAGAGAACAGGGCCTGACGTGGGCTGTAGCGTCATAGGAGAGAGATTATATTATATGGAGAGTTATAGTATAGCACAGTAAACTGAATGATTTCTATATTAAAACCGTCATTAATAAAATAAATTTTATTGTGTGCAATAAATTATATATAAATATTATATTCATTTTATTTGCTTTTAACGGAACAAAAGCAAATTTTCTTACGGAACATAAAATATATGTAATTACTATTTAAATGGGAATAAGCCACAATTAAAGGTTAAAGTACGTTTATTGACGTTTTAATTTCCACTTCGGAAATCGTTCTAAAAATACAAACATTAGTAAATTAAACCAATTTTGTTTCTTTATTAAGAAAGAAATTAAAAAAGAAACAAAATTTGTTTAATTTACTACTGTTTGTATTTTGAGAACGATTCCCGGAGTGGAAATTGAGACGTCAATAAACTTACTTCAACCTTTAATTATGGCTTATTACCATTTAAATAGTAATTACTTAAAAATATCACAAGAAAATAGCTTCAGAACAATAATAAAATATATGAAATTACATAATTTACTTTTTAAGTGATTGAAATTAAATTTTAAAAATTGTTTGATGCCCATTGATCATTGCTTAATTACTAACCTTTCTTCTTATATGGCTTTTACTTTATCCGTCAAGATACACATAATAATTTAATAATTATATCGGTCTTAGATTTAATTTTTAGGTAATTACTTATGTATTTAAATAAATAATTAAAATTTTACTTTGGTATGCCCCTGCAAAGTTGATAAGGGAAATATTCTTTCGTCGCTTTAAATGCGATGTTGCTAAAAAATCGCCTTCAATTAAAAACTGTTTTATTATAGGACTATATTTGAGCCATTCAATTGAATCCTGAACAAATCCCCTTCGTTGGCTCAGTGAAGATGTTCGTTCAGTTGTAATGGAAACACCAAATAATAGTAGCAGAGTTTATTGTTGAGACGTACACTATGGGTGTTGACCCGGGATTACTTTGAGTAGAGACAGATGAAGTTGATCGTTGAAGACTATCAAGTTCGTTGAGTGAATATTGATTGAATGCTTTTCTAGGCAAGAGATATTAGTTTTATATAAACTTTAATTGGGTCAATATTTTGGCGGAGATTTGATATTGGACATACTGCGGAATCGGGAAATCTGGCCCAAGTGTCAATACTCAAAGTTTACATATAAGTATTACATAACATAGTAAAATTCAAACATGATAAATTATAAATAGTTTAAGAATAATCAATAATCTTCCAACCGTACCCTAGCTATCAATGTCAGACTCTATCTCTAGATTAAAATTAGGGCAATTGGATGAAAATGTGGAAAGTGGGATGTCAACTTGGAAAGTCGACGGTACATTGTTGTGCCGATTACTAACTAATACAGGCACTTCCTGTTCGTTAGTCTGAGTTTGTGGATTCCCTGAACGACATAGTGGTGCAACAGGACGGTACTTCCATAACGTGAGTATCCCAATTATTACCATTATAGTAATGATCCCGGTGGCCACAAAATAATGCCAATTAGATTCGTGAATCGATCGCCACTGCGTATGCGTCATTTCTTGTTCCAGGCTCTCCTCCTCAAGTAACACATAACGTAGCTCTCCTCCTGGTATGTCAAGGTAGGTGTTTAGAGGCGTGTTAAACTTGCGGGGTGTCCTCGCCACCAGTTGGGCCACGGGAGTGATTGGCGACTTCAGGTAACTCGTCACTGCTCTGTCCACCCCACTGCTAGTGGGGAGTAATGTAATATTTTTCGTTTGGGCGATACATTTGGGTGAAAGCTTCAGGAATGTGACTCGTTCCAGTACTCTTTCGCTCCGATTTCCATCGCAAATAATGGATATGTGTATCGTGACTGGCGTGATAACTAGCCAGAGGTTGGGAGTACCCATCTTACTCCATTGAGCTGTCTGTATTGTCCTGGCTACCACTGGACATGTGCTATTCTTAGATCGCTCATAAATTTCTTCAAGTATGCAGTTTGGTTGGGTATCCATGTTTCTTATAGCCGTTGGTGAGCACGCTATCTGCGCCTTTGTCAACAGTAAGCACCTTTCTCTATCTTCCGCGGTCAATTCGAAGTAGTGCAGTGTGTTATAATCTACGACCAGTAGATTCCTTGGGGCGACAAATGTGCGCAACACCGACCCCTCAACGTTAAGTGGTATGGCCGTGACTTTGAGCATGCTGTACTTATTTTTCCCTGTTACTATGAAGTAGCCGATGACTGTTATATCTCTGTCGTCATGACTGACTTCTGTTTCTATAATGGGTTGTCGTCGTAATTCGACCCCTTGAGGCATTATCTGCCCTGCTTTCCCTATTAATTGGTTATTTCACCCGGTTTCGCTATATCAATGAAGTGTCCGTGGTTATAGTGAAGGTTTAATATTCCCTCGTAAAATTGAGTATATTCGTTTATGAAGTCCATAACTTGTAATGCTATCGTTTGTATTCGTAACGTGCTATATTCGGTTTCTAGTTTTTGTGCTTTGTCTTCTACTTCGTTAAGTCCTTTCGATATTTCTTGTAGACCTGTGATTAGTGCTTTGTTAAACTTGTTCATTTGCTCGTTTATCCTGTTCTCTGTGTGATTGATTGATGTTATTGTTTCTAACATTATCTTCGCCTGGTGCTGTGATCCCTTTATTAGCTCCTTTTGGTTATTATCTAATGCTTCAATGTTACTGTAGGCTTCGTCATTGACTCCAAATACTGAGGTTAATATTGTTCCTAATATTCCTCTTCTTTCCCTTCCTTTTATTTCTACTGTCAACCCCTCGCTTACTGACTCCGCCTTTCTTTGTCCTTCCTCTAACTTCTCTATTATATCCTTACAATTCACGATTTTTATCTCATGACACAGTTCTCGTACGCCTTGTATCATATTTCCTATTAGTTGGTGCTCTGTTCGAATTCTTCCTTTTTCGAGTAACACCTTTATTCGAAATGTTCCCCGGTCTATGACGACCTCTCCAAGGTCTTCTGTGAAAAATCCTGGTACCGGATTATATATTTTATACGGTTCTGCCTTTATGGGTTTTAACATCGTTAAAAACATTATAGCTTCTAGTATTTTCTTCCATCTTAGTGCTGCTGCCTTCTTCGGCTTTTTTCTTTTCGGCAACTGTTTCCCCGATGATTCTTTTCAAGTGATATTTCATTATTCGCACTTCGCTCTCCCATAATCCTCCGAAATGTGGTGCATATGCAGGTATGACATGCCACTGGGTACCTAGTGCCAGTAATCCTTGTTTTATCTCGTCATCTATTTTTTGATTTTCTTTTTTCAACAAATTTGCTGTTCCTACGAATGTGGTTCCGTTATGGCTGTATACGTTGTTGCACTGTCCTCTGCGTGCCGTAAATCTCTTGAACGCTGCGATGAATGCATCCGTAGACATATCGCTTACTACCTCAAGGTGTACTGCCTTCGTTGACAGACACACAAATACTGAGATGTAGCCCTTATAGCTCCTCTGTCCTCTGCCTCTCGTGGTACTTATTTTTATTGGCCCGGCATAATCTATCCCTGTGTTAGTAAAGGGATGACTCGGGTTCACTCTGTCTTTCGGTAGATCTCCCATTAATTGTTGTGCTGCTTGGCTTTTATACCTCCTTCACCTTAAACATTTTGCTAGATGATCTTTCACGGTTCTTCTGCCGTTGATTATCCAGTATTTCCTTTTTATGTACTGTAGTGTTTGTTGTAATCCGCTATGTAGGTTTCTTGCGTGACTATCTGTTATAAGTAACTTTGTTAATGCACTATCCTTTGGCAAAATTATCGGATGTTTTTCTCCGTACTTTAGATTCGTGTGTCTCAGTCTTCCGGTGACTCTTAGAATTCCTTGTCTATCCAGGAATGGTACCAATGACGCTAATTTATTTTTCTTGTCTAATTGCTGTTTCTTCTTCAGCTTATTTATTTCTTGTTTGAAGTAGGCTTGCTGTGTGTGATTTATCACCTTTAATAGCGTTTCCTCTAATTCTTGGACTGTAAGCTGACTTTCTCCATTGTCCTTCTTTTTTCTGCATTTGTCTGCAAATCTCCTACAATATGAAAGTACTCTTCTCATTCTTTCTAAATTTAAGAATCTCTCGCATATGTCCTCCTTTATCGTTGTCGTGTGCACCGTTATTTTCGTTTTGACTTCCTCCTCATTTGTCTCTGGTATTTCTTCTGATTCCTGCGTTAAAGTTTTGTTACTAGTCAGCCAAGTTGGTCCCTTCCACCATAGCTCTGCTTCTAATAATTCTGATGCGGTACTTCCACGTGAGAGGATGTCCGCTGGATTTTCCTTTGTATCTACCTTATGCCAATTTTTCGGTCCTATAAGGCGTCTTATTTCTTCTACTCTGTTGGCGACGAACATTTTCCACCTTTTTGATGATCCCCTTATCCAAGCCAGGGTTATCGTTGAGTCCGACCATGCATATACCTCAATGTTTTCCCTGTTCAATGCTTGTAGGGTTTTCTTCATTAAATTTGCTAGTAGTACCGCGGCACACAGCTCGAGCCTCGGTAACGTCGTTTTCCCTTTCAATGGTGCGACTTTTGATTTTGCTATCATTAGATTCGTTTTAATTTCTGGGCCTAATACCCTTGAGTAGATTACCGCTCCATATCCTTTCATAGACGCATCTGCAAATCCATGTAGTTCTACTCTGTTTATCTTGCTTAAGTTGTTCCACCTGGGCAATGTTATTTTCTCCAGATTTACTAATTGCGCCTGGTATGTATTCCACCTGCTTTGTTGGTTGCTAGTTAATTCTTTATCCCAACTGGTCTTTTGCTCCCATAATTCCTGTATGAACATTTTCGCCTGAATTACTACAGGTGCTATCCATCCCAGTGGGTCGTATAATTTTGCTACTTCTGACAGTACGTGTCTTTTCGTTATTTTCTTTGCCGTCGTTATCCCTATTTTGAATGTGATTATATCCTCTTTAGGTGACCAGTGTATTCCTAACGTTTTCCGTACTTCTTCTTGTTTGAATGCCTTGGAGCCTACGTTCCTCATATCCTCCGGTACGTTCTCCATTATTTTTTCTTCGTTGCTCAACCATTTTCTAAGAATGAAACCTCCTTTTCTGAACAGTTGTATTAATTCCTTTTGGGCTGTTTCTGCTTCCTGCACTGTCTCAGCTCCTCCTAGTATATCGTCTACATACATGTTTTCTTTTACAATTTTCGATGCCAACGGGAACCTCGCTCCTTCGTCTTCTTGTAATTGTTGTATTGTTCTTAACGCTAAAAAGGGTGCTGCGGCCGTGCCGTATGTCACCGTCGTTAAGTTATACTCTTGTATGTGGTCCTTTGTGTCCTTTCTCCACAAAATTTTTTGATATTTTTGGTCTTCTTCTGCCATTCTGATTTGTCTAAACATTTTTTCCAAATCCGCTGAGTATTCTACCTTATTGGATCTCCATCGTAATAGTGTATTTGTCAAATCTTGTTGTAATTTCGGCCCTGTGTGCATAATATCATTCAGGCTTACTGCCGATGAGCTTTTGCTTGATGCATCAAACACGGCTCTTATTTTCGTTGTAGTACTGTCCTCTTTTCTCACTGGATGATGAGGTAAGTAGTACCCATCTCCCTGGTTTTCTGCTATTACCATATGACCTTGGTTTTTATAATCTTCTATGAATTGTCTGTTATTCGCTTCTAACTGTTTGTCTTTTGCAAACTTCCTTTCTAGTTGCATCAATCTGGCGAATGCTTGCTGTTTAGATTCTCCTAACTTTGCGACGTCTTCCCTAAACGGAATTTTTACTTCGTATCTCCCTTCTTCATTCCTTTTTACAGTCTGTCGATACAGTTCTTCACATTCTTGTTCTTCCACTGAGAAACTTATGTCCTGATTTACTTCTAATTCCCAGAAGTTCTTTATTTGTACGTCCATTTCTTGTCTTGATATCATACAGCATACTTCCGCTTTTATATTCTCCCTTTCTCGTGCTATTCCCGAAACTATCCATCCTAGTTTGGTGTTTTGACTCAGGAGTCCATTACTTATTCTGTGCATCCCTTCTGTCAATATGTAACTGTATTCTTTTACTCCTAGTAGTAAGTCTATCTTCCCTACCTTGTAATATCTTGGATCTGCCAGTATTGCATTTTTCTCGTTATAGTCCGGTAGAGTTATATCCTATTCCGGTAAATTCCTTGTTATCTTCGGTAGTACTAGTGCTTCTATTTCCATCTCGAAGTCACTTTCGTAATGAGTTTCGATTATAAGTTTCATACTCCAGTTGGCTGTTTTTTCTCCTGACGAGCCTATCCCGGATATGGTCGCCCGTATGGGCTTCCTTGTTGTTCCTAGCGTCGTCGCAGCTTGTTCCGTTATAAATGCGCATTGTGACCCTTGGTCGATTAGTGCTCTCATTATGTGTGAATCTCCTTTCGCATCTCTTATGCGTACCACAGCTGTCGCTAGTAATGCTTCACCTTCCTTATGGCTTGCACAGTTTACTGAATTCTGCCCTCTTTGTTGGTCGTTGCTATTCCTAGGCCCATTGGTATCTTGTGTATTTTCTCGCCTTCCGTTATTTTGTTCTCTGGCGTTGTATGGATTATTATTTCCTCCTCTGTACCTATCAGCTTGGTACCCGTTTCTTCTAATGTTTAAATCTCTTCCATTTCTTTCTTGTGTTTGTTCTCCTTTCGTTCCATTGGAGTTTCTTTTGTTGCTTGTGTTTCCTTTTTCATAATGCAACATATGATGGTGGTCTCCGCCACAGTGTCTGCACCTATATTGTGAATAACATTGTTTTTCTTTTTTATGTGCTAGGCAGTTTGTACACAATCCTTTTTCTTTTATCATCCTGTTCCGGTCTCTTACATTGAGTTCCTGAAATTCTCTGCAGTTCGGTACTCCTTGATCTCCGTTGCATATCACGCAATGTGTTCTTGGTTTCCTAAGAGATCCTCCTTGCTTCTCATGTCTCTTTTCTGACTCCAGCAGTTTCAGTGTCTGAAATCTTCGCTGTAAGAATGTTTGTGTCGATTTGTACGTCGGTATCTCTCTACTGTCTCCAATGTGGTTTTCGTACAGTATCCTAGTTTCATTGTCCCATTTCGTTATGATAATTTGGGCTATCAATGGGCTCCACGCTTCCGTGTCTGTTTCTAACCCTCCTATGGCTTCCAGACTTTCGTGGAAGGTGTCATGTAGTGATTTCAATGCTCTAGCAGAAGATTCCTTTACTTCCTGCGCTAGTAGCATCCTGTCTATTAATTTAAACAATATCATCCTTGGGTTCTCATACCTATCTTTTAGCATGTTCCAGGCCACTTCGTAGTTGGCCTCGGATATGTTTAAGTGTTGTATCATTCTGTTGGCTTCCCCTCTTACTTGAGTCTTTAGGTACTGCATTTTTTCTGCGTTTGATAACTGGTCGTTTTCATGTATTACTTTAGTAAACAGATCGTGGAAAGTTCTCCACGTTTCATATCTGCCTTCATACACAGGGATTTTTACCTGCGGCAATGTCACACCGTCCCTCCTCTGTGTGCTTTCTGGCCGTTGCATTCCTGGCCTTATTTTCTTTAAAACTTCCCTGACTTTCCTCTTTAGATGATTTATTCTCTCTACTTCTCCATTATCTGTAGCGTCTAGTTCCTCATTTACTGCTGCTTCAATTATTAGTGTATTCACTTTTTCCATGTATTCTCTTAACTCTGACTGCAATTCTTCATTCTCCTGCAAGTCTTGTTAATTTTCTGGCCGTAATAATTCCTCGATTCTTTGTTTTCTTATCTGTATCTCCTTTACTTTCGGTGCTTTTCCTCTTTTCAGCACCCTTCCATATTCTTCCAACAGGGTTTTCCCCTCAATGTATATCTTAAATACCTGATAATAGTATTTTGTTTCAAAATATTTTTCTTTCCCCCTTCTAGCAGCTTTTTTGGTCCTGTCCTTTGGCTGCTCTGCGGCTCTAGTATGGCTCTCGGCTTTGGTACTGCTCTCGGCACTAGTATGGCTCTCGGCTTTGGTACTGCTCTCGGCTCTAGTATGGCTCTCGGCTTTGGTACTGCTCTCGGCTCTAGTATGGCTCTCGGCTTTGGTACTGCTCTCGGCTCTAGTATGGCTCTCGGCTTTGGTACTGCTCTCGGCTCTAGTGTGGCTCTCGGCTTTGGTACTGCTCTCGGCTCTAGTATGGCTCTCGGCTTTGGTACTGCTCTCGGCTCTAGTGTGGCTCTCGGCTTTGGTACTGCTCTCGGCTCTAGTGTGGCTCTCGGCTTTGGTACTGCTCTCGGCTCTAGTTTGGCTCTCGGCTTTGGTACTGCTCTCGGCTCTAGTTTGGCTCTCGGCTTTTGTACTGCTCTCGGCTCTGGTACAGCTCTCGCTCTCCCGGGTCTAGTGGTCTCTCTCTGCTACTGAGGGTGTTGCTGGCGTGGACTGTATAGGCTCTCTCAAACTTCCTTGAAGTATTCTGTTTCTCGATAGGACCATGAACAAATCCCCTTCGTTGGCTCAGTGAAGATGTTCGTTCAGTTGTAATGGAAACACCAAATAATAGTAGCAGAGTTTATTGTTGAGACGTACACTATGGGTGTTGACCCGGGATTACTTTGAGTAGAGACAAATGAAGTTGATCGTTGAAGACTATCAAGTTCGTTGAGTGAATATTGATTGAATGCTTTTCTAGGCAAGAGATATTAGTTTTATATAAACTTTAATTGGGTCAATATTTTCGCGGACCTTGCGTGACATGTGTATTTAATTTATGTAAATTGTTTAACTTTGTCAGCACTTTTGACTGATATCCAAATTATATTATTGATAATTGACCTAATGTGTATGTAACTTAATTAACTACGTGTGTGTATTTAATAACAAATAGATTCATTCGGTCTACTGGGTGATAAAATTATACTGTCCAATTTCGGATATGAATTCTAAAGATTTGATATTGGACAAATCCTATGTTGAATTGTCAATATAAATGCGTCAGATAACATTAAATTATTAGAAGAATTTTTCACCAAATAATAAAAAAACAAAATTTGTTTAATTTACTAATGTTTGTATTTTGAAAACGATTTCTGAAGTGGAAATTGAAACGTCAATAAACGTACTTTAAACTTTAATTGTGGCTTATTCTCATTTAAATAGTAATTACGGTAACATGCTACAAGAAAATAGCTTTAAAACAATACTATTTACAGCTATAGTAAAGTCGCTTTACCCTGTCGTATTTAGGATTAACGGCCGAAAAATAATTTATGACTCTAGTTACAGTCACTCTGTTATGCTTTCCCTTTTCTACCTGCTTTGTGGTACCGAACCTCCTACTGGTCGGCTGTAGTACTTGAGGATAAATCAGCGCTACCAAAACATCTTTTTTATAAATCGTGAAAAAACGCAAATTGAATGCTTTGTGATGATAATTTATTGAAAAACTTTTATAATTTTATTTCAAATGAAATTGTCTTGAGGAGTGCATCCATTTCTTGCGGTCGCATACCTGGATAATTTTAGTTGTTATATTTGCAAAAATTGTAAACAGTCTGCGGAGTCGAGGCTCTCCATTGACCGGACTCATCGGCCAATGACCGACGCGCACTGCCACCGAGGCCCCGCCCCCTCATGTATATATTCAGAGAGCTCCGAAAAATCTCGCTATTAGTATTCAACGATCGCCGGTTTTCAATAGTGACAATGGATAACGTACAAGAAAACGATAGAACACCTAAATATAAGTTTTTATCTCCAAGTGAGCGTTGAATTGTGTTGAAAGTGGAAAATTATTTTATTTTAGAAAAAATCAACATGGGACCAATTACATCAGTACTGGCAGTCCAAAAAAGGACAAGTGCAGCTTGTAGAATTTCAGAACGAACCTTCCAAAGAGTTCGCAAAATGAGTGAGGAGGAATTAAGTAAGGAAAATAAAAGAATTCGTTTGCATCCAAAAACCCTCGACTTGCCACAAGGTATTAAAATCTCAATCAGAAATATCATTTATGACATGTACAAAGCAAAAGAACATGTTACAAGAAAGACACTTATTCAAAAAATAAAGCACAGAGAACTTTGTGATATGGGTTTGACCAGTTTATCAAAAGTATTAAAAGCTATGGGTTTTAGATACAAAAAAATCAATAATCGTAAAGTGTTGTGCGAGCTGTTCAATGTTGTTGGAAAGAGGTGGAAATTTATAAGAAACTAATTAAAAAACAAGAATTCCGAATTTGCCAGATAATTTGTGTGTCTTGACGAAACATGTATTTTTGCGAAAGGAAATAATATCAAATCATCCTGGCAAGATGATTGTACCAAATGCTATTCGAGTACTAGTGCGAGTAATGGCAAAAGATATATTATATTGCATGCAGGAAATACGGAAGGTTTTATACCCAATGCTAGTCTTATATTTTCTTCGACAAAAAAAACTGATGATTACCACGGAAATATGGACGCCGATATTTTTGAACATTGGTTTGAGGAAAAATTATTAAAAAATCTGGAAAATCCGTCATAGTAATAGACAATGCTTCGTATCACACCAGAGAGGAGGAAAAGTTTCCCACAAGCAGCTGAAAAAAAAAGACTTAACCCTGCTGTACCGTTCGAATCAACTATGCAAATGTACTGTTCGGGTCAATATGACCCAACTATGGTTTACGGTCCTTAATCAAAATAAAATAAGCTAATGGTGCTAAACAAAACTTTATTAACAAAAAATTATTATGTTGCTAATGTTAAACCTTAATACCCAAATTAAACCTTATTAACAAAAATGTAAGACATTTTTTTCTCTTTAGGCTTTTCCCAGAAAAGCCTAAGAACAAATATCTACAAAATTTAATTTTAATTTACAACTGGCACCGTAATAAAAAGAATGGGTTTTACAAATATGTTTGTGACATCCACAACATAAAATATTAGTCTTGTTATCGTTTTTAGAGCAAAATTTACAGCGTGCTCGTTTAGCAGGCGGAGTTGGATTGTTCATAGATGATTCACTAGAATTTCCATCTTATCTACTCGCTTCTGTTCGTGTTCTTTTTACCAGTTCTTGTGAGTCTTTAGTTCTTGGTAAATTTTTTCTGGAAAAGATAAGTGGTTTCAGTGTTTTTCCCAATTCCTCAAGAAAAATTCGCCGTTTTGTAAGTTTGTTGGTGTTCCAACAATCAATAAGCTGATCTAGAGTAACCACTGCTCCCTTACTGGAATTGTGATCTAAAATAATATGGGGCTTTTTTTCATTTCTGTCAGTTATAGCCTTATCATAATGCAAAGTACTCATACGAATAACATTTTTATTCTTTTTAGGAATATAGTTAACAGTGGTATCTTGCGTGAAGTAAAAAAGACGAACTATGAACTTCTTTATTCACAATTTGTGCTGGAAGCTCTGGCTTATTTTTTCTTATAGTCCCTAGCACTGTATTTTTTCTTTTTAGAAGAAGTTGTCCTAAATTCTATGATGTAAAAAAGTTATCACAAGTAATATTGTGGCCTTTCAAATCACTACACAAGTCGCACACCACACGCATTCCCTGATTCCGTTCTGGCGCGGCACCTGGATCCTTTCCTGTATAAATCTGCAATTTTAGAACATACGAACTTTTACTGTCACATAAAGCTCAAATTTTTATGCCATATTTCGCTGGTTTGCTTGGAATGTACTGTTTGAAGGGACAGCGGCCTCTAAAGGCGACTAATTGCTCGTCGACGGTAACATTTTCATCAGGGTTAAAAAATTTTGGTAATTTTCTACCCATTATTCCCAAATTTCACGTAATGCAGCAAGTTTATCAGTACGTCTCCTATCATGTCTAGTAGTCTTGTTGTCAAAACGTATTACTTGCGAAATTTTTGTAAATACTTCCAGGGACATTGTGGCTCGAAATACACTACGACCCGTTTTTTTATTCCACAAACTTTTAGTTGATTCGCCATGGGACTTAAAAACTCCAGCTTACAATAAAGACCAATGTATGCTTGAAAACCAATTTCATCCAAGTCTTTCCAGTTGGTTTCAAAAAACGCTGTCCTTCCATGTTGCTGATGCACTCATCACTCTCTGACACGTTTGCGAGTTCGCGAAGCTCATCTTCGGTTAGCGTTCTTCGATGCGACATTATCAACATGCAAACATAGAGTGAAATTTAAAATGTAAAATGTAAGTAAATGCGCTTGGCATATCAGTGTCCTACCAGCCTGACAAACTGTTAGAAAATATATACAATACTGCCAACTAAACATACGTACACAGGTCATTTTTAACGGTTTAAATACGTGGGCATATTGACCCGTACGAACAATTTAATTTTTATCAAAAAATTAGGAAGTTGATTTTTTATCTCGCATGCAATTGAAAGACCTCATAATAGGTAATAAAGTCACGAAACACCAAAACGTTACGCCGCGTAATAATTTGCAAAATTAGAAATAAATTTTTTTTGGGTCAAATAGACCCGAACAGGACAGCAGGGTTAAGAAAGTGGCTGTCGGAGAAAAATATAGAACACGAACATCTAGTTTTAAAAGCTGAATTATTAAATAAGTGCAAGGAACACATTACTGAGAAAAAATTTGTCGTTGACCAAATGGCACTAAAATATGGTCATGAGGTCCTAAGACTACCACTGTATCACTGCCAGTACAATCCATTTGAATTGGTGTGGGGCATCACTAAAAACAACTATGATAAACATGCATGTAAGACCACCGACGAAGCCAGCGTTTTACAACTCTGGCAAGATGCACTAAACCAAGTCAATGAGGAACAATGGAGGAAATGTATTGAGCATACTGAAAAAAAAAATTTAGAGTCATATGAAATAGAACAAGTTATTGATGAAGTAAGACCTTTAATTATTCGTAATTATGAAGATTCAGATGAATCGCTTGCGAGTCAAATAGTGATGATACCTGTCCATAGATTAAGACGTAGATAGAAAAATTAACATAAAAGGGTACCAACCACCAAAAAAAAAAAACAAAAACAAAAAATAAAACAAAAACCGCATGCGGGAGAGAGCCGGAGGCACGCCGCACGACGCTCTTGAATGCAAGCACCAAAAAAATTAGATTAGCAAGTAAGGTAGATAAAGGACATGACTATTAGACGACGGATGAAAGGATTCCATGCTTGCTCGCTCTCGACTGCACTTGGTGCAGAAAAGGGAAAGTAAGTATCGGCACACACAACCATCATTAGACCGCCGAACAATTGCTTTGACCGGTAGTGATAAAGCCAAATGGGCTAACCTACCACTTAAATGTAAATACACGGAAATTTCCCATTGCCTGACGGGGGATACCGCGAAATAGTCGAGACCTGGCTCCAAAGACCAGGGGCCGGAGGAAAGCCGGGGCTGGTTGTACCGCAGGAGGACAACCTACCTCGGTGGGTTTGGGAAGGTGTGTTTGGGAAGTAGGAATAAGTCTTTGTTTTATATAGATATATATATATATATAAATATATATATATATATATATATATATATATATATATATATATATATATATATATATTTATAGATATATTTATAAAATATATAAAAATAAAAATATAATATAAAATTTTGAACACCCAGTATTAACATTGGCAATTTTTTTTATGCTTAAATAAAAATAGAGTTTAGTACACGCTGAAAAAGAATTTTTGTTTTTTCAGCATAAATATTAACCACAATATTAATTTTTGAAGTTGCATGTGTAATATGAAAAATTTTTCAAAAACTTTAAATATCTCAAAAACGGCTATTTTTTCCAGAATAGTATCCCAATACAAATCGATCCAGAATTTTACCTAGATTCTAAAAGAAATAACAAAAAGCACAGTTTTTATTTAAAATAAGAAACTTAATGGCGGCTTTTGGTACAACCGGAAGTGCTACAAGAATGCAAATATTTAAAAAATGAAGAATGTTTTGCGTAACGCATTATTCCAAGTTTGCAGAAACCAGTGACGACCAGAACATTGAAAACTTTTAACCAACATGTTGCGTGAATGACCCTGTATATTTTATACTCAATGTTTATCAATTTACATTATGATATTCAATTATTATAAAACATAATACAAAGTTGTTTTATTAAAAAAATCCCTAATGTCGTATTATCAAATTAAGAAAACCGTACATTTTTAATTTGAGAACCACTGACTACCTGAGGCAAATCTGAACAGACACTTTTATTACTTATGCGACAGGCTAAAACGATCCTACTATATACGGATATGGTTTACTAACTACATTAAAAGGTGGCTGTGACAGATTTTCTCGATTATTTTGCTTCTGGAACATCTGCTTTAATAATTGTTCCGCCACCATTCTCGAACTTCATTTTCATTGATATCGTTTTCGATAGTTAAAATATCTTGATGGAAATGCTTTCCATGTTCATCACTAAAGTCTCTTGAATTTTGTAGGAGAAGACTCTTTAAGAACCAAGAAAAAGGATTTTAAGAGATATGTTACAACCCAAATTACTATAGGCTTTCAGTATATTAAAAATAAAAGGACTAGGTTTTTGTACACACTTATCACAAATGAAAGAATAGAAAAGAAAAAAAATGATCTTTAAGTGGATTAAAATTGTATATCTGACAGTAGGGATAAAATGCACACCCATGAACATAGTGTAAACAAGTACATACAGTCTGTCTCAAACCCTTCTTTCAGTGCGTCACTAATTTTGACGTCATATAGGATTTTAAGAATGTCGAGAATTATTGCATGACATTTGAGTTAAATTTGACAGTTGCAGGATCGTAATCTCTCTTTTTCTAATTGAAAATAATTTAATAATTTTAATATGAGTCTTTGTTCGTTCTCGATATATATCGGCATATTTAAAATATTTTTATGACAATAAATACAAAATTAAATTTTCACTGTAAAATGTCTGATAATACTAACCTGGAATAACAATTATCATTGTGAAACTACTGTCACGATCGAGACAATCTGTGTCAAATTATATTTATGCGCATCATTGATTGGATATCTATTTAGCGTATTCTAAACTCCAACCAATTATACATCCGTAAAGAGAATTAGCTTTACGATAAATAATTTTCTAAGTTCTATGTATAATAATCACAGACTCATGTTTTTTTCTGTCACCTCTAGCTTAATGTGTTATAGAGACGTCGATCAACTATGACGCACTGAAAGAAGGGTTTGGGACGAACTATACATGTTTAAAGTCGCTGCACAGCGGGGGCTGCCTAGGAATCTCTAGATAGAACCAAATCTGCCAGTTATTATTTGTTCAAATTATTAAATAAGCTAATTGTAACCTCATTTCCTGATAAAAGGAAACATAAGGATGAAATATTGAAATGAATTGAATCTCTAAGGCGCCTAAATATTAAAATTTTATATTTACCCTTATCATAATTGATTAACGGTGCATTAACAGATTTGAAAGGTCTGATTGGCAAAAGTTATTTTCATTGTGCTGATGCGAAAATATAATTCGAATTCATTTCAGACTTTTTACTTGAAATGTGCATTTTAATGAATTTTATTTTCGAGATCGATATTGACATCGAAATTGTATAAAATTGGGAACACTTTTAAGTTTAATAGGAATAAAACTATCTGTTTATTAAATAGAACATTTAGAAATAGCAATAGTGTAGAATATATCGATAAATAACAATGTAGTATTATTATGGGTCAAAAAAATAAATATGCACATGATAGTAAATCTAGATTGTCTATAATATTAGTGATATTAGTTATAGTTTAGTGATTGTGGTTGAGTTTACCGAAAGTAAAAGCTCATTATAGCCGCAAATGTCAAACATGGAACAAAAAATTTCGGTATAGCAGTGCTGGCATGTTTTTTAATGTAGATGCTGTATGCTTCAAATATAAAAAGATAAAGCTTTAGAAAAGTACATTTTGTTTATATTATGTTATGAATTCTGCAATTTTTGATTTATATAAAACAATAATGAGTAAATATCTGTTTTTTTGGAGATTAATTGCAGTTAATTATTAGAAATTTTCTTAGCAATTACCTTTTGATAGATTAGGGGATAGATTTGGCAATCGTCAAATCAGCAGTTGCCAGATTACAACAGATGTTTGCAATTAATATCGAAAGAGACAAATATTTACTCGTTATTGCTTCATATAAATTAAAAATTACAGAATTCATAAAATAGTATAATCAAAATGTACTTTTTAAAAGCTTTATCTCTTTATATTTGAAGTATACAACATATGCATTATACAAATATGCCAACACTGCCAAACCGAAATATGTTTGACGTTTGCTGCTATATTCAGCTTGTACTTTCGGTAAACTCAACCGTGATTGTTATTTATACAGACTACAGAGTAGTCTGTACATAAAGTCCAAATTAGAGCAGGCCTTGGTCCTATTAGTACTGTATAACATATACAGTAAGCGGAAACGCCACTCTAGTAGAAAGACACACCGGTACCTAATTGCTAGACTTATTTGATGTACTGGGCTAATCCGGCAGTTCTCACGTGTGACTGTCAGCCGTCGGACTTTTACATATTTCTGCTGAGACTGAGAAGCACATGAGAATCGAAGCTATTCAAAATTGTTTTTTCAAACAATTTTTGAAGTTATACTTGTATACGCACGGTCGGCGTTGGAAATTTGCATGAGAGTGAATCTGTGAAACCATTACATATGTAAGATAATGAGTAAGAGAGAGACAGAAGATATATTTTCTCTCTCTTCCTCTCTCGAGAATAAAAATGTTCCTTTTGTATTTAATATTATATATATATATATATATATATATATATATATATATATATATATATATATATATATATATATATATATATATATATATATATATATATATATATATATTGATATGATTGGTGTTTATAGAAAATAATTTATAAGTTACACTACTAGATATATTAGATATAAAAAGTATTTGGTTATTTTAATAAGTTATATACTAGAGAATTTTATAAAAATATGTTTATGTGAGGGCATTTTTAAGCAATTAGCATATAAAAAGTATTTTTTTTTATATAATTATAATGTTGTAAAATATATTAAGTGAGCCATGTGACTAGGCAACCAGATATACATACTCTGAAGTGACATTTAAGGAATGGTTGTGAATATAAGTGGGGTTATAATAATAAAATGTGTAGTTTATTAAATTAGAATGTTAAGTTAATGATTTAAGTGTATATTCTGATCTGAAAAGCCTAAATGTCAACAAAATTATCAATAGAAGATTAAAGAATTCTCCAGAATAGAAAATTTGACCTGTGTTTACGGTCGAACATTCTGGAAATAATGGTTATGTCTGTCGATCCAACATATACTTTTTTCGAGAACATCCATATAGAAGAAATAGAACTAAATCGAACATGACTTCTTACCAGATGGTTCTGGAAGATTAAAAAGATATAAATACCCGTGATTTGGATTCAAGATGGCAGTTAGTAAGAAAGTTCATTCAGTTAGTCAATCAGTTATGAGTTTTTTAGTATGAAAATTAGTTAGAGGCAGTCAATCAGTTACAATTGTTCAATATAGTGAGTTAAATCAATATTAAGAAACAGTATAAAGAAAATAATATTGAAGATTAAAAATTATGTTATGTATAAATGATGATAATGGAAGAAGTATTAATTGAATATTAAAATTAAATAATATTTTTGGTGATTGGATATTGATATATTGAAAAGAAGAATAAAAATAAATGCTGTTTGCTGGTTTGCTTGGTGGTTTATAAATGCTGTGAAGAAAAATATCTTAAATTGGTGGAAGCTGATAATTGGAAAAACTAATTTCACAAAAACAAGGATAACCGAAGCTGAGAAGAAGACATTTGAGTGGTAATTATAATCTATATAGTGGGAAACAGTTCATTTAGGCATTCAGTGACAGAAAGGTACAAAATTTTGTTAATATAATTTAGTTAGTGTCATAACAATTTCAATTTTGTAGATAGTTTGTTTAAATTTTACATTGTCTATAGAATTTAATTAGTTTCATAAGAATTTTAATTTAAAGATAGTTTATTTTAAATTTACATTGGCTAGGTTAGATATATATTTGTGTTTCATAGTAGATCTAATAAAGATAATTTAAAAAGGTACTTACAAACTAATTCTTTGAGAACCGCGATAAAAACCCTATATATTATATTATTAAAAATACCCATTGCTCATCATTCAAACAATACATCATAACAATTTGGCGCCCACCGCGGGGCTCTCTATTTAAAAGAATTAGTTTGGGAAGATAAGTGCTCTCATACAGTTAAATTAATTTTAATTAGAAAGAAAAAATTATAGATTTTATTTTTAATTATATTTGAACAAGTAAAGTCTCAAAATGTCTCAAGGAAAGAAAGGTACAAGAAGCAAAAAGAATGAAGAAGATGTGGAAGTAGAAACACAACCTATACAAGAGGAGAGTTTAGTTCAAGTTCCACAAGATACTGCAGAAATGAATCCAGTAAGAGGGGAAAATGTCAATATGGCAGCTTTGATGTCATTATTGATGCAGATGAACAAGACAATGGAAGAGAATACGAAAAAAATGGAACAAAAAATGGAAGAGAATTCAAAAGAAGTCAAAGAAGACATAAAAAAAATAGAACAGAAAATGGAGGAGAATACGAAAAAAATGGAAGAGAACACGAAAAAAATGGAAGAGAATTATAGAAAATTAGAAAAGAAAATAGAAGATAATAATAATAAAATTGTAAAGCAAATAGAAAAACAAATGGATAAAAAACTTGAAACTGCAGAGAAAAAAGTAGCAAATGAAATAAAAAATATACGGAATGACTACAAGAAAAGGATAGAAAATGAGAGGACAGAAGTAAAGAGGATTATTCAAGATAATAAGATAGATATAGAACAGAAAATAGAGTTGCAGAAATGTAACTTAGAAGTAAAAATTAACGAAGACAGGAGAAACACAGAAGAAAAATAAGACGATATACAACAAAATATCCAAATAAATAGTAATCAAATAAGAAATGTGGAACAGAGAATAGATGATATTTCACAAATAAGAGACATAGGGAGACCTTACTTAAATTTAACAAATGAGACTGGGATTAAATTCTCTGGTAATATAAAAAATTTGCATCCTAGAGTATACATAAATAGTTTAAAACATAAATTAAGATTTGTGAATAATATTAATGATATTAAAGATTATATTAGAGTGACATTAAATGACAATGCAGCAACTTGATTTGCTAGTATTGAAAATGATTTAGATAATTTTCAAACATTTGAAAATAAATTTTTAAATTATTATTGGGGTGAATTAGAGCAAGCCAAATTTAGGGAAGTTCTATATTTTGGAAAGTATAATCACAATTTAAAATCAAATATGGTAGATTATGCATTGAAACTGATAACAGTTGCAAAATATTTAGAACCACCACTTAGAGAGGAAGAAACAGTCTTAAATGTATCTAGACATTTTGATGCTGATGTTGTGCAAACAGTAACTGTACAAAATATTCAAACAATAGATAGTTTTATTAATTTTATTCAAAGAATACAAAGAGGCAATATGATAAGTAATAATAACAACAGAAAAAACAATAATAACTTTCAATATAATAAAAATGATAATCAACAATATAGACAATCATATAATAATTATAGATATGGTAATAATTTACAAAATTTTAATAATAATAACAGTAATTATAATAGACAACATTTTAATAACAGTACTAATAATAATAGACAAGATTTTAACAATAGAAGAAATACAGAGCGACCTAACTATAACAGACAGGTAAATTGTGTACGAAGGAATAGAAGCTGCGAAGACAGGGAACGAAATAGTACAAGGCAAGAAAATGTGAGTAGAAGTCACAGTAGGGAAAGACATAGGACATCAGATCCAAGTGGTCAGATACAATCTGACAATTCTAATAATCAAAATTTTGTTCAGTAAACTTTCTGAATTACAAGTTAGGCCATTGCTATTATGAAAAACCTTCTGAATTTATTTCTCTAGATGAAGATAAAATTATTGAATCTATTAATTTAATTTATATAAATGCTTTGGCCAAAAATAAAATGATTAAGATTATGATAGATACTGGTTCAGAAAGTACTTTAGTCTCGGAGAATTACATTTTTAATACATTAAAACTATCAGATATAATAAAGATTCCAAAAATTAAAATTGTTGGTGCAAATAATAAGAAGTTGGGTGAAATTGATAAACTAGCCAATTTTAAAATTAATATTCTTAATAAAGAAATTAATATGCAAGGATTTATTGTCAAGGATTTATGTGTTGATATATTAATGGGAAATGATGAATTGGAAAAGAAGAAAGTAAAGATAGATTTTGAAGAAAAAATGGTAACTTTGGAAGGGCAAATAATTAAATTTATGCAGAAAGATGCGGTGGAAGAAGGAATAAGAGTTGATAGGATATTATTAAAAGAAAATAATGATGTTTATGAAGAAGAAATGTATTTTGATGATAGGGAAATGTCCCAAAAGAATGTAAAGAATAATTATTGTAGTGAACATATAAGGAATGGAAATTTTAAGCAGATGGATGCCTACGAGGTGGAGTGCGTAAAATTGGAAGCAAGGAATAATGAGTACATAATGAAGAATAATTTTATTTGCAAAGAAGAAGATGTGATAAAAGTTAATTGCCCTGAAGAATATAAATCAATAGTCGTTTCCATATTGCAGCAACACAAGGGACTTGTCAATAAAGAAAATAGAATTGCAAAAAATGATATCCATAGTATAAAAGTTAAAGAAGAAAAAGATTTTAAAACAAAATCATACCCAATACCATATAAATACAGAGAAGAAGTAAATATAACAATTAATAATATGTTAGAAGATGGAATCATTGAGAAGGCAGATAAACGTTTTATCAACCCAATAGTAGTAGTACGTAAAAGATCAGGTGAAATCAGGTTATGTTTGGATGCAAGGAATATTAACAAGATCACTGAAAAGCAATTTGAAGCACCAATGAATATAGATGGAATACTAGGAAGAATTACAGGAATGTCATTTTTCACTAAAATTGATTTACAGCATAGCTTTTGGTTAATACCTCTAGAAAGAAAAAGTAGACAGTATACAGGATTTCAGATAGATGGAGTAGTATATCAATTCAAAGTAGTACCATTTGGACTTCAATCATCTTGCAGTGCTCTATGTAGATGTCATCATGATATTTTGGATCAATATGAACATTTTGTAATTCACTACATTGATGATATATTAATATTTTCTAAAACGGCTGAAGATCATGAGAAACACCTAAAAATTATATTAAATAGATTAGACAAAGTTGGACTAAAAATAAATCAAGAAAAATGTACATTTTTTCAAAAAGAAGTAATATATCTAGGTTATAAACTTAACACTAAGGGAATAGAAATGGATCCAGAACGGATACAAGTCATTCAGGAATATAAAACACCACACAATTTAAGAACTTTAAGAGGATTTATTGGAATAATTAATTATTATAAAAGGATGATACCAGATCTAAGTATAAAAGAAATTCCATTACTTGAACTACTGAGAAAAGGTGTAAAATGGAGATGGGATCAGAGAAGAGAACTAGCATTCCAAGAAATTAAAAACATTTTTCTGTCAAATTTAAAAATATACTATCCTGACTACACACAGCCATTCATATTAAGAACAGATGCATCCATAGAGAGATTATCAGGGGTATTATTACAAATACATGATGGGGTCGAATACCCAATACAATTCATTTCAAGAATTACAAACAAAGCCACATGAAAAGGGTTACTCAGTTTCAGAATTAGAACTAGCAAGTATTATACACTGTGTCACAAAATTAAGATTTTATTTGTTGGGTAATGAATTTACAATAGAAACAGATCACCAAGCTTTAACATTGCGCACCCTTAGTATTAAAAGGGCACATCTCGAAAATCGTTACTTTTGGGAAAACGAGATTAAAGATTGAGCAATTTCATCGTTTTCATTTACTCACCTATAAGATTTTTATTTGAGAAGATAGATAAATAAAAATCTAGGTATACAATTTACAGTATTTGTACTCTATAATGGATAATCGAAATATTACAAAAAAATTAATTTATTTAAAAAAAAACGTTTCAAAAAATCTCTCCCAAGATAGGCCCCTCTCCCACTAAATTTCTTTAAATTTTGAAGGCATCTTACGAATTAAGCCTTTTAATGATTAAAGATACACTATGTTTTTAAGTTACAAATCTAAATATGGCTGTGTAATAATAATGTTTAACTACTTTCAATGATAAAAGTGCCTCTTGTAAAGGAATTAATAAAACATTAAATCGTAAAAGATTAACAAAAAATACCTTTATTCTCAAAAACCTTAAAAAGTAATAGGCATGTAACATACAAATCCAATAACAAAAACTATAACACTCTTTTTAGGGCAGTCATATAAACAAAACCAGAATTGTCTTAACGTTTATAATGTAACACAAAACTAAAATAGTTCTCACAAAAAATTACTAAATTTACTCGACAAAAAAATTAACAAATTTTCTCAACATAAAATCATTCTTCTTTTGTGCGAGGGCTTAAGATCTATCATATTCATGTTTTACAATCAGTCATGTTTGAATAGAATAGAATAGCTAACGACTAGAATAGTACCTTAAGAACTATGAAATATAAAATAGCCAGCAGGCTTAAGTTTTTAGTAATAGTCATAAAACATTTCAAAAATAAAACAAAGTATTAAAAATTACAATTAGAAAATAGTTACATTAACATATTATTATAGTAACAGGCATGATAAGGGTCAATAAGTCTCTTAGAAATTAATTCTTTGAGATCCTGTTTCTTATTTAAACTTAACTCAAATGGCGCACTGTAAACTGTTTTGATGGATATTTTTTCATTATCCAACATTTTCTTTCTTTTGTTTCTAATATTTATTTGTTTAAACGCGTCTTTGACCTTTGTATGATGTCTTATATTGAAAAGAGAATGGGTTCCGTTTCGTAAATTTCATAACTTTGATGTGATTCCATACGATGGTATTCTTGTCTTCGTCAACGTTGAAATTATAACCCCACTTGACTTGTAAATCTTTTAAGTCGTAAAAGAAATCATGATTCAAAGTATGAACGATAAAAGGTTTCCCCGTTTTCCTAGCTCTCTGGATTACGGTGGTGTATTGAAGTGGTGTAAAGATTGGACCAGCTTTTAAATCTCTTGATATTTGTTTCTGTATCAGCATGTGTATATTGTCGGCTTCATTTTGCGTATGACCTTTTATAAGGAATTTGTGAGTTATGCCCTTTAAGTTTTTTATAGTAGTGACTGCAAACATGTATAAAGAAACTATGTATTTATTTTTGTTTTGGCCACAACAATTATCTGTTACAAATGTTACGTTAACTTCATGTTCACCTGCATCCTCACAAATCTTCTTTAAAAAGTCTAGAACGCAACTTCCAATCTCCACTGCACCTCTTTTTCCTTGGGTCTTATCCCAGAAATAGCAATGCATGTCACCATAGCTTTTAAAATCCTCTTCATTCTCTGGTAATTTATTTAACACAGTCAAAGTAAAGTTGTAGCTATTCAATTTATATTTATAATAAAACGATAATGTTTCTCCATTGGGACTTTGCATTATCGCTTGAACATCGTAGCAAACGCTAAATTATATTTGTGTGTTTTTGGTTATTTTGCTTCCATTTAATAGGCTCAGTTATACGTTTCTTCGATCTCCTGGGCGATGTTGCAACTACTTCAGAAGTACCATCATCAGAGGAACTTGAAGATGAGCTTGGCGAATCATCAATTTCTACCTTGATGTTCATTATAAGTGGGATCATTGTCACTAATATCAGCATCACTCTCTTCTGAATTCATTGGCGATATACGGTAATGTACAGCTGGAGTTCGTGGTGTTAAAATTACGGATTCTAGTATTGAATGTGGAGTAGTTCTAGATGATAAAGACTGAGGCTGGGCTTCAGTTTCTTTACCTTTTAGGATATGGGAAACAAATCGTCCTTATTCCAGTGAACAACATCGAAAGGAATAGCTGCTGCTAGATGACGAACTGCTACTGTTGACGCTAGAAGACGAACTGGAACTACTAAATGACGATCTCGACGAACGTTTTGATCTTGTTGCAGTAACAGTGTTAGTCTCAACCAAAGAATTATTTTGTAATGGCAGAGTATTATCGGCTATTTCTTGTTGCTTTAAAAAGTTTTCTGATGAACTTAAAGGAATGTCCTCTTTTTCTTCATTGCTGACCTAAAAATACAAAATAATATATAAGTAGTTTATATTATGTTAGTAAATTATAAACTTACGTTTGGGTCCTTATCGTAAACTGTGGATGTGAAACATTAAGAAGATTCATAATTCTTCGCGATCGTGATGACATATTTCTTCAATTTTTTTGCAATGTATCTGTAAGAGGTTAAGATATAGTTACCCTCTTATTTAATACTTGTTAGTACATAAAATAATAATAATGAAGGCCTTAGAACCGAAAAACTTTGTAGTTTATAGACACAACTAAGAAACTCGTTGAATTATTTTAGTATTACAAGGATTTAACTTTCAATGCTAGTGTAAATCAAACAGATATTTTTGTAATAACAAGAATCCTTTAGATATAAATCCAAACATCATACAATAATTTTAGTAATATAAAGAACTTTTTTTAAATAAACCCATAAATTTTCGGTAGTTTTAGTAATATACAGCATTTAATCTTAATGTGCCTTTATCCAACAAAAAATATAAAACAACACGTACCTCAAATTTTGTAATAGAAGGGCTCAACTCGTAATGGGAGCGCTCACTAACACACCTGCTTCGGCAGACATCGGCACCTTACTGAATGGGTCTATCTCGCGGGAAGACGTGTTGGCGGAGAGGGGAGTACGAAAGGGTCACATTATATCGGGACTTGCTTTATATTCTCCGTTTTCAGTTTCTGTCCAGGCCAAGTTGTAGTACTAGTAGTTTTGTGCCCATTTATGCCAAAAACTCAAAAACGCTAATTTTCGAGATGTGCCCTTTTAATACTAAGGGTGCGATTGAACAAATTCCCTTCGTTGGCTCAGTGAAGATGTTCGTTCTGTTGTAATGGAAACACCAAATAATAGTAGCAGAGTTTATTGTTGAGACGTACACTATGGGTGTAGACCCGGGATTACTTTGAGTAGAGACTGATGAAGTTGATCGTTGAAGACTATATGTTCGTTGAGTGAATATTGATTGAATGCTTCTCTAGTCAAGAGATATTAGTTTTATATAAATTCTATTTGGGTCAATATTTTTCGCGTACCTAGCGTGATATGTGTATTTAATTTATGTAAATTGTTTAACTTTGTCAGTACTTTTGACTGATGTCCAAATTATTATTTATAATTGACCAAATGTGTATGTAACCTAATTAACGACGTGTGTGTATTTAATAACAAATAGATTCATTCGGTCTACTGGGTGATAAAATTATACTGTCCAATTTCGGATATGAATTATGAAGATTTGATATTGGACATACTGCGGAATCGGGCAATCTGGCCCAAGTGTCAATACTCAAAGTTTACATATAAGTATTACATAACATAGTAAAATTCAAACATGATAAATTATAAATAGTTTAAGAATAATCAAAATCTTCCAACCGTACCCTAGCTATCAATGTCCGACTCTATCTCTAGATTAAAATTAGGGCAATTGGATGAAAATGTGGAAAGTGGGATGTCAACTTGGGAAGTCGACCGTACAATGTTGTGCCGATTACTAACTAATACAGGTACTTCCTGTTCGTTAGTCTGAGTTTGTGGATTCCCTGAACGACATAGTCGTGCAACAGGACGGTACTTCCATAACGTGAGTATCCCAATTATTACCATTATAGTAATGATCCCGGTGGCCACAAAATAATGCCAATTAGATTCGTGAATCGATCGCCACTGCGTATGCGTCATTTCTTGTTCCAGACTCTCCTCCTCAAGTAACACATGACGTAGCTCTCCTCCTGGTATGTCAAGGTAGGTGTTTAGAGGCGTGTTAAACTTGCGGGGTGTCCTCGCCACTAGTTGGGCCACGGGAGTGATTGGCGACTTCAGGTAACTCGTCACTGCTCTGTCCACCCCACTGCTAGTGGGGAGTAATGTAATATTTTTCGTTTGGGCGATACATTTGGGTGAAAGCTTCAGGAATGTGACTCGTTCCAGTACTCTTTCGCTCCGATTTCCATCGCAAATAATGGATATGTGTATCGTGACTGGCGTGATAACTAGCCAGAGGTTGGGAGTACCCATCTTACTCCATTGAGCTGTCTGTATTGTCCTGGCTACCACTGGACATGTGCTATTCTTAGATCGCTCATAAATTTCTTCTAGTATGCAGTTTGGTTGCGTATCCATGTTTCTTATAGCCGTTGGTGAGCACGCTATCTGCGCCTTTGTCAACAGTAAGCACCTTTCTCTATCTTCCGTGGTCAATTCGAAGTAGTGCAGTGTGTTATAATCTACGACCAGTAGATTCCTTGGGGCGACAAATGTGCGCAACACCGACCCCTCAACGTTAAGTGGTATGGCCGTGACTTTGAGCATGCTGTACTTATTTTTCCCTGTCACTATGAAGTAGCCGATGACTGTTATATATCTGTCGTCATGACTGACTTCTGTTTCTATAATGGGTTGTCGTCGTATTTCGACCCCTTGAGGCAGTATCTGCCCTGCTTTCCCTATTAATTTGGTTATTTCACCCGGTTTCACTATATCAATGAAGTGTCCGTGGTTATAGTGAAGGTTTAATATTCCCTCGTAAAATTGAGTATATTCGTTTATGAAGTCCATAACTTGTAATGCTATCGTTTGTATTCGTAACGTGCTATATTCGGTTTCTAGTTTTTGTGCTTTGTCTTCTACTTCGTTAAGTCCTTTAGATATTTCTTGTAGACCTGTGATTAGTGCTTTGTTAAACTTGTTCATTTGCTCGTTTATCCTGTTCTCTGTGTGATTGATTGATGTTATTGTTTCTAACATTATCTTCGCCTGGTGCTGTGATTCCTTTATTAGCTCCTTTTGGTTATTATCTAATGCTTCAATGTTACTGTAGGCTTCGTCATTGACTCCAAATACTGAGGTTAATATTGTTCCTAATATTCCTCTTCTTTCCCTTCCTTTTATTTCTACTGTCAGCCCCTCGCTTACTGACTCCGCCTTTCTTTGTCCTTCCTCCAATTTCTCTATTATATCCTTACAATTCACGATTTTTATCTCATGACACAGTTCTCGTACGCCTTGTATCATATTTCCTATTAGTTGGTCCTCTGTTCGAATTCTTCCTTTTTCGAGTAACACCTTTATTCGAAATGTTCCCCGGTCTATGACTACCTCTCCAAGGTCTTCTGTGAAAAATCCTGGTACCGGATTATATATTTTATACGGTTCTGCCTTTATGGGTTTTAACATCGTTAAAAACATTATAGCTACTAGTATTTTCTTCCATCTTAGTGCTGCTGCCTTTTTCGGCTTTTCCTGTTTCTCTTCTTCCAGTCGTATTAGCTTATGTATGGGTCTTTTAGTCAGTTTCCCGTTTGCCTTTCTCACTGTTACTACTCTGGTTAATCCCTCCGCTCCAGGGTGTGTTTCTGTTACCCTCGCTAATGGCCATCTGCCTGGAGGTATATCCTCTTCTTTAATTATAACTATTTCTTCTTCTTTTATGTTAGGGTGCGCCTTATGCCATCTATTTCTCTGTTGTAATTGGTGCAGGTATTCCTGTTTCCAAATTTTCCAGAAGTCTCTTTTTATTTTCTCCACTAATCTCCACCTCGTCGGCATCTTCAAATAAGTCGTAAGCTCTTTTTCCCGATTTGGTGATATAATTTCTCTCCCTATAAGGAAGTGAGCTGGTGTCAGGGCTATTTTCCCTTCAGGGTCTTCTGATGACCCACATAATGGTCTCGAGTTCATACATGCTTCTATTTGTGCCAGCACCGTACTCAATTCTTCATATGTTAGAACTGTTTCCCCGATGATTCTTTTCAAGTGATATTTCATTATTCGCACTGCGCTCTCCCATAATCCTCCGAAATGTGGTGCATATGCAGGTATGACATGCCACTGGGTACCTAGTGCCAGTAATCCTTGTTTTATCTCGTCATCTATTTTTTGATTTTCTTTTTTCAACAAATTTGCTGTTCCTACGAATGTGGTTCCGTTATCGCTGTATACGTTGTTGCACTGTCCTCTGCGTGCCGTAAATCTCTTGAACGCTGTGATGAAAGCATCCGTAGACATATCGCTTACTACCTCAAGGTGTACTGCCTTCGTTGACAGACACACAAATACTGAGATGTAGCCCTTATAGCTCCTCTGTCCTTTGCCTCTCGTGGTACTTATTTTTATTGGCCCGGCATAATCTATCCCTGTGTTAGTAAAGGGATGACTCGGGTTCACTCTGTCTTTCGGTAAATCTCCCATTAATTGTTGTGCTGCTTGGCTTTTATACCTCCTGCACCTTAAACATTTTGCTAGATGATCTTTCACGGTTCTTCTGCCGTTGATAATCCAGTATTTCCTTTTTATGTACTGTAGTGTTTGTTGTAATCCGCTATGTAGATTTCTTGCGTGACTATCTGTTATAAGTAACTTTGTTAATGCACTATCCTTTGGCAAAATTATCGGATGTTTTTCTCCGTACTTTAGATTTTTCTGTTTTCTGTTTCTTCTCCAGCTTATTTATTTCTTGTTTGAAGTAGGCGTGCTGTGTGTGCTTTATCACCTTTAATAGCGTTTCCTCTAATTCTTGGACTGTAATCTGACTTTGTCCATTGTCCTTCTTTTTTCTGCATTTGTCTGCAAATCTCCTACAATATGAAAGTACTCTTCTCATTCTTTCTAAATTTGAGAATCTCTCGCATATGTCCTCCTTTATTGTTGTCGTGTGCACCGTTATTTTCGTTTTGACTTCCTCCTCATTTGTCTCTGGTATTTCTTCTGATTCCTGAGTTAAAGTTTTGTTACTAGTCAGCCAAGTTGGTCCCTTCCACCATAGCTCTGCTTCTAATAATTCTGATGCGGTACTTCCACGTGAGAGGATGTCCGCTGGATTTTCCTTTGTATCTACCTTATGCCAATTTTTTGGTCCTATAACGCGTCTTATTTCCTCTACTCTGTTGGCGACGAACATTTTCCACCTTTTTGATGATCCCCTTATCCAAGCCAGGGTTATCGTTGAGTCCGACCATGCATATACCTCAATGTTTTCCCTGTTCAATGCTTGTAGGGTTTTCTTCATTAAATTTGCTAGTAGTACCGCGGCACACAGCTCGAGCCTCGGTAACGTCGTTTTCCCTTTCAATGGTGCGACTTTCGATTTTGCTATCATTAGATTCGTTTTAATTTCTGGGCCTAATACCCTTGAGTAGATTACCGCTCCATATCCTTTCATAGACGCATCTGCAAATCCATGCAGTTCTACTCTGTTTATCTTGCTTAAGTTGTTCCACCTGGGCAATGTTATTTTCTCCAGATTTACTAATAGCGCCTGGTATGTATTCCACCTGCTTTGTTGGTTGCTAGTTAATTCTTTATCCCAACTGGTCTTTTGCTCCCATAATTCCTGTATGAACATTTTCGCCTGAATTACTACAGGTGCTATCCATCCCAGTGGGTCGTATAGTTTTGCTACTTCTGACAGTACGTGTCTTTTCGTTATTTTCTTTGCCGTCGTTATCCCTATTTTGAATGTGATTATATCCTCTTTAGGTGACCAGTGTATTCCTAACGTTTTCCGTACTTCTTCTTGTTTGAATGCCTTCGAGTCTACGTTCCTCATATCCTCCGGTACGTTCTCCATTATTTTTTGATATTTTTGGTCTTCTTCTGCCATTCTGATTTGTCTAAACATTTTTTCCAGATCCGCTGAGTATGCTACCTTATTGGATCTCCATCGTAATAGTATATTTGTCAAGTCTTGTTGTAATTTCGGCCCTGTGTGCATAATATCATTCAGGCTTACTGCCGATGAGCTTTTGCTTGATGCATCAAACACGGCTCTTATTTTCGTTGTAGTACTGTCCTCTTTTCTCACTGGATGATGAGGTAAGTAGTACCCATCTCCCTGGTTTTCTGCTATTACCATATGACCTTGGTTTTCATAATCTTCCATGAATTGTCTGTAATTCGCTTCTAACTGTTTGTCTTTTGCAAACTTCCTTTCTAGTTGCATCAATCTGGCGAATGCTTGCTGTTTAGATTCTCCTAACTTTGCGACGTCTTCCCTAAACGGAATTTTTACTTCGTATCTCCCTTCTTCATTCCTTTTTACAGTCTGTCGATACAGTTCTTCACATTCTTGTTCTTCCACTGAGAAACTTGTATCCTGATTTACTTCTTCTAATTCCCAGAAGTTCTTTATTTGTACGTCCATTTCTTGTCTTGATATCATACAGCATACTTCTGCTTTTATATTCTCCCTTTCTCGTGCTATTCCCGAAACTATCCATCCTAGTTTGGTGTTTTGACTCAGGAGTCCATTACTTATTCTGTGCATCCCTTCTGTCAATATGTAACTGTATTCTTTTACTCCTAGTAGTAAGTCTATCTTCCCTACCTTGTAATATCTTGGATCTGTCAGTATTGCATTTTTCTCGTTATAGTCCGGTAGAATTATATCCTTTTCCGGTAAATTCCTTGTTATCTTCGGTAGTACTAGTGCTTCTATTTCCATCTCGAAGTCACTTTCGTAATGAGTTTCGATTAAAAGTTTCATACTCCAGTTGGCTGTTTTTTCTCCTGACGAGCCTATCCCGGATATGGTCGCCTGTATGGGCTTCCTTGTTGTTCCTAGCGTCGTCGCAGCTTGTTCCGTTATAAATGCGCATTGTGACCCTTGGTCGATTAGTGCTCTCATTATGTGTGAATCTCCTTTCGCATCTCTTATGCGTACCACAGCTGTCGCTAGTAATACTTCACCTTCCTTATGGCTTGCACAGTTTACTGAATTCTGCCCTCTTTGCTGGTCGTTGCTATTCCTAGGCCCATTGGTATCTTGTGTATTTTCTCGCCTTCCGTTATTTTGTTCTCTGGCGTTGTATGGATTATTATTTCCTCCTCTGTACCTATCAGCTTGGTACCCGTTTCTTCTATTGTTTGAATCTCTTCCATTTCTTTCTTGTGTTTGTTCTCGTTTCGTTTCATTGGAGTTTCTTTTGTTGCTTGTGTTTCCTTTTTCATAATGCAACATATGGTGGTGGTCTCCGCCACAGTGTCTGCACCTATATTGTGAATAACATTGTTTTTCTTTTTTATGTGCTAGGCAGTTTGTACACAATCCTTTTTCTTTTATCATCCTGTTCCGGTCTCTTACATTGAGTTCCTGAAATTCTCTGCAGTTCGGTACTCCGTGATCTCCGTTGCATATCACGCAATGTGTTCTTGGTTTCCTAAGAGATCCTCCTTGCTTCTCTTGTCTTTTTTCTGACTCCAGCAGTTCCAGTGTCTGAAATCTTCGCTGTAGGAATGTTTGTGTCGATTTGTACGTCGGTATCTCTCTACTGTCTCCAATGTGGTTTTCGTACAGCCTCCTAGTTTCATTGTCCCATTTCGTTATGATAATTCGGGCTATCAATGGGCTCCACGCTTCCGTGTCTGTTCCTAACCCTCCTATGGCTTCCAGACTTTCGTGGAAGGTGTCATGTAGTGATTTCAATGCTCTAGCAGAAGATTCCTTTACTTCCTGCGCTAGTAGCATCCTGTCTATTAATTTAAACAATATCATCCTTGGGTTCTCATACCTATCTTTTAGCATGTTCCAGGCCACTTCGTAGTTGGCCTCGGATATGTTTAAGTGTTGTATCATTCTGTTGGCTTCCCCTCTTACTTGAGTTTTTAGGTACTGCATTTTTTCTGCGTTTGATAACTGGTCGTTTTCATGTATTACTTTAGTAAACAGATCGTGGAAAGTTCTCCACGTTTCATATCTGCCTTCATACACAGGGATTTTTACCTGCGGCAATGTCACACCGTCCCTCCTCTGTGTGCTTTCTGGCCGTTGCATTCCTGGCCTTATTTTCTTTAAAACTTCCCTGACTTTCCTCTTTAGATGATTTATTCTCTCTACTTCTCCAATATCTGTAGCGTCCAGTTCCTCATTTACTGCTGCTTCAATCATTAGTGTATTCACCTTTTCCATGTATTCTCTTAACTCTGACTGCAATTCTTCATCCTCCTGCAAGTCTTGTTCATTTTCTGGCCGTAATAATTCCTCGATTCTTTGTTTTCTTATCTGTATCTCCTTTACTTTCGGTGCTTTTCCTCTTTTCAGCACCCTTCCATATTCTTCCAACAGGGTTTTCCCCTCAATGTATGTCTTAAATACCTGATCATAGTATTTTGTTTCAAAATATTTTTCTTTCGTTATACCCCCTTCTAGCAGCTTTTCGTGGTTATTTAAAAATTTTGCCCAATATTCTTCTAATTTTTCCTGTCTATCCCGGATGTATTGTTGATTTTTCCGAGATTGGGAATCCTTTTTTGTATTTGAAACGAGTTTCACTATTTCTGTTCCTATTTCCGCTTGCTTAACGTATAGACTCTCCATGATTATTTTAAAAATTTTTACATTCAGCGGTAAATATATTAGACAATACTAAATGTACGTTATGTATTAAATAAGTATACCTGTATTATAACACTTTCTTTTCTATCGGAATGTGCAATTTAGCGAAATATGAGTTTGACCTTGCCTGCTGTGCTATTCTTTGCATTGAGGTAGGTCAAGATGTAATCCACACACTCTTATAGTGATATATATACATATATATATATATATATATATATATATATATATATATATATATATATATATATATATATATATATATATATATATTGTTATCAAAATAAATGAAATTATTTGCTACGTAATTATTTTAATTTTTCGAAATAAAATATTTAATTGTAATTAAAAGCAAGCTATATGTATGAACGTTTCTTTTTTCAAATTGTCATACAAAATTACTGTTTAGTTAATTATAGTTGTGAATGACGTTTATTTTTGTTTTATCAATTCTCTGTATTATTTAAATGGTATGCATTCTAAAGTACATTATTATACGATTGATAGAGTGAAGATTGTTGTTCTAAATTGTTAAATTGTAATAAAAAAAAACTTGTTAAATTGTAAGATTGTAAAAGTTGGAAGATTTTGTAATTATTCAAAAACTTACGGTTTTTTGTGTTCTTAGACGTTGAGGATCCCTCGCTTCTGGTGGGTTCTGCAATCGGTCCTGTCCTTTGGCTGCTCTGCGGCTCTATTATGGCTCTCGGCTTTGGTACTGCTCTCGGCTCTAGTATGGCTCTCGGCTTTGGTACTGCTCTCGGCTCTAGTCTGGCTCTCGGCTTTGGTACTGCTCTCGGCTCTAGTATGGCTCTCGGCTTTGGTACTGCTCTCGGCTCTAGTATGGCTCTCGGCTTTGGTACTGCTCTCGGCTCTGGTACCGCTCTCGGCTCTAGTATGGCTCTCGGCTTTGGTACTGCTCTCGTTCTCCCGGGTCTAAAGGTCTCTCTCTGCTACTGAGGGTGTTGCTGGCGTGGACTGTATAGGCTCTCTCAAACTTCCTTGAAGTATTCTGTTTCTCGATAGGACCATGAACAAATTCCCTTCGTTGGCTCAGTGAAGATGTTCGTTCTGTTGTAATGGAAACACCAAATAATAGTAGCAGAGTTTATTGTTGAGACGTACACTATGGGTGTAGACCCGGGATTACTTTGAGTAGAGACTGATGAAGTTGATCGTTGAAGACTATATGTTCGTTGAGTGAATATTGATTGAATGCTTCTCTAGTCAAGAGATATTAGTTTTATATAAATTCTATTTGGGTCAATATTTTTCGCGTACCTAGCGTGATATGTGTATTTAATTTATGTAAATTGTTTAACTTTGTCAGTACTTTTGACTGATGTCCAAATTATTATTTATAATTGACCAAATGTGTATGTAACCTAATTAACTACGTGTGTGTATTTAATAACAAATAGATTCATTCGGTCTACTGGGTGATAAAATTATACTGTCCAATTTCGGATATGAATTATGAAGATTTGATATTGGACAAACATCTATATTAAATAACAAATATGGAAACAGTAGAATACATCGGTGGAGTCTAATATTGAGTGAATACTCCTTTGAAATCAAATACATTTCTGGAAAATCCAATATAGTGGCAGATGCTTTATCAAGGTTAGAAAATACATCACAAAAAGGGCAACGAACAATAAAAATTGGATTAAATCAATTAGTAGAAAGTACTGGATTATATTCTAAAGAAGAAATTATAAGAGATCAGATCAATTTGAGTGAAAAACAAAAAGTCCTTAAGAAAGATGGAGTTTATTATAAAATAATAAATGGCATAGAAGTATATGTAATAACTAGAACTTTAGCAAAGAAAATATTGAAAAATTTACATAACAATTACATGCATATTGGTTCAAGAAAGCTATGGATGCTATTTAGTGACAATTATTTTGCAAAAAATGACATAAGTATAGCAAAAGAAATTACTACCCAATGCCAAATATGTCAAATAAACAAAGAAAAGAATTTCAAAAACCAGAACACATATAGATCTAATGTTGTATATGAGAAACTAAATACAGTGTCCATGGATTTTATCTCAAATTTAGTTCCAAGATTTATATACAAAATTTATTAAACTATATCCCTGCTCAAGAACAAATGTTAAAACATTGAAATTATATATTAATCAATTTTTCGAAGAAATAGGACCATTTAGAAATTGCATAATAGATAATGCTACATATTTTAACAACCAAAAATTTCGAGCATTTTGTGAGAAAAGGGGAATCAACATTTATTTTACAAGTATCAGACATCCTCAGGCAAATCCTGCAGAAAAATATATTAAAGAAGTTATAAAATATTTAAGAATAGTGTGCCAGAATCAACATGAAACGTGGCAGCAACATATACCACAAGTAGAATATTTTTTAAATAATACACATAATTTAAATACAGAGAAAGTACCAGAATATTTAATGTTTGGCCATATAGGAAACAGAAAATGGATTAGTGAATATAATCAGGATATGTTAGAACAAGTAATGCAGAAAGTAAATAACCGAATTAGGAGGAAAGCTGAAAAATATATCAGAAGACAAAATCAAAAAATAAAAAAACCAATCACATTTCAAAAAGGAGATAAAGTGTTAATTCGTTCACTTAGAAAAAGTAATGTTAAAGAAAACCGTTGTAAAAAATTACAACCAATGTTTGAAGGTCCATACAGAATTGAAAATCAGAATGGACTAAATAGTTATGTCTTAATAGATACAGATAACAGACCTAGAGGAATTTTTCATATCAACGACATCTTTAAGTATTATGAAGAGATTGAATAATGTTTTCTATACCTTTTAACACTAATATAAAAACACTAACAGTTCACTGATATATCCATTTTATTCAATAGACTTGATTTGTTAAATAGATGGTAGATTTTATTATTGTGAATCAATTTGACATCATATTTATTGTCTGATACATATGGAAATTATTTTGTACCCTAAAAATCATAATTTGGGGTTAGATACAAAATTGATTCTATAAATAAATGTCTTTCTAATATAATAAAGTATAAGACTTACCAATTCATATGGATGAAAGCCTGTTGAATTGAAGGAATTCCTAGATTTTGTCTATAAATAAACTTAAAACAATATGGACACTTAGATTATCTTTATTCATTGTAATTGTAAAATATAAACACAAAAACTTCCATTTGACATGACAGTTTGACATAGACAGCGAACAGGGATGTATCTAATAGAACACATTTTAAATAAAAAAAAATTGAATTATTAATTTACTAAGGTATGTAGATAGAAAATTAATATTTAAAAAAATATTAAGTAAATTATTAATTTTAAATATTATTTTGGGGTATTGATATGATTGGTGTTTATAGAAAATAATTTATAAGTTACACTACTAGATATATTAGATATAAAAAGTATTTGGTTATTTTAATAAGTTATATACTAGAGAATTTTATAAAAATATATTTATGTGAGGGCATTTTTAAGCAATTAGCATATAAAAAGTATTTTTTTTTATATAATTATAATGTTGTAAAATATATTAAGTGAGCCATGTGACTAGGCATCCAGATATACATACTCTGAAGTGACATTTAAGGAATGGTTGTGAATATAAGTGGGGTTATAATAATAAAATGTGTAGTTTATTAAATTAGAATGTTAAATTAATGATTTAAGTGTATATTCTGATCTGAAAAGCCTAAATGTCAACAAAATTATCAATAGAAGATTAAAGAATTCTCCAGAATAGAGAATTTGACCTGTGTTTACGGTCGAACATTCTGGAAATAATGGTTATGTCTGTGGATCCAACATATACTTTTTTCGAGAACATCCATATAGAAGAAATAGAACTAAATCGAACATGACTTCTTACCAGATGGTTCTGGAAGATTGAAAAGATATAAATACCCGTGATTTGGATTCAAGATGGCAGTTAGTAAGAAAGTTCATTCAGTTAGTCAATCAGTTATGAGTTTTTTAGTATGAAAATTAGTTAGAGGCAGTCAATCAGTTACAATTGTTCAATATAGTGAGTTAAATCAATATTAAGAAACAGTATAAAGAAAATAATATTGAAGATTAAAAATTATGTTATGTATAAATGATGATAATGGAAGAAGTATTAATTGAATATTAAAATTAAATAATATTTTTGGTGATTGGATATTGATATATTGAAAAGAAGAATAAAAATAAATGCTGTTTGCTGGTTTGATTGGTGGTTTATAAATGCTGTGAAGAAAAATATCTTAAATTGGTGGAAGCTGATAATTGGAAAAAGTAATTTCACAAAAACAAGGATAACCGAAGCTGAGAAGAAGACATTTGAGTAGTAATTATAATCTATATAGTGGGAAACAGTTCATTTAGGCATTCAGTGACAGAAAGGTACAAAATTTTGTTAATATAATTTAGTTAGTGTCATAACAATTTCAATTTTGTAAATAGTTTGTTTAAATTTTACATTGTCTATAGAATTTAATTAGTTTCATAAGAATTTCAATTTAAAGATAGTTTATTTTAAATTTACATTGGCTAGGTTAGATATATATTTGTGTTTCATAGTAGATCTAATAAAGATAATTTAAAAAAGTACTTACAAACTAATTCTTTGAGAACCGCGATAAAAACCCTATATATTATATTATTAAAAATACTCATTGCTCATCATTCAAACAATACATCATAACAATATATATATATATATATATATATATATATATATATATATATATATATATATATATATATATATACACTCAAAAATGTTTTGCATATTATCTGTAACGCCACTGAACGTTTCTCATTTGAAATTTTTTGCTCTGTTTTCTTTTTGTCTACTAAAATAATGTATTTTATTGCTTGTTTTTTTCTTAATCGTCGAAAAGATTCTCAGTATTCATATTGTGTTCATCAGTTTTCGAAAACCGATATTTGTAAAAATTGGTTTGCGTTTTATTCACTTTGTAGTAAACAATATGAATAGACAAGTGATATCTGAGTTCAACAGAGCTAGAATCGTTACTTTGGTTGAAGAAGGCCACACACAAGTCGACGTTGCTGTCCGGGTTGGAGTTAATCAGAGTGATGTGTCTCGGATTGTGAAAAAATATCGAGAGACGAATTCTGTTAGCGATCGTCCAAAAAGCGGAAGATCCAGAATTACTACCAATGTCCAAGAACGCTTTTTAACGTTAACTGCCCGGAGAAACCCCACTATGACTGCCCCAGCTATTAGAAGAGAGCTCCAGCAAGCTCATAATATTGTAATTTGCGATCAGACTATTAGAAACAGGTTACATTCGGCGAATTTATTTACAAGAAGACCATTGTTTGTACCAAAGCTTACGTTAGAGCAGAAAAGGACTCGACTGGAATGGTGCAATGAACATTTACAATGGCATGACAACAAATGGGGAAACGTGTTATTTTCTGATGAAACCAAAATTAGCCTTTTGTCGGATAATCGCCGAATTAGGATTTGGAGGCAGTCCATCATACGTCAAATAACTGTCAAAGTTAAACTTGATAATTAAAAGTTCTCCTATTAGTTTTTAATAATTGTGTGTATATTAAACAGTATTTAATAGTTATATTACATTTAATAAGTATTCAAGATTCCCATTCAGGTAGCCAACGGAGTGGTACGGTGGTTAACGTGTACGGAGTGTAAATAGCTCCCCCCTAAATGGGGGAAGCTTTAAAAAGAAAGACGCCGTTAGGTGTAACTATTAACCAGAGAATGAGTGCAAATAACTCTAAAAGTGATGCGGAGTCAGAAAATTATTTATCGGTCCCTGTACAAGACATGGATACCACTTTAAGTTCTGAGACAACAGCTGAAACCAGTCGTCAGGTCATTAGTGATAAAGAAAAGGATACTTATAAACAAAATAAAACACCTAAAGTTTTTAATCTAAGAAATGGAGATAAGTATAATTTGAGTAATATTTGTGTTTTTATCGAACGAAAAAATATTGAAAATGCCGGCCGTCTTCATCCCTTATTTGTGGGAGATATCTTACACAAAAAACTAAATGTTAACAATATTAACCAAATTAGATCTGTTGGAAAAAATAGAATAAAAGTTAGTCTAAAAACATGTTCTGATGCCAATGCTTTAGTAAACAATCCTCTTTTATCCGAAAATGATCTTGTAGCGTTTATACCAAATCATTTATTAGAAATTAAGGGTTTGATAAAAGATATTGATACTCAATTCGATACGAAATATATTTTAGATAACATAAAATCTCCTTCAACAGTAGTTGATGTTAAACGTACACATCGTAGAATAGAAAAGGATGGTGATATACAGTATGTCCCCAAAAAAACCATTATTGTAACTTTTGAAGGGAACACTTTACCTAGTTATATTTCAATAAATAGTGTATATTTTTCGGTGGAGCGGTTTTTTAGCAGAGTTACACATTGCTTCAGATGTCTACGCTATGGTCACATTTCTAGGCAATGTAAAAATATTGAAGAGTTATGTATTAAGTGTAGTAATGTAAAAGCTGAAAATCATGTTTGTCACGATTCAGAAATTCGCTGTTTATATTGTAAAACAAATGACCACGTTTCTATTTCAAGAAAATGTCCTCATTATGAAAAACAACGTAAAATTAAGAATGTTATGGTTGAACAAAATATTTCCTTTATTGAGGCAAAAGAATATTGTGAAATGTCTTATTCTGGTATATCTGTAAACAATAGTTTTTCTATTTTATCCAACTCCAATTTTCCGCCTTTACCAGCGATTGAATCTAAGTCTGGAAATTCTAACTCCCTTTTACACTCAAATTTTAAGAATAATAGCAATTACGTTTTGCCCACCCATCCTACACGAAGTCCTACCGGCCATAGCAATAAAAAACGTCGAATTTCTAATGACACTCCTCCTCCACAACCGATGTTTCCGTTTCAGTTTGGCCCTAATCAACCACTGCCTCGAAATAATAATCCACCAAATTATCAAAATTTAAATAACAAAAACATTGTAAAGTCAATTGCAGATTTTATAGTTGAATTTTTAAAAGGTATTCATACAATTGAAGATATCAAAAATTTGAATAATGATTTAATTCAAACAGGAATAAATAAAGTGTTGGAGGACACATGTAAAAAGTAACCTTCACTCCATTACCAAAGACATTAAATATTTGTCAGTGGAATGCACGTTCTGCTGTTTCGAATAAAAATAGTCTAATGCATTATCTTGTAAATAATAATATTGATGTAGCAATAATAAGTGAAACATGGTTTAAACCCAAAAAAGTATATAGTTTCGTAGGTTATAATGTAATTCGTAAAGATAGACAAGATGGTTTTTCAGGAATTTGCATTTTGGTCAAAAAGTCGATTTCACACCTAGAATTAAGCATAGTTTCCAATTTTAATGTCGATCTTCTTGTTTGTGGTATTAATATCAAATTCAACAATAAAACTTTAAGTATAATTTCCGTTTATAGGTCACCGGATATTAAAACCAACACAACTGATTGGGTAAATATTTTTTCGCAGTTTTCAACTCCATGTATTATTGGTGGGGATTTTAACGCGCATCATGCTACTTGGGGATCCCATAAAAACGATTCTATTGGTAAACAACTCATTGAAGCAAGCAATAATTGTGATTTTGTAGTTATGAATACTGGCGAACCCACGTGTATTACCCGGCCAGGATGCAATGATTCTATGATAGATGTTACCTTTTGCTCCTCGGACGTAGCTAGTGATATAGATTGGGCAGTTTACTCTGACACACTTGGATCGAATCATTTTATGATAAAAATAACTCTTGCAATGCAGCAAATTCCGCAGGACATCACAATTCCGCGATATAGATGGAACCTAAAAGGAGCTAATTGGGAACAATATAAAGAGTTTGTGGAAGACTACTTTTATAACTTTACTGATGCAGAATATCCAACCACCAAAGAAAAATATGCATTCTTAATCAATTGTATAAATAATGCGGCACAAAGAACTTTAAAAGAATACAGACCGTTTAAGTGCAAAAATCGAACACCTTCACCTTGGTGGGATGCAGAATGTGACAACATAATTTCTGAAAGGAAACATGTACTGCAAGTATACAAAGAAAACCCCACAAAAGATAATTTTCTTGCATACCAAAAATGCATGGCACTTACTAAACGAACATTAAAAGAAAAAGCTAAAAAAAGTTGGATTGAATGGTGTTCCAATCTCAACAAAAATACTCCAACTAGCATGATATGGAAACAAGCAAAAAAAATGAATCGTAAAACAATAAACATTGGTAAGCCACATAATGATGATTTAATAGATGAGTTTTTTAATCATGTAGCTCCCAAGATTGTTCCTTTCACTGTAAATATCGAACATACGATCTTAGATAAAAAACATTTTTTGGCAAATAATTTTCACATTAATGAACTAAATTATGCTTTAAGAAATAAAAAAAGTACTGCCCCGGGTTTTGATCAAATAAAGTATCCGATGTTAGAGAACCTACCAATTATAGCAAAAAGTTTTCTTCTACAAATTTTTGATGAGATGCTTGCAGGTGAGTGCATTGAAGATTTTAGGAAAATTATAATCACACCGATTCCTAAACAAGGTAAAGACCCTAACTTGGCCCATTCTTATAGACCAATTTCTCTGCTATCATGTGTGCAAAAAACTTTCGAACGTATGATAAAACATAGGCTGGAATGGTGGCTACATAAAAAAGACCTGCTTACGCCCTGTCAATTTGCATACAAAAGAGGAGTGGGTACGCTAGATGCACTTACAACCTTAGTAACAAATATTCAAAATAATTTCTCTAGAAATAACTTTCTTCCAACAATTTTTATTGATATTGAGAAAGCATATGACACCTTAAACTTAAATATTTTGAGTAAAAAAATGATTATTGATTTTAACGTTCCTAAGGCAATAGTGTATGCTATTATCGGATTATATTCAGAAAGACATGTTTATGTCAGGGATTTTAACAACCATTTATTAGGCCCAAGATATGTTTTCACAGGAATTCCACAAGGAGCTGTCTTAAGTCCTTTTCTTTTCAATTTATACACAGCTGACCTACATAAATTAAAGTTGGAAAAATATCCTTTTAAGATCATCCAATATGCAGATGACTTCTGCATTTACTGTGAAACAAAGAAGAGAGATGAAGCTTTTGGATTTTTAATGGATACCTACAACGTCGTAGAAATATGGTTGGAAGAAAATCACCTTCAGCTGTCGGCCACAAAATCAGCAGTGACCATTTTCAGTAGACATAATATTCCCAATATCGAAACATTTATAGTAAAACAGCGAGAAATTCCTTTTAAAAAGGTAATTAAATATTTGGGCATTATACTGGATCACAAGCTCACATGGAAATTTCACATAGAATATATGTTAAATAGATGTGAAAAAGGCCTAAACTTTCTGAAAATGACAACTAAAACTTGGTGGGGAACAGATGTTCAGACTTCCTTACTTTTTTATAGAACTTACATTCGCTCTATCATAGATTATGGATGTTGGTTATATGGATCTGCCAGCAAGAACTTACTAAACAAATTAAACATATTTATAAACCAGTGTTTGCGTATCTGTATTGGTGCCATGAAGACAACTCCTATTGAGCCCCTTTATGTTGAAGCACGTGAGCCTCCAATTTCTCTTAGAAGACATTTCTTGGCCGAAAAATTTTTACTGAAAATTAAACACCAGAACACTTTCCTTTATACCGAATTAACAAATTTAAACAATTATGATTTAACGAATAAATATTGGATTAAGAAAAATTCTCCAACCCTATGTGAAGCTCTTAGAGAAAACACAGTTTGTGCTGATGAAGCTATTAATTTAAAATCACACACAGATATAAATGATTTTGAAGCTCTTTTTTATAGCGTTAAATTTATTAAACCAAATTATGTTAACACTGGAAGAGCAAATAACAACATTATAACAAGCATCTTATCCAATTGGGATTACTACAGTACTATCTATACGGATGCCTCCAAATCAGAAGACGGTACAGGATGTGCCTTTTACATCCCCATGGAGAAGGTAGAAAAAATGTTCAAATTAAAAGCAAATATTTCCATATTTAGTGCGGAAGCAATTGCCATATATCAAGCGCTACTTTTTGTTTCTAACAGAGATTCCTCCGTTATTATTGTTTCAGATTCCATGTCAGTTCTCACAGCCATTAACCAACCTTTTGTTCCAACCACATACTCCAATCCCTACATAATATTAATTAAAAAATTAGTTAAACACTTTAAGGAAAATAAAAAAAATGTGATATTTATATGGGCCAAAGCACACAGTGGAATTAAACATAATGAACATGTGGACCAACTAGCCAAATTAAGTATTTATTCAGTGGATACCACAGAATTTCTACCCAGTATTTCTGATTTGGTTGCTTCACGCAAGGCAGTTTTAAAATATAAATGGAGTGACCTATGGTCTGAGTTTTGTTTTACCAACCCAAATAGATACACTTCTTTACACACAACTGTCCCTGTTGCACATTGGGACAGAACTTATAATGTCCCTAGGCGTTATATAACAACCATATCTAGGCTTAAATTTGGACATGCTTGTTTTCCTGCTTATCTTGCAAGGATAACAGGTTTCTAACAGAGATTCCTCCGTTATTATTGTTTCAGATTCCATGTCAGTTCTCACAGCCATTAACCAACCTTTTGTTCCAACCACATACTCCAATCCCTACATAATATTAATTAAAAAATTAGTTAAACACTTTAAGGAAAATAAAAAAAATGTGATATTTATATGGGCCAAAGCACACAGTGGAATTAAACATAATGAACATGTGGACCAACTAGCCAAATTAAGTATTTATTCAGTGGATACCACAGAATTTCTACCCAGTATTTCTGATTTGGTTGCTTCACGCAAGGCAGTTTTAAAATATAAATGGAGTGACCTATGGTCTGAGTTTTGTTTTACCAACCCAAATAGATACACTTCTTTACACACAACTGTCCCTGTTGCACATTGGGACAGAACTTATAATGTCCCTAGGCGTTATATAACAACCATATCTAGGCTTAAATTTGGACATGCTTGTTTTCCTGCTTATCTTGCAAGGATTCATGTGATCGAGAGTAAAAACTGTGTGGAATGTGGAGTAGAAGGTGACCTAGATCATGTAATTTTTGGTTGTGCCAAATATAATTTGGAATCCACCTTATTATATAATAATATAGTTCGTATTACCGGTAAATCTCCGTTTAACGTTTTATCTGCCCTAGCGACTCAAAATAGATTAATTTACGATTGCATAATCGATTTTTTGACCAAATGTAATATTTTTCTTTAGTTAAAAAAAAAACAAAAATTGGTTTTTACTTTTTACCTTTGTTTTCTCTAATTTATATGTTTAATCCTATTTACCGTGGCCTAGTTCTGTGTATGTTATATATTATAATGTCCTGAGGGTCCCCTGGACGTGAAACGAGTGACCCATGTTAATTGTATATGTTTATGGATATATATGTGTATGTATTATTTATATTTTTTCTCTTCTTTTTGTTAAATGTTGTAAATTTATCTATTTTAGTCTATTCGATTGTAAATAACTCAAAAACTTTTTACTGTACCTAATGAGATTAAAAGATCATGTAACTGGCTGTATGGCAAACTGCCGAAGCCATAAAAAAAAAAAAAAAAAAAAAAAAAAAGGTGGCTCCATAATGTTTTGGGGATGCATCATGCTAAATAATAAAACTCCTTTAATTCCTATTGTTGGTAACATGAATGGACAAATTTATATTGATACCATTCTTAGGCCTGTTGTACGCTTGTGGCGAGGAGCTGTTGGTCTAGAATTTATTTTTATGGACGACAATGCGCCTCCCCATCGTATGAGACATGTGGCAGATTTTTTAGAGACAGAAGATATCGTCAGATTACAATGTCCACCTTGCTCACCTGACCTCAATCCCATTGAGCACGGATGGGATATGCTCAAAAGAAAAATTCAGTCTCATCAGCCACCCCCAAGGACACTACAAGACCTTAGAATAGCAGCGATTGAAGAATGGGGTACCATGGACCAGAACTACATTAATACACTTATAAGAAGCATGGGCCATCGCATTCAGTCTTGCATTGATACAAGAGGTGGAAATACGGTATATTAAGTATTAGTTCCTATATCTGTACAAATTTAAAAAAATATATTTATAATACATATTATAAATAATGATAATAAATTGTTAATCCTCTAAATTTTGTTTATTGTTTTTTTCAAAACATACAATTTTATATATATAATAAAGTATTTTGTTAAAAAAAAAATAGATTTTACCAGATTAGGTGGATAATTTTGAAAATATTACATTATGCAAAACATTTTTGAGTGTATATATATATATATATATATATATATATATATATATATATATATATATATATATATATATATATATATATATATAATATTGTATATATATATATTGATACGATTGGGGTTTATAGAAAATAATTTATAAGTTATATACTAGAGAATTTTATAAAAATATATTTATGTGAGGGCATTTTAAGAAATCAGCATATAATAATTGTAAAAAGTTGCATTTTAGTAGTTATGATTTTGTAGATATATTTAAGTGAGCCATGTGACTAGGCAACACACTATACCCTCCATTCCAAGTGTCATTTTAAGAATTTTACGAATATAAGTGAGGTTATAGTTGTTTAAAATGTGTAGTTTATTAAATTAGAATGTTAAGTTACTAATTTAATTATATATTCTGATCTGAAAAGCCTAAATGTAAACAAAATTATCAATAAAAAATGAACGAATTCTCCAGAATGCAGAATTTGACCATTGTTTACGGTCGAACATTCTCGAAATAATGATTATGGCGGTGGATCGAACAGATATTTTTTTCGAGAACATCTATATAGAAGTAATAGAACAAATTGGAACATGATCTCTTTCCAGATGATTCTAGAATATCCAAAAAGATATAAATACCCGTGATTTGGATTCAAGATGGCAGTTTTTAGTCAGAAGTCAGGCCAGTTTATTATGAAAGTTAGTAGACACATTTAGTTAGTGAAGTAAATTGTTCAGAATTTTCAAGAAGTCAGTCAGAAAAGTTTAGTAAGAAATATGAAAGTTAGTTGGAGTCAGTGAATCAGTTACAAATAGTCAAATTGTTTAATATAGTGAGTTAAATGAAGATTAAAAATTATGCATATATTTAATGCACATTTATAATTATACACAAATAATTATTGAAGATTATAAAAGTATATTAGAAGAATATTGGATGGACATTGGAAGGAATTAAAATTATATTATGATTGGAGATTAGTATAAATCAACTTATAATAATTGGATATTGGTATATTGAAAAGAAGAATAAATATAAATGGTGTTTGCTGGTTTGCTTGGTGGTGTATAAATTCTGGTGAAGAAAACTATATCTTAAATTGGTAGAAGCTGATAATTGAAAAAAGTAATTTCACAAAAACAAGGATAACCGAAGTACGAAGACATTCAGTGATGATTAGAATCTATATAGTGGAAAACAGTTCATTTAGGCATTCAGTGAAAGAAAGGTACAAAATTTTGTTAATATAATTTAGTTAGTGTCATAACAATTTCAATTTTGAAGATAGTTTGTTTAAATTTTACATTGTCTATAGAATTTAATTAGTTTTATAAGAATATCAATTTAAAGATTGTTTATTTTAAATTTACATTGGCTAGGTTAGATATATATGTGTGTTTCATAATAGTTATAATAAACATAATTTAAAAAAGTACTTACAAGCTAATTCTTTGAGAACCGCGATAAAAACCCTATATATTATATTATTAAAAATACTCATTGCTCATCATTCAAACAAAAAACACATCATAACAATATATATATATATATATATATATATATATATATATATATATATATATATTATATATATATATATATATATATATATATATATATATATATATATATATATATATATATATATATATATATATATATATATATAATATTATATTTAATTTAATATGTATTAATATTATTATTTATGTAATATGTTTTGTATTATTTAAAATTAAACGTTTATAATTATTTCAGGCTTTTGTATTTCAAAATAATCACTGTTTTACCGAGAACTGTCAATTTTGAAATCCGTTAGTGTCATGTCTAATTGGCAAATCCTTTACGTGTTTGGTTCATACGCTGGTGGTTGTGAGTTCGAATCCCAATTATAAATTTCCTTTTTTATTTTTGAAATATTTAAAAACCTCACGTTAATCTTATTAAATATATGTAATGTACGCAAAAAACATAAATTTTAAAATAATAGAAAATTTACAACATAATCAGAGTTGTTGGCTTTTTATTTTTATCTTCGTAAAGTAAGTTGATGTATATTGGCAGTTTTAAATATTTATGAATATTACATTTAAATTTATATTGTATTATTATATTGAATTATGTTGCAGTGTATCTATTGTATTGTAATTTTTATATTAATACCAAAATAAACAATGAATTTTACTGCAGAGTATGTGTAATTTTTTTTTTGCATTCAACTCCTTTTATACATATATAAAAATAAAAATATATATTTTCATTTAAATATTGATACAATCCTTTATTTACTATACTCCTATTACAGGTCAAATGTTTAGATACAGCAAAGGATGCACCATATACCTATATAACTAATTATTTTTCTCGTTCTGCTCTCTCTTACCTATAGCATTACATATGTAATGATTGTGCAGATTGATTCCCATATAAATTTTTAACGGCGAACGCGTCTATAGAAGTATAACTTCTACCGGCAGTCCCACTGGACCGTCACACCCGTTTTTTTGTAATTGTATGTAATGTGTATTATTTATTTATATTTAATTATTTTATATTTCTTAAATTATATTTTTCGTTTGAAACAATTTCGTTGTTTTTGTTCCAAAAAATAAACACATTAGAAAGCTTATTTTTATATTCTTTTGATTAATTATTACTTATTGTAATGTACTGTAAAATAATATATCACCTCGAAATTATGTTTGGATTATTAAAATAATATAATGTACATATGAGTGGCTTTAGATCAAAGACGGACATGTGTCAAAAAAATAAAAATTTATAAGTTAGTAGTCGTTTCTTATAGAATTATTCCTGTTCTTGTCAACGGTGATAATAGTTTCCTTTTAACACACACGCAAATACGTTATTTTCAACTTCACAGTTGAAGATCGGTTTCGAAACGGACTCCTGCTATAAAGGTTTATTTCAAAAACGGACATCTCCCCAACAGCCAATGAGAATGCTGTATTGTGATCACATGACTAAAAAATGAACAATGGCCGCCATTGCTTTCAACTTGTCTGATGCTAATCGTTTTATTTGTGTTTATCATCAGTTTAAACTGTTTTTTTTTTTTCGGCATATTATTAGTTGACGAAATAGATTCATGGAGTAAAATATATCTGTCAATCCAGGGACGACGCATAAGCGGAAAAGCGATCCCGAAAAATGGAAAAAAACACATTCAGAAACGAAAAATGTAAGTCTAATCATTGAACTCGATCATGTACTTAACATTTTATTGCTGTAACAAATTGTCAATAGGTAGGTGGAAGTTTGATATGTTAGAAGTTACTGTATATGTTCATCCGAGTTATGAATAGTTTTTAAGTCATTTTAAGTGATGATAATGTCTGATTTTAAAATATGAAGCTTGAAAGTTGGCTGTAAAAACATGATCAGCTTTTTTTTTTGTGGCATAGACTTTCGTCATTCAGCCAGTCTCGAAAGGTGGTTATAATATATTCCTTAAGAAGGTATATACACATAAGTACAGATTATTTCTCTCAGACAAATGCACAGCGATATCCCTAAAACGAAATAGACGAATAATTAACCCTTTGAGGTCGTAGGCATGTATATAATGCCAGACCTGATCATTCACCATGGTCGCTTAATTTTGCCATAATCTAGTCCTATAGGTCGTCTGGCATGTGAGACATGCCACGCTAAATTTTTAGATTCAGTCGTAGGCATCTCCAGCATGACAAAAGTTTTTCTGTGTTCAATTACTGGAATATCGATATATCGATAAAAATAGTAATCGATTCTTGTTCTTTATGCTAAAATCGCGCCATTTAGAAGTAAAACGGTTGTTTACTTTTATTCAGTACGTTGTTATTTGTGGTTGAATACAGTGCTGTACTACACGTTGTTGCTGAAGTCGTTCTGTTTACGTTTTTTAATATTTCTGTTATTTTGAATTTGAAAATATGTCTAGAGGAGGATTTTTAAGTAATGACGAACTAGAGTACTATTTACATAACAGTGATGAGGATAATAATGTTGAAATCGATAACCGGGGTTGGGAAAGTACTTCAGAATCCGACATATCGGAAATTGAAGACAATTTAATGTTCGAAAATGAGGAACCGGAGGAGAGTGATGAAAGTACTGAAGAAGATGAAGAAATATGGCAAACATGGGAATCAGTCAATACAAAATTCAAAGAATTTTCTTTTTCGCAGGACATTGGATTTCATTGTCCGCGAAACTTTGAAGGCACTAAAGAGTTGGATTTTTTTCAATTGTTTTTTACAGATGATCTGTTAACGGCCATTGTAACTGATACAAACAGGTATATTTTAGAATTTTTAATTGTTATTCGAGATACTGATTACTTTTATTATTTTAGATATGCTACTGAAAAAAAAATGATGAATACGCCGTTTACAAAAAGATCAATTTGGAGTACTTGGAAGCCTGTAACGTTAGAAGAATTTAAATGTTTTCTTGGTGTCATAATTAATATGGCATTAAACCCTAAGCCTGAACTGTCGGATTATTTTTCCAGTGCGTGGATAGATTACCAACCATTTTTCAAAGATGTAATATCAAAAAGACGATTTTTCCAAATTTTTTGGAATTTACATGTTTCCCCTCCCGAAGAAAATGATCCCGCAAATGGTACAAGATCTCGAAGTTCTAAAGTGAAATTGGTTCTCAAATATCTAGATTCGAAATTTAGAAAGTTGTATACACCAAACAAATATGTATCACTGGATGAAAGTACCGTGGGATTCAAAGGAAGAGTGTCATTTAAAGTGTACAACAAAGATAAACCAACAAAGTGGGGAATAAAGGTTTTTGCTCTAGCTGATTCGAGTAATGGATATGTTTGTGGCATAGAACCCTACTTTGGCACTCAAACAATACAATCATTAATACGTCCTGATCTTCCTATAACAGCACGTATTGTGGTACATTTAATGACCAAGCTGATAGACGCAGGAAATGGCACCGCAGGATATCATGTATTTACAGACAGATATTACACAAGCCCACTATTAGCTAAGGAGCTATATAAAATGAGAGTTCACCTGACAGGAACTGTGATGACTAATAGAATAGGACTGCCAATGGAAATAAAACCTGCTTTCACCAAAACATTGAAACCAGGAGACGTAGTTAGTCGACGTACTAATAAATTATCCGCAGTAGCCTGGAAAGATAAACGAGTGGTTGTAATGCTGTCTACGTTATATGATAATTCAACTGAGGAGGTTAAGAAACGCAGAAAACTTAATGATGGGGGGTGGGTCGAGGTAACAGAAAGTAAACCAAAAGTTTTCATTGAATACAATAAATATATGGATGGTGTCGACGTAGCAGATCATTATGCTACTTCTTATGCTTTTATGAGAAAATCAAGCAAATGGTGGCGAAAATTATTCTTCTGGATGCTAGAAGTAACACTTAATAATGCCTTTCTTCTATACAAGATGCATAATGTACCTCGAACTTATCGTTCAAAAAATTTTAGAAAAGCGTTGGTTGCACAATTGACAGCCACTTTTAAAAATCCTGCTCGACAACGATTTGGGAAAACCCCGGAAGATGCAATCCGCTTAAATGGTTTATTTCATGCAATATATTCAAGGACAAGTAATTCGGATTGCAAAGTTTGCAGTGACAGAACCAAACCCGGAGGACGTAGAACAACAACATACTACTGTAAAACGTGTCCAAGTGGTCCTGGCCTGCATCCCGGAACTTGCTTTGAAAAATTTCACACTGTACAAAATTTTAAATAATGATGAGTTTTTTTAGGTCAACATAGCGATAAATATATAATGTTAAAAACATTTAGCGAGAATACATTTTTGTTTTAAGATTAATTTCTGTTTTCAAAGATTTTAAAAAATCAACATTATTTTTTAAAAAACTGACTATTTTTTGAATAAAAATTTAATAACAAAATAGAAGAAATATTTATTTCAGACTGTCATTATTGAATTTCCTTTAGTTTCAAGAGTACTATGTGAAAATTTTAATTACTCATAATCAATAGATATAGAAATATGAATTTTCAAAGAGATCATTTCTTTCATATTGAAAGGCGCTAAAAATCATGACGACTGTGGCGCACTCGGAGCCGGAAACACGTGACGACTGCAACGTCGTTGCATGATATACATGCCTACGACCGTTGGGACAGTCAGCCACAATATTTAGTCGACCACAAAGGGTTAATAGAAGAACACGTCGAAAGAAAATACAAGGACACTCGCTTCTCGTCTAGGGGTCCGTCAAGACATTTATTTTAACAGACAAACAATACTAGACCACGGATAAGGTATTGTTACATATAGGATAAACAAAGGGTACAAGTCTAACCCTATACACGCTCTGAAAATTTTCACACACACACACACACACACACACACACACACACGCAGTGATCAACCCTGCCCCTTGGAACATGTGTATACCAATGTAAGAATGGAATCCATATGCCCGACGATCAAACCGGTCACACTTCGCTAGTCGAAGTGGTACCTATCTGACCCCCAGGCTTTTCCTCCACCCCTCCTCATCATGTTACTTACGTGAGGAGGCTTATGATCTAAAAGTTACTTAGGGTGCCCTGGGTAATGGGACACCCTCTGTTTTTAATGACTGTGGTTATGCCACCTAACTGTAGGGGTAGCCACATCTAGGCTTTTCTCCCTATTTACTTTACTGATTCTATTGAAGTTACTCTAACTTTACGTCAGGACTTGAGTCCCTAAAAAAAAAGAAAAAGAGCGTGTGTTCCGACCATAGAGCCGCCAGCCTGAACTGACGACTCTATGTCCGGAAAAGAGTGTGTGCTCGGTCACTCAGCCGCCGATTTGGCAAAATAAATTTTGTTCTCCTCGCCGGCTGAGCATCCGAGTGGGGTCCGGCCACCAAGTCCATGTATGCCGCACATGACCTCAGTGCTGGGATTTCTCGAGTAGATCAGTTCACTTGATCTGCCTTAAGGGCCTAGTCCGCAATGCGGTATATAGAAGGCCTGACGGGCCCCCGTCTATATTTGACTATATGAATTTGAGTTTATGTTAAAACGTTTTAATGAAAATATCAATAAGTACTAAGTTATTTAATCGGAAAACACTATTTTTTTTTGTGGGCTTCCTTGGTCCTTCGGGACTATAAAATGCCTGGGCAACAATTCTTTCCTTTTTTCCTTAATCCTATAGTGTGCGTGTATTGGGGTGTGCATTCCCAGGTGTATACGGCCCTTACACACCCCATTGTATATTGTCCTTAAGTGCCTAAAAAACCTAAAAACCTAAAAGAAAAGCGTACCCTCTTGCCAGAGTTTTTTTGGTGTGTTTTCTTATTGACTGCATTTTCCTTGTTCGTTCTCCTTGCAACCATCTCATTCTTTATTTACTCGTTTGGGTTCTCCCTATATCCAGCTATCTGTTGTTTTGGTCTTCTGTGTACCGTCCTTATGTTTTCATTGTAGTTAGTCAGCTCTCTTAACATTCTGCTTGGGTGGTTTCGTAGTCCGTTGAATATTTCATATGCTCTCTCGTCTAGCGTGTGTAGGATTCTTGTTTGTCCTGAGTCTCTCTATACATATCTCAGAGGTACGTACTTTGGTACCTTTAGTGCATCTCTGACTATTTGATTTTATGTGGTCTGTATCTTTTTCCTGTTTGTTTTACAGGTGTGTCCCCACGCAGCGGATGCAAAAGTTAGAACTGGCAGGATAATACTATTCGCAACCCTGATTTTAGTTTTAAATCTTAGTTTGCTTTTTCGTCCAATGAGTGTTGAGAGCTGACTTTTCAACGCTTTGGCTTTGTATGTTTGCTGATTGATGTGCTTAGTAAACGTTAGCTTCTTATCTAGTAGTACCCCAAGGTATTTAGCATGGATAGTCCAGTCTACTGGGGTGTTTCCAATTGTAATCTCTCGGTTTGGTACACTTCTTCTGTGACTAAACATTACAGCCTGTGTTTTTTCTGGGTTTAAGGCTATTTTCCACTTTATGCACCACCTTTGAAATCTGTTCAGTACTCTTTGCAGATGATTAGCTGCATGATCCGGATTTCTTCAGCTGACAGCTATTGCTGTATCGTCAGCATAAAGGCTCAACAGAGAGCCTGGCTCTGTTGGCGTGTCGGCCGTATAGATGGTGTACAGGTACGGCGATAGCACCGCTCCCTGAGGCACACCTGCCTCCAGAGTCCCGACTTCGGATAGGGTTGCCCCCATCCGAACTCTGAACCTTCTGTTGGCTAGATATGACGCAAGGAGGCATGTCATCGCCTCGCTGTATCCCAAATCGTTCATTTATTAAGTGAGTCCTTGGTGCCAGACTCTGTCGAATGCCTTGCTGACGTCCAGAAATGCTGTGGCTGTATACATTTTCTCATTAAATCCTTTCGTAATGAATTCCGTCAATCTTAGTACCTGTAGTTCACAGGAGTGTTCGCTTCTGAACCCGAATTGAGCTTCTGGTATGATGCTTAGTGTTTGGGTTTCTTCGATGAGCCTTTTCATTATTATATCTTTCCGCTATCTTGCTTATCGATGACAATAAGCTGATAGGCCTGTAGTTTTGTGGAAATGTGCCATTTTCCCAGGTTTTTCGATCATGATTTCATGTGCTTCTTTCCATCTATCTGGGAAATATCTTAGTTTAAGCATATTGTTTATGATGTTGGTGATGTAAACAATAGCTTTTGTTGGTAGGTTTTTCAGCGCCCTGTTTGTGATATTGTCAGGTCCTGGCGCTTTTTTGGCATTAGTAATTTTTATTAGTTCCTTTATCTCTTCGGGAGATGTGTGTGTAATTCCTATTCTGCCCTTTTTTCTTTTTAGTCTTCTCGCTGCTCTTTCTACCTCTTCTTCGAAGTCTATGTCTTCATTGGGGTGTTCGTTGTTCCTACAAGCCCTTTCTAATTCGTCTTTCATGACTTTTGCTTTATCGATTTCCGTATGGACAATCCCGTTTACTCCGTGTAGGGGTGGTATGAGTTTCTTGTCCTTTCGGAGAATTTTTGATAATTTCCAGAAGGCGGATTTATTAGGGTTTAGCTCTTGGATATAGGTGTCCCAGCTTTCATTTCTATGATTGTGTAATTGTCTTTTTACTTCCCTGTCTAGCTCGTTTGCAATCCTTTTGTCCTCTGCTGTTCTTGTGCGGTATGCTCTTCTTCTTTTTCTGTTTTCTCTTTGATTAGGTTCTGAAGTTCTATGCTTATATCCCTAAATCTTCCTTTTTGTCTAGTGATTGTTTCGATTTTGGAGCTGGCATCGATAGCATTGTTTATTGTTTGTTCTAGTTTTATTACGCTGTCTTCTAATTCCGTAATATTATTTATTGTTGAGATATTACCGATGTTTTCGCTCACAATTCTTCTGAAGTTCAGGCAACTTGTCTTCTTTCTGTTGTGAGGCTGCAAATAGTTCATATATATTGCGCCCAGGGTCGGGACGATTAGATTGTGCGTCGAATCGCATTCATTTATAGAGTATATCTTATATTGTTGACCCACGTTGTGTAGGATTGCAATATCGAGGTGCGTAGGGAGTTCTCTGTGGAAACATGTCGGGTCTGTTGGTCCGATAACATAGGTGTTTGGTCTGTTTTCGAGATGGTTGCAGAGATGTCTTCCATTTCGGTTGGTCGTCCTGTCAAACCAATTGGGAGATCTAGCATTTAGGTCTCCAATAATTATAGTTGGCTCTTCTGAGTTCAGTATTAGGCTCAAATCTTCGTTGAAACTCGGATCATTTGGTCTAACGTAAGCTGACACTATTTTTAGTGATTCGTTGTGGGCCTTAAGTCGAATGATTGTAGCTTCCATTGTCACCAGTCCGTCTGGTATTGGGATATGCTCGTGTTCGAGTCCCTTTTTTACTAATATAACTGTTCCTCCTGATAATGCTCTATGATCCGTTCTATAGATATCGTAGCCAGGGAATTTTGTTTTCTTCATTTCCACTAGTTTGGTTTCTTGAAGGGCTACGATATCGAGCTCTAATCTGTTTATTATTTCATCCAGAAGGTTGATCTTTTTGAATATTCCGCCGGAATTCCATGACCCAATGCGTAGATCCTCGGTTTGGTTTGTTAACATTTTCGGACGGTCTCTCCAAATGCAGTCATCATTTTCGTCGCTTTATCCATCATGGACATCATCTCCATCATTTTGTTATTATACTCCGTGTGGAAGTTGGCGATGAGTGTGGCCGCATCTTGTACCGTTTGCGTTGGTACAGGGGCCTCTTCGATGACTTCTGGGGTTTTTTTTCGCTGCTTGTGCTTAGCTGACCCCATTGTTGACTGGTGCACTATTGATTGGCCTTCCTGCCGGTTTTGTGGGGGCAGTGGTCTTCCTTCTCGGTGCTTTGGAGCATCCACGGTAGTTAGCCGTATGCGCTTGTTCGCAGTTAGCGCATTTGGGGTCCGTTTCTTTGCTTTTTTGGCAGTCGTTGCTCAAGTGGTTTTCTCCGCACTTGACACATCTACAGCTGCAATGACAAGCCTTTGAGCTGTGATAATAGCCCTGGCAGTTGTAGCACTGCAGGGTGTCTTTTGTGATTTTGAATTCATCCTCCACATAGATTCGCATGTAGCATATATCAGTAATTCTTTTGATCTGTGCAACGTCCTCCTCTTTGAGGGTGACGATAAAGTGCGGCAGTACTTTCTTGTCGGCTTTTTTAGAGATCATATTGATCACCCTTGTTACTTCTATTCCTTTGTTGTTTAATTCTTCTTTGATTGCTACCGTGCTAGTGGTAGCAGATAGCCCTTTTATAATTACTCTTTTCAATTTATCGCTATCTATGGGATATGCGATGAATTCTACTTTCGGTGTGTGTTCTTCAAGGATGTGTACCATTCCTAAATAATCCTCTCTGGTTTTTGTATTTATTACTATCGATCTGCCTGATCGTGTAAATTTATTTACTGATATTATACCTTGATTAGCTGCTCTCTGCAGGATTTTTTGATGTTCTCATACAGTTTTGAGGATTATCGCCGGTGGTTTTGGCTTTTTAACTGTTGTCTCCTCGCTTATTTGCGGTGAGTTTTTTATTTCGGAGTTTTCTTTATGAACTTGGCTTTTTTCGCTAAATTTATTTTGGGCTATTTTCTTTTTCTGACTCTTTTCTTGAGTCTCTTTCGCAGCCTTGCTGAGTTCATTGTCTTTTCGCTGATTTATTATCTGCGTCTGTTTTTCGGCGACACTTATTTTAGTTTTTACACTACTGTCTGATTTCTCAGTAGTGGTGCCTGTCTTTTTTCCCTTTTTACTTTGAACTTTCGTCCAACCTGCAGGTTCGGTGATTACCTCGCTTGTTTCTGGCTCTTTGGGCTTGTCATTGCTTCCTGATGGCCTTGCGGGAGGAGGCTGTTGTACTATGTGGAGGGGCTCCATACTCTTCTTTCATAGTTCGGTGTCCATTTTTTCTTCTTCCTGTTGTTTGGTGGCTGCCAGTGACATAAAGTGACTGACTAACTTCTGTATCTCTCTGTCCTTTTCCTTGTTTTCTTTTCTCAACTCAGTCATCTGAGCGAGTAAGTCTTGGATCTGTTTGTTGGCCTTCTCCTCGCGGATTCGGCTTTCTTCTTTTAGAGATTTTATTTGTTCAGTTAGCACATTGAGCGACTTTAGAAGCTCATTGGCTTTCTCTTTTTTTCAGCCATCTCTTTGGCTTTCTTGTTAACTTCCTCTTCGTCTGAGGAGTCTCCTGTGGGACGTTGTCGTTTCTTTTTCTTTCCGGATTCTTGCTCCACTTCCTCGGTGGAGATGGTGTCCATGACTGGGGCTGTTTCTTGGATTGGGGGCGTGGTGTCGGCATCCATGACTGCCCTCTCCATAGTGATCGAGATTGCGTCGTCTGTGTCGACTTCGCATTTTCTTCTTCCGATTCTGGAGTGTATGAATCGTCCTCCGATGCTGGGATCTCTTCTATCGCGGGAGGATTTAAAGTTTTTTTTATAAAATTATTGTATAGCTCGACCGAGCTGACAACTGGATGATTTGAATAAATCATTTTCTTCTTTTTTTTGTGATGTCACAAAAATGGGGGGGGGGGAATATCACTCATGATGCCGTAAGGCAGTGAACAAAAGATTCATATGATATAGAAAAATTCTACTTAGTAGACTCTGTTTTTTGCCGCCGGAACCTGCGCGGTAGTTCTCTCCCTGTGTTCACAGGGAGGAATCCTCTTCCAGTTTCTCTCACCTCAGGAGCAGGGGCCTAAACGCGAAGCTATTAAAGCCTCCGCGAGGAGCCTATAAAGACAGCTCCCCGACGGTTCAACTAAAACTAGCCTCGCATCCGCTTTAAATGTAGAACAAGTGCCTGTGCCACGCACGGTTCTTACGCACCGGGAGCTGATAAGCTCCGTTGACTACAGGTCAGTTGCCCCCACCTAAGCACGCTTCTCTCTTCGCTCACGTCTGCACTGTTCGGCCGCTCAAGTCGAACTATCTAGTCGAAAATTTTGATAAACGAGTACCAGATTTATAAAGCTATGCATGTGTCTGACAAAAATTCTATAATTAAATTATATATTGTTACAGAAACTATGGCTAACAAGGACTGTATATTATATGGAGCTAATGGAGCTATGGAGTTAATTTTATATACAGGGAGTTTGAATGCTGAATAAATTTAGGACATTCAAAGAAGATGTGATCGAGGTCACCTAGCTTACCGCAATGTTTGCAACTATCATCATTCTTCTTCTACGGCACTACAGCCCAAAATGAGCCTTGGCCTCCTTTATTTTTTGCCTCCACCCTTGTCTGTCTGTGGCTGCTCTTCTCCATACACGGACTCCTAAAAGTGCTTGTGCGTCGCTGCTTACTGTGTCTTCCCACTATCATCATCGATGACTTTAATTTTAAATAAATGGCATGAGTAGCATGCATGTCCAAAGCGTATTCGATTTATAGTAGTAATATATTTACGAGGAGCTTTGAAATTCTGAAACCAGGTTGTTTGAGGTATAGTTGGTTGTAAAGAGGTATACCTTTTATGGTTTGTAGAACAGTAATGTTTCCATTGCTCTTTCCATCTAAGTTGCTGATTTTTTTTGAAAATCGTAGTCACATCTGATGTATTAAGCATATATTTCAACGTAGAGCCAGTTGTTACACTCATTTTAGCCAAATGATCTACATATTCATTATGTTTGAGACCAATATGTGCTTTGACCCAAATAAATTTAATGTTAATTCCAGTCGATGATAAATGATACAATCGATCTTTTATTTCAAATATGTAGGGGTTGCTAAATGGTGAGGGCAATTCAATATTTTTTATGCTCTGCAAAACTGAAAGGCAATCTGGCAGAATTAAAATATGTCTATTTCAGGTGTTTTTAACATATTTTAGAGCTTCAAGTTAGTAGAGCTATTGATTCCGCTGAAAAGATTGAAAATTCATATGGTAGTTTATACTTGAATTCTACGTTTGTAGCAGGTAAAAAGTATGCGCATCCAGTCTCTTCTGTTGTTTTCGATGCGCCCGTGTATATTACTGTGGCTTATCTATAATCCTGCAGTAGAGATCTTAGAAGATTGCTACTCATATTGGTGTTCTCACTATAAGTGAGTATTAGAACCTGAGTTCTGTGGAATAAAGAAAAGTAGTCTAAGCTTCTCTCAACCGTGTCCAATTTCTTGAAAAAAATAGGATTATTCTGTAATGCCATGCATAAAGGCTGAGAAGGTTTTTTCTCGCAATATTTGTTTGTAAGATCTGACTCGTTAAGTTGACGGACGCTTGAAAATAACTGGGAGTTAGTTAATAGAATTTTAAGAAGGCATTTTTCACTTAAAAAGTTTCTTCTATTTTCCAGGGGTAGCTGAGCGGCTTCAACATACAAGGGTTGTATAGGGGTTGATCTCATAGCACCCAAACATACCCTCATAATAGAATTTTGAAACGTGTCGATTTTTCTTAAAAGGTTCTTGGAGGCGGAACCATAAAGAGTAGCACCGTAATCTAGAATAGATCGTATATAAGCGCGATAAAATAACAAGGATGTTTCTACATCGCAACCCCACCACGTTTTAGTTGTCATTCTGAGGAAATTGCTGCCTTTGTTACATCTGTCAAGCATGTACTCTATGTGTTGTCTCCAAGTTAACTTCTTATCCAAAATAAGGCCTAGATATTTGACATGATTTTGAAGCTTAAAACATTGATCGTTCAGAATGATATTTTCATTTGTAGGAATGTTATGTCTTGTGAAGATAGATACTACTGATTTTTCTATAGATAAATTTGCTAAGGCTTTGTATACAGGTTTCATATTTTTTGTTTTCTGTTTAGATGCAGAAATGTATACAGAAGAAAATGGAAAAAACGGAAGAAGAAAAAGGTGTCTAAAAATGAAAATGGAGTTACACAAGAAACAGGCCCAAGCCTTCTTCCAACACCTGCAAGAAAAACCACAAGAATGTTTTATGTTGAGTTTTGATTGTCAGAAGAATCTTGTTTTGCCAAAAGTAACTTCAAATCAAAGTGCGTACTATTCACGACAGTTTTACTGTTATAACCTTTCATTATATTGTTCTGAAGCTATCTTCTTGTGGCATGTTAAAGTAATTACTATTTAAATAAGAATAAGCCACAATTAAAGATTAAAGTACGTTTATTGACGTTTCAATTTTCACTTCGGAAATCGTTCTCAACATACAATTTATTTATAATTTACTCATGTTTGTATTTTGAGAACGATTTCCGAAGTGGAAATTGAAATGTCAATAAACGTACTTTAACCTTTAATTGTGGCTTATTCCCATTTAAATAGTAATAACCTTTCAGTAGTTAAAGGATTATCAAATGAATCCCTGAATCCCAGTACTGTCTCAATGTATACCTCGAAGGGGGCAAAAAAATTATGCAACAGGGTTTCTTCCATTGTATTTAATGCGTTGAGATCAGCTAATCTCTCAGGATATGACTCCATTCGTTTGGTGGCTAATGGTTGCGCTGGACAAAATAAGAATATAAATATTTTAACTATGTGCTGCAAGTTTCTGGATAGCTGTGCTCCAACAAGCATACGAAAAATTGAAATAGTTTTTCCTATAACAGGGCACTCATTCCTTCCTGGCGACAGAGTATTTGAGATGATAGAGAAAACATTAAAAAAAAATCAACAAAATTGTGAAAAAGAAGAATATCATGAAATTTTTAAGAAATATTGTACGATTAAGTTGATTGGAAGGGATTAAGTACCGTTGGTACCGAAGATGCTGCAGAGTAACAAGAATGGATAGGAGAAGTAATGACGAAATAAAGCAAAGAACATCAATAGAAACAGACATACAGACAGACATATACAGAACAAAAAAGACTAAAGTGGTATGGACATGTAAGAAGAACTAGCAACAGCAGATGGATAAAGAGAATAACCGAATGGAGCCCCATAAGAAGGAGCAAAAGAGGACGACCCCGAGAATCCTAGAGGAACGAAGTAGACGACGTCATGAGTAAGAGAGGCCTAAACTATGGAGAATGGGACAACAGAGAGAGATGGAAACGGTTGAGCGAGAGAAGGTAGTGAATACTGTCGAATCAGTGAATATATATATGATTTTGGGAATTGCACTCAGAATCTTAATTATATTGTTAGTTAAGCAATTTACGTAAGGTAAGTTTTTGTAAATAACGGAATCTGTTGGTCTGTTATCACATTACCTGTCATATAAGTCTGAGTTGTAGATAAGTTGCTTGAGAATTTTACTAGGAGAGTCGTTATTCCAAAATATGTTGTATAATGGCTTTAAATTCTTTTGTAAGAACATTTCATTCTTCTTCTTAGAGTGCAGTCTCCCTATGGAGGTTGGCAATCATAATAACTATTTTTATTTTTGAACTTGCTGCTCTAAATAAATCAATCGATCTGCATTCATACCAATAACGTAGAATCTTCAACCATGAGTTCTGCCTTTAGCCAACAGATCTTCTTCCTTGAATCTTTCCCTGTATTATGAGTCTCAAAATTTCATATTTTGGTCCCGTCATCACGTGGTCTAGGTATTCCAGTTTTCTGGTTTGTATAGTGGTGATTAGTTCTGTTTATTTACCAACCCTCTCCAGTACTTCTTTATTTGAAATTCTATCAGTCTATGATATTTTTAATACTCTGCGATACAACCACAGTTCGAAAGCCTCGATTCTTTTTAAATTGCATTTTTTTAATGTCCAAGTCTCAGCTCCATATAATAATATTGAAAATATATAACAGCAAATGGTACGTAGTCTGATCTCCAAATTTAGATTTTTGCATCTTTGGAGTGGCTTCACTCGTATAAATGCTGATCTGGCAATCTCTATTCGCCTGTTCATTTCTGCAGTATGATCATTTATTTCATTGATCAAAGTTCCCAAGTACTGATATTTTTCTACTTGTTCTATCACGTTACCATTAATTGTCAATAGGTGATGTATATTTTGTGGTCTTTTTGTAATTAGCATGTACCTCGTTTTATTAGCGTTTATAGTAATTCCCATCTTAGCACTATTCATATTTAAGCTTCCGATAAGATGTTGTAGATCTTCTATATTCGTTGCTATGATCACAGTGTCATCTGCATATCGTAAGTTGTTAATTAGTTTTCCGATAACGGTAACTCCCGCTTTGATATTATTGAGCGTGTTTTGGAAAATTTTGGAAAAAAAAACACATCCCTGTCTAACTACTTTACAGATCTTCATTTCTTCTGATCTTCTTCTTCATTTCTACAGATCTTTTCTACTTTATCGAAAGCTTTTTCGTAGTCAACAAAGTACAAGTGTAGACCAACGTTTACATCCCGACATCGCTGAATCAATATGTTGATGGCAAATAGTCCTTCTTGAGTTCCCATTTCATTTCGGAACCCGAACTGCGTCTCGCTAATATCCTCCTCTAGCCTTTCATATATTCTCTTATGTATTACTTTCAGCTGTACTTTTAAAGTATGACTAATGAGGCTTAGTGTTCGATAATCAGAGCACTATTTTGCTGCTTTTTTTTTTAGGGATTGTTTTAAATGCTGACGTCAGCCACCCTTGTGGAATTATTCCCGTATCGTACACCGTGTTGAATAAATCTGTCAATACTTCTAAATTATTCTCTTCCACTAGTTTTAATAGTTCTACTGGTATTTCATCTAATCTAGCTGCCATATTGTCTTTAGAGTTTTTGATAGCATATTTGATTTCATCTATCGTGATCTTCTGTCTCTCTAAAGGTTTTAATTCTTGTATTTTCTGCATTGCACTTCTTTCATATTGGAAAAGTTCTCTAACGTACTCCTCCCGTCGTCTTAATTTCTCTGGTAAATCTATTAGTAGTACTCCTTTTTTGTCTTTTATGTGTCCTTGCTGTCTGTTTCGACCCATTCCAGTCACTTCGCTTATTTTTTGTGCTTATTTCTCATATCATATTTTTACAATTTGTATGTTTTGCGTATATGTTATGTTTTTATGTTAACTGCATTTATGTACTTATAGTTTTTACTAAGCATAGATTGTATTTGACGCATTTGAATACTTGTAAAAGTCAGATGAAATAAATAATATTGATTGATTGATTGGGTCTAGTTTTTCTATCTCTTTACATTGTTTCATTAAATAGATTTCCTTAGCTGTTTTGATTTTTTCCTTAATTATTCGTTGTATTTCTTTATACTTCCGTAGATTTTTTCCTTTACATTTCCTTCTTTCTTCCATTTGTAATAGTATTTCTTCTGTCATCCACTGTTTTTTAGCCTCTGACCTATGTTGTATCAAACTTTTTTGAGCTGGTTTCAGTAATGTGTTTTTTATATTACACCACTTTTTATTTACATCCATAATTTGTTTGTTGTCAGTTACTTAGTGTTTTTTGCATATTAACATTCACGTTATTTTTTAATTCGTTTTTTATTTCTTTATTTTGTAGCATTCTTACATTAGTTTTTGGTTGTTGTTTTCTGAGTTCAGTTCTTTTTAATTTTATTTTCACGTCAGCAACTAACGGATTGTGGTCTGAGTTATTATCTACTCCAGGATAAATTTTAACTGAGGTTATAGAGTTTTTATATCTGCTATTTACGAGTATAAAGTCTATCTGGTTTCTGACAATGTGTTTTTTTGTATGTGAAGAAGACGTCCATCGCAACAACAGTCTTATATTTTCGGCTTTTCGAGTGCCGAGAGAAATAATTTACAAATCTTCCAGTCATCAATTACCCCTATTTAATAATAACTCAATTCTTTTCTGGCTATAGGTATTAAAGAAAGCTGATTAATGACACTAGTTCATATAAAATCTGGGCAGTCATAAAAATATAGATGTTGCCTTTTTATTGATTGTCAAAACGAAGATGTAGTTATTAAATTTATGAAACAAAGTAAGAAAAATCAAAATGTCGCTATTTATTTTTGCAAACAATGACCCTGTTTAATGATATATCCTTCTTGTTTTTCTGTGCTCAAATTATTAGTTTACAATTTATTATTTTATTTTGCCCTTTTTAGATGAATCTGTAAATATATATTAACACTTTCAGTCCCAGAGGTACTTAAAAGTACCAGTAACCGGAATCATTCTTATATCCCAGATATTGTTATCATAAAGATAATACTTTTTTAATCAAAAGAAGATCCTATAAACATTTTTTAATGAATTTTAAACAATTTAATTTCCATAATTGATGTGTTGTTACTAAAACAATATGATACTAAAAAGTACCCCTTGTATAAATTCAAAATGAAAGAAAAAATTAAAGCATATTATAATAACTATATATTTCAATTATTTATCTAATATTATATGAAACAGTTCTTATTTTGGTTAATACATAAAAAAACTTTACATAAAGAGCAAATTGACATCGGTTTAGATTGTATTTTGTTCATACTACAAACTTCACATCTTCCCCTTCGATCATCAAATTTTGGCCAGTGATTTCTTCTATTGGACAATGTTATTTCCGAAGAAACGATAAAATTATGCTGCCGTTTTTTTCTCTTGCAGTCTTGGTTGTTTTGTGGGGGAAAGCAAAACAGAGGCTACTAGTAAGGTCTCTACGAAAATCCAAAAGATTTTTTAGAGGTGGCTCTAATACTTTTCTAGCTATAATAAAACTATTTACAAAGTTTATTTCTAGGCATGCACAAAAAAGTCGATGCCACCATATTTATTAGATCTTCTGTATAAACCGTAACATTGTCTTAGTTGGTCGTGATGGTCTACACTGCCCATAGATTCGTTTTAATATTTTATTACTTGGAGTACTGGGATGTTGATATTTTGCCATTACGTGCAAAAATCTTAAAATGGTCTAAAACCTATTCCTTGGCATAGTTTCTGCAACAAATGAAACAGATAGATCTTCTTGAGGTGACCAATAATTTCGGATTCCAGGAACTATATGGTAGCCCAATAAAGAATTTATCCCGATAAACGCTAAGAGTTCTTCCTTGGACATATTCAGTTGTTTTCCGTTTTGTGTGGCATAAAGTTTATTCTAATAAGTTATATTTTTTATGCTTTTATCTAAAAGCTTCACAAAAATAACTAAAGCGGTCTCAAACTCCCTAAAATGAACTTGTACCCAACTGCAGCTTCTGTATCTTGAGGAATTTCTGTATTTTTTTTTCAATTTACCCCATTTTCTTTCAGGACATTCAGGTTCCATGTAGTTATCAGGCTCTTGATCTTGATGTTCATTAGGTTCTGGAATTTGTAGTCCGTTGGATTGGTCATTAGAAACTAATTTAGGATCTTCATTATTTACCTCTTCTTCTCGATTTATTTTTAAATCTATTCCAGCAGTAGTAACATCCAACTCATCATCGATATCTGATTCAACATCATATCTTGTGCATTATCTAATTTAGGCAAAAAATCATAACTTTCTATAAGTTCTAACAATTCTGCATCAGTCAAACCCTTTTTTTTTCACCACTGTGGACAATGTCTGAAATGAAAAATAATATATTACAATTATGCCCAACGATACTCTCACGTACCAATGAACAAATGTCATTTTTAGTGACTAAACATTCAAAACCATTTAAAAATAATAATTAGTTAAACAAAAAACTTACTTAAAAAAAACGTCACCTGAATGTCAGGCATAAAAGTCGACTTAATTTTAAGCTCCACAACTTTTATAGTTTTTAATAGAAAAAGTATAAATTTAAATAATTAAAAGTGATATATCAAAGAAGTTAACAGTGATTTGTTAAGTGTCGTAAGTACTTCTTTCCAGTTAATCATAGTTTGATTAGAAATATCACTTTTAAGCATCAATAACATATTCTCATCAATAATTGTAGTTACAAATTAACCAAAAAACTAGTTGTACTCTTATCGTTATTCAGCTAATTTGGTAATTACCAGCCGATCAACTAGTTTTAAAATAAACAGAGTCGGACTTTATTTGATTTAATCTATATATAAAATAAAGTCCTGTTAAAATCGCATATAGAGGATTCATCATGTCCGTAACATCAGATGGAAGTTCCAATGTAATTAACTCTGTACCACAACATACCAACACAGTTAAATCCTACTCAAAAGTTTTAAGCCAACATACATATCCTAGTCCTGAACAAGCGATTGTTTTCTCTTCAAAGGATGGATTACGCCTACAGGACTACCTCATACCACTAGGAGCACTTATACAGCCCAAAAACATCTTATTTTCTTCAATGCTGTCCAATAATCGAGTATGCATGTATCTAGCGAGCAAAGAAATTGTGGATAACTTTATGCAGGTATATGATAGTATAATACTAATAAATAATGAACCAGTCCAAGCTAGAAAATATATTACTCCAGCGGATAGGTTAGTTCTATCGAATGTATGCCCCTTAATTCCCCATGATATTCTAATTCACGAATTAGAAAACCTAGGTCTCAAGCCAATGTCATCAATGACCTTTCTTCGTATTAGCTCTACCTTACCGGAATTCAATCATATTTACAGTTTTAGAAGACAAATTTTTATCAACCCTGTTATAAATCCTTTACCAGAATCTTTTTTGATTAATTACGATAACAAATCTTATCGAATTTTCTTATCGCAAGATAATCAGTTATGCTTTAACTGAAAACAGCAAGGACATAATGCTAATAATTGTAAAAATCCCACAAACTCTCAACAAACACCCACACCTCAAACTATTTCAACATCGTTAAATACTCCTTCACAAATGGACACCATACAAAAACTTCCCAATCAGCAATCTACTTCCTTAACAAACAGTACAAATCCTGAACATGTCGAACCAAAAGCATCCTCAGTTACCAATACCATTACATCTCCAGAAAATAACAGCGCTATATCACTAGATATTACTCAACAGACAAGCCGTAAGCGTGACGTAGATGAAATTCTATCACCTTCACCAACATATACACCACCTCTGTCAGAAAAAGATAAACAAAGAGAAATAAATTTTAGGAAACCTACACAAAAACTCAACAAAAAACCCAAGAAAAGTTCTGATACTGACCTAAAAACAATAATAAATGAACATTCACCACCATATATCCTTAATCACGACCAATTTATAGATCTGTTAGAAAAAGCACCAGGTTCTCCAAATATTATCACCACTATAACTAATTATACACATGATTTTACTGGATTACTAGGAATGATTAGTAACTTATATGCTCACATAACAGATAGATCTCGTAAAATCAAATGTACCAAACTTAGAAAAAAAATCACAAAACACCTAAATGACGAACTTTCTTCTACCGACATCGAAAATGACATTTTACTGGAAACAGACCCAGAGTCTTAATAAAATTAAAACTTTTTTATAACTAGAAAGTAAAAATGGCGTCGTTTAATTCAATTATTCAGTGGAATATAAACGGATACTATAATAACTTACCAATGTTAAAAATTCTACAATCAGAGTATCTACCAGATATTATTTGTCTTCAAGAAACAAATCTTAAGAGCAACCAAGAGTCTTGTTTACATAATTATCAAAGTTTTTCAAAAAATAGAGTAAACCAAAGAATAGCAAGCGGTGGAGTGACAATTCTTGTAAATAACAAATTAACCGCAAGTAGGTTACCCTTACAAACACATTTAGAAGCTGTCGCTATTTCTCTAGAAGGGACCATAAAAATACATATTTGCACGATTTACTTACCCCCAGGACAACCAATTGATAAACAGGACCTTTTTAACCTCGTGAAACAAATACCTTCTCCGCGTATTTTAACAGGTGATTTTAATGCTTACAACAGTATTTGGGGCTCTACATATGACGACAAAAGAGGACTTATTATTGAGGAATTAATAGATCGGTATAACTTATCACTGTTGAATGATGGACGCCCTACAAGATTCAATATACAAACAGGCGAATCAACGCCCTTGGACTTAACGATAGCGGATAATAACTTCTCTGCATTAATGACATGGAACAGATTAGACTACACTTATAACAGTGACCATTACCCAATAATAATCACCAATAACTTGTTCAAGCCCAAAAATGGAAAGCACGCCCCTAGGTGGAAAACGAAGGAAGCAAATTGGACATTATTTGAAGATATCATAGAAAAACATGTCACAAACTGTAAAATATCCAACAGTATTGACACAGACATCGAAACCTTCTTCAGCATCATATTAAAAGCAGCCGAGGAAACCATTAAGAAAACTGCACCTATTACAAAACATAAACCAGTCCCTTGGTGGAATGAACAATGTAAGACATCGATCGAAGCTTCCAAAAAAGCCTTTAACAAATACAAAAGACATAAAACACTTAACAATAAAATAGAATTTCAAAAACTTAAAGCTAAAGCTCAGTTAGTAGTAAAAACTTCAAAAAGAAATTCGTGGGCTCAATTTGTGTCCAGTATAAACAGTAGGACCCCTATGTCTGAAATGTGGAAGAATGTCAAAAAAATATCTGGAATACCGGCTTATAACAAAATCACTCAACTAAAGAAAGATAATAAAATAATCACAGATGACCTAGAAATAGCAGAAGAATTTGCTAATACGTATAAAAACAGATCAGAACAGATCACAGAACAAATACAAGCAATTATAATAATAATTTTATCAACTTTAAACAGAACGAAGAATGCAATGTAATTATACCGTTTGTAGATGACACAGATGCTTTAAACACCAAATTTAATATAAATAAATACAAAGATGCATTAAACTCATTTAAAGAGACTAGTGAGGGTCCAGATAACATCCCAATGGTTTTTCTTAAGCATTTACCTGAGAATGCACACAATCATCTTCTTAACATATTTAATATTATTTGGACAGAACAGAAATTTCCAACAGCATGGAGAGATTCTATTATAATACCTATATTAAAACCAAAATGTCCCAAAACAGATCCTGAGTCTTATAGACCAATTTCGCTAACATGTACTGCATGCAAACTGTTAGAAAAAATGGTCAACCGTCGTCTCCTCTGGACACTTGAAGATCGAAATATTATTATTCCAGAACAAAGTGGTTTCAGACAAAATAGATCAACTCTAGACAATATTATAGACCTAGAAAGCAGTGTACATGAAGCCTTTTCCCTTAATCAAAAATGTATTGGAATATTCTTCGACATTGAAAGAGCCTTTGATACAGCTTGGCGCCACCGTATCATCAGATTACTGTACGATTTAGAAATCAAAGGACATTGCCTTGCATTTATAAAAAACTTCTTATATAAAAGATATATCCAAGTTAGAGTAAATGGTAATTTGTCGTCAAAAGTGGAATTGGAAAATGGAATTCCTCAGGGATCTGTTATAAGTCCTACGCTATTTATAATTGCCATAAATGATGTTCTACGAAATTTAAAACTTCCACTTAAAGGCCGCTTATATGCTGACGATCTCGTAATATTTGGTCAAAGCAAAAACTTAAACAACCTCTCACAACTTGCACAGGGTTTCTTGTTAGATATTGACAAATGGTCAAAGGAAACTGGATTTATCTTTTCAACAACTAAAACTAAATATATAGTATTTTCTAAAAACAAAGTCAGTACACCAATCTCATTATATCTATACAACCAATCGCTACAACAAAAAGATTCGCTAAAATTGCTAGGAGTTACTTTTGACAGAAAGTTGAATTGGAAAGAACATATCAATAATCTAGCATGTAAATGTTACAGAAGATTAAATTTACTAAAAATTCTAGCACACAAGAATTGGGGTTCAGACAGGAGTACATTGCTAATTATATACAGAGCTATGATACGATCACAGCTAGACTACGCGGCTATAGCTTACGACTCAGCATCGAAATCAGTACTTAAAAAGCTCGATACTATTCATAACACAGCACTCAGAATATGCCTGGGAGCCTTTTGTACAACACCGATTGAAAGTTTACTTTGCGAAGCAAATGAATTGTCGTTAAATGATAGAAGAGCTTACCTTAGTCTAACATATGCAACAAAAATTAAAGATAATGCAAAAAATCCTGTCTATAGAAATACTTTTACCGATAATTACCCAAACGTTAATGCAAATCACCGTTCTAATAAACCTTTCTATAAAAGAATAAAAGACCATTTGCATCTGTTTGATATTGTCATACCTGAATGTCTTCCATACACATATGATCATAATCCACCTTGGATTTAAAACATACCATCATGTAACTTAGTACTTACGTCATTTGATAAAAACTTCACTAATCCTGATCTAATTATTTCCCATTTTAGAAAAATCATTAGTCGTTATAAAAATCATACCCAGATATACACTGATGGTTCAAAATCATCCGAAGGTGTGGGAGCGTCTGTAGTAACTCCAGAGAAGGTTCTTAAATTCAAACTACCTAATGTTAGTACTATCTATACAGCTGAAATGTATGCTCTCTATCGCGCCATAGAACTAATCAATCTGACAACAAACTCCAAATATATTATTTTAACAGACTCACTTAGTGCCATACAAAGCATCCGACAACTGTATCCAAAAAACCCGCTTTTAAAAAAAAAATTAAAACAGTCCTTCTTCAGGCTTATATCAATCATAATGAGATAAATTTCATCTGGATCCCATCCCATATAGGAATAAAAGGCAACGAAACTCCTGACCATAGTGCGAAAGACGCGATAGTGAGTGACGTTTCCGAGATCGTAAACACATCAGTATCAACGGATATAAAAGCTTATATAAAAAAATCAATCTTAAGTGCGTGGAAAAATAAATGGAATGTGTCGAATTCAAAATTAAAACAAGTGAAACCCAGCATAGAGGCATGGAATGTGTTACCTAAGTCAAGAAGCCAAGAAATAATAGTAACGCGCCTCAGACTCGGACATACTAGGTTAACACATGATTACTTAATTAAAAAGTGCGAACTGCCGCGATGTGAAACGTGTAATACGACACTAACAATAATGCACATACTATGTGAATGTCCCCTCTACAATCAACAACGAAGCAATAACAAGATACCAGGAACACTTCTAGAAGCTCTAAGTGCAGACTGTAACTTTAACAATACTCTGAATTTCTTGAAAGACATTAATAAGTACCACAATATTTAATAAACCAAATTGTATTGAAGTAATTGTACCTAATGTAATCCACTAATTTTTCGCTAATGGCCATTTGGTCGATGCGATTTTCTAAATAAAAAAAAAAAAAAAAAAAAAAAAACTTATGCCATTTTTTATAAACAAAACACTGTAGACGTTCGTACTACCAACGAAATCGCGTCGTTCAAGGTTAGACTTAGATGTACCGCTGGGAAATAATCGCTTAGTCGAAATAGTTTTAATGTAAAATAAATGAAGTGGTATTTAGGTGTACCGGTGGAACTTAAAGGTCGCCAAATTATAATTTCGTCTAGGATTGAAAGAGCAATGGGGGCTTTTCAACCACTAAAATGTAATTCACACAATTTTTCACTGATGATGGGCTTAATCAAGTTTTCACTGATGATGGTCTAATAGGACCAAAAACTTTCTGAATAATTGTAATCCGTTTGGATGTTTTCATTATTTTATTGTTTTTTAATAAATATACCAATTACATTTAAGGTTTTTTTATTTCATTGTAAAACTTTTTTAACTATGGTATACAGCCAACTACTGGGAATTATTCGATTTTAAGTTCTATGACTAATAACCTAATAACAAGGACAGAATTTAAAAAACCAATCAAGTTTATCATCGTCGAGTTCTACAACCCCTAGGAAATGGGAATGCACCAAAATATATTAAACACATTCATTAGTGGTTGTTGAATGATTAAGGGAGGTTTTAGTTAATTAGGTTATAATGTTAGGTATCTCGAGATAAATCGACGATGAAAACAGTAAGTTAGAAATGTATTCCAGAACTAATCACATAGTAGAAGCAAGTAATTGAGAAGTTTGAGGCGCCGCCCTCTAATGACTTTATTTACATTTTGACTGTACTTTGCTAGCGTAAAATAAAGATCATGGGTAAATCTAAGGGCAACTGGCATATACTAAATTATTTCGAATCTTTGTTACTTTAAATCCCAGACTAAATGCATAAATAAACAGGTTACGAGATGTTTATTTACAAGTTTGCTTGTAGGTGGATCGCGGGAAGGACCTTGATAATTAGGATTTATAATTCAAGTTCCGGTATTTAATTATAAAGTATGATCAAGAATTAAGATGGAAGTTGCATATTAAAACTTTAAAGAACAACTGTACTAGTAACTAAATCTCATAAAATATTGGCACATTATCAATAGACAGCAAAAATTTTGCCATCATTTCCAAGAAATATCTCTCACTTCGACCTAGCTACACACTATTTGGCAACTGCTTTCACCTCTCTTGTTAAACATATACTTAACTGCTACTTTACTGCCTTACTCTGCAACACTCTTTTCTTAATTTTAATTTTAATTTTGTTAAAGAATCCTTCTTTGTTCGAATAATATACAGTGTGGCGCACCAAAAACGAAACAGAGGCATTTACTGGCAGATAATTTCTTTTTTGAAAAAACGCTCGGACCCGTCGATTTTGTTTTCGAGGGGGACACAAAATTGGCATAAAATCACTTTAACATTTGCAGCCCCTTAAGCGGGGGTGGCATCATCCCTAAAATCTTAAATGAAAAGGGGGGTCGAATGATCCATTATTTGAAAGGTCTTTCAACTCCCTTTATAATGATGTAAAATTCATGTATTCAATTCAGTAGTTTTGGAGATTTATTGATTTAAAGTTTAAAGTAGACTTTAATAGGTACATCAAATTAGTTTGTACTTCTTTCAGAAGAAATTTGAGTAAAAGCATTTTCTTGATAAGTAAATGCTTTTATTTACTACGCCCATGGTTTATTAATAATAAAAATAGCAATTGAAGTGTCCTTTGTGACAAAAAAATTGTTTCTTGAAGAAAGATAAGTAGAGAATGCCACGTAATCTTTGTTGTTAAAATATCATTTATTGCTTTATACATAAATTAAACATGGTATATTCCACGGCAGAAAGGGTTGAAATTATTGAAATATTTTTCGGAAATAATCAGTGCGCTAATAGAACAGCACAAATTTTTACATGAGAACAATAATGTGCACCGAAAATATGTTCTAGAACTTGTAGCTAAATTTCGGGAAACTAGATCAGTCGCCAATAAAAAACGTAATATTGAAAATCCTATAAGGAACGAAGCAACAGAAGTGGGGGTTTTAGGGCAAGTTATTGTAGATCCTACATTAAGTACCCGCAAATTGCAAACTTCGTGTGGTGTTAGTCGACGTACTGTCCAACGGATTCTAAAGGCCCATAATTTTCATCCGTATAAAATTCACCTTGTACAAGAACTTAATGAAGACGATTTTGATAAGCGATTAGAATTTTGTGAAGTTATGAGTGAACGAATTACAAACGATGAACAATTTTTATTTAACATTTGCTTTTCCGACGAATGTTCCTTTTTTTTTAAATGGCGAAGTAAATCGTCATAATTGTCGATATTGGTCGGACTCTAATCCCAGAATTTACCATGAGGTACACACACAGCAGCTACAAAAATTAAATGTTTGGGCTGGCATTTTTGGCGATCATTTGGTTGGTCCTTTTTTCTTACCTAAAAATTTGACTGGTGAAATGTATTTGGAATTACTGCAAAATGCCATAGATCCTGCGCTAACAGATATAATTGAAAATCAGAATGATGGTCGATACGTTGAGAATATGTTGATGTTCCAACAGGATGGTGCCCCACCACATTACGCATTAAGAGTTCGGCATTATTTAGATCAGACCTTTCCAGGTCAATGGATTGGTAGAAGAGGTGCCGTTGAATGGCCCCCAAGATCGCCAGATTTATCACCTTTGGATTTCTTTTTGTGGGGTTACTTAAAAAGCAAAATCTATGCTACTCAGCCAACATCCTTAGAAGATTTACGGCAAAGAATTGTGAATGAGTGCCATCAAATTACTCCTCAAATATTGCAAAATGTCCAGCAACGTTTTCAGCAAAATCTTTATTATTGCATGGAAAGTAATGGTGGTCATTTTCAACATTTACTCGGCTGACAGGTCAGTTCATTCTTTATTTTTTAACAACTTTGCTGCTATGTATTGATCTCCTCTTACGATGATGTATTTAAACTTTAAATCAATAAATCTCCGAAACTACTAAATTGAAGTACATGAATTTTACATCATTGTAAAGGGAGTTGAAAGACCTTTTAAATGATGGATCATTCGACCCCCCTTTCCATTTAAGATTTTAGGGATGATGCCACTCCCGCTTAGGGGGCTGCAAATGTTAATGTGATTTTATGCCAATTTTGTTTCCCCCTCGATAACAAAATCGACGGGTCCAAGCGTTTTTTTAAAAAGGAATCATCTGCCAGTAAATGCATCTGTTTCGTTTTCGGTGCGTCACCCTGTATACTGACGATTCTAAGAACAAAGTTAGTTGCGCTGTCACGCCTTCTAAAAATATTATCAAGATCTCGACACTTTCATCAATTGGCAGTATTTACACAGCCCAGTTAATGGAAATAGTTATGAATATAGTTAACGGAATAGTCATGAACTCAATAACAACGACACGTACTTCTCCAGATATCAGATATCTGTTCTGAGTCTCTTATGTCCCCAATTACGCAATTTATCCATAACCCTACTTCGAAGGAGTTTGCTTGACGATCATCATTGGGAGAACTGACCATCAGTTCATTAATGTCTGTGTCCCGTTTTACGTTTTGAATCTTGACAAAGGCAAGGGTTTCCTGCCGAAACGTTGATTGCAATTATACAGAGTGTTTCAAACTTTGTAGATGGAGACGGTTGTATAATTTTTTGCCGAATATATTACAGTTTTCTTTATTAATTTAATAGAAGGGGTCGGTAAATATACATCAAAAGTTGAATTTTTGGTAGAGTAGTCATGATTAGGTCTTGCTGGAAAAACAAGTGGGTGTTTACGAATCATGCAAACATTTTCTAAAATATATAAAGAAGGAAACGTTAAAATCCCGTGATTTTTAAAGTAGCTTCTGCAATGTGTTATTCTACTGAGGCCAAAAAGATACCGTATTACTCTTATTTGTAATTTAAAAATAACATCAGATTGGGCAGCTGTACTAGAACCCCAAAACCATATTGAAGATGAAACTCGAACAAAGAAAAATGCGCAGCTCTTAAAGAGTCGAATGTCGAAATTACAACGATGTTAGCTTTTAATTAATATTTTTTGTTATTTTACTCGTAGTTAAAAATAGATGCGAGATAAATGCGAAATTTTGTAATTATAAAAAAAGTAAATGAGAAATTCATGTTTTTTATTTGCGAAAATTCCATACCCCTACATCTAATATATTCCTTCATGCCTATAATAGTTTCTCTTTAATAAAGTAACAACTTGTATAGGGGTGTAAATTGGGGTTGAGTTGGTAATAACTACATAATGGCATTTACTTTCTATAATTTTTGGCTTTTCCTCTGCACTTGATTAGACATGTTGAGGGATTTCAGTTTGGGTACCTGAGGTGACACAAAACATATTTTTCTTTAATACTCCTTTTTTCGTTGGTATAGTAGATAATTTGTTGGTAAGATTACTCATTTGATTAGATATTTCACTGACGTTTGAAGAGAGCCTTTCTAACCCCATCTTAATCTCAGTTGAATTTAAGTCTTGGATATGAACCTTGATAGTATCCTCGGAACGGCCGAAAAAAACTGACGATAATCTTGTTTCATCTGCCTTATAGATTTTAAAATATTGTCAGTAAAGTATTGTCATTACCTTGTTTTTTGAAACATTCTGTATATATATATATATATATATATATATATATATTTATATATATATATATATATATATATATATATATATATATATATGTAAATATATATATACATATATATAAATATATAAATATATATATATATAAATATATATATATATATATATATATATATATATATATATATATATATATATATATATATATATATAAATATATATATATATATATATATATATATATATATATAAATATATATATGTATATGTATATATATATATGTATATATACATGTATATATATATATATGTATATATATATATATATATATATATATATATGTATAAAATATATATATATATATATATATATATATATATATATATATATATATATATATATATATATATATATATATATTAAATCACTAACTTCTTGATTGACTTTTTTAAAAAGATTTATTTTACAATTAAAAGTTAAAGTTAAAGTTGTCCTATGTTAAAGTTGTCATATGTTTTTTTAATCATTTTATTTCTGCATGATTTTCTGATAGCCGCAAGTCCTTCGGTTCTTTTATTTTTTTGTCTCATTGTTTTATTTATGTTTTTATATGCTTATTAGATTTTATTCTTGTTTTTTTTTCTTTACAATATCGATGACTATTTCATGTGTGATTCCTTGTTTGCTTTTAGTAGATGTATCACCCTCCAGTTGTTTTTTATGATGTTTCTCAAGATTTTCTATAACTCTATCCATTTTTCTGTAGCTTTAAGCTGTTCTTGTCTTTCTACTTTCTAGACTTCCTTCTGTATTTCTTCTTTGATAAGTTGGCAAAGAGCAGCTTTTTAGTCTTCTTAGATGAACTCTATGTGCTTTGATGGCTGTTTTTATTTTCTTTAGATTGAGTTGCATGTCTACTAAAACAAGGTATTTGCATTATCTAATTTATCTATCATTTGCTTTATCTGTCCCTGGTTAATGGATGCTATAGCCTTATGGAATCTTTGGTTTATAACGATGTAGTTAATTTGGTTTGTTACTATGTTCTTACCGTCATCTATAGAAGCTTTCCGAAGTATATTGTTGGGGCTGATAGTTTGACCCATGTGTCCTTGATAATAAGTTTGTTGTCCTTGCAAAAATGAACTATTCTCTCCTCTCTCATTAGCTGTTCCTAGTTCATATTCTCCTACTATTTCATCTATATTTTCCTTTCCCTACAATTGCGTTGAAGTTGCCTAAAATAAAATTAACTTTTTTTTGGTTTCCTCCAGAGCATCTCCAGAGTAATAAAACACGTAGTTGTCTTATTCTGCCGCTATTAGGCCATCGAACTTCACTACATCCAAGGATAAAATCACAGCTAAACATTTATTGCGGTAATATTAAAAATGTCAATTAAAAGTTTGGAATAGCCTAAAAAATGATATAAAAAATTTAACAATTATTATCATTATTGATCATAGATTTTGCGTTATGTGAACTGCTTTCCATTGCTCCTAATGCAACATGAACTTTATCATACGTATGAGGTTAAATTACATAGAAAATAGAAAAATGGCTGACCACAGGAGATCAAGAAGACAGAAAGCAAATTTACATAAATTAGTCAGTTATTAGAAGGAGTGTACTATAATACACCTACTTAAGTTACAAAAATAACAGAGCAACTAGTCCTTAAGACATAATTGCACAACTGCTAAACATCTCTTAGGCCTTAATACAAGAATTAAAACAAATATTTAACGAATGCCCATTTGATGGAAAAATACTAAACTAATGAACAATGTGCTACTCAAGCTGCATACGTAAAAAGAGAAACAAGAATAATACCAATAATAATATTGCAATATGCGTTACACCTTATGTGGGTAAGATGTAAGTGAAAATCATCAAAGGAATGACATTAATAATATAATAAATGATGCAGTAGATAATACAACGCCGCTAAAACTGAGGGAACAAGAAATACGCATAAACCATCTGACTAAGCAAGAAAAAGTGCGCACCTGAATGAGTAAACCTCTGCATGGGCGACATCCCAATGAGATTAGCCAAGAATATGTCGAACTATTGGTTGATATCAGGAAAGATGTTTTCTGAGACTGAGGGTTTTCTACTTGCCATTCAGGATCAGGTTATTTCAACTGAAAATTACCTGAAATATATTGTTAAAGATCCTCAAGTCCAAAATGATCCAACCACGAGAAACCATCCAACATCTTACCGGAGGTTGCCAGGCGTTTGTCGGAACTTATTATAAAGAACGCTATGACTCAGTAGGAAAAATTATTCACCAAGAACTAGCTGAGAAACTGGGACTTCTCCAAACCGAACATCTTCCTTATTATCAATATATCCCTGACAGAATGTTTGAAAATGACAACTACAAGCTATACTGAGACCGCACTATGCTGACAGACCAACCAGTGGCACATAATAGACGGCATCTCATACTAGTTAATAAACTTACCAGACAAACAACACTTATTGATGTCGCGATACCTAACACCAATAATTTACGTGTTAAATACAATGAAAAAATCGCCAAGTATAGAGATCTAGAAATACAAATCGGGAGACAAGGGAGAATAGAAAGTACCCAGACAGTACCTATTATTCTTTCTACTACTGGTGTTATTCAAAAAAACCTCCTAGCGAACATAAAACAGCTGGGTCTAAATGAACATCATTATAAGGGCATGCAGAAAGCTGTACTCCTCGCGAGGTCCAGATGTGTACTAAAATTTTTGGGAGATACTCCAGCAAAACAAGTCACCTAGGGCTCGATAACACGGAAAGAGTTTCACCAGAGGTCAATGCTTTTAATACCGTAGGTATCTGAGATGAGTGAATTTTCCCCTTAGAGGGAGTGTAAGCCGTATGGCTAAATCTGGTTAATAAATGGAACTAGGGATGCCTAATATATAATGCTTTACTAAATATACATATATATTGCTTAAACAAATAGGAACCATCTTAGATTCATACCAAGTTTCCTCACTAAACATGCACCAGTTAAGGAACAACTGCATACAATGGTGGATAATAAGTCAATTGGTTGCAGTACGTCCGGGATTAGAGATTACGTTAAGATGGTTTGGTCTTATTTAACGTGTAACACTTTTATTGATCGGGTATAAAGCATGACGGCGAATTAATTAAACATTTCCATTAGTAATTTGAAGTAGCGTACATATTTATAACTTAGCAGTATGTGCCACGATTATAATAATTAAGTGTTGGTTTTGAGTTACATGAACTGCTTTATATGCGACAAACAAAATAAACTCGATCAAAAATACGAGTTTATTTTCATTAGAACACATAGAAAGCAGCTCGAGGTTGGCGTTATTTCGAATTCTATTTTTGTTGAAATCGTAGCATTTTGCAGTTAACATAGTACTGTTCTCCGGAGGCGTGACAGCCGTGCCGGAGGTATCAAGGAATTTGGATATCGGTCAAAATACTTGGGAATTCCAAGGTTGGCCAAATCCAAATTTCTAATTGGTTCGATGCAGGGAAATTCCACTTTCGCTACGTAAAACAAAGGAATTGTTTTACATAAAAGCAGGCAGATTTTCTCTCATCGGGCAGTCGAGCTTGCCTCTTCTACTGTAGACCTAGTCGGTGCTATTATTGTTCCAACTAAGTTATTGTTTTATTTCTGATTTCCTATATACCATTTTTATTTTAGCATTATTGTATATTCAGACCTTTTCAGGTTAGAATATTACATTGATCTATATTTGTTCATGTACTGATTGTTTGATATTTTATTTGATTATTTTGATTGTTTATTTTTCTTGTATTTTATGTCTAAGTTATTCTTCCGTAAGTTAAGAACACTTAGAAATATTTATCTTGCTTTTTCTGTTTAATATTTTGATTTGTACTTTGTCTAAGTAGTTCTTTCCGGTAAGTCAAAGAACTCTTAGAAATATTTCTCTGAATATTTGACTAGTTATTTTAATTGTGCGTCTAAGCCGTTCTTTTCCGGTAAGTTAAAAGAACACTTAGAAATATTTTCATAATCATTGTTGCATTATTATTTCCGATATTTTGTCTAAGATATTTTCTTCCATAGGTTAAGAAAATACTTAATACATTTGTCTCTTTCATTTTCTATTTTATGCTAAGTTGTTTCTTCCGTAAGTCAAGAAACACTTAGCAATATTTCCACATCTTTTCTGTATTTGATTTTTCGTATTTGTAAGTCGTTTCTTCCTTAGGTCAAGAAACACTTATAACTATTTGTATTCTTATTTTTCCATATTTGATTCTCTTGTTTGTTTTCACTCTAAGTTGTTTCTTCCGTAAGTCAAGAAACACTTAGAAATATTTCCATATCTTGTTTCATATTTACATATTTCATTTATCTGTATTTCTGTCCTAAGTTATTTCTTCCGTAAGACAAGAAACACTTAGGAATATTTCTGCACTTTTCTATTCTTTTTATCTTGTGTATTTTATTTTTCATTCTAAGTTGTTTCTTCCGTAAGTCAAGAAACACTTAGTCACGGTAACCGTTATTTTATACCAGTAGCTGTATTAAACCATTTTATCAGTGACAAGCAAAGATGGTCAACACCCGGTCTAATTCCGAGGACCGGAAGAAGTCCGCAGAGCCGGCGATGGGTCCTACAGGCCCAAATGCCCCCTCTCGGCAACAGTACAAGGCGCAAAGGCATACAAAATAAGCTTAATTTTTAATTTATATGCTGATTCTTATAACCATCTAAGAAAAATAAATGTGTATCCAGAAGAACTAAAGTAATCATATATAATACATTGACAAACACTATAGAGAATTAATAAATGAAAATAATCCCGGTTTAAGTAGCGTCAGACAGAAAAGATAAAAGTGTTTAAAAGAAAATATTTGGAGGTAAACTATGAAATGAAGTATGAGTAAAATGATCAAATACAGAAATATATTAAGACTTAATATTTTTCGATATCTGAAAAAGATTTTTGGGGGCCGAGGCATAATTAAAATTACAAATAAATATATGTAAATATATATATATATACCTATATATATGTATATATATATATATATATATACCTATATATGTATATATATATATATATATATATATATATATATATATATATATATATATATATATATATATATATCTATATAAAGAAGTAAACGTTAAATAGTGGGTTTGCAGCAATAAAAAATGAAACGTGTACTCTTTTAAATTTTTATTCCAAGCTTTCGGACATTGGTTATGTCCTTCATCAGGGAGAAACTTAATGAGGTTGTATCAACGAAGATGTATTATAATGTTGATAAAATTTATCATAGTCTCTCATCTTTTTTCAACATATAAAACCTATTTTTATGTTTGAAAATTTTTAAAAAATTACTGTACATCCAAAAACACTTAATTATTCTAAATAAATACATGCCATTATTCTGACAAAATTCTTTTAAATTCCGAAAGCTTGGAATAAAAATTTAATAGAGTACACGTTTCATTTTTTATTGCTGCAAACCCACTATTTAACGTTTACTTCCTTACGTTATCAGCAAATACTTCTGGTTCATTATATATATATATATATATATATATATATATATATATATATATATATATAGAAACAATTCTGTTAATGGACACCTCTCCACAAGGGAAACCTTTGCTGAATAAACAGCTTTTAGGCCACTGAACATTTCATATGTGTGTAAATAGGAAGACACCCTCGAACAGCCACTCCAGACAAAATTTGCTTCCAGTTTTTCCAAGAAATTATAATAGTTTTACCTGCCAATAATGGACAGGCGATTAAAAGATTAAAATTGGGGTTCTGAAATCCAAATATGTTCACAACTCATTGTAGCCATACAGCTAATTATATCAGTAGGTACTTATGGTCATAGAAAATATATTTTTCCTGACAACCCAAATTATAGCAAAAAAAATAATTCCTAGTGCTGAAATCTCAGTTCAATAATTGACTAATAGAAAGATAACTTCTTATAGATAGAAAGATAGTTCTTGGAATACCAACTAAAATTTATAAAAAAAACTATTTAGTTATTTAACAGATTTAGAGAAGTAATAAAAATGTTATTAAAATTTAAAAATAGTAATACTGCAAGGAGTAGAGTAATTATTGAATCTGCTTATTGTGAACTGCTTTACAAGTGGGCCATAACGTCAATCGATCATATACACGGGTTAATGTCATGGCATCCTTAAAACATAATTTGACATTGGTCTATCCATGAAATAATTTTCCTAGTCCAAGAAGTAAAATTAAGGGCTTTCTTTTTCGTAAAACGATAAGAAAAATAAACATATTTCCAAATGCTGAAATGATACTCACAATAAGTAATACTGCAATGATTAGAGTTAATTATTAAATCTGCTTATTATAAACTGCTTTTCAAGTAGAGCATAACACCAATCAAACACATACACGAGTTTATTATGACATCCCTAAAACGCAGCTTATAGACAAGACTCTTCCTTTCTAGACGAGAAAGGAACATTTAATGAACAGATTTTTGGGTCGATGTCAAATACGTCTATTAGATGTTAAAAATATTTTAAAAAATTTCGTTATATTATCAGAAATAATTAAAGTTAATTCTAAAAAGGTTCTCAGGAAACCATAAAATACCCATAGTTTCAAAAGCTGCAACAGTCACTTAAAACTTTCGCTACTATTAACTATTTTTAGAAACTAGTTTTATAGATCATTATAAAAAATATCAAAATGTTAACAAAAACTTTTTTTTTTTAAAAGGGATAATATTTTTTTTAATAAATAGAAAATTGAAACACTAAAAAATTTTTTTCTAATTAAAATGTATTTAACAAACTTAATATCAAGTATTTTCACCACGGGTATCAATGTTAGCCTAGATTCGAGCTCTAATACTAATAACAAGTCGATATATTATTTCCCGTGACAGATTCTCTCATTCTTCTCTACAGGCACTTGTAAGTTAATGATGGGTTCTAGGAGGATTCCTTCGGGCATAATTTCGATAATTTCGATATAATTAGAGTTAATTATTCTACTTCTTCTAAAATGCTTATCAGAAAAAGGTAAAATACACATAGTTTCAAAAGTTATGCATCACTCAAAATTTTCGCTACAGAAATTTTTGTTTCAAAAACAGAATATTTTTTTAATAAATAGAAAATTAAAAAATTAAAACATTTATTTCTAATTAAAATATAATTTAACAAACTTAATATCGTGTATTTTTACCACGGGTATCAATGTAGCCTAGATTTGAGCTCTAATACTGCTAACAAGGCGATCAATTATTTCCTGTGGCAGATTCTTCTCTACAGGCAATGTAAGTTCCTGATGCTAGGAAGATTCCATCAGGCATAAGGGCAGCTCTGAAAAGCACATCCCATGCATATTCAATGGAATTCATGTCGAGAAATCTCAGGCATTCCAAACAGCGAATACATTCTGTCTCAAGATAGGCATTAACATATGTGGGCAGGCGTTATCATCCATAAATACAAAATTGTTCAACCACATCTCTTTGCGATAATTTCATATGAAGTTCTAGAATCCGTGTGATAAACCTTTGTCCTATTAGAGTCCCGTCAAAAACCACCGATTACGTGCGTCCACCTGCTGTAATGCCTGTTCACAACATAAGACTGCCACCAGAGAAAGGAAGTATGTTATGAGCATATGGTAGTTGTAGAGCTCTTGTTGGATCTTTCCAAAGACGAATTCGCTAGCTATTACTATTTATGTTGATTATGTTTTTGTTTAAAAAAAAGCACAAAATTTTAAATCTGCTAAGGGAGCTGCATGTATTCTTAAGCCCACTGGAGGCGCTGCAAAACATGTCTAGGTTGTAGCTAAGGAACCCTTATTGGTCGATGACTCCTTAAATCTGATTCTAAAATGATTTTTCCTATTGTACTCCAACTCCTTTCTGACTCCTGTAGCATGCATGAAGTCTCCTTGGGGGGCTGAGACAGACATAGAAGAATTTTTTTAAATGACAATTCTGATATATCTATTAATTTTATTGTTCATTTGTAACTCAGAGTGCACCAGATCGAGCTCTACTCTGTATAGAATTTGTTTCCAGAAACTAATTCCATATCCGTTAGACATCACTATGAGAAACAACCGCTCTTTCCGACACGAACCGCTGTGAATGGCCTTGTTTAACTAAAGCAATAATGCTTGCCGGTCCAACTCACAAATTAAATTACGATTCATTATAAATGACATTTTCACAAATCTTACCAAAATAAATTTCTCAAATGTTTAGACCTTCACAAAACCAGACCAATTGAATGGGAATTTAAATAAAATAGAAAAAAACCAAAAAAGGTGTATTTTATATGAAAGAGGACTATTAAATATATGATAAGGACACAGATTTAAAAATGCTTTAAAAACGTGATTACGAGGGATGGATTCCTACTCGCAGGAGGAACATTTTAGGATTTCTTTTTCCTGAAATTTGTAGCAAAAGATTATTTCCAAATGTTGAAATCTTATTGGGCACTTCATGTTATATAGCTAACTAGTGTTGTATTAATTTTTATATTATTTTTAGACTTTAATACTATTTTTTAGTCACTTGATATTGTATATTGCTGATGACCTTTTATATTTTAACATTTTATATAAGTAACTGGAGTTAACTAAGACCTATATATTCTTAGTACCACTTTAAATGAATATTTTATGTGTGTGTGTGTGTGTTTGGTGAGTTGGCTTGGAAACTAGTCCTTTAGCCACAGAATTGTAATGTAAGATATTAGTTTTTAAATAATGTAACCAACTTTAAATAAAAAGTTACATATTAGTTCGTATACTTCTCTACTATCTAAAGAGAGTAAATGGGTGATGTTTATGGGAGTCTGAATTTTAAGTTCTGATAGTTTTGAATACAGCTGATCTGTTTCATACCTATGTTTATCGCACTTAAAAAGAATATAGTTGATGTCACATTGTGATATATTATCGCATGAGCATACCCCAAAAGGGATAATATTTAACTTAGCCAAGTGAGCTGGGAATGCACCGTGATTAGTTTTCAGTCGTGTTATTGTGGATGTCAACTTCTTTGGCATTGCATATTTGAAAATATAGTCAACATCTTGAGGTAAGGTAGGGTGGATAGTATAATATTGATTATTTGAATTCGTTGCTATGTTTTTTCTTTTTTTTTTTCCAATTTATAAAAATTTTGTTATAATAATGTTGTTGTAAGTCCTTCAATGTAAATGTGGGAATATAGAGTCCAACATGGGTCGCATCTTTAGCAAGCTGGTCAACCAGTTCATTTCCCTCGCTACCAATGTGACTTTTAACCCAAATAACTGTAATATATTTACTATATGTTTTATTTTTAATAGCACAAAGAATATTATTTCTTTTATGTTGAGTCATATCTGAGTTTATTCCTTTAATGACCGACAATGAATCTGATAATATTACTGCTTTATTTAAATTGTGTGAATCTAGCCAATCTAATGCTTTTTCGATAGCTACCGCTTCAGCAGTATATATTGAACAATGCGATGGAAGTTTAATTTTCAAAGATTCGCTTTTATGTGGAATGTAAACTGCCCAACCTCTGGCACCATCCTCTTTTTTGGAACCATCGGTATACATTATTACGTGATCGTTATAGTCACTCAATATGGATCTAAGTAAGACAAAGTTTATTTGTGGGGATTCTGTGTACTTTGGTATTATGACTTTTGGTTTATTTAATGTTACCTGAAAATTAGCTTTATATATTGGTAATCTTTTTTCTTTGCCATAGATATTAGGATACTCATTAGTTTCTAAGAAAGCATCAGCAAGTGGAGGAGAATTTTTTATGCGCCAGTATTTATTTAAGAGGTTTTCAATAGATAACTCATACAATTGCTAACAATATTGCTAATTGCTAACAATAAGATAATGCATATAATTCTCTTCAAAAAACACTGTTTATGCTCTGCTTCATTCTTATAAATATATCGAAATAAATGGATGTCAAGTCGAAGTAAGAAGATTAATTTCTTCAGTCCAGAGACTTCTAATATCTAATGCATGTCCTACAATCCCGAACGAAATAATTAAACAAGAATGACAAAAAATTAGTATTCACACTGTATCTAAAATGACTTTTCTTCAAGTTGGTATGTCTGAAAGTGAGTACAGTCATATTCTGAGCTTTAGAAGGTAATCATTTGTTACACCCCTGGAAAATATGTCTATTCCTGACTCTTTTGCCATAACTCATGATAATACTTTCTACTGGGTATTTCTCTTCATATACGGATTCAGTTACTCCAAATGTAAAAAAACAGTGGTCATACTAATTTAACTACCCTCTTGGGTTCAATCCAAACCACATCATTATTATCTAAACCTCATGAACTTAATGATACCCCTTCAACTCCCTTCTCAGATTCAACTCAAACCACATCGTCGTTATCTAAACCTAATGATAAAATATATCAATCTACGGAAACCGACCTTATCCAAAACATATCTAAAGACAATCCACACACTTCGTCTTCTACTTCCAAAACAAAATCACCAGCTGTAAATAACACTGAAAATAATACTTAAATCGACCTCATCCAAAACATGTCTAAAGATAATCCAAATACTTCGTCTTCTTCTTCCAAAATATCAGCACCAGCTGTAAATAACACTGAAAATACTACGACACTAGAAACAATAATAACCTTAAATAATGCAGTCAACTAACAGCTAAAAAGACATAACATATCGTCTCCTGAAATTAACGAAGGCAACCCAAAAACCGACTCATCCGTTTTTAATACCCCTAAACATAAAAAACCAAAAAAAAAAAACCGAAAACCTCTTCCAAAACCCCCCGCGAGGATGTCATTCACTCCCTAGAATCCATCAAAACCAAAATCGAAAATAGATCACCTCCATTTATACTAAATTTTATTGAAATATGTGATTTTATGGAAAATGTTTTAAACTCTCATAACCCGAATTAACTTCTAAAGATTACTCCAATGAACCAGAGAAACTAATCCAGATCCTTAATTTTGTTTGTTGTTACACACAAAATTCTAGATTAAAAATTAATATCACCCGACTAAAGAAAAACATAAACCCTAACCCTTTTTCAGCTGATAAAACTGATGAATCATCACTAGTTGAAGGATAATCAAGGGCTGACTAATGAGTTTTATACCCGCTATAAACAGTTAAAACTATAAATCGGCCAGCTTTTAATTCTGTGTCTTCAAGAAACTCACTTCAAACAAAATAACATAAGTTTAAAAAATTTTCAATGTTTAAAAAAAAAAATCGATATTTTCACCAGAGCTGATTTGAAAACTAAACCGATCGCGCTAAGTACTAATCTTGAAGCTTTAGCTGTCTCTATTAGCTATCATAAAAAGATTAACATAACATTTATTTACCACACAATAGTAATCTACATATGCACGAATTAAATAACCTTATAGACAAAATTCCACATTTTAAATTAATTTTAGGAGATATGAACTGCCACCACCCGTTATGAGGAAGTCACATGAAAGAAACTAATAAATACGGTAACTTATTGAAAAACCTAATTTATTGTTCTGATTTATTGTTACCTAATGCAGGGAATCCAACTGGATTTATTTCTTATAACGGTTCATTTTCTGCCATTTATATATACTTATGCAGTCAATCACTCTCAACTACATTGTCATGGAACACTTTGAACTCATTATATAATAGTGACCACTTTTCAATTTCTATAACATCAGATCACATTCATCCCCTTGATTTCCCAATATATCAGTCCTGGAAATTAAAAAATGCAAATTGGGTATCCTATCAGTCCTATATCAATAATAAACTTGAAAATTTCCATTTAAGCAACGATATAAACCATGATATCACCTCTTTAAATAATATTATTATAGAAGTAGCTTTAGAAAGTATAGGAAAGACAAATCCTGTAAAAGGCAACCCGTACCTTGTTAGAATAGTGAAATTGCAAAAGCCCTCTTATCTTGTAAATATGCCTTTAAAACTTAAATAACATAATACAGATGAAAACTTACTTAATTTTTAAAAACTCAGAGCTGAATCAATATATCTTATGACAGACAGGAAATAAGATACTTGGAAAGACTACGTATCGTCCATAAATTCATCAACACCTTCACAGGTTATTTGGTCTAAAATTCGGAAACTTAAAGGTACTAAGGTCCTTTAGGCATATAAATGCACTGCGATATAATAAGGAGATCATGACCTGTAAAAAAGCTATTGGTGAAACTTTATCCGAAGTATACCAAGAAAATTCTAGCGACCAAAATATAACGCAGGAATTATTATTACATAACCAAATATAGAATTATTCAAAATCGTTGGTTAAGAATCTGGTGATCCATTAAATGCTACCATAACTCTTCAAGAACTAGAATACTCTATCGTAAACTCTAAAAATACATCCCCAGGACAAGATGATATTTCACCAATATTCATAAAACACCTACCTTTATGTTTGATGTTTTTTAAAACATAAATTTCCAAAACTCTGGTCTCGGTCAATAACTATTCCCATTATTAAACCCAATAAGCCCAAAGAGATACCCTTATAGTACAGTCCTATTTCTCTTACATGCAACATGTGCAAAATACTGGAAAAAATTTTGAATTTCCGTCTAACATGGTATTTAGATCTCCTTACCCCATTTCAGAGTAGTTTTCGCAAGGGACGGTCTACATTAGATACTCATATTTCACTACAAACCTTAATCCATGAAGCCTTTGCAAACAATGAGAAGTTGATTGTAATGTTCTTTGACATAACCCAGGCTTTTGATAGGACATGGAAACACTCTATACTAGCAACACTTAATAATTATGGAATTCAAGGCAACATGCTTGCTTTTATAAAAAATTTCTTAAGTAATCGTTGTATACAAGTTAGAATAAATGAAATTACAAATTCTCAAAAAATGCTAGATATTGGAATCCCACAAGAATCCATTTTAGGTCCAACCCTATTTTTAGTGGCTTTTAATAGCATCATAAATGTAATTAGAGCTCCTATTAAAGCTAGCATTTACGCGGATTTTATTTTTATTTACACCAAATCTAATAACCTAGTTTCAGCAACAAATATATTACAACTTATGTTAAATCGACTTCAAAACTGGGCATTACAAACCGGATTCAATTTTTCTGCAGAAATAACTCAATACGTAATTTTTAGTAAAAATATCACTCACCATACAATTAATTTAACATTAAATGATTTATTATACCTATAAAGCAGTCAACGGAAGTAAGTTTTTTAGGCCTAACTTTAAATCAAAAATTAAATTGGAATGTGCATATTAATTTATTACAACAAGCATGCCAAAACCGGTTAAACACACTGTTAATAGCCGTTCTAAAGGGCCCTTTTAGGTCAAAATACGTATTAGCGGATACACAGACGCACTGTACGTGAAATCAAATCTTAACTGTATTTTTCATTTTATTCCGATATACTCTGTACGAGTTCTAAAAACCAAATTTGCTAAGGATTTATGCTTAGTTGAGGAGACATGTTGTGGAATACAATTTTTAGATTCTCCATGTCTCTATTAACATCTTTATCAACGTCTGTTTTGCCTTGCAATTCTTAGAAGGCACAGATTAAAGCAAAAATATGAATTTGATTTCGAAAATTAGTTTACGGATTTTAATACTTAAAATATTATCTAATAAATTTTGGGGTGCCGATTGTAAAACATTAAATACCTTTTACAAATCACTTATTAGAAGTAAATTAGATTACGGTTGCTTATCTTACGGTGCTACAAGCAAAACTGCTTTAAAAAAACTAAATAGCATACAATCTACAGCTTTGAGATTAGCACTGGGTGCCTTCAGAACTAGTCCTATTAGTAGCTTACAAGTTTTAGCGAGAGAAACACCTCTGTATATTAGACGCCAATAACTATCCCTAAACTATATAGGGAAAATATCGGCATAGAAACAACATCCAGTATTCTCCCAAATTTGCCATCCCAGTATTGGTTCTACAAAACTAACTAAAAATAGTACTCCCCTTATAGAACGAATAAAATCTTCTAACTTTGATATGGATAAGCTAAATCGATATCTACAAGTCAGTGTAAATTTGCCTCCATGGACAATCCAACCGCTTACCATTGACTTAACCCTCACAAAATACCCCAAATCAACTACAAATCCAATTTTCAATAAACAGTTGTACTCCGAAGTGATATCTCATTATCCTAATTATCTCCAAATTTTCAGTGCTGCCTCTAAAGCTCATGACGGACACATATCCATACCTACAAACTGCTGCATCCTTACAGGCGAAACCACAGCCATTTTGGCAGCCTTAATTTTCTTCAAAACGCGTAGTGAGAATAAATGTGTCATCATGACTGACTCATTAAATGCTCTATTAGGTGTAAAACAAATAAACCCTACAAATCTAATATTTTGGGTTATGAAATATGAGATAAATATAATTCAATCAACTCAAAAAGAAGTAGCATTTATCAGGATATAGTTATATACACAAACAAATCAAGAAATTACCCATACTCCGATCTCAAAAACCTATTTTTTTTTATTTAGAATTTCCGCATCAACCATTAAAGGGTATTAGCGGGTTTTACAAATTTTACAGTTGTTATCAAATATAGGTACTAATTACAAATTGCGTATTAAATTACAAATAATAAGAAATTACCAAATTACAAAATTATATATATATATATATATATATATATATATATATATATATATATATATATATATATATATATATATATATATATATATATATATATATTGTTGTACTTTTGAATGTCCATAAGCAATAAAAAACCGATATACAAATTTTATTACTTAAATAAATGTATGAGACAAAATATGTATTTTAAGTTGTTCGAAGAATTGTTCATTAGGCCTCAGAGACAAGACTTTCAAATATTATCGATAAGAAATTTAAATAAGTCGGTTATTGTGGAATGGATTTACCCGGAATAAAAGTGTATATAGAAAGTGTTTAAACAATAGACCGGGATTTGCGGTGGTTTTTCTCCCCGAAAGATTATATCGGTAAAAGTTTATTAACAAAAGACATTGAATTGAGAAACAGGTATCGTTTGTAGCTATTAGTAAGAAATATTTGTAAAGCAGATAGATTTAGTTGGAATAATTAAAGAATGTTGTTTTCTGGAATTACCCGAATGACGTTTTATAGAGAGAGTTGGTTGGTAACGATATACGTCACAGAGGTGGATGATTTTTATTGGTCAATTTTTGAATGCAAGGAGGTGGTGGTTTTGACTATGATATAGGAGAGAGGAAAAAAGTTAGTTAGTCAGTTTTCGTTGTCCAAGAAGGAAGGAGCTTTGTGATTTGTGTTTGTTTGAAGTCCCGAAGACGTAATTTACCGGGTGTGTTTATTTGCTGTGTAAAAGCTGACCAGTGTGAGGAACGGGGTACAGAGAGATAGAAAAACCAAAGGGTATAAGAATATTAATATCAGACGAAGCCGGAAACATTTGGAGTTATAAACAGGCGCGGAGATTGGCTCAAAAGGAGGCTGCATAGACTAACACGAGTTGTTGGGTTTGCATATACAAGGACAGATAGGAGAAAGGTGTACGTCATCTGGACCACAATAGGAGCAGAAGCAGAGAAAGGATTTTTTTTTGAACGGAAAGTTCATCGTCCATTACATCGACGATTTATTAATTTTTTCACAAGATATGCAGAGTCATGTGGAACATATCAAAATAATTTTGAAAGAATTGGACACAGCGGGATTAAAACTAAACATTGAAAAATGTCAATTTTTTCAAAAGGAAGTGATTTATTTGGGTTTCAAACTTGACACCGAAACTGTAAGTCTAGCCAAGGACAGAGTAAAGCTCATTGATGAATACCCAAGATCAACAAATCTAAAAACATTGCGAGGGTTTCTCGGTACGATAAATTATTTCAAGAAATTAATTCCCGATTTAAGCCAAAAAGAAATTCCTTTAATAAAATTGTTAAAGAAAGGGACAAAATGGAATTGGAAAGAAGAACAGGAGGAAGCTTTCAAAATATTGAAACAAGAATTTGCTAAAGGAACGAAAATATATCACCCTATTTACAATTTGCCGTTTATACTCCGTACGGATGCGTCGATACAGAAATTTGCAGGAGTGTTGTCGCAAATACAAAACGGCCAAGAGGTTCCGATATATTTTATATCTCGAGTGACTAAAACACATGAGAGAAAATACAGTGTCACCGAGTTGGAATTCGCCAGTGTACTATTTTGCGTAAACAAATTAAGGTTTTACTTATTGGGAGCTAAATTCACCATCGAAACGGATCATGCAGCATTGATACACATCATGAAGAATCGATTGGTAAATAACAGAATACACAGAGGCATTCTGCTCTTACAAGAGTATGATTTCCAATTTCGATACATCAAAGGGAAAGACAACATAATAGCTGACGCTTTAACACGGGACGAAGATACAGGAAAAAAGGAGACAATTACATTACATGTGGGATTGAATATATTGACACAAGACGAAGGGATATTTTCGTTAAATGAGATAAGGACCGACCAGGAAGGCCTAGAAGAAAGAGAAAAGAGAAGAGCAGAGCTAGAAAACGAGATATTTTTTAAGAGAATAGACGGAAAGGAATTATATTTAGTGACACCGACATTGGCAGAAAGAATCATAAAGAAACTACACGAGGAAAATGGACATATTGGCAGTAGAAAGGTATGGCTGGTGTTTAGGAAAAACTACATCAGTCGACAAGATTACCGAATTGCAAAAGAGATCACACAGAAATGCGAAGTATGCCAGAAATACAAGAGCAGGAATTTTAAAAACGAAAATATTGCAAAGAGCATTGTATCCCGGAACAACCTGGACATTATAGCCATCGACATGTTAAGCGATCTAATTGTGACCACGCAAAGGAACAAGCATATTCTGGTGATGGTGGATATGTTCTCAAAATACGTGAAATTATATAGTTGCCGCACCACAAAAGGGGAAGAAATATTGAGAAAAATAGACAATTTCATCGCTACGGTAGGAACCCCAAGAAAAATTTTACTAGACAATGCAACGTACTTCCGAAATGATCGTTTCAAGGGACAGCTTAGAGAACGGGGAATCGAGACGAACTTTGTAAGCATCAGGCATCCCCAAAGTAATCCTTCTGAGGGATTTATACAAGAGGTAACGAAATTTCTTCGCATTGCAACGGATGGTCAACATCGGCGATGGGACAGAAAATTGGGAGAAATAGAGATGTACCTAAATTCCATGCCAAGTACAGTAACGAAAGAAACACCAGAATACATCATGAAAGGCGTCATGCCGATAAGACCGTAAGAAGATCCAGAACAAAGAGAGTATGAGTATGAGAGAGGTGTCTGTTTTGTAGGTGATAAAGTGCTAATTGTGTTGCAGGATAGAATGTACTGGATATATTTGACTCAAGCTCTGAAGAACAGATAAAGAGTCATCAGTAATGATAAGAAAGTTTGAGCTTGCATGACTCTTACACATAGCACCCCTAATAATAAAGTGGCACAAATCAAAAAATATGATTTTGCAGAAAACGCAAAAAACGTTTCTATAATTACAGTTATCTCTCTTGTATCGTTGTTAGTGCCGAACCTATAATACTTCTGAGACAATATATTTCACTGAAAGGAACCTTGTAGTTTTTAGTGTAATCTGTGAAAATTTCGTATAATGTAATACTTTTGTTATAATTCAAATTTTGATATTTTTAGTAAAAAGAAACTTGTGTCACTTTAGTACTAAAAATTTTTTGAATATGAAAGTATTTTTAACAAATGTGCCAATTTATGATTGAAAGTGAAGTTAGAACATAAGGACGTTTTCGAAATACTGCTGTTCATTATTTTAATTTAAAATTATCTATTGTTATAAAATATAATGTGTCAGTTTACTACTACCTCAATGCACTAAAATTAATGTTAGGTTTTTAGTACCTACAAAAATTAATAAAGTATTTATCATAGGTGGATAAAATGAAAGACGAAAAGGTTAGACAAACAAAAATGATTTATTTCTGTAGACTAAATAAACATTGGGCATCCACGAAAAAAGTGTTTACAAAAAATTGGCAAAAGTAAAAAAAATTATTTAAGCATAAGTTTGTAAAATTCTGCATAATAATTGGGAATCAGATTCTTGGAAATTAATTCTTGGAGATCTTTTTTCTTATTTTCACCTAATTCTATTTTTTTCTCATATGCGCGTATGGAAATTATATCCTTCAAAAGAGGCAGTTTCTTTCTTTTGTTTCGTACGTTAATTTCAAGAAAAGTGTCCTGTTTATACGATGTTTTATAAAAAAGGCCAAAGATTCCTTTTAATCACTTTTTCAATTAGACTGTGCACATTGTCACCTTCATTTTGGCTATGACCCTTAATCAGAAACATATGTGTTATAACTTTAAAATTGTAGTGAGTTACTGCATATAAATATAAAGTGGCAATAATTTTATTTTTATTTTGTCCACAGCAGTTGTCCAAGGAAAGGTTACTTCTGGTTCTTTCTCTGAAAAGTTGGCATTTCTGGAGAATATTTCAAAATACTTCATTATAGAAGACCCGATTTCAATGCAATAACGTTTTGCATCTGTTTAGTTTCAATAGAGACAATGAACATCACTATAGGCTTTTTAATATTTGGATTTATTTTATTTAGTTCAACCAATGTTCCAGAAATGAACATATCATTTTAAAATACAAAATAAAAATATAGTTCTTTACACTTTTCTTAGTGTAGAATAAGTAAAATATTCACTAATATCAAGTTTGCTAGCCGACTTAACGGCGCCACAGCCTCTTAAATAGTTTTCACACCTAAATACAAGAGGGGTAATCTACACTTTTACGCACCAAATTTTATATTATTAGTTAGTTCTCACAGATCGCCCTTGAGGCATCGGATTTTAAATTCACTCTCAATTCACGTATAAAATATTTCTCTACGCCGAAATCGGGCATTTTTTCTCATAAATACGGTTTTCTCTTTTACGTGTGATAAAGAAAGAATTTTTTGATACTGTATAGTCAGCTAGAGCCGTGTTGAGGCTTGTATACTCTAAAAATAGTTAATTATAAGTCGATAAACTAAAGGTGATTTTATTTCTCTGGAGCAATATTTGCTCACCTTAACAGTCCTTATCCTTCAACGGTCACTGAAGAACCAAACCTATGGAGATACATTCATTCACAAGTCCTTTGAAGTAAGGCTTGGAATCAAAAGATTTCCACCCCCCTCTTATGCACGGAGCCAGTTACAAGGCTCCCACTCATTTCGTGGTCCTATCGAGCACAGATTATTTGATGAAACAGGACTGAAGAAAGAAAAGGATTACACACGCCGGAGAGCAACAGGAAGAAAGAATAATGGTTTCTCGTCCCTAGAAGAAAGATTGCACAAGTTGACCTTCGTTCAAGATTAGACACGTGTGTTTTGTGAAAAGTGCGTTATGTGCTGGTAAGCGACAGCGGTAATTAAATTGGATACTTAAAAAACATTTGGTGAGGTTAAAACTCTTTCTATATTTTCTATAGTTACTGCATGCACGTAATTTATATTGATAGACATTTGTCTCGACTTTTATTTGTTTATTAATATTTATATTAACTAATGGCTTTGATTTGACAACAGATCTTTCTTCTCAATATCGCTAAAGATAGCTGACAATTGTTTATTATACAGATTGTCTCACAGCCCGCTCTCACGAATAATATTTGTTTATCACTCTAGTAAAAATACTCTATTAAAATTAAAATCGCGTCTTAGTTAAAAAAGACATTTACACTAAACAAAATCATTCACTCTTATTTGTCGCTCAGCATATATTTGCAAATAAATTCACTTTAAATAAAAAATGTAAGCTTTAAAGAAAAAGCGCAAATCACTTAAAGCATCAATTACACGTATCTCAGAATGGTTTATAGCCAATAAAGACACAGAAAACGAAATACTTGATTTTGAAAATAGGAAAGAAAAACTTTTTAATTTTTTCACACAATATGAACAAATTCAATTAGAAATCGAACAGACTGATGACAGCGACCAACAATCAGCTGATCGAGCAAATGTTGAAGAAAAATACTTCAACACACTCAAAGGTTTGCAAAGAAAAATAATAGAATTAAATTTAACAGAAAATAAAGTACCTAGCTCAAATAATAATGCTGTTTCCAGTGCGAGGCTGCCTGAAATTAGCATGAAAACCTTTACCGGAAATTTCTCAGAATTCAATGAATTCTTTCAACTATTTGAAACTCTGATCACAAACAATTCAAGTTTAAATAATGTACAAAAGTTTATATATTTAAAATCCTTCCTCAAAGGAGAACCTTTAAACTTAATTAGCAGTATCGAAGTAGTAGATGCAAATTTTGCTATCGCTATAAAAACCCTAAAAGAAAGATATGATGACAAATCACGAGTGACTAGTACTCTTATAAAAAAGCTGTTAAAGTCTCAATCTCTAGTTAAATGCACTCCTCAGGTACTAAGAGATTTTCTTGTACACACGAAGCAAACGCTTCAAGCTCTTAGTAATCTCGAAGTTCCAATTGAACATTGGGACCTCCTTTTAATAGAAATATTTTTAGAAAAAATAGATTTTGCTTCTCACAAGGCTTTTGAATATGAAGTAGGTTCTAAGAATGTTCCAACACTCAAACAATTTTTTGAATTTCTAGAAAAAAGATGTGATGTTTTAGAGAAACTTAATTACACTGAAACTCAGTCAAAGTTTAATAATAAAGTCACTCAAAAAACTGCTCATATTTCCACTATAAATAATAATAAATCTAGCTATGAAAATTGCATATTTTGTAAACAAACTGGTCATAAAATATATCAGTGTAACTTATTTAAAGACACAAATTCTCGAGAAAGGTTTAATTTTGTAAAGCAAGCACAGCTTTGCAGAAACTGTTTTGGCACTAAGCATTTTACTGATAAATGCATCTCTAAATACACATGTAAAATTTGCAATAAAAAGCACAATACACTTCTGCATGAAGAAAATAATTTTTCTCACACTCATCAAAATAATTTATTCTCTCCCACTCGAAGCAATCAAAGTTCTTCAAATTCACATGATGGTAATCAAAGTCACGCCAATAGGCAACAATCACACTTTAATGCACCACAAACCTCTCAATCGTCCGCAAGTATACAAGGTGATTCACAAACTCGCCATAGTGCACCACATATCTCTCAAAGTCATTTTCATGTTCCTCAAAGGAGTAATAATGCCCAAGTTACTCAAACAATTAATTCTCCACATTCATATAATGAATCACCAAACACTTCTACTCACTTAAGCACTCAGACAAATGAAAATTGTCTACTCTCAGACACGCAAAGTCAAAATTCATCTTGCATCTCTTCTCTCTCCACTTTCAATCCAAAAAACGAAGTTTTGCTAGCCACAGCGCTGGTAACAATTTACTCTAAAAGTGGACAACCTGTACACGCAAGATGTCTTCTCGATAATGGATCTCAATCGAGCTTTGCAACAAAGGATTTAGTAAATAAACTAAATTACTCTACCACTAATAAAAGATTACAAATTTCCACAATCTCTCAAAATTGTTCCATCTCAAATGAAATGGTAAACATTGAATTTTTTCCATATAAAAACAATGATATGAAATTTGAAGTATCATGTGCAGTTTTGGATAATATTACGTGTAAAATACCTCAGGTACCTCTAGATCGTAGCAAAATAAAAATACCAGATGGCATAAAGCTCAGTGATCCCTCTTACTCCTCCCCAGAGAGAATCGATCTCTTATTAGGTGCAGAAATTTACTGTGATCTATTAAAGGATGGTTTAATTCATATTGGAGCAGGTCTTCCAGTGCTTCAAAACACTCATTTAGGATATGTCATGTTCGGTAACTTATCTCCACAAGTTTCATCTAAGAAAAAGATGCACTCTCACTCAAACTGTAACTATTCACACTCGAATCATATTTCTTTATTTGTTCAATCTCACACTGAAGAAGAAAATATAAATAATCTTCTCCAAAGGTTTTGGGACATTGAAGAAGTTCCCGAAATAAAGCATTTAAGTCCTGATGATGAAAAGGCTGAGAAAATATTTAAAGCCACAACACAAATCCTACCGAATGGACAGTTCCAAGTAGATTTACCCCTATGCACGCCTAATGAAAATAATAAATTGGGCGACTCTTTCCAAATGGCGCGAAGGCGATTTCTAAATTTGGAGAACAAATTCTCAAAAAATGAGTCTCTTTACAAACAATATAAATCTTTTATAGACGAGTATGTTGAATTAGGACATGCAAAATATGTTCCGTTGTCTCTGCAGAATGTACACTCAGAAAACAAATATTTCTTGCCTCACCACAGTGTAGAAAAAGACACTTCTCTCACAACTCGTTTGCGCGTAGTTTTTGACGCATCCATGAAAACCACTTCTGGTTTTAGCCTTAATGATATTATGTTAAAGGGTTATACCACACAACCAGAACTATTTGACACTTTAGTCAACTTTAGACTCTTCAAGTATGTATTCACATCTGATATAAAAAAGATGTTTAGACAAATCAGAATAAACCCCAACCAAACTTTCTTATTAAATATTTTGTGGCGCAACTCTCCCTCGGAGCCGTTAAAATGTATACAATTGGAAACGGTTACCTATGGAACGAAACCAGCTACCTTCCTTAGCACACGATGTTTAATTGAACTTGCAAACATGCATAAGGAAGAATATCCTCTCGCTCATGATATGCTCATTAATTTTTACTATATTGATGACATATTATATGGTACAAATAGTATTGAAACACTCACACTCGCGCATGAGCAAATCACTGCACTGCTACAAAAGGCAGGCATATCTCTTCACAAATGGTGTTCAAATTCACCACAATTTTTAGAAAATATTTCACAATTTTCAACTGACTCTACGTATGTTATATCTTCAGAAAATCATTCCAATAAAATATTAGGTCTTTGTTGGGACTCTAAATTAGATAGTTTCTCTATTTCAGTGCCAGAAATCGAAATACAAGATTCCTACACTAAGAGACAAGTGCTCTCGATAATCGCAAGTTTTTTCGACCCCAAGGGATTAATTAATCCTGTAATAGTAACTGCAAAAATAATAATGCAAAAAATTTGGCTTTCAAAAATTCAGTGGAATGAAAGTTTAGACTCTACACTCTTAAATGAATGGTTAAATTTTCTCAAGCATATTTCAGCACTAAAACATTTAAAAATTCACAGACCTTTTTTTATTGAAAATTATATATGTACTATACAAATACACGCATTTTCCGACGCTAGTGAAAAGGCATACGCCAGCTGCATATATATTAGAGTTACTTATAGCTCAAGAAATGTCTCTTCCACACTCATCACCTCTAAAAGTAGGGTAGCTCCAATAAAAACATTAACTTTACCTAAGTTAGAACTTATGGGTGCTGTTTTATGCAGCAAACTCACTAAAAGAATAGTTGAAATTCTAAATAATAAATTAACTCAAATAGACTCAATAAACTACTGGACGGACTCAGAAATCGTACTTGCTTGGTTAGGCTCACATAGCTCGAGATGGTCACAGTTTGTTGCAAATAGAGTTTCTGAAATACAAGGAAACCCACAATTTAAGTGGCGATATATAAAGTCAAAACAAAACCCCGCAGATATTGCGTCAAGAGGCATGTCTGCTCCTGAACTTCTAAACTCAAAATTTTGGTTTCAAGGTCCCTCATTTCTACTTTATTATGACTTAGATTTAACTTCTTATGATTCAAAACCAAATGTAAGTAAAATACCCGAGGAAAAGAAAATAGTTTATCTGGCACAAGAAAGTCCAATAAGTTTCATTGAAAATTTATCTCTCAAATTTTCAAACTTCTCAAAACTACAACGCAGTATCACACTTATTCTCAGGTATATTCACAATTTCAAGTTTCCAAATGAAAAATATGTTGGACCCTTCTCTGTTTCAGAATTAAAAAATGCTGAAAATTTAATAATAAAACTTTTGCAAAAGGCACACTTTTTTCGAGAATTTTCTTGTCTTAAAAATAAGGAGATAATTTCAAATAGAACAATTTTAAAACTCAACCCATTCATAGATAATCAGCAAATGATTCGTGTAGGTGGTCGTCTAAGGTACTCAGACGTCCCATATGAACAGAAGTACCCATTACTTCTACCCTCTCATAATCACATAGTAAAATTAATGCTGCATAGAGAACATATAAGATTATGTCATGCAGGCCCTCAAAATACTCTTTCCAATTTTTGTTTAAGATATTGGTGTCTAAATGGTCTCAAAGAAACTAAAAGAATAATTAATAAATGTCACGATTGTTTTAAATTTAAAGCAAAGACAGCCACACAGTTAATGGCTGATTTACCACGAGAACGTTCATGTTTCTCCCCTCCATTTACCAATGTTGGTCTAGACTTTGGTGGTCCATTTCTTATAAAAAGCTCCAATTTAAGAAAGGCTCCAAAAATAAAATCCTACATAGCGTTGTTTGTATGTATGGTTACTCGTGCAGTGCACATCGAATTAGTCACAGGTCTCTCTACCGAAAGTTTCTTACTTGCTTTAAAAAGATTCATCAGTAGGAGAGGCTGTCCACAAATTATCTACTCAGATAACGCCACTAATTTTCTAGGAGCTAGAAATCAGTTGAGGGAAGTTGCACTATTTCTTAAACAAAAGGAAACCTCTGAGTCCATATTCAATTTTCTCTCCTCTTCTGAAATCCAATGGAAACTTATTGTAGCCCATTCTCCGCATCATGGTGGAATTTGGGAGGCAGCCATAAAAAGTGCCAAATATCACATTTTAAGGCTTTTAGGCAATACCACTTTAACTTTTGAAGCCTTTAGCACAGTTCTCGCACAAATAGAAGCAGTACTAAACTCACACCCTCTTTGTGCTATGTCAAATGATCCAAATGACTTTAACACATTGTCTCCAGGACATTTCCTAATAGGAAAACCAATTACGTCATTTCCTGAAGAGATAGTGACGGAAATACCTGACAATAAATTAACAATTTGGCAAAACTACATGAAGATTCAGCAATCATTTGCCAAACGCTGGAAAATTGATTACCTTAATCAACTTCAGAATCGCCCCAAGTGGTTAACACCACAGAAGAATCTTGAAGTTAACGACTTAGTTCTATTAAAGGAAGATAAAGTTCCACCCCTACACTGGCCATTGGCAAGAATTGTTGAATTGTTTACTGGTAAGGACGATAAGGTCCGTAGTGTTAAAATAAAGACTAGAGATGGATATTTTAACAGACCCATTACAAAACTCTGTCCTCTTCCTGTGGACAAAGTAGAAAATTAAAATTTTAAATTTTGTCACATTTATATGTATTACTCTAGTTTAGGAATAGTTATTTCTTAAATTACATTTAAGTTAAGTTTGCTTACTTTCTCAAATCACTCTTTCTTTCGTTTTGAAGTAAATACTTCAACGCGGGCAGTCTATGTTCCAGAAATGAACATATCATTTTAAAATACAAAATAAAAATATAGTTCTTTACACTTTTCTTAGTGTAGAATAAGTAAAATATTCACTAATATCAAGTTTGCTAGCCGACTTAACGGCGCCACAGCCTCTTAAATAGTTTTCACACCTAAATACAAGAGGGGTAATCTACACTTTTACGCACCAAATTTTATATTATTAGTTAGTTCTCACAGATCGCCCTTGAGGCATCAGATTTTAAATTCACTCTCAATTCACGTATAAAATATTTCTCTACGCCGAAATCGGGCATTTTTTCTCATAAATACGGTTTTCTCTTTTACGTGTGATAAAGAAAGAATTTTTTGATACTGTGTAGTCAGCTAGAGCCGTGTTGAGGCTTGTATACTCTAAAAATAGTTAATTATAAGTCGATAAACTAAAGGTGATTTTATTTCTCTGGAGCAATATTTGCTCACCTTAACAGTCCTTATCCTTCAACGGTCACTGAAGAACCAAACCTATGGAGATACATCCATTCACAAGTCCTTTGAAGTAAGGCTTGGAATCAAAGGATTTCCAACCCTCGAATATAGGGAGCCAGTAACAAGGCCCCCTCAACCAAAGTAAAATTATAAGCATTAAGTTTTGACTTGTAATAAAACGCAGATATATCATCCCTTGGGCACGTATAAAAATTATATTTCTTACATCCTCACTGACTTTCTCCCTGCACTTTAGCCGACATTTCTCAAGGCCAGGTGGTTTAATACTTCGAGCCTCAACAACTTTTTTAGATTTAGACATTGAAACATAAGACTTACCAGAATTTCTTAATCTTTTTGCTGTATTCTGTTTCCATTTACTTAGTTGGCGAATGCGCTTTTTACTCTTTTTAACAGTCGTTGATGTTTTATTTTGTGAGGACGAATGCGGAGAACTAGAAGATAAATTGCCTGATAAGGAATCATTACTGAAAGAGCTGCTATTGGATAACATCCTTCGTTGACCCCTCTGCTCGACTTTGTAGGTACGATCATTGTCGCTTATATCAGCATCACTCTCATTAGAATGACATGGTGAAACGTAGTAGTTCACAGTTTCCTTTCGGTTAATGTAAATCTTAGTAAAATTATTAGGGTTAACAGTACCTAAAAATTGTTCAGGTGTTACCACGCACTTACGATAAGTTTCATTTTCATTGTCGTTTGCATACACAAAATCCCAAAGCAATATAAAATTGTGAACTTATAATTCATGTTTAAAAAAATACAAATTACGATCATCAATATAATAATAATTAGCTTACCTCTGCACATCCAATGGTTTCCACAGTCAAACTTCCTTTAGAAGATTTTGGGTGTGTACATGTGCTTTTTGTGTCGGCATGATCTTCATTGTTTTCTGTAAAGCTAATGTTCTGATTAGCCAAATTATTCGAACACAGCTGCAACAAAAAAGAAATTTTTAATACTAAAAACTTGAAATTGTTTTGCTACTTACAATAAATTTTGAATCTTCTAATTCCGTCAACATTTTGTTCTCATTCGTGCTATGCTCTGAATCATTAGTTTTCTGTATTGAAACCATGTTGTTAATGAGTTTTCCTCTCCATGGCGCGGTATTTGCATCCATGATAACTTTTAAATTGATTAATTTCTTATAAACCCTACAACAGAGATTTTTATAAAAATAATTTAAACAGACTATCTAAATATTTGATAATAAACAGACACAATTTGTAGAAGTTTTACCATATTTAAATGATTTTGAGCAATAAAATGATACAAAAACGAATATAACTGTTTATGATTCAAATAAAAAAAAGATAGGTACCATAAGTTTAAGTAATAAACTGACAAAATCCTGAATATTTCAACGGTCGATGATGTTCTTCCTTTCGCTGCTGAAGTAACACTTTTTTTTTCGTCTTTATAGAGGGGGGGTCTGGAATCTTCAAAAGACATCTCAGTCCAGGGCGCCGCCTGACTAACTTTAGTGCAGGATTCGTTCTTCGTACTCCCGGCAATAGTTCCCGAGGTACTTTAAAATGCCCTCTCGTCGCCGAGTCTACGCCGAACGCCTACCTGCTAAACCAGACCCTCCTCTGTCATCCAGCGATCCGGAAGCGGAATGGCCGCTGTAAGGCCGGCATCACTTCCGAATCACTACCTTTATTCATTCATTCTCCATTCATACACATCCACACTCTATTCATCAGCAAGGAGGTTCCCTGTCTCGTTCCAGGTAGCGCGTAGAAGACACTCATCCCTCCTAGTTCGGCATTATTTCCAGATGGGCATTTCCTCCTTCCCCACAGTCTGACTCACGCATTCCAACTCACACAGTGTAACCCACTTTTCTAGCTTCACCTTTCAGCATCATTCACTCTTACCTTTAGCGTTGGTTTAGCAGTCTTTCTTCCTCTTCCTTTTTCTTGATCACTGCACGGATATAGCTGTGTATGTTAGTCCAAACGAATTTATTTTCAATCATTCTCTCAATCATTTCTCTCACTGTAACAAAATTCACACCTGTCTCTCTCTCCATTCTGTTCCTTTCCACTATCCATCTGCTGCAATCTAACATCGTATGTGTCACAGTGTCCGAGTATCCACAGTATAGGCATTCATCTGTATCAGCCTTTCCGATCCTATAGAGGTAGGACCTAAAACACCCGTGTCCTGTGAGCACCTGCGTCAGGAAATAATCCAGTCGCCTGTGGCCACAGTTCACCCAATCTCTTATGTTCGGGATTAGCATTTTCGTCCACTGTGCCACGTCTTCCGTGTTGTTCCATTCTTCTTGCCATCTTTCAACTGACCTTTCCCTTTCCTGTCTTTTCTCGGCCACAGTAAGGTTTGGACCTCTTCTCTCATAAAGCTCTTTTCTTTCCACCGCCAAAACATGCAACGGAACACATCCAGTGATGGTCCATAAGGCTGCCGCAGACACAGTCCTGTAGGCGCATGCCACTCGCAACAGACTTGTTCTGTCTACTCGTGTCATGAGACTCCTACAGGCAGTTATCTCTACGGCCTCGCTCCAGACTGGTGCCGCGTAGAGGACGATCGATTGTACAACACCGTGTAAGACCCTCCTCCTTTCGGATTTGGGTCCTCCAATGTTCGGCATCACCCTCCCCAACGCAGCCGTACTATTCGCAGCCTTTCAGACCACGTCCCGCACGTGCTTTCCCCATTTTCCATTCTGGTGCAATGTCACTCCTAGATACTTTACATGTTTCTTAGGTGTTAGACATGCTCCCGCACATTTTAATTCAATATTTTGCCTATTCCTTGTCCCCTTCAGAATGATGGCTTCGGATTTCTCTGTCGCAAGTTTCAGTCCGTGCTGCGTCATCCATTTCTTTACGACGACGCCTGCGTTTCTAACCCGGTATTTGAGATCTGGCTCATCCCGAGCCACTACCAGTACAGCGAGGTCATCCGCGAATGCAAAGGGGGTTGTACCCTCTCCGTATTCACAGTGCATAACCCCGTCATATGCTAGATTCCATAGCGTCGGGCCCAAGACAGATCCCTGGGGTACCCCGGCCGTCACGTCCACGATCGTGCCCTTTTCCACCATAATCCTTCTTTCGGACAGATACTCCGCCACCACATTCATCAGGTAACCAGGACATTTTCTTTCCTTCATTGCCTTTATTACCTCGTTCCACTGCAACGTATTGAATGCATTCTTAACGTCAAACAACAGCAGAGCCGCCCAGCGATGTTCATCCCCTCTGTTGCGCAATGCTTCGAGTACACTCATGATTGCATCAATCGTGCTTTTCCCTTTACAAAAACCAAATTGCCTCCTTGATAAACCACCTGACCTCTCAATCATGTCGTCTATGCGTACTCGCAGCATCCTTTCATACAGCTTACTGATGTATGGAAGCAGACAGATGGGGCGATACTTTTCCCTAGCTTTGGGAAGCAGTATTAACCTCGATGTCCTCCAAGGCTCAGGAAAAGTTTGTGCTTCCAGCAGTGCATTCATATGTTCCAGAAGTCACGCAGGTTCCACCCGTCCTAGACCCTTCACCACCTCAGGTGGTATCTGATCTAGTCCTGGGGACCTACGAGTCTTCAGTGAACCCAATGCCTCGATAAGTTCATCCATGGTAAAGGGTACAGCTCGCTCAGCTCCTTCATCCTTCCATACACCATGACATCTGCCGTCCGGAAAGAGCTCTCTTGTTACCTCAAGCTTCTTATCCATAGGCATTTCGTAAGGAGAATACGCATGGAACTTCTTCATGACGATCTTGTACCCCTGACCCCAGATGTCCTCATCTAGCTGTTCACACAACTCTTTCCAGTGCCTTCTTTTTTCTGTACGGATTTTTCTGTACAGTTCCCTCTTCCTTGCGCGGTACTCTTCCTCGATCTCCTCGATGATCTCAGGGTTGATTCCTGCTCTACCTCTTGCTCTTGTTAACCTTCTTCTCATTGCTATACACACATTTCTTAGTGCCTCGATGTCCGCATTCCACCAATATGGCATCCTGTTGACATCTTGGCGACCAATCTTGCTTCCCTCCATCGCCTCCCTCCTCTTCTTTAATGACTCTCTCCAGGCTTTCCACTGTCGGTGATTGACCCTGCATTATGCTCATTCTCCATTTAATTAGTTCCTCGTATACTTTCCAGTCATTCCCATCGCCGCATCTGCCCATCGACGTCCCGGATGCACGGACCGTGTTAGTGGTCCCCTTTCCAGTTATCGAGAACTCAATGTATTGATGTTCAGTTTCAGTGTAGTCTGGCAAAACCTTTCAACCTACTGCTTTCGCCGCTATTTCTTGTGTCGCCATGGTCACGTCGATGTACGTACCTGTACCTCTCCTAACAAACGTAGGTTCCAGACCTGTGTTCAGAACCACTAGGTCTAGAGCACCCACCCAGTCAGTTAGTGTCCTGCCGCGAGCATCGGTGATGGGAGATCCCCAGTCCGCTGCTTTTGCGTTAAAATCTCCCAGCACTACGTATTCTCCTCCTGTGTTTGCCACTTCCTGCATGATCTCGTCTATCTTCATCTCGTACTCGCCCACCGTCACGTTTGGAGAAATATAACAGCAGACCAGTCGCACCCCCTCCATCCGAACAATCACATATCCTTCTTTCGGCTTAATTTCATACACTCGAAGTTTCCTATTGTAGATTCGTACAGCAGCTCTCCCGGTCGTATCTACAAACCATCCTCTTCCTTTCACCGCTGTTGGATTTGGTTCCGCCGTCACCAGCACATCGATGTTCTTTTCTACTGCGGCAGTCTCAGCAAGATCATGTGCTAGTCTTGCCGTTCCCATATTAGTTTGGAGCACTCTCAGCTCTCGAGTCATGTTTTCTTTGTTTGCCATTTCTAAACCTTGGATTTCTTTCGCGCTCTCTTTTACACTCTCATACTCTTGGGACTAGTCCTCAGTTATTTCTATTTTCAACCAGTCGGTTGAACTTTGGGCATATTCTTGAATTTGCCACATGCCCATTCACGTCGCAGTTGAGGCATCTGGTTGTTTCTTCCTTGCATTCCAGCGCTATGTGACCCTCTTTGCCACATCGGAAGCAACATCCTCTTCTGTTCTGCCCCTTGCAGTGCCATTGTTTGTGTCCAAAGGCAAGACATCTCAAGCATCTCGGTATTTCTAACCTTGATTTTATCACTCGGCAGGATGTGTAGTCTACTTTTATTCTTTTCATTTGCAAGATCTTTTCGGCAACATCTTCATCCACATCGATCACGGCACTCATCATCCCTCTTACTGCGCCTCGTGTCTCGGTCCAAATTTTTATAATGTCACAGACCCGCTCTTTTCCAGCTGCTTCCTCTGTGGCCTTTTGGATCTCTTCCTTTGTTGTATTGGGTGGGATTTCCTGTACTAAGATTCTTCCCTTCACTATGCCTCCTTTTGCCACTGCTCTCGACACGCATGTATTATCAGAGAGAAGTTTCTTCACTTCCTCTGCCTTTTCCCGTCCTCCAACCAACTCCAGTGATATTCCTTGGTCTCTAGTATGTCTGATCCTTTTAATGTCAATGTCCTTTCTTCCTGTCAGCTTGTTTTTTACCTCTGTCATTAAATCCACAAAGGGTTTTTCTTTGGTTTTATTGATGATTACGACTCCATTTTGTTCTTTGGACTTGGTGTAGATATTGGTCCACCTTCTTGTTGTTTTTTTACCTAGGAGCGTGATCGTTACATCTCTTCCTCTTACAGCCCATTCCATAATTTTTCTCGATGTCTCAACTCCCAGTGCTACCGGTGTGTGGATTCCCAGGTTTTCTCTTCCCAGCTCCTCCATCTTCTGTACCAGTTTCCTGCATGTTTTCAGGAACTTCACCGGCACAGGTTCTTCCTTTTTGTTTGGGAGAAGTTTAAATCCATACTTCTCCTTGTGGATCCACGTTCCATCTTTATGAACAGACATCGTGACTTTCGTAGTTCCCAGGCCGCCCTCCTCATCCACCTCCGCTGGAGCACCTGGTAGCTGCGGAAACATAGCTTTGGCCTTTTCCATGGCTTTGTTGTCCTCGTCATTGTTGGTGACAAAGACTGCCACGTCTCCTGTTAATTCTGAGATGTTACCTTCTTTCACTATAGTCATAGTGAAGACCTTCTCTGGCCAGTCTTCATTTAGAAATTCTATTGTTTCCTTCTCTTCCTTAACCGCCAACTTCTTAACTTTCAAGGGTTCCATGTTGATCTGCACGCCTCTGGATGTCATGCATACAGACTTTCTTGGAGCCTCTTCTTCATTATTTTCCTCCACTTCCTCGATATAATCGAGCATCCGATTTCTCAAGATGTCGACCTCCCTCTTTATGGATAGCCTTGTATTTGGCACCTTTCTCATAAGTTTCTCGAGTTCCGCTACGCTGTCCTGGAGACGCTCCAACTTTGATCTAGTTTTGTAGTTCAGTGGCTCTCCCTTTTCCTCTAAACTGGACGTTTCTGTCCTGTTGCTTGGTTTTCTTTTTCTTGACCTCCTTTTTTTCCATTCATCATCAAAGCTGCATCTGCTGTCTGAGCTGCTTGCTGCGTCGTCTTCCTTTCTTTCGTTTTCTTTCCTTAAAATCTCCTCCCTCATTTTATTTTTTTCTTCCTTCTGCCTGTTTTCCCCTTTCTCTTTTTCTCCTCCCTTTATTTCTTCCTCTCTCTTGGTTTGCTGATTTTCCCTTTCTTCCCTATCCTTCCCGCTATTTCTGTTTGTTTTATTTCTATCTACAATTTCTTTCACTTCTCTTCTCCAGTTTTTCTTCCCTTGAGTTTCATCCCTTTCTTTCACTCCTCCTCTTCTACTTTCTTCTTCATCTCCACTGTTCCCTTTTCCGTCTCTTTTATTTTTCTTTTTCTTTCTCATATTTCTTCCCACGAGTTGGGTCGTGCTGATCGGTCCAGTGGGGCAGTGCGCCCTTACCCCACCAAGGCTGTTTTCCCCTCAGGTTCGCCACCTCCCTTGGGCATCGCTTGTGGCCCACTTTATTACCCCTGGGCCATGCACCTCTTTGGCACGATCCGTTACACCTTGAGGTTAGGGAGGCGGTATATTAGGATTATGCATAGCCGCCTGCCCTATGCATATCCGTTTGTATGGATGTTAAGAATCTAAATTAATAAAAGTGTTGAAGTAACACTAAAACCGGTCAGTTTATGACTTAAACGCCAAAATAGAACAGTGCGGTACTAAACTGATGCAAGCAGAAATCTACCCACAGGGGTGTCCGATTTCAACATGTGTTAGTATTAAATCAATAGAGGGCACCATGTTCAGTTGTTTTATGACTAAAACTCAAAATTTAAGAATTTTGAGTTATGCCACTTTATTATTAAAGGTGCGACATGTCTAATGCCTTTAAAATGACGATTGCTTCTCCCGTGAAAATGCTGCAGAATTGAGGGTTGCGAACTGCATATTCAGACTTTCCTAGAATAAAGGCCGATGCATGTCCGTTTTCAGTTCTTAACGCATTAGTAAAAATCTTGTTATAGCCAGTGTATTCTGATATCCGTTCTTGATATAATTTGTTAATGATTAGGGGTGGAACTTGATGTGATATTGCTTTGGCTGTAGACTTCGAATATTGTAGACAACTTTAAGCTGTCAGTGTTTGACAGAAGTCACTGTCACTGGCGTATTAATTTCTATTGTTTTAATCAACATAAATGGAGAAGTATCTAAGACCCGAGAGGTTCGACGGGGATCCATCTGTGAAACAGCAAAGGAATGGGACCATTGGAAAAGAACTTTTATGAACTTTTTAGCTGCCCATATTGTCACTCCCGCTGTTTCTGCTGATGGTGCTGCTGTACCACCCCTAGATATTAATGATACTAAGCTACAACTGTTAATAAATCATATTTCGCCACGAGTATATACATACATAAGCGATTGTAACACTTACAACGAATCCATTCAAACTCTTGACAAAATATACATCAAACCAAACAATAATATTCATGCTCGTCACATACTAACCTTATATCCTAGGTTTGGCTCTATCATTTCAGTACTCTTTGGATAGGCAGTGAGGGATATATCAATAGTGGGAAAATTAATAGTCCGGGGAGGTATAGTTCGTTGTGTAGGATAAGAATGTGTCAGCTGCTCCATGTCAAATCCATATCTGGTTAAACGTTCTTTAAGGGGTGGATAGTTTTGTTAATGGCAATGAGTAGATGGATATACTTTGTAAAGAAGTAAATAGTTTATGTTATTAGCGTTGGAAAACAGTCTCGCGGCATAATTTAAAGAAATGTGTTGTCTTCCTGAAAACTTGAAACGGGACTAGTTCAGTAAGCAGCCAGAATAAGTCTTAAACGTCTGTTTTGTGTAGTGTCTAGTTTTTAAAAAATATAATTACTCGCAGTTGAATAGCATATTGCACCATAATTCAGTTTATTCGGATTAATGATTGGTATATATGCAGCAATTTTATGGTGTCCGCTCCCCAAGACCGATTTGATAGCATTTTAAGCAGATTTATTTTAGATTGGCAGGATACGACTAGCTTTTTAATATGTTCTGCCCATGTTAACTGACTTTTCTTTTATTGAATACGATGAAACGAGATTTATTACCTGAGAACGTAAAACCAGTTTTTTGGGGCCAGTCTTCTAGTTTATGCAGAAATGATTTTAAAATTTTTGAGGCTAGTGTAATATTGCAGCTAGTAGTACATACAACTAAGTCATCTGCATACAGATTTGCTTTCAAAAGTAGCTTTATCTCTTGAGCAATCTTTCTATAAACCGTGTGTAGCTTTATCTCTTGAGCAATCTTTCTTGACCGCGTGTGTGACTTAACTGTGTAGGTCCTCTATTAATCTTCTAGACTCTGTAAAATGAATTAGTATGTAAAGTAACCTAAAATTAGCAGTGAGGTATACACTCAAGTATATTGAGGCCTCACATCACTAGTGTATATTTTTTTTGAGACACCCAAAGTAAACACCAAAATTAGTGATAACATGCAATGGATTCCCTTGTCCTATCCCATTGCAGTAAAAAACTATGCTACTTCACACGCGAAACCATCGTGTGCCGTCGGGTCAATCATTCCAAATATATGCGTGTCTGGTAGATAAGAATCAAAATAGACGTGGACGCATTGATGGTCGCTGCAACTTATTTTTACTTTAATGCAGTTGGCTGTGTAAATACAAAGTTACTATATATATACATATATATATATATATATATATATATATATATATATATATATATATATATATATATATATATATATATATATATCTATATAGTAACTTTATATTTAACTTTGTATATGGTATATATGTGCCTCTTATCTTGGTACTTCCGGTTGCAGCTGCTCTCCATCGGGAATATTTAAGGACCGTCTGGCCGAGATGTGGGAAGGGAAGGAAGTATATGGAGTATAGAATTGGAACCTGTTTTTTTAGAAACAGTAGCTGGTGTAGGGGCAGGGTTACCAAGCCCTGAAATAGTCTGTTTTTTACTGGAAACTGTAAAAGAGTACTATCCGTTACCCCGTATCATTCTTACATCCTGATCTTCTATTTCTCTGTTTCGTAATTATGTTTGTAAGACTTCTATGTTGTAGTTTGTCGAAGAATTTCTCGAAGTCAACTAGACATATGAATACGTCACAGTTTACATCTCGACACCATTATATGAGTGTTTGTATAGTAAATAATACCTCTCTAGTGCGAAAGTCTTCTTTAACTTACAGTCATACACATTTATGTATTACTCACATGCAGACTTTTGAAACATAGTTTATCGAGCTAACTGTTCTATATTCTTCACATTTTATTGCGTAGTGTTTTTGAATATTGGAATAAACTTAGATATTAGTCATTTTTCGGAATTTTCCTGGTATATTAAATTTCACTGAATAATTCTACTAATATCAATGTGATTCTCTGTTAGTAGTTTTAATATTTCTGGTATTTCATCCGGTCCCATCGATTTATCATTTTTTATACGTTTTACTGCTTTTTCAATTTCCCCTTTGGTAATTGTATGTCTATTTATACTTTTTGATTCCATTGTTTCCATTCTTTCGTTGTCTTTAAATATCCCTTTTATATATATTTTCCTCAGTTCCATCTAAGCTTTTAACGAGAGTAGACGTATTTACGATAAGTATAGTGGTGAAGACAAAGTTTATTTTGTGAAATGGAAGTAGTTAGAAAGGAGATTGATGATCCTGGTGGAACAACAATGACATTGAGGCTATTTGTAATTGGTTGCTATTTGAAATTATTTATAAATTCAATTATTTTTATATTAAAAAAATGTTTTCAAAATTATAAAATATTTTCGGAGAAACATTTATTAGATTAAAACATTTTTGTATTAAATATTTTGAAGATGTAAGCAGTGATTTTTACTTACCAAACTAATTTTTATTTGGTAAGTTAACAAAAATTGTTTTTTCTTTTTAGTTCAACCTTGTAAGTATTTTGTCTTTTTTAGCTCTTGATAATAATTGTAAACACAATTGAAAGCTCGAGAATAAAAAAAATAGTTAACCAATAGCCCTATTATTGACTCCAACCCATCCAAAACAGTTATATATATATATATATATATATATATATATATATATATATATATATATGTTGTGGTATTCAAAATTGAAGGGTAAAAATATTAAATGTACGATGAAATCAATATTTTAGAGATTATAAAAAATACTCCGAGCTGCCTGGAATTAACCAAAGGTAATCTTAGTCATAAATAATCTTTTGTATAAATATAACAAGTGAAATAGTACGGGTACAATGAATAGAAGTTAACGATGGTTTATATATAAGTTTATAAGTTAATAAATAAATGATGGTTCGGAATATGTAAATACCCAGTAGAAATTAAGTGTCCTTGTAGAAATAATATGAATTAGGAAAGTTTGTAGGTATTTCTGATTTTATGTGGGAGTGGTATGCAAATTTTTGATTGGCCGAGAATTTGGAAAGTGGTGATTGGTGTGTATAATGAGAGGTTGGATAAATGGATAGAGTGGATGAGAGAGTCAGTTAGTTCCAGTTTCTTAAAGTGAATGGTTAGTTTTCGAGGTGGTATCCAAGGGTAGTAAGTGATAAAGAATAAGTTGTGAGTTGGTGAAGTAATTGTGTCCGACGGTAGCTGATCTGGTACAAATTTGTAAGTAAACTTTTCCTACTTGTATTCTACGTATCGCTGTTTATTTCGGAACGAGAGATTAAGTTTGGCAAGAGGAAAAGAGGCTGGCATCATTGGAAAGGTACGTTCATTCGAAGGAGAGCACTGAAGACACTAAATTGCAATATCTTGTTTAATATTGCCAATTACATAGGAGGCTGCTGAGAACTGATAGTTCATTTTGCATAGAACAAGGAATTGGACAACTCAATGCAGAGGAAGCGTTTCAACGGGATAACTATTCATAATGTATTAAATTTGAGAATTTTGGGTTAAAAAATATTATATCATATTAGTAACGTGTGAATAAGTTGTCGATAGTCGAAGGAGATCAAATTCGTTCTGAGAGGGGACACGGAGCTGTGGAGAGAATTGGATAATTCATACAAATTTTTCTTGGTCAAATGTTATATCAATATTGCATTAGGAAGGACACTGTATATTATTTGATTTGTTTATGTAGAATAATAAGCTGTATCTTAGATTGTAGTTGTATTATATTATCCATGCATTATTAAAGGTTCACGTACGTAGAACAAATTTTGTTTGATAAACATTGAATGCTAATAATTTTTGGAGGTATTTTAATCAGTTTGTTTTATTACATTATTTTCACATCATACTTTGTTGTTTTATTTCGTTATTCTTTGGACCTAACCCATCAGCTGTAAAGTATAGATATTGAAGCACGAGTAAAACCTGAGATAACATAATTGAAAGGTGTGATATAAATCATCAATCAAAAATTTTAATAATGTTTTATATATATTTTTTGTAAAGTTTTAAAATTAAAAATCTAGATATCACATATAATATATATATATATATATATATATATATATATATATATATATATATATATATATATATATATATATATATATATATATATATATATATGTTATGATGTATTTGTTGTTTGAATGATGAGCAATGAGTATTTTTAATAATATAGGGTTTTTATCGCGGTTCTCAAAGAATTAGTTTGTAAGTACTTTTTTAAATTATCTTTATTTCCTATTCCTATTCCTATTTCTTCGAAAAATTGATTAATATATAATTTTAATGTTTTAACATTTGTTCTGGAGCAGGGATATAGTTTAATAAATTTTGTATATAAATCAACTATCACTAGTATATGCTTTTTTCCTGTTGGACTGAGAACTAAATTTGAAATAAAATCCATGGAAACTGTATTTAGTTTTTCATATACAACATTAGATTTATATGTGTTCTGGTTTTTGAAATTCTTTTCTTTGTTTAGTTGACATATTGGGCATTGGGTAGTAATTTCTTTTGCTATACTTATGTCATTCTTTGCAAAATAATTGTCCCTAAATAGCATCCATAGCTTTCTTGAACCAATATGCATATAATTGTTATGTAAATTTTTCAATATTTTCTTTGCTAAAGTTCTAGTTATTACATATACTTCTATGCCATTTATTATTTTATAATATACCCCATCTTTCCTAAGGACTTTTTGTTTTTCACTCAAATTGATCTGATCTCTTATAATTTCTTCTTTAGAATATAATCCAGTACTTTCTACTAATTGATTTAATCCAATTTTTATTGTTCGCTGCCCTTTTTGTGGTGTATTTTCTAACCTTGATAAAGCATCTGCCACTATATTGGATTTTCCAGAAATGTATTTGATTTCAAAGCAGTATTCACTAAGTATTAGACTCCACCGATGTATTCTACTGTTTCCATATTTGTTATTTAATATAGACGTTAAAGCTTGGTGATCTGTTTCTATTGTAAATTCATTACCCAACAAATAAAATCTTAATTTTGTGACACAGTGTATTATACTTGCTAGTTCTAATTCTGAAACTGAGTAACCCTTTTCATGTGGCTTTGTAATTCTTGAAATGAATTGTATTGGGTATTCGACCCCATCATGTATTTGTAATAATACCCCTGATAATCTCTCTATTGATGCATCTGTTCTTAATATGAATGGCTGTGTGTAGTCAGGATAATATATTTTTAAATTTGACAGAAAAATGTTTTTAATTTCTTGGAATGCTAGTTCTCTTCTCTGATCCCATCTCCATTTTACACCTTTTCTCAGTAGTTCGAGTAATGGAATTTCTTTTATACTTAGATCTGGTATCATCCTTTTATAATAATTAATTATTCCAATAAATCCTCTTAAAGTTCTTAAATTGTGTGGTGTTTTATATTCCTGAATGACTTGTGTCCGTTCTGGATCCATTTCGATTCCCTTAGTGTTAAGTTTATAACCTAGATATATGACTTCTTTTTGAAAAAATGTACATTTTTCTTGATTTATTTTTAGTCCAACTTTGTCTAATCTATTTATTATAATTTTTAGGTGTTTCTCATGATCTTCAGCCGTTTTAGAAAAAATTAACATATCATCAATGTAGTGAATTACAAAATGTTCATATTGATCCAAAATATCATGAAGACATCTACATAGAGCACTGCAAGATGATTGAAGTCCAAATGGTACTACTTTGAATTGATATACTACTTCATCTATCTGAAATCCTGTATACTGTCTACTTTTTCTTTCTAGAGGTATTAACCAGAAACTATGCTGTAAATCGATTTTAGTGAAAAATGACATTCCTGTAATTCTTCCTAATATTCCATCTATACTCATTGGTGCTTCAAATTGCTTTTCAGTAATCTTGTTAATATTCCTTGCATCCAAACATAACCTGATTTCACCTGATCTTTTACGTACTACTACTATTGGGTTTATGAAACGTGTATCTGCCTTCTCAATGATTCCATCTTCTAACATATTATTAATCGTTCTGTTTACTTCTTCTCTGTATTTATATGGTATTGGGTATGATTTTGTTTTAAACTCTTTTTCTTCTTTAACTTTTATACTATGGATATAATTTTGTGCAATTCTATTTTCTTTATTGACAAGTCCCTTGTGTTGCTGCAATATGGAAACGATTATTGATTTATATTCTTCAGGGCAATTTAAAACTTTTATCATATCTTCTTCTTTACAAATAAAATTATTCTTCATTATGTACTCATTATTCCTTGCTTCCAATTTTACGCACTCCGCCTCGTAGGCATCCATCTGCTTAAAATTTCCATTCCTTAAATATTCACTACAATAATTATTCTTTACATTCCTTTGGGACATTTCCCTATCATCAAAATACATTTCTTCTTCATAAACGTCATTATTTTCTTTTAATAATATCCTATCAACTCTTATTCCTTCTTCCACCTCATCTTTCTGCATAAATTTAATTATTTGCCCTTCCAAAGTTACCATTTTTTCTTCAAAATCTATCTTTACTTTCTTCTTTTCCAATTCATCATTTCCCATTAATATATCAACACATAAATCCTTGACAATAAATCCTTGCATATTAATTTCTTTATAAGAATATTAATTTTAAAATTGGCTAGTTTATCAATTTCACTCAACTTCTTATTATTTGCACCAACAATTTTAATTTTTGGAATCTTTATTATATCTGATAGTTTTAATGTATTAAAAATAAAATTCTCCGAGACTAAAGTACTTTCTGAACCAGTATCTATCATAATTTTAATCATTTTATTTTTGGCCAAAGCATTTATATAAATTAAATTAATAGATTCAATAATTTTCTCTTCATCTAAAGAAATAAATTCAGAAGGTTTTTCATAATAGCAATGGCCTAACTTGTAATTCAGAAAGTTTACTGCACAAAATTTTGATTATTAGAATTGTCAGATTGTATCTGACCACTTGGATCTGATGTCCTATGTCTTTCCCTACTATGACTTCTACTCACATTTTCCTGCCTTGTACTACTTCGTTCCCTGTCTTCGCAGCTTCTATTCCTTCGAACACAATTTACCTGTCTGTTATAGTTAGGTTGCTCTGTAATTTTTCTATTGTTAAAATCTTGTCTATTATTATTAGTACTGTTATTAAAATGTTGTCTATTATAATTAGTATTATTATTAAAATTTTGTCTATTATAACTAGTATTATTATTAAAGTTCTGTCTATTTGGATTACTGTTATTATTATTAAAATTTTGTAAACTATCACCATACCTAGTATTATTGTTATATGATTGTCTATATTGTTGATTATCATTTTTATTATATTGAAAGTTATTATTGTTTTTTCTGTTGTTATTATTACTTGTCATATTGCCTCTTTGTATTCTTTGAATAAAATTAATAAAATTATCTATTGTTTGAATATTTTGTACAGTTACGGTTTGCACAACATCAGCATCAAAATGTCTAGATACATTTAAGACTGTTTCATCCTCTCTAAGTGGTGGTTCTAAATATTTTGCAACTGTTATCAATTTCAATGCATAATCTACCATATTTGATTTTAAATTTTGATTATACTTTCCAAAATATAGAATTTCTCTAAACTTGGCTTGCTCTAATTCACCCCAATAATAATTTAAAAATTTATTTTCAAATGTTTGAAAATTATCTAAATCATTCTCAATACTAGCAAACCAAGTTGCTGCATTGTCATTTAATGTCATTCTAATATAATCTTTAATATCATTAATATTATTCACAAATCTTAATTTATGTTTTAAACTATTTATGTATACTCTAGGATGCAAATTTTTTATATTACCAGAGAATTTAATCCCAGTCTCATTTGTTAAATTTAAGTAAGGTCTCCCTATGTCTCTCATTTGTGAAATATCATCTATTCTCTGTTCCACATTTCTTATTTGATTACAATTTATTTGGATATTTTGTTGTATATCGTCTAATTTTTCTTCTGTGTTTCTCCTGTCTTCGTTAATTTTTACTTCTAAGTTACATTTTTGCAACTCTATTTTCTGTTCTATATCTATCTTATTATCTTGAATAATCCTCTTTACTTCTGTCCTCTCATTTTCTATCCTTTTCTTGTAGTCATTCCGTATAATTTTTATTTCATTTGCTACTTTTTTCTCTGCAGCTTCAAGTTTTTTATCCATTTGTTTTTCTATTTGTTTTACAATTTTATTATTATTATCTTCTATTTTCTTTTCTAATTTTCTATAATTCTCTTCTAATTTCTGTTCCATTTTTTTCATGTCTTCTTTGACTTCTTTTGAATTCTCTTCCAATTTTTTTATGTCTTCTTTGATTTCTTTTGAATTCTCTTCCATTTTTTTGTATTCTCTTCCATTATCTTGTTCATCTGCATCATTAATGACATCAAAGCTGCCATATTGACATTTTCCTCTCTTTCTGGATTCATTTCTGCAGTATCTTGTGGAACTTGAACTAAACTCTCCTCTTGTATAGGTTGTGTTTCTACTTCTACATCTTCTTCATTCTTTTTGCTTCTTGTACCTTTCTTTCCTTGAGACATTTTGAGACTTTACTTGTTCAAATATAATTAAAAATAAAATCTATAATTTTTGCTTTCTAATGAAAATTAATTTAATTATGTGAAAGCACTTATCTTCCCAAACTAATTCTTTTAAATAGAGAGCCACCGCGTTGGGTGCCAAATTGTTATGATGTATTTGTTGTTTGAATGATGAGCAATGAGTATTTTTAATAATATAGGGTTTTTATCGCGGTTCTCAAAGAATTAGTTTGTAAGTACTTTTTTAAATTATCTTTATTATAACTATTATGAAACACACATATATATCTAACCTAGCCAATGTAAATTTAAAATAAACTATCTTTAAATTGATGTTCTTATAAAACTAATTAAATTCTATAGACAATGTAAAATTTAAACAAACTATCTTCAAAATTGAAATTGTTATGACACTAACTAAATTATATTAACAAAATTTTGTACCTTTCTTTCACTGAATGCCTAAATGAACTGTTTTCCACTATATAGATTCTAATCATCACTGAATGTCTTCGTACTTCGGTTATCCTTGTTTTTGTGAAATTACTTTTTCCAATTATCAGCTTCTACCAATTTAAGATATAGTTTTCTTCACCAGCATTTATACACCACCAAGCAAACCAGCAAACACCATTTATATTTATTCTTCTTTTCAATATACCAATATCCAATTATTATAAGTTGATTTATACTAATCTCCAATCATAATATAATTTTAATTCCTTCCCATGTCCATCCAATATTCTTCTAATATACTTTTATAATCTTCAATAATTATTTGTGTATAATTATAAATGTGCATTAAATATATGCATAATTTTTAATCTTCATTTAACTCACTATATTAAACAATTTGACTATTTGTAACTGATTCACTGACTCCAACTAACTTTCATATTTCTTACTAAACTTTTCTGACTGACTTCTTGAAAATTCTGAACAATTTACTTCACTAACTAAATGTGTCTACTAACTTTCATAATAAACTGGCCTGACTTCTGACTAAAAACTGCCATCTTGAATCCAAATCACGGGTATTTATATCTTTTTGGATATTCTAGAATCATCTGGTAAGAAATCATGTTCTATTTAGTTCTATTAAATACTTGTCTGAATTTTCTAGAACAAACCATTTCGCAAACATGGCCATCTCCGGTGATCCAGAGAATTCCATTCTTTTCTATTAATAATTTTGTTTACATTTAGGCTTTTCAGATCAGAATATACATTCAAATTAGTAACTAACACTCTAATTTAATAAAATACACAACTCAAACAATATATTATTATAACCCCACTTATATTCCCAATTATTTCCTAAAATGTCACTTGGAGAGTAAGTATATCTGTCTATCACTCACTGTATAGTTGGTTGCCTATGCACATGGCTCACTTAAATATATTTACAACAGTAAAATACAACTTTTTACAATTATTATATGCTAATTTATTAAAAATGCCCTCACATAAATATATTTTTTTTAAATTCTCTAGTATATAACTTCTTAAAATAATCAAATACTTTTTTATATCTAATATTATGTAGTATATAACTTATAAATTATTTTCTATAAACCCCAATCGTCACAATATATATATATATATATATATATATATATATATATATATATATATATATATATATATATATATATATATATATATATATATATATATATATATATATATATATATATGGCTAAATTGGAAGCTCAAAAGCAAGGAAGGCATGGAAAACGTTGAGGATTACATATAATACCCATGAAAGGGGAAAGATAGGGACATATGGACGAATGGGTATTATTGTTTATTATATGGGACTTGTTTGGAATTCCTTTCCCCAGGTAGCTGTAGCCTCCTCCGTGGTTATTGTTGGTTGTTGCCCTGGAAACCAGCAGGGTCTCCTAACTGTAATGCTACAAATTGGTCGCATTGTTCCTGTAGTAATCCTTTCCCAAATTAACATGCTCCTTTTCTAATTTGGCTGCACCGTACTGAAGACGACCAATAGTCAGAAATACGTATATACGGTTGCCTTCCATCGATATACCTTTTTTGGTTTTCTGTTTTGCAAGACATGCCATTACATTTTATGCATTGAAGTAGCTCGTATCTGCCTTGATTTCTCATTATATGTCCCAAGTACTACAGCTTACGGCTCTTTACGATGTTGACCAAATCCGCAGTTGTGTTTATCCTCCACAGTACTTCTTCATTGGTGACTTTGTATGTCCATGGTATCTTCAGGATCCTTCTGTATGACCATAGCTCAAAAGCCTGAAGGTTTCATAGAGTTTCCGCCTTCAATGTCCACGTTTCTATTCCGTATAGAACATACACATAACATTTAAGGAGTCTTATTTTTGTTTCTAAGGTGAGGTCATGGCTTTTGAACACAGAACTTATAGTCAAGGATGCACTTTTTGCCTTTCCCATGCGATTTAATCTCTTGGGTACTGTCCCACGACTCATTGATTATAGTTCCCAAGTAGTTGTATTTTGAGACACGTTTAATTCTCATTTGGTTCACATACAGATTTGCTACAGTTATGTTTTCCTTGCTGATGATCATTAGCTTGGTTTTGCTGGTGTTTATATCCAGTCTATATTTTCTACATGTTTCCGTTATTTTGTTCATTAAGTTTTGCAGCCCTTCTATGGTATTGGAAAACACTATTGTATCATCTGCATACCGCAGATTATTGAGCTTGACTCCATTTATTAAGATGCCTTTATCAATATCCTTTAGAGCCTCTTCAAAAATATGCTCAGAGTACAGATTGAATATCAGTGGTGAAATTATGCACACATGTCTCACTCCCCTTAAGATTTTGACCTGATCTGTATATTCTCCATCTATTCGGCCTACCGCGGATTGATTCCAATACAGGTTAGCTATTATTTTCAAGTCTTTTCTGTCAATCCCTGTCGTCTTCAGCACTTCTATCATTTGTTCATGCCTGACTCGAAACCCTTTTTGTAGTCAATCAGGCATGCAAAAACATTACAGCTGACATCTCTACATTTCTGAAACAATACCTGCACGCTAAATAAAGCTTACCTCATACCAACGACGTTCACAAATCCAAACTGATTGGGCGCAATTTGTTTGTCGCATTTTCGGTAAATTTTGTTGTGGATGACTTTTAAAAACAGCTTCAGCAGATAGCTCATTAGGCTTATGGTCCTATAGTTTTCACAAACTTTTGCTCCTGGTTTTTTAGGCAATGGTACGAACTCCGATTTAAGCCACTCTACTGATATTTTTCCTGCCTTGTATATTTCATTACATATTTAAGTTATTATTTTTATTTGTTCTGCATCTAATAGCTTCAACAGTTCTGAAGGAATTTCATTTAGTTCCGGTGCTTTTCCATCTTTCATTTGTCTGACGGCTGCCGTTATTTCTTCTGGTAGGATTTCGGGACCCAAATTTTCTTCAATGGTGGGCTCTTTTATTGTTCTAAGGTCATGGAAAAGCTTGTCCAAGTATTCTTCCCATACTTTCTTTTCATCTTCTTTGGTTATGGCAATATTGTCTTTATCATTTATTATTTTTTCGCTGTTGCGTTTTCGGAACTTTCCAGCTATTTCCTTCACCTTTCGATGAACATTGAAGTTATCATATCGACTCTGATACTCCTCTATTTCTTAGCATTGTTCTGTTTTTTGTTTCTTCTTGGCTTCTCTTATTTTTCTTCTGACGATGGTATGTATTCTCTTATATTCTTGGAGATTTTCTTTGTTTTCTATTCTCTGATCCATAAGTTCAAGTATTTCATCGGTCATCCACCATTAACGTTTTTCTGTATCTTTCTTTAGGTGTTAATCTTTAATTTCTCTCACTCTTTCTTGAATGATGGTCAGACTTTCCTTTATAGTTCCTGCATTTTAGCACCTTTGTATTGAGGTTTTCACTCACTTTCAGTCAAACATTGGGATCTTTCAGTTTTCTAACTATCATACTTCTTCATCGACTTACTTGTAACCTTCTTCATTCTGACTTTGAAATTACCTATAACTGGTATATGATCAGAATTTATGTCTGCCCCGTGTATGTTTTGACAGATGTATAGCTGTTCCTATACCTCTTATTTACTAGCATGTAATTATTCTGATTTCTTACAATCCTTCCCACAGAATCGTGTGGAGATTTCCAGGTGTACAGTTTCCTTGGGTGTAGCTTAAACCAGGTGTTCATTATTACTAATTGATTTGCTTCCGCAAAAATCTCCAACGTTTCTACCCGATCGTTCCGGTTTCCTAGACCAAATGGTCCAACTGCAGATGATGTTTTGCTGGCCCCAACTTTGGCGTTGAAATCACCCATGACAATTAGGTTAGGTCTTGCTTTTTCGACCTTTTCACGACTTGATTAATGCTATGGTATAGTTCTTCTATCTCTTTTTCTGTTCCTTCTGTAGTAGGTGCATACACTTATATTATTATTATATAATATTATTATATATTATTATATTATATATTATATATTATATATTATATATTATATATTATATATTATATATTATATATTATATATTATGTATTATATATTATATATTATATATTATTTATTATATATTATGTATTATATATTATATATCATATATTATATATTATATATTATACATTATATATTATGTATTATATATTATATATTATATATTATATATTATATATTATATATTATATATTATACATTATATATTATGTATTATATATTATATATTATATATTATATATTATATATTATATATTATATAATATATATTATATATTATATATTATATATTATATATTATATATTATATATTATATATTATATATTATTTATTATATATTATATATTATATATTATATATTATATATTATATATTATATATTATATATTATATATTATATATTATATATTATATATTATATATTATATATTATATATTATATATTATATATTATATATTATATATTATATATTCATCATCATTCAATCTTCGCTTATCCACTGCTGGACATAGATCTCTCTCATAATTTTCCATCTATTTCGATCTTGTGCCTCTTGCATCCAATTCCTATCACAACGTTTTAGATCGTCAGTCCAACGTGTTGGTGGACGACCTCTACTTCGGTAGGCATCATCTCTTGGTCTCCATTCCAGTATCCGCTTTGTCCATCTATTGTCTGTCATTCGAGCCACGTGACCTGCCCAGTTCCATTTTAGTGTTGCTACTCTCTCTACTGCATCAGCCACTCCTGTTCTTTGTCGTAGCTGGCGATTTGGGATCTTGTCTCGTAGTGAAACGCCCAACATAGCACGCTCCATCGCCCTTTGACACACACGGATCTTTTGAACTGTTCTCCTTGTCATGGTCAACGTTTCGGCACCGTAAGTTAACACTGGCAAAACACACTGATTAAACGTTTTTCTTTTAAGGCATATTGGTATATCAGACGATTTGAAAATATGGTTCAGCTTGCCGAAGGCTGCCCAAGTCAGTCTTATACGACGGAGAAGCTCAACGGTTTGGTTATCTTTTCCTATGCGAATCTCATGACCTAGGTATTTATAGGCCCTTACCTGGTCTATGGATCTTGTTCCTACGCATATATCTTCGCTGACTACAAGATTTGTCATCATCTGGGTTTTAGATATATTTATTTTCAATCCCCCTTCTAGCGAGGAAAGGTAGAACTGATTTAAAAGTTCTTTGGCCTCATCTTATATATTTATTATATATTATATTATATATTATATATTATATATTATATATTATATATTATATATTATATATTATATATTATATATTATATATTATATATTATATATTATATATTATATATTATATATTATATATTATATATTATATATTATATATTATATATTATATATTATATATTATATACTATATATTATATATTATATATAATTATTTAGTGTCGATTGGTCTTGCTTTTAGTTGTATGAGCATCACTCTTGCTGAGATTGGGATGAAGTTGTCAACAGATTTTGCCACTTCTTTTGTCAATATAATGCCGACACCCAAGTCATGTTTGCTGTTATCTGTTCCAGAATAGAAACGCGGTGTTCCCCGATATTTACGGTTCCTGAATCTGGCCAATGCATTTCGCTTATTTCCAGAATATGTAATTTCATATGTGACATTTCTTGTATTGTATTATGGATTTTACCTTCCTGTGCCATGGTTTTCACGTTCCATGTGCCTATTCTGATATCTTCTTTGCATTTTAATCTTTTTCTTATACTTGTAACTGCTCCTTCCGGAGATCCGGAACAAAAGCGGTGCTCTACCATTTATTAACTCCTTCACCCGAAGCAACAGATAATATCTGTTGGCCAGTAAACAGGGGATTGCTTATACCGGCAATAGCTCGGTAGAATTTTCGCCATATCTGGCTACCCTCACTTAGTTTAGCCTGCAAACCAACGCAGTTGCCCGGGGTGTGGCACGTGGAGCCATAAGTGAGAGTTAATTGTCTTATGAGGACCAGTTATCAAGAACCATCTCCCGTCTATGACGCTCGATGTGGCCGTTCCGATAAAAGGTGCTACCTCTATAACACAACTCTACACCCCTTTACTACCCCACTTTACATATAATATTGGTTAAATATATTGGTCGATATAACTCAGGTGATGTCCGGGATTTCTCAGGTTTAAGAAGTGGTAGTATTATTGCTTCAAACCAAGTTGATGGGAAAACCTGGTTACTCCAGATAAAATTATAAAAGTCTAGTAATAAATTTTTCCCATTGTCTGGTAGATGTAGTAGAAATGCTAAGGGGATACCGTCTGGTCCTGGGCTTGAATCTTTGGAAGAGTTTAAGGCTTAAGCAAGTTCTATGAAGCAAAAAGGAACGTTAAGGTTGTGAATCTTATATCCGTCGAATCCCAATATTTTTTTCCACGTTTTTTTATGTATTTTAAAATTATAAGTGTAATTTTCATCACTGGAATTTAATTCGTATTGGTCTGCTAACATATCTACGATTTCTTTTCTATCACTAATTATTTTGTTATTTTTTGCTATAAAAGGAATCTTATATGGTTGGCTTTTGTCAGAGATTTTCCTTTCTCCAAACTGTACATATGCTTGAAGAGGTATTTAGAGATGAAATGAATTTTTTCCAGGATTCTTTTCTATTCTTTTTTAGAATGTATTTTGCCTTAGCTCTTCATTTTTTGTAGTCCGTTATGTTTTCGGCTGTTTTATGATGCTTTATTCTATTGTAGCTTGGCTGTATTCAGGTGTCCACCACGGAAGAGGTTTATGTTTCTTTAAAATTTTTGTTTTTCTTACATACGTCTTTGCGGCTGCTGTGATCGTTTGTAAAAATGTACTTAAAAACTTCAATGTCGTTTGATGATGTGAAGTTGGTTTGGTTAATGTCCTGTTCGATCTGTCTGGTAAAATTAGTCCAATCAGCATTTTTAATATTCCACTTTGAGATAGGCGATTCGATATTTGTGGTTTTCTGATGCGTTAAAGAAATTATAATGGGGTAGTGGTCACTACCATATAAGTAGGGTAGAACTTCCCATGTTAACGTAGTGGACAGAACTGGGTCACACAGAGAAATATCAATTGCCGATGATGTGCCATTATGTATGTTGAATCTGGTTGGTCTTCCGTCGTTAAGTAGATTTATATTTTGGGATGTTATAATATCTTCTATAATTCGTCCTTTCGGGTTGAGTTTTATGGAACCCCACATCGGATTGTGGCAGTTAAGATGTCCAACGATAATTCTAGGTGAAGGAATTTGTTCCAAAATATCTGTTAAATCTTCTTGGGATATAGTTTTATTTGGTGGAATATACATATTACATATACAAATCTTTTGAGGTATATTTATTGCGATAGTTATCAATTCAATAATATTTGAAGTCAATGGTAACTGTGTGCTCATAAATTTTTCATCCACGTAAATTGCTACTCCTCCATAGGCAATATTTTGGTTTAATCTGTTATTATAAAAAAAACATGAATAATTACGGAAGTTATATACATGGTTTGAATTTTTGAAATTTGTTTCCTGTAGACAGATAATAGATGGGTGTGTTACAGAGATAATATGTTTTAGTTTTTCAAAATGGGTGTAAGACCCATTTAAGTTCCAATGAAGCAAAGAAGTGAATGCAATTATTCTTTAGAGGAATTATTTACCGATGAGTCGGAATCTTCTTCCGAGAATGAAGTTTTCACTGCACATAGGGAGAAAATTTATGTATTTGCGAAGTTTTCGTATTAATTTGGTGCCTTTGCTTTTCATTCTTTTGTCGATGTACTATGGATGTAGTTTTAAATTTTATAAGTGCATGAAAGTCTTCTGAGTACAATTTTGTTACGCTGATTAAGTCTTTTGATCCTTGTATATTTTCGAATAGATCCACTACTTGATCGAAGCTCAACAATTGCTTTTCCCTTTCTACATATTCTCTAATTGGTTTTAGTAATGTTTGGAGATTTGGTATCTCATCTCTTTTTTTTTTCAATCTCAAGTTTTGTCATCAATTTTGTTTTTTTTTTCTTTAATTGAAGCTTAGGTTTTTCAAAGTTTTCTTAGTGTTAACTGAAGAAGTGGTCAAATGTACAGATGTATTTTGAAGTAAGCACTATTGGGTTTGGTTTATTGATAAATTTGGCATTGCATTATTTGTAATCTGGTTTGAGAAGACGTAGTAAGTGTGGAGGGAGTGGTATTTGAGATTGTGGGAGTATTTTGTAGATTATCTTGTTGAGTATGATTTATTGATAAATTTTGTCTGATTTCTGTTTGCATTTCACTATCATTGTGAGGATGGTTAGAAGGTGAAATATTTGGATAATTAGCTGCCTGGTGTCCAGTTAATTTGCATTTAAAACATGTTTCGTTTTGGGCTATAAATATGTGGTATGATGTTTTTTCCAACTCGATAATAAATAATTCAGGTAGTACAAAGTTGTCTGGAAAAGGCGAAACAAAAATTTGTCTTCGGAAGCTTAGAATATGACTGAAGGCAGGATTGGTTGCTCCTATCCGTATCTATGATATGCCTGGGAAAGGATTTAAATCTAGTTTTATTAATTCGTCCATTATTAACTTAGAAGGTATGCTTGCACAGGCATTGGACAGAATTAAGCGGACTGATGGAGTTATTAATCTTCTCGCTTCTAGTATATTTCTATTTACTATTATCTTCTTTGGTTCTGCTATGAATTTATCTACTAGGTTTTTAGATAATAGATATATGCATATTCTACCGTTTGATATACGGGATGCGAAAATTATTTTTTTTTTCTTCTATATGCTGACTCAATCCTTCAAGATAGTCGTTAATTATACAATTCTCTAGAGTGTTAAATAAAGTAGCTAGATCTCTGTTTGGAATTAATATACTAAGTGGTTGAATAACTTTTGAGTATGATGCATTTTGTGGTAGCTGACTGAAAGATGACATATTTTAAATGGATTGAAAATTCGACTAAAACCGGTGCTGTCTTACAGCTTTCGTTGTGATACCAGTTCATGGAAATTGGATAATACTTATAACTAATTGCAGATCGGAATCCAAATAGATGAAAAAAATATATTTCTATATCTACTCACCATTTTAATATTCAGTATTCAAATCACTTTCACTTTTATACTTAATTTCTTTTAAATTTATTTCAATAATTATTATTTAACGAGCACGATAAATTAATGCCTAAAGCGCGTCTTCGTCGCTTGCTGGTTAAACATCAAGTATAAAATTTTGTTTTAAGCAGTTGATTTGTATAGTAGTTTACCTATAAAAGTTGAAAATTGTGCAAGTATGCGAAAAAAAAGCAACATTTGTTTAGGCAGCTTACTTATAAAAGTTTTTAGCTAGACATTTGAAAGTTCACATTGAAGAAAACCCAAGAAATGTGAAATTCGTTTTAAACAGTTGGTTAGTTCAATAATATGAAAGTTTTTAATATGTCTTTAGATGTACCATATGAAAATTCACACCATAGCAAATAATTACAAAATATTGTGTTTTATACGGATCAATTTAAACTTTATTTTGAACAGGAGTTTATGTAGTGAACAGTATAGAAGCAAGCATCCTTAATTTTACATCCACAATCAAAGAGTTCTTGCTATTTGGTGGCTCGGCATCCTAGATCCAGTTTTACAAAACAGTGCATGGAAGAGGATTTGCTGAGATTATATCGCCCATAGTGAGGGGCGATGTTAAGCGCCTTTCTGAATATTATGTTCTTGCTAAAGATTGGCACCTCTTAATTATGTATTTTTACCGTGTGTCCCCTTGTTAATAAACTGAAAGTTACAGATCTTCCTAAAGTTCTAAAGAGTGTGAGCCATATGGCTCAACAAAATATCCTTTACTTTGAATTTTGCACAAAGAAAGCAAAACATTCTGAAAACTAATTACGAGAATTGACTGACAGAAGAACATAGCTAATGCAATGGTAGCTCACATTGATTAAAAGGGAATCAAGAAAGAAATTTACTTTACACCCTTTTAGATCGCTTATTAAATATATTTGTGATAATACTACAAATATCTAGAAGAAGCTTGAAATACGCTACAAACAATACCTACTCACAATTTATCAGATAGTTCTTCAATTATAATTATTCATTGTTTTTACATTATGTGAACTACTTTTTATGAAGGAAACAAACCACATACGATCAGATATACATGTCTTGATTGACGATTCCATAGAACACAGCTCTAAACTGTTTACATTTTTATCCATTTTTATATATTCCTGGTTTATGTTATTTCTTTTCCTTTCGTGGTACATAAATAAACCAATTCCAATTAGTTCCCGAGAAATGTCTGGCAAAGAGATTTAGGTGACTCTACAGTAGCTGAAATAGGTAAAATCATATAATAGTATTATCAGTATGGTATTATAAATATATTGTTAGTTAACATATTGGTAACAGAATTAAACATGTATGTTAAAACTTTATAACACAATAGAAACTGTTATCCACAATTGTGGCTGAACACCGTATAAACATAGTGTTTTCTTTACATACCAATAGAAAACAGTTTTAGAATATGTTGTCCACAAATTAACTATTAAAGCTAAGATGACAAATAATCCTTAATTGGCGTTATGTAGGTAAAGTGCTTTTTACAAGGCATGCAAAAACAACTGGCTTAGATATACGAGATTAGACTATTTAGCTTATAGAAAAGAATTCGAAATTACAGTAGGGTTTCTGTCGCCAACACAATTTTCTAAGTCAAAGAAAAATGAAACGAACTTTTCTTTACAGTTGTTCGGTAGAATTCAAATCGATCGGATGTGTTTAAATTATCGCATAGATCTCTGCATAGATAGACTGCATCTATCTCTGCATAGATAGATCGTTTTTTCTTTCTGTATTGAACGACAAAATATTTTTACTGTTAAAATACACAACCATTCCAATTATTGGTACATTCATGACTAAAAGGAACTTATAATTTTCGCATCAATCACAATAGCACAATTCTGTCTATTGTTCAATATCTTATCGCCATAATTATGACTTTAGGCTACGTTGTCTTTGATGTATGACATGATGTTGTCGTTGTCGATTACGAAATAAATAAATAACCTGTGTAGGTATCCGTAAATAAACAGTGTTTTAAAAAAATTTTCCCGCATTTATGACTGAGTAGATATCTTTGGCTACACGGTCACCGAACACCGTTTTTCGGTGACACGGTCGTCAAAGTCCAATAATTCTGGATTCGGATTTCGTGTGTTCATTGGTATAACTTCGTTGGTAATGGCCGATCGTAACGTACGAGATATCATGTGATAACTTTTAGATAATAGAATATGAGTAGATAAAAAATTTAAAATATAGCATCCTGCATACAGAGCATTGATGTATCCTTGCTATTATTGTTCTCACGGAGACGTGAAGAATGTCATGTGATACAATTTAACGAATACAATAATAGAATATACACACATATAGAACAACTTATAGTTATTTACTGGGTCCTAATATTTTATTACATTAGAGAAAGAAATAAGATATACATAGTAGATGTCTTAATAGTTAAGAATATTTCAGCCAATTATATAAACACTGGCGGGTACTGGGACATGAATTATATTTCAGTCGATGAGTGACAAAATAACTAAAAATGTGTTTATGTGGGGTTAATCTACAATAATTATTAATAGTAATGAAGATTACATTTTAACTAACATTAGATCTATAGATTTCCACTCCAGAAATCGTTTTCAAAGATTTTTAAGATTGCATATTTAAAAATTGTATGGAAAGGGTGTATGTAACCGCCAAAGTTGTAGGCAAGAACCATAATTTTGGCTAAAAAAATCTCATGATGTATTTTGTGCTCTCGGGACAAATTTAAATATTTTTGTGTGTCCTTTATATCTTATTTGTGCATTATGTATTTGTGTATGTGTGTTAGTGTAGTCCGTGTCCTTCCCAGCTTGCGTGGAGGAAGAGTTCTGAATTAAGTAGGGACTCTTCTGTACTTCCGTACGGACGGGCGGTGGAATCCTCAACCCCTCCCACTGGCTGATAGGTAAATGTGTAAAATGAAATAGGTGTGAATAAGGTTTTAGCAAATATGCACCCGTGGACCAACTGAGGACATGGTATAGGGCAGCACTTATGACATTACTTCATTAAGGCTATAGCGGAATAATTTCTACTGTTGGCTTAGTGACAGATACTTACGGGCGGATATCACATAATGATTCAACCGGCCGTGATACTGCGATCAGGTAGGCAAGGGGAAACCACCCGATTATATTAACGTGACTACACCATCATGAATGTATCGAATCAGTTAGATATGCTTAGCGATCCGATGAGCGATCGGCGCTCGGATGATTCCGGGCCATCTAGTGTCACGTGGGCTACCGGGCATGTGTTTGTGAGCAACCAGGCAACACATGCAAAATTGGCGTATGAAAGAAAATCAGATTTTCAGTTAAGAAAATAATGGGAAAAGCAACCTGAAATTTTCGAGGATTTTTGCAACCAGGCAAACTGCATATACTACAACGAGAAGTCGAAAGAGAGGATTTAGATATATGCGGACTTTCGGAGACCCTTTGAAAAGGACAAGGACACTTCCGAACGGCTGATCGTGTTGTATATATTGAAAAAGTTGTATTTTATTAATTTTATTTTTATTTATAATAAATGTTGTAATTTTTAAAATATGTGGTTCGTTGTTTAATTTAATATATACCTCAGCTAGCTCAATTATGTGTTCTAAGCAATCTGTCACTGTGTGACGTCGACTCTGTAGTCTCCTGGTAGAGTTCAAAAAGAAATTAAACTCAAAATTTACTTTAGACTTTTGATAAATTAACCCAAATGAAACACGTGATTTATTAATATTAAACAAATTTAATATAAACAATAAAATTCGTCTGCAACTTGGGTTGCCTTTAAAATTTTACAAAAATAGGAATTGTATAAATCTTAATGTGGTTTAGTGTCGTGACAATAAAAATTTATTACAAAATGTGGAGACTCTCTACAAGTACCTAAAAACTAAATAAATATTGCAACTTTATAAAGTGTTTAAATGAACTATAAAGAAAAAGAAAATGAACACTTTATTCCGCTGACTTTTAACTTGCATTCAAATATAATCAAAATTTCAAATGATCCCCAAAATTATTATCCAACCTTACTTTAAAACAGTTCTGATTTATTTAAAGAAAACTAACTACTCGCAAAATAATCGGTGAAACTGGAATATCAATCCTCTCTTCGGAAGTTAAGGTACGTACTATTCTATTTTTAATTTAATGATCATTAATATTTTTAATCTTTTTAAGGCCTATCGCAATTATGTTAATTCATGAATTTTAATTTTCTCAATTTAAATGACATTTCTATACTCCAATAATAATTTATAAGTCAAATTGTTTCTTTTACTCTCTGGAACAAATTCTGGATATCTCTGCTGTGGAAACTGTGGAAAAACTAAAATTCTAATTAGACGAGTTAAAAAAAAACTCCCGACCTATTCCACAGTTTCAGGGCTCCCCTTCGTCGAAAAATCCTCGTCGGCCTCCCCAAAAAAACCTATTATCCGTTGCTAACAGCAACCAACGTTCTTTTTCTTTTCGTCTTCTATTTTTTTAAACCATAAAACTATCCTGTTCTGACACATTTGTCAATCCACATTAATTTCTCATAATCACTTTAATCACATCTAATTTGGGAATTTATAAAAAAAAATGTTCAGATATAAAACTTATTCTATTACAATGCTAATATAATTTATTCTTTTCATCTCCACATCATTGTAATTTCTTATTTAACAAAACCCCTATTAATTTAGCTCCCACAGACTTGCTTGACAGTTTATTTTCTGACGTTTTTTAAAATTTCTATGTTTAAATATTTTTTAAGAATTCTTCTTTTTTTATTCTTTTTAAGGTTTAGACGATTCACCTATACACTAGGCAACTATACTATTCAGAAATTATTAACACTATACCAGGTAAGTCAAAATTAATTTATTTAACAATTTACTAATCTTTTTCTCTCTTTTATTTCAGAGTCGAACCCACATTGTGATGGCTTCATGAAATTCATGAACAACAAACTCATATAAAAATCCATTTAAGTTGTATCCTTTTTAACATATTGAAATCATTTCAATATATTGGGAACAAATAACACAGGAAGAAATGGTGTTGCAATTATGGTGACGAAAAAAGTTTCACAATACGTGTATTATTACCAACGGATAAATTAAAGACTTATAAAAATAACCTTACTTAGCATCACCAAACAAAATGCACATTCTTCAGGTCTATATGCCAACCTCAGACGTGGTAGTCAATAAAGTGAAAGACGTATACTTATTGAAGACACAATAAAAAATATTTCATCTAATCAGCCACTCATAATCATGGGCGATTTTAACGCTAAGGTAGGAGAAACAAGAAACGATAACATCCAAAATGTAGGAAACTATGGGTCAGGTATTAGAAACAGCCAAGGCGAACCTTTATTGGATTTTGGAACCGAAAACAGTTTGGCCATTATAAACAAAATGTTCGAACATCATGCCCGTCGTTTATCGACGTGGACCAGCCCAAATGGAGAATACACGAACCAAATCGACTACATATTGATTAGGAGCAGATCGAAGACATGTTTTACAAACGTAAAAACTAGACCAAAAGCTGATTGTGGATCCGATCATAAATTGATATGGGCTTGCTTCAAGATGAAGCTCAGAAGGACAATAACGCATTCCGAAAACATTTAGAGATGCATTAAAGGAAACTAGTATATTGAACACACATGACAACCCAGAAGAAATGTGAAAAGGTTTTAGAAATGTCATAGAAACATCTGTAAAAAGAACCAAAACTGAAAAAAAGATCATCAAGAGAAAACACTGGATGACAGACAAAACGCTGCAACTTCTTGAAGAGCGAAGGAGAATCAAATCTCTCATATATCAAAACGACAGCAACAAAAATGAATTAGCAAGGTTAAATAGAAAAATTAAAAGAGCATGTAGAAATGATAAAAACAAACATATAAATGAATAATGCGAAGAACTAGAGAGACGTGCAAACCGGTATGAATCCCATGAGCTATATAGCAAAGTCCGATATCTATCCAGGGAATTTAAACCAATCACACAAACAATAATGGATCAAAATCAACATATAAATGACACGAAAGGGATTGCGGAGGTATGATAAAGAAAATATTGTTAAAGTCTATATGTAGATGATCCCCGGAATGCAAATCACGACGAGTTCAATGCAGAGAGATAACCAAACATTCTGAAGTCAGAGGTAGAAAAAGCAATCAAAAAGTTAAAAAATAGAAAATCTCCTGGCACAGACCAAATCACCGCAGAAGTTTTAAAAAAGTCTGAAGATGCTGAAGTAAATGTTATGCATATGATCTGCAAAAAGATTTGGTAAACCGTAGAGTGGCCCAACGACTGGACAACATCCACTTTTATCCCTATATTCAAAAAAGGAACTCCGCTAAATTGGAGCAACTACAGAATGTTAACCCTACTATCAATGCACTACTACATGCAAGCAAGGTTCTACTTCATGTAATATCTGAAAGACTAAAAGCTTTTCTATTGCCTCAGATATCAGAAGAACAAGCGAGATTTTTCCTAGGAAAAGGCACACGATAATACATCCTTAATGTCAGACAGCTAATCAAAAAAACTCGTAAATTCAATACTCCTATGCTTATGTGCTTTGTGGCTTACACAAAGGCCTTCGATAAAATCAACTGGCAGCAGCTATGGTTCATACTAGCGGAAATGGGAACACCTCACCACTTAATTCAACTAATTGGAAGTCTATATGAAAATAATAAGTGCACAGTAAAAATAAACAACACCCATTCCGATTATTTCAGAATAAAGGCAGGTGTCAGGCAGGGATGCATAATCTTGCCAACTCTGTTTAATATCTACAGCGAACACATTATGCGAAAGGTACTAGACGAATGGAAGGATGGAATATCAGTAGGAGGTCAAAAAATCAGTAACTTGAGATATGCTGATGACACTTTAATAATCGCAACAAATTAAGAAGAAATGGAAGACATAATGAGATGTCGGGAGAAGAAAAGCAAAACATATGGACTAAAGCCAAATAGGAGTAAGACAAAGACTATGATAGTGGACAGAGCTCGGAATAATCTTCATTACATTCAAGAAATTGGAGGCTTTGAAGTAGTAAATAGTTTCATGTACCTAGGGTCCCTAATAACAAATGACGGAGGGTGTAACAGAGAGATATGTAGAAGGTTGACTATTGCTAGAACTGCTAACTACTACCTGCTACTATGATAAAACTGGTAACAGTTTGGAAAAATTCCAGCATAACAATACACACAAAACTAAGGCTGGTAAGGGCACCCAGTTTTCCCATAGGCACATACGCACCCGAAACGTGGACCTTAAACAAAGCGGATAAAAATAAACTAGACGCTTTTGAAATGTGGGTATATTGCCGCATGTTAAGAATATCCTGGATTAATCATCGCACTAACGTATCAATATTAAAACAACTTAAAGTAAAGGATAGATTGCTTAAGCAAATACAATAGAGATATTTGCAGTATTTTGAACACATTGCTAGAATAACAGGTACGATGGAAAAACTGATAGTCAAGGGTAGAGATGAAGGAAAGGAAATAATCAAAATTATTAATTAAACAGAGGTAACATGAAGCCGAATAACTAGCCCAGGACAGGGAAGGATTGAGGGACATCAAGAAAAAACGGGATTAAGACTGAGGAGGACTGGACGATGTGCCTTCTACTTTTCTTGGCTATTGCTGGTATATTCTTGTTGTTGACTTTTTCTTTTAGTATTGGCAACAAAAGCCTGCTACATTTTGCTTATGAGTTTGTTACACATTTTTCTTCAATAAATAGGATGAGAGCTGTTTCTTCGATTTTTCTCTTTTTCATGTATCTTTCACGAATATTGATGCATGGTTGCATTATACCCTTTGATCATCCATTATCTCATGTCATTGTCTGCCATGTTTGCATACCTGTGGTAGATCAAAGTCTCAGTTTTGATGACGTATGTAAAGGTCACGCTCATTTTTCCTGACACTTGTGGTCTTGCGGTTTCTTCGACATAGAAGTTGTTGTATTAACGGGGTATTTTATAGACGGAGTTCTTTGATTTCTCTTGTGTATTGTTAGGTTTTGGACACGATGGATCTGAGTATATTAGTTGATTTTAAAGTTGATGTGAAACTTATTACCTATCCTTTTTAGCTTTTTTTATAAGCCCTTTAAAAATTGTGTTTCTGGTTTTCTAGTGGTTTTTGTTGTTTTCTTTCTTTTACCTTGTGGAATTTCTTGTTCATAAATCACAATGACTATCATTTTTTGTCAAAACCTTTATTAGTCGGTTTTCTCTTTCTAAAATACATTTTTGTTGGAGCAAATATTTTGATCCCTATCATATAAATCTTTTTTGATGATTACGTTGTGGTTTTAGTGGTAATTAAAATAACTCATTGTTTGGTTTTCTGTAAACTTTCGTTGCATATCTTGTATCCAATTTGCCATTAGCATATCCAGAGAAGGATGTTAATTGTTGTTTTTTTTCCCAACGTTTTTTATGACCACGGAGGTTATTTTGTTAATTTATTCTGTTATCCTAACTTTTAAATCAGAAATATTGCCTAGTCGATTAAAGTATACTTCAGAAATAATTCGTATCTGTTCTGCTAAACATTAGGGAAAAAACTTTGAAGATAATAAAATATTAGTCAAAAAGCCAAATAAACAATTGATATGAATCTAGCAGGCTGCTATCATTTAGGTATTTAAAGTCACTAAAAGACGTCCATAATATTTGTGCGTGTATTAAATTTAATTATGGCTCATTTGTCCAAGACTCACATTTTAATCATGATTGCTTGTAGTAACAAAACAAGAATTCAAAAGGAGTTTTGTGAAATGTTTAAAAATCAATACTATGGTCAACAAGTTTCGCAGTTTATTAGCAAAATTAAAAAGAAGTTTTGTTATACCGGACATGTAAAAAATATTGAAAAACCAGGTAGAAATTTTAAATTTACTAATGAAAAAAAGTTAGATGTACTTCTAGAGATTGAGGATAATCCTCATAAGACAACTCGAGAACATGCCGCCGTCAATTATGTAAGTAAATTATCTATTTTCAGAGTTTTTTATTAAAAAAATATCACCCTTACAAAGTTCAGTTGGTTCAGAAGTTAAATAAAGATGATCCTGATAGAAGGCAAGAACTCTGTGAAATGATGATGGACAGAATGAACGCAAATTTGCAGTTCGTAAACAAAATAGTGTTTTCCGATGAAGCGACGTTTTATTTAAACGGAATTGTTAACAAACAGAAGTATAGATATTGGAGCAGAGAAAATCCTCACTGGGTGTGTGAGACTCACACGGGCTTAAAAAGTTAACGTTTGGGCTGGTCTCATTAACAATAAAATTATTGGTCCTTATTTTTTTTAAAGGAGGACAGTTAATGATGAGGTTTATCTAGATTTTTTGATAAACTTTTTAGTGTCTACATTACGAAATTTTTTCCTGATGGTAATCATCCCAATGAGATAAATTGATCTATTTGCTACCAAAAAGACGCATTTTCCACGTATAATTAGAAATTATTTAAACGAGGTTTTTCCCAATAGGTGGATTGGAAGACTTGGAACGATCGAATGGCCGGCTAGATCCCCCGATTTGACTCCTCTCAATTACGTCTTATGGGGTTATTGAAAATCAAAAGTATATTTAAATAAACCAAACAGTATTGCTGATTTAAGTGAATGGTGGTCATTTTTAACATTTAATTTAATTGTAAAGTACATTGAAAAATACATTCTAAATATTATGTGACATTATTGTCTTCATTGAACCTAAAGGTTTGTGATAGAGACATTATCAAAGTTTTACATCTTAAAAATCAATTTTCCCAGTTGCAATAATTGCACCAAACTTAAAATACTTTATATTGATGAACAAAGGACTAAAATCCCTTTCTAACTATGTGTCATACTACCCCCTTTGTTATTTAAAATTTTCGAGGGGGTACTGGAGGGGTATAATATTTTCATACTGTAAATTGTCAATTTAAGAATAAAAATCAACCTGTTTTATACAGAACTAACAGAACGACCAAGATGCAAAATATTTATTAAACGCTATACAATTATGTCTAATTAGGATTCATACTCCAATCAGAGTATTTATATTGTAATTTTATAATCACTGAATTCTTTTACGATTTGGTCACAAGTGATTCATGTTGGCAGTTTTTCAAAGCTTACTCAACGATTTTGTCGTGGGTAGCAACAACCAGTACAGCGATGTCAAATATTAAGGTTGATCTGCAACCCCAAAACACAAACTCAAAATTCAAAAAAATTGAAACAATTTGAGAAGGTACCGGTCATGCTGAAACTTGCAGAGTTAAAATACAGAAGAGTAGATACTGCAACTTTTATTTTGAAAGTACTATATCATAAAATTTACACTCTAAGTAATATATCTATAAAAAACCTATTTAGTTTTAAAAACCTATTTATTCGTTTTTAGTTAATTATTTTAGTATAAATAAAAACCTTCCTTGCATAACCAGTGGCGTGCCCAGAATTTGTCTGAGGGCAGGGGGTTGAAATTTTTTTATGCTACCTCCATTTTGAGTTCCTAAAATTTTGGGTTTAATTTAAAGTACTAAAGATAGCAATGCCAAAGATTCAGGTAAATATTATACTGCCTACCAACTAAAACCACCCTCTCTTACTTGTGTGCATTTGACTGTCGCACGTACCATACTTCGAAAGTGGGGTGGCCACTGTAAGGCTGACGACATTTTTGAAACACTCCCTTCTCTTATCAAAATCTTATCTTTTGTTCTGAAGCTATTTTCTTGTGGCATTTTAAAGTAATTACTATTTTAATGAGAATAAGCCACAATTGAATGTTAAAATAAGTTTATTGACGTTTGACATTAATCCAACTTGTAAATACAATACATTTTGGAGACGGCTATCGCCGTATTCCGGTTCTTCTCTGCTAATCCTGCCGGTTTAAGGCATGCTCTTCCTCCAAACCTTTCGATTCCATCGCTCTTCTAATTTCTTCATTCTATAAGCGTCATGTTCTACCTCTTTTTCTTCTTCCTGGGGGCTTCCATTTGTGAAGTTTTTGGGGTTCGTCAGGCATTCTCAATAGGTGTTTAAACCGTTTTGAACCTCTTCTTTTTATTCTGCCAATGACTGTTTCTGTAGCATTTATGTTATTTCTTATAGATTCGTTGGTCTTTCTTTCCTGCCTTGATGTTCTAGCGCACTTCTTCTTAAATAATCCATTTAAACTGCTAACAATCTTCTCTTCAGGTCTGCATTAATTGTCCATACTTCAGAGCAATAACAAAGAACTGATTCAATCATGGTTTGTCCTATTCTTTTTTGTTTCTTTTTGAAAAGTTGCGATACCACCATAAGGAGTTCAGACATCCTACAATTTTACGTCCCTGATTAATTCGGTGATTAATTTCGGTTTGTCCCAAGCCGTTCTTAGCAATGAGTGCACTTAAATATTTAAATGTTTCCAGTTGTTTGATTTCCACGTCCTCTTTGATCAACACTTCAAACCTTGCATCTGAATTGATAACTAAATATTATGTTTTCTTCATGCTGACTTGTTGCCCTCATTTTACATATTCTCTGTATAGACGCTTCATCATAAATTCTAGGTCATAAGAATCTTGAGCTAGGACGACTTGGTCATCTGGAAACAGTACGTTATTTCTATGGGAATTCCCATTCCCTGGCAGTGGTTTTTCCAATTTTGGAGGGCTGCCTTAATATATAAATTAAACAGTAAGGGTGACATATTGCACCCTTGTTTTAGTCATTTAGTTACTTTTATTGGCTCTGATAGTCTATTTCCGATTTTTAGGTAAGTACTAAGTAGTGTTATCCCTGTATACTTCTGTGATTATTCCTAAAAGGTATGCAGTAATGTCGATTTGTTGTAAAGCTTGCCACAATTTAAGTCTTGAAACTGTATCATTGACCTTTCTAGTTCGAGGAAGGCTAGATGTACTTTGGTACCAACTACTATTCTTTTTTCTATTAATTGTTTAAGTATAAACAAGTTATCAGTGCAAGATCAAAGATCAAAGATTCAAACGTCAATAAACTTATTTTAACTTATTACCATTGTCGTTGGCCCGGTTGGTGTTTCTCTTCTTCTTCTTTCTTTTTAATGACTGCTCGGATGTAATTGTGAACACTGTTCCATCCCTCTGTACTTCCCGTCATCTTTACGATCATCTCTCTTACAGTTACAGAGTTCATACCTATTTCTTTATACACTCTGTTTCTCTCCACTGTACATCTATTACACTCCAGAATTCTATGAGTAACAATGTCGGAATATTCTCAATATGGGCATTTATCTGTATCTGTCTTTCTGAACCTATTAAGATACTCCCTAAAACAGACAATCTAACCAGTCCCCTTAGGTTCGGGATCAGAATCTTGGTCCACTGAGTAACATTTTCCTTGTTGTTCTCTCCTTCTTGCTATCTTTCCATTAATTTTTCCCTTTCCTCTTTTTTTTATAGCTGTTGTCACATGCTCTCTTCTCTCATAGAGATGTCTCTTTTCTACTGCTAGCACATGCAGAGGAACATAACCCGTAATAGTCCACAATGTCTACCACCTGTCTACTTTTGTCATAAGCTTAATATTAGGTATGAATATCTAAATATAATGAAAAATATTATTAATTATTTTGTATTTATACAATAATTAGTGTGTTTTACATATTTAACGTGGTAATTTAATTATTCAATTAGCGTTTTGGATTTTTTGTATTGTGTGTGAAAGACAAGGTACATTTTCCTACTATTCTTTATATATTTTTTACTTTATATGCTCTGGGGATGGGGGTTTTAACCCCCAAAACCCCCTCTGGGTGCGCCATAGTGCATAACGTATTAGTGGCAATTTTTATATTAGTATTAGCATTAGTTTTAGTGTTTGGACAATGTGCCCTTTAAAAAGAATAGTAGGAGAGGATTACATTTAGTTAAACGGTAAAGTAAATCTATTATGTTTTCTTTATTCTTTACCGACCGTCTAATAGGTTGATCTACCACGTAAAACCAAAATCTTGAAAATTTAAAACTTGATATTTTGTTTATTACAGTGAATTAAATAGAACAATCGAAAATATACCCAGATATGATATGAAAATTATTTTAGGCGACACAAATGCCAAAATAGGGAAGGAAGAAGTATTTACACCGACAATAGAAAAATATAGTAAACACAATGAAACTAACGAGAATGGACAATTCCTGATAGATTTCGCAAGAGAAAAAAATATGATCATAATGAGCACATATTTCAAAAGACAAGGAATACACAAGGAAATATGGATATCGCCAGATAGAAAGACTAAAAACCAAATAGACCACGTGCTCATCGAAAAAGAAGAACAGCAATGTATAAAGAAGATAAGAACATACAGAGGACCAGACGCTGACTCAGATCATTACATGTTGGGCATCAAATTAAACAACGGATACCAGAAAACAAAAACAAAATAAAAGAAAAGAAATGTATACATAACCCAATTCGATTAGCAACAAAGAAAGAGCAAGAAATATACGAGGAAACAATGGAAAGAGAACTAAAAAGGATACAAATAGAACAGCAAACTGAGAACAAATGGGAAAACATAAAGCAAATAATGAACAAAGCAGCAAAAGAATGTAATAAACAAGAGAATAAAAAGAGGAAAGGGTTCGACATAGAGTGCCAAGAAGAAATAGAACTAAGAAAATCATTAAGGATGGAAATGATCACGAAAAAACAACAGAGATAAAGAATAGATATATGGAGCAAAGACAAAAAGTAAAGAGGGTGCTATGAGAAAAGAAGAGAAAACACATAGAAAATAAGCTAAAAGAAATAGAAGAGAATTACAGAAATAAAAAAAATAAAAAACCTATATCCAGGTGCTAGAAATGAAAAAAAAAGATTTCCAACAAAAACCCATATTGGTTAAAAACAAAGCAGGAAATAATATGAGCGGTGAAGCAGAAATAGTCGAAAGATGGAGAGAGTATTTTGATGAATTACTAAATGGCAATAATAAGTCAAACCAAAGATAATGTATGGAAGCAGAAGCAAGAATCGAACACTTAGAAGACATAGAAGATAATTCACCCAGCAAAGAACAAATCGAGGAAATCTGAAAAACATCAAATCCCCTGGAAGCGATAAAATAACAGCAGAGATGATGAAATATGGTGGAAAACTGCTAAATAATTGGATATACAAGATCATAAAGGAGATATGGATAAAAAAACGAATACCAGAAGATTGGAACGAAGCCATTATTTGCCCATTACACAAAAAAATAGACAAAACAGAATGCAGTAATTACAGAGGAGTAGCGTTACTAAATACCGTATATTAAATCCTATCAAAATCCATAAAAGATAAGCTAGAAAAAGAAGTTGAAAATATAATAGGCGAATATCAGTGCGGATTTAGATGAGAGAGAAGCACAACGGACCAAGTATTCATAATCAGAGAACTACAAGCAGAAAGCTATGAACACAACTTACCAACGATAGCGCTTTTCATCGACTTCCAGCAAGCATACGATAGAATGAAGAGAAAGGAATTAAAAGAAACCCTTGAGGAACTTGGAGTTAGCAGAAAGTTGCGTAACATGATACATCTTACTTTAGAGAATACAGAAAACAGAGTCAAAGTAAACAATCATGCATCGGACAAATTTATAGTAAACGAAGGATTAAGGCAGGGCGATCCTTTGTCATCATTACTCTTCAATTTATGCCTAGAAAAAATAATGCGGGAAGCAAAAATCAATAGAGAAGATCTCCTATATCATAATAGACACCAAGTTTTGACATTTGCACATGATGTAGTGTTGCTGGCAAGAGAAAAAAAAGAGCTACAGGAGATAGTACAGAGAATAGTAAAAGCAGCAAAGAAAATGGGACTTTACATAAACGAAACTGTATGCAGTGGACAGATGATCAGTTCAGGGATAGACAAAAGTTTAAAGTAGAAGTAGAAGAAGGATCATCATACGAATTCGAAATGGTAGATAGATTTACATACCTAGGTGCAATAATATCACGTAAACCCAACATTAAAGAAGAAATACAAGCTAGAATAATGGCAGGCAATAGAAGTGTACATGCTCTTAGTGGAATGTTGAAAAACAAGTTTTTATCAAGAAAGGCAAAAACACAGTTATACAAAACAACTATACAACCAATAGTAACATACTGCAGTGAGATATGGACAATGACAAAAAATGAACAAAATTTACTGGAGATATGGGAAAGTAAAATCCTGAGAAAGATATATGAAGGAATAATAAGGGACGGTTTATGGATAAGAAGATCAAATGATGAGTTAAAGAAATTATATAATCAACCTAATATAATAGGAGTCATAAAGGCAAAGAGACTAAGATGGCGAGGTTACCTAGAAAGAATGCCGAACACGAGGAGTCCAAAAATGGTACTTAACTATACTATAGCTTTAAAAAAGAGAAAAGGAAGGCCAAAAAATAAATGGAATCAATAGGTAGAAAAAGATATGGAAGAAATTGGACTAGAAGGTCAGAAAAGAAAAATGGATAACAAGAAGGAATGGAGAAAAATCACAAACTCTTCAAGCCATGGGCCTCTAAGGCATTTAGTGCTATTGTATATATATATATATATATATATATATATATATATATATATATATATATACCTTCTTTGTCTTTTATTTCTCCACTTTGACCGAAAAACCCACCACTATTCGAGTGTACCTTAGTTTATTATATATATATATATATATATATATATATATATATATATATATATATATATACATACATATATATATATATATATATATATATATATATATATATATATATATATATATATATATATATATGTATATATATATATATGTATATAAACATTTTTAAAGCGAAGTTTCTGTACTGATGTTGTATTCCATTTTTTTCCTATAGTAAAATACTCAGGTGGGTGTCACCAAACTAGTGCCACACGATTGTCACGAGTATCGTATTGAAATTCATATAGATCGACTACTCTCGATCAATTAGTTTCTAGTCATTATATATTTGCAGAGAAGTAAAGAAGAGGACGCGGAGGCTTTAATAGGAAAACAAAACAAAAGAAGATGCACATTCCTGAGTAGAGTGGAAGGATCGTTAAGCGAACAATTATACTTAATAAAAAAATATTGTGAATTTGTGAACATGATACACAAAATAATATTTACAAAGAAGACATTTAAAACACAAACTATTGCTTTAAAAATTTAGATTATGTCTGAAGATGCATCACAAAAGTCTGCTACTATTTACTGTTAAAATTATTAAATTCAGTTACATGAGTATTTTGTGTCACGCCCTTAGTAGCGGTTATTAGAGACTGTAAAGACAAATTATATAAATAAATAATTTTTTATCTGTTTAACTCTATTCTATATAGATTTTTTATTAAAAAATATAAATCAAACTTCGAGTGTAAGACTTCTGTTTGTTTTATCTAGCTTTTAAGATAAATAATAGAAACAGAACTCAAAAAAGTTAATGCCAAATATGAAACAAATATCGAGAGAAAACATGTGTAACAAAATGAAGCCGAAGAGTCCGGCCCCGATATCTAGCTGATCATACAGCTTTATATCGGTTCTGACAAATTGTTACTGACTAGTAGTTAAAATTAAAAATATAATCTAATTTTTATAGTGTTTGCAGCTTAAAGTTAAATGTGACAGTACACTGAAAATCGTAGAATTCTGTGAGTACAAAACTGCATTATTAATAACCTTAAAATAAGAAGTTTAAAAAGCAAAATATTTTATTGATTTCAATTCAACCTATCGATTATCGACAACAACTTTTTGCGGGTTCTTGCTTTAAACAAGTAATTGGGCTGAAGTACAATTTTATTAAGTGGCCAGGTCCGGCTTCAGATCCTCTGAGCCAATGTACGTAAATTCTCAGGGGGAAGATACTTGGGGAAGTAACAAAACCAACAAATGTGGCAATCTCTTAAATAATATCAATAATAATTTAAATTTAGTTTAACTAAACACTGGCAAATCTACTAGTTTCAATTTATACAATGGTACATTTTCTGCCATAGATCTCTCTTTATGCAGTCTGTCGCTAGCTCCTTTATTATACTGAAACACATTGGAGTATTTACTCATGATAGTAATCATTTCCCTATCACGATAACCATAAACACTAACGAGAAATCAACTTTTCCAATTCACCAGACATGAAAAATAAAGTCAGCTGACTGGGATTTATATCGAACACTGATAGAAGAACACACAGACAAATCTAATTTAACCAATAATGCAAACCAAAATCTTGAAATATTTAACAACATTATTATTTCTGCAGCAACAATACTTTTTCATACAATAACCAAACGCATTCAAACAAAGAAGATATTTCAGAAATACTAGCAGATATATAAGCACTTAATTCCAATTACAGCCTATTCTTTCTAGAGCACAAAAAACTAACTGAGTTTTTGAATATACAAATCACAGAGAGCGGCTATCCACTAAACAAACCAGTATGTCTTCAGAAATTAGAATTTTGTTTAAGTGCTAAAACTTCGAGTCCAGGGCCTGATGAGATTTACCATCTTTTCTTACGAAATCTTCCTCTGAATGCAAAACTAATATTAGTTGATATTTTTAACAATATTATTATTCACTATGACTTTCCTGATCTATGGTCGCAAGCAACTATAATTTCAATCCTTAAAAATATAATACACCAAAAGACGATCCAAATTCCTATCGTCCAATATCACTTACGTGTTGTACCTGCAAACTTTTAGAAGAAATCTTTAATTATCGTCTTAAATGGCACCTCGAAAACAATAACCTAATAAGTATCAGACAAATTGGATTTCGTACGGGTAGATCCACAACAGACAATCTAATAACACTTGAATCAAGTATACATGAATCCTTTCTGTACAACCAAAAACTGATTGCCTTATTTTTGACATAAGAAAAGCGTTTGACACAATGTAGAGACATATTATACTAAAAAAACTTCAAGAATGAGATGTTCAAGGGTATATATTGTCCTTTATTAAAAATTTTCTAGAAATACTAACTTTTCGAGTTAGAACCAATGGATTTACATCTTCCTGACGAGTACTTCAAAACGGCACTCCACAAGGGTCTACTGTAAATCCTACTATCTTTCTAATTGCAATAAATAATATTATATACTAAGTGACATAGAAATCCGAACACCCAGTTTAAATGATTTTATTTCAATAAAATTTGGTGTAATTTATTTATCTTACTGAAAAAAAAACAGGTGATAAAGTTTTTAGCCTTATCAGCTGGAGATTCCGGTTTTTATACTTTTTTTTTTAAATTCACTAAAAATCTAAAAATGAATATTTTAGCCGCAGTAAAGATCCAAATTTGGCGGATTGTGGTTCTTGACATTCTTTACGATTGGTTACGATGCCTAAAATACGGAGACCTGTACGATTTCGTCAACTTATTGAGTTTGATAGGGGCCGTATAATGGGACTTCGGGAAGCTAGACTTTCTTTTCGGGAAGTTGCAGTTAGAGTGCAAAGAAGTGTAGATACTGTGGTTAGATGTTGTCAGGCATGGCTTCAAGAAGGCTGTACGCAAAGAGCAAGGGGCACTGGACGCCGCCGTAGAACAACAGACCGTGAAGATCGCCGCCTAAGATTATTGGCCTTAAGAGACCGTTTCTCCACTACCAGCTCCTTTGCAAATTAATGGTTTGCAGAACACGAAAGACCTATTGGCATGCGAAGTGTTTACCGACGAATGAGAAGTTTTGGCCTGTTTTCATACCGACCACACTGGGTCCTCCATTTAACTCCAGAATACCGCCGTAATCGCCTTCAGTGGTGCAGAGAACGGTCACTCTGGAATCAGGAATAGAACAGTTTTGTCTTTAGTGAAGAGTTTCGATTTTGTTTAGGCATGCACGATGGTCGAGCGAGGGTTAGAAGATGATGTGGTGAAAGGAGGAATCCACAGTTTTTTGTTGAAAGACATGTTCATTACACTGTTGGAGTTATGGTTTGGGGTGCTATAGCTTACGGTTCCAGGTCACCTTTAATCTTCATCAGAGGTAACATGAACGCGCAGCGTTATATCCAAAAAATTTCTAGAACCTCACTTTTTACCCTATCTTGACACCCTGGCAAATCCAACTTTCCAACAAGATAATGCCCGACCACATGTTGCAAGAGTCACAATAGACTTCTTTCAACATAATGATGTCACATTGTTAGCATGGCCACCAAGATCTCCCGACTTATCCCCAATTGAGCACGTGTGAGATATCATGGGTAGGAGATTGTTCAATTTGCAACGTCGTCCTCAGACTCTACAAGCACTTCGAGAGGAGTTGGTGGTTGCCTGGAATGAGATACCACAAGAGGACATTGACCACTGATCAGAAGCAGGCCTAGGCGCGTTAGAGAATGCGTAACACATCGGGGTGCATCCACACATTATTAAAGGTAAAAGGGCTTTAAAAGCAATGCAATCATTTTGAAATTTGAATCATTTACTTATTATGCTTCATTAAGTACTTATACAAAATTTTATTAAAATAAAATCATTTAAACTGGGTGTTCGGATTTCTATATCACTTAGTATATATCAAATAAAATTACCTGTATTTGCTAGCCTATAAGCAAATGACTTAGTTATCTATCTAAACACAAACAATGTAACTCTGGGAACACATATACTGCAAACTACCCTACACACAATTAAAAGCTGGTCGCAAAACACGTGTTTTATATTCTCTAGTGAAAAGACACGTTATTTAATTTTTGACAAAAGAAAATATTATCCTAATGTTCAATTAACACTAAATGGAGTTGTCCTGAAACACGCAGAAGAAATAAATTTCTTAAGAGATTCTTTTGAACGTAACTTAAACTGGGAAAGCCACATAAACAATCTGCAATGTTCTTGACAATCCAGAACTAATCTACTAAAAATGCTGTAAAATACCTCTTGGGGGGCAGATACAACAACCTTACTTACTCTATACAGATCACTAATACGAAGTAAACTAGACTAAGGCTGTTTATGCTAGGATACTGCTAACAAAACATCTTTAAAAAAACTTGACTACATTCAAATTATATGCTTGAGATTAGTTTTAGGTGCCACAAGAACTACACCAGTAAGTAGCTAACAAGCTCTGGCTAATGAACTGCCCTTAAGCCAATGAAGTCAACTCCTATCACTAAATTACGTTGACAGAATATCAGCAAACAAAAGCAACGTAACCTACTCAACATTACTTTGCAGAACAAATATATCGTCCGATCTTTACAGAAACATTGCAATAAAAAAAAACTACAATTTCCTAAGCAAATAAAACGTATTGTTGTTAATTTAGAACAGTTCAGTCTCACTATGCCTATTCATGTAAATTTTTTCCCTGGATGATTAAATTTCCAAACATAGACACGTCTCTAAAAGAACTGCCGAAACATTCCACACATCCTTTCCTTATACAGCAAGCTTATAAAAATGTAATATCCAAATAACCAACAACCCATCAAATCTTCACTGATGCTTCTAAATGTGATGAAAGACATGCTGCAGCCTACATCCACGAAAACGTCAAGTCTACCGTACGAATCACAACAAATTGTTGTATATATACCGGAGAACTTACGGAAATTCACCAGGCCATGAAAAAATGTGGTTTTATCAATGAAAGCAAATTTGTTATCATCACCGATTCAATAAGCGCATTACTTGGAATAAAACAGCTATATACAACTCACGCCATACATCTTAAAATCAAAGAAGAGTTATCTTATCTACAGACAACAAAAAGATATTTCCTACATCTGGGTACCTTCCCATATGGAAATAATTGGCAATGAGGAAGTGGACTCTCTGGCAAGCAATGCAACAACCGACCAAAGTATTGCCATTATAAATCGAATGCCTTGGGCTAATCATAAAGTAAATATCAAAGCCCACTATACAGAGCATGGCAAACTACTTGGGATCACTCTGCCAACAAACTCAAGGAATGTCTAAGACAAGTAGGAACCAAACTGATTTTACCAAGTAATAGAAAACACCAAGTCATCATCAACCGACTCCGAATAGGACATACTTTCTTACCGACAAGCATATCTTCAACCAGGAGGCTGCTCCGATAAGTACCAAGTGCAACACTCGGTTGTCAGTGAAACATTTAATTGTCGAGTGTCCAGTGTACCAGAACGAAAGAATTGCGTGTGCCTTAGTGACAATTTAAAAAATGTACTAACGCCAAACTTACAGTCTTTATTAAGTTATCTTAAAATGATTAAACTATATGTCAGATTGTAAAAAAAAAATATTTTTCTTTTATCTAACAATATTTATCTTACTGTTTGTGTATGTCTCCCCCATATAAAAAAAAACTCTAAAATACTCTAAAACTAAAATTGAAACTAGGAAATGAGTAAATAAAATGAATATTGTGCAGCAACATATTCTGAAAACTGATTTTGAGAATTAACTAAAAGAAAAACTTAGCTCATACTAATGAAAAAAAAATTGCTTCAAAAATACTGTTTTGGATCAGATTTTAAATATATTGGCGACAGTACTACAAATAGTTATAAAAAAATGGAACAGGTTTAAAATAATACCCACAATTTAACAATTAGAGCTACAACTATATTCGTTAATCGTTGTTGCACTATCTAAACTACTTGCTATGGAGGAACCCAACCAAATACATGATTGGATTGCCACCTACATGCAACACAGCTCTAACTTGGTTCCATATCTATTCATGTTACCATATTTGTACCCAAAAGAGACCAATGCAATTGATTTTTCTTTCGTGGTGCATAAATAAACCAATAAATGTTGCAATTTTTCCGACAATTTTCTTGCAAAGGGAGATGACGCAACTGTAGTTGAAATAGGTCAAGACAAGAAATAGAAATTAGTTTTCAGGAAGAAGAAATAGCCGTAAATTCACACAAAAATAAAAAGTCACCAAGACCAGGCGGAATAACCAACGAGCTTCTAAATTACAGCTGAACACCATATAAATATAGTGTTGTAAGTTTCTCACGCCAATAAGAAAATAATTTCAGAATATGTTGTGCACAAATTAACTATTAAAGCTATGGTGACAAATAATCCTTGATTTGCAATATGTAAAGTGCTTTTTACAAGGCATGCAAAAGCAACCGGATTATAGACGATATTACACTGCTTAGCTTATAGAAAAAAAATTGGAAATTGGAGTAGAATTTCTGTCTGGAACGAATTTTTCTTTAGTTTAAATGCTGCACGCAGGAACCAACACATTCTAAAAATTGATCTTAAGAAATAACTAATAGAAAAACGTCCATAGCCCAAATTGACGAAAAACGATTAATATATTTACTTCAAAAGTACTGTTTTGGATCCATAGCACAATTTTCCAGGTCAAAGAAAAAAAAATTTAAATATTTGTTCATTACTTAAAATTTTCCACAAAAGAAGTACTTAACATATAGCCCAGTTTGGTTAAAAAAAGCTTTTAAGATATAGGTGGGGGTTACTAGATGACGAATAGATGAAAAGGTACTCGTATTTTTACCTTTTATTTTTTTTAAGGAATGTCCTATAAATATCAAACGCATGAACTATAAAGAAGAATGCCGTACAAATAATAGGATATGCGGATGATATAACCATATTAACAACATAACAGGGCATTGAAGAAAGTCTTCCAAGAAATATAAAACGAAGCCTAACTGAAAGGACTGGAAATAAGTGAAAATGAAACAAAATATATAAAGCTAAGCAAGAAAAAAAAAGACACAAATGACAAGACTGACAATAGACACACACTATTTCGAAGAGGTTGAAACGGTCAAATATTTGGGAGTACTAGAACAAAAGAAATTAAAGTGTCAAGAATAAAGAAAGTAAACTGTGTAAAGAATAAAGATATGAAAAGTAGAATTCAAGAGGGAAATACAGAGTCTTATAAAAATAAAAAAATATTTAGAGATGAGAAGATAAACCAAAACATAAAAATGAAAATCTCCAAAATGACCACACGACCAAAAGCGGTATGTGCTGCAAAGACATTTACATTAACTGCAAACGAAGAAGGTCAACTGAAAATTTTTAAGTAGAAGATTATGAGAAAAATACTAGGACCAAAGAGTGAAAGCGAAGAGGATGCAAGATAATGGATTAATCACGAAATGCAAGAATGAATGAGTCAAGAAAATATAGAATAATAAAAGCACAGAGAACTAGATGGTATAGACACATAATGAGAAGAGCGAAGATCAATCTGATAAGAGATATAATGGAATGGATGCCACTAGGTAAAAAAACCAAAGACAGACCTAAACTGAGATGGAAGACTGGAAGAAGACTTATCATTAAAGTAGGGAGGCCCCCTGTTAATAGATTTATTTAAGCTAGCACTAAAAAAAATTATTAAAAATTAAAAGGTAGCAAAAAACGAGAATTATACTAAACGTACTGTTGAAGCCAAAAAACGTGTAAAGGGGAGACAAGATTCAAAATTATAAAACAGTAGTGAGAACAGGGTTGTATGCATGTAAAAAAAGAAAATTTAGAGATTTGGGAAAGGAAAATCATGGGAAGAGTTTACGGTAAGATAAAGGAATGGGTTCGAAAAACAAATTAGGAGCTAATAAAGATTTATAAGGGACCCCAAATAACACAGAAAATTGGGGCACAGAGAGGTAGAAGATTGGGACATGTTTTACAAGCGCCAAAAGAAAGCAACGTTGTAAGAGTTCTGCAAGCAGAGAACAAGGGAAGAAAACAGTAGGGAGGCTAAGGAAGTGGATTGATGCCGTTCAGACTGAAATAGAAGAAATAGAAACAACAGAGAGAACTAAACGTATGAAGGACGGCCGTATAAAGTACGAAACTAGTAAGACTATTGACGCCAAGGGCATATAGTTCTGTTAAAATATACATAAATATCAAAAAAATTTGAGTAAAAAAATAACTTTACTTAGTGACACCTGGGATTTAATATAAATAATAGTAAAAGAACTCTATACAAGGAAGCCAAAAAAAGTTTAGGAATAATAAGTTCAATTTGATAGATCTCAAATCTGTTCACACGCATGGAATAATGAACATAGGGTTCAATGGAATGATTCAAATATAGTCCTAAAAGAAACGGATGGTAAAAAGAGAAAAATCAAAGAAGCGGCTCTAATTATGCTAAATGAGACCAATTCTGTCGCGAATTCCTCGGCAGAATGTAGTAGAATCTGGTTACCCATATTGAAAGAGGAAGTTATTAAAAGAAAAATACCAGTATTGGTAAGTCAGTAACATATAGAGAATACATCATTTATGTTTTTTAAATAACAAACATATAAAATCGGAATTTGGTGTTTATTGAAGATAAACTAAATGCACGATCAAATACTTACCATGTCGGGATAGAATTATGAGGTTTTTTTCCTGGTTTTTCCCTCATAATTTACTATGGAATCACTAACAGGAGAATTTTACTCTCATCATGGCATGTATTTGTCTTTTTAAAGACGAATTACATGTTATGATCTTTTCTGACGGATATTCTCAAGTTAAAGTTGATTTCATGTAATCGAATGAACTATCTTATAAGTAAAGTCGTTCCAGGAACGCAACTCAACAATATTGGCAATATCATTTTAAAGTCGCCTACTCTAAAATGTATAAGGTATGTCTAAATTGTCAATATAGATGAGTCAGATAAAATTAAATTATTAGAAGAATTTTTCACTAAGTAACAAAAAACAAAATTTGTTTAATTTACTAATGTTTGTATTTTGAGAACGATTTCCGAAGTGGAAATTGAAACGTCAATAAACGTATTTTAACCTTTAATTGTGGCTTATTCCCATTTAAATATAAATTAAAATAATTTTCATTAATAAAAATAAACGCTTTTAATAAAAATTAAAACTGGCCTTCTTCAGGCTTATATTAATCATAATGAGATAAATTTCATCTGGATCCCATCCCATATAGGAATAAAAGGCAACGAAACTGCTGACCATAGTGCGAAAGACGCGATAGTGAGTGACGTTTCCGAAATCGTATCAACGGATATAAAAGCTTGCCTAAAAAAAAATCAATCTTAAGTGCATGGAAAAATAAATGGAATGTGTCGAATTCAAAATTAAGACAAGTGAAACCCAGCATAGAGACATGGAATGTGTTACCTACGTCAAGAAGCCAAGAAATAATAATAACGCGCCTCAGACTTGGACATAATAGGTTAACGCATGATTACTTAATTAAAAAGTGCGAACCGCCGCGATGTGAAACGTGTAATACGACACTAACGATAATGCACATACTATGTGAATGTCCTCTCTACAATCAACAACGAAGTAACAACAAGATACCAGGAGCACTTCTATAAGCTCTAGGTGCAGACTACAACTTTAACAACACTCTGAATTTCTTGTAAGACATTAATAAGTACCACAATATTTAATAAACCAAATTGTAAGGCAGTAATTGTACCTAATGTATTCCATTAATTTTTCGCTAATGGCTATATTTTGGTCGATGCGATTTTCTAAATAAACAAAAAAAAACTATAAAACTAAAGTTGATTCTATAAAACAAAAGAAATAAAAAAATATATAGTTACTATGATATGCAAAATAATATAGCAGCAACATTAAACATTTTCATTTATTTTTTAGTAAATTATTATATATTTTTTTAAGTTTTACCGTATTTAAAGCACTTGTGTTCTTGTGGTGCCATAAAGTGACAAATGCTATTCCGACTATTATGGCAAACAGCAGTGATAAAATGTAACAATAGTTTTTCCAATTTCCATTTGAAATACTTTGTGGCTCTTCGACAGAAGCACTTTTATCGAATGGTAAATTAAACGATTTATCGCTTACACAGTAAAGAGGCTCTTCCTTTGTTCGAATTGGTGCCCAAGTCGAACGTAACGTGTTGCTGCGTTGAAGATAAAAGCACCTGTCAACGTTTTCTTCACGTTTTTCCATCATATTTTGGACGAAATTTTTCAACACTAGTAAAATATACAATAAACGTGTTCTCTGGTGTGCATTCAACTGAACTACAGTAGCAAATGACAAACAGTAACTAAGCAGCTAATAAATTTCGAAGCTTAAGTGAATCACTCATTTCACAGAATATTAGCATTATTCGATTAATAGTCACCCACGTAATTGTTTTGGCAATTAATCTTTGTACTGCTGGTTTACAGTTTTTCTAATTATAAAAGATATTATTTAGACTAATTGGCGTCCTAGTTTTTAAGTTTGACTCTATGTATTGAGTATTTTTTGTTTTTTTATTGACAAAAATTGAGAAATTTTTATTGAAAAATTATACAGATTCGCACCAGGGAAATCAACACGTGAGCAGATATATATCACCAGACAAGAAAATAGGAAAAGCGCGAGAATAAATATTCCAATGCTGTTCTGTTTCGTTGATTACACAAAGTCTTTCGATTCAGTACAATGGGATCCCATCTGGAGTATAATAGGAAATATGGAAATTCATTACCACCTAGTTAACCTGAAAATAAATGTGTATAACTGAGCCAAAGTTGAAGTACAGGGAACATAACAACTTCACATAGAATAGAGTCACCAATTCCGCATTGCGGCGCCTTCTCCATTCTCCTGTCAATTCATCTCTTTGAGGTCTAAATATCATTCTGAGAACCTTCCTTTCAAATACATATTTCAAATTTAATCCATTTCAAAAAAATATTCAAATGCCTTTGCAAAACAAAGAAAGGCACTAGACAAGGCTGCATACTATCACCATGTAGCGAGATTAAATAAAACGAGCGGTTCGAATTTATATAAATATATTTCATCACCTACTTCTTAGGTTTCATTCTTGCATCGAGAATCGTATTGATCTTTCATTCTGTCACTGGCTAACTGGATGTATTGTCGGGCAAGTTCATGAATGTTGTTCATTCTTAACTTCAGGCGGTCGACATAATCTTCGCTTGCAACATGTTCTGCGGAAGGTCTGCAGCCAAACTCTAGGTCGCAGGGTAAACGAACTTCACGACCTAACATCAGGCAGGTTGGAGTCTGGCCTGTAGTTTCATTCACGGCCGAGCGGTAGGCCATTAGGAATAAATGAATATGCTGGTCCCAATCTCTTTGATGTTCTGATACAACTTTGGACAGGTGTTTACCCATTGTTCGGTTCATTCCCTCGAACATTCCATCTGATTGAGGATGCAGGGGTGTCGTTCTGGTCTTATTGACACCAATCAATTTACAAACGTTTTGGAAAAGGGTTGACTCGAAGTTCCGCCCTTGGTCAAAGTGGATCTCCAAGGGAACACCAAATCGGCTAAAGAATTCTTTAACAAGTACTTCTGCAATGGTAGCAGCTTCTTGATTTGGTATCACATAGGCCTCAGTCCATTTCGTAAAATATTCCATGGCTACCAGGATATATTTATTTCCAGCATTTGTCTCTAAAAGTGGACCTGCAATGTCGATTGCTACTCTTTCCATAGGACTACCAACATTGTACTGTCTCATGGGTGCCCTCTTTTTACCAGCCGGACCATTACTGGTTGCACACAGTTCACATTTCCGGCACCATCTTCTTAGATCATCTTTACAGTTCACCCAATAGAACCGTTCTCGAACCTTTTGCAGAGTCTTTGTGATACCAAAGTGTCCACCTGATGCACCGTCATGCAACTGACGCAATACTTCTGACACTTTACTTTTAGGTACAATCAACTGAAGCTTAGTCTCTGTACCTACCAACATCGTTCTCAAAGGTTCTATACAGAAGATCATCTTTCAGCACTAGGCAATTCCATTGGCTCCAGTAACACTTGACTTCTGGACTACATGCACTAATGTCTTGCCAAAAAGGTCTTTCACTTCGACGCATCCAATCCAATACTCTTTTTATACATGGATCATCTGCTTGAGCGTCTTGTAGCTGTTGAGGCTGCCATTGATCATTAATGACGGTGGTTCGTCTCACGGGGCAAAGCCGTTCTTCTAATTTAAGACAGTGATTACAATTTGCACTGCACGGCCGTCTCGAAAGGGCATCAGCATTTGAATGAACTCTGCCAGCCCTGTGTTCGATCTCGTAATCATATTCTTGTAATCGTTGTAACCATCTTGCCATCTGGCCGTCTAGATTTCGGAATTGTAGGAGCCATTTTAGAGCAGCGTGATCCGTGCGAAGAAGAAACTTTCTGCCATACGAGTATTTATGGAAATGCTCGCAAGCCTTTACTACGCCTAACAATTATCTCCTAGTAACGTAATGCAATAGTTTCTTACTGGTTTCGACAAGACTTTGCTAAAGTAAGCGATGACTTTCTCCTGTCCATATTGGATTTGGGAGAGAATAACTCCTATTGCACTGTTGCTTGCATCGGTGTCCAACACAAATTTTCCTGCCTGCCTAGGGTAGCTTAAAATCGGTGCGTGGTCAGAGCCATTTGTAAGTGTTCGAAAGCTCTTTGACACTCTTCGCTCCATGTAGATTCTTTGCCTTCTTCTGTCAACTTTGTTAATGGCTTGGAGATGTTGGCAAATCCTTTGACAAAACGTCGCTAATATCTACATAGGCCAAGAAAATTTATAATTTCGTGTTTATCTCTTGGTACAGGCCAATCCTTAATTGCTGCAAGTTTTTCAGGATCAGCTGTTACACCATTACTTGCTACAATATGTCCCAAGTACTTCACTTCTCGTCGAAACAAGTGACATTTCTTTGGACGTAACTTCAAATTCGCTGCCCGCAATCGTTGAAAGACTTCTGTTAGATTCTTTGATGGTGTCTTCGGCTTCATCTCTTTTCGCAAATGGAAGTCGTCTAGGTTGTTGTTTGATTGGCTGAGCGTCTCCCTTATTAATTTTATGCTTTACTATGCTTGTTTTGCCATTATCCTTCTTATTCAAGGCAAAAACATCTTGAAATTCTATCAGCATAGATTTCACTTTTTTAGTTCGTTCATCATCAAAATCTTGGCACGTTTTAATCATCGTCTCAACAAGCTGCTTTGGATACTTAGATTTCGACGTTTTCTCATTAGTATTCATGGAACAAATCGAAGCCACGGGAACACACTGTCCGATCAAAGTTCTTTTAATTAACTTAATAGCAGTTCCCTTTAAATTCATAACTCTTACAGGAACGACATCTCGAATTCTCACCAAAGCTTTTGCCGTTAGGAACTCGGCATTATTCACATCTTCGACCATCCTTAAACTTCCCTCTCGGCAGTAACCATCAGGTCTGGTCATCACAATTTTCTCACTATTACCGGGTATTGTTACGTCACAAGTAGTTATTAAGTTGATAACATCTTCTTTGTCTTCATGAAACGGCAACTATTCACCACTGATCTCGAGAACTCCATCTTTGACATTCAATACAGCCCCAACTTTCCTTTGTAAATCCATCCCCAATATGAACTCATCGAAGATATCTGCAATTAATACTCTATGTTTCACTGTGGTCTGGCCAATGGATACTGACATATTAGCCTCGCCATATGTATTAATTATCTCACCAGTTGCTGTTCTAAGTTTTACTGTTGCAGGCGATAATTTAAGATTGCCTCGTACTACTTCTGGCCGTGCAATAGTTCTCGTTGCACCTGTATCTACCAAAAACGATCTACATTTTTTATTGATACGACCCTCGATGTACAAGCTATGAATTCCACCTGAGGGCGTAATATTCACAGTTACTATGGGGCTGTGTTTTTCGAGGTCGGCAGTTGCCCCTTGGTGTCGACCCGTTCTAGTTTTCCGACTGTTGTATCATTTTCTTGCAATAACGGGGAATGTGACCTACGTCACCACAATTCCAAATCTGGGCTCGCGTCTCTTCGGCATCGTGTTACGAACTACTTTTCGTACCATTTCTTCTAGACGTTCATCGTTTGGTTCGTCGCCTTCTTCAATGGTTCTTACTCGATGGCTCCGTGATGTTTGACTAGCTGTTTCATGTTCCAAGGCAATAGCGAGCGCTTCATCTAGAACTTTCGGTCTTGCTAGTAGTAAAGCTTTCTGTAATTCACTTTCTCTTAACCCATTGACGAAGGTATCTACAGCAATTTCTTCCAAAATGTTGTCTGGTACCTCCGGATAAGCCAACCGCACTATACGAGCAACATCTGCTTCAAACTCTTGCCAATTTTCACTTGCTCGTTGAATTCTACTTCTTAGTTGCGCCTTGTAGACTTGTTGGAGATGGGCATCTCCGTAACGTTTGACTAGTCGAGTGAACAAGGTCTGGTAACATTTTTCTTGACGCTTAGGAATCGATTTTAGTATATCTGCAGCATCACCTCGTAAAGCAGCAGTCAAGAAAACAGCCTTTTCTTGTTCTGTCCAATGATTGGCTGTCGCAATAGCTTCAAATTGTCTAAGGTATATGGACCAAGAGGACTTTCCATCAAATGGTGGCAATTTGAATCTCATATTATGTGTCGTTTCGTCTCTAGGTGATTCTTCTTTCACTACCGGATCTAAGGCTATTGTATTAACTGGTGGTAGCACTTTTGTGTTAGTTATCATACTCTCTAATTGTTTGATCTTCTCTTCTACGTTTTTTATCTTGTCGTTTACATTTTTCTGTATCATATCAAATGTTCTTGAGACTTCTTCAAATTTCTCATTGTTTTGATTACATACTTCGACGAATCTTCTAGACATATTTTCGAATTTCTCGTCGTTTTGTCTAGCTGTTTCTTTAATAATTTTAGAATTTTCTTCAATTTTTTTAGAAGTTTCTTCAATTATCATTTGCGACACATTTTTTATTTTCGTTAAAACTGCTTCTTCTGCTGACTGGAACTGGAATGTCTCTGGATCTTCTTCATTCTTGTTGAGAACAGTCTTCAATCGTTCTTGGAGTATCTTCTTGGACCCGCTGCAGTCTTCATCGCGTTCTTCCAGTTGCTCACGCAACTGTTTTACTGAAAGTTGTACTAGCAGCATCTTCGGTCAGGCACACACGTACGATGTTCCCGACGAACAATACTTTTCAAAAGTTCAAAAGTCTTTTTCAAAAGTCACTGCTGAATTTATTTGCAAACCCCACACCTGAGACCAACTGTAGCGAGATTAAATAAAACGAGCGGTTCGAATTTATATAAATATATTTATTTATAGTTTACAGTTCGGTACTCTCTTATCAACTAAACTCTACTTCTAACATCGCGTCATATATATACCAAAAGTATTAAGTTCCAGAACATTCGGGAGTTGTCCCACCTCTAATTCGCCTAGGTGACCTGTTGTTCTGTCTCTCACTCGATGGATCGCGAATGTTCTTGATGCCTTGTTAGAGTTGTAACCGTTATATGAGCCATGCCAAAAGCATGTTCGTAACAACCATTATTATACAGGGTGGTCCTTAAGTAATTGTAAAAAAGAAACCGTAATTCTACGCTTTAAAATATTACGATTTAAGCCAAATTGCTTTAATGAAATGTAGGTATTAAGAAAGATACGTGGTGTTAAAGGGGAAATTACAAATTTTATTTTTCGCTAGAGCTTTCAGGTTTGTGAACATTTGTGCATAAAAATTTAGAACTAGGTACTATTGAATATAAGGAATTATAATTTTATGCATACTTTGATATAGCTGATAGAGGGGACACATATGCTACATATGTAGCATAAATTTGCACCTAACCTTTTTTGCTCCTCAAGTTATCGATATTTGTGACAAAAAATATTAAAGATACATTATTTTACCAAAAAAAGGTATACCTGTTAATAACTTCAAAACTCAACAGTTTTCGAGATAATCGTCAACTGCATAATTCTGATGTAATGCAATTACTTCAGGCAACGAAAGAAAAAACATCAATACTTCTAAATTTTGGTATGCAATACCTTTAATAAAGTTAATAGTTATCAAAATATTAAATAAAATAAATATATCAGCAGGGTAATTTGTAAAAGGATTTGACAAAATAACAGAATAATTGGATTTTACATCAAACATTTTACGTTTTATATTACATTAAAATCATAATCAAAACATTTTCTTTACAAACCAAATTAAGAAATGGTTAAACTAAATAACATTAAACTTTTTGTCAAAGTAAGTGTTCGATATGTTTACCATTTTCTTTAATTCATTTGTCAGTACATTGCATAAAAGATCATCTTAAATTAAAGAGCATCATTAATTCTAAAGAAACTGCTGCAGTATTTATTATAGGTGTTATACGTATAATATTAAGTACTCTTTTCGGATTTTAATTATATTAATATCTCACCATATGACCAAGGAATATGACTACCACGAGTCCACGAGCAATCCAACGTTAAGGAAAGTTTGTATTTAAGTATGTTCTCACTGCCCTCTCCCTATAATGTGGTAGTGTACCATTTTGCATAAACGTCATATTTCTCCTTAAATTTGATAACAATTCTTTCAATAAATAAATAAAATCATTTTATAAAAAATGTAAATAAATCTTACCATTGAAATTACAAGGTAATTCGCATGTCTGTAAAAAATGATTAATCAAACCAAACGTCTATTTAAAATTCAGGTTGAAAATGCCGTTTTCTCTTAATATGAGGACATTCAGTATATCAGAAATGATTTTTCTTTAAATTAGAAAGATCGTAGTGAGTAAATGTAGCTTCGTTCGTAAAAATATTCTATCGACGAAGGAGTGGTCAAGATTTTACTTGTTTCGGATATCATTTGCAAATCTACATGTTAAAGGTAATTCTGCTGAAAATAGATTTTGCATACGTATAAAATGGGAAGGATGAAAAAGCTTACGCGTCGTCAACGCGAACCATTACTTCATCTTCCTGATCAGGCGTAATGATTTTCGGTCGGCCTAAGTTGTCACGTTTAGGACGAAATGAACCACTTTCACCTAAATTCCGAAAGAGATGTTTAAAGGCTTGGTGATTAGGTTGTAGCCTGTTTGGGTATTTTTTTAAATATTCCTTCGCATATCCATATTATAAAAATTATTATGTCCTGGGCATTTTCTGTTTTTCTTTAATAAACCAAAATAAATTAGATGTTACAAAAATCACTGTTTAATCGAAACAAGACTTATTTTTAGTTATCAAAAGTATTCGTGATATCAGCCTACTATGTTAAAATTTCCCCTAATGCATTTGGGTTGCCTACTGGCGTCAAAACTGCCTTCAAAAAAGGTAGTAGGTACAGTAGCTGGCACTGTAGACTAGCTCGAAACTTCTAACCATGTTTTCTATATTTGTAAATAATATTTTTAACATTTAATAAAGTTATTTTATTATTTATTTATTATTTATATTTTAAACAAATTATATTATATTAAAAAAATTCAATAAATTATGTTTGCTAGTAGCGCCACCCGCTAACGTATCAACAAAATACAGACCCGTCAAAGTGAGACTAAATATTAAGTTAATAATAAAATAAATTAATAAAATATAAATTTAATATTCAATCAATAATTTGATAGTAAATTTAATTATTATATAAAATAAATAAGATTTTAAAAATAAAATTTGATTATAGTTTAAAAGGAATTTATTAACAAGTAGCATTAAAAAATATATGATGACTAGAAACGAATTAATAAAGAGTAGTACATCGATGTGAAGCCCGTTATATCGTGAAGCTGCTCGTGACGCCGTCTCTTCCGTAAGGCTCGTCTCAGGATTTTACAATAAAGAAAAATTAATACAACGGCAGTATACAAACTTATGTAAGCGATATAGAAAGGAAATTGTAAACATAAAGACGGCCAACTTCTGAATACGAACACGGCACCTAAAGAAGAAGATGAAGCTTCTCTTCAATAAGACATTTAGCAGCCATAACAAAGCATTTTGTGATATAACATTACATCTTTGTATCATCTTTGAGTTGTTTTAATAAGAAAAAACTATTAATATGCTTATCCACAGGTATTCACTGCTTTACCGCACAAATATAACAACTAAGAATTATTATGCAGCTGACTTATAAAATGCGATTATCTCGAAAACGGTTGAGTTTTCAAGTTATTAACAAGTATTCCTTTTCTTTTTAGAAATAATGTGTCTTTAATATTTTTAACAAAAATGGAGCTAACTTACAGAGTAAAAAAGTTAAGCGCAAATTTATGCTACATATTTAGCATATGTGGCGCCCTCTACAAGCTAGATCAAAGTATGTGTAAAATTTTAATTTATCCTACTCAAACGAATCCAATTGTAAATTTTTATCCATAAATATTTACAAACGTGAAAGTTATAGCGAAAAATAAAATTTTAAATTTTCACTTTAATACCCTGTATATTTCTTAATATCAACATTGTATTAAAGCAAGTTGACTTAAATCGTAATATTTTAAAGGGCAGAATCTAAGGCTTCTTTTTGTACAATTACTTAAGGACCACCCTGTATAACATCTGAATATATAATGAGGAAAGTAGTAGACGAATGGGATGGAGAAATCACAAAGGAGACAGAAAAATCAGTCACCTGCGATACGCAGATGACACACTTATACAAGCAGCGAATGAAGTCGAAATGATTACCATTACCAAACGGCTAAGCCGGATAAGCAAAGAACTCGGATTTCAAAAGAAAAATAAAAATAATGATCGTAATAATGATAACAAAGAACTTTAAAAGTATGTTTGCTCTTACCATTATATTTATCTTAACCAACAAATGCATGCGAAGGAACAGGTACACTAGTAACTCCCTTTGTTTTTAATTGATCATCTTTTGCCATCAAACTTATTTTCATAAAATCTAAAGTTATTTTGGATAGATCAGAACGAAATAAAATATCAAAGGATGTTAGAACTAAATTAAATCTGCCAGGCATTGCAGATAAAAGTGTGGTGATCTTTTACTATTATCTATTTTACCTCCTGCATCATTTAATTCTCTTAAGGTTTTATCAAAATCCACCAACACCTCACCCAAGTTGCCGTCTTCTTTAAGTACTAAGTTGCGCACCTTTTTCTGGATTTGTACTCGAGACTGAAGTCCTGTATTTTCGTAAACAGTTTTAAGAGCTTTCATCATTCCCATCAAAGTTTCTTGGGATTTAGTTATTTCTAAAACATTTTCCCTAAATAATCACTTTTAAAAAAGTCTTTGTACTTATCGTCAGTGCTAGGAGGTTTCTCTTGAGAAATTACATTAAGAACACTATGTCTTTCCAATCAAAATTTCTACGAATCAAAACCGATTCTATAAACAGTTGATGATTGGACGAAGCCATAACTAAATGACATACGTGCAAAAATTTTTAACACAATTTTTCATGCAAACTACACTTTCAGCAGAATAAATTTTACTTTGTTTAAAACAAAAACTTAAAAACACTTTTCTAAATTTCTGCAGCTGGACATATAACCTGTTTACGCTTTTTAATAATAATAACACTATTATTAAATTTAATTAGAAAAGAAATAAGTTTGTTGTAACTTATTGTTGTAACTTGTACTTGTACTTGTAAATAATTGTTTTACAAGTACAAGTGTAAAGTGCACAGAGATCAGTGACAAGTGACAAGTAAGTCATCAGCCATCAATAAAAGAAAACATGTTGCCAGCATAAATATAATAATTAGAGTACTGAATTGTACAGCAACAAATTAAACCTTTAACTAAAAGATTTCACGTTTTGATTTAAACTCTGGAAATAGTTTCAAAAAAGATTATTTAAGGATTTTGTTGAAAAGAGTGTATAACTGCTAAAGTTGTTGTAGGTCTTTATCATAGACTATGTGTACCAATTTTGCCTCAGTATGTTATCGTGGTTACGAGACTGTGACCACGTGAGGGACGCATTGTCTGTGTTGTTATATGATAAATTAAAAAGGTCTGGTCTATAGAAAAACCGGTCAGGTAAAACCTGCCTGCAATTTATGTAGGTTAGGATTTTTGTATTTCACTGTGGTATCATCGTATGCGACAATTGTATTCATTCCTTGCAGTAGAAAAGTATTCATATCTTCGTATAATGAACAAAAATAGGATTATCAGAAGATGAACTTCGTCAAATACTAGAAGAATCTTATTTCAGTGATTATAAAATATCAGAATATGACTCTGATGCTGATCCTGCCTATCGAGAGGATGACAGTGATTAATTTTATTTGAGAGTTGATGAAGTTACTGGACTCAATAATTTTATTTATAAAGTGGTAATAGGTAACTGATTTCGTTCACAGTACAGATTGGTGTCTTGATTGTTTTCTTACTTTATAGAAAGGGGTGACGATGTTAGTAGACCAAGAAAGAAACAAAAGGTGTATAACGAAGCTGGTCCTTCTAATTTAGTCGATGACAGTTATTTGCAATTTTTTATTTTGACAATATTAATATAGACGATGTTAATTTAAGAGCAGATAAAATAATGTGGAAAGAAATATCATAGATAGCCCGGAAGAACTACATAAATTTGAATTTACTAATAGTCGAGGATTCAACATTGACGAAGAGCAACTACGTGATTATAAACTGATTTATTTTTACTTAGTATTTGTTGATAATGAAATTCAAGATTTGTTAATCACAGAAGCAAATAGATATGCTTAACAGAAAGTAGTTGAAGGGATTACAAATGAAACCATCGTAAATTATTCGCTTTTGTGCAAATGGTAAGACACAGATAGAGATGAATTACTTCGTTTTTTAGCCGTTATAATGTGGATGGGATTAGACAAGAAACCAGAGCTGAGAGACTATTGGATCAACAATCCACTTTAAAAAAATGCGATTTCTCAAAGTTGCGGTTTTAGCAGGAACCGATTCGGGGTCCTTTTAAATTGTTTTCACATTTCTGATAATGAAAGTATTCCACTAAATAACAGATTATACAAAACCTCAACTCTTATAACAATCCTGAATAGTAAATTTTAGAAAATTTGTACGCCTAACAATTCTCTGTGTATTTATGAGACAATTGTGTCTTTTCGTGGAAGGTTAAATTTTTTTAAACATACTGCAAAAAGGCATAAATATTTGATCGAGCTTTTTAAACTTTATGTATCTGAAATTTGTACATATGCGGTGACACTTTACGGGGGAAAAGAAATACCATCAGAGAACTCCTTAGATTTTAGGGTAGTTATGGAACTTATTCACGGATAATTTCTATACAAGCTTTGATCTAGCACACGATTTAAACAGACAAAGCACACACTTAGTTGGTAAATTACGCCCCAACAAAAAACGCAATCCAAAAGCTGTCGTAAATGTCAAGCTCAAACGAGGAGAAATTAAATTTTTACATAGCAACACAAAAGTTATTGTCAGCAAGTGAAAAGATAAGAGAGACGTTCTTTTTCTAACAACTAAGGATCCTCCTTCAATGATTAAAGTAGAAACTAAACGTGGGCCTCTTACTAAGCTATCGACTGTTGGTGAATACAATCCAGCAAAAGCTTTTATTGATGTTTCGTACCAAAACGCGGCATACAGTTCTCCCATTCGTAAAAGGTAGAAGTATGAACTGGTACCGGAAAGTCGCTATGGACCTTTTGACTAATACGGCAGTTTTCAATGCGCATGTGCTTTACAAAATATGTTACGGGTAATAAAATACCTATTACTTCTTTCCGAGAAAAATAGTTTTATCATTGCTACACACTAGGGGTGCTCCCGAAGCACAACAAGAAGAATTTGTCCGACACGGCATTATAGAAAAAGGGAATAGAGGAAGATGCTCACTTTGTTATAAATCTTTTTCAGAACGCGATGGAAGGCAATCTGCAATGAAAAAAGTACACATATGTTGTAAAGGCTGCTCTCAACTACTTTTATGTGGATTAAAAGTTTTTTTGACACCCATGCAAGTAGTGTTAAGAAGTTAATGGGAAAATGATATCTACCAAGTAGCCAATGCCAGAGATGATGACCATACGGTTTGGTTTTATGGTATTTTTTAACAATCTTGCCAGAACCTCGAACGACAGGTTTTTCACATTCCTGGCCAATATTTTTCTTAAGGTAAGAATTTGAGACTTATTGACGTAAACCAGCGACTTCAAAAAAACCCATAAAAAGAAGACTGGATCGGTTAAATTGAGTGGTCTGACTGTCCAGTACAAATCCCCAATATGAGAGATTAAGCGACCTGGAAATGCTTCCTTCAGAATATCAGTTGTGGGTAGAGCAGCGTGCATCATTGCACCGTCTGGTTTCAATTACAAGTTCTCCCGTTCCCATTTATCGAATTTAGGAAAAAACGGTAAAAAAAAATCGGTAACCACGGCTTTGTAGCGCGGGCCGTCCACAGTCGTTTTTTGGTCTGCAGCGTTCTCAAAGAAAATTGCCCCGATGACTCCTCTAATGTAAACAGCCCACCACACAGTATCTTTTAGCCAATGTAATGGCTCTTCTTGGGTGACCCACGAATTTCTGGTGCCCCAAAAATGATAATTTTGTTTATTTACGTAACCACTAAGACGGAAATGAGCCTCATCTCTCACAATATTGTTGAATGAAAAATCGTCCTGCATTTCGTTGAGATGAAGAATAGCTCGAGAGTAGGTTATATGCGTTTGTCAGTCAACAGCTAACAGATGATGCATTGTTTGCAGTTCTTCCAATCAGTCATCAACATTCTGCATAGGGTCCAACGGCTAATGTACAATAAAAGAAAGTACGGCGAAGAAATGAAAGTCGATTATCCTGGATGACCTGTAGTAAACAAAATTTAAGATATGCATAAATTATTTTCTTTGTAAAATATATTCGAGTGACGTGAGTGAGCTTAAGTGAAATCATGAACAATGCGAGCGGATTTTCCAAATGGACTTGTAAAGTGAATAAGACAATAGAATAGAATATTTAGAAATTATATTTCTCCGTTAGTTCTTAAGAATTTGTAGAATCCGATTAGCATGTTAATAGTTTTTAGGAAATTTATAATTGTAGGTAAAATTGTTGTTTGTTATCTAAATGAAGAGATGGGGATACGTATAATGAGCTTTGATTGGAGGAGATTGAAAAAAGTGGAGGAGGTATGTAAGAATGAGAGTTTAGCTAGATTTTTGAGGGAAAAAAGATAATTTGTTTTCCAAGGGTGCAAGGCGAACAGACGTTGTTCTCTGGTGGTTCTCAAGTGATAGTAAGCATTAGAAGTGAATGTTTGTGAGTTTTCTTGGAGTAAGTGTATCTGACGGAAGCTGATCCAGTAAAATATTGTAAGTTATACTTTTCTACTTATATATTCCAAGAGTCACTGTTCAGGCCGGAACGAGAGATTCAGTTTATCGAGAGGAGAAATCGTGCATTTGAAGTAGATCATTAAAGACGAGAGGCTCCCAATAATTTGTTGTAAGATTGCTGATTACCTAGGGAATTTTATTGCTTCAGAAAAGATAGAAATATTTTGATCAGGAGATATAGAACAACAATTTTGATTTGAAATTTTAATTTATATTGTATATAACATTAATTTTTGAAGGTTCACGTACGTAGAACAAAATTTTGATAATCATTATATAAGATATTTTTTGTTGAAGATATTTGAGTGTGAATTTTATTTCAATATATAATTTTGTATCATATATGTTTTTATTATTCCGGTATTCTTTAGACCTTACCTATCATATGTAAATCATAGATATTGAAGAACGAATATAACCCTGAGATAAGAGAATTAAATAGTGTGATAAAATCATAATTGTATCATTTAAATAAGTTTAATTAATTAATTAATTAGCTAATTAATTGCTTGGCGCACCTCTGACTTTTAATATCACATTAACTGGCTTCCAAAACGTGGGGTTTGAAAATATCGCAGCTTTACGTATGATGGTAGGGAAAGAGATCCGGAATAAGTACAGGTGATCCCGAGATAAAAAATAACATTGAGGGAATTTGAATTTAAAAGTATTTTGACAATTTTTCCAGTGGATAAAAATTTGATTTATTGATTGATCGTAGTTATATTGATATTTACTGCTATTGAATTATTTGTTTTTTATTTTCTTTACCAATCGTACATTGGATATTTGTTTTGAATTATTTGAATTTTACTGATTGCATATGTGATATTTGTCGTGAAAATTTATTAAATTTGGGGAGAAATATTTGTCGTGTTCTGCAACATATAGAGTGTTGTAAAATTTCACATTTATCGGGGACAAAAGCAGTAACGAAAAGACCACATGTCGACCACAAGAAGTCAAAGCAAAATGCAAGAAAGGAAGGAGGATAACAGAGAAGAGGAAACAATTGTTGAAGAAGGATCGGATAATGAAGGAAATTCTACAATAGTGGAGGAAAGAAAAGAAACAGGGATGTTAGAAAAACTATTAGCAATGATGCAAATACAGACACAACAAATACAAGAATCATCACAAAAAATGGAAGAGACAAAACAAACAATAGAGAAAAACTAAAATGAAACATCAAAGAAAATGGATAGGAATCAACAAGAAACAAAACAAACAATGGAAGAAAACCAACGGAAAACAAGACAAGCAATAGAACTAAATAACAGGAATATAGAGCAGCGTCTGGAAAATTATGAATAGGAAATTAATGGATGTGTTGAGGGGATAAAGAAAGCAATGATACAACAAATAGAAGAGATTAATAAAATTTAAAATAAAATGGGAGAACAAGAAAAGAAAGTAGAAAACAAGATGAAGGAAATCAAGATTGTCCAGAAAAAGGAATTAGATCAGTTAGAAAAAAAATTTGAAATGGCGCTACAAGAAGACAGGAAAGAAGTAGAAAGGAGATTAAAGCAAAATGAAAAACATATTGCAAAAATTGAACTAAGAGGAGCAGAAAGAAAAGAAGTTATCGTCCTTGGAACAAGCGATACAATTTGGCGGGGATATTAGAAAAACACACCCAGTACCGTTTTTTTTTAATTTGAAAACTAAATTGAAACATGTTAGATATTTTGACGATTGCAAAGAAACAATTAGAAACCATCTGAAAGAAGAAGCAGCGTTATGGTATGAAAGCAAAGAAGATGAGTTTGAAAATTTAACAGATTTCGAAAATAAATTTCTCAATTATTTCTGGGGGAAAATAAACAGAGGGAAATCAACCAAGAGCTAGAGAATGGAAAATATCACGGGAAAATGGGAATATCTGAAGAAAGATATGCTTTGCATATATATAACAATTCAAAATATCTAGATTACAAATACTCTACCGAACAACTGGTAGAAATAATAAGCAGACATTTCGAAGAAACGTTGGAGGATCACGTGATTTTGAGAAACTATCAAGATATTGATAGTTTGTGCTAACTCCTTCAATTAAAAGAAGCGAAAAGAAGAGAAATGAGAAACAGAAGACAACATGACCAATACAATGGACCGGAAAGAAGGTACCAAGCAAATTATGACCAGAGAAAACGACATCCCCGATCAACAAATGAATATAGGCCAAGAGAATACCACAATTACACTAGACAACAAAATTATGATAACCAGAATGACACACAAAATAGAACATATGAAAATCACAACAGGAACAGAGCTGCACAAAATCCTCCGAATAGGAATACGAACGAACAAAAGGACGGTAGAAATAATCAGAGCTTCCAACGACAAAATAGAAGTGAGATGAATCATGTAGGAATAGAAAACGAGGAAGAAGATGTATGCAATGAATCCAGACAGGATTTTCAATAAAGCATCCACTAAACAAAAGTAAAAAACTCTCCGGTATATTTTGTTACCCGAGAGAGTTTATACAGTTGGCGGTAAACGAAAGACAAAATTCTAATTCCAATCTAATATTTTTAGATGCCTTTATAAAACATAAAGCGATTAAAATTTTGATTGATTCTGGATCGGAGATATCGTTAATCAATAAAAAATTAGTAAAAGAATTGAATTTGGACAGATTTGTGTATAAGATTCCTAGGGTTGCTTTAGTGGGTGCGAACAATAAAAAATTGACGACAGTAAACGAAGGTTTGGGAGTACGGATCAGAGTGGGAGAAAATTTCTATATTATGCAATGTGTGGTGATCGACGATTTAAATCATGATATGATAGCGGGAATAGATGAGTTGAGCGAAAAACACATCACGATTAATTTTTCTGAAAATAAATTGGAAATCAGAGCAGAACCAGATCACAAAGAAGAGGGACAAGAAACAGATATGACGAAAATTGTCGAAAGGACAAATGAACAGGGAAAGCATAAAGAAATCAATACGACCGTAGAGAACAAATTGGAAATACAGGTAATAAATCAATCAGAAGAGGAATAGAAAAGGAAGAAAAAAAAAGGGAGAACAAGAAGAAAGAAGAAAAAAAAAGGTTGAGACAAGAGAGAACCAGAAAAGAAAAGGTACAGAAGAATTGTTGGCAAGCGACAACAAAATAGAAAGGAAACCGGAAGAAAAAGAAGTTATTATAAGAGAAATGAAAAGAGTAGAAACGTGGTGCTCGGAATACCAAATGGAAATGGAAAATAGAAAAGAAACAGAAGTAGAACTAAAGGAGGAGGACAGGGAAGAGATGGCCATTATGGACGAAAATCCAGAAGTTTGTGAAGAAATATTATGGACCGTGAACACATGTGAACAAAATGAGGATGAAAGAAAAATAAAATGTGGAGAAAACATGGAAAAGGACAAGGAAGATGAGAATCGGAAAAATGATGATTTAGACAAAGAACAAACGGTGGAAATAAATTTGACAACGAAGCAAGGACAGAGAAAGAAGATAAAGCAGAAAACAAAATTAAAAAAGGAATAGGGAACTCCGCAAAAGAAGAGATGAGCTCAGCCGAAGAAGAAAAAGAAAAATCAGGTTTGATAAAAGAAAAGGGAAAAGATATAATTGAAATGGAGGTGTTTGAAGAAGAAGTATGCGAGATGGAGAAAACGGAATTAATTTCCGAGTTGGAAGCTGTAAAATTGGAAAAGACAAATTTGCAGATGTTGCTGGAAATGAAAACTGATGACAAAAAAAGACTTATGGATCGCCTAAATAAATTTACATTTATAGAAGGAAGTTTAAACATGAAAGTTGACAGATTGTTAAAACTTTTGGGAGAACAAAAACGAAAAATTGTGGAATTAGAATCTTATATTATAGCCAGTAAATTTATTTTTTCGAATTTAAGATCAAGCTTTGATGTAGAACACTTGCAAAAACAAGGATCTCAAATACCTATTTCATCTGTGCATACCGAAAAAAATATCGGGTACAAAAACTCACAAAAAACATACAGGAAAGCTTTTTCAGGATCAGCTAAACTGGATTCGGTAGCGAATGAAACTAAAGAGAACTTAGATCAGATCAGTTTGCTATACGATCCTAAAATGGGATCAAAGTGTTGTTGCGAATTTGGTGGTAGGATTTGTAACATTCACATTTATCGGTATCATGAGTAGATTTCAATAACATATTGTAATAATTTGACCCTTGAAAAACTTTTGTCATTTTATAAAAAAAAATGATAAAGAAGTTTTCGGCGAATCAAATGGCGGGGAGTTGTTGTGGTATTCAAAATTGAAGGGTAAAAATATTAAATGTACAATGAAATCAATATTTCAGAGATTATAGAAAATAAAAAAATACTCCGAGCTGCCTGGAATTAACCAAAGGTAATCTTAGTCATAAATAATCTTTTGTACAAATATAACAATGAATTGAAGTTAACGATGGTTTTTCCCCATAAGCCATAAAGTGTTCCGTAAGCCGGATTTGTGCCATGAAAACGACAATAAAAATAGTTAATAAATAAATGTTTGTTCGAAATATGTAAATACCCAGTAGAAATTAAGTGTCCTTGTAGAAATAATATGAATTAGGAAAGTTTGTAGGTATTTCTGATTTTATGTGGAAGTGGTATGCAAATTTCTGATTGGCCGAGAATTTGGAAAATGGTGATGGGTGCGTATAATGAGAGGTTAGATGAATGGATAGAGGAGATGAGAGAGAAGTTAGTTCCAGTTTCTTAAAGTGAATGGTTGGTTTTCGAGGTGGTATCCAAGGGTAGTAAGTGATAAAGAATAAGTTGTGAGTTATTGAAGTAATTGTGTCTGACGGTAGCTGATCTGGTACAAATTTGTGAGTAAACTTTTTCTACTTGTATTCTACGTATCGCTGTTTATTTCGGAACGAGAGATTAAGTTTGGCGAGAGGAAAAAAGGCTGACATCATTGGAAAGGTACGTGCATTCGAAGGAAAGCATTGAAGACACTAAATTGCAATATCTTGTTTAATGTTGCCAATTACATAGGAGGCTGCTGAGAACTGATAGTTCATTTTGCATAGAACAAGGAATTGGACAACTCAAGGCAGAGGAAGCGTTTCAACGGGAGAAACATTCATAATATATTAAATTTGAGAATTTTGGATTAAAAAATATTATATCATATTAGTAACGTGTGAATAAGTTGTCGATAGTCAAAAGAGATCAAATTTGTTCTGAGAGGGGACACGGAGCTGTGGAGAGAATTGGATAATTCATACAAATTTTTCTTGGTACAATCGTTATATCAAAATTGCATTAGGAAGGACACTGAATATTATTTGATTTGTTTATGTAGAATAATAAGCTGTATCTTAGATTGTAGTTGTATTATATTATCCATGCATTATTGAAGGTTCACGTACGTAGAACGAATTTCGTTTGATAAACATTGTATGCTAATAATTTTTGGAGGTATTTAATCAGTTTATTTTATTACAATATTTTCATATCATATTATGTTGTTTTATTCCGTTATTCTTTGGACCTAACCCATCAGCTGTAAAGTATAAATATTGAAGCTCGAGTAAAACCTGAGATAACAAAATTGAAAGGTGTGATATAAATCATTAATCAAAAATTTTAATAATGTTTTATATATATTTTTTGTAAAGTTTTAAAATTAAAATTCTACATATCACATTAACATATATATATATATATATATATATATATATATATATATATATATATATAGTAAACTCTTAAATATTGCGGAAATCTGCAAGAAAGACTCTAATGAGTATCAATTATTTCGCCGAACGTTTTCGCCAAAGAGAATTAATTTGGCTTCTTCAGGGCTGAAAGAGAATAAATTATAATTAGCTACCATATATTATCTATTAAAACATTATTGATCTTACCGTAACTTAGAATTGTAGAGTTAGAATATTAAAAAACTTTGCTAGTAACATAGTGGTGTTTTTTGTTACTATGTGCAAAAAAAGTGTTTTTTTTAAGGTTTGAAATGTATGGTAGCTTTAAACTTAACACGCAAAGGTTTACCCAAGGTTAATCGAAAAACCCAATGTAACTACATTTAAAAGGAGGTAATTCTTTAAATTGTAATATTCATTAATAACTAACCTACCTTTATAATTAATTTTCTTTAACTAAAAAAGATAACATTCCCTTGCTTTTCTTAGATACATCTCAATAAGATATAATAATACATGAACAATAGAATATAATTAAATAAAGAAAATCAAAATAATATTTCTCTATACTGGGATTTAATTTCATTCGTTTTTACCAATGAACCTTAACGACATAAAGATTCATAAGAACTACTTGAATTTGTCAGCGCATGCGTTCTGGCTAAAACAGAACCTCACTTTTAAACTTTCTAAAAATCAAAAATTTAATTATTGCCGACAATTCAAAGAATTACCTCCTTTTAAATGTAGTTACATTGGGTTTTTCGATTAACCTTGGGTAAACCTTTGCGTGTTAAGTTCAAAGCTACCATACATTTCAAACCTTACAAAAAACTTTTTTTTTACATAGTAACAAAAAACACCACCTTAACGACATAAAGATTCATAAGAACTACTTGAATTTGTCAGCGCATGCGTTCTGGCTAAAACAGAACCTCACTTTTAAACTTTCTAAAAATCAAAAATTTAATTATTGCCGACAATTCAAAGAATTACCTCCTTTTAAATGTAGTTACATTGGGTTTTTCGATTAACCTTGGGTAAACCTTTGCGTGTTAAGTTCAAAGCTACCATACATTTCAAACCTTACAAAAAACTTTTTTTTTACATAGTAACAAAAAACACCACTATGTTACTAGCAAAGTTTTTTAATATTCTAACTGTACAATTCTAAGTTACGCTAAGATCAATAATGTTTTAATAGATAATATATAGTAGGTAGCTAATTATAATTTATTCTCTTTCAGCCCTGAAGAAGCCAAATTAATTCTCTTTGGCGAAGGCGTTCGGCGAAACAATTGATACTCATTAGAGTCTTTCTTGCAGATTTCCCCAATATTTAAGAGTTTACTATTTAACTTATCTGCAAAGATTAAATTTCTTTTCTATATATATATATATATATATACATATATATATATATATATATATATATATATATATATATATATATATATATATATATATATATATATATATATATATATATATATATATATATATATATATATATATATATATATATATATATATATATATATATATATATATATATATATATATATATATATATATATCTACGGCATAAAGTGGACTCCGCCCATGTTAAAATTCAGGTTCAAGTGAGCTCCGTGGTCAAGTGGCCACCGATATACGGAGCTCACTTGACCATTCCATAATATTGGCTCTGTCGATTCGTCAACATGTATAGTTTCACAATTTTTAAAAATTTTGTGGAGCCCCTAAGTACCCCTGTATCATGAATGTATATCGCTTAGTTCACGTGTATATATTATAGGGGTCGTTCAGATCTTGTTCCGTGTATATTGGAACCATACGTATATCGGTTTAAGTAAGCTCTGATAGTTTGGCAACTATGGGATTAAGCGTTTATTTCCAGCGTATATTCTAAACGGTTCATATAGACTCCTTACTTTTGTTATCATTCATACGCATTACAGTATGTAACAGATATGTGTACTACCAAATACCTGTTTTTGGTAGGTACGTGCTTTTCTAAAAATAGATTTATAGATACAAAAGGATTTCATTACCAAGTTGGATGTGTTTTTTCATATGCGAAAATTTCCTAATGTATTTTGTTAACGTGAGTATGTCTTTATACGTTTTATTTAAGAATCCGGTTAATAAGAACTTCTTTTATTTCATCCATTGTTTCATGATATCTTATATACAGCTTTTTTATTATTTTATTTCTTCTATTTTATTATTTTATATTTTTCTGGATTCTATTTCTTATTATTCTATTTTTTAATTCTGGATAGAAGGTTATCTCAAAATAAATATTTAAGTGCTAAAATACGAGTAGATATTTTTTTGTTAAAATGGGTAGTAGTGCACAAAAAAGGGAAGAATGATTAATTTTTCTAACATGAATTATACCACTTCACCAATATTACATATTTCTGAATGTTTTATCCCGTATTTAAGGGTAATATGTATTCAATATAAGTGGAGTTAGTGTCAAATTTGCAATGATCTTTATAAGTAATAGCTTACTGACTGTACTTTACGTGTTCAGTTCACATAAATAAACCTTGTCCCTTCAAAAAGAGCGATTTGAACGGTAAAGTTAACTAAGAAAGTGTGATAAGTCTTGCACCACCCCACATGCACACAAGTTAACCGGTGTTTGCAGGCAAGAGTCCTCCTGGCAGATTTAAGGAAGATAACTACCATAAGGAAGTTCCGTTCGAGGGATCAGATGGCGAGGAGCAGCTTATTTTTGTTTGTATATCTTGCAGATGTGTTGATATAGCCAGTTTTTCCTTGATTCTAGTCATGAAATGGGCTGGTATTCGTGAAGTGGATGTCACGAATCTGGACTTTGTTTTTTTTTGCTCTCTAGCTACTTATCTTCGGATATTAGGTGGATTGATAGCTACGATATTGTAGAGCTTATGTATGGATGTGAGTCTTAATATTCCCTGAATTTGGCTGACTAATTTATAACTAAATATTTTATAAGTTATTTAAATAACTATTTATAAGCGGCATTTAGATTAACAAATACCACTCCTCATACCTGATATTTTTCGTACTTCTTTTCGCTGTGTTGGGCAAGATTTAGTATTTGTGACATATAGGATCTAACCTGTCATATATAGCCACTTTTGTCTTTTAATTTGAGTTTTTCTTCTATTATCGGTTTATATTAAGGATCATGTACAGAAGTATTCTGTATAGCTGACAAAATAAATAGATATATTGGCCGATAGCTTTTGTGGTCGTTGGAGTTTTTGCCAGGTTTAAGCAAGGCAACAACTTTGTCTTTGCTTTGCTTGTCTAAAGACTTTGGATATTAGCCATTGTTGTATTTTTAGTTCAAATTTTATAGTTAGTTTTGTGCTCAGATCCTCAGCCAGGAGCCGTATATTGTTCATTATATACGTGGATAGCGGATCTAAGCTCAACATCATTGAAAGGTTCTCTCAGCTGACTGGTTTTGTTTTCTCTCATTATAAGTTTTTCTTTGCTTCTTTGCCTGCATTTAATATGTAATTTTCAGCGATTAGCTTAATACCAAATACCATAGGATTGGCCATCTATGTGCTTCCTGCATTTTGTTAAGCGCATATGTAAAGTGGAGTGTCTTTATCTCTAGATATACTCTTTGGAGTATAAAACTGTGTCTAAAGGACCGATTTGACAAAAAACATATTGAACGGGTGATTTAAGTGTGAATTGAACATTACCCAGGGTACGCCCGATTGCGGTGGTCTTATTAGTACTTCAATTTTCGTGAACGCTTCTACTTTAAACTTCATAAAAAATGACTAATCTTTCACTTTTCTGTTACTGTTATTTTAAGACGATATTTCGAGTCAGATTTGTATAGTAATAACTATAGTCAATATATAGTCTCTATAAGTAAATGAGTTTGTGGTATCGGTTACAACTCAAATATATTGATAATGAGGAAATAAACAGGTTAAAATAGGTGTAGAAAATTTTACCTACATATATCGGCACCATTGTTCAGGAGATGGGTTTATCCCAGAGATCAAAGGTTACATACTTTTACAGGCGTATTCTAGGTTCTATTTATATATTTTTATTACTAAAGTGTATTTATAATAAAGGCCTTAAGCTATCTGTAGATTCCATGAATATTAGAATCTATGGAAATTAGCAATTTGTTTAGGAAAATAAATTGCTTAAGGTAGATGCAAAACATCCAATCATATCTCAAAAAATTAACATCGTGAAGGTTCTTCTCTGAACCCCATAACAAAGGGCTAATCTTTTACTTTTCATTAAAAATTTAAATTTTAATAAGTCACGTAAATAACGTTTTAAAAGTGCCTTTCCTGAGATAACTTTTTTTAAGCCTGGTTTGTTTGATTACATGTAATTGATTTGATAGTCCCCAACAGATGAGTATTGACTATAGGTAGGATACCAGGTAGTTGAACAGGCATGTGTTGATAAATATGATGGGTCGGTAGATAGTCTCATTATTCCTAAATCTGACCTCATGTTACCTTCCCCCTTCATTTGTGGAAGTCCTAAAGGCATTTTTTCTCTTGGGGCATCCTCCCAATTTAACTTGGCAATGTAGTTATTATAGAGCCTTTGGATATAGCCAGCGCAACTTTAGCATTGAGATTTAGCTTCTTACACGACGTTGTTTTCTTTATATATGTGTTTGGCCTTGGCATTAGTTCCGTTCGGTATTGGTTAGTACGCGGACCTTTGTAAGTCGGAAAATACTTCTGATGGCTTTTCTAGCAATCCTGATCTAATTAATACCTGAGTTTTACGTACATTGTTTTGTTAGCGTTCTGGCCACATATCCACACATTAGCACTGGTTTAATCACTGTTTTATATATCCTGATTTAAGAAAGTCGTATTAGACCTCTGAGTTTAAAAGTATTATAAGAGTTATATATACATCAGTTAGCTACCTGAATATTCCCTTTTATTTCTTATGTTACAAAGTTATCTACGATATCTAAAATGTTGCAATCCTTTAAAATTATATGGGTCTATTGTTACGTTATGCCCTACTCTACGTCATCTCTTTTGTATGTTAAAGAACATTTATATGCTTTATTACTGACTATTAGACCGTTTTTTTTTTATGCTAATATCATTATTTTATAGCATTCTAATGATTTATGGATTAAATCCGGATAGCAAATTGATATTCTTCACTTTCTCGGAAAAATAATATTCTAACACACAAAATCCTATTAAATTGCCAAAACCTTCCTTGCATATTCTATTCACTCATGGGGGGGAGTTTTAATGTTTTCGGGACTGCCATCTGTTAGCAGAGAGCAGAGATATCAGTACCAAGTTAATGCATATAGTAATTGTTGCTTGAACTTTATTATTATTAAACAACACTATATTTTCTAGTAAAATCATCATGACTTTACAGTAAGACAAATTTTCGAACGTTGCTTATGGAAACATCATGTACATACCACCAGGTTCCCTATGTCGATATCCAGCAAAATCGTTGTAATAAGAAGACGGCAAACAAAAATCCAGAGATAAAAATATGCACCAAGAAAGTCTGTTTTATTCAACAGTCGAATAAACTACAGATTCTTGATTCAAATAGTCAAAAAATCAATAAACAGCTTAGTAAAATAGAAATAACGCCTATTTAAGATGTAATCCATTAACGGGCCAAGGTACAAAGCACTCCTGGCATATGCTAATGATATGGATCTCATAAGAAACTCTCTCCGGTCCGCAAACATCTTTAACAAAGTGCACGAAAAATGTTTCACTTAAAATCAACGAAATGAAAACCGAGTACAAGCGAATCAACAGAAGAGACCAATTTAATAAATTTAGAAAAAACATTTAAGTCAACAACTACAATTTCGGAAGTATGGAACACTTTAAATTTGCTGTGGCAAAAATCATCATACTTGGGTTACATTGATATATTTATGTGGCAATCAGCTGTAAAAGTCATTGCCTTTTTCCTGTCGGATCATATTTTAGCATATCATATTTTGAGTGAAATTGATCCTAAATGCGTCTAATAATATTAAGTTTGTAAAACAGCTGTCCTTTTATGCTCATACTTTCACCTTTTGTAAAACAGTCTGTGTAAATATAAGGGATTTATATAATCTTTTCATTTCGTAATCTTTTCGTTTTATAAATTATAGTTCTCTTGCTTTTATTTTCTATGGTAATACATATACATACCCAATTCAAAAGGGAGAAAACCAGCGACTTCTAAATTAAACATAAACATTATTCTCTCTTTCTCCCTATATGTTATATAAAGATCATCGTCATCGTATAGTCAGAACGGAACAAGATTCTATTGCCTTTTCTTCTTTTTGTCTTCTCTTTCCTATTGAAAATACAGCCAGGTAAATGACGTTTTTAAAATATATGTCAATATTTCTGAAGTGCCTTTCCTTCGATAATTTTTTTAAGCCTAGTTCGTTTGATTACATGTAATTGATTTGATATTCCACAACAGATAAGTATTGATTGTAGGTAGGATAGCAGGTGTTGATAAATATAATGGGTCGGTAGATAGTCTCATTATTCCTAAATCTGACCATATGTTACCTCCTCCTTCATTTGTGGAAGTCTTAAAGGCATTTTTTCTCTTGGGGCATCCTCCCAATTTAACTTGGCAATGCAGTTATTATAGAGTCTTTGGATAAAGCCAGCGCAACTTTAGCACTGAGATTTAGTTTCTTGTACGACGTTGCTATCTTTATATATGTGTGTTTGACCTTGGAATTAGCTCTGTTCGGTATTGTTTAGTACTCGGACTTCTGTAAGTCGGAAAATACCTCTGATGGCTTTTCTAGCAATCCTGGTCTAATTAATACGTTCTCGTCACGTATCCACACATTAGCACTGGTTTGATCACTATTTTATATATCCTGATTTTAGAGATTCGAATTAGACTTCTGGATTTAAAAGAGGGTTATATATACATAAACATCAGTTAGCTACCTAAATATTCCCTTTTATTTTTTATGTAACAACATTACCTACGGCATCTAAGACGCTGCAATCTTTCAAAATTATATGGCTTTATTGTTCCGTTATGCCCTACTCTCGATCCTCTCTTTTGTATGTTAAAGAACATTTATTTGATTTTCTCATTAGTGACTATTAGACCATCAGTTAGACTATCAGTCAGACTATCAGTCACTCCCACGGATTCTGGGGGGGGCAAAATTTTGACATATTTTAGAAAACCATCTAACAGATATATATCTCTAAAAATTGCAACTTTCAATGCAAGAACCCTGCTATCAGAAGAAAAATTCATAGAAATGGAATCTGAACTTGATAAAATCAATTGGGACATTGTTGGAGTCGCTGAGGTAAGGTTCAACATGCCCTCAAAAATATGAAAAATAATAGAGCTCCGGGGGAAGATGCTGTAGTCATTGAGACAATTAAACTAGGAGGTCCACTTTTGATGTCCCGAATCCAAACACGTTTTAATCTATGTCTGCATAGTGAAAACATTCCAAGTAAATGGAAAAATTCGGTTACAATCCTCCTCCACAAAAAAGGGGATAAATCAGATCTCGAAAACTATAGGCCAATTAGTTTGCTTAACTACCTATACAAGCTCTTTACTCGAATACTGACAAACAGATTAGAAGCAAAACTCGATTTCTATCAATCAGAAGAACAGGCAGGATTTCGAGCGGGACACGGAACAAACGACCATTTGCAATGCCTTAAAACTCTAGTTGAAAAGTCTATCGAATATAACAGACACCTTGCTCTTATCTTTGTCGACTTCCACAAAGCATTTGACACAGTCGAAACAGTTGCTATCTTAAAAGCACTATCAGAATGCAGAATAGATCACAGGTATGCAAATATTATTCGAAATATATACGAAAATGCGACAACAACCGTTAACCTCCATTGCACTGAAAAGATAAAAATTGGCAGAGGGATGCGGCAGGGAGATACCTTGTCGCCAAAACTATTTATAACAGTTATGGAGTACGCATTTAAAAGGCTAGAGTTTGAATCAAAGGGTATTAGAATCGATGGAAAGATATTCAATCATCTCAGATATGCCGATGATATTGTTCTCATAACAGACAACTTAGGAGAAGCCAGAGTTATGCTACAACAACTACAGCAAGTAACCCAGAAAGTCGGTTTAAAAATAAACTATGGAAAAACAAAAATGATGACCAATCTCGTCCCCAATGAGCTAATAGAAATCGAAAAGTCGCCCATAGAACTTGTGGAAAAATATGTGTATTTGGGTCACGAAATAAGGTTAACGCGAGATAACCAAACATGCGAGCTACTCAGAAGAATAAGTCTGGGTTGGGCTGCATTAGGAAAAATGAGAGACGTATTTAAAACAAATATACCGATCCATTTAAAAAGAAAAGCTTTTAACCAGTGCGTTCTACCAGTCCTCACATACGGAGCAGAAACCTTAACTCTCACAAAAACATCTGCCGAAAAATTGAGAAGGACACAACGAAAGATGGAGAGATCAATGCTTGGAATAAACTTAAGCAATAGAATAAGAAACGGGGCAGTTCGTAGACGAACCGGAGTGGAAGACATTATCGAACATATTACAAAAAAAAAATGGAGATGGGCAGGACATGTTGCAAGAATGAAAGACAACAGTTGGGGGCTGACAAGCGAAGCCGAGGAAGACCCCCAAAGCGATGGACCGACGACCTCAAAAGAATCGTGACCAATTGGATAACAGAGGCGCAGAACAGAAGCAGATGGAAAAGTCTAGAGGAGGCCTATGTTCAACAATGGACAACTCAGGGCTGATTGATGATGATGATGATGACTATTAGACCGCTTTTTTTTGCTGCTACTAGCATTATTTTAGAGCATTCTATTATTTAATTTATGGATTAAATCCGGATAGCAAATAGATATTCTTCACTTTCTCGGAGAAATAATATTCTAACACACAAAATCCTATTAAATTGTCAAAACCTTCCTTGCATATTCTATTCACTTATGAGGAGCAACAGCAAAATCAGTGCCATAATAAGGCTTATAGTTCTGGACTGGCTAATTGTTGGATAATGAGAAGCATGAGTGTAGCAGTTTTAATGTTTTCGGGACTGCTACCTGGTATCGGGGAGCAGAATTATCATTCCGAGTTAATGCATATAGGAATTGTTGCTTGAACTTTATTATTATTAAACGACACTATATTTCCTAGTAAAATAATCATAAATTTACAGTAAGAAAAATGTTTGAACGTTGGTTATGAAAACATCATGTACATACTCCATATCCAGCAAAATCCTTGTAATAATGATACTGGAAACCAAAGATTAAAATATGTTCCAAGAAACTCTGTGTTATAAAACAGTCGAATAAAATACAGATTCTCGATTCCAATAATCAAAAAATTAATGAACAGCTTACTAAAATAGAAATAACGCCTATTTAAGATGTAATCCATTAACGGCCCAAGGGACAAAGCACTCCTAGCATATGCTAATGATATAGAACTCATAACTCTAATGAGAAACTCTTCGGTCCACAAACTTCAATAAAGTGAAGAGAGCACAAAAAATGTTTGACTTAAAATCAACGAAATGAAAACCAAATACAAGCGAATCAACAGAAAACCAATCAACCAATTCAATAAATTCAGAAAAAACATTAGTCAACAACTACAATTTCGAAAGTATGGAACACTTTAAATATCTTAGATCACTAATCACGGTTAATAATAATGCCACTAAAGAAATACAGAGCATAATTCAAACTTCAGACCTATTTTAATACATGGATGTGAGTCATGGAGAATGACTAAAACAAATAAGGAAGCACTCCGAATATTTGAAAGGAAAATAATCAGAAATTTTTATTTAACTCCATTATCATAACAACTATTTAAATGGGACGGATTTAAATTTAGACGAATTATTCCACTTTGCAAAAGACAGAGATACTTTTAGAAATGTGGTCGCCAACCTCCGTTAATGGGGACGGCATAGGAAGAAAAATAATGATACGCTAAACAAAAAAAACAGAGATGAAGATAGGCGCCAAGAAACTCTGTGTTATAAAACAGTTGAATAAAATACAGATTCTCGATTCAAATATTGAAAAATTTAATAAACAGCTTACTAAAATAGAAATAACGTCTATTTAAAATGCAATTCAATAATGGCTCAAGGTACAAAGCATCTGCTAATGATGTTGATCTTATAAGAAACTCTCTCCGCAAACGACATCTTCAACAAAGTGAAGAGAGCACGAAAAATGTTTTACTTAAAATCAACAAAATAAAAACCAAATACAAGCGAATCAACAGAAGAAAGCAATTCAATACAGAGCATAATTCACTTAAGACCTATTTTAATACATGAATGCGAATCATGGACAATGACTAAAACAAATAAGGAAGAACTCCGAATATTTGAAAGAAAAATAATAAGAAAACTTTTTTAACCTCATTATCATATTGCTACAAATCCGTATAGAATAAGAACACATACTAAATAAAGAAAGCTCTTATAAATATATTGTTTAGGAAAATAAATCGCTTAAGGTAGATCGGACACATGCATAGACGCCAAGATGTTAAACTTGGTTAAAAAACGTAAACTAATTTTTGAAACCAAATTCAGTATTTTGCTTTAATCTGTGCCTTCTAAGAATTGCAAGGAAAAACAGACGTTGATAAAACTGTTATTAGAGACATGAGAAATCTAAACATTGCATTCCACAACATATCTCCTCAACTAAGCAAAAATCCTTAACGAATTGGTTTCTAGTACTCGTACAGAGTATATCGGAATAAAAGGAAAAAGACAGCTAAGCAAGAAGAAAAGTGCAAGCATTTACGTTTTAAGGGTGAAAGGATGTGCGCCCCATTTTTAGCTGACAAGCTTGCGGAGCATACTATTTCTGGTCCTTAGTTTGCCTTTTAGTTTTAAACAAGATTCTGTGATTGACAACGTGCGATATAAACTATCTACAAGGTATTTATAGGAAATTCAGAGTTCAAGGATTTCATCACACTATTGGATGTTCAGTTTTGTGAAAGCGCCTGTGTTGGGAAAATTGAAGGAGCGTTCCTAAGATTTTCGGGGTTTGGCTTAAAATTAAATCGTAGTTCATTTTTATTATATTTAAGGCATCTATTAGATTTTTTTTCACTCCAGCAACAAAAGTTTTTGGTTGTGCAATGTATGCTCTACATGAAAATCCTAGTATCTACTGGTATCTGTTGATCATTTGTGTAAATGTAATACAGTGTAGGTGCCATTACGCTACCCCAAGCGAGACCGTTTGTCTGCGTTCTCCATATTACCATTGAATGATACGAAAAATCTTCTGTTCTGTAGATATACGCGGATAAAACGATGTTTACAGTTTGTCATACAGTTTTTCGAGAAATGTCCTCTAATTTAATGTGTCGTAGGCGGCATTTAGATTGACAAATACCACCCCTGATACCTGATATCTTTCGTACCCGTTGTTGCTTTTTGCAACAACGGGTACGTTATTACGTACGTTATAAGTATAACGAATAAAAATAAATAAGCAAGAAGAATATAAGTGAACCATATTTAAAATAAGTGACAGAAAAAAGAATATTATATATACATTTACTTCTAAATTAAAAATAAAATACTCGTATGCCTGATAACGAAAGATACAAAATTTACAAGCGACAAAGTATTTTTTAAAACAACCATATTATATGTAATAATTGTAATAGATATGTTGGCTATAATCAAATTAACATAAAGTCACCGAAATATTTTATCTGAGTAATGACTCACTACTGATTGCTACGTTACGTTATACGATACATTTATAGTTAAAAGCGAAATTAGGTGTTATGCCTACTTATTATTTTAGTATCTGTTACAAGTTACATACTAAAGTATTATAGTGAGATATTGAATTCCCTACATTTAAAAATTGAAATTAGACAGTAAAAAATTATAATTTTAAGATTGATTTACAAATTATTATAATTTAAATTTTACTACTTTATGAAACAAATATTGTACATCATAAAACGTAGCAATCGAAACATCGGAACGTACATTTATGTAATAAATTTTTCAGTGTCAATGCATTAAAAAAATACTAATACATAAAAATTGCCTTTTCCAAGCTTATAACAGACACTAACTTAAGTTTAAAAATAATTAAAGCAAGTAATATAAATTACCACCATAAAATATTTAACTACATTAACCAAGTATTTGTGAAATTTCGGGATGACTAAATTGATTGATATTTAAATAAATTTCAAGTTCCAAAACGTACCTGCTGTAAAATTTAAAAATCTACGACTAATCAAATTATTGGCAACATCGGAGGAGTTTAGTTGTGTACGGGGAAGAATACATACGGATCCCAAAAGTGTTTTACCCTATTACGGAGTTCATTTAATCCTACGTGTTGGTCGGAGTCTACATAAAGTGCTACCCAGATAATAATATACACGGTGTATATTCTCCTGGAGTTAGTATAATACCGTTTTAGTACGGGGCCCACATTAACCGCTAGATCTATATATATATATATATATATATATATATATATATATATATATATATATATATATATATATATATATATATATATATATAGATCTAGCGGTTAATGTGAGCTCCGTACTAAAACGGTGTTATACGAACTCTAGGAGAATATACACCGAGTATATTATTATCTAAGTAGCGCTTTATGTAGACTCCGACCAACGCATAGGATCAAGTAGGCTCCGTAATACGTTAAAACATTTTTGGGATCCGTATACACCTTGTCTGGTACAAAACTAAGCTCCTGCAATGTTGCCAATAATTTTATTAGTCGTAGATTTTGAAATTTTACAGCAGGTATATTGTGGGACTTGAAATTTATATTAATATTCATCAATTTAGGCATCGAGGAATTTCATAGATACTTGGCTAACGTAGTTAAAATTTTTATAATATAAATTGTTAACCGACATATAAATTTATATTACTTTTATGTTTAATAGGCAAGGTAGTAATTTATATTACTTGCTTTAATTATTTTTAAACTTAAGTAAGCGTCTATTATAAACTTGGAAAGTTTCCATTTTTATGCATTAGTATTTTCTTTTAATGCATCGGACTGAAACATATATTATATAAATGTACGTATATCGAGTGGAGTTTTCGTGTAACAGTTTAAGAAAGTAGTAGTACTCTAATATTTGTTACCACATAAAATTATAGAAAACTGTACAGCAGGGAGATCTTAGTAACTTTCTGATTGCTACAGTTTATGACGTGCAATATTTGTTTCATAAATTAATAAAATTTAAATTACAATAATTTATAAATCACTTTTTAAATTGGTCACTTATGTTAATAGAGGTCATCGTAAGTACAAAAAGTAACAACGAGTACGAAAGATATCAGGCATCAGGGGTGGTATTTGTAAATCTAAATACCGCTTACGACACCTTAAGTTAAAGGGAATTTCTCTAAAAACTATATGACATCCCCTTAGATATTAAATTCACTCATTTTAATATATTAAAACTGCTGTATATAGAGATTCGCGGATAGCGGGTAGGAACTACTTTTTGGACAGTCCTATCAGGGAAAGTGAATCAATCCCTGCCTTCCGCAGATTCCAGGTGTTTCCTGGCCCGGAAAACTAGTACCTGTTAAGGGTCCCTTCTCCAGGGTTATGGATGAAGACCACAACGGCATCCAGGACGGAGAAGAAGGTCTTTACAACGGTCTGGAGGACAGAGGTGGCAGCCCAATGGTTTTAGGGTTTATATAAAATCAAACCTGGAAAGCGGTAGCTGGTCTTTCAGTATTTGTATTAAGCGGAAGTCATGTAGGCCAGAACGGTCAAAACATAACAGTACCCGGTGCGGTGGTAACCACTTAAACAGCATGTACACAGCGGTTTAGAAATCCAAGGGAATGACTACTACAGTATTTTTCCCAGGTTTATCAATATAGCTGAGGAATTAAACGATGGCCCCGAGTACGGGCGCCTCTTAAATAAGGTAGGGGTGCGAAGAATGGGTCCGGCTTGGCCAAATTTGATATCGAAAAAAGCTGTAGAATAGGCACATGTAATGTGCGGAGTTTATATGAACCCAGAAAAACACAGAATGCCATAAATGAGATGAGAAGACTGCAAATATAAATTCTGGGTATTAGTGAAATGCGATGGCCCCGATCTGGCCCCGATCTGGCCAATGCCATGTGGATGATCATGAAGTGTATTATGCAGGAGAAGACAGTAATTATCATCGTAACGGTGTAGAACTCATAGTCACAAAGGATGTTAGCAAATGTGACAGGGCGATATGCCAGGTATCTGAACGGGTCATAATGATTCAGTTGAACGCGAAACCCAGAAATATAAATTTAATACAAGTGTATGCACCGACAGCGGAAAGTGAACTGGAAGAACTTGAAAAGTTCTACGCCGATGTAAAGACCGTCACTGACCAACTCAAGACTAGAGATCTTACTATTCTGATGGGTGACCTTAATGCTAAGATAGGAAAAGGCAGACAAAGTAACATTATTAGATGTTATGGACTGGGCGATAGAAATGAAAGAGGAGATTATTTCTCAGATTTTGCAAAGAACATCATCATCAATCAGGCTTGAGTTGTCCATTGTTGAACATAGGCCTCCTCTAGACTTTTCCATCTGCTTCTGTTCTGCACCTCTGCTATCCAATTGGTCACGATTCTTTTGAGGTCGTCGGTCCATCGCGTTGGGGGTCTTCCTCGGCTTCGCTTGTCAGTCCGTGGTCTTCACTCAAGCAATTTTTTTGTTTAACTGTCGTCTTTATTCTTGCAACATGTCCTACACATCTCCATTTTTGCCTTGTAATATGTTGGATAATGTCTTCCACTCCGGTTCGTCTACGAACTTCCTCGTTTCTTATTCTATTTCTTAAGCTTATTCCAAGCATTGATCTCTCCATCTTTCGTTGTGTCCTTCTCAATTTTTCGGCTGATATTTTTGTGAGAGTTAAGGTTTCTGCTCCGTATGTGAGGACTGGTAGAACGCACTGGTTAAAAGCTTTTCTTTTTAAATGGATCGGTATATTTGTTTTAAATACGTCTCTCATTTTTCCGAATGCAGCTCAACCCAGACTTATGCTTCTAAGTAGCTCGCATGTTTGGTTATCTCGCATTAACCTTATTTAGTGACCCAAATACACATATTTTTCAACAAGTTCTATGGGCGACTTTTCGATTTCTATTAGCTCATTGGGGACGAGATTGGTCATCATCTTTGTTTTTCCATAGTTTATTTTTAAATCGACTTTCTGGGTTACTTGCTGTACTTGTTGTAGCATAACTCTGGCTTCTCCTAAGTTGTCTGTTATGAGAGCAATATCATCGGCATATCTGAGATGATTGAATATCTTTCCATCGATGCTAATACCCTTTAATTCCCACTCTAGCCGTTTAAATGCGTACTCCACAACTGCTATAAATAGTTTTGGCGACAAGGTATCTCCCTGCCGCACTCCTCTGCCAATTTTTATCTTCTCAGTTATGCAGTGGAGGTTAACGGTTGTTGTCGCATTTTCGTATATATTTCGAATAATATTTGCATACCTGTGATCTATTCTGCATTCTGATAGTGCTTTTAAGATAGCAACTGTTTCGACTGTGTCAAATCCTTTGTGGAAGTCGACAAAGATAAGAGCAAGGGGTCTGTTATATTCGATAGACTTTTCAACTAGAGTTTTAAGGCATTGCAAATGGTCGTTTGTTCCGTGTCCCGCTCGAAATCCTGCCTGTTCTTCTGATTGATAGAAATCGAGTTTTGCTTCTAATCTGTTTGTCAGTGTTCGAGTAAAGAGCTTGTATATGTGGTTAAGCAAACTAATTGGCCTATAGTTTTTGAGATCTGATTTATCCCCTTACTTGTGGAGGAGGATTGTAACCAAATTCTTCCATGTACTTGGAATGTTTTCACTATGCAGACATAGATTAAAAAGTGTTTGGATTCGGGACATCAAAAGTGGACCTCCTAGTTTAATTGTCTCAATGACTACACCATCTTCCCCCGGAGCTCTATTATTTTTCATATTTTTGAGGGCATGTTGAATTTCCTCTCGTGATATATCTGGTATATCCTTCGATCCTACATTATGTACCTTTTGTATTGGTTGTTCGATGAGCTCTGGAATAACTTGACTTTTATATAATGTTTCATATAAACTTTCTACTATATGTAATATGATTGGTCTATCTGAGATAATATTTCAATTTTTGTCTTTAAGTTGGAAGATTTCTTTTTTGCCATTTTCCATTTTTCTCCTCAATGCTTTCATGCTTTTGTTGTCTTCTATAGTTTTTATAATTTTCTTGTTGTTGTATTTTCTAATATTCCGTCTGATGGCTTTAGAGATTTCTTTATTGATGCTGTTTATATCTTGTGAGACAACATTTCCTTGACTTCTGAGCATTCTACGGTCTTCCATTTTTTGTTTCGTTTCTTTACTAATTTTTTGTTCTTGTCCATGTTTAGGGCCAGATTTTTCCTGAGCTTGTGTTAATGTATCTACTATTTCTTCGTTTAGGTTATTTACGTCTTCTCTTGTTGTATTGAGAAATCTCTAAATTGATTTAAGACTGTAACATCTTTGACTATATGTTTTTTGTCAGTGATGATGAAGTCAATCTCATTTTTTGTCTTCCAAGTCCATCTTCTATGGATTTCCTTATAGAAGAAGCTATTTATTAAATATAGATTGTTTTCTAATAGGAAATTTAAGAGTATTTTGCCCCTTTCGTTTCTATCTGGTGTGCCAAAATTTCCGAGGGCATTTTCAGCTGGATCAGTGCTTATTCCTATTTTGGCATTAAAGTCGCCACATATTACCGTAAAATGTTCTTGATCTTCTGAAACAGCTGTGTACAAGTCATCATAGAACTGTTCTATTTCTTCGTCAGCGTGACTCGATGTTGGTGCATAGACTTGAATGATCTTTATGGAGTAACGGGTGTTTAGTTATAATTTTGCAAGTATAACTCTTGTGGAAACTGCTTTTACTGATATGATATTCTCAGCTAGTTTTTTATTAATAAAGAGCCCAATACCTCCATTTCCATCGTTTTCTCCGACATGATAGAAAATGTGACCGGATTTTAAAGTGGTTAGGCTTTCTCCTTTCCTTCTAACCTCAGCGACTCCAACAATGTCCCAATTGATTTTATTAAGTTCAGATTCCATTTCTATGAATTTTTCTTCTGATAGCAGGGTTCTTGCATTGAAAGTTGCAATTTTTAGAAATATGTATTTATTAGATGGTTTTCTAAAATATGTCAGAATTTCGTCCCCCCCAGAATCCGTGGGACTGACTGATAGTCTATCAGTGTGAGATTCTGAATTTTTCTTTCTACTCACCTGGGGTAAATCCGTTTTTGTATTGGTATCTGACATAATAAAGGGGTAATAGCAATTAAAACGTCACGCTTGCTTTGCGTGTTGACGAGTTTTTAGTTCAGCCGCCCATTATGGGTACAGACGCTATTGACAACCGCCCAATATGGGTCAGACGCTATCGGTTTGATTTTATACCATCCCTAAAATCCAGGGATGCCACTTCCGCCATCCACGTCGCACCGAAGATCTTCTTCTCCGCCGAGCCTACCGTTGTGGTCTTCACCTGTATCCCTAGGTAGGGGTCAGTGTTATACCCCACAGAACTGGGTCCCGATCTGGACTTGGCCATGTATTCACTCCGGCCTACTGAAATGATAGATGCCAATCCCCGCGACATGGACGCGCCAGATTGGAGTTACCCACGTGAGCGACAGAGAAGGTGGCTCTGTGCTCCGCAAAGAACATAACCTATGTATAAAGAACACCTTTTTCAAACTACCTAAACGGAGATTATTTACATGAAAATCTCCAGCAAACACCCCCCGTAATATCGTCAGAAATCAAATTGACTACATAACTATCAGTGAGCGTTACAGAAATGCAGTAAAGTCTGTAAAAACTCTTCCTGGTGCCGATGTTCCATCTGATCACAATCTGTTGTTAGCAGAAATAAAATTAAAACTTAAACGGATAAAGCAACAACGATCCTATAACAAACTGTATATGGATTTTATTAGAAACAATAGCCAGATAATTGCAAACAATTTAGAGAGCAATTTTGATAATTATGAACAACAAGAATTCATCGAGGATCATTGGAACCAAATCAAAACGATTATAAGCAACTCAACTCCAAACTGAAAAGAGAGCAGTCAAAAAAAGTAACGGTGGATGAACGATGAGATTTTGAATTTGATCGAAAAAAGACGCAATTTTAAGAATCAAAACGTAGAAATGTATAGAGTATTAAGAGATAAGGACTAAAATAAAAACTGCAAAACAAACATACTTCGAAAACAAATGTTCAGAAATTGAAGAATTACAGGGAAAACATGATTAATTTAATCTGTATAAAAAAATAAAACAACTGACAGGTCAGAACAAAAAACAGGCAAATAACAACGTTGATAGAGACGGAAAACTGACTATCACTAATTCGCATAAAATAGACAGATGGAAAGAGTATATTGAGGAACTGTTTAGGGATGAAAGGCCCGAGCTTAAAATTAACGAAGTAGTTACAGGACCTGACATAACTATGGACGAAATTGAACAAGCAATACGATTAGCAAAGACCCGAAAAGCGACGGGACCAGATGAAATACCGAGTGAAATAATAAAGTGCTTCCAAAGTTCAGGTAAAATATCTCTCCTTCATCTGTTTAATAAAATTTATGAAACTGGCTATATACCAACGGATTGGCGGCTGTCGATTTTTGTGACGATACTTAAAAAAGCAAATGCAAAAAGATGTAGTGACTACCGAACCATCAGTTTGATGAGTCTCAAATCTCAAAAATCCCTCTTTTATACCACTTAAAAGAACATAGTGAAGAATGACGGAACGCTGATCTATATCAGGTGTTGAATCAATAATTAGAGAGTAAAATTTCGCTTTCTGTAATTTGTTCACTCTTATAAGTTGCAGATATTTCAATGCAATAGAAATAAATTCATCACATATTGTAGGGATAAATAATTTAATATACCAATCTTTCGGTTTAAATATTCCAAAGCACCTACGTTAAAGTGTAAGAAATAAATTTGATTGTCGCTACCATAGGTAAAAGTACTTCCCTTCAATATATTTTTTTCAAATATTATTTTTAAACACGTGCATAGTAAATAGGAATGGGAACACTATATCCTCCATACATTAAATATATCAATATCGCTCAACAGTATTAGTACAGCATATTGGCACGTATGTAATATGATCCAGAATATATTACATACTAAAAAATACTATGTCTAAGTAGCCATTGTCAAGATCAATAGCGCCGATATAGGTAGTTAAAATTTTGAACACTTATTTTAACTGTTTATTATCCATATAAACGACTTGTGACTGAAATTACAAACTTATTTACTCTGCATAAAGAGATTCTTTATTACTTACAGTTATTAGTACACAAATCTGATTTGAAATATCGTCGAATAGTAATAGTCTGTATATAAAAATTGAATTTTTCATAAAAAGTAAATGATAAGCCATTACTTAAGGGGTCAAAAGAAGGAGGCTTCACGAAGATTAAACTACTAATGAGACCATTGCAATCGGACGTACCCTGGAGAATGATTAACTAATTAATTGGCTAATTATTTAATCACCCGTGCAATATGATTTTGTCAAATCGAACCTTTTAGGACAACCTATTCTAATTATGTTTATAAAAATTGAGGGCATATCTAGAGATAAAGAAACTTTACTTCACTAAAACTCATAGGTAAGACATGTGTCTAACACAAATGTGACGTATTTCTAGTGCAGATAAAACCATGTGATAAATAGAAAAGTGTTATCTTTGCCGGCAAAGAAGCAAAGAAAAACTCAAAGTGAGAGAGGAAAAAACCAGTCAGCTGAGAGAACTTTTCAACGATGTTGAGCTTGGATCCACCATCTACATCTCTCTCTCTCCAATAGCGCTACAGCCCAAATCGGGCCTTGGTCTCCTCCAAACTATGCCTCCAACCTTGTCGGTCTCGCGCCGATCTTCTCCAGGTTCTCTATCATTGCATTTTACTATGCATTTTACTATCAAGGGCTCTTTTCGGCAATCTTTCTGACTCCATTCTTACTACATGACCCGCCCAGGGAAGTCTCTAAAGTTTAACGAATTCTGAGATCGGTGTCTCTTTGAACAGTTGGTAGAGTTCATGGTTATACCTGGATCTTCATATTCCGTTTTCGTTAATAGGTCCAAATATCTTTCTTAGGACTTTTCTTTCGAAGACTTCCAGTTTTCTTTTTGTCTCTTCTGTCATCACCCATGTCTCGCATCCATAACATACTATTGGTCTGATAATAGTTTTGTAGACCCTGATTTTCGATCTCCAGTGTGTGTTGTTGGAGCGAAACACATGATCGAGTGAAAAATAATCTTTGTTTCCCTTTACTATTCTTCTCTGGATTTCTGGCTCTTCTGTTCCATCCGTGTTTAATGTAACTCCTAAATATATGAAACTTTCTACCGTTTCAATATCGTCCTCTAATTCAACTGTGCTTCTGTTTACCCTAGCTCTTGCCTGTGTTAACTTTTTTGTCTTTTGAATATTTATTTCTAGTCCGGTCTCTTTTGCCTTTGATTTTAATTGTGAATATATTTCTGCCGCCTTTTCTGTTCTGCAAGACATGATGCTGATATCATCGGCATAGGGCAATCTGTATTGATTTATTTGTTAGGAGATTACCTCTTCCAATTATCAGCTGTCTTATCACATATTCCAAGGTCAGGTTGAATAGTGTCGGTGCAAGCCCGTCTCCCTGCTTTAATCCTTGGGCTATCGTAAAATTTTCAGTGAGCTAATTTTGGACTCTGACAGTTGCTATTGGCGAATCCATTGTTGTTTTTACCAGTCGGATGTATTTTTGGGGGATATTAAAGCTCTGCAATATTTGATATAACTTGTTCCTATTAGGCACTTTTATAAATGAAGACAACGATAGCTCAGCAGAAATCAAAATAAGAATAGAAAAAGCCAGATCCATATTCACTAAAATGAAGAGAGTGTTCTGCGGAAGAGATTTGAGCCTTGAAATGAAACTTCGCCTAATGAGATGTTACGTACTTTCTGTGCTGTTTTACGGAATGGAGTCATGGACGTTGAAAAAGATTGATACCAAAAAATTAGAGGCATTTGAACTGTGGATGTATCGCAGAATCCTGAGAATATCATGGACCAAGAGAGTCACAAATGTCGAGGTCTTGAGAAGAATGAATAAAGAAAAGGAAGTCATATTTACGATCAAAAAACGAAAACTGCAATACTTGGGACACATTATAAGAGGCGAAAGATATGAACTGCTTTGAATAATTATGCAAGGGAAAATAGCAGGAAAAAGGTCCATAGGAAGAAGACGAAACTCCTGGCTAAAGAATCTACGGGAATGGTATAGCTGTAGCAGCAACGAATTGTTTCGGTCAGCAGTTTCGAAAAAACGTATAGCCCTGATGATCGCCAACCTTCGGAACGAAGATGGCACTTGAAGAAGAAGTTCCTATTAATTAAGTAGTAGGCTTGTTTGAAATCTATGAATATGTTGTGGACGTCAATGTCGTATTCCCACGATTTATTTTAAGATTTGTTTCACTGTGAATAGTTGGTCAGTTGTAGATCTTCCTTCTCAGAAACCGGTCGTTTGTTTAGTATGTAAGTAAAAATTTTGTACGCCGTGCACAAGAGGGTTATGCCGCGATAATTTTCGCATTTTAGTTTATCCCCTTTTTTATAAATTGGGCATATAATCCCGTTTTTCCAATCATTAGGGATCTTTTCATCATTCCAAATCTTATTCATGAGCACATGCATTTATCCTACTAGGTGATCGCCACCTAATTTATATAGCTCATGTGGGACGTTGTCAATACCTGGAGCCTTATTGATCTTTCGTGCTCGTATTGCCTGTTTTACCTCTTCCATCGTTGGAGGTTCTATATTTTCGGTGTCTCCCTCATTGTGATGCATGTCAATATGATCTTCATTTTCTTGTGTCCCTAAAAGAGTTTGGAAATAGGTTTTCCAGACTGATTTTATTTCTTTTGGACCACTGGTTATTTGCCCTTCTTGATTTCTGCATAGATTTGTTCGGAGTTTATATCCTTCTCTTAAATTGCGTAGATATCTGTACGCCTGTCTTATATTGTTGCTCTAAACATTTTCTTCCATTTTCTTTATATTCCGTTTTCGTATTTTCTTTTCTTTGTTCGGCATATTTGATCTGCCCTCCGTCTTGAATCTTGGTAACTTGCCCTTCTTTCTCTGGTTCTTCTTTCCGTATATTTCTTGTGTTCTTCATTTCTTTTCTGTATGGCCTTATTACACTAGTCATTGAACCATTCCCTTTTTTTATTTTTCTTATTCTTGCCTATGATTTTTCTTGCTGCGTCAATAACTTTTGTTTTGATTTCTTCCCAATGTTCTTCGGTACCTAGTGCTGTCAGTGTTTGTGTTATTTCTCTTTCATAGTTCTGTGTGACATCTTGTTGTTTAAATTTTTGTATATCTAGCTGTTCTGTTCTTTGTTCCTGTCTTTCTTTCCTGTTTCTCTGAATTCTGCATCTGTATTTTATCTGTACTAGGAGATGGTCAGATCCGCAGCATGCTCCTCTTCGGCTTTTCACATCTTGTATGCTTGTTGCGGCCCGTTTGTCTATCAAGACATGATCAATTTGGTTAGCGGTTGTTCCTCCAGGCATAATCCATGTTGCTATGTGTAAATAGGTGACGATAAAAGAAAAGCTTTCTATGATCAGTTAGGTGGTAGACTTAGAAATATTCCAACTAAGAAATGACTCATAATAGAAGGTAACTTCAACGCTAATATAGGCTAATTAGACAGAGGAAATGAACATATAGATGGAGGATACGGCATTGGAACTAGAAATAACGCAGCAGATAATATACTGGAATTAGCAGTAGCACTAGGTATGTCCACTGTTAGTAAATGCTTTTAGAAGAGAGAAAGCCAACTTACCAACCAATAGAAATATTATAAAATCAGTTTAAATTCACGCAAGGCAAATCAACAACGGATGCAATTTTTATCATAAGGCAAGTAATGGAAAACTAATGTTAGAACAGGTGAGGGTAAGACTGATAAATTTCATTTAAGAATAGTATTGCATCAGGCGTCAGTGCTAATCCCTTATCTCTTCTAATTAGTGTTGGAAAATTTAACGAAAACATGTCAATGAGATATTCTATGGTGCCTGATGTATGCTAAAGATGTGGTGTTAGTAAGAGATAAGGAGAGAGAATTTAATTAATGATTGAGACAATGAAGATGGGTGCTTGAGCAAAAAGGTACTAAGGAAGACAAAAACAGAGTATCTAAAGTGTGCATTTAAAAATTAACTTCAACTTCACTTTAAATCAGGTTGTAATGTTGACTGGTGAAATTATTGAAAAAAAAATCGTTTTCGGTAGGAATCTAGATTTGATGTTACAAAGCAATGGGGAAATAGATGGAGATATAGTAGACTCAAATAAGGATGGATAAAATGGAAAGAAGCAAGTGATGTCTTGTGTGATAGAAAGGTTCTTACGAAACTGAAAGGTAAATTCCATAAAACGGATATAAAACCGTAATTGGACAGTTAAAAAAATAAGAACAATGAATGCATTTGAACGAAATGACAATGCTTAGATGGATGGGTGGCTTAAAAAGAAAATATTAAATTAAAAATTAAAATATTAGCAGAATTCTAGGCGCAGCACCTCATCTATGCAAAAATGAAGAAGCATAGGTTACGATAATTAGGGCATGTTGATCGTCGACACGAGAGTCATGCAATACATAGGATTCTGGTTTTCCAGGTCCCAGAAAGTAGTAGGAGAGAAAGACCGAAAAATATGACGGGAAACGAATAGGAGAAATATGTGTATGAAAGAAATTCATCTTGATATGGCGAAGGATAGAAAGATATCTCTGTATATAAGGATAAGACGTAAAGGGATAAAGGCAAAGAGAATGATGATGAAGAATCAGTAAATATGGTGATACTTGCATATATACATAATTTTTCAAAATAAATGAATCGCTTATTTTTATTAATTATTCGCTACTCGATTTATTCAAAATATTATATGACAAATTGTTCATATTTGTTAAATCAGTAATGTTAAAACTGTTTGAGAAACAGCTAGTTAAGAACCACCTTAAGTTAAAAAAACCAATAATAAAAGAAAAGAGCTGATTCCAAACCGATAATTTTTAGTCAGAGATAAAAAATATCCTATGATTAATTGAATATACAGAATTATCGATATAGGTAACTAGGTGAGAAACTTGTTGAGAAACACGTTTTAGAAAAAAAAATTGTGCTAGTCTTTTTTGACATAGCTTAGGCCTTTGCTAAAGTATAGCATGGGAGTTTAACCTGCAAATAGTATACCTACATGGTAATAGTCGGAAATGACACTGTCATACTCACAGTATTTGACAACAGCAAAGTAGCAGCAAAAAAATTATAACAGTTATTAAATAAAATTCATATGTACTTAAAATTGGAAACCTAAACTAAATGAGTTCAAATTAATGAACGTCAAATTTATACATCTGAAAATCTAAAACATTAATTTTACAAAAAACGATGTCTAAATACCTTATGCATCTTTCACAAAATACATGGGAACTGTACTTGAGACTTCTATAGTATATGGTAAAAAAAGGGAGGAACTCAGAAAAGTTATCAGAAAATGTATCCGCAACTCCTATAGACATTAACTTGGTACTGATATCTCTGCTCCCCGATTTTAGCAAGCAGTCACCAAACCATTAAAACTGCTACATTCATACTTTCTATTATCCAACGATTAGCCAGTCCAGGAATATATGCATTATTATGGTACTGATATAGCTGCTGCCCCTCATAAGTAAGTAGAATATGCAAGGAAGTTTTTGGCAATTTAATAGGGTTTTTGTGTGTTACAATATAATTTCTCCGAGAAAGTAAAGAATATCTATCCGCTATCCTGATTTATTCCATAGATTAAATATTAGAATACTATAGAATAATGCTATTACCAGCAAAAAAACGGTATAATAGTAACGAGAAAACCAAATAAATGTTCATTAACAGACAAAAGAGACGATGTAAAATAGGGCATATAACGTAACAATAGACCCATATAATTTTAAAAAATTTGAGCGTTTTAGATATTGCAGATAACGTTGTTACATAAGAGACAAAAGGGAAAATTCAGGTAGCAAACTGATATATGTATAACCTCATAACACTTTTAAATCCAGAAGTGTAATACATACTACTAAAATCAGGATATATACATATATATAAGACAATGTAAGTAAAACTCAGGTATTAATTACATCAGGATTGCTAGAAAGATTGCCCTCAGTCAGAAGTGTTTTACGACCGGAAACTAATGCTAAGGTCAAACAGGTATATAAACATTGCACCGTCGTACAAGAAACTAAATCTCAACGATAAAGTTATTGTTTTGCACTTCGTATTGATTTGTGATCTGATTCATAATAGAATTATATATTTCTCTAAGAATTCTTCTTTCTGCGATGCTCAATCGGCTCTTATTTTATTTTTTCATTGTTCGTGTTTTACTTACATACGTAGAATATTATTTTTCTTACTGCGGGATGTATTTTCGGATTTAATTTTTTGCTTAAAACTGTTGTTATTCTCTTTTGTAGTGTTTTTGTTAAAAGTGCTCTTAAATCACAAATATTCAGACCGATGAAACATTTCAAAGTTATACTGGTCTATTGAAATATTATGTCCTATTCTGTTTCTTATGATAGTCTTCTTATGATAGCCATATATTTTTTTATTATCGTTGATTTGGAGGACCCTTTTTTACGATTTTTTCTATTGAATGTATTAATGTTTTTTTCTCACTAATAATTATACTCACTACTATGTTAAACTCATCGTCAAAAGTCCCTATGAGGACCTTAATTATTAAACTGTGAGATTTTCTGTATTTGCTTTCCGGGCAATGCTCTTAAGCATTACAAACTAGCTTAATGTTTTTCTTATTCCCAACATTTTTAATTAAGTATATAATAGTGAATATTTGATCAACGGTTTATTGAATTTTTCTAATTTCACATTAATCTTTCCTAATTTCACATTTGTGGTTGCTGGATGTCAAAGAAGACACCATTTTCCATAGCGGGTGCTATGATTCCAATGGTGTAAAGTACAACCTACATATTTGTTGCCAAAATTACTTTGCTGCTGTCTCGAGTACTGTTTACTGGTATATGAATTTTGTTGCGAATTTATGTTGTGTGCTGAACTCTATTAAATCTTTTACCGCGAATTGAAAAGCATGTTTTAACCTTTATTTGTAACATTTATCGTTATTTGTCTTATATGTATACAATCGTCCTAATATTTGCGTTATACATTGATATTTATGTGGCAATTAGCTGTAAAGTCATTAGTCTTTTCTGTCGTATCATATTTTCTTGAATTTATTTTTGTAGACAAGCGGTTTAGTTTGTGTAATATAATATCCCCAATTCGTTTCATACTATTTAGTTTTCAAAACAGCTGTTCGCTAATTCGTTCACCTTTTTTAAAGCACTTTGGGTTATGACTATTGGATTTTACTTTTTAAATAGAGTTTGGAATGGAATCTTCCTGTTTGAAATCAATGTACATTTGAAAATAAGTCGACAGTTTTCCTTGAAGTCTGACTTTACTTGTAGATTATTCCTTGTTAAATTAATTAGTTTATTAGGTAAGCCTAGTTCTTCCATGGTATTTCATAGTTTTATTCTTATGATTATATCAGTGTTTGTTTAAAATTCATAAATAACTAGCTTAATGTTTTTTTTTTGTATTCCCAACATTTCTCATTAACTGCCTAATAGTGAATAATCGATCAACGATTTATTAAGTTTTTCTAATTCCACACTAATATCCACCTATTTTATAGTTCACCTATTTACTCAATCGTTCTAGGTGTATTAGAAAAAATACTGTATATCCTAATAATTAATAGATATATAGCTTATATCGCTATCGTTTATGCAGTACATTTTATTGCATATTCCTTTTGTCTATGCTTTTCAGCAAGTTGGTACTTGCTCTTACTTCTAAATTGACGGATCAGCCGTTTAACTGCCTGTACTGAACTTTCTTCTTCATTTTGCAAATATATATAAAAATTAATAAAAACCACTCTGACATACCGCTGATTGAAATGTTGGATACCCTGGCCTATACTATTCAATCAACGAAAATACTAAGATCACACGGGGAGAATATTATGGGTTATTTCTGGTTTCGTCATAATTTACACTGAAATTACTAACAAGATAGTGCTCTCACTTCCACATATTGAAATTGATATATAGTACCAACAGATGCTAGTCATATTATACCATCAGTACTAATAAAATAGAAACTATCAAATTAATGTCAGTTTCATTTAATCAAACGTACTAACCTTAGACATGGTCATTTAAGGAAACACACCTCAAAAATGTTGACAATAAATTAAAAATATCTTAAGCGTTATAAAAGTACCAGAGCAGCAAAGCTCACAGCATGAGAATATTGCCTCGTACTTTTATATAGCAATTTGTTCTTACAATTTTATAGTTTTTCGAAAAATGAACTCCGATTCGAAGATTAAAACGTCAAACAAAATGTATAAACCTATTCATATTTTGAGATAAAAAATCTTCAATTTAAATATTGAACATTCTTAATAAATGTATAATCTAATATTTAAGCCTGTTTTACAGACTTGGAAAACACTGAACAGACAAATATTTATTCTTTAATGTACTAGGTTCTAAAAAAAGTGTACTCAAAACGAATAAACATTATCTACCAAGTGTTTTATTCCAGTTTCATATGAAAGCACCAGATATTAGATATAAATTTCATAGGTACAAATTTGAGATAAAAACCAAATGATAGAGCATAATATAGTGAAATATAAATATCTTAGAATAGCTGTATCGAGCGAGGATAAGGTTATTGATGAGAAAAAAAACCTATCGCTGAGGAAGTGAGAAAGTAATTGGCAAACGCAAAGAGCACTTTAATTATATTAAATGAAATATGCATTACAATCTATTATGATACACATATATTCGTACCGCAGAAACAAGACAATAAACACGTTAAGAGAATCTTAATAATAACCAAAATTTAACTTTTAATACACAGAAGAAATAATGATATACAGAAGATATATAAATTAAAAAACTTTATTCACTTATTGTACGCAAGAGAGATACCTTTAGAAAAACTCAAAACGATCGAAAATATATACCAAAACAACACAATAAAAGTAAAAGTAGACGAAGAACTAACCGACCCTATTGAAACTGACAGTGGGATAAGGCAGGGATATTCCCTGAGTCCTTTATTGTTCAACCTGATTATGGATGAAATAATAAAAAAGTAAGAACTTAAAAAGGATAGCAAATGGAAGAAAAACAAATTAAAATAATCTGCAATACTACTCTTTCAAAGTGAAGATGATTTACAACGTATCCTGCACCAATTTCATATAAAATTTAACATGTTAATTTCCCCAAAAGAGACAAAATGCATGGTTACAACAGCAAATTTACCAAGATGTTAATTGGAGCTGAAAGGTCAGATAATAGAACAAGTGATGGAATTTAAATATCTAGGCATCACATTATCTAGCTACGGAAAGCTCGAAACTGAAGTGGAAGATCCAGTGAATAGAGCAAACAGAGCCCCAGGCTGCCTAAATGAAACAATACGAAGAAATAAAAATATCGGGAAAGAAACGAAAGGCAGAATTTACAAAACAGTCTTCAGACCAATAATGACATACGCGGCAGAAACAAGACCTGACACAGAGAGGACAAAAAGGGTGTTAGAAACAGCAGAGATGAAATTGATGGTAAGACACTATGGGAGAGTGCTAGAGAGCTAGCAGTACATATATACGACGTAGATGCAAGGTAAAGAACATCAAGAACCGTTTAAGAAATAGAAGAGTAGAATGAAATAATCATATAAGCCGAATGACAACAAATAGAGTAGTAAAGACGGCAAGAGACGGTTAATCCATAGGAAAATGATCAGTAGGAAGACCACGAAAACGATGGAACGGCAACTTACTGGAGGCACATTAAAAAACAGACAGAGTCATGTCTATATAAAAAGAAGAAGAAGAAGATACACAGGATAATCATTAAAATAGCTGCAGGAAAGATAAAATAAATCAATCATATTAATGTAGAATAGCAGAGGACAGAGTGTTTAGAGAAAATAATGAATCAGTCATATTAATATAGAATAGCAGAGGACAGAGGATTTGTCATAGCTTTGGACAAGTGCCCAATTGAAAAAATAACACAGGTCGTTAAAAAAAGACGAAACTCTAGAAAGAAAATAGAATAGATTTAAAAAAAATAAAAGCATAAACATGTCTTTTCCTACTTTTTTTAATATTGAAAATACGTAAATAGAACATTGAATTAAAATGTTACCTTTGATATCTATGATAAACCTATGACCTAAACAGTGGCGCCAATGTATGTAGTTGAAATTGTTTACACTTATTTTAACTGTTTATTTTTTTTATTATCTATAGATGAGTTGCGACCGATATCACAAACTTATTTATTTTCCACAAAGAGGCCCTTTAATACCTAAAATTATTACTATACAAATATGATTCGAAATATCGTCAAAAAGTAATACACGGCATGTAAAATTTAAATTTTTAATAAAAAGTAAAAGATTAGGCATTACTTCTGTGGTTCAAAGAACGAGCCTTTACGAAGATTGAAGTACTAATAAGGCCACCGCAATCGGGCATACCCCGGGTAATGATTAATTAATTAATCGGCTAATTCTTCAGTCACCTCTTTAATATGATTTAATCAAATTGGTCCTTTTTAGGACCAACTATTCTAATAACATATGTCTATAACTGTTAAGGGTATTTCTAAAGATCAAGAAGAAACTTTACTTTACTTAAACTTATCAGACATATGAGCTAAACACGAATCTGACTTATTTCTAGTGCAGGAAACACATACAGGGCCTAACCTAGGCTATTTGGTATACAGCTGATCGTTAAAACCACATTATAGATATAGACATGCTATTTCTGTCGAAAAAGAAGCAAACAATAACTCTAAGAAGAGAGTTATTCTTATATTGTAGAGTAAGAAAGGACAAAACCAGTCAGCTGAGAGAACCTTTTAACAATGTTGAGCTTGAATCCACCATCTACATATTTAATGAAAAATAATACAACTACCGACATTGAGGATCTGAGCACAAAGCTTATTACGAAATCTAAAACAAAAACACTACAATGGCTGATCCGGATGATGAACAACTGTATTCAAATTATGGAGATACCCAAAGTCTAGAGACAAGCCAAAGTTGTTAACTTGCTTAAACCTGGCAAAAACTCCAACGACTACAAAAACTATCGGCCAATATCTTTATTTTGTCAGCTATTCAAAATACTTTTGCACAAGATCGTTAATATGATATCACCGATATTAGAAGAAAAACTTAAATTAAAAGGCAAAAGTGGCTATAGATAGGGAAGATTATGTACATCACAAATACTAAATCAAAGACCAGTACGAAAAATATCGGGTATCAGGGGTGGTATTTTTCACTCTAAATGCCGCTTACGACACCTTAAATTACAGAATATTTCTCCAAAAACTATATGATATCCCCTTACATAACAAACTCACTTATATTGTCTCCGTATACCTACACAAGAGAAAATTTTTTGTATCACATAATGGTAAGAATAGCAGTTGAAGAACAGTCTCGCTTGGGGTAGCATAAAGGCACCTACACTGTATAACATATTTATTTTGAGATAACCTTCTATCGAGATATCATATTTAGTATACAAATAAGAGCAGAACGGATGCTTACATAAAACGTACAAAGACATACTCACGTAAACAAAATATAATACGAAATTTCTGTAATTAAAAAAAACATCGAGTTCAGCATTGAACTAATAAAATTATATTAAATAAAAAAACAACATTATTTTTAAAAATGCAGAAAAAATAAAATTTTCTATGCAAGCGAACATTTCATTAAATAATAAGCCCAAATCCTGTTGTATCTATATACTTGTTTTTTAAAGAACCAGTTACCTTTTAGTACCTAGTTATACCAGGTAATACGATATCCTCTGTTACACAGTGTAATGCGTATGACATTACACTGTCTGCAAACAGTAGATAAAAATAAGGAGCCCATATAAACCGTTCACGGTATATGTTGAAAATATACGGTATAATCGCACAGTTGCCAAACTCTCAGAGCTTACTTAAACCGATAAACGTATGGTTGAAATATACAATGAAGAATATCTGAACGACCCCTATAATATATACACGTGAACTAAACGATATACATTTATGATACAGGGGTATTTACGGGCTCCAAAAAATTTTTACAAATTATTAAACTCTACATGTTGATGAATCGACAGAACCAATATTATGGAATGGTCAAGTGAGCTCCGTATATCGGTATCCACTTGACCACGGAGCTCAATTGAACCTGCATTTTAACATGGGCGGAGTCCACTTTATGCCGTAGATATATATATATATATATATATATATATATATATATATATATATATATATATATATACACTCGCGATCATAAAATCCGGGTCACCTTGAAAATCACCGATATTTCATTTTTAACGAGCTTTATCGTAAATAATAATAACACAAATACAAACTAATGCATGTTTCTGAGAATTATTGCGGTTTCCTTTGTAACAAAAAATTTCAATAGTGCCGATTTCGCGATAAAGTGCACACTTCCCAAAATGAACGCTACCTGTAACTCCGCTTGTTTTAAATGTCTCGTTTGTACTTCGACTTTCTGTTCAAATGCAACGGACAAACGTTTATTATTGCCACCATTAGTGTTTATTAGTGCCATTATTAGTGTTTATTTTTTGACAAAAATGCCTTTGACTGCTGTTGAAACGGCACAAATTGTTGCACTTGTGGAAGACGGTCACACTCAACGGCAAGTCGCAAGAACTGTTGGCGTAAGCCTTTCTACGGTTCAACGAGTGCTTCAACGCTTTTAGGAGGCAAGTTTGCTAACAAGGCGACCTGGCTCTGGACGAAGAAGAACGACCAAGGCACTAGATGACCGTTTCCTTGTGTTTCAGGCTTTACGAAACCGGACCTCAACTGCGGTTATGCATCAAAATCGTCTAGAGGAAGTACGAAATCGCAATTTTAGTGTTGCAATAGTCAGAAGAAGACTTCGTTCTTCTTGACTATCTTCTCGGGTAATGGCTGGAGGACCGCCACTTCGCCGGGTGCCTCGAGTTGCACGACTAGCTTTTGCTCGACAATACGCGCATTGGGGAATTAACGATTGTAGCAAAGTGTTATTCTCAGATGAATCCCGTTTCTGCCCAACTGGATCCGATGGACGTGTAAGAGTTTGGAGGAGAACCGGTGAACGATTTTCACAAGCTTGCATTGCTCCAAGAATGCCATTTGGTGGAGGCTCGGTCATGGCTTGGGGAGGTATATCTTCCGACTTCCACACAGAATTACCCTTCATCGAAAATGGGTCCCTAACTGCACAAAGGTACATTACGGAGATTCCGGAAGAACATGTTATGCCCAACATGGCAGGGCTTGGAGAAAACGCCGTTTTTATGCAGGACAATGTGCGACCGCACATTGCCAGGATCAGTATGTAATACTTGGATGAAGTTGGAATTACGAGGGTACCCTGGCCAGCTAGGTCTCCGGACCTGAATCCCATCGAACATCTCTGGGACGATTTGAAAAAACGTATTCAAACCCATACACCTGCTTCTAACAACGCACAGGAGCTTAAGGATCTGTTAGTGAGAGAGTGGAATAACATACCACAACATGTAATCCGGAGAAAAATTGAGAGTATGCCCCGTCGTCTGCAAGAGGTTATTAGAGCAAGGGGAGGCAATACACGATATTGGTCATTGAAATTTCACTGATTTTTTACCACGTTCTGTATTTTCCATTTTTTTTCGTATGTCTGTTATCAACAATTTGATTTGTTTTCTGTTTTTTTCAATAAAAACAATAAAAAACCATTTTTTCCTTTCAAAACAAACATTGATGACAAATAAAAAATACATTAGCCAAACAAAAAGTTATTACTGCACCAGAGGCAAAAATATTTAAGAAACTTGAAATTTTCAAGATGACCCGGATTTTATGATCGCGAGTGTATATATATATATATATATATATATATATATATATATATATATATATATATATATATCTACGGCATACGGGCGGTGGACTCCGCCCATGTTAAAATTCAGGTTTAATTGAGCTCCGTGGTCAAGTGGATACCGATATACGGAGCTCACTTGACCATTCCATAATATTGGTTCTGTCAATTCATCAACATGTAGAGTTTAATAATTTATAAAAAATTTTTGGAGCCCGTAAATACCCCTGTATCATAAATGTATATCGTTTAGTTCACGTGTATATATTATAGGGGTCGTTCAGATCTTTTTCATTGTATATTTGAACCATACGTTTATCGGTTTAAGTAAGCTCTGAGAGTTTGGCAACTGTGCGATTATACCGTATATTTCCAACATATACCCTGAACGGTTTATATGGGCTCCTTATTTTTATCTACTATTTGTAGACAGTGTAATATCATATGCATTACACTGTGTAACAGAGGATATCTTATTACCTGGTATAACTACGTACTAAAAGGTAACTGGTTCTTTAAAAAACAGGTATATAGATACATAAGGATTTCGGCTTATTATTTAATGGAATGTTCGCTTGCATAGAAAATTTTATTTTTTCTGCATTTTTAGAAATGTTGTTTTTTATTTAATATAATTTTATTAGTTCAATGCCGAATTCGATGTTTTTTTCTATTACAGAAATTTCGTAATGTATTTTGTTTACGTGAGTATGTCTTTGTACGTTTTATGTAAGCACCCGATTAATAAAAACTACTTTTATTTCATCTACTCTTCTGCGATTTTTTGTATAAAGCTTTTTTATTATTTTAGTTCTGGTCTTATTTGTATACTCATATGATATCTCGATAGAAGGTTATCTCAAAATAAATATGGTTAAGTGCTGCAATAGATATTTTTGTGTTAAAATGGGTAGTAGTGTGCACAAAAAGAAAGAATGGTTAATTTGTCTATCAAGGTATATTCGGCAGCAGAAGCATATAGTGCAAGCGTCTATGTTTTAAAGGCGGAAGGACGTACGCCTCCTTTTTAGCAGCTGACAAGCTTGCGAAGAATATTATTTTGTTTTTCAGGGGTTTTGGCTGAAAATTGATTCATAGTTTATTTTTATTGTGCAATAATAGGTGTATCAACTTTATAATATTAGTCCTATTATCTACCGGTATAAGTTGATCGTTTGGGGAAATGTTATACAGTGTAGGTGCTTTTATGCTACCCCAAGCGAGACCGTTCTTCATCTGCTATTCTTAACATTGAGTGATACAAAAAATATTCTCTTGTGTAGGCATACGCAAATAATATAAGTGAGTTTGTTATCTAAGGGGATATCATATAGTTTTTCGAGAAATATTTGGTAATTTAAGATGTCGTAAGCGGCATTTAGATTGAAAAATACCACCCCCGATACCCGATATTTTTCGACCCGTCTTTGATGTGTTGGGTAAGATTTAGCATTTGTAATGTACATGATCTTCCCTATCTATAGCCACTTTTGTCTTTTAATTTGAGCTTTTCTTCAAATATCGGTGAAATCATATTAACGATCTTGTGCAAAAGTATTTTAAATAGCTGACAAAATAAAGATATTGGCCGATAGTTTTTGTGGTCGTTGGAGTTTTTGCCAGGTTTAAGCAAGGTAACAACTTTGGCTTGTTTCTAGATTTTGGGTGTTTACATAATTTGAATACAGTTGTTAATCATCCGGATAAGCCATTGTGGTGTTTTTGGTCCAGATTTCGTAATAAGCTTTGTGCTCAGATCCTCAATGTCGGTAGTTGTATTATTTTTCATTAAATATGTAGATGGTGGATCCAAGCACAACATCGTTGAAAGGTTCTCTGAAAGCTGACTGGTGTTGTCCTTTCTTACTTTGAGTTATTCTTTGCTTTTTTTCGACAGAGATAGCATGTCTATATCTATAATGTGGTTAAAATACCCTACGTTAGGCCCTATATGTGTTTCCTGCACTAGAAATAAGTCAGATTCGTGTTTAGCGCATATGTCTGATAAGTTTAAGTAAAGTAAAGTTTCTTGATCTCTAGATATACCCTTAACAGTTATAAACATATGTTATTAGAATAGTTGGTCCTAAAAAGGATCAATTTGACAAAATCATATTAAAGGGGTGACTGACGAATTAGCCGATTAATTATTTAATCATTACCCTGGGTATGCCCGATTGTGGTGATCTTCTTAGTACTTAAATTTTCGTAAAGGCTCGTTCTTTGAACCCCATAAGTAATGCCTAATATTTTAATTTTTATTGAAAATTTAAATTTTACATGCCGTGTATTACTTTTTGACGATATTTCGAATCAGATTTGTATAGTAATAATTTAAGGTATTAAAGAGCCTGTTTGTGAAAAATAAATAAGTTTGTGATATCGTTCGTAACTCATATATAGATAATAAAAAAATAAACAGTTAAAATAGGTGTAAAAAATTTCAACTTCATACATCGGCGCCATTGTTCAGGTGATGGGTTTATCACAGGTATCAAAGGTTACATTTTAATTCAAGGTTCTATTTGCGTATTTTCAATATTAAAAGAGTAGGAAAAGACATGTTTATGCTTTTATTTTTTTTGTTAAATCTATTCTATTTTCTTTCTAGAGTTCCGTCTTTTTTGAACGACCTGTGGTCTTTTTTCAATTGGGCACTTGTCTAAGGCTATGACAAATACTCTGTCCTCTGCTATTCTACATTAATATGACTGATTCATTTTCTCTTTCTTGCAGCTATTTTATTGTTTATCCTGTCAATCCTGTGTTTTTTTTTCTTCTTCTTCTTTTTCTTTTTATATATACATGACTCTGTCTGTTTTTCAATGTGTCTCCAGTAAGTTGCCGTTCCATGGTTTTCGTGGTCTTTTTACTGATCGTCTTCCTATTGGGTAACCGTCTCTTGCCGTGTCTACTACTCCATTTGTTGTCATTCGGCTTATATGATCGTTCCATTCTACTCTTCTATTTCTTAACCAGTTCTTGATGTTCTTCACCTTGTATCTACATCGTATATCTGTACTTCTAGCTCTGTCCCATATTGTCTTACCATCAATTTTTCTAAGTGTTTTTATCTCTGTTGTTTCTAACATCCTTTTTGTCCTCTCTGTGTCAGGTCTTGTTTCTGCTGCGTATGTCAATATTGGTCTGATAACTGTTTTGTAAATTCTGCCTTTGGTTTCTTTCCCGATATTTTTATTTCTTCATATTGTTTCATTTAGGCAGCCTGCGGCTCTGTTTGCTCTATTCAGTGGATCTTCCATTTAAGTTTGGAGCTTTCCGTAGCTAGATAATGTGATACCTAGATATTTAAACTCCATCACTTGTTCTATTATCTGACCTTCCAGCTCCAATTAACATATTAGTAAACTTGCTGTTGTAACCATGCATTTTGTCTCTTTTGAGGAAATTAACATGTTAAATTTTCTGGCGGTTATATGAAATTGGTGTAGCATACGTTGTAAATCATCTTCACTTTGAAAGAATAGTATTTCGTCGTCTGCATAGCAGATTATTTTAATTTGTTTTTCTCCCATTTGGTATCCTCTTTTATTTCTCACTTTTTTATTATTTCATCCATAATCCCGTTGAACAATAGAGGACTCAGGAAATCTTCCTGTCTTATCCCATTACCAGCTTCAATAGGGTCGGTTAGTTCTTCTTCTACTTTTACTTTTATTGTGTTGTTTTGGTATATATTTTCGATTGTTTTGATTATTCAATGAAATTGACATTAATTTGATAGTTTTCATTTTATTAGTACTGATGGTATATAACTAGCATCTGTTGGTACTATATATCAATTTGAACATGTGGAAGTAAGAGCACTCTCTTGTTAGTAATTTCAGTGTAAATTATGACCAAACCAGAAATAACCCATAATATTATCCCACACCTCAAAGGTCTGCCTCGCGGTATCTGGGAGACGCAATAATTCGGTTTTGATAGATAAAAACAAAAACCCACTAAGACGAACACAACATAAATCAAAAAAATCCGTCAACCTCTCAATAGGGACATACAATATTAGATCAATGTCTACGGATGAAAAAGTAAATGAATTGGAAGAGAATTAACAAACATAAAATGAGATATCATAGGCCTATCAGAAACTCGACGAAAAGAAGAAACCCGAATACAGCCTATGTCATACTTAAAATAAGAAGAACATCAATTAAAATTATCCAGGTATATGCCCCCATGACAGCTTATGATGACGAAGATATCGAACTATTTTATGAAGATATATCAAAGGCTATTGAAGAACATAAAAATCGTCTTATACTAGTAATTCGAGATTTCAATGCCAAACTGGGTAGAAAACTAAACAAGGAAGAAACTAAAATAGGAGATTTCGGGTATGGGCAGAGAAATGACAGAGGTGCTACTTTGATGAACTACCTAGAAGAAAAGCATCTATACGCAATGAACTCCTTTTACAAAAAGAAGCTCCAACGAAAGTGGACATGGATCAGCCCTAATGGATCCACAAAAAATGAGATCGACTACATACTGTCCACGGAACGATATATCATTAAAGATGTAACAGTTCTTAACAGATTCACAATAGGTAGCGATCACTGGATGGTCAGAGCAAAAATTAGTGTTGACGGTAACTATGAAATGAAAAGAAAAATAATTAAAAACTGGGATCTAGTAGATAGAAACAAACTAGGGCAATATAAAGAGATATACAAAGACCTATTAAAAGAACAACTTTTTTAAAAATTAGACAGTGATGACAAAGATATAGATGAAATAGACAACATACTTACAGCAACGATGATTACATCAGGAAAAGAAATAGCAAAAAAGGATCTAAAAAAGAACAACTATATATCAACAGAAACAAAGAAGCTTATGGATAAAAGAAGGAAGCTATAGAATATGTAGAAATCAATAAAACAATAAGCAGAATGATAAGAGAAAATAAGAGAAAAGAACAAGAAATAAAAATAGAAAAAGTAATACAAAACAACAAAAATATGAAATGCTTAAGACCGAAATTAGGTAAGTATGAAATAAACAAAATAAAAGATGAAAACGGCCTAGAAACAAACATTAAAGATGACATTATAAATATTATCGACCATTTCTACTCAGAACTATATAAAACAAAAAAGGAACCACCAGAAACAATTAAAAACCAACTTAAGGCTAAAGTAAAAAATGTCAACTCAGAGCTACAGCCAGAAATAAGCAAATCAGAAATAAAGAAGGCATCGAAAGAAATGAAAAACAACAAATCGCCTGGAAAAGATGCAATAACTGCAGATATGCTGAAATATGGTGGAAAGTGGTAATTAACACTCTACATTCCCTTTTTAACAAGATATTAAAAGAAAAAAGAATCCCAAACAACTGGAAGGAATCCATAACCATTATCCTACACAAGAAAGGGGATAAAGCAGATATAAAAAACTACCGTCCCATAACACTCCTCAATGTAATGTATAAACTCCCAACAAAAATTTGAACCAATAGATTGACGACAAAATTCGATGGATACCCAACAAGCTGGTTTTAGAAAGGGATTCAGCAAAAGTGACCATTTACTAAGTATGAAAATACTTATAGAACGAGCAAATGAATACCATATTCCTCTATATATAGCGTTCATAGATTTCGAAAAGGCTTTCGACAGTGTCGAACATTGGGCAGTGAAAAGTTCTTTGATTAACAGCAGAATTGACCACAGATATACGAAACTAATAGCCAATATATATAAGGAAGCCAAAACAACAATTAAAGTATATGAATAAACAAAATAAATACAAATAAATAGAGGCGTGAGACACAATATCACCGAAACTTTTCAATCAGGCTCTGGAAGATATTTTTAAAAGATTAGAATGGGAAGAAAAAGGTATAAAAATTTGTGGACAACGCTTGAACCATCTAATATACGCTGATGACATCGCATTGATAATAGATAAATGAGAAGAATTATTTGAAATGATGAAAGAACTGGACGTAGAAGCTGGAAAGATAGGCCTTATTATGAATTACAGCAAGACCAAAATTATAACAAATACAGATGAAAACATCACAATGAGGATCGGACAAGATGAAGTAGAACAAGTTCAGGATTATATATATCTAGGTCAAACTATAAAACGTAACAAAGAAAACCAAACGGCAGAGATAAAAAAACGAGTTAGACTGGCATGGGCGGCATTTGGCAAACTAAGCTACATTCTTAAAAACAAAAGATATCCACAGCATCTTAAGACTAAAGTATACAATCAATGCGTACTCCCTGTTCTAACTTATGGTTCGTAAACGTGGACATTTACAAAAGCAAACATGGACATAACCATAAAAACCAAAAGAGCAATGGAAAGACAAATGTTGCACATACGATTAATGGATAAAAAGAGAAACGAGTGGATAAGAGAGAAAACAAAAGTGAGGGATGTTAGACAAGAAGTTGCAAAATTGAAATGGAGATTTGCCGGGCACAATATAAGACAAAAAGAAGACCGATGGAACAAAATTCTTATAAGTTGGAGACCGTGGGAATATAAACGAAGCAGAGGAAGGCCTCAAATGAGATGGGCAGATGATATCAAGAAGCACGTGGGCTCTAGATGGATGACTATACCGACAGACAGAGAAGAATGGAAAAGGATTGGGAAGGCCTATGTCCAAAGATGGACCGAAAAAGGCTAATTAGATAGAGACAGATTTTCCCCGTGTCATCTTAGTATTTCCGTTGATTGAATAGTATAGGGTATCCAATATTTTAATTAACGGTATGTCAGAGTTTTATTAATTTTTATATATATTTGCAAAATGAAGAAGAAAGTTCAGTACAGGCAGTTAAACAGCTGATCTGTCAATTTAGAAGTAAGAGCAAGTACCAACTTGCTGAAAATCATACCATACACAAAAGGGATAATAAAATGTACTGCACAAACTATAGCGATATAAGCTATATATAAGCTATATATCTATTAATTATTAGGATATACAATATTTTTTCTAATACACCTGGAACGATTGAGTGAATAATCAATTATTGACTATTAGGCAGTTAATTAGAAATGTTGGGAATACAAAAAAAAACATTAAACTAGTTATTTATAGATTTTAAACAAACACTGATATAATCATAAGAATAAAACTATGAAATACCATGGCAGAACTAGGCTAATTTTACAAGGAGTAATCTACAAGTAAAGTATCTTACTGTCGACTTATTTTCAAATGTACTGCAAAGAGCTTTAAAAAATGTGAACGAATTATTAACAGCTGTTTTGAAAACTAAATATTATGAGAAGAAATTGGGGATATTATATTACACAAACTAAACCGCTTGCTTACAAAAAATATTAGGAAAATATGATACGACGCGAAAGACTAATGACTTTACAGCTAATTGCCACATAAGTATCAATGTAACTATAGCTCGCAAAATGGGTTCAATTACATTGCAATTTTTAAATTTTTCGTGATAAAATGAAGTGATTGATTGTTGTTTTGAAAAGGTAAGTTGTTTTTTATTTTTGTATTCCTATCATCTGATATTGTAATATCACAAACATTTTTCATAATATATTCTGAAATGCGCTTTCTCTTACTGATAATGAACAAAAGTTTTATTAACTTCTCGTTAATATAATTATGTAGGAATTTAGATTTTTATTTTGTTCTTACTATAGTGCTAAAGCACAAATGTAGTCATAGTCTACCGTATTTTTTCATAGTGGTCATAGTTTTTAATTGTAGTATAGCTTATGTGTTTATAATAACTAGCTCATAGAAAATAATAAAAATTTTTACCCTGTGCTTTATGTTTATTATCCTTTATTGTATTGGAACATCTAGAAGTATAGCAATACATTTTAATTGTTGAACAAAAGAGAAAATAAAAACACTTTTTGTGGTGTGCCACTTAACCATACACAAAATTGTACACAAATAATCAAATGGTAGTAAAAGTTTCCGATATAGGCCGCCAGACGGCAGAGGCACCGCCGCGCTCTATGTCTATACTATGAGATGTTTTTCATACAGTTTTCGGATCAGATTTTTTCAAAACATCAAATTACATCTTCTTTTTGCCTTTCTTTATTTAGGCTAACCGCTACTGTTTTTTTCTTCAGCGTTTCTTCTTAATCTACATTAATGTTATTATATTTACAATTCTTTCTGGAACGAGCTATAATTTTTCTCAAATAACAATTTTGTGTGGTTTAGTCGCCTTAAGATTTAGCATGCTTTGTCAGATGCTCTTTAAAGTCCCTTTTAATATTAATATCGTTTGAGAAATTTTTCCCAGATACTTATATTTCGTTTTGATTTTCAATCTTCTTTTAATGTTAGTTTAAATGGTCCAGTAGTGTGTTCGTACAGTTCAGTTATAAGCAAAATTAGGTGTTGCTGTTTACCTAATTCTTTTAGTATCAGTCATAAGTGTATCCATTTGACTCTGTCGAACGCTTTACGATAATCTATAAAACAAATCCATAGTGGGATATTGAATTCCCTAGACTTTTATACTTTTTTTTTGACTATTATAATAATAGCTTTAAAATTAAATGTTTAGTGAAAATCTTTACGCGACTTTAATGCATTAGATATTTTAATTAAAAATCGACATATCTATTGAAATTAGGCAGTAAAAAAGTATGTTATTAAAGATTGATTTATAAATTCTTGTAGTTTAAATTCAACTACGCTATAAAACAAACATTGCATGTCATAAACTGCAGTAATCCAAAAATTACAAAGATATCCCTGTTGTTTGAGTTTTCTTTAATTATATTAACAGGGTAACAAGCATTATATTCCTACCGAAGGGGCTTCTACTTTCATAAACTGTTACACGATTACTCTATCCGATGTACGTACATTTATGAACTAAATGTTTTAGTGACAATGCCTTTTAATAAAAAATACTAATTAATAAAAATGGAAACTTAACTTTTCCACGTTTATAATAGACACTTTCTTATGTTTAAAAATATATAAAACAAGTAATATAAATTACCGCATTGTTTATTAAAACTAAAAAGTAAAATAAAGTTATATGTCGGTTAACAATTTATATTTTACTACATTAGCCAAATAATCCTGAAATTCCCCCATGACTAAATTGATGGATATTTAAATAAATTTCAAGTTCCAAAATGTACCAGCTGTAAAATTTGAAAATCTACTACTAATACAATTATTGGCAACATCTCAGGAGATTAGAAGTGTACTCGAAATGGTAAATACGGATCCCACAAATGATTTATCCTGTTGTGGAGTCCACTTAATCCTACATGTTGGTCGGAGTCTACATAAAGCGCTACTTAGATAATAATATACACGGTGTATATTCTACTGGAGTTAGTATGATACCGTTTTAGAACGGAGCTCAGATTAACCGCTAGATGTATATATATATATATATATATATATATATATATATATATATATATATATATATATATATATATATACATATATATATATATACATAGATATATATATATATATATATATATATATATATATATATATATATATATACAAAACTCAAATATTTGGGTGTGCAGCGGAAGATAGGACAAAGAAGTACTCTTTTTAGTTAACCAAGCTTTCGCAAATCTTTATTTGCATCATCAGGGTGCTACAATAAACAAAATTAGTACAAAATACAGAAAAGAATTATTTTGCATCTTACACTAATTGAGGTTAGTTGTCGTGATGTTTATTAAATGAAATGTGCAACTCATTTGATCCCTACAAATGATGGCGAAAACTATCCAAAATTGTTTTTAAAAAAACGTTCTTTAACAAATACATATTTAAAACATTTTAAAACACATATACAAGAACACTCAAATAAAATTATGTTAAAATAATTACAGAACATGTCATAATATAAAATTTAGGTTATAAACATTCTTATCAGAAACAAAAGAATTGGTTGTGAATTCGTTACTGCCAACTTAAAACGATAGAACGTTAGATCTTAATGATAACAATGTAAAGGTAATAGTATACCTGATAGACGCTGAACTTCTTGAAACAGAAAAGGTAAAAAGACTTATATTAGAAGAAGTAGGAGAGGTACTGTATATCTCATATATAATGAAACTTATATTGTTGATGATGAATTGTCTGTGTTAGTAGATTCGTGTTTATCCAAAGTTAACAATAATGAGTATAGGTTGCTTAAACGCCTTTGGCAACATAAACAAATTGATTTGAACACAAAAAAGAGACTCTCATCCTATAAAAGTGTTGTTGCTAAATTCTACACCCTCCCTAAAATCCATAAACCTAGCTTAACTATGAGACCTATAGTTTCCTCCATAGGCTCACCAACTGAACATATTGCAGGCTTTCTCACTAATATTTTGACCAAAGCTTATGATTCAAGTAATGACTACTACATCAGAGATTCTTTCCAAGTTGTTGAGTTATTTAACAGAACTGTATTACAACATAATTATGTTCTCGTTAGTCTAGATGTGGTCTCCCTCTTCAGTAATGTTTATTTAAATGCCGTTCTCCGATCTATTCATAAACACTGGAATAAAATTTCACAAGTATGTAGCATCGATTACGATATGTTTATTGAGATGATAGAGTTCTTGTTTAATTCCACTTGCTTCTCTTTCAATAACAAATATTATAAACAAACCTTTGGCACTCCTATGGGAGCCAGTATCTCTCCAATTCTAGCTACATATGTAATGGATGATCTGTTGGATATTATTCTTCAGGTTGTTCCTTTCAATGTTCCTTTTATTAAAAAGTATGTGGATGACATTATTATGTCGTGCCCACAAGGTTTAGAATTTAGAGCTCAGACATTTTCAATAGCTACGACTCCCACATTCAATTTACTCTTGAAAAAGAGGATCAAAACCAATCTGTTCCTTTTCTCGACACAATGTTTATTAGAGAACCGGATAACATCATTACAATTGATTGGTATAGAAAAAAGTGTAACTCTGGAAGATATCTCAACCACCACTCTTACCACAAGTCAAGCATGAAAATTAATCTAGTCAAACAAATGACCACACGAGTTTGTAAACTAGCTGACCCTGTTTTTAGAAAAAAGAATCTCAACATCCTTTTACAGTTGTTCCTAGATAATTCTTACCCCGAATCCTTACTCAGGAAAATCATCTTTAACACATCCTCTGTTATACTCAACACACAAGTAAACCCTCCCCAAAATACAGGTGCTATGAAAGTTAGCTCTGATTCCCACTCACTGACTAACAATATTCCTAATATATCTTTTGTATCACTTCCATTTATTAAGGACGTCTCTCCCAAATTGACCAGAATTTTTGCTCAATACCTACCAAATGTAAAAATTGCTTATAAAAGCACTCTAGTTGTGGGATCTTTGTACAAGTCATTGAAAGATAAAGTACCAAACTTAGATAAAAGTGATGTTGTCTACAAACTTAATTGTTTGGGCTGTGAAGGTTCTTATATAGGTCACACCTCCCAAAAAGTTTCTAGCCGCTTGACTCTTCACAAGAGTGACATTAGGTTACACCCTGATAGATGTTCTCTAGCCACACATGCTAACACAACAGGGCACTCTTTCGATATTCCAAATGTAAAAATCCTATCCACGGAGAGCAATTATTTAAAAAGATTGTTTCTCGAGATGGCTTTCATTTTTCAAGAAAAAGAAACTATTAACAAAAAGACAGATACCAATAATTTAAGCAACCTATACTCATTATTGTTAACTTTGGATAAACACGAATCTACTAACACAGACAATTCATCATCAACAATATAAGTTTCATTATATATGAGATATACAGTACCTCTCCTACTTCTTCTAATATAAGTCTTTTTACCTTTTCTGTTTCAAGAAGTTCAGCGTCTATCAGGTATACTATTACCTTTACATTGTTATCATTAAGATCTAACGTTCTATCGTTTTAAGTTGGCAGTAACGAATTCACAACCAATTCTTTTGTTTCTGATAAGAATGTTTATAACCTAAATTTTATATTATGACATGTTCTGTAATTATTTTAACATAATTTTATTTGAGTGTTCTTGTATATGTGTTTTAAAATGTTTTAAATATGTATTTGTTAAAGAACGTTTTTTTAAAAACAATTTTGGATAGTTTTCGCCATCATTTGTAGGGATCAAATGAGTTGCACATTTCATTTAATAAACATCACGACAACTAACCTCAATTAGTGTAAGATGCAAAATAATTCTTTTCTGTATTTTGTACTAATTTTGTTTATTGTAGCACCCTGATGATGCAAATAAAGATTTGCGAAAGCTTGGTTAACTAAAAAGAGTACTTCTTTGTCCTATCTTCCGCTGCACACCCAAATATTTGAGTTTTGTATTCTATTTGATCAGCGTTGATGACAAGCGTTTATCGCTTTTTCACTATATATATATATATATATATATATATATATATATATATATATATATATAGATCTAGCGGTTAATGGGGGCTCCGTACTAAAACGGTATTATACTAACTCCAGGCGAATATACATCGTGTATATTGTTACGATAATTATCCTGGCCTAAAATAACCGTAAATATTATGACTAATGCTGTTCTGTTTTAGATTTTACGAGAGTATTCGATTAGCCGGCAGAAATTTACCTGAAGGGACCTTCCAGAAACGGTCGAGCCGATGTAAAAATACCCGTTTGCCTTACCGTTATAATTTCGCCGCTAATCGAGAAGGCTGTTCGATGATTCTAGCGTAAAGGCAATGTCATATATAACAGGACATTTTATTTGGAAGGGGCAGTTAATTCTCAAGACGCGCTCGCGAATATTTTACGTACGGATATATATATAAATTATTGTCAGATAAGTTAATATAAATAAAGAAATAAATTAAATCCGTAAGTGTTATAAATATTGAACCTTTTAATAAATGTACAACAAATGGTGTCAGGTGTGGGGTATCATTTACGTCGAGTTAATATGAAGCTGTATCCCGAGAACCCAGTACCTCCCCCAAGACGATTATGTCATCTAAATAAACCAGGCATGTTTTCCAAGATAACCCTCTCAACACATTTTCCATAAGCCTCTCAAATGTCGCAGGAGCATTACAGAGTCCAAATGGCATAACGTTGAATTGCCACAATCCAGATCCTGTGGTGAAGGCTGTCTTTTCTTTATCTACTGGGTCCATTTCTACCTGCCAGTATCCAGACTTCAAATCCAAAGTAGAAAACAATTTACTTCCAGCCAATGTGTCCAATGTGTCATCGATCCGAGGCAGAGGATAACTATCTTTCTTGGTAACGTTGTTCAGCAAACGGTAATCCACACAGAACCTCGTCGTTCCGTCTTTCTTCTTAACCAGGACCACCGGAGAGACCCATGGGCTCGTAGAAGGTTCTATCACCCCGTCTTTCTTCATTTCCTGAACAATCGTTTCAGCTTCCTCTCTCTTCGCCTGTGGTAATCGTCGAGCTGTTTGACGAATTGGCTTAGCATTACCAGTATCAATTTTATGCTTAACAACGGTAGTTCTTCCCGTCTTTCCTCCTTTCGGTACGAAAATATCACGATACTGCCGCAGAAATTCCCTTAATTTCCTTTTCTCCATCTGATTTAGAGACTGTCCTGCAACTGCAACCATTTGGTCGAATTTGTCGTTGGAATTATCAGATGTTGTCGCCTGACGGATTATGGATGTCACAGGTACACAAGTTCCTACTTTTGTCTCTTTCTTTATGGTCACTGGGTAGTCGTTGACATTGATAAGTCTCACAGGAATTTCTTTAGCCGAAGTCACCAATTCCTTTCCAATTATGATTCCACGGCCAACCTCATCGTCGTGGTTCCAAGGCTCCATCATAACAGGTCTCCCTTCGTCCACAATTCCCTGTAGCCGCGCTACTATGATCGTTTCGCTTCTCGCAGGCACGACTGTATCTTCTGTATTGGCTGCTTGCACAGTGTTGTCATTATGTGGATGGAGAAATACCTCCTCGTTGCCAACTTTGATTACCTTATTCTTAAAATCCAATTGGAATCCATGCATATTCATTACGTCCATTCCTAATATAACATCCTCTTCGATGTCAGCAACTATAACAGTATGGACGAACTTTTCTGCTCCAATTCCCAATTGTACCTGGATTTCTCCATAAATGTTAGCATTTTCACCTGTAGCGGTCCGAAGTCGCAACCTCGTTGGTAACAGTTTCTTTCGGCTGTTTATAACTGTTGGACGTATAATGGTTCTGGTCGCTCCCGTATCCACCAACAACGTATGTCTTTTACCATTTATTTCTCCATCTACATATACACTATCTTCACGACATTTCAAAGAAGCTATTAGTATAAGAGGGTCTTTGGAAAAGTTCCGGGTCGAAGCTGCTCCCCTAAAGCCAACTCGTTCTGGTTTTCCTGATGGTGAGTTTCTTGATTTTATGGTCTTCGTTTTCTTGCATGTAATAATTTTCATCATATTAACGAGCTGGTCAAGTTTATCTTCATCTCCTTCCTCTTTTACAGTCCTAACTTTACTGTATCCTCCAGAGGCCTGCGTAGCTGACTCGTATTCGAGGGCGGCGGATAAGACATCAACCAGCGTCTTGTGACGAGCTAATCGTAGTGTTCTCTGCATTTCATGATCACGAAGACCATCAATAAACGTTTGAACGGCCAATTTTTCCATCATGTCTTCGGGAGCTGTTGGATAAGCATATCGTACTAATCTGGCAATATCTACCTCATATTCTTGAAGAGCCTCATCCTTCTTCTGTCTACGATTTTTAAGCTGTGACTGATATACATGCTCCAAATGTTCGTGGCCATATCGCATATTTAACCTCTTCTTCAGTTGTTCGAAATCATCGGTCTCCTCTACGGCTATGGTCTGAAGCACATCTAAGGCATCTCCTCGAAGAGCGATAGTCAGGTTTACAGCCTTTTCTTTTTCAGACCATCCATTTGCTCTTGCGGCTGATTCGAACTGTTTCATGTAGTTGTTCCATGATGATTTTCCGTCGAAAGTTGGGACTTTCACATGGACAGAACCTCCACTTCCTTCAAATTTCGGTCGTGTTTCCAACTTACATTTCGTCTCGTCTTCTTTTGTCTCCACTGTAATTGGATTGTTTCCTCTCTCTGCTGTCCCGGTTTCCTCCATCTTCCTTTCTATCTCTTTAATCTTTTCTTCGAAGGCCAACATATCGGCAGCAACTTGTTTTTTTAGCGAAGACATTCTATCGTCGAGGGCAGACATCTCAGAAGTTACTTTAGAGATGTTAGCAGAAACTTTACTTTCCAGAGAAGAAATCTCGTTAGAAACTTTGTTTTCTAATGAGGCGATGTCGCCGGTCACCTTCGAAAGATGCCAACCGGTTATGGTGTACTATCATCGGCTTTCCCCTCGGAATCTTGCTTATTCGGTAGATGACATCGTTGATCTTCTCCATAATGAGGTATGGACCTTCCCAAAACTGCTGCAATTTGGGAGAACAACCTTTTCGCTTCTTGGGATTATACAGCCATACTTTGTCGTTCTTCTTAAAGCAACCCTTTTCGGCTTGTGTATCGTACCGTTTCTTCATTCTGTCGCTAGCGATCTGAAGGTGGGAACGGACCAACTCATGTACATCGTCCATTCTTCTTCGTAATTCGATCACATAATCTTCACCTGCTACATCTTCTCCAGGTTTACATCCAAACTCGAGATCACAAGGTAGTCGCATTTCGCGTCCGAATAGGACTTTGGCTGGTGTCTGGCCTGTTGATTCGTTAACAGCAGATCTGTAGGCCATTGTGAAGAACGGAAGGTATTGGTCCCAGTCTCGCTGATGATCGGACATCATCTTTGTCAAATACTTGCCAACTGTCCTATTCATTCGTTCTACCATACCATCCGATTGCGGATGATACGCGGTAGTTCTTGTTTTCTTCATGCGTAGTCTATCACATATTCCTTGGAATAGATCACTTTCAAAGTTCCTGCCTTGGTCACTATGGATCTCCAAAGGCACTCCAAATCGGCTGATATATTCTTGGATAAACTTATCTGCAACGGTGGCGGCCTTCTGGTCTGGAAAGAGGAAAACCGTCGACCACCTTGGCAGGAAATATCAAACCTATGCTCAGTAGTTAAGACGTATTGGGCCCAGTGGGACTCATTTATCATCGAAGATGGCTTGCTCAAACGAGTCCTGGAAAATGATGACGGTTCAGAGAAAAGAAGACAGTTGGTGATCCCAAAGAGCAGAATAGCCGAAGTACTTCGTCAGTTACACGACAGTCCATCGGGAGGGCATTTTGGTGTAAGGAAAACCCTTCAGCGAATTCGGGAACGGTTTTATTGGATGAACAGTTCCGACGACGTAAAAGACTGGTGTAAGAAATGTACTATTGTGCTACGAGTAACGGGCCTCACCGGAAAAGGAGAGCTCCTATGAGACAATATAATGTTGGAAGCCCGTTTGAAAGAATAGCTTTGGACATTGCAGGGCCATTTCCAGAAAGTGAAAATGGGGGCAAGTACATGTTGGTAGTAATGGATTACTTCACTAAGTGGGTCGAGATTTACGCACTTCCAGACCAGAAGGCCGCCACCGTTGCAGATAAGTTGATCCAAGAATATATCAGCCGATTTAGAGTGCCTTTGGAGATCCATAGTGACCAAGGCAGGAACTTCGAAAGCGATCTATTCCAAGGAATATGTGATAGACTAGGCATGAAGAAAACAAGAACTACCGCGTATCATCCGCAATCGGATGGTATGGTAACGAATGAATAGGACAGTTGGCAAGTATTTGACAAAGATGGTGTCCGATCATCAGCGAGACTGGGACCAATACCTTCCGTTTTTCACAATGTCCTACAGATCTGCTGTTAACGAATCAACAGGCCAGACACCAGCCAGAGTCCTATTCGGACGCGAAATGCGACTACCTTGTGATCTCGAGTTTGGATGTAAACCTGGAGAAGATGTAGCAGGTGAAGATTATGTGATCGAATTACGAAGAAGAATGGACGATGTACATGAGTTGGTCCGTTTCCACCTTCAGATCGCTAGCGACAGAATGAAGAAACGGTACGATACACAAGCCGAAAAGGGTTGCTTTAAGAAGAACGACAAAGTATGGCTGTATAATCCCAAGAAGCGAAAAGGTTGTTCTCCCAAATTGCAGCAGTTTTGGGAAGGTCCATACCTCATTATGGAGAAGATCAACGATGTCATCTACCGAATAAGCAAGATTCCGAGGGGAAAGCCGATGATAGTACACCATAACCGGTTGGCATCTTTCGAAGGTGACCACGACGTAGATGAAGAAGTGGAAGTAAACCAAGTCCAAGATGTGTCTGACCTCACGTTTGAGGAATTCATGGGTGCCTATGGAGGTACCGGTAAAGCAAGACATGGTGTTACCACTGAAGAAAAGCAAGATCTACTCGCGCTCCCCGATGACTACTCGCTGGCCCTTACCATCCCGGCCAGTATCAAAGACGCACCAGGGTTGGCATCCGTCTTTCGAAGGAAGTTTGGTCGAGTTGCAGAACTTCAATGCCAGGTGCCAGCTCCCGGTAAAACCTTGAAACTCCAAGATACATCACGTTACCTTTTCTACCTGGTAACAAAAGACACTGCCCGTGACCAACCTACCTACCGAGATGTATGGGAAGCCTTACTTCAATTGAGAGAGCACGTACTAGAGTCCGACGTGCAAAAGTTAGCCATGCCAAAGTTGGAGTGCGGCCAATTAGATTGGAGGGTTATCCGAAATATGGTGGAGGAGATCTTTAAAGACACCGAAGTCCAGGTGTTAGTCTGTTGCAATCCGCATAGTTACTGGTGCGGAGAGAAAACCGTCCCTTGTCATTTTTATACAACTGGAAGTTGTAAAAGAGGGTCCAGTTGCCGATACCAGCATACAGTTCCGGTTCCAGTCCCGACAAGGTTCCAGGAGGAACCATCTTTTAAGAGGGGGGCAATGTTACGATAATTATCCTGGCCTAAAATAACCGTAAATATTATGACTAATGCTGTTCTGTTTTAGATTTTACGAGAGTATTCGATTAGCCGGCAGAAATTTACCTGAAGGGACCTTCCAGAAACGGTCGAGCCGATGTAAAAATACCCGTTTGCCTTACCGTTATAATTTCGCCGCTAATCGAGAAGGCTGTTCGATGATTCTAGCGTAAAGGCAATGTCATATATAACAGGACATTTTATTTGGAAGGGGCAGTTAATTCTCAAGACGCGCTCGCGAATTTGTTACGTACGGATATATATAAATTATTGTCAGATAAGTTAATATAAATAAAGAAATAAATTAAATCCGTAAGTGTTATAAATATTGAACCTTTTAATAAATGTACAACAATATTATTATCTGGGTAGCGCTTTATGTGGACTGCGACCAACACGTCGGATTAAGTGGACTCCGTAATAGGTTAAAACACTTTTGGGATCCGTATACATTTCTTTGCGTATACAACTAAACTCCTCCGATGTTGCCAATAATTTGATTAGTCGTAGATTTTTAAATTTTACAGCAGGTACGTTTTGGAACTTCAAATTTATTTAAATATCAATCAATTTAGTCATCGAGAAGTTTTACAAATAGGTACTCTGTTAATGTAGTTAAATATTTTATGGTGGTTATTTATATTACTTGCTTTAATTATTTTCAAACTTAAAAAAGTATTTATTATAAGCTTGGAAATGGCTAGTTTTCGTTTTATTTATTATTATTTTTTGTTAAAATGAATATGCACTTAAACATTTAGTCTCTAAATGTACTAACATCGAGTAGAGTAGTCGTGTAACAGTTTAAGAAAGTAGAAGCCCTTCGGTAGGATTATAATAAACTACATAAAATTAAAAGAAACTCTGTAAACAGGAGATCTTTGTAATTTTTCAATTCCTGCAATTTATGACGTGCAATATTTGTTTCATAAAGTAGTTAAATTTAAACTATAATCATTTATGGGAAGCGTTTAAAGAAGTAATCGCTAACCTTAATTAGAATACTGCACAATAAGAAGCTGAAACTTACTGTATTTTTACTTATTATATTCACAAAAAGAATATTTAAAGTAAAATTTAACACGTCTTTATGGAGTTGTAGTGAAATTTGACTTCTTATTACGATACCGGATCCTGTAAAATTTTAAATACAATAAATCTCCCGTAAATTATTAAACTTATTCTTAGAATAAAATAACAAACTTCTTAGTAATTAGGTACAATATACCGTTCACAATTATGTGATAATGTGTAGGGGTCAAGATTGCACGGTCATGTGCCATAAGGTTTCATCTTTCATATAAACATCGATAGTTTTTAACTTTGGGTGTATTTGATTCCACCGTGCTGTAACCGATCCGACTTGAAAAGTGTTATTTTACATAAAATTAGCACGTTGGCCCTAATAATGACCTATAAATATACATTGTTAAAAATTGTATACATTTATCAATTTAAAACATTGTTTGTCGTCTTCTGATCTTCATCTCCATTCATTCCTAATTAAGCACATGTTATCCACAGGATACCTCTCTCATTTTTAAATCATTACTCTTTTTGCCTTTTGCCATGGATTTCTTTATTTTGTTTATTCATATCGTTTTTACTCATAACAAATATTGGGTAGATTATTGTATCATTAAACTTTCTCCTTATATGTCCGTATCATATAAGTTGTCTAGTTATTTTAGCGTATATAATGTCGTATGTTAATTCCATTTTGTTTAACAATAAAACAGCAAAACTTCTACAAAATTATTTCTATCTTATCACTACAGCTGTTTTGGAGAGTGCCTTTCTCAAGTCTCAAGTTTCTCGAATCCATCAATCATCCATTGTATTTCTTATACTTTCATTTAAATCCTCTCCAATCAAAGATTTTGAAGTAGCTTTGCTCCATAGTCCATTTTTGTTGCTTTTTGTCACTGTTTCTCCTTTCTCTTTATCATTATCAATACGTAGCGCTACAACACTGGGTAGGTCTTCGCTGACTACAACTTATCTCCAAGTTGATCGATTTTCCACGAATCTGCAATCGAATGAAATGTTCATTTTTTGAGATATGATTGGATGTTTTCTCTCCATTGTATACTGACATGCCCAAGTGGCATTCTTCTGTGCTAACTTCCTTCCACACCAGTTCTACAAGTTTGACATTTTGGCGTCTATGCACGTGTCCGATATACCTTAAGGGATTTATTTTCCTGAACAATATCGTTATGCGAGATTTCTTTATTCAGTATGTTTTCTTATTGTATACGGATTTGTAGCGATATGATAATGAGTTCTGAAGCTATTTTCTCGTGGCATTTTAAAGTAATTACTATTTAAATGGGAATAAGCCACAATTAAAGCTTAAAGTTAGTTTATTGACGTTTCAATTTCCACTTCGGAAATCGTTCTCAAAATACAAACATTAGTGAGAATGATTTCCGAAGTGGAAATTGAAACGTCAATAAACTAACTTTAACCTCTAATTGTGGCTTATTCCCATTTAAATAGTAGTTATGATAATGGAGTTAAATAAAAATTTCTGATTATTTTCCTTTCAAATATTCGGAGTGCTTCCTTATTTGTTTTAGTCATTCTCCATGACTCACATCCATGTATTAAAATAGGTCTGAAGTTTGAATTATGCTCTGCATTTCTTTAGTGGCATTATTACTAACCGTGATTAGTGATCTAAGATATTTAAAGTGTTCCATACTTTCGAAATTGTAGTTGTTGACTTTAATGTTTTTTCTAAATTGATTGAATTGGTTGATTGGTTTTCTGTTGATTCGCTTGTATTTGGTTTTCATTTCGTTGATTTTAAGTCAAACATTTTTTGTGCTCTCTTCACTTTATTGAAGTTTGTGGACGGAAGAGTTTCTCATTAGAGTTATGAGTTCTATATCATTAGCATATGCTAGGAGTGCTTTGTCCCTTGGGCCGTTAATGGATTACATCTTAAATAGGCGTTATTTCTATTTTAGTAAGCTGTTCATTAATTTTTTGATTATTGGAATCGAGAATCTGTATTTTATTCGACTGTTTTATAACACAAAGTTTCTTGGAGCATATTTTCATCTTTGGTTTCCAGTATCATTATTACAAGGATTTTGCTGGATATGGACATAGTGAACCTGGTGGTATGTACATGATGTTTTCATAACCAACGTTCAAAAATTTTTCTTACTGTAAATTTTTGAATATTTTACTAGGAAATATAGTGTTGTTTAATAATAATAAAGTTCAAGCAACAATTCCTATATGCATTAACTCGGTAATGATAATTCTGCTCCCCGATACCAGGTAGCAGTCCCGAAAACATTAAAACTGCTACACTCATGCTTCTCATTATCCAACAATTAGCCAGTCCAGAACTATACGCCTTATGATGGTACTGATATTGCTGCTGCTCCTCATAAGTGCATAGAATACAAGGAAGTGCAAGGAAGGTTTTGACAATTTAATAGGATTTTGTGTGTTAGAATATTATTTCTCCGAGAAAGTGAAGAATATCTATTTGCTATCCGGATTTAATCCATAAATTAAATAATAGAATGCTCTAAAATAATGCTAGTAGCAGCAAAAAAAGCGGTCTAATAGTCATTATCATCATCATTAATCAGCCCTGAGTTGTGCATTGTTGAACATAGGCCTCCTCTAGACTTTTCCATCTGCTTCTGTTCTGCGCCTCTGGTATCCAATTGGTCACGATTCTTTTGAGGTCGTTGGTCCATCGCTTTGGGGGTCTTCCTCGGCTTCGCTTTTCAGCCCGTGGTCTCCACTCAAGCAATTTTTTTGTCCAACTGTTGTCTTTCATTCTTGCAACATGTCCTGTCCATCTCCTTTTTTGTTTTTTGTAATATGTTCGATAATGTCTTCCACTCCGGTTCTTCTACGAACTTCCTCGTTTCTTATTCTATTGCTTAAGTTTATTCCAAGCATTTATCTCTCCATCTTTCGTTCTGTCCTTCTCAATTTTTCGGCTGATGTTTTTGTGAGAGTTAAGGTTTCTGCTCCGTATGTGAGGACTGGTAGAACGCACTGGTTAAAAGCTTTTCTTTTTAAATGGATCGGTATATTTGTTTTAAATACGTCTCTCATTTTTCCGAATGCAGCCCAACCCAGACTTATTCTTTTGAGTAGCTCGCATGTTTGGTTTCGCGTTAACCTTATTTTGTGACCCAAATACACATATTTTTCTACAAGTTCTATGGGCGACTTTTTGATTTCTATTAGCTCATTGGGGACGATATTGGTCATCACATTTGTTTTTCCATAGTTTATTTTTAAACCGACTTTCTGGGTTACTTGCTGTAGTTGTTGTAGCATAACTCTGGCTTCTCCTAAGTTGTCTGTTATGAGAACAATATCATCGGCATATCTGAGATGATTGAATATCTTTCCATCTATTCTAATACCCTTTGATTCCCACTCTAGCCTTTTAAATACGTACTCCATAACTGTTATAAATAGTTTTGGCGACAAGGTATCTCCCTGCCGCACCCTTCTGCCAATTTTTATCTTCTCAGTGCAATGGAGGTTAACGGTTGTTGTCGCATTTGTCGCATGTCGTATATATTTCGAATAATATTTGCATACCTTTGATATATTCTGCATTCTGATAGTGCTTTTAAGATACCAACTGTTTCGACTGTGTCAAATGCTTTGTGGAAGTCGACAAAAATAAGAGCAAGGGGTCTGTTATATTCGATAGACTTTTCAACTAGAGTTTTAAGGCATTGCAAATGGTCGGTTGTTCCGTGTCCCGCTCGAAATCCTGCCTGTTCTTCTGATTGATAGAAATCGAGTTTTGCTTCTAATCTGTTTGTCAGTATTCGAGTAAAGAGCTTGTATAGGTAGTTAAGCAAACTAATTGGCCTATAGTTTTCGAGATCTGCTTTATCCCCTTTTTTGTGGAGGATGATTGTAACCGAATTTTTCCATTTACTTGGAATGTTTTCACTATGCAGACATAGATTAAAAAGTGTTTGGATTCGGGACATCAAAAGTGGACCTCCTAGTTTAATTGTTTCAATGACTACACCATCTTCCCCCGGAGCTCTATTATTTTTCATATTTTTGAGGGCATGTTGAATTTCCTCTCGTGATATATCTGGTATATCCTCCGATCCTACATTATGTACCTTTTGTATTGGTTGTTCGATGAGCTCTGGAATAAGTTGACTTTTATATAATGTTTCATAGAAACTTTCCACTATATGTAATATGCTTGGTCTATCTAAAATAATATTTCCATTTTTGTCTTTAAGTTGGAAGATTTCTTTTTTGTCATTTTTTATTTTTCTCCTCAATGCTTTCATGCTTTTGTTGTCTTCTATAGTTTTTATAATTTTCTCGTTGTATTATCTAATATCCCGTCTGATGGCTTTAGAGATTTCTTTATTTATGTTGTTTATATCTTGTGAGTCAACATTTCCTTCACTTCTCAGTATTCTACGATCTTCCATTTTTTGTTTCGTTTCATTACTATTTTTTTGTTCTTTTCCATGTTTAGGGCCAAATTTTTCCTGAGCTTGTGTTAATGTATCTACCATTTCTTCGTTTAGGTAATTTATGTCTTCTCTTGTTGTATTTCTGAGTAAGTTACTGGTGATATATTTTTCAAACTCAAGTTCATTCGTTGGGCGCATCCAAGGTTTGAATTTTTTACTTTTTATCATCTTCAGTCTTTCTTGCTTAATATTGACTTCTACAGTTGCTCGGACCATTCTATGATCGCTTGCAACCCAAAATTGATTTAAGACTGTAACATCTTTGACTATATGTTTTTTGTCAGTGATGATGAAGTCGATCTCATTTTTTGTCTTACCATAGGGGCTCTTCCAAGTCCATCTTCTATGGATCTTCTTATAGAAGAAGCTATTCATTAAATATAGATTGTTTTCTTATAGGAAATTTAAGAGTATTTCGCCCCTTTCGTTTCTACCTGGTGTGCCAAAATTTCCGAGGGTATTTTCAGCTGGGTCAGTGCTTATTCCTATTTTGTCATTAAAGTCGCCACATATTACCGTAAAATGTTCTTGGTCTTCTAAAACAGCTGTGTACAAGTCATCATAGAACTGTTCTATTTCTTCGTCAGCGTGACTCGATGTTGGTGCATAGATTTGAATGATCTTTATGGAGTAACGGGTGTTTAGTTGTAATTTTGCAAGTATAACTCTTGTGGAAACTGCTTTTACTGATATGATATTCTCAGTTAGTTTTTTATTAATAAAGAGCCCAATGCCTCCATTCCCATAGTTTTCTCCGACATGATAGAAAATGTGACCGGATTTTAAAGTGGTTAGGCTTTCTTCTTTCCTTCTGACCTCAGCGACTCCAACAATGTCCCAATTGATTTTATCAAGTTCAGATTCCATTTCTATGAATTTTTCTTCTGATAGCAGGGTTCTTGCATTGAAAGTTGCAATTTTTAGAGATATATATCTGTTAGATGGTTTTCTAAAATATGTCAGAATTTTGCCCCCCCCCCCAGAATCCGTGGACTGACTGATAGTCTGACTGATAGTCTGACTGATGGTCTAATAGTCACTAATGAGAAAAGCAAATAAATGTTCTTTAACATACAAAAGAGAAGATCGAGAGTAGGGCATAACGGAACAATAACGCCATATAATTTTGAAAGATTGCAGCGTCTTAGATGCCGTAGGTAATGTTGTTACATAAAAAATAAAAGGGAATATTTAGGTAGCTAACTGATGTTTATGTATATATAACCCTCTTTATTAGACCAGGATTGCTAGAAAAGCCATCAGAGGTATTTTCCGACTTACAGAGGTCCGAGTACTAACCAATACCGAACAGAGCTAATTCCAAGATCAAACACATATATAAAGATAGCAACGTCGTACAAGAAACTAAATCTCAGTGCTAAAGTTGCGCTGGCTTTATCCAAAGACTCTATAATAACTGCATTGCCAAGTTAAATTGGGAGGATGCCCCAAGAGAAAAAATGCCTTTAAGACTTCCACAAATGAAGGAGGAGGTAACATATGGTCAGATTTAGGAATAATGAGACCTACAATCAATACTTATCTGTTGTGGAATATCAAATCAATTACATGTAATTAAACGAACTGGGCTTAAAAAAAATATCCAAGGAAAGGCACTTCAGAAATATTGACATAAATTTTAAAAACGTCATTTACCTGGCTGTATTTTCAATAGGAAAGGGAAGACAAAAAGAAGAAAAGGCAATAGAATCTTGTTCCGTTCTGACTATACGATGACGATGATCTTTATATAACATATAAGGAGAAAAAGAGAATAATGTTTATGTTTAATTTAGAACTCTCAGGTTCTCTCCCTTTTGAATTGGGTATGTATATGTATTACCATAGAAAATAAAAGCAAGAGAACTATAATTATAAAACGAAAAGATTACGAAATGAAAAGATTATGTAAATCCCTTATATTTACACAGACTGTTTTACAAAAGGTGAACAAATGAGCATAAACGGACAGCTGTTTTACAAACTTAATATTATTAGACGCATTTAGGATCAATTTCACTCAAAATATGATATGCTAAAATACGATACGACACGAAAAAGGCAATGACTTTTACAGCTGATTGCCACATAAATATCAATGTATTGTAGTTGTTGACTTTAATGTTTGTTCTAAATTTATTAAATTGGTCTCTTCTGTTGATTCGCTTGTATTCGGTTTTCATTTCGTTGATTTTAAGTGAAACATTTTTCGTGCACTTTGTTAAAGATGTTTGCGGACCGGAGAGAGTTTCTTATGAGATCCATATCATTAGCATATGCCAGGAGTGCTTTGTACCTTGGCCTGTTAATGGATTACATCTTAAATATGCGTTATTTCTATTTTACTAAGCTGCTTATTGATTTTTTGACTATTTGAATCAAGAATCTGTAGTTTATTCGACCTCTGAATAAAACAGACTTTCTTGGTGCATATTTTTATCTCTGGATTTTTGTTTGCCGTCTCCTTATTACAACGATTTTGCTGGGTATCGACATAGGGGACCTGGTGGTATGTACATGATGTTTCCATAACCAACGTTCGAAAATTTGTCTTACTGTAAAGTCATGATGATTTTACTAGAAAATATAGTGTTGTTTAATAATAATAAAGTTCCAGCAACGATTACTATATGCATTAACTTGGTACTAATATCTCTGCTCTCCGCTAACAGATGGCAGTCCCGAAAACATTAAAACTCATGCTTCCCATTTTCCAACGATTAGCCAGTCCCGTACTATACGCCTTATTATGGTACTGATATTGCTGGTGCCCCTCATGAGTGAAAAGAATATGCAAGGAAGGTTTTGGCAATTTAATAGGATTTTGTGTGTTAGAATATTACATATTACATAAATTATTAGAATACTATAAAATAATGATATTAGCATAAAAAAAACGGTCTAATTGTCAGTAATAAAGCATATAAATGTTCTTTAACATACAAAAGAGGTGACGTAGAGTAGGGCATAACGTAACAATAGACCCATATAATTTTAAAGGATTGCAACATTTTAGATATCGTAGATAACGTTGTAACATAAGAAATAAAAGGGAATATTCATTTATCTAACTGATGTATATATAACTCTTATAATACTTTTAAATTCAGAGGTCTAATACGACTATCTTAAATCAGGATATATAAAACAGTGATTAAACCAGTGCTAATGTGTGGATATGTGGCCAGAACGCTAACAAAACAATGTACGTAAAACTCAGGTATTAATTAGATCAGGATCACTAGAAAAGCCATCGGAAGTATTTTCCGACTTACAAAGGTCCGCGTACTAACCAATACCGAACGGAACTAATGCCAAGGCCAAACACATATATAAAGACAACAACGTCGTGTAAGAAGCTAAATCTCAATGCTAAAGTTGCGCTGGCTATATCCAAAGGCTCTATAATAACTACATTGCCAAGTTAAATTGGGAGGATGACCCAAGAGAAAAAATGCCTTTAGGACTTCCACAAATGAAGGGGGAAGGTAACATGAGGTTAGATTTAGGAATAATGAGACTATCTACCGACCCATCATATTTATCAACACATGCCTGTTCAACTACCTGCTATCCTACCTATAGTCAATACTCATCTGTTGGGGACTATCAAATCAATTACATGTAATCAAACAAACCAGGCTTAAAAAAAGTTATCTCAGGAAAGGCACTTTTAATACGTTATTTACGTGACTTATTAAAATTTAAATTTTTAATGAAAAGTAAAAGATTAGCCAATTGTTATGGGGTTCAGAGAAGAACCTTCACGATGTTAATTTTTTGAGATATGATTGGATGTTTTCTCTTCATTGCATACTGAGACGCCCAAGTGGTATTCTTCTGTGCTAACTTCCTTCCATAACAGTTTTACAAGTTTGACATCTTGGCGTCTATGCATGTGTACGATCTACCTTAAGCAATTTATTTGCCTAAACAATATCGTTATAAGAGCTTTCTTTATTAAGTATGTGTTCTTCTTCTATACGGATTTGTAGCGATATGATAATGAGGTTAAAACAATTTTCCTATTATTTTCCTTTCAAATATTCGTAGTTCTTCCTTATCCGTTTTAGTCATTGTCCATGATTAGCATCTATGTATTAAAATGGGTAAAAAGTTTAAATTATGATCTGTATTTCTTTAGTGGCATTATTATTAACCGTGATTATTTATCTAAGATATTTAAAGTGTTCCATATTTACGAAATTGTAGTTGTTATCTTTAATATTTTATCAAGATCTATTAAATTGGTCTCTTCTGTTGATTTGCTTCTATTTCTTCTTAGCTTGACGAATTCTTCTTTTTTCATTCTGTGAACTACTAGTGGGTTCTTTTTACGGAATTTTTTCATCACGTTTAGGTAATCATCAACGGTATATAAACGTTGTTGAAATTTTAGGGCATTTTCAAAATCTCCAAAATCACTACCATTGGGTAAAAGCTATGACTAGGAAAGAAATAGCGTAATGTAATTTTTTCAATGGTAGGATGAGTTTCCAAAATCATTTTTAGAATCAACTATTTTAATGCTGCGGTTTTGGCCGCCACAAGAGTCTGACCACAAAATTACATGTTTTGCAGAAGTAACATTTTCTTCAATGTGTTTCTTAAGACCAATGCCTACGTCCTGGGCTCCCCGACCAGCTTCACCTTCTATCCAAATATAACAATGACCTTTTTTATCCTTGGCGCTATGGATACCAAGGTTGTAAATACATAATTGACGCTTATAATATACAATATTTATTAGAATTCTCGAAAGGGGAAGAGTTTTTCTTTAAATCAAAACAAAAGGTTTCCACTTCTGGTTGATCGTTGCTTATCTTCATGTCTAGCTTTCTTTCTTCTAAGTGCACATTTTTTCTTTTTTTAACGCTTAATTGTTCGTTATCTGCGCAATTTTTAATTTCTAATTCGAAACAATCACATCTACTACAAGTATCTTTTTTCAACTTTTTTCTTTGAAGATTAAATCGTGTTAAAAACATTTTTTTCTAAAACGAAAATTTAACAAGGTCATTGTCTGCTTCTTCAATATACAATTCATACATTTTACTTAATGTTATGTCTTTTGTTAAGTATTCTCTTTCTGTGTTAGCTCTTCTGTAATGTGACTATTATAGAAAAATTTAAGCAATAACTGCCACTACTTCTCAACCTAAACGCCTCAACAAGTTGCCAACGTCACCATTGTTAACCACGTTTATGTACATATGTTGCCAAATATTCGATTTACAATCATTAAAACGCTCGCAAGAGGCGCTTGGTCCAAAACTAATACACAAAAATTAGTCGCTTGCTCTAGTTATGCAAAATTCAAAATCCAAAATAAAAAAAAAGGTACTTAATGTTTTTAAATATATCTGGTTATCCGTTACTAACAGGTTAATGGGATTTATTACGTAGATAGTTTATGCCTTTTTCTATCTTCTTCTTTAAGTTTCATCTTCTATCGAAGGTTGGAAATCATCATGGCTATACGGACTCTGTTGACTGCCGCTCTATAAAGTTCTACACTACTGCATTCAAACCATTCATTTAAGTTTTTAAGGCAGAATATTCTTCGTCTTCCCACATTTCGCTTTCCTCGGATTTTGCCTTGCATAATAAGTTGTAATAATGCGTATGTTTGCCCTCTCATCACATGTCCTAAGTACTCAAGTTTTCGTCTTTTGATAGTTAATAATATTTCCGCCCCATTTCCTATCATTCTAGTTACTTCCACGTTTGACATTCTTTGAATCCATGATATTCGTAAAATTCTTCTGTAACACCAAAATTCAAAGGCGGCCAACTTATTCAGATGGACTTGTTTTAGTGTTCACGCTTCCAAGCCATAAAGAAAAGTAGGGAACACGTAATATCGAAGCATTCTCGGGCTCTAACTTTATATCCCGAAAACAAAGAAACTTTTAAAGTTTAAAAAATAATGCACGTGCTATTTTAATGCGTGTCCTAATTTCTTTTGTTTGGTCTACATCTGATGTTATCCTGTTGTTCCTCTTTTCCACCAGAAAGCGCCATAATCCACAATTTAAGAAATTGGGGCTGGGTCTAGTGATGCATAACGCCGTTCATATAGCAATTTGTTGTCACATGTTTATAGTTTTTCAAAAAATGAACTCCGATTTAAAGATTAAAACGTAAAACAAAATATAAAAACCTATTGAACCTTATTCAGAAAATTTCAGAAAAGAATAACTTTTGTGAAAGATTGTGGGACACAGTCATATTTTAAGATAAAAACTTCAATTCAGAGAGTGGACATTCTTAATAAATGTATAATCTAATATGGAAGCATGTTTATGTTTTACAGACTTAGAAAGCACTGAGCACACAAGTATTTATTTTTTTATGTACTAGGTCGTAAAATAAGTATACTCAAAACAAATAAATATTATCTACCAAGTATTCTACTCCACTTTAATATCAATGCATCAGATATATTATAATGATTTCGTCGTAGTTGTAAATTAATGGGAGATAAAGCCAAATGTAGAGCATATAGTGAAATCTGAATATCTTAGAATAACTATATCGAGCGGGAACATTATTGATGAGCAAAAGGGAGACCCATCGCTGAGAAAGTGACAAAGCAATTGGCAAAAGCAAAGGGTACTTTGTACTAAAGTATCCATACTCTAAAGCATAAGCAGGTCTTTTCGTACTCTTTTAGTAAGTGATAGATTCGACCGTTACTTGATGGAAATTCATTTTATCTAACAATTAAACAGGTATGCGTTTACACGTCATATTTTGTAACTGAATAAGTTGAGGAGGGGATAACTGTTTGTCTCAAGTTGGTCATTCAGAATTATGTCTGTATTTTTTAATTTGCTAATTTCCATAGATTCTAATATTCATGGAATCTACAGATAGCTTAAGGCCTTTATTATAAATACACTTTTTTAGTAATAAAAATATATAAATAGAACCTAGAATACGCCTGTAAAAGTATGTAACCTTTGATCTCTGGGATAAACCCATCTCCTGAACAATGGTGCCGATATATGTAGGTAAAATTTTCTACACCTATTTTAACCTGTTTATTTCCTCATTATCAATATATATGAGTTGTAACCGATACCACAAACTCATTTACTTATAGAGACTATATATTGACTATAGTTATTACTATACAAATCTGACTCGAAATATCGTCTTAAAATAACAGCAACAGAAAAATGAAAGATTAGTCATTTTTTATGAAGTTTAAAGTAGAAGCGTTCACGAAAATTGAAGTACTAATAAGACCACCGCAATCGGGCGTACCCTGGGTAATGAATAATTAAGTAATCGTTAATTCTTAAATCACCCGTTCAATATGTTTTTTGTTAAATCGGTGCTTTTTAGGACCAACTATTCTAATTATGTGTATAAATATTAAGAGTATATCTAGAGATAAAGACACTCCACTTCACATAAAAACTTATAATGAGAGAAGACAAAACCAGTCAGCTGAGAGAACCTTTTAACGATGTTGAGCTTGGATCCGCTATCCACGTATATAATGAACAATATTACGGCTCCTGGCTGAGGATCTGAGCACAAAACTATAAAATTTGAACTAAAAATACAACAATGGCTAATATCCAAAGTCTTTAGACAAGCAAAGCAAAGACAAAGTTGTTGCCTTGCTTAAACCTGGCAAAAACTCCAACGACCACAAAAGCTATCGGCCAATATATCTATTTATTTTGTCAGCTATACAGAATACTTCTGTACATGATCCTTAATATAAACCGATAATAGAAGAAAAACTCAAATTAAAAGACAAAAGTGGCTATATATGACAGGTTAGATCATATATGTCACAAATACTAAATCTTGCCCAACACAGCGAAGAGAAGTACGAAAAATATCAGGTATGAGGAGTGGTATTTGTTAATCTAAATGCCGTTTATAAATAGTTATTTAAATAACTTATAAAATATTTAGTTATAAATTAGTCAGCCAAATTCAGGGAATATTAAGACTCACATCCATACATAAGCTCTACAATATCGTAGCTATCAATCCACCTAATATCCGAAGATAAGTAGCTACAGAGCAAAAAAACAAAGTCCAGATTCGTGACATCCACTCCACGAATACCAGCCTATTTTATGACTAGAATCAAGGAAAAACTGGCTATATCAACACATCTGCAAGATATACAAACAAAAATAAGCTGCTCCTCTCCATCTGATCCCTCGAACGGAACTTCCTTATGGTAGTTATCTTCCTTAAATCTGCCAGGAGGACTCTTGCCTGCAAACACCGGTTAACTTATGTGCATGTGGGGTGGTACAAGACTTATCACACTTTCTTAGTTAACTTTACCGTTCAAATCGCTCTTTTTGAAGGGACAAGGTTTATTTATGTGAACTGAACATGTAAAGTACAGTCAGTAAGCTATTACTTATAAAGATTATTGCAAATTTGACACTAACTCCACTTATATTGATTACATATTACTCCTAAATACGAGATAAAACATTCAGAAATATGTAATATTGGTGAAGTGGTATAATTCATGTTAGAAAAATTAATCATTCTTCCCTTTTTTGTGCACTACTACCCATTTTAACAAAAAAATATCTATTTTAGCACTTAAATATTTATTTTGAGATAACCTTCTATCCAGAATTAAAAAATAGAATAATAAGAAATAGAATCCAGAAAAATATAAAATAATAAAAATAGAAGAAATAAAATAATAAAAAAGCTGTATATAAGATATCATGAAACAATGGATGAAATAAAAGAAGTTCTTATTAACCGGATTCTTAAATAAAACGTATAAAGACATACTCACGTTAACAAAATACATTAGGAAATTTTCGCATATTAAAAAACACATCCAACTTGGTAATGAAATCCTTTTGTATCTATAAATCTATTTTTAGAAAAGCACGTACCTACCAAAAACAGGTATTTGGTAGTACAGATATCTGTTACATACTGTAATGCGTATGAATGATAACAAAAGTAAGGAGTCTATATGAACCGTTTAGAATATACGCTGGAAATAAATGGCTTAATCCCATAGTTGCCAAACTATCAGAGCTTACTTAAACCGATATACGTATGGTTCCAATATACACGGAACAAGATCTGAACGACCCCTATAATATATACACGTGAACTAAGCGATATACATTCATGATACAGGGGTACTTAGGGGCTCCACAAAATTTTTAAAAATTGTGAAACTATACATGTTGACGAATCGACAGAGCCAATATTATGGAATGGTCAAGTGAGCTCCGTATATCGGTGGCCACTTGACCACGGAGCTCACTTGAACCTGAATTTTAACATGGGCGGAGTCCACTTTATGCCGTATTTTATATATATATATATATATATATATATATATATATATATATATATATATATATATATATATATATATATATATATATATGGCCAAATGTATGGCCTAGGAGGACAAATTCGTTAAACTTCCCGTGCTCGAATCGGTATCAATAAAGTGTTATGATCATTTCGGCCCATCCCAGCCTCATCAGACACTTGGGCTGATACAAATTCAAACTCGGAAAGTCCAAAGAATGTCTCCTAAAACTTTACTACAACAGTAGTTAGCTTACAAAGGCGCCACCTGCTTTGGCGGCCGTGAACGAAAACGATATGATAATATCGTTTTCTGTATCCTCTGTGCTATGCGAAATGTGTAAAAGATAAAATCTTTTATCCTCCTATTTGTATAATTGGTCCTCCTAGGCCATATATTTGGCCATTTAATTTAATAAAGCGATAGCGGCTTTCGCTAAAAGATTTTATCTTTTACACATTTTGCATAGCACAGAGAATACAACAAACGATATTATCATATCGTTTTCGTTCACGGCCGCCAAAGCAGGTGGCGCCTTTGTAAGCTAACTACTGTTGTAGTAAAGTTTTAGGAGACATTCTTTGGACTTTCCGAGTTTGAATTTGTATCAGCCCAAGTGTCTGATGAGGCTGGGATAGGCCGAAATGATCATAACACTTTATTGATACCGATTCGAGCACGGGAAGTTTAACGAATTTGTCCTCCTAGGCCATATATTTGGCCATTTAATTTAATAAAGCGATAGTGGCTTTCGCTAAAAGATTTTATCTTTTACATTACTTAGTTCTCGGGTAAGAACCGCGTTGAGAATTTATTACTCGACGTTTCAGCACCCAATTTGGAGCCATTATCAAGAGTGATAGGGTTCGGTTCGAGTTCGAGGTCTCAATCTGCCTACTCCCCTCACTCGAGACGTACCAGTATCGTGTTCTGTATTGCAAGAACTGTCTCTCGGCACTGAGGTCTCAATCTGCCTACTCCTCAGTGTCGAGTGACAACCGGTCTTACCCTGTGTGGCTGCTTTTATACTCGCTGTATGCGCGTGAACGGTATGCGCTGACGTGGTCTGAACTGACGTGACCTGAGCGGTGTGGGCGGAGGTCGCTGAAGCAGGGGTCGCCATGTTGCCGGCAATCGTTTTGCGTCATCGCGCGTGTTCAAGCTGTTAGGCTGTTTTTCGATTTCGATAGCTTCACGAATGATTCTTGATTTTAAGGAGCAGATGGGAGCGATGGTTTTTGCTTTTTCGAAATCTATTTTGTGGCCTGTTTGTGTATGATGTTGGGCTAGGGCTGAAGTAGTATCGAAATGTTTGACAGATATAGAATGTTCGTAAATACGGTTATGGATTCGTCGGTTTGTCTGTACGATGTATGTACGCGTAACAGGTGTAACACCCACGCCAACAACGTGACAAGACAGTGGACTTGAGGTCAAAATATGACAGAACAGCAGGGCAAAATACCAACCTCTAGTACAATAGAGCGGTACATTTGAAGAATATGATAAATTTGGGTGACAACTTGTTATTAAAAAGTCAAAAATGAAAGAAAAAGGTGGTTAAGATCTCCATTTCCCCCCCAGAGATTGGTTTAAAAAACCAATGAACAAAGCAAGCGAGGTCAATCCAAAATATCATATATTATAATATCTTCATTGTGACTGGTTAGCCAGCCAACGGGTGAAGATTGATTCAACTTCCACAGTCCAAGGTTCATAGCATCTGGAACTGTGAATGTCCGTCTTTGTGATTGGAAAAAATCTTAGTAATGCAGGCACTAAAAAGTTAATAAAAAAATCTAGTTAAACCTCACCATCAACTGTGCCCTCAAAAAAATAAGGAGCAATAATTTTATTGTTAATGATACCAGCCCAAATGTTAATTTTTTTTAGGATATTGCGTGAGTCTCACACACCAAGTGAGGATTTTCTCTGAGTTTGTTAACCATTCCGTTTAAATGAAACGTCGCTTTATCAGAAAAAATTATTTTGTTAATGAACTGCAAATCTGCGTTCAGTCTGTCCATCATCATTTCACAGAATTCACGCCTTCTATCGGGATCATCTTTATTTAACTCCTTAACCAACTGAACTTTGTAATGGTGGTATTTTTCTTTATGCAAAACTCTCAAAATAGATGATTTACTTACATCATTGACGGAGGCCAGCTTTCGAGTTGTCTTATGCGGATTTTTCTCAATCCCTAGAAGTACATCTAACTTTTTTCATTAGTAAATTTAACATTTCTACCTGGTTTTTCAATATTTTTTACTGTCCAGTATAACGAAACTTCTTTTCAATTTTCCTAACTGTAGACTGCGAAACTTGTTTACCATATTTATTATTAAACATTTCACAAACCTCCTTTTGAGTTCTTGTTTTATTACCAAAACCAATCATAATTAAAATGTCTATTCTTTGAGTCTCGGATAAATGAGCCATAATTAAATTTAATACGCGCACAAATATTATACTGACGTCTTTTAGTAACTTTAAATACCTAAATGACAGCAGCCTACTAGATTCATATCAATTGTTTATTTGGCTTTTTGACTAATATTTTATTATCTTCAAAGTTTTTTATCTAATATTTAGCAGAACAGATACGAAAATGCATGATTATTTCTAAAGTATATTTTAATAGACCCGGTAATATTGATGATTTAAAAGTTAGGATAACGATAGAAACTAACAAAATAACCCCCGACGTTATACAAAATGTTGTACGAGAATTCCAAAATCGCCTCGGTTATTGTCAAGAAGTGAATAATGGTGGTCAAGTTGAACATTTAATTTAATTGTAAAAATTAATTGTCTCAGTTATGATTGTACAAACTCAAAAAACTTTATATTGCTGAACAGAGGACTAAAATCCCTTTCTAACAAGGCGCCACATGACCCCCTTTTTTATTTAAAATTTTCGAGGGGTTGCTTATAATTCAGAGGAGGTGCTGGAAGGGGACGATATTTTCATACTGTAAATTGTCAATTTAAGAATAAAAATCGACCTGTTTCAGGCTTTTTCAGATAGTACATAATGACGCTAAAAATGAATTTATTCCATATATATGGACCGCATGGTCGTTACATGGTTACAGTTCGTTCGCTGTATCTTTGCGCATGTATGAAATTATTCACGAAGTATTTTTAAATTTTGTCTCATTTCTACTCACAGAATATAAAATGTTGATTTGACTTCGAGCGTTCAATGAAGCAACACCTAATTACCTTAGTCGCACCTAGTTTTTGTGGTTTTGTTTAAAAACATTGAAAGCTAAAAGTGTAGTAAAGTGTAAATTATTGACAAATAATTATTTATTGTTGATACTTTTGGTCATTAACTGTAAGTAATTTAATTTATTTAAAAACATCGAGTTATTATCAATGATTTCGTATTGGTGCGAGGACCGTACTCAGGTTCCGTAGATCAACATGAACCAAGCTTCATCATCAAATGTTTTTTCACAACAAGAAACCCCCAAAAATGATACTACTGCACTAGTTATATTCAACAGTTTTAAATGAACCTACCAACATATTTCCTTCCAAAAAACAAGCAATTGTAATAAATACAGTTCCAAATTTAAAAACCGAGGATTACCTGAATGCTGTAGCCAACTTATTTGACCCCAAAAATATACTTGAAATATCCAGAATTGTTAATGATCGTATATGCATCTACTTCAACTGAAAATATTGTTCAAAAATTTTTGGAAACAGACAATGGGATAATAATAGTAAACCAACATTGTATCCAATCTAGAAAACTAATTACTCCAAACGAAAAACTAATTATTTCTAATGTATCTCCTTCTATACCACATACCGTAATAGAAAATGAACTCAAAAAGATAGGAATCTATCAAATAACACCAATAGATTTTTTACGGATCGGAACATCAAATCCTAGTTTTAGACATGTCATTAGTTTTCGAAGTTTTACATATATAGCCACTACAAATCTTGAAAATATCCCTCATTCAATACTAATTAACCATGATAAATCGAACTATCGAATATTTCTCTCACTAGAGAAACAAACGTGCTTTATTTGTAAACAAACTGATCATTTAGGATCTCGATGCCCAAATCATAATAATCAATCCACCGATCACAATACAACACACATTTCTCAATCACAATGTGACCAGACTGTTATTTCACAACAAAATACAACTCAAACTACAGTACATTCTCCCGTACTTACCAAACAAATCAGTAATCCACAACCTACTGAAACCGTCGCTTCACCCACATAAAAAAACTCTACCTCTTTCGATAACTCCCAAACAATGGAGACGGTACCAGATAAAATAAATGAAACTAAAATAGAAACTCAAACAAAAGTACAAACGTCTAAAAGTAATGCTTCTGAACCTGGTAAAATAAATAAAACTATAAATGAAACTCAAACAGAAGCTCAAACACCTAAAAGAAATGCTTGTGATATAACAAATTCTCCTGAACCGGAGGGTGGAAATCCTTTTAAAAAACCCAATAAAAAACACAAGAGAACAAAAACAGACATCCAAACCCACCATAACTTATCTTACAAGACTAAGGAAGAAACTTTGTAAACTACAGGATGACTATTCCTCTACAGATTGCAGTGATACACCTATTAATTAAAAATTCAACTCCATAATTCAGTGGAATCTGAACGGGTTTTACACCCGTCTAGAAGAATTAAAATTACTAATGTCCAAATTCATACCGCCCATAATATGTCTACAAGAGACACACTTTAAACAGCAGAAATTTTACAAACTAAAAAACTGCACATCATATATTAAAAAGAGACTTAATGCAAACCAGGTTAGTGGAGGGACAGCTATTTATGTACATAACCAATATGATTCAGAAATAATTGATTTAAATACACAATTAGAGGCTACAGCAATAACTTTGAAAGGACCTCAAAAAATAAACATCTGCAATATATACATTTCTCCTGGTACTGATCCTTCAGCTCGCGAACTATTAGACCTTTTTAATCAAATTGCTTAACCACGAATTATTTTAGGTGACTAAATTATAACTAAACTTAATCTGTACAGGTGGAGGTTCAGCAATTGATTTAACTTTATGTGACCCAATTTTACAACCTGGGCTGTCTTGGCAATTCACATCTCATCTACATGGAAGTGACCACTTCCCAATATTAATAACGAATAACAATACAGCTCCCTCTTCCGCTTCGTCTAATAAATGGAATCTAAAGAATGCCGACTGGTCTTTATATTCTTCTTTAATATCTCGATCCATATCAGAGCTAAGTCTTCCTAGTGATGACCGTGCAAATATTAATTCTATAGTTTCCAGTTTTGTTCAGCTTATAACAACAGCTGCAGAATTGTCCGTAGGTTTTATAAATTTCCCAAAAAAACATCCTCCAGTCCCTTGGTGGAACCAGGAATGTAAGATGGCAATCAGAGAGTCAAAAAGAACTTTTTACAAATTTAAAAAATTCCCCACATTCCAAAACCAACTCGAATTTAAGCAAAAGCAAGCCTACTGTAGATATATATTGAAGAAAAGCAGAAAAGAAGCATGGAAAGCGTATGTCTCGTCCCTACATTCATCTAATCCTATTTCCGAAGTTTGGCAAATGATTAATAAAATGAATGGAAAAAAATCATTCAATACAATCCATTATCTAGAACATAACAATCTTACTTGCTCGAGGAAAGAACAGATAACTGCTATACTTGCTGATACGTATCAAAGACACTCCAGGAATGACATTATCTCTACAAATTCCATAATACACAAACAAAATTTAGAGAACACTTATATAGATTTAGAAGATCATACTAATTCTCCTCTTAACGTTGAACTCTCAATGGATGAGTTACTATATTCATTAAATTGTACAAAAGATACCAGTTCTGGACCTGATAACATTCCAGTTGCCTTTTTAAAATCATTACCCGAAGAAGGTAAACAATACCTTCTAAAAGTTTACAATTTTATCTGGACAAAAAATGTGTTTCCTAATAGTTGGCACCAGTCAATTATTATTCCAGTCCTTAAGCAGGGAAGAAGAAAATCAGACCAGGAGTCTTATCGACCGATCTCGCTAACATGTTAGATATGTAAAATTCTGGAAAAAATAGTAAGCAATAGACTACTGTGTTATCTAGAAGACAAACAACTTCTTACCCCTATTCAAAGTGGTTTCAGGAAATCAAGGTCTACTTTAGATAATCTAGTTGATATAGAATCCGAAATTCACGAAGAATTTGGATGCAATCAAGAGTGTTCAGCAGTTTTCTTTGACATAACCCATGCGTATGATACAATTTGGAGATCCGACATATTACAAAACTTATCCAGATGGTCAATCAAAGGTAACATCCTTAAGTTTATAAAAAATTTTTCTAATATTTCGTGAGTTTAAAGTTCGTGTAGATAATATTTGTTCAGAGCCAACAACACAAATTAATGGTATCCTACAAGGATCTACACTAATCGTAGTATTGTTCCTTATTGCGATTAATGATATCTCTAAATCCTTTAGTTCATTAGTAAAAGCACGCTTATATTCTGATGATCTCGTCATATTTTCTCAAGGGAAAAATGTTCTAACAGTTACCAGATATATAAAAACCGCTATCAATCAACTAGAAAATTGGTCAGACAGATGTGGTCTACAGATATCTCCAAACAAAACAAAAGCAATTTTTTTTAGCAAGAGCCCAAAAAACATTATACTACCACCTAATCTCACCTTATACTCGTTACCTATTACTTATGTTGAATCAACTACCTTCCTAGGATTGAAACTAGATCAGAGGTTAATCTGGAAAGATCATATTTTTCGTCTTCGACAAACAACTCAAAATGGTCTAAATTTATTGAAAAGCATATCTCAGAAGCAATGGGGAGCTGATTTGTAAACACTCATAACTGTCTACAGAACTCTAATTCGTTCTAAACTAGATTATGGCGCAGTTGCTTATAATTCAGTCAAAGCATCAATACTTAAATTACTAGACCCAATACACAATACAGCAATAAGAATAGCACTGGGAGCTCATCATACTAGCCCAATTGAAAGTTTATATTGTGAATCAGGTGAACCTTCCCTTTAACTAAGAAGAAACTACCTCAGCCTTGTGTATGCTGCTAAATTATCAGCCAATCCATATATACCGACATTTAAAAACACGTTTGCTGACAGATTCACATCGACATTTAACACCTTACAAAGATTAAGTCCCCCGTTTTATATCCGGATCTAAAAATTACAAAATAGTTTAAACATACATTTTCCTGAGACATACAATGTAACTAATCTTATTCATCAACCTCCTTGGAGATTACAGCTGCCTATTTGTGATACAAGTCTTACTATCAATAACAAATATGACACACCACGTAGTATATTTAAAAAGAAAGCAGCAGAGAAATTAAACTGCTCTCATAACTCCCTCATTTTTAAAGACGCGTATAAATCTGACAATGGGGTAGGGGCTTCTTTTACAACGTTATATCAAGACTACTCCTTTTCACTTTCCCTACGATCAACCGTATTTTCCGCAGAACTTCTTGCAATTTTGCAAGCAATAACATTTTTAAGTAATTAAAACATACAAAACTCTTTGATAATAACTGACTATTTAAGTGCTCTCAGCTCTATGAAACAGTTATACACAAACCATCCCATTCTATTGCTTATAAAGTCAGAACTAATGAAATATCAAGAAAACGACCGATTTGTTAAATTCCTTTGGGTTCCTTTACACTGTGATATAACTGGAAACGAAAAAGCTGATCAGTTGGCCAGGGAAGCAGCAGAAAATCCACAATCAACATTATTCACTAAATGCGTTTATAGCGACCTGAAGCAATATTTTAGAAACAAAATAAGCGAAGAATGGCAACTACACTGGAACAATTCAGAGACATCCATGAAAAACATTAAGCAAGAGGTAGTTGTATACAAACTCCCATTCAAGCGACGAGACCAAGTATGCATCTCTAGATTACGTATAGGCCATACGAAGTTAACACACGATTACCTTCTAAGTAACGATCAAATTCCCATGTGCTACAGTTGTGATTGTGTAACTTCAGTGGACCATGTGCTAGTGGACTGCCCTTTGTACACCCTAGAACGACTTCAATCTGAATTACCGACTTCATCCAAAGAGTGCTTAAACGGCTTCAATAATGACAAAACTATAAACTTTTTACAAAATGCAAGACTACTTCACAAAATATAGTGTAACGTATTAACATTTATGTAATTTATTGTACCATGCTAATAACCCCTAGTGGTTGAAGCAATTTTGTAAATAAAAATAAAATATATAAAATATTGAGATTAAGCCACTTGTTGAACATTTAATAATACATCAGACAAAGACAGTATATAACAACAGTCCGTGATAAATTCTCATCATTGAACCTGCTTATTGTCAACTTCACAGCGTTGTGGTGTTTACAAAAATTATATTCATATTGTTTAATTTTCCATTACATTTTCGTGCCTTGAGTTTAAACATTTTCTCAAAAAAGTTGTTATAACGACTAACTGTTCACTTAGTGTTGGATTCCTTGATGTAAGTATAAATTTTGCAGTTAAATTTTCTTACCTTTAATTTGACCTATCATTTTTGAATCTGGCTAAAACTCTGTCTAACGGATGGATATAAAACATTATTAGTTGTCATAAATATCAAACAAATATCACACAGAATATTTGTTCAAGGTTTTTATTTTTAGAATATGCCTCGAAATACATTAAATTCTCAATCCCAACAACCCGTGCTGAATTTGAATAAATATTTTGAGTTAGAAAAAAGGAACGGAGGACCCTTATTGGCATCTTTGGCCTGTGTTCAAGAGGTATTGTAATGAATTGTATGTTGTTTAATAATTTACCTATCATAAAATTGTTTTTAATTTAAGAGGGTAGCTGCTGCCTTGAAAATATCACGGCGTAGAGTATGTACAATTAAAAAACGAAAAGAAAGCAATCCTGTCCTTTCAAGTTCAGGCAAAAGTAGACGTCGTCGTAAAAGGAAGACAACTGATCTGCCTGAAGGAACTAAAATGGCAATACGAAACACTAAGTACAATATGTACCTACAAAATAAGTATAAGTTGATTTTGTACAAAATAAAAACGATCTGGTTTATACCACAGCCAATAGATGTTTCACATCAAAATTAATACTTCTAAAATAAAGTTTCACTATTATTACTAGTTTTTTTTTTAGAAAAGCATGTTAGTCTACAAAGTTTGAAATGTGAATTAGAGGAAAAAGAAGTTGTTACTATGGGAAAAACATCCTTGAGCATTATAGTCAGAGATATAAGATTTAAACATAAAAAGGATGACAATCGAAGATCATTATTTGAACGAACCAATATTGGTGCTTTAAGAGCAAAATTCTTTCGTAAGTACTTTGAAAACCTGGAAAGTGTGCATCCATGAGAACTTGTTTTTTGGATGAAACATGAATTTAGTCAAAAGGAAGTAAAACAACTTCGTGGCAAAACACTATGGTTTGTTTTTTAACCAGGAGGAGTAAACCAAAAAGGAGTAATAAAATGTACATTTAAATCAACCTCTTTATCTTCTAATTGATTGCCTAACTCAGACATAATATTAAAATTTTTGTGTTGCACTTTTTATTTACTATATATTTGTAGTTAACCCACATTTACTTACTTAAAATTGATTTGCTTCAAGAATTTATATAATAATGAACGACACATATTTGGAAGATCTGGGCGAATGTTAATTTCACTTAAAATTTTATTTAAAGTGGGCATTTCATTTTATTTCAGGATGTTTTAACTCTTTCATCGTATGTTGCAAGGATAGAAGGTGACCGCCAATATTTTTATAACATCTTACTGTTTAAGTCTACTTATATTCCTTAATTGTTGTGTACATAGTTGAATTCGCAACACCTAAAATTAGCACATTACTTTAGTAAGTCTTAATTTTAACAATAGCTATTCTGAAAAACTAACCTGTTGCCTGTTTTATTTTTGCTACCATAGCTGTTATTTTCATTCCAGGATTATCAATATTTATTTGTTTGTACATTTGATATAATTCCTTGTTTTTCGTTTGATGATAAATGACCCAAATCTACTCGGCGTTTTTAGGTGGAGAAGGATAATTACCACTGGTACTTGGCATATTTTGGACTTTTTTATATAAATGCAAACGAAAAATCTAAAAATTAAAGGAACAACGAAGAAAATACAAAAAAGCGTCGATATAAATTTTGAATGTTTAATAGCTAGTCTAACTACACCATACATTTTGCGATATTATTTGTATCCAGTTGATAAAATTGCATTAAAGTGTAGTGTTACTATAAAAATAAATTTGAAATACTTGGGAAAAAACTGTAAGTAGTATTTATTATACTATAATTAGAGATACTTTTATCAAAACAAGTTCCTGGTACCGGATTTATCAACTACACAACTTCTGGTACCTCATTACTGATTCTGTTTTTATGGAAACAGGACCGTCTGAAGAATAGAGGTGCCAAAATATGAATAATATTTTAATTGATGAAGATTCTGTTGGTTCTGTTTGTTCTCCTGACAACAATCAACCATGTCCATATTCCAACGCTGTTACTTCATTTAAATATCCAACCAAAAACCAGGCCATTGTCCTATCTGCTCTCAATGGAATAAAAATAAACGAATAAGTGATAGCTAAAGCTCGGATTTATAGGCAACAAAAATTGAAGAAAAAGGCGCCTATATAGGCAAAGATTTTTATTAAAAAAGGCAGGAATATTAACATTTAGGCAAAATATAGGCAATAAAGGAATATAACTTATTATTTATTGTACAAAGTGAATTAACGTAATATGTGTTAACTTAAGGCAGGTATATTTACACATCATAATCATAACATTAATATAAATAAACTAGTAACTAAATAACTGTAAATTAATAATTAAACATTGTAACCACTTAAAATTTTATCATTAATAGAAACAACTAAATGTTTTTCAATATTTTCGGTCTTAAAACTATGTCTTCGATCACTTAAATTAATTTGTACATTGAAAACGAACGTTCGACATCGACAGATGTAATTGGAGCATATTTCAGAGCGGATAATAAATCTGGCATAATTTGAAATTCCTCGGAAAATGTCCCATTCAAAAGCAACATTAGATAAAAACGAAAAACCTTCATTCTTGTCGAAAACATATTCAATTTTTTTTAAATTAATTGACCGTTACTTCCAGGTGCCCATTTAGTTTTTGTCTTTAAATTATCTATTAATTTTACTGACTCACATAAATTTATCTCTTGTTTTTCTAATAAGGTAATTGTGGTAACTATTAATTTATAATTGTCATTGATATAAGCGAGTTCCTGTTTCAATTTGGGATTTTTTAATATTTTTTTTGCTTCTCGAATGGCTTCGGAAATATCATCATCAAATTCTGACATAACTAATTATATTTAATTGCAGTGTTCAAAGTAAAAAAAAGCTGCTTCGAGCCAGGTTCCCCACCTTGTAATTACTGGTTTAGGTGGCAAAGGGACACCGGGAAGTCTTTCTTTATATATTTGCACCCTCAACGGAACCTTTACAAAAACTTTTTTCATAAAATTTATAAAATTATTTACCAACGGAAACAGATTTCTTATTTCTTCAGCAATTCTATTTACCCTGTGGGCTACACAAGTGCAATGAATTAAATTAGGATAAAAAATCTTTAAATTAACAGCAGCTTTTAGCATATATACCGCAGCATCTGAAAGCATTAAAACTATTTTATTCACTGGTATAGCGTTGGGTAAAAAGAGGTTTGTTAAACTATCTTGTATAAATCGACTTATTGTTAGATTGTTTGTTTTTTCCAATTCTTTAACGGCAACTAAATAAGGTTTTCTCGCAAAGTTTTCGTTCAAAATTCCAATCATTAAATTAGCTATATACCTGCCGCATACATCTGTCGTTTCATCCACGATAATATACAAAATATTGCCCTCTAACTCCCGCTTAATTTTTCAAATACATTCCACATAACATTTTTCCACAGTATGTTTTCTCAATGTACTCTCGTCCGGTAAGGATTTATTAAGATATTTTTCGAAAAAGCATTTAAAACTAGGGTTATTAACTTTATATAGAGGAATGTTGGATGCAATCATCCATCATCTGGAATAAATCAAATTTAAATGCGTCTTCCTCCTTTTTTTTGAACTGCTTAAACTATCCCGCCGAGATATTTGGGCTAACTTAGAGGAATTTAATTTTTCCAAAAAATTGTGGGCTTCCACAATGCTCGTCAATAAAGTACTTTTTTCTATTTGAAATCTGAGAATTTAAAAAAAAATAATTCTTTTTCTTCTTCTTTTGGCATCATAACCCTGGATGGGTCTTTGCCTGTCTGGCTATGTCCTTCCATTCAGATCTCTCTTGTGCCCTTCTTCTCCATTGTCTTATGTTCATTGTTTTCAGGTCGTCTTCCACGTCATCCAACCATCTCGTTCTGGGCCTTCCTTATTTTCGCCTTCCTATGGGCTTCCATTGTAACATTTTCTTTGTTGTTTTTGCATCGTTTTGTCTCTGCACATGTCCCAGCCATGACAGTCTTTGACTTTTCACAAATCTTACAATGTCATAACCTTCATTTAACTCATTAACCTCGTCGTTTCTCCTGATTCTCCATGTGCCATCTTCCTCTTGTACCGGGCCATATACTTTCCTCAGTATTTTTCTCTCGAATGTCCTGAGATGGGCTTCATCTTTTTTCGTCATTACCCAAGTTTCACATCCATAGGTTACTACGGGTCTAATCAGTGTTCTGTAGATAGTCATTTTGGTTCTTTTGTCTAATAATTTCTATGTCATTAATCTTTTATTAGCATAGTATGTACGATTCCCGCTGGAAATACGTGCATTAATTTCGCTACTTACGGAGTTCTTCTGATTGATTTCTGTGCCGAGATATGTAAAGGCATCCACTCGTTCGATAGTATAGTTGTCTATTGTCATTGTCAGTTATTCTTTTGACTGTCATATACTTCGTTTTTGCTTCGTTTATTTTGAGACCTCTTTTTCTTGCTTTAGGATCAATTTGTTTGAACACTTCCATTAGTCGTGGCTTATTCCTACTAATGATTGCTACATCGTCTACATATGCAGTAATTTTTCTGATTTGGTGTTTATATGGCCGGTTATATTGGTTTTTCTGATGACTGTCTCAAGAACTACCACTACACGACCATATTCCTGATCGCAAAATAAAAAAATAAACTAACAAGACTTCGAAAAAAGATACAATCCTCAGTTACCGGTTCATCCTCGGATATTGAAAGCGATAACTGCCTTCTCCACGTTGTAAAATAAAATGGATAATACATTCATGTTACAGTGGAATCTTATTGGTTATTTTAATAATTTAGAATCCGTTAATCTACTTATAAACGATCTTTCTCCTCTTATAATATGTTTACAGGAAAGCCACCATAAAACTAATAACTTGAATATAAAAAATTATTCCCATTTCCTTAAAAATCGAGACGCAACATATGCTAGTGGAGGTGTTGGTATTTTTGTAAAAAATCACATTCAGACCAAAGAAATTAAGCTACATACTAATCTAGAAGCTGTAACTGTATCAGTGTCATACAATATCAACTGCAAAAACATCAATATTTGCAATATTTATATACCTCATCCTAATGAAACCACACTAAAAGATCTCCAGTATCTAATTAACCAAATTTCTAATCCCAAATTAATAGTAGGTGATATAAATTGTCACAATATCGCGTGGGGTAGCAACAAAACAGATAAAAATGGTCGATTGCTCATGGATATTATAGATGCCCAAAATTTAATACTCATGAATACTGGTAAGCCTACATATTTCAGTTCTCAGAATGGTACTTCCACCGCCATAGATATATCTCTATGTGAGCCCTTATTATCAACCTCCTTCGTTTGGAATAGTCTAGATTATCTTTATAATAGTGATCATTATCCTACAATATTGCAAACCACTATAACCGGCACACCAAACACCCCTATCTATCAAAAGTGGAAAGTAGATTCCGCCGATTGGGAACTATATCAACATCTTGTAAGAAATTACATCTTGGACTATACTCCAGAAGAAAATATAGATACTATTTTAACATACAATATTTTAATGATATCATTATAAAAACTGCTAATATATCCATAGGAAAAACCAAATTATGTAATAGAAAACTGGTTCCATGGTGGAACCAAGAGATAGCTGCTGCTATGAAAGCTAGCAAGAATGCATTAAATATTCTAAAAAAACATAAAACTTCTGAGAATCTTCTTAATTTTAAAAGTTTGAGAGGTAAAACTAAATATCTGATTAAAAAAAGTAAAAAAGAAACCTGGATGCGATAAGTTTCATCGATTAATTCATCAACTCCGATGCCAGTTATATGGAACAAGGTACGCACACTAAACGGAGAACATAATCCAACTCAAATTAGTACCTTGCTTAATGGTAATAATTTAATAACATCTAAACAAGAAATCTGTAATACACTGGCAAATGTATATAAAACAAATTCTAGCAATACAAATTTTAACCCTGAATTTTTAAATTTTAAATGTGAGAATGAAAAAGACAATATCAGAATAATAGACAATAATGATCAATTAAATTTGCCTATCACATACCAAGAGTTTGAAGAGGCTTTGCAAAAATCAAAAAATACTTTTCCAGGCCCTAATGATATTCCAATTATTTTTATAAAAAACCTCCCACTCTCAGGTAAACTAATCCTTCTAGATATATTTAATTAGATTTTCATTAAAAAAACCTTTCCTATAATCTGGTGTCAATTTATAATCATCCCCATTTTAAAACAATATCAAATAGAAACTGACCCCTCTTCTTACCGACCAATTTCTCTTACGAATAATATTTGTAAATTACTTGAAAAAATCTTAAATAATAGATTAGTTTGGTTTCTAGAGAAAAGCCAGCTACTGACCTAGATCCAAAATGGATTTAGAAAGGAAAGATCGACAAATGACAATCTAATATCTTTCGTAAATGATATATGTGAATCGTTTAGAAACAATCAACAAGTTATTTCCATATTTTTCGATATAAAAAAAGCCTTTGATACTGCATGGCGACATCGCATTCTGAAAATAATGGTTAGCTGCGGCATACAAGGAAACTTTCTAGCCTGTGTTAAAAATTTTATGAGTAACAGAACATTTCAAGTTCGTGTTAATGGCATCAATTCAAAGACTGAGCACTTACAAAATGGAATTCCACAAGGTTCCACTCTAAGCCCTACACTTTTCTTTTTAGCTATTAATAATATTGCACAAGAAATAGAGTAACCATTAAAAGCAAATTTGTATGCTGACGATCTAATAGTTTACACTAGAAGTTGTAATATCTCTCTCGCGACAAAAATCCTTCAGGCATTTCTTCACAAACTGGAAATATGGTCCCACAAAAGTGATTTTACGTTTTCAAGTGAAAAGACCTATTTTATTATATTTAGTAAAAATAAAACCAATAGCAAACCTACCCTACTTCTAAATGATATTAACATAAAACAAGTAGATTCAACAGACTTTCTACGATTGTGATCGACAGTCATTTCAAATGGACAGACTTTATTAAAAAATTAGCCTTATCCTGTTAGCCAAAAATAAACCTCCTTAAAATACTTTCTAACAGAAATTGGGGTGCTGATACAGTTACTCTGCTATATTTATATAAATCACTCATCCGTAGTAAATTAGATTACGGTGCAATGTGCTATTCTACTGCTAGTAAAAAACATCTTAAAGTCTTAGACGTTATCCAAAGTGCATCTTTGAGACGTGCTGGGTGCCTTCCGTACTAGACCGGTGGCAAGTCTTCAATCTGCACTAAATAAACCACCTTTACATACCCAACTGAACCCCCCTGGACAATTAATACTCCTACTATTAATACATCTCTAGTAACTTACCCAAAGAATACCACAAATCTTACCCTCGTTCGTACATTATATAAAGAAATTCTATCAAAATATGACAATTATGTTAAGATTTTCACTGACGCATCAAAAACCAAAAATGGCTGTGCTGCAGCCTTTTCAACAGATGATATCGAATATGCTACACGAATACCTACTTTTTGCAGCGTATTTACTGGTGAAGCTATTGCAATTTTAAAAGCACTTGAATTTTGTCAAAAATATACAGATACTAATCTTCTGTCATTATCTGTACTCCAAAGCATCAAACAAGTCTATCCAACACGTAAAATCATCCAAAAAATAAAATCTATGCTTCATTACTTACAAAACAAAAATGTAAACATTCACTTCCTCTGGATACCATCACATATAGGTATTTCAGGTAATGAAAAGGTTGACGCCTTAGCGGTTAAAGCCACCTCAAATGAAAGCATCGATATTATCAAACAAATTCAAGTCACAGATATCTACCTTAATATCAAACAATACTGTACAGAAGTTTGGCAGCGATGCTGGGATTCAAATAACTCAAATTTTAAAGTAATTAAACCCTCTATCGGTGGCCGGCTCCAACTTCCAGAAAAAAGAAGAGAACAGGTGGTTATAAATCACCTAAGAATTGGTCATACAACATTAACCCATCAACACTTATTAACGAAGCAGCTACCATCAGAATGCTCATACTGTAGATGCCAAAAAACAGTCCAACCCATACTTACAGACTGTCCACTTTACTCATATGAACGAAGCACCAACAACATTTATGAAGAACCAGGTCAACTTAAAAATATATTAGACTGTAACTTAACCAATACGATCAAATATCTTAAGGACATTAACCTATTTCATAAAATGTAATTTTTCTTTTAGTTGATAAATTTTTATGTAACCTAACCTTATAATATGTACACTACCATATATATTGTAATAAACTTCCGCTAATAACCTTTTATGGTTGATGCGGCTTTTTGAAAATAGAAAAAAAAAATTTAAATTTCATGAATGTCATTAGTGTCAAAATGTCATAATTTAGTGAAGTAAACTTGCCTGCGGTTAGACCAATTATAAACAAGCATTACTGTGCGGTAAATTTGAATTACTCCTCCTGGTTAAAAAACAAACCATAGTAGCAAAAGTGTACGTAAATCAGACGGTTTTGATGGTAAACGTTTCAGAATAATTGTTCACGCTGGTTCTTCTAAAAGATTTGTTTCTGAAGCAAGTTTATTGTTTTGTTCTAATTCTAACATATTGATTACCATGGAAAAATAAACAACGACATTTTTACTAAGTGGATAAGGACATAAGTTATTCCCAATTTAGAAGAACCATCGTTAATTGTAACGGATAATGCTTCATATAATAGTATTCTTTTAGAAAAGCAACATACCACTGCTTCAAAGAAAGATGAAATTGTTACCTGGCTGACAACAAATAACATCCAATTTGACCCAAAATTTACAAAACCTGAATTATTACAAGTTGCAAAAATGAATAAAAAAGAAAATGTGTATGTTATTGATGAGTTACTAAGAGAGCATGGTCATGAAGTGTTGAGACTAACTCCTTATCATTGCGAATTCAATGCTATTCAATTAATTTGGACAAATTTCATGTCATGTTACAATAAGCATATTGGTAGGGACGGCTATTCTGATTAGAAATATCTGTTAGAAATATGTGGAAAGAGGCATTTAATCAATATAATGGAGACATTTGGGAAAAATGTGTAAGACATACTCATGAAATTATTCAAAAGTGGTGTGTCCGAGAGCAAAATATAGTTGAATATTGATATTCAACCCATCATAATAAATCCTGGAGATAGCTCGGATTCTGAAAGTGAAGGAAATATATAATTTTGATATTTTGTTTTTTTTTTCAATTTATTTTAACAATTTAGTCATTTAGTCATATTTGTGGAAATAGGTTATAACAAAGTAATTGATACATTCTTTAGACTAAAACAATGAAACCTTTTACACATAACTTTTCACACTTTATTTTGGAAACTACAAAGAAGTTCGATACACAAGTAAAAAAAAATTGATAAAAACCAGCTAGTATAAAAAATAAATACTGAGTCTCTAGGTATGCGACATAAGGAAAGTCGAATTATTTTAGCCTAACAGATTGAGCACTAATTTGTAACATCCTTTAAGTTTACTACAAATTAATGTATTTTTGAAATTTTTCTTTTTCCATTGTTTTTATTGTTTTGTTTTGTAAAGTTTAATTAATTTTTTTTGTGTTAGTAACTTAGTTCGAAAAGCATGCACAAGAGTTTTTTATCTTTTAGGGCATTGTCTTATGCTTAAGCTTAAAAATTGAATGTCATATGTATACGATGTAAATATTTAATATTGTATTTTGAATGAAAACTTTTTTCATCCAGTAACTGGCTTCGGCTGTTGGATGCTTTGGTGTATAAATAAATAAATAAATATGAGAATTTAAACTGTTTGATCTTGGGTACATCTTTCTCGACTACAGTATTTCAAATAGAACATGTCTTCCAATAATCATAATAACGTTGAATATGTAGAAAACTCAAAATTACATTCAAAACCTTAGACAATAAAAACGGATTTTAGTTTTTATGGTCTAAGTTCAAAACAATTCTATAATGAGTTGTTAACGTCCAGTACAATAAATAAACAAAAACAATCACTATAAATCCGTTTAACGAAATATTAAACATTTCCTAATTATTTCATGAATCTAGAAAAAACTTACGTCTGATTTAAACGCTTTGATTTAATTCGTACAACTATGATGTGCAAAGATACGGAGAACGGAGTGTTATATAGTTATGTCTTAAATACACATACTCAGTTTTACTCATAAAAGCTATTTTCAATTACAGAAAATGTTAGCCATATCCTAACAACATTTAAGGTAGGGTTTACTTTTTTTTTATTTGGAATATATGACAAACCAGAACATTGATTAAGTAGAGGAAATGTTCAGCGTCGAAATATGATGGTTTATTTTCATTTACATTTTCATCAATTTGGGTTTAAATTTTTTTAATTAAATTCATACCCCTTTTGGTGAAGTATGTGAAAGTGGTTATCATCTTACAAAGAAAAACTTTTGATTATTAACCGCACGATTTACCTATACAATTTAAACATTTTTATTTCAATACTATGTTAAGCAATTTTACGTCTATGCCTTTTGTATTACACATGTTAATGTTTTTACATCTCTTATTTGTGATACATATAATATGTTCAAACAACTTCATCATAGCATGTTAGTAAAAGAAGAATATTAAATACAAAAGATTTACCCATCTCGACAAGAAGCAGGGCGCTTCACACAGGCGTGGCCTACAACTCAAGCATGCGCAGGAAAAAGGTAGGCAAAAGTGAGGTCTTTTCTACAGTAGAAAACACTTCACTTGGGGTACTTTTTTCCTGCGCATGCATGAGTAGTAGGCCACGCCTGTGTGAAGCGCCCCACCTCTTGGCTAGATCAGTAAATCTTTTTAACCAGTTTTTGTAACTTATGGATGAATTCTTATCAATTAATGTAAATACCTATGGGAACTCCATCACAAATAGCAGGTATTTGGAGCGATAAACAGCCATATATATCGATGTAATGGTTAGATATTGAAAGGGTCTATGTTAGCAATCCTCAAAAATTGCTTGCAAATCGGTAGAGGTCCCGTCATTTCGGAAGGCATCTAATTTGCATATTATCGCACTGGGCAGAGGTCAAAATTTGAAATTTCTACCTAATCCACGCCTTAACAGTAAATCATTTCAATACTCAGTGGCGCAGCAGTGCATTTGAGAACAAGTTGTGTGTGTGTTAAATATTAGATAATTTTATTTTCAAACAATCTTGCTGAAAATGGGCGGAAAAAAACGTAGCGTTATTAAAGAGCAGGGTCGTCAAATAATATTTAATGTGTATAATTATTTTAAAAATATGAAAAGTAAAATGGACACTCTGCTAATGGTAAAAAATAAGACTGCTGAAGCAACAGGTAAGGAGTTTCAATGCATTTAGTATTAATTTTTGATATTCAAATTCAATGTTTCAACACTTTTTACTTTTAGTTCTCAATGGTACTTATTTGTCAACCTTTTATACTCTGCTCTTGTTCCCCATTTTGCCTACCTTCGCTTCTCTTTTGTATTTTGATTTTTATTTAACATAATTTTTTGTAAAATAATAACCACATTTACTGTAAAATAATTTTGCCAAATTGTCATTATTCCGCTAGTTAGTTTATTTAGTAATAGATCGTCATCATTTTTCATATGTGGAGAAAGAGTTCATAGGCTCTTGTTTTCGTAGAAAGCTCTTATTTATTTTTTTTATTTTCTACTATCGTTTTGAGTTACTTTTCAATGTACTTTTTTGTTTCTTTATGTTGTCTGTTTAAAATTTGAAAAATTATTACTGCAACATACCAATTATTTTGAATTATTATTTACGTCATCATCATCATTATCAATGGCGTTGCAACTCTTCGTGAGTATTTGCCGCGTTTACTATTGCCTTTCATGTTTGTCGGTCCTGTGCCACTATTTCCCATTGTCTCACTCCCATTTTCTCCAGATCTTCTCTTACTGCATCTTACATTTTACTTATACGCTGATTATATTTACGTCGGTATAGGCATTTTTGTACGGACAGTATCCAGAATACTACAAGAGAGCAAACAGTCTCTAGATAATAAAAACAAAGTTGAATTTTCTTCAAAGAGACCTTTACGAAAGTCACCTGTGACAGATTTACCAGAATATCAAATTACAGATATTCGGCGTATAATTCACGATTTTCGTAAAACAGAGAATTGTATTGTTACTGCTAATAAATTGAAGAACAAAATTGAGATATATTTGGACATTAAAGTATCAGAAGCCTCGCTGCGAAGAATTCTTCGAAATATGAATTTTCGTAGGAGGAGAGCACAGGACAACAGACAATTGTTGGTTGAACAGACGGGTATAAGGTCTTGGAGAATCAAATACTTAAGACTTATCAAACATTATAGAAATGAAAACAGACCCATTGTTTACCTCGATGAGACATAATATATACACAGTGGACATACTTTGTCGAAAACTTGGAATTATAATTCTAGTAAAGGGTTACTGATGAACATTTCGAAGGGTCAACGTTTAATAATAGTGCATGCTGGTGGTGAAATGGGATTTATTCCAAACGCGCTTTTAATATTTGTAGTAAATCCGGTGACTACCACTTAGAAATGAATGCCACGAATTACCGCAAATGGCTAAAGATAAAACTAATTCCAAATTTACCCGCTAACTCAATAGTTGTTTGCGATAATACCTCATACCATTCGGTACAAGTGAATCCTGCGCCTAATAGTAATTCCAAAAAAATGATAAATATGATTGATTGGCTGATTAAAAACAATATAACATTTAACCCTCAAAGTTTTAAACCCGAATATTATGCGTTGATTAAGTACCATCAAAATCGTTTCAAAAGGTATGAATTCGATGAACTTTTGCGTGAATATGGTCACACTCCTTTACGGTTACTTCCATACCATCCGGATTTAAATCCGATAGACATTAAAAATAATATCGCACAAAATAACATATCTTTCAAATTGGAAGATGTGAGACACCTGTTGGAAAAACGAGTTTCCGAAATAACCCCAGATGAGTGGAGAAAACGATGTCATCATGCAATTAAAATAGAAGACAGTTATTTAACATCCGAAGTCATCGAGTGTTCTTCGGAAGAAGAAAATTAAATTAGATTTTGTCGTTCTTCTTTGAAACATTCACATTAGGTATATGAATTTTTAAATGATATGTATATAGAGTTAATTTTATATCTTTTATAAGTTTTCATTTACAAATTTAGATGTGCATATATTTTAGAAGGACAGCAATATTGACGGTAGTCTTTATTATATCGCTAATATATATTTACAAGAAACGTCTTAAATCGGGTAGGTCCATGAAATTAGGCATTTCCCAAAGACAGGAATATTTATGTTTACATGACTTTATTATATCACTAAAACGCTTCCAAGAACAGAATTAAATCAGGTAGAAGTTTAGGTACATGTAATTGGGACCGTTCATTAGCATATAATTTTCCTCACTCTTTAATATTTTGGTATTGTATTGGTATTTAATATTTTGGAAAATACGCTTGACAATTAATTGCTATTTTAAAAATCCATTTTGTTAAACTTATCTATATTCAGAACTTAATAATTCTTTCGTACAATAAAAATAGTTTGTTTGTTCCGGAAAAACGTATTACGAAGGTATTATTATTTTTGTCCCATCAAATATCTTACTGATCATCGCCTTTATTCAGTATAATATGTTTTAGCTGTACCTACTAAATAGTGCGCAACACTGTCGTTTAGTTAAAATTTCAGTAACCAATCACCAACTTCAAAGGCGGTTCTTATACAATTTCGACATGCCTCATAATATGCAAATTAGATGCCTTCCGAAATGACGGTACCTCTATACTAGGAAATATCTTTTGACTTGAAAATTCTGGTAGGATTGGGATATAATCCTTGGCTTAGAAATTAAATATCATTGTTGTGAATATTTCTACAATGACATCAGTTGTAGGTAGGTATATATTTTGTCACCTAGTAAGAGGACCAATGTTTATTATTTATATATTGATAAATACAGGTATACCTGTAATTTTATCACAAATTTCACACCACACCTTATCCATATCAGCTGACGGTAGAGGCGCAACTTTCGAAAAAGGGGTTGGGGTTGATATAAAATAATTTTTAATATGGCTACAAACACGATGGTGGTGAAATTCAATGTTTGTGGATTCAAGTTGCTGTCTGTGTGTTTAATATTTATATAAAACCCGTAACATAGAATCGGGTACTATTAAAGATATACATATAACCATACATTAGATCATGTATAATGTACCACCACGTTTTATTATATATATATATATATATATATATATATATATATATATATATATATATATATATATATATATATATATATATATATATAGAAAAGAAAAGAAATTTAATCTTTGCAGATTAGTTAAATAGTAAACTCTTAAATATTGGGGAAATCTGCAAGAAATACTCTAATGTGTATCAATTGTTTCGCCGAACGTTTTCGCCAAAGAGAATTAATTTGGCTTCTTCAGGGCTGAAAGAGAATAAATTATAATTAGCTACCATATATTATCTATTAAAACATTATTGATCTTACCGTAACTTAGAATTGTAGAGTTAGAATATTAAAAAACTTTGCTAGTAACATAGTGATGTTTTTTGTTACTATGTGCAAAAAAAGTTTTTTTATAAGAATTGAAATGTATGGTAGCTTCGAACTTGACACGTAAAGGCTTACCCAAGGTTAATCGAAAAACCCAATGCAACTACATTTAAAAAAGGAGGTAATTCTTTGAAATGTCGGCAATAACTAAATTTTTGATTTTAAATAGTTAAAAGTGAGGTTCTGTTTAAGCCAGAACGCAAGCGCTGACAACTTCATTATAATTGGTATGAATCTTTATGTCGTTAAGGTTCATTGGTAAAAAACGAATAAATTTAAATCCCAGTAAAGGGAAATATTATTTTGATTTTCTTTATTTAATTATATTATATTGTTCATGTATTATTGAATCTTATTGAGACGTATCTAAGAAAAGCAAGGGTGTATATGAACTGAGTGGACTGTATATTATTTTTATTTGGTCGAATTAAAACGCATTCGCTTACGCATAAGGGGTTTATTTACTAAATTGACAATATGAATAAAAATGTGTCTTCACACCACGGCGGTCGGTGAAAGTCTCTTTCTGTTGAATTTTGAATTTAAGACGCCACCTCGGCACGGACCATCGGGCTGGTAAGCTGCGTTGCCGATGTTTGCAGTCTCTAACATGCCCCCGGCCTTGAAAGGACCTGCTTTCAATCTTGAATTGGTAGTGGGCAAATTTTTGGAAAAGCTCGACGAATGACACCAGTTGCAGTTCGGATCGATGCCACTCGACAAATTCCATCCTTTCCAGGATGTAACTCCAGAACACGACCCAGTCTCCATTTCAACGGATTGATATTATCCTCCTTCACGAGTACCATGGAGCCTTGTGATAAAGTTCTCTGCGTCTTTTTCCATTTAACCCTCTGCTGTAATTCGGATATATATTCTTTCGACCATCGTCGCCAGAAGTTCTGTCGCATTTGTTCCAGGAGTTGGAAACGAGAAAGTCTTCCAGTAGGTAAATCTGTGATGTCGGGTTCTGGTGTTGCTATTAACGGTTTGCCGATGAGAAAGTGAGCAGGAGTTAATGGATTTTCATCGTTAGGATCGGAAGAGAGTAGTGAGAGGGGTCGGGAATTTAAAATCGCTTCGATCTGTGCAAAAACTGTTGATAATTCTTCGAATGTTAGAATATTATTACCTACAACTCGCTTTAAATGATTTTTGCTTGATTTAATTCCTGCCTCCCAGAGGCCACCAAAATGCGGAGAATGTGCTGGAATAAAGTGCCAGTTTATATTTTCGGATGAGCACAACTCCAAAATTTTATTTTGATTTGAAATCAAAAACTTACTTAACGCTTGTAATTCGTGATTCGCGCCAACGAAATTAGTACCATTGTCAGAATATATTTGTTGAGGTTTTCCGCGTCTGCTAATGAATCGTTTTAGTGCTAATAAAAAAGTATCTGTCGAAAGATCAGAAACTAGCTCAATATGAACTGCTTTGACAGCAAAACATACAAACAGTGCCATATAACATTTTGAAGTTTTACTGCCCCTACCGTATCGATTTTTAATAATAAAAGGTCCGCCATAATCTACCCCACAAACCTTGAATGGATAACCAGCATCAAATCGAGTTTTCAGCAAATTACCCATTATAGGATTTGTGTTCTTCGCATTGAATCTGAAGCAAGTCACACACTGTCTAACTGTTAATTTAGCAAGATTTCTTCCTGATACCGGCCAAATGGACTGACGTAAAGAACTAAGCAAAAGTTGTGGGCCGGCATGCATCAATTTTAGATGCTCTGATTTAAAAATTAATTTGGTTAACGGATTGTGTGCCGACACGATAATGGGATGTTTCTTGTCATACGAATAATCTGAATTTGTTAAACGACCACCAACTCTTAATAAACCTTCCTGATCGATAAAAGGATTAAGATTAAGAATTTTGCTTTTAGTATTGATTTCTTGTCGGTTTAACAAGTTGTTTATCTCTACGGTATATGACTCTCTTTGTGACATTTTGAGAAGAAGTTTGTGTGCCTTTCTTAGTTCTTCAGTATTAAGAGGACCATTTGTTCGTCTAGAATCTTTATTTGAGATCATTGAAATGAATCTTAGAACAAAGGCTACAGTTCTAATTAGCTTGCTCAATGAAGAGAAGCGACTTATATCTACTACTGGTTCCAACGCACGTATTAAGAATGCATTTGAGGCACACTTTAGTTCAGGCAAGTTCTCTGGACACTTTACCTCTTGAGGCCAATCGCATTCGGATTTGTTTAACCAACTTGGACCAGACCACCACAAATTAGATACTTCCAACTCATATGGACTGATACCGCGTGACACTAAATCTGCGGGATTGTCCTTTGAGGAAACGTGCCGCCAATCACAAGAACTAGTTAAAGTTTGTACTTCGGCAACTCTATTCGAGGTAAACGTTTTTAATCGGTGTGGTTCCGTTTTCAACCAACCGAGCACGATTGTGGAATCTGTCCATAAGGTAACTCTTTCAAATGTTGTGTTGTTAAGTGCATCCTTAACAATTGTACATAATTTGGATAAAACAACAGCTGCGCATAACTCGAGTTTGGGAATCGTAATAGTTTTCAACGGACTTACTTTAGATTTTGCGCATAGAAGCCTAACTGAAACTTGATTAGTTCGAGTAATAGAACGTACGTAGATGCATGCTCCATACGCGCGCTCGGAAGCATCCGAGAAACCATGTAATTCAATTGATCGTACATTTGGTAATGTTACGTGACGTGGAATAATTAATGAATTAAGTTTAGGAATCTCAGATTTGAACTTAAGCCATTCACCATGTAACGGTTGAGGAACTGATTCGTCCCAACTTAATCGCTCTAGCCAAAGCTTTTGAAGTATAATCTTCGTTTTAATAATACAAGGCGCTAAAAGGCCTAGTGGATCAAATATTTGACCCACAGCCTAAAGAATGATTCTTTTAGTTACACGACCGTCTATAGCATTTGGTTCAATTTTAAACGTCAAAGAATCAGAATCGCATGACCAACCGAGACCTAATGATTTTGTGTTTTGATCTTCACTGAATTGAACCGGTGAATTGGTCTTCTGTGAAGGTACGTCGCCCTTTATTATTTTAAGTATCGTATCGCAATTTGAGTGCCATTTTCGCAATTTAAAACACCCTTCAGATAAAATTTTTGAAATACCCACGCCTAAACTCACCGCTTCTTGAATAGAATCAGCACCCGTAATTAAATCGTCTACGTATATATCGTTTTTAATTATTTGAGATAAATCTGGACTGTTTCCTTCACAATTTAAGGCTAGCTCCATGATGCAACGAATTGCTAGAAAAGGCGCTGAAGCAGTACCATACGTAACCGTGTTTAATTCGTATATCTCTAATTCCTCGTTGGGATTACTTCGCCAAAATATTCGTTGCAATGATCGCTCTTTCGGATTAATCATTACTTGCCGATACATTTTCTCGATGTCGGCTGTTATCACGAATGCATGAATTCGAAATCTTAAGAGTATTGACAAAAGACTACTTTGTATTGTTGGGCCTACCATTTGTAGGTCATTAAGTGATAGACCTGTGGATGTGGCAGCCGAAGCATCGAAGACAACACGAAGCTTTTTAGTAACAGATTCCTCTCGAAGTACTCCATGGTGTGGCAAGTAATAGTGAATAGCATTTGTATTCAATTTATTTACTTTGGTCATATGACCTAACGCTTTGTATTCATTCATAAAATCGACATATTTTTTACGTAAATCCGAATTATGCTTAAGTTTTCGTTCTAATGATAAAAATCGCCTTCGCGCTTGTTCTTCCGAATCACCTAATTCATCTGTACCCGTTTTAAACGGAATGGATACTACGAATCTGCCCGTTTCTACATCGCGTTTCGTATTTTCAATAAAATGTTGTTCGCATGACGCTTCTTCTTCGGATATTGCGGGTTTTACACAGCATTCTTCTAATAACCAGAATTTCTCTAGTTGTTTTTGAATATCACCATTTAAAGACAGATTGCAGTGAGATACATTCGAATTTTCTGTAATGTTTCCAGAAATTATCCATCCAAAAGAAGTTTTTTGTAATACTGGCTGATCTGATCCTAGACGTATTTGTCCAATTTGCATCAAATTCCAAAATAAATTTGCTCCAATGAGCAAGTCTATGGGACCTGATTTGTAGAATTCTGGATCAGCAAGAATTCTATTTTTTGGAATATTTAACCTATTGATATTAACAACAGTAGTTGGTTGGATTCCAGTAATTTCGTTTATGATAAGACATGATAATTTTACCGAATATGCACTATGTAGCGACTCCACAGAAATTTCGCATTTTTTCTTAATATGGGATTTGCTACTACAGTATACTCCCTCTATAACGAACACGGTTATTACGAGGTTTCGCTTATAACGAGATACATTAGATGTCCCGTGAAATTTCTATTGAACTATAACCGTCTGTAATAAGATCCAAACACGTGTTTTTTACGTTTTTAGTCCGGTCGTGGCTATAAATAAATACCTTTTCAAACAGCCCCTCAATTAACTCAACTGCAGCCCGCAATAAACTTCTTTACAATGAATAAATACAACTGTTTCACATCTTTAGAAAATATATGATAGAATGATACTGGACCATTTAAAGCATTTAAAAATAACAGAGTTCTTAAAATTGCAGAAGCAATAGTTTATGTTATCCTTGAAAATACGATTTATACATTATGTAGTTGGAAAAAAAAATAAGTACAGCTTTTTATTTTAAACAACTCTCTTATGTTTTAATATATTTCATTGACAATAAAAGTAAATAACTTTTTTTCAAAAACGCCATTCAAACAATATTTATTAACATCTTATATTGCTCCGAATGGCTTCACTATAGGAAGTTAATGGTTTAGAAAACTACAGATTCATATGTATGCACAGTATTATGATTGTCTGATATAACGAGATCGGCTTATAACGAGGTAATTAGTCTGTCATTTCAGTTCTCGTTATAGAGGGAGTCTACTGTATTAAGACCTACCACGGCCATATTGATATTTTCTGTTTCGAGATTAAGTATATCGCATAAATTTGATGAAATAAAACTAGATTGGGAACCTGAATCTAGCAACGCGCGTACGGTATGAGGTTTATTAAATTTATCAATTACTTGTACCAAAGCTGTGGCAAGTAAAACGTTTTCCTGAGAAATATTTGAACAAGTTAGAGATACATTTGAGTTCTCTGTATTATTTTCGCGTCTATTGTATTCGTTATTTTGTATATGTAATAATGTATTGTGTCTACCGTTACATTTTCTGCAGTTGCTTAATCTGCAAACCGTATTTATGTGACCAGGTCGTAAACAATTTATACATAATCTAAGTCTTTTCGCATGCGTATTTCTTTCTGCTGGGGAAAGTTTAAGAAACTCTGCACAGTTTCGAATATAATGATTTTGTTTGCAGAAAGCACAAGTCATGTTATTTCCCGAACGATCAGCTGTATTATTGTTCCTTAAAGAAACATTTTCCGTATTGACAAACGATTGAGATATTCTGGATTGTTTTTTATGAAAAGAGGAGGTATTTTCTGAAGATGTATCGCGTTTAGACTCTATTGTTTCCAGCAAATCAGCCTTTGATTTTAGAAATGTTTTTAAATCTCGCACTGTTGGATATTGCATTTTCGATCTAAATTCTTCCCACTCTCGCGCTGTTTTAATATCCAACTTAGAGGTTACTATGTAAATTATTAAAGTATCCCAATGTTCGGTGGGTTGGTTTAATTGTTTTAATGCTTTTAAGTGTTTTGAAATAGAATCTGTCAAAGACCGTAATATTTTTGACGACTCACATGTTTTAACATCTAAATTAAATAATGCTTTTACATGATTATGAACAAGAAGTCTTTCGTTATTATAGCGTTCACAAAGCAAATTCCACGCTACAATGTAATTTGCCTCGCTAAACTCAATTGATGCTATTACTTCGGACGCGCAAGCTGAAAGTGAAGATTTAAGATAATGAAACTTTTGAAAATTCCGTAGTGCACTGTTTGTATGTATTAATGAGCTAAAAGTCTCGTGAAATTCCAACCAATCTTCATGACTACCACTAAATTTCGGTACCTCAACTGGCGGAAGACGAAACCCATTAAAATCGTTTACTTGACTACCCGATGCATTTTCCGAGTATGAACTGTTATTTGATAAATCTGTACTATGCCGAGAAAATTTAGATTGTAATCGCTTACTTCGGGCCAATTCGCAATAAAAAGATTTCGTAAATTCCTCGCGTTCGGTATAACAAGTTTCTAATTCATCCTCATCAACTAAATCCTCTAACTCTAACTGCGATTCCTCGTAATTTTGTATTATTTTATTCGCTTCTTCGATACGTAAATTTAAATTGTAAATCGCGTCCTCTAAAATATGAATTGCAGACCTTGTCTCCGTTTCCAAATCATTTAAAAAGTTTTTAAAATGGGTTAATTTGGCTTTTACTGCACCCCGTTTTCGTTTTACAATTTTTATTTGCTCTTCGGTATTCATATTTATTTTAGTTATAAATAAAATTATTATTAACTTACTACTAAAAATTAAGAAACGAAAAAAATAAATTCGTATAAATTCTTTCGAAGAATAAATCAAGCAGTATTCACACCAACAGAAATTATTTTATTTTTTGGAGGAATAAATTCGGTAAAAGGATTTTTGTACTCACTCTTTGAATTTTAGGCAACGCCGCTAGCTCTCTGGCCACCCTCTGGCGTCAGGTACAACGTACAACAGCTTGGTTTTGGATGATCTGCTCTTGGTTACACGTGCACTTAAGAATTATTGGATGAAACTGTCCGTTTTCGAGTATCAAATCACTTTAATTTTAACGTTTATGCTGATTACTGATATCCGGCTCGAAGGACCAATTTATGTATATGAAGTGAGTGGACTGTATATTATTTTTATTTGGTCGAATTAAAACGCATTCGCTTACGCATAAGGGGTTTATTTACTAAATTTACAATATGAATAAAAATGTGTCTTCACACCACGGCGGTCGGTGAAGGTCTCTCTCTGTTGAATTTTGAATTTAAGACGCCACCTCGGCACGGACCATCGGGCTGGTAAGCTGCGTTGCCGATGCTCGCAGTCTCTAACAGTATTTATAAAGAAATGGATGTAAATAATATGCCTTCGACATATAAAAAAAGTTAGATGTGAACATAAACGTAGATTGACCACTGCTGAATTACAATCATTGTTAGAAGCATCGGGCGAGGATGATGTAGATTAAATGAATGGTGGAAGTGACTGACGAAATGCTTGCACAAAGTCGTTCAGAAAAATCGAGGATTGCGTTTTGGAAAGAGACAACACAAACAGAATTTAAGACTTTTCTCGAGCTTATGTTCCATATGGGGACAATTAAAATGAACCGTCTGCATGACTACTGGAAAAGTATAGGTAACTTCTCTAATAGTGTTGACTTGACTAGACAATTGTTCATAGCCCATATGAAGAAATAACCGAATCCTCACTTGTCAAAGAAACTAAAAAAACGTTAAGTGGTCTAAAAACTAAAAAGTCCCCTATTCAAACTGGTTTTTAATAAAAAATTTAATAATATGTTAAAAGTTTTTTTAATATACCCTAAAACTGAAGGCGCAAAGAATCGATTGCAAGTTACAAAATACTTATAGAGTCATACGAGTTTGGACAAGTACAGTTATTTGAATAATCGCTTTCTGTGATAAACACATTGAATAAATTGTAAAATATTTTTTGATCTGCTTGATATTTAGCACACTTTAATAACTCATCAATTGCCATGATTTCAAGTAGCTATATTATCTGTCGTTAGTTAAAAAACAAAGTTATTAACATTTATAAATTACTACAAACATATAATATCTTAGAGTTTATGGTTTTTTGGAATTATCTCAATTATTTATGTATTTAAATTTGGTATTTCTCTACATAGAAAACTTTTTATGGTCTACAACTTTTATTTAAATTATTTTTCTTTAGAATTTATACAAAACGTTTTATAAGCAAAATTTTTTTTTGCCTTTTAAGATTGTTTAAAAAAACAAAGCAAAATCAACTGTACGTCTTTACGAATTTTTCGTCGGCTACCCCTCATACTATTTAGAATTTAAATTTCTGTAAGATTTTTTAAAACTATTTAGCGAGGTTCCGTTAACTACTTTCTTATGGCATGGTCAAAGTCAAATATTATTTTTTTATGTGATTATGCCACAATTATTGGTCGATATTGAGATGAAAATTACATTTTTAATTAACTAATATTTAACGATACGATTTCCAATATTTAACCTTGTTTATTGTACAAATGATGTAAAAATGTGTATACACATTTTGTACAAAAAACGTTTTTTGAGAACGATTTCCTGAATTGAAATCAATACGTTAAACATTAAATAATTAAAAATGTGATTCTCATCCCAATCACAACCAATATTTTTGACCTAATCCCACAAAAATCTAATATTTATCTTAAACTATTCACTAATAGCTTCGATTAAACAGCTTGGAAATTGAAATATGTTAAATATTCCTCTACACAACTCTCTGGGAAAAAATATCTAAATTGAATAAATATAACAACTGAACGTTGATATAAAAAAACTAGTTGGTTGACCCCAGCCGGTCAGCAGGTAGTTTCAATGTCTTCATTTGAACCCAAACCGATCGATATATTTATGTTATCAAATATTATTTAAGTATTAACACTGGCAACATCTATTGGCTTTAAAATGATACCAAATATAGTAATTTTAATTCCCAATGTTAAAATGATGGTTTGGAGTAAAAAATTTAATTTATAAAAAATCGGATTATTGAAAAACCGACAACGGTGCCAAGCCTACAAAGGTGCACTAAACGAACATACACGACTTATAAATAGAAAATGATAGCATTTCTTGGTGATGCTAAATTACTGCAACGTGAAAAGAGCTTAAAACGATAGTGGGATGTATATATATATATATATATATATATATATATATATATATATATATATATATATATATATATATATATATATATATATATATATATATATATATATATATATATATATATATATATATATTGTTATGATGTATTGTTTGTTTGAGTGATGAGCAATGAGTATTTTAATAATATAGGGTTTTTATCGCGGTTCTCAAAGAATTAGTTTGTAAGTACTTTTTTAAATTATCTTTATTATAACTATTATGAAACACACATATATATCTAACCTAGCCAATGTAAATTTAAAATAAACTATCTTTAAATTGATATCTTATAAAACTAATTAAATTCTATAAACAATGTAAAATTTAAACAAACTATCTTCAAAATTGAAATTGTTATGACACTAACTAAATTATATTAACAAAATTTTGTACCTTTCTTTCACTGAATGCCTAAATGAACTGTTTTCCACTATATAGATTCTAATCACCACTGAATGTCTTCGTACTTCGGTTATCCTTGTTTTTGTGAAATTACTTTTTCCAATTATCAGCTTCTACCAATTTAAGATATATTTTTCTTCACCAGCATTTATAAACCACCAAGCAAACCAGCAAAACAGCATTTATATTTATTCTTCTCTTCCATATACCAATATCCAATTATTATAAGTTGATTTATACTAGTCTCCAATCATAATATAATTTTAATTTCTTCCAATATACTTTTTTTAATTATATTAAACAATTGGACTATTTGTAACTGATTCACTGACTCCAACTAACTTTCATATTTCTTACTAAACTTTTCTGACTGACTTCTTGAAAATTCTGAACAATTTACTTCACTAACTAAATGTGTCTACTAACTTTCATAATAAACTGGCCTCATAGTAACTGTAACTCATAACTGATCCATTCTAATCCAAATCACCGGGTATTTATATCTTTTTTTCTGTTCTAGAATCATCTGGCAATAAATCATGTTCGATTTAGTTCTATTTCTTCTATATGGATGTTCTCGAAAACAATATCTGTTCGATCCACCAACATAATCATTATTCCAGAATGTTATAACATAAACAGAGGTCAAATTTTGCATTCTGGAGAATTCATTAATGTTCTATTGATAATTTTGTTGACATTTAGGCTTTTCAGATCAGAATAAACATTTAAATCATTAAATATATATAAATTAAACATTTTAAACTAACATTATTATTATAACCCCACTTTATATTCCTAAAAATTCCTAATTTCTGTCAGTCACTTACTGTATAGTTGGTTGCCTATGCACATGGCTCACTTAAATATATTTACAACATTAAAATACAACTTTTTACAATAATTATATGCTAATTTCTTAAAAATGCCCTCACATAAATAATATTTTTATAAAATTCTCTAGTATATAACTTATTAAAATACCAACTACTTTTAATATCTAATATTATGTAGTATATAACTTATAAATTATTTTTTATAAACAATATCATTTCAACACCCCAAAATTAAATTTAAAATAAACAATTTACTTATTATTTTTTTAAATATTAATTTTCTTATCCACATACCTTAGTAATTATAATAAATAAAATAATTTAATTTCCTATTTTAATTGTTCTATCAAATACATCCCTGTTCGCTGTCTATGTCAAAGCAGAGAACAACGGAGCACAGTTCGGCTATTCTATGGTCAAACTGTCATGTCAAATAAAGTTTGTGTGTTGTTTTATTGTGTTTACATTTTACAATGGATGTTAAGATACAAATCTAGGAATTATTTCCATTCAACAGGCTTTCATCCATATAAATTGGTAAGTTTTATACTTTATTATATTAGAAAGACATTTATTTATAGAATCAATTTTGTATCTAACCCCAAATTATGATTTTTAGGGTACAAAATAATTTCCATATGTATCAGACAATAAATATGATGTCAAATTGAATCAAAATAATGAAATCTACCATCTATTTAACAAATCAAGTCTATTGAATAAAATGGATATATCAGTAAGCTGTTAGTGTTAAGTTTATAACCTAGATATATCATTACTTTTTGAAAAATTGTACATTTTTCTTGATTTATTTTAAGTCCAACTTTGTCTAATCTATTTATTATAATTTTTAGGTGTTTCTCATGATCTTCAGCAGTTTTAGAAAAAATTAATATATCATCAATGTAGTGAATTACAAAATGTTCATATTGATCCAAAATATCATGAAGACATCTACATAGAGCACTGCAAGATGATTGAAGTCCAAATGGTACTACTTTGAATTGATATACTACTCCATCTATCTGAAATCCTGTATACTGTCTACTTTTTCTTTCTAGAGGTATTAACCAAAAACTATGCTGTAAATCGATTTTAGTGAAAAATGACATTCCTGTAATTCTTCCTAGTATTCCATCTTCTAACATATTATTAATCGTTCTGTTTACTTCTTCTCTGTATTTATATGGTATTGTGTATGATTTTGTTTTAAAATCTTTTTCTTCTTTAACTTTTATACTATGGATATCACTTTGTGCAATTCTATTTTCTTTATTGACAAGTCCCTTGTGTTGCTGCAATATGGAAATGACTATTGATTTATATTCTTCAGGGCAATTTAAAACTTTTATCATATCTTCTTCTTTACAAATAAAATTATTCTTCATTATGTACTCATTATTCCTTGCTTCCAATTTTACGCACTCCGCCTCGTAGGCATCCATTTGCTTAAAATTTCCATTCCTTAAATATTCACTACAATAATTATTCTTTACATTCTTTTGGGACATTTCCCTATCATCAAAATACATTTCTTCTTCATAAACATCATTATTTTCTTTTAATAATATCCTATCAACTCTTATTCCTTCTTCCACCTCATCTTTCTGCATAAATTTAATTATTTGCCCTTCCAAAGTTACCATTTTTTCTTCAAAATCTATCTTTACTTTCTTCTTTTCCAATTCATCATTTCCCATTAATATATCAACACATAAATCCTTGACAATAAATCCTTGCATATTAATTTCTTTATTAAGAATATTAATTTTAAAATTGGCTAGTTTATCAATTTCACCCAACTTCTTATTATTTGCACCAACAATTTTAATTTTTGGAATCTTTATTCTATCTGATAGTTTTAATGTATTAAAAAAAAATTCTCCGAGACTAAAGTACTTTCTGAACCAGTATCTATCATAATTTTAATCATTTTATTTTTGGCCAAAGCATTTATATAAATTAAATTAATAGATTCAATAATTTTCTCTTCATCTAAAGAAATAAATTCAGAAGGTTTTTCATAATAGCAATGGCCTAACTTGTAATTCAGAAAGTTTACTGCACAAAATTTTGATTATTAGAATTGTCAGATTGTATCTGACTACTTGGATCTGACGTCCTATGTCTTTCCCTACTATGACTTCTACTCACATTTTCTTGCCTTGTACTATTTCGTTCCCTGTCTTCGCAGCTCCTATTCCTTTGTACACAATTTACCTGTCTGTTATAGTTAGGTCGCTCTGTATTTCTTCGATTATTAAAATCTTGTCTATTATTATTAGTACTGTTATTAAAATGTTGTCTATTATAATTACTGTTATTATTAAAATTTTGTAAATTATTACCATATCTATAATTATTATATGATTGTCTATATTGTTGATTATCATTTTTATTATATTGAAAGTTATTGTTTTTTCTGTTGTTATTATTACTTGTCATATTGCCTCTTTGTATTCTTTGAATAAAATTAATAAAACTATCTATTGTTTGAATATTTTGTACAGTTACGGTTTGCACAACATCAGCATCAAAATGTCTAGATACATTTAAGACTGTTTCATCCTCTCTAAGTGGTGGTTCTAAATATTTTGCAACTGTTATCAGTTTCAATGCATAATCTACCATATTTGATTTTAAATTTTGATTATACTTTCCAAAATATAGAATTTCTCTAAACTTGGCTTGCTCTAGTTCACCCCAATAATAATTTAAAAATTTATTTTCAAATGTTTGAAAATTATCTAAATCATTTTCAATACTAGCAAACCAAGTTGCTGCATTGTCATTTAATGTCACTCTAATATAATCTTTAATATCATTAATATTATTCACAAATCTTAATTTATGTTTTAAACTATTTATGTATACTCTAGGATGCAAATTTTTTATATTACCAGAGAATTTAATCCCAGTCTCATTTGTTAAATTTAAGTAGGGTTTCCCTATGTCTCTCATTTGTGAAATATCATCTATTCTCTGTTCCACATTTCTTATTTGATTACTATTTATTTGGATATTTTGTTGTATATCGTCTAATTTTTCTTCTGTGTTTCTCCTGTCTTCGTTAATTTTTACTTCTAAGTTACATTTCTGCAACTCTATTTTCTGTTCTATATCTATCTTATTATCTTGAATAATCCTCTTTACTTCTGTCCTCTCATTTTTTATCCTTTTCTTGTAGTCATGCTGTATATTTTTTATTTCATTTGCTACTTTCTTCTCTGCAGCTTCAAGTTTTTTATCCATTTGTTTTTTCATTTGTTTTACAATTTTATTATTATTATCTTCTATTTTCTTTTCTAATTTTCTATAATTCTCTTCCAATTTTTGTTCCATTTTTTTCATGTCTGCTTTGACTGCTTTTGAATTCTCTTCCATTTTTTTCGTATTCTCTTCCATTTTCTGTTCCATTTTTTTCATGTCTTCTTTGATTTCTTTTGAATTCTTTTCCATTTTTTTTGGTATTCTCTTCCATTTTCTGTTCCATTTTTTTCATGTCTTCTTTGATTTCTTTTGAATTCTCTTCCATTGTCTTGTTCATCTGCATCATTAATGACATCAAAGCTGCCATATTGACATTTTACTCTCTTTCTGGATTCATTTCTGCAGTATCTTGTGAAACTTGAACTAAACTCTCCTCTTGTATAGGTTGTGTTTCTACTTCCACATCTTCTTCATTTTTTTTGCTTCTTGTACCTTTCTTTCCTTGAGACATTTTGAGACTTTACTTGTTCAAATATAATTAAAAATAAAATCTATAATTTTTTCTTTCTACTGATAATTAATTTAATTATATGAGAGCACTTATCTTCCCAAACTAATTATTTTAAATAGAGAGCCACCGCGTTGGGTGCCAAATTGTTATGATGTGTTGTTTGTTTGAGTGATGAGCAATGAGTATTTTAATAATATAGGGTTTTTATCGCGGTTCTCAAAGAATTAGTTTGTAAGTACTTTTTTAAATTATCTTTATTATAACTATTATGAAACACACATATATATCTAACCTAGCCAATGTAAATTTAAAATAAACTATCTTTAAATTGATATCTTATAAAACTAATTAAATTCTATAAACAATATAAAATTTAAACAAACTATCTTCAAAATTGAAATTGTTATGACACTAACTAAATTATATTAACAAAATTTTGTACCTTTCCTTCACTGAATGCCTAAATGAACTGTTTTCCACTATATAGATTCTAATCACCACTGAATGTCTTCGTACTTCGGTTATCCTTGTTTTTGTGAAATTACTTTTTCCAATTATCAGCTTCTACCAATTTAAGATATATTTTTCTTCACCAGCATTTATAAACCACCAAGCAAACCAGCAAAACAGCATTTATATTTATTCTTCTCTTCCATATACCAATATCCAATTATTATAAGTTGATTTATACTAATCTCCAATCATAATATAATTTTAATTTCTTCCAATATACTTTTTTTAATTATATTAAACAGTTGGACTATTTGTAACTGATTCACTGACTCCAACTAACTTTCATATTTCTTACTAAACTTTTCTGACTGACTTCTTGAAAATTCTGAACAATTTACTTCACTAACTAAATGTGTCTACTAACTTTCATAATAAACTGGCCTCATAGTAACTGTAACTCATAACTGATCCATTCTAATCCAAATCACCGGGTATTTATATCTTTTTTTCTATTCTAGAATCATCTGGCAATAAATCATGTTCGATTTAGTTCTATTTCTTCTATATGGATGTTCTCGAAAACAATATCTGTTCGATCCACCAACATAATCATTATTCCAGAATGTTCCAACATAAACAGAGGTCAAATTCTGCATTCTGGAGAATTCATTAATGTTCTATTGATAATTTTGTTGACATTTAGGCTTTTCAGATCAGAATAAACATTTAAATCATTAAATATATATAAATTAAACATTTTAAACTAACATTATTATTATAACCCCACTTTATATTCCTAAAAATTCTTAATTTCTGTCAGTCACTTACTGTATAGTTGGTTGCCTATGCACATGGCTCACTTAAATATATTTACAACATTAAAATACAACTTTTTACAATAATTATATGCTAATTTCTTAAAAATGCCCTCACATAAATAATATTTTTATAAAATTCTCTAGTATATAACTTATTAAAATACCAACTACTTTTAATATCTAATATTATGTAGTATATAACTTATAAATTATTTTTTATAAACAATATCATTTCAATATATATATATATATATATATATATATATATATATATATATATATATATATATATATATATATATATTGTTATGATGTGTTTTTTGTTTGAATGATGAGCAATGAGTATTTTTAATAATATAGGGTTTTTATCGCGGTTCTCAAAGAATTAGCTTGTAAGTACTTTTTTAAATTATCTTTATTATAACTATTATGAAACACACATATATATCTAACTTAGCCAATGTAAATTTAAAATAAACTATCTTTAAATTGATATTCTTATAAAACTAATTAAATTCTATAGACAATCTACAATTTAAACAAAACTATCTTCAAAATTGAAATTGTTATGACACTAACTAAATTATATTAACAAAATTTTGTACCTTTCTTTCACTGAATGCCTAAATGAACTGTTTTCCACTAAGTATATAGATTCTAATCACCACTGAATGTCTTCGTACTTCAGTTATCCTTGTTTTTTTTTGAAATTACTTTTTCCAATTATCAGCTTCTACCAATTTAAGATATAGTTTTCTTCACCAGCATTTATACACCACCAACCAAACCAGCAAACAGCATTTATATTTATTCTTCTTTTCAATATACCAATATCCAATTATTATAAGTTGATTTATACTAATCTCCAACCATAATATAATTTAATTTCTTCCAATATACCTTTTTTTTATCTTCAATAATTATTTGTGTATAATTATAAATGTGCATTAAATTATATGCATAATTTTTAATCTTCATTTACCTTACTATATTAAACTATTGGACTATTTGTACTTGATTTACTGACTCCAACTAACTTTCATAATAAACTGGCCTGACTTCTGACTAAAAACTTCCTAAAAACTGCCATCTTGAATCCAAATCACGGGTATTTATATCTTTTGGATTTCTAGAACCATCTGGTAAGAGATCATGTTCCAATTTTGTTCTATTTAATACATGTCTGAATTTTCTGGAACAAACCATTTCGCAAACATGGCCATCTCCGTTGATCCAGAGAATTCCATTCTTTTCTATTAATAATTTTGTTTACATTTAGGCTTTTCAGATCAGAATAAACATTCAAATTAGTAACTAACACTCTAATTTAATAAAATACACAATTCAAACAATATATTATTATAATAACCCCACTTTGTATTCGTATTATGATTAATTTCTATCTGTCAAAATTCGAGAGTATTTTTGGTTGCCTAGGCACATGGCTCACTTAAATCTATCTACCACATTATAATTACTAAAATACAACTTTTTACAATTATTATATGCTAATTTCTTAAAATGCCCTCACATAAATATATTTTTATAAATTTCTCTAGTATATAACTTATTTAAAACAACCAAATATCTAATATTATGTAGTATATAACTTATAAATTATTTTCTATAAACCCTAATCGTATCAATACCCCAAAATAATATTTAAAATAAATATTTTACTTATTATTTTTTTAAATATTAATTTTCTCATACCTTATTAAATTTAATAAATCAATTTTTTTTTATTTAAAATGTGTTAAATACATCCCTGTTCGCTGTCTATGTCAAAACAGAGAACAACGGAGCACAGTTCGGCTATTCTATGGTCAAACTGTCATGTCAAATGGAGCAATGGATGCGATATCAGAGAATAAAATATAACCTTAATTAAAAATATAATAGATATGGTGTTCTGTTTATTTATAGACAAAATCTAGGAATTATTTCCATTCAAAATAACTTCATCAATATAAATTGGTAAGTTTTTCCACTTTATTATATTAGAAAGACATTTTTATAGCAATTATAGTATCTAACCCCAAATTATGATTTTTAGGGTATCAAACAATTTCCATATGTACAAAATTCAACAAGTATGATGTCAAATTTATTCACAACAAAGAAATCTACCATCTATCTATGAAATGGATCTATCAGTAAGTTATTAGTGTTATTATATTTGTGTTAAAGGTATAGAAATCATTATTCAATCTCTTCATGATATTGAAAAATGTCGTTGATATGAAATATGCCTCTTAGTCTGTTCTCTGCATCTATTAACACATAACTATTTAGTCCATTCTGATTTTCAATTGTATATGGACCTTCAAACATTGGTTGTAATTTCTTACAACGGTTTTCTTTAACATTACTTTTTCTAAGTGAACGAATTAACACTAGGTCTCCTTTTTGAAATGTGATTGGTTTTTTTATATTTCGATTTTGTCTTCTGATATATTTTTCAGCTTTCCTCCTAATTCGGTTATTCACTTTCTGCATTACTTGTTCTAACATATCCTGATTATATTCACTAATCCACTTTCTGTTTCCTATATGGCCAAACATTAAATATTCTGGTACTTCCTCTGTATTCAAATTATGTGTATTATTTAAAAAATATTCTACTTGTGATATATGTTGCTGCCAAGTTTCATGTTGGTTTTGGCACAGTATCCTTAAATATTTTATAACTTCTTTAATATATCTTTCTGCAGGATTTGCCTGAGGATGTCTGATACTTGTAAAATGAATGTTGATTCCCTTTTTCTCACAAAATGTCCGAAATTTTTGGTTGTTAAAATATGTAGCATTATCTATTATGCAATTTCTAAATGGTCCTATTTCTTCGAAAAATTGATTAATATATAATTTTAATGTTTTAACATTTGTTCTAGAGCAGGGATATAGTTTAATAAATTTTGTATATAAATCAACTATCACTAGTATATGCTTTTTTCCTGTTGGACTGAGAACTAAATTTGAAATAAAATCCATGGAAACTGTATTTAGTTTTTCATATACAACATTAGATTTGTATGTGTTCTGGTTTTTGAAATTCTTTTCTTTGTTTAGTTGACATATTGGGCATTGGTTAGTAATTTCTTTTGCTATACTTATGTCATTCTTTGCAAAATAATTGTCCCTAAATAGCATCCATAGCTTTCTTGAAACAATATGCATATAATTGTTATGTAAATTTTTCAATATTTTCTTTGCTAAAGTTCTAGTTATTACATATACTTCTATGCCATTTATTATTTTATAATATACTCCATCTTTCCTAAGGACTTTTTGTTTTTCACTCAAATTGATCTGATCTCTTATAATTTCTTCTTTAGAATATAATCCAGTACTTTCTACTAATTGATTTAATCCAATTTTTATTGTTCTCTGCCCTTTTTGTGATGTATTTTCTAACCTTGATAAAGCATCTGCCACTATATTGAATTTTCCAGAAATGTATTTGATTTCAAAGCAGTATTCACTAAGTATTAGACTCCACCGATGTATTCTACTGTTTCCATATTTGTTATTTAATATAGACGTTAAAGCTTGGTGATCTGTTTCTATTGTAAATTCATTACCCAACAAATAAAATCTTAATTTTGTGACACAGTGTATTATACTTGCTAGTTCTAATTCTGAAACTGAGTAACCCTTTTCATGTGGCTTTGTAATTCTTGAAATGAATTGTATTGGGTATTCGACCCCATCATGTATTTGTAATAATACCCCTGATAATCTCTCTATTGATGCATCTGTTCTTAATATGAATGGCTGTGTGTAGTCAGGATAGTATATTTTTAAATTTGACAGAAAAATGTTTTTAATTTCTTGGAATGCTAGATCTCTTCTCTGATCCCATCTCCATTTTACACCTTTTCTCAGTAGTTCAAGTAATGGAATTTCTTTTATACTTAGATCTGGTATCATCCTTTTATAATAATTAATTATTCCAATAAATCCTCTTAAAGTTCTTAAATTGTGTGGTGTTTTATATTCCTGAATGACTTGTGTCCGTTCTGGATCCATTTCGATTCCCTTAGTGTTAAGTTTATAACCTAGATATATGACTTCTTTTTGAAAAAATGTACATTTTTCTTGATTTATTTTTAGTCCAACTTTGTCTAATCTATTTATTATAATTTTTAGGTGTTTCTCATGATCTTCAGCCGTTTTAGAAAAAATTAATATATCATCAATGTAGTGAATTACAAAATGTTCATATTGATCCAAAATATCATGAAGACATCTACATAGAGCACTGCAAGATGATTGAAGTCCAAATGGTACTACTTTGAATTGATATACTACTCCATCTATCTGAAATCCTGTATACTGTCTACTTTTTCTTTCTAGAGGTATTAACCAGAAACTATGCTGTAAATCGATTTTAGTGAAAAATGACATTCCTGTAATTCTTCCTAATATTCCATCTATACTCATTGGTGCTTCAAATTGCTTTTCAGTAATCTTGTTAATATTCCTTGCATCCAAACATAACCTGATTTCACCTGATATTTTTCGTACTACTACTATGGGGTTAATAAAACGTGTGTCTGCCTTCTCAATGATCCCATCTTCTAACATATTATTAATTGTTTTGTTTACTTCTTCTCTGTATTTATATGGTATTGGGTATGATTTTGTTTTAAAATCTTTTTCTTCTTTAACTTTTATACTATGGATATAATTTTGTGCAATTCTATTTTCTTTATTGACAAGTCCCCTGTGTTGCTGCAATATGGAAATGACTATTGATTTATATTCTTCAGGGCAGTTTAAAACTTTCATTATATCTTCTTCTTTACAAATAAAATTATTCTTTATTATGTACTCATTATTCCTTGCTTCCAATTTTACGCACTCCGCCTCGTAGGCATCCATCTGCTTAAAATTTCCATTCCTTAAATATTCACTACAATAATTATTCTTTACATTCTTCTGGGACATTTCCCTATCATCAAAATACATTTCTTCTTCATAAACATCATTATTTTCTTTTAATAATATCCTATCAACTCTTATTCCTTCTTCTACCTCATCTTTCTGCATAAATTTAATTATTTGCCCTTCCAAAGTTACCATTTTTTCTTCAAAATCTATCTTTACTTTCTTCTTTTCCAATTCATCATTTCCCATTAATATATCAACACATAAATCCTTGACAATAAATCCTTGCATATTAATTTCTTTATTAAGAATATTAATTTTAAAATTGGCTAGTTTATCAATTTCACCCAACTTCTTATTATTTGCACCAATAATTTTAATTTTTGGAATCTTTATTATATCTGATAGTTTTAATGTATTAAAAATAAAATTCTCCGAGACTAAAGTACTTTCTGAACCAGTATCTATCATAATCTTAATCATTTTATTTTTGGCCAAAGCATTTATATAAATTAAATTAATAGATTCAATAATTTTCTCTTCATCTAAAGAAATAAATTCAGAAGGTTTTTCATAATAGCAATGGCCTAACTTGTAATTCAGAAAGTTTACTGCACAAAATTTTGATTATTAGAATTGTCAGATTGTATCTGACCACTTGGATCTGATGTCCTATGTCTTTCCCTACTATGACTTCTACTCACATTTTCTTGCCTTGTACGATTTCGTTCCCTGTCTTCGCAGCTCCTATTCCTTCGAACACAATTTACCTGTCTGTTATAGTTAGGTCGTTCTGTATTTCTTCTATTGTTAAAATCTTGTCTATTATTATTAGTACTGTTATTAAAATGTTGTCTATTATAATTAGTATTATTATTAAAATTTTGTCTATTATAACTAGTATTATTATTAAAGTTCTGTCTATTTGGATTAGTGTTAGTATTATTAAAATTTTGTAAATTATCACCATACCTAGTATTATTGTTATATGATTGTCTATATTGTTGATTATCATTTTTATTATATTGAAAAGTATTGTTGTTTTTTCTGTTGTTATTATTACTTGTCATATTGCCTCTTTGTATTCTTTGAATAAAATTAATAAAACTATCTATTGTTTGAATATTTTGTACAGTTACGGTTTGCACAACATCAGCATCAAAATGTCTAGATACATTTAAGACTGTTTCATCCTCTCTAAGTGGTGGTTCTAAATATTTTGCAACTGTTATCAATTTCAATGCATATTTCAATGCAAAATTTATTTTCAAATGTTTGAAAGTTATCTAAATCATTTTCAATACTAGCAAACCAAGTTGCTGCATTGTCATTTAATGTCATTCTAATATAATCTTTAATATCATTAATATTATTCACAAATCTTAATTTATGTTTTAAACTATTTATGTATACTCTAGGATGCAAATTTTTTATATTACCAGAGAATTTAATCCCAGTCTCATTTGTTAAATTTAAGTAAGGTCTCCCTATGTCTCTCATTTGTGAAATATCATCTATTCTCTGTTCCACATTTCTTATTTGATTACTATTTATTTGGATATTTTGTTGTATATCGTCTAATTTTTCTTCTGTGTTTCTCCTGTCTTCATTAATTTTTACTTCTAAGTTACATTTCTCCAACTCTATTTTCTGTTCTATATCTATTTTATTATCTTGAATAATCCTCTTTACTTCTGTCCTCTCATTTTCTATCCTTTTCTTGTAGTCATTCCGTATACTTTTTATTTCATTTGCTACTTTTTTCTCTGCAGTTTGAAGTTTTTTATCCATTTGTTTTTCTATTTGCTTTACAATTTTATTATTATTATCTTCTATTTTCTTTTCTAATTTTCTATAATTCTCTTCCAATTTCTGTTCCATTTTTTTCATGTCCTCTTTGACTTCTTTTGAATTCTCTTCCATTTTTTTCGTATTCTCTTCCATTTTCTGTTCTATTTTTTTTATGTCTTCTTTGACTTCTTTTGAATTCTCTTCCATTTTTTTCGTATTCTCTTCCATTGTCTTGTTCATCTGCATCATTAATGACATCAAAGCTGCCATATTGACATTTTCCTCTCTTTCTGGATTCATTTCTGCAGTATCTTGTGGAACTTGAACTAAACTCTCCTCTTGTATAGGTTGTGTTTCTACTTCCACATCTTCTTCATTCTTTTTGCTTCTTGTACCTTTCTTTCCTTGAGACATTTTGAGACTTTACTTGTTCAAATATAATTAAAAATAAAATCTATAATTTTTTCTTTCTACTGATAATTAATTTAATTATATGAGAGCACTTATCTTCCCAAACTAATTCTTTTAAATAGAGAGCCACCGCGTTGGGTGCCAAATTGTTATGATGTGTTTTTTGTTTGAATGATGAGCAATGAGTATTTTTAATAATATAGGGTTTTTATCGCGGTTCTCAAAGAATTAGCTTGTAAGTAATTTTTAAATTATCTTTATTATAACTATTATGAAACACACATATATATCTAACTTAGCCAATGTAAATTTAAAATAAACTATCTTTAAATTTATATTCTTATAAAACTAATTAAATTCTATAGACAATCTACAATTTAAACAAAACTATCTTCAAAATTGAAATTGTTATGACACTAACTAAATTATATTAACAAAATTTTGTACCTTTCTTTCACTGAATGCCTAAATGAACTGTTTTCCACTAAGTATATAGATTCTAATCACCACTGAATGTCTTCGTACTTCAGTTATCCTTGTTTTTTTTTGAAATTACTTTTTCCAATTATCAGCTTCTACCAATTTAAGATATAGTTTTCTTCACCAGCATTTATACACCACCAACCAAACCAGCAAACAGCATTTATATTTATTCTTCTTTTCAATATACCAATATCCAATTATTATAAGTTGATTTATACTAATCTCCAACCATAATATAATTTAATTTCTTCCAATATACCTTTTTTTATCTTCAATAATTATTTGTGTATAATTATAAATGTGCATTAAATTATATGCATAATTTTTAATCTTCATTTACCTTACTATATTAAACTATTGGACTATTTGTACTTGATTTACTGACTCCAACTAACTTTCATAATAAACTGGCCTGACTTCTGACTAAAAACTTCCTAAAAGCTGCCATCTTGAATCCAAATCACGGGTATTTATATCTTTTGGATTTCTAGAACCATCTGGTAAGAGATCATGTTCCAATTTTGTTCTATTTAATACATGTCTGAATTTTCTGGAACAAACCATTTCGCAAACATGGCCATCTCCGTTGATCCAGAGAATTCCATTCTTTTCTATTAATAATTTTGTTTACATTTAGGCTTTTCAGATCAGAATAAACATTCAAATTAGTAACTAACACTCTAATTTAATAAAATACACAATTCAAACAATATATTATTATAATAACCCCACTTTGTATTCGTATTATGATTAATTTCTATCTGTCAAAATTCGAGAGTATTTTTGGTTGCCTAGGCACATGGCTCACTTAAATCTATCTACCACATTATAATTACTAAAATACAACTTTTTACAATTATTATATGCTAATTTCTTAAAATGCCCTCACATAAATATATTTTTATAAATTTCTCTAGTATATAACTTATTTAAAACAACCAAATATCTAATATTATGTAGTATATAATTTATAAATTATTTTCTATAAACCCTAATCGTATCAATATATATATATATATATATATATATATATATATATATATATATATATATATATATATATATATAATATATATATATATATATATATAATATATATATATATATATATATATATATATATATATATATATATATATATATATATATATATATGTTGAAATGATTTCAATATGTTAAAAAGGATACAACTTAAATGGATTTTTATATGAGTTTGTTGTTCATGAATTTCATGAAGCCATCACAATGTGGGTTCGACTCTGAAATAAAAGAGAGAAAAAGATTAGTAAATTGTTAAATAAATTAATTTTGACTTACCTGGTATAGTGTTAATAATTTCTGAATAGTATAGTTGCCTAGTGTATAGGTGAATCGTCTAAACCTTAAAAAGAACAAAAAAAGAAGAATTCTTAAAAAAATTTAAACAGAAATTTTAAAAAAACGTCAGAAAATAAACTGCCAAGCAAGTCTGTGGGAGCTAAATTAATAGGGGTTTTGTTAAATAAGAAATTACAATGATGTGGAGATGAAAAGAATAAATTGTATTAGCATTGTAATAGAATAAGTTTTATATCTGAACATTTTTTTTTATAAATTCCCAAATTAGATGTGATTAAAGTGATTATGAGAAATTACTGTGGATTGAGAAATGTGTCAGAACAGGACAGTTTTATGGTTTAAAAAAAATAGAAGACGAAAAGAAAAAGAACGTTGGTTGCTGTCAGCAAAAGATAATAGGTTTTTTTGGGGAGGCCGACGAGGATTTTTCGACGAAGGGGAGCTCTTAAACTGTGGAATAGGTCGGGAGTTTTTTTTAACTCGTCTAATTAGAATTTTAGTTTTTCCACAGTTTCCACAGCAGAGATATCCAGAATTTGTTCCAGAGAGTAAGAGAAACAATTTGACTTATAAATTATTATTGGAGTACAGAAATGTCATTTAAATTGAGAAAATTAAAATTCATGGATTAACATTTAAAATTAGTTGCTATCGATTTTGTCAGTAATTTAGCCATAAGTGAACAGGGTTGCAAAAATATTTTTATAATGATTGACATACATATAAAATTTGTAAAGTTATATCCCAGCGAAAGGACAAATGTAAAAACCGTAAAATGCTATCTAGAAAAATACATAGAGGAAGTACGTACTCCAGAAACAATTATCTTAGATCATGCCACATATTTTGAAAGTCCAAGATTAAAAAGAGTTTGTGAAGAAAAGAAAATCCAATTAAATTTCATTAGTATCAGAAGACCCGCATCTAATCCTGCAGAAAGATACGTCAAAGAGGTGGTAAAATTCTTAAGAATTTTGTGTGCTAGACAACATTATTTATGGCAGGAAAATTTGCCACAAGTTGAAAGATTTTTAAATGAGACACCACATGGAATCACCAAACAATGCCCATATTTCCTAATGTCTGGAAAGTATCCAGAAAGACCCTGTGAAATCAGTAATACAGGGGACATTCAAGAAGTAATGAAGAAGGTGAACCAAAATTTAATAAGAAATGCTAATCGTTATGTAAATAGAATCAATAAGAAGACAAAGAAAAGAGTTACTTTTGAAAAAGGGGAGAAGGTACTTATCAGGTCACTACAGGTGCCTAAAAGGGATGAAAATCTGTGTGGAAAATTACTTTTGCCATTTGAAGAACCTTATGTCATTAGTACTGAACATGGAGTAAACAGTTATGAACTAAGACATCCAGAAACTAATAAAATTAGAGGGATATTTAATATAGAGGGAATTTATAAGTATTATGAATAAACATACAAGGGTAGGCAATATTATGACACGAATTTGGTATTATAAGATATAAGTTTTGTAAATAGAAGGATAATTAACAGATGTACAGAATAATGATGAATTTATATAAACAAAAAAGGTTGATTTATTTTCAAGTAGATTTATAGGAGTTACTAGTATAAATAAATGAGCAAAGTACTATGGACAAATCGATATTTTGTAGAAATTGGGAAATAGGGAATATTATAATGATAAATAGTATATGCGGAAATAAGATGAAAAATAGAATTATATGAAATATTGAAATATGAAATATAGAGAGTTATATGTAGACATGATGAAATGAATATTATATGCGGATATAAAAAGAATAAATAATAATGCGGCAATGAATAAAGATACTGAAATAGTATATGAAATAGTATATAGGGGAACAATTATAAGAATTTCTACGAAAATAGTACAAGAAATAAATAGTACAGGAAAAGAAGTAAAGAAATTGGGAAAGTACTTGGAAATTTGATTCTGAAGTTGATATAATTAGTGAAAGATTTGTAGATTTTGTTTGGAGAATTCTGTATTTGTCATAGAGTAAATTATAAAAAAAAATATTTAAGAGATATGCTTATTAATAAAAGTCAGTTTATTGTTATGTTAATATTAATAAAATATTTCAGTTTACCGGTAAGAATTTAGATTTAGTAGGTGCTGATAGTTAGCACTGAACAAAATCCAAATTGGGGGGAAGTTGAAATGATTTCAATATGTTAAAAAGGATACAACTTAAATGGATTTTTATATGTGTTTGCTATTCATGAATTTCATGAAGCCATCATAATGTGGATTCGACTCTGAAATAAAAGAGAGAAAAAGATTAGTAAATTGTTAAATAAATTAATTTTGACTTACCTGGTATAGTGTTAATAGTGTTAATAATTTCTGAATAGTATAGTTGCCTAGTGTATAGGTGAATCGTCTAAACCTTAAAAAGAACAAAAAAAAAGAAGAATTCTTAAAAAATATTTAAACATAGAAATTTTAAAAAAACGTCAGAAAATAAACTGTCAAGCAAGTCTGTGGGAGCTAAATTAATAGGGGTTTTGTTAAATAAGAAATTACAATGATGTGGAGATGAAAAGAATAAATTGTATTAGCATTGTAATAGAATAAGTTTTATATCTGAACATTTTTTTTATAAATTCCCAAATTAGATGTGATTAAAGTGATTATGAGAAATTAATGTGGATTGACAAATGTGTCAGAACAGGGCCCTGATTCTATTTCATTTCGATGTCGAAATTTAAAAGCGACTAGGCCATGACAGTCGCAATCGCTAGCGATTCTCATTTATTTCGATTGTAGTTAAAACTGGGGATATTTACTTTATCATTTTGACACTGCTGAAAATTTGGGTTGGCCCTGTTGTTTATTGGCTGCACTACGCTTGTTGAATGTTTGTTTTGTTTACGTCACGTGAACGTATTTTTTTTCTTGTTTGAGTTGTTAAATTATAAATATTGGCCATTCTCAATTATATTTTGAATTGAAAGAAAAGATGGCAAGAAAAAAAGGCGATGTGGGAGATCCTTAAGTTATAACCACTAAGATTTGACTTAGTGGTTATATTCTAATATATTTTTAAATTTACTGCAGCTTAGTAATACTAACCCTAAACATTTTGGGTATCCTAGAGGCATAAACACCTTATTCCAAATATGGTTCTAATACCCTTATTAAATAATTTGCAGCTTGTTTATTAATCCGGAATTGCTGCCTAAATTGAGCATCACTTAGTGAAAAAGAATTTTGAGTATCCCGTAACATTCTTCTTATCCTCCGTTATTAACGTCGGATATCTAACCTCTCTAATTCCTCCAAAACTAGCAAATGTCCGTAAAACACAGCCATATTGATACTTTTTGCCTCAGTTTTCCTTGCAAGGATCAAAACACCGCCTACTTAAACTGAACCTAAGTTCACTTCTCCCAGTCCAGTCAGTCATGTCAGATTAATTTCGACTCGAAATGAAATTTCAACCACTTTCTTGAAGTTAAAATTAATTTCGATAAGTCGAAAACTAGTGACGTCGTTTGGTTAGTTCAGCTGAAATCCACAAGGTTCGCAAAGTCGCATTTCGACGTCGCCATATTAATTTCGACATGTTTTGAGTCGAAATCTCAATTAGAATCAGGACCCAGGACAGTTTTATGGTTTAAAAAAAAATAGAAGACGAAAAGAAAGAGAACGTTGGTTGCTGTCAGCAACGGATAATAGGTTTTTTTGGGGAGGCCGACGAGGATTTTTCGACGAAGGAGAGGCCTGAAACTGTGGAATAGGTCGGGAGTTTTTTTTAACTCGTCTAATTAGAATTTTAGTTTTTCCACAGTTTCCACAGCAGAGATATCCAGAATTTGTTCCAGAGAGTAAAAGAAACAATTTGACTTATAAATTATTATTTGAGTACAGAAATGTCATTTAAATTGAGAAAATTAAAATTCATGGATTAACATAATTGCGATAGGCCTTAAAAAAATTGAAAATATTAATGATCATTAAATTAAAAATAGAATAGTACGTACCTTAACTTCAGAAGAGAGGATTGATATTCAGTTTCACCGATTATTTTGCGAGTAGTTAGTTTTCTTTAAATAAATCAGAACTGTTTTAAAGTGAGGTTGGATAATAATTTTGGGGATCATTTGAAATTTTGATTATATTTGAATGCAAGTTAAAAGTCAGCGGAATAAAGTGTTCATTTTCTTTTTCTTTATAGTTCATTTAAACACTTTATAAAGTTGCAATATTTATTTAGTTTTTAGGTACTTGTAGAGAGTCTCCACATTTTGTAATAAATTTTTATTGTCACGACACTAAACCACATTAAGATTTATACGATTCCTATTTTTGTAAATTTTTAAAGGCAACATAAGTTGCAACACGAATTTTATTGTTTATATTAAATTTGTTCTATATTAATAAATAACGTGCTTCATTTGGGTTCATTTATTGAAAGTCTAAAGTAAATTTTGGTTTAATTTCTTTTTGAACTCTACCAGGAGACTACAGAGTCGACGTCACACAGTGACAGATTGCTTAGAACACGTAATTGAGCTAGCTGAGGTATATATTAAATTAAACAACGAACCACATATTTTAAAAATTACAACATTTATTATAAATAAAAATAAAATTAATAAAATACAACTTTTTCAATATATATATATATATATATATATATATATATATATATATATATATATATATATATATATATATATATATATATATATATATATATATATATATATATATATATATATATATGTATATAAACATTTTAAAAGCGAAGTTTCTGTACTGATGTTGTATTCCATTTTTTTCCTATAGTAAAATACTGAGGTGGGCGTCACCAAACTAGTGCCACACCATTGTCACGAGTAGCGTATTGAAATTCTCATAGATCGACTACTCTCGATCAATTAGTTTCTAGTCATTATATATTTGCAGAGAAGTAAAGAAGAGGACGCGGAGGCTTTAATAGGAAAACAAAACAAAAGAAGATGCACATTCCTGAGTAGAGTGGAAGGATCGATAAGCGCCCGAATATACTTAATAAAAAAATATTGTGAATTTGTGAACATGATACACAAAATAATATTTACAAAGAAGACATTTAAAACACAAACTATTGCTTTAAAAATTTAGATTATGTCTGAAGATGCATCACAAAAGTCTGCTACTATTTACTGTTAAAATTATTAAATTCAGTTACATGAGTATTTTGTGTCACGCCCTTAGTAGCGGTTATTAGAGACTGTAAAGACAAATTATATAAATAAATAAATATTTATCTGTTTAACTCTATTCTATATAGATTTTTTATTAAAAAATATAAATCAAAGTTCGAGTGTAAGACTTCTGTTTGTTTTATCTAGCTTTTAAGATAAATAATAGAAACAGAACTAAAAAGAGAGCTTAAAGTTAATGCCAAAGATGAAACAAATATCGAGAGAAAACATGTGTAACAAAATGAAGCCGAAGAGTCCGGCCCCGATATCTAGCTGATCATACAGCTTTATATCGGTTCTGACAAATTGTTACTGACTAGTAGTTAAAATTTAAAATATAATCTAATTTTTATACTGTTTGCAACTTAAAGTTAAATGTGACAGTGCACTGAAAATCGTAGAATTCTGTGAGTACAAAACTGCATTATTAATACCCTTAAAATAAGAAGTTTAAAAAGCAAAATATTTTATTGATTTCAATTCAACCTATCGATTATCGACAACAACTTTTTGCGGGTTCTTGCTTCAAACAAGTAATTGGGCTGCAATACAATTTTATTAAGTGGCCAGGTCCGGCTTCAGATCCTCTGAGCCAATGTACGTAAATTCTCAGGGGGAAGATACTTGGGGAAGTAACAAAACCAACAAATGTGGCAATCTCTTAAATAATATCAATAATAATTTAAATTTAGTTTAACTAAACACTGGCAAATCTACTAGTTTAAATTCATACAATGGTACATTTTCTACCATAGATCTCTTTCTATGCATTCTGTCGCTAGCTCCTTTATTATACTGAAACACATTGGGGTATTTACATGATCGAAATCATTTCCCTATCACGATAACCATAAACACTAATGAGAAATCAACTTTTCCAATTCACCAGACATGAATAATAAAGTCAGCTGGCTGGGATTTATATCGAACACTGATAGAAGAACACACAGACAAATCTAATTTAACCAACAACGCAAACCAAAATCTTGAAATATTTAACAACATTATTATTTCTGCAGCAACAATACTTTTTCATACAATAACCAAACGCATTCAAACAAAGAAGATATTCCAGAAATACTAGCAGATATATAAGCACTTAATTCCAATTACAGCCTATTCTTTCCAGAGCACAAAAAACTAACTGAGTTTTCAAATATACAAATCACAGAGAGCGGCTATCAACTAAACAAACCAGTAAGTCTTCAGAAATTAGAATTTTGTTTAAGTGCTAAAAATTCGAGTCCAGGGCCTGATGAGATTTACCATCTTTTCTTACGAAATCTTCCTCTGAATGCAAAACTAATATTGGTTGATATTTTTAACAATATTTTTATTCACTATGACTTTCCTGATCTATGGTCGCAAGCAACTATAATTTCAATCCTTAAAAATATATTACACCAAAAGACGATCCAAATTCCTATCGTTCAATATCACTTACGTGTTGTACCTGCAAACTTTTAGAAGAAATCTTTAACTATCGTCTTAAATGGCACCTCGAAAACAATAACCTAATAAGTATCAGACAAATTGGATTTCGTACGGGTAGATCCACAACAGACAATCTAATAACACTTGAATCAAGTATACATGAATCCTTTCTGTACAACCAAAAACTGATTACCTTATTTTTGATATAAGAAAAGCGTTTGACACAATGTAGAGACATCTTATACTAAAAAAACTTCAAGAATGGGATGTTCAAGGGCATATATTGTCCTTTATTAAAAATTTTCTAGAAATACGAACTTTTCGAGTTAGAACTAATGGATTTACATCTTCCTGACGAGTACTTCAAAACGGCACTCCACAAGGATCTACTCTAAATCCTACTATCTTTCTAATTGCAATAAATAGTATTATATACTAAGTGACATAGAAATCCGAACACCCAGTTTAAATGATTTTATTTCAATAAAATTTGGTGTAATTTATTTATCTTACTAAAAAAAAAAAAAAGGTTTTTTCACCTGTTTTTTTTTTCAAGTAAACTTTTTAAGTTAAAGTTTTTAGCCTTATCAGCTGGAGATTCCGGTTTTTATACTTTTTGTTTTTAAATTCACTAAAAATCTAAAAATGAATATTTCAGCCGCAGTAAAGATCCAAATTTGGCGGATTGTGGTTCTTGACATTCTTTACGATTGGTTACGATGCCTAGAATACGGAGACCTGTACGATTTCGTCAACTTATTGAGTTTGATAGGGGCCGTATAATGGGACTTCGGGAAGCTAGACTTTCTTTTCGGGAAGTTGCAGTTAGAGTGCAAAGAAGTGTAGATACCGTGGTTAGATGTTGTCAAGCATGGCTTCAAAAAGGCTGTACGCAAAGAGCAAGAGGCACTGGACGCCGCCGTAGAACAACAGACCGTGAAGATCGCCGCCTAAGATTATTGGCCTTAAGAGACCGTTTTTCCACTACCAGTTCCATTGCAAATTAATGGTTTGCAGAACACGAAAGACCTATTGGCATGCGAAGTGTGTACCGACGAATGAGAAGTTTTGGCCTGGTTTCATACCGACCACACTGGGTCCTCCCTTTAACTCCAGAATACCGCCGTAATCGCCTTCAGTGGTGCAGAGAACGGTCACCCTGGAATCAGGAATAGAACAGTTTTGTCTTTAGTGAAGAGTTTCGATTTTGTTTAGCCATGCACGATGGTCGAGCGAGGGTTAGAAGATGACGTGGTGAAAGGAGGAATCCACAGTTTTTTGTTGAAAGACATGTTCATCACACTGTTGAAGTTATGGTTTGGGGTGCTATAGCTTATGGTTCCAGGTCACCTTTAATCTTCATCAGAGGTAACATGAACGCGCAGCGTTATATCCAAAAAGTTCTAAAACCTCACTTTTTACCCTATCTTGACACCCTGGCAAATCCAACTTTCCAACAAGATAATGCCCGACCACATGTTGCAAGAGTCACAATAGACTTCTTTCAACATAATGATGTCACATTGTTAGCATGGCCACCAAGATCTCCCGACTTATCCCCAATTGAGCACGTGTGGGATATCATGGGTAGGAGATTGTTCAATTTGCAACGTCGTCCTCAGACTCTACAAGTACTTCGAGAGGAGTTGGTGGTTGCCTGGAATGAGATACCACAAGAGGACATTGACCACTGATCAGAAGCAGGCCTAGGCGCGTTAGAGAATGCGTAACACATCGGGGTGCATCCACACATTATTAAAGGTAAAAGGGCTTTAGAGCAATGCAATCATTTTGAAATTTGAATCATTTACTTATTATGCTTCATTTAGTACTTATACAAAATTTTATTAAAATAAAATCATTTAAACTGGGTGTTCGGATTTCTCTGTCACTTAGTATACATCAAATAAAATTACCTGTATTTGCTAGCCTATAAGCAGATGACTTAGTCATTTATCTAAACACAAACAATGTAACTCTGGGAACAAATATACTGCAAACTACCCTACACACAATTGAAAGCTGGTCGCAAAACACGTGTTTTATATTCTCTAGTGAAAAGACACGTTATTTAATTTTTGGTAGAAGAAAAAATTATCCTAATGTTCAATTAACACTAAATGGAGTTGTCCTGTAACACGCAGAAGAAATAAATTTCTTAAGAGATTCTTTTGAACGTAACTTAAACTGGGAAAGCCACATAAACAATCTGCAATGTTCTTGCCAATCCAGAACTAATCTACTAAAAATGCTATAAAATACCTCTTGGGGGGAAGATACAACAACCTTACTTACTCTATACAGATCACTAATACGAAGTAAACTAGACTAAGGCTGTTTATGCTAGGATACTGCTAACAAAACATCTTTAAAAAAACTTGACTACATTCAAATTATATGCTTGAGATTAGTTTTAGGTGCTACAAGAACTACACCAGTAAGTAGCTTACAAGATCTGGCTAATGAACTGCCCTTAAGCCAATGAAGGCAACTCCTATCACTAAATTACGTTGACAGAATATCAGCAAACAAAAGCAACGTAACCTACTCAACATTACTTTGCAGAACAAATATATCGTCCGATCTTTACAGAAACATTGCAATAAAAAAAACTACAATTTCCTGAGCGAATAAAACGTATTGGTGTTAATTTAGAACAGTTCAGTCTCACTATGCCTATTCATGTAAATTTTTTCCCTGGATAATTAAATTTCCAAACATAGACACGTCTCTAAAAGAACTGCCGAAACATTCCACACATCCTTTTCTTATACAGCAAGCTTATAAAAATGTAATATCCAAATAACCAATAACCCATCAAATCTTCACTGATGCTTCCAAATGTGATGAAAGACATGCTGCAGCCTACATCCACGAAAACGTCAAGTCTACCGTACGAATCACAACAAATTGTTGTATATATACCGGAGAACTTACGGCAATTCACCAGGCCATGAAAAAATGTGGTTTTATCAATGAAAGCAAATTTGTTATCATCACCGATTCAATAAGCGCATTACTTGGAATAACACAGCTATATACAACTCACGCCATACATCTTAAAATCAAAGAAGTTATCTTATCTACAGACAACAAAAAGATATTTCCTTCATCTGGGTACCTTCCCATATGGAAATAATTGGTAATGAGGAAGTGGACTCTCTGGCAAGTAATGCAACAACCGACCAAAGTATTGCAATTATAAATCGAATGCCTTGGACTGATCACAAAGTAAATATCAAAGCCCACATATACAGAGCATGGTAAACTACTTGGGATCACTCTGCCAACAAACTCAAGGAATGTCTAAGACAAGTAGGAACCAAACTGGTTTTACCAAGTAATAGAAAAGACCAAGTCATCATCAACCTACTCCGAATAGGACATACTTCCTTACCGACAAGCATATCTTCAACCAGGAGGTTGCTCCGATAGGTACCAAGTGCAACACTCGGTTGTCAGTGAAACATTTAATTGTGTATCCAGTGTACCAGAACAAAAGAATCGCGTGACAATTTAAAAAATGTACTAACGCCAAACTTACAGTCTTTATTAAGTTATCTTAAAATGATTAAACTATATGTCAGATTGTAAAAAAAAATAATTTTCTTTTATCTAACAATATTTATCTTACTGTTTGTGTATGTCTCCCCCATATAAAAAAAAACTCTAAAATACTCTAAAACTAAAATTGAAACTATAAAATGAGTAAATAAAATGAATATTGTGCAGCAACATATTCTGAAAACTGATTTTGAGAATTAACTAAAAGAAAAACTTAGCTCAAACTGATGAAAAAAAAAATAAAATTGCTTCAAAAATACTGTTTTGGATCAGATTTTAAATATATTGGCGACAGTACTACAAATAGTTATAAAAAAATTGGAACAGGTTTAAAATAATACCCACAATTTAACAATTAGAGCTACAACTATATTCATTAACCGTTGTTGCACTATCTAAACTACTTGCTATGGAGGAACCCAACCAAATACATGATTGGATTGCCACCTACATGCAACACTGCTCTAACTCGGTTCCATATCTATTCATGTTGCCATATTTGTAGCCAAAAGAGACCAATGCAATTGATTTTTATTTCGTGGTGGATAAATAAACCAATAAATGTTGCAATTTTTCCGACAATTTTCTGGCAAAGGGAGATGACGCAACTGTAGTTGAAATAGGTTAAGACACGAAATAGAAATCAGTTTTCAGGAAGAAGAAATAGCCATAAATTCACACAAAAATAAAAAGTCACCAGGACCAGGCGGAATAACCAACGAACTTCTAAATTACAGCTGAACACCATATAAACATAGTGTTGTAAGTTTCTCACGCCAATAAGAAAATAATTTCAGAATATGTTGTGCACAAATTAACTATTAAAGCTATGGTGACAAATAATCCTTGATTTGCGATATGTGAAGTGCTTTTTACAAGGCATGCAAAAGCAACCGGATTATATACGAGATTACACTGCTTAGCTTATAGAAAAAAATTGGAAATTGGAGTAGAATTTCTGTCTGCAACGAATTTTTCTTTAGTTTAAATGCTGCACGCAGGAACCAACACATTCTAAAAATTGATCTCAAGAAATAACTAATAATAACTAAACTTCAAAAGTACTGTTTTGGATCCATAGCACAATTTTCCGGGTCAAAGAAAAAAAAAATTTAAATATTTGTTCATTACTTAAAATTTTCCACAAAAGAAGTACTTAACATATAGCCCAGTTTGGTTAAAAAAAAATTTTAAGATATAGGTGGGGGTTACTAGATGACGAATAGATAAAAAGGTACTCGTATTTTTACCTTTTATTTTTTTTTAAGGAATGTCCTATAAATGTCAAACGCATGAACCATAAAGAAGAATGCCGTACAAATAATAGGATATGCGGATGATATAACCATATTAACAACATAACAGGGCATTGAAGAAAGTCTTCCAAGAAATATAAAACGAAGCCTAACTGAAAGGACTGGAAATAAGTGAAAATGAAACAAAATATATAAACCTAAGCAAGAAAAAAAAAAGACACAAATGACAAGACTGACAATAGACACACACTATTTCGAAGAGGTTGAAACGGTCAAATATTTGGGAGTACTAGAACAAAAGAAATTAAAGTGTCTAGAATAAAAAAAGTAAACTGTGTAAAGAATAAAGATATGAAAAGTAGAATTCAAGCGGGAAATACAGAGTCTTATAAAAATAAAAAAATATTTAGAGATGAGAAGATAAACCAAAACATAAAAATGAAAATCTCCAAAATGACCACACGACCAAAAGCGGTATGTGCTGCAAAGACATTTACTATAACTGCAAACGAAGAAGGTCAACTGAAAATTTTTAAGTAGAAGATTATGAGAAAAATACTAGGACCGAAGAGTGAAAGCGAAGAGGATGCAAGACAATGGATTAATCACGAAATACAAGAATGAATGAGTCAAGAAAATATAGAATAATAAAAGCACAGAAAACTAGATGGTATAGACACATAATGAGAAGAGCGAAGATCAATCTGATAAGAGATATAATGGATTGGATGCCACTAGGTAAAAAAACCAAAGACAGACCTAAACTGAGATGAAAGACTGGAAGAAGACTTATCATTAAAGTAGGGAGACCCCCTGTTAATAGACTTATTTAAGCTAGCACTAAAAAAAAAATATTAAAAATTAAAAGGTAGCAAAAAACGAGAATTATAATAAACGTACTGTTGAAGCCAAAAAACGTGTAAAGGGGAGACAAGATTCAAAATTATAAAACAGTAGTGAGAACAGGGTTGTATGCATGTGAAAAAAGAAAATTTAGAGATTTGGGAAAGGAAAATCGTGGGAAGAGTTTACGGTAGAATAAAGGAATGGGTTCGAAAAACAAATTAGGAGCTAATAAAGATTTATAAGGGACCCTAAATAACACAGAAAATTGGGGCACAGAGAGGTAGAAGATTGGGACATGTTTTACAAGCGCCAATAGAAAGCAACTTTGTAAGAGTTCTGCAAGCAGAGAACAAGGGAAGAAAACAGTAGGGAGGCTAAGGAAGTGGATTGATGCTGTTCAGACTGAAATAGAAGAAATAGAAACAACAGAGAGAATTAAACGTATGAAGGACGGCCGTATAAAGTACGAAAAACTAGTAAGACTATTGATGCCAAAGGCATATAGTTCTGTTAAAATATACATAAATATCAAAAAAATTTGAGTAAAAAAATAACTTTACTTAGTGACACCTGGGATTTAATATAAATAATAGTAAAAGAACTCGATACAAGGAAGCCAAAAAAAGTTTAGGAATAATTCCTGATTGAAGAAACAAAGATATTATTTATACAGAACTCACTGTCTTAGCTATATCAATAATAATTTAACCCAATGGTATATAAGGCAGTCAAAAGATGCGGCGTAAAAAGCGGACTGGAAATAAATTATAAGACAAGATTAAAATTAAGATTAAAAAATATCAAAACAGCTTTGAGTGAAAGATAGAAACTGTTGTTTGGGATATCTAGAGTTTAATATAAATAATAAAAAATTTTAAAAAATATTGTGAATATGATACGCAAAATAATATTAACAAAGAAGATATTTAAAACACAAACGATTGCTTTAAAAATATAGATTATGTCTATATAAAGAGACATCACAAATGTCTGTTACTATTTACTGTTAAAATTATTAAATTCACTTACAGTCTCTTGTGGCACGGCCTCGTTGATGAGTATTAAAGGCTGTAAAGAAAAATTATGTACATAGGTAAATAAACATTTATCAGTTTTACCTTATTCTTTTGTGACGTCCTCTCGTGGGATTCACTATCCGGGTAGCTTTTAGACAGTCAGAGACAGAGTTCAAAATAAAAATAAAACTTTATTGTCTTCCTTAAATTAAATTGACAAAAATCTTATGTACATATTTACAATTTGTTTTAATCTTCTCAGTACCTGGCCTATTTATTCAAATTAAGTTTGACCTTGTCATATGGAACCAGTCTTATCGGCAAGCGAATGTGTATTTGAAATTTTACGGTAACGTTGTATCGATTTAATAACAGCGGACGATAGGTACAAAGAAAGGAAAGGAACTCAACACGTCCTTTAAGTGATTCGGGTTAATAGGACACTCCTCGACAGTCTCAACACGACTGTTTCAGAGTACGGGTAGTGAAGAGCTCAACACGCACTTCGGATAGCGGCCGTAAAAGGAAAGGAAACAACTTGTGAACTCAACACATCCACAAGCCGGGGTAGGGAAGAAGAGAACCTTCAGTCAACACCTGTCGATTCTCTCTCTATGAGGAAATGTTGCCGTTTATATAGCGGAGCTTTGCCCTTTCTACTGTCGATACACTCCTACTTCATGGGTTGGTTCGCGCGCACGCTGGTTTAACGGTGATGGCTTGGACTCATCGTTACACCCCCTCTTCCTGGGAAAAAAAAATTTTGGAACAAAATTTTTTTTATTTTTATTCCTTGCCAGGTACTTGGTTACCCTAAAAAAATTTACAATACATCGAAATAAAAAATGCCCGCCCTAAAAAAATATAAATATCGTCTTCTTAAACAAAAAATCGTCTTCCTCTCTCTAAAAAAAAAAACGTCTTCCTTCGTGGGGCTTCAATTATTGGTTTTTATCCTCAGCACCTGGTTCGGGAGTCTCAGTCTGTATTTTTTTCCTTTATGCTGCGGCGGAACTAGTGAGAGCAGCGGGATTGACACTGGAATTGACTGGACTTTCTGAATTTTTGTGATGCCCATGGTTGGTTCATCGAAAAGGTTCTTGAATTTGGAAATAGCCTTTATCAGGGGCTCGCAGCCTTTGCCCGGGGTGTTAGGTTTTGGTGTGTTCCCTAATGGTGATATTAATTCTGGAACGGTGTATGGTGGCGGCGTAACTGTGCGGTCCATTTCTATGTCACTGTAATATATTTCTAACGTGTCTGACATTGTATTTGAAGGTAACTGTAAACTGTATTAAAATATACTGTCACTACTTGGTGTTGACTGTAAGTGCTTGGACTGATTAAGGAGTAGGGAAATCGGTAAATGCGGGTTTTAGGTCTTTGATATGAGCTGTTATTGTACGGTTTTTATCGTCGTGTTTTAATTTGAATATTACATTAGAACACACTTTTGTTATAGTATATGGGCCTGAAAATTTTGGTGCTAATTTGGCGTTAAAATTTTTGGCGGTATTTGAGAGTTGGTATTCCCTTTTCATGACTTTGTCGTTTATTGTGGGTTTCCACTCTCTTCGTCGTAAGTTGTAGTAATGGCTTTGAGTTGTAAAAGCTTTAGCCAGGTTTGTACGTACTAGTTCGAATGTTTGTCGTAGTTTATGCCATTTTATGTTTTGATCGGTATGTTGTGTGTCGTTTGGGGTGTTTACGACTTTACTTTGAATTTCTAGTTCGTGTCCAAAGTTCAGGAAGGCTGGGGAGAAACCCGTTGAATCGTGTTTAGCTGTATTATATGCGAATAGTAGTTCTGGGAGGCTCGTGTCCCATTTCTTATGGTTATTATCGCAGAACTGAGCTATCATTGTTTTGATTACTCTGTTTGTTCTTTCTACTGGATTATTCTGGGGAGAATATGGCGGAATGTTTCTTTTAGAAATCTGGAATTTGTCTAGCAACTTTCGCACTTCCCTGTTATCGTATGTTCTTGCGTTGTCTGATATTAGCTCTTTGGGTGATCCGAATCTCATAATGATTTTATCTTTTAAGTTCTGACAGACTGATTTTGCCGTTGCAGTTCTGATCGGTATGGCTTCGACCCATTTTGAAAAGGTGTCCTGGAATGTCATTATATATTTGTTTCCTTTGCTGGATGTTGGAAGGGGTCCTATGATGTCGGTTGAAACGGTGTGCCATGGATGTGGCGGAATTTGTGTAGATTGCATGCGGCCTGGAGTTAAGCTTTGTTGCGGCTTAAATTGCTGACAGTTCTTGCAGTTCCTGACGAACTTTGCGGCGTCTTTAAACATCCCTGGCCAGTAGTATTTTCTAGCTAGGCGGGTTATTGTTTTGGCTATTCCTAGATGTCCTGCGGTCGGTTGCTCGTGGTTTTCTGCCAGGAGTTGTTGTCTCTTATGGTTTGGGATGCATAGTTTCCAGGGGTTGGATACCTCTGTCTCTTTTAAATCGTATTTGTCCCAGAAGTGTCGATAGAGAAGTCCATCTTTGATAGAGTAGTCTGGAAATAGTTGCGGATTTGTCTGGATTTTATTTAAAGCTTTATTGTACCATTCGTCGGGTTCTACATCTTCTACGTTTATTATGCAAACCAGATCTACTAGTTCTCTAGAGAGCGCGTCGGCCAGGACGTTCTGGGAGCCCTTTCTGTAAATGACATCGAAGTCAAATTGTTGCAGCAGCATTGCCCATCTAGCTATTCTACCTGTAGGGTTTTCCATTGTTTGTAAGTATCGTAGACTTTGATGATCTGTGATAATTGAAAATGGGTATCCTTCGATGTAGGGTTTCATCTTTTCTATACCGAAGATGATCGCTAGTAGTTCTTTTTCTGTAACGCTGTAATTTTTTTCGGCATTTGTTAGGGTTCGACTTGCGTAAGCGATGACTTGTTCCTGTCCTTCGTCGTTTGTTTGTACTAAAGCTACTCCTAAACCGTGGTTCGAAGCGTCAGATTGTAAAAAAAATCTTTTCTGGAAGTCCGGGCAGATCAGTATTGGAGCTTGTGTCAGTAGTAATTTTATTTTGTTAAATGCTTCCTCTTGGTCTCTGTCCCAAGTCCAATGTTGTTTTTTCTTTAGTAGCTTTGTTAAAGGGGCTGCAGTTCGTGAAAAATCTTTTATAAATCTCCTATACCATGAGATGATGCCCAAAAATCGGCGTAGTTGTTTAACGGTTTTTGGTGCGGGATATTCGACTATAGCTTTTGTCTTGTTGTCGTCCACTTTTATTCCCGTTTTGTTTACTACATGGCCTAAATAATTTATCTCTTCTTTGCAGAATTTACATTTGTCTATATTAATTCGTAGTTTGGCCTGCTGTAGTCTGTGAAGTACTTCTTTTAAGTTTTCCATATGTTCCTCGAACGTTTTCCCCAGTACTATTATGTCGTCTAAATAGGCGAATGCATGTGGTTCCATTTCTGGGCCGATTACTGTATCTAGTAATCGTTGAAAAGTAGCGGAGGCGGCGTGTAATCCGAATGGAAGTACTTTGAACTGGAATAGTCCTTTTCCTGGTGCTATGAAAGCGGTCAAGGGTTTGCTTGCTTCGGAAAGTGGTACTTGCCAATATCCATTTTTTAGATCTAACGTGGTAAAATATTTTGCAGATTTTAACTTTTCTAGGATATGATTGATGTACGGTAATGGGTAGGCATCTTTTTCTGAGATGTCGTTGATTTTCCTAAAATCGATGCAAAATCTGTATCCGTTGTTATCCTTCTTTTTTACTAGGACGATGGGGGAACTGTACGGGCTATTGGATTTTTCTATCACGTTCTCTTCTAGCATCTTATCTATCTCATCGTTTATGATCTTCTGCATTGCCGGGTTTCGGGGCCTGTATCTTTGTTTGATCGGTGAATTATGTTTGAGTTTTATTGTATGTTCGGTTAGATGTGTTGTTCCTTTAATTTGTTTAAATGTCTCCAATTCTGTTAGTAACAATTCCTGTAATTGTTTTTTTTCGGTATTGTTTAGTGTAGTACTGATGTCGAGCTGCTCTCGTTTCGGACTGTTCGTGAATTCCGGTATGTATGACGGAATATCTTCGGTCTGGTCGTCGGCCGCGGTATCGGTCGGTAGTTCGGTATATCTTCTGTCTGGTTGTCGACCGCGGTATGGGTCGGTAGTCGGTATATTTTCGGTCTGGTCTTCGACCGCGGTATCGGTCGGTAGTCGGTGGGTCGTTTTGTTATATATTTTGCTTCTCTGTTGGAGCGGATATCTTGCGGTTGGTATTTCGTTGACCCTGGAATTGGTCGGTATTCGGTTATTGTCTGCATTGTACGATCTGGATCCGTGTTCTGTACTGGTTGGGTATTGTTCTCTCCTTCTTACGCGATTTCTATTTAAGATGTTTGATAAATCAAGGCCCCATCTTGTTATTTCATGCATTCCCAGTACTACTTCTGAAGCTAGGTTTGGTAAAAAATGTAGCTTGGCTTTTCTCCAAACGTTGTCTATGGAACATTTTGCTGTAAAACAGATTTCTATGTTGCTGGTTTTTCCATCTGCCAGCGTGATCTTTAAAGCTTTTCTGTCGCTTTTTGTTCCACATTGTTCCAATATTTTTTTACCTTTTTGTCCTATAAACGAATTTTGGGCTCCTGTGTCTATTAGTGCTCTTAACTTTTTACCGTTGCTGAACGTTATCGTTGTGTGGGGTCGTTGATCTGTATAGTGTGCGTAGCTGGAGGTTGTTAGGGAGGACTCTAAATGCTGACTGGGTTGCCTCTTTCTTGTCCAGTCCTGTTGGAGTTTTCCGGTCGGCTTCTACATTGGCAGTTATTGGAAGTTGTTCCTCGGGTTCCGCAATGGCTGCAGAAGAGTACAGCGATAGCTCTGCAGTTTCTTCTATTGTGGCCTCTGCGGCCGCATCTCCAACAACAAGTCTGTCTGTCGAAATTCTGTATTTTGTTATTACGACTATTTGCCTGTGTCCAGTCACACCGTGTATTGTTTCTGTTGTATATTTCTTTTTGGACCATATCATATTCTTCCGCTAGTCTGATGATGTCCTGTGTTGACGATACGTCTTGCCTCTTTATATACAACTTGTATTTCGGGTTCATATTGGTGTATATCCTGTTTAGTTCTTCTTGGTGATTGAATTCACCATGTCTTCTGATCATTGTTTGAATATCAATGATGTAGTCTTTTACACCTTCGTTGTTTCGTTGGAGTCGGTTCCGGATTTGAGCTTCCAGAGATTGTGTGAGAACGGAGGAAACGAAGAAATTGCGGAAATCTTGTTCGAAGTCTTTTAATTCGTTCCAATATTTATTATTGTTTCTGTACCATAGTAATGCTTTCCCGTTTAATGTTTCTGGTAGATCTTGTAAAACGTGGGTGTCTTGTAGGCCGTAAGCTGTCTGGAGTTCTTTCAACCGTTCTATGAATTCTATTGGGTCTCTTGAACCGTCAAAGTGTAACCCCCATTTGCGTACTATTTCCATCTTTCTTTGTCTGTCTTCCATCTGGTTTTCTTCTATTTCCTCTGGGTTTTGGCCTTTTTGAGTTGGTGCCTTGATGATCGCAACTAATCTCGCTCTTAGCTCGCTGAAATTCCCTTCCGTCGGCTGTTCTCTGTTTGTTAATTCGGCTATAAGTTCGTCTTTCTTTAATAGGTACACCCAACTAACCTTCGACGTTTCCGGAGCGTCTGTCATTATTGAACTGTGAATCACCCTGTCTTTGATTAAAATTTGAAATGTAGTACTGTCTTATGAAAATAAAATTCGGAATTTGGTCGGTATTATTGTTTAAAACGTATTTTTCTGCTCTGGCGCCATTTGTGACGTCCTCTCGTGGGAGTCACTGTCCGGGTAACTTTTAGACAGTCAGAGACAGAGTTCAAAATAAAAATAAAACTTTATTGTCTTCCTTAAATTAAATTGACAAAAATCTTATGTACATATTTACAATTTGGTTTAATCTTCTCAGTACCTGGCCTATTTATTCAAATTAATTTTGACCTTGTCATATGGAACCAGTCTTATCGGCCAGCGAATGTGTATTTGAAATTTTACGGTAACGTTGTATCGATTTAATAACAGCGGACGATAGGTACAAAGAAAGGAAAGGAACTCAACACGTCCTTTAAGTGATTCGGGTTAATAGGACACTCCTCGACAGTCTCAACACGACTGTTTCAGAGTACGGGTAGTGAAGAGCTCAACACGCACTTCGGATAGCGGCCGTAAAAGGAAAGGAAACAACTTGTGAACTCAACACGTCCACAAGCCGGGGTAGGGAAGAAGAGAACCTTCAGTCAACACCTGTCGATTCTCTCTCTATGAGGAAATGTTGCCGTTTATATAGCGGAGCTTTGCCCTTTCTACTGTCGATACACTCCTACTTCATGGGTTGGTTCGCGCGCACGCTGGTTTAACGGTGATGGCTTGGACTCATCGTTACACTTTATAAATTATTTATTAAAAAATATCAAAAAAAATTTGAGTGTCAGACTGTAGAAGAAAAAAAAAGAAAAGAAACTAAATCAGAATATCTAACTAAAATTAAAAGAATTTAGAAGTTAGTTAAAAAAAGTACTCTAAAACTAAATTTGAAACTATGAAATAGGGAAATAAATTTAATGAGAATATAATTTAATAAATATGAATAAAATTAATTGTAAATATATTACACAAAATATTAGAAACAATTCCCTTAAAAATGTGGTTTAGGTCTAAAGCTGCATCACAAAAGTCTGTTCTATTTACTGTTAAAATTTTTAAATTCAATAACTTCAGTATATCGTGGCACGGCCTCAGAAAAGGTTAACCGCTGTAAAGAAAAATTAAAGTTGTATATATATATATATATATATATATATATATATATATATATATATATATATATATATATTTATATTACATTACATAATAAACATTTACCAGTTTTACCTTATTTTATGTAGATTATTTTTTAAAAAATATCAAAAAAGCTTTAAGTTAAAGAGGGTAACTTCTCTTTGGTCTACCTAGGTTTTAACATAAATAATAGAAAGAGAACCCAAAAGGGAGCGAAGAAGAACTCAAAATAAATGCCGGAGATAAGAAATCAAGAGAAACATGTCATGTGTAACAAACTAATACCATTCTAATGCTTTGACAAAAAAAAAATTTGAATCAGATTATCTAACTAAAATTAAAACACTTTGGAAGTTATAAAAAAAATAATTTTCATTAATAAAAATAAACGCTTTTAATAAAAATTAAAACTGTCCTTCTTCAGGCTTATATTAATCATAATGAGATAAATTTCATCTGGATCCCATCCCATATAGGAATAAAAGGCAACGAAACTGCTGACCATAGTGCGAAAGACGCGATAGTGAGTGACGTTTCCGAAATCGTATCAACGGATATAAAAGCTTACATAAAAAAAGCAATCTTAAGTGCATGGAAAAATAAATGGAATGTGTCGAATTCAAAATTAAGACAAGTAAAACCCAGCATAGAGACATGGAATGTGTTACCTACGTCAAGAAGCCAAGAAATAATAATAACGCGCCTCAGACTTAGACATAATAGGTTAACGCATGATTACTTAATTAAAAAGTGCGAACCGCCGTGATGTGAAACGTGTAATACGACACTAACGATAATGCACATACCATGTAAATATTAGGGATGGCGGTTTTTGACAAAACACCGGTTTTCGGTTATACCGGTTTTTTTTGCTTACAGTTTAACCTGGCGGTTATAACCGGCCAAAAAAAACCGGTTTTTCCAAAAACCGGTTTTCGGTTTTTTAATCCAATAGTTACAAAGTTACATTTACAATGCACTTTAGTTTGCGATACTTCATTTGACTCGATATCAATATGATCAAAATTAGTACTATCGAAAGAACATCAATATCAATATAAATAAAACACAATTTTTAATAAAACCATTTTATTCTATTAATTATTATATTTATTTATTATTTTATTATTAATATATATTTAGTGATTATTATTAAATATAATATGGCATAAGATTAATATATACATTGCAATAATATACAATAAAAGAATATGAAGTAATATTTTAAGTAAAAAAGTATAGGTTAGAAGGTTACAAATAGCAGCAAAGGCCGCTGCAGATATAGAGTCAAATCATTTGAAAAAGAACTTTGAATCCGTGTATCCTGAGAACTTGAACTGAAACCACTGTTCATCAACTCCAGATCGTGTGAAGACCAAAGAGGGTTTGATTTTAAACTCATTTTGGCTTCTTCATTCTGGAAGGAGCAGGAAGGAGAAAGTTTTCAATTTCGGTAAGGTACGTCCTAACTTCCGAGCCTAAATGGGATGTGACTGTCTCCGCTATATACGGATTCAGATATAGTTTTTTGAACCTCGGGTCCGTGATTGTAGCATGGAAAAGCGGGAGATTTTGTAAAAGCTTAGTGCCCCTCTCTTGCAGGCTAGTTATAAGCTTTTGGTATAACTTTTGAGCTGTACTAAGGCTTGGCTTGAGGTTTTTTAAAAATCTTTCGATAATAGACACAAGGGGGATAACAAGGCTAGCAGTAATGTACTGGGAACCCGAGATCTCCTTTGTGGCCTTATCGAAAGGCGATAAAATGCTTACAATTTGAGTGATTAGTTTTATATCTGAACCAGAAATCATCCTTGGTGCTTTTTAATCGAGGGATCTGCCAATATTGCAGCTATATATGGGGATATTAGTGTGAATCTTTTAAGCATATGGTAGACAGAATTCCATCTGGTTGTAGTCAGATGCAGAGAGTAGTAAACCAAAATTATTATACTACTGCTCAACAGAGCGCTAAAATAATTCAGGTTCTATTGTCAATGAATATAATGAGAGTAGAATATAATATGCAATTATTGTATTCAATTAATGATGCAAATTTAATTTACCATTTAAAAACATAATCCTCTAAAATACCCACCAATTTTCCTATCCTCCCAAACCCAAAAAATTCCCCACCCCAACCATTTCAACTTATAAAAAATTTCCCAGAATCTTTCAAATGGGATTTAAAAAAAAATAATATCAACATAAATATTTTACTTAAAAATAAATTTAATAATGCAATTCATCTTTTATTTTTACTACCATCAAAAAAAAATTATCATGTATTACTTTTAACACGTTTGTATATTTGTATAATAGGTACATTTTAACTCATTTAATACTTCCTGTATGTGTGTATCGTTTTGAAAACGTAGGGAAATCCTTGGAGATTCGTATTCGTAATCGGTAATTCGATATTTATAGTCAGAACATTATTTTTGGTAATCAGAAACAACTAGAAACAACCATTCACCCACTTTCAATGTCAAGAGTCAAGTGTGAAAAATAGATGATGTAAAAGATCACTTCTTATGTAAATATTATGATTACAAATACCTTTTCAACGAAATATTATAATAAAACTTAATTGTTTCTGGCTGATGATAGTTTGCACTTTCAGTTTGCTCCTGTATTTATAAAATAAAATAAAATTTGAATTATGGTTTTGTTTGGAATAATTACTTGAAAATAATAATTATGATTGGGATCCAAAAAAATACCTAACCTAATCATAATCACCGTAAAAACCTAATAACCGGTTTTTACTTTAAAAATAAAAAACCGGTTATAACCGGGACAAAAAAACAACCGATAAAACCGGTTATTGCGAAGTAAAAAAACCGGTTTTCGGTTAACCCAGATATGCCCAACGTCCTACATATAGAACGCCTGAAGCAAGTCCGATCCTGTCTCATTCTTGCCCAGTAACTAAATGCTGACTACAGGTAATCGATCTCTAGGAACCACCCCATGTAATAAAATATAAAACGACTATTAGTTACACCATAATATTTGTCTAGATAACATCAAAAATTGTGTAAATTTGAAAATGGCCAGTATGGTGTTTCCTTCGCAAGGTAAGCAAAATTTTTATTTTTAAAACTATATAAATAATATTTTGGGATGTGCATTTTAACGTAAAAAGAAGTATATTTAGCAGTATAGGATTAACAGTAATGTACAAATATGTTATGATATATTTTTGAACCTCTTTTCCACAGCGTCCTACATGTAGGACGTTGGGCACATAACAGTACTACATACAGAACTTTATTTTTGCGTAAATTACATGCTTTTATACAAAATATATTAACAATTTAGCATATGTCATGTATATTTACACTTCCAGGGGTGTTTCTCTAAATGATGCTCTGGCTATGATGGAGGACGAGGAAGATATGATAGAGAACGTTGGGTCATTGACTTTTTCTCCGCCACAAAATGCCACGCATTCTCAAACTGATGAAGATTCTGGTGACGAAGACGCACTTACCATAAATAATCTACCTGCTAAACAGCTTAGAGCGCCTGCTGAAATAAATTTTCATAAATATAATACAAGGCAAAACATTTTCTCTAATACAGAAGATGACAAAGATGTCCCATCAGTGGAAGAAAATGAAACGCCATCAAAGAGAACGAAAACAATAGAGAAAAAAGATTTATAAATGGGAAACCGAAGATTTGGTGTATGATGGTGAAGAATTTAGTAACGATGAAGAAGAAATACCTCTGCAAACCCCTTTAGATATGTTTTCTTTATTTTTTGATGACAAAATATTGGACCTAATAGTTGTCGAATCAAATCGATATGCAGGGCAAACTGCGATAAAAAAAAACGGGAAAAACGTGAGATAAAAGCGTTCATTGGTGTGTTATTACTCAGTGGATATATGCCAGTTCCGAGGCGGAGAATGTTCTGGAAAGACGAAAAAGACAGTCAAAATGTACTGGTTTCTGCAGCTTTGTCAAAGAATAAATTTAAATATATTTTGTCTCACTTTCACTCACATTGTAAGTTATAGTTTTTTAGATTATTAGTACAAACGCCTTTAGTTTTGATTTTCCACAACATGCTTAGTTTCAAGACATTTTATAATACATATTTTAGGTGTCGCAGCCACATCTGGTAAATTTGTACAATGCAAACATGGGACGAGTAGACAGATATGACCAAAATTTGAGCCTTTATAGAATTTCACTGATGGGAAAGAAATGGTATTTTCCGCTTTCAGCATACTGTATTGATGTAGCTCTGCAAAATGCTTGACAGTTGCATAGACAAAGAGGTGGGGCCCTAGATCAGCTAAAATTCCGAAGACGAGTAGCCACTGCGCTATTAACGCAAAATAAAAAAAAATGAACACATTCGAAAGGTCATAAGTCATCCACCAAAGTTTTAGACATTAGGTTTGATCATATGGATCATTTGGTAATTCCTCAAAATAGGCAAATACGCTGTGCACATTGCCATGAAAAAACAACCACCAGATGTTCAAAATGCGACAAAGGACTCCACGTCAAATGTTTTTTGGTATACCATACAAAAAGTGTATAGTTAATGTAGGTACCCTTAAGTGCCCATCGTCCTACATATAGGACGCCTAAAATTTTGTATATTTATTAAAAAAATAAATTTTATTTTCGTCTAATATATTTTAGTTTACCCTAAATTAAACCATTATAAGAAAAAAAATAATTAAAATCACAAGTAGACATAATGGGCATATCTGGGCATATTGGCATATGGGCATATTATGATTACAAATACCTTTTCAACGAAATATTATAATAAAACTTAATTGTTTCTGGCTGATGAGAGTTTGCACTTTCAGTTTGCTCCTGTATTTATAAAATAAAATAAAATTTGAATTATGGTTTTGTTTGGAATAATTACTTGAAAATAATAATTATGATTGGGATCCAAAAAAATACCTAACCTAATCATAATCACCGTAAAAACCTAATAACCGGTTTTTACTTTAAAAATAAAAAACCGGTTATAACCGGGACAAAAAAACAACCGGTAAAACCGGTTATTGCGAAGTAAAAAAACCGGTTTTCGGTTAAAACCGGTAGGTTTTTCCCATCCCTAGTAAATATCCTCTCTACAATCAACAACGAAGTAACAACAAGATACCAGGAGCACTTCTATAAGCTCTAGGTGCAGACTACAACTTTAACAACACTCTGAATTTCTTGTAAGACATTAATAAGTACCACAATATTTAATAAACCAAATTGTAAGGCAGTAATTGTACCTAATGTATTCCATTAATTTTTCGCTAATGGCTATTTTTTGGTCGATGCGGTTTTCTAAATAAACAAAAAAAAACTATAAAACTAAAGTTGATTCTATAAAATAAAGAAATAAAAAAATATATAGTGATTACCTATGATATGCAAAATAATATAGCAGCAACATTAAAGATTTTCATTTATTTTTTAGTAAATTACTATATATTTTTTTAAGTTTTACCTTATTTAAAGCACTTGTGTTCTTGTGGTAAGTGACAAATGCTATTCCGACTATTATGGCAAACAGCAGTGATAAAATGTAACAATAGTTTTTCCAATTTCCATTTGAAATACTTTGTGGCTCTTCGACAGAAGCACTTTTATCGAATGGTAAATTAAACGATTTATCGCTTACACAGTAAAGAGGCTCTTCCTTTGTTCGAATTGGTGCCCAAGTCGAACGTAACGTGTTGCTGCGTTGAAGATAAAAGCACCTGTCAACGTTTTCTTCACTTTTTTCCATCATTTTGGACGAAATTTTTCAACACTAGTAAAATATACAATATACGTGTGTTATGGCGAGCACGCCACTGTGTGTGTGTGTTTTATCTCAATATTCAGACTACTTAGAAGATGATAAACATCCACGCTGAGTATCTCGAGGTGTTTACGATATTATCAAGAACTATGAGAGGTTTTTAGGATAGTTTGTAATTCTTAAGTTAGTATAGTCTTATACCCTAAACTGTTAACATCTAAATAAATTTGTGCATTTCATTCAGAGTTACGTTATTTAATTCTCCAACGAACACATATCATTTTATAGAGAATAAAAGTAGCGCAGTCAGTAGAATTTCCAATTAGAAAAAGTAAAGCCTTTTTTTAATCGATTTTTATCGTTAATTGGAAAATTGGAGAATTAGTGACTTAGTATTTGAGTTCCGAGTGTAAGGCCACGAGGAAGGAAAACTGAATGAACCCGTAAGCAACTTCGAAGAATTCCAAGTGTAAGGCCACTTGTTGTGTAAAGCCACAAAGTAATTCGGAAGTTCTGGGGAGGCGCAACTAGCAACTTCGTGAAATCTTCTCAACCAGCTTTAGTGAAAAGCCACTCGACCCTGGAAACGGTGAAGCATTTCCACAGAAGAAGCAACATCTCGGCTACCATTCCGACTACATACAGTTTAGAATTTCGACCAGTTCCAGTGTAAACCCAGTTGATCCAGAAGGTACAACGTTCTTCACCCGTTCTCTACCCGTTCCAGTGTAAATCCACTTGATCTGAGACGCTGCAACGTTTTCGACCAGTTCTGGTGTAAAGCCACGTTCTCACGGAAATACTTGAGGTTAGTCGAATTATATTAATTTTTTATTTGTTTTCATTTTTTTTATTTACTCTGTTTCGCAATTTTCAAACTTTTAAGCTATCATATCTAGTATTTGCATTTTTTTTTAATTGTTTAATTTATTTTTGATAATACAATGGCAACTAACGACGTAACAGCAACTACGCCAATAATTTCCGCTACCACTTCTAATAATTATATTAATTGTGACAAAGCTATCAAGCTTATAAATGTTTTTGATGGGTCCTCTTCAAAAAACATTATTTTATAGATTCTGTTGATTTCATTTTTGCAAAATTTGACCCAGCGGAATTGCAAATTTTTCCTTTTATTGTAAAAAGCAGGTGAGGAAAAGCTCTTGATTTCATTGACTCGAAAGAATTTTCGACATGGCCAGAGATAAAAAATGCTCTCCTTTCTCAGTTTGGTGAAAATTTGGATTTGCAGTGTCTAAATTTTGAGTTATGTCATTTTAAGCAACGTTCTAATGAAAAGCCTACAAATTTCGTTGATAGAATTGAAAAACAATTAATAAGAATCAATAAAGTTATCAAATACGATTCAAATTTGAACAATATTGAGAAAAAATGTTTAAATAATTTTCACAGTAAAACTGCAATTCTGACCGCTATTACGGACATAAAAGAACCTTTGTGTCAAATGCTTCGCTCTTTAAATCCTAGTTCGTTAATTCAAATTAAGCAAATTTTAAACGATTATGAAAACCAACAATATTTCAAACAAACAAATGACAATTTTTCTAAATTAAATATAAATAATGACAATGAAATTTTTTCAAGTACTGCAGGTACGCAAAAAACATTTTCTGATCCCGGTTCAACAAATCAATCGATAAATCCACCAATTAAATTAACCATTCCAAAGTGCACTGTTTGTCATAAATATGGACAAAAAGCAGAAAAATGTTATCGTAAACCACAATCTCACAATGTTGTTCATAATACCTATTGCGACAACGATAGTTCAGAAAAAGAAATAGAAATCGAAGTTGATCAGGATTTTTTTAGAGCAAGTGCCGCTGACAACGTTACAGTTTACCAAGTAGCAAATAAACCGCTTCTTTACGCGCATATTAAAAATTTGAATATAAAATTATTAATTGATTCAGGGGCAGCTATATCAATATTGAAACCAGGTAAAATTTTAGACTCTTATCATTTTAATCATGAAAATTTTGAAATATTTGGTATTAATAACGAACCAATTCAAGTTACAAAGAGCGTAAACTTTAAGTTATTTTCGGGTGTTCAAAAATTCTATATAGTTGACATAAATTCTCCTTTTGATGGAATACTTGGTTATGATTTTTTAGAAAAGAATAAATGTGTTATTGACTTTGGTTTAAATACTTTATTTGCTAATCGCGAGAAAATCCCATTGTTTCAATCTGATCAGGAACATAATATACTTAGTGTAAATAATATACACGAACATCAAGTCCGAAGTAATAATGTTATTGACGTAACTGAAAAAATCGATACTATTGTAAGTAAACTAAAATTAGAAGCTCTGCCAAGAATTCGATTAAACCATGTCCATCAAAAACAAAATGAATATACCGAATTTGAGAATATTAAAACTAACTTAAATTTAAATAATTTCTCCTACTCTAATGAGCAAATCTTAGACGTTAACAATAAGAATATTTTATATCTATACGATGAGAATGACAGAAATTTATATCATTTCGAAAATTTCATTTTAATAATGTAAAACCATTTTATGATGCGATTGACTAAACGAAGTTGAAGTGTAACATGACAAGTAGTAGATATGAGCTTTAATTATCCATATTAAAAAGGAATTTTAATCAATAATAACTGTAATATATAATTCGATTACCTTGTGGTACACTTCATCTACGGCTTTCTCATAACAACAAAAGTAGAATAAGTTATTGCCGGTTGGTTTTTTTGTTCCATGTGGACCTACCTGCCCTGTACGGAGTATGAGAGGCTCTTCACTACAAGTCAAAACTTCGAAGCTGCAAAAGAAGCCCTTCTTGGACACCCCAGCTTCGGTCTTCAGGAGGGAGGTGTTATGGCGAGCACGCCACTGTGTGTGTGTGTGTTTTATCTCAATATTCAGACTACTTAGAAGATGATAAACATCCACGCTGAGTATCTCGAGGTGTTTACGATATTATCAAGAACTATGAGAGGTTTTTAGGATAGTTTGTAATTCTTAAGTTAGTATAGTCTTATACCCTAAACTGTTAACATCTAAATAAATTTGTGCATTTCATTCAGAGTTACGTTATTTAATTCTCCAACGAACACATATCATTTTATAGAGAATAAAAGTCGTGTCCTCTGGTGTACATTCAACTGAACTACAGTAGCAAATGACAAACAGTAACTAAGCAGCTATTAAATTTCGAAGCTTAAGTGAATCATTCATTTCACAGAATATTAGCATTATTCGATTAATAGTCACCCACGTAATTGTTTTGCAATTAATCTTTGTACTGCTGGTTTACAGTTTTTCTAATTATAAAAGATATTATTTAGACTAATTGGCGTCCTAGTTTTTAAGTTTGACTGTATGTATTGAGTATTTTTTGTTTTTTTATTGACAAATATTATTATCTTTTTATTATCTAGCTAGTATTTATCTATCTGTTTTCTATTAAGAGATAATTAAAAATTATACAGATTCGCACCAGGGAAATCAACACGTGAGCAGATATATAACACCAGACAAGAAAATAGGAAAAGCGCGAGAATAAATATTCCAATGCTGTTCTGTTTCGTTGATTACACAAAGTCTTTCGATTCAGTACAATGGGATCCCATCTGGAGTATAATAGGAAATATGGAAATTCATTACCACCTAGTTAACCTGAAAATAAATGTGTATAACTGAGCCAAAGTTGAAGTACAGGGAACATAACAACTTCACATAGAATAGAGTCACCAATTCAGCATTGCGGCGCCTTCTCCATTCTCCTGTCAATTCATCTCTTTGAGGTCTAAATATCATTCTGAGAACCTTCCTTTCAAATACATATTTCAAATTTAATCCATTTCAAAAAATATTCAAATGCCTTTGCAAAACAAAGAAAGGCACTAGACAAGGCTGCATACTATCACCATGTAGCGAGATTAAATAAAACGAGCGATTCGAATTTATATAAATATATTTCATCACCTACTTCTTAGGTTTCATTCTTGCATCGAGAATCGTATTGATCTTTCATTCTGTCACTGGCTAACTGGATGTATTGTCGGGCAAGTTCATGAATGTTGTTCATTCTTAACTTCAGGCGGTCGATATAATCTTCGCTTGCAACATGTTCTTCGGAAGGTCTGCAGCCAAACTCTAGGTCGCAGGGCAAACGAACTTCACGACCTAACATCAGGCAGGTTGGAGTCTGGCCTGTAGTTTCATTCACAGCCGAGCGGTATGCCATTAGAAATAAATAAATGTGCTGGTCCCAATCTCTTTGATGTTCTGATACAACTTTGGACAGGTGTTTACCCATTGTTCGGTTCATTCTCTTGACCATTCCATCTGATTGAGGATGCAGGGGTGTCGTTCTGGTCTTATTGACACCAATGAATTTACAAACGTTTTGGAAAAGGGTTGACTCGAAGTTCCGCCCTTGGTCGGAGTGGATCTCCAAGGGAACACCAAATCGGCTAAAGAATTCTTTAACAAGTACTTCTGCAATGGTAGCAGCTTCTTGATTTGGTATCACATAGGCCTCAGTCCATTTCGTAAAATATTCCATGGCTACCAGGATATATTTATTTCCAGCATTTGTCTCTGGAAGTGGACCTGAAATGTCGATTGCTATTCTTTCCATAGGACTACCAACATTGTACTGTCTCATGGGTGCCCTCTTTTTACCAGCCGGACCATTACTGGTTGCACACAGTTCACATTTCCGGCACCATCTTCTTACATCATCTTTACAGTTCACCCAATAGAATCGTTCTCGAACCTTTTGCAGAGTCTTCGTGATACCAAAGTGTCCACCTGATGCACCGTCATGCAACTGACGCAATACTTCTGACACTTTACTTTTAGGTACAATCAACTGAAGCTTAGTTTCTGTACCAACATCGTTCTCAAAGGTTCTATACAGAAGATCATCTTTCAGTACTAGGCAATTCCATTGGCTCCAGTAACACTTGACTTCTGGACTACATGCACTAATGTCTTGCCAAAAAGGTCTTTCAGTTCGACGCATCCAATCCAATACTCTTTTTATACATGGATCATCTGCTTGAGCGTCTTGTAGCTGTTGAGGCTGCCATTGATCATTAATGACGGTGGTTCGTCTCACGAGGCAAAGCGTTCTTCTAATTTAAGACAGTGATTACAATTTGCACTGCACGGCCGTCTCGAAAGGGCATCAGCATTTGAATGAACTCTGCCAGCCCTGTGTTCGATCTCGTAATCATATTCTTGTAATCGTTCTAACTATCTTGCCATCTGGCCCTCTGGATTACGGAATTGTAGGAGCCATTTTAGAGCAGCGTGATCCGTGCGAAGAAGAAACTTTCTGCCATACGAATATTTATGGAAATGCTCGCAAGCCTTTACTACGCCTAACAATTCTCTCCTAGTAACGTAACGCAATAGTTTCTTTCTGGTTTCGACAAGACTTTGCTAAAGTAAGCGATGACTTTCTGCTGTCCATCTTGGATTTGGGAGAGAACAGCTCCTATTGCACTGTTGCTTGCATCGGTGTCCAACACAAATTTTCCTGCCTACCTAGGGTAGCTTAAAATCGGTGCGCTGGTCAGAGCCATTTGTAAGTGTTCGAAAGCTCTTTGACACTTTTCGCTCCATGTAGATTCTTTGCCTTCTTCTGTCAACTTTGTTAATGGCTTGGAGATGTTGGCAAATCCTTTTACAAAACGTCGGTAATATGTAGATAGGCCAAGAAAATTTATAATTTCGTGTTTATCTCTTGGTACAGGCCAATCCTTAATTGCTGCAAGTTTTTCAGGATCAGCTGTTACACCATTACTTGCTACAATATGTCCCAAGTACTTCACTTCTCGTCGAAACAAGTGACATTTCTTTGGACGTAACTTCAAATTCGCTGCCCGCAATCGTTGAAAGACTTCTGTTAGATTCTTTGATGGTGTCTTCGGCTTCATCTCTTTTCGCAAATGGAAGTCGTCTAGGTTGCTGTTTGATTGGCTGAGCGTCTCCGGTATTAATTTTATGCTTTACTATGCTTGTTTTGCTATTATCCTTCTTACCCAAGGCAAAAACATCTTGAAATTCTATCAGCATAGATTTCACTTTTTTAGTTCGTTCATCATCAAGATCTTGGCACGTTTTAATCATCGTCTCAACAAGCTCCTTTGGATACTTAGCTTTCGACGTTTTCTCATTAGTATTCATGGAACAAATCGAAGCCACGGGAACACACTGTCCGATCAAAGTTCTTTTAATTAACTTAATAGCAGTTACCTTTAAATTCATAACTCTTACAGGAACGACATCTCGAATTCTCACCAAAGCTTTTGCCGTTAGGAATTCGGCATTATTCACATCTTCGACCATCCTTAAACTTCCCTCTCGGGAGTAACCATCAGGTCTGGTCATCAAAATTTTCTCACTATTACCGGGTATTGTTACGTCACAAGTAGTTATTAAGTTAATAACATTTTCTTTGTCTTCATAAAACGGCAACTATTCACCACTGATCTCGAGAAGTCCATCTTTGACATTCAATACAGCCCCAACTTTCCTTTGTAAATCCATCCCCAATATAAACTCGTCGGAGACATCTGCAATTAATACTCTATGTTTCACTGTGGTCTGGCCAATGGATACTGACATATTAGCCTCGCCATATGTATTAATTATCTCACCAGTTGCTGTTCTAAGCTTTACTGTTGCAGGCAATAATTTAAGATTGCCTCGTACTACTTCTGGCCGTGCAATAGTTCTCGTTGCACCTGTATCTACCAAAAACGATCTACATTTATTATTGATACGACCCTCGATGTACAAGCTATGAATTCCACCTGAGGACGTAATATTCACAGTTACTATGGGGCTGTGTGTCTCGAGGTCGGCAGTTGCCCCTTGGTGTCGACCCGTTCTAGTTTTCCGACTGTTGTATCATTTTCTTGCAATCACGGCGAATGTGACCTACGTCACCACAATTCCAACATCTGGGCTCGCGTCTCTTCGGCATCGTGTTACGAACTACTTTTCGTACCATTTCTTCTAGATGTTCATCGTTTGGTTCGTCGCCTTCTTCAATGGTTCTTACTCGATGGCTCCGTGATGTTTGACTAGCTGTTTCATGTTCCAAGGCAATAGCGAGCGCTTCATCTAGAACTTTCGGTCTTGCTAGTAGTAAAGCTTTCTGTAATTCACTTTCTCGTAACCTATTGACGAAGGTATCTACAGCAATTTCTTCCAAAATATTGTCTGGTACCTCCGGATAAGCCAACCGCACTATACGAGCAATATCTGCTTCAAACTCTTGCCAATTTTCACTTGCTCGTTGAATTCTACTTCTTAGTTGCGCCTTGTAGACTTGTTGGAGATGGGCATCTCCGTAACGTTTGTCTAGTCGAGTGAACAAGGTCTGGTAACATTTTTCTTGGCCTTTAGGAATCGATCTTAGGATATCTGCAGCATCACCTCGTAAAGCAGCAGTCAAGAAAACAGCCTTTTCTTATTCTGTCCAATGATTGGCTGTCGCAATAGCTTGAAATTGTCTGAGGTATATGGACCAAGAGGACTTTCCATCAAATGGTGGCAATTTGAATCTCATATTATGTGTCGTTTCGTCTCTAGGTGATTCTTCTTTCACTACCGGATCTAAGGCTATTGTATTAACTGGTGGTAGCACTTTTGTGTTAGTTATCATGCTCTCTAATTGTTTGATCTTCTCTTCTTCGTTTTTTATCTTGTCGTTTACATTTTTCTGTATCATATCAAATGTTCTTGAGACTTCTTCAAATTTCTCATTGTTTTGATTACATACTTCGACGAATCTTCTAGACATATTTTCGAATTTCTCGTCGTTTTGTCTAGCCGTTTCTTTAATAATTTTAGAATTTTCTTCAATTTTTTTAGAAGTTTTTTCAATTATCATTTGCGACACATTTTTTATTTTCGTTAAAACTGCTTCTTCTGCTGACTGGAACTGGAATGTCTCTGGATCTTCTTCATTCTTGTTGAGAACAGTCTTTAATCATTCTTGGAGTATCTTCTTGGACCCGCTGCAGTCTTCATCGCGTTCTTCCAGTTGCTCACGCAACTGTTTTACTGAAAGTTGTACTAGCAGCATCTTTGGTCAGGCACACACGTACGATGTTTCCGACGAACAATACTTTTCAAAAGTTCAAAAGTCTTTTTCAAAAGTCACTGCTGAATTTATTTGCAAACCCCACACCTGACACCAACTGTAGCGAGATTAAATAAAACGAGCGGTTCGAATTTATAAAAATATATTTATTTATAGTTTACAGTTCGGTACTCTCTTATCAACTAAACTCTACTTCTAACATCGCGTCATATATATACCAAAAGTATTAAGTTCCAGAACATTCGGGAGTTGTCCCACCTCTAATTCGCCTACGTGACCTGTTGTTCTGTCTCTCACTCGATGGATCGCGAATGCTCTTAATGCCTTGTTAGAGTTGTAACCGTTATATGAGCCATGCCAAAAGCATGTTCGTAACAACCATTATTATACAGGGTGGTCCTTAAGTAATTGTAAAAAAGAAACCGTAATTCTACGCTTTAAAATATTACGATTTAAGCCAAATTGCTTTAATGAAATGTTGATATTAAGAAAGATACGGGGTGTTAAAGGGGAAATTACAAATTTTATTTTTCGCTAGAGCTTTCAGGTTTGTGAACATTTATGCATAAAAATTTAGAACTAGGTACTATTGAATATAAGGAATTATAATTTTATGCATACTTTGATATAGCTGATAGACGGGACACATATGCTACATATGTAGCATAAATTTGCACCTAACCTTTTTTCTCTTCAAGTTATCGATATTTGTGACAAAAAATATTAAAGATACATTATTTTAACAAAAAAAAGGTATACCTGTTAATAACTTCAAAACTCAACAGTTTTCGAGATAATCGTCAACTGCATAATTCTGATATAATGCAATTACTTCAGGCAACGAAAGAAAAAACATCAATACTTCTAAATTTTGGTATGCAATAAAGTTAATAGTTAACAAAATATTAAATAAAATAAATATATCAGCAGGATAATTTGTAAAAGGATTTGACAAAATAACAGAATAATTGGATTTTACATCAAACATTTTACGTTTTATATTACATTAAAGTCATAATCAAAACATTCTATTTACAAACCAAATTAAGAAATGGTTAAACTAAATAACATTACACTTTTTGTCAAAGTAAGTGTCCGATATGTTTACAATTTTCTTTAATTCATTTGTCAATACATTGCATAAAAGATCATCTTAAATTAAAGAGCATCATTAATTCTAAAGAAACTGCTGCAGTATTTATTATAGGTGTTATACGTATAATATTAAGTACTCTTTTCGGATTTTAATTATATTAATATCTCACCATATGACCAAGGAATATGACTACCACAAGTCCACGAGAAATCCAACGTTAAGGAAAGTTTGTATTTAAGTATGTTCTCACTGCCCTCTCCCTATAATGTGGTAGTGTACCATTTTGCATAAACCTCATATTTCTCCTTAAATTTGATAATAATTCTTTCAATAAATCAATAAAATCATTTTATAAAAAATGTAAATAAATCTTACCATTGAAATTACAAGGTAATTCGCATGTCTGTAAAAAATGATTAATCAAACCAAACGTCTCTTAAAAATTTCACAATATTTTCACTGGTACACTCACTAAAAATGTCCCTTATAACTGATGGGATTTTATTAGTTAGTCTTTCAGTACTATATTTGGGACACTCCGTTAATACGTGTTTCACTGTTAACGGCACGTCACAACTCGTACATTTTGATTGAGGTTCCTTCTTTATGAGATATTCATGGGTGAGTTTGCTGTGTCCTAATCGGAGCCTGGTTAATACAACCTGAAGGAAACGGCTAGGGGCGTTGTTAGTCCATCGTCCAAAATTTGGTTTAATTTCTTTTAACTTTGAGGATTTTTCTTCCCAACATTTAGTCCAATTACATATCAGCTTTTGTTTAAAGTACGGATTGAGATCTTTTGCTAATGGTTTTATTATCGGTCTGATATTTGGGGAATTTGCTATTTCCCGAGCATTTTTATCAGCTAGTTCGTTTCCTTTAATGCCTATATGTGATGGTACCCACACGAAGACTAATGTTTTGTTTTCCAGCTGCTGCATCTTGTTTTTAATTAATTTAGCTATCGGGTTGCAAGTGTACATTTTTGACAGTATATGAAGGGAATTGATTGAGTCAGTAATAATAAGGAATTTATCTGGTTTGACTGTTTGTATGTGAATTAGAGCTCTGTATATTGCATACAATTCTCCAGTTATCACAGTGGATTCTGTGGGCAATTTGAAACTTTTTATTATGTCTCTTATAACAAATGATGATCCTACACCAGAAGTTGTTTTAGATGCATATGTGTAAACTTGGGTATATTCAGGGAAAGAAGAAAGTATTCTATTATAATTGCTTATAAATATTTGTGGATTAGTTTCAGATTTATGATATGATGATAGTTCTAAATTTAAAGTAGGCAAAGGTATTAACCAAGGAGGTGGCGTGTTTACGTTTGCTGAATGTGTTGAGGGAAAGTTAAAAATTTCAATAGAGTTTAAAATGTTTTTGATCCTTAATTGAAATGGTAAATGTGTTCTTATATTGATATTTGATAACGATGGCTGAGTAAGAAAATGGTTGTCAGGTTGTAGTGATGATTGTTTTGAAGCGTAAGATAGACTAAGTAATTATGATAGACTAGTATCTTTTGAACGATACGTGTATTTGAAGTAGATCATTAAAGACGAGAGGCTGGCAATAATTTGTTGTAAGATTGCTGATTACCTAGGGAACTGCTAAGAATAGATAGTATAGGCTACAAGGAACAAAGATTTGGACAACTCATCATCAGAGAGATAGTTTTTTTTACCATTCGTCAGTTTTTCTTTATTAACAAAGTTTTTTTTTATTGCTTCAGAAAAGATAAATATTTTGATCAGGAGATATAGAACAACAATTTTGATTTGAAATTTTAATTTATATTGTATATAACATTAATTTTTGAAGGTTCACGTACGTAGAACAAAATTTTGATAATCATTATATAAGATATTTTTTGTTGAAGATATTTGAGTGTAAATTTTATTTCAATATATAATTTTGTATCATATATGTTTTTATTATTCCGGTATTCTTTAGACCTTACCTATCATATGTAAATCATAGATATTGAAGAACGAATATAACCCTGAGATAAGAGAATTAAATAGTGTGATAAAATCATAACTGTATCATTTAAATAAGTTTAATTAATTAATTAATTAGCTAATTAATTGCTTGCCGTACCTCTGACTTTTAATATCACATTAACTGGCTTCCAAAACGTGGGGCTTGAAAATATCGCAGCTTTACGTATGATGGTAGGGAAAGAGATCCGAAATAAGTACAGGTGATCCAGAGATAAAAAAATAACATTGAGGGAATTTGAATTTAAAAGTATTTTGACAATTTTTCCAGTGGATAAAAATTTGATTTATTGATTGATCGTAGTTAGTTGATATTTACTGCTATTGAATTATTTGTTTTTTATTTTCTTTACCAATCGTACATTGGATATTTGTTTTGAATTATTTGAATTTTACTGATTGCATATGTGATATTTGTCGTGAAAATTTATTAAATTTGGGGAGAAATATTTGTCGTGTTCTGCAACATATAGAGTGTTGTAAAATTTCACATTTGGCGGGGATAAAAACAGTAACGAAAAGAAACAACATGTAGACCACAAGAAGTCAAAGCAAAATGCAAGAAAGGAAGGAGGATAACGGAGAAGAGGAAACAATTGTTGAAGAAGGATCGGATAATGAAGGAAATTCTACAATAATGGAGGAAAGAAAAGAAACAGGGATGTTAGAAAAACTATTAGCAATGATGCAAATACAGACACAACAAATACAAGAATCATCACAAAAAATGGAAGAGACAAAACAAACAATAAAGAAAAACCAAAATGAAACATCAAAGAAAATGGATAGAAATCAACAAGAAACAAAACAAACAATGGAAGAAAACCAACGGGAAACAAGACAAGCAATAGAACTAAATAACAGGAATATAGAGCAGCGTCTGGAAAACTATGAACAGGAAATTAAAGGATGTGTTGAGGGGATAACGAAAGAACTGATACAACAAATAGAAGAGATTAATGAAATTAAAAATAAAATGGGAGAACAAGAAAAGAAAGTAGAAAACAAGATGAAGGAAATCAAGATTGTCCAGAAAAAGGAATTAGATCAGTTAGAAAAAAAATTTGAAATGGAGCTACAAGAAGACAGGAAAAAAGTAGAAAGGAGATTAAGGCAAAATGAAAAACATATTGCAAAAATTGAACTAAGAGGAGCAGAGAGAAAAGAAGTTATCGTCCTTGGAACAAGCGATACAATTTGGCGGGGATATTAGAAAAACACACCCAGTACCGTTTGTTTTAAATTTGAAAACTAAATTAAAACATGTTAGATATTTTGACGATTGCAAAGAACAATTAGAAACCATCTGAAAAAAGAAGCAGCGTTATGGTATGAAAGGAAAGAAGATGAGTTTGAAAATTGGACAGATTTCGAAAATAAATTTCTCAATTATTTCTGGGGGAAAATAAACAGAGGGAAATCAACCAAGAGCTAGAGAATGGAAAATATCACGGGAAAATGGGAATATCTGAAGAAAGATATGCTTTGCAGATATATAACAATTCAAAATATCTAGATTACAAATACTCTACCGAACAACTGGTAGAAATAATAAGCAGACATTTCGAAGAAACGTTGGAGGATTACGTGATTTTAAGAAACTATCAAGATATTGATAGTTTGTGCTAAGTCCTTCAATTAAAAGAAGCGAAAAGAGAAATGAGAAACAGAAGACAACATGACCAATACAATGGACCGGAAAGAAGGTACCAAGCAAATTATGACCAGAGAAAACGACATCCCCGATCAACAAATGAATATAGGCCAAGAGAATACCACAATTACACTAGACAACAAAATTATGATAACCAGAATGACACACAAAATAGAACATATGAAAATCACAACAGGAACAGAGCTGCACAAAATCCTCCGAATAGGAATACGAACGAACAAAGGGACGGTAGAAATAATCAGAGCTTCCAACGACAAAATAGAAGGGAGATGAATCATGTAGGAATAGAAAACGAGGAAGAAGTTGTATGCAATGAATCCAGACAGGATTTTGAATAAAGCATCCACTTAACAAAAGTAAAAAACACTCCGGTATATTTTGTTACCCGAGAGAGTTTATACAGTTGGCGGTAAACGAAAGACAAAATTCTAATTCTAATATTTTTAGATGCCTTTATAAAACATAAAGCGATTAAAATTTTGATTGATTCTGGATCGGAGATATCGTTAATCAATAAAAAATTAGTAAAAGAATTGAATTTGGACAGATTTGTGTATAAGATTCCTAGGGTTGCTTTAGTGGGTGCGAAGAATAAAAAATTGACGACAGTAAACGAAGGTTTGGGAGTACGGATCAGAGTGAAAGAAAATTTCTATATTATGCAATGTGTGGTGATCGACAATTTAAATCATGATATGATAGCGGGAATAGATGAGTTGAGCGAAAAACACATCACGATTAATTTTTCTGAAAATAAATTGGAAATCAGAGCAGAACCAGATCACAAAGAAGAGGGACAAGAAACAGATATGACGAAAATTGTCGAAAGGACAAATGAACAGGGAAACCATAAAGAAATCAATACGACCGTAGAGAACAAACTGGAAATACAGGTAATAAATCAATCAGAAGAGGAAAAGAAAAGGAAGAAAAAAAAAGGGAGAACAAGAAGAAAGAAGAAAAAAAAAGGTTGAGACAAGAGAGAACCAGAAAAGAAAAGGTAAAGAAGAATTGTTGGCAACCGACAACAAAATAAAAAAGAAACCGGAAGAAAAAGAAGTTATTATAAGAGAAATAAAAAGAGTGGAAACGTGGTGCTCGGAATACCAAATAGGTTAAGAATAGGTTAGTTATTAATGGATATATCAGTCAAGTTAGTTATCTGTGATGTTGTATTGTTCTTGGTATCTGATTTAAGTAAGTTGACTGATATATTCATTAATAACTAACCTACCTTTATAATTAATTTTCATTAACTAAAAAAGATAACATTCCCTTGCTTTTCTTAGATACATCTCAATAAGATCTAATAATACATGAACAATAGAATATAATTAAATAAAGAAAATCAAAATAATATTTCTCTATACTGGGATTTAATTTCATTCGTTTTTACCAATGAGCCTTAACGACATAAAGATTCATAAGAACTACTTGAATTTGTCAGCGCATGCGTTCTGGCTAAAACAGAACCTCACTTTTAAACTTTCTAAAAATCAAAAATTTAGTTATTGCCGACAATTCAAAGAATTACCTCCTTTTAAATGTAGTTTCGTATCGAAAACGTATCGTTTTCGTTCACGGCCGCCAAAGCAGGTGGCGCCTTTGTAAGCTAACTACTGTTGTAGTGAAGTTTTAGGAGACATTCTTTGGACTTTCCGAGTTTGAATTTGTATCAGCCCAAGTGTCTGATGAGGCTGGGATAGGCCGAAATGATCATAACACTTTATTGATACCGATTCGAGCACGGGAAGTTTAATGAATTTGTCCCCCTAGGCCATATATTTGGCCATTTAATTTAATAAAGCGATAGTGGCTTTTGCTAAAAGATTTTATCTTTTACATTACTTAGTTCTCGGGTAAGAACCGCGTTGAAAATTTATTACTCGACGTTTCAGCACCCATTTTGGAGCCATTATCAAGAGTGATACGGTTCGGTTCGAGTTCGGGGTCTCAATCTGCCTACTCCCCTCACTCGAGACGTACCAGTATCGTGTTCTGTATTGCAAGAACTGTCTCTCGGCACTGAGGTCTCAATCTGCCTACTCCTCAGTGTTGAGTGACAACCGGTCTTACCCTGTGTGGCTGCTTTTATACTCGCTGTATGCGCGGGAACGGTATGCGCTGACGTGGTCTGAACTGACGTGACCTGAGCGGTGTGGGCGGAGGTCGCTGAAGCAGGGGTCGCCATGTTGCCGGCAATCGTTTTGCGTCATCGCGCGTGTTCAAGCTGTTAGGCCGTTTTTCGATTTCGATAGCTTCACGAATGATTCTCGATTTTAAGGAGCAGATGGGGGCGATGGTTTTTGCTTTTTCCAAATCTATTTTGTGGCCTGTTTGAATATAATGTTGGGCTAGGGCTGAAGTAGTATCGAAGTTTGACAGATATAGAATGTTCGTAAATACGGTTATGGATTCGTCGGTTTGTCTGTCCGATGAATGTACGCGTAACAGGTGTAACACCCACGCCAACAACGTGAAAAGACAGTGGCCTTGAGGTCAAAATATGACAGAACAGCAGGGCAAAATACCAACCTCTAGTGCAATAGAGCGGTACATTTGAAGAATATGATAAATTTGGGTGACAACTTGTTATTAAAAAGTCAAAAATGAAAGAAAAAGGTGGTTAAGATCACCATTTTCCCCCCAGAGATTGGTTTAGAAAACCAATGAACAAAGCAAGCGAGGTCAATCCAAAATATCATATATTATAATATCTACATTGTGACTGGTTAGCCAGCAAACAGGTGAAGATTGATTCAACTTCCACAGTCCAAGGTTCATAGCATTTGGAACTGTGAATGTCCGTCTTTGTGATTGGAAAAAATCTTAGTAATGCAGGCACTAAAAAGTTAATAAAAAAATCTAGATAAACCTCACCATCAACTGTGCCCTCAAAAAAATAAGGACCAATAATTTGATTGTTAATGATACCAGCCCAAATGTTAATTTTTTTTAGGATATTGCGTGAGTCTCACACACCAAGTGAGGATTTTCTCGGAGTTTGTTAACCATTCCGTTTAAATGAAACGTCGCTTCATCAGAAAAAATTATTTTGTTTATGAACTTCAAATCTGCGTTCAGTCTGTCCATCATCATTACACAGAATTCACGCCTTTTATCGGGATCATCTTTATTTAACTCCTTAACCAACTGAACTTTGTAATGGTGGTATTTTTCTTTATGTAAAACTCTCAAAATAGATGATTTACTTACATCACTGACGGAGGCCAGCTTTCGAGTTGTCTTATGCGGATTTTTCTCAATCCCTAGAAGTACATCTAACTTTTTTTTCATCAGTAAATTTAACATTTCTACCTGGTTTTTCAATATTTTTTACTGTCCAGTATATCGAAACTTCTTTTTAATTTTCCTAACTGTAGACTGCGAAACTTGTTTACCATATTTATTATTAAACATTTCACAAACCTACTTTTGAGTTCTTGTTTTATTACCAAAACCAATCATAATTAAAATGTCTATTCTTTGAGTCTTGGATAAATGAGCCATAATTAAATTTAATACGCGCACAAATATTATACTGACGTCTTTTAGTAACTTTAAATACCTAAATGACAGCAGCCTACTAGATTCATATCAATTGTTTATTTGGCTTTTTGACTAACATTTTATTATCTTCAAAGTTTTTTATCCAATATTTAGCAGAACAGATACGAAAATGCATGATTATTTCTAAAGTATATTTTAATAGACCCGGTAATATTGATGATTTAAAAGTTAGGATAACGATAGAAACTAACAAAATAACCCCCGAGGTTATACAAAATGTACGAGAATTCCAAAATCGCCTCGGTTATTGTCAAGAAGTGAATAATGGTGGTCAAGTTGAACATTTAATTTAATTGTAAAAATCAATTGTCTCAGTTATGATTGTACAAACTCAAAAAACTTTATATGACTGAACAGAGGACTAAAAGCCCTTTCTAACAAGGCGCCACACGACCCCCTTTTTTATTTAAAATTTTCGAGGGGTTGCTTATAATTCAGAGGAGGTGCTGGAAGGGGACGATATCTAAAAATGAATTTATTCCATATATATGGACCGCATGGTAGTTACAGTTCGTTCGCTGTAACTTTGCACATGAATGAAATTATTCACGAAGTATTTTTAAATTTTGTCTCATTTCTACTCACAGAATATAAAATGTTGATTTGACTTCGAGCGTTCAACGAAGCAACACCTAATTACCTTAGTCGCACCTAGTTTTTGTGGTTTAGTTTAAAAACATTGAAAGCTAAAAGTGTAGTAAAGTGTAAATTATTGACAAATACGTAAAATAGTTTCGAAACACAATTCAGATTTCTGCTTTAATCTGAACCTTCTATAAATGCAAGGTATAACAGACGTTGATAAAGATGTTAATGGAGACATGGGGAATCTAAAATTTGCATTCCACGACATGTCTCCTCAACTAAGCAGAAATCGTTAGCGAATTGGTTTCTTGTACTCATACAGAGTAGATCCGAATAAAACGATAAAGACAGTAAAGATTCCATTTCACGTACAAATCGTCTATGTATCTGTTTATACGTATTTCGCTTTAATAAAGCTCATCAGAACAGTTATTCATAGGCGTTCTCAACGTAAAAAATAGATCTTTTCTGTCTTTGGGAAGCAACGATCAAATGGCTTCGAAATGGATCAACGTCTGTTATACCTTGCATTTATAGAAGGTTCAGATTAAAGCAGAAATCTGAATTGTGTTTCGAAACTATTTTACGGATTTATTATCAGATGTCGCTATTGCGTCCGTTTCGAAGCCATTTTATCGTTGCTTCCCAAAGACAGTAAAGATCTATTTTTCACGTCGAGAACGCCTATGAATAACTGTTCTGATGAGCTTTATTAAAGCGAAATACGTATAAACAGATACATAGACGATTTGTACGTGAAATGGAATCTTTACTGTCTTTATCGTTTTATTCGGATCTACTCTGTATGAGTACAAGAAACCAATTCGCTAACGATTTCTGCTTAGTTGAGGAAACATGTCGTGGAATGCAAATTTTAGATTCCCCAAGTCTCTATTAACATCTTTATCAACGTCTGTTATACCTTGCATTTATAGAAGGTTCAGATTAAAGCAGAAATCTGAATTGTGTTTCGAAACTATTTTACGGATTTAATATCAGATGTCGCTATTGCGTCCGTTTCGAAGCCATTTTATCGTTGCTTCCCAAAGACAGAAAAGATCTATTTTTCACGTTGAGAACGCCTATGAATAACTGTTCTGATGAGCTTTATTAAAGCCAAATACGTATAAACAGATACATAGACGATTTGTACGTGAAATGGAATCTTTACTGTCTTTTTCGTTTTATTGACAAATAATTATTTATTGTGGATACTTTTGGTCATTAACTGTAAGTAATTTAATTTATTTAATTACATCGAGTTATTATCAATTATTTCGTATTGGTGCGAGGACCGTACTCAGGTTCCGTAGATCAACATGATTCATCATCAAATGTTTTTTCACAACAAGAAATCCCCAAAAATGATACTACTGCACCAAAGTTATATTCAACAGTTTTAAATGAACCTACCAACATATTTTCTTCTAAAAAACAAGCAATTGTAATAAATACAGTTCCAAATTTAAAAATCGAGGATTACCTGAATGCTGTAGCCAACTTATTTGACCCCAAAAATATACTTGAAATATCCAGAATTGTTAATGATCGTATATGCATCTACTTCACTTCAACTAAAAAAATATTGTTCAAAAATTTTTGGAAACAGACAATGGGATAATAATAGTAAACCAACATCGTATCCAATCTAGAAAACTAATTACTCCAAACGAAAAACTAATTATTTCTAATGTATCTCCTTCTATACCACATAACGTAATAGAAAATGAACTCAAAAAGATAGGAATCTATCAAATAACACCAATAGATTTTTTACGGATCGGAACATCAAATCCTAGTTTTAGACATAATTATTAGTTTTCGAAGTTTTACATATATAGCCACTACAAATCTTGAAAATATCCCCGATTTAATACTAATTAACCATGATAAATCGAACTATTGAATATTTCTCTCACTATAAAAACAAACGTGCTTTATTTGTAAACAAACTGATCATTTAGGATCTCGATGCCCAAATCATAATAATCAATCCACCGATCACAATACAACACACATTTCTCAATCACAATGTGACCAGACTGTTATTTCACAACAAAATAATATAACTCAAACTACAGTACATTCTCCCGTACTTACCAAACAAATCAGTAATCCACAACCTACTGAAACCATCACTTCACCCACATCAAAAAACTCTACCTCTTTCGATAACTCCCAAACAATGGAGACGGTACCGGATAAAATAAATGAAACTAAAATAGAAACTCAAACAAAAGTACAAACGTCTAAAAGTAATGCTTCTGAACCGGGTAAAATAAATAAAACTATAAATGAAACTCAAACAGAAGCTCAAACACCTAAAAGAAATGCTTGTGATATAACAAATTCTCCTGAACCGGAGGGTGGAAATCCTTTTAAAAAACCCAATAAAAAACACAAGAGAACAAAAACAGACATCCAAACCCACCATAACTAGCTGAAGATCTTACTAACTGTACAGTTGATTTTTTCCAAAATAAGTCAAACAGTAGCTGTTTAAGTCAAGAAGAGATAATAGATTTACTTGAAAACACCCATGGAGCTGCAGATCCGCTTAGTATTGCTAAAACATACACGGAAGATATCGAAGGGTTAATAGATCTCCTAAAAAAACTTCACCCAGTGCTATCACAAAGATACTTGAAAATACGATGTACAAGACTAAGGAAGAAACTTTGTAAACTACAGGATGACTATTCCTCTACACATTGCAGTGATACACCTATTAATTAAAAATTCAACTCCATAATTCAGTGGAATCTGAACGGGTTTTACACCCGTCTAGAAGAATTAAAATTACTAATGTCCAAATTCATACCGCCCATAATATGTCTACAAGAGACACACTTTAAACAGCAGAAATTTTACAAACTAAAAAACTACACATCATATATTAAAAAGAGACTTAATGCAAACCAGGTTAGTGGAGGGACAGCTATTTATGTACATAACCAATATGATTCAAAAATAATTAATTTAAATACACAATTAGAGGCTACAGCAATAACTTTGAATGGACCTCAAAAAATAAACATCTGCAATATATACATTTCTCCTGGTACTGATCCTTCAGCTCGCGAACTATTAGACCTTTTTAATCAAATTGCTCAACCACGAATTATTTTAGGTGACTTCAATGCACGTCATGTTCTATGGGGATCAAATAAATCCGATAGTTTAGGGCGTAAAATCGAACAAATTATAACTAAACTTAATCTGTACAGCTGGAGGTTCAGCAATTGATTTAACTTTATGTGACCCAGTTTTACAACCTGGGCTATCTTGGCAAGTCACATCTCATCTACATGGAAGTGACCACTTCCCAATATTAATAACGAATAACAATACAGCTCCCTCCTCCGCTTCGTCTAATAAATAGAATCTAAAGAATTCCGACTGGTCTTTATATTCTTCTTTAATATCTCGATCCATATCAGAGCTAAGTCCTCCTAGTGATGACCGTGCAAATATTAATTCTATAGTTTCCAGTTTTGTTCAGCTTCTAACAACAGCTGCAGAATTGTCCGTAGGTTTTTTAAATTTCCCAAAAAAACATCCTCCAGTCCCTTGGTGGAACCAGGAATGTAAGATGGCGATCAGAGAGTCAAAAAGAACTTTTTACAAATTTAAAAAATTCCCCAAATTCCAAAACCAACTCGAATTTAAGCAACAGCGAACCTACTGTAGATATATATTAAAGAAAAGCAGAAAAGAAGCATGGAAAGCGTATGTCTCGTCCTTAAATTCATCTAATCCTATTTCCGAAGTTTGGCAAATGATTAATAAAATGAATGGAAAAAAATCATTCAATACAATCCATTATCTAGAACATAACAATCTTACTTGCTCGAGGAAAGAACAAATAACTGCTATACTTGCTGATACGTATCAAAGACACTCCAGCAATGACATTATCTCTACAAATTCCATAATACACAAACAAAATTTAGAGAACACTTATATAGATTTAGAAGATCATACTAATTCTCCTCTTAACGTTGAACTCTCAATGGACGAGTTACTATATTCATTAAATTGTACAAAAGATACCAGTCCTGGACCTGATAACATTCCAGTTGCCTTTTTAAAATCATTACCCAAAGAAGGTAAACAATACCTTCTAAAAGTTTACAATTTTATCTGGACAAAAAATGTGTTTCCTAATAGTTGGCACCAGTCAATTATTATTCCAGTCCTTAAGCAGGGAAGAAGAAAATCAGACCAGGAGTCTTATCGACCGATCTCGCTAACATGTTCGATATGTAAAATTCTGGAAAAAATAGTAAGCAATAGACTACTGTGTTATCTAGAAGACAAACAACTTCTTACCCCTATTCAAAGTGGTTTCCGGAAAACAAGGTCTACTTTAGATAATCTAGTTGATATAGAATCCGAAATTCACGAAGCATTTGGATGCAATCAAGATTGTTCAGCAGTTTTCTTTGACATAACCCATGCGTATGATAAAATTTGGAGATCCGACATATTACAAAACTTATCCAGATGGTCAATCAAAGGTAACATCCTTAAGTTTATAAAAAAATTTTCTAATATTTCGTGAGTTTAAAGTTCGTGTAGATAATATTTGTTCCGAGCCAACAACACAAATTAATGGTATCCTACAAGGATCTACACTAATCGTAGTATTGTTCCTTATTGCGATTAATGATATCTCTAAATCCTTTAGTTCATTAGTAAAAGCACGCTTATATTCTGATGATCTCGTCATATTTTCTCAAGGGAAAAATGTTCTAACACTTACCAGATATATACAAACCGCTATCAATCAACTAGAAAATTGGTCAGACAGATGTATCTACAGATATCTCCAAACAAAACAAAAGCAATTTTCTTTAGCAAGAGCCCAAAAAACATTATACTACCACCTAATCTCACCTTATACTCGTTACCTATTACTTATGTTGAATCAACTACCTTCCTAGGATTGAAACTAGATCAGAGGTTAATCTGGAAAGATCATATTTTTCGTCTTCGACAAACAACTCAAAATGGTCTAAATTTATTGAAAAGCATATCTCAGAAGCAATGGGGAGCTGATTTCCAAACACTCATAACTGTCTACAGAACTCTAATTCGTTCTAAACTAGATTATGGCGCAGTTGCTTATAATTCAGCCAAAGAATCAATACTTAAATTACTAGACCCAATACACAATACAGCAATAAGAATAGCACTGGGAGCTCATCATACTAGCCCAATTGAAAGTTTATATTGTGAATCAGGTGAACCTTCCCTTCAACTAAGAAGAAACTACCTCAGCCTTGTGTATGCTGCTAAATTGTCAGCCAATCCACATATACCGACATTTAAAAACACGTTTGCTGACAGATTCACATCGACATTTAACACCTTACAAAGATTAAGTCCCCCGTTTTATATCCGGATCTAAAAATTACAAAATAGTTTAAACATACATTTTCCTGAGACATACAATGTAACTAACCTTATTTATCAACCTCCTTGGAGATTACAGCTGCCTATTTGTGATACAAGTCTTACTATCAATAACAAATATGACACACCACGTAGTATATTTAAAAAGAAAGCAGCAGAGAAATTAAACTGCTCTCATAACTCCCTCATTTTTAAAGACGCGTATAAATCTGACAATGGGGTAGGGGCTTCTTTTACAACGTTATATCAAGACTACTCCTTTTCACTTTCCCTACGATCAACCGTATTTTCCGCAGAACTTCTTGCAATTTTGCAAGCAATAACATTTTTAAGTAATTAAAACATACAAAACTCTTTGATAATAACTGACTATTTAAGTGCTCTCAGCTCTATGAAAAAGTTATACACAAACCATCCCATTCTATTGCTTAGAAAGTCAGAACTAATGAAATATCAAGAAAATGACCGATTTGTTAAATTCCTTTGGGTTCCGTCACACTGTGATATAACTGGAAACGAAAAAGCTGATCAGTTGACCAGGGAAGCAGCAGAAAATCCGAGCGACCTGAAGCAATATTTTAGAAACAAAATAAGCGAGGAATGGCAACTACACTGGAACAATTCAGAGACATCCATGAAAACATTAAGCAAGAGGTAGTTGTATACAAACTCCCATTCAAGCGACGAGACCAAGTATGCATCTCTAGATTACGTATAGGCCATACGAAGTTAACACACGATTACCTTCTAAGTAACGATCAAATTCCCATGTGCTACAGTTATAATTGTGTAACTTTAGTGGACCATGTGCTAGTGGACTGCCCTTTGTACACCCTAGAACGACTTCAATCTGGATTACCGACTTCATCCAAAGAGTGCTTAAACGGCTTCAATAATGACAAAACTATAAACTTTTTACAAAATGCAAGACTACTTCACAAAATATAGTGTAACATATTAACATTTATGTAATTTATTGTACCATGCTAATAACCCCTAGTGGTTGAAGCAATTTTGTTAATAAAAATAAAATATATAAAATATTGAAATTAAGCCACTTGTTCAACATTTAATAATACATCAGACAAAGACAGTAATATAACAACAGTCCGTGATAAATTCTCATCATTGAACCTGCTTATTGTCAACTTCACAGCGTTGTGGTGTTTACAAAAATTATATTCATATTGTTTAATTTTCCATTACATTTTCATGCCTTGAGTTTATACATTTTCTCAAAAAAGTTGTTATAACGACTAACTGTTCACTTAGTGTTGGATTCCTTAATGTAAGTATAAATTTTGCAGTTAAATTTTCTTACCTTTAATTTGACCTATCATTTTTGAATCTGACTAAAACTCTGTCTAACGGATGGATATAAAACATTATTAGTTGTCATAAATATCAAACAAATATCACACAGAATATTTGCTCAAGGTTTTTATTTTTAGAATATGCCTCGAAATACATTAAATTCTCAATCCCAGCAACCCGTGCTGAATTTGAATAAATATTTTGAGTTAGAAAAAAGGAACGGAGGACCCTTATTGGCATCTTTGGCTTGTGTTCAAGAGGTATTGTAATGAATTGTATGTTGTTTAATAATTTACCTATCATAAAATTGTTTTTAATTTAAGAGGGTAGCTGCTGCCTTGAAAATATCACGGCGTACAGTATGTACAATTAAAAAACGAAAAGAAAGCAATCCTGTCCTTTCAAGTTCAGGCAAAAGTAGACGTCGTCGTAAAAGGAAGACAACTGATCTGCCTGAAGGAACTAAAATGGCAATACGAAACACTAAGTACAATATGTACCTACAAAATAAGTATAAGTTGATTTTGTACAAAATAAAAACGATATGGTTTATACCACAGCCAATAGATGTTTCACATCAAAATTAATACTTCTAAAATAAAGTTTCACTATTATTACTAGTTTTTTTTTTAGAAAAGCATGTTAGTCTACAAGGTTTGAAATGTGAATTAGAGGAAAAAGAAGTTGTTAGTATGGAAAAAACATCCTTGAGCATTATAGTCAGAGATATAGGATTTAAACATAAAAAGGATGACAATCGAAGATCATTATTTGAACGAACCAATATTGGTGCTTTAAGAGCAAAATTCTTACGTAAGTACTTTGAAAACCTGGAAAGTGTGCATCCATGAGAACTTGTTTTTTGGATGAAACATGGATTTATTCAAAAGGAAATAAAACAACTTCGTGGCAAAACACTATGGTTTGTTTTTTAACCAGGAGGAGTAAACCAAAAAGGAGTAATAAAATGTACATTTAAAGCAACCTCTTTATCTTCTAATTGATTGCCTAACTCAGACATAATATTAAAATTTATGTGTTGCACTTTTTATTTACTACATATTTGTGGTTAACCCACATTTACTTACTTAAAATTGATTGGCTTCAAGAATTTATATAATAATGAACGACACATATTTGGAAGATCTGGGCGAATGTTAATTTCACTTAAAATTTTATTTAAAGTGGGCATTTCATTGTATTTCAGGATGTTTTAACTCTTTCATCGTATGTTGCAAGGATAGAAGGTGACCGCCAATATTTTTATAACATCTTACCGTTCAAGTCTACTTATATTCCTTAATTGTTGTGTAAATAGTTGAATTCGCAACACCTAAAATTAGCACATTACTTTAGTAAGTCTTAATTTTAACAATAGCTATTCTGAAAAACTAACCTGTTGCCTGTTTTATTTTTGCTACCATAGCTGTTATTTTCATTCCAGGATTATCAATATTAATTTGTTTGTACATTTTATATAATTCCTTGTTTTTCGTTTGATGATAAATGACCCAAATCTACTCGGCGTTTTTAGGTGGAGAAGGATAATTACCACTGGTACTTGGCATATTTTGAACTTTTTTATATAAATGCAAACGAAAAATCTAAAAGTTAAAGGAACAACGCAGAAAATACAAAAAAGCGTCGATATAAATTTTGAATTTTTTTATTCGACGTCGAACCTTTGTCGTTAACAGACGTGTTTAATAGCTAGTCTAAATACACCATACATTTTGCGATATTATTTGTATCCAGTTGATAAAATTGCATTAAAGTGTAGTGTTACTATAAAAATAAATTTGAAATACTTGGAGAAAAACTGTAAGTAGTATTTATTATAATATAATTAAAGATACTTTTATCAAAACAAGTTCCTGGTACCGGATTTATCAACTACACAACTTTTGGTACCTCATTACTGATTCTGTTTTTATGGAGACAGGACCGTCTGAAGAATAGAGGTGCCAAAATATGAATAATATTTTTAAAAATGGATGAAGATTCTGTTGGTTCTGTTTCTTCTCCTAACAACAATCAACCATGTTCATATTCCAACGCTGTTACTTCATTTAAATATCCAACCAAAAACCAGGCCATTGTCCTATCTGCTCTCAATGGAATAAAAATAAACGAATAAGTGATAGCTAAAGCTCGGATTTATAGGCAACAAAAATTGAAGAAAAAGGCGCCTATATAGGCAAAGATTTTTATTAAAAAAGGCAGGAATATTAACATTTAGGCAAAATATAGGCAATAAAGGAATATAACTTATTATTTGTTGTACAAAGTGAATTAACGTAATATTAACTTAAGGCAGGTATATTTACACATCATAATCATAACATTAATATAAATAAACTAGTAACTAAATAACTGTAAATTAATAATTAAACATTGTAACCACTTAAAATTTTATCATTAATAGAAACAACTAAATGTTTTTCAATATTTTCGGTCTTAAAACTGTCTTCGATCACTTAAATTAATTTGAACATTGAAAACGAACGTTCGACATCGACAGATGTAATTGGAGCATATTTCAGAGCGGATAATAAATCTGGCATAATTTGAAATTCCTCGGAAAATGTCCCATTCAAAAGCAACATTAGATAAAAACGAAAAACCTTCATTCTTGTCGAAAACATATTTAATTTTTTTTAAATTAATTGACCGTTACTTCCAGGTGCCCATTTAATTTTCGTCTTTAAATTATCTATTAATTTTACTGAATCACATAAATTTATCTCTTGTTTTTCTAATGAGGTAATTGTGGTAACTATTAATTTATAATTGTCATTGATATAAGCGAGTTCCTGTTTCAATTTGGGATTTTTTAATATTTTTTTTTGCTTCTCGAATGGCTTCGGAAATATCATCATCAAATTCTGAAATAACTAATTATATTTAATTGCAGTGTTCAAAGTAAAAAAAAAAAAACTGCTTCGAGCCAGGTTCCCCACCTTGTAATTACTGGTTTAGGTGGCAAAAGGACACCGGGAAGTCTTTCTTTATATATTTGCACCCTCAACGGAACCTTTACAAAAACTTTTTCATAAAATTTATAAAATTATTTACCAACGGAAACAGATTTCTTATTTCTTCAGCAATTCTATTTACCCCGTGGGCTACACAAGTGCAATGAATTAAATTAGGATAAAAAATCTTTAAATTAACAGCAGCTTTTAACATATATACCGCAGCATCTGAAAGCATTAAAACTATTTTATTCACTGGTATAGCGTTGGGTAAAAAGAGGTTTGTTAAACTACCTTATATAAATCGACTTATTGTTAGATTGTTTGTTTTTTCCAATTCTTTAACGGCAACTAAATAAGGTTTTCTCGCAAAGTTTTCGTTCAAAATTCCAATCATTAAATTAGCTATATACCTGCCGCATACATCTGTCGTTTCATCCACGATAATATACAAAATATTGCCCTCTAACTCCCGCTTAATTTTTGAAATACATTCCATATAACATTTTTCCACAGTATGTTTTCTCAATGTACTCTCGTCCGGAAAGGATTTATTAAGATATTTTTCGAAAAAGCATTTAAAACTAGGGTTATTAACTTTATATAGAGGAATGTTGGATGCAATCATCCATCATCTGGAATAAATCAAATTTAAATGCGTCTTCCTCCTTTTTTTTGAACTGCTTAAACTATCCCGCCGAGATATTTGGGCTAACTTAGAGGAATTTAATTTTTCAAAAAAAATTGTGGGGTTCCACAATGCTGGTCAATAAAGTACTTTTTTCTATTTGAAATCTGAGAATTTAAAAAAAAATAATTCTTCTTCTTCTTCTTTTGGCATCATAACCCTGGATGGGTCTTTGCCTGTCTGGCTATGTCCTTTCATTCAGATCTCTCTTGTGCCCTTCTTCTCCATTGTCTTATGTTCATTGTTTTCAGGTCGTCTTCCACGTCATCCAACCATCTCGTTCTGGGCCTTCCTTTTTTTCGCCTTCCTATGGGCTTCCATTGTAACATTTTCTTTGTTGTTTTTGCATCGTTTTGTCTCTGCACATGTCCCAGCCATGACAGTCTTTGACTTTTCACAAATCTTACAATGTCATAACCTTCATTTAACTCATTAACCTCGTCGTTTCCCCTGATTCTCCATGTGCCATCTTCCTCTTGTACCGGGCCATATAATTTCCTCAGTATTTTTCTCTCGAATGTCCTGAGTTGGGCTTCATCTTTTTTCGTCAATACCCAAGTTTCACATCCATAGGTTACTACGGGTCTAATCAGTGTTCTGTAGATAGTCATTTTGGTTCTTTTGTCTAATAATTTCGATGTCATCAATCTTTTATTAGCATAGTATGTACGATTCCCGCTGGAAATACGTGCATTAATTTCGCTAATTACGGAGTTCTTCTCATTGATTTCTGTGCCGAGATATGTAAAGGCATCCACTCGTTCGATAGTATAGTTGTCTATTGTGATATTATTTTCATTGTCAGTTATTCTTTTGACTGTCATATACTTCGTTTTTACTTCGTTTATTTTGAGACCTCTTTTTCTTGCTTCAGGATCAATTTGTTTGAACACTTCCATTAGTCGTGGCTTATTCCTACTAATGATGGCTACATCGTCTACATATGCAGTAATTTGTACTGATTTGGTGTTTATATGGCCGGTTATATTGGTTTTTCTGATGACTGTCTCAAGAACTACCACTACACGACCATATTCCTGATCGCAAAATAAAAAAATAAACTAACAAGACTTCGAAAAAAGATACAATCCTCAGTTACTGATTCATCCTCGGATATTGAAAGCGATAACTCCCTTCCCCACGTTGTAAAATAAAATGGATAATACATTCATGTTACAGTGAAATCTTATTGGTTATTTTAATAATTTAGAATCCGTTAATCTACTTATAAACGATCTTTCTCCTCTTATAATACGTTTACAGGAAACCCACCTTAAAACTAATAACTTGAATATAAAAAATTATTCCCATTTCCTTAAAAATCGAGACGCAACATATGCTAGTGACGGTGTTGGTATTTTTGTAAAAAATCCCATTCAGACCAAAGAAATTAAGCTACATACTAATCTAGAAGCTGTAGCTGTATCAGTGTCATACAATATCAACTGCAAAAACATCAATATTTGCAATATTTATATACCTCATCCTAATGAAACCACACTAAAAGATCTCCAGTATCTAATTAATCAAATTTCTAATCCCAAATTAATAGTAGGTGATATAAATTGTCACAATATCGCGTGGGGTAGCAACAAAACAGATAAAAATGGTCGATTGCTCATGGATGTTATAGATGCCCAAAATTTAATACTCATGAATACTGGTAATCCTACATATTTTAGTTCTCAGAATGGTACTTCCACCGCCATAGATATATCTCTATGTGAGCCCTTATTATCAACCTCCTTCGTTTGGAATAGTCTAGATTATCTTTATAATAGTGATCATTATCCTACAATAATGGAAACCACTATAACCGGCACACCAAACACCCCTATCTGTCAAAAATGGAAAGTAGATTCCGCCGATTGGGAACTATATCAACATCTTGTAAGAAATTACATCTTGGACTATACTCCAGAAGAAAATATAGATACTATTTTAACATACAATATTTTAATGATATCATTATAAAAACTGCTAATATATCCATAGGAAAAACCAAATTATGTAAAGGAAAACCGGTTCCATGGTGGAACCAACAGATAGCTGCTGCTATGAAAGCTAGCAAGAATGCATTAAATATTCTAAAAAAACATAAAACTTCTGAGAATCTTCTTAATTTTAAAAGTTTGAGAGGTAAAACTAAATATCTGATTAAAAAAAGTAAAAAAGAAACCTGGATGCGATATGTTTCATCGATTAATTCATCAACTCCGATGCCAGTTATATGGAACAAGGTACGCACACTAAACGGAGAACATAATCCAACTCAAATTAGTACCTTGCTTAATGGTAATAATTTAATAACATCTAAACAAGAAATCTGTAATACACTGGCAAATGTATATAAAACAAATTCTAGCAATACAAATTTTAACCCTGAATTTTTAAATTTTAAATGTGAGAATGAAAAAGACAATATCAGAATAATAGACAATAATGATCAATTAAATTTGCCTATCACATACCAAGAGTTTGAAGAGGCTTTGCAAAAATCAAAAAATACTTTTCCAGGCCCTGATGATATTCCAATTATTTTTATAAAAAACCTCCCACTCTCAGGTAAACTAATCCTTCTAGATATACTTAATCAGATTTTCATTAAAAAAACCTTTCCTATAATCTGGTGTCAATTTATAATCATCCCCATTTTAAAACAATATAAAATAAAAACTGACCCCTCTTCTTACCGACCAATTTCTCTTACGAATAATATTTGTAAATTACTTAAAAATCTTAAATAATAGATTAGTTTGGTTTCTAGCCAAAAGCCAGCTACTGACCTCGATCCAAAATGGATTTAGAAAGGAAAGATCGACAAATGACAATCTAATATCTTTCGTAAATGATATATGTGAATCGTTTAGAAACAATCAACAAGTTATTTCCATATTTTTCGATATAAAAAAAGCCTTTGATACTGCATGGCGACATCGCATTCTGAAAATAATGGTTAGCTGCGGCATACAAAGAAACTTTCTAGCCTTTGTTAAAAATTTTATGAGTAACAGAACATTTCAAGTTCGTGTTAATGGCATCAATTCAAAGACTGAGCACTTACAAAATGGAATTCCACAAGGTTCCACTCTAAGCCCTACACTTTTCTCTTTAGCTATTAATAATATTGCACAAGAAATAGAGTAACCATTAAAAGCAAATTTGTATGCTGACGATATAATAGTTTACACTAGAAGTTGTAATATCTCTCTCGCGACAAAAATCCTTCAGGCATTTCTTCACAAACTGGAAATATGGTCCCACAAAAGTGATTTTACGTTTTCAAGTGAAAAGACCTATTTTATTATCTTTAGTAAAAATAAAACCAATAGCAAACCTACCCTAATTCTAAATGATATTAACATAAAACAAGTAGATTCAACAGACTTTCTAGGATTGTGATCGACAGTCATTTCAAATGGACAGACTTTATTAAAAAATTAGCCTTATCCTGTTAGCCAAAAATAAACCTCCTTAAAATACTTTCTAACAGAAATTGGGGTGCTGATACAGTTACTCTGCTATATTTATATAAATCACTCATCCGTAGTAAATTAGATTACGGTGAAATGTGCTATTCTACTGCTAGTAAAAAACATTTTAAAGCCTTAGACGTTATCCAAAGTGCATCTTTGAGACGTGCTGGGTGCCTTCCGTACTAGTCCGGTGGCAAGTCTTCAATCTGCACTAAATGGAATGCGATAATATCCGAGAGACAAGTCGTAAATGTTCAAAGGATGCAACGAAAAGTAACGAACAACGATGGCACAACTCAATTAGTACCAAGACAAATGATAATTGTAGAATTTTTGGGCAACGAGGTTCCACAAAACATAATAATTAATTTATGCAATTTTTCAGTAGATCCATACATACACCCGGTAGTGCAATGCTATAAATGTCTCAGATATGGTCACTCCTCAAAACAATGTAAATCTAAGGACAGTAGATGTAAAAAATGTACAGACACCACCCATACTGTAGAAACTTGTAATGAAAATAATCATTGCATATATTGTAAAACCAACAATTACACCTCGTTGTCTAGAAAATGTCCAATATACGGGAAACAGAAGAAAATCAAAGCAATAATGGCATCAGAAAATATAACATTCAGAGAAGCAGAACAATTACATAACAATCCAAGTTACGCAAAAATAATAACTAATAATAGATTTTCTATTCTAAATAACACTTCCAATTTTCCCAGTTTACCTACCTCGTCTAACAATGTCCCTAATTTCACATTAAATAAACCGGTAAGGAAAACTATTCACACATCTACAAATAATAAACGTAAAGCAACTTCTCCACCAATTTTACCTCATACCTCTGCGTCAACTTATAGCAAAAGACCTACCCCTAAATCTAATCCTATAATACCCAATCCCTACAGGGACGAATTTATTGACTATAAAGAGAAACTTATATTACTTGTCACATCTCATATTAATCAACTTATGTATACCAATAATCAATCTCAACCTATATGCAATTTAGAAAATGAATTATGAAAACTTATTTCTAATAATTTAGAAGAAACAGGTAATAACACAGAAACGGATAATTTAGCGACGAGTGACAATGAAAGCATTCACTGGTATTATTAATTTCCAAATGCATAGTCAACTTACTCAATCTTCCTTAAATATTTTACAATGGAATTGTAGATCGTTAGTAAGTAATAGGTATAATCTCATAAATTATATTAATAATTCTCATGTAGATATTATAATTTTATCCGAAACTTGGTTGAAAAACCAAATTGACTTTAAATTAAAAGGGTATAATTTTGTTTCAAAATGCCGTGAAAGTGGCTATGGCGGTGTAGGCATTTTCATACTAAAGGGCATTGATTATCAAATAACTAACATTAACTATAATTTTAATACCGGAATAGAAGTGTGTGCAGTCTTACTTAACAAAATTAATATATCTTTTGTGTCTATATATAAACCATCTGACATCAGAGTAGAAAAGACTGATTGGATACATTTATTTGAACAATTAATAAAACAGTTTTTTGTGGTGATTTTAATGCCCACCATTACATGTGGGGTCCGATCCCGGATGACCGTAATGGTAGAATATTAGTCGAAAGCATGGATTTTTTCGAATTAGTTTCTCTAAATGACGGAACACCTACTAGAATCGCCGCGAGTGGCAATCATTCTGCCGTTGATTTGACTATCACCTCAGCCTCATTAACAAATCGTATAAACTGGTCAGTATATCCCGACACATTGGGATCCGATCATTTTCCTATTAAAATAGAGCTTAAAATAATCCTACTTCTTTCCTAATTAATCCATCAACAAAATGGAACGATTGCCGCACTGACTGAAAGCTATTTCAGACAGATTTAGACAAACAATTATCCACATTTTTATCATCTAATAATCTTTCTAACGATGAGAAGACAGCCCTACTCTTTCAGACTATCTCTCTAGCTGCCTCCAAATCTATGCCCATAAAAAAACCTTTTACTCCCTCAATTCCAAGGCCTTATTGGTGAGATGAGGAATGTACATTCATAATAAAAAAACGGTCAGAAGCATTGAAAACGTATCGAACCCAAAGTAACCATAATAATTACATAAACTATAAAAATGTAGCAGCCCAAACCAGACGATTATTTAAAACAAAGAAAAAAAGTAGTTGGATAAATTTTTTAAATAGTCTAAACAAAAGCACACCTCTTTCAAAAATATGGTCAACCGTTAGATCAATTTCCAATAACTATCAGTACAACAAAAAACCTCAACTTTCTGAAAATCTCATTAAACAGATGTTAGACCAACTTGCACCTTCATCTGCCTCTGGTAATGTTAGTAGGATTAAAGAATTTTTTCGTTTTAATACTAGTGTAGATTCCATGTCAAAACCTTTTACTCCTTCAGAACTTGATTTCGCACTAAAAAAAAGCAGAAATACAGCCCCCGGTTTGGACGGTTTTACTTATAAGATATTGGACAAATTGCCGTCAAATGCCAAAGATGTTCTCTTACAAATCTTTAATAGTTGGTGGTTGAAACAAGAATATTGCGATACTTTAAAAAATATTATCATATGCCCTTTACTCAAATTTAACTTAAACCCAGAACTTCCATCATCTTATAGACCCATTTCTCTATTATCATGTGTGACAAAATCCTTTGAAAGGCTTATAAAATTTAGATTAGAACATTTTATTGAAAGTAGTTCAGTTTTTCCCTACTCACAGTATGGATTTCGTAGAGGTCGAGTTACCATTGATGCTCTCTCATACATTTAGTTACGGATATTCAACTCTGTTTTTCAAAAAACGAATTTATGCTGTTTGTTTTTAGATTTAAAGGGTGCATATGACGTGGTTGATTTGGATATATTATATTCAAAAATGGTGGAGTGTGGTATTGATAAAAGATTATCTGTAAATATAATAAATTTGTATGTAAATAGAAAAATATACTTACGGGACCATAGAAATGTATTACACGGTCCAAGAATATTATATAACGGTCTCCCACAAGGCTCAATTCTAAGTCCTTTATTATTTAATGTTTATACTGCAGATCTGCATGGTTTGATGGATGAAAAATGCAAAATAATTCAATATGCAGACGATATATGTTTATATACCAGCCATAAATCCTATGAAGATTGTATGTTGAATCTAAAACTTAGCTTTAGTAACTTAGATAAGTGGGTGAAACAAATGGGTTTTAGTATATCACAAGAAAAATCTTCGATTGTATGTTTCACTAGACGTAGACAAAAAGTCACAGGCAAATGCCAGATAGGTGATTATAATTTCCCCTTAGCAGAAGAGTATAAGTTGTAACAGTCGTTACTTTTATTACAATTTGTATTTAAATAATAAACAATTTATATGAAAATAATTTCAGAGATGTAGTATGGGTTGCCTAACTTTAAGTGTTCATTTGCCCATTAAGTGTGTATTGTTAATAATTTAAGTTGTCACTCTGTTCTAATTTGGTACCATTGCGGACAGAGAGATGACAGGAGATTAGGGGGGAGTGAAAAATGGCTCTTCTTGGTTAATTAACTGTGAATTAAAATTGACTTTTGATCTGGAGTTTGAAGTGGTACACACAGGTGGCAGTTAGCGAAAGAAAATCCAATTATTGCATAGAATTTCCTTCACTTCAAGAAGTTAAATATTCTAAGTATACCATAACGATTTAATTGACGGTGTTTTCGCAAACTCGGGAGGTGAAGTGAGATTTCTAGCACGGAATTAAGTAGCTATCTGGTAAATAATAATTTTTTATATTATAAACATTAGAGTATTTTATCTATATCCTATTATTCAGATTCATTATTTCATATTTTAATATAGTATTTTGTCCAAGGCCATTATATTTTTACTCTATGTGAAGCAAGGTCACGCTACATCCGATTGGATGGTTTTTTTTATCTACCATAATTATCTTTTTGCTCCGGTTTCTTATGCTGAAAGAAACTTTCCTCACTTCTTCTTTGATTTCTTTTTATGAATGTTGAGATTAGAAGTAACGGGGAATTGTTTTCAGCCACCTACCATGGAATTATAAATTTCCCTCAGAACATCCGAGGGAGAGTACCACTTCAACTCTAATAAGAATCAGGGTCATTTGGGACAAGCCAGGGAGTATTGTCTACTCCACCCTCATTTTTTCTCCAGCCTGCACCTAGAGGTAGGGCAGGACAGTCATCGTCGAACTAAGCCAATTAGCACCAGCTCCGTGCTAATTTCGGACCTCAAGGAGGACTTCGCTGGGACACCGAAGCTATTCGGGAGTATCCTTCCAGACAACTGTTTCACCTAGGAGGACAGTTGGTTTTTGATTCAGAACTAAATATATATATCTTGTTTCACCAGTTCTAGTTTTTTTATAACATATATATATATATATATATATATATATATATATATATATATATATATATATATATATATATATATATATATATTAATTAATATAACTCCCCTTGGTGTAAGGTATCGGTAAGTTTGAGCTCAAATTCTACCCAGAGATTATCTTCCATTGTTTTTTTGTATTAACCATTTATTTCATTATTAACTTTAATTATTTTATTATTTGTTTATTTAACTAATTTTTTATATTTCATCTTGCGTTATTAACTCCGGTTATTATCCCTTCAGGATAATATACCGTTTCAATTGTTTAATTTGGCTTGTTCCCATTTATATATATTATTTTGTTTGTATGTGAATTTAGAGGTGTTTAACAATATTGTTGGTCATATTGTAGGTTAGTATGATATATTTACTTGGCTATACGTTCTTCCAACGTTAGCATTATTTTTTTTAAGGTTGTTTTTAACCTAGATGTAGGTTGTACACTCTATATCAGAGTTATTCTGTGTAGTTTTCAACTTTTATTTATAGTTGTTTTAAACATTTCTTTTTTTAAATATATTGTGAAATTTTCATATACTTTTTGGTAACTTAGAGATTGTCAGAATCTAAGAAGTTATATTTAATAAACTTGAATTTGTTTTGCATATAATTTTTTTTATTAATATTTCCTTACCTTTTTACATTTACAGCATTTTTGTTTATTACATCAACTTTAATTAATATTAGCAGTATACGATACCTGGAAGAGTGACCGTTACTCTTTTTAGAGTAGTATCCCTCTTCTGGCGCCCTCAATTTGTTTTCTTTGTTAATTTTCATTATATATATTCATTTTTCATATCTTCTTTTCTATCCATCATACATATTTTCCTGATTTACTGTCTTTAAAAGGCATGCAAATTGGCCGTATCCATCCTTGAGTTTCTAGTGGTCATTCTCTTGCCTACATTGCTAGCCTAGCCACATTCCGTTCAATATTTTTTATTACTTCTTTACTTAATTGTTATCTATTTTACTTCTATCAATTTTATCCCATATATATAGACCACTCTTCTTATACCTCTCTCCTCCTACACACCCCAGTATTTTGTTACATCGGCGTCCCAACGCGGTGCCTTTTCCAAGTTTTTGGTTTTAAGACAGTAGCTTTTAGCTGATTTTTTTTTCTTACTTGAGTTTTTGTATTTTTGCTTTTTCTTTTTTACTCATATTATTGCTGATTTATTCTATCTTTAAATTTTTTATTAATACTAAACAGGTATACTTATACTGCTGTGTTGATTTATTAGTTTTATTTATTAGATTTATTAGTTATTAATATTTTGAGACCTCAGTGATAGGTTATAGTAGTACAACTTACATTCTAGGTTGAATTTTGTATTTTTATTGAGAACTTATATTTACTTACTTACCTACACATACTTATATCGTATATTATATAAACTTTTATTCCTACAGCCAACAGTATTATACTTATAGGTACTATTAATTGTTGCATATATATTAATATTTGGTTTAGAATAGTTATAATTTACATATAACTAGAAATTATTTTGAGTATTTTAGTAAGATAACTAAGGTATTTATTTGATTATATATATATTATTTTTGCTGGCTATTTTGATCTTGGTGGTGTGTTGCTAATAACTTGGCCACATTTTTTTTCACAAATCAGTTCCGAAATTAACTACTAATCATGAAACGTTGAATCCGCCTGTTTTAAGTGATCACAGATGGTCAACTACCAATTCTTCTTTACCCAGTAGCGTTAAACACAATTCTAATGATTACAGTAGTGAAATAGTTCCATTATCAGTATCAACTTTTAGGTTTGTTGATGATGATGATATGTCTATGGTTGTACCATATAATATTTATAACCAATCAAATACTTTAGATTTGCGATTCTTTGCTGGCGATAGAGTTTTAAAGAGAAACTTTGTAAAATCAAGTAAAGGTGATGCTATTTCGGCAAAATCTTGCCAGAAATACATTCCGTGTACGGTTGTAAGGGTAATATCTCCTTTGGTATATGAATTAAGGGACAATTCGTCCAACAAACGAATTGGTCAATTTCATGTAAAGGATTTACTGCCTGATAACACCATCGACGAGGTTAGTTCTTCATCCTCAGAAGAAGACTAACTTAACACTTTCGTTTAAGCTAATCTCTTTCTCTGTTTGTCTTTAGCTTATTTTGATTATATTTTTCATTTTAGTCTAAGATTTTCTTAATCACCAGATAACGTAGGTACACCGCTATTTTTTGTATCTTTTGGCAATGGTTAATGACTTCTATAACTTATTAGATAATTAGTATGTATGACTTACATTTTTTTTTTTTGTATTATAAATGATGCACTTTATAATGAATTAATATTCTTAAATACTAATCTTCCCAGGAGAATTACTCCTTTTAACCTCATATGATACGAGGGTTGTTTAGTATATATTTACATATTTAGATTTATACTTATAGTTAATCCTATTACTGATAAGGAACTATGGAACTATGTTGTTACACTACTGGATCATATATTGTGTGTTATATCTTTGATATTTGATTCCTTAGTATTTGTTTTGATATATTTGTTCAATATTTGCCAATTTGGAAAGATGTTGTGATTTTTTTTTATCTTTGGTCTGCTTTATTCTCACTTGTCACAAAAATCTTAAATACTCTACAATAATTTATGTCCTGATTCCATAAACAGGATGGTTCTGGAATTAGTTTGGAATTTTGAAGTAGGTAAGGATGACCGGCGCGGCGTCCTTCTTATTTCTTCTTATTTATTCTTCTGAATTTTCTGTCAATGAATCTGTCAATACTCAGCTTTAGTGAATACGTGGGTTCGAGATTGTTACTCAGCAACTGATCACTGCTGCTCAATTAGGTTCGTACTATATGTGTTTATTGCAGAGTAGGCAGATGTTTATGCCTCATAATATTTCTGGTCAGGAAATGCTCGCGACATGTCCTAACCATTCTTGTGTGATTGTCCAAATATTCCAGTTACCTTTTCACAACTTGATAGGGAAGTTTAATTAGTTCATATTAGTTATCTTACTTCAGGTTATGTTTTTTTTTCTTTAACTATCCCTACACATGTCAAGTTAGTCATTTTCATTATTTAAGAGTTTAGACAAATGAGTTGTCCTCTTAGTGTAATCCCACTTCTTTCCTTAGGCATAAATTGCTGTTTAGATTTAGGACTATTCCCGGATAATTCCATGCTGCGAGAACTTGTTATAAATCTACAGTTTTGTTCAAAATTGGTTGCTTGTTCTCGACATATATTTTTTTTCTTTCGTTAGTAATGGTATTATAGGAAAAGTCCACCACTTATATTTTCTTAGGATTTCTATTGGGATTTTATCGGTGTCTGGTTATTCTCATACATCTGTTGTAGCCCCATGCTATAGTTAGCGAATACCAGCACCCTCAAAATTTATTTAGCCTCTGAATTCCTTTAGTCCATTTTAGACTTTAGACTTTAGGTATTTATCTTTATCTTTGGTTTAGTTCAGTTACATATTACATTACTTAGTCTGAATAAGTGTGACAATGCTGCTTCACCCTTTAGGAAATTTTGCTTTATTGTAATTACTTAGTTGGTATTGGCTCATATTACCGGATGAGGGTACGAGCTAATTTAGTTATTAGCATTAGTGAGAATTGGTCCTCTCCTGATCGTTCTTCTTTGGATATGCTCTATTTATAAATCTGGTGTCCATCGATAGTCCGATTTTGGATTCAGTGTCTGATTCCTCACTTATTTGGTTTATTTGGTTATGTAGGTTCGTATCACCAGATGTGGGTGTACGTAGACCTCATTTAGTTTTGAGATTTAGTATTGGTGTGAATGGGTTCATAAATCTTCCTGGTCGTTCTTCATTGGATATGCTTTTATGAATCTGGTGTCCATTGATAGTCTGACTTTGGATTAAGCATCCTATTTCACATTTATGTTGGTTATTACGTCTTTGATATACTTTGGTATGTTTACGATTTAGATTACTATTTGTGTTATTTGGTTTGGTGAGAATTGCTCCATAAATCTTCCTGATTGTTCTTCTCTGGATATATTACTATGAATCTGGTGTCCATTGTTAGTTCAATTTTGGATTAAATGTTCAATTCTTAACCTATTTAGTTTATGATTTCTTTGATCTTAGTTTAGTATATCTCCGGGTGAGATATTGTTTGAATTGGCTCATACATTTGCCTGGTTGTTCGTCCTTGGATATACTTAATCTTGTAAATCTGATGTCCATGGATAGTTCAATTTTGGATTTAGTGCCCAATTCGACATTTATTTGTCAGCAAGAATTTAGTTGGTATATTTAGTTAATATTTGGCTTTTAAGCATATTGTCGATTGAGATTTTGATTCGACTTTCGAGTCATCTGAGTTTGTGGTGTCTGGCGCCATGACCATTCTTTCTTTTTCCCGTGATCTTTAGTTCGTGGTTATTTTTTTTTGTGTAAACTTACGGATCAACGTGGAATGTTAGGCCAGTACACTTAGTTATTGATACTTTAATTTTATGGAAAAAAATTTTGATTAAAATTTTTTTTCCCGACTAGTAGGAGAATGTAACAGTCGTTACTTTTATTACAATTTGTATTTAAATAATAAACAATTTATATGAAAATAATTTCAGAGATGTAGTATGGGTTGCCTAACTTTAAGTGTTCATTTGCCCATTAAGTGTGTATTGTTAATAATTTAAGTTGTCACTCTGTTCTAATTTGGTACCATTGCGGACAGAGAGATGACAGGAGATTAGGGGGGAGTGAAAAATGGCTCTTCTTGGTTAATTAACTGTGAATTAAAATTGACTTTTGATCTGGAGTTTGAAGTGGTACACACAGGTGGCAGTTAGCGAAAGAAAATCCAATTATTGCATAGAATTTCCTTCACTTCAAGAAGTTAAATATTCTAAGTATACCATAACGATTTAATTGACGGTGTTTTCGCAAACTCGGGAGGTGAAGTGAGATTTCTAGCACGGAATTAAGTAGCTATCTGGTAAATAATAATTTTTTATATTATAAACATTAGAGTATTTTATCTATATCCTATTATTCAGATTCATTATTTCATATTTTAATATAGTATTTTGTCCAAGGCCATTATATTGTTACTCTATGTGAAGCAAGGTCACGCTACATCCGATTGGATGGTTTTTTTTATCTACCATAATTATCTTTTTGCTCCGGTTTCTTATGCTGAAAGAAACTTTCCTCACTTCTTCTTTGATTTCTTTTTATGAATGTTGAGATTAGAAGTAACGGGGAATTGTTTTCAGCCACCTACCATGGAATTATAAATTTCCCTCAGAACATCCGAGGGAGAGTACCACTTCAACTCTAATAAGAATCAGGGTCATTTGGGACAAGCCAGGGAGTATTGTCTACTCCACCCTCATTTTTTCTCCAGCCTGCACCTAGAGGTAGGGCAGGACAGTCATCGTCGAACTAAGCCAATTAGCACCAGCTCCGTGCTAATTTCGGACCTCAAGGAGGACTTCGCTGGGACACCGAAGCTATTCGGGAGTATCCTTCCAGACAACTGTTTCACCTAGGAGGACAGTTGGTTTTTGATTCAGAACTAAATATATATATCTTGTTTCACCAGTTCTAGTTTTTTTATAACATATATAATATATATATATATATATATATATATATATATATATATATATATATATTAATTAATATAACTCCCCTTGGTGTAAGGTATCGGTAAGTTTGAGCTCAAATTCTACCCAGAGATTATCTTCCATTGTTTTTTTGTATTAACCATTTATTTCATTATTAACTTTAATTATTTTATTATTTGTTTATTTAACTAATTTTTTATATTTCATCTTGCGTTATTAACTCCGGTTATTATCCCTTCAGGATAATATACCGTTTCAATTGTTTAATTTGGCTTGTTCCCATTTATATATATTATTTTGTTTGTATGTGAATTTAGAGGTGTTTAACAATATTGTTGGTCATATTGTAGGTTAGTATGATATATTTACTTGGCTATACGTTCTTCCAACGTTAGCATTATTTTTTTTAAGGTTGTTTTTAACCTAGATGTAGGTTGTACACTCTATATCAGAGTTATTCTGTGTAGTTTTCAACTTTTATTTATAGTTGTTTTAAACATTTCTTTTTTTAAATATATTGTGAAATTTTCATATACTTTTTGGTAACTTAGAGATTGTCAGAATCTAAGAAGTTATATTTAATAAACTTGAATTTGTTTTGCATATAATTTTTTTTATTAATATTTCCTTACCTTTTTACATTTACAGCATTTTTGTTTATTACATCAACTTTAATTAATATTAGCAGTATACGATACCTGGAAGAGTGACCGTTACTCTTTTTAGAGTAGTATCCCTCTTCTGGCGCCCTCAATTTGTTTTCTTTGTTAATTTTCATTATATATATATTCATTTTTCATATCTTCTTTTCTATCCATCATACATATTTTCCTGATTTACTGTCTTTAAAAGGCATGCAAATTGGCCGTATCCATCCTTGAGTTTCTAGTGGTCATTCTCTTGCCTACATTGCTAGCCTAGCCACATTCCGTTCAATATTTTTTATTACTTCTTTACTTAATTGTTATCTATTTTACTTCTATCAATTTTATCCCATATATATAGACCACTCTTCTTATACCTCTCTCCTCCTACACACCCCAGTATTTTGTTACAAAGTACCTAGGCATGATCCTAGATAAAAAACTCTTGTGGTCCAGCCATATAAAGTACGTAAAACAAAAGTGCGAGCGTGGAATTAACCTTCTGCGTTTCGTTTCTAAAAAAAGATGGGGTGCAGATCAAAATATCTCTTTAATGTTTTATAGATCCTACATACGATCCATTCTGGATTACGGTTGTGTTCTTTACGGTTCAACGTGCAAAACAAATCTATTAACTCTTGACAGAATACAATTTAAATCAATAAAAATTTGTCTAGGAGCTATGATGTCTTCACCAAACCAAGCAGTTCTAGCAGAAGCCCAGGAACCACCTTTACACATACGTAGGCAAATGTTAGCCAACAAACGTCTAATAACATACAGATTGTTTAATACAACTATGGTTCACAAAATAAGTTTACTTTTGACAGAAAATTTAACAAATTCTTATTGGAGAATAAAAAATTCTCCTCCTCTTGCAGAATCTTTTATTGATACGAATTCATTTCAATCTTATACTATATTAAAGCTCCTAAAATTTCCTTTTTTCATACAAGACTTTGAAGTTCTGATAGACAAACCAACCATTATAATGCCCTCTTATTCAGACTTGCCAATTTTAACTAATATGATATTTAAATCCATACTAAGAAAATTAGGGGAAGATTTAACAATAATTTATACAGATGGTTCAAAAACTGTTGAAAGTACTGGTTTCGCTTTTTTTGTTTCAAACAGCAATTATGTTGAGAAATATCGAATTCCTGAATGTTGTTCTATTTTTACAGCCGAGGCTGCTGCTATACAGAAAGCACTAACTTGGTGTGTCACTAATTATTGTGAGAACATCGTAATAGTATCAGATTCTCAGGCAGTATTACAAGCTATTCGTAGCCATCCATTGGATAGTTTTCAAGACTCCATTATACTTGATATCAAAAAATTATTACAGGATCTAAAATTCACAAAAAAAAACAGTTACTTTACTCTGGGTTAAAGGACATAATGGAGTAATTGGAAACGAATTGGTGGATGGTATGGCAAAAAATACATCTGAGATATCAGAAATTACAAATTTTTACTACTTTAAAGATCTTTTTTCTATTATCAGGAGTATTGGCAGGGAAAGATGGATGTCAAAATATAAAGAGGTTCAGAAGACTTCAAGAAACCATTACTTTTCTATTCATCCATGCTTACCAAAAAATATTCCCCATTTTAATTTTAACTATAATAAAGTACATTCTTCGTTAATAACCCTGTTAAAACTTAACCATGGCCTCTTTCCAGAGCATCTGCATAGGATTGGAATCTATGAAACCCCTTTCTGTCCTTGTGATGGTAAATCTGTCGGAGATTTGAACCACTTATTTTTCGATTGTCCTAATCATAGGGAACAGACTCGAAGCCTATATCTAGATTTAATTGATCTCAATATTAGCCTACCAGTTAACATCAGCAATCTGTTATCTTATTCTGACAAATCTATATATAATATTCTAATCAAGTTTATAAACGATTCTAAAATAAAAATTTAAACATCCTTATAACAATTTTCTGTGGCAAAAAGATTTTTTGTCTAATGCCATCTCTCTCTCTCTCACACACACACACACACACGCACTAAATGGACCACCTTTGTTTATAAGAAGACAATATACCACACTAAGATATGCTGCTAAACTATATAGCAATATTAACAACCCTAATACCTACTCCTACATACAAATAACACCACTCACAAAAGTAACAGACAATCAAGATATGTAACCTTTAAAGAACTTGTAATGAATTGTGGATATAATACCAATTTGTTGACATACTCGCTGTCTGCATACCCAACTGAACCCCCCTGGACAATTAATACTCCTACTATTAATACATCTCTAGTAACTTACCCAAAGAATACCACAAATCTTACCCTCGTTCGTACATTATATAAAGAAATTCTATCAAAATATGACAATTATGTTAAGATTTTCACTGACGCATCAAAAATCAAAAATGGCTGTGCTGCAGCCTTTTCAACAGATGATATCGAATATGCTACACGAATACCTACTTTTTGCAGCGTATTTACTGGTTAAGCTATTGCAATTTTAAAAGCACTTGAATTTTGTCAAAAATATACAGATACTAATCTTCTGTCATTATCTGTACTCCAAAGCATCAAACAAGTCTATCTAACACGTAAAATCATCCAAAAAATAAAATCTATGCTTCATTACTTACAAAACAAAAATGTAAACATTCACTTCCTCTGGATACCATCACATCTAGGTATTTCAGGTAATGAAAAGGTTGACGCCTTAGCGGTTAAAGCAAACTCAAATGAAAGCATCGATATTATCAAACAAATTCAAGTCACAGATATCTACCTTAATATCAAACAATACTGTACAGAAGTTTGGCAGCGATGCTGGGATTAAAATAACTCAAATTTTAAAGTAATTAAACCCTCTATCGGTGGCCGGCTCCAACTTCCAGAAAAAAGAAGAGAACAGGTGGTTATAAATCACCTAAGAATTGGTCATACAACATTAACCCATCAACACTTATTAACGAAGCAGCTATCACCAGAATGCTCATACTGTAGATGCCAAAAAACAGTCCAACCCATACTTACAGACTGTCCACTTTACTCATATGAACGAAGCACCAACAACATTTCTGAAGAACCAGGTCAACTTAAAAATATATTAGACTGTAACTTAACCAATACGATCAAATATCTTAAGGACATTAACCTATTTCATAAAATGTAATTTTTCTTTTAGTTGATAAATTTTTATGTTACCTAACCTTATAATATGTACACTACCATATATATCGTAATAAACTTCCGCTAATAACCTTTTATGGTTGATGCGGCTTTTTGAAAATAGAAAAAAAAAAATTTTAATTTCATAAATGTCATTAGTGTCAAAATGTCATAATTTAGTGGAGTAAACTTGCCTGCGGTTAGACCAATTATAAACAAGCATTACTGTGCGGTAAATTTGAATTACTCCTCCTGGTTAAAAAACAAACCATAGTAGCAAAAGTGTACGTAAACCAGACGGTTTTGATGGTAAACGTTTCATAATAATTGTTCACGCTGGTTCTTCTAAAAGATTTGTTTCTGAAGCAAGTTTATTGTTTTGTTCTAAGTCTAACATATTGATTACCATGGAGAAATAAACAACGACATTTTTACTAAGTGGATAAGGACATAAGTTATTCCCAATTTAGAAGAACCATCGTTGATTGTAACGGATAATGCTCCATATCATAGTATTCTTTTAGAAAAGCAACATACCACTGCTTCAAAGAAAGATGAAATTGTTACCTGACTGACAACAAATAACATCCAATTTGACCCAAAATTTACAAAACCTGAATTATTACAAGTTGCAAAAATGAATAAAAAAGAAAATGTGTATGTTATTGATGAGTTACTAAGAGAGCATGGTCTTGAAGTGTTGAGACTACCTCCTTATCATTGCGAATTCAACGCTATTCTATTAATTTGGGCAAATTTCATGTCATGTTACAATAAGCATATTGGTAGGGACGGCTATTCTGATTAGAAATATCTGTTAGAAATATGTGGAAAGAGGCATTTAATCAATATAATGGAGACATTTGGGAAAAATGTGTAAGACACACTCATGAAATTATTCAAAAGTGGTGTGTCCGAGAACAAAATATAGTTGATGTTGATATTCAACCCATCATAATAAATCCTGGAGATAGCTCGGATTCTGAAAGTGAAGGAAATATATAATTTTGATATTTTGTTTTTTTTTTCAATTTATTTCAATAATTTAGTCATTTAGTCATATTTGTGGAAATAGGTTGTAACAAAGTAATTGATACATTCTTTAGGCTAAAACAATGAAACCTTTTACACATAACTTTTCACACTTTATTTTGGAAACTACAGAGAAGTTCGATACACAAGTAAAAAAAAATTGATAAAAACCAGCTAGTATAAAAAATAAATACTAAGTCTCTAGGTATGCGACATAAGGAAAGTCGAATTATTTTAGCCTAACAGATTGAGCACTAATTTGTAACACCCTTTAAGTTTACTACAAATTAATGTATTTTCGAAATTTTTCTTTTTCCATTGTTTTTATTGTTTTGTTTTGTAAAGTTTAATTAATTTTTTTTGTGTTAGTAACTTAGTTGGAAGAAAAGCATGCACAAGAGTTTTTTATCTTTTAGGGCATTGTCTTATGCTTAAGCTTAAAAATTGAATGTCATATGTATACGATGTAAATATTTAATATTGTATTTTGAATGAAAACTTTTTTCATCCAGTAACTGGCTTCGGCTGTTGGATGCTTTGGTGTATAAATAAGTAAATAAATATGAGAATTTAAACTGTTTGATCTTGGGTACATCTTTCTCGACTACAGTATTTCAAATAGAGCATGTCTTCCAATAATCATAATAACGTTGAATATGTAGAAAACTCAAAATTACATTTAAAACCTTAGACAATAAAAACGGATTTTAGTTTTTATGGTCTAAGTTCAAAACAATTCTATAATGAGTTGTTAACGTCCAGTACAATAAATAAACAAAAACAATCACTATAAATACGTTTAACGAAATATTAAACATTTCCTAATTATTTCATGAATCCAGAAAAGACTTACGTCTGATTTAAACGCTTTGATTTAATTCGTACAACTATGATGTGCAAAGATACGGAGAACGGAGTGTTATATAGTTATGTCTTAAATACACATACTCAGTTTTACTCATAAAAGCTATTTTCAATTACAGAAAATGTTAGCCATATCCTAACAACATTTAAGGTAAGGTTTACTTTTTTTTATTTGTAATATATGACAAACCAGAACATTTATTAAGTAGAGGAAATGTTCAGCGTCGAAATATCATGGTTTATTTTCATTTACATTTTCATCAATTTGGGTTTAAATTTTTTTAATTAAACTCATACCCCTTTTGGTGAAGTATGTGAAAGTGGTTATCATCTTACAAAGAAAAACTTTTGATTATTAACCGCACGATTTACCTATACAATTTAAACATTTTTATTTCAATACTATGTTAAGCAATTTTACGTCTATGCCTTTTGTATTACACATGGTAATGTTTTTACATCTCTTATTTGTGATATACATATAATATGTTCAAACAACTTCATCATAGCATGTTAGTAAAAGAAGAATATTAAATACAAAAGATTTACCCATCTCGACAAGAGGCAGGGCGCTTCACACAGGCGTGGCCTACAACTCAAGCAAAGGTAGGCAAAAGTGAGGTCTTTTCTACAGTAGAAAACACCTTACTTGGGCGTACTTTTTTCCTGCGCATGCATAAGTAGTAGGCCACGCCTGTGTGAAGCGCCCCACCTCTTGTCGAGATCAGTAAATCTTTTTAACCAGTTTTTGTAACTTATGGATGAATTCTTATCAATTAATGTAAATACCTATGGGAACTCCATCACAAATAGCAGATATTTGGAGCGATAAACAGCCATATATATCGATGCAATGGTTAGTTATTGAAAGGGTCTATGTTAGCAATCCTCAAAAATTGCTTGCAAATCGGTATAGGGGAGAGTAACATAAGATGGGACACTTTTTTTGTTCCAACGAATTTTAAACAATCATTAAGGCAAATGAAAAAACAAAATATGGAAACAGAAACTTTATAACATTGACAAGAAACATTTTCATAGATAATATGTAAAAAAACAAAACTTTTTTTTCTAATTTAAAATGCAAAAAACTTTGCAAATGTCCCATTTTAGGCAACCTATATCCTAAAATGGGACATGGGGTTACTCAAAAAGGGACACTAAGTACAACAGTTGATACATGTGAAATAAAGTTCATCTAAAATTCCACAAGTTTCATTTGCCCAAAGGCAACAGTTTTTGCACTGATACCAGTCCTCTTTGCTAGATGCGTAAATACATTTACACACTGCACACAACTCCTTTTCTTCGCGCTCTTTTTTGTTGTTCTGAGTCTAGCTTTCTTTTGCCTTTTCCACTTTTATTTTTTGTATTTTCATTCGCTTCAAGTTCATTTTTATACGGAGACTCAGTAAGAATGGTTGATGGTAGGGACCTATTAGAATTCATTTTCTTTTTTCTGCTCCGGGCTACTGGAACAGGACTTATCTGCAATATGCTGATATGCTTTTTCTGAGATTTTTCACTTTCGTCCTGGATTTTTGATGTTGAAGGTTGTGGATTATTTAAGATTCCGGCGTTTTCCTTTGATTTTTTCTTATTCGGGATATTTAGTGACTGATCTTTACCCAGAATGGACACTTCATTGGTGTTACTTTCAATAACTAGAGGGGGAGGGGCTTCAGTTCTGTCGTTTTCTTCCAAAGGTAATTCTGTCGTTTTACTTGGGGCAAATTCGTATTCCTGAAATATGTCGGGGTTGTATGGCCATATGCCAGCTGCTCTAAAACCATTCATAGCAGTTTTAACAGAGGCTGCCTGTGAAAAAGCATCAGTTACCGCTGCAGCAACCTGATATATGCCAAAAGTACGTCCAGGGTGGTTTTTCATCCATCTATTTAGCCCAGCGTCGTAGAATGTCATAAAAGGTTTAAAAAATGACACATCTAATGGCTGCATTTTGTGCGTGCAATGAGGAGGCAAGCTTAAAAGGATAAGATGGTTTTCTCTTGCAAAATTGATTACGTCTAAGCTTTTGGTGTGCGAGACATGACCGTCTAATATTAATAGGACTGGTTTTTCGGCAGTAGGTCTTACATTATCCACAAAATATTTCAAATATTTCAAAAAAACGTCGCGGTCCATCCAGCCCTTATCTTGAGCAAATGCTACACTTCCATTGGGAGCATTATCCATAAGCTCAGGTTTTATCCTCTTACGAGCAAAAATAAATGCTGGTGCTAGAAAATTTCCCGTCGCACTCATTGCACAGACGAGTGTGGTGTTCACTCCTCGTTCGGCACTTGTTAGCCCTCCTACCTGTCGTTTACCTTTCTGAGCTAGTACTTTAGACAGCTTTTGTACTGTTGTTACTCCTGTCTCATCCACATTCCATATTCGATCAGGAGACAAATCATACTTGGCAAAGATGGCTTCTAAATTTTTGAAAAATGTCGAGACAGCATTTTTGTTGAAGCCCGTCGCCCTTGCGTAGGACGTTGCTTCTGGTTTTCTAAGAGAAATGTTCGAATGACGGGACAGGAAACAATAGAGCCATTTTTTGGAAGCCATTCTTGTCACTTGGTTGAAGTTGTTGGGGATGCCGTTAATTGCAGCGAAATCGAAGGCTAATCGACGAAGTTCTTTATAGGAAACTCCAAAGAATCTTGATTCCATTTCCAAAACGTATGCTATAATTTCCTGTTCTTGCTGTTCATTGAAAACGCTACGAAATCTGCCCAGATGTTTTTCGCTGTTCTGTACCGTTTTATTTTTATTTCCCGTTCTTCTTGCGAGGGTACTTTTTGGCACATTGTAACGTTCTGCCGCGTCTCTGATGGAAAGCTCTCCTTTATGGACCTTGACAATCGCCTGCGACATATCTGTTTGAGACCACTTGCCGCGATTGGTTTTTCTAACATATTTGTATTTTTCTAAGTTGGGCATCTAGAAACAAGAAAAAATGCTGTTTACTATTCACATAGTAACTCTTTAAATAACCCTACTAACCGATAACACTTTATAAAAATATGTTTTATTTTTATTGTAATGCATACCAAATATAAGAGAAGAAAATAGAATAAGTTACCTAAGATGGGACGTCTCGACTTAGGAAACTTCTTTCTGTCCCATCTTAGGAATAATGAATATACAAAAAAATTTCATAACCCTACTTATCAGCAGTCGAAAATAAAATCATGCAACCATAGCAATATGTACAGTATAAAGTACCTAATGTTATGCCAAATAAAGAAATAAAACGCACTTACATTTTCCGAGTAAAAACACGCCTCGAATAAACCAGAATATTTTAACGAATGGCACGATAACAAGCAACGGCTTCTCACAGGACACTGCGAGATCGATGATGGCCGATATTCGTAAAACTTGTTCATACTGAAGGAAGGTTTCCGCACGGGACGGTAGATGTCAGTAGCCTCACAGAATAGACGGGCAAATTACGTGTCTCATCTTAGGTTACCGTCCCGTTTTAGGTTACTCTCCCCTACTAGGAAATATCTTTTTGACTTGAAAATTCTGGTAGGATTGGGATATAATCCTTGGCTTAGAAATTAAATATCATTGTTGTGAATATTTCTACAATGACATAAGTTGTAGGTAGGTATATATTTTGTCACCTAGTAAGAGGACCAATGTTTATTATTTATATATTGATAAATACAGGTATACCTGTAATTTTATCACAAATTTCACAGCACACCTTATCCATACAAGCTGACGGTAGAGGCGCAACTTTCGAAAAAGGGGTTGGGGTTGATATAAAATAATTTTTAATATGGCTACAAACACGATGGTGGTGAAATTCAATGTTATGTGGATCCAAGTTGCTGTCTGTGTGTTTAATATTTATATAAAACCCGTAACATAGAATCTGGTACTATTAAAGATATACATATAACCATACATTAGATTATATATAATGTACTACCACGTTTTATTATATATATATATATATATATATATATATATATATATATATTGTGATGTGTATTATTTGTGAATGATTTAATGAGCAATGAGTGTTTTTTAATAATATAAAATATATATATAGGGTTTTTATCGCGGTTCTCAAAGAATTAGTTTGTAAGCACTTTTTGAAATTATCTTTATTATATCTATTATAAAAAACACACATATATATCTAACATAGCCAATGTAAATTTAAAACAAACTATCTTTAAATTGAAATTCTTATGAAACTAATTAAATTATATTGACAATGTAAATTTTAAACAAACTATCTTTAAATTTGAAATTCTTATGATACTAATTAAATTATATTAACAAAATTGTGTACCTTTCTGTCACTGAATGCCTAAATGAAACTGTTCTCCAAAATAAATATTTTCATCACCACTCAATGTCTTCGTTCTCAGCCTCGGTTATCCTTGTTTTTGTGAAATTACTTTTTCCAATTATCAGCTTCCGCCAATTTAAAATATTTTTCTTCTTAACAGCATTTATATTTATTCTTCGTTTTAATAAATACCAATATCCAATCACCAAAGAGAATTCTTTACTTTTCTATCGAGAATTTTATTGACATTTAGGCTTTTCAAATCAGAATAGAAACTTATATGTAAATTAAACACCTCAAATCAATAAATTACACTATTTCAAATCCGTAACTATATGTAAACTAAACATCTTAAATTAACAAATAACCCCACTTCTACATTCGCAACCATCACTTAACTGTCACTTTCAGAGTATATTTGGTTGCCTATGCACATGGCTTACTTAAATATAAATATCAGGAGTTTTCCTAGGGTAACATTTGTAATCCCTGACAAGGTGAACTTCGAAGTGCAATCTTCTCTGTTAATTAACCATGAAAATACATCCTTTAAAATATTTTTATTCTCTGACAGACTATAGTGTTTTCTTTGTAAGCTTACGGGTCGTACCGTGGGGTCTGATTGCAAACTCTCCAGTTGACCAGATCACACACTCATTGCAGCTAATGCTCCTCCCTCTTCTTTATTTTCAGCTGACTCTAAGGAATCCTTAATCCTAAATCCTTAACTTCATCAAAAGAATTTCTATCTTCGGAAATTGAGTCCATCTCCATTAACTACTTACCCACTCTGGCTGCCATTATGGATTTATCCATCCCTCGTCGTACTAATTCAAAGTCCATGTTCTCAGAAGGACAAAAAAGGGGACACTTCAATGACAGTCCTCCTGATACTCCTACCATTCTATCTTCATCCGGTATTCTTGCTCTATTAAGTTCTTTTCCTCCTTCGGCATTTTCGATGCCACCCAAACCAGCCAAAAAATGTCCAAATCTAATCTTTGATTGGATTACTCGATAAAACCATATTATATTTCCGCTATAGAAATGATTTACAAAGATAATCCGACTAATTTTACACTCAATTCCACGCAACTTATTACACTTCTTGAGAACTCTTTTGTATGTATCACCCCACTACAAGAAGCTTAAAAATCCTTCAATATAGATGGTATTCAAAAGGACTTATTGCAGCTCTACATAGGTACAGGGAAAAGATCACTAAAAAACCGTATCACTAGAATCTTAAAAAATTTAAAAGAACAGCCTACCTCCGACTTACAAGAGTATATATAAGTGCATACTCTGATAAATCTTCTGATGTCAAATCTAATCACAGCATACATGATGAATAGAATTTCTCTCTTTCTCTCGTATTTATTCATTTTTTCTGCTCTCTGTATATTTTTACTTCATCTTTTGCCAAATTGAGACACGATATTTATTAAGGTAAAAAAACTTTACGTACTTCAAATACTAGCCCAAGTCCAGTGTGGAAAAAAAATTGTTAATAAAAAATAACCTTAAAATATCCAATCTCTTTTTTAATTGAAAGGTTATCCTTGACAATTAAGAGACAGCCAAGATTCTATCAGAAAATTTAAAATAAAAGTTTTGCAACAAATCTGGACCTAACCATATATACTCTTTTCTTCCTTCACCCTTTCATTATTCATCCTCAGTTTCACAAGATACCAATTATCCGAACTCTCGTATAAACTATTTCGAACTAAAAGCTGCACTCAAATCCTATAAAAACACAAAAATTAGGGTTTTCTAGAATGATATTGAAAACTTTCTCGAAAATTCCTTAGGCACCAACGACCCTCTAAATGAAGCCAGTAAATTTACCACTAAAATTCGTTTTTAAAAAGTCGGTAGAGCATACTTGACAAAACTTAGAACAAAAGAGCAAAACAACTTTTCATAAACTTCAATCTTTTATTGGTCATCTCTCCCTAGACTTCATAACTAGAAGAGAAGCATCGACTATTACAAGACTACGAATCAACCATACTAAACTTACCAACTGCAAACAATTCACCAACCTGTATAAAGCACTGGACTTGAAACCTACTCTAAAGAACTAGAGAATTGTCTACCTCTTTCTCAACTGTAAATTGTATATGTTGATTATGATACTTGAAAATGTTGACTATTTCAATAATTTTGTGTTTAGAAAGTGCCAAAACTAAATCATCTACATATCTTTAAAAAAAGGAATGAAAAAAGTGCAATTGTTGATACAATCACTGATAACATCATCCATGACATAGCTACTTAGAATGCTTAGAATGGGTGAAAGACTAGATCCCATAGGACTACCAAAAATTTGTTTCTGGAAGTCCTATGGCATCTTCTTTTTTCCTATCTAAAAAATTTCTTTTTTCTTACTCTTATACATACATATATATATATATATATATATATATATATATATATATATATATATATATATATATATATATATATATATATATATATATATTGTGACGATTGGGGTTTATAGAAAATAATTTATAAGTTATATACTACATAATATTAGATATAAAAAAGTATTTGATTATTTTAAATAAGTTATATACTAGAGAATTTAATAAAAATATATTTATGTGAGGGCATTTTTAATAAATTAGCATATAATAATTGTAAAAAGTTGTATTTTAGTAATTTTAATGTTGTAAATAGATTTAAGTGAGCCATGTGCTTAGGCAACCAACTATACAGTGGATTGACAGATAGAAATTAATCATAATACGAATATAAGTGGGGTTATAATAATAATGTTGGTTTGAGGTGTTTAATTTATATATATTTGATGATTTAAATGTTTATTCTGATCTGAAAAGCCTAAATGTCAACAAAATTATCAATGGAACATTAACGAATTCTTCAGAGTGCAGAGTGTGACCATTGTTTACAGTCGAACATTCTCGAAATAATGATTATGGCGGTGGATCGAACAGATATTTTTTTCGAGAACATCTATATAGAAGTGATAGAACAAATTGGAACATGATTTCTTACCAGATGGTTCTGGAAGATTGAAAAGATATAAATACCCGTGATTTGGATTCAAGATGGCAGTTTTTAGTTAGAAGTCAAGCAGTTTATTATGAAAGTTAGTAGAAGATAGACACAATTAATTAGTGAAGTCAATTGTTCACAGTTTTAGTAAATCAGTCAAGCAGTTTTATAAGAAATATGAAAGTTAGTTGGAGATAGTCCAATTGTTTAATATAGTGAGTTAAATGAAGATTAAAAATTATGCATATAATTTAATGTACATTTATAATTATACACAAATAATTATTGAAGATTAAAAAAAGTATATTGGAAGAAATTAAATTATATTATGGTTGGAGATTAGTATAAATCAACTTATAATAAGTGGATATTGGTATATTGAAAAGAAGAATAAATATAAATGCTGTTTGCTGGTTTGGTTGGTAGTGTATAAATGCTGGTGAAGAAAACTATATCTTAAATTGGTAGAAGCTGATAATTGGAAAAAGTAATTTCACAAAAAACAAGGATAACTGAAGTACGAAGACATTCAGTGGTGATTAGAATCTATATAGTAGAAAACAGTTCATATAGGCATTCAGTGAAAGGAAGGTACAAAATTTTGTTAATATAATTCAGTTAGTGTCATAACAATTTCAATTTTGAAGATAGTTGGTTTAAATTTTAGATTGTCTATAGAATTTAATTAGTTTTATAAGAATATCAGTTTAAAGATAGTTTATTTTAAATTTACATTGACTAGGTTAGATATATATGTGTGTTTCATAATAGTTATAATAAAGATAATTTAAAAAAGTACTTACAAGCTAATTCTTTGAGAACCGCGATAAAAACCCTATATATTATATTATTAAAAATACTCATTGCTCATCATTCAAACAAAAAACACATCATAACAATTTGGCGCCCAACGTGGGGCTCTCTATTTAAAAGAATTAGTTTGGGAAGATAAGTGCTCTCATATAATTAAATTAATTATCAGTAGAAAGAAAAAATTATAGATTTTATTTTTAATTATATTTGAACAAGTAAAGTCTCAAAATGTCTCAAGGAAAGAAAGGTACAAGAAGCAAAAAGAATGAAGAAGATGTGGAAGTAGAAACACAACCTATACAAGAGGAGAGTTTAGTTCAAGTTCCACAAGATACTGCAGAAATGAATCCAGAAAGAGAGGAAAATGTCAATATGGCAGCTTTGATGTCATTAATGATGCAGATGAACAAGACAATGGAAGAGAATACAAAAAAAATGGAAGAGAATTCAAAAGAAATCAAAGAAGACATAAAAAAATTGGAAGAGAATTCAAAAGAAGTCAAAGAAGACATAAAAAAATTGCAAGAGAATTCAAAACAAGTCAAAGAAGACATAAAAAAATTGGAAGAGAATTCAAAAGAAGTCAAAGAAGACATGAAAAAAATGGAACAGAAATTAGAAGAGAATTATAGAAAATTAGAAAAGAAAATAGAGGATAATAATAATAAAATTGTAAAACAAATAGAAAAACAAATAGATAAAAAAGTTGAAGCTGCAGAGAAAAAAGTAGCAAATGAAATAAAAATTATACGGAATGACTACAAGAAAAGGATAGAAAATGAGAGGACAGAAGTAAAGAGGATTATTCAAGATAATAAGATAGATATAGAACAGAAAATAGAGTTACAGAAATGTAACTTAGAAGTAAAAATTAACGAAGACAGGAGAAACACAGAAGAAAAATTAGACGATATACAACAAAATATCCAAATAAATTGTAATCAAATAAGAAATGTGGAACAGAGAATAGATGATATTTCACAAATGAGAGACATAGGGAGACCGTACTTAAATTTAACAAATGAGACTGAAATTAAATTCTCTGGTAATATAAAAAATTTGCATCCTAGAGTATACATAAATAGTTTAAAACATAAATTAAGATTTGTGAATAATATTAATGATATTAAAGATTATATTAGAATGACATTAAATGACAATGCAGCAACTTGGTTTGCTAGTATTGAGAATGATTTAGATAATTTTCAAACATTTGAAAATAAATTTTTAAATTATTATTGGGGTGAATTAGAGCAAGCCAAGTTTAGAGAAATTCTATATTTTGGAAAGTATAATCAAAATTTAAAATCAAATATGGTAGATTATGCATTGAAATTGATAACAGTTGCAAAATATTTAGAACCACCACTTAGAGAGGATGAAACAGTCTTAAATGTATCTAGACATTTTGATGCTGATGTTGTCCAAACAGTAACTGTACAAAATATTCAAACAATAGATAGTTTTATTAATTTTATTCAAAGAATACAAAGAGGCAATATGACAAGTAATAATAACAACAGAAAAAACAATAATAACTTTCAATATAACAAAAATGATAATCAACAATATAGACAATCATATAACAATAACACTAGGTATGGTGATAATTTACAAAATTTTAATAATAATAACAGTAATCCAAATAGACAAAATTTTAATAATAATACTAATTATAATAGACAACATTTTAATAACAGTACTAATAATAATAGACAAGATTTTAACAATAGAAGAAATACAGAGCGACCTAACTATAACAGACAGGTAAATTGTGTTCGAAGGAATAGAAGCTGCGAAGACAGGGAACGAAGTACTACAAGGCAGGAAAATGTGAGTAGAAGTCATAGTAGGGAAGGACATAGGACATCAGATTCAAGTGGTCAGATACAATCTGACAATTCTAATAATCAAAATTTTGTGCAGTAAACTTTCTGAATTACAAGTTAGGCCATTGCTATTATGAAAAACCTTCTGAATTTATTTCTTTAGATGAGGATAAAATTATTGACTCTATTAATTTAATTTATATAAATGCTTTGGCCAAAAATAAAATGATTAAAATTATGATAGATACTGGTTCAGAAAGTAGTTTAGTCTCGGAGAATTTTATTTTTAATACATTAAAACTATCAGATATAATAAAGATTCCAAAAATTAAAATTATTGGTGCAAATAATAAGAAGTTGGGTGAAATTGATAAACTAGCCAATTTTAAAATTAATATTCTTAATAAAGAAATTAATATGCAAGGATTTATTGTCAAGGATTTATGTGTTGATATATTAATGGGAAATGATGAATTGGAAAAGAAGAAAGTAAAGATAGATTTTGAAGAAAAAATGGTAACTTTGGAAGGGCAAATAATTAAATTTATGCAGAAAGATGAGGTAGAAGAAGGAATAAGAGTTGATAGGATATTATTAAAAGAAAATAATGATGTTTATGAAGAAGAAATGTATTTTGATGATAGGGAAATGTCCCAAAAGAATGTAAAGAATAATTATTGTAGTGAATATTTAAGGAATGGGAATTTTAAGCAGATGGATGCCTACGGGGCGGAGTGCGTAAAATTGGAAGCAAGGAATAATGAGTACATAATGAAGAATAATTTTATTTGTAAAGAAGAAGATGTGATAAAAGTTTTAAATTGCCCTGAAGAATATAAATCAATAGTCATTTCCATATTGCAGCAACACAAGGGACTTGTCAATAAAGAAAATAGAATTGCACAAAATTATATCCATAGTATAAAAGTTAAAGAAGAAAAAGATTTTAAAACAAAATCATACCCAATACCATATAAATACAGAGAAAAAGTAAACAAAACCATTAATAATATGTTAGAAGATGGGATCATTGAGAAGGCAGACACACGTTTTATTAACCCCATAGTAGTAGTACGAAAAAGATCAGGTGAAATCAGGTTATGTTTGGATGCAAGGAATATTAACAAGATTACTGAAAAGCAATTTGAAGCACCAATGAGTATAGATGGAATATTAGGAAGAATTACAGGAATGTCATTTTTCACTAAAATCGATTTACAGCATAGTTTCTGGTTAATACCTCGAGAAAGAAAAAGTAGACAGTATACAGGATTTCAGATAGATGGAGTAGTATATCAATTCAAAGTAGTACCATTTGGACTTCAATCATCTTGCAGTGCTCTATGTAGATGTCTTCATGATATTTTGGATCAATATGAACATTTTGTAATTCACTACATTGATGATATATTAATTTTTTCTAAAACGGCTGAAGATCATGAGAAACACCTAAAAATTATAATAAATAGATTAGACAAAGTTGGACTAAAAATAAATCAAGAAAAATGTACATTTTTTCAAAAAGAAGTCATATATCTAGGTTATAAACTTAACACTAAGGGAATCGAAATGGATCCAGAACGGACACAAGTCATTCAGGAATATAAAACACCACACAATTTAAGAACTTTAAGAGGATTTATTGGAATAATTAATTATTATAAAAGGATGATACCAGATCTAAGTATAAAAGAAATTCCATTACTGGAACTACTGAGAAAAGGTGTAAAATGGAGATGGGATCAGAGAAGAGAACTAGCATTCCAAGAGATTAAAAACATTTTTCTGTCAAATTTGAAAATATACTATCCTGACTACACACAGCCATTCATATTAAGAACAGATGCATCAATAGAGAGATTATCAGGGGTATTATTACAAATACATGATGGGGTCGAATACCCAATACAATTCATTTCAAGAATTACAAAGCCACATGAAAAGGGTTACTCAGTTTCAGAATTAGAACTAGCAAGTATAATACACTGTGTCACAAAATTAAGATTTTATTTGTTGGGTAATGAATTTACAATAGAAACAGATCACCAAGCTTTAACGTCTATATTAAATAACAAATATGGAAACAGTAGAATACATCGGTGGAGTCTAATACTTAGTGAATACTGCTTTGAAATCAAATACATTTCTGGAAAATCCAATATAGTGGCAGATGCTTTATCAAGGTTAGAAAATACACCACAAAAAGGGCAGCGAACAATAAAAATTGGATTAAATCAATTAGTAGACAGTACTGGATTATATTCTAGAGAAGAAATTATAAGAGATCAGATCAATTTGAGTGAAAAACAAAAAGTTCTTAAGAAAGATGGGGTATATTATAAAATAATAAATGGCATAGAAGTATATGTAATAACTAGAACTTTAGCAAAGAAAATATTGAAAAATTTACATAACAATTATATGCATATTGGTTCAAGAAAGCTATGGATGCTATTTAGGGACAATTATTTTGCAAAGAATGACATAAGTATAGCAAAGGAAATTACTACCCAATGCCCAATATGTCAACTAAACAAAGAAAAGAATTTCAAAAACCAGAACACATATAAATCTAATGTTGTATATGAAAAACTAAATACAGTTTCCATGGATTTTATTTCAAATTTAGTTCTCAGTCCAACAGGAAAAAAGCATATACTAGTGATAGTTGATTTATATACAAAATTTATTAAACTATATCCCTGCTCTAGAACAAATGTTAAAACATTAAAATTATATATTAATCAATTTTTCGAAGAAATAGGACCATTTAGAAATTGCATAATAGATAATGCTACATATTTTAACAACCAAAAATTTCGGACATTTTGTGAGAAAAAGGGAATCAACATTCATTTTACAAGTATCAGACATCCTCAGGCAAATCCTGCAGAAAGATATATTAAAGAAGTTATAAAATATTTAAGGATACTGTGCCAAAATCAACACGAAACTTGGCAGCAACATATACCACAAGTAGAGTATTTTTTAAATAATACACATAATTTGAATACAGAGGAAGTACCAGAATATTTAATGTTTGGCCATGTAGGAAACAGAAAGTGGATTAGTGAATATAATCAGGATATGTTAGAACAAGTAATGCAGAAAGTGAATAACCGAATTAGGAGGAAAGCTGAAAAATATATCAGAAGACAAAATCGAAATATAAAAAAACCAATCACATTTCAAAAAGGAGACCAAGTGTTAATTCGTTCACTTTGAAAAAGTAATGTTAAAGAAAATCGTTGTAAGAAATTACAACCAATGCTTGAATGTCCATATACAATTTAAAATCAGAATGGACTAAATAGTTATGTGTTAATAGATGCAGAGAACAGACTAAGAGGCATATTTCATATCAACGACATTTTTCAATATCATGAAGAGATTGAATAACATTTTCTATACCTTTAACACAAATATAATAACACTAATAACTTACTGATATATCCATTTTATTCAATAGACTTGATTTGTTAAATGGTAGATGGTAGATTTCATTATTTTGAATCAATTTGACATCATACTTGTTGAATTTTGTATATATGGAAATTAATTTGTACCCTAAAAATCATAATTTGGGGTTAGACACAAAATTGATACTATAATTGCTATAAAAATGTCTTTCTAATATAATAAAGTAAAAAAAAACTTACCAATTTATATTGATGAAAGTTATTTTGAATGGAAATAATTCCTAGATTTTGTCTATAAACAAACAGAACACCATATCGATTATATTTTAATTAAGGTTATATTTTATTCTCTGATATCGCATCCATTGCCCCATTTGACATGACAGTTTGACCATAGAATAGCCGAACTGTGCTCCGTTGTTCTCTGCTTTGATATAGACAGCGAACAGGGATGTATTTAACACATTTTAAATAAAAAAAAAAAAAATTGATTTATTAAATTTAATAAGGTATGAGAAAATTAATATTAAAAAAAATAATAAGTAAATTATTTATTTTACATATTATTTTTGGGGTATTGTGACGATTGGGGTTTATAGAAAATAATTTATAAGTTATATACTACATAATATTAGATATAAAAAAGTATTTGATTATTTTAAATAAGTTATATACTAGAGAATTTAATAAAAATATATTTATGTGAGGGCATTTTTAATAAATTAGCATATAATAATTGTAAAAAGTTGTATTTTAGTAATTTTAATGTTGTAAATAGATTTAAGTGAGCCATGTGCTTAGGCAACCAACTATACAGTGGATTGACAGATAGAAATTAATCATAATACGAATATAAGTGGGGTTATAATAATAATGTTGGTTTGAGGTGTTTAATTTATATATATTTGATGATTTAAATGTTTATTCTGATCTGAAAAGCCTAAATGTCAACAAAATTATCAATGGAACATTAACGAATTCTTCAGAGTGCAGAGTGTGACCATTGTTTACAGTCGAACATTCTCGAAATAATGATTATGGCGGTGGATCGAACAGATATTTTTTTCGAGAACATCTATATAGAAGTGATAGAACAAATTGGAACATTATTTCTTACCAGATGGTTCTGGAAGATTGAAAAGATATAAATACCCGTGATTTGGATTCAAGATGGCAGTTTTTAGTTAGAAGTCAAGCAGTTTATTATGAAAGTTAGTAGAAGATAGACACAATTAATTAGTGAAGTCAATTGTTCACAGTTTTAGTAAATCAGTCAAGCAGTTTTATAAGAAATATGAAAGTTAGTTGGAGATAGTCCAATTGTTTAATATAGTGAGTTAAATGAAGATTAAAAATTATGCATATAATTTAATGTACATTTATAATTATACACAAATAATTATTGAAGATTAAAAAAAGTATATTGGAAGAAATTAAATTATATTATGGTTGGAGATTAGTATAAATCAACTTATAATAAGTGGATATTGGTATATTGAAAAGAAGAATAAATATAAATGCTGTTTGCTGGTTTGGTTGGTAGTGTATAAATGCTGGTGAAGAAAACTATATCTTAAATTGGTAGAAGCTGATAATTGGAAAAAGTAATTTCACAAAAAACAAGGATAACTGAAGTACGAAGACATTCAGTGGTGATTAGAATCTATATAGTAGAAAACAGTTCATATAGGCATTCAGTGAAAGAAAGGTACAAAATTTTGTTAATATAATTTAGTTAGTGTCATAACAATTTCAATTTTGAAGATAGTTGGTTTAAATTTTAGATTGTCTATAGAATTTAATTAGTTTTATAAGAATATCAGTTTAAAGATAGTTTATTTTAAATTTACATTGACTAGGTTAGATATATATGTGTGTTTCATAATAGTTATAATAAAGATAATTTAAAAAAGTACTTACAAGCTAATTCTTTGAGAACCGCGATAAAAACCCTATATATTATATTATTAAAAATACTCATTGCTCATCATTCAAACAAAAAACACATCATAACAATATATATATATATATATATATATATATATATATATATATATATATATATATATATATATATATATATATATATATATATATATATATATATATATATATATATATATATATATATATATATATATATATATATTGTCATAACTGCCAAGTTATTTATATTTTGAATACAGAACTTAAATTGTTTTTTTTTACTTTATTGTGCAGAAAGTTGCCTTTTTTCAGTTGTGTTAATAATAATATTGTTGTAGGTAATGCTGCATTGGAAAGTCTGGAGCTACCCGATTGAAAAAAAAATTTCTATGCAGTAAGCATTTTGTCCAAAAATATCTAAATGCAAACCAAAAAAATATAGTGAGGTAGAAGAGGAAGGTTTGTTAACGACACCACGCGTTTTTCATACGTATTCGATAGCAAAACAACCTCAACCAGTGCCAATAGTGATTCGCACTACATACATTGCTTATTTTAGTTCATGAAAACAATGTTACAATCAATTTCTATAATTATTAATGTAAACAATGTTGTTTTGTTTTTTTACCTTGAATTATTATTTCGTTAATATTGTCTATGTGTAGATATTAGAATTTTGATAAGTGGTATATAACTATTAAAATAATGCGAATTTAATTTTTGCAATATCTATCACTTTGTCATTTAAAATTATTTTATTAATAATCAGCTCAAATCGAGCGAGTTGATTGAAAAAAACATTCTCATTTATGTAAACAGAAATACAAAAATGGTGTTTATATTATAAAATACATAAATAAATAAAATAAAGGATACTATTTATTAAAGTGTTGTTAATTATTATTCCTTTTATCCCAACACATAGATTAATTTTTCCCTAAATATGTGTTGCCTCTTGTTGTGGCATATTGATGTGTTTATTTGTTTCAAAAGCATTATCAAAAAACCATACCCATAAATTTACTATATTTTCAAACGTCATTTTAAAGATTAAAAGATTGAAAATTTAATTTTCTCACAACATACATAAAACCATTGTTTAAGAAGATTTTTTTTTAAACAATGATAAAACTTAAGTCTTGACTAAAAAATAAACCTCCGCATTAGTGTTCTAAGACGATAGCAATCGAGTCTATTTCAAATAAATATTTAATCCTTTTCTAGCAAATCATATAACCAAATTAAATATCTGGTAAACTAATAGAAATTTAAAAAAAGGCAGCATTTACCTACTTCATTTAAATAGATTACTAACCGATTTAGATTTAGCAAGTCTAAAAGTATAAAAACAATTTGAAATATTTGCTCGAAATAGTCAAGTTATCTTTCACTAGATGCATACAACGATAATAACAATAAGCATTTTATTAAAGTCTTATATTTTCATATACGAAGACGGTTGCGTTTCGATTTAATTTAATTCTCTTACCACTCCCTAACACGTGTTTCTGGGTCTACTCGTCATCAGAGATTTAAGTCTCTTACATCTCAATTCTTTGATTTTCTTCAGAATCTGGCATCCGTGTACAGGTTTGCATTAATTATGAGACAGGTAAAAATATACTCGAATAGAATCCTGCAGAGAATTAAGTTTCTGTTAATAGTTTTTTAAATTTATGACTAGAGGCCGCCACATGACGGCAGACTAAAAGTCAAACGTTTGTTCCGTAAGGATTGTCTAACTAGTCCTATTTAAACAATGCTAATACTAAATACTAATAAATAGTTATCTTTTTTCACAGCGCTAAGACATAAACCCGGTTCAACCCCTCGGAGGTTTAGGCCTTCCTTGTGAATGTTTTTTTTTTCTTTTTTTAATTTTTTTTAATACCACTTTTTTTTTAATATTATATTTATACATTTTTTTAAATTTTATTTATATATATTTTTTTTCTATTTTATCCTTTTTTTCTTTTTTTTTTTCTCTGTTTTTCCTTTTTTTTGTTTTTTTTTTAATTATTTTTTTCTTTTTATATACATATTTTTTTCTTTTTATTTTTAAACAACAATTTTCATATTTTACAGGGAGGTACTTAATATTACATAAGCATAAACATGAAAAATAATAATTGCTAAACACATTTAAGCCGACTCATTCATACAAGTTAGATTTTTCTCTTAGTTCTTTTTAAAAATTCCCAAATAATTTGTTGTATTTTAAAGTTTCTTCGAGACAAGTATAAGAGAGAAGTTTGATTTTATGGTAAAAGTATTTGTTCTTGAGTCAGAGTGTGCATCAAATACTTAATTGCATCACCATTATGCTTGCATCCAAACAGCTAATGACTAATATCATCAACATAACCATTGCAATCAAAAATTTCTGATTCGGATAGATTTAGTCTGTAGAGGTATGTCTTGACAGTGGCATGGTTAAAGAGACATCTAACAAACATGGAATAAATATTTCTGTTTGGTAACTTCTTACGGCAAACGGCTCAGGAGGTAAAACTGGATGAATTTTTGTATAAAGATTATTGCTTCGATTACAGAAAGCATACCATTCAATTTCCCAATTTTGTTTTAGACTTTTCTTGCCAGTCGCTGTTAGATCGCTTCTATCTTTTTTCTTTTACCTTCTATTTTTGATAAGATTGCCTCTTTAGCATAAAAATCTGCTTTGGTATTTCTGCCGGAAATACCAAATGATTTCTTCGTAGTAAGTTCAAACCCTTGTTTAAGGAAATACTCTCTTGCGTCACACATAATCGTTTTTATTGAGTTAATACTTTGTTGGTATGAATTATTTACAGTGTAAAAGCAGAAGTCGTCTGTATATTGTAATATATTGCATTTAATGCCTATACTGTGAAGATCTATAGTGTATAGATTATACAACAAGGGACTAAGGACAGAGGCTTGTGGTAGACCTTGATGCACTACTCTCGGGCCAATCAATCTATCATTACATCGAATGAATACCTGTGTATTAAGAAATAAGTTTACTAACACATATGAACATAAAGGTGTAATACCTATGTGCTTTAGTTTTTCAAATAATAGATTTAAATTGACGTTATCATAAGCCCCTGAAATATCAAGAAATATGGCAGATAGATAATTATTATTTGACTAGGATAACTGAATATCAGTCGTTAATTGAGACACACAATCCATAGTCAGTTTATTTCTACGAAAGCCATATTGACACACTGGGAAAATATTTTTGTTTTCACACCACCATTCTAATCTGCTTTTCATAATTCGTTCAAATGTTTTAAGCAAACAAGATATAAGAGAGATAGGTCTTAGGGCAGTACGCTGGTTTACTTTGGGTATAGAAATAACCAAGCATTGTTTAAGAGAATCACAGTTGTCTCCTTTAAGTAAAATATTGTTGTATATTTTGCACAAATAATGTATGGCAATTTCTGGCAGGTTTAATAGCATGCTATAGTTAATGCCGTCAATACCAGAAGCTGTATTTTCAGAACTCTTAATATTTGCTTTAAGTTTGTCAGCTGAAATGGGGGTTAGTAAAAAGTGATCATTAGTGGAGATGCTCGGCATAAATACTGGTAGATGGACATAATCCGGAGAGATTTTTGTAAAAAGACTTTCTACTATGTCTTCATCATTAGCGGTATACTTTTTCCTACCTTGAATTTTGTTTACCCTTTTCCAAATCTCTGAGGGTGAAGTTTGCCTACTAAGTGAGGAACAAAATCGAGCCCAACTAGATTTGGCTTTTGAGCGGAAAGTGCGTTTACATATAGCTTCATTCCTCTTATATTCAATAAAATTTGAAAGGGTAAGATTGGATTTATACATTTTAAAAGAATTTTTCCTCGAATTCCAAACAGTGAGACATTCATCATCCCACCATGGTGGCGTTTTGAAAGATTTGGCTGAGTATTTGATAATTTTAAAAGATTTGTTGGCTGCAGTAGTAATAGAATCTAATAAGAAGAATATCATTTCATTGGTTTTGTTTTTATTTGATTTATATCTGAAGATGCTCTCTACAGAATCTCTAAATTTTTCTCAATTTGCATTAGACATTGACCACTTAACTGAAGATGTAAAAATTGTATTTTCAAATTTCATATCCTGCACAAAAAGTCTAATGGGGAAGTGATCGGATCCATAGGTATCTGGAAGAACGGTCCAGTCAAAGGCTGAACATAAACTAGAGCTTATAATAGTAAGATCTACAACCGATTTGATATGTCCTGGAGGAGTAGCTCTATTAGCCGATCCGTCATTTACAACAACTAGATTAGGAAATACATCTAAGGCTTCTACTAATATATTACCATCGACGGAACATAAATTGGATCCCCATAATCCATGGTGAGCATTAAAATCTCCGGTAATAATACAATCATTGTTAATTTGAGAAAAAAAGACTAACGTAATCCTGCGTTGTTACTCTAACTTTTGCTGGACGATACACACTCAGAATAGAATAAATTTTTTGGTCAATCTTAATATTTACACCACAAACTTCGAGATTAGGATTGAAATTGTTAACAAATGAAATGGGCTCATAAATAATGTTATTTGCTAAAATAATGGTAAACTCCTTCATATCCCTTACTTCTACTTTTATTAACTACATTAAAATTATTGAAGCAAACAGTATCAGATGGTTTGAACCAAGTTTCCGATAAAAGAGCTATATCAAAACGTTCTTCAAAAAGTAATTGATTTAAAGAATATTTGTTTGCATTTAGCGAACGAATATTCCATTGAATAATTTTAATGTTTTTGGAAGCCATTAAAGTTATGTAAAAATGTTACCTATAATATCTTTAATTTTATTTTCTAATTCAATTTCGTAAATTTTAAGATTAGATTCTATATTTGAAGAAGAATTGCAATAATCCTGGATACTACGTTGGAACAAATTTAACGGGGCACGGCATTTAACAAAAAGTATATAAAAAATTTCTACTTACAGTACAGTTGACAGAATAACAGAACTTAAAATAAAAAGGAAAACAAACAAAATCGGCTAAACACTCTGTATTATATCTTGAAACACACTTCTGCACTTCACAACAGATCTAAATCGAGTAAAATAAAACTTTAGAGCTACTTAAATATACAAATTTTCCCGAGGAACTCTTAAACGCGTCCAAACACTTTGACAGTTATTTGACACTATCTGTTATACCACGGGAAATTACAATATATTCTACAAATAACGAAAAGGAATATTTACTAGAACCATTTAATATTACTGAATTAGAGTATGCACTAAAAACAGAAATAATTCTAAATATATAAAATAATAAGTCCAGGATTGGATAATATTAAATATCCTATGATTCAGTTTCTTCCAAAAATTGCTAAACTATTTTTATTGGATATATTTATTGACATAATTATCAATAATTTAGTTATTCATGAATTTAAAGATGTAATTATTATTCCTATTCTAAAACCAGGAAAAAATCCCAATGTATTCGACTTTACAGACCCATTTCCCTGATGTCTTGTTTACTAAAAACCTTAGAACGAATGATCAAACATAGACTGGAATGGTGGTTGGATAAGAAGAAATTACTTCTAGACCTTCAATTTGGATACAAAAAAGGATGTGGTACTATAGATGCTCTTGCCACATTAGTAACGGACATTCAGGATACATTTTTCAATAATACATACCTACCCACAATATGTTTGGACATAGAAGGTGCTTATAATAACGTTTGTCTGGACATTCTTATGGAAAAAATGATGGGAAATTTTCATATACCAGCTACATTAGTGAAAACCATTCTCAACTTTTACACTTGCAGAAAAATTTATTTGAGGTCAAATAACAATAAACTTATAGGTCCTCGATATAACAACCTAGGACTTTCACAAGGGTCAGTTTTGAGCCCTTTATTATTTAATCTATAACATCTGATTTGCACAATGTCTCCCTAGTAAATAACAGTCTTAATATAATACAATATGCTGATGATTTTCTTATATGTTCATCTTCCAAAACATACGAAAAGTGCATACAAATTTTGGGAAAAATGAACGACTACTCCAATAGCTGGTTTAAAGAAAATGGCGTCGAAATAGCACCAAGTAAATCTAGTATATGTATTTTCACGAGGCATAATCTTCCAAAAATAGACAAGTTAACAGTGAACAGTCGGGAATATAATTTCTGTTCCTCAATTAAATACTTAAGGATGATTCTTGACCGTAAATTAAGTTGGAAGTTACCCATTGACTTCACGTTAAATATATGTAATAAGGGATTAAATTTTTTTAAAGCAATTTTTAAAACTTGGTGGGGATCCGATGTAGAAACTGCGTTACTTTTTTATAGATCGTATATAAGATCAATCATAGATTATGGATGTGTTTTGTATCGTTTAGCAGCTAAGTTAGTTCCGTACATCCTAGGGAATATAGACGTGTTTCAAAATACAATATTACGGATTTGCCTAGGTACTATGAAATCAACTCCAACCAATTCGTTATATGTTGAAGCACTAGAATTTCCACTCAAATATAGAAGAGAATATCTTAGTCAAAAATTTCTGAATAATATTCGTCATAGAAACCTCTCTCTTTACTGCAGTATTAGCAAACTTAATAATGCAGATTTAACAAATAAATATTGGATTAACAAAAATGTTTCTCCACTTTGTGAAGCTTTTAGAAATCTCTCAAATTGCAATAACACCAACTCATACACATATGATAATTTAAACTTTGAAGAATTTACTCTTTTTTGCAAACTATTAGGGTAATTAAACCAAGGTACCATGTAAATACTGCAATCAGCTACAATATTTTAAGGAATTTATTAGAAAACTGGTCAGCATCAACAGGTATTTATATAGACGCATCAAAGTCTTCTTTTGGCACTGGATGCGCTTTTTATATTCCTTCAAAAAGTATAGAAAACATGTTTACTCTGGATCATAAGTTTTCAATTTTTACTGCTGAAGCTATAGCAATTTATGAAGCATTAAAGTATTTTAAAAATTCCAATGACAACTCCGCAATAATTGCATCTGATTCTTTGTCGGTTCTTATAGCCATTGAGACTATATCTTTTCCTAACAAAAACACAAATATTTACATCTTTCTAATCAAAAAAAAATATTTTTAAATTACATTAGGAACAAAGAACAGTTATATTTTTGAGGATTAAAGCTCACATAGGGCTTGAGCATAATGAGTATGTAGATATATTAGCTAAGAAAGCCATTGATTCTGGTGCGAAAACAGATTATAAGCTCTGCATCCCAGATTTATTTGTAACAATCAAGAATATTGTAAAAAATGAGTGGAAACAAGAATACCATGAATACAGTCAACACTCTAAATCACAATATGCACTCATACAACCCTCAATCCCGAGTGAATTTTGGTTTAAAAATTACTCTTTTCCACGTAGATACATTACATCTATTATCAGAATAAAATCAGGACATGCATGTTATCCGGCTCATCTGACAAAACTTAAAATTGTAAATTCCAATTCATGCAAAGTTTGTCAAAAAGAAGCAGATTTAAACCACATTTTCTTTGAATGTACAAAATATATACAACAAACTGACGACTTAATAAAAAATTTAATCAACCATAACATCCTTCCACCCTATAACATTTGTTACCTTCTCATTAAATAACAAAAATGTATATAACTACTAAACAGAATTTATTTCGAATAGTAACCTCAATTTGTAAGTTCAGTCAAAAAAATAGTAACCTTTGTTTTAAACCTACTATCCGTGACCCTGTCTAGGTTGTGTTTTAAATTTAATGTCTTGATGGGTCCCTAGACGAGAAGCGAGTAACCATGTTTGTTCCATGGATAACCAAATAACCAATAATAAATATATTGTGATAATTATTTTCTTTTCTGTCCTTTGGGAAGAACTTAAAAAAGTTGTGACTGGCTGAATGGCATATGTCTATGCCAAATAAAAGAGATTGTTAGGGTTTGGAAGAGCTGTTTGGGCTTTGTTAGTTTTATTTCGACGATCGTTTATTATAGACCAAGGTTTTTTGCAACATTGTAGAGCTTCCCAAACGATTTTGATAGTACATTTTTTTAGCTGTTTGATAAATTTTAGATAAATTTCTCTGTACTTGTTGATATATTCAGTGACAAAGACGTTGTAAAAAATTTCTTGATCTACAGTAGTGTACATATTCTTGGCTGATACACGGATACTTTGGTTATCCAGGGTTTATGATGTTTTAACTGAATTGTGATTAAAGGAAATGCCTTAAATATAATGTTTCTGCTTCTATTGGGCAGGTCATCTAACAAATTTAGCAGGTTCTGAAAAAATAGTTCAGTGGAAGAATCAGGTGATCTACAAATGCAAAGAATGTATAGATTAAGATTCTTGTTATAAACTAATGAAAACTCAAAAAAGGCTTCATTCAACAATTTTAATTTTTAAACCAATTTTTTTTTTTATTTCAAATTACATGTCTCGGCTGCTGTGGCCATTGACACGAGGAACTGTATTACAGAAAACAATAAATTAAGTTAAATTGATATCTAAAAAAAAGAAAATAAAAAACTAGCGGATGATTACAAAATTGAAATATAGATAGGCGATACAATTACAACAGGTGATATAATTTACAGTTTTTAAGGAACTCTATCACATTAGACATAATTGTTTTTGGATTTTAACATATCACATAAACTTCCGTGGATACCATGTTTGATCCGTGCTGCTGCGTACTGGTTACATTCCACAAGTATATGGTGTACACTTGGGGGAGTTGCAATATTGGCAGTTTGGAGGTTCTTCGGGAACCATCAGATATCCGTGGGTTAGCCGGGTGTGCCCAATTCTAAGTCTTCTAATGATGGTCTTCGATTTTCTTTCCGTAGTAAAAATTCTAGGTCCTAAAATATTTGGTTGGATGGACTTTAGTTGGGTAGTGTACCTGTTCCTTTGATTTTGCCACATTGAGGTAGATAACTTTTTAATTTCAATTATTATATCTTGAAACATTTGGACTTTTTCATCTGTAAGGTCAGAGCGCCGTGCTTCATTTGCTGCCTGGTCAGCATTCTCATTTCCTTTAATACCAATATGTGAAGAATTCCATATCATCGAAACCGAAGTGTTTGATTTAGCAAATGCTGTACATCTTTCGTGGACCTCATTAACTAAAGGATTTGATGTGTAGATTTTTCTAATTGAATTTATGGATGATAATGAATCTGTGCAGATTGCTAAGTTTTTGGTACCCTGCATTGGAACCTCTAGAGCTTTAAGTATAGCATAGAGTTCTACTGTGAATATACTGGTCGTCTTGGGTAGTCTATACATTGCTAGTCTGTTATTTGTGGAAGTAATAGCACATCCGACACTTTCTTCGTCTCTAGATGCATCTGGGAATATTATGTTATCAAACTTGCCTCTATTAATTATGTCGTTAACATTGTTTCATGAGTATTGTAGAGGTTTCCATTTTCTTATATCTGCACAAATTTACGTTAAAGTCATGTAATATTTTTAGCCAAGGTGGAGTATTGGGCTGAATAATGGGGGTGGTAAGATTTAGGTCAATATTTTCTAAGAGTGGCAATAAAAACTGTAGTGATGAATTGGCAGTAGCTCTACTGTTAATTGAAAATTTTTAATAAGTTGGAAAGATATATTATTTGGGTTTGCAGAGACCTTAGCAAAATAGGAGTTTGGTAGACGTTGTCTTCTAATATTTAGAGGGGGTTCACACGATCCGACATATATGCTTTCTGTAGGGCTAGATCTGAAGGCTCCAAGGCATATTCTTAATGAAGTGTTTTGAATTGTATCTAGTGATTTTAAATAAGTTTTAGGGGCAGACATATATAATATCGATCCATAGTCTTAGATCTTATTAGGGCTCTGTATAAACTTAATAGGACTTCTTCTTCGGCTCCCCATTGTCGATTGGATAATGGTTTTGGTACCCCTAAAAATTTGTGATTTTCAACAACTTGTAGTAAATGCTCTTTTAATTTTATGAGTGGAAGAGTTTGTTTATATTTTTTGCTAAAGTTAATCACTTTAGACTTTGGATGCGAGAAGCTGAAACCAATTTTGTTAGACCAGTGAGAAATGTTATCAATAGTATTTTGCAAAAGAGTGCTAGTGAAGCTTGTTACTTTACCCGAGCAGCAAATAACTAGATCATCCGCATATATATTATGTTTGACAGGGGGTTGTACTAAGTAACTAAAGTCGTTAAGAAGCAGTAAAAATAACGTTGTGCTGAGGACTGATCCTTGAGGTACTCCTGTCTCCAGGATATATGAGGGAGACATTTTACCATTTGCAGAGACTTTGAAACTTCTGTTAGTTAAAAAATTCTCAACAAATAGATATATGTTTCCAGATAAATTAGACTCTTTAAGTTTTTCTAGAATTGCCGGCCTTAATGCTGTGTCAAAAGCACTTTCTATATCGAGTGAGACAGTTATAACGTCGTTTCTATTAGAGAATGCTTCTATGGTATCGGATTGAAGAGTGATAAGATTATCCATTGTGCAACGATTTGGACGAAATCCTTATTGAGCGGTATTGATAATATTATGTTTTTCAAGATACCAAAGTAAGCGTTTGTTGACCATTTTTTTCAGGAGTTTGCAAAGTGTACACTTAATGAGATGGGTCTAAATGATATAGTTGTATTGGCAGAAGTATCATTTTTCTTGAGTGGAATTGTTATAGCTTGTCGCCAAAGTGTTGGAAATTGGCTACCTAGCCATATGTTGTTGTAGAATTCAAGTATCTTTATTAGGGTATCTTCATGTAGATGTTTTAGGAATATCGATGAAATGCCATCCGGCCCTGCAGCACTGTTCTTTAGGGAGTTAACAGCTTCGACTAATTCGTCGATTGTTAGTGAGAGATTGACAGCATGATCATTGGAATTTGGATTCTTATGTACAACACATTTATTTGTTATGTTTATTGGTCCAGTACAGTTGTTATCAAGTTTAGATTTATTTAAATAGTATTTGGCAAGTGTGTTTACAATCTGCTGGTCATCAGTTATGACATTGTTATTTTATATAATGGCTGGAATTTTGTATGTTGTATATCTACCTTTCATCTGTTTTATTTTAGTCCATATTTGACTAGAAGGTGTGTCGGAAGTTATGCTACTGATATATTTGTTCCATGAGTTCTGTTTGCTTTCTTTAACAATTCGCTTAGATTTAGCTCTTAGTTTTGTAAGATTTATTAGGTTCGCTTGGTTTCTAGTTTTACGATATCTGTTTAATGCTTTTTTACAATCTTTTACAGCCAGTTTACATGATTCATTCCACCACGGAACATATTTTTTGGAGGGATCAAAGTAGTATTTACCGATGCATTTTTCAGCGGAAGTTATAATACAATTAATCAACATATTAAGATCTTCATCAGCAGAATTCATAAAGGAGATTTCATTTGTTTGTTCCTTTACAATTAAGTTAAATAGATCCCAGTCAGCGTGAGCAATTTTCCACTTAATTTGGCTTTGTCTTTGTGAGTTTGTGAGTTATCATTGTTAGAAATTAAAATGGGAAAATGGTTACTGCCATAGAAACTTTCCAGTGTTTTCCATGTAAGATGAGTAGATAATTCTTGATTACATAGGCTTAAATCAATGGAAGAGAGGGTACCTGTTTGAATATGAAAGTATGTGCTGCTTCCAGTGTTGGAAAATTAAGGTTGGAATTGATTATGATATTTTCAATCATTTTGCCTCTACCGAAAGTATTACTGGAGCCCTACATAGTGCTATGTGCATTAAAATCTTCAACTAAGATAAATGGTTCAGGAAGTTGGTTAGTTAGGTTTGTAATTTAGAGAGCTGTTAGGGTGTAATAGGGAGGAATATATAAGTTGCAAATTACGATTTTATTTGGACACCAGGCAGTAACGGCACGGCTTCTAGAGTTCTTGTTAAGTGCAATTCTTGGTGGAATATATCTGTAGAAATAAATATTGAGCTACCACCAATACCTCGTGCGTGTGATGTTCGTATAATGTGGTAGCCAACGTAATTTTTAAGGTATGGATTATGGTTTTTAGAGAAATTGGTTTCTTGCAAACAAATGAAATCGGGTGAAGTATCAGCAACAAGCAGTTGGAGATTTTCCAGCTGGAGGTAAAACCCATCACAATTCCACTGGATTAAATTGAATGAGAAGAATATTAGAAGGCGGGATTTTTTAGTGCTGCGACCTTTGGGATCGATCGGAAAGGCACTCATCGTCAGTTAGTTCGCTTGATGAAATTGAGTCTGGTAAACTTGTGGCTTCAGAGGATTCTAGTTGTAGTTGTTTTTTGAAATTTTTACTTAGACGGGTAAATCGGTTTTTTAAGGATCTATCTGAAAGATTTGGATATATAGTATGCAGGTTTAAAAGTAGACTTTTTACATTATCCGTGAGCTTTTTCGCTTCCGAATAAGGATAAGAATGTCCAAAACTATTTTCAAGGAAGAAAAAGAAATTGTCTATGGATATTTTAAAGGTTTGTGGGTTCTTTTTGTATGCGTCTTGGATTGTTCTCTTGGTGGTTTCGGTTAATACTAATTCTGTTGAAGTATCAGGTTTGTGCTTTTTTTTCTTAGCTTTGCGACCTTTTTTGGGGGAAGCTGATAGAGGGGGAGGCATATCTAACAATGGTTGAGCTTCTTTCTCAGGAATTTCAGGGCTTGTTAGTTCACTAGGAGTTTCTATTTCAGAGTGTTCTCGTTTTTGAGATATTTGTGTTATGGCAATTTGGTCTGATTGTGTAGTTTCAGTGTTGGAGTCTTTATTTTCGATTTGTGGCTCTTTGGCATTATGTGTAGAGGGAGATGAAATTTTTACGGATGAGTTGGGGCTTGTTGGTATATATTCGGTTGGGATTGTATTGTCTGTTGGAGGATTTGGACAGTTGGAGGCTATATGTCCTGTTTGTTTACAGATAAAACAATGTACTTTATCTGTAGGAAGGAAGATTCTGTGTTCATTCCCTTCAAAGGAAATAAGTACTGATGTTTGTAATTCAAAATCTTCGGAGGGAGGGAATACGTAAACTTGGCGTCTGAAACTTAATACATGTGAATATTCGTCCCCAGGAATGCCTGCTCTTAAATAGGATATAGGAGATGCGATACGAAGTCCAAGATTTTTAATGCTATTTTCAACTATATCATGTGGTAAGAACGGAGATACATTAGATATAATTATTCTTTTAGCAGAGGAAACAAGTCTTCGGATATTTAAAGAAACATCTCCTATCTTTATTATGGGATATGAATCTATGAGCTGGTCAACAAGATTAGTGTTAGAAAGATAGATACAAATGCGATTGTTTGATATCCTAGAAGCAAAGGAGACTTGTTTAGGGCCTATTATATCACCTATAGCTTTAACGTAATCGTACAATTTCAGATTTTCTTCGGCATGCATCACAATGGCTTGATGTTTACTTGGGAAAGTTGGCTGTGGAATTGTTTTCGCTACTGATACATAGGATAAAACTTGGTTTTGTGTTTGAGACATATTTACTGTTTTGGTATTTGGTACGCCACTGCTCATGTAGTCAAAAGCAATTGCGTTTTTATTAAAATTATAATTTAGCTTCTATGTGTTATGGTAAAGTTTCTTTTATACATTTTAAAATAAAAATAGATTGCCGGTTCTAAGGCAATCCTGTTTAAATTTTTCTTTTGTGATTTTAATCAGTTGAAACAAAAAACAAACCTCAACTGGTAATGAGTAAATTATACATACATTTATTTGTAGTTGAAGGTACACTTTTATGTTCACTGTTTTTGCACTATGTTTTACTAAGCACGGCAAAATATAAAACGATGTTACTCGTTCGACACCTCGAGTTACGAAGTTCAAAGCCGAAAACGGTTTTTTAAAAATTAATTTTCGTAACAAAATTTATTTATTGAGAACGTACAGGTATGGTAACAACTACAAAACAAAAAGCTCTTGATCTAATTAAACACTGGTATATATAGTCTTTCTATATGTCGTCACACATTGGATAATCCAGGGACGTAACTCCTCCTCCCTTAGAAAGAAGCATATCCTTGAGGTGTGCTTCTTTACACAATAAATCCTTAGGTTTCTTCTTTTCTTCTTTCTTCTTGTTTTCTTTGACGCACAGTTTTACAATATTTAATTACATAATATAAAATTAAAATGAAAATTATAATATATATACAGATTTTCCAAAAACTTGTTTGTTTAAAATAAATTGAATTATTATCTTTTAAATTATATTTTTGTGTTTCTAACTTTTCTAAAATATCTTTAGTCTTTCTAAGGTTAGTTGTATTAAGATTTATTGGTGAAAAATTTGAACTTTAATTTTGAAAAATATTAATAGAAGGAATAACTTTTGAAAGATTTATATGAGCAAAGTGACACTAATTTTTTCTGTTTGGTTTCTTCATTCTTGATTTACACGGTACATTCAGGAACTGATTCTAAAACGTAGCTTCCATGTATTGGTAAATTTTCTTTTGAGTTTGGGCACTTGATAATTGCTAATTCTTCTTCTGGAACAGTAACTATCCATTTTCCGTCGCTGATTCTTGTAGATTCTATCTTCTTTATTTTTACTTCAAATTTTCACATGACGATGCCTTTTTCTTGAAATTTATTAATTGGACTGCACAAGGGGCTTCTTTGGTTATCGTTAGTTTATTACTTCCTTTACATATGTACTCTTCTGAGTCTATTTCTGTGCATATATCTTCCATGTAGATATAGCTAAATTCATTACGTGTAAGGAAAGGTTTGTAAGGTAAATGAAAAAGATAATTTGAGTTATTCATGGGAATAGGAATCGGGAATAGTTGGTAATAATCATATATTTCCAATTCAACTAATGGAATCTCTAATACAAATGTAATTATAGAATTTATTGAATAGCTCTTAATATTTATTATTTTCTCATACTGAATTATTTTTCCTAGTGTAGAATCAAAAGGCATTAATTTTGACTTTGTCTGAGATTTTGCTTTCTTTATTTCATTTAAAAGTTCAATTGGATTTACTATAGAATTGTGCAAGGTATTTATTTTGGCAAATGAGATTGCAGTTTCTACTTTTTTAAAAATATCATAAATTGTTTGATAAAGTAAAGTAATTTGATTTATCACAATAAATGATTGAATATGTGTATTCATACTTTTTTCTAATAAAGCTAATTTATTCTCTATAGCTTCAATTTTTGATTTCAAAATCAATTGATTATGTGAAATATTATTTATAGCATTATTAAAAGTATTTATAGAATCTTGCAATAAAGATATTTGTCTTAGGGAATTTAGTTTTAAGTTACTTTGATTATCTTGTAATTGTTTTATTTCGTTTTCTATTCTTTGTGCTTCTTCTTGGTCCATATTTCCTGTAATACATTTTATTATTGTTCCTAGAGGATTTAGAAGTCCTCTTTTTATTCTCTTTTCTTCCTTATACAAAGGTGGATTAATTTGATATATCTGTTCTTCTATTTTATTTTGTAACGTAATTAAAGGGATAAATGAGTTTTCTAATTCTGGATAATAACTTGTTTGATTTTTGAAACTTGTATGTAGTCTTTGAGCTTCATTTTTCAATAAATAAAATTCTTGTATGACAGAAGTTAAATTATAAATTTGTATAAATGTCCAGTGTGTAGAAATTATTTTGGTGGTACCTAATCTAAAAGGTAGGAGTCCTGGATATGTAGTTACATCTTCAAACTTGACTAAGTTGTCTCTTGCGTTGATAAAGTTGACTGCTCCGAAGATTTCGACGATAAATCTGAAATATTAGGCATTATTTTAGTTTCGCTTATGTGGACTATTATTTTCTTTTTATTCTTGGGATATTCAATTTCTATTTTCTTAGGCAATTTGCATATTTGCCTAAGTCTATTTATAAGTATCTATATGTATTATCTCAAAAGGCTTGGAGGGTGTGTGGGTTAATATTAAAGGTTCATTATGTGGATTTCTATTATATTTTGATCTTTGGCATATTTCACATTCGTTTATTATATTTTTCTATATCCTTCTTCATTGATTTCCAGTAGTAATTTATTTTTAAAGCTCTAAGAGTCTCTGATATTCCTCGACGATTTATTTTGCCGTCGTGCATATATTTTATTAGTTGATTTCTTTCTTGTGGTAAAACATTGTTAACTAATTTTGTACATTCAATCAATTTTAATTTTGTAAAATATTTACGCCATACATTCTGAAATAGTGGTCATAATTCTTGAGATAAGAAATAAATGTATAAAGTATTTTTGCACGCATTTTCTTTTAGGAATTGTGTCACACTTTCTTCGTCAGCTGGAATAGTAGCTCTTATTATTTTATGTCCTTCAAAATTCTCGCATTCGCATTTTAAATAATTTGCAAAAGGCGCTCTCTTAACGATAAGTTGATAGGCTTTATTGTTTATTATTTCATCCAGCATTGAGAATCTATTTTCATTTGAAGATTCAGCACTATGGGCTGTATCTGTGTCTGAGTTATCCATCTCAGCGTTTTCATTGTTCTTATTTCCTGTTGACATAATTTTATTTACTTGTGGGTTTTCTGTAACCTCATTGTTATCGAGAATTTGCAAAGTTTCATTTATTACATTTTCATCAACTATGTCTGGGTTAAATTCAGCTAAAAATTGGTCGATATCAAAATCTATGCCACCGAGATTATTTATATTTGATTCTGTTTCAATTGCATTAATATTTATTCAACTTAAAGAATCGGCAATATTCGTTTTATCGGGTTTATATTTTATAGTATAGTTAAATTCTTCTAATTTTAATCTCCATCGTAATAATTTGGAGTTGGGTTCCTTTAAATTAAATAACCATATTAGGGGTCTATGGTCGCACAAAATTTCAGAAGATCTGCCGTATAAATAAGGTCTAAATGTTTTACAAGCCCATACAATTGCTAAAAGTTCTTTTTCTACCGTAGAATATTTTTGCTCTGTTTGATTAAGACTTCTTGAGGCATATGCTACGGGTAAATCATTTGGGACTTTTCCTTGTGACAAAATTGCACCTAAAGCTATATTTGAAGCGTCTGTAGTTAATATAAATGGTTTTGAAAAATCTGCATATTTTAAAATAGGGACATTAATTAAAAGTTCTTTAAGATGATTAAAAGATTTTTTAAATTCTGGAGTGTGTATAACTTTTGCATGTCTCTTTAGACACATAGTTAAAGGTTTAGCTATTTTGGCGAAATTTTGGATAAATCTTCTGTAATATCCTGCTAATCCTAAAAATGATTTTATTTCTTTTTGTGTGGTAGGAATAGGAAAGTTTTTGACTGCATTTATTTTTTCTGGATTTGGTCGTACTCCATCTTTTGTTATAACGTGGCCTAAATATGCCACTTATGTTCGTAAAAATTCTGATTTATCTAGCTGTATTTTAAAAATTAGATTTTCTTAGTCTTTCAAAAATTGCTTTCAGTCTATTAACATGTTCTTGCAATGATGAGGAAAAAACAATTATATCATCCAAATATATATAGCATATTTCATTCTGATATCCTGTTAATACATTATTCATAACTTTTTGAAAAGTAGCTGGGGCATTTTTCAATCCAAACGGCATACGTAAAAATTCATAATGTCCTGTCTCTGTGGAAAATGCTGTTTTTGGTACATCGGCTGGTTCCATTTCTATCTGGTGGAAACCATTTGCTAAATCTAAAGTAGTAAAATATTGAGCTCTTCCTAGACCATTTAGAATATTATCTATTAATGGAAATGGAAATTTATTTTCTATTATATTATTTTCATTTAGTTTGCGGTAATCTATAACTATTCTATATTTCTTTTGGTTACTTGCATCCATTTTCTTCTCCATTACCCAGATGGGTGAATTAAAAGGCGAGTTTCTTTCTTGTATTATTCCATTTTTTAACATATCATTTTATCATTTATTTGTCTACTAACTTCTTTTTTATAAATTTCCGGATATCTATAATTCCTTGTGTAAACCGGAGTATCATTAACTAAATCTATTTTATGCTTTATTTCATTCGTAAAACTAAGGGGCGTTCCGTCTATATAAAAAATATCTCTATATTCATAACATAATTTACTTATAGCTTCGTATTCTTCTTTGTTACAATGATTAAGTCTGTTTCTTGAGATTTTCTTTTTGTAGATAATCTATTTCTTCTTCTTCTATGTCCATCTCCTCAATATGATATGACTGAATATTATTTAAATTTTCTTCTTGAATATATTCTACATTAAATGATTCCGTAAATTTAATTTCCGCTGGAGTTTCTCCTAGGTTACTTATCATAGTAAACGCGTTGTGATCATTTATCTCAATTAAACATGAAGGAATTTCTGCATTTCCGATTTTTGTATAATTTAGTATCGCTGTACCAGATCTTCTGTTAACTGGGACTTTAACCTTTTGAGCAGTTCTTGGTGGTATTATTATTTTACTATAAAGGTTTAAAATATTTTTGTTTAGTTGGATCTTGTGATGTTAAAAATATTGGAAGAGAAATGGTTGGGGTCTTTAGTTTTGAATCTTTAAAATCAATAATTCATCATTAATCATTAATTTTATCACAATCATTGATTTGTGATAAAAAGTTGCATGCTAGCAAACCGTCAAAATTAGGAGAGAAATCGAAAAGATAAAATTTATGACAATTTGGATTTTTAAAACTAGGGAATATTGGAATGGTCATAGTTTCATTATGAATTGAAGTAGCGTGTGCAGTATGCACAGCAAATTGCTCAGGAATTATATATTTCGAAAAAAGTTCTCTTGCGAGGTCAGGTCTAAAAAAACTTTGTTCTGATCCTGTATCTATTAAAAATGCAGCATTAATTTCTGGAATTATTATCTTGGGTAATTTATCATATTGTTTAATAGCATTAAAATTTATGTGGCTGTACTTGTTGAGGCTTGGACTGGAAAATTTTCATCATTATACATTCTTCTTTCATTTTCATTGCACCTTCTTAAATCATTATTATTATATGTTCTTTTATTATCATTATATATTTCTTCTCTTACATTATTACTCGTTATTTTATGATTAAATAAATTATTTGGAGAACGTCTATCATTTCTAGAATTACTTCGTAAACCTAAGTTATTGGAACTTGTATCCATTGGCTCAGGTCGCATTGAATTTCTGCTTTGATTTTGGGTAGGAATAGATGGCTGATATCTAGGTATATTTGGAAATTGTCTTTGAAATTGGTTACCATTATTATTATTCACATCATTGTTCAAAAAACTTGGACGATTTTGAAAATTATTATTTGGATTTCTGAAAAAATTATTATTTCTGTATTGACTAGAACTTTGGGAAGAATGTCGATTTTGAAAATTATTGTAATTCGAAAAATTCTGATTTCGAGAAAAATTATTTCTATTTGGAAATGAAGAGTGTTGTGAATTATTATTTAAATTTCTATTAGAATTATTATAGGATCGAGAATTATTAAAATTTGTGGGTCTCGTAGTATTACTTCGATTTTTAAAAGTAATAAAATTTTCTTCTTCTTTAGCGAAAGCCATTGCTTGTTCTATTGAATCAGGATTCTTTAATCGGACTACTAACTGCATGTGATAATTAATGCCATTTATAAAAGTTTTAAGACAAAGATCCTCATATTTTTTTTATTTTTACATTTAATTGGTCATTAGACATATTTATTTTTGAACACAGAATGCTTCTAGCATTCTGGATTCTTAAACCAAAATTTTGTACATTTTCGTTTCTTTCTGGTTTCATTGAAATTATATCTTGTATTAAACAATCAATTGATCTCTGATCAGAAAATGTTACTATAAGAGAATCTTTAATTTTTGCCCAAGAATCAAGTTCTGTTCTTGATGCAATAAGGTCTGCTGCTCTGTCAGTTAACTTACTTAAGACAGTATCGAAAAGACAAACATTTATAGGATTATTTGCATCTCGATTGCTATGATTATTCAAAAAATTTTCACATGATTTAATAAATCTATTTAATTGTTTCGGATTGCCATCAAAAGTAGGAATGTTATCTGCTTGATATTTAATTAATTGAAAATTAGGTTGAGCCATCTCGTTAAAAGTTAAATTTACTAAATTATCTAAAATGTCCTCCACAGTGAATCAAAAAATATATAATATATAGGTAAAAATATGGATTTTGGTAAAATAGGAAACACTTACATGAATATTTTCATTTTCTATAGACTTCAGACTATTTTTGTTCTTCCGTCTGCACCAATAGGATTCTGGACGATGCTGGTTCCTTCTCCCTGGTCTTGGCTTTTCCAATGGGTTGTGGACAATGTTTGTTCCTAGCCCTGGACGTTTGGCTGCTACCGTACCCGAAATGTAGATTTTTCCGTTAATCTTTAAAAAAGAAAAATTGCACACAAAATTCGGCAAGGTTAACACGAACACTGTACAATTTCGAAAAATCCGAATGACTGCGCCAGTTACGAAGTTCAAAGCCGAAAACGGTTTTTTAAAAAATTAATTTCCGTAACAAAATTTATTTATTGAGAACGTACAGGTATGGTAACAACTACAAAACAAAAAGCTCTTAATCTAATTAAACACTGGTATATATAGTCTTTCTATATGTCGTCACACATTGGATAATCCAGGGACGTAACTCTCCTAGTGGAATAAAACCAATTTTTGACGTGACAACGTCTTAAATTAGGTTGTGGCTCGGAGTCACTCATGAAAAAGTGTAACGCCCGCTCACGTCTGTTACGATGAGTCACCGAACGAGAGAGAGGCCCGCCGGACCGGCGAATGCTTTGCGTCTCTCTCCCACTCAAACATGATCGGTCCGCTGCGCGCGCAGCACTAGAGAATTAGGCGCGTTGAATCGGTGAAAATCACTCAAATAGAAATTAGTTAAGTTTAAGTTTACATGTACAATGTTTTAGTAAACAAAATATATTTCTATAGTTAAAATTTGTGCAATTCTTATTTTCATTCAATTCCTTGTTCCTATTGTGCAATTTAATAATATTCATATCAATAAATATTCTACCGAGAAAAAGACGTTGTCACGTAAAATCTTCGCCCGTAAAACCGACTTTACAGGCAACCGATTTTTTTTTCCATACTTAAAATAGCTAGAAAAACATTCGCTGTGTACTGTTTTCGTATACTGTTTTTGTCATAGTCAGGGATGAACAACACGCGGCCCGTAAAACATATTTATGCGGCCCGCCAATCACATAGGCAGTACGATACAAAACATGAACAAGAATTCAAAAACTTTATAGAACAACTCCGGCTAGATAAGTTTAATCAAATGAAGAAAAGCTTGGGAAAACAACCGACTATTTTTAAAAATTAAGCTATTTTATCAAATACGACAGTAAAAGTTAGTTTTGTTATCAGTCAAATACTGGCAAAAAAATGACACCCAATGAGAGATGAGAAAAGACTGCCTGACTGCTGTTGCAGAAATAACATTTCCTCGTAAAATAAATATTATTTCAAACATTAGTTTATTAAGATTTACCATTGCAAGGATAATTCAAAACTTGTCCGAGAAACATTGCAAACGAAAAATTGTTGCATAACAACAACGCTGCGTGAATGCATTGCAAAATTCGAAATAAACAAACACTGTTCTTTGGCACTTGATGAATGTTGCGATACAGCTTCTTCTTCTTAGAGTGCCGTCTTCCTACGGAGGTTGGCAATCATAATGGCTATTTTTATTTTTGAACTTGCTGCTCTAAACAAATCAATCGATATGCATTGATACCAATCACCTAGATTCTTCAACCATGAATTCTGCCTTCGGCCAACAGATCTTCTTCCTTGAATCTTTCCCTGTATTATGAGTCTCAAAATTTCATATTTTGGTCCCCTCATTATGTGGTCTAGGTATTCCAGTTTTCTGATTTGTATAGTGGTTATTAGTTCTATTTCTTTACCAACCCTCTCCAGTTCTTCTTTATTTAAAATTTTATCAGTCCATGATATTTTTAATACTCTGCGGTAAAACTAGAGTTCGAAAGCCTCGATTCTTTTTAAATTGCATTTTTTTAAGTCTCAGCTCCAAATAATAATATTGAAAATATATAACAGCGAATGGTACGTAGTCTGATCTCCAAATTTAGATTTTTGCACGTTAGGAGTGGCTTCATTCGTATAAATGCTGATCTGGCAATCTCTATTCGCCTATTTATTTCTGCAGTATGATCATTGGTTTTATTGAACAAAGTTCCCAAATACTGATATTTTTCTACTTGTTCTATCACGTTACCATTGATTGTCAATAGGTGATGTATATTTTGTGGTCTTTTTGTAATTAGCATGTACTTCGTTTTTTTAGCGTTTATAGTAATTCCCATCTCAGCACTATTCATACATAAGCTTTCGATTAGATGTTGTAGATCTTCTATACTCGTTCCTATGATCACAGTGTCGTCTGTGTATCGTAAGCTGTTAATTAATTCTCCGTTAACGGTAACTCCCGCTTTGATATTATTGAGCGTGTTTTGGAAAATTTCTTCAGAATATAAGTTAAACAAAAGTGGCGATAAAACACATCTCTATCTAACTCCTCTACAGATCTTCATTTCTTCTGAGCCCATTAATATGAACTATGGCACTTTGGTTTCAATATAATGTTTGCACTATATTTATGATTTTACTGTCAATGCGCTTGTTCATAAGTTTTGATATTAGTTTTTCATGTCTTACTTTATCGAAAGCTTTTTCGTAGTCAACAAAGCACAAGTGTAGATCAACGTTTACATCCCGACATCGCTGAATTAATATGTTGATGGCAAATAGTCCTTCTCGAGTACCCATTCCATTTCGGAACCCGAACTGCGTCTCGCTAATATTCTCCTCTAGCCGTATATTCTCTTATGTATTTCTTTCAACAGTACTTTTAAAGTATGACTCATGAGGCTCAGTGTACGATAATCAGAGCTCTTTTGCTGCTTGTTTTTTAGGGATGGTTATAAATGCTAACTTCAGCCACTCTTTTGGTATTATTCCTGTATCGTACACCGTGTTGAATAAATCTGCCAATACTTCCATGTTATATTGTTCTACTAGTTTTAACAGTTCTACTGGTATTTTATCTAATCCAGCTGACTTATTATCTTTATAGTTTTTGATAGCATATTTGATTTCATCTATCGTGATCTTCTGTCTCTCTAAAGGATTTAATTCTTGTATTTTCTGCATTTCACCTCTTTCATCTTGGAAGAGTTCTCTAACGTACTCCTCGTCTTAATTTCTCTGGTAAATCTATTAGTAGTACTCTTTTTTGTCTCTTATGTGTCCTATTTCGACCCATTCCAGTCACTTTGCTTATTTTTTTTGTGAATATTCTCATATCATATTTTGTTTCTAGTTCTTCTATCTCTTTACATTGTTTCATCAAATAGATTTCCTTAGCTGTTTTGATTTTTTCCTTAATTATTCGTTTTATTTCTTTATACTTCCCACCACTTTTTATTTGCATCCATAATTCGATTGTTGCCAGTTAGTGTTTTTTGCATACAAACATTCACATTATTTTTTAATTCGTTTTTTATTTCTTCGTTTTTTAGCATTCTTACATTAATTTTTGGTTGTTGTTTTCTGAGTTCACTTCTTTTTAATTTTATTTTCATATCAGCAACTAACAGCACAACTCGCTATATTTTTACGTGGTATTAACACCAAATTTATTATTACCGAAGAATTGTGTTCATTGGTTTTAACGCAAGGGACTACAACCGGCAAATACCTGTACGATGAACCAAAGTCTGTATCGAAAAATTATTCAATGTTATAAGAATAGTTTATTTGTATATCGACAGACAGAGTAAGAGCAATGTCAAACATGTATGTAGGAGTATCGGGAAGGCTATTTCAAGACATTAAGAAGATCACAGGAAGAGAAATATTCGTTACCCATTTCATAATACACTAGGAAAATTCGTATGTGAAAAGATCGAGTTTGCCACATATCACAGTACCAATAATTAAACTAATCAATGTTATAACATCGCTCCCGTTATATCACCGTGAATTTAAAGAATTGGAAACTGAATATGTCGACGTGGTTTTTAATACCGAAGTATATTGGCTTCTTACACATACTTCGACAAGACAACTTAAAAAGTGAAATATAATTAATCTTGGATATGAAGGGATATGCCTTTCCTCATTGTGGTAATAAAGAATGGATCTGCGATTTTGGGTTTCTTATTGACATGACTCAGCATCTCAATGATCTTAGTGTGAAACTTCAAGGCAAAGGAAGTATACATAAAATTTGTATGATAAAATTCTGGACTTTGAGCGCAAATTACAATTATGGAAACAACATCTTTTGCAGAATAATGTGTCTCATTTTCCACATTATTTTAAAAGAAAACGTTACTACCTCTCAAAAAAAAGCACAATATATGGACATTTTAATCAACGAATTTTAATTATGATTTCACATATTCAAAGCTGAGAAGACAGCCGTTTCGTCAGTTAATAGCGATGTGGATACAGTTCCCGAAAACTTTCAAATGGAAGTGATTGACGTGCAGAATAATACTGATTTCAAAAATGTATTTTCTCAGTAAACATCGATTTTTTGACGTGACAACGTCTTAAATTAGGTTGTGGCTCGGAGTCATTCATGAAAAAGTGTAACACCCGCTCACGTCTGTTACGATGAGTCACCGAACGAGAGAGAGGCCCGCCGGACCGGCGAATGCCTTGCGTCTCTCTCCCACAGCACTAGAGAATTAGGCGCGTTGAATCGGTGCGTGCTTGTGTCTCTGTCTTTCTCGAGCGTTCTTGGCGTTCAAGACACATTACAGCAGAAACACTTCCTTTCATTTCATATTTCTCCTATCATCGTCCTATCCTCAACAAAATCACTCAAATAGAAATTAATTAAGTTTAAGTTTACATGTACAATGTTTTAGTAAACAAAATATATTTCTATAGTTAAAATTTGTGCAATTCTTATTTTCATTCAATTCCTTGTTCCTATTGTGCAATTTAATATTATTCATATCAATAAATATTCTACCGAGAAAAAGACGTTGTCACGTAAAATCTTCGCCCGTAAAACCGACTTTACAGGCAACCGATTTTTTTTTATAAATCTTGTGTGAGCCTTGAGAAATTTTCGCTTTGACGAAAAATGTAAAGCAAATGATGTCTTTGTTTGTAAGTACGTATGTTTGCGAACAATTATTATTTTCCACCATGAAATTAATCAAAAATGACCACCGATCAAGACTAAGTGGTGCACGATTAAAAAGCTGCGTACGTGTCGCTACCTAATTAATTTTGGCTGATATTGATAAGCTTATATCAAAAAAACAATGCCAAATTTCCTGTTAAAATTTCTGTAAATTTTAAATTTACAAATTCACAAATTTTCTTCCGAAAAGTAAATTTGTTTGTCTGTTCTTTTCTTGTTTGTTTTTATTTTGCAATAAATTTTTATATCAAATCTTTGTTTTAATTTCATATTTTTTCATACTAATGTTTATTTGAAAAAGTTTTGTAAATTATTAACAGGTTAGGTACGCATACCTGTGGCGTGGCCCATATCATTTATAAGTAACACTTGCGTAATTATTTATTTTTTTGTTACATATTTATAGTAAGAACACATTTTAGGAAAAATAAGTTTTATTTCCATAAAACAAAACGTAATAGAATTTTTAGAAAAACAACCAAGGCAATAGAATTTTTTACAGGCATTACATGTCAACGAGGTGTTGTCTTGCCTCCCTTTCTCTTTTACCATTTTTGCGTAACAGGTTGTACATCGTCTTCTGCCTGCACGACCAACATCGCTGAGTTTGTGACTATTTTCCATAATGACTGGTGTGACAGTAAAATCTGCTAACAGGGCCCGATGTAACTTTTCCTTGAATTTGATAATCGCCATGATTTCATTGGCAATGCTTTGATACGCGATATAGGCATTTATAAGTGCTGCGCAAGTCAAGAGCTCCATCGATAATTTTTTGTACCATTTTATTGCCATTCCTTTGCGTAATGGCGAATTATAGCTTTTCATTTAATCTAATATATCAATGAAGCTTTTATATTTATTATACAGGGATGAGTGCCTTAAGAACCGGCAAAATAACGCAAAAGATAGAAAACATAATACGTTGTGAAATAAAAAGAGATGAAAGTAGTAGAGGTGAGAAATTATCGATAATAACCTATAATTTACTTTACATTACATTAGATCTATCGAAAGTTTCCCACCTTTAGACGTTAGCTTATGAGCTGGTTGACTTCAGTCATAGTAATACCATTGTTTAAATAGGACTAGTTAGCCAACGCAATGTATAAATTTGTTTGATTCTAATTGAGACAGTCACTAGATGTCACCACTCTTTCTGTCTCAATAGATTTTAATATACCATTGTTTGTTTGATATACATTATACTTGATGGTGTTATGTGAAAAAGTTAAGGAATAAACTAAACGTCCATTTTTGATCCACTGAATTAAATTCACCAGCGTTGCAATATTTCACTGACATAGTAGCGACAGGTTTACTTACCAATAAAAATGTTACAAAAACAGAACATGAATCACAGGTCGTCGGCTTAGTGACACAAAAATGTATCTCAAAAATGACTACTTTTCGGGAGAGCTTATTTAAGGTTTTTAAAAAAATGATTTGCATTTTGTAATGACCTGTAGTTTATTCTCACCTTTTTTGTTCCGAATTAATAATCTTAGAAATGTATTCTTTACGGTAATACAATCATACGCAACAATGGATAAATTGTGTTTTCAAAATATCAACAATTAGATAAAGTAGCGGAGATACATTTTTGTGTCCCTAACTGAAAAGTCTATTATTATAGAGACTTATGTAGATACCATTTTATTTTAGAAAAGCTTAATGTTAATTCTATTACAAAGTCATTTGTGTTTGAGTAATATCGATAAATTTCGAGAGATGAACATACTGAGTGGCATATATAATAATAAAGTACAATAGATTAAAATTGATTAGTCTCTACCTGGTCCGAAAACATAACCACGCAATTTAAATACAAATTAATGACTTTGTAGTTGGATTAAGACTAACCTTTTCTAAAATGAAATGGTACCTACTTGTAATAATTCTTTGTTGCTGTAGCATTATAATCTAATTTCACAACTGAGAGTTACCCAATTTACTAATAATAACAATAAAAATAATAATCATAATTTATTTTATAACTTTTGTATTGTTCTGAAGCTATTTTAGTGATAAAATGTTGTTTGCTTTTGACTACAAGGGCGACAAAACATCGAACAGATCTCCAATTGCTCTAAATTCTACATGGTGTCTCAAACCAGAAATAGTAATGTTTCAAGACCAACTCCGTCATTGGTTTTTGCTGCTGAAAGTCTTAATGTATTCCACTGTGTAAAGGCAGTAGGTGACGATATTGGTCACCTACTGCCTAAATATATCTCTCTTGCACCTAGAATATCCAATAATCGAATCTGTATATCGACGGCAGAAAGGCAGGACCTCATAACTGACAAATTTGCATAAAATGAGATATTTCGGTTTTCGGTTTAGAATAAGTAGCGGCATCTACTAACCAGTGGTTACAGCTGGGAAAATTTCCAGAAGGCTTTAAATTACAGAAAACGGTACCTCGTAATTGTCAATTTAGCCATGCTAAAATATATGTTTCACACCTCGATTCTGCGCATTCTAATCATTGCTTTTCTAAGCTTATTTGTTGTCGCTATATATTGGCAATATTTTACAAGATTTACGAAAAACGGTGCAAAGAGGAAAATCATAAAGTACTTTATCTAAAACTATTCAAGAACGTGATAAACCAGATAAAAATTTCTTTGTTTTAGCCTCGCAAAGATCAATGCGATATTTGTTTTATGTATAAAAATGGCAATTTCGAACAAAAAACTTACGAAAGAAAAATTTGGCAAGATCTTAAAAAGAACAAGACAAGGAAAAAGCATCAAAAGAAGAATACCGTGCAGTTGTCGCCACAAATACCTGCAAGCGCACTTAAGAGATTATAAGAATACAGTGTGTTGTCACAACTTTACATTGCACCTTGGTAACAAAAAAAGTTGTTTGCTATTGGTTTAATGAGATAGAAGCTCAATGCCAAGCTTCAACCTATGCCTCTGTTTTGGTAGAAAACCTAGAGGAAGAATTTTTGAAAAAATATAAATTATATATTCGGAGGGCTGTACTACCCAAAATAGAAATTTAATACTTGCCTATACTCTAACCTAGCTCTACCTAACTGACAAATATAAGGTATTAATTGTTCAAAAATTTCTTGAAAAGGTTCACACTCAGATGGAGTGTGACTCGGTTCATACGGTAATAGAAACACGTTTGAAAAATAAAGATATATACTTACCAAGTGATTATGTACCTAAAAATCACACAATAGGCTGGACGAATTCAGCCATATGTAGCAAGAAATAGAAATTTTGACTTTTTAGGAAATTTTGGAGAGAAGAGTTTAATGAAGTATAAGTCTATGTGACCTTCAAGAACAAGTAATTCGAATTACCTAGTTACGGATATCCGTGCGATTTAGTACAAAGGTGGTAAAATTTCATACAAAGTGGACTTTTGTGAAGAGTTTCAGAAAATACCAATACGGCCTGATAAAGTTGAATTTAAATCTGTGATATTTCCTCCTCTCTACAATTCCAGAAATCCAATTTTTTAAACTAAATTTGAACACTTTCAGGCGATAAAAAATGTCTTTCACGTGACTGTTGGTATTTTTATAATTCACCACCTTATAATAACAAATAAAAATTGTTATCTCTTTAACCTAGTTTTATGAAAAAAGTTTTTAGTTCTTTTTCCAGAATTTATTTGATACTTTTAATTAAGACAACGTTAATATTTTATTATTATTTTCTAATAAATCATTCAAAGACATAAAGTTGTTTTTCTTATTTTAAATTTGAGCACTACTTAGTAAGTGAACTCTTAGATAAAACATTACCTTGTAAATAGTGTCATTTTACTTAAATTCAAAATTACTCTAAAAAATATTCGCTTGTTTTATTTTTCTCACCAAAGGTAATCCTATTTCATAAAAAACATAATAAGATGCGCCCTAAATGAAATATGATACGGTTTTTTTGGTCTCCTCTAAAATCATCATCTTGTCACTTACGAGTTCCTGTTTTTAGGCCGTCGATATATTAAAATTTCTCTTATTTCTCCTACTAAAAGAACAATAGTCTCAAGTATTTTCCCTTTTATTCCACACGATCTTGTACAAAATGCTATCGAAAATAGTATACGATCAGTAAGAAGACAAGGAAAACGATAGAACGACAACTTACTGGAGGAACATTGAAAAACAAAAAGAGTCCTGTCTACATAAAAATAAGGAGAAGAAGAAAAAGAAGAAGAAGAAGAACAAAATACTAAAGACTTCAATGTAAAACCTACTGAAAACACAAGGGAACTAGATCAGCCAATTGCACCTCCCACCTCTACAAACAAACGAGGATATTCTGAAGTTCAAACCAGTTCTACTAACCCAGAACTAGTTCCAATGTGATGCCTCTCCCTAAAATAAATACCAAAAAACCAAAACAGAAACGAAGGATCTTCTTCACAAAATGCACTCACGGAAACTGCAAAACAGTCTATTAAGAATATGTACCTTCAATACCCCGAAATATTGCATGCCATCTGACAACATGATCGCATTTATAGAAAATACTTTCAGTTACAGGTCAGAATTCTAATTTACATCTGGTACATCCAATTTTAACAGAAAGATCTGTTAAAATCAGAATAACTCACATAATAAAAAAAACTTAACTAATAAAAAAATAATAAATTGAACATTGACTTAATGAAACCGAAAACTCGCCAAGCTCTAATATCTCCCAAGAACCCAGCGATGATTACCATTCTGGTTTATCCCAACTATCCGAAAAAACATCTCATTGATACTAACATCATCCATCACTCAAACTTCACGCTAATACAGTGTAACTGCGATGGTTTTTATCCTCTCCTATAAAATCTGCAATCCTTTATATCTGATCACTCTCGCGATTTTCTTTGCTTACGGAAAACCAATTTTACCACAGTTCAGAATCCTTGCTTAAAAAATTTTGTTGCTTACAACTATATTAGAACCAGTCATTTACATGCAAGTGGCGGAACTTTCATCTTTATACTCAAAGCTATACATCACCAAGAGTTTTCTTTAAATACTAATTTGGAGGCAATAGCAATAACTCCCTGGTGTATCAATACAGTAGTCGTTTCTAGTATATACATTCCTTTTTACGTTAACTTACAGAGCTCCGATCTATTCCATCTTATTCAAAAACTTTTCGTTCCGTTTGTATTAGTTGGCGATTTCAATGATCATAATACACTATGAAGATCTGAATGAACATTTGGTCGAGGAAAAATTTTCCAGATAATAAACAATACCAATATTAACCTTTTAAACCTTGGAAACTCTAAATATTTTCAAATACAATCCGGAACGTTTTTCTCCATAGACTTGAGTTTTTGTGATCCCAAAATTGCTTCTCTCCACCACTGGAATATTCTTCAAACTTAATATTATAGTAGTCATTATAAGAATACAATTCTTATTTATAATAGTTCACCTAAAACCAACTATGTTCATGAGAAATGAAAAATTTCTCAAGCAAACTGGGATTTCTTCAGTAAAATTCTTAGGGATTTAACGGATATTATTATCTTTAGAAATGGCGTTGATGAATCTCTAACATACACTACGGATTGCCTTATTTCTGCTGCTGACCAATTCAAAGATAAATATGTGATAAATTCCTCAAGGACAACTGAATTGAAGAGTTCATCATTTTTTAAAAAGTGAGTGCAAAATCATAACGAATTCTAAAAGTGAACAGAAAAGTATCGTGGGCAAACTTTGTGAGTTCTATTTCTACAGATTTCCGGACAAAAATTACGCAGATGAAGGCTGTAAATACAACTTCTTCAAAACCTGTACTAATTTATGAAGACAATGACAAGACAATACAGACAATCAACATAAATAACTTACATACTTGCACAACACTTCCATGACAAAACCATGTAACCTCGGAAACCTTTTTTGGATGGTGCTAGAAAGGTCACCAATGGAGACACTGCGGACGGCAGCCAGATGGTTGGTGGAGAGCGAGTCGTGGATTCGAAACTAGCTTTGGAAACCGGGAATGGGTCCAACGGACGAAATAAATAAAGATAGGATAAGAGATGTTGGAAAAGCTACAGAAATAAACAAAAAGATAGATGGGCAAAATTACCAAAGATAAGATAAGATAGGGAACAGGGCGCCACTTAATTCTTAGGGGTTTACGGAGAAAATTAAGAAACCTTAGAAAAGAAAAGAGATACGGAAAGATATTTAGGTTCAGAGATCAAACCCAAGAAAAGATATCAAGAGTTAATTATTAAATAAATATGGTTAACACTCTACATAAACAAATAATAAGTATATTAGGTATTATACCTACTTACTCTCAACTACATTTGAAGACATGTATGAATTTTAGATACGTCCAGATAATGGAAGATGATATGATGCCATACCATATTACTCGCCAAGATAAGTGGAGAACAAAGATTATGCTAACTTACGGTAATTCCTGAAGACTGCTGTATTAATTCACTGAAGTTAATACTATACTTGTATTAAACACTGAATTTAATTAACATTAAAGGTGCTTTATGACTATATTTAATCAAATATAGTATAAGATCAAAAAAAACTCAATTAAACAAGTCTATACACACTTATAAAGAAAATGCACAGAGAACGGTACGATAATAGAGATACAGTAAGATCTAGTCCTTACGCAAGGACTGTCCCACCAAAAGTAACTTGTTTTCTCTACGAGTGCCCACCGAGAAGTAACCTGGTTCCTCTAAAATTTTACCAAACTACCCAAGAAAAGGTGAGGGTATCTCCCCCCCAAAAATGATAGGCCAGCCTGTATCTATTTCTAAAAAGATAAGGTTATAACGGCTATCGGAAAGTTCGAAGTAATTTGGCACGTGATAAAATATGAAATCCCGAGATTGGGTCTTTCCCGAAAAACATTACAACGGGCGTTCGACGACAATTACCGAATTTATGAAAAAGAACCCGGAAAAGGATTAACTAAGGATTAGCCAAACCGGCGTCTTTAAATAAATACATAGGTAAATCTTTCAGTCATATTTCGGTAGTTTTCAATAAAAATTTCTGATCGTAAACACGACCATCAGCGTATCATCCACATGGGTAAAAGAAATTAAAATTAATTTAATATATTATTTAAAAAAATGTTACAACCAAAGCCAACTTTTTTATTCCTTACGCGAATAATAATACTGTAACGTATATTTTGCCTACCACATGGGGTATTACCATAGGGGGTTAAAAATTGGAGATAGAAGTCATTGGGTTGAAGATAGTGCAAGCAAAAAAACGAAACTGTTGCGAACGGCTCTCAGGGTTTATTTGGAGAACTGGTGGATAAGTGAATGAAATAATGGGATTGGATTGGGGTAACTACAAAAATGAAATAAAGGGGTACTTACATGAGTCTCTTGGAACAAACAAAATACAAGAAGGTCCTCTAGCTATTTAAAATGTGACGCCGCTTTGAGGAAACTTCCTACTGGATGAAAGAAAAAGGCTCTTCCCTCCCAAAAAACACAAGAAGATTAGAATCTTTTTTAAAATAAATAGACAAAATGGTTTAGGGAAAAAAATTAAACATTTATTGTTGTCTCAGCACAAACAGTCACAAATCTAGATGGTAATACAAAAAAATACTATATAATTAATTACAAAGATAAATACCAAAAATAACAAAGAAAAAACACTTACTATGTCATATCAGTTTACAATCTCTTAAAGTTGGAGATACTACAATACTTACAATTGTTATTTGGCGATGATTTGTAGCAGAAATAAATTGATTATAAACGAAAAAATATCTTTTTAAATGAAACTATGCGTAGAGGTCAACCTTTTTCTAAAAACAAAACAAAATCTCAAATATGATTAGATATTTACCAAATGTAAAAAATAGTGCTAGCTGTCATATGTCAATACTAAATCTTAAAACAGAACAAATAATATGACAGCTATAGCCACACCCTACATTTATAATTTTAATTATTACAATTATGAAAGCAATTATTATTAGAATATGTTTATCTTCAAAAATCAACACAAAAAAGTTACCTGGGTTTGACTAAAATTTCTTTACTTTAAATTTCTGGACTTCACTGGACTTTAGAATTTCTGGGGTTAGAACTGGAGTTAGATTCACCGCCACACGAACAAATTCATCTCCAAACGGAGATGGACTCGGCTTCTTAAAAAACTAGATCCATGTTGGTATTTTTTAAAATTGGTTGGAAACGCCGTTTTACAAGTATCTTAGATGAGAGACGGCTTACAAATAAAAAACAGTGATTACTCTTATCGGAACTGACACATTGCTTTGAGTATAAATCACGTTTTCTAACAAATTTTGACAGTTTCTTCAAACTACATACCGACGTCTGTTCTCAATGACCAACCATGCAAACCTCTATAACTACACATACTGCACAATTAACTACCACAAATCTACTTATTTTCCATAAAAAAGGACCAGAAACGAAGAAACTACGGATTTGAAGCTAAATTCGGACTCCAACAAAACTAAACACGCCTTTAACAGCGGCCGGCCTTACCGAGAGTGAATGTAACTTTTAAAAATCATTTGCTTCCTCGCATAACCTTCTCAGCGATCTAAATAGATGTTTATTTGAAATTAGAATATTAAGCGGATTCGATCAAAAGAAAATACCAAATAAATACGTGTCCGTGATATATCAACAAACTTAAAATGTTTTTATATTAACTCGGCAACGCAAAGAGGATTGAAATAATACTTCGGTGTTTTAGCAAATACGAGGGGATTTAAATATATACCAAGGAATTTAAAAATGCTAAAATACACTCCTTGCTTTAAATCAGTCGAATTCAATTAATCACCATTTTCCCGAACAAGAACTTAATCTCGCCATCTCTTCTACAAAAAATTCAGCGGCAGGTTTTGATAAAACTCCGTCAATTTGTCTTAAAAATCTTCACCAAGAACCGCTATCCAAACTCCTCGTACTTTTTATATGATATGGAGTAATCAAGATTTCCCCGCCCTCTGGCCACAATCAATCATTATACCTATTAACAAAACTAATGGCTTATTAAGCTCTTCTGTATCAATATATATGTTTTTTAAATTATTAGAGAAGATGATAAAAACCAACTTCTGCTTTGCCACCTGGAGCATCATAATTTTCTAGTTGCTGCTCAATCAGGTTTTAGAGCTAATAGCCAGTTTGGTTCTTCTTCAATCAGAAATTTCTAAAGCCATAACAAATAAGAACGATGTCGCTGTGGCCATGGATATACAGAGCGCCGTTGAGATTGTATCTAAGGACTGTCATCGTTGAAAAACTTAAAGAATTTAATCTTTCCGTAAATATTTTATCATTTATATGTACTTTTTTGACTAATAGATTCTTTAAAGTTTCTACAAATCGAAAAGCCTCTGCATCACTCACTCTTCAAAACGGTGTATCGCAACTCTCAGTTTTGAACACTACCTTTTTTCTTCTCAATATAAATTACATGGGTTCCTTCGTTCCTCTTTCAGTAAAATATGTGATATATGCGGACGACCTTATCATATTTTGTCAAGAAAAAGTCACAAAAACTACATGTTCTTTATTTCAGAACGTATTAGATAGGATTTATACGTGGTCGGCAGGAATTGGTTTCAAATTTTCCCCCTCTATATTCAGAGTTATCCAATTTAGTGAAAAATATGGTTGCCATTCTCCTGTTATTTATCTAAACAGAGTCCCACTCAAAGTTGTTGATCAACAAAAATTTTAAGGAGCCTTTTCACACACGATTTACATAGAGATATCGCATTGAAAACACTTAAAGCAAGTGTTTAAATAGAATAAAAATTTTACAAAATCTAGCTCACGACCAATGGCGAGCTGAAGAAAAAATCCTATTGAGAATCTATAGAGCTCTTAATCACATTATGGAAGCATACTCTTTATGGCAGCCTATACGTGCCTCTCAAATCTTTAAATTCAATATAAACGATATCCTTACTATATGTGTAGGTGCATTTAGATCAAGCTCAGATGTGCATTGAATCTTTTGAACTTCCCCTTTTTATATGACGTTAACTCGTACTATCTTCTTATTTCACCAGAGAAAGCGCCAATCCACAAAATCCAGTAACCAAACTCATCAATTTTTTCCATCAAGTTCCTAAAAAATAGATACAGATCTGTGCATAATTAGTAAAGCCTTTGTTAGAAGATACAAACCTGACAATAACCACCTTCATCAGTACACCATACTTTTATGGACTCAGGTTACAATATAAATTCGCAATAAATTGTTTATACCAGTAAACGGTACTCGATAGAGTAGCCCAAAAGTCTGGAAACGACCAATTATCTCGTAAATTACAAGTCATAATTTTACAAAATTTGAGGTACACCTATTTTGGAATACGGAGATTCCATATTTGATATTTGCAATGTTGCCAGATTGACCGTTTCTCTTATATTATTAGTAACTTTGGTTTTTCAAATTCATTATCCTGTATATTTAGTCATTATTGGAAACTCCTATTCAATACGAGTTCAACCATATGTAACACTTACGATATTATGTAGTCTGTAAGGTCTTAAATATATAAAACAGTGCAAAATGCAAAAGCAATGGCTTCTTCTATGGAACTACCTCAATCGCTTTCAAAATTTAGCCAAAGTAACAGTTAACCAAAGCCTAAAGTAAAACCTTAATTGACACTAAAAGCTCAGATACTTTTTAAGATCCTACAAATGACTTTTTAAAACAATGTTTCTTATTACTCGTCACCCTATGGACTCTACATCATTACAGAGCTGCACAACAACAAAAGTAACGGCTTACAAGAAAACTAAATATTTAAATTGATATAACATTCCAATTAAAACTCTTTCTAAACTGCTTTTTCATGACAACTATTTTAATTTGTACTATTATTTACTTGACAAGTCAAAGACTTGGATTACTGAACCACATATTTGATGTTTCTACTACCGGAAATTGTTCCATAAACTTCTTATCACAATTAAAATTTATTTGTCGCGCTGTTGAAATTATATTTTTTAGTCTTGGTTTTTGCACTTGGTTTTTGCACTTTCGCTTTGAAAGGCGTTGGGATAGAAAATTGAAATAAAGACGGTTGGAAATAGGGAAAAAAAACGAGCCTATAGATACCCAATAAGGCAGTTTTATCCACTCAAAGTATTTTTTAAAATTTTATGCTTTTGACCATTTATCAAATTTTGTGTAAACTTTAGACCGTGCTCGCTTGGAAACACGAATAGATCTTCTTCTTCTTAAAGTATCTATCCGTTCCGGATGTTGGCGATCATCACGGCTATCTTTACTTTGTTTATATACCACTTTCGTAAATTTTGAAGCCAGTAAATGCGTCTTCTTCCCGGTCCTCTCTTACCATTTACCTTCCCTTGGAGAATCAGCTGGAGAAGGCCGTAACGTTCTTGATTTCTCATTACATGTCCTAGATATTCCAACTTTTTAGTTTTGACGGTCATTAGAATTTCACATTCTTTCCCCATTCTACGCAGGACCTCCACATTAGTAACTCTGTCAACCCAGGATATACGTAAGATGCGCCTATACCATCACATTTTGATAGCTTTGAGCCGATTCATAGATGCAACAGTCAGTGTCCACGCTTCCATTCCGTAGAGCAGAACTGTGAATATGTATAGTATAAATTCGATAGGATTGTCAGGGCAGACATTTTGTAGTTCGTTAACACTCGGTGGTAAGCGGCTATATATTTATTTCTTTATTAACACACAAAACCACTTCTCAATTATCATTTTTGATGGTTACATCTGTTGGAAGTCCGAACTAGAGAAGGTACACTCGCCTTATTGCGAAATGTATTATTCAGTACGGCTTGCAGCTTATCCGTGCCATTGAGGTATACCCTGAATGCCAATAGAGAGGCAGGCGGACATCGTTATTTCTTTTCGAAAGTAATATTCTTAATGCAATACGGCAACATTATGAAAACTCACCCACAAATAACCATTAAATCTGGTGGGTGGTAGTATTTCATGAGCGTACCGTCGGGTAACATCATGGCATCAAAACCAACGTGCAGTACATCTGTTAATAAACAAAATAAAAAAAGGTGGTTATCTGTGAGAGAAAAGCAAATGATAAAATCGGTTTATGAGGGATTGCGTAGAAGATATCCAAATATGCTTATAGAGGACGTCGCGACATTGTCTGGAGATTTAACGAAAGTATCGGCTCGTATGGTTTTCCGAATAATTCAAGGTAACAAACCTATCCAAAAACCAATCCATAAAGGACGTGCAAAAATTGTATTGGACGATAGTACGAAAAGTATAATCCGAAGAAAAGTTCATGGATTTTATTTTAGGAACGAACTGCCCACGTTAAAGGCTATTCAACGAGAAGTTAATGCAGACGCAGATGAGACTTTAAATAAAATATCCATGAGAGTATTACAAAGAACTTTACATGAAATGGACTTTCGGTATGTGAAGAGAAATCGGAAAAGTTTGTTGATCGAGAGAGACGAATTAGTGATATGGCGGAGAAAATATTTGCAAAAAATTCTTGATTTTAGACGACTTGGTAAAAAAGTTTATTATACGAACGAAACGTGGTTGAATGAGGGTCATACGAAATCCAAAGTATGGCAAGACTTGAATATTAAAAGTGCGAGACAGGCTTTCATTGAGGGACTTTCAACCGGCTTAAAAGCACCCTCGGGCAAAGGAAGACGTCTCATTATAACGCACATTGGAATTGATTCAGGTTTTTTACAAGATGGTTTAAATGTGTTTACCTCAATCAAAACGGGCGATTATCATGAGGATATGAATTCGGATGTGTTTGAAAAGTGGTTTTCATCTATACTGACTCTTGTAGATCCTGGTTCGGTAATTATAATGGACAATGCACCTTATCACAGCCGTCGTATGGAAAAATACCGACTTCTGCATCTCGAAAAGCAGATATAATAGATTGGTTAAGAAGTAAAAATATAGATTTTGATGAATCCATGATAAAGGTTCAATTACTTGATATAGTGCGCGAACATAAGAGTTCATACATCAGATTTGCAGTAGACGAAATGGCACGCGAGCATGGCATCACCGTATTAAGAACTCCACCGTATCATTGTGAATTGAATCCCATCGAGCTAATATGGGCACAAATAAAAAATGAGGTAGCGCAAAAGAATACAAACTTTAAATTAAAAGAAGTCAAATTATTATTAGACCAAGCGATACAAAATATAACCGCTTCCAACTGGCAGTCATGCATTAAACATACACAGAACGAAGAAGATAAAATGTGGGACGTAGACACGCGTGTTGATGTTCTTATCGAGCCCATTATCATTACTCCAGGAGAAGACAGTAGTGATAGTGAATTAACAACAGGAAGTGATTCAGAATAAAAATATTTCTTTAAAATAATAACTAATAGGTACAGTTCTAGAGATTTTTTGTTGCTACATTCGGAGACTACCTGTGAGATCCTTCGTCCTACCTGGTTATAATTTTCTAAGTAGGTATGTACCTAATAACTATATTATTATTATTATGGCAAGTTTGTTTTTCACAATTGTAGTTTACATGTTGCTGGGTCTAGAATTATTATTTTCTGTAAAGAAGTTGGTGTTTATATGGGAATATGAATTTTATTTAAAAAAAATATTGTACATTCTACCGATCTCAAAGTCGATCACAAAGCGACTAAGTTATTTCGAAACTATTACTTATTTACAAATTCATTCACATTTACTTAAAACTCTCATGTAGAAATTGATTGTAAATAAAAGTTCAAAAGAAAAAACAAGGCTGTTTCGGGAATTCTATTATTTCCATTTTAATCGTATTTAATTGTAAATTTCCAGGTATTATATTTGTGTTCTTGGAAATTGCTCAATTTGAATGCTACGTCGTGTTTAGTTTAAAACGCATATAATGACTAACGAGGGTTTTTCAAAAGGTTAATCTGACAATTCATCTACAGTTTAATGTCTTAACGGTGGAACATTTTATAAAAAGCAGTGGAAGATATTCTATTGGGGAAATGCAAGGCGACACAATAGTTATTAGTTATTCTTACGTTTACTACTAAAAGTTTCGTTTATATTTTTAAGTTATTATCTTTTTTGTTTGTTATGAATTTAAGATATTTATAAATGATAGGTTTTGTTTTTTACAAATTATTACGAACCAGAAGTATATTCGTGACATTTCATTATTATAAGGGAGAAAGTTTTGGATTTAAAATATAATATAATTTAGCACCTCGACACCGTAAGGTACAAAAGGACGGCTTAAGTAAGTAAGTATAATTTAGCATTTGAGATGTTGTAAAATAAACATGTACATATTTGTTAAACTAAAAATAATATAAATGAATGAAAATATTGTGTGTACATCTGGATTACACAATTAATTGTTAAGACGTAATATTTTGAATATAATATTTTTACATAACATTTTAACAAAATATATTTAACATAAATTAACAATTTTACCGTTGACGCAAAAATATTTTTATGTGCAAGTTTCCTATTATTTTCCTTATTTTAAAAATATACACGCCACCATTGAACTACACGCGTCTCTCATCTCGGACCCCTCGAGGATCTATCATTTCTAAGCGATAACCTGACAATCCTATTGAATTTATAGTATAGCAGTTCAATAGACGGCATTTTGTTTTTAATGATATGTCTCGACTGTTGAAAATGGTTCTCATTCTAACCAATGCTGCTTTTGCTTTTATTATTCGCTGTTTAATTTCTTTTGAGTGGTCCCATTGGCTATTTAAATTGGTGCCTAGATATACATATTGCTCAACTCTTTCGATATTCTGTTGGTTGATTGTAAGTTGAGCGTTTAGTATTGGTTTTTTACTAATTGTCATAAATTTGGTTTTCGTTATGTTAAGAGCTTACGAATAGATACAAAGTTTTAATAAAGACAGTTGGAAAGAGAAAAATAAAACGTAAAAATCGATACCCAACAAGACATAGTTTTAACACTCTGAGTATTTTTTTTTAAATTGTATGCTTTTTACCATTTATCAATTTTTTCTGAAAACTTTAGAAACCGATTGCTTGGAAATGCAAATAAGTAGAAAGTTGCAATAAGGACGGTTGAAAGAGGAAACAAAGAGGACTCTGTAGATACCCAGCAAGGCATAGTTTTATCCACTCTGAATATTTTTTAAAATTTCATGCTTTTTACCCCTTATCCAATTTTGTGTAAACTTTAGACAGCGCTCGCTTGGATACACGAATAGACACAAAGTTTTAATAAAGACAGTTGGAAAGTGAAAAAGAAAACAAAAAAATCGATACCCAACACGGTACAATTTTATTCACCCTGAGTATTTTTTTAAATTGTATGCTTTTTGCCATTTATCAAAATTAAAACCGATCGATTGGAAATGCAAATAAGTAGAAAGTTGCAATAAGGACGGTTAAAAGATGAAACTAAGAGGAACCTGTAGACACCCAACAAGGCATAGTTTTATCCACCTTAAGTATTTTTTTTTACCCAGACAACTTCCAATTAAAAAATATACTTAGTAGTTAATACATTCATTAGAAATCCTTGAAAATAGACAATGTTTTATGGCATTTTTAAGAAAAATGACATCATCCACGTGTGTTGATGTTTCGCACTAAATATATCAGGAGCCATCCTTGAATCAATTTGGTGGGAAATAAAATTCTACAAAGTAATTAAAATTGGATTGTCTGATATGATAGTTTTTCTGTTTTAACATAAAATATAACGGATGAAATGAACATAGAAATACATTACCTACTAAGTCTATTTTTTTATTGGGGAAGATGTCTTGGTAAGAAAAAAATACTTAGAGAGGATAAAACTATGCTTTGTTGGGTATCTACAGGTTTGTTTTTTTTTTCCTCTCTCAACTGTCCTTACTGCAACTTTCTACTTGTTTGCATTTCCAAGCGATCGCTTTCTAAAATTTTCAGAAAATTGAATAAATGGTAAAAAGCATACAATTTTGTTGTCTTTGTCAGCTGGCGATTTCCATGTATAAAGACGTCGCTTAGGTAATTAAAAAAATGTATTTGCGGCTATAACATTATGCTCCTGGCAAAATTCTATTAAGCGATCTCCTCTGTCGTTTCGTTTACCAAGCCCATATGGTCCTACATTAGGTTAGCACTTTCCTTCGAAAATTTTTGCATTGAAATCACCCATGATCACTGTTATATCTCTAGATGCTGTGAGATGTAATGTTTTTTGAAGTTGGCTATAAAAGTTTTCTATTTCTTCATCATTTTTGTCAGCAGTTGGCTCATAAATCTGAATTAAGTTCATTGTTCCATGGGTTGTCAATAGCTGCAGCATTATAATTCTTTCCGAAGCCTCTTACTAATCTCGTTACTTTTTTACTGAGGATCATAGCAACATACACGTATCGGACCTTGGAAAACCAAAGAAAATATTAAATTTGAGTTGAAAAAGTACTTCTATATATTTCGTATGAAGTACGCATGTCTGGAAATTTTTCTACGTACATTGTGTACATTTTGTTAATATTTAAATCCTCAGATAAGTATAATTTCGACGAGTCTTTCAAACTGTAATGACTTTTTCTGCCCCTGAAAGGCCCTATATGCTGCATTATACAGTTTTTTGTTTCCATAGAAACTTGATGACGATGGTTTTCATGTCTTCCTCTAGTATCTTTTAGAGCGTGACCTGTCAATTTTATTGAGTTTTGTAGAACTTCTAACTTTTTTTTCCCAATTCCATGAAATGCCAAAAAGGCCTTCTGACATACTAGACTTCTTGTGTATCGTCATTTACATTATAACGGATTCTATAACTAAAGGCGGCATCATGAAGACGTCCATCATCAGAGTCCTCTGATACTCGTGGTATTCCTTGCTGTACAGTTTGTACAGTAATTAATCTGCATAAGTATATATTTTGGGCATCTGTCGACTTCATGAGGTGGAACTTTCTAATAATTTGAATTCTTGTTTGTTCCAGTATTTGTAGAAAACACTTAAACCTAACGTGCTTACAATCCGGTCCTATTACAGGGCTTTGTCTATTTAATTTTTTATTTACTTCATGAATTCGTTCTTATTTTTTACGTTTCTTTCAATTATTTTCCCATTTGTCCATAACATCACATTTCATAAATTCGTCACTATCACTAGACATATTTACAACTCGATAACTCTCCTTTCAGGTTCAGTACATAAACATACATAACCTCTAAACACCTCTGAACCAAGTACAACAGTCACATTGACATTGACATCCTTCCTTTTTTCCCTGTAGCGCTCGGACATGCCTCCTTTTTTACTATGTATAACAAATATAAAAATATGTGTTACATCCTGACTAACTTCTTTCATCAATGTGAATTTTTTACATAAAATAGTATCCAGGTTGTGCCACTATATGGTCTAATTATCTCATTTTCACCCGTCATTTGACATACCTCGTTTTTCCCTGTATCTTTCAAATGCTTTCTTTAAGTCAATCATACACAGATATGCTGGTCTGTTATACTAGTGATTTCTCAGTAATATACTTCAACAAAAGTTGTTTTATTGTTGTTTTTTTTCTATCAGGTATGGTTTTCTTGTAACAATCAAAAAACAAATAACAGATTTTTTACCTATTTACAGCTAATTACTATTTAAATGGGAATAAGCCACAATTAAAGGTTAAAGTACGTTTATTGACGTTTCAATTTCCACTTCGGAAATCGTTCTCAAAATACAAACATTAGTTAATTAAACAAATTTTGTTTTTTTGTTACTTGGTGAAAAATTCTTCTAATAATTTAATTTTATCTGACTCATTTATATTGACAATTCAGACATACATTATACATTTTAAAGTAGACGACTTTAAAATGATATTGCCAATATTGTTGAGTTGCGTTCCTGGGACGACTTTACTTGTAAGATAGTTCATTCGATTACATGAAATCAACTTTAACTTGAGAATATCCGTCAGAAAAAATCATAAACCGTATTCATTTTACAAATTCCCAATCGTCAATAGAACCACGTGTATGCCAAACAGGGTCGTACTGATGTACGACCTATGTATCATATGATTTTTAAAAATATTTACTTTTGAAACTGTTAGTGTAAGAATTTCTTGAAATTTAATCATTATATCACAATTAAACTAAACTCTAAAAAATAACACGGCCAGTAAATAACTTAACATAAATATAACACAATATATTAACTTAAAAATCAACACGATACAATTTGAATTTAAAATGCTGGCAAGTTGGGATCTGTAACATGAGAATCTGTCTCGCTTAAGGTAATAAATTATATTTAATAGCCTCTTGACGAATGAGACGGCGAATATCAACACGTGCTCATGTTTACTGATGGGAATTTGGTAAACGAATAAACTTTAGCATATAATTCGTCTTTAAAAAGACAAACACATGCCGTGATGACAGTGAAAATCTTCTGTTTGTGATTCCATAGTAAATTATAAGGGAAAAACCAGGAAAAAAACCTTATAATACAATCCCGACATGGTAAGTATTTGGTCGTGCATTTAGTTTACTTTCAATAAACACCAAATTCTGATTTTATGTGTTTGGTATTTAAAAAACATAAATGATGTATCCTCTATATTTTACCGACTTACTAATACTGGTATTTTCCTTTAAATAACTTCCTCTTTTAATATGTGTAACCAGATCCTACTACATTCTGCCGAGGAATTTGTGACACAATTGGTCTCATTTAGCATAATTAGAGCCGCTTCTTTGATTTTTCTCTTTTTACCATCCGTTTCTTTTATAGTCGGACAGATTTCAATTAAAGGTGACTCATTTACAAATTTAACTGAGAGCTAACGGCAACAATTCTAAATATCAGGAGAAAAATCTTACCGTGGTCGTTTTTATTGTGTATGCTTCGACAATGTAAATATCTAACTAAAATATACAAAATAATTTCATAACATTTGCCCACGTAACAATATAAATTGTGCATACCAGTTCGTTTTTCGAGCGTATAGTTGGACCAGTTTAGTTAAATATTTTAAAACATCGGTAAACTTATCAACATTTCGCTTGGCTATATATTTACGTCCTTGGAAAAAATAGTAATGAGATGACATATTTGATTCGTTTCACATTCTTATATGTCCATAGGTGGGGTGTGTTCTGTTTCTTGTGCATGTGACTTTCTTTTACATTAACATTTTTTAAATTTCGCATAAAGTAAAAACTGATTGAAGGCAATAAAGCAAATGTAAGTAAACAGTTTAATTAGTAGTAATTTGATAATTAGTTCTGTGTTGACGAATACAGAATAACAAGCTATGATAATTCTGTATTGAGAAGAGTGTATTCGACGTCTCAAATCACAGTTTATTATTGATCATTACTTTAATTTTGGATAAAAACATACTCAGACTTAAACTGTTTTTACTTACATTACGTGATACGTATTACTATGACTGAAGTCAACCAGCTCATAAGCTAACGTCTAAAGGTGGGAAACTTTCTATAGATCTAATGTAATGTAAAGTAAATTATAGGTTTATATCGATAATTTCTCACCTCTACTACTTCCATTTCTTTTTATTTCACAACGTATTATGTTTTCTATCTTTTGCGTTATTTTGCCGGTTCTTAAGGCACTCATCCCTGTATTTTTTAAATAAACTTTATTATTATTTATTTACTATTTATTAATTTTAAAATAGTTTTTGTGATAAGTAAACAACAAATACATAGCAGATTATTATGATTGATGTTTATTCTTTTTAGAGCATTAAGATGGATGACGTAGCGGGTCCAAGTAATGTACAAAGAAAACGGAAGTTTATGTCGGTAGAAAAAAAGCAGATTGTCTGTAGAGTGTATGAAAATTGAAAAAGCACACTTCATACAGTAGAAGCTGTAGCTCAGTGTTCATTTTTAACGGGAGTATCCGTATCGACAATAGAACGCATTGTAGTGAAAAAAAGGTGACTGGGATTGTGCAAGCTCCAAAAGTACATTGTCGTGGTAGAAAAACAATTAATTTGGACGAGTATTAGAAAAATTTTGTACGCTCTACTATTCATTGTTTATTTTTTGAGAATAAAGCGCCAACCCTCGAATACATTAGGACAAAGGTAATAGAAAATGGTCTGATTCCAAAAATGAGCAAACAGACGTTAAGGATAATAATAAAAGAAGATTTAAAATTTGTATATGCCAAAAGATCCCGTAAATCTGTCTTAATAGAAAGAGAAGATATAGTCTCATGGCGACGAAGAGATCTTCGCTCTAATAGAGAGGTTCGTTCTGCCCACAAAAAGAATTACTATCTGGACGAAACGTGGGTAAATACTGGTCACACAGTATCTAAGATCTGGCAAGATACTACTATAACGAGTTATCGTCAAGCATTTGTGGATGGTTTATCAAGAGGGTTACGAGGACCAACGGGTAAAGGGCAACGACTGACTGTCGCCCATATAGGTAGTGAGAGTGGATTTTTAGAAGATAGTGCACTAATTTTTTTATCTAAGAAAACGGGGGATTACCATGAAGACATGGAAGCCCAACGTTTTGAAAAATGGTTTCAATCCCTTCTTTCACGAGTCGAGCCTAATTCGATAATAGTGATGGATAACGCTTCTTATCATAGCCGATTAGTAGAACATCTGCCAACTATGGCCACCAGAAAAGCAAATATGCAGAGTTGGTTAAGACAAAAAGGAATTCCATTTTCCGAGGACATGGTTAAGGCTGAGCTTATAAATAATGTAATTAGACACAATCCTTGTGAGGATTGTATTGTAAAATTATCAAAATTACTTAACATATTGACATTATTAATTTGATTTTCTTTTTCTTTCTGTCAAAACTTATTACTACGGTTTCCATGTCTCTTCTATTTTTTATATTTATTTTAGGTTAATTTGACAGAGGAAGTGTCTATGTTGATGAAAACATAGTTTCATAAACATCAAGTATCTTTGATATATTTTCTAGTAGTTACTCTTTCCATATTATTTTGGGCTTTTAGATAATAATAGATCACCTAGTAGGATCTTAGAACGCTTAGTGAAACTATGATGGGACGTCGGCCAGTATAAAATCCAAGGAAGCAGTGGATACACGAAGTAAGAACCGATGCTAAAGAGATACTGAGGGTGGATAACTGGAAGAGAGTAGCCAAGGAAAGGGGTGCTTAAAGGAGGATGCTGGGAGAGAACAGGGCCTGACGTGGGCTGTAGCGCCATAGGAGAGAGATTATATTATATGGAGAGTTATAGTATAGCACAGTAAACTGAATGATTTCTATATTAAAACCGTCATTAATAAAATAAATTTTATTGTGTGTAATAAATTATATATAAATATTATATTCATTTTATTTGCTTTTAACGGAACAAAAGCAAATTTTCTTACGGAACATAAAATATATGTAATTACTATTTAAATGGGAATAAGCCACAATTAAAGGTTAAAGTACGTTTATTGACGTTTTAATTTCCACTTCGGAAATCGTTCTCAAAATACAAACATTAGTAAATTAAACCAATTTTGTTTCTTTATTAAGAAAGAAATTAAAAAAGAAACAAAATTTGTTTAATTTACTACTGTTTGTATTTTGAGAACGATTCCCGGAGTGGAAATTGAGACGTCAATAAACTTACTTCAACCTTTAATTATGGCTTATTACCATTTAAATAGTAATTACTTAAAAATATCACAAGAAAATAGATTCAGAACAATAATAAAATATATGAAATTACATAATTTACTTTTTAAGTGATTGAAATTAAATTTTAAAAATTGTTTGATGCCCATTGATCATTGCTTAATTACTAACCTTTCTTCTTATATGGCTTTTACTTTATCCGTCAAGACACACATAATAATTTAATAATTATATCGGTCTTAGATTTAATTTTTAGGTAATTACTTATGTATTTAAATAAATAATTAAAATTTTACTTTGGTATGCCCCTGCAAAGTTGATAAGGGAAATATCCTTTCGTCGCTTTAAATGCGATGTTGCTAAAAAATCGCCTTCAATTAAAAACTGTTTTATTATAGGACTATATTTGAGCCATTCAATTGAATCCTGAACAAATCCCCTTCGTTGGCTCAGTGAAGATGTTCGTTCAGTTGTAATGGAAACACCAAATAATAGTAGCAGAGTTTATTGTTGAGACGTACACTATGGGTGTTGACCCGGGATTACTTTGAGTAGAGACAGATGAAGTTGATCGTTGAAGACTATCAAGTTCGTTGAGTGAATATTGATTGAATGCTTTTCTAGGCAAGAGATATTAGTTTTATATAAACTTTAATTGGGTCAATATTTTGGCGGAGATTTGATATTGGACATACTGCGGAATCGGGAAATCTGGCCCAAGTGTCAATACTCAAAGTTTACATATAAGTATTACATAACATAGTAAAATTCAAACATGATAAATTATAAATATTTTAAGAATAATCAATAATCTTCCAACCGTACCCTAGCTATCAATGTCCGACTCTATCTCTAGATTAAAATTAGGGCAATTGGATGAAAATGTGGAAAGTGGGATGTCAACTTGGGAAGTCGACGGTACATTGTTGTGCCGATTACTAACTAATACAGGCACTCCCTGTTCGTTAGTCTGAGTTTGTGGATTCCCTGAACGACATAGTGGTGCAACAGGACGGTACTTCCATAACGTGAGTATCCCAATTATTACCATTATAGTAATGATCCCGGTGGCCACAAAATAATGCCAATTAGATTCGTGAATCGATCGCCACTGCGTATGCGTCATTTCTTGTTCCAGACTCTCCTCCTCAAGTAACACATAACGTAGCTCTCCTCCTGGTATGTCAAGGTAGGTGTTTAGAGGCGTGTTAAACTTGCGGGGTATCCTCGCCACCAGTTGGGCCAAGGGAGTGATTGGCGACTTCAGGTAACTCGTCACTGCTCTGTTCACCCCACTGCTAGTGGGGAGTAATGTAATATTTTTCGTTTGGGCGATACATTTGGGTGAAAGCTTCAGGAATGTGACTCGTTCCAGTACTCTTTCGCTCCGATTTCCATCGCAAATAATGGATATGTGTATCGTGACTGGCGTGATAACTAGCCAGAGGTTGGGAGTACCCATCTTACTCCATTGAGCTGTCTGTATTGTCCTGGCTACCACTGGACATGTGCTATTCTTAGATCGCTCATAAATTTCTTCAAGTATGCAGTTTGGTTGGGTATCCATGTTTCTTATAGCCGTTGGTGAGCACGCTATCTGCGCCTTTGTCAACAGTAAGCACATTTCTCTATCTTCCGCGGTCAATTCGAAGTAGTGCAGTGTGTTATAATCTACGACCAGTAGATTCCTTGGGGCGACAAATGTGCGCAACACCGACCCCTCAACGTTAAGTGGTATGGCCGTGACTTTGAGCATGCTGTACTTATTTTTCCCTGTCACTATGAAGTAGCCGATGACTGTTATATATCTGTCGTCATGACTGACTTCTGTTTCTATAATGGGTTGTCGTCGTATTGTCGTATTTCGACCCCTTGAGGCAGTATCTGCCCTGCTTTCCCTATTAATTTGGTTATTTTACCCGGTTTCACTATATCAACGAAGTATCAGTGGTTATAGTGAAGGTTTAATATTCCCTCGTAAAATTGAGTATATTCGTTTATGAAGTCCATAACTTGTAATGCTATCGTTTGTATTCGTAACGTGCTATATTCGGTTTCTAGTTTTTGTGCTTTGTCTTCTACTTCGTTAAGTCCTTTAGATATTTCTTGTAGACCTGTGATTAGTGCTTTGTTAAACTTGTTCATTTGCTCGTTTATCCTGTTCTCTGTGTGATTGATTGATGTTATTGTTTCTAACATTATCTTCGCCTGGTGCTGTGATCCCTTTATTAGCTCCTTTTGGTTATTATCTAATGCTTCGATGTTACTGTAGGCTTCGTCATTGACTCCAAATACTGAGGTTAATATTGTTCCTAATATTCCTCTTCTTTTCCTTCCTTTTATTTCTACTGTCAACCCCTCGCTTACTGACTCCGCCTTTCTTTGTTCTTCCTCTAACTTCTCTATTATATCCTTACAATTCACGATTTTTATCTCATGACACAGTTCTCGTACGCCTTGTATCATATTTCCTATTAGTTGGTGCTCTGTTCGAATTCTTCCTTTTTCGAGTAACACCTTTATTCGAAATGTTCCCCGGTCTATGACGACCTCTCCAAGGTCTTCTGTGAAAAATCCTGGTACCGGATTATATATTTTATACGGTTCTGCCTTTATGGGTTATAACATCGTTAAAAACATTATAGCTACTGGTATTTTCTTCCATCTTAGTGCTGCTGCCTTCTTCGGCTTTTCCTGTTTCTCTTCTTCCAGTCGTATTAGTTTATGTATGGGTCTTTTAGTCAGTTTCCCGTTTGCCTTTCTCACTGTTACTACTCTGGTTAATCCCTCCGCTCCAGGGTGTGTTTCTGTTACCCTCACTAATGGCCATCTGCCTGGAGGTGTATCCTCTTCTTTAATTATAACTATTTCTTCTTCTTTTATGTTAGCGTGCGCCTTATGCCATCTATTTCTCTGTTGTAGTTGGTGCAGGTATTCCTGTTTCCAAATTTTCCAGAAGTCTCTTTTTATTTTCTCCAATAATCTCCACCTCGTCGGCATCTTCAAATAAGTCGTAAGCTCTTCTTCCCGATTTGGTGATATAATTTCTCTCCCTATAAGGAAGTGAGCTGGTGTCAGGGCTATTTTCCCTTCAGGGTCTTCTGATGACCCACATAATGGTCTCGAGTTCATACATGCTTCTATTTGTGCCAGCACCGTACTCAATTCTTCATATGTTAGAACTGTTTCCCCGATGATTCTTTTCAAGTGATATTTCATTATTCGCACTGCGCTCTCCCATAATCCTCCGAAATGTGGTGCATATGCAGATATGACATTCCACTGGGTACCTAGTGTCAGTAATCCTTGTTTTATCTCGTCATCTATTTTTTGATTTTCTTTTTTCAACAAATTTGCTGTTCCTACGAATGTGGTTCCGTTATCGCTGTATACGTTGTTGCACTGTCCTCTGCGTGCCGTAAATCTCTTGAACGCTGCGATGAATGCATCCGTAGACATATCGCTTACTACCTCAAGGTGTACTGCCTTCGTTGACAGACACACAAATACTGAGATGTAGCCCTTATAGCTCCTCTGTCCTCTGCCTCTCGTGGTACTTATTTTTATTGGCCCGGCATAATCTATCCCTGTGTTAGTAAAGGGATGACTCGGGTTCACTCTGTCTTTCGGTAGATCTCCCATTCATTGTTGTGCTGCTTGGCTTTTATACCTCCTGCACCTTAAACATTTTGCTAGATGATCTTTCACGGTTCTTCTGCCGTTGATTATCCAGTATTTCCTTTTTATGTACTGTAGTGTTTGTTGTAATCCGCTATGTAGATTTCTTGCGTGACTATCTGTTATAAGTAACTTTGTTAATGCACTATCCTTTGGCAAAATTATCGGATGTTTTTCTCCGTACTTTAGATTCGTGTGTCTCAGTCTTCCGGTGACTCTTAGAATTCCTTGTCTATCCAGGAATGGTACCAATGACGCTAATTTATTTTTCTTGTCTAATTGCTGTTTCTTCTTTAGCTTATTTATTTCTTGTTTGAAGTAGGCTTGCTGTGTGTGATTTATCACCTTTAATAGCGTTTCCTCTAATTCTTGGACTGTAAGCTGACTTTGTCCATTGTCCTTCTTTTTTCTGCATTTGTCTGCAAATCTCCTACAATATGAAAGTACTCTTCTCATTCTTTCTAAATTTAAGAATCTCTCGCATATGTCCTCCTTTATCGTTGTCGTGTGCACCGTTATTTTCGTTTTGACTTCCTCCTCATTTGTCTCTGGTATTTCTTCTGATTCCTGCGTTAAAGTTTTGTTACTAGTCAGCCAAGTTGGTCCCTTCCACCATAGCTCTGCTTCTAATAATTCTGATGCGGTACTTCCACGTGAGAGGATGTCCGCTGGATTTTCCTTTGTATCTACCTTATGCCAATTTTTCGGTCCTATAACGCATCTTATTTCCTCTACTCTGTTGGCGACGAACATTTTCCACCTTTTTGATGATCCCCTTATCCAAGCCAGGGTTATCGTTGAGTCCGACCATGCATATACCTCAATGTTTTCCCTGTTCAATGCTTGTAGGGTTTTCTTCATTAAATTTGCTAGTAGTACCCCCGCACACAGCTCAAGCCTCGGTAACGTCGTTTTCCCTTTCAATGGTGCGACTTTCGATTTTGCTATCATTAGATTCGTTTTAATTTCTGGGCCTAATACCCTTGAGTAGATTACCGCTCCACATCCTTTCATAGACGCATCTGCAAATCCATGTAGTTCTACTCTGTTTATCTTGCTTAAGTTGTTCCACATGGGCAATGTTATTTTCTCCAGATTTACTAATTGCGCCTGGTATGTATTCCACCTGCTTTGTTGGTTGCTAGTTAATTCTTTATCCCAACTGGTCTTTTGCTCCCATAATTCCTGTATGAACATTTTCGCCTGAATTACTACAGGTGCTATCCATCCCAGTGGGTCGTATAATTTTGCTACTTCTGACAGTACGTGTCTTTTCGTTATTTTCTTTGCCGTCGTTATCGCTATTTTGAATGTGATTATATCCTCTTTAGGTGACCAGTGTATTCCTAACGTTTTCCGTACTTCTTCTTGTTTGAATGCCTTGGAGTCTACGTTCCTCATATCCTCCGGTACATTCTCCATTATTTTTTCTTCGTTGCTCAACCATTTTCTAAGAATGAAACCTCCTTTTCTGAACAGTTGTATTAATTCCTTTTGGGCTGTTTCTGCTTCCTGCACTGTCTCAGCTCCTCCTAGTATATCGTCTACATACATGTTTTCTTTTACAATTTTCGATGCCAACGGGAACCTCGCTCCTTCGTCTTCTTGTAATTGTTGTATTGTTCTTAACCCTAAAAAGGGTGCTGCGGCCGTGCCGTATGTCACCGTCGTTAAGTTATACTCTTGTATGTGGTCCTTTGTGTCCTTTCTCCATAAAATTTTTTGATATTTTTGGTCTTCTTCTGCCATTCTGATTTGTCTTAACATTTTTTCCAGATGCGCTGAGTATGCTACCTTATTGGATCTCCATTGTAATAGTATATTTGTCAAATCTTGTTGTAATTTCGGCCCTGTGTGCATAATATCATTCAGGCTTACTCCCGATGAGCTTTTGCTTGATGCATCAAACACGGCTCTTATTTTCGTTGTAGTACTGTCCTCTTTTCTCACTGGATGATGAGGTAAGTAGTACCCATCTCCCTGGTTTTCTGCTATTACCATATGACCTTGGTTTTTATAATCTTCCATGAATTGTCTGTAATTCTCTTCTAACTGTTTGTCTTTTGCAAACTTCCTTTCTAGTTGCATCAATCTGGCGAATGCTTGCTGTTTAGATTCTCCTAACTTTGCGACGTCTTCCCTAAACGGAATTTTTACTTCGTATCTCCCTTCTTCATTCCTTTTTACAGTCTGTCGATACAGTTCTTCACATTCTTGTTCTTCCACTGAGAAACTTGTTTCCTGATTTACTTCTTCTAATTCCCAGAAGTTCTTTATTTGTACGTCTATTTCTTGTCTTGATATCATACAGCATACTTCCGCTTTTATATTCTCCCTTTCTCGTGCTATTCCCGAAACTATCCATCCTAGTTTGGTGTTTTGACTCAGGAGTCCATTACTTATTCTGTGCATCCCTTCTGTCAATATGTAACTGTATTCTTTTACTCCTAGTAGTAAGTCTATCTTCCCTACCTTGTAATATCTTGGATCTGCCAGTATTGCATTTTTCTCGTTATAGTCCGGTAGAATTATATCCTGTTCCGGTAAATTCCTTGTTATCTTCGGTAGTACTAGTGCTTCTATTTCCATCTCGAAGTCACTTTCGTAATGAGTTTCGATTATAAGTTTCATACTCCAGTTGGCTGTTTTTTCTCCTGACGAGCCTATCCCGGATATGGTCGCCTGTATGGGCTTCCTTGTTGTTCCTAGCGTCGTCGCAGCTTGTTCCGTTATAAATGCGCATTGTGACCCTTGGTCGATTAGTGATCTCATTATGTGTGAATCTCCTTTCGCATCTCTTATGCGTACCACAGCTGTCGCTAGTAATGCTTCACCTTCCTTATGGCTTGCACAGTTTACTGAATTCTGCCCTCTTTGCTGGTCGTTGCTATTCCTAGGCCCATTGGTATCTTGTGTATTTTCTCGCCTTCCGTTATTTTGTTCTCTGGCGTTGTATGGATTATTATTTCCTCCTCTGTACCTATCAGCTTGGTACCCGTTTCTTCTATTGTTTGAATTTCTTCCATTTCTTTCTTGTGTTTGTTCTCGTTTCGTTTCATTGGAGTTTCTTTTGTTGCTTGTGTTTCCTTTTTCATAATGCAACATATGGTGGTGGTCTCCGCCACAGTGTCTGAACCTATATTGTGAATAACATTGTTTTTCTTTTTTATGTGCTAGGCAGTTTGTACACAATCCTTTTTCTTTTATCATCCTGTTCCGGTCTCTTAGATTGAGTTCCTGAAATTCTCTGCAGTTCGGTACTCCGTGATCTCCGTTGCATATCACGCAATGTGTTCTTGGTTTCCTAAGAGATCCTCCTTGCTTCTCTTGTCTTTTTTCTGACTCCAGCAGTTCCAGTGTCTGAAATCTTCGCTGTAGGAATGTTTGTGTCGATTTGTACGTCGGTATCTCTCTACTGTCTCCAATGTGGTTTTCGTACAGCCTCCTAGTTTCATTGTCCCATTTCGTTATGATAATTCGGGCTATCAATGGGCTCCACGCTTCCGTGTCTGTTCCTAACCCTCCTATGGCTTCCAGACTTTCGTGGAAGGTGTCATGTAGTGATTTCAATGCTCTAGCAGAAGATTCCTTTACTTCCTGCGCTAGTAGCATCCTGTCTATTAATTTAAACAATATCATCCTTGGGTTCTCATACCTATCTTTTAGCATGTTCCAGGCCACTTCGTAGTTGGCCTCGGATATGTTTAAGTGTTGTATCATTCTGTTGGCTTCCCCTCTTACTTGAGTTTTTAGGTACTGCATTTTTTCTGCGTTTGATAACTGGTCGTTTTCATGTATTACTTTAGTAAACAGATCGTGGAAAGTTCTCCACGTTTCATATCTGCCTTCATACACAGGGATTTTTACCTGCGGCAATATCACACCGTCCCTCCTCTGTGTGCTTTCTGGCCGTTGCATTCCTGGCCTTATTTTCTTTAAAACTTCCCTGACTTTCCTCTTTAGATGATTTATTCTCTCTACTTCTCCAATATCTGTAGCGTCCAGTTCCTCATTTACTGCTGCTTCAATCATTAGTGTATTCACCTTTTCCATGTATTCTCTTAACTCTGACTGCAATTCTTCATCCTCCTGCAAGTCTTGTTCATTTTCTGGCCGTAATAATTCCTCGATTCTTTGTTTTCTTATCTGTATCTCCTTTACTTTCGGTGCTTTTCCTCTTTTCAGCACCCTTCCATATTCTTCCAACAGGGTTTTCCCCTCAATGTATGTCTTAAATACCTGATCATAGTATTTTGTTTCAAAATATTTTTCTTTCGTTATACCCCCTTCTAGCAGCTTTTCGTGGTTATTTAAAAATTTTGCCCAATATTCTTCTAATTTTTCCTGTCTATCCCGGATGTATTGTTGATTTTTCCGAGATTGGGAATCCTTTTTTGTATTTGAAACGAGTTTCGTTATTTCTGTTCCTATTTCCGCTTGCTTAACGTATATACTTTCCATGATTATTTTTATAAATTTTTACATTCAGCGGTAAATATATTAGACAATACGAAATGTACGTTATTTATTAAATAAGTATACCTGTACTATAACACTTTCTTTTCTATCGGAATGTGCAATTTAGCGAAATATGAGTTTGACCTTGCCTGCTGTGCTATTCTTTGTACTGAGGTAGGTCAAGATGTAAACGACACACTCTCACAATGATATATATCAAAATAAATGAAATTATTTGCTACGTAATTATTTTAATTTTTCGAAATAAAGTATTTAATTGAAATTAAAAGCAAGCTATATGTATGAACGTTTCTTTTTCCAAATTGTCATACAAAATTACTGTTTAGTAAATTATAGTTGTGAATGACGTTTATTTTTGTTTTATCAATTCTCTGTATTATTTAAATGGTATACATTCTAAAGTACATTATTATACGATTGATAGAGTGGAGATTTTTGTTCTAAATTGTTAAATTGTAATAAAAAAAAAACTTGTTAAATTGTAAGATTGTAAAAGTTGGAAGATTTTGTAATTATTCAAAAACTTACGGTTTTTTGTGTTCTTAGACGTTGAGGATCCCTCGCTTCTGGTGGGTTCTGCAATCGGTCCTGTCCTTTGGCTGCTCTGCGGCTCTAGTATGGCTCTCGGCTTTGGTACTGCTCTCGGCACTAGTATGGCTCTCGGCTTTGGTACTGCTCTCGGCTCTAGTATGGCTCTCGGCTTTGGTACTGTTCTCGGCTCTAGTATGGCTCTCGGCTTTGGTACTGCTCTCGGCTCTAGTATGGCTCTCGGCTTTGGTACTGCTCTCGGCTCTAGTTTAGCTCTCGGCTTTGGTACTGCTCTCGGCTCTGGTAGAGCTCTCGTTCTCCCGGGTCTAGTGGTCTCTCTCTGCTACTGAGGGTGTTGCTGGCGTGGACTGTATAGGCTCTCTCAAACTTCCTTGAAGTATTCTGTTTCTCGATAGGACCATGAACAAATCCCCTTCGTTGGCTCAGTGAAGATGTTCGTTCAGTTGTAATGGAAACACCAATAAATAGTAGCAGAGTTTATTGTTGAGACGTACACTATGGGTGTTGACCCGGAATTACTTTGAGTAGAGACAAATGAAGTTGATCGTTGAAGACTATCAAGTTCGTTGAGTGAATATTGATTGAATGCTTTTCTAGGCAAGAGATATTAGTTTTATATAAACTTTAATTGGGTCAATATTTTCGCGGACCTCGCGTGACATGTGTATTTAATTTATGTAAATTGTTTAACTTTGTCAGCACTTTTGACTGATGTCCAAATTATATTATTGATAATTGACCAAATGTGTATGTAACCTAATTAACTACGTGTGTGTATTTAATAACAAATAGATTGATTCGGTCTACTGGGTGATAAAATTATACTGTCAAATTTCGGATATGAATTCTAAAGATTTGATATTGGACAAATCCTATGTTGAATTGTCATTATAAATGAGTCAGATAACATTAAATTATTAGAAGAATTTTTCACCAAATAATAAAAAAACAAAATTTGTTTAATTTACTAATGTTTGTATTTTGAAAACGATTTCTGAAGTGGAAATTGAAACGTCAATAAACGTACTTTAAACTTTAATTGTGGCTTATTCCCATTTAAATAGTAATTACGGTAACATGCTACAAGAAAATAGCTCTAAAACAATACTATTTACAGCTATAGTGAAGTCGCTTTACCCTGTCGTATTTAGGATTAACGCCCGAAAAATAATTTATGACTCTAGTTACAGTCACTCTGTTATGCTTTCCCTTTTCTACCTGCTTTGTAGTACCGAACCTCCTACTGGTCGGCTGTAGTACTTGAGTATAAATCAGCGCTACCAAAACATCTTTTTTATAAATCGTGAAAAAACGCAAATTGAATGCTTTGTGATGATAATTTATTGAAAAACTTTTATAATTTTATTTCAAATGAAATTGTCTTGAGGAGTGCATCCATTTCTTGCGGTCGCATACCTGGATAATTTTAGTTGTTATATTTGCAAAAATAGTAAACAGTCTGCGGAGTCGAGGCTCTCCATTGACCGGACTCATCGGCCAATGACCGACACGCACTGCCACCGAGCCCCCGCCCCCTCATGTATATATTCAGAGAGCTCCGAACAATCTCGCTATTAGTATTCAACGATCGCCGGTTTTCAATAGTGACAATGGATAACGTACAAGAAAACGATAGAACACCTAAATATAAGTTTTTATCTCCAAGTGAGCGTTGAATTGTGTTGAAAGTGGAAAATTATTTTATTTTAGAAAAGATCAACATGGGACCAATTACATCAGTACTGGCAGTCCAAAAAAGGACAAGTGCAGCTTGTGGAATTTCAGAACGGACCTTCCAAAGAGTTCGCAAAATGAGTGAGGAGGAATTAAGTAAGGAAAATAAAAGAATTCGTTTGCATCCAAAAACCCTCGACTTGCCACAAGGTATTAAAATCTCAATCAGAAATATCATTTATGACATGTACAAAGCAAAAGAACATGTTACAAGAAAGACACTCATTTAAAAAATAAAGCACAGAGAACTTTGTGATATGGGTTTGACCAGTTTATCAAAAGTATTAAAAGCTATGGGTTTTAGATACAAAAAAATCAATAATCGTAAAGTGTTGTGCGAGCTGTTCAATGTTGTTGGAAAAAGGTGGAAATTTATAAGAAACTAATTAAAAAACAAGAATTCCGAATTTGCCAGATAATTTGTGTGTCTTGACGAAACATGTATTTTTGCGAAAGGAAATAATATCAAATCATCCTGGCAAGATGATTGTACCAAATGCTATTCGAGTACTAGTGCGAGTAATGGCAAAAGATTAATTACTATTTAACTGGGAATAAGCCACAATTATGGCTTATTCCCAGTTAAATAGTAATTAATTTAAAATGCCACAAGAAAATAGCTTCAGAACAATGGCAAAAGATATATTATATTGCATGCAGGAATGGTTTTATATATAATAAAATATAAGGTTTTATACCCAATGCTAATCTTATATTTTCTTCGACAAAAAAAACTGATGATTACCACGGAAATATGGACGCCGATATTTTTGAACATTGGTTTGAGGAAAAATTATTAAAAAATCTGGAAAATCCGTCATAGTAATAGACAATGCTTCGTATCACACCAGAGAGGAGGAAAAGTTTCCCACAAGCAGCTGAAAAAAAAAGACTTAACCCTGCTGTACCGTTCGAATCAACTATGCAAATGTACTGTTCGGGTCAATATGACCCAACTATGGTTTACGGTCCTTAATCAAAATAAAATAAGCTAATGGTGCTAAACAAAACTTTATTAACAAAAAATTATTATGTTGCTAATGTTAAACCTTAATACTCAAATTAAACTAAAATTTTTCTCTTTAGGCTTTTCCCAGAAAAGCCTAAAAACAAATATCTACAAAATTTAATTTTAATTTACAACTGGGACAGTAATAAAAAGAATGGGTTTTACAAATATGTTTGTGACATCCACAACATAAAATATTAGTCTTGTTATCGTTTTTAGAGCAAAATTTACAGCGTGCTCGTTTAGCAGGCGGAGTTGGATTGTTCATAGATGATTCACTAGAATTTCCATCTTATCTACTCGCTTCTGTTCGTGTTCTTTTTACCAGTTCTTGTGAGTCTTTAGTTCTTGGTAAATTTTTTCTGGAAAAGATAAGTGGTTTCAGTGTTTTTCCCAATTCCTCAAGAAAAATTCGCCGTTTTGTAAGTTTGTTGGTGTTCCAACAATCAATAAGCTGATCTAGAGTAACCACTGCTCCCTTACTGGAATTGTAATCTAAAATAATATGGGGCTTTTTTTCATTTCTGTCAGTTATAGCCTTATCATAATGCAAAGTACTCATACGAATAACATTTTTATTCTTTTTAGGAATATAGTTAACAGTGGTATCTTGCGTGAAGTAAAAAAGACGAACTATGAACTTCTTTATTCGCAATTTGTGCTGGAAGCTCTGGCTATTTTTTCTTATAGTCCCTAGCATTGTATTTTTTCTTTTTAGAAGAAGTTGTCCTAAATTCTATGATGTAAAAAAGATATCACAAGTAATATTGTGGCCTTTCAAATCACTACATAAGTCGCACACCACACGCATTCCCTGATTCCGTTCTGGCGCGGCACCTGGATCCTTTCCTGTATAAATCTGCAATTTTAGAACATACGAACTTTTACTGTCACATAAAGCTCAAATTTTTATGCCATATTTCGCTGGTTTGCTTGGAATGTACTGTTTGAAGGGACAGCGGCCTCTAAAGGCAACTAATTGCTCGTCGACGGTAACATTTTCATCAGGGTTAAAAAATTTTGGTAATTTTCTACCCATTATTCCCAAATTTCACGTAATGCAGCAAGTTTATCAGTACGTCTCCTATCATGTCTAGTAGTCTTGTTGTCAAAACGTATTACTTGCAAAATTTTTGTAAATACTTCCAGGGAAATTGTGGCTCGAAATACACTACGATCCGTTTTTTTATTCCACAAACTTTTAGTTGATTCGCCATGGGACTTAAAAACTCCAGCTTACAATAAAGACCAATGTATGCTTGAAAACCAATTTCATCCAAGTCTTTCCAGTTGGTTTCAAAAAACGCTGTCCATCCATGTTGCTGATGCACTCATCACTCTCTGACACGTTTGCGAGTTCGCGAAGCTCATCTTCGGTTAGCGTTCTTCGATGCGACATTATCAACATGCAAACATAGAGTGAAATTTAAAATGTAAAATGTAAATAAATGCGCTTGGCATATCAGTGTCCTACCAGCCTGACAAACTGTTAGAAAATATATACAATACTGCCAACTAAACATACGTACACAGGTCATTTTTAACGGTTTAAATACGTGGGTCATATTGACCCGTACGAACAATTTAATTTTTATCAAAAAATTAGGAAGCTGATTTTTTATCTCGCATGCAATTGAAAGACCTCATAATAGGTAATAAAGTCACGAAACACCAAAACGTTACGCCGCGTAATAATTTGCAAAATTAGAAATAATTTTTTTTTGGGTCAAATAGACCCGAACAGGACAGCAGGGTTAAGAAAGTGGCTGTCGGAGAAAAATATAGAACACGAACATCTAGTTTTAAAAGCTGAATTATTAAATAAGTGCAAGGAACACATTACTGAGAAAAATTTGTCGTTGACCAAATGGCACTAAAATATGGTCATGAGGTCCTAAGACTACCACTATATCACTGCCAGTACAATCCATTTGAATTGGTGTGGGGCATCACTAAAAACTACTATGATAAACATGCATGTAAGACCACCGACGAAGCCAGCGTTTTACAACTCTGGCAAGATGCACTAAACCAAGTCAATGAGGAACAATGGAGGAAATGTATTGAGCATACTGAAAAAAAAAAAAAAAATTAGAGTCATATGAAATAGAACAAGTTATTGATGAAGTGAGACCTTTAATTATTCGTACTTATGAAGATTCAGATGAATCGGATAGCGAGTCAAATAGTGATGATACCTGTCCATAGATTAAGACGTAGATAGAAAAATTAACACAAAAGGGTACCAACCACCAAAAGAAAAAACAAAAACAAAAAATAAAACAAAAACCGCATGCGGGAGAGAGCCGGAGGCACGCCGCACGACGCTCTTGAATGCAAGCACCAAAAAAATTAGATTAGCAAGTAAGGTAGATTAAGGACATGACTGGTTATTAGACGACGGATGAAAGGATTCGATGCTTGCTCTCTCTCGACTGCACTTGGTGCAGAAAAGGGAAAGTAAGTATCGGCACACACAACCATCATTAGACCGCCGAACAATTGCTTTGACCGGTAGTGATAAAGCCAAATGGGCTAACCTACCACTTAAATGTAAATACACGGAAATTTCCCATTGCCTGACGGGGGATACCGCGAAATAGTCGAGACCTGGCTCCAAAGACCAGGGGCCGGAGGAAAGCCGGGGCTGGTTGTACCGCAGGAGGACAACCTACCTCGGTGGGTTTGGGAAGGTGTGTTTGGGAAGTAGGAATAAGTCTTTGTTTTATATAGATATATATATATATATATATATATATATATATATATATATATATATATATATATATATATATAGATATATTTATAAAATATATAAAAATAAAAATATAATACAAAATTTTGAACACCCAGTATTAACATTGGCAATTTTTTTTATGCTTAAATAAAAATAGAGTTTAGTACACGCTGAAAAAGAATTTTTGTTTTTTCAGCATAAATATTAACCACAATATTAATTTTTGAAGTTGCATGTGTAATATGAAAAATTTTTCAAAAACTTTAAATATCTCAAAAACGGCTATTTTTTCCAGAATAGTATCCCAATACAAATAGATCCAGAATTTTACGTAGATTCTAAAAAAATAACAAAAAGCACAGTTTTTATTTAAAATAAGAAACTAAATGGCGACTTCCAGTACAACCGGAAGTGCTAGAAGAATGCAAATATTTAAAAAATGAAGAATGTTTTGCGTAACGCATTATTCCAAGTTTGCAGAAACCAGTGACGACCAGAACATTGAAAACTTTAAACCAACATGTTGCGTGAATGACCCTGTATATTTTATACTCAATGTTTATCAATTTACATTATGATATTCAATTATTATAAAACATAATACAAAGTTATTTTATTAAAAAAATCCCTAATGTCGTATTATCAAATTAAGAAAACCGTACATTTTTAATTTGAGAACCACTGACTACCTGAGGCAAATCTGAACAGACACTTTTATTACTTATGCGACAGGCTAAAACGATCCTACTATATACGGATATGGTTTACTAACTACATTAAAAGGTGGCTGTGACAGATTTTCTCGATTATTTTGCTTCTGGAACATCTGCTTTAATAATTGTTCCGCCACCATTCTCGAACTTCATTTTCATTGATATCGTTTTCGATAGTTAAAATATCTTGATGGAAATGCTTTCCATGTTCATCACTAAAGTCTCTTGAATTTTGTAGGAGAAGACTCTTTAAGAACCAAGAAAGAGGATTTTAAGAGATATGTTACAACCCAAATTACTATAGGCTTTCAGTATATTAAAAATAAAAGGACTAGGTTTTTGTACACACTTATCACAAATGAAAGAATAGAAAAGAAAAAAAAATGATCTTTAAGTGGATTAAAATTGTATATCTGACAGTAGGGATAAAATGCACACCCATGAACATAGTGTAAACAAGTACATACAGTCTGTCTCAAACCCTTCTTTCAGTGCGTCACTAATTTTGACGTCATATAGGATTTTAAGAATGTCGAGAATTATTGCATGACATTTGAGTTAAATTTGACAGTTGCAGGATCGTAATCTCTCTTTTTCTAATTGAAAATAATTTAATAATTTTAATATGAGTCTTTGTTCTTTCTCGATATATATCGGCATATTTAAAATATTTTTATGACAATAAATACACAATTAAATTTTCACTGTAAAATGTCTGATAATACTAACCTGGAATAACAATTATCATTGTGAAACTACTGTCACGATCGAGACAATCTGTGTCAAATTATATTTATGCGCATCATTGATTGGATATCTATTTAGCGTATTCTAAACTCCAACCAATTATACATCCGTAAAGAGAATTAGCTTTACGATAAATAATTTTCTAAGTTCTATGTATAATAATCACAGACTCATGTTTTTTTATGTCACCTCTAGCTTAATGTGTTATAGAGAGGTCGATCAACTATGACGCACTGAAAGAAGGGTTTGGGACGAACTATACATGTTTAAAGTCGCTGCACAGCGGGGGCTGCCTAGGAATCTCCGGGTCACGTCTGGAACCGGCGCTGGACGTGACAACACGTGGTATCTCTGTGATAAGGTGTTAAAGAAGTGATAAAACTAACAATTATGTTATTACTATTATTACTTGTGACCTGTTAACTTAAAAAAATATTTTTAGGACCACAGATAGAACCAAATCTGCCAGTTATTATTTGTTCAAATTATTAAATAAGCTAATTGTAACCTCATTTCCTGATAAAAGGAAACATAAGGATGAAATATTGAAATGAATTGAATCTCTAAGGCGCCTAAATATTTAAATTTTATATTTACCCTTATCATAATTGATTAACAGTGCATTAACAGATTTGAAAGGTCTGATTGGCAAAAGTTATTTTCATTGTGCTGATGCGAAAATATAATTCGAATTCATTTCAGACTTTTTACTTGAAATGTGCATTTTAATGAATTTTATTTTCGAGATCGATATTGACATCGAAATTGTATAAAATTGGGAACACTTTTAAGTTTAATAGGAATAAAACTATCTGTTTATTAAATAGAACATTTAGAAATAGCAATAGTGTAGAATATATCGATAAATAACAATGTAGTATTCTTATGGGTCAAAAAAATAAATATGCACATGATAGTAAATCTAGATTGTCTATAAATATTAGTGATATTAGTTATAGTTTAGTGATTGTGGTTGAGTTTACCGAAAGTAAAAGCTCATTATAGCCGCAAATGTCAAACATGGAACAAAAAATTTCGGTATAGCAGTGCTGGCATGTTTTTTAATGTAGATGCTGTATGCTTCAAATATAAAAAGATAAAGCTTTAGAAAAGTACATTTTGTTTATATTATGTTATGAATTCTGCAATTTTTGATTTATATAAAACAACAATGAGTAAATATCTGTTTTTTTGGAGATTAATTGCAGTTAATTATTAGAAATTTTCTTAGCAATTACCTTTTGATAGATTAGGGGATAGATTTGGCAATCGTCAAATCAGCAGTTGCCAGATTACAACAGATGTTTGCAATTAATATCGAAAGAGACAAATATTTACTCGTTTTTGCTTCATATAAATTAAAAATTACAGAATTCATAAAATAGTATAATCAAAATGTACTTTTTAAAAGCTTTATCTCTTTATATTTGAAGTATACAACATATGCATTATACAAATATGCCAACACTGCCAAACCGAAATATGTTTGACGTTTGCTGCTATATTCAGCTTGTACTTTCGGTAAACTCAACCGTGATTGTTATTTATATAGACTACAGAGTAGTCTGTACATAAAGTCCAAATTAGAGCAGGCCTTGGTCCTATTAGTACTGTATAACATATACAGTAAGCGGAAACGCCACTCTAGTAGAAAGACACACCGGTACCTAATTGCTAGACTTATTTGATGTACTGGGCTAATCCGGCAGTTCTCACGTGTGACTGTTAGCCGTCGGACTTTTACATATTTCTGCTGAGACTGAGAAGCACATGAGAATCGAAGCTATTCAAAATTGTTTTTTCAAACAATTTTTGAAGTTATACTTGTATACGCACGGTCGGCGTTGGAAATTTGCATGAGAGTGAATCTGTGAAACCATTACATATGTAAGATAATGAGTAAGAGAGAGACAGAAGATATATTTTCTCTCTCTTCCTCTCTGGAGAATAAAAATGTTCCTTTTGTATTTAATATTATATATATATATATATATATATATATATATATATATATATATATATATATATATATATATTGATATGATTGGTGTTTATAGAAAATAATTTATAAGTTACACTACTAGATATATTAGATATAAAAAGTATTTGGTTATTTTAATAAGTTATATACTAGAGAATTTTATAAAAATATATTTATGTGAGGGCATTTTTAAGAAATTAGCATATAAAAAGTATTTTTTTTATATAATTATAATTTTGTAAAATATATTAAGTGAGCCATGTGACTAGGCAACCAGATATACATACTCTGAAGTGACATTTAAGGAATGGTTGTGAATATAAGTGGGGTTATAATAATAAAATGTGTAGTTTATTAAATTAGAATGTTAAGTTAATGATTTAAGTGTATATTCTGATCTGAAAAGCCTAAATGTCAACAAAATTATCAATAGAAAATTAAAGAATTCTCCAGAATAGAGAATTTGACCTGTGTTTACGGTCGAACATTCTGGAAATAATGGTTATGTCTGTCGATCCAACATATACTTTTTTCGAGAACATCCATATAGAAGAAATAGAACTAAATCGAACATGACTTCTTACCAGATGGTTCTGGAAGATTGAAAAGATATAAATACCCGTGATTTGGATTCAAGATGGCAGTTAGTAAGAAAGTTCATTCAGTTAGTCAATCAGTTATGAGTTTTTTAGTATGAAAATTAGTTAGAGGCAGTCAATCAGTTACAATTGTTCAATATAGTGAGTTAAATCAATATTAAGAAACAGTATAAAGAAAGTAATATTGAAGATTAAAAATTATGTTATGTATAAATGATGATAATGGAAGAAGTATTAATTGAATATTAAAATTAAATAATATTTTTGGTGACTGGATATTGATATATTGAAAAGAAGAATAAAAATAAATGCTGTTTGCTGGTTTGCTTGGTGGTTTATAAATGCTGTGAAGAAAAATATCTTAAATTGGTGGAAGCTGATAATTGGAAAAAGTAATTTCACAAAAACAAGGATAACCGAAGCTGAGAAGAAGACATTTGAGTGGTAATTATAATCTATATAGTGGGAAACAGTTCATTTAGTCATTCAGTGACAGAAAGGTACAAAATTTTGTTAATATAATTTAGTTAGTGTCATAAAAATTTCAATTTTGTAGATAGTTTGTTTAAATTTTACATTGTCTATAGAATTTAATTAGTTTCATAAGAATTTTAATTTAAAGATAGTTTATTTTAAATTTACATTGGCTAGGTTAGATATATATTTGTGTTTCATAGTAGATCTAATAACGATAATTTAAAAAAGTACTTACAAACTAATTCTTTGAGAACCGCGATAAAAACGCTATATATTATATTATTAAAAATACTCATTGCTCATCATTCAAACAATATATAATTGGCGCCCACCGCGGGGCTCTCTATTTAAAAGAATTAGTTTGGGAAGATAAGTGCTCTCATACAATTAAATTAATTTTCATTGGAAAGAAAAAATTATAGATTTTATTTTTAATTATATTTGAACAAGTAAAGTCTCAAAATGTCTCAAGGAAAGAAAGGTACAAGAAGCAAAAAGAATGAAGAAGATGTGGAAGTAGAAACACAACCTATACAAGAGGAGAGTTTAGTTCAAGTTCCACAAGATACTGCACAAATGAATCCAGAAAGAGAGGAAAATGTCAATATGGCAGCTTTGATGTCATTATTGATGCAGATGAACAAGACAATGGAAGAGAATACGAAAAAAATGGAACAAAAAATGGAAGAGAATTCAAAAGAAGTCAAAGAAGACATAAAAAAAATAGAACAGAAAATGGAAGAGAATACGAAAAAAATGGAAGAGAACACGAAAAAAATGGAAGAGAATTATAGAAAATTAGAAAAGAAAATAGAAGATAATAATAATAAAATTGTAAAGCAAATAGAAAAACAAATGGATAAAAAACTTGAAACTGCAGAGAAAAAAGTAGCAAATGAAATAAAAAATATACGGAATGACTACAAGAAAAGGATAGAAAATGAGAGGACAGAAGTAAAGAGGATTATTCAAGATAATATGATAGATATAGAACAGAGAATAGATGATATTTCACAAATGAGAGACATAGGGAGACCTTACTTAAATTTAACAAATGAGACTGGGATTAAATTCTCTGGTAATATAAAAAATTTGCATCCTAGAGTATACATAAATAGTTTAAAACATAAATTAAGATTTGTGAATAATATTAATGATATTAAAGATTATATTAGAGTGACATTAAATGACAATGCAGCAACTTGGTTTGCTAGTATTGAAAATGATTTAGATAATTTTCAAACATTTGAAAATAAATTTTTAAATTATTATTGGGGTGAATTAGAGCAAGCCAAATTTAGGGAAGTTCTATATTTTGGAAAGTATAATCACAATTTAAAATCAAATATGGTAGATTATGCATTGAAACTGATAACAGTTGCAAAATATTTAGAACCACCACTTAGAGAGGATGAAACAGTCTTAAATGTATCTAGACATTTTGATGTTGATGTTGTGCAAACAGTAACTGTACAAAATATTCAAACAATAGATAGTTTTATTAATTTTATTCAAAGAATACAAAGAGGCAATATGACAAGTAATAATAACAACAGAAAAAACAATAATAACTTTCAATATAATAAAAATGATAATCAACAATATAGACAATCATATAATAATTATAGATATGGTAATAATTTACAAAATTTTAATAATAATAACAGTAATTATAATAGACAACATTTTAATAACAGTACTAATAATAATAGACAAGATTTTAACAATAGAAGAAATACAGAGCGACCTAACTATAACAGACAGGTAAATTGTGTACGAAGGAATAGAAGCTGCGAAGACAGGGAACGAAATAGTACAAGGCAAGAAAATGTGAGTAGAAGTCACAGTAGGGAAAGACATAGGACATCAGATCCAAGTGGTCAGATACAATCTGACAATTCTAATAATCAAAATTTTGTTCAGTAAACTTTCTGAATTACAAGTTAGGCCATTGCTCTTATGAAAAACCTTCTGAATTTATTTCTCTAGATGAAGATAAAATTATTGAATCTATTAATTTAATTTATATAAATGCTTTGGCCAAAAATAAAATGATTAAGATTATGATAGATACTGGTTCAGAAAGTACTTTAGTCTCGGAGAATTACATTTTTAATACATTAAAACTATCAGATATAATAAAGATTCCAAAAATTAAAATTGTTGGTGCAAATAATAAGAAGTTGGGCGAAATTGATAAACTAGCCAATTTTAAAATTAATATTCTTAATAAAGAAATTAATATGCAAGGATTTATTGTCAAGGATTTATGTGTTGATATATTAATGGGAAATGATGAATTGGAAAAGAAGAAAGTAAAGATAGATTTTGAAGAAAAAATGGTAACTTTGGAAGGGCAAATAATTAAATTTATGCAGAAAGATGCGGTGGAAGAAGGAATAAGAGTTGATAGGATATTATTAAAAGAAAATAATGATGTTTATGAACAAGAAATGTATTTTGATGATAGGGAAATGTCCCAAAAGAATGTAAAGAATAATTATTGTAGTGAATATTTAAGGAATGGAAATTTTAAGCAGATGGATGCGTACGAGGTGGAGTGCGTAAAATTGGAAGCAAGGAATAATGAGTACATAATGAAGAATAATTTTATTTGCAAAGAAGAAGATGTGATAAAAGTTAATTGCCCTGAAGAATATAAATCAATAGTCGTTTCCATATTGCAGCAACACAAGGGACTTGTCAATAAAGAAAATAGAATTGCAAAAAATTATATCCATAGTATAAAAGTTAAAGAAGAAAAAGATTTTAAAACAAAATCATACCCAATACCATATAAATACAGAGAAGAAGTAAATAGAACAATTAATAATATGTTAGAAGATGGAATCATTGAGAAGGCAGATACACGTTTTATCAACCCAATAGTAGTAGTACGTAAAAGATCAGGTGAAATCAGGTTATGTTTGGATGCAAGGAATATTAACAAGATCACTGAAAAGCAATTTGAAGCACCAATGAGTATAGATGGAATACTAGGAAGAATTACAGAAATGTCATTTTTCACTAAAATTGATTTACAGCATAGCTTTTGGTTAATACCTCTAGAAAGAAAAAGTAGACAGTATACAGGATTTCAGATAGATGGAGTAGTATATCAATTCAAAGTAGTACCATTTGGACTTCAATCATCTTGCAGTGCTCTATGTAGATGTCTTCATGATATTTTGGATCAATATGAACATTTTGTAATTCACTACATTGATGATATATTAATTTTTTCTAAAACGGCTGAAGATCATGAGAAACACCTAAAAATTATAATAAATAGATTAGACAAAGTTGGACTAAAAATAAATCAAGAAAAATGTACATTTTTTCAAAAAGAAGTAATATATCTAGGTTATAAACTTAACACTAAGGGAATCGAAATGGATCCAGAACGGATACAAGTCATTCAGGAATATAAAACACCACACAATTTAAGAACTTTAAGAGGATTTATTGGAATAATTAATTATTATAAAAGGATGATACCAGATCTAAGTATAAAAGAAATTCCATTACTTGAACTACTGAGAAAAGGTGTAAAATGGAGATGGGATCAGAGAAGAGAACTAGCATTCCAAGAAATTAAAAACATTTTTCTGTCAAATTTAAAAATATACTATCCTGACTACACACAGCCATTCATATTAAGAACAGATGCATCCATAGAGAGATTATCAGGGGTATTATTACAAATACATGATGGGGTCGAATACCCAATACAATTCATTTCAAGAATTACAAAGCCACATGAAAAGGGTTACTCAGTTTCAGAATTAGAACTAGCAAGTATTATACACTGTGTCACAAAATTAAGATTTTATTTGTTGGGTAATGAATTTACAATAAAAACAGATCACCAAGCTTTAACATCTATATTAAATAACAAATATGGAAACAGTAGAATACATCGGTGGAGTCTAATATTGAGTGAATGCTCCTTTGAAATCAAATACATTTCTGGAAAATCCAATATAGTGGCAGATGCTTTATCAAGGTTAGAAAATACGTCACAAAAAGGGCAGCGAACTACGGCACGAATTAAAATTGGATTAAATCAATTAGTAGAAAGTACTGGATTATATTCTAAAGAAGAAATTATAAGAGATCAGATCAATTTGAGTGAAAAACAAAAAGTCCTTAAGAAAGATGGAGTTTATTATAAAATAATAAATGGCATAGAAGTATATGTAATAGCTAGAACTTTAGCAAAGAAAATATTGAAAAATTTACATAACAATTACATGCATATTGGTTCAAGAAAGCTATGGATGCTATTTAGTACAATTATTTTGCAAAAAATTACATAAGTATAGCAAAAGAAATTACTACCCAATGCCAAATATGTCAAATAAACAAAGAAAAGAATTTCAAAAACCAGAACACATATAGATCTAATGTTGTATATGAAAAACTAAATACAGTGTCCATGGATTTTATCTCAAATTTAGTTCCAAGTCCAACAGGAAAAAAGCATATACTAGTGATAGTTGATTTATATACAAAATTTATTAAACTATATCCCTGCTCAAGAACAAATATTAAAACATTGAAATTATATATTAATCAATTTTTCGAAGAAATAGGACCATTTAGAAATTGCATAATAGATAATGCTACATATTTTAACAACCAAAAATTTCGAGCATTTTGTGAGAAAAGGGGAATCAACATTCATTTTACAAGTATCAGACATCCTCAGGCAAATCCTGCAGAAAGATATATTAAAGAAGTTATAAAATATTTAAGAATAGTGTGCCAGAATCAACATGAAACGTGGCAGCAACATATACCACAAGTAGAATATTTTTTAAATAATACACATAATTTAAATACAGAGGAAGTACCAGAATATTTAATGTTTGGCCATATAGGAAACAGAAAATGGATTAGTGAATATAATCGGGATATGTTAGAACAAGTAATGCAGAAAGTAAATAACCGAATTAGGAGGAAAGCTGAAAAATATATCAGAAAACAAAATCAAAAAATAAAAAAACCAATCACATTTCAAAAAGGAGACCAAGTGTTAATTCGTTCACTTAGAAAAAGTAATGTTAAAGAAAACCGTTGTAAAAAATTACAACCAATGTTTGAAGGTCCATACAGAATTGAAAATCAGAATGGACTAAATAGTTATGTCTTAATAGATACAGATAACAGACTTAGAGGAATTTTTCATATCAACGACATCTTTAAGTATTATGAAGAGACTGAATAATGTTTTCTATACCTTTTAAAACTAATATAAAAACACTAACAGTTCACTGATATATCCATTTTATTCAATAGACTTGATTTGTTAAATAGATGGTAGATTTTATTGTTGTGAATCAATTTGACATCATATTTATTGTCTGATACATACGGAAATTATTTTGTACCCTAAAAATCATAATTTGGGGTTAGATACAAAATTGATTCTATAAATAAATGTCTTTCTAATATATTAAAGTATAAAACTTACCAATTCATATGGATGAAAGCCTGTTGAATTGAAGGAATTCCTAGATTTTGTCTATAAATAAACTTAAAACAATATGGACACTTAGATTATCTTTATTCATTGTAATTGTAAAATATAAACACAAAAACTTCCATTTGACATGACAGTTTGACATAGACAGCGAACAGGGATGTATCTAATAGAACACATTTTAAATAAAAAAAAATTGAATTATTAATTTACTAAGGTATGTAGATAGAAAATTAATATTTAAAAAAATATTAAGTAAATTATTTATTTTAAATATTATTTTTGGGTATTGATATGATTGGTGTTTATAGAAAATAATTTATAAGTTACACTACTAGATATATTAGATATAAAAAGTATTTTTTTTTTATATAATTATAATGTTGTAAAATATATTAAGTGAGCCATGTGACTAGGCAACCAGATATACATACTCTGAAGTGACATTTAAGGAATGGTTGTGAATATAAGTGGGGTTATAATAATAAAATGTGTAGTTTATTAAATTAGAATGTTAAGTTAATGATTTAAGTGTATATTCTGATCTGAAAAGCCTAAATGTCAACAAAATTATCAATAGAAGATTAAAGAATTCTCCAGAATAGAGAATTTGACCTGTGTTTACGGTCGAACATTCTGGAAATAATGGTTATGTCTGTCGATCCAACATATACTTTTTTCGAGAACATCCATATAGAAGAAATAGAACTAAATCGAACATGACTTCTTACCAGATGGTTCTGGAAGATTGAAAAGATATAAATACCCGTAATTTGGATTCAAGATGGCAGTTAGTAAGAAAGTTCATTCAGTTAGTCAATCAGTTATGAGTTTTTTAGTATGAAAATTAGTTAGAGGCAGTCAATCAGTTACAATTGTTCAATATAGTGAGTTAAATCAATATTAAGAAACAGTATAAAGAAAATAATATTGAAGATTAAAAATTATGTTATGTATAAATGATGATAATGGAAGAAGTATTAATTGAATATTAAAATTAAATAATATTTTTGGTGATTGGATATTGATATATTGAAAAGAAGAATAAAAATAAATGCTGTTTGCTGGTTTGATTGGTGGTTTATAAATGCTGTGAAGAAAAATATCTTAAATTGGTCGAGGCTGATAATTGGAAAAAGTAATTTCACAAAAACAAGGATAACCGAAGCTGAGAAGAAGACATTTGAGTGGTAATTATAATCTATATAGTGGGAAACAGTTCATTTAGGCATTCAGTGACAGAAAGGTACAAAATTTTGTTAATATAATTTAGTTAGTGTCATAACAATTTCAATTTTGTAAATAGTTTGTTTAAATTTTACATTGTCTATAGAATTTAATTAGTTTCATAAGAATTTTAATTTAAAGATAGTTTATTTTAAATTTACATTGGCTAGGTTAGATATATATTTGTGTTTCATAGTAGATCTAATAAAGATAATTTAAAAAAGTACTTACAAACTAATTCTTTGATAACCGCGATAAAAACCCTGTATATTATATTATTAAAAATACTCATTGCTCATCATTCAAACAATACATCATAACAATATATATATATATATATATATATATATATATATATATATATATATATATATATACATATATATATATATATATATATATATATATACACACTCAAAAATGTTTTGCATATTATCTGTAACGCCACTGAACGTTTCTCATTTGAAATTTTTTGCGCTGTTTTCTTTTTGTCTACTAAAATAATGTATTTTATTGCTTGTTTTTTGTTTCTTAATCGTCGAAAAGATTCTCAGTATTCATATTGTGTTCATCAGTTTTCGAAAACCGATATTTGTAAAAATTGGTTTGCGTTTTATTCACTTTGTAGTAAACAATATGAATAGACAAGTGATATCTGAGTTCAACAGAGCTAGAATCGTTACTTTGATTGAAGAAGGCCACACACAAGTCGACGTTGCTGTCCGGGTTGGAGTTAATCAGAGTGATGTGTCTCGGATTGTGAATAAATATCGAGAGACGAATTCTGTTAGCGATCGTCCAAAAAGCGGAAGATCCAGAATTACTACCAATGTCCAAGAACGCTTTTAACGTTAACTGCCCGCAGAAACCCCACTATGACTGCCCCAGCTATTAGAAGAGAGCTCCAGCAAGCTCATAATATTGTAATTTGCGATCAGACTATTAGAAACAGGTTACATTCGGCGAATTTATTTACAAGAAAACCATTGTTTGTACCAAAGCTTACGTTAGAGCAGAAAAGGACTCGACTGGAATGGTGCAATGAACATTTACAATGGCATGACAACAAATGGGGAAACGTGTTATTTTCTGATGAAACCAAAATTAGCCTTTTGTCGGATAATCGCCGAATTAGGATTTGGAGGAACCCAAATCGACAGGATAGACTTAACCAAGCTGTCCAAAGAGTCCCATATCAAGGTGGCTCCATAATGTTTTGGGGATGCATCATGCTAAATAATAAAACTCCTTTAATTCCTATTGTTGGTAACATGAATGGACAAATTTATATTGATACCATTCTTAGGCCTGTTGTACGCTTGTGGCGAGGAGCTGTTGGTCTAGAATTTATTTTTATGGACGACAATGCGCCTCCCCATCGTATGAGACATGTGGCAGATTTTTTAGAGACAGAAGATATCGTCAGATTACAATGTCCACCTTGCTCACCTGACCTCAATCCCATTGAGCACGGATGGGATATGCTCAAAAGAAAAATTCAGTCTCGGCAGCCACCCCCAAGGACACTAGAAGACCTTAGAATAGCAGCGATTGAAGAATGGGGTACCATGGACCAGAACTACATTAATACACTTATAAGAAGCATGGGACATCGCATTCAGTCTTGCATTGATACAAGAGGTGGAAATACGGTATATTAAGTATTAGTTCCTATATCTGTACAAATTTAAAAAAATATATTTATAATACATATTATAAATAATGATAATAAATTGTTAATCCTCTAAATTTTGTTTATTGTTTTTTTCAAAACATACAATTTTATATATATAATAAAGTATTTTGTTAAAAAAAAATAGATTTTACCAGATTAGGTGGATAATTTTGAAAATATTTCATTATGCAAAACATTTTTGAGTGTATATATATATATAATATTGTATATATATATATATATATATATATATATATATATATATATATATATATATGTATATATATATATATATATATATATATATATATATATATATATATATATATATATATAATATTATATTTAATATAATATGTATTAATATTATTATTTATGTAATATGTTTTGTATTATTTAAAATTAAACGTTTATAATTATTTCAGGCTTTTGTATTTCAAAATAATCACTGTTTTACCGAGAACTGTCAATTTTGAAATCCGTTAGTGTCATGTCTAATTGGCAAATCCTTTACGTGTTTGGTTCATACGCTGGTGGTTGTGAGTTCGAATCCCAATTATGAATTTCCTTTTTTATTTTTGAAATATTTAAAAACCTCACGTTAATCTTATTAAATATATGTAATGTACGCAAAAAACATAAATTTTAAAATAAAATGAAAATTTACAACATAATCAGAGTTGTTGGTTTTTTATTTTTATCTTCGTAAAGTAAGTTGATGTATATTGGCAGTTTTAAATATTTATGAATATTACATTTAAATTTATATTGTATTATTATATTGAATTATGTTGCAGTGTATCTATTGTATTGTAATTTTTATATTAATACCAAAATAAACAATGAATTTTACTGCAGAGTATGTGTAATTTTTTTTGCATTCAACTCCTTTTATACATATATAAAAATAAAAATATATATTTTCATTTAAATATTGATACAATCCTTCATTTACTATACTCCTATTACAGGTCAAATGTTTAGATACAGCAAACGATGCACCATATACCTATATAACTAATTATTTTTCTCTTTCTGCTCTCTCTTACCTATAGCATTACATATGTAATGATTGTGCAGATTGATTCCCATATAAATTTTTAACGGCGAACGCGTCTATAGAAGTATAACTTCTACCGGCAGTCCCACTGGACTGTCACACCCGTTTTTTTGTTGTATTATTTATTTATATTTAATTATTTTATATTTCTTAAATTATATTTTTCGTTTGAAAGAATTTCGTTGTTTTTGTTCCAAAAAATAAACACATTAGAAAGCTTATTTTTATATTCTTTTGATTAATTATTACTTATTGTAATGTACTGTAAAATAATATATCACCTCGAAATTATGTTTGGATTATTAAAATAATATAATGTACATATGAGTGGCTTTAGATCAAAGACGGACATGTGTCAAAAAAATAAAAATTTATAAGTTAGTAGTCGTTTCTTATAGAATTATTCCTGTTCTTGTCAACGGTGATAATAGTTTCCTTTTAACACACACGCAAATACGTTATTTTCAACTTCACAGTTGAAGATCGGTTTCGAAACGAACTCCTGCTATAAAGGTTTATTTCAAAAACGGACATCTCCCCTACAGCCAATGAGAATGCTGTATTGTGATCACATGACTAAAAAATGAACAATGGCCGCCATTGCTTTCAACTTGTCTGATGCTAATCGTTTTATTTGTGTTTATCATCAGTTTAAACTGTTTTTTTTTTCGGCATATTATTAGTTGACGAAATAGATTCATGGAGTAAAATATATCTGTCAATCCAGGGACGACGCATAAGCGGAAGAGCGATCCCGAAAAATGGGAAAAAACACATTCAGAAACGAAAAATGTAAGTCTAATCATTGAACTCGATCATGTACTTAACATTTTATTGCTGTAACAAATTGTCAATAGGTAGGTGGAAGTTTGATATGTTAGAAGTTACTGTATATGTTCATCCGAGTTATGAATAGTTTTTAAGTCATTTTAAGTGATGATAATGTCTGATTTTAAAATATGAAGCTTGAAAGTTGGCTGTAAAAACATGATCAGCTTTTTTTTTGTGGCATAGACTTTCGTCATTCAGCCAGTCTCGAAAGGTGGTTATAATATATTCCTTAAGAAGGTATATACACATAAGTACAGATTATTTCTCTCAGACAAATGCACAGCGATATCCCTAAAACGAAATAGACGAATAATTAATAGAAGAACACGTCGAAAGAAAATACAAGGACACTCGCTTCTCGTCTAGGGGTCCGTCAAGACATTTATTTTAACAGACAAACAATACTGGACCACGGATAAGGTATTGTTACATATAGGATAAACAAAGGGTACAAGTCTAACCCTATACATGCTCTGAAAATTTTCACACACACACACACACACACACACGCAGTGATCAGCCCTGCCCCTTGGAACATGTGTATACCAATGTAAGAATGGGATCCATATGCCCGACGATCAAACCGGTCACACTTCGCTAGTCGAAGTGGTACCTATCTGACCCCCAGGCTTTTCCTCCACCCCTCCTCATCATGTTACTTACGTGAGGAGGCTTATGATCTAAAAGTTACTTAGGGTGCCCTGGGTAATGGGACACCCTCTGTTTTTAATGACTGTGGTTATGCCACCTAACTGTAGGGGTAGCCACATCTAGGCTTTTCTCCCTATTTACTTTACTGATTCTATTGAAGTTACTCTAAATTTACGTCAGGACTTGAGTCCCTAAAAAAAAGAAAAAGAGCGTGTGTTCCGACCATAGAGCCGCCAGCCTGAACTGACGACTCTATGTCCGGAAAAGAGTGTGTGCTCGGTCACTCAGCCGCCGATTTGGCAAAATAAATTTTGTTCTCCTCGCCGGCTGAGCATCCGAGTGGGGTCCGGCCACCAAGTCCATGTATGCGCACATGACCTCAGTGCTGGGATTTCGCGAGTAGATCACTTCACTTGATCTGCCTTAAGGGCCTAGTCCGCAATGCGGTATATAGAAGGCTTGACGGGCCCCCGTCTATATTTGACTATATGAATTTGAGTTTATGTTAAAACGTTTTAATGAAAATATCAATAAGTACTAAGTTATTTAATCGGAAAACACTATTTTTTTTTGTGGACTTCCTTGGTCCTTCGGGACTATAAAATGCCTGGGCAACAATTCTTTCCTTTTCTCCTTAATCCTATAGTGTGCGTGTATTGGGGTGTGCATTCCCAGGTGTATACGGCCCTTACACACCCCATTGTATATTGTCCTTAAGTGCCTAAAAAAAAACCTAAAAGAAAAGCGTACCCTCTCGCCAGAGTTTTTTTGGTGTGTTTTCTTATTGACTGCATTTTCCTTGTTCGTTCTCCTTGCAACCATCTCATTCTTTATTTACTCGTTTGGGTTCTCCCTATATCCAGCTATCTGTTGTTTTGGTCTTCTGTGTACCGTCCTTATGTTTTCATTGTAGTTAGTCAGCTCTCTTAACATTCTGCTTGGGTGGTTTCTTAGTCCGTTGAATATTTCATATGCTCTCTCGGCTAGCGTGTGTAGGATTCTTGTTTGTCCTGAGTCTGTCTATACATATCTCAGAGGTACGTACTTTGGTACCTTTAGTGCATCTCTGACTATTTGATTTTGGGTGGTCTGTATCTTTTTCCTGTTTGTTTTACAGGTGTGTCCCCACGCAGCGGATGCAAAAGTTAGGACTGGCAGGATAATACTATTCGCAACCCTGATTTTAGTTTTAAATCTTAGTTTGCTTTTTCGTCCAATGAGTGTTGAGAGCTGACTTTTCAACGCTTTGGCTTTGTATATTTGCTGATTGATGTGCTTAGTAAACGTTAGCTTCTTATCTAGTAGTACCCCAAGGTATTTAGCCTGGATACTCCAGTCTACTGGGGTGTTTCCAATTGTAATCTCTCGGTTTGGTACACTTCTTCTGTGACTAAACATTACAGCCTGTGTTTTGTCTGGGTTTAAGGCTATTTTCCACTTTATGCACCACCTTTGAAATCTGTTCAGTACTCTTTGCAGATGATTAGCTGCATGATCCGGATTTCTTCAGCTGACAGCTATTGCTGTATCGTCAGCATAAAGGCTCAACAGAGAGCCTGGCTCTGTTGGCGTGTCGGCCGTATAGATGGTGTACAGGTACGGCGATAGCACCGCTCCCTGAGGCACACCTGCCTCCAGAGTCCCGACTTCGGATAGGGTTGCCCCCATCCGAACTCTGAACCTTCTGTTGGCTAGATATGACTCAAGGAGGCATGTCATCGCCTCGCTGTATCCCAAATCGTTCATTTATTAAGTGAGTCCTTGGTGCCAGACTCTGTCGAATGCCTTGCTGACGTCCAGAAATGCTGTGGCTGTATACATTTTCTCATTAAATCCTTTCGTAATGAATTCCGTCAATGTTAGTACCTGTAGTTCACAGGAGTGTTCGCTTCTGAACCCGAATTGAGCTTCTGGTATGATGCTTAGTGTTTGGGTTTCTTCGTTGAGCCTTTTTATTATTATATCTTTCTGCTATCTTGCTTATCGATGACAATAAGCTGACAGGCCTGTAGTTTTGTGGAAATGTGCCATTTTCCCAGGTTTTTCGATCATGATTACATGTGCTTCTTTCCATCTATCTGGGAAATATCTTAGTTTAAGCATATTGTTTATGATGTTGGTGATGTAAACAATAGCTTTTGTTGGTAGGTTTTTCAGCGCCCTGTTTGTGATATTGTCAGGTCCTGGGGCTTTTTTAGCATTAGTCATTTTTATTAGTTCCTTTATCTCTTCGGGAGATGTGTGTGTAATTCCTATTCTACCCTTTTTTCTTTTTAGTCTTCTCGCTGCTCTTTCTACCTCTTCTTCGAAGTCTATGTCTTCATTGGGGTGTTCGTTGTTCCTACACGCCCTTTCTAATTCGTCTTTCATGACTTTTGCTTTATCGATTTCCGTATGGACAATCCCGTTTACTCCGTGTAGGGGTGGTATGAGTTTCTTGTCCTTTCGGAGAATTTTTGATAATTTCCAGAAGGCGGATTTATTAGGGTTTAGCTCTTGGATATAGGTGTCCCAGCTTTCATTTCTATGATTGTGTAATTGTCTTTTCACTTCCCTGTCTAGCTCGTTTGCAATCCTTTTGTCCTCTGCTGTTCTTGTGCGGTATGCTCTTCTTCTTTTTCTGTTTTCTCTTTGATTAGGTTACGAAGTTCTATGCTTATATCCCTAAATCTTCCTTTTGTCTAGTGATTGTTTCGATTTTGGAGCTGGCATCGATAGCATTGTTTATTGTTTGTTCTAGTTTTATTACGCTGTCTTCTAATTCCGTAATATTATTTATTGTTGAGATATTACCGATGTTTTCGCTCACAATTCTTCTGAAGTTCAGGCAACTTGTCTTCTTTCTGTTGTGAGGCTGCAAATAGTTCATATATATTGCGCCCAGGGTCGGGACGATTAGATTGTGCGTCGAATCGCATTCATTTATAGAGTATATCTTATATTGTTGACCCACGTTGTGTAGGATTGCAATATCGAGGTGCGTAGGGAGTTCTCTGTGGAAACATGTCGGGTCTGTTGGTCCGATAACATAGGTGTTTGGTCTGTTTTCGAGATGGTTGCAGAGATGTCTTCCATTTCGGTTGGTCGTCCTGTCAAACCAATTGGGAGATCTAGCATTTAGGTCACCAATAATTATAGTTGGCTCTTCTGAGTTCAGTATTAGGCTCAAATCTTCGTTGAAACTCGGATCATTTGGTCTAACGTAAGCTGACACTATTTTTAGTGATTCGTTGTGGGCCTTAAGTCGAATGATTGTAGCTTCCATTGTCACCAGTCCGTCTGGTGTTGGGATATGCTCGTGTTCGAGTCCCTTTTTGACTAATATAACTGTTCCTCCTGATAATGCTCTATGATCCGTTCTATAGATATGGTAGCCAGGGAATTTTGTTTTCTTCATTTCCACTAGTTTGGTTTCTTGAAGGGCTACGATATCGAGCTCTAATCTGTTTATTATTTCATCCAGAAGGTTGATCTTTTTGAATATTCCGCCGGAATTCCATGACCCAATGCGTAGATCCTCGGTTTGGTTTGTTAACATTTTCGGACGGTCTCTCCAAATGCAGTCATCATTTTCGTCGCTTTATCCATCATGGACATCATCTCCATCATTTTGTTATTATACTCCGTGTGGAAGTTGGCGATGAGTGTGGCCGCATCTTGTACCGTTTGCGTTGGTACAGGGGCCTCTTCGATGACTTCTGGGGTTTTTTTTCGCTGCTTGTGCTTAGCTGACCCCATTGTTGACTGGTGCACTATTGATTGGCCTTCCTGCCGGTTTTGTGGGGGCAGTGTGTAACAAATATATATTAATGTAACAAAAATTGTGCTAGGGGAGTCTGGGTGACGCTATCCAGTGTAGCAACAGGGTAAACTCTAAAATGTACCTTGATACACCAACGAACTAATATGTGGAATAACAGAAGATGGAAGGGATTAGATAGAAATAAATTATGTAGAAGAAATAAATAAAGAGTAACTATGAATTTTAAATTATAGCAGAATTAAGTGTTGGCTAGCGACTATACAGGAGAATGACCACTTGACACTCAAAGAAGGATTCGGCCAATTTGCATGCCCTACAGAGACCGTAAGATATAAGAACTAATGACAAGAAAACCACCAAGAAATGAACAGATGAAAAGCAAAAGTTGCTCTAGTGAATGCTTGGGCGCCAGGAAGTTAAATGTTTTCTTCCGAGATATCTTGTATTGCTGAAATATGAAAGATAGGTACTAATTGAAATATTAATTTTTAACCACACCTTTAATAATTACCAAACTTAGGTACAAACTATTTTAAATGCTTATATACTAAACCACCACCTCTTATATACAGTTAACTATAGCTATATTTACAGTAAAATCCCTGAATATAATTATAAAACAATTTATTCCTGATATTCCCCTTAAAATTTCAAATTGTGACAAAGATTATATCCAATAACAATGTATAAATAATAAATATAAATATATAATACTCACTAATAGTTAGTTTTCGTTCAAAAATTGTTTAGGTTTTTAAGTAAAAATTCTCCGGGATATGTGTGCACACAATAACCTAACAAAGAGAAATTCAAGGGAGAGTTATAACCTCATCCCTTGGTAGACAATAAATAATTAAATTAAGTTACAAAGATTAATGTTTTTTTTTTAAATTGAAGATATTTATTATTAAGGATAGTTTTTTGTTATTAAAAATAGAACCAAAAGTTAAAACTTTGAAGAGGACATAAAAAAATTATTTAAAATAATTGAATGATAAACAAAGATAAGTCAGTTCTTCCTGCCAGTTTCCTTAGGTTTCCCTCGAAGATGATCCGGTGGAGAACTAAACTCAGGTGGTAACAAGATACCAAACCTGTATTCCCTGGATCAGGTACTATTGGAAAAATATTTCAATTTAAAATTCTTCTTAATTTCCCATAAAAAAAACCAACTTGAAACTTCTTCCCCTTGTCCTAAGTAAGGATAACCCCAAAACTAAAAAAAATTCTTCCCCTGACTTGTAACTGGATTCTTGAGTAGGCTAAAAGGAATAGTTGTGTTACTCCATGTTTTTTGTACATACAAAAGTTAAGGAAAAACACAAGGGTTATCAACCTTGGAAGGCGATACAAAAAATGTCAGTAAGTGACCTTAAATTGAAATAAAAACCTTAATGGTTTTCGGTAAATAGTGACCTTCGAATGGTGTGACAATGTTTTTATAATGTATGGATATATTAAATAGATAATTTTAACGGAAAACATGATCTTTATATATTATAGAATAGGAAAAAAAGAAATATTAGCCGGTTTAAATGGTATGAAATTGAAATACATAATTGTTTACTTTAACTCTTGAAAGGAAATAAAAATTTGAGATAGATATAGAATCTAATACTTATAATTTATTTAGGTATAAAACTTTTCCTTGATGAAATAAGGTGAAATATAACATGTATAAAATATATGAAATACCTATCAAAGACGAAATTAAAATAGGTCTGAATTTTACTAACAATGGCGGATGATATGAAGGATTTTTCCTTATAATTTATTTGTAATGTTATCTTACCGGCTAGGGTGATCCAACTGAAAATATCCTTGTACAAAACAACAAAATAACTCAAATGGTTTCTTCTAAAATAAACAGCTCTTCACATAAAAATAAACTTAAACTAAATTCGGGAAAAAAAAATGGCATTTCCCTAGCCGCACTACTCTGGTCGAATCGATCCTCTTTCGATCGACTCCAGTTAACAAGTGACCACGTTGAGATTTTACACGTCGCAGAATAAATGTACTTTCAGAATCCTACCACTGAGGGCGCAGTTTAATGCCAACCTCAGAAAATAAAATTTACTGGGAGTTATTTAAATATTTAGTTTAAGAATATTTCAATATGAATTTAATTTAGAATTAAATTAAAAGATCCCAGTCACAAAAAGAAGGTAAACGATTATTTAAGTAACGGACTCGTTACATTCCCCTCTTACTTGGAGAAAAAAAATTTTAAGTGAAAAAAATTTTTTTTTCCTTTTACTTGACTGATTGTTTAGCTGTAGGTTAACCAATACTTCAACGATTGGTGGTGCAATCAAGAATCGAGAAAAAAAAAATAAATAAACATATATAAAAAATTATAGCCATGGCACCAGTTTGCCAAATACAGCTATAAACTATATTAACTCACTAAAATACTTCTAAAACAATCTACATCTATTCACACGATTATCATTAACCACAGATTATGAGTGATGTAGAAATAAAGATATGGTTTCATCTAAAGATACCCACATGTAACTAAGTACAAAGTCACATACTGTCTAGAGTAAAATTAAAGTAAAGCTTTAACATAGCATAGTATAGACTAGTACTACAAATACTCAATGCAAATAATCCAAAATAATGTGCAATCGGACCCTGGTTCCAAAATTGACTCATCAATGGACAACAGATTTATAGAAGAGCATATCCAAGGAATAATCAATCAGGCAAATAGGTGGACCGATACACAATAATAAGTAATAATAAAAATACCAACGTACTTATATAAAACAATATAAGTAACAATAAAAATACCAAATGTATAGACAACAATATAAGTGTCGAATTGGATGGTAAATCCAAAATTGACCATACAGTGGACAACAGATTTATAAAGTAGCATATCCAAAGATAATCAATCAGGCAAATAATGACCCAATTCACACTATAACCAAATAAACCAAATAGGGTAGGTCCACATATACCCACATCCGGTAATATGTGCCTAACCTAAAAATTCATCAAATAAATTATTGGATCAAAATGTGGGACTAACGGCTTAAACAAAAGGACAGCCATAAAATCGATTCTATCCTGATGATCTGCCATCAGTACATTTGGGATCCAAAATAAAGACCAAAAATAAAAACTAGGAGGTGTTATAGACTTAATCATCCTAGCAAATGCAAAGCTGAACAACTTGAACTCAAAAAGGTAGAGTACCAAAGCATGTGAACTGCTGTGGTAACTTCTTACAACAAAATTAACTTATGCTGATACTCGATGACTATAGCAGGTAGCTACAACAAATTTATAAGAATATCTAACATAAGAGCACTAAAAGGAGTTTAATGTGCCAGTAACTCTAACAACCATAGCAAAATAGTAAGAGTTAAGGTAGAAGTAATAACAAAACAGAACATCAAGAACGAGTAGACCAATTTCTGAAGAAACTGCAAATTTATAATTCGTTCTGATACTAATAACAGAGAACAGGAAAATTCCTAATTCAATATACCAAAATATAGATAAGTGCCTGAGGAAAGAAGCGAAAATAACTATGAAGGGTCATTTGTTGCCAAAATATGAAATACTATCCAGAATTGTAATCTAAACATGCTAGCTGTAAAGGGAGCAATCCATGACTTGAATAAACTATATAAGTAAGAATAATAAATCAGCTAAGGAACAATTCTGTTATTAGACCAAAGTCTGAAAATATTAAGGATTAAAGCTAAATGTTCAAATCCTAATTAATATTAACGATAATTTACTATCTATGGAAGACGTTCTACTGCCTAGATAACTGTAAACTTGTCATGAAAATGGTGAATTCCGAAATTCATTGAACAACTGAGGGCTCTAATTGAACTAAAACTTCGAACCCACATATTCAGTCACATATACACAGGCAGAATAGTCTATATAATATAGGAGTGTACTAAAATTATGCATACTGATTATCTATATAAATTCCTAATGACATAAAAAAAACCATCTCACATAGCAAATCCAGATACATGTTCCTATATAACTTGATCATGACCAATAAACAGAATCAAATCCATAAAAAAAAAATAAAACATTCTTTCCAAACTGGCAAAACAAGTAAGCAAAATGCGAACATAGGTTATACAACACATAAACATATAGCACAGTATAGCAGCATTACAATATTTAGTTCCATACCAGTGCAACATCTAATATAAGTAAACACTCTAATGGCCTTAATAATTTTAACTTATTATAAACAGATACTAATCAAAGTATAAGCTGTAGGTATACCAAATCTGGTGATTAATAACAAAAATCTAAGAAAATACCAAATCGTAACCAAACCGAGCCAAAACAATAACAATCAAAGGAATAGGGTAGCTTAATAGACATTAAGTTACTCTTCCTCTGAAGATGAAGATGTTGCCTCATCTGTTGTATTATCAGGAAGTAAATCCTTTATATGAAATTGACCAATTCGTCTATTTGTCGAATTGTCTTTTAATTCATATACTAAAGGAGATATTACCCTAACGACAGTACAGGGAACATATTTCTGACAAAACTTAGCAGAAATGGCATCACCTTTATTTGAATTTACAAAATTCCGTTTCAAAACTCGATCGCCCACAACAAATCGCAAATCTCGTTTCCTCAAATTATACTGATGCTGATTTCTAAGGTAAGAAGCTTTCAACTTCTTCCTAATGTCAGCGAATATTGGAGGTAAGTTTTGGAGATCTTCCATACGGTGAAGTTTCTCAGAAATTTGAGGAAGAGTTATTGAATTTTCAGGAATTAAACCGAAATAATCACCTGACAATGGAACATGCCTACCAAAATTAACGTAAGCTGGAGAGCACTGAGTGGTTTCATGAACAGAAGTTCGAATGGCTTGAGCAACTGAATGAATGTACTGATCCCAAGCTCTATGATCAGTGTAAGTGTAAGATCGAAGAGCAGTAACAATGCTACGATTTACACGTTCAGTGTGGTTAGCTTGCGGATGATAAGCTGCATTGTAGAATATCTTTTGGACCTTATATTTACTTAAAAGATCTTTAAAGGCTTTAGAAATAAATTGTGGACCATTATCACATGATACTATTTGGGGAATACCAAATAGTAAGAACACTTGCTCCTCTAAGAACTTCAAAATAGCTGGAGTTGTAGCCTTACGAAGAGGGCAAACTAAAGGAAATTTGATGAAGTAATCTACAACTACCAAACAATACGTATTACCTGAATAACTACGTGGATACGGTCCAATAAGGTCTAAAGAGATCATTTGTCAAGGAAAATTAATGTTCCTAAACGAACCCATTAATCCAGCTTGAGGTAGGTTACTCGGCTTGCATGTTGCACAAACTCTACATCTAGAGATGTATTTCTTAACTGAGTTGCGCAGACCAGGCCAGTAATATAACTCAGCTATTTTACTAAACGTTTTATAAAAGCCAAAGTGACCTGATGTCACATCATCATGAAAAGTTCTCAAGACTTCATCCCTATTTGCTGTTGGGATTACTATCTTCCAATCAGACATATTCGATAAAGATTCAACTGGACTGATTATATGTTTATAAAGGATATTATTCTCCACCTTGAAATCAGGATATCTAGTAGGTTCTTGGGTGACATTATGAATCATCTTTCGATACCAATTATCTGGAGATAAAGTGGACAGATCTAAAAGATTGATATCGAATGTACGTGACAACGCGTCTGCAACCACAACACCATTGGCTTTGCGATGAACGATATTATAATCAAAGACAGAAAGCCTACAAATCCAACGGGACAAACGTTGTGACGGATTTTTCATGGAATGTAACCATAATAAAGAACTATGATCTGTGATGATAGTAAACTTACGACCCTCAAGATAGTACCGAAAGGCATCAAGACCATGGATAATTGCAAGAAGTTCTCTCTCTGTAGTGGAATAATTTTTCTGTGCTTTATTGAGCTTTTTGCTGGTATAAGCTATTGGATGTTCCGAACCATCCTTCATTTGAAATAGTACACCACCTGAAGCAGTGTTGGAACAATCTGTCATGAGATAGAAATGCTCTTTAAAATTCGGAGATGTCATGACAGGTGCACTAGTAAGAGCTTCTTTAATACGCCGGAAAGCATCATCGGCTTCTGAAGTCCATGTAATAGTTTGGCCTTTTTTTCTATTTTTAAGGAGATCTGTAAGTGGAGACAACAAAGTAGAATAAGACGGCACAAACCGACGATAATATCCACACATGCCTAATATCCTACGGACTTGAGTAGTAGTCTTAGGTATAGGAAAATCTTTGATAGCTGTAACTTTATCAGGGTCAGTCCTTAAACCTTTACTATCGACTACATATCCTAAAAATTTAAGACTAGGACGACAAAACTGACATTTATCTAAATTAATAGTTAAATTAGCCTCTTTGAGACGTAAAAACAACTTATCCAAAATTTCCATATGAAGAGAAAAATCAGGAGTGACAACCAAAATGTCACCCAAATAATAAAAAACATAGGGCTCTAACTGAGGACCAATGACTAAGTCCATCAGACGACACATTGTCTGAGGAGCTGAAACAAGACCAAAAGGCATAGTGACAAACTGAAATAATCCTTTCCCACTAACTGCAAAAGCTGTATACTTTTTACTTTCCTCACTCAAAGGAATCTGTAAAAAAGCTTTAGATAGATCGATAGAAGAAATATACCTAGCATTCTGGAGTTTACTTAGAATGACGTCTATTCGGGGAATAGGATAAGCATCCCGATTTGTAGTAATATTATTCAACTTTCGACTATCGAAGCAAACCCTAAAAGATCCATCTTTTTTCTTGGTTAACCAAAAAAGGACTACAGTAAGAAGACGTGAAAGGTTCAATGATCTTCAACTCTAACATGGAATCAATTTCCTTTTCCAAGTCAACTTGCCAAGCCTGAGGAATAGGATACTAATATTGTCTAAAAGGTGTGGTATCTCCCACCTCGATAGTGTGAGATATTAAGGATGTACGACCTAACTTGTCTTTCGACGAAAGAGTTATAAATTTAGAGATCATATTCTCTAATTGCCTTTGTTCGGAACTAGATAAACTAGTAAAATCCTGAATAGCACTAAGTAAGGATAGATTAAATTGAGAAATAGAAAAGGAAAAATTTGAGCAATTTAGTGTGCTATTAAAAACATTTAAGAAATCCATACCTAAAATTATGGAATTCTGAACTGAAGGAATGATATAGAATGTAATTTGCTTACATAAATCTGCTACTGTGATTTCGGTTTCAAATTTGCCTGTAATAGACTGAACTGTACCATCTGCAGTAGACACTTGCAGAGAAGAAATGGGCTTAATGGAAACCTCAGCATTTTTTAGTAAAGCTAATGAATGTGAACCTATCACAGAAATGTTCGAGCCACTATCTAAAAGAGCTAAGCAAGATTGTCCTAAAATCTTAATAGGAAGATAAGGTCTATTATCATTATGTTTTCTCACTAATAACGAATTCAAATCAAAACAATTATTATCTGATTGATCAAAAATTTTAAATGGTACTAAACCAAACTTATTATCTCTACCTACACAATCAGAGGATGCAATGGGCAAACAAGAAGAATCAGAAATAAAAGAATCCTCCTGAATTGTGGTAGACTCTGGTATAGATACTGGAACTACTACACTGCTACTATTATGTTTATTACTAAAATTTGGGAAGATATTTGGGGAAGATAATCTATGCGAATCAAATGTATTATATTGAGAAGTTACTTTTTGGAATGACTTGGTGTGGTGTGTGTTGTTTTTTTTGGAACAACCCCTTTCCGACTGGAAGGTGGGTTTGGGTGGTTTGACGTGGTTGGACCAGTGATTTCGTTTGATGTAACGGTTTGATTCCCTGATGGGGGTGTGGACGGAGAAACGCTCAGGGGACGGACCTCCGATCGTTCGTTTCCCGAACACCTAAAGCAATTGCGTTTGAGGGTATTTTCTTTACCACAACCATGGCAGAAAATACGGGTACGAGGGATGCCGCAATCATAAAAAGTATGGCCAGACTCACGACAATTCCAGCACACTACAGAACTTACAACTGAGATATTACGCTCATGGCCCTTAGGTTGCCAAGAACGGTGTCTAAAAGAATTTTGGTGACCGAAAGAGTCAGAAGAGTGTTTGGAAGTGGTTGGAGGTTGAGAAGACCAAGATAAAGTTTCCTCCAAACGTTTACATTTCTCGGTGATGTCTGCTATACTGGTGATGTCTACTAAAGCTAATTGTTGGTGATAAAAAGGCAATAGACATTTCAGAATAATCTTAATTTTTGCAGAATCTGTTAGAGGAGTCTCAAGGCGACTACACATACTCAAAATGTTATTAATAAACATCGTAACAGACTCATTTGGCTTCTGTCTACGATTTTTGATTTGGTCTAGAAGGTCATCTTGAAATGAATATGGAAGAAAATCAGATTTAAGTTTCTGAGCCAAATCAGACCAATTAGAAAAATTATTGCGGTTGTTTCTAAACCACGTAAAGGCTGTGCCTGTAAACAATTCAGCAGAAGCTGCAAAAAGATCATCTTCACTTACTCCTCTCGATACTCGAAGACATTCCACCCTATCCAAAAAGGAAATTACTTGGTCATAATGACCTTCACCAGAAAATGTAATGCCCCAATTATGTACCTGAACAGGTTTGGGGTGTAGAAATGAGTTAGCTGCTTGGACAGAAGAAATAGGAGTTGAAGTAGCAATTGGATTTACTCGTGAATCAAGTTCACCCTCTAGGCTAAGAATTCGGATTGAAATTGAGCGTTTATAATATTGCTGCTCCTCATTCGAACACGACAATAAATGAACACGGCCTGAGACATGAGCTAGACGTGATATCAGCCTGGAGTATAGGCTATCTTGGACAGTCCCTCTAAAATCGGATATCCTTTTAGCCAAATCATCCACAGTCTCATCAATCTCTTCTTGCTGCTCTAGAAAAGGAATACTTGTGGCAGAAATTTGTCGAAAGCTTCTGTTTCCTTCTTCTTGCCTTAAAGCTACACGCAATAGTTTGCGTTTTAAATCCACATTGGAAGACTCATCAATATTGATGTCCCTAATTCTCAACTCATAATCTAATTCCTTGACTAATAAATGTTCTACCTTGAATGCAGACATTGTGAAAAAAAAAATAGATGAATAGATGAATAGACAAAGGAAATAATGTATTACCACTCCACAAAATCAATCGAAGAATAATCTAAGGTTTAAAATATATATATATATATATATATATATATATATATATATATATATATATATATATATATATATATATATATATATATCTAAATAAATATGTAACAACACACCACAAAATCAATCCAAGAATAATCTAAAGTTATTCACAAAAATTTTAAAATGGTTAAGTAAAGTTAAGTAAATATAACACAATCCTTGAAGCAACACACAATGATTTCAACAAGTATATGATTAACAAATAATTGAGTATAAAAAACCCACCAATATTGGCTAATATATATATATATATATATATATATATATATATATATATATATATATATATATATATATATATATATATATATATATAAAAATAGTAATATCTAAATTATTAAATTTTATAGTTTAATAATAGTAAAATAACTTGTTAACTGTACACAATGAGATTAAAAAGGTGAGGGTTTAAATATGAATGTAAGTAACCTACAGCAATACAAGTATACCTATAAATGTAAATCTAATAAGGAAAAATAAATAAATAAAGAAGTTAAAAAAAATGAACAAAGAGCAACAGGAACAAATTAGAAATAATAAAGAATATTTTGCAAAGAAAAATATACTACAGAATGTACGGTCTGAACTGAAAGTAGGCACCACGTTGGGCTCGCCAATGTAACAAATATATATTAATGTAACAAAAATTGTGCTAGGGGAGTCTGGGTGACGCTATCCAGTGTAGCAAAAGGGTAAACTCTAAAATGTACCTTGATACACCAACGAACTAATATGTGGAATAACAGAAGATGGAAGGGATTAGATAGAAATAAATTATGTAGAAGAAATAAATAAAGAGTAACTATGAATTTTAAATTATAGCAGAATTAAGTGTTGGCTAGCGACTATGCAGGAGAATGACCACTTGACACTCAAAGAAGGATTCGGCCAATTTGCATGCCCTACAGAGACCGTAAGATATAAGAACTAATGACAAGAAAACCACCAAGAAATGAACAGATGAAAAGCAAAAGTTGCTCTAGTGAATGCTTGGGCGCCAGGAAGTTAAATGTTTTCTTCCGAGATATCTTGTATTGCTGAAATATGAAAGATAGGTACTAATTGAAATATTAATTTTTAACCACACCTTTAATAATTACCAAGGATTCCGAGTGTGTACTTGAACGAGGTAACATCGTATCAGTGTTTTGCTCCGAGTTTTAGTGTTTTTGTGAAACCAAACAACTACTTTTAAATACTAGTAAGACCAGACTTTACCGTATGTATCGATAAGCCTAATTGCATGATTTTTTTTGGATCAATTAGTTAATTAGCAAATTAGTAATTTCGTCAATAACTGGGTCAGCTACCAGTGGCGCAGGCCTACTTAATATGTATTTTTGGAAGAAAATACATAAAACCTAACTAAATTTAACAAATAAATAAATTTCTCGTCTACCTTTGACTACAAGGGTACCGAAACAAACACAGTTCTCACATCAGATCCTCACAGTTCATAACTTGTCAAGATGTCACAAAATATGCAGCATAATTCTACTTCAACTTCCTCATATGCGACTGCAACCAAATCAACTCCCAGATCAACTTTTCCAAAGAGGGATCAAGCCATAGTACTGCATGCCGATGAAAATCTAAAATCCTTTGATTACGTCAAGGCAGTAGGTGACGCTATTGGTCCCAAACAAATCCTATTCGCATCCAGAATATCTAATAACAGAATTTGTATATATTTAACTAATTCAGAACTCGTCGACAAACTTCTAAAATCCCATCCGACTTTGACAGTAGGAAACTCTGTGATGAATGTTCGCAGGCTAGTCTCTCCCACAAAAAGAATAATAATATCCAATATATCTCCATGTATACCACACGACCTTGCAGAAAATGCTATAAAAGAACTTGGGCTCCAACTGGCCTCCCCCGTCTCATTTTTAAGAGCAGGTATCCCCGGCGATGAATATTCGCACATCATGAGCTTTAGAAGGCAAGTATATGTTTTTACCTCTGATGACAATTTCAATCAGCAAACTTCATTAGTTATCCCACTCGAAGGTAATGAAAATAGAATATTTTTGTCCACAGACAAAATGGAATGCTACATATGCAAGAAGTCAGGGCATATTGCCTCAAATTGTCCCAATCCTCCACCTAATTATATAACATCCCAGCCTCAGCCGTTAATATCAACCCAGATAATAGATCCCTTACCACCACAGTCTTCTATACAACCCGCAACATCACCACATATGTCTGCTACAGAACCAAACAATTCCATAATGACTAAAACGCCCACACATAAACGTGGCCACTCTGAAATCGAGAGTACAAGTGAGCAGACTGATATTCCCGATAACATCTCGGTCGCAAATCCGTCCGAGGACAACATCATGCCTCCCCCTAGTAGAGACATTAAGAAACCAAAAAAGAAACCCAGAACAAGTTCACCATCAGAACGTTACCTTTCCGATTTAACAAAAGACGCTATCAAAGAATCCTTTAAGCAAACCTCAGAATCACTTGTTATTCCTCTAGAAAACTTGATAGCCTTTGTCGAAAACACTTTCGGCTGTAGTGACCCCTACGCTGAATCTCTTAAGTTTACAGAAAATGTATCAGGGCTAATTTCTAACATTCAAGCATTATACCCAACTTATCAGGAGAGGTCTATCAAAAACAGGCTAACCCGTCTAACCAAAAAACTGATAAAGGCCTTAGGCACTGATCCAGAAGAATCCGAAAGTACGCCCAGTCCAAATCTTTCCGTCGATTCTAATGAAGATAACTACAATTCTGATAGCTCACAACCATCTCAATCTTCTCAATTCAGCTCCTATTAATACTAACACTTTGCTAAGTCTAATTCAATGGAACTGCGATGGCTTTTACCCCAGACTAGAATATTTACAAAAACTTATATCGGACTGCTCGCCCAAGTTTATCTGTCTTCAAGAAACCAATTTCACCAAAGATCACAACCCCTACCTAAAAAATTACACTAGCTACAACTTCCTAAGACCCACACACCTACGAGCAAGTGGCGGTTCATCTATTTTTGTTTCCAACGATATCTTCCATCAAGAGTTTGACTTACACACAAGCCTAGAAGCGATTGCGATAACCGCATGGTGTCCCAACAAGATAGTTATTTGTTCTATATACATTCCTCCAAACTACAACTTATTTAGCTCAGAACTAAGCGACCTCATAAAACAACTGCCAAACCCTTTCGTCTTAGTTGGGGACTTTAACGCTCACAGCACAACATGGGGTTCCCAGCGCACCTTTCGGAGAGGTAAACATATCGAAGACATCATAAGCAACTCTAACATTAACCTCTTGAATACAGGGAGCCCCACATATTTCCACATCCAGTCTGGAACCTCTTCTTGCATAGATCTAAGTTTTTGCGATCCTGGAACCGCTCCCCTGCTTCAGTGGCAAACACTAGATAGCTTATATGATAGCAATCACTACCCCATTTTAATCTCAAGTCACATACCCGAAAATGCGGAAGTCATAAATAAATGGAAAATTGCCCAGGCAAATTGGAGGTTATTCAGTGACACTCTAGAAAACCTTTCAAACCAAATTATTTTTAAGGAAAACATCGACGCTGCCGTAGAGCAATTTACAAATTGCATTATAACTGCGGCCAACCAATGTATAGGTAAATGCACCATAAATCCCTCAAGAAAGGCCGTCCCATGGTGGAACGACTCCTGTAAACTCGCAATAAAAGAATACAAAAAGGCCCTTAATAGATATCGCAAAACTCGTAGCATCGAAGATCTTATTCATTTTAAGAAAATGCGTGCAAAATCCAAACGAATTCTGAAGGAAAGCAAAAAAGAATCCTGGAAAAAATTCGTTAACAGCATAACTTCAGATACCCCTCCCGCTCAAGTGTGGACAAAAATTAAACAAATGAGAGGTTTAAAAACATATCGTAAAATATCCGCAATAACAGATGGAGATAATATCATTACAAATGATAACCAAATAACCGAAACGCTAGCCAAATACTTTCAAAACAAAACTAAGTCTGAACTCTCCATTTCGTACCCCACAAACCACTCACCACCTAACCCTATCCAAACCAATCCAATAAACCTCGCCTTCACAGAAGTAGAGTTAAAGTTGGCAATCTCATCAATAAAAAACTCATCTGCAGGTCCTGATGACATCCCGTCTATCTTTCTCAAACATCTACAGGCAGGAACCCTCCTAAAGCTACTTGCGCTCTACAATAAGATATGGTTCAGCCAAAGCTTTCCGAGTCTTTGGCGATAGTCGCTTATCATACCGATCAAGAAAAATGACTCATCTTCTAACTTTCCCAGTGCCTACAGGCCAATCTCACTAACTTGCACAATGTGCAAACTACTACAAAAGATGATAAATAAACGTTTGCTTTGGTTTCTTGAAGAAAATAATCTTATAGATGCAGCACAGTCGGGATTCAGACCCAATCGAAGTACGATGGATAACCTGGTACTTCTCCATACAGAAATAACCCAAGCTATATCAAATAAGAATGAAGTCATCACAGTTGCCTTAGACTTAGAAAGCGCTTTTGACACAATAAACAGAGCTGTTATTATTAGAAAACTTGAGCAACTTAATTTAACGGGTAATATTATCACCTTTATAAACAATTTCCTACAAGAGAGATCATTCAAAGTAGTTACAAATGGGAAAACATCTACATCACATATCTCACAAAATGGAGTACCCCAAGGCTCAGTTCTCAGCCCCACACTATTCCTTCTTAGCATCAACGATATAAACTCTCTTGTTCTTCCTCCAATAAAATACTCAATATACGCAGATGACCTTGTTCTGTATTGCCAAGGTAAAGTTACAAGGAGCACATGCTCTTTACTCCAAAACTCTCTTAACAATCTTCATAACTGGTCCACTAAAATTGGAGTCAAATTTTCATCTGGAAAATCTAAAGTCATAAACTTCTCTAGAAGACATCACACTCACCCTCCTCTACTTCATCTAAATGGCTGTCCTCTTCAAGTTGTTGATAAACACAAATTCTTAGGAGTAATATTCGATAAAAGACTCACATGGAGAGATCAGATACAGAATACAAAAACAAACTGCCTAAATAGAATCAACATCTTAAAAACTCTAGCTCATCATCAATGGGGGGCAGAAGAGAAAGTCCTCTTAAGAATTTACAGAACATTGATCCGCTCTAGGTTGGATTACGGAAGCATTCTTTACATATCTGCTTCCGATACTCACCTTAAAAGTCTGAATACAATTCACAACACTTCTTTACGCATTAGCCTTGGCGCCTTTAAATCAAGTCCTTCTGAAAGTCTTTATATCGAATCCTCAGAACCTCCACTTTTTATAAGACGGCAACGTTTACTTCTATCTTACTTCTCTAGAATTTCTGCTAATCCAAAAAACCCAGTAATTAAACTAATTAATACTCCCCACTCTGTCCCAGATAATAGTCACCCTCGAGCACATTCTCTCTCACAAATTTTAAAAAGTTTGCTAAAAGACACAGATCTAAAACTCACAACTCCGTTTACTACGTCCAGAATGCCCCCGTGGACCAAAAAGCTACCTACTGTCCTTACCAGCTTGAACCGATACAAAAAAGAAGAAACGCCCAGAACTCTCTTGGTGCAAGCATTTAAGGAACTTATACAGACACAGCATTATGACAAAATTCTCTACACAGATGCCTCCAAAGAAGAACAGGCCATCGGTTGTGCTGTCAGTACCTCAAATACAACAGTAGCATCATATCGGCTTTCTCCCAGATGTAGTATACACACAGCCGAACTGTATGGAATACTCAAGGCATTAGACTCGCCCATTGCTAATGAGAAATCATTAGCAATTTGCACCGATTCTCTCTCCGCCATTGACTCAATCAGAAATATATACTCCATCCATCCCATTGTACAGTACATCCACAGTATCTGCCAAGAGCAGTCAAAGAATGGTGTTTCAGTAACTATCATCTGGATACCATCCCATGTTGGTATCAATGGAAATGAGAACGCTGATCATGCAGCAAAACTGGCCTGCTCCTTAGAAAATATGGAAAACATACAACTTCACCAAGACCTCCTAAAGGCCAATATCAAGAACAACGTACTAAGCACTTGGAAAACACACTGGAATGTACAAAATACAAAACTACGCACAATTCAACCAACTGTTACCTCCACCACCATGCCACAAATGAGCAGAAAAGACAATATTATCATCAGAAGGCTCAGAATAGGTCACACTCGTCTTACTCATGGATATCTGATGTCGTCTGAAAACCATCCTCGCTGTGAACATTGTAATGAGTCCTTAACAGTCCAGCACATATTACTAGAATGCGTCCACTACAAACCTCAAAGAGACTACTACAACTTTCCAAATAATTTAAGTGATCTACTTGGTTCTACAAACATGTACAGTGCCATAATTCGTTTCCTAAAAGACTGTCACCTTTACTACTTAGTGTAACTATATTAAGATGTTGTTAATGTATCTTAACTTGTACATAACAGATTGTATATGTATGTAAACATAAGTATATTGTAATAAACTTGTACCAGTGTCAATGGCCCATAGTTGCCGAGACACTAATTTAAAATAAAAAAAAAAAAAAAAAAAAAAATAATTACCAAACTTAGGTACAAACTATTTTAAATGCTTATATACTAAACCACCACCTCTTATATACAGTTAACTATAGCTATATTTACAGTAAAATCCCTGAATATAATTATAAAACAATTTACCCCTGATATTCCCCTTAAAATTTCAAATTGTGACAAAGATTATATCCAATAATAATGTATAAATAATAAATATAAATATATACTACTCACTAATAGTTAGTTTTCGTTCAAAAATTGTTTAGGTTTTTAAGTAAAAATTCTCCGGGATATGTGTGCACACAATAACCTAACAAAGAGAAATTCAAGGGAAAGTTATAACCTCATCCCTTGGTAGACAATAAATAATTAAATTAAGTTACAAAGATTAATGTTTTTTTTTTAAATTGAAGATATTTATTATTAAGGATAGTTTTTTGTTATTAAAAATAGAACCAAAAGTTAAAACCTTGAAGAGGACATAAAAAAAATTATTTAAAGTAATTGAATGATAAACAAAGATAAGTCAGTTCTTCCTGCCAGTTTCCTTAGGTTTCCCTCGAAGATGATCCGGTGGAGAACTGGACTCAGGTGGTAACAAGATACCAAACCTGTATTCCCTGGATCAGGTACTATTGGAAAAATATTTCAATTTAAAATTCTTCTTAATTTCCCATAAAAAAAACCAACTTGAAACTTCTTCCCCTTGTCCTAAGTAAGGATAACCCCAAAACTAAAAAAAATTCTTCCCCTGACTTGTAATTGGATTCTTGAGTAGGCTAAAAGGAATAGTTGTGTTACTCCATGTTTTTTGTACATACAAAAGTTAAGGAAAAACACAAGGGTTATCAACCTTGGAAGGCGATACAAAAAATGTCAGCAAGTGACCTTAAATTGAAATAAAAACCTTAATGGTTTTCGGTAAATAGTGACCTTCGAATGGTGTGACAATGTTTTATAATGTATGGATATATTAAATAGATAATTTTAACGGAAAACATGATCTTTATATATTATAGAATAGGAAAAAAAGAAATATTAGCCGGTTTAAATGGTATGAAATTGAAATACATAATTGTTTACTTTAACTCTTGAAAGGAAATAAAAATTTGAGATAGATATATAATCTAATACTTATAATTTATTTAGGTATAAAACTTTTCCTTGATGAAATAAGGTGAAATATAACATGTATAAAATATATGAAATACCTATCAAAGACGAAATTAAAATAGGTCTGAATTTTACTAACAATGGCGGATGATATGAAGGATTTTTCCTTATAATTTATTTGTAATGTTATCTTACCGGCTAGGGTGATCCAACTGAAAATATCCTCGTACAAAACAACAAAATAACTCAAATGGTTTCTTCTAAAATAAACAGCTCTTCACATAAAAATAAACTTAAACTAAATTCGGGAAAAAAAATGGCATTTCCCCAGCCGCACTACTCTGGTCGAATCGATCCTCTTTCGATCGACTCCAGTTAACAAGTGACCACGTTGAGATTTTACACGTCGCAGAATAAATGTACTTTCAGAATCCTACCACTGAGGGCGCAGTTTAATGCCAACCTCAGAAAATAAAATTTACTGGGAGTTATTTAAATATTTAGTTTAAGAATATTTCAATATGAATTTAATTTAGAATTTAATTAAAAGATTCCAGTCACAAAAAGACGGTAAACGATTATTTAAGTAACGGACTCGTTACAAGTGGTCTTCCTTCTCGGTGCTTTGGAGCATCCACGGTAGTTAGCCGTATGCGCTTGTTCGCAGTTAGCGCATTTGGGGTCCGTTTCTTTGCTTTTTTGGCAGTCGTTGCTCAAGTGGTTTTCTCCGCACTTGACACATCTACAGCTGCAATGACAAGCCTTTGAGCTGTCATAATAGCCCTGGCAGTTGTAGCACTGCAGGGTGTCTTTTGTGATTTTGAATTCATCCTCCACATAGATTCGCATGTAGCATATATCAGTAATTCTTTTGATCTGTGCAACGTCCTCCTCTTTGAGGGTGACGATAAAGTGCGGCAGTACTTTCTTGTCGGCTTTTTTAGAGATCATATTGATTACCCTTGTTACTTCTATTCCTTTGTTGTTTAATTCTTCTTTGATTGCTACCGTGCTAGTGGTAGCAGATAGCCCTTTTATAATTACTCTTTTCAATTTATCGCTATCTATGGGATATGCGATGAATTCTACTTTCGGTGTGTGTTCTTCAAGGATGTGTACCATTCCTAAATAATCCTCTCTGGTTTTTGTATTTATTACTATTGATCTGCCTGATCGTGCAAATTTATTTACTGATATTATACCTTGATTAGCTGCTCTCTGCAGGATTTTTTGATGTTCTCATACAGTTTTGAGGATTATCGCCGGTGGTTTTGGCTTTTTAACTGTTGTCTCCTCGCTTATTTGCGGTGAGTTTTTTATTTCGGAGTTTTCTTTATCAACTTGGCTATTTTCGCTAAATTTATTTTGGGCTATTTTCTTTTTCTGACTCCTTTCTTGAGTCTCTTTCGCAGCCTTGCTGAGTTCATTGTCTTTTCGCTGATTTATTATCTGCGTCTGTTTTTCGGCGACACTTATTTTAGTTTTTACACTACTGTCTGATTTCTCAGTAGTGATGCCTGTCTTTTTTCCCTTTTTACTTTGAACTTTCGTCCAACCTGCAGGTTCGGTGATTACCTCGCTTGTTTCTGGCTCTTTGGGCTTGTCATTGCTTCCTGATGGCCTTGCGGGAGGGGGCTGTTGTATTATGTGGAGGGGCTCCATACTCTTCTTCCATAGTTCGGTGTCCATTTTTTCTTCTTCCTGTTGTTTGGTGGCTGCCAGTGACATAAAGTGACTGACTAACTTCTGTATCTCTCTGTCCTTTTCCTTGTTTTCTTTTCTCAACTCAGTCATCTGAGCGAGTAAGTCTTGGATCTGTTTGTTGGCATTCTTCTCGCGGATTCGGCTTTCTTCTTTTAGAGATTTTATTTGTTCAGTTAGCACATTGAGCGACTTTAGAAGCTCATTGGCTTTCTCTTTTTCAGCCATCTCTTTGGCTTTCTTGTTAACTTCCTCTTCGTCTGAGGAGTCTCCTGTGGGACGTTGTCGTTTCTTTTTCTTTCCGGATTCTTGCTCCACTTCCTCGGTGGAGATGGTGTCCATGACTGGGGGTGTTTCTTGGATTGGGGGCGTGGTCTCGGCATCCATGACTGCCCTCTCCATAGTGATCGAGATTGCGTCGTCTGTGTCGACTTCGCTTTTTTCTTCTTCCGATTCTGGAGTGTATGAATCGTCCTCCGATGCTGGGATCTCTTCTATCGCGGGAGGATTTAAAGTTTTTTTTATAAAATTATTGTATAGCTCGACCGAGCTGGCAACTGGATGATTTGAATAAATCATTTTCTTCTTTTTTTGTGATGTCACTTGCGTGACAACACTTTCTGGGGGGGGGGGGGGGGAATATCACTCATGATGCCGTAAGGCAGTGAACAAAAGGTTCATACGATATAGAAAAATTCGACTTAGTAGACTCTGTTTTTTGCCGCCGGAACCTGTGCGGTAGTTCTCTCCCTGTGTTCACAGGGAGGAATCCTCTTCCAGTTTCTCTCACCTCAGGAGCAGGGGCCGTTGCTGTCCGACTTTGTAAAAATCAAAGCCTTACAGTGTCATCCCTGATGACACACTGAGGTGAACCCGTAATCTTCGCAAACGCAAAGCTATTAAAGCCTCCGCGAGGAGCCTATAAAGACAGCTCCACGACGGTTCAACTAAAAATAGCCTCGCATCCGCTTTAAATGTAGAACAAGTGCCTGTGCCACGCACGGTGTCTTACGAACCGGGAGCTGATAAGCTCCGTTGACTACAGGTCAGTTGCCCCCACCTAAGCACGCTTCTCTCTTCGCTCACGTCTGCACTGTTCGACCGCTCAAGTCGAACTATCTAGTCGAAAATTTTCATAAACGAGTACCAGATTTATAAAGCTATGCATGTGTCTGACAAAAATTCTATAATTAAATTATATATTGTTACAGAAACTATGGCTAACAAGGACTGTATATTATATGGAGCGTATGTATTGCATTTAGTTAATTTTATATACAGGGAGTTTGAATGCTGAATAAATTTAGGACATTCAAAGAAGATGTGATCGAGGTCACCTAGCTTACCGCAATGTTTGCAACTATCATCATCGATGACTTTAATTTTAAATAAATGGCATGAGTAGCATGCATGTCCAAAGCGTATTCGATTTATAGTAGTAATATATTTACGAGGAGCTTTGAAATTCTGAAACCAGGTTGTTTGAGGTATAGTTGGTTGTAAAGAGGTATACCTTTTATGGTTTGTAGAACAGTAATGTTTCCATTGCTCTTTCCATCTAAGTTGCTGATTTTTTTTTAAAATCGTAGTCACATCTGATGTATTAAGCATATATTTCAACGTAGAGCCAGTTGTTACACTCATTTTAGCCAAATGATCTACATATTCATTATGTTTGAGACCAATATGTGCTTTGACCCAAATAAATTTAATGTTAATTCCAGTCGATGATAAATGATACAATCGATCTTTTATTTCAAATATGTAGGGGTTGCTAAATGGTGAGGGCAATTCAATATTTTTTATGCTCTGCAAAACTGAAAGGCAATCTGGCAGAATTAAAATATGTCTATTTCAGGTGTTTTTAACATATTTTAGAGCTTCAAGTTAGTAAAGCTATTGATTCCGCTGAAAAGATTGAAAATTCATATGGTAGTTTATACTTGAATTCTACGTTTGTAGCAGGTAAAAAGTATGCGCATCCAGTCCCTTCTGTTGTTTTCGATGCGTCCGTGTATATTACTGTGGCTTATCTATAATCCTGCAGTAGAGATCTTAGAAGATTGCTACTCATATTGGTGTTCTCACTATAAGTGAGTATTATAACCTGAGTTCTGTGGAATAAAGAAAAGTAGTCTAAGCTTCTCTCAACCGTGTCCAATTTCTTGAAAAAAATAGGATTATTCTGTAATGCCATGCATAAAGGCTGAGAAGGTTTTTTCTCGCAATATTTGTTTGTAAGATCTGACTCGTTAAGTTGACGGACGCTTGAAAATAACTGGGAGCTAGTTAATAGAATTTTAAGAAGGCATTTTTCACTTAAAAAGTTTCTTCTATTTTCCAGGGGTAGCTAAGCGGCTTCAACATACAAGGGTTGTATAGGGGTTGATCTCATAGCACCCAAACATACCCTCATAATAGAATTTTGAAACGTGTCGATTTTTCTTAAAAGGTTCTTGGAGGCGGAACCATAAAGAGTAGCACCGTAATCTAGAATAGATCGTATATAAGCGCGATAAAATAACAAGGATGTTTCTACATCTCAACCCCACCACGTTTTAGTTGTCATTCTGAGGAAATTGCTGCCTTTGTTACATCTATCAAGCATGTACTTTATGTGTTGTCTCCAAGTTAACTTCTTATCCAAAATAAGGCCTAGATATTTGACATGATTTTGAAGCTTAAAACATTGATCGTTCAGAATGATATTTTCATTTGTAGGAATGTTATGTCTTGTGAAGATAGATACTACTGATTTTTCTATAGATAAATTTGCTAAGGCTTTGTATACAGGTTTCATATTTTTTGTTTTCTGTTTAGCTGCAGAAATGTATACAGAAGAAAATGGAAAAAACGGAAGAAGAAAAAGGTGTCTAAAAATGAAAATGGAGTTACTTATGGACTTCTTCCAACACCTGCAAGAAAAACCACAAGAATGTTTTATGTTGAGTTTTGATTGTCAGAAGAATCTTGTTTTGCCAAAAGTAACTTCAAATCAAAGTGCGTACTATTCACGACAGTTTTACTGTTATAACCTTTCATTATATTGTTCTGAAGCTATCTTCTTGTGGCATGTTAAAGTAATTACTATTTAAATGAGAATAAGCCACAATTAAAGGTTAAAGTACGTTTATTGACGTTTCAATTTTCACTTCGGAAATCGTTCTCAACATACAATTTATTTATAATTTACTCATATTTGTATTTTGAGAACGATTTCCGAAGTGGAAATTGAAATGTCAATAAACGTACTTTAACCTTTAATTGTGGCTTATTCCCATTTAAATAGTAATAACCTTTCAGTAGTTAAAGGATTATCAAATGAATCCCTGAATCCCAGTACTGTCTCAATGTATACCTCGAAGGGGGCAAAAAAATTATGCAACAGGGTTTCTTCCATTGTATTTAATGCGTTGAGATCAGCTAATCTCTCAGGATATGACTCCATTCGTTTGGTGGCTAATGGTTGCGCTGGACAAAATAAGAATATAAATATTTTAACTATGTGCTGCAAGTTTCTGGATAGCTGTGCTCCAAGAAGCATACGAAAAATTGAAATAGTTTTTCCTATAATAGGGCACTCATTCCTTCCTGGCGACAGAGTATTTGAGATGATAGAGAAAACATTAAAAAAAAATCAACAAAATTGTGAAAAAGAAGAATATCATGAAATTTTTAAGAAATATTGTACGATTAAGTTGATTGGAAGGGATTAAGTACCGTTGGTACCGAAGATGCTGCAGAGTAACAAGAATGGATAGGAGAAGTAATGACGAAATAAAGCAAAGAACATCAATAGAAACAGACATACAGACAGACATATACAGAACAAAAAAGACTAAAGTGGTATGGACATGTAAGAAGAACTATCAACAGCAGATGGATAAAGAGAATAACCGAATGGAGCCCCATAAGAAGGAGAAAAAGAGGACGACCCCGAGAATCCTAGAGGAACGAAGTAGACGACGTCATGAGTAAGAGAGGCCTAAACTATGGAGAATGGGACTACAGAGAGAGATGGAAACGGTTGAGCGAGAGAAGGTAGTGAATACTGTCGAATCAGTGAATATATATATGATTTTGGGAATTGCACTCAGAATCTTAATTATGTTGTTAGTTAAGCAATTTACGTAAGGTAAGTTTTTGTAAATAACGGAATCTGTTGGTCTGTTATCACATTACCTGTCATATAAGTCTGAGTTGTAGATAAGTTGCTTGAGAATTTTACTAGGAGAGTCGTTATTCCAAAATATGTTGTATAATGGCTGTATAAAGCTTAGCCAATTGAACCTTGCTAATATACAATTAGAGTACGAACAGGTATTATGTTCGTAGCTAAACTTAATTTAGACTTTACTGCTTTTCCAGGGCTGGTTCACTAATTATGATAAATAACTACAACGTTGATATACTACAAAATTCTATTACACACAGTACAGTAGCATTAAACAAAATTCCTTATCTACGGAGGCTGGTATACAATTTTTAGAGCGTCATTGCGTAAAACGAAGATAAAACCCCATACGGTACGCACTCGACCCCTGTTAGTTGGTGACTGACAAAAAATGTGTTCTCCTCGAGACGTAACGGGGGAAGTATCTGCGTTTTTAACAGGTCAAAAAGAGATATAGACATAGCAGATAACATACGGGGGGCAGTTGAAAAACAATGTACATTTCATTAAAATAATTTTAACTGTTGTAAGTTACAACATCCTGCCCACACGTTGAAGGGTTCCCTTCAAAATTAAGAGGATTTAACAAAATTACAGAAAGAAAAATAATATATACATAATAATATAAACTAAGAAAGAGGGTTGTTCCATCATAAGTTCGAAAAGTAAGACGACACTACAAACACTAACCGCACTCGCGAACAAACACTATCTTAAAAACTATTCTTATACTAATTAACATTAACGTTTATAATCTGGTAAGGGACATAGTTTTGCAATTGAGCGAGTAAAGATTCCATCCTTAGTTTGTACCTTGACAACTCTAACTCTCTTATTGCTTCCTGGAAAAACTTCAATCACTCTTGCCAGGGGCCACTTCAAAGGAGGATTATTCTCATCCTTTAAGAGAACCAAATCGTTCAATTGCAAATTTTCCTTAGTTGAGGTCCATTTGGGCCTATTCTGTAGTCTATTTAAATAGTCAACAGTCCAGCGTTTCCAAAACAACTGTTGAATTTTTGTACTCCTTTGCCAAATTGACAATCTATTTTCGGATATATCAGAAACATCCCTTTCAGGAAAAGAAGTGAGAGGCTTACCGATTAAAAAGTGTCCTGGAGTTAAACAAGAGAGATCTGAAGGATCGTTAGATAAAGAACATAGAGGACGTGAGTTCAGAACAGCTTCAATTTGAGCGAGTACGGTACTGAACTCTTCAAATGTCAGTTGAGAATTTCCTATCAGTCTAAAAATATGATATTTTGTGCTTTTAATGGCGGCTTCCCATAATCCGCCATGATGAGGAGAGCGAGGGGGGATAAATTTCCAACTTATTTCAGAAGCAGCAAGAAAATTTTGGATTGAGTTAGACGTTTCCTTATTTTTTAAAAATGTGGAGAACTCCTTGAGTTGGTTCTTAGCACCAAAGAAGTTTGAAGCATTATCACTGTAAATTATTTTTGGATTGCCACGCCTACTAATGAAACGTTTGAGTGTGAGTATGAAGGCCTCTGTGGAGAGTCCTGACACAAGTTCTATATGGACCGCACGGGTAACCATACATACGAATATGGCAATATAACATTTTGTTACTGGAGCCTTACGAAGTCTTGAACTCTTTATAAAAAAAGGTCCACCAAAGTCTGTACCTACATTGGTAAATGGGTGTGAGACAACTAGGCGTTCTTTGGGTAAGTCTGCCATTAGTTGAGAGGCAGGTTGAGCCCTAAATCGAAAGCAAGTAATACAAGAGTGGATAATTTTCTTTATTGTTCTTAATCCATTTAAGGGCCAATACTTGAGACGAAAATTGGAAAGGGTGGTCTGGGCACCTGAATGACATAATCTAATATGTTCTCTTTTCAACATAAGTTGGACGATGTGATGTTTGGAGGGCAACAGAAGTGGATATTTCTGATCAAAGGGAACGTGAGCATGCTTGAGTCTACCACCAACTCTTAACATCTCCTTATCATCAAGAAAAACATTTAGTGAAAGAAGAGATTTGTTGGAAAGAGTTTTTCCCGACTTGAGCTCTGAAATTTCTTGAGAAAAGTAAACAAGTTGCAAAAATGTAATTATTTTTTGCTCAGAGGAATGCAACTCTGATACTGAAAGGGGGCCGTACCTTGTGACAGAAGAGATAGTAGCATTGTGTATGAATCTAAAACAATAAGCCAGGGTTCTTTGAAAGGTTGAGAAGTTTGAAAACTTATTTGACATGGAACAACAAAAATTTTCTATAGGGTATTGTTGAGTTTGCATATGAGATAATCTTCTTTCCTCGGGTGGATTAGAACATGTCATCCCCTTGTCACAACTATCTAGAGTTAGATCATATTTACCAAGCCATTGTGGTCCATGCCACCATAAATGAGAATTTACAAGTTCGGATGGTATGAGTCCACGAGAGAGAATATCTGCTGGATTTTCCTTTGATTTGACATATCGCCAATGAAAACCAGAGGATATTTCTTGAATTTGTGCTACACGGTTTGCTACAAATTGTGACCATCGAGAAGGATGGGATTTAAGCCATGCCAGCACAATTTCTGAATCGGACCATAAGTTAATAGAGTTGATGTGCATACTAGTTGAGTTTAGGGTAGTAATTAAACGTTGAGTGAGCTTGGAGCATAAAACTGCGCCCATAAGTTCCAATCGTGGAAGAGTTAGGGTTTTGAGAGGAGCTACACGACTTTTGGAAGCTACAAGAGTACAACTAACCTTTTTAGATTGATCCATAACTCGTATATATACACATGTAGCATAGGCTCTTATACTAGCATCCGAGAAAGCGTGAATTTCAATTTTTATAATTTTATCTGGATCAGTTCTGAATAGTGGTCTAGGAATATTAATATTTTTGAGGAACGGGATATTAGAAACAAATACAATCCATTCTGATTGTAACTCAGAAGTAAGAGCATCATCCCAATTTACCTTTGACAACCAAATCTTTTGCATTATTATCTTTGCGATAATAGTAACAGGAGCTATGAGACCCTGAGGATCAAATATTTGCGCTATTGTGGAGAGTACTTCACGTTTTGTGAAAGAAGTTTTAACCATAATTTTAGGTATAGAAATTGAGAAACTGTCTGTTTGGGCATCCCAACGTAAACCTAAGACCTTGTTGGATGCAATCTTTTCTGGAGAAATTGTATAACTAGCAATTTGAGATTTGTTAGTGATATTTGTTAAAAATTCCTTAGAGTTAGAGCACCATTTGTGTAGTGAGATACATGCCTTTTTAAGAAGTTCAGATATTTCATTATGAGCCTTAAAGAGACCATCCAGAGTTTCGGAGCCAAAGAGAATGTCATCTACATAACATGAATTTAACAAAGCATCACTAGCGAGAGGATATGAATTCTTGTGAACATGGGCTAATTCCATTAAGCAACGGGTACTTAGAAAGGGGGCCGATTTCGTTCCATAAGTTACTGTTTGTAATTCTAAACATTGCAATTCCTCTTGCGGTGAATCACGCCATAAAATATTTAGTAGAAAAGTTTGATCGGGATTAATTTTAATTTGCCTGAACATTTTTTGAATGTCAGCTGTAAGGGCAAATTTATAAGTCCTAAAACGAATAAGAATATCAAATAATTCTGGCTGTGTCCTGTAACCCTTTAACATTAAATCATTTAATGATACCTGTGTAGTAGTTTTCATTGACCCATCAAAAACTACTCGTAACTTAGTGGTTAAACTATCTTCCTTAAGTACACAATGATGAGGAAGAAAATATTTTTTACCTGAGTCTGAATTTAAAAGAGAGAGAGGAACTACCCTTGCATGAGAAAGAGATATATATTCACTTATGAAATTTTTGTATTGCGTGTAGAGTTCATTGTTCTTGACGAGTTTGTTTTCTAAGGATAAAAATCTTTTCTTTGCCATATAAAAGGAATCCCCTAATTGTGTAGGTGCATCCTTAGAAATTAAAGGAATGTCCACTTGAAATCTACCGTCCGGAAGAATTTGAGTTGTATTTTTAAATATTTGCTCTGCTAGATTTTCTTGAGGAGTTAAAATGGTTTTATCTGGAATCTCTTCAATTTCCCAGAATTTTTGAAGTTTATTATCAATAGAGTCATCTGACAAGGATTGGGTAAAGAGAGAAACGTGCTGCGAGTTAGAGGTTGAGAGGATTTGCGACTTATCATGCAAAGTACATAAATTTAGATTATTTTTAGAGTGAGGGCGAACTGGAACCTGTCCAAACATAACATAACCGAAATGTGTATTTTGTAGTGTGGGAAGACCATCTCCAAGTTGTATAAGATCATTTAATAAGAGTTTTCCATAAACATCTGAACCTAACAACATGTCAATTTTTCCGGGAACTGAGTATGATGGATCAGCCAATTGTACCCACTCCGGAAGCTTGATTTTAGTTCTATCAATCGGCACTTGAGGGAGTCTGCATGTTATATTCTTGAGAACAGCACACGAGGTCATGAACCCCTTTTTACAGTCATAAAGAGAGAAGATTTTTAAATCTACCATTTTATTAGACACTGAACAATTTTGGGAGAGCGTTGAAATTTCTAATGTTCTAGTATAAGGAGAGAGTTTAAGTTTATTAACAAGCTCTTGTGTAATAAACGAGGTCTGACTAGCGTTGTCTAGTAGACAACGGGCTCTTATGGGTTGATGTTCTTTTGTATATAATGTGACTAAAGCTGTTGCTAAGAGAACTTCATTTTTTATAGAGAGGGCAGTAAACGTTTGGGTTGTATCTGACATACAAGAGGTTTGAGGCTGTAAACTATGAGCACTCCTTTGTGATACACTAGGCATGTGATTATCACTACTTGTACCTTGAGAAGGTTGAGAGTTTTGAGCATGAGAATTAGATGAAGGAACTTGAGAACGAGAGATGCTTGAAACCATAGAAGTGTTGGCACTGTGCAAGAGAGAGTGATGCTTCTTATTGCATATATTACATGTTCTTTGAGAAGTACAGTTTGCTACAAAATGTTTACTTCCAAGACAATTCTTACACAAATGCTTTAACTTAACGAAATTATTCCTATCTGAAAGAGAACTGGCTTTAAATTTTTCACATTGATAAATGTTGTGCATCGAATGATTACAAAAACTACAATTCAATTTATTAGAATTAACCTTGTTATCTGAGCTTGAAAAATGTGTCACCTTTTGTGAATATTTAAAACCTTTCTGTTGGGTTTCAGAACAGTTAAGTTTTTCTAAAATATTGCATCTATTTTCTAAAAACTCAAAGAATTGTTTTAGCGTAGGTAAACTTTTTGTACCTACCTCGTATTCAAAAGCCTTATGTGTGTTATAGTCTAGTTTTTCTAAAAATATCTCAATTAAAATGAGATCCCAATATTGAGTTGGAACCTCCAGATTATTTAGAGCCATAATGTTTTGTTTTGCTTGAGTAATAAAGTTTCTCAGAGTTTGTGAGGTACATTTTGCTAGAGATGAAACCTTTAATAACCTTTTTATGAGTAATGATACAATTCGAGGTTTATTATCATACCTTTCCTTAAGCGTGTCCAAAGCAATTTGAAAATTGTCATTTACCACTTCAATATTTTTGATTAATTCTAATGGTTCACGCCTCAGAAAAGATTTGAGATAAATAAATCTCTGCAAATCATTTAACTGTGAGTTATCAATCACTAAAGTACAGAATAGTTGAAAAAACGAATTCCAATCCTCAAAATTACCTTCAAAGGTTTGCATAGAGATTTCGGGCAATTTAACTGTGCCTTTTGAGATATGTTCTATTGGAGTATTTTTACTATAATCTAAAATGTTATTACTTAAAGCTTTTATCTGTATTTTAATATTTACTAGAGTATTCGTATATTTTTCTTCGAATTCAATTGACTCCTGTGAATCTAATTCAGAGTCATCGAGACCTTCAATTTGTTGTTGAATTTTTTCATATTCAGAGAAATGTAACGCTAATTGACTTTGTTTTTCAAGTAACAAATCAATAGTTTCACAATCTTTATTTATACTAAACCAATTAGAAATTCTAGTAAGTCTAGCCTTTAGAGATTTACGAGATTTTTTCAACTCCTCCATACTAAGAGAATAATTAAGTGCAAACTTATTTAAACAAATTCAAACTAATCAAAATACAGATTATGATTCAAGCAAATCATCCAAATATAATCAAGTAGTTGATACCGTGATTTTATTACTCAATTAAATGTCAATAATTATCAATAGATCAGAACGAACTCACCAGTTGTCATGAACCAAAATTTCCGTTTGCGCAGGCGACTCCTACTGTTACGTCACTACCACAGACTGGAACTTTTGCATGAGTGAGACAGCGTTATCTTCGTCTAACCGAGACACCAAATATCTTGCAGAAGAGTGAGCGAACAATACCACTTTCTATGGAGAGAGCGAGTGAGAGAGAACTAGCTATGTGTAAAACTTTATGTATTTACCAGCCGGCACTAATTACACCGGAATTTTCCACTTTAAGACCACGTTTATCTTACTTTTTTCTTCACTGATGTAACCAAACATTATAATATATCCGTGCTCGAGTAGGACCAAATTGTATAAAGCTTAGCCAATTGAACCTTGCTAATATACAATTAGAGTACGAACAGGTATTATGTTCGTAGCTAAACTTAATTTAGACTTTACTGCTTTTCCAGGGCTGGTTCACTAATTATGATAAATAACTACAACGTTGATATACTACAAAATTCTATTACACACAGTACAGTAGCATTAAACAAAATTCCTTATCTACGGAGGCTGGTATACAATTTTTAGAGCGTCATTGCGTAAAACGAAGATAAAACCCCATACGGTACGCACTCGACCCCTGTTAGTTGGTGACTGACAAAAAATGTGTTCTCCTCGAGACGTAACGGGGGAAGTATCTGCGTTTTTAACAGGTCAAAAAGAGATATAGACATAGCAGATAACATACGGGGGGCAGTTGAAAAACAATGTACATTTCATTAAAATAATTTTAACTGTTGTAAGTTACAACAATGGCTTTAAATTCTTTTGTAAGAACATTTCATTCTTCTTCTTAGAGTGCAGTCTCCCTATGGAGGTTGGCAATCATAATAACTATTTTTATTTTTGAACTTGCTGCTCTAAATAAATCAATCGATCTGCATTCATACCAATAACGTAGAATCTTCAACCATGAGTTCTGCCTTTAGCCAACAGATCTTCTTCCTTGAATCTTTCCCTGTATTATGAGTCTCAAAATTTCATATTTTGGTCCCGTCATCACGTGGTCTAGGTATTCCAGTTTTCTGGTTTGTATAGTGGTGATTAGTTCTGTTTATTTACCAACCCTCTCCAGTACTTCTTTATTTGAAATTCTATCAGTCCATGATATTTTTAATACTCTGCGATACAACCCCAGTTCGAAAGCCTAGATTCTTTTTAAATTGCATTTTTTTAATGTCCAAGTCTCAGCTCCATATAATAATATTGAAAATATATAACAGCAAATGGTACGTAGTCTGATCTCCAAATTTAGATTTTTGCATCTTTGGAGTGGCTTCATTCGTATAAATGCTGATCTGGCAATCTCTATTCGCCTGTTCATTTCTGCAGTATGATCATTTATTTCATTGATCAAAGTTCCCAAGTACTGATATTTTTCTACTTGTTTTATCACGTTACCATTAATTGTCAATAGGTGATGTATATTTTGTGGTCTTTTTGTAATTAGCATGTACCTCGTTTTATTAGCGTTTATAGTAATTCCCATCTTAGCACTATTCATATTTAAGCTTCCGATAAGATGTTGTAGATCTTCTATATTCGTTGCTATGATCACAGTGTCATCTGCATATCGTAAGTTGTTAATTCATTTTCCGATAACGGTAACTCCCGCTTTGATATTATTGAGCGTGTTTTGAAAAATTTTGGAAAAAAAACACATCCCTGTCTAACTACTTTACAGATCTTCATTTCTTCTGATCTTCTTCTTCATTTCTACAGATCTTTTCTACTTTATCGAAAGCTTTTTCGTAGTCAACAAAGTACAAGTATAGACCAACGTTTACATCCCGACATCGCTGAATCAATATGTTGATGGCAAATAGTCCTTCTTGAGTTCCCATTTTATTTCGGAACCCGAACTGCGTCTCGCTAATATCCTCCTCTAGCCTTTCATATATTCTCTTATGTATTTCTTTCAACAGTACTTTTAAAGTATGACTCATGAGGCTCAGTGTACGATAATCAGAGCTCTTTTGCTGCTTGTTTTTTAGGGATGGTTATAAATGCTAACTTCAGCCACTCTTTTGGTATTATTCCTGTATCGTACACCGTGTTGAATAAATCTGCCAATACTTCCATGTTATATTGTTCCACTAGTTTTAATAGTTCTACTGGTATTTCATCTAATCTAGCTGCCATATTGTCTTTAGAGTTTTTGATAGCATATTTGATTTCATCTATCGTGATCTTCTGTCTCTCTAAAGGTTTTAATTCTTGTATTTTCTGCATTGCACTTCTTTCATATTGGAAAAGTTCTCTAACGTACTCCTCCCGTCGTCTTAATTTCTCTGGTAAATCTATTAGTAGTACTCCTTTTTTGTCTTTTATGTGTCCTTGCTGTCTATTTCGACCCATTCCAGTCACTTCGCTTATTTTTTGTGCTTATTTCTCATATCATATTTTTACAATTTGTATGTTTTGTGTATATGTTATGTTTTTATGTTAACTGCATTTATGTACTTATAGTTTTTACTAAGCATAGATTGTATTTGACGCATTTCAATACTTGTAAAAGTCAGATGAAATAAATAATATTGATTGATTGATTGGGTCTAGTTTTTCTATCTCTTTACATTGTTTCATTAAATAGATTTCCTTAGCTGTTTTGATTTTTTCCTTAATTATTCGTTGTATTTCTTTATACTTCCGTAGATTTTTTCCTTTACATTTCCTTCTTTCTTCCATTTGTAATAGTATTTCTTCTGTCATCCACTGTTTTTTAGCCTCTGACCTATGTTGTATCAAACTTTTTTGAGCTGGTTTCAGTAATGTGTTTTTTATATTACACCACTTTTTATTTACATCCATAATTTGTTTGTTGTCAGTTACTTAGTGTTTTTTGCATATTAACATTCACGTTATTTTTTAATTCGTTTTTTATTTCTTTATTTTTCAGCATTCTTACATTAGTTTTTGGTTGTTGTTTTCTAAGTTCAGTTCTTTTTAATTTTATTTTCACGTCAGCAACTAACGGATTGTGGTCTGAGTTATTATCTACTCCAGGATAAATTTTAACTGAGGTTATAGAGTTTTTATATCTGCTATTTACAAGTATAAAGTCTATCTGGTTTCTGACAATGTGTTTTTTTGTATGTGAAGAAGACGTCCATCGCAACAACAGTCTTATATTTTCGGCTTTTCGAGTGCCGAGAGAAATAATTTACAAATCTTCCAGTCATCACTTACCCCTATTTAATAATAATAACTCAATTCTTTTCTGGCTATAGGTATTAAAGAAAGCTGATTAATGACACTAGTTCATATAAAATCTGGGCAGTCATAAAAATATAGATGTTGCCTTTTTATTGATTCTCAAAACGAAGATGTAGTTATTAAATTTATGAAACAAAGTAAGAAAAATCAAAATGTCGCTATTTATTTTTGCAAACAATGACCCTGTTTAATGATATATCCTTCTTGTTTTTCTGTGCTCAAATTATTAGTTTAAAATTTATTATTTTATTTTGCCCTTTTTAGATGAATCTGCAAATATATATTAACACTTTCAGTCCCACAGGTACTTAAAAGTACCAGTAACCGGAATCATTCTTATATCCCAGATATTGTTATCATGAAGATAATACTTTTTTAATCAAAAGAAGATCCTATAAACATTTTTTAATAAATTTTAAACAATTTAATTTCCATAATTGATGTGTTGTTACTAAAACAATATGATACTAAAAAGTACCCCTTGTATAAATTCAAAATGAAAGAAAAAATTAAAGCATATTATAATAACTATATATTTCAATTATTTATCTAATATTATATGAAACAGTTCTTATTTTGGTTAATACATAAAAAAACTTTACATAAAGAGCAAATTGACATCGGTTTAGATTGTATTTTGTTCATACTACAAACTTCACATCTTCCCCTTCGATCATCAAATTTTGGCCAGTGATTTCTTCTATTGGACAATGTTATTTCCGAAGAAACGATAAAATTATGTCGCCGTTTTTTTTCTCTTGCAGTCTTGGTTGTTTTGTGGGGGAAAGCAAAACAGAGGCTACTAGTAAGGTCTCTACGAAAATCCAAAAGATTTTTTAGAGGTGGCTCTAATACTTTTCTAGCTATAATAAAACTATTTACTAAGTTTATTTCTAGGAATGCACAAAAAAGTCGATGCCACCATATTTATTAGATCTTCTGTACAAACCGTAACATTGCCTTAATTGGTCGTGATGGTCTACACTGCCCATAGATTCGTTTTAATATTTTATTACTTGGAGTACTGGGATGTTGATATTTTGCCATTACGTGCAAAAATCTTAAAATGGTCTAAAACCTATTCCTTGGCATAGTTTCTGCAACAAGTGAAACAGATAGATCTTCTTGAGGTGACCAATAATTTCGGATTCCAGGAACTATATGGTAGCCCAATAAAAAATTTATCCCGATAAACGCTAAGAGTTCTTCCTTGGACATATTCAGTTGTTTTCCGTTTTGTGTGGCATAAAGTTTACTCTAATAAGTTATATTTTTTATGCTTTTATCTAAAAGCTTCACAAAAATAACTAAAGCGGTCTCAAACTCCCTAAAATGAACTTGTACCCAACTGCAGCTTCTGTATCTTGAGGAATTTCTGTATTTTTTTCCAATTTACCCCATTTTCTTTCAGGACATTCAGGTTCCATGTAGTTATCAGGCTCTTGATCTTGATGTTCATTAGGTTCTGGAATTTGTAGTCCGTTGGATTGGTCATTAGAAACTAATTTAGGATCTTCATTATTTACCTCTTCTTCTCGATTTATTTTTAAATCTATTCCAGCAGTAGTAACATCCAACTCATCATCGATATCTGATTCAACATCATATCTTGTGCATTATGTAATGTAGGCAAAAAATCATAACTTTCTATAAGTTCTAACAATTCTGCATCAGTCAAACCCTTTTTTTTTCACCACTGTGGACAATGTCTGAAATGAAAAATAATATATTACAATTATGCCCAACGGTACTCTCAAGTACCAATGAACAAATGTCATTTTTAGTGACTAAACATTCAAAACCATTTAAAAATAATAATTAGTTAAACAAAAAACTTACTTATGCTATTTTTTATAAACAAAACACTGTAGACGTTCGTACTACCAACGAAATCGCATTGTTCAAGGTTAGACTTAGATGTACCGCTGGGAAATAATCGCTTAGTCGAAATAGTTTTAATGTAAAATAAATGAAGTGGTATTTAGGTGTACCGGTGGAACTTAAAGGTCGCCAAATTATAATTTCGTCTAGGATTGAAAGAGCAATGGGGGCTTTTCAACCACTAAAATGTAATTCACACAATTTTTCACTGATGATGGGCTTAATCAAGTTTTCACTGATGATGGTCTAATAGGACCAAAAACTTTCTGAATAATTGTAATCCGTTTGGATGTTTTCATTATTTTATTGTTTTTTAATAAATATACCAATTACGTTTAAGGTTTTTTTATTTCATTGTAAAACTTTTTTAGCTATGGTATACAGCCAACTACTGGGAATTATTCGATTTTAAGTTCTATGACTAATAACCTAATAACAAGGACAAAATTTAAAAAACCAATCAAGTTTATCATAGTCGAGTTCTACAACCCCTAGGAAATGGGAATGCACCAAAATATATTAAACACATTCATTAGTGGTTGTTGAATGATTAAGGGAGGTTTTAGTTAATTAGGTTATAATGTTAGGTATCTCGAGATAAATCGACGATGAAAACAGTAAGTTAGAAATGTGTTCCAGAACTAATCACATAGTAGAAGCAAGTAATTGAGAAGTTTGAGGCGCCGCCCTCTAATGACTTTATTTACATTTTGACTGTACTTTGCTAGCGTAAAATAAAGATCATGGGTAAATCTAAGGGCAACTGGCATATACTAAATTATTTCGAATCATTGTTACTTTAAATCCCAGACTAAATGCATAAATAAACAGGTTACGAGATGTTTATTTACAAGTTTGCTTGTAGGTGGATCGCGGGAAGGACCTTGATAATTAGGATTTATAATTCAAGTTCCGGTATTTAATTATAAAGTATGATCAAGAATTAAGATGGAAGTTGCATATTAAAACTTTAAAGAACAACTGTACTAGTAACTAAATCTCATAAAATATTGGCTCATTATCAATAGACAGCAAAAATTTTGCCATCATTTCCAAGAAATATCTCTCACTTCGACCTAGCTACACACTATTTGGCAACTGCTTTCACCTCTCTTGTTAAACATATACTTAACTGCTACTTTACTGCCTTACTATGCAACACTCTTTTCTTAATTTTAATTTTAATTTTGTTAAAGAATCCTTCTTTGTTCGAATAATATACAGTGTGGCGCACCGAAAACGAAACAGAGGCATTTACTGGCAGATAATTCCTTTTTTGAAAAAACGCTCGGACCCGTCGATTTTGTTTTCGAGGGGGACACAAAATTGGCATAAAATCACTTTAACATTTGCAGCCCCTTAAGCGGGGGTGGCATCATCCCTAAAATCTTAAATGAAAAGGGGGGTCGAATGATCCATTATTTGAAAGGTCTTTCAACTCCCTTTATAATGATGTAAAATTCATGTATTCAATTCAGTAGTTTTGGAGATTTATTGATTTAAAGTTTAAAGTAGACTTTAATAGGTACATCAAATTAGTTTGTACTTCTTTCAGAAGAAATTTGAGTAAAAGCATTTTCTTGATAAGTAAATGCTTTTATTTACTACGCCCATGGTTTATTAATAATAAAAATAGCAATTAAAGTGTCCTTTGTGACAAAAAAAATTGTTTCTTGAAGAAAGATAAGTAGAGAATGCCACGTACTTATTTTAAATAGGAAATAGTACATTAGTTTGCTATTGATTTGACCAATCTTTGTTGTTAAAATATCATTTATTGCTTTATACATAAATTAACCATGGTATATTCCACGGCAGAAAGGGTTGAAATTATTGAAATATTTTTCGGAAATAATCAGTGCGCTAATAGAACAGCACACATTTTTAATGAGCGACATGAGAACAATAATGTGCACCGAAAATATGTTCTAGAACTTGTAGCTAAATTTCGGGAAACTAGATCAGTCGCCAATAAAAAACGTAATATTGAAAATCCTATAAGGAACGAAGCAACAGAAGTGGGGGTTTTAGGGCAAGTTATTGTAGATCCTACATTAAGTACCCGCAAATTGCAAACTTCGTGTGGTGTTAGTCGACGTACTGTCCAACGGATTCTAAAGGCCCATAATTTTCATCCGTATAAAATTCACCTTGTACAAGAACTTAATGAAGACGATTTTGATAAGCGATTAGAATTTTGTGAAGTTATGAGTGAACGAATTACAAACGATGAACAATTTTTATTTAACATTTGCTTTTCCGACGAATGTTCCTTTTTTTTAAATGGCGAAGTAAATCGTCATAATTGTCGATATTGGTCGGACTCTAATCCCAGAATTTACCATGAGGTACACACACAGCAGCCACAAAAATTAAATGTTTGGGCTGGCATTTTTGGCGATCATTTGGTTGGTCCTTTTTTCTTACCTAAAAATTTGACTGGTGAAATGTATTTGGAATTACTGCAAAATGCCATAGATCCTGCGCTAACAGATATAATTGAAAATCAGAATGATGGTCGATACGTTGAGAATATGTTGATGTTCCAACAGGATGGTTCCCCACCACATTACGCATTAAGAGTTCGGCATTATTTAGATCAGACCTTTCCAGGTCAATGGATTGGTAGAAGAGGTGCCGTTGAATGGCCCCCAAGATCGCCAGATTTATCACCTTTGGATTTCTTTTTGTGGGGTTACTTAAAAAGCAAAATCTATGCTACTCAGCCAACATCCTTAGAAGATTTACGGCAAAGAATTGTGAATGAGTGCCATCAAATTACTCCTCAAATATTGCAAAATGTCCGGCAACGTTTTCAGCAAAATCTTTATTATTGCATGGAAAGTAATGGTGGTCATTTTCAACATTTACTCGGCTGACAGGTCAGTTCATTCTTTATTTTTTAACAACTTTGCTGCTATGTATTGATCTCCTCTTACGATGATGTATTTAAACTTTAAATTAATAAATCTCCGACACTACTGAATTGAAGTACATGAATTTTACATCATTGTAAAGGGAGTTGAAAGACCTTTTAAATGATGGATCATTCGACCCCCCTTTCCATTTAAGATTTTAGGGATGATGCCACCGCCGCTTAGGGGGCTGCAAATGTTAATGTGATTTTATGCCTATTTTGTTTCCCCCTCGATAACAAAATCGACGGGTCCAAGCGTTTTTTTTAAAAAGGAATCATCTGCCAGTAAATGCATCTGTTTCGTTTTCGGTGCGCCACCCTGTATACTGACGATTCTAAGAACAAAGTTAGTTGCGCTGTCACGCCTTCTAAAAATATTATCAAGATCTCGACACTTTCATCAATTGGCAGTATTTACACAGCCCAGTTAATGGAAATAGTTATGAATATAGTTAATGGAATAGTCATGAACTCAATAACAACGACACGTACTTCTCCAGATATCAGATATCTGTTCTGAGTCTCTTATGTCCCCAATTACGCAATTTATCCATAACCCTACTTCGAAGGAGTTTGCTTGACGATCATCATTGGGAGAACTGACCATCAGTTCATTAATGTCTGTGTCCCGTTTTACGTTTTGAATCTTGACAAAGGCAAGGGTTTCCTGCCGAAACGTTGATTGCAATTATACAGAGTGTTTCAAACTTTGTAGATGGAGACGGTTGTATAATTTTTTGCCGAATATATTACAGTTTTCTTTATTAATTTAATAGAAGGGGTCGGTAAATATACATCAAAAGTTGAATTTTTGGTAGAGTAGTCATGATTAAGTCTTGCTGGAAAAACAAGTGGGTGTTTACGAATCATGCAAACATTTTCTAAAATATATAAAGAAGGAAACGTTAAAATCCCGTGATTTTTAAAGTAGCTTCTGCAATGTGTTATTCTACTGAGGCCAAAAAGATACCGTATTACTCTTATTTGTAATTTAAAAATAACATCAGATTGGGCAGCTGTACTAGAACCCCAAAACCATATTGAAGATGAAACTCGAACAAAGAAAAATGCGCAGCTCTTAAAGAGTCGAATGTCGAAATTACAACGATGTTAGCTTTTAATTAATATTTTTTGTTATTTTACTCATAGTTAAAAATAGATGCGAGATGAATGCGAAATTTTGTAATTATAAAAAAAGTAAATGCGAAATTCATGTTTTTTATTTGCGAAAATTCCATACCCCTACATCTAATATATTCCTTCATGCCTATAATAGTTTCTCTTTAATAAAGTAACAACTTGTATAGGGGTGTAAATTGGGGTTGAGTTGGTAATAACTACATAATGGCATTTACTTTCTATAATTTTTGGCTTTTCCTCTGCACTTGATTAGACATGTTGAGGGATTTCAGTTTGGGTACCTGAGGTGACAAAAAACATATTTTTCTTTAATACTCCTTTTTTCGTTGGTATAGTAGATAATTTGTTGGTAAGATTACTCATTTGATTAGATATTTCACTGACGTTTGAAGAGAGCCTTTCTAACCCCATCTTAATCTCAGTTGAATTTAAGTCTTGGATATGAACCTTGATAGTATCCTCGGAACGGCCGAAAAAAACTGACGATAATCTTGTTTCATCTGCCTTATAGATTTTAAAATATTGTCAGTAAAGTATTGTCATTACCTTGTTTTTTGAAACATTCTGTATATATATATATATATATATATATATATATATATATATATATATATATATACATCTAGCGGTTAATGTAAGCTCCGTTCTAAAACGGTATTATACTAACTACAGTAGAATATACACCGTGTATATTATTATCTAAGTAGCGCTTTATGTAGACTCCGACCAACATGTAGGATTAAGTGGACTCCTCAACAGGATAAACCATTTTTGGGATCCGTATTTACTATTTTACGTATGCTTCTAAACTCCTGAGATGTTGCCAATAATTGTATTAGTAGTAGATTTTCAAATTTTACAGCAGGTACATTTTGGAACTTGAAATTTATTTAAATATCCATCAATTTAGTCATGGAAGAATTTCAGGATTATTTAGCTAATGTAGTTAAATATAAATTGTTAACCGACACATAACTTTATTTTACTTTTTAGGTTTAATAAACAAGGCGGTAATTTATATTACTTATTTTATATATTTTTAAACATAAGAAAGTGTCTATTATAAACTTGGAAAAGTTAAATTTCCATTTTTATTAATTAGTATTTTTTTATTATTAAGTAATATTAATAATTTAGGCATTGTCACTAAAACATTTAGATCATAAATTTACGTATATCGGATAGAGTAATCGTGTAACAGTTTATGAAAGTAGAAGCCCCTTCGGTAGGATTATAATGTTTGTTACCCTATTAATTAAAGAAAACTCTGTACAATAGTGAGGTCTTTGTAATTTTTCGATTACTGCAGTTTATGACATACAATATTTGTTTCATAGCGTAGTTGAATTTAAACTACAATAATTTATAAATCAATCTTTAATAATATACTTTTTTACTGTCTAATTTCAATAGATATATCGATTTTTAATTAAAATATTTAATGCATTAAAGTCACGTAGAGATTTTCACTAAACATTTAATTTTAAAGCTATTATTATAAAAGTCCAAAAAAGTATAAAGGTCTAGGGAATTCAATATTCCACTATGGATTTGTTTTATAGATTATCGTAAAGCGTTTGACAGAGTCAAATGGATACACTTATGACTGATACTAAAAGAATTAGGTGTACAACAACACCTAATTTTGCGTATAACTGAACTGTACGAACACACTACTGGACCATTTAAACTAACATTAAAAGAAGATTGAAAATCAAAACGAAATATAAGTATCTGGGAAAAATTTCTCAAACGATATTAATATTAAAAGGGACTTTAAAGAGCCAAAGCACGCTAAACCGTAAGGCGACTAAACCTCACAAAATGGTTATTTGAGAAAAATTATAGCTCGTTCCAGAAAGAATTGTAAATATAACATTAATGTAGATTAAGAAGAAACGCTGAAGAAAAAAACAGTAGCGGTTAGCCTAAATAAAGAAAGGCAAAAAGATGTAATTTGATGTTTTGAAAAAATCTGATCCGAAAACTATATGAAAAACATTTCATAGTATAGACATCGAGCGCGGCGATGCCTCTGCCGTCTGGCGGCCTATATCGGAAACTTTTACTACCATTTGACTGTTTGTGTACGATTTTGTGTATGGTTAAGTGGCACACCACAAAAAGTGTTTTTATTTTCTCTTTTGTTCAACAATTAAAATGTATTGCTATACTCCTAGATGTTCCAATACAATAAAGGATAATAAACATAAAGCACAGAGTACAAAATTTTATTATTTTCTATGTGCTAGTTATTATAAACACATAAGCTATACTATAATTAAAAACTATGACCACTATGAAAAAAATACGGTAGACTATAACTACATTTGTGCTTTAGCACTATAGTAAGAACAAGATAAAAATCTAAATTCCTACATAATTATATTAACGAGAAGTTAAAAAAACTTTTGTTCGTTATCAGTAATAGAAAGCGCATTTCAGAATATATTATGAAAAATGTTGTTGATATTACAATATCAGATGATAGGAATACAAAAATAAAAAACAACTTACCTTTTCAAAACAACAATTAATCACTTCATTTTATCACGAAAAATTTAAAAATTGCAATGTAATTGAACCCATTTTGTGAGCTATAGTTACATTGATACTTATGTGGCAATTAGCTTTAATTCATTAGTCGTTTTCGCCGTATCATATTTTCCTGATATTTTTTGTAGGCAAGCGGTTTAGTTTGTGTAATATAATATCCCCAATTCGTCCCATAATATTTAGTTTTCAAAACAGATGTTCTAATTCGTTTAAATTTTTTAAAGCACTTTGCAGTACATTTGAGAATAAGTCATTTTCCAGTTTTCCTTGAAGTCTTTACGTGGAGATTACTCCTTGTTAAATTAATTATTTTCTTAGGTAAGCCTAGTTCTGCAATGGTATTTCATAGTTTTATTCTTATGATTATATCATGTGTTTGTTTAAAATCTATAAATAACTAGTTTAATGTTTTTTTTGTATTCCCAACATTTCTCATTAACTGCCTAATAGTAAATATTTGATCAACGATTTATTAGTTTTTCTAATTCCACACTAATAGTCTCCTATTTGATAGTTCACCTATTCACTCAATCGTTCCAGGTGTATTAGAAAAAATTCTGTATATCCTAATAATTAATAGATATATAGCTTATATATATATATATATATATATATATATATATATATATATATATATATATATATATATCTTATATCGCAATAGTTTGTGCAGTACATTTTATTATCCCTTTTGTGTATGGTATGCTTTTCAGGCCAAAAGGTATATCTACCTAGGCCAAATCCTGAGACTTGACAAAAAGAACCAAAGTGCGGAAATTACTAGAAGAGCAAGACTACCATGGGCAGGATTTGGAAAACTTAGTTGGATGCTTAAGAACCGCAAAATACCCCAATACTTGAGGAGCAAAGTGTTCAACCAATGCATCCTTCCTATCATGACATATGGAATGCAAACCTAGACCCTAACCAAGGCAAACATGAATAAACTAGCCACAACAGAAAGAACAATGGAAAGAGCAATGTTAGGTATACGACTGTCAGATAAAAAGAGGAGCGACTGGGTAAGATCAAAAACAAAAGTCGAGAACATAGCAACAAAAATTGCCAAACTTAAATGGAGCTTCGCGGGCCAGACTGCTAGACAAAAAGACCAACGTTGGAATACTACAATACAACATTGGAGACCTTACGAAAGTAAACGACCAAGAGGAAGACCACAGATGAGATGGGTTGATGATATTAAAAGAATAGCCGGAACAAATTGGAAATATGTTGCTCAGGATAGAGACCGATGGAAGGAGTTGGGAGAGGCCTATGTCCAAACGTGCACGACACAAGGCTAAGAAGAAGAAGAAGATGCTTTTCAGCAAGTTGGTAGTTGCTCTTACTTCTAAATTGACAGATCAGCTGTTTAACTGCCTGTACTAAACTTTCTTCTTCATTTTGCAAATATATATATGAAAACTAATAAAACTCTGGCATACCGTTGATTAAAATATTGGAGGGAGTTCGCATCGAGACTGCAAAGTGAATAGACGTATTTAATACGAGTTCCAAAGCTATCGAGTTTAAAAAAGTAAAACACATTAAGTATTTAGTTAATTAGTTTTCATTAAACAAAAACAGTGTTATAATCAAATCCATCTAAAATCAACGGTTGAATCTGCAAAAACCAGTAAGTAAACAAAGTTTGTTTACATATATTTAAGCATTTATTGTCAATCGAAAAACACCCATCATTTTTCGAAATTTTGTTGAAATATCAAAACAAGTTCTTCAGGTGAACAGGACCGTACTCAGCCACAATTTAAATTATTAATGTGGCGTTTAAATAATGGATAACAAAAATCCAGGGGACCATGTCCCTAACCCTCCTCTGAACCTTCCCATATCTAGTACTTCAACTCAATACAATTCCCAATCATACGCATCAATTACAACAAAAAATCAAACATCATCCAAATTTCCCGATAAACAGCAAGCCATCTTATTTACTTCCATTGACGACGTAAAAATTGAAGATTATCTAATAGCCTTGGGCAGTACTGTAAATCCTAAAGATATTATTTTCGCCTCACGGATTTCTCAAAATAGAATATGCATTTACTTATCCTCAAAAGAACTAGTAGATAACTTCTTAAAAAATTATGGTTCAATTAAAGTTAACAATCAAATTCTCACTGCCCGCAAATTAATCACTCCAAGTCAAAGAATTGTTTTATCCAATGTATGCCCCAGCATACCACATTCTATTTTAGAAGCAGAGCTAATAAAGCTAGGTCTAAATCTATTATCGCCTATCAACTTTCTTAAAATAAACGCGTCTCGCCCAGAATTTAGTCATATTCTCAGCTTTCGCCGACAAACGTATATTACTCCTTTAGAAAACAATACAATATTGCCAGCTTCTTTCATAATAAATTTCGACAATACATCATACAGAATTTTCTTAGAAACCGACAACCTTGAATGTTTTTCTTGTAAACAAGCAGGTCACTTAGCTGTAGTATGTCCACTTCTACAACATAACGAGCAAACTTCATTAGAGAATTTCGCCCAATGCACAGAAGCCGCCAACACTTTAGCGTCTAATGATGAATGTTGTCAAAACATAAGCGCATCTTCAGTTAATCAAAATGTCAATGTAAGTACCAAAGAACGAAATAAGCAGAATACGGAACCAATGAAAACATCTGAAACGGTAGCCCAAGAAACTTCAACGATTTCCATTAAACGACAAATGTCAGAGTCTACACCACCGCTTGAAGACCTCCACAAACAACCTACATTTCAAAAACCCAAACCCAAGAAAATTAAACCGGAAAAATCCATTCACGATGAAATGCAACCATTACAACAAATGTTTGAAGACGATAAAAACAATTTTACACTGAACTATAACCAAACTTTAAATTTCTTTGAATCAGCCCCACACAACGCAGACATATTGGATCTTCTTAAAACCTATACAGACAATGTACCAGGTTTCCTTAAGGATCTGGACACTATGTACACTCAAAGCTCAAAAAAGCTGAAAACAAAAATCACAAACATTAAAAGGAAATTACAGCATCAACTCTCCAGAACATCTGCATCAATGGACAGCGAACTCTCATCCTCTCAAGAAAACTTAAGTACTTAACATTCAGATGTATCATACAATGGAATCTCAACGGGTACAACACCCGTTGCGAAATGTTACAAAAGTTAATTGCTCAACAAACACCATCAGTTATTTGCCTTCAAGAAACTCATTTCAAAGATTCTTACCATGCAAGGTTAAAGGGTTTTAAATGCTTTTATAAAAACAGGACCAATAGAGATAAAGCAAGTGGTGGAGTAGCAATCTATATCAACCAAATGTACGAAGCAGAACTAATACCTTTAAATACACCCTTAGAAGCTGTTGCAATCACAATTAATAGTGATATAAAGATCTCAATATGCAACATTTATATTCCACCGAGTGAAAACTTTTCAACTGCCGTAATTGAGGAACTACTTCAACAGATCCCATCTCCCCGTATACTCTTAGGAGATTTTAATAGTCATAGTCCCTACTGGGGATCCAAATTTCGATCATTAAAAGGAAAAGTACTAGAACAATTACTTGACAGTAACAATATAAACATCTTGAATACAGTGGAACCCACAAGATTTAATATACAAACAGGAGAATCCTCAGTTATCGACCTAAGCATGTGCGATCCGGTCCTACAAACATCTTTAAATTGGGAAGTCCATCCCTACTTATACGGGAGTGATCACTTTCCTATTCTTATAACCCGTCCTTTTAAAACCGCCTTAACTACTCCTCTCTCAAAATGGAAATTAGACCAGGCAAATTGGACACTTTTCTCAGACCAAATAGACCAAAAACTCCCATATCTCCCTGACCCTAGTACCTCAAATATATCTTCAACTTATCTAAAATTCTCTGAGTTAATATTAGAAGCAGGCCACAAAGCAGTCGGAAAAACCAAAACTCTAAAAACTCACACGCCAGTACCGTGGTGGAATACTAAATGTGACGAAGCCATCAAAAAATACAAGCGAGCTTTGAACAAATTCAGACGATGTCCTACTACACAAAATCAAATAAAATATAAAAAACTGAGAGCTGAATCTCGATATCAAATTAAGCAAACTAAAAAACAAAACTGGAAATCTTTCGTGGCATCCATCAACAACTCTACTCCCCTGTCTGCATTATGGAGGAAAATTCGTCAACTATCTGGAAAACAGCAAAACGCCCAAATTAGTTTCTTAAAACATAATGATCAATTCATTACCTCAACACAAGAAATCACAGAAATTTTTGCAGACCTTTACGAACAAAATTCCAGCACTAACAACTACCCTCCAAATTTTCTTCAATTTAAATTTAGAAATGAAAAAAAGGAGATAATGATCACGGAGAACACGGAAGACTACATGAACTCGCCAATTTTACTTGAAGAAATGGACGATGCATTGTTTGGCATAAAAAACTCTTCTCCGGGTCCAGATGATATACCAATAATTTTTCTCCAAAAACTAAGCACAAATGCTAGAATATACCTCCTTAATGTTTTGAACCAAATGTGGATTCAGCACTACTTTCCAAAGTCTTGGTCAGAATCATATATTATCCCAATCCCTAAACCCCAAAAACCGAAAACAGATCCCCAGTCCTATAGACCAATATCCCTAACCTCGTCAACCTGTAAGCTATTTGAAAAGATTATAAACCGTCGTCTTACATGGTTTCTGGAAGATAAAAAATTGCTTATCCCGGAGCAAAACGGCTTTCGTCAAAATAGATCAACGACGGATAACCTAGTTGATCTTGAATCCGAAGTTCACGAAGCACTCATTAACAAACAACACTGTCTAGCTATTTTCTGCGATATAACAAAAGCCTACGATTGCACATGGAGATATGGTATAGTAGAAAAGCTTCACTCCTGGGGTATTAATGGACAATTTCTAAAATTTATTCAAAATTTTCTTCAACTTAGAACATTTAAAGTACGATCAAATGGAACACTATCATCAAGTCGAATCCAGAAAAATGGAGTCCCCCAGGGATCGGTATTAAGTGTAACTTTATTTCTTGTTGCAATTAACGATATCTTGGAACAATGTCAACATCCAGTAAAAGCAAGACTATACGCAGACGATCTGGTTATCCTACTAAGAGGAACAAATTTAGAATCCACCCAAAGAATCCTACAAAGCGCATTAAATAATCTCCAGAAATGGTCTGACAAAACAGGACTCAGTTTCTCTAACGAAAAAACAAAATGCATGCTCTTCTCAAAAAAGCGAAAAGAGGATAATCCAATTTTAACATTGAATGGTAAAAATCTGGTCTTTGTAAAAGAAATAAAGTTCCTCGGTCTTACATTTGACAAAACATTGAATTGGAAAAGTCACATTAAAAATCTAAAAGGTACTTGCCAGCAAAGCATTAATATTTTAAAGACACTGTCAAACATCAACTGGGGCAGCGATACGGCAACTCTTCTACGAATCTTTTCATCATTAGTTCGATCAAAAATTGACTACGGCTCAGTGATATATAACTCAGCCAAAATATCTGTTCTTAAAGAACTAGATGTAATCCAAAATACGGGACTGCGAGTCGCTTTGGGTGCCTTTCGAACAAGCCCCATACTAAGTATATGTAGTGAATCAGGGCAAACCCCTTTAGAATTTAGAAGAGATTTTTTAAGTTTGTCGTTTGCTTGTAAAGTTCTATTCTCTCTAGATAACCCAGTCTACCATAACGTTCACAGCAATCGTTTCAGCCACTACTTCTCATCTCATCCTCAATGTAATCCGCCTTTCTATGAACGAATTAACCGATTACTTCATAAATATAGCATACAATTCCCGTCAATATACCATCCTTCCGAAAACCCTCCTCCCCCATGGACTGTAAATAAACCACCAGTAATTACTGATCTATCAAAATTTAATAAACATGAATCCCCACCAGCCATATTAATAAACAACTTCAAAGATATTATGGATAGATTTAGCGACTACCGACAGATCTACACAGATGCATCAAAAACAACGGACGGAGTCGGCGCAGCCATTTTCTGTAATATTCATAATGCTAAATTTAAGTTGCATAACAACTGGACTATCTCGAACGCAGAACTATACGCAATCCTTGAAGCTCTAAAGTTCATTAACACAACGGACCAGAGAAATTATACAATCATTACTGACTCAATGAATGCTCTTTGTGACATCAAAAACATATACTCCAGCAATCCTATTCATAAAGACATTTACAAAGAACTTCAAAATGCTGCAAAGGAAAACAAACATGTGGTATTAATCTGGGTTCCATCTCATATTGGAATACATGGTAACGAGGTTGTGGACCGTCTAGCTCACGAAGCAGCGACAAGTGATGGTCAAGTGCAATTAAATAAAATAGTGCCAAGTGATCTTAAATTGTGCTTAAAAAACATAGTTAGTTGTGCGTGGCAAAACAAATGGTCGCATTGTTCCGAAAAACTAAGGCAAATTAAAGACAATGTTTTACAAAAACAAGCCTTTGTGTTACCGAGGAAAAAACAAGTCATCTTTTCTCGACTTCGAATTGGTCACACCCGTCATACACATCTTTACCGAATTACAAGAGACAATCCTCCATACTGCAACCAGTGTCAAACCAACAATACAGTTAAACATATTTTAACCGAATGTCAAATTTTCCAGGAAACCAGAAGTAAACTCAACCTTCCCAGCGACATAGGCGACCTTCTTAGAGACAATAATCATCTACACAATATTATAAAGTTTTTAACAGTTGTAGGCATAAAAGATATTTAAATTAATATCTAGACTGTACTTATATTACATATATCAATCTTCTTTAATGTTCTTTAATGTTAGTACGTAATTAATATTAACCTTTCTTTGTTACAATATGTATTTTCCATTGTTGTCGTCTATAACTCCAGTGGTTCGGACGACATTAAATAAATTAATAAAAAAAAAAACAAAAAAAAAAAAAATATTGGATACCCTATTCTATTGAATCAACGGAAATACTAAGATCACACGGGGAAATATTATGGGTTATTTCTGGTTTCGTCATAATTTACACTGAAATTACTAACAAGAGAGTGCTCTCACTTCCACATGTTCAAATTGATATATAGTACCAACATATGCTAGTTATATACCATCAGTACTAATAAAATGGAAACTATCAAATTAATGTCAATTTCATTGAATAATCAAAACAATCGAAAATATATACCAAAACAACACAATAAAAGTAAAAGGAGAAGAAGAACTAACCGATCCTATTGAAGCTGACAATGAGATAAGACAGGGAGATTCCCTGAGTCCTCTATTGTTCAACCGGATTATGGATGAAATAATAAAAAAGTAAGAAATAAAAGAGGATACAACAAATGGGAGAAAAACAAATTAAAATAATCTGCTATGCAGACGACGCAATACTATTCTTTCAAAGTGAAAATTATGTACAACGTATGCTACACCAATTTCATATAACCGCCAGAAAATTTAACATGTTAATTTCTCCAAAAGAGACAACATGCATGGTTATAACAGCAAGTTTACTAAGATCTTAATTTGAGCTGGAAGGTCAGCTAATAGAACAAGTGATGGAGTTTAAATATCTAGGTATCACATTATCCAGCTACGGAAAGCTCGAAACTGATGTGGAAGATCCACTGAATAGAGCAAACAGAGACGCAGGCTGCCTAAATGAAACAATACGAAGAAATAAAAATATCGGAAAAGAAACCAAAGGCAGAATTTACAAAACAGTTATCAGACCAATAATGACATACGCAGCAGAAACAAGACCTGACACAGGTCATAGAACACATAGAAACAGCAGAGATAAGACACTTAGAAAAATTGATGGTAAGACACTATGGGACAGAGCTAGAAGTACAGATATACGACGTAGATGCAAGGTGGAGAACATCAAGAGCTGGTTAAGAAATAGAAGAGTAGAATGAAACGATCATATAAGCCGAATGACAACAAATAGAGTAGTAGAGACGGCAAGAGAAGGTTACCCAATAGGAAGACGATCAGTAGGAAGACCACGAAAACCATGGAACGGCAACTTACTGGAGGCACATTGACAGAGTCATGTCTATATAAAAAGAAGAAGAAGAAAAAGATACACAGGATAAACATTAAAATAGCTGCAAGAAAGAGAAAATGAATCAGTCATATTAATGTAGAATAGCAGAGGACAGAGTGTTTAGAGAAAATAATGAATCAGTCATATTAATGTAGAAAAACAGAGGACAGAGTATTTGTCATAGCCTTGGACAAGTGCCCAATTGAAAAAAGAACACAGGTCGTTCAAAAAAGACGGAACTCTAGAAAGAAAATAGAATAGATTTAAAAAAAAAAAAAAAAGCATAAACATGTCTTTTCCTACCCTTTTAATATTGAAAATACGCAAATAGAACCTTGAATTAAAATGTAACCTTTGATATCTGTGATAAACCCATCACCTGAACAATGGCGCCGATGTATAAAGTTGAAATTTTTTACACTTATTTTAACTGTTTATTTTTTTTATTATCTATATATGAGTTGCGAACCATATCACAAACTTATTTATTTTCCACAAAGAGGCTCTTTAATACCTTAAATTATTACTATACAAATCTGATTCGAAATATCGTCAAAAAGTAATACACGGCATGTAAAATTTAAATTTTGAATAAAAAGTAAAACATTAGGCATTACTTATGGGGTTCAAAGAACGAGCCTTTACGAAAATTTAAGTACTAGAAGACCACCACAATCGGACATATCCAGGGTAATGATTAATTAATTAATCGGTTAATTCTTCAGTTACCCCTTTAATACGATTTTTGTCAAATTGGTCCTTTAATTTGAATTGCTAGTTGAAGCTAAATATTGCCAGCTTGAATAGGGTCGGTTAGTTCTTCTTCTACTTTTACTTTTATTGTGTTGTTTTGGTATATATTTTCGATTGTTTTGATTATTCAAAGAAATTGACATTAATTTGATAGTTTCCATTTTATTAGTACTGATGGTATATAACTAGCATCTGTTGGTACTATATATCAATTTGAACATGTGGAAGTGAGAGCACTCTCTTGTTAGTAATTTCAGTGTAAATAATGACGAAACCAGAAATAACCCATAATATTCTCCCCGTGTGATCTTAGTATTTCCGTTGATTCAATAGTATAGGGTATCCAATATTTTAATCAACGGTATGCCAGAGTTTTATTAGTTTTCATATATATATTTGCAAAATGAAGAAGAAATTTCAGTACAGGCAGTTAGACAGCTGATCTGTCAATTTAGAAGTAAGAGCAAGTACCAACTTGCTGAAAAGCATCTTCTTCTTCTTCTTAGCCTTGTGTCGTCCACGTTTGGACATAGACCTCTCCCAACTCCTTCCATCGGTCTGTATCCTGAGCAACATATTTCCAATTTGTTCCGGCTATTCTTTTAATATCATCAACCCATCTCATCTGTGGTCTTCCTCTTGGTCGTTTACTTTCGTAATATCTCCAATGTCGTATTGTAGTATTCCAACGTTGGTCTTTTTGTCTAACAGTCTGGCCCGCGAAGCTCCATTTAAGTTTGACAATTTAAATCCAGAAGTGTAATTCGAATCTCTAAAATCAGGATATATAAAATAGTGATCAAACCAGTGCTAATGTGTGGATACGTGACGAGAACGTATTAATTAGACCAGGATTGCTGGAAAAGCCATCAGAGGTATTTTCCGACTTACAGAGGTCCGAGTACTAACCAATACCAAACAGAACTAATTCCAAGGTCAAACACATATATAAAGATAGCAACGTCGTACAAGAAACTTAATCTCAATGCTAAAGTTGCGCTGGCTTTATCCAAAGACTCTATAATAACTGCATTGCCAAGTTAAATTGGGAGGATGCCCCAAGAGAAAAAATGCCCTTAGAACTTCCACAAATGAAGGGGGAGGTAACATACGGTCAGATTTAGGAATAACGGGACTATCTATCGACCCATCATATTTATCAACACCTGCTATCCTACCTACAATCAATACTTATCTGTTGTGGACTATCAAATCAATTACATGTAATCAAACGAACCAGGCTTAAATAATTATCCTAGGAAAGGCACTTCAGAAATATTGACATAAATTTTATAAACGGAATTTACGTGGCTTTATTTTCAATAGCAATGAGGAGAAAAAAAAAACAAGAAAAGGTAATAGAATCTTGTTGCGTTCTGACTATACGATGACGATGATCTTTATATAAGGTATAGGGAGAAAGAGAGAATAATGTTTATGTTCAATTTAGAACTCGCTGATTTTCTCCCTTTTGAATTGGGTATGTATATGTATTACCATAAAAAATAAAAGCAAGAAAACTATAATTATGAAATGAAAAGAGTACGAAATGAAAAGATTATATAAATCCCTTATATTTACACAGACTGCTTTACAAAACGTGAACGAATGAGCATAAAAACACAGCTGTTTTAAAAACTTAATATTATTAGACGAATTTAGGATCAATTTCACTCAAAATATGATATGCTAAAATATGATACGACAGGAAAAAAGGCAATGACTTTTACAGCTGATAGCATATGAATATTGTCTCGTACTGTTATATAGCAGTTTGTTGTCACATTTTAACCTGTTTATTTCCTTATTATCTATATATGAGTTGTAAACCGATATTACAAGCTCATTTACTTTTCACAAAGAGACTATATATTAAATACAGTTATTACTAAACAAATCTGACTCGAAATATCGTCTAAAAGTAACAGTATGTAAAATTTAAATTTTTATTAAAAAGTAAAAGATTTGTCATTTTATGAAGTTCATCGTGGAAGCCTTCACGAAATCCACGAAAGACCACCGCAATCGAGCGTACTCTGGGTAATGAATAATTGTTAAATCGGTTAATTCTTCAATCACCCGTTCAATATGATTTTTGTCAAATTGGTCCTTTTTAGGACCAACTATTCTAATTATGTCTATAAATATTAAGGACATATCTACAGATAAAGACACTCTACTTTACTTAAGCTTATCAGACATATGCGCTTAACACAAATGTGACGTATTTCTACTGCCGGAAGCAAATAGAGGGCTAAACCTAGAGTATTTGGTATTAAGCTGATCGCTGAAAATAACGAAATAAACATAATAAATGCCGGCAAAGAAAAACATAAAATGAGAGAGGACAAACAAGTCAGCTGAGGAAACCTTTCAACGATGTTGAGTTTGGATCTACTATCCACGTACATTATGAACAATATTACGGCTCCTGACTGAGGATCTAAGCACAAAACTAATTATAAAATTTGGACAAAAAAATACAACAATGGCTAATATACAAAGTGTGTAGACAAGCAAAGCAAAGACAAAGTTGTGGCCTTGCTTAAACCTGACAAAAACCCCAACGACCACAAAAGCTATCGGCCAATATATCTATTTATTTTTTCAGCTATACAAAATACTTCTGCATATGATCCTTAATATAAACCGATATTAGAAGAAAAACTTAAATTTAAAGATAAAAGTGGCTATATATGACAGAATAGATCATGTTCGTTACACATACTAAATCTTGCCCAACAGCGAAGACGGATATGAAATATATCAGACATGAGGAGTGGTATTTGTCAATCTAAATTCTGCTTACGACACCTTAAATTAAAGCACATTTCTCCAAAATCTATATGATATCCCCTTAGGTAATAAACTCACTTGTATTATCCGCGTATGCCTACACAACAGAAGATTTTCCGTATCACTCAATGATAAGAATAGAAGATGAAGATGGAGAACGTAGTAGAACGGTCTCCTTTGGGGTACCGTAATGGCACCTACATTGTATAACATTTACACAACCCATACCAGTAAATACTAGGACTTTTATTATGTAGACGATACATCTATTGTTGCACAACCAAAAAATTTTGTTGCTGAAGTGGAGAAAAATCTAAATCATATCTTAAACACAATAAAAATAGATTATAAATCAATTTTAAGCCAAACCCTGGAAAAAGTCAGGCGAGCTCCTTCAATGTCCCTAACAGAGACGCTTTCACAAATTTGAACATATACCTGAACCAATAGAGTCATGAAATCCTTAAACACACTTTGTAATTCACAGAACTTTGTTTAAAACTAAATGGCAAACTAGAACCAGAAAAATATTATTCTCCACGAACTTGTCAGCTAAAAATGGGAAGCACATCCTTCCACTCTTAAAACGTAGACGCTTGAACTCTATGCTTCTGCTGCCGAATATACCTTGCTTGTATGGGTGACATCAATACATACTTAGCACGTAGATTTAGCTATAAATTAGTCAGCCAAATTCAGCGGATATTAAGACTCACATCCATACATAAGCTCTACAATATCGTAGTTATCAATCCACCTAATATCCGAAGATAAGTAGCTAGAGAACAAAAGAAACAAAGTCTAGATTCGTAACATCCACTCCACGAATAACAACCCATTTTATGACTAGAATCGAGGAAAAACTAGCTAGACCAACACATCTGCAAGACATACAAAAAAAATAAGCTGCTTCTCGCCATCTGAACCCTCGAAAGGAACTTCCTTATGGTAGTTATCTTCCTTAAATCTGCAATGAGGACTCTTGCCTGCAAACACCGGTTAACCTTTGTGAATCTGTGGTGATACAAGATTCATTACACTTTCTTAGTTGACTTTGCCATTCCAATCGCTCTTTTATGAAGGGACAAGGTTTATTTATTTGAACTGAACATGTAAAGTACAGTCAGTAAGCTATTACTTATATTGATCATTGCAAATTTGACACTAACTACACTTATATTGACTTCATATTACCCCTAAATAGGAGATAAAACATTCAGAAGTATGTAATATGGGTGAAGTGGTATAATTGTTGTTAGATAAATTAAACATTCTTCTCTTTTTTGTGCACTACTATCCATTTTTACACAAAAATATTTATTTTAGCACTTAAATATTTATTTTGAGATAACCTTTTATCCAGAATTATATGTAGTACACAGATAAAACAAGAAATAAAATAATAAAAAATCTGTATAAAAGATATCATAAAACAATGGATAAAATAAAAGAAGTTCTTATCTATCGAATTCTTAAATAAAACGTATGAAGACATACTCACGTTAACAAAATACATTAGGAAATTTCCGCATGTGAAAAAAATCCAATTTGGTAACAAAATCCTTTTGTATCTATAAAGCTATTTTTAGAAAAGCACGTACCTACCAAAACCAGGTAGTTAATAGTATTCATATCTGTTACACACTGTAATGCGTATGAATGATAACAAAAATAAGGAGTCCATATAAACCGTTCAGAGTATACGCGAGAAGCATACAGCTTAATGGCAGAGTTGCCAAACTATGAGAGCTTACTTAAACCGATATACCTATGGTTCCAATATACAATGAAAAAGATCTGAACGACCCCTATAAGATATACACGTGAACTAAGCAATATACATTCATGATACAGGAGTACTTAAGGGCTCCACAAAATTTTTAAAAATTATGAAACTATACATGTTGACGAATCGACAGAGCCAATGTTATGGAATGGTCAAGTGAGCTCCGTATATCGGTGTCGACTTGACCACGGAGCTCACTTGAACCTGAATTTTAACATGGGCGGAGTCCACTTTATGCCGTAGATATATATATATATATATATATATATATATATATATATATATATATATATATATATATATATATATATATATATACATCTAGCGGTTAATGTAAGCTCCGTTCTAAAACGGTATTATACTAACTCCAGTAGAATATACACCGTGTATATTATTATCTGCGTAGCGCTTTATGTAGACTCCGAGCAACACGTAGGATTAAGTGAACTCTGTAATAGGTTAAAACACTTTTGGGATCCGTATGTATACCTTCGCGTACACAACTAAACTCTTGCGATGCTGCCAATAATTTGATTAGTCGTAGACTTTCAAATTTTACAGCAGGTACATTTTGGTACTTCAAATTTATTTAAATATCAATCAATTTAGTCATCGAGAAATTTCACAAATACTTGGTTAATGCAGTTAAATATTTTAGAGTGGTAATTTATATTACTTGCTTTAATTATTTTTAAACTTAAGTAGTGTCTATTATAAACTTGGAAAAGGCAAGAGTTCATTTTTATTTATTAGTATTTTTTTTAAATGCGTTGGCACTGAAATATTTATTATATAAATGAACGTTCCGATGTTTCGATTGCTACAGTTTATGACGTATAAAATATATGTTTCATGGAGTAGTAAAATCTAAATTATAACAATTTATAAATCATTCTTAAAATTCCAATTTTTTAGAGTCTTATTTCAATATTTCGATTTTTAAATGTAGGGAATTCAATATCCTATATACTATATTTTAGATACACATAAACACATGGATACACTTATAGCAGATACTAAAAGAAGAAATATTTGGGTTCCTTAGGGTATCTTGATTCTCGGCAACATATCTATTACAATTACATATAATATGTTCGGTCTTATTGTTTTAAATGCTTTGTCGCTTGTACAAGCTATTATTATTTTCAACTTTATATAATTATGTTTTTGTATCTTTCGTTGTCAGGCATATCAAAATTTAATTTCTAATTTAGAAGTAAATGTATATATAATATTCTTTTTTCTGTCACTTAGTTTAAATATAGATCACTTATATTCTTCTTGCTTATTTATTTTTATTCGTAATAACGTACCTGTTTTTGCAAAAAGCAACAACGAGTACGAAAGATATCGGGTATCAGGGGTGGTATTTGTCAATCTAAATGCCACTTACGACATATTAAATAAGAGAACATTTCTCCAAAGCTGCATGACATCGCCTTAGATAAAAACATTACTTGTTTTATCCGCGTATATCCACAGAATAGAAGATTTTTCGTATCATTCAATGGTAAGATGAAGAACGCAGATGAATGGTCTCGCTTGGGGTAGCGTAATGGCACCTACACTGTATTACATTTACACAAATGATTAACCGATAACAGTAGATACTAGGACTTTCATGTAGACGATACATTGCACAACCAAAACTTTTGTTGCTGAAGTGAAAAAAAATCTAAATGATTGCCTTAAATATAATAAAATAAACTACGAATTAATTTTAAGCCAAACCCCGAAAAATCTTAGGAGCGCTCCTTCAATTTGTCTAAGACAGGCGCTTTCACAAAACTAAATATCTAATCTAATATAAATCTAATATAATCTATAGTCTACTATAAATACCTTTTTGTTAAACGCATCTACCACGCAGAGGCATTAGGGTATTAAGATTAATGTTACAGTTGATACAAATAGTGTATATACATTGGTTCATAATTAATAATAATAATATGTATGTGTATTACAATGTATGTTTTAAATTATATGAAGAAGTTGACAGTCTTTAAGATAAGAAATTATTCTTTTAGTATCTGTATTTTCTTATAGGGCAGTCTTCTGTCTTTTATTTTTGGTTCCCAAAGATGCGGATGTTTGTTGACTTCATATAGCCTTGATGGAGTGTTGTTCCAAGTTTGTTGCCATTTTTGAATTATTTTTTGTAGTATAAGTTTATAGTTTAAATCGTTTTGTACCAATATGTTACTTTCTTCGGACATTAGGTTATTTGGTGCGTTTTTAGCTAGTTTATCTACAACTTCGTTACCTTCAATTCTGACATGAGAAAGTACCCATAAAAAATGAACTTGGATTTTCTTATTTGAAATGTTTTTATGTTCTTTTTTACTAAGAAGTAGAAGGGGGTTGTCACAGTATAATTGAGTCAGTGAGGAAAATGAATTTAGAGAATCTGTGATTATTATACATATTTCTTGGTTTTTGTTTTGTATTAACGATAGTGCTTTTAGAATTGCAAATAATTCAGCCGAAAAGATGGTTGTAATTGACGACAATTGGAAACTAACTGAGATGTCTTCCGAATAAATTGCTGCTCCAACTCTGTCTTCATTTTTTGATGCATCGGTGTATACGCTGTAGGTATTGCCATATCTGTTTAATAGTGTACGAAACTTTTGTTTAATGACGGTTGAGGATATCTCTGATTTCTTAGGTTTTTTTGATGTCGATAGCCGGAACAGATATTGTCCATGGCGCAGGGTTGTGGATTGAGGAGGTATCATAAGTTTTTGAAAATTGAAAATTTAATTTGGATAAGTATGATCGTATACGAAAGTAAAAAGGATGATCAATTTGATGTGTTTGTTAAAATTTACTTGTAAATCGATCAGCAAAAACGTAATGCACAACTGGATTATTTTGGTTTGATGACACTGCTGCTTCTTATGTTAGGCTTAGTGGAAAATATGAATTTTACTATATCGAAATATAAACAAACCATGAAAATTTGATGATTTGAAGAAAGAAAATGTCAAATTAGGCTAGAGCAATAACTGAAACAAAAGAATCAAGTGGGAATAATGTCAGTCATCATATATTTACTCTAAAAATAATTAACAAAAGATAGACATTAAATGAGAAGTAAAAATTAAAAGAATAATATGTCACTAAAAGACTTGATTTGTCGACGATTATCAAAATTTAATAAAAGTCACAAATGTCATCCGATTAATAACAACATTAAATCGTCTGTCAATAAAAAATGTGACGAACAATTGGACAACACATAGTTTGGATTTAGAAGTCGATTGGGAACAAAAGAGGAATTGTGCGCAATGGTGGTACTATTACAAAAATGCAGAGATTATAATGAAAACGTATTCATATCTAATATAGATTTTCAAAAGTATTTGACATAGTTCAACCTGGTAAGCCCTTACATGCATTAAAATACATACACCTAGATACCAAGATATTAATTTACTAAAAAATCTACTAAAATCAAACAGCGGTCATGCGGGTGAAAAATAGAGAGACAAATCAAGCAGAAATTCAAAAAGGAGTCAGCCAGAGATGTGTGTTGTCAACTAATATTTTAGGAGACACTATGGGAAAGAAGTAAGGAATGGAGTGAGCATCATTAATAACATAAAATTTGCAGACTAAACCCCAATTATGACAGAAAATATAGAGGATTTACAAATTCTTATAGAAATCATTAACAGATAAAGCAAAATGATAGGACTAAACTAGACAGATAAAAGTCAATGTTTACAAATAAGAAATTGAGTGTGGTTATTAGACTGAGATCGTCGAATGTTATGTATGGTCGCAACTGCTATATGGGGTAGAAGCTTGGACCCTGACAGCCAAATCTGTAAAAAAATTAAAGGCATTCGAAATGTGGCTATATAGGCGTATTCTTAAAATTCCTTGGACTGCAAAAGTCTCAAACGAAGAAGCGTTAAGACGAATTGTCTATCTGGACATCGTATCTGGGCTACAGTTCGAAACGATAAATACTCTATTCTATGCGTCATCATGCAAGGAAGAGTAGAGGGATGAAAAGTCTTGGGAAGAAAGACAAAATCTGGCAGAGAAATATCAGAGATTGGACTAACTTCAGTGTTGAAGAAATAATATATCTAAAAAATCTAAAAGAATATCTAATATATCTATACCGGATCCTGTAAAATTTTAAATACATTAAATTAAATCTCGTAAATTATAAAGCCTATTCTTAGATTAAAATAACAAATTTCTTAGTATTATGATATGTAGTATTGTGATAATGTGTAGGTGTCAGTATTCTTGTAAAAGAGATTTATAGGTTGGTACATAAATTTCACGGTTATGTGTCATACGGTTTCATCTTTCATACAAACATTAAAAACCTTAAAAAGTTTCATTTTACATACAATTAGCACGTTGGCTCTGGAAATGCGCTATAAATATGCATTGTTAAAAATGGTATACATTTATATAGATTATTATATATTATATAGATTTTCCTTTGTCGTCTTCTGATTATGTATCTCAATTCGTTCCTAATTAAGCACATGTTGTCCACAAGGTACCTCTTGTATGTATGTAAAACATACATCAACAGTATGTAAAATTTAAATTTTTAATGAAAAGTTAAAGATTAGCCATTTATTATGGAGTTCAAAAGCGAAGCCTTTACGAAAATTTAAGTACTAATAAAACCACCGCAATCGGACGTACCCTGGGTAATGAACAATTAATTAATCGGCTAATCACCCGTTCAATATGATTTTTGTCAGATCGGCCTTTTTAGGACCAACTATTCTAATTAGGTCTATAAATATTAAGGGTGCTTAGCACAAATGTGACGTATTTCTAGTGCAGGAAACATATAGAGGGCCAAACCTAGGGTATTTGGTATTAATATGATTCCTAAAAAACACATAATAAATGTAAAAGTGCTATCTCTGCTGGCAAATAAGTAAAGAAAAACTTAAATGAGAGAGGACAAAACCAGTCAGCTGAGGGAACCTTTCAACTATGTTGAGCTTGGATCCACTATCTACCTATATAATGAACAATATTACGGTTACTGACTGAAGATCTGAGCACAAAGCTTATAAAATTTGTACCAAAAACACAACAATTACTGATATCCAAAGTCTGCAGACAAGCAAAGCAAAGACAAAGTTGTTACCTTGCTTAAACCTTCAAAAACTCCAACAACCACAAAAGCTATCGGTCAATATATTTATTTTGTCAGCTATATAAAATACTTCTGCACATAATCCTTAATATAATTTTACCGATAATAGAACATTAACACACCCCGTACCAGTAAACACTAGGACTTTTATTACGTAGACAATACATCTCCTGTTGCACAACCAAAAACTTTTGTTGCTGAAGTGGAAAAAAATCTAAATCATATCTTAAACACAATAAAAAATAGATACAAGGTTGAATGCTCGAATAAATGAACTTTGATAAAATAAAGGCAGATATCGAGCACAGTTTTATTAATTAAATCTTGCCCAAGTACTTTCGCTCCCTAGAGCATCTTCAGGGGTATCTGAAATAAGCCAAAAAACGTTTTTTTAAAGGAAGAAATTAATTAACCGCGATAAAGACTCGAAGTTATTGGATAATAAAAGTTTTTTGTGATTAACGTTTTAGACTTACTTCGTCAATTTTGGGCTATCCAACAATAATTGCAGAATGTCATAAGTGAAGAATATCAATTTGCTATCCGGATTTAATCCATAAATTAAATAATGGGATGCTATAAAATAGTGATCTTAGCTAAAAAAAAAACGGTCTAATAGTCAGTAATAAAGCATATAAATGTTCTTTAACATACAAAAGAGATGACGTAGAGAACGGCATAACGTAACAATAAACCCATATAATTTTAAAGAATTGAAACGTTTTAGATATCGTAGATAACTTTGTAACATAAGAAATAAAAGGGAATATTCAGGTAGCTAACTGATGTATACATAACTCTTATAATACTTTTAAATTCAGAAGTCTAATACGACTCTCTTAAATCAGGATATATAAAACAGTGATTAAACCAGTGCTAATGTGTGGATATGTGACGAGAACGCTGACAAAACAATGTACGTGAAACTCAGGTATTAATTAGATCAGGATTGCTAGAAAAGCCATCAGAAGTATTTTCCGACTTACAAAGGTCCGCGTACTAACCATTAACGAACGGAAATAATGCCAAGGTCAAACACGTATATAAAGACAGCAACGTCGTACAAGAAGCTAAATCTCAATGCTAAAGTTGCGCTGGCTATATCCAAAGGCTTTATAATAACTGCATTGCCAAGTTAAATTGGGAGGATGCCCCAAGAGAAAAAATGTCCTTAGGACTTCCACAAATGAAGGGGGAAGGTAACATGAGGTCAGATTTAGGAATCATGAGACTATCTACCGATCCATCATATTTATCAACACATGCCTGTTCAACTACCTGCTATACTACCTATAGTCAATACTCATCTGTTGGGGACTATCAAATCAATTACATGTAATTAAACAAACCAGAATAAAAAAAGTTATCCCAGGAAAGGCACTTCAGAAATATTGACATAAATTTTTAAAACGTTATTTACGTGGCTTATTAAAATTTAAATTTTTAATGACAAGTAAAAGATTAGCCATTTGTTATGGGGTTCAAAGAAGAACCTTCACGATGTTAATTTTTTAAAATATGATTGGATGTTTTCTCTTCATTGCATACTGAGACGCCCAAGTGGCATTCTTCTGTGCTAACTTCCTTCCATACCAGTTTTACAAGTTTGACATCTTGGCGTCTATGCATGTGTCCGATCTACGTTAAGCAATTTATTTTCCTAAACAATATCGTTATAAGAGCTTTCTTTATTCAGTATGTGTTCTTCTTCTATACGAATTTATAGCGATATGATAATGAGGTTAAAACAATTTTCCTTTCAAATATTCGTAGTTCTTCTTTATCTGTTTTAGTCATTGTCCATGATTCGCATCTATGTATTAAAATAGGTAAAAAGTTTAAATTATGATCTGTATTTCTTTAGTGGCATTATTATTAACCGTGATTATTTACCTAAAATATTTAAAGTGTTCCATATTAATGAAATTGTAGTTGTTAACTTTAATATTTTATCAAGATTTATTAAATTGGTCTCTTCTGTTGATTCGCTTGTATTTGGTTTTCATTTCGTTGATTTTAAGTAAAACGTTTTTCGTGCTCTCTTCACTTTATTGAAGATTTTTGCGGACGGGAGAGTTTCTTATGAGATCTATATCATTAGCACATGCTAGGAGTGCTTTGTACGTTGGCCCGTTAATGGATTACATCTTAAATAGGCCTCATTTCTATTTTAGTAAGATGTTCATAAATTTTTTGAATTTTTGAATCGAGAATTTATATTTTATTCGACTGTTTTATAACTCTAATTTTATAACTAACTTATAAGTGTTTCTTGGTGCATATTTTCATCTTTGGTTTTTTGTTTCCCGTATCATGAGTATAAGGATTTTGCTGGATATCCACATAGGGAACCCGGTGGTATGTACATGATATTTCCATAACCAACAATCGAAAATTTGTCTTATTGTAAAGTCATGATGATTTTACTAGTAAATATAGTGTTATTTAATAATGTGTTTAATTAAACACATATACCAAAACGCAATAGCCAGTGTTAGAGTGGGTGATCGTCAAACCCAGAAATTCCCGATACAACGTGGAGTACGCCAGAGGGACACCATATCACCGAAACTGTTCACTACGCTTTTGGAATATATATGTAAAAGGGCAAAACTGACCGACAAGGGCATAAATATAAACGGAGAAAAGCTTAGCCATCTAAGGTTTGCAGATGATATTGTACTAATAGCTGATAGGATAGATGAGGCCAAAGAACTTTTATATCAGCTCTACCTTTCCTCGCTAGAAGGGGGATTGAAAATAAATATATCTAAAACCCAGATGATGACAAATCTTGTAGTCAGCGAAGATATATGCGTAGGAACAAGATCCATAGACCAGGTAATGGCCTAGAAATACCTAGGTCATGAGATTCGCATAGGAAAAGATAACCAAACCGTTGAGCTTCTCCGTCATATAAGACTGACTTATGCAGCCTTCGGCAAGCTGAACCATATTTTCAAATCGTCTGATATACCAATATGCCTTAAAAGAAAAACGTTTAATCAGTGTGTTTTGCCAGTGTTAACTTACGGTGCGGAAACGTTGACCATGACAAGGAGAACAGTTCAAAAGATCTGTCTGTGTCAAAGGGCGATGGAGCGTGCTATGTTGGGCATTTCACTACGAGACAAGATCCCAAATCGCCAAATACGACAAAGAACCGGAGTGACTGATGCAGTAGAGAGAGCAGAAACACTGAAATGGAACTGGGCAGGTCACGTGGCTCGAATGACAGATAATAGATGGACAAGCGGATACTGAAATGGAGACCAAGAGATGATGCCTACCGAAGCAGAGGTCGTCCACCAACACGTTGGAGTGACGATCTAAAACGTTGTCATAGGAATTGGATGCAAGAGGCACAAGATCGAAATAGATGGAAAATTATGAGGGAGATCTATGCCCAGCAGTGGATAAGCGAAGACTAAATGATGTTAATATTAATAAAGTTCGAGCAACAATTTCTATATGCATTTCCTTGGTAATGATATTTCTGCTCCCCGATACCTGGTGCAGTCCCGAAAGCAATAAAACTGCTAGACTCGTGCTTCCTATTATCCAACAATTAGCCAGTCCAGGACTATACGCCTTATCTTGGTACTGATATTGCTGCCCCTCATAAGTGAACAGAATATGCAAGGAAGGTTTTGGCAATTTATTAATTTTGTGTGTTAGAATAATATTTCTTCGAGAAAGTGAAGAATATCTATTTGCTATCTGGATTTAATCCATAAATTAAATATAAGAATGCTATAAAATAGTGCTATTAGCAGCAAAAAACGGTCTAATAGTCACTAATAAAAAAATCAAATAAATGTTCTTTAACATACAAAAGAGAGGATGTAGAGTGGGACATAACGTAACGCCATACGATAAAGCCATATCATTTTGAAACATTGCAGCGTTTTAGATATCGTAGATAACGTTGTCACATAAGAAATAAAAGGGAATATTCAGGTAGCTAATTGATGTATATATAACCCTTATAACACTTTTAAATCCAGAAGTCTAATACGAATCTCTAAAAGCAGGATATATATAACAGTGATTAAACCAGTGCTAATGTGTGGATATGTGACAAGAACGTATTAATTAGATCAGGAATCAGGATTGCTAGAAAAGCCATCAGAGGTATTTTCCGACTTACAAAGGTCCGAGTACTAACCAATTCGAACGGAACTAATGCCAATGTCAAACACATATATAAAGATAGCAATGTCGTACAAGAAACTCAATCTCAACTCCAACGTTCAGCTAGCTATATCCAAAGGCTCTCTCAATAACTGCATTACCAAGTTAAATTGGGAAAATGCCACGAGACGATGTCTACAAATGAAGGGTGGAGGTAACATATGATCAGATGTAGGAATAATGAGACTACCTACCGACCCATCATATTTATCAACACTTGCTATTCTACCTACAATCAATACTTCTCTGTTAGAAGCTATCAAATCAATTACTTGTAATCAAACGAACTAGGCTTAAAAAAATTATCCCAGGAAAGGCACTTCAGAAATATTGACATAAATTTTTAAAACGTCATTTACGTGGCTTAGTTTACAATAGAAATGAGGAGACAAAAAGAAGAAAAGGCAATAGAATCTTGCTGTGTTTTGACTATGCGATGACGATGATCTTTATATAACATAGAGGGAGATAGAGAGAAGAATGTCTATGTTTAATCTAGAAACCGCTGGTTTTCTCCCTTTCGAATTGGGTATGTATATGTATTACCATAGATAATAAAAGCAAGAGGACTATAATTATGAAACTTTATCTAAAAAGTAAAATCAATAAACAAATTATATATACAAAAAGATTATATAAGTAAATCCCTAATATTTACACAGACTGCTTTACAAAAAGTGAACGGATGAGCATAAAAACACAACTGTTTTAAAAACATAATATTATTAGACGAATTGTGGATTCATTTCACGCAAACTAAACCGGTTTAGTTAACATACTACAAAATAAATCAAAAGACTATGCTAAAATATGATACGGCAAAAAAAAAGCCAATGACTTTTACAGCTGATTGTCGTATACATATCAATATAACGCAAATATGACGATTTGTCCACAGCATATGAATATTTGCATCATTTGGTATTAGGTGCGTTAAAGATTGTCGTTAAGCTTAGGCACAAAAAGTGGCTTGCCTGTTTTACTTTACTTCAGCTTCACTAGTGTTAAATTTTCATAAAAATAATGAGTGGTATATCCTTTCTTATTTAAATTTCTCTTGTTTTAAACCAGCCTTACTCTTTTCTATGTCTGACTTACGGTTTGTAAGTTTGTAAACTTCTTTGTTCCAACGAATTCTTTTTTTTTTTTATTCTGTGAACTACTAGTGGTTTCTTTTTACGGGATTTTTTCATCACGTTTATTTAATCATCAACGATATATAAACGTTGTTGAAATTTTAGGGCATTTTCAAAATCTCCAAAATCACTACCATTGGGTAAAAGCTATGACTAGGAAGGAAATAGCGTAATGTAATTTTTTCAATGGTAGGATGAGTTTCCAAAATCGTTTTCAGAATCAAAACTATTTTGATGTTGCGGTTTTGGCCGCCACAAGAGTCTGACCAAAAAATTACCTGTCTTGCAGAAGTAACATTTTCTTCAATATGTTTCTTAAGACAAATGCCTACGTCCTGGGCTCCCCGACCAGCTTCACCTTCTATCCAAATATAACAATGACCTTTGTTATCCTTGGCGCTATGGATACCAAGATTGTAAATACATAATTGACGCTTATAATATACAATATTTATTAGAATTCTCGGAAGGGGAAGAGTTTTTCTTTAAATCAAATCAAAAGGTTTCCACTTCTGGTTGATAGTTGCTTATCTTCATGTCTAGTTTTCTTCTAGATTGTGCATTTTCAGCTTCTTCTAATTGCACATTTTTTCTTTTTTTAACTTGTTTAATTGTTCGTTATCTGCGCAATTTTTAATTTCTAATTCGAAACAATCACATCTACTACAAGTAACTTTTTTCAACTTTTTTCTTTGAAGATTAAATCGTGTTAAAAACATTTTTTTGTAAAACGAAAATTTAACAAGGTCATTATCTGCTTCTTTAATATATAATTCATACATCTTACTTAGTGTTATGTCTTTTGTTAGGTATTCTCTTTCTGTGTTAGCTCTTCTGTAATGTGACTATTATAGAAAAATTTAAGCAATAACTGCCACTACTTCTTAATCTAAACGCCTCAACAAGTTGCCAACGTCACCATTGTTAACAACGTTTATGTACATAATATGTTGCCAAATATTCGATTTACAATCATTAAAACGCTCGCAAGAGGCGCTTGGTCTACTGATGCAAAACTAATACACAAAAATTAGTCCTAATTATGTGTATAAATATTAAGAGTATATCTAGAGATAAAGACACTCCACTTTACATATGCACTTAACAAAATGCAGGAAGCACATAGATGGCCAATCCTATGGTATTTGGTATTAAGCTGATCGCTGAAAATTACATATTAAATGCAGGCAAAGAAGCAAAGAAAAACTTATAATGAAAGAAAACAAAACCAGTCAGCTGAGAGAACCTTTCAACGATGTTGAGCTTGGATCCGCTATCCACGTATATAATGAACAATATTACGGTTCCTGTCTGAGGATCTGAGCACAAAACTAACTCTAAAATTTGAACCAAAAATACAACAATGGCTAATATCCAAAGTCTTTAGACAAGCAGAGCAAAGACAAAGTTGTTGCCTTGCTTAAACCTGGCAAAAACTCCGACGACCTCAAAAGCTATCGGCCAATATATCTATTTATTTTGTCAGCTATACAAAATACTTCTGCACATGATCCTTAATATAAATCGATAATAGAAGAAAAACTCAAATTAAAAAAAAAGTGGCTATATATGACAGGTTAAATCATATACGTCACAAATACTAAATCTTGCCCAACACAGCAAAGAGAAGTACGAAAATATCAGGTATGAGGAGTGGTATTTGTTAATCTTAATGCCGCTTACGACACCTTAAATTATAGGGTATTTCTCCAAAATCTATGTAATATCCCCTGAGGTAATAAACTCACTTGTATTATCCTCGTATGCCTACACAACAGAAAATTTTTCGTATCACTCAATGGTAAGAATAGCAGATGGAGAACGTAGAATAACTGTCTCTTTGGGGTCCTGTAATGGCACCTACTCTGTATAACATTTACACAACTCATACCAGTAAATACTAGGACTTTTATTATGTAGACGATACATTATCTATTGTTGCACAGCCAAAAACTTTTGTTGGTGAAGTGGAGAAAAATCTAAATCATACCTAATAGAGTAGATTAGATATAACTCAATTTTAAGCCAAACCCCGAAAAAAGTCAGGTGTGCTCCTTCAATGTCCCTAACAGAGACACTTTCACAAATCTGAATATATACCTGAACCAATAGTGTCATGAAATCCTTAAACTCTGGACTTGCTATAAATAGCTTGAAGATAGTTTCTATCACACTTTGTCATTCACAGTACTTTTTTTAAAATCAAATGCCAAACTAGAACCAGAAAATAATATTCTCTGCAAACTTGTCAGCTAAAAATGTGAAGCACATCCTTCCACCCTTAAAATGTAGACGCTTGAACTCTATGCTTCTGCTGCCTAATATACCTTGATAGTATAAGTGACACCAACACATACTTAACACGTAGATTTAGTTATAAATTAGTCAGCCAAATTCAGCAAATATTAAGACTCACATCCATACATAAGCTCTATAATATCGTAGCTATCAATCCACCTAATATCCGAAGATAATTAGCTAGAGAGCAAAAGAAACAAAGTCCAGATTCGTAACATCCACTCCACGAATATCAGCCCATTTTATGACTAAAATCAAGGAAAAATGGCTATATCAACAAATCTGCAAGATATACAAACAAAAATAAGCTGCTCCTCGCCATCTGATCCCTCGAAAGGAACTTCCTGATGGTAGTTATCTTTCTTAAATCTGCCAGGAGGACTCTGGCCTGCAAACACCTTTTAACTTGTGTGCATGTAGGGTGGTACAAGACTTATTACACTTTCTTAGTAAACTTTACCATTCTAATCGCTCTTTTCTGAAGGGACAAGGTTTATTTATGTGAACTGAACATGTAAAGTACAGTCAGTAAGCTATTACTTATAAAGATCATTGCAAATTTGACACTAACTCCACTTATATTGATTACATATTACCCCAAAATAGGAGATAAAACATTCAGAAATATGTACTATTGGTGAAGTTGTATAATTCGTGTTAGATAAATTAATCAGTCTTCCCTTTTTTGTGCACTACTACCCATTTTAACAAAAAATATCTATTTTAGCACTTAAATATTTATTTTGAGATAACCTTCTATCCAGAATTATAATGTAGTACACAGATAAAAAAATAAAATAATAAAATAAAAGAAATAAAATAATAAAAAGCTGTATATAAGATATCATGAAACAATGGATGAAATAAAAGAAGTTCTTATTAACCGGATACTTAAATAAAACGTATAAAGACATACTCACGTTAACAAAATACATTAGATAATTTTCGCATATGAAAAAACACATCCAACTTGGTAATGAAATCCTTTTGTATCTATAAATCTATTTTTAGAAAAGCACGTACCTACTAAAAACAGGTATTTGGTAGTACACATATCTGTTACATACTGTAATGCGTATGAATGATAACAAAAGTAAGGAGTCCATATGAACCGTTTAGAATATCCGCTGGAAATAAACGGCTTAATCCCATAGTTGCCAAACTATCAGAGCTTACTTAAACCGATATACTTATGGTTCCAATATACACGGAAAAAGATCTGAACGACCCCTATAATATATACACGTGAACTAAGCGATATACATTCATGATACAGGGGTAATTAGGGGCTCCACAAAATTTTTAAAAATTATGAAACTATACATGTTGACGAATCGACAGAGCCAATATTATGGAATGGTCAAGTGAGCTCCGTATATCGGTGGCCACTTGACCATGGAGCTCACTTGAACCTGAATTTTAACATGGGCGGAGTCCACTTTATGCCGTAGATATATATATATATATATATATATATATATATATATATATATATATATATATATATATATATATATATATATATATATATATCTACGGCATAAAGTGGACTCCGCCCATGTTAAAATTCAGGTTCAAGTGAGCTCCATGGTCAAGAGGCCACCGATATACGGAGCTCACTTAACCATTCCATAATATTGGCTCTGTCGATTCGTCAACATGTATAGTTTCATAATTTTTAAAAATTTTGTGGAACCCCTAAGTACCCCTGTATCATGACTGTATATCGCTTAGTTCACGTGTATATATTATAGGGGTCGTTCAGATCTTTTTCCGTGTATATTGGAACCATAAGTATATCGGTTTAAGTAAGCTCTGATAGTTTGGCAACTATGGGATTAAGCCGTTTATTTCCAGCAGATATTCTAAACGGTTAATATGGACTCCTTACTTTTGTTATCATTCATACGCATTACAGTATGTAACAGATATGTGTACTACCAAATACCTGTTTTTGGTAGGTACGTGCTTTTCTAAAAATAGATTTATAGATACAAAAGGATTTCATTACCAAGTTGGATGTGTTTTTTCATATGCGAAAATTATCTAATGTATTTTGTTAACGTGAGTATGTCTTTATACGTTTTATTTGAGAATCCGGTTAATAAGAACTTCTTTTATTTCATCCATTGTTTCATGATATCTTATATACAGCTTTTTATTATTTTATTTCTTCTATTTTATTATTTTATTTTTTTATCTGTGTACTACATATAATTCTGGATAGAAGGTTATCTCAAAATTAATATTTAAGTGCTAAAATAGATATTTTTTGTTAAAAAGGGTAGTAGTGCACAAAAAAGGGAAGACTGATTAATTTATCTAACACGAATTATACAACTTCACCAATATTACATATTTCTGAATGTTTTATCTCCTATTTAGGGGTAATATGTAATCAATATAAGTGGAGTTAGTGTCAAATTTGCAATGATCTTTATAAGTAATAGCTTACTGACTGTACTTTACATGTTTAGTTCACATAAATAAACCTTGTCCCTTCAGAAAAGAGCGTTTCGAATGGTAAAGTTTACTAAGAAAGTGTAATAAGTCTTGTACCACCCTACATGCACACAAGTTAAAAGGTGTTTGCAGGCCAGAGTCCTCCTGGCAGATTTAAGAAAGATAACTACCATAAGGAAGTTCCTTTCGAGGGATCAGATGGCGAGGAGCAGCATATTTTTGTTTGTATATCTTGCAGATTTGTTGATATAGCCATTTTTCCTTGATTTTAGTCATAAAATGGGCTGATATTCGTGGAGTGGATGTTACGAATCTGGACTTTGTTTCTTTTGCTCTCTAGCTACTTATCTTCGGATATTAGGTGGATTGATAGCTACGATATTGTAGAGCTTATGTATGGATGTGAGTCTTAATATTTGCTGAATTTGGCTGACTAATTTATAACTAAATCTACGTGTTAAGTATGTGTTGGTGTCACTTATACTATCAAGGTATATTAGGCAGCAGAAGCATAGAGTTCAAGCGTCTACGTTTTAAGGGTGGAAGGATGTGCTTCACATTTTTAGCTGACAAGTTTGCAGAGAATATTATTTTCTGGTTCTAGTTTGGCATTTGATTTTAAAAAAAGTACTGTGAATGACAAAGTGTGATAGAAACTATCTTCAAGCTATTTATAGCAAGTCCAGAGTTTAAGGATTTCATGACACTATTGGTTCAGGTATATATTCAGATTTGTGAAAGTGTCTCTGTTAGGGACATTGAAGGAGCACACCTGACTTTTTTCGGGGTTTGGCTTAAAATTGAGTTATAATCTATTTTTGTTGTATTTAAGGTATGATTTAGATTTTTCTCCACTTCATCAACAAAAGTTTTTGGCTGTGCAACAATAGATAATGTATCGTCTACATAATAAAAGTCCTAGTATTTACTGGTATAAGTTGTGTAAATGTTATACAGAGTAGGTGCCATTACAGGACCCCAAAGAGACAGTTATTCTACGTTCTCCATCTGCTATTCTTACCATTGAGTGATACGAAAAATTTTCTGTTGTGTAGGCATACGCGGATAATACAAGTGAGTTTATTACCTCAGGGGATATTACATAGATTTTGGAGAAATACCCTATAATTTAAGGTGTCGTAAGCGGCATTAAGATTAACAAATACCACTCCTCATACCTGATATTTTTCGTACTTCTCTTAGCTGTGTTGGGCAAGATTTAGTATTTGTGACGTATATGATTTAACCTGTCATATATAGCCACTTTTTCTTTAATTTAAGTTTTTCTTCTATTATCGATTTATATTAGGGATCATGTGCAGAAGTATTTTGTATAGCTGACAAAATAAATAGATATATTGGCCGATAGCTTTTGTGGTCGTTGGAGTGTTTGCCAGATTTAAGCAAGGCAACAACTTTGTCTTTGCTTTGCTTGTCTAAAGACTTTGGATATTAGCCATTGTTTTATTTTTGGTTCAAATTTTAGAGTTAGTTTTGTTCTCAGATCCTCAGCCAGGAGCCGTAATATTGTTCATTATATACGTGGATAGCGGATCCAAGCTCAACATCGTTGAAAGGTTCTCTCAGCTGACTGGTTTAGTTTTCTTTCATTATAAGTTTTTCTTTGCTTCTTTGCCTGTATTTAATATGTAATTTTCAGCGATCAGCTTAATACCAAATACCATAGGATTGGCCATATATGTGCTTCCTGCATTTTGTTAAGCGCATATGTAAAGTGGAGTGTCTTTATCTCTAGATATACTCTTAATATTTATACACATAATTAGAATAGTTATAGACGAAAAATATCCTGGCTTAAAAACCTAAGGGAATGGTTTGAAAGCAGTAGTGCAGAACTTTTTAGAGCGGCAGTCAACAGAGTCCGTATAGCCATGGTGATTTCCAACCTTCGATAGAAGATGGAACTTAAAGAAGAAGGATGAAAAAAGCATAAACTATCTACGTAATAAATCCCATTAACCTGTTAGTAATGGATAACCAGATATATTTAAAAAAAGATTAAGTGCCTTTCTTTTTATTTTGGATTTTGAATTTTGCATAACTAGAGCAAGCGACTAATTTTTGTGTATTAGTTTTGCATTAGTAGACCAAGCGCCTCTTGCGAGCGTTTTAATGATTTTAAATCGAATATTTGGCAACATATGTACATAAACGTTGTTAACAATGGTGACGTAGGCAACTTGTTGAGGCGTTTAGATAAAGAAGTAGTGGCAGTTATTGCTTAAATTTTTCTATCATAGTAACATTACAGAAGAGCTAACACAGAAAGAGAATACCTAACAAAAGACATAACACTAAGTAAAATGTATGAATTGTATATTAAAGAAGCAGACAATGACCTTGTTAAATTTTCGTTTTACAAAAAAATGTTTTTAACACGATTTAATATTCAAAGAAAAAAGTTGAAAAAAGTTACTTGTAGTAGATGTGATTGTTTCGAATTAGAAATTAAAAATTGAGCAGATAACGAACAATTAAGCAAGTTAAAAAAAGAAAAAATGTGCTTTTAGAAGAAGCTGAAAATGCACAATCTAGAAGAAAGCTAGACATGAAGATAAGCAACTATCAACCAGAAGTGGAAACCTTTTGTTTTGATTTAAAGAAAAACTCTTCCCCTTCCGAGAATTCTAATAAATATTGTATATTATAAGCGTCAATTATGTATGTACAACCTTGGTATCCATAGCGCCAAGGATAACAAAGGTCATTGTTATATTTGGATAGAAGGTGAAGCTGGTCGGGGAGCCCAGGACGTAGGCATTTGTCTTAAGAAACATATTGAAGAAAATGTTACTTCTTCAAGACATGTAATTTTTTGGTCAGACTCTTGTGGCGGCCAAAACCGCAACATCAAAATAGTTTTGATTCTGAAAACGATTTTGGAAACTCATCCTACCATTGAAAAAATTACATTACGCTATTTCCTTCGTAGTCATAGCTTTTACCCAATGGTAGTGATTTTGGAGATTTTGAAAATGCCCTAAAATTTCAACAACGTTTATATATCGTTGATGATTAAATAAACGTGATGAAAAAATCCCGTAAAAAGAAACCACTAGTAGTTCACAGAATGAAAAAAGAAGAATTCGTTGGAACAAAGAAGTTAGAAACTATGATTACAAACCGTAAGTCAGACATAGAAAACAGTAAGGCTGGTTTAAAACAAGAGAAATTTAAATAAGAAAGGATATACCACTCATTATTTTTATGAAAACTTAACACTAGTAAAATTGAAGTAAATCTTTACAAGGATTTTTAAAAAGGACGGCCTGTTGCAATGCAATCCGTAAGTAACCACTTGATTCCTCTTTGGCCCACAGGCAAGCCACTTTTTGTGCCTAAGCTTAACGACAATCTTTAACGCACCTAATACCAAATGATGCAAAACCTTTGTATTGCTCTCTTTTCAGAAACAATACAATAGAAGACGACATTAAAAGATTTTATATTTTTGATTAATTTCTTAAGTAATATAAAATATTCAAAAACAACGACTATTTTTGTCATACCCAAAAAGAAATAATAGCTTGTGGCCTACCAATAATTCACTAAAAGTGATATTTTAGTTACTCATCACTAGACCAAACGACCTCCATGTCGCTTGGTCTACTGATGTATAACACAATTACACAATGTGGCGAAAATCGTAAGTCGACCAAAAGACTTTTTTTTTTGTTTTTCTTTAATATTGGACAAGTTACTATTTCGCACTTATAAGAAACATAAAAAACTGTATTCGAAAACAAAAAATTACGACAATTGTAACATATAGTGAATTTTAATAGAGTGAAAACTTTAAAGTCAAATATCTCAAAATCATATTTTGGCGCTTGGTCAAGTGATGAATTACGCCTTCCATATAAAATTACGAGACAATATTCATATGCTGTGGACAAATCGTCATATTTGCGTTATATTGATATGTATACGACAATCAGCTGTAAAAGTCATTGCCTTTTTTTGCCGTATCATATTTTAGCATAGTCTTCTGATTTATTTTGTAGTATGTTAACTAAACCGGTGTAGTTTGCGTGAAATGAATCCACAATTCGTCTAATAATATTATGTTTTTAAACAGTTGTGTTTTTATGCTCATCCGTTCACTTTTTGTAAAGCAGTCTGTGTAAATATTAGGGATTTACTTATATAATCTTTTTGTATATATAATTTGTTTATTGATTTTACTTTTTAGATAAAGTTTCATAATTATAGTCCTCTTGCTTTTATTATCTATGGTAATACATATACATACCCAATTCGAAAGGGAGAAAACCAGCGGTTTCTAGATTAAACATAGACATTCTTCTCTCTATCTCCCTCTATGTTATATAAAGATCATCGTCATCGCATAGCCAAAACACAGCAAGATTCTATTGCCTTTTCTTCTTTTTGTCTCCTCATTTCTATTGTAAACTCAGCTACGTAAATGACGTTTTAAAAATTTATGTCAATATTTCTGAAGTGCCTTTCCTGGGATAATTTTTTTAAGCTCAGTTCGTTTGATTACAAGTAATTGATTTGATAGCTTCCAACAGAGAAGTATTGATTGTAGGTAGAATAGCAAGTGTTGATAAATATGATGGGTCGGTAGGTAGTCTCATTATTCCTAAATCTGATCATATGTTACCTCCACCCTTCATTTGTAGACATCGTCTCGTGGCATTCTCTCAATTTAACTTGGTAATGCAGTTATTGAGAGAGCCTTTGGATATAGCTAGCTGAACGTTGGAGTTGAGATTGAGTTTCTTGTACGACATTGCTCTCTTTATATATGTGTTTGACATTGGCATTAGTTCCGTTCGTATTGGTTAGTACTCGGACCTTTGTAAGTCGGAAAATACCTCTGATGGCTTTTCTAGCAATCCTGATTCCTGATCTAATTAATACGTTCTTGTCACATATCCACACATTAGCACTGGTTTAATCACTGTATTATATATCCTGCTTTTAGAGATTCGTATTAGACTTCTGGATTTAAAAGTGTTATAAGGGTTATATATACATCAATTAGCTACCTGAATATTCCCTTTTATTTCTTATGTGACAACGTTATCTACGATATCTAAAACGCTGCAATCTTTCAAAATGATATGGCTTTATCGTATGGCGTTACGTTATGCCCCACTCTACATCCTCTCTTTTGTATGTTAAAGAACATTTATTTGATTTTTTTATTAGTGACTATTAGACCGTTTTTTTGCTGCTAATTTATGGATTAAATCCAGATAACAAATAGATATTCTTCACTTTCTCGAAGAAATATTATTCTAACACACAAAATTAATAAATTGCCAAAACCTTCCTTGCATATTCTGTTCACTTATGAGGGGCAGCAATATCAGTACCAAGATAAGGCGTATAGTCCTGGACTGGCTAATTGTTGGATAATAGGAAGCATGAGTCTAGCAGTTTTATTGCTTTCGGGACTGCACCAGGTATCGGGGAGCAGAAATATCATTACCAAGTTAATGCATATAGGAATTGTTGCTTGAACTTTATTATAATTAACATCATTTAATCTTCGCTTATCCACTGCTGGACATAGATCTCCCTCATAATTTTCCATCTATTTCGATCTTGTGCCTCTTGCATCCAATTCCTATGACAACGTTTTAGATCGTCAGTCCAACGTGTTGGTGGACGACCTCTGCTTCGGTAGGCATCATCTCTTGGTCTCCATTCCAGTATCCGCTTGTCCATCTATTATCTGTCATTCGAGCCACGTGACCTGCCCAGTTCCATTTCAGTGTTGCTACTTTCTCTACTGCATCAGCCACTCCGGTTCTTTGTCGTAGCTGGCGATTTGGGATCTTGTCTCGTAGTGAAATGCCCAACATAGCACGCTCCATCGCCCTTTGACACACACGGATCTTTTGAACTGTTCTCCTTGTCATGGTCAACGTTTCCGCACCGTAAGTTAACACTGGCAAAACACACTGATTAAACGTTTTTCTTTTAAGGCATATTGGTATATCAGACGATTTGAAAATATGGTTCAGCTTGCCGAAGGCTGCCCAAGTCAGTCTTATATGACGGAGAAGCTCAACGGTTTGGTTATCTTTTCCTATGCGAATCTCATGACCTAGGTATTTATAGGCCATTACCTGGTCTATGGATCTTGTTCCTACGCATATATCTTCGCTGACTACAAGATTTGTCATCATCTGGGTTTTAGATATATTTATTTTCATTCCCCCTTCTAGCGAGGAAAGGTAGAGCTGATTTAAAAGTTCTTTGGCCTCATCTATCCTATCAGCTATTAGTACAATATCATCTGCAAACCTTAGATGGCTAAGATTTTCTCCGTTTATATATATAGAAGAATGCCACTTGGGCGTCTCAGTATGCAATAAAGAGAAAACATCCAATCATATCTCAAAAAATTAACATCGTGAAGGTTATTTTTTGAACCCCATAACAAATGGCTAATCTTTTACTTTTCATTAAAAATTTAAATTTTAATAAGCCACGTAAATAACGTTTTAAAAATTTATGTCAATATTTCTGAAGTGCCTTTCCTGGGATAACTTTTTTATTCTGGTTTGTTTGATTACATGTAATTGATTTGATAGTCCCCAACAGATGAGTATTGACTATAGGTAGGATAGCAGGTAGTTGAACAGGCATGTGTTGATAAATATGATGGGTCGGTAGATAGTCTCATGATTCCTAAATCTGACCTCATGTTACCTTCCCCCTTCATTTGTGGAAGTCCTAAGGACATTTTTTCTCTTGGGGCATCCTCCCAATTTAACTTGGCAATGCAGTTATTATAAAGCCTTTGGACATAGCCAGCGCAACTTTAGCATTGAGATTTAGCTTCTTGTACGACGTTGCTGTCTTTATATATGTGTTTGACCTTGGCATTATTTCCGTTCGTTAATATTACTTCGGATATTACTTCTGATGGCTTTTCTAGCAATCCTGATCTAATTAATACCTGAGTTTCACGTACATTGTTTTGTCAGCGTTCTCGTCACATATCCACACATTACCACTGGTTTAATCACTGTTTTATATATTCCTGATTTAAGAGAGTCGTATTAGACTTCTGAATTTAAAAGTATTATAAGAGTTATGTATACATCAGTTAGCTACCTGAATATTCCCTTTTATTTCTTATGTTACAAAGTTATCTACGATATCTAAAACGTTTCAATCCTTTAAAATTATATGGGTTTATTGTTACGTTATGCCCTTCTCTACGTCATCTCTTTTGTATGTTAAAGAACATTTATATGCTTTATTACTGACTATTAGACCGTTTGTTTTTTTTAGCTAATATCATTATTTTATAGCATCCCATTATTTAATTTATGGATTAAATCCGGATAGCAAATTGATATTCTTCACTTACGACATTCTGCAATTATCGTTGGATAGCCCAAAATTGACGAAGCAAGTCTAAAACGTTAATCACAAAAATTTTTTGTTATCCAATAACTTCGAGTCTTTATCGCGGTTAATCAATTTCTTCCTTTAAAAAAACGTTTTTTGGCTTATTTCAAATACCCCTGAAGATGCTCTAGGGAGCGAAAGTACTTGGGCAAGATTTAATTAATAAAACTGTGCTCGATATCTGCCTTTATTTTATCAAAGTTCATTTATTCGAGCATTCAACCTTGTATCTATTTTTTTATTGTGTTTAAGATATGATTTAGATTTTTTTCCACTTCAGCAACAAAAGTTTTTGGTTGTGCAACAGGAGATGTATTGTCTACGTAATAAAAGTCCTAGTATTTACTGGTACGGGGTGTGTTAATGTTCTATTATCGGTAAAATTATATTAAGGATTATGTGCAGAAGTATTTTATATAGCTGACAAAATAAATATATTGACCGATAGCTTTTGTGGTTGTTGGAGTTTTTGCAGGTTTAAGCAAGGTAACAACTTTGTCTTTGCTTTGCTTGTCTGCAGACTTTGGATATCAGTAATTGTTGTGTTTTTGGTACAAATTTTATAAGCTTTGTGCTCAGATCTTCAGTCAGTAACCGTAATATTGTTCATTATATAGGTAGATAGTGGATCCAAGCTCAACATAGTTGAAAGGTTTCCTCAGCTGACTGGTTTTGTCCTCTCTCATTTAAGTTTTTCTTTACTTATTTGCCAGCAGGGATAGCACTTTTACATTTATTATGTGTTTTTCAGGAATCATATTAATACCAAATGCCCTAGGTTTGGCCCTCTATATGTTTCCTGCACTAGAAATACGTCACATTTGTGCTAAGCACCCTTAATATTTATAGACATAATTAGAATAGTTGGTCCTAAAAAGGGCCGATTTGACAAAAATCATATTGAACGGGTGATTAGCCGATTAATTAATTGTTCATTACCCAGGGTACGTCCGATTGCGGTGGTCTTATTAGTACTTAAATTTTCGTAAAGGCTTCTCTTTTGAACTCCATAATAAATGGCTAATCTTTATCTTTTCATTAAAAATTTAAATTTTACATACTGTTACTTTTCGAGGATATTTTGAATCAGATATGTATAGTAATCACCGTACTTAATAAAGAGTCTCTTTGTGAAAAGTAAGTGAGTTTATCATATCGGTGACAACTCATATATGGATAATAAGGACATAAACGGGTAAAATAAGTGTACAAAATTTCAAATAAATATATCGACGCTATTGCTCAGAAGATGGGTTTATCCCAGAGATCAAAGGTTACAGGTATATTAAAGGTTCTGTTTACGTATTTTCATTACTAAAAAAGTATATTTAAGATAAAAGCCTTAAGGTATTTTTAGATTCTATGGAAATTAAAATTTAGGGAAATCAGCAAATTAAAAAATACAGCCATAATTCTAAATCACCAACTTCAGACAAACAGTTGTCCCCTCTTCAACTTATTCAGTTACATGCTATAACATGTAAACGCATACCTGTTTTATTGTCAGATAAAATAAATTTCCATCAAGTGACAGTCGAATCCATCACTTACTTAAAGAGTAGGAAAAGACATGCTTATGCTTTAGAGTACGGGTACTTTATTACAAAGTACCCTTTGCTTTTGGCAATTAGTTTCTCACTTTCTCAGCGATGGATCTCTCTTTCCTCATCAATAATGTTTTCGCTCGATACTGTCTGAATATCTTATTCTACGATATTTAGATTTCACTATATGCTCTACATTTCTTGGCAATACTTCTGATGGCTTTTCTGGTAATACTGATCTAATTAATACCTGAGTTTTACTTACATTGTTTTGTCAGCGTTCTCGTCATGTATCCAGTCAATAGCATTGGTTTAATCACTATTTTATATATCCTGATTTTAGGGATTCGTATTAGACTTCTGGATTTAAAAGTGTTATGAGGGTTATATATACATCAGTTAGTTACCTGAATATTCCATTTTATTTCTTATGTGACAACGTTATCTACGATACCCAAAATGCTGCAATCTTTCAAAATTATATGGGTTTAGTGTTACGTTATGCCCTACTCTACATCCTTTCTTTTGTATGTTAAAGAACATTTATTTGGTTTTCTGATTACTGACTATTGACGGTTTTTTTGCTGCTTGTAGCATTATTCTATAGCATTCTAATATTTAATTTATGGATTAAACCGGGTAGCAAATAGATATTCTTCATTTTCATAGAGAAATAATATTCTAACATACAAAATCCTATTAAATTTCCAAAACCTTCCTTGAATATTAAATTCACTTATGAGGGGCAGAAGCAATATGAGTACTATAATAAGGCGTATAGTCCTGGACCGGCTAATCGTTGGATAATAGGAAGCATGAGTGTAGCAGTTTTATTGTTTTCCTGACTGCTACCTGGGATCGGGGAGCAGAGATATCAGTACCAAGTTAATGCATATAGGAATTGTAGCTTGAACTTTATTATTATTAAATAGCACTACATTTTCTAGTAAAATCGTCATCACTTTACAGTAAGACAAATTTTCGAACGTTGGTTATGGAAACGTTAAGGACATACCACCGAACTCCCTATGTCAAAAAAACAGAGATTAAAATAGGCGCCATAGAAACTGTATTATAAAACAGTCGAATAAATACAGATTCTCGATTTAAATATTCAAAAAATTAATGAACAGCTTACTAAAATAGAAATAACGCATATTTAAGATGCAATCCATTAATGGACCAAGGCACAAAGCACTCCTAGCATATGCTAATGACATTGATCTCATAAGAAACTCTCTCCCATCCGCAAACGACATCTTTAACAAAGTGAAGAGAGTACCAAAACTGTTTTACTTAAAATCAACAAAATGAAAACCAAATACAAGCGAATCAAGAGAAGAGAGCAATTCAATACATCTAGATAAAATAATAAAGTCAACAACTACAATTTTGAAGGTATGGAATACTTTAAATATCTTAGATCAATAATCACGGTTAATAATAATGTCACTAAAGAAATACAGAGCATAATTCTTCTAAAATTTTTTAACCTCATTATTATATCACTACAAATCCGTATAGAATAAGAACATATAATGAATAAAGAAAGCTCTTATAACGATATTATTCAGGAAAATAAATCGCTTAAGGTAGATCGGACACATGCATAGCCGCCAAGATGTCAAACTTGTAAAACTGGTATGGAAGAAATTTAGCACAGAAGAATGCCACTTGGGTGTCTCAGTATACAATAGAGAGAAAACATCCAATCATATCTTAGAAAATTAAAATTTCATTGAAGATTCGTGGAAAATCTATCAACTTGGAAAAAAGTTGTAGTTAGCGAAGACACCCAGTGTTGTAGCGCTACGTAATAATGACAATAAAGAAAAAAGGGAACAGTGACAAAAAGCAACAAAAATGGACTAATGGAGCACAGCTGCTTCAAAATCATGATAAGAAATACAATAGATGATTGACGGATTCGAGAAACTTGGGACTTGAGAAAGGCACTCTGCCGAAACAGCTGTAGTGATAAAATACAATTAATTTGGTGTAAGTTTTGAAAACAAAGTTTTTAGTATTTTGTTGTTAAATAAAATGGAATTAACATACGACATTATATACGCTATAATAACTAGACAACTTGTATGATACGGACATATAAGGAGAAAGTTTCATGAAACAATAAACTACCCAATATTCGTTATGAGTGAAATCGATATAAATAAAGAAAATGACGAAAACTATGGCAAAAGGTAGAAAAAAGTAGTGAATAAAACATGAGAGAGGTACCTTGTGGACAACATGTGCTTAATTAGGAACGAATTGAGATACATAATCAGAAGACGACAAAGGAAAATCTATATAATATATAATAATCTATATAAATGTATACCATTTTTAACAATGCTATTTATAGCTCATTTCCTGAGCCAACGTGCTAATTGTATGTAAAATGAAACTTTTTAAGGTTTTTAATGTTTGTATGAAAGATGAAACCGTATGACACATAACCGTGAAATTTATATACCAACCTATAAATCTCTTTTAAAAGAATACTGACACCTACACATTATCACAATACTACATATCATAATACTAAGAAATTTGTTATTTTAATCTAAGAATAGGCTTTATAATTTACGAGAGATTTAATTTAATGTATTTAAAATTTTACAGGATTCGGTATAGATATATTAGATATTCTTTTAGATTTTTTAGATATATTATTTCTTCAACACTGAAGTTAGTCCAATCTCTGATATTTCTCTGCCAGATTTTGTCTTTCTTCCCAAGACTTTTCTTCCCTCTACTCTTCCTTGCATGATGACGCGTAGAAGAGAGTATTTATCGTTTCGAATTGTAGCCCAGATACGATGTCCAGATAAACAATTCGTCTTAACGCTTCTTCGTTTGAGACTTTTACAGTCCAAGGAATTTTAAGAAAACGCCTATATAGCCACATTTCGAATGCCTTTAATTTTTTTACAGATTTGGCTGTCAGGGTCCAAGCTTCTACCCCATATAGCAGTTGCGATCATACATAACATTCGACGATCTCAATCTAATAACCACACTCAATTTCTTATTTGTAAACATTGACTTTTATCTTTTTAGTTTAGTCCTATCTTTTTGCTTTATCTGTTAATGATTTCTATAAGAATTTGTAAATCCTCTATATTTTCTGTCATAATTGGGGTTTAGTCTGCAAATTTTATGTTATTAATGATGCTCACTCCATTCCTTACTTCTTTCCCATAGTGTCTCCTAAAATATTAGTTGACAACACACATCTCTAGCTGACTCCTTTTTGAATTTCTGCTTGATTTGTCTCTCTATCTTTCACCCGCATGACCGCTGTTTGATTTTAGTAGATTTTTTAGTAAATTAATATCTTGGTATCTAGGTGTATGTATTTTAATGCATGTATGGGCTTACCAGGTTGAACTATGTCAAATACTTTTGAAAATCTATATTAGATATAAATACGTTTTCATTATAATCTCTGCATTTTTGTAATAGTACCTCCATTGCGCACAATTCCTCTTTTATACACAATCCACTTCTAAATCCAAACTAGGTATGTGTTGTCCAATTGTTCTTCACATTTTTTATTGACAGACGATTTAATGTTGTTATTAATCGGATGACATTTGTGACTTTTATTAAATTTTGATAATCGTTACAAATCAAGTCTTTTAGTGACATATTATTCTTTTAATTTTTACTTCTCATTTAATGTCTATCTTTTGTTAGTTATTTTTAGAGTATATATATGATGACTGACATTATTCCCACTTGATTCTTTTGTTTCAGTTATTGCTCTAGCCTAATTTGACATTTTCTTTCTTCAAATCATCAAATTTTTATGGTTTGTTTATATTTCGTTATAGTAAAATTCATATTTTCCACTAAGCCTAACATAAGCAGCAGCAGTGTCATCAAACCGAAATAATCCAGTTGTGCATAACGTTTTTGCTGATCGATTTACAAATAAATTTTAACAAACACATCAAATTGATCATCCTTTTTTCTTTCGTATACGATCATACTTATCCAAATTAAATTTTCAATTTTCAAAAACTTATGATACCTCCTCAATCCACAAGCCTGCGCCATGGACAATATCTGTTCCGGCTATCGACATCAAACAAACCTAAGAAATCAGAGATATCGTCAACCGTCATTAAACAAAAGTTTCGTACACTATTAAACAGATATGGTAATACCTACAGCGTATACACCGATGCATCAAAAAATGAAGACAGAGTTGGAGCAGCAATTTATTCGGAAGACATCTCAGTTAGTTTCCAATTGTCGTCAATTACAACCATCTTTTCGGCTGAATTATTTGCAATTCTAAAAGCTCTATCGTTAATACAAAACAAAAACCAAGAAATATGTATAATAATCACAGATTCTTTAAATTCATTATCCTCACTGACTCAATTATACTGTGACAACCCCCTTCTACTTCTTAGTAAAAAAGAACATAAAAACATTTCAAATAAGAAAATCCAAGTTCATTTTTTATGGGTACCTTCTCATGTCAGAATTGAAGGTAACGAAGTTGTAGATAAACTAGCTAAAAACGCACCAACTAACCTAATGTCCGAAGAATGTAACATATTGGTACAAAACGATTTAAACTATAAACTTATACTACAAAAAATAATTCAAAAATGGCAACAAACTTGGAACAACACTCCATCAAGGCTATATGAAGTCAACCAACATCCACATCTTTGGAAACCAAAAATAAAAGACAGAAGAGAGCATATGATATTTACCCGTCTCCGTATCGGCCATACACGACTTACTCATGGCTATTTACTACAGCGCAAAAATAAACCAGTTTGTGAAGTGTGCAACCGTGTTCTAACGTTAAAACATTTTTTAATACAGTGTCCTAAATATAACAGTAAACGAAATATAGCATACCCAACTGCCCTAGAAGAAAATACAGATACAAAAAGAATAATTTCTTATCTTAAAGACTGTTAACTTCTTCATAAGATTTAAAACATACATTGTAATACACATACATATTATTATTATTAATTGTGAACTAATGTATATACACTATTTGTATCAACTGTAACATTAATCTAAATACGCTAATGCCTCTGCGTGGTAGATGCGTTTAAAAAAAAGGTATTTATATTAGACTATAGATTATATTAGATTTATATTAGATTAGATATTCAGTTTTGTGAAAGCGCCTGTCTTAGACAAATTGAAGGAGCGCTCCTAAGATTTTTCGGGGTTTGGCTTAAAATTAATTCGTAGTTTATTTTATTATATTTAAGGCAAACATTTAGATTTTTTTTTCTTTTTTTCACTTCAGCAACAAAAGTTTTGGTTGTGCAATGTATCGTCTACATGAAAGTCCTAGTATCTACTGTTATCGGTTAATCATTTGTGTAAATGTAATACAGTGTAGGTGCCATTACGCTACCCCAAGCGAGACCATTCATCTGCGTTCTTCATCTTACCATTGAATGATACGAAAAATCTTCTATTCTGTACATATACGCGGATAAAACAAGTAATGTTTTTATCCAAGGCGATGTCATGCAGCTTTGGAGAAATGTTCTCTTATTTAATATGTCGTAAGTGGCATTTAGATTGACAAATACCACCCCTGATACCCGATATCTTTCGTACTCGTTGTTGCTTTTTACAAAAAACAGGTACATTATTACGTACGTTAATAAGTATTACGAATAAAAATAAATAAGCAAGAAGAATATAAGTGATCTATATTTAAACTAAGTGACAGAAAAAATAATATTATATATACATTTACTTCTAAATTAAAAATTAAATTTTGATATGCCTGACAACGAATGATACAAAAACACAATTATATAAAGTTGAAAATAATAATAGCTTGTACAAGCGACAAAGCATTTAAAACAATAAGACCGAACATATTATATGTAATTGTAATAGATATCTTGCCGAGAATCAAGATACCCTAAGGAACCCAAATATTTCTTCTTTTAGTATCTGCCATAAGTGTATCCATGTGTTTATGTGTATCTAAAATATAGTATATAGGATATTGAATTCCCTACATTTAAAAATCTAAATATTGAAATTAGACGGTAAAAAATTGGAATTTTAAGAATGATTTATAAATTGTTATAATTTAAATTTTACTACTCCATTAAACAAACATTTTATACGTAATAAACTGTAGCAATCGAAACATCGGAACGTTCATTTATATAATAAAAATTTCAGTGCCAACGCATTTAAAAAAAATACTAATAAATAAAAATGAACTCTTGCCTTTTCCAAGTTTATAATAGACACTACTTAAGTTTAAAAATAATTTAAGCAAGTAATGTAAATTACCACTCTAAAATATTTAACTGCATTAACCAAGTATTTGTGAAATTTCTCAATGACTAAATTGATTGATATTTAAATAAATTTGAAGTTCCAAAATGTACCTGCTATAAAATTTGAAAGTCTACGACTAATCAAATTATTGGCAATATCGCAAGAGTTTAGTTGTGTACGCGAAGGTATACATACGGATCCCAAAAGTGTTTTAACCTATTACAGAGTTCACTTAATCCTACGTGTTGCTCGGAGTCTACATAAAGCGCTACGCAGATAATAATATACACGGTGTATATTCTACTGGAGTTAGTATAATACCGTTTTAGAACGGAGCTTACATTAACCGCTAGATATATATATATATATATATATATATATATATATATATATATATATATATATATATATATATATATATATATATATATATATATATATATATATATATTGTTATGATGTATTGTTTGTTAATGATCAGCAATGAGTATTTTTATTAATATAATATAATATAGGGTTTTTATCGCGGTTCTCAAAGAATTAGTTTGTAAGTACTTTTTTAAATTATCTTTATTAGATCTACTATGAAACACACGTATATATCTAACCTACCCAATGTGAATTTAAAATAAACTATCTTTAAATTGAAATTCTTATGAAACTAATTAAATTCTATAGACAATGTAAGATTTAAACAAACTATCTTCAAAATTGAAATTGTTATGACACTAACTAAATTATATTAACAAATTTTTGTACCTTTTTGTCACTGAATGCCTAAATGAACTGTTTTCCACTGTATAGATTATAATCACCACTCAATCTCTTCTTCGCAGCTTCGGTTATCCTTGTTTTTGTAAAATTACTTTTTCCAAATATCAGCTTCCACCAATTTAAGATATTTTTCTTCACCAGCATTCATAAACCACCAAGCAAACCAGCAAACAGCATTTATATTTTTTCTTCTTTTCTATATACCAATATCCAATCACCAAATATATTATTTAATTTTAATATTCAATTAATACTTCTTCCATTATCCAATCATCATTTATACATAACATAATTTTTAATCTTCAATAATATTTTCTTTATACTGTTTCTTAATCTTGATTTAACTCACTATATTGAACAATTATAACTGATTGACTGACTCTAACTAACTTTCATACTAAAAAACTGGCCATCATAGTAACTGTAACTCATAACTGATTGACTAACTGAATGGACATCTTGAATCCAAATCACCGGGTATTTATATCTTTTTTCATGTTCCAGAATAATCTAGCAAGAAATCATGTTCCATTTGTTCTATTAAATACATGTCTGAATTTTCTAGAACAAACCATTTCGCAAACAAGGCCATCTCCGGTGATCTAGAGAATTCCTTACTTTTCTATTGATAATTTTGTTGACATTTAGGTTTTTCAGATCAGAATATACACTTAAATCAGTAACTATATATAAATTAAACATTTTAAACTAACATATTATTATAACCCCACTTTATATTCCTAATTATGAATTTTTATCTGTCACTTTAAAGAGTATTTTTGGTTGCCTAGTCACATGACTCACTTAAATATATCTACAATATTATAATTATTAAAATACAACATTTTACAATTATTATATGTTAATTTCTTAAAAATGCCCTCACATAAATATATTTTTATAAAATTCTCTAGTATATAACTTATTAAAATAACCAAATACTTTTTATATCTAATATTATCTAGTAGTGTAACTTATAAATTATTTTCTATAAACACCAATCATATCAATACCCCAAAATAATATTTAAAATAAATAATTTACTTATTATTTTTTTAAATATTAATTTTCTATTAGTTTATTGTTCTGTTAAATACATCCCTGTCATCTGTCTATGTCAAACTGTCATGTCAAATGGAGCAATTGAAAATGGAGGCTATATCAAAAATAAAAACAACGAATGTAAGGTTCTATAATTATTTTGTATTCTGTTTATTTATAGACAAGATTTCCGTTCACAAGGCTTTCATCTATATGAATTGTAAGTTTTACACTTTCCATATTATTTTTAGAAAGACCTTTATAGCATTAATTCTGTATCAAACCCCAAATTATAATTTTTAGGGTAGCAACAATTTCCATATGTACAAAATTCAACAAGTATGATGTCAAATTGATTCACAACAAAGAAACCTACCATCTATCTATGAAATGGATCTATCAGTAGACTGTTAGTGTTATTATTATTAATGTTAAGTTTATAACCTAGATATATCACATCTTTTTGAAAAAATGTACATTTTTCTTGATTTATTTTTAGTCCAACTTCATCTAATCTGTTTATTATAATTTTTAGGTGTTTCTCATGATCTTCAGCCGTTTTAGAAAAAATTAATATATCATCAATGTAGTGAATTATAAAATGTTCATATTGATCCAAAATATCATGAAGACATCTACATAGAGCACTGTAAGATGATTGAGGTCCAAATGGTACTACTTTGAATTGATATACTACTCCATCTATCTGAAATCCTGTATACTGTATACTTTTTCTTTCTAGAGGTATTAACCAGAAACTATGCTGTAAATCGATTTTAGTGAAAAATGACATTCCTGTAATTCTTCCTAGTATTCCATCTATACTCATTGGTGCTTCAAATTGCTTTTCAGTAATCTTGTTAATATTCCTTGCATCCAAACATAACCTGATTTCACCTGATCTTTTACGTACTACTACTATACGGTTGATAAAACGTGTATCTGCCTTCTCAATGATTCCATCTTCTAACATATTATTAATTGTTCTATTTACTTCTTCTCTGTATTTATATGGTATTGGGTATGATTTTGTTTTAAAATCTTTTTCTTCTTTAACTTTTATACTATGGATATAATTTTGTGCAATTCTATTTTCTTTATTGACAAGTCCCTTGTGTTGCTGCAATATGGAAACGACTATTGATTTATATTCTTCAGGGCAATTAACTTTTATCACATCTTCTTCTTTACAAATAAAATTATTCTTCATTATGTACTCATTATTCCTTGCTTCCAATTTTACGCACTCCACCTCGTAGGCATCCATCTGCTTAAAATTTCCATTCCTTAAATATTCACTACAATAATTATTCTTTACATTCTTTTGGGACATTTCCCTATCATCAAAATACATTTCTTCTTCATAAACATCATTATTTTCTTTTAATAATATCCTATCAACTCTTATTCCTTCTTCCACCTCGTCTTTCTGCATAAATTTAATTATTTACCCTTCCAAAGTTACCATTTTTTCTTCAAAATCTATCTTTACTTTCTTCTTTTCCAATTCATCATTTCCCATTAATATATCAACACATAAATCCTTGACAATAAATCCTTGCACATTAATATCTTTATTAAGAATATTAATTTTAAAATTGGCTAGTTTATCAATTTCACCCAACTTCTTATTACTTGCACCAACAATTTTAATTTTTGGAATCTTTATTATATCTGATAGTTTTAATGTATTAAAAATAAAATTCTCCGAGACTAAAGTACTTTCTGAACCAGTATCTATCATAATTTTAATCATTTTATTTTTGGCCAAAGCATTTATATAAATTAAATTAATAGATTCAATAATTTTATCTTCATCTAGAGAAATAAATTCAGAAGGTTTTTCATAATAGCAATGGCCCAACTTGTAATTCAGAAAGTTTACTGAACAAAATTTTGATTATTAGAATTGTCAGATTGTATCTGACCACTTGGATCTGATGTCCTATGTCTTTCCCTACTATGACTTCTACTCACATTTTCTTGCCTTGTACGATTTCGTTCCCTGTCTTCGCAGCTCCTATTCCTTCGAACACAATTTACCTATCTGTTATAGTTAGGTCGCTCTGTATTTCTTCTATTGTTAAAATCTTGTCTATTATTATTAGTACTGTTATTAAAATGTTGTCTATTATAACTAGTATTGTTATTAAAATTCTGTCTATTTTGATTACTGTTATTATTATTAAAATTTTGTAAACTATCACCATATCTATAATTATTATATAATTGTCTATATTGTTGATTATCATTTTTATTATATTGAAAGTTATTATTGTTTTTTCTGTTGTTATTTTTACTTGTCATATTGCCTCTTTGTATTCTTTGAATAAAATTAATAAAATTATCTATTGTTTGAATATTTTGTACAGTTACTGTTTGCACAACATCAGCATCAAAATGTCTAGATACATTTAAGAGTGTTTCTTCCTCTCTAAGTGGTGGTTCCAAATATTTTGCAACCGTTATCAGTTTCAATGCATAATCTACCATATTTGATTTTAAATTGTGATTATACTTTCCAAAATATAGAATTTCTCTAAATTTGGCTTGCTCTAATTCACCCCAATAATAATTTAAAAATTTATTTTCAAATGTTTGAAAATTATCCAAATCATTTTCAATACTAGCAAACCAAGTTGCTGCATTGTCATTTAATGTCACTCTAATAATATAATCTTTAATATCATTAATATTATTCACAAATCTTAATTTATGTTTTAAACTATTTATGTATACTCTAGGATGCAAATTTTTTATATTACCAGAGAATTTAATCCCAGTCTCATTTGTTAAATTTAAGTAAGGTCTCCCTATGTCTCTCATTTGTGAAATATCATCTATTCTCTGTTCCACATTTCTTATTTGATTACTATTTATTTGGATATTTTGTTGTATATCGTCTAATTTTTCTTCTGTGTTTCTCCTGTCTTCGTTAACTTTTACTTCTAAGTTACATTTCTGCAACTCTATTTTCTGTTCTATATCTATCTTATTATCTTGAATAATCCTCTTTACTTCTGTCCTCTCATTTTCTATCCTTTTCTTGTAGTCATTCCGTATATTTTTTATTTCATTTGCTACTTTTTTCTCTGCAGCTTCAAGTTTTTTATCCATTTGTTTTTCTATTTACTTTACAATCTTATTATTATTATCTTCTATTTTCTTTTCTAATTTTCTATAATTCTCTTCCAATTTCTGTTCCATTTTTTTCATGTCCTCTTTGACTTCTTTTGAATTCTCTTCCATTTTTTTCGTCCTCTCTTCCATTTTCTGTTCTATTTTTTTTATGTCTTCTTTGACTTCTTTTGAATTCTCTTCCATTTTTTGTTCCATTTTTTTCGTATTCTCTTCCATTGTCTTGTTCATCTGCATCATTAATGACATCAAAGCTGCCATATTGACATTTTCCTCTCTTTCTGGATTCATTTCTGCAGTATCTTGTGGAACTTGAACTAAACTCTCCTCTTGTATAGGTTGTGTTTCTACTTCCACATCTTCTTCATTCTTTTTGCTTCTTGTACCTTTCTTTCCTTGAGACATTTTGAGACTACTTGTTCAAATATAATTAAAAATAAAATCTTTAATTTTTTTTTTACTGATAATTAATTTAATTATATGAGAGCACTTATCTTCCCAAACTAATTCTTTTTAAATAGAGAGCCCAGCGGTGGGCGCCAAATTGTTATGATTTATTGTTTGTTAATGATGAGCAATGAGTATTTTTATTAATATAATATATAGGGTTTTTATCGCGGTTCTCAAAGAATTAGTTTGTAAGTACTTTTTTAAATTATCTTTATTAGATCTACTATGAAACACACATATATATCTAACCTACCCAATGTAAATTTAAAATAAACTATCTTTAAATTGAAATACTCCACGAGAATATACACCGTGTACTTTATGTAGACTCCGACCAACACGTAGGATTAAATGGACTCCGTAATAGGTTAAAACACTTTTGGGATCCGTATACATTTTGTCGTGTACACAACTAAACTCCTCCGATGTTGCCAATAATTTGATTAGTCGTAGATTTTTAAATTTTACAGCAGGTAAGTTTTGGAACTTGAAATTTATTTAAATATCAATCAATTTAGTCATCCCGAAATTTCACAAACACTTGGTTAATGTAGTTAAATATTTTATAGTGGTAATTTATATTACTTGCTTTAATTATGTTTAAACTTAAGTTAGTGTCTGTTATAAGCTTGGAAAAGGCAAGTGTCCATTTTTATTTACTAGTATTTTTTTAATGCATTGACACTGAAAAATTTATTATATAAATGTACGTGCCGATGTTTCGATTGCTACGTTTTATGATTTGTTTCATAAAGTAGTAAAATTTAAATTATAATAATTTATAAATCAATCTTAAAATTAAAATAATTTTTTACTGTCTAATTTCAATATTTCGATTTTTAAATGTAGGGAATTCAATATCTTACTATAATACTTTAGATACACATATATTATACATGGATACACTTGTAAACAGATACTTAACAGATACTTAAATAATAAGGAGGCATAACACCTAATTTCGCTTTTAACTATAAATGTATCATATAACGTAACGTAGCAATCAGTAGTGAGTCATTAGTCAGATAAAATATTTCGGTGACTTTATGGTAATTTGATTCTAGCCAACATATCTATTACAATTATTACATATAATATGTTCGGTCTTATTGTTTTAAAAAATACTTTGTCGCTTTTTAAATATGGTTCACTTATATTCTTCTTGCTTATTTATTTTTATTCGTAATAATTATAACGTACATAATAACGTACCCGTTATTGCAAAAAGCACCAACGGGTACGAAAGATATCAGGTATCAGGGGTGGTATTTGTCAATCTAAATGCCGCCTACGACACATTAAATTAGAGGACATTTCTCCAAAAACTGTATGACAAACTGTAAACATCGTTTTATCCGCGAATATCTACAGAACGCAAGATTTTTCGTATCATTCAATGATAATATGGAAAACGCAGACAAACGGTCTCGCTTGGGGTAGCGTAATGGCACCAACACTGTATTATATTTACACAAATGATCAACAGATACCAGTAGATACTAGGATTTTCATGTAGACGATACATTGTACAACCAAAAACTTTTGTTGCTGCAGTGGAAAAAAATCTAATAGATGCCTTAAATATAATAAAAATAAACTACGATTTAATTTTAAGCCAAACCCCGAAAATTTTAGGAGCGCTCCTTCAATTTTTCCAACACAGGCGCTTTCACAAAACTGAACATCCAATAGTGTGATGAAATCCTTGAACTCTGAATTTCTTCTAAATACCTTGTAGATAGTTTATATCGCACGTTGTCAATCACAGAATCTTGTTTAAAACTAAAAGGCAAACTAAGGACCAGTAATAGTATGCTCCGAAAGCTTGTCAGCTAAAAATGGGGCGCATATCCTTTCACCCTTAAAACGTAAATGCTTTCACTCTTCTTCTTGCTTAACTGTCTTTTTCCTTTTATTCCGTTATACTCTGTACGAGTACTAGAAACCAATTCGTTAAGGTTTTGCTTAGTAGAGGAGATATGTTGTGGAATGCAATTTTTAGATTCCCATGTCTCTAATAACATCTTTATCAACTTCTGTTTTTCCTTGCAATTCTTAGAAGGCACAGATTAAAGCAAAATACTGAATTTGGTTTCAAAAATTAGTTTATGTTTTTTAACCAAGTTTGACATCTTGGCGTCTATGCATGTGTCCGATCTACCTTAAGCGATTTATTTTCCTAAACAATATATTTATAAGAGCTTTCTTTATTTAGTATGTGTTCTTATTCTATACGGATTTGTAGTAATATGATAATGAGGTTAAAAATGTTTTCTTATTATTTTTCTTTCAAATATTCGGAGTTGTTCCTTATTTGTTTTAGTCATTGTCCATGATTCGCATTCATGTATTAAAATAGGTCTGAAGTGAATTATGCTCTGTATTTCTTTAGTGACATTATTATTAACCGTGATTATTAATCTAAGATATTTAAAGTGTTCCATACTTTCGAAATTATAGTTGTTGACTTTAATATTTTATCTAGATGTAGGTATTGAATTGCTTTCTTCTGTTGATTCGCTTGTAATTGGTTTTTATTTTGTTGATTTTAAGTGAAACATTTTTCGTGCTCTCTTCACTTTGTTGAAGATGTCGTTTGCGGACGGGAGAGAGTTTCTTATAAGATCAATATCATTAGCAGATGCTAGGACTGCTTTGTACCTTGAGCCATTAATGGATTGCATTTTAAATAGACGTTATTTCTATTTTAGTAAGCTGTTCATTAATTTTTTTTGTTTAGCGTATCATTCTTCTTCTTCCTATGCCGTCCTTATTAACTGAGGTTGGCGACCACATTTCTAAAAGTATCTCTGTCTTTTGCAACGTGGAATAATTCATCTACAGTCATGTTTGTCCAGTCACGAATATTTCGCAGCCATGACTTCCTCTTTCTACCTATTCCCTTTTTGCCATAGACTCTACCCTACATGATGGCCTGCAGAAGACTTTATATTCCCTAGTATGTGTCCCAGGTATGCAGTCCTGCGTACTTTTATTGTTCTCAACAATTTTTTGTCTCGACCCATCCTTCTCAGCACTTCCTCATTGGTGACCCTGGCAGTCCATGGAATTCTCAACATTCTCCGGTATATCCAAAATTCAAAGGCTTGAAGCTTCCTAACTATTTGCGCTTTTACCGTTTATATTTCTACTCCGTACAATAGTTGAGACCAGACGTAACATTCAACAAACCTCAGACTCAGCGCAGTATTCAGATTTTTGTCACAGAACAATTGCTTGAATTTTAAGAACGGCGCCCTTGCCATTTCTATTCGTACCCTGATTTCTTAGTCTGAACCTAATTCTTTGTTGATGTAAGCTCCCAGATATTTATATTTTTACTCCCGTATCATTATTAAGAGGATTTTGCTGAATGTCGATCTAGGGAATCCGGTGGTATGTACATGATGTTTCCATAACCAACGTTCGAATACAGATAGCAACGTCATACAAGAGACTAAATCTCAACGCCAAAGTTACGCTGGCTATATCCAAAGGCTATCTAATAACTGCATTGCCAAGTTAAACTGGGAGAATGCCCCGAGAGAAAAAATGCCCTTAGGACGTCCACGAATCAACAGGGGAGGTAACATATGGTCAGATTTAGGAATATTAGGAATTTAGACAGATGGTCAGACATCCATTACATGTAGTCAAACGAACTAGGCTTAAAAAAAGTTATCTTAGGAAAGGCACTTCAGAAATATTGACATATATTTTTAAAACGTTATTTACGTGGCTAAGTTTTCAGTAGGAATGAGGAGACAAAAAGCAGAAAAGCTAATAAAACCTTGTTGCGTTCTGACTATACTATGACGATGACCTTTACAATATAAACAATACTTGGGACAACTGTTTGTCTCAATTTGGCCATTTAGAATTATGTGTGTATTTTTAATTTGCTAATTTCCACAGATTCTAATTTCCATAGAATCTAAAGATATCTAAAGGCCTTTATTTTAAATATACTTTTTTAGTAATGAAAATACGTAAATAGAACCTGGAATATACATGTAACCTTTAATCTCTGGGATAAATCCATCTCCTGAACAATGGCGACGATATATTTAGTTAAAATTCTGTGCACTTATCTTAACCGTTTATGTCCTTATCATTATATATGAGTTGTGACCGATATTACAAACTCATTTACTTTTCACAAAGAGACTGCATATTAATTAACTATAGTTATTACTATACAAATCTGATTCGAAATATCGTCGAAAAGTAACAGTATGTAAAATTATTATATAGTATGTAAAAAGTTAATTAGTCATTTCTTATGGGGTTCAAAAGACAAGCCTTTACGAAAATTTGAGTACAAATAAGACCACCGTAATCAGTTGTACCCTGGGTAATGAATAATTAATTAATCGGCTAATCAGAATCACCCGTTCAATATGATTTTTGTCAAATCGGTCCTTTTTAGGATGAATTATTCTAATTATGTCTATAAATATTAAGGGTATATCTAAAGATAAAGACACTTTACTTTACTTAACCTCATCAGACATATGCGCTTAGCACAAATGTGACGTATTTCTAGTGCAGAAAATATTATAGAGGGCAAAAAATAGTGTATTTGGTATTAAGCTGATCGTTGAAAATCACATAATAAATGTGAAAGTGCTATCTCTGCAGCCAAAGAAGCAAAGAAAAACTTAAAATGAGAGAGGACAAAACCAGTCAGCTGAAGGAAACTTTTAACGATGTTGAGCTTGGATCCACTATCTACGTATATAATAAAGAATAGTACGGCACTGACTGAAGATTTGAGCACAAAGCTTATTATAAAATTTGGACCAAAAATACAACAGTTACTGATATCCAAAGTCTGCAGACAAACAAAGCAAAGACAAAGTTGTTGCCTTGCTTAAACCTGGCAAAAACTCCAACGACCACTAAAGCTATCGGTCAATATATTTATTTTGTCAGCTTTACAAAATACTTCTCAAGGGGTAAAACAGAAGGAAAACTCAAAGACAAAAGTTGCTATAGACAGGGAAGATCATATACGTCACAAATACTAAATCTTGCCCAACACAGCAAAGATGTGTACGAAAGATATCAGGTATGAGGAGTGGTATTTGTCAATCTAAGCAGCAATTTGCAGCTTACGACATCTTAAATAAGAGGGCATTTTTTCAAAATCTTACTTGTTTTACTAGCGTATGCCTACACAACAGAAGATTCTTGGTATTTCTCAATAATAAGAATAGCAGATGGAGAACGCAGAAGAACGAACTCCTTTCGGGTAGCGTAATGGCACCTACACTGTATAAAGGTGGGTACACATATGCGAGCCAAACGGTATACGTACCGTACGCGTACAGATCCTTGAAAAATATTCTACATCGTACTGATCGCATACTTATCTCGATCCATGGAAAGCGACAAACCAACAACGATCACACATGTGTGAAATGATTCATTTTATTTATAATTTGGGTACTGATTTATGTTTCTGTTTTTGCTTGCTTAACAAAAATAAAAATATGTACAATAATCAGTATATTGTTTACTCACGTCTCTCTAGGAAGGAACATGTCATTCACACAATGTCGATTTGATGAGACAATAAAAATGTTCGCTGCGTCTAGTAAGCGCCGTCCAAACTGAAAGACGAGCTTCCTTTGAAGTCGTGGAATAAACCGCAACAATTTGGTTCGCGACGAGTCACGATGAAACAGTACGCAAGCGGTTTTTTCTGCCGTACACATTAACGAATATAGCGTTCGCATACCGTATGCATACCGTTTGGCTCGTATATGTGTGCCGACCTTAACATGTACACAAACAATCAACCCATACCAGTAAATACTAGGACTTTTATTATGTATACGACACATCTATTATTGCACAACCAAAAACTTTTGTTGCTGAAGTGGAGAAAAATCTAAATCATGCCTGAAACACAATAAAAATAGACTATAAATCATTTTTAAGCCAAACCCCGGAAAAACTGAGGTGTGCTACTTTAATGTCCCCAAAACAGACGTTTTCACAAATCTGAACATCCAATAGTGCCATGAAATCCTTATACTCTGGACTTGCTATAAATACCTTGAAGATAGTTTGCATTACACTTAGTTATTTACAGAACTTTGTTTAACACTAAAAGGCACACTGAGGATCAGAAGTAATATTCTCCGCAAACTTGTCAGCTAAAAATGAGAAGCACATCCTTCCACCCTTAAAACGTAAACTCTTGCATTCTATGCTTCTGCTGCTGAATATACCTTGCCAGTATGAATGACACCAACATATACTTAACACGTAGATTTAGCTATAAATTAGTCATCCAAATTCAGTGGATATTAAGACTCACATCCATACATAAGCTCTACAATATCGTAGCTACCAAGACACCTAATATCCGAAGATAAGTAGCTAAAGAACGAAAGAAACAAAATCTAGATTCGCAACATGTACTCCACGAATACAAGCCCATTTTATGACTAAAATCGAGAAAAAACTGGCCAGATCAACACATCAAAGATATACCAAAAAAAATAAGCTAATCCTCGCCATCTGAACCCTCGGAAGGACTCTTGCCTCCAAACATAGGTTAACTTGCGCGAATGTGGGGTGGTAAAAGATTCTTAACACCTTGTTAGTTGACTTTGCCATTTAAATTGCTCTTTTCTAAAGGGACAAGGTTTAATTATTTAAACTAAACATGTAAAGTACAGTCAGTAAGCTATTGCTTATAAAGATTATTGCAAATTTGACACTAACTCCACTTATATTGATTACATATTACCCCTATATTACCTTACCATTCAGAAGTATGTAATATTGGTAAAGTGATATATTCTGGCTAGATAAATTAAGCATTATTCCATTTTTTGCGGACTACTATCCATTTTTACACAAAAATATCTATTTTAGCACTTAAATACATATTTATTTTAAGATAACCTATCCAGAATTATATGTAGTATACAAACAAAACCAGAAATAAAATAATTAAGAAGCTACAAGATATCGTAAAACAATAGATGGATGATGGATTAAATAAAACAAGTTCATATTAATCGGATTCTTAAATAAAACGTATAAAGACATACTAACGTTAACAAAATGCATTAGGAAATTTTCGCATATGAAAAAAACATCCAACTTGGTAATGAAATCCTTTTGTATCTATAAAGCTATTTTTAGAAAAGCACGTACCTACCAAAAACAGGTATTTCGTAGTATACATATCTATTACATACTGTAATGCGTAGAATGATAACAAAAATAAGGACTAAGGAGTCCGTATAAAATATACGGCTTAATCGCATAGTTGCTGAAAATATTCTTCTTGCTTATTTATTTTTATTCGTAATACTTATTAACGTACGTAATAACGTACCCGTTTTTGCAAAAAGCAACAACGGGTACGAAAGATATCGGGTATCAGGGGTGGTATTTGTCAATCTAAATGCCACTTACGACTAGAGGACATTTCTCCAAAACTGTATGACATCGCCCTAGATAAAAACATCACTTGTTTTATCCGCGTATATCTACAGAACAGAAGATTTTTCGTATCATTCAATGGTAAGATGAAGATCGTAGATGAATGGTCTCGCTTGGAGTAGCGTAATGGCACCTACACTGTATTACATTTACACAAATGATTAACCGATACCAGTAGATACTAGGACTTTCATGTAGATGATACATTGCACAACCAAAACTTTTGTTGCTGAAGTGAAAAAAAAATCTAAATGATGCCTTAAATATAATAAAAATAAACTACCAATTAATTTTAAGCCAAACTCCGAAAAATCGTAGGAGCGCTCCTTCAATTTGTCTAAGACAGGCGCTTTCACAAAACTGAATATCTAATCTAATATAAATATAATATAATCTACAATCTAATATAAATACCTTTTTTTTAAACGCATCTACCACGCAGAGGCATTAGCGTATTTAGATTAATGTTACAGTTGATACAAATAGTGTATATACATTAGTTTACAATTAGTAATAATAATATGTATGTATATTACAATGTATGTTTTAAATCTTATGAAGAAGTTGACAGTCTTTAAGATAAGAAATTATTCTTTGGGTATCTGTATTTTCTTCTAGGGCAGTTGGGTATGCTATATTTGAGTCGTTCACTGTCATATTTTAGGACACTGTATTAAAAAATGTTTTACCGTTAGAACACGGTTGCACACTTCACAAACTGGTTTATTTTTGCGCTGTAGTAAATAGCCATGAGTAAGTCGTGTATGGCCGACACGGAGACGGGTATCACATGCTCTCTTCTGTCTTTTATTTTTGGTTTCCAAAGATGTAGATGTTTGTTGACTTCGTATAGCCTTGATGGAGTGTTGTTCCAAGTTTGTTGCCATTTTTGAATTATTTTTTGTTTTAAGTATGGTTTTAAATAGTTTTGTACGAATATGTTACTTTCTTAGGACATCAGGTTAGTTGGTGCGTTTTTAGCTAGTTTATCTACAACTTCATTACCTTCAATTCTGACCTGAGAAGGCACCCATAAAAAATGAACTTGGATGTTCCTATTTGAAATGTTTTTAAGTTTTTTTAAAAAGAAGTAGAAGGGGGATGTCATATTACAATTGAGTCAGTGAGGATAATGAATTTAGAGAATCTGTGATTATTATACATCTTTCTTGGTTTTTGTTTTGTATTAACGATAGTGCTTTTAGAATTGCGAATAATTCAGCCGAAAAGATGGTTGTAATTGACGACAATTTGAAACTAACTGAGATGTTTTCCGAATAAATTGCTGCCCCAACTCTGTCTTCATTTTTTGACGCATCGGAGTATACGTTGTAGATATTGCCATATCTGTTTATTAGTGTATGAAACTTTTGGTTAATAATGGTTGATGATATCTCTGATTTTCTTAGGTTTGTTAGATTGATGTCGATAGCCGGAATAGATATTGTTCATGGCGTAGGGTTGTGGATTGAGGAGGTATCATAAGTTTTTGGAAATTGAAAATTTAATTTGGATAAGTATAATTGTATACAAAAGAAAAAATGATGATACACTGCTGCTGCATATGTAAGGCTTAGTGGAAAATATGAATTTTACTATAATGAAATATAAACAAACCATGAAAATTTGATGATTTGAAGGGAAAAAATGTCAAATTAGGCTAGAGCAATAACTGAAACAAAAAAATTAAGTGGGAATAATGTCGAATTAATTTGAAAAATTATAAGACCAACATAAAAATACAAATAAAAGAGGCTCTTTGAGAAAGAAAAATAAACATACTGTATTAAAAGGGGTAAAAGTAAAATGCTAAGAAAAAAAATGCTTATATAAAATGAAGACCTAAAAGTCCGCCGGAGGGTTTGAAACAGATGTGAAAGAGGGCAAAAACTAAATCAAAGAATTGATTGAGATTAAGTACATCCCTAGAGAAGAATGAATAACATATCTCAGATAAATAAACGGAACAACAGAAACTGAGTATAAACTTGTAACTCCAGAAATATCATTAAATTAATTAACACAAATCGTACGAACTGAAATACAAGAATCCATCACACAAATAAAAAATAGAACCCCCATGAAAGAAATACAGTAGAGTATAACTACTTTTGTACTCTAGCATTATGGTAAGAAGTTAAAAATCTAAATACCTAAACAATTATATTACCGAAAAGTTAATAAAAACTTCTGTTCTTTAGCGGCAAGAGAAAGCGTATATGAGAATGTATTATGAAAAATTTTGTTAATAATACAGTATGCAATATAATATAATGACAAGAATACTTTTATATCTTTGCTTATGGCATATTTTTGAAGCGAAGCTTCTATACTGGCATTATATTACTTTTTTCTCTCTACAGTAAAATGCTGAGGTGAGCGTCACGGAACTAGCGCCACAAGATGGCGTCGTGAAGGGTAGCTTTATAGAATAGCGGCTCTTGGCATCGATTCACTACTCTTAATCAATTCGTTTTTAGTCATCATATATTTATTCTAAAAATAACTAACAAAATATAGACATTAAATGAGAAGTAAAAATTAAAAGAATAATATGTCACTAAAAGACTTGATTTGTAACGATTATCAAAACTTAATAAAAATCATAAATGCCATCCGATTAATAACATCATTAAATCGTCTGTCAATAAAAAGTGTGAAGAACAATTGGACAACACATAGTTTGGATTTAGAGGTGGATTGGGAACAAAAGAGGAATTGTGCGCAATGGTGGTACTATTACAAAAATGCAGAGATTATAATGAAAACGTATTCATATCTAATATAGATTTTCAAAAGTATTTGACATAGTTCAACCTAGTAAGCCCAAACATGCATTAAAACACATACACCTAGATACCAAGATATTAATTTAATAAAAATCTACTAAAATCAAACAGCGGTCATGCGGGTGAAAGATAGTGTATATAGTGATAGTGATTTGTCATGAGACAAATCAAGCAGAAATTCAAAAAGGAGTCAGCCAGAGATGTGTGTTGTCACCACAATTATTTAATGTGTACTCCCAACTAATATTTGAGGAGACACTATGGGAAAGAAGTAAGGAATGGACTCAGCATCATTAATAACATAAAATTTGCAGACTAAAACCCAATTATGACAGAAAATATAGACGATTTACAAATTCTTATAGAAATCATTAACAAATATAGCAAAAAGATATTGGACTGTAAAAGTCTCAAACGAAGAAGCGTTAAGACGAATTGTCTATCTGGGCCACATAGTTCGAAACGATAAATACTCTCTTCTACGCTTCATCATACAAGGAAGAGTAGAGGGAAGAAAAGTCTTGGGAAGAAAGACAAAATCTGGCAGAGAAATATCAGAGATTGGACTAACTTCAGTGTTGAAGAAATGTTATATCTAAAAAATGTAAAAGAATATCTAAAGTCAAATTTAATACGCTTCCATTCCTTGTAGTGAAATTTTGTTTCTTATTACGATACCGGATCCTGCGAAATTTTAAATACATTAAATTAAATCTCTCGTAAATTATAAAGCCTATTCTTAGATTAAAATAACAAACTTCTTAGTATTATGATATGTAGTATTGTAATAATGTGTAGGTGTCAGTATTCTTTTAAAAGAGATTTATAGGTTGGTATATAAATTTCACGGTTATGTGTCATACGGTTTCATCTTTCATACAAACATTAAAAACCTTAAAAAGTTTCATTTTACATACAATTAGCACGTTGGCTCTGAAAATGACCTATAAATATGTATTGTTAAAAATTGTATAGATTTATCAATTTAAAATGTTCTTTGTCGTCTTCTGATTATTTATCTCAATTTGTTCCTAATTAAGCACATGTTGTCCTCTCTCATTTTTTAATCACTACTTTTTTTTACCTTTTACCATAGTTTTCCTCATTTTCTTTATTTATATCGATTTCACTTATAACGAATATTGCGTAGTTTATTGTTTCATGAAACTTTCTCCTTATATGTCCGTATCATACAAGTTGTCTAGTTATTATAGCGTATATAATGTCGTATGTTAATTCCATTTTATTTAACAACAAAATACTAAAAACTTTGTTTTCAAAACTTACACCAAATTAATTGTATCTTATCACTACAGCTGTTTCGACAGAGTGCCTTTCTCAAATCTCAAGTTTCTCGAAGCCATCAATCATCTATTGTATTTCTTATCAAGATTTTAAAGCAGCTGTGCTCCATTAGTCCATTTTTGTTGGTTTTTGTCACTGTTTCTCTTTTTTCTTTATTGTCATCATTACGTAGCGCTACAACATTGGGTGGGTCTTCGCTAACTACAACTTTTTTCCAAGTTGATCGATTTTCCACGAATCTTCAATGAAATGTTAATTTTCTAAGATATGATTGGATGTTTTCTCTCCATCATATACTGAGACACCCAAGTGGATTTCTTCTGTGCTAAGTTACTTCCATACTAATTTTACAAGTTTGATATCTTGGCGTCTATGCATGTGTCCGATCTACCTTAAGCGATTTATTTTCCTGAACAATATCGTTATAAGAGCTTTCTTTATTCAGTATATGTTCTTATTCTATACGGATTTGTAGTGATATAATAATGAGGTTAAAAATTTTTAGAAGAATTATGCTCTGTATTTCTTTAGTGACATTATTATTAACCGTGATTGTTGATATAAGATATTTAAAGTATTCCATACTTTCGAAATTGTAGTTGTTGACTTTATAATTTTATCTAGATGTATTGAATTGCTCTCTTCTCTTGATTCGCTTGTATTTGGTTTTCATTTTGTTGATTTTAAGTGAAACATTTTTTGTACTCTCTTCACTTTGTTAAAGATGTCGTTTGCGGACGGGAGAGAGTTTCTTATGAGATCAATATCATTAGCATATGTTAGGAGTGCTTTGAAGCTAGGTCCTTAATGGATTGCATCTTAAATATGCGTTATTTCTATTTTAGTAAGCTGTTCATTAATTTTTTGAATATTTAAATCGAGAATCTGAATTTATTCGACTGTTTTATAACACAGTTTCTTGGCGCCTATTTTAATCTCTGTTTTTTCGGTTCGGTTATCATTATTACAACTATTTTGCGGGATATCGACATAGGGAACTCGGTGGTATGTCCTTAACGTTTCCATAACCAACGTTCGAAAATTTGTCTTACTATAAAGTCATCACGATTTTACTAGGAAATATAGTGCTATTTAATAATAATAAAGTTCAAGCAACAATTCCTATATGCATTAACTTGGTACTGATATCTCTGCTCCCCGATCCCAGGTAGCAGTCAGAAAAACATTAAAACTGCTACACTCATGCTTCCTATTATCCAACGATTAGCCAGTCCAGGACTATACGCCTTATTATAGTATTGATATTGCTTCTGCCCCTCATAAGTGAATATAATATTCAAGGAAGGTTTTGGAAATTTAATAGGATTTTGTATGTTAGAATATTATTTCTCTGAGAAAGTGAAGAATATCTATTTGTTATCCGGTTTAATCCATAGATTAAATATTAGAATGCTATAGAATAATGCTACAAGCAGCAAAAAACGGTCTAGTAGTCAGTAATCAGAAAACCAAATAGATGTTCTTTAACATACAAAAGAAGGGATGTAGAGTAGGGCATAAAGTAACAATAAACGCATATAATTTTGAAAGATTGCAGCATTTTGGGTATCATTATCGGGTACGTTGTCACATAAGATATAAAATGGAATATTCAGGTAACTAACTGATGTATATATAACCCTCATAACACTTTTAAATCCAGAAGTCTAATACGAATCCCTAAAATCAGGATATATAAAATAGTGATTAAACCAAGTCTATTGACTGGATACGTGACTAGAACGCTGACAAAACAATGTAAGTAAAACTCAGGTATTAATTAGATCAGCATTACTAGAAAAGCCATCAGAAGTATTGCTAAGAAATGTAGAGCATATAGTGAAATCTAAATATCGTAGAATAAGATATTCAGACAGTATCGAGCGAGAACATTATTGATGAGAAAAGGGAGATCCATCGCTGAGAAAGTGAGAAACTAATTTCCAAAAGCAAAGGGTACTTTGTAATAAAGTACCCGTACTCTAAAGCATAAGCATGTCTTCTCCTACTCTTTAAGTAAGTGATGGATTCGACCGTTCCTTGATGGAAATTTATTTTATCTGACAATAAAACAGTTATGCGTTTACATGTTATAGCCTGTAACTGAATAAGTTGAAGAGGAACCAACTGTTTGTCTCAAGTTGGTCATTCAGAATTATGGCTGTATTTTTTAATTTGCTGATTTCCCTAAATTCTAATTTCCATAGAATCTAAAAATATCTTAAGGCTTTTATTTTAAATATACTTTTTTAGTAATGAAAATACGTAAACAGAACCTTTAATATACATGTAACCTTTGATATCTGGGATAAACCTATCTCCTGAACAATAGCGCCGATATATTTATTTGAAATTTTGTACACTTATTTTACCCGTTTATGTCACAGATCACCTACGTGGTCTGTGGTTTATGTCCTTATTATCCATATATGAGTTGTCACCGATATCATAAACTCACTTACTTTTCACAAAGAGACTCTATATTAGGTACGGTGATTACTATACATATCTGATTCGAAATATCGTCGAAAAGTAACAGTATGTAAAATTTAAATTTTTAATGAAAAGTTAAAGATTAGCCATTTCTTATGGGATTCAAAAGAGAAGCCTTTACGAAAATTTAAGTACTAATAAGACCACCGCAATCGGACGTGCCCTGGGTAATGAATAAATTAATTAATCGGCTAATCACCCGTTCAATATGATTTTTGTCAAATCGGTCCTTTTTAGGACCAACTATTCTAATTATGTCTATAAATATTAAGGGCATATCTAGAGATAAAGACACTTTACTTTACTTAACTTTATCAGACATGTGCGCTTATCTAATGTGACGTATTTCTAGTGCAGGAAAGATATACCTAGAGGGCCAAACCTAATGTCAATAAAAGTGCTATCTCTGCCGGCAAAGAAGTAAAGAAAAACTTAAATGAGAAAGGACAAAATCAGTCAGCTGAGGGAACCTTTCAACTATGTTGAGCTTGGATTTACTATCTACGTATATAATGAACAATATTACGGTTCCTGACTGAGGGTCCGAGCAAAAAGCTCATTATAAAATTTGTACCAAAAACACAACAATTACTGATATCCAAAGTCTGCAGACAAGCAAAGCAAAGACAAAGTTGTTACCTGGCTTAAACCTAGCAAAATCTCCAACGACCACAAAAGCTATCGGTCAATATATTTATTTTGTCAGCCATATAAAATACTTCTGCACATAATTCTTAATATAATTTTACCGATAATTTAACATTTACACAACCCATACCAGTAAATATTAGGACTTTTATTACGTAGACGATACATCTCCTGTTGCAGAACCAAAAACTTTTGTTGCTGAAGTGGAAAAAAATCTAAATCATATCTTAAACACAATAAAAAAAAATAGATACAAGGTTGAATGCTCGAATAAATGAACTTTGATAAAATAAAGGCAGATATCGAGCACAGTTTTATTAATTAAATCTTGCCCAAGTACTTTCGCTCCCTAGAGCATCTTCAGGGGTATCTGAAATAAGACAAGAAACGTTTTTTTAAATGAAGAAATTGATTAACCTCGATAAAGACTCGAAGTTATTGGATAATAAAAGTTTTTTGTGATTAACGTTTTAGACTTTCGTCTAGACGAAATTTGGACGTCAATTTTGGGCTATCCAACAATAATTGCAGAATATCATAAACATAAAATTAAACATAAAATTGAACATAACACTACACTAGACAATGACAAACAGTTTAAAATTATTTTAACAAGTCGAAGATACATTCTGGTCGACAACAGGAGAGAGAATAGCTCCCGGTATTAACGGAAATGTTAAGGACATGTGCCATATGACACCTCGGATGGGCAGTCACAATCATGTAAATGTGATCTGCACATTTTAAAATTCTATGTAACTAAGCATTGACCAAAGGTCCAACTGACACTACTATGTAGTCCTGTTGCCGACCAGAGTAGCTCCGACTTTTTTAAATAATTTTAAACTGTTTGTCCTTGTCTAGTGTAGTATTGTGTTCAACTTTATGTTTAATTTTGTGTTTATGACATTCTGCAATTATTGTTGGATAGCCCAAAATTGACAAAGTAAGTCTAAAACGTTGATCACTAACGAGTTTTTATCAAGGTTAATCAATTTCTTCATTTAAAAAAACGTTTCTTGGCTTATTTTAGATGCCCCTGAAGATTCTCTAGGGAGCTAAAGTACTTGGGCAAAATTTCATTAATAAAACTGTGCTCGATATCTGCCTTTATTTTATCAAAGTACAATAAAAATAGACTATGAATCAATTTTAAGCCAAACCCCGGAAAGAGTCAGGTGTGCTCCTTCAATGTCCCTAACAGAGACGCTTTCACAAATCTGAACATCCAATAGTGTCATGAAATGCTTAAACTCTGGACTTGCTATAAATACCTTGAAGATAATTTGTATCACACCTTGTCATTCACAGAAATTTGTTTAAAACTAAATTGCAAACTACAACCAGTAAAATAATATTCTTCGCAAACTTTTCAGCTAAAAATGGGAAGCACATCCTTCAACACTTAAAACGTAGACGTAGACATAGACGCTTGCACTCTACGCTTTTGCTGCCGAATATACCTTGCCAGTATGGATGACACCAACACATACTTAATACGTATCTTATTTTGCTATAAATTAGTCAGCCAAATTCAGCGGATATTAAGACTCACATCCATACATAAGCTCTAGAATATCGTAGCTATCAATCCACCTAATATCCAAAGATAAGTAGCTAGAGAACGAAAGAAACCAAGTCTAGATTCGCAACATCCGCAAAAGAATAAGCTCCTCGCCATCTGAACCCTCGAGAGGAATTTCCTTATGGTAGCTATCTTCCTAAAATCTTCCAGGACGGCTCTTGCCTGCAAACACCGGTTAACCTGTGTGAATGTGGGGTGGTACAAGATTCATCCCACCTTCTTAGATGACTTTGCCCTTCAAATCGCTCTTTTCTGAAGTGACAAGGTTTAATTATTTGAACTGACCATATAAAATACAATCAGTAAGCTATTGCTTTTAAAAATCATTGCAAATTTGACACTAACTCCACTTATATTGATTACATATTACCCCTAAATAGAAGATAAAACATTTACAAGTATGTAATATTGCTGAAGTGGTATATTCTTGTTAGATAAATTACGCATTCCTCCCTTTTTTGCTCATTACTACTAATTTTTACACAAAAATATCTATCTTAGCACTTAAATATTTATTCTAAGATAAACTATCTAGAATTATATATAGTACACAGACAAAACCAGAAATAAAATAATAAAGAAGCTGTATATAAGATATCGTAAAAGAATGGATGAAATAAAAGTTCTTATTAATCGGATTCTTAAACGAAACGTATAAAGACATACTGACGTTAACAAAATACATTAGGAAATTAGGAAATTTCCGCATATGAAAAAATATATCCAATTTGGTAATGAAATCCTTTTGAATCCATAAAGCTATTTTTAGAAAAGCACGTACCTACCAAAAACAGGTATTAGGTAGTATACATATCTATTACATACTGCAATGCGTATGAATGATAACAAAAATAAGGAGTCCGAATATACCGTTTAGAACATACGCTGGAAATATACATCTTAATCGCCTAGTTGCCAAACTATCGGAGCTTACTTAGACCGATATACTTATGGTTCCAATATACAGTGAAAAAAAACTGAACGACCCCTATAATATATACACGTGAACTAAGCGATATACATTCATGATACAGGGCTACTTATGAGCTCCACAAAATTTTTAAAAATTATGAAACTATACATGTTAACGAATCGACAGAGTCAATATTATGGAATAGTCAAGTGAGCTCCGTATATCGGTGTCCACTTGACCACGGAGCTCTTTTGAACCTGAATTTTAACATGGGCGGAATTCACTTTATGCCGTAGATATATATATATATATATATATATATATATATATATACATATATATATATATATATATATATATATATATATATATATATATATATATATATATATATATATATATATATATATATATATATATATCTACGGCATGAAGTGGACTCCGCCCATGTTAAAATTCAGGTTCAAGTGAGCTCCGTGGTCAAGTGGCACCACCGATATACGGAGCTCACTTGACCATTCCATAATATTGGCTCTGTCGATTCGTCAACATGTATAGTTTCACAATTTTTAAAAATTTTGTGGAGCCCCTAAGTACCCCTGTATCATGAATGTATATCGCTTAGTTCACGTGTATATATTATAGGGGTCGTTCAGATCTTGTTCCGTGTATATTGGAACCATACATATATCGGTTTAAGTAAGCTCTGATAGTTTGGCAACTATGGGATCAAGCCGTTTATTTCCAGCGTATATTCTAAACGGTTCATATAGACTCCTTACTTTTGTTATCATTCATACGCATTACAATATGTAACAGATATGTGTACTACCAAATACCTGTTTTTGGTAGGTACGTGCTTTTCTAAAAATAGATTTATAGATACAAAAGGATTTCATTACCAAGTTGGATGTGTTTTTTCATATGCGAAAATTTCCTAATGTATTTTGTTAACGTGAGTATGTCTTTATACGTTTTATTTAAGAATCCGGTTAATAAGAACTTCTTTTATTTCATCCATTGTTTCATGATATCTTATATACAGCTTTTTTATTATTTTATTTCTTCTATTTTATTATTTTATATTTTTCTGGATTCTATTTCTTATTATTCTATTTTTTAATTCTGGATAGAAGGTTATCTCAAAATAAATATTTAAGTGCTAAAATACGAGTAGATATTTTTTTGTTAAAATGGGTAGTAGTGCACAAAAAAGGAAAGAATGATTAATTTTTCTAACATGAATTATACCACTTCACCAATATTACATATTTCTAAATGTTTTATCTCGTATTAAGGGGTTATATGTATTCAATATAAGTGGAGTTAGTGTCAAATTTGCAATGATCTTTATAAGTAATAGCTTACTGACTGTACTTTACGTGTTCAGTTCACATAAATATACCTTGTCCCTTCAAAAAGAGCGATTTGAACGGTAAAGTTAACTAAGAAAGTGTGATAAGTCTTGTACCACCCCACATGCACACAAGTTAACCGGTGTTTGCAGGCAAGAGTCCTCCTGGCAGATTTAAGGAAGATAACTACCATAAGGAAGTTCCGTTCGAGGGATCAGATGGCGAGGAGCAGCTTATTTTTGTTTGTATATCTTGCAGATGTGTTGATATAGCCAGTTTTTCCTTGATTCTAGTCATAAAATGGGCTGGTATTCGTGAAGTGGATGTCACGAATCTGGACTTTGTTTTTTTTGCTCTCTAGCTACTTATCTTCGCATATTAGGTGGATTGATAGCTACGATATTGTAGAGCTTATGTATGGATGTGAGTCTTAATATTCCCTGAATTTGGCTGACTAATTTATAACTAAATATTTTATAAGTTATTTAAATAACTATTTATAAGCGGCATTTAGATTAACAAATACCACTCCTCATACCTGATATTTTTCATACTTCTCTTCGCTGTGTTGGGCAAGATTTAGTATTTGTGACATATAGGATCTAACCTGTCATATATAGCCACTTTTGTCTTTTAATTTGAGTTTTTCTTCTATTATCGGTTTATATTAAGGATCATGTACAGAAGTATTCTGTACATGATAAATTCTGTACATGTAGCTGAAAAAATAAATAGATATATTGGCCGATAGCTTTTGTGGTCGTTGGAGTTTTTGCCAGGTTTAAGCAAGGCAACAACTTTGCTTTGCTTGTCAAGGCAACAACTTTGTCTTTGCTTTGCTTGTCTAAAGACTTTGGATATTAGCCATTGTTGTATTTTTAGTTCAAATTTTATAGTTAGTTTTGTGCTCAGATCCTCAGCCAGGAGCCGTATATTGTTCATTATATACGTGGATAGCGGATCCAAGCTCAACATAGTTGAAAGGTTCTCTCAGCTGACTGGTTTTGTTTTCTCTCATTATAAGTTTTTCTTTGCTTCTTTGCCTGCATTTAATATGTAATTATGGTCAATATATAGTCTCTATAAGTAAATGAGTTTGTGGTATCGGTTACAACTCATATATATTGATAATGTGGAAATAAACAGGTTGAAATAGGTGTAGAAAATTTTACCTACATATATCGGCACCATTGTTCAGGAGGTGGGTTTATCCCAGAGATCAAAGGTTACATACTTTTACAGGCGTATTCTAGGTTTTATTTATATATTTTTATTACTAAAAAAGTGTATTTATAATAAAGGCCTTAAGCTATCTGTAGATTCCATGAATATTAGAATCTATGGAAATTAGCAAATTAAAAAATACAGACATAATTCTGAATGACCAACTTGAGACAAACAGTTATCCCCTCCTCAACTTATTCAGTTACAAAATATGACGTGTAAACGCATACCTGTTTAATTTTTAGATAAAATGAATTTCCATCAAGTAACGGTCGAATCTATCACTTACTAAAAGAGTACGAAAAGACCTGCTTATGCTTTAGAGTATGGGTACTTTAGTACAAAGTACCCTTTGCTTTTGCCAATTGCTTTGTCACTTTCTCAGCGATGGGTCTCCCTTTTGCTCATCAATAATGTTCCCGCTCGATATAGTTATTCTAAGATATTCAGATTTCACTATATGCTCTACATTTGGTTTTATTTCCTATTAATTTACAACTACGACGAAATCTTTATAATATATCTGATGCATTGATAATAAAGTGGAGTAGAATACTTGGTAGATAATATTTATTTGTTTTGAGTATACTAATTTTACGACCTAGTACATAAAAAAATTAATACTTGTGTGCTCAGTGCTTTCTAAGTCTGTAAAACATAAATATGCTTCCATATTAGATTATACATTTATTAAGAATGTCCACTCTCTGAATTGAAGTTTTTATCTTAAAATATGACTGTGTCCCACAATCTTTCACAAAAGTTATTCTTTTCTGAAATTTTCTGAATAAGGTTCAGTAGGTTTTTATATTTTGTTTTACATTTTAATCTTTAAATCGGAGTTCATTTTTTGAAAAACTATAAACATGTGACAACAAATTGCTATATGAACGGCGTTATGCATCACTAGACCCAGCCCCATTTCCTTAAATTGTGGATTATGGCGCTTTCTGGTGGAAAAGAGGAACAACAGGATAACATCAGATGTAGACCAAACAAAAGAAATTAGGACACGTATTGAAATAGCACTTGCATTATTTTTTAAACTTAAAAAGTTTCTTTGTTTTCGGGATATAAAGTTAGAGCCTGAGAATGCTTCGATGTTACGTGTTCTCTACTTTTTATTTATGGCTTGGAAGCGTGAACACTAAAACAAGTCCATCTGAATAAGTTGGCCGCCTTTGAATTTTGGTGTTACAGAAGAATCCTACGAATATCATGGATTCAAAGAATGTCAAACGTGGAAGTAACTAGAATGATAGGAAATGGGACGGAAATATTATTAACTATCAAAAGACGAAAACTTGAGTACTTAGGACATGTGATGAGAGGGCAAAAATACGCATTATTACAACTTATTATGCAAGGCAAAATCCGAGGAAAGCGAAATGTGGGAAGACGAAGAATATTCTGGCTTAAAAACTTAAGGGAATGGTTTGAATGCAGTAGTGCAGAACTTTATAGAGCGGCAGTCAACAGAGTCCGTATAGCCATGATGATTTCCAACCTTCGATAGAAGATGGAACTTAAAGAAGACGATAGAAAAAAGCATAAACTATCTACGTAATAAATCCCATTAACCTGTTAGTAACGGATAACTAGATATATTTAAAAAGATTAAGTACCTTTCTTTTTATTTTGGATTTTGAATTTTGCATAACTAGAGTAAGCGACTAATTTTTGTGTATTAGTTTTGGACCAAGCGCCTCTTGCGAGCGTTTTAATGATTGAATATCAAATATTTGGCAACATATGTACATAAACTTGGTTAACAATGGTGACGTTGGCAACTTGTTGAGGCGTTTAGGTTAAGAAGTAGTTTCAGTTATTGCTTAAATTTTTCTATAATAGTCACATTACAGAAGAGCTAACACAGAAAGAGAATACTTAACAAAAGACATAACATTAAGTAAAATGTATGAATTGTATATTAAAGAAGCAGACAATGACCTTGTTAAATTTTCGTTTTACAAAAAAATGTTTTTAACACGATTTAATCTTCAAAGAAAAAAGTTGAAAAAGATACTTGTAGTAGATGTGATTGTTTCGAATTAGAAATTAAAAATTGCGCAGATAACAAACAATTAAGCGTTAAAAAAAGAAAAAATGTTCACTTAGAAGAAAGAAAGCTAGACATGAAGATAAGCAACGATCAACCAGAAGTGGAAACCTTTTGTTTTGATTTAAAGAAAAACTCTTCCCCTTTCGAGAATTCTAATAAATATTGTATATTATAAGCGTCAATTATGTATTTACAACCTTGGTATCCATAGCGCCAAGGATGAAAAATGTCATTGTTATATTTGGATAAAAGGAGAAGCTAGTCGGGGAGCCCAGGACGTAGGCATTTGTCTTAAGAAACACATTGAAGAAAATGTTACTTCTGCAAAACATGTAATTTTGTGGTCAGACTCTTGTGGCGGCCAAAACCGCAGCATTAAAATAGTTTTGATTCTGAAAATGATTTTGGAAACTCATCCTACCATTGAAAAAATTACATTACGCTACTACTTTCCTAGTCATAACTTTTACCCAATGGTAGTGATTTTGGAGATTTTGAAAATGCCCTAAAATTTCAACAACGTTTATATACCGTTGATAATTACCTGAATTACCACAGAATGAAAAAAGAAGAATTCGTCAAGCTAAGAAGAAATACAAGCGAATCAACAGAAGAGACCAATTTAATAGATCTTGATAAAATATTAAAGTTAACAACTACAATTTTGTAAATATGGAACACTTTAAATATCTTAGATAAATAATCACGGTTAATAATAATGCCACTAAAGAAATACAGATCATAATTTAAACTTTTTACCTATTTTAATACATAGATGCTAATCATGGACAATGACTAAAACGGATAAGGAAGAACTACGAATATTTGAAACGAAAATAATAGGAAAATTGTTTTAACCTCATTATCATATCGCTACAAATCCGTATAGAAGAAGAACACATACTGAATAAAGAAAGCTCTTATAACGATATTGTTTAGGAAAATAAATTGCTTAAGGTAGATGCAAAACATTTAATCATATCTCAAAAAATTAACATCGTGAAGGTTCTTCTCTGAACCCCATAACAAATGGCTAATCTTTTACTTTTCATTAAAAATTTAAATTTTAATAAGTCACGTAAATAACATTTTAAAAGTGCCTTTCCTGAGATAACTTTTTTTAACCCTGGTTTGTTTGATTACATGTAATTGATTTGATAGTCCCCAACAGATGAGTATTGACTATAGGTAGGATAGCAGGTAGTTGAACAGGCATGTGTTGATAAATATGATGGGTCGGTAGATAGTCTCATTATTCCTAAATCTGACCTCACGTTACCTTCCCCCTTCATTTGTGGAAGTCCTAAAGGCATTTTTTCTCTTGGGGCATCTTCCCAATTTAACTTGGCAATGTAGTTATTATAGAGCCTTTGGATATAGCCAGCGCAACTTTAGCATTGAGATTTAGCTTCTTACACGACGTTGTTGTCTTTATATATGTGTTTGGCCTTGGCATTAGTTCCGTTCGGTATTGGTTAGTACGCGGACCTTTGTAAGTCGGAAAATACTTCTGATGGCTTTTCTAGCAATCCTGCTCTAATTAATACCTGAGTTTTACGTACATTGTTTTGTTAGCGTTCTGGCCACATATGCACACATTAGCACTGGTTTAATCACTGTTTTATATATCCTGATTTAAGAAAGTCGTATTAGACCTCTGAATTTAAAAGTATTATAAGAGTTATATATACATCAAATAGCTACCTGAATATTCCCTTTTATTTCTTATGTTACAACGTTATCTACGATATCTAAAATGTTGCAATCCTTTAAAATTATATGGGTCTATTGTTACATTATGCCCTACTCTACGTCATCTCTTTTGTATGTTAAAGAACATTTATATGCTTTATTACTGACTATTAGACCGTTTTTTTTATGCTAATAACATTATTTTATAGCATTCTAATAATTTATGGATTAAATCCGGATAGCAAATTGATATTCTTCACTTTTTCGGAAAAATAATATTCTAACACACAAAATCCTATTAAATTGCCAAAACCTTCCTTGCATATTCTATTCACTCATGAGGGGCAGCAGCAATATCAGTACCATAATAAGGCGTATAGTCTTGGACTGGCTAATCGTTGGATAATAGGAAGCATGAGTTTTAATGTTTTCGGGACTGCCATCTGTTAGCGGAGAGCAGAGATATCAGTACCAAGTTAATGCATATAGTAATTGTTGCTTGAACTTTATTATTATTAAACAACACTATATTTTCTAGTAAAATCATCATGACTTTACAGTAAGACAAATTTTCAAACGTTGCTTATGGAAACATCATGTACATACCACCAGGTTCCCTATGTCGATATCCAGCAAAATCGTTGTAATAAGAAGACGGCAAACAAAAATCCAGAGATAAAAATATGCACCAAGAAAGTCTGTTTTATTCAACAGTCGAATAAACTACAGATTCTTGATTCAAATAGTCAAAAAATCAATAAACAGCTTAGTAAAATAGAAATAGCGCCTATTTAAGATGTAATCCATTAACGGGCCAAGGTACAAAGCACTCCTGGCATATGCTAATGATATGGATCTCATAAGAGACTCTCTCCGGTCCGCAAACATCTTTAACAAAGTGCACGAAAAATGTTTCACTTAAAATCAACGAAATGAAAACCGAATACAAGCGAATCAACAGAAGAGACCAATTTAATAAATTTAGAAAAAACATTTAAGTCAACAACTACAATTTCGAAAGTATGGAACACTTTAAATTTGCTGTGGCAAAAATCATCATACTTGTGTTACATTGATATATTTATGTGGCAATCAGCTGTAAAAGTCATTGCCTTTTTCCTGTCGGATCATATTTTAGCATATCATATTTTGAGTGAAATTGATCCGAAATGCGTCTAATAATATTAAGTTTGTAAAACAGCTGTCCTTTTATGCTCATTCGTTCACGTTTTGTAAAACAGTCTGTGTAAATATAAGGGATTTATATAATCTTTTCATTTCGTAATCTTTTCGTTTTATAATTATAGTTCACTTGCTTTTATTTTCAATGGTAATACATATACATACTCAATTCAAAAGGGAGAAAACCAGCGACTTCTAAATTAAACATAAACGTTATTCTCTCTTTCTCCCTATATGTTATATAAAGATCATCGTCATCGTATAGTCAGAACGGAACAAGATTCTATTGCCTTTTCTTCTTTTTGTCTTCTCTTTCCTACTGAAAATACAGCCAGGTAAATGACGTTTTTAAAATTTATGTCAATATTTCTGAGGTGCCTTTCCTTCGATAATTTTTTTAAGCCTAGTTCGTTTGATTACATGTAATTGATTTGATATTCCACAACAGATAAGTATTGATTGTAGGTAGGATAGCAGGTGTTGATAAATATAATGGGTCGGTAGATAGTCTCATTATTCCTAAATCTGACCATTTGTTACCTCCTCCTTCATTTGTGGAAGTCTTAAAGGCATTTTTTCTCTTGGGGCATCCTCCCAATTTAACTTGGCAATGCAGTTATTATAGAGTCTTTGGATAAAGCCAGCGCAACTTTAGCACTGAGATTTAGTTTCTTGTACGACGTTGCTATCTTTATATATGTGTTTGACCTTGGAATTAGCTCTGTTCGGTATTGGTTAGTACTCGGACCTCTGTAAGTCGGAAAATACCTCTGATGGCTTTTCTAGCAATCCTGGTCTAATTAATACGTTCTCGTCACGTATCCACACATTAGCACTGGTTTGATCACTATTTTATATATCCTGATTTTAGAGATTCGAATTAGACTTCTGGATTTAAAAGAGGGTTATATATACATAAACATCAGTTAGCTACCTAAATATTCCCTTTTATTTTTTATGTAAACATTACCTACGGCATCTAAGACGCTGCAATCTTTCAAAATTATATGGCTTTATTGTTCCGTTATGCCCTACTCTCGATCCTCTCTTTTGTATGTTAAAGAAATTTGATTTTCTCATTAGTGACTATTAGACCATCAGTCAGACTATCAGTCAGTCCCACGGATTCTGGGGGGGGGGGGGCAAAATTCTGACATATTTTAGAAAAAACCATCTAACAGGTACATATCTCTAAAAATTGCAACTTTCAATGCAAGAACCCTGCTATCAGAAGAAAAATTCATAGAAATGGAATCTGAACTTGATAAAATCAATTGGGACATTGTTGGAGTCGCTGAGGTCAGGTTCAACATGCCCCCAAAAATATGAAAAATAATAGAGCTCCGGGGGAAGATGGTGTAGTCATTGAGACAATTAAACTAGGAGGTCCACTTTTGATGTCCCGAATCCAAACACTTTTTAATCTATGTCTGCATAGTGAAAACATTCCAAGTAAATGGAAAAATTCGGTTACAATCCTCCTCCACAAAAAAGGGGATAAATCAGATCTCGAAAACTATAGGCCAATTAGTTTGCTTAACTACCTATACAAGCTCTTTACTCGAATACTGACAAACAGATTAGAAGCAAAACTCGATTTTTATCAATCAGAAGAACAGGCAGGATTTCGAGCGGGACACGGAACAAACGATCATTTGCAATGCCTTAAAACTCTAGTTGAAAAGTCTATCGAATATAACAGACCCCTTGCTCTTATCTTTGTCGACTTCCACAAAGCATTTGACACAGTCGAAACAGTTGCTATCTTAAAAGCACTATCAGAATGCAGAATAGATCACAGGTATGCAAATATTATTCGAAATATATACGAAAATGCGACGACAACCGTTAACCTCCATTGCACTGAGAAGATAAAAATTGGCAGAGGGGTGCGGCAGAGAGATACCTTGTCGCCAAAACTATTTATAACAGTTATGGAGTATGCATATAAAAGGCTAGAGTTTGAATCAAAGGGTATTAGAATCGATGGAAAGATATTCAATCATCTCAGATATGCCGATGATATTGTTCTCATAAGAGACAACTTAGAAGAAGCCAGAGTTATGCTACAACAACTACAGCAAGTAACCCAGAAAGTCGGTTTAAAAATAAACTATGGAAAAACAAAAATGATGACCAATCTCGTCCCCAATGAGCTAATAGAAATCGAAAAGTCGCCCATAGAACTTGTGGAAAAATATGTGTATTTGGGTCACAAAATAAGGTTAACGCGAGATAACCAAACATGCGAGCTACTCAGAAAAATAAGTCTGGGTTGGGCTGCATTCGGAAAAATGAGAGACGTATTTAAAACAAATATACCGATCCATTTAAAAAGAAAAGCTTTTAACCAGTGCGTTCTACCAGTCCTCACATACGGAGCAGAAACCTTAACTCTCACAAAAACATCAGCCGAAAAATTGAGAAGGACACAACGAAAGATGGAGAGATCAATGCTTGGAGTAAACTTAAGCAATAGAATAAGAAACGGGGCAGTTCGTAGACGAACCGGAGTGGAAGACATTATCGAACGTATTACAAAAAAAAAATGGAGATGGGCAGGACATGTTGCAAGAATGAAAGACAACAGTTGGACAAAAAAATTGCTTGAGTAGAGACCACGGGCTGACAAGCGAAGCCGAGGAAGACCCCCAAAGCGATGGACCGACGACCTCAAAAGAATCGTAACCAATTGGATAGCAGAGGCGCAGAACAGAAGCAGATGGAAAAGTCTAGAGGAGGCCTATGTTCAACAATGGACAACTCTTTTTTGCTGCTACTAGCATTAATTTATGGATTAAATCCGGATAGCAAATAGATATTCTTCACTTTCTTGGAGAAATAATATTCTAACACACAAAATCCTATTAAATTGTCAAAACCTTCCTTGCATATTCTATTCACTTATGAGGAGCAGCAGCAATATCAGTGCCATAATAAGGCTTATAGTTCTGGACTGGCTAATTGTTAGATAATGAGAAGCATGAGTGTAGCAGTTTTAATGTTTTCGGGACTGCTACCTGGTATCGGGGAGCAGAATTATCATTACCGAGTTAATGCATATAGGAATTGTTGCTTGAACTTTATTATTATTAAACAACACTATATTTCCTAGTAAAATAATCATAAATTTACAGTAAGAAAAATTTTTAAACGTTGGTTATGAAAACATCATGTACATACCACCGGGTTCACTATATCCATATCCAGCAAAATCCTTGTAATAATGATACTGGAAACCAAAGATGAAAATATGTTCCAAGAAACTCTGTGTTATAAAACAGTCTAATAAAATACAGATTCTCGATTCCGATAATCAAAAAATTAATGAACAGCTTACTAAAATAGAAATAACGCCTATTTAAGATGTAATCCATTAACGGCCCAAGGGACAAAGCATATGCTAATGATATAGAACTCATAACTCTAATGAGAAACTCTTCCGTCCACAAACTTCAATAAAGTGAAGAGAGCACAAAAAATGTTTGACTTAAAATCAATGAAATGAAAACCAAATACAAGCGAATCAACAGAAAACCAATCAACCAATTCAATAAATTTAGAAAAAACATTAAAGTCAACAACTACAATTTCGAAAGTATGGAACACTTTAAATATCTTAGATCACTAATCACGGTTAATAATAATGCCACTAAAGAAATACAGAGCATAATTCAAACTTCAGACCTATTTTAATACATGGATGTGAGTCATGGAGAATGACTAAAACAAATAAGGAAGCACTCCGAATATTTGAAAGGAAAATAATCAGAAATTTTTATTTAACTCCATTATCATAACTACTATTTAAAAGGGAATAAGCAACAATTAGAGGTTAAAGTTAGTTTATTGACGTTTCAATTTCCACTTCCGAAATCATTCTCACTAATGTTTGTATTTTGAGAACGATTTCCGAAGTGGAAATTGAAACGTCAATAAACTAACTTTAAGCTTTAATTGTGGCTTATTCCCATTTAAATAGTAATTACTTTAAAATGCCACAAAAAATAGCTTAAGAACTCATTATCAGATCGCTACAAATCCGTATATAATAAGAAAACATACTGAATAAAGAAAGCTCGCATAACGATATTGTTCAGGAAAATAAATCCCTTAAGGTATATCGGACACGTGCATAGACGCCAAGATGTCAAACTTGTAGAACTGGTGTGGAAGGAAGTTAGCACAGAAGAATGCCACTTGGGCATGTCAGTATACAATGGAGAGAAAACATCCAATCATATCTCAAAAAATGAACATTTCATTTGATTGCAGATTCGTGGAAAATCGATCAACTTGGAGATAAGTTGTAATCAGCGAAGACCTACCCAGTGTTGTAGCGCTACGTATTGATAATGATAAAAAGAAAGGAAAAACAGTGACAAAAAGCAACAAAAATGGACTATGGAGCAAAGCTGCTTCAAAATCTTTGATTGGAGAGGATTTAAATGAAAGTATAAGAAATACAATGGATCATTGATGGATTCGAGAAACTTAAGACTTGAGAAAGGCACTCTCCCAAACAGCTGTAGTGATAAGATAGAAATAATTTTGTAGAAGTTTTGCTGTTTTATTGTTAAACAAAATGGAATTAACATACGTCATTATATACGCTAAAATAACTAGACAACTTATATAATACGGACATATAAGGAGAAAGTTTAATGATACAATAATCTACCCAATATTTGTTATGAGTAAAAACGATATGAATAAACAAAATAAAGAAAACCATGGCAAAAAGCAAACAGAGTAATGATTTAAAAATGAGAGAGGTATCCTGTGGATAACATGTGCTTAATTAGGAACGAATGGAGATGAAGATCAGAAGACGACAAAGAACGTTTTAAATTGATAAATGTATACAATTTTTAACAATGTATATTTATAGGTCATTATTAGGGCCAACGTTCTAATTTTATGTAAAATAACACTTTTCAAGTTGGATCGGTTACAGCACGGTGGAATCAAATACACCCAAAGTTAAAAACTATCGATGTTTATATGAAAGATGAAACCTTATGGCACATGACCGTGCAATCTTGACACCTACACATTATCACATAATTGTGAACGGTATATTATACCTAATTACTAAGAAGTTTGTTATTTTATTCTAAGAATAAGTTTAATAATTTACGGGAGATTTATTATATTTAAAATTTTACAGGATCCGGTATCGTAATAAGAAGTCAAATTTCACTACAACTCCATTAAAACTTGTTAAATTTTACGTTGGATATTCTTTTTGTGAATATAATAAGTAAAAATACAGTAATTTTCATCTTCATATTGTGCCGTATTCTAATTAAGGTTAGCGATTACTTCTTTAAACGCTTCCCATAAATTATTATAGTTTAAATTTAACTACTTTATGAAACAAATATTGCACGTCATAAATTGCACGAATTGAAAAATTACAAAGACAAAATTACAATTTTATGTAGTTTATTATAATCCTACCGAAGGGCTTCTACTTTCTTAAACTGTTACACGACTACTCTACTCGATGTTAGTACATTTTAACAAAAAATAATAATAAATAAAACGAAAACTAGCCATTTCCAAGTTTATAATAAATACTTTTTTAAGTTTGAAAATAATTAAAGCAAGTAATATAAATAACCACCATAAAATATTTAACTACATTAACCAAGTACCTATTTGTGAAATTTCTCGATGACTAAATTGATTGATATTTAAATAAATTTGAAGTTCCAAAACGTACCTGCTAAAAAATTTAAAAATCTACGACTAATCAAATTATTGGCAACATCGGAGGAGTTTAGTTGTGTACGCAAAGAAATGTTTACGGATCCCAAAAGTGTTTTAACCTATTACGGAGTCCACTTGATCCGACGTGTTGGTCGGAGTCCACATAAAGCGCTACCCAGATAATAATATACACGATGTATATTCGCCTGGAGTTAGTATAATACCGTTTTAGTACGGAGCCCCCATTAACCGCTAGATCTATATATATATATATATATATATATATATATATATATATAAATATATGTATATATATAAATATATATATATATATATATATATATATATATATATATATATATATATATATATATATATATATATATATATATATATATATATATCTACGGCATTAAGTGAACTCCGCCCATGTTAAAATTCAGGTTCAATTGAGCTCCGTGGTCAAGTGGATACCGATATACGGAGCTCACTTGACAATTCCGTAATATTGGTTCAGTCGATTCATCAACATGTAGAGTTTAATAATTTATAAAAATTTTTTGGAGCCCGTAAATACCCCTGTATCATAAATGTATATCGCTTAGTTCACGTGTATATATTATAGGGGACGTTCAGATCTTCTTCATTGTATATTTGAACCATACGTTTATCGGTTTAAGTAAGCTCTAAGAGTTTGGCAACTGTGCGATTATACCGTATATTTTCAACATATACCCTGAACGGTTTATATGGGCTCCTTATTTTTATCTACTGTTTGTAGACAGTGGAATGTCATACGCATTACACTGTGTAACAGAGGATGTCATATTACCTGGTATAACTAAGTACTAAAATGTAACTGGTTCTTTAAAAAACAGGTATGTAGATACAAAAGGATTTTGAGCTTATTATTGAAAGGAATGTTCGCTTGCATAGAAAATTTTATTTTTTCTGTATTTTTAAAGATGTTGTTTTTTTATTTAATATAATTTTATTAGTTCAATGCCGAACTTGATGTTTTTTTTTAATTAGAGAAATTTCGTAATATATTTTGTTTACGTGAGTATGTCTTTGTACATTTTATGTAAGCATCTGATTAATAAAAACTACTTTTATTTCATCCAATCTTCTGCGATATATTGTATAAAGCTTTTTTAATATTCTAGTTCTGGTCTTATTTGTGTACTACATATGATATCTCGATAAAAGGCTATCTCAAAATAAATATGGTTAAGTGCTACAATAGATATTTTTTTGTTAAAATGGGTAGTAGTGTGCACAAAAAGAAAGAATGGTTAATTTGTCTAACAAGGTATATTCGGCAGCAGAAGCATATAGTACAAGCGTCTATGTTTTAAGGGCGGAAGGACGTGCGCCTCATTTTTAGCTGACAAGCTTGCGAAGAATATTATTTCTGGTCCTTAATTTACCTTTTAGTTTTAAACAATAATCTGTGACTGACCCGGTGTGATACAAACTATTTTCAAGGAATTTATAGGAAGTCTACAGTTCAATGATTTTATGACAAGATTGGATGTTCAGTTTTGTGAAAACGTCTATGTTGAGGAAATTGAAGGAACACTCACGAGTTTTTCAGGGGTTTTGGCTGAAAATTGATTCATAGTTTATTTTTATTGTGCAATATTAGGTGTCTCGTCTATATAATAGAAGTCCTAGTATCTACCGGTATGGATCGTTTGTTTGTGTAAATGTTATACAGTGTAGGTGCCTTTATGCTACCCCAAGCGAGACCGTTCTTCATCTGCTATTCTTACCAGTGAGTGATACAAAAAATATTCTCTTATGTTGGCATACGCAGACAATGTAAGTGAGCTTGTTATCTAAGGGGATATCATATAGTTTTTGGAGAAATATTCTGTAATTTAAGGTGTCGTAAGCGGCATTTAGATTGAAAAATACCACCCCTGATACCGGATATTTTTCGTACCCGGTCTTTTTTTTGCCAGGTTTAAGCAAGGTAACAACTTTGGCTTGTCTCTAAATTTTGGGTATCTCCATAATTTGAATACAGTTGTTCATCATCCGGATAAGCCATTGTAGAGTGTTTTTGGTCCAGGTTTCGTAATAAGCTTTGTGCTCGAATCCTCAATGTCGGTAGTTGTATTATTTTTCATTAAATATGTAGATGGTGGATCCAAGCTCAACATCGTTAAAAGGTTCTCTCGGCTGACTGGTTTTGTCCTTTCTTACTTTAAGTTATTCTTTGCTTCTTTTTCGACAGAAATAGCATGTCTATATCTATGATGTGGTTTTCAGCGATCAGCTATTATATACCAAATACCCTAGGTTAGGCCCTATATGTGTTTCCTGCACTAGAAGTAAGTTACAGTCGTGTTTAGCTCATATGTCTGATAAGTTTAAGTAAAGTAAAGTTTCTTGATCTCTAGATATACCCTTAACAGTTATAGACATATGTTATTAGAATATTTGGTCCTAAAAAGGACCAATTTGACAAAATCATATTAAAGGGGTGACTGAAGAATTAGCCGATTAATTAATTCATCATTACCCGGGGTATGCCCGATTGCGGTGATCTTATTAGTACTTCAATCTTCCTTAACGCTCGTTCTTTGAATCCCATAAGTAATGCCTAATCTTCTACTTTTTATTAAAAATTTAAATTTTACATGCCGTGTATTACTTTTTGACGATATTTCGAATAAGATTTGTATAGTAATAATTTTAGGTATTAAAGAGCCTCTTTATGAAAATTAAATAAGTTTGTGATATCGGTCGCAACTCATATCTAGATAATAACAAAATAAACAGTTAAAATAAGTGTAAAAAATTTCAACTACATATATCGGCGCCACTGTTCAGGTGATGGGTTTATCACAGATTATCAAAGATTACATTTTAATTTAATGTTCTATTTACGTATTTTCAATATTAAAAAAGTAGGAAAAGACATGTTTATGCTTTTATTTTTTTAAATCTATTCTATTTTCTTTTTAGAGTTCCATCTTTTTTGGACGACCTGTGTTCTTTTTTTTAATTGGGCACTTGTCCAAAGCTATGACAAATACTCTGTCCTCTACTATTCTACATTAATATGACTGATTCATTATTTTCTCTAAACACTCTGTCCCCTGCTATTCTACATTAATATGACTGATTTATTTTATCTTTCTTGCAGCAATTTTAATGTTTATCCTGTGTCTTCTTCTTCTTCTTCTTCTTTTTATATAGACATGACTGTCATTTTTCAATGTGCCTCCAGTAAGTTGCCGTTCCATCGTTTTCGTGATCTTCCTACTGATCGTCTTCCTACGGGTTAACCGTCTCTTGCCGTCTTTACTACTCTATTTGTTGTCATTCGGCTTATATGATCGTTCCATTCTACTCTTCTATTTCTTAACCAGTTTTTGATGTTCTCCACCTTGCATCTACGTCGTATATCTGTACTTCTAGCTCTGTCCCATAGTGTCTCACCATCAATTTTTCTAAGTGTTTTCATCTCTGATGTTTCTAATATCCTTTTTGTCCTCTCTGTGTCAGGTCTTGTTTCTGCCGCGTATGTCATTGGTCTGATGACTGTTTTGTAAATTCTGCCTTTCGTTTCTTTCCCGATAGTTTTATTGCTTCATATTGTTTCATTTAGGCAGCCTGCGGCTCTGTTTGCTCTATTCACTGGATCTTCCACTTTAGTTTCGAGCTTTCCGTAGCTAGATAATGTGATGGCTAGATATTTAAACTCCATCACTTGTTCTATTATCTGACCTTTCAGCTCCAATTAACATCTTAAAATTTGCTGTTGTAACCATGAATTTTGTCTCTTTTGGGGAAATTAACATGTTAAATTTTCTGGCAGTTATATGAAATTGGTGCAGCATACGTTGTAAATCATCTTCATTTTGAAAGAGTAGTATTGCGTCGTTTGCACATCAGATTATTTTAATTTGTTTTTCTTCCATTTGGTATCTTACTTTTTTATTATTTCATCCATAATCAGGTTGAACAATAGGGGACTCAGGAAATATCCCTGTCTTATCCCATTATCAGCTTTATTAGGGTCGGTTGGTTCTTTTTCTACTTTTACTTTTATTGTGTTATTTTGGTATATATTTTCGGTCGTTTTGATTTTTCCTAGAGGTATCTCTCTTGCGTACAATAAGTGGATAACGTTTTTTAATTTGTGTTTCTTCTGCATATAATTATTTCTTCTGTGTATTAAAAGTTAAATTTTTGGAGCTTTTGGAAGTTTTTGATTTTATTATTGAATGCGACGATTTTCAAAGTGATGATATCTCGATCTGTGAAGCAATCGGTTTGAAAACTTTATTAAATGATTATTCTTTTAACATACTTTTAAATATTTTCAAGAAAGTGTTTACCCAAACCGATTTGATATTCAATGTTGTTCAAAATCAGTTAACTGACATTATTCATTCCAAAAATAGAATAACAAGACTGGTGCAAAATCTCAGAGATTTTCGTAATGATAGTAATTTCCAGTATATACGCAGTGAAGTTTTGGACTCGCTTGATATTTCCGAACCCTCAAAAAAAAAGACAAAGGCATGACACAGAAACAGATATCGAAAAACGAGTATATTTGAAATTTTGGATACTATTATTATGCAAATAGATACTCGTTTTTCGAATTTTGAAGATTTGAAAATTTTTGACCTCTTTGACGATTCAAAATTTAAAAGTTACGCCAAAGAATTTCCAAGATATTTATTAGACAGGTTAATTAAAAATTATCCATCATTCTTTAATAAAATAAAATTAGAAAATGAATTAAAAGTTTTATATGCTGATCCAAATATTTTCGGAAGATGGGATAAGTTACAAGATATATATAATTTTATATACTGCAATTCATTACAACAAACTGTTACCGAAATTAATAAATTATTGTCATTAATTCTCTCATTACCACCAACGTCTGCCTCAAATGAACGAGATTTCTCTTGCCTTAAAAGAATCAAAACTTATTGTCGAAATACCATGAAACAAGAGAGAATGTCAAGCTTGTCTCAAATGTCAATAGAAAAAAAAACTTTTAAAATCTCTCCAAAACTCTAATAAATTTTACGATGACGTTATAACCCATTTTGTTACTTCCAAACAACGTAGACTTGAGTTAATTTATAAACATGTTTAGGTTCTAAATTTATAGGAAAAGAAAAAACAAAAAACAAGAAAACAAAAAATCTCCTATGATGATTTACTTAAGTCTTTATTAGACGGTATACCTATCTGAGGAGACAAAAAATACCTTGCCGACCTTGTCTCTCAAGCCACGAGCCGCCACTGAATAGGAGGCATGAATGTAGCAGTTTTAATAGTTTGGTGACTGCTTGCTGAAATCGGGGAGTAGAGATATCAGTACCAAGTTAATGACTATAGGAAGTGTTGCTTGATCGGCAAAATATTAAATACCAGAAGGTATAATGGTAGCAGTCTCACTGCGACTCGATGGAGAAAGCAAAGTGAAACAACTTTATTATTATTAAACAACATTATATTTTCTAGTAAAATAATCATGATTTTACAGCAGGACAAATTTTCTACTGTTGGTAATCAAAACATCATGTACGTACCACCAGGTTCCCTATGTCGGTATCCAGCAAAATCCTTGTAGTAACGATACAGGAAACAAAACATCAGACATATAAAATAAATAAACCAGAGATCTAATAAAATACAAATTGTCGATTCAAATAGTTAAAAAATTAACGGACAGCTTACCAAAATAGATATAACGTCCATTTAACATGTAATCCGTTAACGGTCCAATGTACAAAGCAGCTCCTAACATAATGCTGATGATATCGATTTCATAAGAAACTAAAACATCAACGAAGTGAAATCCAAATACAAGCAAATACACAGAAGACACCAATTAAATAAATCTAGATAAAACAAAAAAGTCTACAACTGCAATTTCGAAAGTATGGAACACTTAAATATTATTGGATCAATAATCACAGTTAATAATACCGTCACTGAAGGAATAAAGAGCATAATACAAACTTCAAACTTATTTTAATATATTGATGCAAATTAGGAAGAATGAATAAAACAAATAAGGCCTTATTAGTATAATGCTACAAATCCGTATAGATTAAGAACAGATACTGAATGAAGAAAGCTCTTATAATGATATTCGGATATCTCAAAAAGTTAATATTTCATTTGATTGCAAATATGTAGAAGACCGATCAACGTGGAGAAAAGTTGTAGTTAAAAGAAAGGAGCAACAGTGACAAAAGCAACAAAAATGGGCCATTGGTTCAGAGCTGCTCGAAAATCTTGATTGGAAAGAATTAATATTGAAAATATAAGAAATACAATGGAATTAACATACACTATATACGCTATAATAACTAGAAAACTTATATGATACGGATATAAATAGAAAAAGTTTAATGAAACAATAAACTACCCAATATGTGTTAAGAGTGAGAACGATATGAATAAATAAAATGACGAAAGCCATAGCAAAAAGAGTAGTGAATAAAAAATGAAGAAGTACCTTGTGGATAACATGTGCTTAGATAGGAACGAATGGAAATGAAGATTCAGAAGACGACAAAGAAATAGGTAAAGAAAAAGTACTTTTACTTGCTGTTGAATTATTTCATATTATGTCGCGATTTGAACCTTTGAATTGAACGTTATTTTACTGTCGTTTTGAAATTATAAACTTTCTAGTGGGTATCTTTATGTCTTTATTACCAATTGTTATTAACATGCGTTTATGAATCATCATATATATCATTATTATATTATATGTATATCTTTTAGTTTCACCTTTATAACGTTGTGTATTATAAAAGTATTCTATTTCTTTTTATCGTAGTAAGTCATTACTCAGACAAAATATTTCGGTGTCTATGGTAACTTGATTCTGTTATAAAATTCATGGCAGACGACAAGCGGTTTCATAACCACTAAACATATCTATTTCTTTATTGTTTCCATATATATTATGTTTTACAGTTATGATATTATGTTCGGTCTAATTGTTTTAAAAATTTTGTCGCTTGTATAAGCTTTAACTGTAATAATAATTTTATAGAAGTTAATCATTTAGAAGTAAATGTATATATAATTTTTTTTCTGTCACTTGGTTTAAATATAGTTCTTATTATATTATATATATATATATATATATATATATATATATATATATATATATATATATATATATATATATATATATATATATATATATATATATATATGTATGTGCAGAAAATAACACTTATTTCAGTTCGTACGATTTGCTGTAATTTATTTAATGTTAATTCTGGAATTTCACGTTTATACTCAGTTTCTGTTGTTCCGCTTATTTATCTGAGAGATGTTACTTTTTTTCTTGTTATTATTTCTCTTTATAAGCAATTTTACTTGTTCATTGGCGGAATAATATCTCTATGGAAGGTTATCACTTCATCTTTTGCGCGATCGTCCGATACTTCTTCTGCCGATTCGTGACTTATCTCTTGCAATTTTGACGTCACGGGTCTCCTCCATGCTGCTTATGTGATTATTCCATTCTTTTTTTCTATTTTGTGTCAATTCATTTATACACTTTACGTTACATTTTCTTCTAATGTCTTCACTTCTCTTTTGATTTCTCAGCGTATTTCCTATAATTGTTCTCAGTACTCTCATCTCTGCCTTTTCCATTATTCTTTGCGTTGTGGCTGTCGGGTCTTGTTTCTGAGGCATATGTCATTATATGTCTTACACTGGCTTTATAAATTGATATCATCTCAGTGTTAATGTGTCTGTTTAGCCATATAGTGTTATTAAGGCATCCTGCCAGTCTATTTGCTTTTAGTACTTGATCTCTCACTTCTTTGTCCAGGTCTCCGTAGCTAGACAGTGTAATTCCCAGGTATTTTATTTCCATTATTTGTGCAATACTGATGTCATCAATTTCTATTTTACATCTAGTTGGTTCTTTGCTGACTACTATTGTTTTAGTTTTCTGAGATGAAATTGTCATAATAAATTCATAATGCCAGGTATTTTATTTCCATTACCTATGTGGTTATTCCATTCTTTTTTTCTATTTTGTATCCATTCATTTATACACTATACGTTACATTTTCTTTTCGATTTCTCAGAGTATTTCCTGTAATTCTTCTCAGTACTCTCATCTCTGCCGCGTCCATTATTCTTTGCGTTGTGGCTGTGTCGGGTCTTGTTTCTGCTAATGCCATCAATTTCTATTTTACATCTGTGGTCCTTTGCTGACTACTATTATTTTAGTTTTCTGAGATGAGATTGTCATATTATATACTTTTGCTCTTATGTTAAATTTGTGGACCAGTCTTTGCAAACTATCTTCATCTTGGGCTATTAATATTGCGTCATCTGCGTAACGGAGTATTTTAATTTCTTTGTTTCCCATTCTGTATCCTCTTCGTTTGTTAACGCTTTTGATGATTTGATCCATGATCAAATTGAAGAGCATGGGGCTAAATCTCAACGAATCCCCTTGTCTTATTCTGCTGCCTATTTCTATAGATTCTGTAAGTTGTCCCTCTATTCTGACTTCAATTTTGTTGTCTTGGTCGATGTGTTCGATAGTTTTTATAATATTTAGGGGAGCTTCTCTATTATACAGAAGATGGATTACATCTCTCAGTCTTACTATGTAAAACGCTTTCTTTAGGTCAATCAGACACAGGAATGCTGGTCTATTATACGTCAGTGATTTCTCAGTAATTTGCTTTATCACGAATTTTCCATCTGTACACGATCTACTACTAAAAAAACCCGGTTGTTCATCTGCTAAACTTATATTGTGATTAATTAGCACTTGTAAAATTTTAGTTGTAAGTTTTAGCGTAGTATTTAACAAGTTTATACCTCTGTAGTTTTTTGTCTGTTTTTATCTCCTTTTTTAAATAGTAGAGTTAGTTCGCTCCTTCTCCATTCTTCCGGCATTTTATTGTGTTTTATAATTTTATTAATTAATGTTGTTAATTTTTCATTCATTTGTCATTGCTGCTCCACAATATTTCAGTATTCGTTTGGTATCCCGTCTTTACCTGCTGCTTTTCTGTTCCTCAGGTTTTCAAGTATTTTCCGAACTTCCTGTACATTTATATTAATTCTTTATATGTTGTAATTTCTGATGTTTCCGGTTCTAGCGTCGTTTGTGTTTCTCCTGTATATAGCTTTTTTAGGTAGTCAATCCACGTATCATTTTCTATGTATTTTAGTTCTATTAGTTACTTTACCTCCGTTCTTTGACGTCTAATGAAGCGCTATATTTCCTTTTGCAGACGAGAAAAATTATGTTCCATTTCTTTCGAAAAACGTTCCCAGTGACCATTTTTTATTTTTCTTATAAGTGCATGTGTTTCGTTTCTAATTGTCTTGTAATTATGTTATGCCTCTTGTGTTTTGGTTGACATGTATTTCAGGTAAGCTTTTTTGTTTTCTTTACATTTTTCCTTCACTTTATTTATATTTCTTTTACCAAGAACTTTCTTGGCCGAGGCTAAGATATTAGACTTAACTTTCTTCGACTCCATCACTTTCTGTGATATATGTTTTTCTGTTTTTTTCGGTTCTTCTTTTCTGGAATAGGTATCTTGTGGAGTCATCCTGTAAGCTTTCGACTTTTATCTTTGTGGTGTATTTCGGTGTTTTGTTATCACATATATGTGTTTTCATTCGGCACAATACCAATTTGTGATCGCTTTCTATTTCTGCTGATGTTAGTGCTCTTTATTCAACAGAATATAGTCTATAATAGATCTTTGTCCTCTACTGTTTTCAAAAATGTATTTGTATTGTTCTTTGTGAGGGAAAAATGTATTATTATTACGTATCTGGTTTTTGCTGCAGAGGTCCGTTAGAAGGTTTCCGTTTTCATTTCTGATATTTTCGTTATATCGCTGTTTTATCCCTGGAACTAAATCATTGCCAACACGGGCGTTAAAATCACCCATAATGATTTTATATTTATCATTTGGGGCCTCGTTTATTACAGTCTGAAGGTGTTCGTAGAAGTTTTCCGTTGTGGTGGTATCTTTGTTGTTCTCTGGTGCATGAATTGCTATCACATTCAGAGGTTTGACATCCAGTTTAATTTTTACACTTACTATTTTTATACTTGGTGTAAAAAATTTTTGTGTATTAACAGAGTGACTCCTTCTTTGGCTCTGGTTTCTTTGGCAACATCACTGTAAATCATGAGATGGTCATCTATAATAATTTGACCCTTTTCCTTTTTTCTTTGTATCTTTTAGCGCATACATGTCTATATTTGTTTTTACTTTTCTACAAGCTCTTTTGTAATTTTCTGCTCTCTTGTAGAGACTTTACGTTCAAAGCACCGATGCGAAGTGTATTTCTCGTTTACCACAAATTCGTTGTCCTCTTTCTCCCGTTAGTCGTCGTAATGAAATCATTCCTGTCCCGAGGCATAATTCTGTTTCTGTGAGCTGTATGGTTTTAAAGTCTATCAGTAGAGTACTAAATGGGCTGTAGACCCCCTCCTCCTTTATTTGGGCTTCCAACCCAAAGAGCTTCCTGCCCAGAACCGGCAACAGTTCTGTCGAGCTACTCGATCTACCCAACAAAACTGCAGGCGGATTTGAGATATGTTACTTAAGGATGTACTTAATCTGTATTAATTCTTTGATCTGTTTTTTGTTCTCTTTCAGATCTGTTTTATATTAGGTAAATTCTTATTTCATTCCTTAGGTAAATTCTTATTTCAAACCCTCCGGCGCACTTTCAGGTCTACATATTATATAAGTGTTTTATTTTTCTTTTCATTTTACTTTTACCTCTTTTTATACTTACTTTACTTTCCGTGTCCGGAACACCAACAGCTTTAAATTTTGTATTTCCAATGGTTGGCTACATAGATGGCCCTGTCATTCGCTAAAAATAGATCTTCTTCTGTGTAGGTATCTCTCATCTCTGTGCATGTTAGTAGATTTTTTGTGGTAACAAACTTTATAATCTTACCGAAGGGGCTTCTAATTTCAGAAACTGTTACACGATTACTCTATTTGATATACGTACATTTATGTACTAAATGTTTTAATGCCAATGCATTTTAATAAAAAATACTAATTAATAAAAACGGAAATTTTCGCTTTTCCAAGTTTATAATACACACTTTCTTATGTTTGAAAATATATAAAGCAAGTAATATAAATTACCGCCTTGCTTATTAAAACTAAAAAGTAAAATAAAGGTATATGTTGGTTAACAATTTATATTTAACTACATAAATTAGCAAAATAGTCCTCAAATTCCTCCATGATTAAATTGATCACTTACACACTAGATAATATTAGATATAAAAAGTATTTGGTTATTTTAATAATTAAGATATTGTAGATATATTTAAGTGAGCCATGTGCATAGGCAACCAAATATACCTACTCTGAATAAGTGACAGTTAAATAATAGTTACGAATGTAAAGTGGGGTTATTTGTTAATTAAGATGTTTAGTTTACATATAGTTACGGATTTGAAATAGTGTAATTTATTGACTTGGGGTGTTTAATTTACATATAAGTTTATATCTGATTGAAATGATCTGAAAAGCCTAAATGTCAATAAAATTCTCGATAGAAAAGTAAAGAATTCTCTAGAACACCAAGTTAACCCTGTTTGCGAGGAGAGACTATTCGAGAAGATTCATATATGTAGGAAATAGAACAATTCGAATATGATTTCTTGCCAGGTGATTCTGGAACATTGAAAAGATATAAATACTCGGTGATTTTGGATTCAAAATGGTCAGTTAGTCAGTAAGCAGTCATTATATAGTTAGTCACTTGGGGAGATTTTTAAGATAGTAAAGTCAGTATAAAGAAAAGAGGACACAGTTAGTAAGCAGTCAGTATGAAGTCAGTATAAAGTTATTAAGTTAGTCAGAATTAGGAAGAAAGTATAAAGTATGTAATAATCAGTGATTTAGTATTAAAATTAGATAGTATTGGAAAGTATATTGGAAGAATATTGATTGGAGATTTGTAGAAATCAAACTATAATGGTTATATGGTAGATTGAGATTAGAAGAAATTAAAATTATAATAGTTATATGGTGATTGGATATTGGTATATTAAAAAGAAGAATAAATATAAATTCTATTAAGAAAAATATTTTAAATTGGTGGAAGCTGATAATTGGAAAAAGTAATTTCACAAAAACAAGGATAACCGAGGCTGAGAACGAAGACATTGAGTGGTGATTAAAATCTTTATTTTGGAGAACAGTTTCATTTAGGCATTCAGTGACAGAAAGGTACAACATTTTGTTAACATAATTTAATTAGTGTCATAAGAATTTCAATTTTAAGATAGTTTGTTTATAATTTACATTGTCTATATAATTTAATTAGTTTCATAAGAATTTCAATTTAAAGATCGTTTATTTTAAATTTTACATTGGTTATGTTAGATATATATGTGTGTTTCTTAATAGATACAATAAAGATAATTTCAAAAAGTGCTTATAAACTAATTCTTTGAGAACCGCGATAAAAACCCTATATATTATATATATATATATATATATATATATATATATATATATATATATATATATATATATATATATATACATATATATATATATATATATATATATATATATATATATATATATATATATATATATATATATATATATATATATATCGTCGTCTTGGTAGTCAACAGGCGTAAACCACAATGTCGTGAAACTGAGAAATTGGCTTTCAAACATTTTTAGGCCAATACGTTTCAATTGTTTTGTTTATAACTTGGTCATTTTTTTAAATTTATAGCTACAACTTTAGACTAGCATACTTTATAGGATTATTTAGACGTATGTTAATTATAAAAATTTTCTGTTAAATATTTTTTAAGTTACGTGGCATACGTCCATCGAGCACTGAAAATTAGTTGCATTTGTGTAATTGTTAAAAAAATTATGCCTCTAAAATACTTAAATTTATTACATACTATTCTAAAAAAACAACGATATAAAACTAAATTGAGCCTACGTAATAATAAAGACTTTACTAGTCTACATCACTTTCTGTATCACTGCTTTTACGAGTAGCATCCTCATCAAACTCTAAACCTTTGTAGAAGTCATGGTAGGTAGATGGAATACTACCTTTCTCACACATCTCTAACAAATCTTTTGATTTGCCCTTCTCAATTTTGAGTTTGGCTGCGTATAAATTTGATATATCTATCGTGGATTGGTTTCGAAGTTGTCGTCGATGTATATTCAGAGATTGGAAGTGGTCCTCACTCAGTTGATATTTATAGTAAATAGTTGCACGTTCACTTTTGCAATATTGAAACTACTTAACATTTAGCCATTTAACTCTTTCTCCGCTTTAAAAAATTGTTTTGTTTGTTTTAAACTGATTACTGAATTTCTTAAAGTCAAGAAAATCGGTATGTACCATTTCAACAACCTTGTAGTAAGTTTTTCTGGTTTTAGCGGTACGAGCCACCATATAGCAGCCTTCTGGTGTGAATACATCTACTTTTCTAGCTCGAGCTTCTATAGCAGAGTGTATACTTCCATCTCGGAGTGCCCTGATTCCATAAATTTTTGATTAATGATATTAATGGGCATATGCTCCACAGCACGCAAAAACATTGCAGATATAACAGAATTGCGATTCTGACCTAACGCAGTGTCAGAATAGAAAGTTATTTAATTTGTTTCTCCCAACGACATCAAGAAGTTCCATAGGCATGTGGCGATTTTTGATGCACCCTTTGAACCAGAACCTTCATGCCACATATAATTAGTAGCCTCCCCAATAAGCAGATTATACAATGTAAAATTGTAGGTCTTTAGTTTTTTTAAATAATATAGTTGTCCTACTTGTAAACTTAGTGCTAATAGTATTTTTTCTAGATCCATACTACAGCATTCAAATGTTGAACCTAACTTAGCTTTGGCTTAGTCGACTTATTTTTGTATTGAGTACAAAAGTCGCACTGATCTTTTTTGGGATTATGGAAGCCATAATTATATTCATCTGTAAAAGTAGATTTATAGAAACTAGCTTTTTCGGGAACTATATTACGCTCCCTACAGTATTCTACATAATCTAAGTAGAGCCGAGTTTCACTCAGCCCAGGTAACAAGTACATTCTCTTACTACTGCTCCGACAATAGTGAGAAGCAACAACGGGTAGAGATTTGATGTCATCCCTAATTAATATTTCACTTCATCGCTTTGTTTGTTGGGGGTTCTTTTTTACCCCTATGGTCTATTTTTGTGACACCTGTGGGAGCCAACTTTTCCACTGAAGTTCGAACTTTTTTTTCAGAAATATCGTATGTTCCCAAAAAAAATTTTTACAGACTCTATGGTTTTTTCCATTAATACTAACAGAATATTCTAAGGTTCGTTTGCGTCGATTACTGTCACCCATGTACTTTCTTTTTACAGGAACACTTGTCACTTGTTTATCAATAAACGACCATCTAGCTCTTTCAGTTTTCAAAGTTAGGTAGTCGGCCAACAATTGTTTCCGTATTTGCCTGTTAATATTAGTCGTGCACTTGTAGTGACATTTGCGGTTAACTTCTTGTAAGGTTTTAGCACGAACCTTTACTCCGGCTCTGGTTTCGTACTCACTGCCTGCTCCTTAACTTTTTTTGAGCATTCCGTTTCCACTTCTCTTGATTTCGCTGGCGCTGCCTTCTCAAATTTTCTGTTGGTAAATCGGAATTAGTGCTCCCATCATCGCCTGTAACAAGTTACATTACATATTATTTAACAAGATTAAAGTAATCGGGCTGTGGTTTAAAAGATTAACAAGTTGTGATTGGTAAAAATAAGAGACATACCTTTAGAGTCTGTGAGTGTTATAACAATATTATTAGGTTAGGTATATTGAGCATTAGTTTCGTCATGCTTTTGAATATCAGTCTCGGAAGCTAAATATAAGTTTTCTCTAAAGTTCTCAAAGACAGCTGTAAAATGCAAGATTTATAATATTAGTAATGGGGAAAGTTTCTATAACAAGCAAAATAATATTATAAGTACCTTCAGAGTGTAAACTTCGATAAACATTATGAATAATATCAGCATATTTCGTTAGTTCATTTAATTCGTCAGGCTTTTGAATATGGAGTCCAAGCTCTGAATATTCCTTTTGTGAGATATTCTTATCATCCACTGTAAAAATAAAAGATTCATATTATATTAAAACGAAAGCCCAATGGCCCAGCTCAAATATTTAAGCAAATTGTTATTACAAATAAAATACGCTTAAACAAATACCTTTAGAGTTTGTACTTGGTATAACATTACGAAGCTCAGTGTACATGGCATGTTGACTAGATTGAACAGAGCCTTTCTCCTTTATCCTCTGTTCTGATTATCCCTGATCTTCCTTGGCTCCTACTTAAGTGTATTTTGCACATAAATGTAGTATTAATTATGTATAATTGCTTACCTTCGGGGTTTTCTTGATTTAAAACTGCTGTAACCATTCGTTTTCCACGTACGCAACTCATTATTTTCTTTACTTTTATCACTTCCTACACATTAACAGAAATATTTCAAAAATAATAACTCATAGTAAGTAACTGTTTAACAACGAAAGACAATACAAGACTACCTGCTAAACTGTAAAAATACGTGGCAATGATTAAAAAATTCTAAAGATTTTTGCTGGTTAATCATGGTCGCATTTCTAACACGACCCTATCATTAGGTAAAGTAACTGTAGTCAAAGGTCGTATGCCACATACACCTCTTGTCAACAGAGAGACGGATATCAAAAATTATTTTATTTTGGAAAGTCAATAGACGTATGTTGCTTGCTACTACGGACTGCTTTATGATATGTGTATTAAGCCTATTGGCAATTTACAAAATACCTCACTAGGAGATATTTGTGGGTAAAATCCATTGACCACAACATTTTTTGACGAATTTAAAATAATCTTGCGTACTTACCTCCGATTCATAAAAATTGTGGATTACGCCTCTTGGCCACCAAGGCGACGATATATATATATATATATATATATATATATATATATATATATATATATATATATATATATATATATATTATTAAAAAACACTCATTGCTCACATTAAAATCATTCACAAATAATACATCATCACAATATATATTAAATAAAAAAGATTTAAAGATTTACTGCAAAATATTGAAATATACACTCGCGATCATAAAATCCGGGTCACCTTAAAAATCACCGATATTTCATTTTTAACGAGCTTTATCGTAAATAATAATAACACAAATACAAACTAATGCATGTTTCTGAGAATTGTTGCGGTTTCCTTTGTAACAAAGAATTCCAATAGTGCCGATTTCGCGGTAAAGTGCACACTTCCCAAAACGAACGCTACCTGTAACTTCGCTTGTTTTAAATGTCTCGTTTGTACTTCGACTTTCTGTTCAAATGCAACGGACAAACGTTTATTATTGCCACCATTAGTGTTTATTAGTGCCATTATTAGTGTTTATTTTTTGACAAAAATGCCTTTGACTGTTGTTGAAACGGCACAAATTGTTGCACTTGTGGAAGACGGTCACACTCAACGGCAAGTCGCAAGAATTGTTGGCGTAAGCCTTTCTACGGTTCAACGAGTGCTTCAACGCTTTCAGGAGGCAAGTTTGCTAACCAGGCGACGTGGCTCTGGACGAAGAAGAACGACCAAGGCACTAGATGACCGTTTCCTTGTGTTTCAGGCTTTACGAAACCGGACCTCGACTGCGGTTATGCATCAAAATCGTCTAGAGGAAGTACGAAATCGCAATTTTAGTGTTGCAACAGTCAGAAGAAGACTTCGTTCCTCTTGACTATCTTCTCGGGTAATGGCTAGAGGACCGTCACTTCGCCGGGTGCCTCGAGTTGCACGACTAGCTTTTGCTCGACAATACGCGCATTGGGGAATTAACGATTGTAGGAAAGTGTTATTCTCAGATGAATCCCGTTTCTGCCTAACTGGATCCGATGGTCGTGTAAGAGTTTGGAGGAGAACCGGTGAACGATTTTCACAAGCTTGCATTGCTCCAAGAATGCCATTTGATGGAGGGGCGGTCATGGCTTGGGGAGGTATATCTTCCGACTTCCACACAGAATTACCCTTCATCGAAAATGGGTCCCTAACTGCACGAAGGTACATTACGGAGATTCCGGAAGAACATGCCATGCCCAACATGGCAGGGCTTGGAGAAAACGCCGTTTTTATGCAGAACAATGTGCGACCGCACGTTGCCAGGATCAGTATGTAATACTTGGACGAAGCTGGAATTACGAGGGTACCCTGGCCAGCTAGGTCTCCGGACCTAAATCCCATCGAACATCTCTGGGACAATTTGAAAAAACGTATTCAAACCCATACACCTCCTCCTAACAACGCACAGGAGCTTAAGGATCTGTTAGTGAGAGGGTGGAATAACATACCACAACATGTAATCCGGAGAAAAATTGAGAGTATGCCCCGTCGTCTGCAAGAGGTTATTAGAGCAAGGGGAGGCAATACACGATATTGGTCATTGAAATTTCACTGATTTTTTACCACGTTCTGTATTTTCCATTTTTTTTCGTATGTCTTTTTTATCAACAATCTGATTTGTTTTCTGTTTTTTTTCAATAAAAACAATAAAAAACCATTTTTTTCTTTCAAAACAAACATTGATGACAAATAAAAAATACATTAGCAAAAAAAAAGGTTATTACTGCACCAGAGGCAAAAATATTTAAGAAACTTAAAATTTTCAAGATGACCCGGATTTTATGATCGCGAGTGTATAAAAATAGTATTTAATAAAGCTTGTTTTTTGCTACCAAACCAAAAATCCAGAGCTCAATTCCTCAAATAAAACAAGTATGGTTGGGTGCCAATATGTAACGATAAGACTACTAAAGAGAATTGAAGTACTATTAAAAAAATAATACATCAATCAACCATTGGAGCTTATCGTCTATGCCTTGCGTAGCTCAGTATCTCAAGTGTAAGTTTGTCTTGTCTTAACCTAGGGATTGAACCCGAGCTCTTAACTGACAACCTAACAAATAATTTGTGAGGATGATACTTATGGCATAGATAGGCTGCTTATATGTCCTCCCAATTAGATGTTATGTTCTAACATGTGGATGTAGCCTCGTGATTAAGTGGTTAATAAATTTGCCAATAAATTCTTCAATATATTCTTCGATATGGTCAATAAATTTGAATCTTGTCAATAAACCCTTTAGTATATTCTTCGATATGGTCAATAAATTTTAATATTGTCAATAAACTCTTCTGTATATTCTTTTATATGGGCAATAAACAACAACTGGTATTAGAGACGTATCAAATGGAGACGAAAGATTTAGAGAAGTCAAGAATTTGCATTTTAATACCGCCCGTCTTCATGCGCTTTCGATGAGACAAAGTAGAGGTGGGACTACGCCAGAATGTTTTGGAACATAGTAACTTTAGTATATATATGTAACGATGTTATGAGTTTAGTTTAGTTGATAAGAGTGTACCGAACTGTAAACTTATAAATAAATATATTTATATAAATTCGAACCGCTCATTTTATTTAATCTCGCTACAGTTGGTGTCATATGTGGGGTTTAAAAATAAATTCAGCAGTGATTTTTGAAAAAGACTTTTGAAAATTATTGTTCGTCGGGAACATCCGCGTAGATCGGTAGTGATCTTTGTACGAAAGAACATTTAAAAAGTACGTGTGTGCCTGACCAAAGATGCTGCTAGTATAACTTTCAGTAAAACAGTTACGTGAGCAACTAGAAGAACGCGATGAAGACTGCAGCGGGTCCAAGAAGATACTCCAAGAACGACTGAAGACTGTTCTTAACAAGAATGGAGATGACGAATTTTTGCTGATGGACGAAAAGAGCAAAAATTTTCCGTTTTTGACCTTAATTTGTTAATAACTAAAGTCCAAAAAATCGACTGCAGGAAACATACAGGTTTTTGTTACAGAGGTTCATACTACTCAAAACAACTGTCCTTTGCCTGGCCGGACGAGTGTAATGAAAAAATGCTTATTTTGCTGGGCTACTGGTCCTGCACGTTATTGCAAATAAATAGGGATGTATAAACTAGAAATCCATGATTGTGCGGAAGACGCTGGTCATATGTTTGTCCGGATGAAAAACGTTGCAAAAACAGGAAGTGATGAAATTGCATCAATACTCATATTGATGTTCAAAGATAGGTGAAGTAGAACATCTCGTTCTCTTCACGGACAATTGTCCCAGGCAAACTAGTATATATATATATATATATATATATAATATATATATATATATATATATATATATATATATATATATATTAGGGGATCCAACCTGTAAATACAATACATTTTGGAGACGGCCACCTCTCTTTCTTATTCCAGGGGGCTTCCATCTGTGAAGTTTTTGGGACCAACGTTCGTCAGGCATTCTCAATAGGTGTCTAAGCCATTTTAAAATTCTTCTTTCTATTCTTTCAATGACCGTTTCTGTAGCATTCATATTATTTCTTATAGATTCGTTGGTCTTCCTTTTCAGCCTTGATTTTTTGCACTTCTCAAATAATCCATTGCAACTGCCAACAATCTTCTCTTCGGGTCTGCATTGTCCATACTTCAGAGCCATAGCAAAGAACTGATTCAACCATGGTTTGCCCTATTATTTTTTTGTTCCTTTTGGAAATGTTGCGATCTCATCATAAGAAGTTCAGACATCCTACAATTTTACGTATTACTCTAGATAATCTAGGGTTACTCATTATTTCTCTTTAATGTTCTTTGATCAATTGGAAACCCAGTTTCTTCAGGGAAAGACTTCTAGCAATGTTAGGACCATCGTTGGTTTGTCTGTTTATTGATTTTGTTGTTTTGTTCAAACAAAATAATTGATCAAATAAAACAAGATTTTGTTAGATCTAGCTATTGATTCCTGTAGTGTTCATTAGACAGAAAAAAATTGTCAAATGCCAGCGACGACTGTTGCGTGCTACATTTTACGTTGCAGAGAGCCGTCTACTACGTCAACTCCGCCTTTGGTTGAATTATAAAAGGAAATAATTTCAAGCAGCTTATTATGAGTATCTGTTACTATTGTATTATTGTGGAGGAAAGATATAAATAAAACAAGTTTTTCTTTCTATTTTTTCATACGAAAGGGTAGTGTATCCATTCTGAAATCCAAATATACTGAAAAAAACTTCTCTTCCTATCTCTTTAGGAATTCTATTAGCAAATTAGGCTTATTTTTCCTGATAGTACCTACTGCAGTTAAATTATGAGTCTCACGCAACTTCACTAAGAGATCACGACTAGTGTATCAGTTATCAAACGTTATATTGCGTTTGGTCCCAGACATGGGAGCAACCAATCTTTCTATTATGTCTTTCGGGGAATTGCTAACTCGGAATGGACCTTCCGGCTGTTGTCCCACATTCATCTTTATATTGAGTAGGTAGTTTGTACGTGCGTTAACTAATGCGTGTACGTTGATTCCATATTTCGATGGCTTATTTGGTATATGTTGCCTGAAAGCACATCTCCCTCTAAACGATTCAAGCTTCTCGTCAATTGTCAATAATTCAAAGAGAGAATATACAGATTTGCAATTTTTTACAAATCTATCGAAGAATGCTGTGATATGATTAAATTTATCTAACTTGACTCTTTCTTCTGGTTTTGTTTGTTATCGAATCTTAGACATGAAATTAAATATTCGAATCGACGTTGGCTCATTGTGAAACGAAAAACGTCCATTTCTGTTTCGTCAGTCTTTCACAATTTACATGAATTATCATTGTTATTTCTGAATGTAGCAGACAGGTAAAGGAGCCCCAACACAGCCTTGATTTCTATTACAGAGTAATTCCCATAATCTGGAGAGATCTTTCAACTTTACAACTGTCCACCAATAAATAACAGGAAGCATCCAATGTCTTGGCATACTTTGCGTGATTTTTGACTCCCGGTAAATTAACGTGTAATTGAGTTGTTTGCTCTTGTTAGAACATTTCGGTTATTTGGTTCTTTACTCTGTTTCATTCCATTCTTTCCGAAATAATATCAACCTTGTCTGATACTTTCTACAACAGCTTGCTGATTTTCATTCTCTTCTCTGGGTTCTTGTTCTATATCGCTATAATTGCTGTTGACACTTACATTGTCAATATTGCCTTCTGTCTCTGACTCATCCTGATCAATAAATTCGTCTTCATTTTCACACTCTTCCCACATACGCATGAGATGAGCCTGCTCTTTTTCATAGTCGCCCAATATTTCAAAATCTACGAGAGTGAAATTGTAATTAACTCAATATAAATAGTAGTTATAAGATGCTTTACCTCTGAAAATTACCTCGAAGTACAAAATAAAAACGGAAAAAATAAAGTTGCAAGTTCCGACACGCAGGGTGTGACAAACCCTAGACAACTTGAAAGTGACACCATTCACGGTATGTCTACCTGACTACATCAGATTGTAGACAAATATGTATTCGAAAGCTACTGAAGTGCTATTGGCGTTTGGAGTGAAATTTGAACTTATATCGGTTACCCTTTGAACTCTGGGGTTTCTTACACCCCAAGTGTCGGACGCCGGGTTAAAATTCTTTGGAACAACTGCTGCTCTTATATCGAAAGTTTTGCTAATTTAAAGACGCTCTTTATCTAAAAAAGGATCTTCAATCAAAAACTGATCTGATAGATCAAAAAGCTAATGATATCAGTGAAAGACTTTAACAGATCGAAAACAAGTTATCTATTGAGGATTATTCTTTATCTCCAAAATTTACATACACCATAGCCAATGAAGCAGTTAATCGCATTATGTATGTAACGATCACGGTCCTAGGTAAAAAAACAACAAGAAGGTGGACCAATATCAACACTAAGTCCAAAGAACAAAATGGAGTCGTAATCATCAATAAAACCAAAGAAAAATCCTTTGGGGATCTAATGACAGAGGTAAAAAACAATCTGACAGGAAGAAAGGACATTGACATTAAAAGGATCAGACAGACTAGAGACCAAGGAATATTACTGCGAGTTGGTCGGAGGAAAGGAAATGGCAGAAGAAGTGAAGAAACTTCTCTCTGATAATACATGCGTGCCGAGAGCAGTGGCAAAAGAAGGCATCGTGAAGGGAAGAATCTTGGTACAGGAAATCTCACCCAATACAACGAAGAAAGAGATCCAAAAGGCCACAGAGGAAGCAGCTGGCAAAGAGCGGGCCTGTGACATTATAAAAATTTGGACCGAGACACGAGGCGCAGTAAGAAAGATGATGAGTGCCGTAATCGATGTGGATGAAGACGCTGCCGAAAAGATCTTGAAAATGAAAAGAATAAAAGTAGACTAAACATCCTGCCGAATAACAAAATCAAGGGTAGAAATACCGAGATGCCTGAGATGTCTTTTTTTTGGACACAAACAATAGCACTGCAAGGGGTAGAACAGAAGAGGATGTTGCTTTCGATGTGGCAACAGAACTAGTCCCAAGAACAGTACGAGAGTGTAAAAGAGAGCGCGAAAAAGTCTAAGGTTTAGAATGGGCAAACAAAGAAAACATGACTCGAGAACTGAGAGTGCTCCAAACTAATGTGGGAACGGCAAGATTAGAACATGATCTTGCTGAGACTGCCGCAGTAGAAAAGAACATCGATGTGCTGGTGACGGCGGAACCAAATCCAACAGCGGTGAAAAGAAGAGGATGGTTTGTAAATACGACCGGGAGGGCTGCTGTACGAAAAAGAAGGATATGTGATTGTTCGGACGAAGGGGGTGCGGTTGGTCTGCTGTTATATTTCTCCAAACGTGACGGTGGGCGAGTATGAGATGAAGATAGACGAGATCATGCAGGAAGTGGGAAACACACGAGGAGAATACGTACTGCTGGGAGATTTTAAAGCAAAAGCAGCGGAGTGGGGATCTTCCATCACCAATACTCGAGGCAGGATACTGGATACTAACTGACTGGGTGGGTCCTCTAGACCTAGTGCTTCTGAACACAGGTCTGGAACCTACGTTTGTTAGGAGAGGTACAGGTACGTACATCGACGTGACCATGGCGACACAAGAAATAGGGGCGAAAGCAAGAGGCTGGAAAGTTTTGCCAGACTACACTGGAACTGAACATCAGTACATTGAGTTCTCGATAACTGGAACGAGGACCACTAACACGGTCCGTGCATCCGGGACGTCGGTGGGCAGATGCAGCGATGGGAATGACTGGAAAGTATACGAGGAGCTAATGAAATGGAGAGTGAGCATAATGCAGGGTCAATCACCGACAGTGGAAAGCCTGGAGAGAGTCATTAAAGAAGCGATGGAAGGAAGCAAGATTGGTCGCCAAGATGTCAACAGGATGCTATATTGGTGAAATGCTGACATCAAGGACCTAAGAAATGTATGTATAGCAATGACAAAAACGTTAACAAGAGCAAGAGGTAGAGCAGAAATCCGTACAGAAAAAGAAGGCACTGGAAAGAATTGTGTGAAAAGCTGGATGAGGACATCTGGGGTCAGGGATACAAGATCGTCATGAAGAAGTTCCATGAGTATTCTCCTTACGAAATGCCTATGGTCAAGAAGCTTGAGGTAACAAGACAGCTCTTTCCGAACGGCAGATGTCATGGTTTATGGACGGATGAAGAAGCTGAGCGGGCTGTACCCTTTACCATGGATGAACTTATCGAAGGATTGGGTTCACTGAAGACTCGTAGGTCCCCCGGACTAGATCATATACCACTTGAGGCGGTGAAGGGTCTAGGACGGGTAGAACCTGCGTGGCTTCTGGAACACATGAATGCACTGCTGGAAGCACAAACCTTTCCTGAGCCTTGGAGGGCATCGAGGTTAATACTGCTTCCCAAAGCTAGGGAAAGGTATCGCCCCATCTGTCTTCTTCCATGCATCAGTAAGCTGTATGAAAGGATGCTACGAGTACGCATAGACGTCATGAGTGAGAGGTCAGGTGGTTTATCTCGGAGGCAATTTAGTTTTTGTAAAGGGAAAAGCACGATTGATGCAATCATGAGTGTACTCGAAGCACTGCGCAACAGAGGGGATGAACATCGCTGGGCGGCCCTGCTGTTGTTTGATGTTAACAATGCATTCAATACGTTGCAGTGGAACGAGGTAATGAAGGCAATGGAGAAGAGAGAATGTCCTGGTTACCTGATGAATGTGGTGGCGGAGTATCTGTCCGGGATAATCCATAAGATTATGGAAGGAATGTGTCCGCGGCAGGCTTATGGACCATCACTGGATGTGTTCCGTTGCATGTTTTGGCGGTGGAAAGAAAAGAGCTTTATAAGAGAAGAGGCCCAAACCTTACTGTGGCCGAGAGAAGACAGGAAAGGTCAGTTGGAAGATGGCAAGAAGAATGGAACAACACGGAAGATGTGGACAGTGGACGAAAATGCTGATACCGAACATAAGAGATTGGGTGGACTGCGGCCACAGGAGACTGGATTATTTCCTGACGCAGGTGCTCACAGGACACGGGTGTTTTAGGGTCTACCTCTATAGGATCGGAAACGCTGATACAGATAAATGCCTATGAAATGGAATGAAAGACGTGAATTTTGTTACAGTGAGAGAAATGATAAAGAGAATGATTGAAAATAAATTAGTTTGAACTAACATACACAGCTATATTCGTGCAGTGATCAAGAAAAAGGAAGAGGAAGAAAGACAGCTGGACCAACGCTAAAGGTAAGAGTAAATGACGCTGAAAGGTGAAGCTAGAAAAGTGAGTCACACTGTATGAGTTAGAAAATGCCTGAGTCAGACTGTGGAGGAAGTGCCCATCTGGGAATGATGCCGAACTAGGAGCGATGAGTGTCTTCTACGCGCTACCTGGAACGAGACAGGGAGCCTCCTTGCTGATGAATAGAGTGTGGATGTGTATGAATGGAGAATAAATGAACTGAATGAAAAAATGAATAAATGAAATGAAAGCAAGTGCTTCGGAAGTGATGCCGGCCTCACAGCGGCCATTCCGCTTCCGGATCGCTGGATGGCAGAGGAGGGTTTGGTTTGGCAGGTAGGCATTTGGCGTAGACTCGGCAACGAGAGAGCATTTTAAAGTACCTCGGGAACTATCGCCGGGAGTACGAAGAACGAATCCTATACTAAAGACTGAGATGTCTTTTAAAGATTCCAGATCCCCCCTCTATAAAGGCGAAAAAAAAAGAATATTTTTGTTAGGTTTGTACCAGAAATTACAGGAGACATAGAAACAAAGAAAAGTTACGATGGTGGAATAATAACAGGTTGACTGCGTTCCGAAAATATGTCAACCAAAGAACAGTACGTTACTGGTCCCCCAGGACCAGTGGCTTGACGCGAACACGGTGTGTTACCCACCGTCGGGGACCGGTAATGACGTAATTAGTTTTTACATTTTTCAGTTTTATAATATAAATTATACGAATTTTAAGATCAATTATTAACAGTAAAAACATTTTAAAACTTATCATTGTCATTCGTTTTTTGATCAGGTTTCCTGTTAACAATATTTTAAAGTATCCAGACAGCTTACTATTTTTTACAGATTTAGATCAAAAGATCAAAACTTCTTAATATTTTATTAGTATAAATGATATTTGAAAACAAAAAAACACGTAAACTAAATAATATTTATGTCCTTAGTTATTAAACAAAAAAAAACATAAAGTTTCAGGAAAATAAAAGATATTCATTCCTGAACATAGGATCTTTCGACCAATATAAACTTATTGCGGAACCATCGACTAATCCCATAACTATACATATTGAAAAAAAAAAAAACGTTTCAGTTCGGCTATATCGCAGTCAACCCAGTAACGTATACGTGATTTTAATCGATATATATTTAACAACATTTCCCGAGCAATTCTATTTGTTTCAGTAACAATATTCTGTAAAAGATCATCGGTTACAAATAACTTGTAAGCGTCTATAGGACTTTTTATTTCATTAACGTTAAAACTTAATATAGGCATATCTTGATATTGATTCAACTCACCAGTTTTATTGTCACTCTCACCTATATCATGCCACTCGTTTTCATCATCATTTTCAGATTTTGACATTTTTTCGTTATCAATTTTTGTCTTATTATCATCGTCGAATAAATCACTCTCACTTACATCGCTGTACGATTCATCTGAAGAAAGAACATAGTTTTTGTCGATTACAGAATCGTCCGAATCAAAAGGATCGTCCCGTTCATTTTCACTGTCATTATTTGGCAACTCTGCAAGCACATGGTCTCTTAAATCAGTTGGACTTTGGCACGAATTTACAATACTTGGGAATTTACTTTACATATTTTTTATTTTCAATTGAAGTACTCAGTTCGTTACACTCTACCGTTTTTCTTTTGTTTCTATCAGCTCTTTGAGCTAAAAACAAAATCTTTTAACGCGAGATGACATTTTTAGACTAGTAAAACCACGTAAAACACGGACGTAAACACACCTGCTATTGAAATACAAACAATACTAAATGTCGATTGACTGCGCAAGCATGCAGATATATAAATATGCACCGGTCCCGCAGGACCGGTCTCGCACCCGAGTAACAAATTGTAATCTCTGTGCGTTACCGGCCTCCAAAGCCTGGTACATTTTTTCTGTGAGAAATGTTTAGAATCTTAAGACTTTAAAACTTTAAAACAAACAAATATTAACGAAGATATGCCTTTCTCAATTTTTAAAAGCTTGCAGTTTTCACATGCCGCACTTTAATAATAACGACCACCGGTCCCAGGGAACCGGTAACGCAGTCAACCTGTTAAAAATATTTTAGATACTGTAATGTGTAACTTCACTCCTATCACATTTTTAAGGATTGGAAAACCAAACAATCGCTTCCCTAGGATGATAAAGGTCATTATGCAAAATAAACATGAAACCAAACATATCTTGAAAAACAAAAAGAAACTTTTACAATACGTTCCTTTAAAAAACGGTTCCATTATCGACTATAAGACTTCGAATCAAATAGAATGCCTAAAAGAACTTCGAGTGGAACTGAAACAGAGAAAATCGAATGGAGAGGAAAATTTAACCATAAAATATATATAAGGTGTCCCGAAAATTGTAAACTTTTGTCACTAATTCTAATATTTCAGGTTTTCATAATTGGCTCTGTTTCTATACTAATCCAGCTACTTTAAATTTCAAATTTAATGAATTTGTATGCAACATTTAAAACCTAAATCCTCAAATAATTCTTATCACTGAAACATGGTTAACACCAAATGATCTTGACTCTCTTAATAACATTGATAATTATTTCCTTTATAGGGGTGATTGTCGTAATAGACGTGGAGGAGGAACTTGTATCTACTTTTCTTCAGAAATTACTAATAATTTCTCTGTTACTGTCCCTAATATTGAACTTCTTGGATTAAAAATATGTCATAAAAACTCTTTTGTTTTTCACCTAGTATGTGTTTAGCGGCCTGGTGGCTTAACAACTTCCAAAAATGTATTTACATATTTTGTATTAAATTCTAATTTACATCAATTCATAACAGAGCTGACTCGTTTCAGAATCAATAATTTACCATCTATTTTGGACTTGGTATTCTCTAATGATCCCCATTAATTAACACATCCTATAATAAGCTCTCCATTAGGTAACTCAGATCATGCAGTCATAAAGTTTCATATTCAGTTTACTTACAGTACTGTACTCCTAATCCTAATGTGAATAAAACGGTATATGAAATAATTGATTTTAAAAATACAAATCGTCAACTGGCTAATATTGATTGAAATGATGTTTTCGGCGACATAAGGAATCCAGCTGTATTCTGGGATAAGTTCTTACACGTTGTTAATTTCTGCAAAAATCAAAATACCTTAAAAAACCATATACAAAAATAACATAAAACCTTGGATTAATGGGAAATTAATATATCTGATCAAGTATAAAAGAAAGTTGTGGAACAAATATAGACATACAAATCGCCCAGAGGATTTATTAATTCATCGAGACTGCCAAAGATTTAAAGAAATCTCTACATGAAGCTAGTGTTGCCTACGAAGAGAGTATAGCCATTAGTAATAATTGTAAAAAAATTGTACAAGTATATTAGATCTTCGTTGACAAGAAAAGTTTCTATACCTTTACTGGAAAATGATAATGGGGATATATCCCAAAGTAACTATGAGAATGCCGAAGTCCTCGCCAGTACTTTCTCTAAAGTTTTCTCTGTCGAACTCACTAATCATCAGTTGCCTAATATTACTTCGTCACGAGTCTCTTCTTCCCTTAAAAATATAGTCATTGCTCCTGAAAAAGTTAAACATCATCTTCAAAGCCTAAAAAATAATTCGTCTCCTGGTCTCGACGTAATATCTTCTTTATTTTTAAAGAAACGTTCTGATACTTTAACTTACCCACTATATGTGATTATGTCCTTATTATTCACCACACATATTTTGCCTCCAATATGGAAAACCGCATCTGTAACACCAATTTTTAAAAAAGGGAACAAATTGAATCCTAATAACTATCGTCCTGTCAGCTTAACACCTATAATATCTAAGATAATGGAATCTATTATTGCCGATACAATTTCCAATTTGCTGCAAAATAAACTGGTTATACCAGAACAGCAGCATGGTTTTGTCAAAGGACTTTCTACAATGACAAATCTTCTCTGGTGTGTCAAGGAATGGTCAAAAGCATTAGACAGAAAAGCCCCGTTAGCCATGATTTACCTCGATGTTGATAAAGCTTTTGATCGAGTTCCAAAGCGAAGACTATTGCATAAATTAGAACACCTTGGTATCCGTGTTCAACTACTGAGATGGATCGACGCGTATTTAACAGACAGAAAGTTTTGTGTTAGAGTTGGGACTCTTTCTCGGTTGAGCGAACGGTTTTAAGTGGGGTACCACAACGATCAGTTTTGGGCCCACTTTTATTCATAGCATACTCAAGTGATCTACAATTTCACATTAAATGCAGCAAAGCTTTCTATGCAGATGACATGAAACTATTTCGTATCCCTCTGTAAATTTCCAGTTACTACAAGATGACCTTGATTGCATTGGAATGGTGCTTTACTTGGATGCTGCCTCTTAATGTGGACAAATGTTTAGTTCTTCACATGGGTAAAAATAATCCGTGTCTTCCTTACTCTATTATTGGGCGCGTGTAAAAAACAGTAAAATCACATAATGATCTAGGTGTTATAATTAATAACAATCTAAGTTGGTCGGAACATATTTTGCATATTTCTAAACAAGCTAACAGTAAATTATATCTACTAAATAAAACGTTTGCGAAAGTGTCATTTATGAGCTTAGTTCATCTGTATAAACTGTACACTCGTCCTGTTCTGGAATGTTGCGGAACTGTTTGGTGTCCGGTATTAGTGCGCGATCGTAATATTCTCGAAAACGTACAGCGGCAGTGAATTAAGATGTCTTTTGGTCGCTCAAGACGTATGTATACAGAGAGACTAAAATGGCCAATCTCACTACATTTGAACAACGTCCACTTCGAGGCGATTTAATTATTACGTTTCGGATAGTAAAATACAACTTTGGTAATGTGGGGGACATGTTTATACTAGACAATGACAATCGTCTTCGTGGCCACAAACTTAAGTTTAAAAAGAAAACTTTTTTAACAACAACTAGCCAATTTTTTCTCAGTAATCGAGTGTTCTCGATATGGAATAGCCTTCCGGCTGAGATCATAGATGCTCTATCTGTGAATATTTTCAAAAATAAACTGGATGACCATTTGCTCCATAGTTCATTTAATTTGTACTAAACACTTGCTATTACCTATGTTTTTGTATATTTATTTAATTAGTTAGTGCTTAATATGTAACTATTGTAATGTAACCTTTAATTGCACACTATGTAACATTGTATTCATATGGACATATGGCTTTCGCGAACCCTGCTGAAATGTATTGTAAAATAGTAATAAATAATAATAATAATTGAGGTCTGTAGCGAAATATGATTATCCAATGTAGACCGTCCCATTGCGAAAACCACTTTGCAACGGGTAATGAGGTCTTTTGTTTCGGAATAGATACCATGTTAGACGAAGATTTAAAATTTTTTCATTTTAAATAGTGAGGGAATAATTATTGCCTGAGACCAGAGTTTTAAAAATTTATGTTTTAAAAAACAGGTATTGAATAAATCTAACAATTTTATTTCTGCTGTGAAAGGTAGGTGTTTTATGAATATTTTTGGAATTTCCTGGTGTCATGCACATGTGTTTTTGAAGTTTACAATGGCGAATTCTAGTTCCTAAAGAGTTATAGCAGCATTTCATGGATCGTCAATTTTGTATCACGGTTATAAAATATTCTATATGTATTTTGCTTGTGTAATAAAAATCTGGTGTTATATTTTGGTACCTACAATATTCTTGGTAGACTTCAGCTATAATTTCACTAATAGCTTCTTTACAAGTGATGATCTCATTATATTATGTATTCTATGCCTAAAAGAGTTTTTAAGTTTACGAATTTGAGACCAAATAACCTGTGAGGGATGATGAATTTATAGATGATAAGTAATTTTTCTCATTATCTTTGTTGCTTTTTTGTAATCTCGATTTAGCTTTAAGTTTTTCAAAAGTTAAGTAAGTTTTCGCCTGTATTATGTTTTCTAAGTTTACATGATGTCAATGCTTGTGCAAATTCAGTATTCTACCATGATACAGGTTGCCTTTTACAGGGTTTTATTTTTCCTATATTTTTTAACGCTGCTTCTATAATAATGTTATTTAAAGATGTATTATCATAGTTTATATTATCACTTCAATGGAAATTTTTAAGTTTTTTATCTATATTAAATTAATAAGGTATCCAGTTTGCATTTTTCGTTTCCAGGACTGATAAATTGGTAAATCAAGCGGATGAATGTGATCTAATATTATAGAAATTTAAAAGTAAATTACATTCATTTTACAATTTCCCAACTGTACACAAGCGCACGTGAAAGCCAAACAGGGCATACTAAGGTGTATCATATATTTACTTTTGATTACTATTTAAATGGGAATAAGCCACAATTAAAGGTTAAAAAACGTTTATTGACGTTTTAATTTCCACTTCGGAAATCGTTCTCAATAATTGTGGCTTATTCCCATTTAAATAGTAATTAATTTAAAATGCCACAAGAAAATAGCTTCAGAATAATATTTACTTTTAAAACTATTAGTGTAAGAATTTCTTGAAATTGAATCATTGTAAGCAAAATTTAATGTTCCATTGAAAAACAATGTGCTATAATAAAATATTCATTGACTGAGAGTTACATAACGAAGTGAACATTTTGGATAAAGTAGCATTGCCATAAGTATCAGAGCATGAAAAAATACCATTTAAATTACTCAGAGGCTGAGGAGCTACATATGCTGCTGTCTTCTTCTGGATTTATTATTATGGGGTCGATATGGTTCTTTATTATATTGTCCAACTTCCACATTTTGGACTCGACTTTTTGTTGAACATGTTGCATATATTTCTGCCACGTAGTTGGACTAAAGTTATTTATTGCATCATGAAAAATATGTTTTATATCTGCAAATTTAAAAGTAGTGTTTTTGGCCTTTTGGCTGCTACATAATTTTTTACTTCTGCGCAGATAATCTCAATCGGATTGAGCTAACAATTGTATGGGGGCACCCTTAACACTACTTTGTTTTGGATTTTTGCGATCTCATCAATGATATATTTATTATATATTGTCCCTGCAGCGGCGGCTCGTGGCCTAAAAAAGTGGTGAAGATGAGGAAAGCTTGCCGGACCAAAAGGAGTTTTGGTACCTACGTCGCGCCCAAAACTCATTAAAAATTTGTTAAAAAAAATGTATAGAGTTTAGGGCCCTAATAACTTGAAAACAGTTGTTTAGTGCACTTATACTAGATACGATTCGTTCTGCTTGCTTGGGGTATTTTAGTTCTGAACCTTGACATTTCATTGAGGGTTTTTTGTCGATTAAAACACCACGCCTGCTTAAACGGGTTGGTGAGTGTCGATTCAGCCGCCCACTGTGAGTCAGATGTTGATTGCAGCCGACCACTCTGGATCAGACGCAGATGTTTAAAATACTGGTTGGTCGACGATGTAAAAGAACATCCCTTTTATCTTAATTTTTTCAATGCCTAAACGGAGTCTCTAATGTATTACACACCAAGTCATTAATTTAGCCACCATTTAATATAGTCTTCTGCAGCTCATCATGCAGGGTAGAGTCGATGGCAAAAAGGGAATAAGTAGAAAGAGGAAATCATGGCTGCGAAATATTCGAGACTGAACAAACATGACTGTAGACGAATTATTCCACCTGGCAAAAGACAGAGAAATTTTTAGAAATGTGGTCGCCAACCTCCGTTAATGGAGACGGCATAGGAAGAAGAAGAAAAAGTCATTAATTGGATTTATGTCTGTCTAAAATTATTTTTGTCCAAACGAAATCCACGAGAACACTTTATATCTGAAATCCGAAACAAACCACAGAGAAATGTATTAATAAAGTGCACTAAACAAATAAAATTAATACTGTGACTAAACTAAACTAATAAATACTATACTATACACTATACTATATAAAAAATATCTATATAATAGACTAAATTTCAAAATATTGTCGCTGGGAGAAATTTCCGAAAAATAGGAATACCAAATATACATCCAACAGTGGGTAAAGATGAATAATATATTTAAAGACGGAACTGCACTCACCAGTTTTCTCAGCTATCACTAAGGATAGGTTGACGTCACGTTGCCATGGCAACCATGAACGCTTATGCAGATGCATTTCGCATTTTAAAAATTATATTTACCTATTCCTGAATACTAAGATTCAGTACACGACTAGTGACACAGGTCAGGACTTGACCGTCAAGTACGTACCGCTAATAAAGCTTTTTAGTTGTCTTTTTAATTTTTAGATTAATTAAAAGAGAATAAATAATTGATTTCAGAATTTAGATATAATAATGTTGCTTTCATTTTTTATTTATTTATCTCAATTTAATTATATTTTTTTGGTGAACCTCACCTTCACCTACTTCACCTGGCCGGCCGCCGCTGCCTTATGGTCCTTAACAATAGCCAGCAGTTGCACTTTTAACATGGAGTTCTTAAACCCTATATTTTTTATTTCAGCCACACTTGGATGTCAGCTTTCCTAGAAGCAGTAGCTGGAATTTTTTCCAATTTTCTGGAATGATAAGACTTTTTGTCCAATACCATAATGGAGTTGTCTTCTAATCGGGGCAGTATATTTTTGAACCAATTTTCGAAAGATTTTCCATCCATCTCTTCATGGTAGCTCCCACTTTTTTTTATTCAAACTCCCACAGTCCTTCTGGAACAAACCCATCTTCACTGCCAATGTGACAGATTATTATTCTTTTTCCTTTTCCTGCAAATTTTATTATTTTAAAATTTACTTGAAGTGAAAAAGCACATAAACATTTACCTGCAGGATTTTTAAACCCGTAGAAAGTGCATCTAAAAACGCTTGTTTATAAGACGTTACCGACCCATAAGTACTTTAGATTTGGTGCGACCAGCGTTTAGATAAGTCTTGTATAAGTAGTAAATTTTGAGGTTTTCATTTCTTTAGGATTAAATTTTTATCAGAAATTCTCGTCTCCACAAGATAATTTCGTCCCTGTTCATCAAAATGCTGTTTCGCTGACGACTTTGAAACTTAAAATTTATTTCTTTCAATAATTTAAAAAACGAAGTTTTTTTGAAGTTATGCAAAACCGGTATTTCATTTTCGAAAAAAGAATTGTTAGATTATTCTTCTTATTTCTTCTCTGTCAAATTCATCCAGCGAGTTAACAATACTCTTACGATGCTCAATTGATTTTGGTGTCGACAGTGTTCCCGTAATTTCATATTCATGAATCACATTGCGTACACTATGGCTACACACGCCTACAATAGATAAAAAGTAACAATATTTGTGAAATAAAGTAAAAATTCGCAATCTAAAATAAATAATGGCGAAACAATATCAGTACCTGTTTTATCTGCTACTCTAGTAGAAATCGCACTTTTTGACATTGTAGAGTTCTCCTGCATTTTCTTGCATCTCCTGCATTTCTCCTAGGAAAAAATAATATGTATTGTAATAAAACCAGCATCACCGAAAATATCGGTAAATTTATGAAACTGCATTCTATATACTTTTTTAAGTCCAGAAATATTCCATTCACTCACGATAAAACCTCCCCAAAGAACAGCTTGGATTGACATGACACACACACACACGCAGTGATCAACCCTGCCCCTAGGAACATGTGTATACCAATGTAAGAATGGGATCCACATGTCCGAAGATCAAACCGGTCACACTTCGCTAGTCGAAGTGGTACCTATCTGACCCCCAGGCTTTTCCACCACCCCTCCTCATCGTGTGACTTACGTGAGGAGGCTTATGATCTGGAATTTACTTAAGATGCCCTGTGTAATAGGACATCCTCGGTTTTTAGTAAATCCTCCCTATTTACTTTACTGACTCTATTGATTTTACTCTACTTTACGTCGGGACTTTAGTCCCTAAAAAAAAAGAAAAAAGAGCGTGTGTTCCGACCATAGAGTCATCAGACTGAGCTGATGACTCTATGTCCGGAAAAGAGTGTGTGCTCGGTCACTCAGCCGCCGATTTGGCAAAATAAATTTTGTTCTCCTCGCCGGCTGAGCACCCGAGAGGGGTCCGGCCACCAAGCCCATGTATGCCGCACATGACCTCAGTGCTCGGATTTCGCGAGTAGATCTTTCATTCGATCTGCCTTAAGGGCCTAGTCCGCGGAACGGTATATAGAAGGCCTGACGAGCCCCTTCTATATTTGCTATATAAGGTAAATTTACGTTAAACGGTTTAATGAAAAGTATGAATGTATCAATATGAATTTACGTTATTTAATCAGAAAACACATTTTTTTTTGTGGACTTCGGGACTATAAAATGCCTGGGCAACAATTCTTTCCTTTTTTCCTTAATCCTATAGTGTGCGTGTATTGGGGTATGCATTCCCAAGTGTATAATGCTCTCACACACCCCGGTGTATATTGGACTTATAATTACCTAAAAACCTAAAAACCTAAAAAAGAAAAGCGTACTCTTTCGCCAGATTTTTTTTGGTGTGTTTTCTGATTGACTGCATTTCTTTGTTCGTTCTTCTTGCAACCATCTCATTCTTTATTTATTCGTTCGGGGTCTCCCTATATCGAGCTATCTGTTGTTTTGGTCTTCTGTGTACCGTCCTTGTGTTTTCATTGTAGTTAGTCAGCTCTCTTAATATTCTGCTTGGGTGGTTTCTTAGTCCATTGAAAATTTCATATGCTCTTTCGTCTAGCGTGCGTAGGATTCTTGTTTGTCCTGAAACTCTATATACATATCTCAAGGGTACGTACCTTGGTATCTTAAGGGCATCTCTGACTATTTGATTTTGAGTGGTCTGTATCTTTTTCCTGTTTGTTTTACAGGTGTGTCCCCACGCAGCGGATGCATATGCTAGGACTGGCAGGATAATACTATTCCCAAGTGTATAATGCTCTCACACACCCCGGTGTATATTGGACTTATAATTACCTAAAAACCTAAAAACCTAAAAAAGAAAAGCGTACCCTCTCGCCAGATTTTTTTTATTGTGTTTTCTGATTGACTGCATTTCTTTGTTCGTTCTTCATGCAACCATCTCATTCTTTATTTATTCGTTCGGGTTCTCCCTATATCGAGCTATCTGTTGTTTTGGTCTTCTGTGTACCGTCCTTGTGTTTTCATTGTAGTTAGTCAGCTCTCTTAACATTCTGCTTGGGTGGTTTCTTAGTCCATTAAAAATTTCATATGCTCTTTCGTCTAGCGTGCGTAGGATTCTTGTTTGTCCTGAGTCTCTATATACATATCTCAAGGGTACGTACCTTGGTATCTTAAGGGCATCTCTGACTATTTGATTTTGAGTGGTCTGTATCTTTTTCCTGTTTGTTTTACAGGTGTGTCCCCACGCAGCGGATTCATATTCTAGGACTGGCAGGATAATACTATTCCCAAGTGTATAATGCTCTCACACACCCCGGTGTATATTGGACTTATAATTACCTACAAACCTAAACAAGAAAAGCGTACCCTCTCGCCAGATTTTTTTTGGTGTGTTTTCTGATTGACTGCATTTCTTTGTTCGTTCTTCTTGCAACCATCTCATTCTTTATTTATTCGTTCGGGTTCTCCCTATATCGAGCTATCTGTTGTTTTGGTCTTCTGTGTACCGTCCTTGTGTTTTTATTGTAGTTAGTCAGCCCTCTTAACATTCCGCTCGGGTGGTTTCTTAGTCTGTTGAAAATTTCATATGCTCTTTCGTCTAGCGTGCGTAGGATTCTTGATTGTCCTGAGTCTCTATATACATATCTCAAGGGTACGTACCTTGGTATCTTAAGGGCATCTCTGACTATTTGATTTTGAGTGGTCTGTATCTTTTTCCTGTTTGTTTTACAGGTGTGTCCCCACGCAGCGGATGCATATGTTAGGACTGGCAGGATAATACTATTCGCAACCCTGATTTTGGTTTTAAATTGTAGTTTACTTTTCCTTCCAATAAGTGTTGAGAGCTGACTTTTCAACGCTTTGGCTTTGCGTATTTGCTGATTGATGTGCTCAGTGAACGTTAGCTTCTTATCTAGATGTACCCCTAGGTATTTAGCCTGGTTGGTCCAGTCTACTGGGGTGTTTTCGATTGTAATTTCGCGATTTGGTACACTTCTTCTGTGACTAAACATTACAGCCTGTGTTTTGTCTGGATTTAGGGCTATTTTCCATTTTATGCACCATCCTTGGAATCTGTTTAGTGCTCTTTGCAAATGATTAGCTGCATGATCCGGGTTTCTCCAGCTAACAGCTATTGCTGTGTCGTCAGCGTAAAGACTCAACAGAGAGCCTGGCTCTTTTGGCGTGTCGGCCGTATAGATGGTGTACAGGTACGGCGACAGCACCGCTTCCTGAGGCACACCTACCTTCAGGGTCCCGACTTCGGATAGGGTTGCCCCTATTCGAACTCTGAACCTTCTGTTGGCAAGATATGACGCAAGGAGGCATGTCACCGCCTCACTGTAACCAAATTCATTCATTTTATAGATGAGTCCATGGTGCCAGACTCTGTCGAAGGCTTTGCTGACGTCCATAAAAGCTGTAGCTGTGTACATTTTTTCATTAAATACTTTGGTAATGAATTCTGTAAGTCGTAGTACCTGTAATTCACAGGAGTGTTCGCTTCTGAACCCGAATTGAGCCTCTGGTATGGTTCTTAGCATTTGTGATTCTTCATTGATTCTTTTTAGTATGACTCTTTCCGCTATCTTGCTTATAGAAGATAATAAGCTGATAGGTCTGTAATTTTGCGGAAATGTGCCGTTTTTACCAGGTTTTTACCAGACAATCCCGTTTACTCCGTGTAGGGGAGGTATGGGTTTTTTGTCCTTTCGGAGGATTTTATATAACTTCCAGAAGGCGGATTTGTTAGGATTTTGCTCATCGATATAGGAGTCCCAGCTTTCATTTCTATAATTTTGAAGTTGTTTTTTCACTTTCCTGTCTAGCTCAGTTGCAATCCTTTTGTCTTCTACCGTTCTTGTGCGGTAGGCTCTTCTTCTTTTCCGGTTTTTCTCTTTGATTAGGTTTTGAAGTTCTATACTTATATCCCTGAATCTTCCTTTTTGTCTTGTGATTGTTTCGGTTTTGGAGCTGGCATCGATAGCATTGTTTATTGCTTGTTCTAGTTTTATTACATTGTCTTCCAGTTCTGTAATATTATTAATTGTTGGGATGTTACCGATGTTCTCGCTCACAATTCTTCTGAAGTTTGGCCAACTTGTCTTCTTTCTATTGTGGGGCTGCAAATAGTTCAATTCTGTTGCGCCCAGGGTCAGGACGATTAGGTTATGTGTCGAATCGCCTTCGTTTAGAGAGTGTATCTCGTATTGTTGACCCACGTTGTGTAGGATTGCAATGTCGACATACGTAGGAAGTTCTCCGTGGAAACATGTCGGTTCTGTTGGTCCGATGATATATGTGTTTGGTCTGTTCTCGAGATGGTTGCAGAGATATCTTCCGTTTCGGTTGGTCGTCCTGTCAAACCAATTGGGAGATCTAGCATTTAGGTCTCCAATAATTATAGTTGGCTCTTCTGAGTTCAGTATTAGGCTCAAATCTTCGTTGAAAATCGGATCATGTGGTCTAACGTAAGCTGGACACTATTTTTAGTGTTTCGTTGTTGGCCTTAAGTCGAATAATTGTGGCTTCCATTGTCACCAGTCCGTCTGGTGTTGGGATGTGCTCGTTTTCGAGTCCCTTTATGACAAATATAGCTGTTCCTCCTGATAATGCTCTATGATCCGTTCTATAGATATCGTAGCCTGGAAATTTTGTTTTTTTCCTTTCCACTAGTTTGGTTTCTTGAAGGGCTACGATATCGAGCTCTAATCTGTTTATTATTTCATCCAGAAGGTTGATCTTTTTGATTATTCCGCCGGAATTCCATGACCCAATGCGTAGATCTTCGTTTTGGTTTGCTAACATTTTCGGACGGCTTCTCCAAATGCAGTCATCATTTTTGTTGCTTTGTCCATCATGGACATCATTTCCATTATTTTGTTATTATACTCTGTATGGAAGTTTGCGATGAGGGTAGCTGCGGCCTGTACCGACACTTCTTGTGGTTGTGCTGGTGATTCTGTAATGGTTTCAGCAGATTTTTTCGCTGCCTGTGCGTAGCTGACTCCTTTGTTGATTGGAGCGCTGTTTATGGGTCTTCCTACCGGTCTTGTTAGGCAGGTTTTTTCTTTTTGGGGGCCTTAGAGCATCCTCTATAATTTGCTGTGTGCGCTTTACCACAGTTTGCACATTTGGGGTCGGTTTCCCGGCTTTTCTCACAGTCGTTACTGATGTGGTTTTCTCCGCATTTTACACATCTGGATCCGCAATGGCAAGCCTTTGAGCTGTGATAGAACCCTTGACAGTTATAACACTATAGGGTGTCTTTTGTGATTTTAAATTCATCCTCCACATAGATGAGCATGTAGCATATATCAGATATTTTTTTAATTTTTGCAACGTCTTCCTCTTTGAGGGTGACGATGAAATTTAATGTGGCAGTACTTTTTTATCAGCTTTTTTGGAGATCATATTGATCACCCTTGTTGCTTCTATTCCTTTATTGTATAGTTCGTCTTTAATTGCTACTGTGCTAGTAGTAGCAGATAGCCCTTTTATAATGACTCTTTTTAGTTTATCGCTATCTATGGGATATGCGATGAATTCTACTTTTGGAGTGTATTCTTCTAGGATGTGTACCATTCCTAGGTAATCTTTTCTTGTTTTTGTGTTAATAACAATCGATCTGCCTGATCGTGCAAACTTATTGACTGATATTATACCTTGGTTGGCTGCTCTCTGCAGGATTTTTTGGTGTTCTCCTACAGTTTTTAGGATTATCGCCGGTGGTTTCAGCTCTTTTACTATAGGCTCCTCGCTTGTTTGCGGTGAGTCTTTTGGTACGTCGTTTTCTTTTTCAACTTGGCTATTTTTGCTTAAGTTATTTTGGGCAGTTTTCTTTTTCTGGCTTCTTTCATGAGCCTCTTTTGCAGCCTTGTTAAATTCGTTTTCTTTCCGCTGATTTATTATCTGCGTCTGCTTTTCGGCGACGCTTATTTGTGTTTTCACACTACTGTCTGATTTCTCAGTAGTGGTGCCTGTCTTTTTTAGGCTTGCCTTTGCTACCGGATGGCTTTGCGGGGGGAGGTGAACCGATTCCTAGTTCCACTAGCTTTACAACGTCATTATCGAGGGAGGCTTTCCACGGGTCGATTTCCATTATTGACTCTTCTTTCTCCTTGACTGCTGTTAATGCCATTATATGTTGTACAAGTTTTTGTATCTCCTTGTCCTTTTCTTTGTTTTCGTTTCTCAGCTCAGTCATCTGAGCGAGAAGGTATTGAATTTGTTTATTCGCCTTTTCCTCACGGATACGGCTTTCTTCTTTTAGGGATTTGATCTGTTCCGCCAGTACATTGACCGACCTTAAAAGCTCATTGGACTTTTACCTTTCCGCCATTTCTCTGGCCTTTTTCTTTACTTCTTCGTCTTCCTGAGACTCTTCTTTGGGCCTTAGCCTTTTCATTTTCTTGCCGATTTCGGGCTTGGCTTCATTTTCTGAGACGTTGTCCACGGCGGGTTGTGTCTCTACTACAGTTGGGGGCGGGGCTTCGCGCGATTCTTCAGCTGGGCTCGGCTCTTCGTCGATGGCGTCCATCGTATTGACATCGTCATCGGTGTCGATTTCGCTCCTTTTTTCTTCCTCCGACTCGGGCAGATAGGAGTCATCGTCAGAAGATATCACGATTTCTATGTCGTCGATCGCGGTATTAGTCGATTTAATAAATTTATTATATAGCTCGATCGAGCTGGCAACAAAGGGGTTTGATGATTCGGCTAAATCATTCTCTTCTTCTTCTTGTGTTGTCACCTGCGTGACAACACTTTCTGAGAGGGCAATATCACTCATATTGCCGTAAGGCAGTGAACAAATAGTTCATAAGATAAAAGAAAATTCTACTTAGACGACTCTGTTTTTTTTCCACCGACTGACCGCTGTCAGTACGGCTTACTAGGTGCCGTCCCAGGTACCTCGCGGTAGTTCACTCCCTGTATTCACAGTGAGGGATTCTCTTCCTGTTTCTCACACCTCAGGAGCAGGGGCCGTTTCTGTCCGACCTTGTCAAATGTCAAGGCCTTACATGGTCATCCCTGACGACACACTGAGGTGATCCCGAATTCTTCGCAAAAGCGAAGCTATTATAGCCTCCGCGAGGAGCCTATAAAAACAGCTCCTCGACGGTTTAACTAGTAACAACCTAGCATCCGCTTTTCGCTAATATGTAGGACAAGTGCCTATGCCACACTCGGTGTCTTACCCACCGGGAGCTGAAAAGCCCCGTTGACAATAGGTCAGTCGCCCCCACCTAAGCACGCTTCTCTCTTGAGCACTTTCGTACTGTTCGACTGCTCGAGTCGAACTTGATTGACCTGACATTTGGCATACACATAGATAACATGTTAAGGAAAAAAAGTTATATTGTGCCGATGTGTGTTTTTGCCCTAGGGGTGAGTTTCACCCATTCTCAGGTGTGAAAAAACATACTTTCAAAATAAGTAAGAAATTGGATGAACTAATTAATTCTAAGCAACCTTTGTTCTATAAAGTTTTTTCACTGAGTCAATATGTTTCGAATTGTTTGCGAGTGAATACGTTTATTTTTCAATAACGAAAAAAAAAACAAGGTTTTTAGAGGGTTTTTGCAAATAACTCAAAAAGTAATTATTTTATCGAAAAAATATTCTTAGCAAAAATATAGCTTATAAAACAACAAAAAAATGGTGTACGTATAAAGCCCGAAGCACATTTGTAGCTAATGAAAAGTAGCCTCTTATTCGTCAAATTTTAAATCGAATATTTCAACGTGAAAGAATAAAAAAAAACAAGCACTTTCATGGTAGGTGGTTATAGTTACATGGTATAATTGTACGCGACTGGATAATCAAATTGTTCAATTTCTATAACCTACGATTTGATTTACAGTTTTTTTAACGATAACACTAAATTGTTCATAAATATTACATTTTGCTTTGCATTTATACATAAATAACATCACTAGCTGTAGATAACATCGAAAATACTACGACACCAGAAACATCACTAACCTCAAATAATGTCGCCAATTCCAAAATTCTAAAAAGACATATCATTTTCTGAAATTAGCGAAGACAATCCGAAAACCGATTTACCATTTTTAATACCCCTAAACAATCTAAACCAAAAAAGCCCAAAACTTCTTTCAAAATTTCCCACGAAGATATCATTTACTCGTTCGAAACCATTAAAGATAAAATCAAAAACAGATCACCTGCATTTGTACTAAATTTTAATGAAATATGTCATTTTCTGGAAAACATTTTACATTATCATAACCCTGTATGAATTTTAGAATATTACTCCAACGAACCAGGTGAACTAATTCGGATCATAAATTTTATTTATTGTTATACACAAAATTCTAGATAAACAAATAATATTACCAGGCTAAAGAAAAAATAAATCCCAACCCTTCCTTAGCTGTTGAAACAGATGAATCATTATCACAAGTTGAAGGATAATGAAGTCATTACCAATTTCTTTATTATTCAATGAAACATAAATGTGTTTTATACCCACTATGAACAGTTATCCGTGAACTTTCTCTCCTAATTCTTCGTTTTTAAGAAACTCACTTTAAACAAACTAACATATAAATTTAACAAAATTTCTATGTTTAAAAAAAAATAGAATAGTTCAGCAAGCTAGTGGCGGCGTAGCTCTTTACAAGAGATGAAACCAATCGCAATGAATACTAATCTTAAAGCTGTAGAAGTTTCTATAACTTATCATAAGAATATTAATATATATTTACCACACCTTATTGATCTTGATATACACGAATTAATTATTTTTTTGACCAAATTTCACATACTAAATTAATTTTAGGGGATATCATTCACAAAACTGATAATAACAGTAATTTATTGAAGAACCTAATTGATCGTTCTGATTTCTTTTTACTTAATTAAAGGGGATTTAACTAGTAACAGTAATGGCTCACTTTCCGCCATCGATATATCCTTATGCAGTTAATCACTCTCAACTACATTGTCATGGAACACTTTAAATTCGTTATATAATAGTGACTAAAGTACATTTATTCAGCAAATTTCTAACTGCAAACTAACGCACGTATTGATATTTGCCCTCTCATTCGTCAAGAGGCTATTAAATATATTTGATTGCCTTAAGCCAGACGGATTCTCATTTTACAGGTCCAAACTTGTCAGTTTGTTGAAATTCAAATTGTAGTGTGTCGGTTTTTAAGTTAATATATTGCAGTCTTGTTCGATCATTTACAGCGAGTACAGTAACAGCGAGGTTTAAAACCAGTTTTTTGTGACTATTAAAAATAAATCAATTTCACTCCGGGCAAATAAACCTAGTTTTTGTGTTTAAATAATTGTTTATTTTTGTTTTTTGTTTGTGTGTATGTAGTGGTAGTTTACAAAAATGGGTGAAAACTCTCCCCCTGACTAAGGAGGGACCCAAAATATGGACCAAGTGGAAGAATGCCTACAGACCAAGGAACAGGTAAAAGGAAGCAAGCTGTCTAATCTACAAAAAGTTTATCTCTATAAAGATAAGGTACATATATGTATTCATTAAAAAAACAAATAAAGAAAATATTGGCAAACTGCATCCTATGAAGGTAGGTCATATTTTACATAAAAATTTAGCAATCAAAAATATTCTTAGTATTGACAGAGAAGGGAAGAATAGGTTAAGAGTACCAGTAAAAGTTAAAGTAAGTTAAAAGTCCCAAAGATGCAAACAATTTAGTAAAAAATGAAAATTTAAAAGAGCTAACAGCTAAAAGCATATATTCCAAATAATTTGCTTCAACGAAAAGGCATAATAAGAAATGTAGATACTTTCTTTAATGATGAATATCTTTTTGATAATATAATATCCAATTTATCATAAACGGAAGTCACTCGACTCCGAAAAGGAAAATTCATTTAAATGGAGAAAAAGTACATGTTCCCAGAAAATTGGTATTACTTGCTTTTGAAGCAAGCATTTTACCCAGATATGTATATATAAACAGTGTTGCCTGTTCCGTAGAACCCTATGTGCATAGAGTTATCCTCTTCAGGTTCCTTCTCCTATCGGAGGTTGGAAATCATCATCGCCATTTTAATTTTATTGGCTGCGCTTTTGAATAATTCTAATGAGCTAATAGAGTTATACAATGCTTTAAATGCTTGCAACATGGACACATTTTTCGTTATTGTAACAGTACAAAAACCAGATGTATTAACTGCGGACAGGAGAAAAACGATAATAATAACTGTAGAGACCCACAAGACAGTTATTGTATACATTGTAAAAATTATGAGCATAAATCCATTTCCAAACTATGTCCAAAATTTAAAGAACAAAACAAAATTCAAAGTAATATGGTCGAAAAAAATTTAACTTTCTTAGAATCAAAGGACAGTCTAAAAACTCTTATACATGTGCTTTTAGTACAAGGAATAGTTTTGAAGTATTAGGTATGCTAAATAATAAAAGCTTTCCACCTCTTCCAAGTCAAACTAAGACCAAACATATACCTAAACCATCCTCATCCAACACCCAAAAACAAACACAAAAAGTACCTCCAAGTCAACCTGGAACTTCTTCACATTTAAAAAAAAAAGAAAAGCCCAATCTCCCTTACCTAAAGCTATGTTTCCTTTTGAATTTGGTCCAAAAAGACCGCTTCCCTCAAATATTTTACACAGTGCCGATCCTGATCCTAATACAAATGAATTTATGAACATATTTTTCAATATTTTTAGTCCATAAAAGTGAACTCAAAGAGTTTGATTCTTTTAGCGATTTGGAAAAGTTAGATGAAGCATACGTTTATGATAAAATTAACAAATTCAACAAATTTGAGTAATGGCTAATAAAATAAAAAATTAAATAAAGATTTACAAATGCCATGCGCAACCAGCTGTAGCTAATAAACTGAGTTTAGTTAAATGTTTAAACGAAAATATAATTGATATTGCCTTAATTTCAGAGACATGGTTTAAGCCAGATAATCAAAATAATTTCTATAATACTATTCGTAAAGATAGAAATTATGGTTCTGCAGGTGTGACAATCCTTGTCAGAAATGTATTTTGTTTTAGAGAAATTCCAACTAAAAAAATTTTAATGAAAATATTTTAATGTGGGTATACAAATATTGAATAACAGTGAAATAACGCTGTTTCTCATTATACTACCCACCTGACATACGAACAAGTTCCGATTTGGACACAATTCTCAACTGTACCAAGTCAAATGGTATATTTGGAGGTGATTTCAATGCGCATCATTCAAGATGGGGATCATACAAAAGTAACACCAAAGGCACGCAAATTATAACCGCTTCAGACAATACGAAGTTGGTACTTATAAACACCGGATTACCTACAAGGTTCACAAATAATGGGAATAATTCAGTCGTGGATTTAACTTTTGCAACTCCAGATATAGCAATTAATTGTACATGGGAAACTTTACCTGATGTACTGAGTTCAGACCATTTTCCAATTATTATAGAAATTAACAAAGGCATGGAAAGTAAAGACATCATAATACATCCAAAAACAAAATGGAATTTGAATAAAGCAGATTGGAGTCTATATCAAGAAGTCGCGAATATATATTTCGCACAACACATTAAAAATAGCAACAACGCGGAACACAATTATAGCTTATTAATTGAAGGGATAAATAAGGCAGCCTATGCTTCTACAACCATTCACCAACCCTTTAAACTGAACAAAAAACTCTTCTTCCACCATGGTGGGATCAAAGCTGCGGAGAGGCTACTAAAAAAAGAAAACAAATGCTCAACAGGTATAAGCAACAAAGCACCATGGAAAATTATGTGAAATGTAAAAACGAAATTTCAAAAACAAAAAAGTTTTTTTTGCCAACTACATTGGCACCTCTGGTGCGAAAACTTAAATAGAAATACACCATTGACAAACATATGGACTCAGGCCAGAAAAATGAATAGGATCTATATGAAAGATAATACATCGGAGAATTATGTATGGCAAGGACAATTTTTAGATAAAATTACATCAGCTAATGCTTTGGATAATACCTTACAAATGTTCTCAAAACAAAGACAAAATAACACCAACCATAAGATTTTTAGTAAACCAATTAGCTTACCAGAATTAAATTATATCATAAAAAATAGAAAGAATACATCACCTGGATATGATGATATTAGATATCCTATGATATTCCAATTAACAAACAATACCAAGATGTTTCTAATCAAAATTTTAAATGATATTTGGATCAATGGGGAAAGTATAGAAGAATGGAAAAAGGCTATTGTAATACCAATACACAAACCAACTAAAAACCTTCACCTATGTGACTCATATAGACCTATTGCACTTATGCCATGTATAGGTACTCAAGGTTTTCGAAAGAATAATTAAAAACCGATTGGAATAGTGGTTAAATACAACCGGCGCTCTGCCAACTATACAATATGGTTTTAAAAAAGGTTTTGGCACCATAGATGCGGTGACATACTTAGATACAGACATACAAATATGCTTAACTGAAAACGACTATAATGGAACGATGTTTCTAGGTATTAAAGGTGCCTACGACAAAGTCAACTGCTTTATCTTACGGGAAAAAATGATGCAATTACAAATCCCTCAAGAAGTTGCTAACACGATATGGAAATTATATATAAACAGCCAAGTAGGGCTCAGAGGACATTATGAGGCCCAGTAAAATACCAAACTGCAATTTTAGGTCTGCCACAAGAATCTGACCATTACTTTTAAATATATATACTACTAATTTACGCGCCTCCATATTTAAAGCAACTATTATAAAATATTCCGATTATTTTGTTGTTTATATACGTAGCAAACATCTTGACGAATGCAACAATCGTTTGAATTTAAGCACGAAACTCGTTTTAAGATCCATAAGTGATTTAGATCCAGGTATAACCATGAACTCTACCAACTGTTCAAAGAGACACCGATCTCAGAATTCGCTAAACTTCAGAGACTTCGCTGGGCTGGTCATGTAGTAAGAATGGAGAAAGAAAGATTGCCGAAAAGAGCCCTTGATAGTAAAATGCAGGGCGCAAGACCAAAAGGAAGGCCACGGAAGAGATGGGACGATGAAGTGGCAGCGGACGCGCAAAATTTGCTAGACGTGAGAACCTGGAGAAGATCGGCGCTGGACCGACAAGGTTGGAAGCGTAGTTTGGAGGAGGCCAAGGCCCGATTTGGGCTGTAGCGCCATTGGAGAGAGAGAGAGAGAGAGAGAAGTGATTTAGGGATACAAATTGTAGCAAAATACTGGGGTGTGTAGGAGGAGAGAGGTATAAGAAGAGTGGTCTATATATATGGGATAAAATAGATAACAATTAAGTAAAGAAGTATGAAAAAAAAATATTGAACGGAATGTGGCTAGGCTAGCAATGTAGGCAAGAGAATGACCACTAGAAACTCAAGGATGGATACGGCCAATTTGCATGCCTTTTAAAGACAGTAAATCAGGAAAATATGTATGATGGATAGAAAAGAAGATAAGAAAAATGAATAGATATAATGAAAATTAACAAAGAAAACAAATTGAGGGCGCCAGAAGAGGGATAATACTCTAAAAAGAGTAACAGTCACTCTTCCAGGTATCGTATACTGCTAATATTAATTAAAGTTGATGTAATAAACAAAAATGCTGTAAATGTAAAAAGGTAAGGAAATATTAATAAAAAATTATATGCAAAAACAAATTCAAGTTTATTAAATATAACTTCCAATATAATTTAAGTTACCAAAAAGTATATGAAAATTTCACAATATAATATTTTAAAAAAAGAATGTTGAAAACAACTATAATAAAAAGTTGAAAACTAGACAGAATAACTCTGATATAGAGTGTACAACCTACATCTAGGTTAAAAAACAACCTTAAACAAAATAATGCTAACGTTGGAAGAACGTATAGCCAAGTAAATATATCAAACTTACCTACAATATGACCAACAATATTGTTAAACAACTCTAAATGCACATACAAACAAAATAATATATATAAATGGGAACAAGCCAAATTAAACAATTGAAACGGTATATTATCCTGAAGGGATAATAACCGGAGTTAATAACGCAAGATGAAATATAAAAAATTAGTTAAGTAGACAAATAATGAAATAATTAAAGTTAATAATGAAATAATTAAAGTTAATAAAGAAATAAATGGTTAATACAAAAAACAATGGAAGATAATCTCTGGGTAGAATTTGAGCTCAAACTTACCGATACCTTACACCAAGGGGAGTTATATTAATTAATATATATATATATATATATATATATATATATACATATATATATATATATATATATATATATATATATATATATATATATATATATATATATGTTATAAAAAAAACCTATAACTAGTGCAACAAGATATATATATATATATATATATAGTTCTGAATCAAAAACCAACTGTCCTCCTAGGTGAAACAGTTGTCTGGAAGGATACTCCCGAATAGCTTCGGTGTCCCAGCGAAGTCCTCCTTGAGGTCCGAAATTAGCACGGAGCTGGTGCTAATTGGCTTAGTTCGATGATGACTGTCCTGCCCTACCTCTAGGTGCAGGCTGGAGGAAAAAATAAGGGTGGAGTAGACAATACCCCCTGGCTTGTCCCAATGACCCTGATTCTAATAGAGTTGAAGTGGTACTCTCCCTCGGATGTTCTGAGGGAAATTTATAATTCCATGGTAGGTGGCAGATAGCTACTTGATTCCGTGCTAGAAATCTCACTTCACCTCCCGAGTTTGCGAAAACACCGTCAATTAAATCGTTATGGTATACTTAGAATATTTAACTTCTTGAAGTGAAGGAAATTCTATGCATTAATTGGATTTTCTTTCGCTAACTGCCACCTTGTATGTACCACTTCAAACTCCCGATCAAAAGTGATTTTTAATTCACTGTTAATTAACCAAGAAGAGCCATTTTTCCACTTCCCCTAGTCTCCTGTCATTTCTCTTGTCCGCAATGGTACCAAATTAGAACAGAGTGACAACTTAAATTATTAACAATACACACTTAATGGGCAAATGAACACTTAAAGTTAGGCAACCCATACTACGTCTCTGAAATTATTTTTAATATAAATTGTTTATTATTTTAATTTAAATTGTAATAAAAGTAACGACTGTTACATTCCCCTACTAGTCGGGAAAAAAAAGTTTTAATCAAAATTTTTTTTCATAAAATTAAAGTATCAATAACTAAGTGTACTGGCCTAACATTCCACGTTGATCTGCAAGTTTACACAAAAAAAATAACCACGAACTAAAGATCACGGGAAAAAAAGAATGGTCATGGCGCCAGACACCACAAACTCAGATGACTCAAAGTCGAATCCAAATCTCAATCGACAATATGCTTAAAAGCCAAATATTAACTAAATATACCAACTAAATTCTTGCTGACAAATAAATGTCGAATTGGGCACTAAATCCAAAATTGAACTATCCATGGACATCAGATCTATAAGACTAAGTATATCCAAGGACGAACAACCAGGCAAATGTATGAGCCAATTCAACCAATATCTCACCCGGAGATATACTAAACTAAGATCAAAGAAATCATAAAATAAATAGGTTAAGAATTGAACACTTAATCCAAAATTGAACTAACAATGGACACCAGATTCATAGTAATATATCCAGAGAAGAACAATCAGGAAGATTTATGGAGCAATTCTCACCAAACCAAATAACACAAATAGTAATCTAAATCGTAAACATACCAAAGTATATCAAAGACGTAATGACCAAAATAAATGTGAAATAGGACGCTTAATCCAAAGTCAGACTATCAATGGACACCAGATTCATAAAAGCATATCCAAAGAAGAACGACCAGGAAGATTTATGGACCTATTCACACCAATACTAAATCTCAAAACTAAATGAGGTCTACGTACACCCACATCTGGTGATACGAACCTACATAACCAAATAAACCAAATAAGTGAGGAATCAGACACTGAATCCAAAATCGGACTATCGATGGACACCAGATTTATAAATAGAGCATATCCAAAGAAGAACGATCAGGAAAGGGCCAATTCTCACTAATGCTAATAACTAAATTAGCTCTTACCCTCATCCGGTAATATGAGCCAATGCCAACTAAGTAATTACAATAAAGCAAAATTTCCTAAAGTGTGAAGCAGCATTGTCACACTTATTCAGACTAAGTAATGTAATATGTAACTGAACTAAACCAAAGATAAAGAGATAAAGACCTAAAGTCTAAAATCTAAAATGGACTAAAGGAATTCAGAGGCTAAATAAATTTTGAGGGTGCTGGTATTCGCTAACTATAGCATGGGGCTACAACAGATGTATGAGAATAACCAGACACCGATAAAATCCCAATAGAAATCCTAAGAAAATATAAGTGGTGGACTTTTCCTATAATACCATTACTAACGAAAGAAAAAAAAATATGTCGAGAACAAGCAATCAATTTTGAACAAACTGTAGATTTATAACAAGTTCTCGCAGCATGAAATTATCCGGGAATAGTCCTAAATCTAAACAGCAATTTATGCCTAAGGAAAGAAGTGGGATTACACTAAGAGAACAACTCATTTGTCTAAACTCTTAAATAATGAAAATGACTAACTTGACATGTGTAGGGATAGTTAAAGAAAAAAACATAACCTGAAGTAAGATAACTAATATGAACTAATTAAACTTCCCTATCAAGTTGTGAAAAGGTAACTGGAATATTTGGACAATCACACAAGAATGGTTAGGACATGTCGCGAGCATTTCCTGACCAGAAATATTATGAGGCATAAACATCTGCCTACTCTGCAATAAACACATATAGTACGAACCTAATTGAGCAGCAGTGATCAGTTGCTGAGCAACAATCTCGAACCCACGTATTTACTAAAGCTGAGTATTGACAGATTCATTGACAGAAAATTCAGAGGAATAAATAAGAAGAAATAAGAAGGACACCGGCCATCCTTACCTACTTCAAAATTCCAAACTAATTCCAGAACCATCCTGTATATGGAATCAGGACATAAATTATTGTAGAGTATTTAAGATTTTCGTGACAAGTGAAAATAAAGCAGACCAAAGATAAAAAAAAATCACAACATCTTTCCAAATTGGCACATATTGAACAAATATATCAAAACAAATACTAAGGAATCAAATATCAAAAATATAACACACAATATATGATCCAGTAGTGTAACAACATAGTTCCATAGTTCCTTATCAGTAATAGGATTAACTATAAGTATAAATCTAAATATGTAAATATATACTAAACAACCCTCGTATCATAAGAGGTTAAAAGGAATTCTCCTGGGAAAATTAGTACTTAAGAATATTAATTCATTATAAAGTGCATCATTTATAATACAAAAGAAAATGGATAAGTCATACATACTAATTATCTAATAAGTTATAGAAGTCATTAACCAATGCCAAAAGATACAAAAAATAGCGGTGTACCTACGTTATCTGGTGATTAAGAAAATCTTAGACTAAAATGCAAAATATAATCAAAATAAGCTAAAGACAAACAGAGAAAGAGATTAGCTTAAACGAAAGTGTTAAGTTAGTCTTCTTCTGAGGATGAAGAACTAACCTCGTCGATGGTGTTATCAGGCAGTAAATCCTTTACATGAAATTGACCAATTCGTTTGTTGGACGAATTGTCCCTTAATTCATATACCAAAGGAGATATTACCCTTACAACCGTACACGGAATGTATTTCTGGCAAAATTTTGCCGAAATAGCATCACCTTTACTTGATTTTACAAAGTTTCTCTTTAAAACTCTATCGCCAACAAAGAATCGCAAATCTCTCTTCCTCAAATTGTATTGACTTTTGTTCCGGAGGTAAGAAGTTTTTAACTTCTTCTTGATATCAGCAAAAATTGGAGGTAGAGTCTGAAGGTCATCTAGACGATGAAGTCTCTCGGATATTTGAGGGAGATTTGCGGAATTTTCAGAAATTAACCCAAAATAGTCACCAGATAAAGCAATGTTTCTGCCAAAATTCAAGTACGATGGGGAGCACTGTGTCACTTCATGGACAGAAGTCCTTATGGCTTGAGCTATGGAGTGAATATATTGATCCCAAGCTCTGTGATCTGGGAAAGTGTATGATCTCAAGGCTGTGACAATACTTCGATATACTCTCTCAGTATGGTTTGCTTGCGGATGGTACGCAGCATTATAAAAGATCTTCTGAACCTTGTATTTGGATAGAAGGTCTTTAAAAGCCTTAGACACGAACTGTGGACCATTGTCACAGGAAACAATTTGGGGAACACCAAACAACAAAAAGACTTGTTCCTCCAAATATTTCACGATTGCTGGAGTTGTGGCCTGACGAAGAGGAAAAACTAAAGGGAATTTAGTGAAATAATCCACAACTACTAAACAATAGGTATTTCCTTTGTAGCTACGAGGATATGGTCCAATGAGATCCAACGAGATCATTTGCCAAGGAAAATCAATGTTCCTGAAGGAACCCATGAGTCCAGCTTGTGGTAAATTACTTGGTTTACAAGTAGCACAAACCAGGCACTTAGCAATATGTTTTTTTACAGATTTGCGCAAGCCGGGCCAATAATATAACTCTGCAATACGGTGATACGTTTTATAAAAACCAAAATGACCAGCAGTAACCTCATCGTGAAACATATGCAAAATGTTTTCCCGATTTGGCGTAGGTACGACTATTTTCCAGTCGGACATATTAGATAATGGACCGGACCTAAAATGTGTTTGTACAGCACATTGTTCTCTACCTTAAAATCAGGATACTTTTGTGGGTCTTGAGTAACCCTATCAATCATATTCTGATACCACGCGTCAGGAGTTAAAGAGGACAGATCTAAGACGTTAATGTCATGGACACGGGAAAGAGCATCTGCAACTACTACCCCGTTTGCCTTTCTATGGATAATCTTATAGGAATAGGCAGCCAGTTTACAGATCCATCGGGAAAGTCTCTGTGAAGGGTTTTTCATGCTATGAAGCCATACTAAAGAACTGTGGTCTGTAATGATAGTGAAATTACGACCTTCCAAATAATAACGAAATGCTTTTAACCCATGGATAATAGCTAAGAGTTCTTTCTCCGTAGTGGAATAGTTCTTCTGTGCCTTATTCAACTTCTTGCTCGTATAAGCGATGGGGTGTTCAGAGCCATCTTTCAACTGAAATAACACGCCACCAGAAGCAGTATTAGAGCAATCAGTCATTAAATAAAAATGCTCATTAAAATTAGGTGACATCATGACTGGAGCGCTCGTTAAAGCATCTTTAACACGCCTAAAAGCTTCATCTGCCTCAGGAGTCCAAGTAATAGTTTGTCCCTTTTTCCTGTTCTTTAGAAGATCAGTAAGAGGTGACAACAAGGTAGAGTAAGATGGTACAAACCGACGATAATAACCACACATTCCCAATATCCTACGGACTTGGGTTGTGGTCTTAGGTATAGGAAAATTCTTAATGGCAACAATTTTATCAGGATCAGTCCTTAGACCCTGATTATCAACAACATAACCCAAAAACTTAAGACTAGGACGGCAAAACTGACACTTATCTAAATTAATCGTTAGATTAGCTTCCTTAAGGCGTAAAAACAACTTATCTAAAATTTCCATATGAAGGGAAAAATCAGGAGTAACAACTAAAATATCATCCAGATAATAGAAAACATAGGGCTCTAACTGAGGACCAATGACTAAATCCATCAGACGACACATTGTCTGGGGAGCAGAAACAAGACCAAAAGGCATAGTGACAAATTGAAATAGTCCTTTGCCACTGACGGCAAAAGCAGTATACTTCTTGCTCTCTTCACTCAATGGGATCTGTAAGAAGGCCTTAGACAAATCAATAGAAGAGATGTATTTGGCATTCTGAAGTTTGCTCAAAATCACATCTATTCTGGGGATAGGATAAGCATCCCGGTTAGTGGTAATACTGTTCAATTTCCGACCATCAAAGCAGATCCTAAAGGATCCATCCTTCTTTTTCGTTAACCATAGAGGGCTACAGTAAGACGAGGTAGAAGGTTCTATGATGTTTAATGAGAGCATCGAATCGACTTCTGTTTCTAAATCAGCCTGCCATGCTTGAGGTATGGGATACTGATAAAGTCTAAAAGGAGTGGGATTTCCCACCTCAATAGTGTGAGATATTAAAGACGTACGACCTAGTTTGTCTTTGGAAGAAAGAGTAGTAAATTTAGAGATCATGTTCTCTAATTGCCTTTGTTCAGAACTAGATAGACTAGAAAAATCATGAATAGCACTCAGAGTAGCTAAATTAAATTCAGAAATTGAAAACGAAAAATCAGAACAACTTAACGTGCTATTGAAAGCATTGAAAAAGTCCATGCCTAAAATTATAGAATTCTGTACAGAAGGAATAACATAAAATGTGATTTCTCTACATATATTTGCAACAGTGATTTCAGTTTGAAGTTTGCCTGTAATAGACTGAACTGTACCATCTGCAGTAGATACCTGCAAAGATGAAATGGGCATAATGGAAGAAGTTGCATTTTTCAATAGATGTAACGAATGTGCACCTATCAATGAAATATTAGAGCCGCTATCTAACAACGCTAAGCATGCTTGTCCTAAAATCTTAATGGGTAAATAAGGTCTATTATCATTAACCTTCCTAACTAGTAAAGAATTTAAATCTAAATCTAAAGTATTTGATTGGTTATAAATATTATATGGTACAACCATAGACATATCATCATCATCAACAAACCTAGAAGTTGATACTGATAATGGAACTATTTCACTACTGTAATCATTAGAATTGTGTTTAACGCTACTGGGTAAAGAAGAATTGGTAGTTGACCATCTGTGATCACTTAAAACAGGCGGATTCAACGTTTCATGATTTGTAGTTAATTTCGGGACTGATTTTGTCCTGTGGTGTGCTTTGTTTTTTTGAAAGTTACCCCTTTCCCTTTCCGACTCGGAGATGGGTTTGGGTTGCTGGATGTGCTTGGACCAGCGGTCTCGTTTGAAGTTTGGGTTTGATTCCCTGATTGTATGGTGGACGGAGAAACGCTCAGGGGACGGACCTCCGACAATTCGTTTCCCGAACACTTAAAACAATTTCTCTTTAGAGTGTTTTCCCTACCACAACCATGGCAGAAAATACGAGTGCGAGGGATCGAACATTCAACAAACGAATGACCAGACTGACGACAATTCCAGCAGACGATAGAACTTACAACTGACACATTACGTTCAGGGCCCTTATTGTGCCAAGAACGATGACTAAAAGAGTTTGGCTGAGAAGAAAAATTAGAAGAAGGTCGAGATGTGGATGAAGACTGAGAGGACCAGGATAACGTTTCCTCTAAACGTTTACACTTTACAGTAAGGTCATCAATAGTTTGGATGTCCATAAGAGCTAGCTGTTGATGGTAAAAAGGTAACAGACATTTAAGAATAATTTTTATCTTAGCAGAATCTGATAAAGAAGTCTCCAAACGGCTACACATGCCCAAAATAGTGTTAATGAACATGAGGACAGATTCTCCAGGTTTCTGCTTATGGTTTTTGATTTGGTCCAATAGATCATCCTGGAATGAGTAAGGAAGAAAATCTGACTTCAACTTGTGTACCAGATCAGACCAACAAGAAAAATTACCTCTATTATTCATGAACCATGTAAAAGCTGTACCGGTGAACAGTTCAGCAGAAGCAGCAAACAAATCCTCTTCAGAGACACCTCTAGAAACACGAAGACATTCAACCCTTTCTATAAATAACATCACATCAGTGTGCTGTTTTTCACCAGAAAATGAAACACCCCATTTGTGTACTTGCACAGGTTTGGAGTACGAAAAGCTAGGAACTACATTGACTGGAGCATTAGGAGTAGATGTAACAATATAATTAACTCTAGAATCAAGTTCACCCTCCAATGTAAGTATTCTCAGAGAAACAGTCCTTTTAAAAGATTCCTGCTCTTCAGTAGTGCAATGTAACAAATGTACGCGGCCAGAAATATGAGCTAAACGAGAAGTTAGTCGCGCATACAAGTTATCTTGTACAGTTCCCCTGAAATCTCCTATTCTCGTCGACAAATCATCTAAGGTTTCGGATATTCCTTTCTGTTGGTCATCGAAAGGGATGTGTGTAGCAGAAATCTGAGTAAAACTCCTATTTTCCTGTTTCTGCTTTAAATCTCCACGCAAAAGCTTGCGTTTGTCTTCAACCTTTGCCGACTCTGCAGGCGTTATACCCCTAACATTCAATTCGTAATCCAATTCATTTACCAAAAGATGCTCAACTTTGAAAGCACACATGATGAGAGGAAAATATGGACAAAGTGATACCAAGATCAGAAATATGGAATACTAATTATTAATTATACCTAAGTTGCAAAAAAAAATGTGGACAAATTATTAGCAACACACCACCAAGATCAAAATAGCCAGCAAAAATAATATATATATATATAATCAAATAAATACCTCAGTTATCTTACTAAAATACTCAAAATAATTTCTAGTTATATGTAAATTATAACTATTCTAAACCAAATATTAATATATATGCAACAATTAATAGTACCTATAAGTATAATACTGTTGGCTGTAGGAATAAAAGTTTATATAATATACGATATAAGTATGTGTAGGTAAGTAAGTAAATATAAGTTCTCAATAAAAATACAAAATTCAACCTAGAATGTAAGTTGTACTACCATAACCTATCACTGAGGCCTCAAAATATTAATAACTAATAAATCTAATAAATAAAACTAATAAATCAATACAGCAGTATAAGTATACCTGTTTAATATTAATAAAAAATTTAAAGATAGAATAAATCAGCAATAATATGAGTAAAAAAAGGAAAAAGCAAAAATACAAAAACTCAAGTAAGAAAAAAAAGAAATCAGCTAAAAGCTACTGTCTTAAAACCAAAAAAATGGAAAAGGCACCGCGTTGGGACGCCGATGTAGCAAAATACTGGGGTGTGTAGGAGGAGAGAGGTATAAGAAGAGTGGTCTATATATATGGGATAAAATAGATAACAATTAAGTAAAGAAGTATGAAAAAAAAATATTGAACGGAATGTGGCTAGGCTAGCAATGTAGGCAAGAGAATGACCACTAGAAACTCAAGGATGGATACGGCCAATTTGCATGCCTTTTAAAGACAGTAAATCAGGAAAATATGTATGATGGATAGAAAAGAAGATAAGAAAAATGAATAGATATAATGAAAATTAACAAAGAAAACAAATTGAGGGCGCCAGAAGAGGGATAATACTCTAAAAAGAGTAACAGTCACTCTTCCAGGTATCGTATACTGCTAATATTAATTAAAGTTGATGTAATAAACAAAAATGCTGTAAATGTAAAAAGGTAAGGAAATATTAATAAAAAATTATATGCAAAAACAAATTCAAGTTTATTAAATATAACTTCCAATATAATTTAAGTTACCAAAAAGTATATGAAAATTTCACAATATAATATTTTAAAAAAAGAATGTTGAAAACAACTATAATAAAAAGTTGAAAACTAGACAGAATAACTCTGATATAGAGTGTACAACCTACATCTAGGTTAAAAAACAACCTTAAACAAAATAATGCTAACGTTGGAAGAACGTATAGCCAAGTAAATATATCAAACTTACCTACAATATGACCAACAATATTGTTAAACAACTCTAAATGCACATACAAACAAAATAATATATATAAATGGGAACAAGCCAAATTAAACAATTGAAACGGTATATTATCCTGAAGGGATAATAACCGGAGTTAATAACGCAAGATGAAATATAAAAAATTAGTTAAGTAGACAAATAATGAAATAATTAAAGTTAATAATGAAATAATTAAAGTTAATAAAGAAATAAATGGTTAATACAAAAAACAATGGAAGATAATCTCTGGGTAGAATTTGAGCTCAAACTTACCGATACCTTACACCAAGGGGAGTTATATTAATTAATATATATATATATATATATATATATATATATATATATATATATATATATATATATATATATATATATGTTATAAAAAAAACCTATAACTAGTGCAACAAGATATATATATATATATATAGTTCTGAATCAAAAACCAACTGTCCTCCTAGGTGAAACAGTTGTCTGGAAGGATACTCCCGAATAGCTTCGGTGTCCCAGCGAAGTCCTCCTTGAGGTCCGAAATTAGCACGGAGCTGGTGCTAATTGGCTTAGTTCGATGATGGCTGTCCTGCCCTACCTCTAGGTGCAGGCTGGAGGAAAAAATAAGGGTGGAGTAGACAATACCCCCTGGCTTGTCCCAATGACCCTGATTCTAATAGAGTTGAAGTGGTACTCTCCCTCGGATGTTCTGAGGGAAATTTATAATTCCATGGTAGGTGGCAGATAGCTACTTGATTCCGTGCTAGAAATCTCACTTCACCTCCCGAGTTTGCGAAAACACCGTCAATTAAATCGTTATGGTATACTTAGAATATTTAACTTCTTGAAGTGAAGGAAATTCTATGCATTAATTGGATTTTCTTTCGCTAACTGCCACCTTGTATGTACCACTTCAAACTCCCGATCAAAAGTGATTTTTAATTCACTGTTAATTAACCAAGAAGAGCCATTTTTCCACTTCCCCTAGTCTCCTGTCATTTCTCTTGTCCGCAATGGTACCAAATTAGAACAGAGTGACAACTTAAATTATTAACAATACACACTTAATGGGCAAATGAACACTTAAAGTTAGGCAACCCATACTACGTCTCTGAAATTATTTTTAATATAAATTGTTTATTATTTTAATTTAAATTGTAATAAAAGTAACGACTGTTACAAAATCTTCACAGAAAAATCCAGAAATAACAAAGTTATAATCTTTACCAGAAATAACATGACACCGATGCAGAAAATTACAATAGATGGTATAGAATTTCCGGTGGATACCGATATCAAATACTTAGGAATCACATTAGACAGAAAATTAATCTGGAAACTTTATATTGAACAAGTAGAGACAAAATGCAATAAAGGACTAAACATCTTAAAATCCATTATGCGAACTTGGTGGGGTGCAGAACCTCAAACAGCTCTAACCTTCTATAAGGCTTACATAAGATCAATAATTAATTATGGTTGTACACTTTATGGAACAGACAATAAAACAAATCTACGTAAGCTGGATATTATATAAAACAAATCACTCAGAATCTGTCTGGGAGCAATGAAATCTACACCAGTTGAACCATTAATAGCTGAAGCAATCAAACCTCCATTAGAACTGAGAAGATCATTTTTAGCTGAAAAAATTATTATTAAGTCACTAAAGAAAAACTCACCATTCATTTGCATCATATATAAGGTAAACGAATACGACCTAACTAAGCGTTTTTGGATTCATAAAAACTCTCCTTCTATTTGTGATGGATTAAGAAACGTGACCTTAAAACCACAATCAAAGGTAGGGACCGACTACTTTGATCACTTTGTTTCCTGTGATGTGAATATACCCTTTATTCGGAGTAAGCATCATTTATTAGAGTTGCGCATAAACGCTCTGAAATGTGCCAGCTTCTTTGGTTCTACCTATATATGTGAACAAACTTTTTCAATACTAAATAATAATAAACAAAAAATCGAAACCGCCTTGCAAATGAAAGTTTGGAAGCAGTTTTATGTGTTGCTACAAGTAAATTTGAGCCAAATATAAAAAAGATTGTAAGCACTATGCAGTGCCACGCTTCAAATTAATAAATTATTTTTCAATTTTAATAAATTATTATCAATTCTGTATTGTCTTTAATTACCTATACTTCTGGCGGCCGGCCCGCCATTAGTTCATGATTTGCCCGAGTGGCCCCTAGTCTTAATAAGTCTGTGCATCCCTGATTTAAGTTGTCCGTATTTTAATTTAAGTAAAAAGTTCGTTCAATTCAATTCTGAAAAATGGTAAGATTAACGGAAATGCATAAAATAACAGTTTTACAAATGATTGGTTACGGAGATAACACCCGAACACAATAGGAAGTAACTCGCCTATTTCATGAGAAATTTCCTAATTTACCGCCTATATCCCAAGGAACAATAAGTAATATAGAGAAGCAGTTTCGCTAGTTTGGTCATGTAAGGCAGATAAAAAAAGCAGCTGCCAATGCACTGAGTGATGAACTCAAATTAGATGTGTTGCTTGAGTTTCAGGAAAATTCACATACATCGAGTAGACAGGCATCCACTACATTCAATGCTAGCCATACATCGATAGTAAACATATTAAAAGAAAATAAATTGCATCTCTATAAGATGATACCTTCTCAGGAGCTCATGGAAGACGATTTTGATAGGAGAACTTTTTTTTGTGAGCAAATGATGGACATGTTGGATAACAATATTATCCAATTAGAAGACGTTATGTTTACTGATGAGTGTACTTTTTTACTTAACGGTCATGCTAATCGGCAAAATTGCCGCTACTGGGCCACGGAAAATCCTCACTGGATGAGAGAAGAACACACTCAATACCCTCAAAAGGTTAATGTTTGGGCAGGGATTGTAGGAAACAATATCATTGGTCCCTTTTTCATTGAGGGCAACTTGAATGGCAACAGTTATTTGGCACTACTTCAAAATTATGTCATTCCAACGTTGGCAAATTTATATCCTGATCCAGGAAACCCTCAAGATCCAGCGAATACGATATGGTTTCAGCAGGATGGAGCACCACCACATTACCAACTTAATGTCCAGCAGTACCTCGATACAATATTTCCCAATCGGTGGATAGGGAGGCGAGGATCGATTGAATGGCCAGCGCGATCACCTGATCTTACATTATTAGATTGCTTTTTATGGGGATATGTGAAGAGCCATGTGTACAAAATTAAACCTTCTGATTTAAATGACTTAAAAGAACCAGGTCGATCACGCCTGTTATGTTAAATAATGTTAGAAGACAGCTTTATTTGAGATTAGGATGTTGTCAAGACGTTTGTACTGAACATTTTGAACATCTACTTCATTAACATTCATAGTTCTTTTTCCTGTTCTACATTTTATTACGTTTTGCATTACATTTTAGTTTTTGATTGTATTGTAGCGAATTTCGGTAACCACATGATTTTCATTTATTTTATCTTAATTATTCTTAATAAACTTGAAAGCGACGACATTTTTGAATGGAGAATGAAAAGACCTTTCAAACGATATATCACAAGCCTATACTTCCTATTTTAAAAACTGGGGGTTGTACCTGTCATTCTAAGGGGGTTGAAGGTAGGGGTTGTATTTTCACGTTAAAGAATGTCAAGTTATAATTTAAATTTGACGTGTTTTGGGATTTTTTATAAATATGTACAGTAACCTTAATAATGAATTTATTCCATTTGGCTTTTACACACTGTATAACCACCTTTGTTGATACCTAATGTCTTTTCTTAATGTATGTATACCTATCTGTCCGAGGCCTACCTTTTATCGTTTACAGAAATGCCCTCATCGGCCCCTGGGCGAGAAGAGTGTAATCCCTGTGTGATGCTTGTATTGTATCTGTTTTAAAAAAATTGTGTCTGGCTGTGTGGGTATTTTCCCTAAAGCCAATAAAAAAATATATTGTGTGTTCTTTGTTTCAGTTATTGTTATTTACTGGTCGTGTTATTTTTTAGAATTTGGTTTAAGTGTTTATATTAAGTTTTATAGTGTGTAGTGAACTTTTAGTATCCAAAAACAAAGTATTTGTTAATTAAAAGTTAAAATAGCTTGCCGTAATCACTTTAATAAAGGTTAGAGAAACCTATATTTTAATTTATTGATGTTTCGAAAAGTTTTATTTCCTTTTTAGTCCATTTATTCAAGGTTTTTGCTGTAAATATTAAAGAACTGCTTGGATTGACATGAAATTTGGCATATACATAGCTAACGGCAAAGAAAAAAAGTGATATTGCGCCGATGTATGCTTTTGCCATGGGGGTGAGTTTCACCCCTTCTCGAGTGTAAAAAAACATGCGTTCAAAATAAGTCCAGAATTGAATAAACTGACTAATTCTAAGCAACTTTTACTCTATACAGTTTTTGCACAAAGTCAATACTTCTCGAGTTATTTGCGAGTGAATATGATAATTTTTCAATCAAAAATCATGTTTTTAGATTGTTTTACGCAAATAGCTTAGAAAGTAAGTATTTTCTCTAAAAACATATTCTTAGCAAAAATATAGCTTATAAAAAAGTTAAAAAAATAATGTACTTATACCTATATGAAGTCTGTAGACTCAGTAAAAGCAGAGTTTTAGCTAATGAAAAGTAGTTCAAATTTCAAATCGAATATTTCAAAGAGAAATATCAAAAAATTGAAGCACTTTTCGGGAAAAGCTCGCTGTCGGGGAAAATGCTTGTGTTTATTTATTCTTTCACGTTTAAACCCATCTGTTTCATTGAATAATAAAGGAATTGGTAATGACTTCATGGTCCTTCAACTTGTGATAATGATTCATCTGTTTCATCAGCTAAAGAAGGGTTGGGGTTTATTTTTTTGTTTAGCATGGTAATATTATTTCTAAATTTAGAATTTTGTGTATAACAATAAACAAAATTTACGATCTAAATTAGTTCAGCTGGTTCGTTGGAGTAATCTTCTGAAATTAATTCAGGGTTATGAGAGTGTAAAATGTTTTCCAGAAAATGACATATTTTATCAAAATGTAGTACAAATGTAGGTGATCTATTTTTGATTTTGTCTTTAATGGTTTCGAATGAGTAAATGATACATTCATGGGAAGTTTTAAAAGAAGTGTTGGGCTTTTTTGGTTTAGATTGTTTAGGGGTATTAAAAATGGTAAATCGGTTTACGGATTGTCTTTGCTAATTTCAGGAGATAATATGTCTTTTTAGAATTTTGGAATTGGCGACATTATTTGAGATTAGTGATGTTTCTGGTGTCGTAGTATTTTCGATGTTAACTATAACTGGTGATGTTGTTTATGTATAAACGCAAATTAGTGTTATCGTTAAAAAAACTTTAAATCGTAAGCTACAGAAATTGAACAATTTGATTATCCAGTCGCGTACCATTACACCAAAAAAACTGTTATCTTTCATGTTCAACTGTTATTTTATCCACAGAGTTCTACTGGGACGTCTGTTACAATAATCATAAAAATCATGAAATAATTTTAGATGCTGTTCCCAATGTTGTTCTTTTTTAGTATATAAAAAGTTATACTTGCGAAACCTCAAGTTTGATTTAATTTGATTTAACTGATTTATTTTTAATATATTATTATATATATTATATAAATATATATATATATATATATATATATATATATATATATATATATATATATATATATATATATATATATATATATATATATATATGTTTGTTTTGAGGTTTCCGCGGGAGCTATATGTGCTGTCACTATTTTTCCGGGTTTGACTCCGCGTTGTAAAATGCTGGTTTTCTTGAAATCCATTGTTTTGGCGACGTTTCGGCAAGGTCTCACTTGCCATTCTCAAGCCTGGTGGATCTACTTCTCGTCGTTACTTGACGGTACTGACCAGTACTAATCAAGTAACGACGAGAAGTAGATCCACCAGGCTTGAGAATGGCAAGTGAGACCTTGCCGAAACGTCGCCAAAACAATAGTTTTCAAGAAAACCAGCATTTTACAACGCGGAGTCAAACCCGGAAAAATAGTGACAGCATATATATATATATATATATATATATATATATATATATATATATATATATATATATATATATATGTATATATATATATATGTATATATATATATATATATATATATATATATATATATATATATTTTATTTTTTTTTTGGCCTAACTGAAATGAACTTACATGTGAAACACATTCATCATTTTTTTACATATTCTTTTAAATACGATATTCCAAATACGGATAGACTAGTTTGCTTGTATAGGCAAGAACTCACAAAAGATTATAGTTTTACTAATTTAGGATCAGGATTACAGAGCAATAGGCAGGTAGATGGAGATGCAAGTAGTAGAATTAGAGCAGGATGGGTGAAATGTAAGGAGACAATTGGAGTGCTGGGTGATAGAAAAGTACCAATAAATCTAAAAGGTATTTGGGTAGTAAAAAAGAGGAAGGAACAGAAATTTCACGTTGCTGAAATGCGAATACTGATTGATATGAATGAATAAAAAGTAAGAAATAAGTATATAATAAGTTTGGTGTGGTTCATATTAAAAACAAAATGAGAAAACACAAGTTAAGGTAGCTAGAACATGTGCTACCGATAGATAATGACCATGGTCGTGATAATGACGTCCATAAACGAGGCTTAGTTTTTGGAAGATATAGACAGAAAAAGACGTAGTGCGACAGTTAGTCAGGATATTAGTGTAAAAGTTATTTACGCTAATATAGCCCGTGACAGAAAAGTTTAAAGAAAAATAGTTAGAGAAGCAGATCACACATGGGGAAAGGCAAACAGAAGGATGATGATGATGAGTGTTCTAGAAACAAAAGTAAAATAGAAACCTCTAAACAAAAATTACCTAATCAAAAAAAAAATTCAAACACAAAATAAAACATATTTAAAATAATAGACGCATATCGGATCTAAATTTGGCATATATTTTTACATCTCACAAAAGAAAAGATAATGTAATAAACTGTAGTAGTAGCTAGTTCAATCCTAAAATGCGAGTATCGTCCGCTGACTACCAATATAGAGCCTGTAAAAGATACCTGTAAAAAAGGAATACATTTGGAATTAAAAGGTGGCATTCCTATTTTTGCAGAAAAAGTTGTGTAATAACTAGAATAATAATATTAATTCACTTACTCCTTAACTTCATCTTACTGGCAAGTAGGTTGGAAATATTAATAAAAAAGTTAAAATTTTTAAAAATACCTAAAAATATCGTTTTTTTTTCAAGTTTCCTTACTTTTAACTTTAAAAGATACCACTGGTTAAAAATGTTTTAATTCAAACTTGCTGCAAAATAGCAATATACGACCTTCGGAATTAAATTCTTAAAATATTACGTATTGCATTTTATAATCAAGATTAAAAAATTGTAAACAATCTGATCGAAAATATTATTTACAATGTATTTGCATTTAACCCCCAGCAAAGTAAAATTAGGTACACAAACAAACGGGTGACGCCTCTCAAGCCCCAAATAAAAAATTTCGAAAAAAATAAAGAATAAATATTTTTTTTTAAATATTCAAGATTAATTAGAAATAAACAAGCATATAAAAATTCTCAACATTTTTCGTATTTTGAATTTATGTTTATTTTACAACGAAATAAGAAAAGGTAACCCAAAAGTAAATATTTCATTTAAAAAAAAAATAGCATCGTTACAATTAACAAACTACAATGGTAAAAAAAGTCTATACAGAAAATATCGTTACCGCAAACCGGGGTTACTTTTCTCCGTTGTTAAAGGTCTCTGAAAAATTTTCAATAAAATGTTTATAAAATTGAGAGATATCTTTATGATCAGTTCAGTTCGAGGTTCGAGTAGCTGAACAGTGCGGACGTGCTTTGGAGAGTCGAGACCGACCTGAGTCAACGGAGCTTTTCAGCTCCTAGCGGTGGGTAAGACACCGCAAGTGGCTTGGGCGCTTGAAACAATTTAAAGCGAAAAGTGGATGCGATTTCATTATTATCTTGAACCGGAGAGAGGTTGATTTTTATAGGCCTCTCTCGGAGGGCTATAATAAATAGCAATTCACGAAATAACGGGATATCTGGTGCCGTCAGGGATGACACTGTAAGGCTTTGTTGTTTGCATCAAAGTCGGACAGAAACGGCCCCTGCCCTACAGCGTGAGAACAGCAAGTGGATCCCTCCTGGAAACAGGAGTGAACAACCGAGGCAGGGCCTGGGAAGGCACCCAGCATCCACTCGACACGTGTCGGGTGGACAAACAAAAAAACTGCGGTCATTTAAGTAAACAGCTTTCAATGTCGTTGGTTTCGAATGAAACCCCCGAGCTTCCCGCTCAATTAGAATTTGTCAACCCCCCAAACCCTAACCTTAACGAGTCAGAGTGTGTGTCGGAAGGCACTACTCCAGACTCAATCCCATCAGCCCCTCCTTCGCCGTCCATTATCATCGATGAAATGGACGAGCAATACGACTCCCCCGTGATCTCAGATAATGAGTATAGCAACGATGCGACCGACCCTCAGTCAGTCAAATCATACAACTTAGATGATAATTTATCCACCGTGGAGTTCAACTCGAGACGCGAGATCTTTAACCGCGAAAACGCATACAACGCTCGTCGCCCCGAAAAGGTGAAAAGACCATGCTCCAGCCCAGGGCTAAGCCCTGAGCAAGAAAATAAAAAGCAAAGAGAAAAGACAGCACGGCAACACAATTACAATGTCTCATCCAGAAAATGGATGAGATGCAAACTAGCCATAATAGGCAAATAAAGGAGCTCATAGATCAATTAAAAGAACTAAGAAGCGAGATAAAGCAAAAAGACCGTGAGAACAGAGAATTAGTGGCACGAATAGTGTCACTAACGGAAAAGAAAGGGAAACCCGCCGTTCCCGCAAAGCGCGCACGCGAAGCCAGTGCAAATAGATGCGAAGAACGTCAAACAGGCAAATCGGTTAGAATACATGAGGAGGTCGAAAAACCAAAAAATGTAGTAATAACCGACAAACCGAGTGAGGAAAATTGGCAGTTAGTAGCTAAGAACAAAAAAATTAAGGCAACCACTGCTAAAACAGCGAAGCCACGCCCACAGAAACTGTGAGCGCTGCGCAAAAACAAAGAACTCTTGTCGAAAAACGACAGGAGAAAAAAATGGATGATGAGATCAAAGCTCATCAAGCAAAGAGAGTCCAAAAGGAACAAAAACAAACAAGCGACGAACCAGTGGTGCCTGGTAAAAAACAAACCAAAATGCCAAAACCGCTGGCGATAATAATAAAAACAGTCGGCGAAAGTCAAAATATCCTGCGCAAAGCCGCAGAGAAAGCCATCATCTCAGACAACAAGTTTTCGAAATCTGAGCGGTCTGTAGTCATACAGACAAAGAGCAGAGAGGGATACCTAGCGATGGTCAACATCTTAGAAAATCACAAACCTGCAGTCAATTTTATAGCGTATCCTATAGATACACCTAAAACTAAAAGGCTAGTAATCCGTGGATTACATAAAAACATGGACATGGAAACAATAATCAATGAAATAGAAAACCAATTTGTACAAGCCATAAAAATAGAGACTGTCACAGCCATGAGAGAAGGAGTAAGAGTCACACTCCCCCTATACAAAATAACAGTACCTGAAGAAGATGCTGAAAAAGCCAAAAATCTCACAAACCTCTGCTACCTAAGAATAAGGATAGCGGATGAAACCAAACAGCAACGAAACATTGTTCAATGCTACAACTGCCAAGATTTCTACCACGGATCGAGCGCCTGCCACTGTGCTTCGCGTTGCGTAAAATGCGGAGACTATCACCACCGATCGTCGGACTGTCCCAAAGACAGAGAAACCCCAGCTAAATGCGCAAATTGCGATGGAGCGCACACAGCAAGCTACAGGGGGTGCACCAAAGCACCCAAAAGGAAGCCGAAAACAACGTCCCCACCGAAATACAGAGATGCACCGAGTGCACCTACCACCCGGCCTAACACAAGTTATGCCGCGGCGACAAAGGCAGCAACACCATCAACAGCTGCCCCTGTAGCAAAAACAATAACTAACGACGACATATTGGAGATAATGAACAACAAATTCAAACAAATATCGGATCACTTCTCCGGTATGTTTGAAAATTTCACCAAAGCTTTCGAGGCGATGAGTAAGTGCGGACCGAAATAATGCCAGTACAGTTGGACGAGCTAAAGATCGGATCGTGGAATTCGGGCGGGATTCGTTCGAAACTTAACATCCTTGACGAGTTTACCAACAGACTCGCTATAGATGTCATGGCTCTTCAAGAGACTAAATTAGTCGAAAGAATTAAAACTAAAATTCCGGGCTATGTCATCTATAGAGACGATCACAGAGCGCGCTCAGGTGGCACGGCCATTATGGTAAGAGGGCAAATAGACCACCATCTAGTGCCCACACCACTTGGCCTGGCCACAATGGAAGCTACGATAGTACGAATCATTATGCCTAACGAGACGCTGAAAATCGTTTCAGCGTATGTTAGGCCTAATGAGCCGATATTAAGAGAAGACCTTGATCTAATACTAGATTCTGATAAACCAACTGTAATTATCGGCGATCTGAACGCTAGATCGCTCAACTGGTACGACCGTGGAACAAATGCGAACGGTAGACGACTCTGTGCCTATCTAGAAAATAAAAATAACACCATTGTAGCGGGTCCTATAGACCCAACATGCTTTCACGGAGAACTTCCCTCACACATCGACATAGCAATTCTGCATAACACAGGGCAACAACATGAAATACAAACGGTAAATGAAGGCGACTCTACACACAATGTAATTGTCGTGACCCTAGGCGCAGTGGAACTAAACCCACTGCAGCCCCACCAAACAAAGAAGAAAAACTGGCCAAATTTTAGAAGAGTAATAAGCGAAAATATCGGAGCAATTCCGACTATTAACAACATAGAAGAACTCGAAGGAAGCATCATAAAACTAGAGCAAACAATAATAAATGCCATTGAGGCCAGTACAAAAACAGAAAACAAAATAACACCAAAAGGCAGATTCGATGAAATCTCAAATGAGCTAAAAGATCTCATTAAAGAAAAGAACAGGAAAAGAAGAAGAGCACAAAGAACTAGAAATCAAGAAGATAAAAGAATTGCTAATGAATTAGACAGGGAAGTCAAAAGAAGACTAAATGAGCACAGAAGCGAACAATGGGACAAATATATCCAAGAACTAAATCCAAACCAATCCGCATTCTGGAAAGTATCAAAAATACTAAGAAAGGATAAAAACCCATACCACCATTACACGGAACAAATGGCAGAGTATTTACTGATCAGAAAAAATCGGAAGTAATGAGAGAAATACTCGAAACCAATAATACGCAAAATTTTCACCCGGCAGAAGACCTAGACTTCACGGAGGAAGTAGAAAGAAGCGCTAGACGCTTAAGAAGAAGAAAAGGCATAATAAGCCTAGAGCATACAAGTCCGCAAGAGATCGAAGATCTAATCAAAATATTAAATCCCAAAAAAGCAGCAGGTCCTGATAAAATCACAAACAGGGCAATAAAAAATGTACCAAACAAGATCATAGTGTACATTGCTTACATAATAAATGGAATATTGCGACTAAGATACTTTCCAGACAGGTGGAAAGAGGCGGAAGTAATAATGATTGGAAAGCCGGGAAAAGATGGGAGTTTTCCACAAAACTATCGACCTATAAGCTTACTATCATGTTTAAGCAAAATAGCCGAAAGAATAATCTTAAAAAGACTACAAACAGAGTCTGAAGCAATCGGTATGATTCCAGAAGCACAGTTCGGTTTTAGATCCAGGCACTCTTGTGAACTACAAGTGCTCAGATTAACGGAATTCATCACCAAAGGTTACAACGAAAAAATGTACACAGCTGCAGCTTTCCTCGATGTTAGTAAAGCATTTGATAGAGTATGGCACGAAGGCCTACTATACAAAATGAATCACAGTGGATACAGTGAGGCGATGACATGTCTTCTTGCGTCATACCTAGCAAACCGGAGATTCCGAGTTCGTATAGGGTCTACCCTATCCGAGGTCGGGACTCTGGAGGCTGGTGTGCCTCAGGGGGCTGTGTTGTCACCTTACCTGTATACCATATATACAGCAGATACACCCAGCGACTACAAAACAATGCTCAGCTTGTATGAGGACGACACAGCGCTAGCAACTAGCAATAGGAACATAACCTTTGCAACAAGAAACCTACAACGCTCTCTAAATCGGCTATATGCATGGTGCATAAAGTGGAAAATCGCACTTAATCCGGATAAAACATAGGCCGTCATGTTCAGAAAACGAAGACAAATACCCAACATGCAACTAAATTTAGCAAATGAAGACATAGAATGGAGCAATCAAGCTAAATACCTAGGACTGACCCTTGATCACAAGCTCACATTCACAGAACATGTAAACCAAGCAGTGCATAAAGCTAAATTAACAAAGATACAACTTGCCTCACTAATAGGTAAGAAAAGCAAATTAAACTTCTGGACGAAGATAAGGGTAGCAAATAGTATAATACTTCCAACGCTAACTTACGCATCAGCAGCATGGGGACACACGTGTAAAACAAACAGAAAGAAACTGCAAGTAGCACAAAATCAGCTAATCAGAGATGCACTAAATGTACCAAGATATATACCTCTACGGTACCTATATAGAGACACAAAACAGAAAAGAATTCTTCACACCATGAACGAAAGAGCACATGACATCTTCAATGAAATAAGAAACCACCCCAACAGAAAGCTGCGTGAGCTAACAGATTATGATGAAAACATTGGGACGACACATAGGCGGCCTAAACAACAGATAGCAGGATATGTCCCAGTAGCATAAACATAGTAAAGACAAAGATAGGCACAGACTAGTCGAAGACAACGCGGGTTAGAGGTAGGAAAAAAAAAAGGTAACAACTGGGGTCTGGCATTTTAGAGTTCCACACACCAGGAATTACCACCAAAAAAATATATTTAGCTTTAAGTTCTAGTTTTAGATAAAAATTCGATAAAAGACCCTCTAATTTCCGCGAACGAATTATAGTGACAATGAATTATATATTCATAACCCGGGCGCGATATAATACGTGATACTGATCCCTATCACAGCACACAGGTATACACGCGAATGAATGGTATAAAGAGAGCCGTCTGCCCTCTTTGTACAGCCAACTTGTTGGCTTAGGCCCTTATGGCAGGTCCAATTTAAGAGACCAGCGCGCGACCCCTGAGCATCGAGGCCATGTGCGACAAGCATGGGCTCGGTGGCCAGACCGGTCGGATACTCAGCCGGCGAGGAGAACAAATTAACTTTTGCCAAATCGGCGGCTGAGTGTCCGAACACACACATTTCCCAGAGGCACCAACCGTAATTGGTGCCCCTCCGTGCAGGGGCACACACACTTTAGGGACATCAGGTCCAAAGTAATGCTCATGCCAAATTAAATTCAGTAAAGTAACTAGGGAGAAAAGCTCAAAGCTACCCCTTAATTTCAGGTGGCCTAACCACAACAATGTCGATACGGAGGGTTTTTCATTACCCAAATAGCCCGACGTAAAGTTCATAAGCCTTCGCTGCGTATGTCAGACGTAGTGAAGAGGTGGTGGAAAAACCTGGGGGTCAGATAGGTACCGATCCAGAATGATTAGCTCTTCTGGAGCGAGACCGGTTTGATCTTCGGACATGTGGATCCCACTGACTAGCAGTGGTATACACATGTCACTAGGGGTTGGGTTGAACGCGTCGCGTGTGTATGTGTGTGTGTGTGTGTGAGATATCTTTATTTACTTGAATCCTAGATCTAAAGAATACTTTAAACTAATATGGTTTAAATGATTTAAGGTTAAAAGCAAAAAATTATTGTTTTTTTTTTGCATTTTAAATGCAGAGCCATAGCCAAAGGTTACTTTGCCCCTCTTGATAAAATAACTTCTAATCGCTAGTTTTAACGTCACTACATAGCCTACTGATGCAAAGTTAAGCACATATTTTGTTTAATTTTCTTTATCTCACAAAATAAATAAAAAAAGGAAATAATGTTTTTTAGAATTCATAGGAGAAAACTAAAATCTGTTTTGAATTATTTTAGTAAATTAAATTAAAATAAAAAAATATGATAAGGTACCTCTTAAAAACAAAACTAAAAACTAGAAAAGCAAAAATTCAATGAAAAACACTGTGTCATAAGGTTTTAGAAACAAATATGTGAGGGAGGCTACACCATAATCGGTATAATATGCTGCGAATAATGATAATGATGACGATGATACATAGTAGCAGGTAAAATATATATTTTGCCCTTTGTTGCGAGCTATGATGACACCTTCTACCTTTAATTTACTGTTTATTCGCGTTAACTTAAAAACATCTAACTTCTCTTACAACCATATCAAAATAAAACTTATTTGTTTGATAGCATTTTTATTCTACAAAATTTATGAACTTACTTTCTTTCTCTTTTTTCTATTTAAATTATGTGTGTCCTCTCATCTAAAAGATAAAAAACTATCACAGGTAAGACCAAGAGCAAGAGCTAGGGAAAACTTATGCACAGTTGAATTAAAGGACAATATTGAAACTGTAGAAAGCTTCACATATCTTGGAGTTACATTAAATACGGATGGAAGACAAGAATCATAAATTTAAAAAACAATAGTACAGGAAACAAAGCTTACATTTATGAATACAATAGTACAAAACACACACTGGAGATTGAAAATCAGGATATACAAGACCATTATCAGACCAATAGTAGGTTATGAATGCGAGACATGGGTGATAACAAGAAGACACAAAACGAAATCTTGAAGTCTTCGAACGAAATGTCCTAAGGAAGATATTTGGACCTATTAACGAAAACGAGGTATGGAGATCCAGGTAAAACGATGAACTCTATTAACTGTTCAAAGAGGTACCGATCTCAAAATTCTATAAACTTCAGAGACTTCGATGGGCTGGTCATATAGTGAGAATGGAGACCGGAAGATTGCCAAAAAGAGCTAGCAAGAGAAAATAGGTAGAAAATGCAAGACTTAAGACCAAAAGGAAGGCCACGTAAGAGGTGGGAGGATGAAGTGGCAGCGGGCATGCACAATTTGCTAGACATGAGATCCTGGAAAAGACCACCGTGATACCAGCAAGGTTGGAGGTATAGTTTGAAGTAGGCCCAGGTTCGATTTGGGCTGTAGCACCCTAAAAGTAAAGAATACTGGTAGGTGCTCGTCTTCTGCTGTAGTGGAGGTCGCAGGTTCTTCGATTGAGTTATCAAAGCACACTCTTTTTAGGAGAAATGTTGATTTTTTGCGATTATTTGTAGTGTTAGTTGACAATGAACTTCTTGTTTTAAGTATTTGAAGAAACTTAGATTCTACAATATCTGTGTTTGAACTTCGAGGTATGACGGTTAAACTTCCTGAACATTCAAAGGAAATATCCCACATTTGCGAAAATTGGATATCAAATTATCTTTGATGGTTGGTGTAATAATTTCTATTAATTTTGCTAACATTGGTTGAAAGTTTTTTCGGTTTTTAAATATCTGTATATTTAATGTCTTCTTTGGTATTTTTCAGTCCGATAACACTTTTTCCATGCTATTTTAACTAGGCGAAATAATGCCACGTCCAGAGTGTGTGCGATTGTGGGGTAAGCAAATTAGGATTGATCGGTTTTCTTGACGTCATTTTTAAGTGACTGAACTGTTAAATGCAAATGCAAAAAGGGTTTTCGCGTATAAGGATTTTCTTTCCTTCTAATTTTCTTAGACTGAGTATCATTTGAGGCTCTAGCCAATCAGTAAATATGATGCTATCAAACCACCTAGAAAAACTAGTGTTATAGCGACGAACTGTTGGCCCATTTTCCGTCCACGTGGTCCACATCTTACTATCTGGATAAACAATATATGGAGACAACAGCTTTCCAGCCTCATTTCCTGCAAAGATGGAAATTTATGTCTTTGATGCGTCTTGAATTAATTTAGAATACTTGCAACCTTTCTTCACGAGCACCCTCTTTTCCCGTGGATCAGTTGTAAGGTTTGTTTTGTCAAAATTCTATATGTTTTTTAAATGTACATCCAGTATTTCAGTCGCTAAATTTTCAAAAAAGCGTCGACATATACCTGGATGTCTGGTAACAGCTAACTGTGCTCTAACAGCTAACATCTACAAAGCTCTTGATAACACAATACAAGCTTTTTATACGTTTGTAGATTTATCAAAGGCATTTAACATTGTTTTACATAAAATATTGCTAACTAAACTTGAAAAATATGGTATTAGAAGGCTTGCATATAATATCGTAGAAAGTTTTCTTCTAAACAGACAATAATATGTGTATATATAGATCGAGAAATTGGTAAGGTAAGAATTATAACCTATGGAGACCCAGAGGGCACAGCCTTAGGACCAATTTTTTGTAATATCTACATCGATGATCTATTCAGACTAAATATTACAGGTAAGATAATAAGCTTTGCAGATAACACAGCTATTTTCTATTATGCACATGGGGTAATTTACAACAAAAAGCCGAAACAGACTTTGCTACAATTTAGAAATGGTTTCAGTTTAATAAGCTCACCTTAAATGAAGATAAAACAAAATATATGCCATTTACATCGTGTGTAAATAAACTTTCAAATCTTGTCTCATTATTGGTCGATGCAAAAAAATAAAATTCCATATACATACGAGATTAAATATCTAGGTGTAATAATTGATAAACATTAACAATGGAATACTCAAGCAAATAATAGGTATAGTAGTTAAATTAAGAGGGCTACTATCAAGATTAAAGTTGTTAAAACAATTTTTAGGATTAACTCATTTACGAATTCTTTATTATGCACGATTTGCGTTCTATAAACATTATTCAGAAGTGGCTAATTAGAATTATTTATGGAAACATTTAAGATATTCTAGCGAGCTGTTGTATAATAAAAGTCAATTGTTAACTAAACGAAAAGTATTCTGTTACAAAGCCCTTATACATATACATGAAAAAAAAGATAATATTGAACTTTAACTATCAGGCTCATCAAACTAGATAAGCAAGGAAGAATACAATTTTACCTAAATGTAATAAAACCACACTCCAGAGATATGTTGGTTACATATGGCACAAATTATACAATTTATCTACAAGACAATTTAAAACAAATTAGAAATTATAAAAAACATAGACATAAATGTGAAACAATGGATTAAAAACAAAACAACACAATGCTATAAAAGAGCTGATTAATGGACAATAGTAATAAGTCATAAATATCTAAATAGACTTTGATTATCAACTAAAACATTTGTTGAATTTACTGCAGTTAATATCAGGTACTTATTGTGTACTCACAGTTGTGTCAGTGTTATATTAAAATTAAAATCATTGTATTTCTGTAAGTAGCATATATAACTTACTCTATATATACAATTAATAATAATAGAGTTTAGTTATAACAAAAAAATTACATTACAATATAAATTTACATATTTTATACAATATATAAATAAACTCAGTTTCTCACAGAAGTTGTGTGTCACATGGACTATGACTTGTAAGTGAGGGTTGAATTTTTTTAACATATTTTTATCGCACAAATTACAATTATAAAAAATTTAAAGTAGTAACATGCAAACTGTTGACAAATTATAATTAGAAAAACATAAAATTTAAAAATATAATATTTATTTGAAATTTTAGCTAATGAACACTTGTTCATAGTTTATATCTATTACCATAGATCCATTGTTTTTTTTTTTTTTTTTTATTTTTTATAGTTGTGTATGTTTTTGATGGTAGATGGTAGACAAAGAAATATTTTTGGTCCCAAAAAATCAATGCAACATTGACCAATGGCTTTTCCCTTTTTTTACTAATATCGTTAAATTTCTGTTTCTAGTTTGATATGTATGGTGGGTACAATTTAGAAATGATTTCTCACGGTGTAAATATAATAACGATTTGTAGGAGTGCAACAAGCTTAAATCCATGAAATGACTGTCTGTAAATAATTTGTCTACTAAAGATCTTATACCTCTTCTATATATTATTCTAATGATCCAATTTTGTTTAATGCAGGAATATAGCGACAATGCGCTGTCCTGAGTTTTGCATTCGGTTAGGAAACCATGTTGAGGTTTTATTACCCAGGACCTCCACATGAAGAGCATTTGGCTGATAGTTGTGCCTCTATCGCGCATCAGAGTGCTATAGGGGAGAAAGGGATGGTCTGGAGCATTGGAGCGTGGTGGGGTGACTCCTATTTTTACTCGAGTTAACACACTCCGCTCCAATTGCTTGCATTTTGTTTAACGTTTAGATTTTTAAGATGAGCGTTGTAAGCTTCACCACATTCAATAATCTCATAGACTAATTGTGATTGTACTAGAGAATAGTATAAAATCTGCATGTGGTGAACATCCAGGAAAATCTGAAGATATTTGAATTTTGGAAGTAAACCTCTTATTTTTACGTAAACCCTACATATTTGATATGATGATTCCATTTTAGGTGTCTGACTATTACAATACCAAGGTACTTAATGTTTTCTGCTTCTTGAACTGTTATATCATTGTCAATTTGAAGTTGGTTGAGGTTTGGTTACCAAGGGGTGTATGATGAAAGTCCATTTCGACATATCCCTTTAACTTTTTCCAATTTGCTATAAAAAGTGGCTGTATCGTCAGCAAAACTTATGATCTGACCTGAATAGTAAATAAAAACGGTCCCAACACCGTTCCTCGCGTGATTCCGTAAGTCACAATTCTGGTCATGATGATATTACCATCTACAGTTACCTTTTGCTATCTGTCATTTAATAAGATGTCTAACACTCTAACAATTTGAAGGCCACACCTCTGATGCCGTAATTGTTTAGTTTATGTAACAATATTTTGTGCTTTACAGTATCAAATGTTTTAGAGGGATCTTGAAATATGCATAAACAACTTTTTTACTATCTAAAGAATTGTAAATATTTTTCATCAATTTAAAATTGCATCTTCTGTGGACCTTTCCTCTCTCAAGCCATATTCACTTTCAGATAATATATTATGTTTTTTTTTAAAAATTATTTTTTTCGAGACTCGAATCCAAGCTTATTGATCTGCAGTACTCAAATTCACTACGATCTTCACCTTTAGAAAGTTGTTTAATGACACCTGTTTTTAATATGGTTTCATGGTTTAGCAATTTTTTCCGGAACTTCTTTTAACATTTCTGATCTTAGGGTATCTATACCTAGCGATTTTTTATTTTTTAGTATATTTATAGTATTTATGACTTTAACTTCATTCGTTGGAAATAAATATATGCTATTTTTTACGTACTCGTACAACATAATTGAAACGTGAATTAATTATCAACATATTTGTTTGCTCAAGACACTGAAATAGTTAATAAATAGATCTGCAATTTTTTCGTGATCTGTTATTAAACTATCATCTGTCCTTATCTGTTCAATTTCTGTTTTAACTACTGTTCCACCATAAAATTTTTGACACATGTCCAAAAAGCCATTGAAGTGCAAGTAGTTTTATCAATTAAGTTATTGAAATATTTCTTTTTTGCTTTTGTTAATAATCTGCTAAGATAATTTTTGGATAATTTATATTCATTACTGATATTCATATCACTTAGATTTTTTTGTATAAATTATTTTTTTCCTCAATAGCTTTTAATAATTCTACATTAATCCAAGGTTTCTTATTTTTTGATTTTTTTTTTAGAATTTGTACTTCGTTAGTTGTTATGTCAATATTTCGTTGTACTGTATTGACAAACTCCTCAGTTGTATAATGCATGTTTGTGGAATTATAAACAGAGATCCAATTTTCGTCTTTTAAATTAGGTTTAACTGTATGTAATCAGTGTGTTTGTTGAACTTTGCGTTTTTTTGTTTCTTTTGGTACTAACTGAAGAGTTGAATTTTTTTTTACTTTGACGTCTTCTGATTTGGTTTGTATATGATACATGTCCATGTATGTTAAGTAAGTTTTTATAATCTGATACATAGTCATAATAAGTCGATATTAATATCTCCTGCAAAAATATTAATGTCCGATCTTTTTGTATAGCGTAAATAATTGTTAATACATTAGTTAACTACCTTTGGGCATGAGCTTGGTGATCTGTATATGGAAACGAGTTTAATATTTTCATTTTTTCCGTAGATTTTCAATTCGGCTTCTGTCATTTCAATAATGTTGTATTCATTAGTTTAGATTGTTTTTACATATACAATAACACCATCATTTCTGTTTAAGTTAAGTCTACTATATATGAGTTCGTATTAGTGTATTTGAAATATATTGCTATCAAGGAGCTGTAAAGTTTCCGTTAAAATAATAATTTCAAAATGAGATGTAAATTGATTTAAAAAAAGTATAAATTCGTCCAAACTTTTTTGGGATGCTTCGGATATTCATATGCAGTATTTTTATGAGTAAATTACTATTTTTACTAATATGATTGAATTCTAATATCGTATTGATTGTTTGACCTTTAATATTATTGTTATTTTAATCACGTATAAATGGATCCTTGTTCAAACAAGTAGGCATATTATTATTAAATACACCTTATTCTTCACTTCTTTTAATATATTCTTCTTTGTGTTATTACTCTTAATTGAATTTGGTGGGTTTTTTGGACGTTCCCATTGGTTTTTCTGCAAATACTGGTATTTTTGCTTCAGTCGTCATCTTCAATAACTTTGAAAAACTGTGATTTCTTTCTGCCAAAAAATGTTGTAAAAGATTTTCTGGCGGGTCTTATGCTAGTTTATTTAGATTACTCAGAGTGCACGAGCAGTACTACGGATGCGAACTAGCTTTACACCCACTTTAAAAATAAAAAAATGTGTGTATAAATTAGAAATAAGTACAAATATTTTAAGTGGTTTTTGACACTGATTTAAACAATTGATAAATTTTTCTTTGTTTACATGTAATATATTTTTAAGTCTCTTGCACAAGAGGTGCTACTTTTATAATAGCTCTACTTCCGTGAGTTTTTATGTTAAGTTAGTATGTAGTATGCTGTTTGGTTGTTGTAATCTATGTTAGCCTTCTTAATAAACAATATCTAGATTTAGCCATACGGCTCACACTCCCTCTAAGGAGAAAATTCACTCATCCCAGATACCTACGGTATCAAAAGGATTGAGCTCTGGTGGGACTCTTTCCGTGTTATCGAGCCCTAGGTGACTTGGTATGCTGGAGTATCTCCCAAAAACATTAGTACACGTCTGGACGTCGCGAGGAGTACAGTTTTCTGCAAGGCCTGGAGATATTTATATAGACTCAGCTGTTTTTTGTTCTCTAAGAGGTTTTTGGGAATAACACCGATAGTAGATAGAATAATAGGTACTGTCTCTGTACTTTCCATTCTCCATTGTCTTCTGATTTGTATTTCTAGATCTCTGTACTTGGCGATCTGTTCGTTGTACTTAGTATTCAGATTATTGTTGTTAGGTGTCACCACATCGATTAGTGTTGTTTGTCTCATTAATTTATTAACTAGCACGAGTTCTGGTGGGTCAAACAAGTTATAGAATTAATGTGTTGCATCGTAAACTGCAAAATAAGGCAAAATCGTTAATTTTAAAAGATCTCCGATGAGAAAATAAGCTTTGAAAGAAAATACCATTATCTTGCAAATAAGTACCATGCAACAACCATCAAGAAATACAACCTCGTCTAGCGAATCATAAAGTAATAACTGCACAACAAACATTATACTGCCTAAAGAGATGGAGTCGACTGACAATCAACACGAACAATTCTTTTGTTTCTAATCATGCTTCTTTTTCTTCGTCTCACAACTATATAATGTTAATTCACAAGATAGCCATGAAAATCAAGAGCAAGTATGGGAAACTGTTTAATCTCACAAAACAGCAAAATGACAGCCCTTAAGATGATAAACAACTAAAACACACAATAACACTGTCTAATAGATTTGCTAGTTTAGATGAAGTACCTGATGAGACCAACCAAACCGAATCTGGTAAAGATAAAAAAGATGTTCAACGCCCATCCATTTTTGTTACAGATGTAAGTGGTATATGACCTCTTAGACATTTGTTAAAACAATATCCCCACTGGGATACTCCATCAAATGTTTTTATAATGATCAAGTAAAAATCCAGCCAATGATCTCTGAACATTCCCGAAACATAACCAAAGCACTTAATGAGAAAGACACCCACTATTATGCCTACCAAACAAAGGAAGAAAGAAAATTTAGAGTGGTGCTTCGTAATGTTCATCAAATAGTAGATGAAAATGCTTAAAAACGTTAGAAAAAATGGAAGACGAAATAACCAATATTGCTAATATATATATAAGAATGGATCCAAAACGGCGCTTTTACTTTTTTATGTAGAACTAAAAACTAAATAAAATAATAAAGAGATAGAATATCCAAGAAATCTAAATTTTTCTCGACGAGAAGAAAATTGATGTTATGATCATATTAAAAGCTCATCTAACAGACAAAAATTATATTAAAATTTCAAAATACATATATATATATATATATATAAATATATATATGTATATATATATAAATATATATATATATATTATATATATATATATATATATATATATATATATATATATATATATATATATATATATATATATATATATATATATATATATATATATATATATATACTACAGGATTTAACTTGTAAATAAAATACATTTTGGAGACGGCTATCGCCGTATTCCGTTTCTTCTCCGCCAATTCTCCCGGTCCAAGGCATGGTCCTCCTCCAAACCACTCGATTCCATCGCACTTCTAATTCGTTTTTGGGACCAACGTTCGTCAGGCATTCTCAATAGGTGTCCAAACCATTCTAAACCTCTTTTTTTTTATTCTGTCAATAACCGTTTCTGTAGTATTCATGTTATTTCTTATAGATTCGTTGGTCTTCCTCTCCTTAATTAATGTTCTAGCTTTTCTTTTCAAATAATACATTTCAACTGCCAACAATCTTCTCTTCAGGTCTGCATTAATTGTTCGTAATTAAGAGCCATAACAAAGAAATAATTCAATTATGGTTTGCCGTATTCTTTTTTTGTTCCTTTTGGAAATGTTGCGATACCACCATTAGGAGTTCAGGCATCCTACAATTTTACGTCCCTGATTAATTTGGTGTTTAATTTCAGTTTTTCCCAAGCCGTTCTTATCAATAAGTGCATCTAAATACATATTTCAATTTTTCCATTTGTTTGATTTTCACGTACTTGTCTATCAACACTTTAAACCTTGCATCTGAATTCTGTAAGTGTGTTGATAAGTAAATATTCTGTTTTTTTCATGCTGACTTGTAGCCTCGATTTTACATATTTTCTGTATAGACGCTTTATCATAAATTCTAGATCATAAGAATCTTGAGCTAAGACGACTTGGTCTTCAGCAAAGTCCAGGGAGAAGAGTACGTCATTTTCTATGGGGATTCGCATTCCCTGGCAGTGGTTTTTCCAATTTTGGACTCCTGGCTCAATATATATATAAATTAAACAGTAAGGGTGACATACTGCATCTTTGTCTTAGTTCTTTAGTTACTTTTATTGGCTCTAATAGTCTATTTCCGATTTTTAGGTAAGTAGTGTTTTCTCTTTATGCTTCTGTGATTATTCCTAAAAGGTATGAATAAATGCCGAGTTGTTGTATAGCTTGCCACAATGTAAGTTTTGGAACTGTGTCATACTCCTTTTCTAGGTTGATTAAGGCTAGATGTACTCCGGTACCAACCGCTATTCTTTTTTTCGATTAATTGTTGGAGTATAAATAAGTTATCAGTGCAAGATCTACGAGGCGAAAATCCACTTTGGTCTTCGCTAATTAAATGTCCTACATCATCTTGTATTTTTCTATTTATTGTCTTTCCATACAATCTCCTGAAAGTAGGTAGGACACTTAATTCTCTGTAGCAGTTAGGATCTTTTCAAATACCTTTTTTAAAGATGGACACTTGGTGAGCGGTTTTCCATTCAGATGGTACTTTAATTTGTTGGCAGCATTGATTCATTAGAAAAGTTATTCGTTCTATTAGAAGTGGACCTCCTGCTTTAAGTAACTTTACAGCTATATTGCCAGGTACTGGAGATCGCCCGTTTTTTATTTTAATTAACGCAGTACGGACCTCAATATTAGTAGTATTATTGGCACTATTTGTTTGTCTCTCCATACTGTATTCCTCTCTCAGATATTTCAATATGGACTCTTGGAGTAAATTTAAAAATTTATAGTAATTTTTCTACTTTTCTATAGGAATTAAGTTGTTTAAGTAGTTATGAGTGTTTTTCTTTAGATGAGTCATAGTTCTCCATGCTTCCGTAGTCTGAGAACCACCAATAAATTTTTTAACTTGGACACATTTTTGTTTTCAGAAATTGTTTTTTTGCTACTTTTACTTGATTGCGTATTTCTCCGTTTTCCTTTGATTTGCTACTCGATTGCTCGATGTTTTATTTGTTAGTCATTTCTTATATATTTTGTGTTTTTCTTGTATCATTTCTTTGACGTTTTCTGTCATCCATGGTGGTTCGTTATGTTTTTTCGTTGCTCTCTGTTCCTAATACTTCATACCCAATTTTTTTTATTATCCTTTCGAGGTGGTTGTATTCTTGTTCTACATTTATATTTCTTTCCATCTCAGTTAGTTTATTTTCTAATCTAGATAAAATTTTTTTTAATATTGGGTTGGAATAAAAGGTGCAATTTATATCTCTGTTTTTTACTATGTAGTATTATTTCTCGCACATTTGGTGTTCTGTTTGTAGTATTATTTAAAGGGGCACAAAAATGTTTAAGAGTTATTTTTTAAAAAATTGTTTAATATAAAGATAATATAGAAATTATTGTACAAAATTTGAGCTAATGACAGCAATTTGTTCAAAGATGCAAAAAACAAAATTCACTTTACAATGTTCATGGTAACTTCTGTTGATCATCTGTTGACAGAGTTTCCCTAGATCGCAAAGTCTAAATATTATTTATTTTATTATTTTTTCAGGTTTTAGAAGTAAAAAAGACGAATTTTTTTAAATTTGCGGAAGAGTTTTGGGTTGTAAAAATTTTTGATACATATGGATAGTTTATTCACTCTTAAAGTTTCATTTGGAATGCGTATAATTACCGTATATTTAATATTTTCTAACTAATGCTATTGCAAAAAAAATTTTGCTGAAATTTTAGCGTTTGTTAAGGGTCAAAATACACAACTTTGGATATAATAACAATTACTAGGTTGACTTTTTAGTATTCGTAACGATTACTATAGAAAGCAATTAACGATTTTACGTCGATTTGCAGTTTTTAAAGCAACAAATTAATGTTATAAGTTTTAGTAATAGCTATTTTAAACCTTTTTAGGTCATAAATGATATTTTTTTATAATTTTACCTTAACCCTTAACCACTGACATGCGGTATGCCATACCGAGCCGAAAATATATTTTGTTGTAAAACGTGTTTTATAAAAGATTCTTAGAACACCATCTGTGTACCTTGAAGTGAGGTTTAATTGTACCTGCTCTCAACTGCTGCAGTTTTAGTACACGTTTAGTCTTTGAGCTACGTTGACATAAAGTTTTCTTGCGGTATCAAGTACCGCATGTCAGTATTTACGTTTCTATAGTTAAAAGCAGTGCAGTGTATTCTTTTGCTGTTAGTATGGCAGCAAGTTCATCCAGTTGTTCTAAATTTAGCCGCAAAACTGTAAAGCTTTCAGATGATGATTTTAAGGCTGTTTTATCTCAATGGGCTGACGAAGTACCTGGTGATTTAGAATATTTTAGTGATAGTGATGTTGACGATGCAAGCGAAGAAGTATGTATTGAAAGTTCACACGACACCGAAAGTGAACAGTCGGAAAGTTCTGAAGACGAATATCATTTAAATGATTATGGTAAGTCATATTTTTATGGCAACAATCGTTTTAAGTGGTCTACTACAGCACCCTCGAAAAATGTAAGAACTCCGTTACACAACCTTGTAACAAAAGTACCAGCTGTGAGGTCCAGAGATGTAAGAAACGAAACTTCATTATTTTTTTATTTCCTTATTTCTGAGGATATAATACAAGAAATACGTAAATAGACAAATAATAAATTACGTGCAAGTCGTGAAAACTATAAAAGAATGAATAGACCAGAACTAAATGAAATTGATGAAATAGAACTAAAAGCCTTTTTGGGATTGCTTTTATACTCATCAGCTTTCAAATCCAATGACGAAGATATAAATTCTATATTTGCTACAGATGGCACTGGTAGAGATATATTCAGATGTGTTATGTCAAAAGAAAGATTTGCAATATTTCTAAAATGTTTACGTTTTGATAACCCTCTGGATAGAGAAGAAAGAAAAAAGATAGATCCAACAGCAGCCATTAGTAACATATTTAATATATTGATATCAAATTGTCAAAAACTGTATTCCGTAGGCACATGTGTTTATATTGATGAAATGTTGGTCGGCTTTAGGGGAAGGTGTAGGTTTAAAATGTATATGCCTAATAAGCCTGTGAAATATGGCATTAAAATAATGTGCCTGACTGATGCACGAACAAGTTACTTATACAATGCCTATATATATGAAGGCAAGGACACTGACGGAACTGGGTTATCTGAAGAAGAAAAGAAGATGAATAAACCAACTCAATCTGTTCTTCGGCTTGCTAAACCTATTTATCGAACTAACCGTAATATCACAGCTGATAATTGGTTTAGTTCTATAGAATTAGTAAAGCAGTTAGAAGTAAAGAAGTTAACGTATGTGGGAACCCTCAAGAAAAATAAACGGGAAATCCCTCCGGAATTCCAGCCACACCGATGTAGGCAAGTAAATTCAACTACTTACGGATTTACGAAAAGTTTATCCCTAATTTCCCATGTGCCAAAAAAATCGAGGGCTGTTTTACTTATTTCTTCGATGCACCATTCAATAGGCACAAATCAGATTACTGAAAAACCAGTAATTATAGCTCATTATAATCGTACGAAAGGAGGTGTCGATACTTTAGATGCCAAGTGTGCCAAATATTCTGTAAAACGTCGTTCTCGCCGATGACCACTTACTATTTTTTACCGCATCATTGATATAGCTACTGTTAATTCGCATGTTGTGTACCAATCACTACAAGAAGATAATATGGAAAGGCTAAACTACACAAAGGAGTTGGCGAAACAATTAGTTTTACCTCATCTACAAAGAAGACTCGAAAATCCCAGAATCCCGAGAGAATTATTATGTGGTATTGAACGAATACTAGGACAAAAACGCCAAAAAGAAGCAGATTTTGAAGAAAGGCTTGAGAAAAAGAAGACGTGTTACTTATGCCCAAGTGCATTAAAGCGAAAGACTTTTTATGTGTGCTTTTCTTGTGGAAAACCAGTGTGCTTACAGTGTACAAAGAAAAATTGCGGACCTTGCGCGCAAAATGACTAGTTATTTTATTGTAATTTTTGGTTATTGTCAGAATTTTGTATTTTAGTTTCTCGTTAAATTTAAATCATTAGTCCGTTTCTTTTGACATTATTTTACCATTTGTTAGTCACAAGTAATCAATTTTGCTTGTAATTTAGTTTATAAACGATTTTGTAGCAACGTCCACCATTTTTTTAAATATTATGCATGCATTCATAATATTCTTGAAAAAGTAAAGTTTATTTTACTTGTAGCAGTATATTATGCTACAGCAATGTGAAGAATCATTCCGTAGTTGATATAAAAAACAAATACAGTGATATAAGATAAATTCATATTAAAAACAAAGGAGAATAGGCAACGGTATGACATACCGCATGTCAGAGTCTACGTTCTGAAACATCCACGTCAGTAGTTAAGGGGTTGAGCATTAAGCTTTTTAATAGGAAGCAAAAAATTGAAAACATGGCATTTTTTACACAAGTTATCAATAATTCAAAAAACGCAGAAATCTTCGCAGAAAACGTATAGGTTTTATTTATATAATATGCCTATAAAAACTAAAAAATTTGCAAATACCTAGATCTATTACATTTCCGAGAGAAATCTTATTTTTCCGAGCTAAGAATAATACTTTGCTGACGATAATGAACATTGTAGTGACTTCGTGAACCGCCGCGCCAAAATACTAAAATATTAAATTTATAAGTTAATTTTTATTTCCGTTGTTATTTTAATTCTTATATTATAAATAATTAAGGTAATTAAGTTAAAAACTATTGATAAGGGAGGAAACAACAATTTTATTGTAATAAAAAATACATTTTAGGTTTCTGATGTTTTAATTTCGACGTCGGAAATCGTTTTTAAAAAACATTATTTTAAAAGTTTAGTTATTTTTAATTGTTAATATTAAACCATTTTTAAAATAATCTTTAAAAAATAAATAAATAAAAAAGAAAATAAAAAATGAGATGAAATGATGAAAGATAAAACTCAAGAGAATTTAAACAAATTCATGATTTTTTGATTCATGAATTCATTGCAAAAGACACTGCTTAGTTGTTATTATTTTTAAGCGCTACCTCGATTTAAAAAAAACATCGAAATTGATTCATTATTACCGAAGATGCATAAAATTTTTAAGCGCTTTCGAAGTCTTTATTTTAATTTTTGCAACTTCTCAGCTTATTCCCCCCACTACTTTCAAGATTAAATATTCCTTTTTTAAGACACTTTTAAATCGTTATTTAACGTTAAAAAATCAACTATTTTTATATCTGCAATGCTAATTGGTAACTTAAAGGATCGAGTGATTTATTACCTGAGTTTAAAATGTTAATGTTTTTCTTCTTCTTCTTCAGCTTTTCCCTTTTCACGGGTCACTGTTCCTTACTCTTCGTCGCCACTCACTTCTGTCCATCCGGTTTTCTTTACCTAAACCGTTTTCTCTTAAGTCCTCTGCCTTCCATTTTCTCCTCGGTTTTTCTCTACCTCTCTTTACATAATTTTTTAACAGCTCTATTCTTCATTCCACATAGTTTTAATTTCTATTTCTGACATGACCAAACAATTGCAGATTTTGTTATTTAATCTTTTTTGAGACTGTAGTCACCCCATCTCTTTCCCTAATCAAGTCGTTTCTGATCCTGTCCCTTTTAGTCCTACCCAACATCCACAGTAACATTTTTATTTCAGCTAATTCCATCTTTTACTGTCTACACTTCACTGCCGTACACCAACACAGGTCTCACCACACTCTTGTATATCTTTCCTTTTAGCCTTTTTTTGAATTTTCGATTACAAAATCACCCCGCTCATTCGCTGTATCCTGTGGGAAATTTCTCAATCTAGTGTCCCATTTTCCGTTATGTAGGAGCCAAGGTATTTAAATTCTCCTGCTTGTTCTAGTTTTTCTCCAATCAATTCTATATCTTCAACTATTCTTCTTCCTCCCAGCTACGTATAATCCGTTTTCGACCTGCTAACCTTTCTTCTTCAATATCCCTTCTTCAAAATTTTCATTTTCAACTTCCCCTCCAATATTTATTTACTCTTCTCTACTAACGCGATATCATCAGCAAAGAGCATTGACCAAGTATCCTCCTTCCTTACTTTCTCTGTCAGTACATCCATAATAAGATGAAACAAGTAAAGACTCAGTGAAAAGCCTTGATGCAAACCAACCGTCACTCGACAACTTTCGATAAATCCGATACCGATCCTTACGTTGGTATAGGTTGCCTTACACATATTTTTCACAAGCCTTACGCACTTCTCAGGAAACCATTTGTCTCTTATACATCTGCATAGCACGTGTCTAGGAACTGTGTCGGGGGGGGGGGGGGGGAATTGACATTTTTTTTTATTCAAAAACAATTAGTCCGTATAGAAACCTGAGATATAACTATAAAAACAGCATTTTCATCAATTTATTTATTCTTCACGATATCGAAAGCCAACTTGTGAAACAAATTTTGAAAAGATTTATCCATTCTTGTTTATCCTCATACCCATTTTAATTTCACTGGTTTTTTCAATTATTTAAATAAATTATATAAAAAATTTTATTAAGAAAATCTAAAAAGATGTTTTCAAAACCTTTTAAAAAAAGTAAAGCCTTCTATTGGGATCACCTTTTTGATGGATCTTACTTACAAAATAATTTTTGGTAATTTTAATGTTTTAGTCAATGTTTAAACAATTATTCCGTAAAACTAAACCGATCCTTTTATGAACAAATTAATACTTTTTTTGTTCGCTTAAAATAATTTGATCTCGAAAAGTTTCTAATTTGAAACCTAATACACTACAATTTTTTTATTTTGACTGACCTAGTTCTACTGTCGGCGGAAAAAATAGTGGTAAAGCAATGTTAATAAAAGTGCTTTAGAAGAATGGATGGCGCAAAAATGGCCGACACTAAAATTAGGCTACGAACTAGATGTCATTTTTAAGGCAGATGAATCTCGACTTTTTTGCAATATGACACCAGACAGGACTTTACGTTCGAAGAAGAAAATTGTTCTGAAGAAAAAATGTCTGAGACTTATGATTGAGGTTGAAGCAAATATGACAGTATTCTATAAATGCCAGCTTATAGTTATTGGGAAACCTAGAAAACTAAGAGGCTTTAAAAACGTAATGCTTACTGCCGGTAACATAATGAAAACAAGTCAGGGACGACTTCGAAAATTTTTGAAAGATATTACAATACTGGGTCGCTGAATTAAAAGCGATAAAAATAAGATAGTTATCTTTTAGTTAACAATAATAATCCTGCTCATTCGGCTGTTACTAGTCTAAATCGCTTTGAATGCTTTCTTTAGAATCTTGTCATATCTTAAAAAAATAATACGCATTATGGGTCAAATTCACTTGGAACAGGTAAAATCCTGATGAATACCTTTTATAATCTTAACTTTTTCTGAAAATAATTTTGATTGTTGCTGTTCCTTTCCGATAACGAATTGTTGATTCCTAACATTCTGGCTGTCGATGTTAATCGTGTCAAAGTATTTCCAAAAGTATTTGTTATTGTATCTTATCTGTTAGAACGATTAAACCAATAAGTGCTAACTGTTTTATTTTATTACCCATTGTTATACAGAAGACTCTTGTCTATACTCTAACAAGAAAGTAAAGAGGGTGATTCACCATTAAGAACCGATTATAGAACTGCCAACAGTTTGAAAATTTCGCAATTTTAGCGGCGTCCTTATTTCATTATTGTTTTAGAATTGAATTGAAATTACTTCCATTGTGATCACCTTTGTCATGTTGTGGATTTCTTAATTAAAAAAGTTTTGCCTAACTATTATAAGAGTATATATACATTACTTCCTACGGTCAAAGATTTTATCTGAATTAACTTCTTAAATACACACATACCATTGGAAAATTATATATATATATATATATATATATATATATATATATATATATATATACATATATACATATATATATATATATATATATATATATATATATATATGTATCTATATATATATACATATATATATATATATATATATATATATATACATATATATATGTTTTTTAAACTTTTATCGACAAGGAAATATGTACTGCGACGGCCAACATCTCTGATGATTGTATAACTATAGAATTCATACTTTTCATCATAATTACATTTTTGTTGAGAGTTAAAAATTAAATGATCTGGTATTACGTATTATCTTAGTGCGAATTATATATTAGGTAAAAAATCAATAGGCAAAAATATTATTTAAAACATACGGACTCCATTGCAATCAATGTTTAACTTATGGGTGTTATAGTTTCGGCTGTTAAATGTATGTCCAATTACTTCGTCTCGATAGTTTTCGTAGTCACTGTGTTAATTAGTTTTTTATTATAAATTAAGACAAAATATATATACGATCAATATTTTCTAGAATAAAAATAAATGTAACAAATGGTACAAGTACACGACATCCACGTCATAGACCTCTCTCAAAAGAGAAAAAACCAATGATCTGAAAGGTACATGATGGACAAAAAACACTTCCTTCAACAGAAGCTGTTAGTCGCTGTTCTTTTTACCGGAAGTATCAGTGTCAATAGTTAAACGTAGTGTGCGCGAAAAAAAACTTCATAGCGACAAATCAGCATGAACGAAAACCTATTAAGTTGCATGAAGCCAAAAAAATATCCTCAGCGGAATTATAAACTATTTTTCTTTGAAAATAGAGCTTCCACACTCATATACACTAAACACACATACACACACACATACAAATACACATACACGACAATTTTTGTAAAACTCCAGCCCCGAGTGACCCAATCCATAACCAACCACCCCTCCCCATCGCAGGAGATAACGAATGGGAAGGCTTTGAACTAAAAGTTACTTTGGATGCCTTCGGTAAGGAAAATCCTCTATTTTACTTTAAGTGGTTCAGTTAACCGATTTTATGGGTAGCTAGAAGAGCTAGAAACAAGAAAACTGGAATACCTAGACCACGTGATGAGGGAACCAAAATATGAAATTTTGAGAGTATTATGATACAAGAATTTTTCCCTGCATCATAACACAGGAAAAGATTCAAAGAACAAGATCTGTTGACCTAAGGCAGCATTCTTGGCTGAAAATTCTACATAATTAATATCAATACAGATCAATTGATTTGTTTAGAGCAGCAAGTTCTAAAATAAAAATAGTCGTTGTGATTGCCAACCTCCGTAGGGAGACGGCACTCTAAGAAGCAGAAGAAGAGCTTTTCTCCCAATGAATAACTAAAGTTAATTTTACATGACTTTGGAATTGTATCTCAAAATATTTGTTCGGTGACTCGGTGACGCTTAGCCTGGATTGCGTGTGCTCGGTCACTTAGCCGACAAATTGGCAAAATAGTTTTTCTTCTCGTCGTCGGCTAAGGGCCCGAAGGTCTGCTCAAGGGAGCCCACGCTTGTCGGTACGTGACTTCGATGTTCAGGTTCCGCGAGCTTGGTCCTTTTGACCTACCTTAAGCGTATTAGGTGCCTGAAGGGCGTTTTGCCTGAACGGCTGTTCAGTCTGTGGGGCTGATCAGCATTCACTTGATCTACTTTTTTATATTGTATTAGCGCTGCATGACTGCTGTAACAGTTTATTAATATACAGCTCCTAAATCTGTTTTCAGTTAAATGATTACAGTAAAACCATTACAAGATCTTACCTTTAGTTATAGAAACAATCTCGGAATGCAATTTTGACAGATAAGGAGAAAATTATGTCAGTGTGACGTAATTATTTACGCTCAATTCAGAAATATCATGCAACAAAACGAAAAATTAATTGCCTTGATTGGACTGGGGTTATCTCCAGGTCTACATATATCAAAGTTTGGCAAAAAACAACGGTAACAAATGTACGGTAAGCATTTATTGAAGTTTTATGAAGGACCAGCGTATAATTGGACGTGTACGAACTCATCACTTTATAGTCCTCTATAAAATTATTAGACCCACCGAGATATAGTAAACTGATCATCGGCATCCTTTGGAGATAGGTAAACTTATCACCGCAGGTAGGTAAACTTATCACCAGCATTTTTGCCCCAAGGCGCTGGTTTCTAAGGGGAAAATTGCCTGTTACCCGTTACACTTCTCGTTTATGTGGTTATTTATTAAATTCAGAAATTATTTGAAGCAAATTGCTTTAAAATATATATTAATATCGGGTTTCTTACGGTGTGACCTATTAGACGTATCTGCCAATCTAAACGGTTTTGAGATTTGAAAAATCAGTTGCATAGATTTTCGATAGTGAACTTTATAATGAAAATATCTATTAAAAACAGCTAGAAAAATGGGAATAAAAGCATTCGCATGGATTTGTGGTGAAATGTATACAGCTAGACTGGGATCTCCAAACAGTTAGAGGGAAAAGAGACTCATTACTTATGTAGTTCTCTACCATATAATCGGCCATTTTCATAAATGAAGACAGGTTATTGATATCCTCATGAAATCGCTGAAAAAACAATCGCCTACTCGTTCTGGGTCCAAAAATTGCAAGCCAAATAAGTAGTAAAGTCACTTGCCGTTGGAATCTCCCCTCTTGTAAGTGGTTACCGAACCAAGTTTTTGGATTTTGCAAAACCAATTTGAAGTCAAGTGAAATAAACACCCAATTCGCCTCGCAGATGGCCGAACGGCAATTCTTCTGAATCTAAATTTGGCCTTCTGAATCGAAATTTCAAATCAGCCATAAGTCTTTAAGTCTTGATGGACTTACGACACCAACTTCTTCGGAGCAATGAATTAATTGAGTTAAGACCGTGACGTAGGTTTCTATGCATTTGTCGGAAAGAACACAGAATATAAGAGACACGTAATGCCCATTTAATAGGCTATGAACGGTAAATAATTTCAAGAAAAATTTTGTAGCATATTTAAATGTACCTATGTAAAGTGTCTCTGCTTTCGACAAGTAACGTAAAGTTGCGAATCGTTATGAAACACAAAACATTTATCGCGGTCCTTATTTAGATTCTTCTGTTGAATTACTTATTGCGATTCCTCATTGTCTTCGGTATAGGTGACATAAAAGGCAAATGATCGTTTGTGCATATTCCTCCGAATACAAGAGATTTCTGTTGTTGTCAGGTAATCTTTGAAAGAAGAAGTTGCAATCTTTTGGTAAATGATTTTTGGTGGCCTCTCCGGTAAGTCCTTTTGAGCTTTCATCTTGCAGGAGTTGCTGATGACTTGACGGCTTAGTTTTTGAAGGTCGCTTAAATGACTGTGTTCCAAGTTGCAGTGCAGAATATTTTCCGCAACTGAAATAATTATAGAAATACAAACACATACTGGTTATTTTTAAACAACTGGACTTTATTCCATCAAATAAAATCTTCTTTAGTTTTAAAATCCATTTATGGTTGTCAAAAGAATATTTGGATCTTCAGCTGGTATTGCAAAACTTATCATAAGACTACAATTGCAATTCTACACAGAAATTGGTTATTTATACTAAACGATTTTCCAATTCTGGCATTTTCAATTTTTATCAAAAATATTTAGCCAGAAAAACGAACAATATTGACATACATTTGTCTTTAGATTTAAACTTCTAAATATGCAGCGTGTTTCATTCTACCACCATTCACGAAACATGGAGGTTGTGTCAACTAAGAAAAATAGAGAAATTCTCTAGAATTAAGTGGTCTATCACCACAAATTATTTTTGGGTATGTAAGATGTTGTATGTCGCATGATTTAGAATGTTTTTAATAGACCACCATCTTCAATATTACACTCATTTGCACTTGCTTTTATTACCGTACGTTTCTCAAATGGATAATGCATAAGTAATATACATATTTGATATACATACTTTGGTTTTTATCTAACAGTTTTGTAAATATTAATTTTTTTATTCTTATTCCAATTAAAATCCAGAAAATGTAACCAACAATCAAACTTAATATTAAATGGTGACTAATGTAAAACTGTCATAAAAAAACCAAAAATTTTTTGCGTCACACAAAAGTTAACGTAATATCTGGCATACTTTTTGAGATATTCAATGTTTTGGAATGATCTACCTAAAATCTATAACTGTAACAATGCGACTTTAACACGTTAATCATAAATCTAAAAATGTAATATCAGAAAGAGTGATGTACTTAAAGCAACAAAGTAATATTATGCCTTGTCTACAAGAAACATCTTGTACAGTTGACTTAAAGAACTTAATTAAGCTGATTTTTTTCTGTTTGATCAGAATGATCCACCGCCAGTGCGAAATACCTAAAAAACGGTATAAAATCTATTCACCAGTTGTATGATATTTTGAAAAGGCAATTTGATTTTAGAGTCTTTAGCAATTGAAATTTGAAATTGTTGCTAACTATTATTTTTCGTCCGCATTAGCTCAAAACATAATCAATAAGCAGTTTACTATAAATGTTAAATCAACAAGGACATAGCGGTTTGCAAGGGATTTATGGTCTATAACTGCCACTGGGTGCAGGTAGGTCAGTGATGAGTTTACCAATCTCTAGGGGTCTTTTTTAAAATCCCTAGTTTTATGACGGTGATGAGTTTGTACTATGTACAAGGGTATATGCTAATTTGTGATGAGTTTAGGTGTATACTGTATCCAGAAATTTAGTGTCTCATTATAAAAGTTATTTTAATAACAGCTGTAAAACTGAATAATCCCTTGTAAATACTCTATTGTTGTATAATTATCACAGCTACCAAAGCTGCCAGGACCGGCATAATAGCCAAGCATAGCACTACTGTATATAGGTATATATAATCATATCAAATATTATCATTCAAGCATAATGTCAAAAAACTCTTTTTATAAACATACAAATTTCCCATAATTATTGTTATTAATCATTATTTTAAGTCTCAACGAAGAAAATGTTTTGTGTGTGTTTTGTGTTTTATTGGCACTAGTTTTCACACTGGCCAGTCAATTTCATAATGATTTTTTTAGACTATAACTTATCACTAACTCAGGGGAGTACTGTGTAGTGTCTGTGTTAAGTAAATGTCTTGTTACTTTAGTAAAGTCGACTTCATTGACTTTACAAAGAGACGCTAATTGTATCTGAACATCTGAGGTCCCATCGACTTCATTGTCTTTACAAAGAGACGCTAATTGTATCTGAACGTCTGGGGTCCCTTCGGTGAGTACCGATTTACTCGTTTTAAAAGGTTCATATTTATTCATGTTGACTTGTTATGTTTAAGTTTTCCGTTTCATGTCTGAAAAAGTTGGCAAAAAATGGGAAATATTCTTTATTAATAATTTTACGAAAAAAAATTATTCTTCATTAGAGGTTATGCATCACATAGAAATCATTAACAAATAATATTATAAAATATTAAGTGGTAGATAGGAAAAATCAAAATTATTAATTAATACTGAAGAGGAAAGTGATTTTAAATTTAGATATGCTAGAAAATGTAATTTTAAAATGTTTGTAGCTATTAAAAATTATGTCCAAGTTTAGACTTATGGCCTTCTAATAATTAAATAATACATTTAAAGTAAAAAGTAAATAAAAAAATACTTTTGCATTTGTTGATTTTGTATATTGAATAAGGTAAATTAGAAATAAAATTAAAAATTAATGCACCTACTGATACATCATTAAAAGGCCATGAATCTAAATTTAAAAATAATTTTTATATCCTACAACCAAATTAGAATAACATTTTATGCTGCACCTAAATTTAAAAGCACTTCACTTTTAAGCATAAATCAATATTTTTGATTTTCGGTGTATACCACTGAAACATTTATAAATTTGATTATTGATTTCTATGAAATGCAGAAATGTTTATGAAGAATAGTTTTTTTCATGAAATTAATAATAAAGAAATTTCCCATTTGTTGCCAACTTTTTCAGACATACTTTATACCTTACTAACAATTAAAACACTTCTTTCCTTACATGAAGTATAAAATATAATCATATTTAGCTATATGTATATATCTACATTAATTCATTTTAATTTTCACTTCACCATTTTATTATTTCACTTGCAATTTTTTTAACAAAACAAAAATTGTTTATGACTTTCAAAATTTGGATATATTTAATATATTTAATAAAGAATCGAGACAGAAAATATAATAATTAATTAATTCTAATACTCCATCAGTTTATATACTTTTTTTGAAGAGGCAAATCCCTTTATGGCTTCGACTTCTTCGAATTCTGCATAAGTCAGTTCTTATAATTGTGAATGAAGTATACCCGTCTAATTATCACCCATAATGGCAGCGATTTGATTTTCTGCAGGATGGTGCCCTTATTTTTATATTATATTTTATATTATGAAGACGTGAACTCCATATGCTTCGAGAAGTGGTTCGAGAATATTTTACAGTGTGTAAATAGTAACTCTGTCATAGTAGTAACTAATACATCTTATCACAGCCGCCTTGTTAAATGCATTTTAACGATGACTTATAGAAAATCTACCATGCTGAGCTGGCTACTTGAAAAATGTATTTCATTCAAAGATGATATGATATGGTCGAAGCATGACTTATAACAATATTTAAGAAACATCTTGGCAGATATTGTCAATATGCAGTTTACTCAATGGCTACACTTCATGGTATTACTGTTTTAATATTTTCCCCTTACCATTGAGAGTTGAATCCAATTTAATTAATTTATATTCAGCTCCTGTTACAAACCAGTATAGATTACATAAACTATTGATTATGTACTTTAGAAATAAACTACAACGTTAAGCGGTTTTATTGATTTATACGATCAGTGGACCGCAAATATGAAAAAACCGGCTAGTGCTACCATTTAAAGGAGTGCGTTTTTAAGAAAGGGGTGAATTAGTCCCTATGCACTAGGGTGAATTTGGGTGAATTCTACTCACTTTTCGTAATTATAAATGTACAGAAAAGTTGTTCAAATTAGATTTTCTATCGAAATGTCGTCTTTCAAAGTCAAAAACAATTTTTTTGACAAAAATATGTTCAAAAACCGATGCATAAAAAACACAAAAACAAGCCATTTTCCATAAATTTTTTCTACGTGGGTATAGGTATAGGCATTTTTTTATAAAAAAAACTTGTATCCTTTTTTTTTCAAAATTCTTTTGGTATAAGTCTTTAATATTTATAGTCTTCTAGAAATGATTTTTAAAATTTTGCCACTCACTCTATTTTTGGGCCATTTTTCCTATTTTTTTGCAAACATTGTTCTATGACTTGTTTCTGCTTAACTTTAGGTATAGTTCATTCAATAGAAATAAAAGTCAATTACCTTTAAAATGGTCTTTAGTAAAAGGCTCTAGAACTAATTTGACGTAAGATACGGTTCTTCAAAGTTTTTTATTTTTACCGATTTTTGCTTTTAAGCGTATTTTTTAAATTTCTCATAACTTTTTTGTTGGACATTTAAGTATATTCATTACTAAATAAAAAAAGAATATTATTTTCATTACTTAAAAATAGTCTATTACAATATATTCTAGGACTTAATAGAAATTATTAAATAGCCGTAAAAGCAAAAAATTCTTATTCGTATGTTAGTCATTAAGGCCAGTTATTTCCGGTCTGGTTTAGCAGTATGTTAACAGCTGGTTGTTAACTGCCAGCTATCTCTCCATCTTTTCGGTGGTCTACCTTGTGGTCTTTTAACTTCTGGATTTCTATCTCTTACTATTCGGGCAAGTCTCTTTCCTCCCATTCTATTATTAATCTGTTGGTTCCATTCTCATCTTATTTGGCGTCTACATCTGACGATATCATATACTTGACACATGTCTCTTTTTTCTTAAAGTTTTACCTGCTATCACCTAGTGATAGCAGGTAAAAAAACTGCTAGTGTTTTCATCGCTGTTGTTCTTAAGATTTTCTTTCTAATTGATGTTTATGCTCTTGTTTTTATGGCATAGATTAATATTGGTCGTACACAAGTATATATGCGTGTTTTTCTTTTTATCCTCATGTTCTTATTACTCCATGTCACGTCTCGTAAACATCCTTACACGTACGCTGATTTATTAGCTTGTATGCGAGTTCCTTCGGAGATGTTTTCATAATAGGATATTTGCGTTCCCAGATAGTTGAATTTCGATATTTGTTTTATTATTTCTTCGTTTACTACAATATTGCATCTCACTGACTTCCCAGCACTAATGAGGAACTTGGGTTTTATTGATGACATTTTCAGGTTAAACTTTTTGCGTTAGCTTTTAAAGCGTGGACCATGCGTTGTAGGCCATATCCTTTATTTGATATTATTACTGCGTATCTGCATAGTATAGTCTTTCTACTTCTTCTATTAGGTTGATTAAACAATAACTGGCTCAAGCTATCACACTCGTCTTATACCTGATTAAATGTTGACTTCCTCCGTTAGTTCGGTTCCTATGTTTCTTCTTATTTTAGGATCAGGGTTAATATCATTTACTATCTTTATTATAGTGGCTGTTTTATTCTCTATGTGTAAAAGATGTCAAGTTGCAAACACACCTTGTAGTTTACTACAATTGAGGGCTTCAATAAGGTTGATAAAACACATGAATGCAAAAGTGCTAAATTTGTAACGTAAATATTTTGCCTACCACATAGGGTATAATTATAGGGGTTTGAAAATTGGGACAGAAGTTACTGGGGTGGAGATAGGGCAAGCAAAATAAACGATACTGTGCGAACGGCACTCAGGGCTTATTTGGAGAGCTGGGTCGTAGATAAGTTAATGTTAAGGGGTCGGATTGGGGCAACTACAAAAAATGAAACAAATGGATACTTATATGAATCTCCTAGACCAAAGGGTTAACAAACAAACAACAAGAAAGACCTCCATCTATTTGATATAAGGACGCCGCTTCGAAGAATTTTAATCTTGCTGGAAAAAGGAAAAAAAAGCTCTTCTTTCCTAAAATAAGAAACACAAAAAAGGTTAGGAGACTTTTCTAAAATAAACAAAATTGTTCAGAGAGATAAATTAAATATTTATTACTGTCTCAATACAAACAGTTACAAATACAGATAATACATAAAGACTGTAATAATAGTCATAAAAGTAAATATAAAAATAACAAAAAAAACTTGCATGTGTCCTATTCGTTTACAAGTGGGAATTGCTACATAACTTACAAATGTTACTGGGCTATAAACTGTGGCAAATAAAAAATTATTACAAGTAAAGAATTATCTTTTTAAATAAAACTATTCATAAAGATTAACCTTTGTTAAAAACCAAACAAGCTAATGTCACAAAAATATGAATCTAGCTGTAATATGTCAACATTGAATTTAACAGAGAACAATTAAAATGACAGCATAGCCACACCCTACGATTTACAATATTAATTATTAAAACGTTTTATTTTTATTATTTATTATAGTTTAGTTATATATTAGTTATATAGTTAAGTTTAAAACAAAAAAGGTTACCTTGGTTTCACAAAAAAAAACAATGCACTGGCACTTCTGGGGTTAAACTGGAATCATACTGGAATTATACTGGAATTTTTTCTACACAAAAAGGACTGCTTTAACTTGTCTGGAAAGACGACCAGAGATAAATAAAGTGAGATTGGAACAAAATCAGCGTCACATTGCGACACACCCTATAATCGGTTACAACACTGGAACCAATTTCAATACTCTGGTACACGGCACAAATCTCTTATTCTCTTATCAAAATAGTGATTACTCTTTTTTAAATCTGCCATATTACAGAAATTTCCCCTAAATTTCCACAAATTCTCCGGTTTTGGCCATCTTAACTGCTACACGTCCGTTCAACACAGACTTAGTTGCAAACCTGACCCTCCCTCGGTCTCTATCGCAGATACGCAGGTCGCACTTTCCCCCCGCGTCCTGCTACATACCATGGAATCAGCTAAAATTCGTTAGACCTACGAATCGTGAAATAACCTTGAAATATTTCCAGTGTTTAATCTAACACGTACAAATAAATTAATTCTTTCTTGGGGATTTTAAATGTGTACACAAAGACACCAAAATTTATATATTGCCCAAGGGGTACTGTATAATTTTTATAATATACATTTGCATTTTAAAAGAAATTATTATGCTACAAATTCTACAGCTTTCTCTCCTATTTATCTTATTACGAATACGGCATCGACAGTTGATCTGTTACACCGAAATATTTATTGCTCTTCGCATATTTGATACTTTTTAATTAGTTTCCCAGCAAGTATTTAAATCAATTTTAATTTCAAACTGGTGTCAAGCAACGTAATAGTTCAAAAGTTAGATGGGTCATTTTTGCCCCTTTTATGTGTATGGGAATCATTATACTTAATTTCCATTCCTTTAATATGAATTTCATTCCAAGCACCTTTTAGAATAGTTTCGTAATATTTTCTGTTAATGCTCTTCCTCCATATTTTATTGGTTCATTCGTATTCGGACCTGGGACTTTTGGTTTTTTAATCCTTCTATTTTCTTTACCACCTCTCCTTCTGTTATTGTTACCAGATCGTCTTCTGGTCTGATCTGTCTATCTCCGTTCTTGTAAAGCTATTCTATATACGAAGTTAAATGTGTCGATAGCAATTAAAGTAAATTGTATACTCTCGCTTAATCAAGCCATTAAGAGCGATGCTGGGAATATTTATATTCCACTATACATCAACAATCAGTGCGTTTTGATTTGGTATGAGTCTTCTTACAAACTCTCTCTGATGACGGGTAGACCCAGAAACACGTGTCAGGGAGTAGTAAGAGACTTAAATTAAATTGAAACGCAACCATTTTCGTATATTCTATATACTTTTTCCATTGTTTTCCTTGTATTTTATTAATATTGTTATACTCTGTAATAGCTGTTTTCCTTTCCTTCACCATCTTCCACAGCTTTTAGTGTGCAGCATATAAATTACATTCCATTTCTTTTGTGAATTTAGACCAATTTTTCCTCTTTAGTTTTCGTATTTGTGGGTGTCTTATTACTTTGATAGTGAATATACGCTTTTCGTTTTTCATAGGCTAAAGTTTTAATTTCGTTGGTGAATCAACCATTTATATTAACCTTCAGTGTTCCCATGCTTTCTTTAGCAGTCGTTATTATGTTCCTTTTTATTGTTTCCCATCTTTGATCTCCTCCATTTTCTTCTAATATGCCATTTTATTAAAATTTTTTCTTTGAATCGTCTTTGATATAACTATCTAGTTGTTCCTTCTTCTAAGGTTTCAATATTTATTGTTTCCATATATTTTGGGGGTAATTTTCTCTTAAGTGGTATTTTTATATAAGATTTTCCCTAATATTATAATATAAACTGATTCTACATTAGATGATGTTAATATTCTGATATCTAATACTTGTTTAGGGTGTATTTGCTTGCTCGTTATTATATAATCTATAGTAGATTTATGTCCTTGGGTATTTGTAAACGTCAATTTGTGTTGTGGTTTATGCGGAAAAAGTATTTTACTTACATACAATATGCTCTGGACGCAGAAATTAATTAGTGCTTCTCCATTTCGATTTATTGTCTCTTCGTTAAAAGGTTGTTTTATTCCTTCTAATACTTCGTTCCCTATTCTTGCGTTTAAGTTGCCTAATACAATGATTTTTTCATGTATATTAATTGTATTCGTCTGATCTTGTAATGTATTATCGAAGGCTTCAGATTCTTCTTCGGTTTTACTGATATCTGGATGATAAATACAGATATTAAATGTATGTTACTATTTTCCATTTTTGGTGTCATTGTAAATATTCTGTGATTAAAATAGTGTACATCATCTATAATTTTTCAAATTTCTCGTGGATGAGTATACCAGTTCCTGAGCTTGCATATTCTCGCTTTTCTTTCGCGTTGTATATCAATATGTATTTTGCATATTTACAGTTCCCTAACCTTTTTTCTTATCTCTGAAATTCTGCATATATCGATTTCGTAGGTATTGAGTTCCATAATTATTTCTTGTTCTCTGCTTGTCCATGATTTGTTATTCCAACATGCTATCCTTACCATATCCTTTCTCGTTGTCCTTTTCGCGCCGTTTTTGTCGTCATTTGGTTCCGTATTGTTTCCGGGGCTTGTTGACCGGTTCTTTGAGAACTGATTCGTTTTTTAAGATAGGTAGGTTGCTAACATTGCCTATTAACGCTCCATTTTTATCAGGGGGTAAGGACCGGCTGTGATAAATACAGGAAAGTAATCTCAGGCATCCCAGTTTACTTAGTAACGCACTCTTTTACATGGTAACACTCTTCTGTTTTCTCTTATTTGGTGGTCCATTGAACATATGAAACAATAAAACCCCTTTAACGTTATAGTTCCTTTTAGCCCTCTTTTTGGACGTAATCAATAGCCAACATACATTCCACAAATTGGGAGAACGCTGTTGTAATGTCTTAATAGAATAGAAAATGTGTAAGTTGGATGGGATATGGGAAAATGCTATTTAACCTGTAAGAGTAAGGGTCGGTGCCAATGAGTTAGAAGACTCAATGGATTCCAAGGATTACGATTATTTATAAACCAAACTGTAAGTAAAAAGCTTAATGTAGTAAATATGAATATTTTTATGGTAGTAATACATTTTTTTATCCAAAACGGTTAAAAATTAATTTACTATATTTGTGCTAAAAATAGAATTAAAAAAAAGCAACCCGAAATAGTGAAAACCGTAAATATACGAAAATTTGAGGTTCCACTTTTTATTCAGGGCAAAATATGTGAAAAGGTCCGGTCAAAGAATATCATTGTTTCGTAAAGTATCATTATCACCAATTAGCCTATATTTGTTCACTGCTGAACGTAGGCCTCCCGTAAAATTTTTCACCTATTTCTATCTTAAGCTTCTTGCATCCAGTTTGTGGTGATGCGCTTGATATCATCCGTCCATCTAGTCGGTGGTCGTCCTCTGTTTCGATATGCCTCTTGCCTTTGGGCAGAGGCATATCCAAACAGATGGACCAGAAAGATTCTGGTCCATCTATTATCCGTTAATCTGACAACATGTCCATCGCAAGCCTATTTAGCCATGGCTATTTTTTCAATTGCGTCTGTGACTCCTATTCTTCTTCTTATTTCTAGGTTTGGTACTTTATCTCTGATGGTAATACCTAATATTGATCTTTCCATAGCGCGTTGTGTAATTCTTATTTTATCTATTGGTTTTTTTTGTCAGAGTCAGTGTTTCTGCACCATATGTAAGAACCGGTAAAACGCACTGGTTAAAAATCTATCTTTATAAACAAACTGGGATAAGAGACCTGCCCATATGAGACCTATCCTTTTTTGTATTCCAGTTGTCTGATTATCTCGGCCTAAGCGAATCTCATGCCCTAGATATTTGTAAGCTATTACTTGGTCGATGCTATTTCTGTCAATCATAATTTTACCGCTGACTACAAGGTTGGTCATAAATTTTGTCTTTAAGGTGTTAATTTTTTTAGATCACTTGTTTTTGCCACTTTATAGAGCATGTGCATTTTTGTAGCTTTATCAACTCTATCAGATATTAAAACGATGTCATCGGCAAATCTTAGGTGGTTCAGATCTTTCCCATTTATATTAAGTTCCCTGTTATCCACTCGTTCCAGTTGCTTGAACATATATTCAAGAACAGTTGTAAACAATTTAGGGGAGATAGTATCAACCTGTCTAATTCCACGTTCTATTCGAAACTTCTTGGTATCTTCATGAAGGCGGACACAGGCTGCTGTACCAGTTTCGTAAATACTTTTAATCAAGGCGATATATCGGTAGTCAATGCGGCAGTCGGCCAATGCTCGAAGCATTTTATGATGATCTATAGTATCAAACGCCTTTTCATAATCTACGAATATAAGAAAGATAGGCTTGTTATACTCTGTACACTATTTTATTAGCATTTTTATGACTTGTAGATGATCATTTGTTCCGTATCTGGAGCGGAACCCAGCCTGTTCACAAGGTTGGTAACTATCCAGTTTGTTTACAAGCCGTTTTTTATTATCTTCATGAATAGTTTGTATGTATGGGAGAGCCAACTAATAGGTCTGTAGTTGTTTAGGTCTAAAATGTTACCTTTTTTGTGCATTATGGATATTATGACATTTTGCTACTGGGAGGGGGTTACGCCTCTTGTCAAACAAGTATTGAACATCTTTTTTAACATATTTACTAACGTTCCTCCTCCTTCTTTGATTTGTTCAATGACTATCCTATCTTCTCTAGGTGATTTATTGTTTTTCAAAATCCACAAGGAAAATAATTCCTGCAGCTGGCTGTAAACCACGTATCAGAAAAAAAGAGGTTAATCTTTGTAAATGGGTATATTTTATAAAAACCCTTAAAAGGGCCACATCAAAAACACGAACGTTTTTGGAACAACAGTTCCATCATCAGGTTAAAATTACAGGTTACCATACCTGAGCCACCAAAATATCAGGGTAAAAACCCTTTAAAATATATAAAGTTACCAAAGATTGTACGTGATGTTATAAATATTATTTGATGTTTAATATTTTAATTAAATTTTACTACAGGTAACATACACCCATGCTTTAAGTGAGTTCCAGTGTCCGGAGAGTAAACCTCTTCAAACGGACTTCAGCTGGTAACTAGCTGGTAGTATTTTATAAAATATACCCATTTACAAAGATTAACCTCTTCTTTTTTATTTACAAGTTTACAAATATTTTTCGATCCTTCAGTTATTTGTCGGCGCAGAACCTTTAAACTTTTATCTTTATCAATGGCTTGAGTTATGTATTCAGTGTTGTAATTTCTGACATCTTTTCGAATGGATTTTGTGATATCTTTGTTTATCTGTCTAAGTGTTATAAAATTATCTCTGTATTTGTCTTTCAATTCTCTTCTTTTATTTATAAGATCTTTAGTAGCTTGAGTGAGTTTGTTCATTTTGTTTTTTCCTTTTTTCTTATATTTTCTATGAGCATTTCGAATCGCACTATTTATTCGCATGTTTGTTACCTCTATATCTAATGGATTTTCATTTAGATGTTCTATTACTTTCAGTTCTGAAGTTATGAGATTCTAATAAGCTAGTCTATCTTCTATAGATTTTCATTTATTAGAATGCCTCTCTCTTATCATTGCTGTCCTCTCTCGCCTAATATTGATCATTGTTTTTGCTCTAACCAACCGATAGTCACTCCCAACAGTGATTTTATTAATTACTGTAACATCTTGGACAATATTTTTTTCTGTTTGTGATGATGAAATCAATTTCGTTTTTTGTTATGCCATCTGGACTAGCCCACGTCCACTTACGTTGTTGGTTCTTTTTAAAAAATGTGTTCATCACATAGAGCCGATGATGCAACAAAAAATGTAGTCGCACACCTCCCCTGTCATTTCGCTCACCGTACCCAAATGAGCCCATAGCCACTTCTGTGTTATCTTCTTTAAAGCCAAGTTTAGCGTTAAAATTGTTGGTGCATATACTTGGATTATTTTAATAGAGCGTCTCTCATTCAGTTTTAATAAGAGGTACACATCTCTTGAGCTTACACTCTCTATTTTTATAATTTTGTCTAGGTGTTTCTTCTGCACGAGAAAGCCTACGCCGCCGACTGCCTTCTCCAATGGAATGTAGCAGATGCCCTGATTTTAAAACTAATTGGTTTTCTCATTTTCTTCATATTTTGGAAAGTCCCAATACATCTCATTTTTTACATTTAAGTTCTTACTGTAATTAAATGAGTTTATCTTCAGTTGCAAGCGTTCTTACGTTATAAGTGGTAATGTGCAATGTTCGTTGTCCATGGGGAAAATTTGCCATTTCACTACCATGCTGGCTAGTGCGGGTTCGTAGCGGGATATATCGGGATGTGGTAATGATTGGAAAATGGGTAGGAAGATAGGTTGGGGACTTGGCCTTTCCTAAAGGCTTGGACATAGTAGAAAGTCAGTAGCTAGCGTATGGCAGGGACACCACTCCCTGTAGCAACCTGTCCTCTACCGGGATCATAGAGGAGTGCTACCCGCTACCGTTTATGAGTGCTTGCACGGCCGCACGGCGTAACGTATGTGAGTGATTTAATCAGTCCTATTCGTCTCTCTTTAGAGTTGCCGTGAATCAAATTATGATACATACCTAAAATGATAACCAACGTTTAGTATGGGACATAACACGCAAAGAAAAATGAGTGTTAAATGTACGATAACGATAATTTTTTTTAATCACAGCAAACAAACTAATTTTCTCTCTAGTCGTCTCCATCCATCGCCTTCCTCCGCCATGCACGTATTCCCATATTTCTCACGTCTTCATCGATGTTATCAAGGAACCTTGTTCCGGGTCTTACTCTTTTTCTTTGATCAATGGGTCTATCAAGGAGCGTTTTTTAGCTGCGTCATTTTGTTTCATTTGCATTACATGCCCTATCCATCTTAGACGTCCTATCTTAATATGTTTACAATATCTGGTTTCTGATATATTTAATAAAGTTCGAAAATGCATTGTCTTCTCCACACTCCTTTGTCATTCTCTGCTCCATATATTCGCCTTAGTACTTTTCTTTCAAAACATCCTAATATGTTTTCATTACTTTTGTTAGAGTCCAGGTTTCTGAACCATATGTTAGGATTGGGTGAATTATTGTTTTGTAGAGTTTCATGTTTTTATTTTTCGATATAATTGTAGATTTAAGGAGTAGATTGAGCTCAAAATAGCATCTATTGGCCGTGCAAATTTTGCGGTTTATCCCTACGGTAGTATTATCCCTGATGCAGCCCGTTATTTATTTTAAAAGGTTCAGACAGTTCCCACTGGATTCGTACTTTACATACAATTTTTTTAATAGTTAGTTTTGTTAAATTTACCAATTGATTTGGTATTCCTAGCTCTTTGCCATTTCACTACCACTACTGCTTTAAACATTTCTATTCTATTCACAGAGTCGTAGGCTACTTTGTAGTCTATAAATATGTAATAAATATCTACGCCATATTCCAGTTCTTTTTTTAACTCTTAGGGATGCAATTCGATGAATTGTCGATTTACCACCTCTAAACCAGTCTGGTATTTTCACACTATCCGTTCTGCATATAGTGCCATACGGTGACATAGTACCTTGGACAATTTTTTTCTACGCTGCATTTAGATGCGTAATTCCTCTGTGGTTAGATCATTGAAAGATTTCTACTTTTTTATGTATAGTGCAATCATAATATTCCAATCATTACGGAGGGGTTTCTATGTCCACATTTTTTATGAGCTGCTGTAATGACATTATGGTATCGTGGCCACCTTCTTTATACAGTTTAGCTGAGAGGTTATCTATTCCATGTGATTTGTTTTTGACTAGTTTTTCAACTGCCTTTTTAAATTCAAGAATGGTTGTTGGTTCTTATTTTCTTATTCTCTCTCGTCTGTTCACCTTACCTCATCTCTTTCGTTATCCTTTTCTTGTTTGCATTGACTTGTGGTTGCTTTTAATTCCTTTCTGTTGATGTTAACTTTCTTACAGAATGCTCTGAATTCTTTCTCTCTGTTGTGGTTTTCTATATATTTAAGGTCTTCATTTAAGCGGTTTCGTTTTTTTCTTTTGTGTATACTCTTTTCTTCTCTTCTATTTGTCTGGTACTTCTCTACTACAGTTGTTCTAGTTTGTCGGGTTAACATCTTTCTATACGATTTATTTTACCATTTTCTTGCATTCTTGCATTCATTATCAAATTAATAATTTTTACGGGAACAACTTTCTGTTACTATTGTATTTTCGCTGCTGCTTCAAATTTTTTCCTTTATTCTGGTTCAGTAGGAGTATATTTTTATCTGGCCTTCCTCATTTACATTTTGATTCCTTAGTCTCTTGGTGATGTTTTTTGACTACATTTTGGTATATTTTTGTACTATAAAAAAGTAGCATTAAGCTATTCTTTTAGCTCTCTAGCTGTCCCTGGCCCTGAGATATCCCCCTCGAAAAGGTCAAAAATAGCCATTTTTACCCTATTTTTTAAGAGCTCATTGCACTGATTTTAGCTCACAAGGCCTTATTTTGTTATCTGTTCTTATGTCAGCATTTTATTAAAACAATTTACAAAGCCGCAAAAGATAAGGTTTATTTTATAGGCCAAGAAGAACAAAAATAGAACTTACAAAAGTTTATGATTTTTAACGAATTGTTAATATTTAATGAAACAAGGAAAAAAATTATAGAAACCGTTAAATTAAAGCATTTTTAAGTACCTTTTAAACGAGCAATGGTAAATTAAAATCTATGTAGTAGATTCGAAGATACAGCTGATTAAAAATAGCCAGTATTTCAACAATTGCATTTTTTAGCATTTGTAAATTGATAGTACTTTTTTCTGATAATCTCAAATCGCATAAAAATTTGATTTGGGTAAGTTTCTATGTATACAACAATCTGTATTTATTAAAATTCTTGGTCCAGGCCTTTAACAAGCTTTCATAGATATCTAAAACTCCAATTTCAAAGATTATCAGTGAGTATTTCCATAGTATGTTTTTTCCTGTGTGCACAAAAATACAATAGGACAGCACAAAAACTCCTACGTTGAAAATTATCTTCTAAATTTAATACCAACAGCAGATACCGGTTATTCACTTAAGAAGGCCACCAGCAAATTAAAGTAAGCCAGTACACATATTCTAGCATTAATAAATCCAGATGGCGTATGGGCTAGGACAGATCAAGAAAAAGTAGAGACATTTGGAAAATATTACTATTTTATTGAAATTAAGCCAAAATTGAAGGTTAAAATAAGTTTACTGACGTGTCAATTTCCTCTTCGGAAATCGTTCTCAAAATACAAACATTAGCAAATTAAACAAATTTTGTTTTTTGTTACTTGGTAAAAAATTCTTCTAATAATTTAATTTTATCTGACTCATTTATATTGACAATTCAGACAGTTATTTTAATGTAGACGACTTTAAAATGATATTGCCAATATTGCTGAGTTGCGTTTCTGGGACGACTTTTTGTAAGATTCAGTTCATTCGATTAAATTTTGTAAGTTTATTCGATTACGTGAAATCAACTTTAACTTTAGAATATCCGGAAAAATCATAGTATGTGACTCGTCTTCAAAACGGCAATCAAATCCAATATTGGCAGTTAGTAAAATTCTCCTTTTAGTGATTCCATAGTAAATCATGAGAAAAAAACCAGGAAAAAAACCTCAAAATACTATCCCTACATGGTAAGTATTTGGTCTTACATTTAGTTTACTCTCAATAAACACCAAATTCTGATTTTATATGTATGTTATTTTAAAAACATAAATGATATATCCTCGATACGTTACCGACTTACTAATAGTGGTGTTTTCCTATTAACTTCCTCTTTTAATATAGGTAATCAGATCCTACTGCATTCTGTCAAGAAATCTGTGACACAATTGGCCTTATTTGTTATAATTAAAGCCGTTTTTTTGATTTTTTTCTTTTTACCATCTGTTTCTTTTACGACTATACTTGAATCATTCCATTGAACCTTTTGTTCATTTTCCCATGCGTGTTTACATATATTTGAGATATATCAAACTCTCTACTTTTAATAAAAAAATGATGTTATTCTAACAGTTAATGCTCTTGATGTTTCACCCAAATAAAACTAATTCACAAGGTATTTTACACAATTCTTTGTTCTTTCTTGTTCATTGTTAGGTTTAGTTTTAGATAAAATAGATCTTAATGTCTTTCTTGTCTTGATTGTTAAGAAATGTTAAATTTATTTTCTATCTTTTTAAGATTTTCTGATAATCCTTTTATTTATCGTATTGTTATTGTCCTCTTTTCTTGTTGATCTGTTCTCTTCTGTCTATTGTTGTAAATTCCTTATTTATAAACGAAAAAGGATAATCATTTTTTAAAAAAACATATGTTCACAAATGTTTTACCTCTAAAAATGAATTTTCGTTTCATCATCATCATTTTTGGCTCGACCATCCTCTGTGGATCTTGGCCTGCTCTAAGATTCGTCGACATTCTGTTTGGTTTCTGGCAACATGTTGCCATCTTCTGATTTGTAATATCCGTAAGTCGGTTTCAACTCCATCTAACCACCTAATTCGCGGTCGGTCTTTGCTTCTTCTTCCTACAGGTGTTCCTGTGGTTAGCTTTTTAGCAATCGTATTTTCTGGCATTCGTATTATGTGTCCAGCCCATCTAAGTCGCTGTGTTTTAATCAACGTTATGACATCCAGCTCATCAAAGAGCTGATACAATTCAAAATTATATCTTCTGCGCCACTGCCCTTGGTCGTTTATAGCTCCAAATATTTCGCGGAGTATTTTACGCTCAAATATTCCCAAAAGTCTTTCATCTTTCTGCGTTAGAGTCCATGTTTCTGCTCCATATGTGAGGACCGGCCTCAGCAATGTTTTGTATATAATAATTTTAGTTCTTCTTTGAATGTTTCTTGAGTGGAAATGCTTTTGGAGTCTATAGTATGCCCTATTTGTAAGATTTATTCGTCTTTTGATTTCTTCGCTTGTTTTATTGGTAGCAGTCAATAGCGACCCAAGGTATGTGAAGTTGTCAACACGTCCAAAGGTATGACTTCCAAAGACTGTTTCTCGTTCCTCATTTGCTATCGGATCCTTTGTAACCAACGTGTACTTGGTTTTGTCTTCGTTGATGACTAGACCGACCTGTTTCGCCGCTGTTTCCAATTCTAGGAGATATTGATTAACATCTTGCTTGCTACGCCCTATTATGTCAATATTATCAGCATATGCTAAGACTTGTATCGATATATTGTAAATAGTACCGCCATCCCTAATTCGTGTATCTCGGACTGCCTTTTCTAAGGCAATATTAAATAGGAGGCAAGCCACAGCATCCCCTTGTCTGAGTCCATCCTTTATCTCATAGGATCTAGAATTCTCTCCCTGTATTCTAACAGTGGCTTCTAAGTTAGACATTGTCATTCTTGTTAGTTGGATAAGTTTTTCTGGTATACCAAACACATGCATTGTTTGAATTTTCGTTTAAACAAGTAATTTTGGCTCTATTGTATAAGGATTTAATGATTCCTTTTTAAATATTGATATTGTGATTTGATTTTTAATTTAAATATCTGTTGGTGTGTGTTAAAATGCCCCAAAATAATAGCTTCAGCTATTTGGAAAATATCTTGAGGACGTTTATTAACGTCTACCCTCTGTCAGTGCTAAAAAAGATGAAGCTATTTAGAAAAGTCTAGCAACAATCCAACATTCAGGTGAGCAAATTAAACCAGTATCAAAAAGAGAAGTAAAAAGTGTTATATATATATATATATATATATATATATAGACTAAAACCCAAAAGGCTCCAGGATATGACCTTATAAAAGGAACTATTTAAAAAAAGTTACCAGAAAAAGGAATAGTTTTGATAACCCAACTTTTCAATATCTCATTAAAGCTCAAAATTGTATCAAGTCAATGAAAAATTGCTAATATTATAATGATTCATAAACCTTGTAAAGCGCCTTACAAACATACCTCTTATCGTTCTATTAGTCTCTTACAGCTAATTGCTAAACTATTTAAGAATCTAATAACGATAAGACTTATGAAGATAATAACTTATAATAATCTCTTCCCGGATCATAAGTTTGGCTTTAGAAAAAAGTATTCAACAATAGAACAAGTACATAGAGTCATTAATATAGCGAATAAAACTTTTGTGGAAAAAATACTGCTTTGCACTTTTTCTTGGCGTCAATTAGGCTTTTGAAGAAGTCTGACATGAAGGGTTGCTCAGCATAATAAAAATAAACATTTCAGAGTTAATGTTTACTTTAATCAAAGCATATTTATTAGGAAGATACTACATTGTTAAGTATAAATCAGAAACATCAAATCTAGGTAGTGTTCTGGGTGCTACATTATATTTGATATTTACGTACGACATACCATCAATCAAAAATGTAACGATTACAACATTCGCAGATGACCCTTCTATGTTAGTCACAGAAAATAATTCTGCAACAGGTATCAAATCTCTTCAAAAGCATATTGGTAACAGTGAAAAGTTGACAAAGAGCTGGCGTATAAGGATCAATGAATCTAAATAACAGCATAATATCTTTACAAAATGTCATAAAATATCGCCTAGTATATAAATAACAAGGTAATTTCACCAGGTTAAAGCGTTAAATAACTTGGAATGCACCTGGACCAAAACTTTGAGATGGAGAACCCATATATGGAAAAAGCGCTGAGTTGAACTTAAAATTTCGTAAACATTATTAGATACTCAGCAGAACATCGAAATTGTCCATTCGTAACAAAATTTTGGTATACAATTTAATACTAAAACCGGTCTGGACCTATGGGATCCAGCTATGGGACACAATAGCAAAATCCAACTTATCTATAATGAATGCAACCCAAAGTGTTTCACTCTATAACAGACGCACCATGGTTCGTGTCAAACTAAGATATTTATTGTGACCTAGAAATATCTACGATCAGTAAAGTGATATTTCAGTACAGTGCTCGGTACCTAAAACGTCTAGAAAACCATCCAAATGCCCTGGCAATAAACTTGCTTGATAACAGTCAACATTCTCAAATTAATTACTATTTAAATGGAAATAAGCCACAATTAAAGGTTAAAGTAAGTTTATTGACGTTTCAATTTCGACTTCGGAAATTGTTCTCAAAATAAAAACATTAGTAAATTAAACAAATTGTGTTTTTGTGTTACTTGGTGAAAAATTCTTCTAATAATTTAATTTTATCCGACTCATTTATATTGAAAATTCAGACATACGTTATATATTTTAAAGTAGACGATTTTAAAATGATAATGCCAATATTATTGGGTTGCATTCCTGGGACAACTTTACTTGATAATAAAGTCAGTAAAGTAGATAGTTCATTCGATTACATGAAATCAACTTATATAATTCGTCTGTAAAAAGACAACCACATGCCACGATGATAGTTAAATTCTCTCGTTACTGATTCCATATTAAATTATGAGTGAAAAATCAGAAAAAAACCTCATAATACTATCCCGAATGGTTATAATTTGGTCGTACATTTAGCTTACTTTCAATAAACACCAAATTCTGATTTTATATGTTTGTTATTTAAAAAACATAAATGATGTATCCTCGATATGTTACTGACTTACTAATACTGGTATTTTTCTTTTAATAACTTCCTATTTTAATATGGATAACCAGATCTTACTACATTCTGCCGAGGAATTTGCCACACAATTGGTCTCATTTAGCATAATAAGAGTTGTTTGATTTTTCTCTTTTTACCATCCGTTTCTTTTAGGACTATAGTTGAATCATTCCAATAAACCTATAATGAACATAGGTTTACATATGCGTATCCCATGCTTGTTTACATATTTGAGATCTATCATACTCTTTATTTTTAATATACGATTGATGTTCACTTATTCTAACATTTAATGACCTTGATGTTTCACCTAAATAAAACTGATCTCATGCACAAGGTATTTTATAAATACAATTATTTGTCCTTTCTTGTTCGTTTGTTCGTTATTAGGTGTGGTTTTAGACAAAATAGATCTTAATGTGTTTCTTGTTTTGAATGTTATTGAAATGTTGAATTTATTTCCTATCCTTTTAAGTTTTTCTGATAATCCTTTTATGTATGGTATTATTATTTTCCCCGTATTATTTCTTGTGCATCCTGTAGGATCTCGTTGTTCTGTTCTATTTGGTCGACTGTTGAAAATTCCTTCTTTATAAACGATTAAGGATAATCATTTTTTAATAAAACAGATGTCAACAAATGTTGTTTCTCCAAGAACGAATTTTCGTTCACACAACAAGCAATTTTGGCTCTATCGTATAAGGATTTAATGATTCCTTTTTTTTATATTAATATTGTGATTTCATTTGAAATTTAAATATCTGTTGGTTTTGCAACGGAGAGTTTAATTTTGTGAAAGAGTTTCAACAAAAAAAAAAAAACATTTGTTTAATTTACTAATGTTTATATTTTTTGAACGATTTCCGAAGTGAAAATTGAAACGTCAATAAACTTACTTTAACCTTTAATTGTAGCTTATTCTCGTGGCATTTTAAAATAATTACTATTTAAATAGTAATTACTTTAAAATGCCACAAGAACATAGCTTCAGAACAATAACAAGATCTTAACTTTCGATGTACATTTTCAAAGATAAGGAGAAAATAATTTCATAGCGACGTAATTATCTAGACTCAATTCGGGAATATTGTGTTAAGTTTGGCAGGATACAACAGTATTAAATTCACGACAAGCCTACGTTGAAGGTTTATCCACAGGATTGCGAGCACCGTCAGATAAGGGACAGCGTCTAATTATCCCAGATAATAATATAATTATCTATACATAAAAAGGGTGATAAAAATAATTGTGAAAATTACCGAGGAATAGCTGTAACCGGATCTATGAGTCGAATATATGGAAAGGTGTTAAAGAACCGAATCGAGAGAGAATACTTAGATTATGAAGCAGACGAACAAGCAGGATTTTGTACGGGTCGATCCACTATTGACCAAATTTTCTCCTTAACCCAGATAATAGAAAAAAAAAAGGCAAGGAATCAAGAGATTCATATGTTGTTCGTCGACCTACGGAAAGCCTACGACAGCGTTACCCTGAAGAAGCTGTGGCAATCAATGGAAAGCACGAATATTAATATAGAATTAATAAAAGCCGTCAAAGTGCTATACAACCAACCAATAACAAAGATAAAAGCAGGGACACAAATAACAACAGGATTTATAACATCAAAAGGATTAAAGCAAGGATGTTGCTTTTCTCCCACTTTATTTAAAATATACCTCGAAAGTACTTTAAAAAGATGGAAACAAAAATGCAGGACAATGAGGATACCACTCACTAATACTATGGTATATACATTTAACTTTGCAGACGATGAAGTAATAATGGCTCAAGATTATGATGATTTAAACTATATGGCACGAAAATTAATTGAACAGTATGATATATGGGGTCTAGAAGTAAATAAAAAGAAAACCGAATACCTGTGCATTGGAGCAGAACAAAAAGATCTCATATTAGACGATAACACTACGATAAAGCACTGCTGTGACTACAAATACCTAGGTATCACTATTTCACAAGATGGAACATTAGACAAAGCCATAAGAGAGAGAAATACGTCAGGGAGAAAAGCCATCACAATGTTAAACACCATTTTATGGGATCAATCAATCAGCAAAGAAAATAAAAAGAGGATATATGAGACTATAGTAAAAAGTATCACTTTATACAGCTGTGAGTTATGGCCACTGAAAGAAAGAACACTGTCAATGCTGAAAGCGACGGAAATGGATTTTTGGAGAAAAGCCGCAGGAAGATTTAGAAGAGAAAGGATTACCAACGAACGCATTAGAGAAATAATGGGAATCAAACGAACAATCACAGATGACCTAACAGCAAAACAACTTATCTGGTTCGGACGCATACAAAGAATGGACGAATAACGAATGCCAAAAAAAATACTAAAGGTGCAACCAGAAGGAAAGAGAAAACGAGGTAGACCGAGAAAAAGTTGGAGCGAAGGAATAAATAAAGAACTGAGAGAGAGGGCCATAGAAGAAGATCTATGGAACAACCGGTCTAAGTGGCGATTGGAAGTCGGAAAACGGCGGAGAACGTTATAAATCAACAAGTAGTAGTAGTCTAATTATCCTTAATATTTGTAGTGATCTGGTTTTCTGCCAAGTGATGCCTTTTTTATATCGAAGAAAACTGTTGACTATCATTCGAGAAGTGGTTCGAGAAAGTTCTCCAACGTGTAAATAGTAACTATGTTATAGTAGTGAATAATGCATCTTATCGCAGTCGCCTTGTTGAACGCATTCCTACAATGACTGATGCAAACACCGTCATGCAGAGCTAGTTACGAGAAAAATGTATTTCATTTTCAGATTATACGGTCAAAGAAGAACTAATGACAATAAACAATGAGCATGGTGGTAGATATCTTTAATATGCTGCTGACTTAATGGCTAGACTTCATGGTATTATAGTTTGGTTCAAGATATAAGAAATTTGGCCTAAGGCTGGTGGGTTGACCCAGTCAACCGCAATATTATAATAATGAACAACACCTATTGATGTTTCTAATCCCTCAATTGTCTTTGCGACGGGTAGCAATAGTTTTGGAACAGCTTACTAGGACCGAAATTTATATTATTTACGGAACTGACTCGGTACATATCAGTGCAAATAAATTGTTAAAATTAAAATTTCTACACAATGCTTCGTATTAATAAAAAATTTGCTATTTATACACGAATTATTCATCTTTGCTTACTCATCTGATTTACTTATCTGAAATTAAGTTGCTTGGAATCAATTATTATTAACGATCACAAACAATTTTCATGGTCAAAGGACTCATTACTTTAATTTTATGGAGTTATTACAGATAATGTTCTGTTAATCTGTTTTATTTCGTTTTCATTATAAATAAAATAGACTTTCGATAACGATGCTTTCTATCTATAAATAGAAGGAAATTAATCAATAACAAGTATATTAGTTAAAGATAAAGTATACCTTTTATTATTATTTTATACCTTTACACATTATAATTCTCGTGCTAATAGGTATTTAGGTATAATTAGGTAATATTTATTTATCTAGAAAACATAATTTACATAATTTGCATATTCAGGCAGTTATTTTTTGCATTTAGATCGCTGGTTAGATCACGACCATGGACGTATAAACATAGATGGACACAGCAATAAGATACCTTAAACACACACTGTTTTGAAGCTTTGATATTCCTGGACAAGAGGGTAAAGGGGAGTAAAACGGGTATCGATAGACTGTGATACTTCCTCAATGAACATAAGCGTGCTTGAATTTTTACTCGCGGGGATAATTATTCAGACGTTAATAATTGGACGTGGTAATAATGTATAAAAACACGTTTTTATAGAAAAAATAAAATACAATTTTATTTGCTTTAAAATTATTACAATAAAATATAGTTGAGCTAAAGTTAATTTTTAATAGGTATCAAATAATCCTACGATAAAAAAAACAAAAACAATTAAAAAATATACATTTGTCAAATTTAAGTACATACCTATATTTATTGATAATTGTATTAAAACACATTTTTTAAATATGTGACAAATTTGTTTTAATACAATATAAATAGATTCCTCGTAGTAAGGGTTTCTGCTACAAAAATATTTATTGATCATTCCAAAGCTGGCATTTGACATAAAATTATTTGCAAATATACCTTTTTAAAAAAAAATTAAAAAGTAGGCGTGAAAATGTATAAATTATTGGAAAGCTATTTAGCGAACAGAAATATTAAAGTAAAAATGGTAAATAGACATAATAGAAGACGTTGGTACAGAAATAAATTTTTATTGATTGCGAAATAAAACAATCTTAGTAAGAACGCTTCTTATGCGCACGGTTCTAGCATCTAAAGTAGTCCTCGTTTCATGATGAATTCCAATTTTAAAATATTTCTCAAGAACCAATTTTAAAAGTTGCATAGAGTGACTATCGATTGAATCTTCATTGATCATACATATGGTCACCAAAATGCTCATAAATTGATTTTGGGACATGTATGGTTTTATTAATCAAAATATTCATAAGGTTTTTAACTCTTACAAATTTAAGGTTGTAAATATTTATAGTTTTATTAAAATATCTGAAATATTTTTCAGCTTCCTTACAAGTTTTAATAACCAAAAATGATGCTGTTGAAAGGTTTTTATACTGTTTTCTCTGTTGAAGTTTGGAGTAAGTTTCATCATTAATCAAAATTATTTGGAAACCTACATAGAAAAATAAATGAGTTTTATTCATTTCACTAATTTATTTGAATTCATGAGAAATATTAAATTAAAAAGCTACTAAACAGATCTTTTTAATCAGATGATGTCTATTTACAATTTAAAAATGTCTATACTAATTTCATGAACTAATATCTTGTTCAATACATTAATGAATATGAATAAACCCAATGGTACGTCATCTTAATAATGTAAACAAACAGTACTTACAAATTAAATAAGACATTGGGATGTAAATATTTCATTTTTTTTTGCAAATGCAATACAATAGCACCATTATTATAATATGTTTATTTCACTATTTACAAATATCACTTAAAATACAGCCAAAATATTGAAAAACAACTTTTCCTTATCTTGGGTAAAAAGTAAACAAACATGGACATGACATGGAACAGCATTTGAAGTTTGACGTAGAGCCATAAGACAGAGAAATGTAAACACCGTTGCCATTAATAAATAGTTTTCAGTGCTTCTACATATAAAATAATTGGTTGATATCTGTTTTATACGCTATTATTAAATAATATGCACACTATGTGCACACTTGATGTTTTAATTACAATTAAATATATTAATATAAGTAATAAATTATTATTTTGGTTTGATAGTACCTGTAGAGTATAAAATAAATATAGTAATATTTTCAGCGATACGTGAATAAGATATTTTAATAAAAAAACGTGACAACATTTGAAGGTGCCGAGAATGTAACCTAGTCAAATAATTTTGGCTTCACATTTTTATGTAAATAACTGAGTCCATCTCTGTTTATACGTCCATGATCAAGACTATTCAAGTAAAATGTCAGGATTCGTTGAAGCTAGTGCTAAGTGTAAAATACATGGACGTATAAATAAAGAAGGACCGGGCTATTTACATCTTTACATGAAGTCATGAGATCGTCACAGTCATAGACACAAATCCCTAATTTGACGTTGTCAAATTATTTTTTTCTTCCGTCAATCTTCGAAATAATTTTCGATTTTTAGTATAATTTATTTTTAATTTATAAATAAAAATGTATTATCTAGTTAGAATAAACTATTTTTAGATACACTCATTTCGCAACCAAGGAATTAAAAGAAAAATATTAATTTTTTAATTTATTAAAAGAAAATATATTCTGATAATCTTAAATTTTTGTAAAACTTGACATCATTGGTGATATAAACCAATGCTAGCGATTTGAGGAAAAGGAACATGGCATTGTATTGTTTACCTTTGAGTTGATAATTTCCTTATTTGTGACATTTTAGTGAATTTGTTAATATATTTTAAATTTTAATTCAAGAATAGTTAATAGTTAAGTGTAATAATGGTGCGTAACTGTTTTGTATGCAGGAAAACTGCATATTTACATCCAGAACTGTCATGTTATTCGTAAGCATTATAAACATTAGAATTACCTCCATGGGCGTAGTACAGGGATGTAATATTACTTAATTCTTGACATGAATTGGAGTTTAATTTTGTTAAATAAAGTAAATTTTGTAGTATTATAAATACATTTATTTATTTTGTCTAATCTACACTATAATTGCCATAAATATAATAATTTCAATGAAATATCATATGCAGGTTTCCAGTAAAGAATCAACAGATGCTGGATATGTGGTTGTCTATGTTGACGAATTTAATATGGAGACAGACTTGGGCTTTAATGTAAAATCTAATTCTCCTAAACTGTTAAAAAGAAGGTTTGGCTTAATTTTGTATGAGATTATTATAATCTTAGACCAATTTTAATATTTTTCTTTAATGTACATAAATTGAATATTCTAGATGTTTAAATGCCAATGAAGAAAACAAGGAAAATATAGATATAGAAAACGCATCTTCGAGCACCATTACAGCATCAGAAACTGAAACTGTAGAGTGGTTACTTGGTGATATGTTCCACGTAATATTTGTAAAAAGTGTTAATTTATAAAAACAAGGATTATAACTATGAAAACCTAATTATATGTTTTAGAAATAAAACCGTTGAAGACATGTCTAGCAGCGATTTTTCAACACCTGAAAAGGCCAAGAAACATTTTAGAGTGTTAAAAAATACTTATTAGAATTCGAGGTATTTCTTTGAATTGGTTCCAATCTTGCTTGAGAAATAGAAAATAAATAGTTAAAGCAAATGATACTGACTCTAGTCACAAAAGCATTGTATGTGGAGTACTGGGTCCTCTGCTTTTCCTTATCTTTATAAATGACATCACTAACTTAAAAATCGATGGAAATTTTTTTTCCTTTTGTTGATGATACCAGTATTACCTCGAGCAACTCTGATATTGTAACTCTTCATACAATTATAACTTTCGATCAACTTAAAATAAAAACCTGGTCCGACTCTAATTTACTCTCTTTTAACGTGAGTAAGACAGTACCATTATCCTATAAAGGAGCTCTTTAACCCTTGCTTTTTAAAAACATCCCGATCAGTATCGTTGATTCTGTAAAATTTCAAATATTTTTACAGACAGCAACCTTAAATGGTTCCTTTATATCGATTTGTTAAGTAAGAAACTAGTCTTAGCCTTCTATGCAATAAGATCTGTTTCGAAGGAAATCAATTTAGCATCTTCCAAAATAACACATTTTTCTTTGTTAGATATGGCCTTCCTTTTTGCGGTTCAAGTACAGCTGCCCGATCTAATGTTTCTAAATTACAAAAAAGAGCAATACGGTATCTTTTTGGTCTTACACATTGTAGAAGCTACTGCAAAAATCACGGGATTTTAACTCTTTCCTCTTTGTATATTCTAGAAATTGTTTTCTTACTTGGTAACCCCCTTATGTTTTTCCAACAAGACTACTCCACCAGAAATTCAACCTTTGATGTGTATTTATTGATCCCGTCCACTGAGTCAGTAAAGAAATCTATATTATATTCGCAAAAAAATTATATAATTATCTCCCTTTGTAACTTAAATCTACAACTTCTTTCCTTAAGTTCCGTAAACTGACAAAAGGCAAGAAATCAAGAAAATAAGAAATACTTCAGTATGTTTAGGTACAAGCAACTAAAGTATTTCTAGATATTCAAATATCTATAAATATATATATATATATATATATATATATATATACAGGGTGGTCCTCAAGTAATTGTACAAAAAGAAACAGTAGATTCTACACTTTGAAATATTACGATTTAAGCCAAATTGCTTTAATAAAATGTTGATATTAAGAAAGATACAGAGTGTTAAAGTGCAAAATTAAAATTTTATTTTTCACTATAACTTTCATGTTTGTAAACATTTATGTATAAAAATTTACAATTGAGTACTTTTAAATATGAGAAATTATAATTTGATGCACACTTTGATGTAACTGATAGAGGACGCCACTTATGCCACATATGTGCTATAAATTTGCACTTAACTTTTTTGCTCTTTAAGTTACCTGTATTTGGGATAAAAAATATTAAATATGCATTATTTTAACAAAAAAAAGGTATACTTCTTAATAACTTCAAAACTCAACAGTTTTCGGGATAATCGCATTTTAAAAATCAGCTGCATAATTCTGATCTAAGGCAATTACTCCAGGCAACGAAGAAAAAATAGACCAAGATATTAATACTTATGAACTTTGGTATAAAATACCTTTAACTAAAGTTCATAGTTAACAAAATATTAAATAAAATAAATATATTAGCAGGATAATTAATAATAGGAATTGACAAAATAACAGAATAATAGGATTTTACATCAAACATTTTACGTTTTATGTTAAATTAAAGTCATAATCAAAACATTTTGTTTACAAACCAAATTAAGAAGTAGTTAAACTAAATAACATAACTTTTTGTCAAAGTAAGTGTTCGATATGTCCACCATTTTCTTTAATTCATTTGTCAGTATATTCCATAAAAGATCGTCTCCTATTAAATAGCATCATTGGTTCTAAAGAAACTGCTGCAGTATTTATTTCTTCCCATAGTTGGTTGCGACTGTTTATGGGATTCTTATAGACATGTTGTTTTAATGCGCCCCATACACCAAAATCGGCTATAATGTATAATTGATGAATATATTATTTTGGATACATCCAAATCTTATGCTATATTATGGAACTACATCTTATTCATCGCAGAAGTTAAATAATGCATTAAACTGTGATGTATCACGTTCATTGGTTACTTATATGCACACGAAATAACCTATCGATGACATTATTTATTTATATGATTACGTTACAGCTTACGAGTAACTATAATTACATCTCGAACAAATGGACTATTATGATTTACTAACGAACTAATATTATGCTAAACTAAATTGCCTGTGTATTTACTATATGTATAACAATATCGGTTATTAGGATAACGATGATGTTTTTGTAAAAATGCTTTCAGGTTAGATTTGTAGCAAAGTATTATGAAACAGGACACATATGTGTTATTCAATACCTGTGCTCTAGTTTCTATCTGTCCTAATAAAAATGGGTAAACAATTTACGTAATGAACAATAAGTATTCTTTTCGGATTTTTTATAAATTAAATAATTATATCAATATCTCACCACATTGCCAAGGAATATGACTACTACGACCAATCCAACTTTCAGAAAAGTTGTATTTAAGTATGTTCTAACTGCCTTCTCTCTAGAATGTGGTGATGTACCATCTTGCATAAATCGCATATTTTGGGTTTTTAACATTTTACAATAGAGAAAAAGTAATACAACGCCATTATAAAAACTTAAGAAGCGATAGCAAAGGGAAATTGTAAACATGATGACGGCCAACGTCTGAATACGGACACAGCACCTAAAGAAGAAGATGAAATATCTTTTTTCCAATAAGACATTTAGCGCCCATTACAAAAGCATTTTGTGATGTTACATTATCATCTTTGAGTTGTTCTAATAAGAATAAACAATGAATTATGCTTATCTACAGGTATTCAGTGCATTACCGCAAAAATATCAAACTAAGAATTATTGTGGAGCTGACTTATAAAATGCATTTATCTCGAAAACGGTTGAACTTTCAGGTTCCTAACAAGTATACCTTTTCTTTCTAAAAATAATGTACCTTTAATATTTTTCAACACAAGTAGAGCTAACTTAAAGAGCAAAAAAGTTAAGCGCAAATTTATGCCATATATGTGGCATATGTGGCGCCCTCTATTAGTTACATTAAAGTAAGTATAAAATTATAATTTATCCTACTCAAAAACATTCAACTGTAAATTTTTGTCCATAAATATTTACAAACGTAAAAGTTATACCGAAAAATAAAATTTTAAATTTCCAATTTAACACCCTGTATCTTTCTTAATATCAATATTTTATTAAAGCAAGTTGGCTTAAATCGTAATATTTTAAAATGCAGAATCTACGGTTTCTATTTGTACAATTACTTAAGGACCACCCTGTATATATACAGGGTGGTCCTTAAGTAATTGTACAAAAAGAAACAGTAGATTCTACACTTTAAAATATTACGATTTAAGCTAAATTGCTTTAATAAAATGTTGATATTAAGAAAGATACAGGGTGTTAAAGTGCAAATTAAAAATTTTATTTTTGGCTATAACTTTCATGTTTGTAAACATTTATGCATAAAAATTTACAACTGGGTACTTTTAAATATGAGAAATTATAATTTCATGCACACTTTGATGTAAAGGATAGAGGGCGCCACATATGCCACATATGTGGCATAAATTTGCACTTAACTTTTTTGCTCTTTGAGTGAACTGTATTTGTGGTACAAAATATTAAAGATACATTATTTCAACAAAAAAAAGGTATACCTGTTAATAACTTTTAAACTCAATAGTTTTCGAGATAATCGCATTTTACAAATCAGCTGCATATTTTTGAGTTAAGGCAATTACCCCAGGCAACGAAGGAAAAATAGACAAAAACATTAATAAATCTAAATTTTGGTATAAAATACCAATAACTAAAGTTAATAGTTAACGAAATATTAAATAAAATAAATATATCAGCAGGATAATTAATAATATGATATGACAAAAAACAGAATAATAGGATTTTACATCAAACATTTTATATTTTATGTTAAATTAAAGTCGTAATCAAAACATTTTGTTTACAAACCAAATTAAGAAATAGTTAAACTAAATTACTAAACTTTTTGTTAAAGTAAGTGTTCGATATGTCTACCATTTTCATTAATTCATTTGTCAATATATTCCATAAAAATCATCTCATATTAAATAGCATCATTGGTTCTAAAGAAACTGTTGCAGTATTTATTTCTTCCTATATTTGGTTGCAAATGTTTATGGCATTCTTATAGACACGTTGTTTTAATACGCCCCATACACCAAAATCAAGCGGTTTAAATTCTGGGCTACGTGGTGGCTATAAAGTATAATGGACGAACTATATCCAAATCTTATAGTATATTATGTCGCAAAGGTTAAATAATGTATTAAACTGTGATGTATCTCATTCATTGGTTACTTATATACACTCATATAAGCTTACGAGTAACTATAATTACATATCGAACAAATGGACTATTATGATAATGATGATAATATTATGAACTAACGAACTAATATTATGCTGAACTAAATTGCCTGTTTGTTTACTATATTTATAACAATATCGGTTATTAGGCCAACGATGATGTTTTTGTAAAAATGCTGAGTCTTTAAGGTAAGATTTGTAGCAAAAGTATTATGAAACAAGACACGTGTGTTATTTCATACCTGTGATTTATTTTCCATTTGTCATAATAAAAAATGGGTAAACAACAATTTACGTAATGAATAATAAGTATTATTTTGGGTTTTTTTTATAAATTAAATAATTATATCAATATCTCACCACATTGCCAAGGAATATGACTGCCACGTCCAATCCAACGTTCAGAAAAGGTATATTTAACTATGTTCTCAACGCCTTCTCTCTAGAATGTGGTGGTGTACCATCTTACATAAACCATATATTTTGGTTTTTCAGCATTTTACAATAGGAAAAAAGTAATACAACGCCAGTAGGTATAGAAATTTAAGAAGCGATAGAAAAGGGAAATTGTATACATGATGACGGCCAGCGTCTGAATACGGACACGGCACCTAAAGAAGAAGATGAAGAATATTTTCTCCAATAAGACATTTAGCAGCCATAATAAAAATTTTGTAATGTTACATTATCATCTTTGAGTTTTTTTAATAAGAATAAACTATGAATTATGCTTATCTACAGGTATTGAGTGCTTTACCGCACAAATATCACAACTAAGAATTATGAGGCAGCTGACTTATAAAATGCGATTATCTCGAAAACGGTTAAATTTTGAGGTTACTAACAAGTATACCTTTTCTTTGTAAAAATAATGTATGTTTAATATTTTTTAACACAAATAGAGGTAACTTTAAGAGCAAAAAAGTTAAGCGCAAATCTATGCCACACCTGTGGCATATGTGGCGCCATCTATCAGTAACATTAATTTATGTATAAAATTATAATTTATCCTACTTAAAAGCGTCCAATTATAAATTTTTGTCCAAAAATATTTACAAACGTAAAAGTTATAGCGAAAAATAGAATTTTAAATTTCCACTTTAACACCCTGTATCTTTCTTAATATCAACATTTTATTTAAGCAAGTTGGCTTAAATCGTAATATTTTAAAGTGCAGAATCTATGGTTTCTGTTTGTACAATTACTTTAGGACCACCCTGTATATTATATATATATATATATATATATATATATATATATATATATATATATATATATATATATATATATATATATATATATATATAGAAATATAGTCGCCGCCTCTGAAAAATGCAGAGACAGCAAAGAAATATTATAAATTAACAAGACACATGTTTCCGGTGCCCATTTTTAATTTAGAAAAGTTATCTTTTTTACATTTTTGTAGTTCAAAATTATTGTTAGTTTTATAAATTATAAATAAATCTTTTTTAAAAGTGACTTCGAAGTGTTCCCAATATTTCTGGCTCTGCGAACAGGATTCTTCGTACAGAAACTAGTGTTTCCTGGTCAACTTTAGTTGTTTGACGAAAATCCAAAAGAACCTAAGAGAAGAAGGCACAAGGCAAGGCAGAGAACATCACCACTGATCATCATCCTGTAAGTTTTTCCCTTTTTCTTTGAATGAGCACTTTTACTGATACTTCTGTAGAAAATTTACATTTATTATTAGCTGATTGTAATTTAAACTGTAACGAAATTAAAGATCTTTCTAAAGAGGCGAATAGTTCACGAAATAAATTTCGAAACCGTAATCGTTCAAAAATGGCCCTTAACAATAGTGATATTTCTAGCTTATGTTCTACATTACCCGATTTTACCACAGGAGATAACCTCTCCACATTCATTAAATCCGTAGATAATCTACTTAACTCTTTTTCTAATCAAAATCTTATTGTACCACAACAATTTATTTTAAATGCAAATATTGTTTCAAAAATTAAAGGTGAACCCAGAGACTATTTAAATTATTCTAATAAAACCCTTTGGACCGAAATCAGGCCCCTACTTTTAACCAAATACGGAGACAGACGTTCAGAAGATATTTTAGTCACCCAACTTTCAACAACTGTACAAAAATCACAAGAGAATTACGATCAATATCATCAGAGAATTTTAAATAACCTTAATGATTTATTACAACATATTTCTTTACACAACAATCCAGAAACGGTAGAATTTAAAACCCCATATTTTAAAAACATTGCTCTAGAAACCTTTTGCACTAGTATTAATGAACCCTACTGCGAGTACCTGTCCCACTTTCAATTAAATTCCTTAGACAAAGCTCTCCAAAAATGTATATCATACGACAACCACAAAAATCAACAGCAGTACATGAATTTTTTAAAACGACAACAAATGCCAAAATCAAATAATAATCCGCCTAGCCATCTTAAAAATAACCCTAATCATTCGAAATATTATTCCAACCAGCCTCGAAATCAATACCAATCTAATTCTAATAACTCATTCCAATATAATAATCCCAGACCAAATAATTTCAGAAATAACTTTCCTAACAATAATAATACTTCAAATACTCCAAATAACTATACCCGAAACAATAATTGTTTTCCGCAAAATAATACGAATTTAAATAGACAATCTTTATTTCCACAAAGAAATAATTTCAACCAACACACTAATAGACAATATTTTCCGCAAAATCGTCAAAACAATAATCCTACCCCCATGAGCGGCGTACAGACGTCTTCGTCCAGAAACCACGAACCTATGAGTATTTCGACTAGGAGAACTCACGCTTTTAATGTAGAAGCTAACAATAGCGAAGATTTCGAATTCTTATCCGACCCACACGAACAAGAAAATGTTTATGATTAAAATTTTCAGAGCGTTCCTTTACAAGAACAGCCACCCCCTCAATAAACTTAAATAATATCCACAACTATCCTCAATTACCTTATTTTATTTTACCCAAGTCTAAATTAAAAGTCCTAATAGATTTCGGAGGATCAGATACCATTATTTCACCCAACGCTACCAAATATTTTAATCCATCCCACAAATACAAAAAACCATTTAAATTAACTGCAATGGAAATTACGCAATATAAGAACGCCACTGCTTAGCGAAATGAACATATCTGTGTTATTTGACGCCAAAGTTGCAAATTTCAGTCGAGATTTTGATATTTTACTAGGTAATGCGGATCTCGAAAAATTAAACGCGGTCATTAACTATGACCGCGTAATTACGTATAACACTAGCTATAGGATTCCTTTTAAAACGTTGTATAATAAAATTCCAGTAGACATTGATAATGGAAATATATTGCTTCAAGAAATTATAATAAATAATATAAAATTACCTGAATCTATTCATACAGTTACAAATGGCTATATTAATAATATCACATTTGATAACCCAGTACAAATGGAGCCGATTCATGTAGAGAATTTAGATGAGTACGAAATTTGTAAAGGACCCACAAATTTTGACCCTTAAATTATACGCACGCAACATTTAAATGAAGAAGAAAAAGAAAAAATTTTAAAATTATGCAAGAGATACAAGGACATATTTTATGACGAAAAAGCACCATTAACCTTTACTTCGGCGATAAAGCACGAAATAAGGACGCAAGACGATAATCCCATAATGTGAGAGGATTTCGCCACCCGAAAAGTATGCAAGAAGAAATAACCAGGCAAGTGAATAAACTTCTCGACAATAAAATTATTAGACCATCTATATCACCTTATTCAGCCCCTGTATGGGTTGTACCCAAAAAAGCCGACGCATCCGGCGAGAAAAAATTTAGAATGGTTATCGACTACCGCAAATTAAATGAAAACACAGTAGACGATAAGTACCCCATACCTAAAATTGATGACATTTTAGATAATTTAGGCAAAGCGACATATTTTACGACTCTCGATTTAGCTCAAGGTTTCCACCAAATCGAACTAAATCCTAATTCTATTGAGAAAACCACTTTTACGGTTCCCCATGGTCATTTCGAATTTTTAAGACTTCCTTTTGGTCTCAAAAATGCCCCAGCTACTTTTGAAAGACTAATGGATAATATTTTACGCCCTTATCTATATAAATTCTGTTTCGTCTATACGGATGACGTTATTATCTTTTTGGAATCATTGCAAGAACATCTTGTTCACATTTCTACCATATTTGACACTTTCAGGGAAACTAATCTTAAGGTTCAGCTAGATAAATCAGAATTCTTGACAAAAGAAGTCGCATTTCTTGGACATATAGTCACGCCCGATGGTATAAAACCCAATCCTTCCAAATTGGATGCTATACAAAACTACCCTCTTCCAAAAACATTAAAGGAAATCAAATCATTCCTTGGACTCATCGGTTATTATTGTAGATTCATCCCTAATTTCGTTGTACGTGCAAAGGAGCTATTATCGACCCTAAAAACCCCAATTATTTAGAGTGCTTCGAAAAATGCAAACAATTACTATCCAATGCCCCAGTTCTTAAATATCCTGACTTTACAGTACCTTTTGTACTAACAACAGATGCCTCCAATATTGCAATAGGCTCTGTCTTAACACAAAATAATCACCCAATTGCCTACTACTCCCGCACACTAAACTCCGCCGAACAAAATTATTCGACGACCGAAAAAAACTTTTAGCAATCATAGATTCCTGTAAACATTTCAGACCTTATTTATATGGAAAAAAATTTACCGTCGAATCCGACCATAACCCACTGGTGTGGATCTATAAAATTAAGGATCCCACATTAAGATTAGCTCGGTGAAGATTAAAACTTGAAGACTATAATTTTACGGTCAAATACAAAAAAGGAAAAGAGAATCAAGTAGCAGACTCCCTCTCTAGAGTTCAAATCAACGCGTTAACTCGCAGTTCAATGTGCGCAGAACCCCCAGATCTTAACGATTTTGACCCAGACCAATTCCTTGAAGAATTTATTGCAATTCAAGAAAATAATAACAGCACTGACAACACACAACATACGGCTATTGAAAATCCTATTACAGGAATTCAAATTTCAGAAGAACCTATTAATCTTTCGAAAAATCAAATAATTATAATTCCAGAATCGCTAACTAACGATTTAACCTATAAGAAAAGTTTCGATAAACACAGATACACAATAAATTTAACTAATGACTGGAAAAAAGAAATTTCAGATATGCTAAAAAATATACTTAAACCTAATCAAAAATTTGCAATTAAAGTAGCACACGAATTAAGGCCATTTATTTGTAACTATTTTAAAGATAATATAAATACGACGGTAAAAGTCTTCTTTTGCAATACTATATTACAGGACATTGAAGAAGAAATAAACCAAATAGAATGTGTAAAAAGGTATCATACCGAAAATTATAATGGCATAACAGAAACGTACAAACATTTAAAGCGAAAATATTACTGGCCTTTTATGCAAACAACTATTTCAAACTTTATCAACAAATGTGAAATTTGCCTAAAGAACAAATACGAACGACATCCGTACAAACTTCCACAATTAGGACCTTTGTTAGGACAAAAGCCCTTCGATATTTTACACATAGACGTATTTTATTGTAATAAAAATTTATATCTGACCATAATTGACTCATTTTCCAAGTACGCGCAATGCTATAAAATTCCTGACAAAACCACAATTTCAATTTTGAGTAAACTAAGACATTATTTTTCGCACCACAATTACCCTAGAAAAATCGTATGTGACAATGGCACAGAATTTAATTCCTCTTTATTAATAGAATTCATGAAGCTACATAAAATAGAATTACATTTTACCACAGTTAATAATTCTTCTTCCAATTCTCCAGTAGAACGTTTTCACTCTACCCTAATTGAAAAATTAAGAACGTTACGTGACCAAAATCCAAATGACCCAATAGACGACATATTTACTCATGCTGTTTTAATTTATAATCAATCTATTCATAGCGCGACCAATTTTTCGCCTTTTTTAATACTTTACAGACCATACGCCGAGGAAATACATTTTGACTTTAATCTTCCAGTATATGAAACGTACGTTCAAAGACGTAGAAGAATTGCAACCATTTTTAAGTAACTTATATACAAAACAAAAAGAGAAAAGACAAGACATACTAAATAAACAAAACCAAAATACTGAATCTATACCTGAAATTGAACCCACACAAACTTTGTATGTTAAAAAGAAAAAACACGGAGCAAAGTTAAATGCCCCTTATTCTACAATAAATCCTACAACCCAAAATAAAACAAAAATCATTGGTAAAACTAATAAACAAAACGAAACAAGCACTCATTTAAAATTTGTAAAAAGATTTAGAAAAACTTATGACAAACGCTTACAAAACCAAAATTCTTTGCAGGACGACCCTGTTCCTGGGCCTTCAGGCTTATGTCAAAACCAAAATTCTTTACGGGACGACCCTGTTCCTGGGCCTTCAGGCTACTGTCAAAATTCAGACGATTCCGAATAACGGATACTACTCCGAAGAAATTGGAAAATCCAAAGAAATCTCCCACTATCACCGACATATCCTACATATCAACTTAGAAAAATTAGAAGACATTCTAAACATCAACCCTGATGACCATTTTCAAACTCCTACAAAAATGGGACCATTAACCTTACTAAAATCCCAATACGACCACTTACTTAACGAACCCAAAGACAATTTGCATAAAATAACTAGGAGACATAAACGAGGACTTTTTACCTTTCTAGGTACCGCTATAAAATATGTAACCGGAAATCCAGACGATGCCGACTTAAACTTATTAAAATCACATATCATTGCTTTAGAAAATAAACAAAATGAAGTTATAACATTGTTTAACAACCGCATTTCCTTTGACAAAACTGTCTCCACGAGATTTAATACTTTATTAGAACAAATTACAAAAAATAATCAAATACTTTTCACAAAAATTAAGAGATTTTCGGCAGATTTTGATGGATACGCTGTAATACATAATGATATTTTAAATTTACAGATTATTAACGGATTTTTAATGAAATTAGTTAGAACTATCATTCTTTCTCATTTTAACTCGTCAAATATTGAACTGTTCACATTAAAAGAACTTTTAGACTTAAAAGAAAATTTAGTAAAAATTTATTCTACGAATTCTTTAGTATCTGATAATGAACATCCTTATGAACTCATTGAATCTTCTAAATCTATTATTTGTGTTACTTCTAAGACTATGCTCATTATCCTTAAAATACCAATCCTTATTGAAAATTCCTATTTAACATTTAGAATTTACCCAATCCCTAACGATGATCACGTTACGATTTTAACACCAGCTCAATTTTTTGCCAACAACAAATGGTTCGAAAGTTGTACCGGCCAAGCAGACTATGTCATTTGTACGAAACCAGTCAATTCCAAATGTCTTATTCCTAATATACAAAACTGCACTAAAGCATTAGTTACCGAAAACTTTGTACAAGAGACCGATAAAGTCATCCTGTTAGGAGTTGTTAGACCAATAAAAATTAAACAAAAAGAAGTCCAAGTAAGCAGCATTTTGATGTCAAATGAAACCATACTTATAGAAGGAATTGCATACGCAAAGAAAACAATTCAACAGATTCCAGTCCCCGAAGTCATTCCAATTAAATTGATGCCAGATAAAGAATTGAAAATAGAAAAATTAAAAATTCCAGAAACTCATGGCCAAATTCAACCCATTGTTCCTCTGCAAAACCTACCGGAGATTTCAACAGGACTTGGAGCCACAGCCATATTTCTAATAATTTCTGTTTTAGCAATATTATTGACAATTGTAATTAAGAAAAGGAAGACAATTTACAAATTGCTCTATGGACCCAAACTACAGCCATCCAAAATCTCGATATTAGAAACCATATTCAAAGAGACTTCGAGGACGAAGTCAGAACCAAAGGAAGGAGGAGAAATCTAGTCGCCGCCTCTGGAAAATGCAGAGACAGCAAAGAAATATTATAAATTAGCAAGACACATGTTCCCGGTGCCCATTTTTATTTTAGAAAGTTATCTTTACATTTTTGTAGTTTAAAATTATTGTTAGTTTTATAAATTGTAAATAAATCTTTTTTAAAAGTGACTTGCGAAGTGTTCCCAATATTTCTATATATATTATATATATATATATATATATATATATATATATATATATATATATATATATATATATATATATATATATATATATATATTGAATCTCATCACATGCAGCAACTAAAACTTATTCCTAAACTACTTCGTAAGGTTTTATTATGCAATTTGCAATTTAGTTAGATTTTGTATATTTTACTATCTTTTATTTTGTTATATTGACAATTTTTGTAATTTTAGTAAATAATAATTGATATTGTTATTTTTTTACTTTTTGTAAGCTTTGTCCATAAAATTGTACAGTTTTCAGTGACATTAAAGTATATTTGATTCCAACCCTGCGTTTAGTTGATAAAGTGCCGATTAACCCATTAACGCCTACGGGTCCCATATGGGGACACAAAACCGCCCTCTATTTATGTGGGTGTACTAACTGACAAATTTAATTTGAACGCCATTGACTGCGAACTAATCGTTCGAAATGCTCATCAGATGCGCCTGACAAGATCAGTTGCTTGTTGTACTCGCGAGTGAGAGGTTGTGCTATTTTTTATTGGACAGATTATTTTCGACGACGGAAATATGGACATCCCATTACGGTAAGTTAAATTATGTCGATCTTATTTATTTTATTGTATATCTAGGCGATCGATTTTATTTAAAAAACGTATTTTCGCAATACTGTTTGTTGATTTTCTAAATATATGGTTCTAGTTTTTCATAATTTCGTCGTAAACGTCACTGTCACCATATGGGACCAGTAGGCGTACTACGGACAATATGTATTAACCTATAGTTTTATACGATAATTTTAGTTTCAGAGGAATAACTCTTCAAGAAGCGTTAGATATCGCCTACTAATCTGATAACGAAGTCACTGATATATACATACAGCCACCTGACTGTCAGGATCTGACCGATGAGGATTCAGGGATGAAGATGAGGGTGGAATTGTTGAAAATTTGAGTAGTCGTCAACTGTTAACTCCAGCTGAAGTTGTATTTTCAAATGGTACGAGAGTGAAGGACATGTCTGAAGATTTAGCAAATGAGCAATTACCTATGTGGTACAAAGTGACGCTAAAGCAAATTCAGTACTGATGGTATTCTTTATGTGAGGTGGATGGACAATAATGTGGTAACAGAGGCCAGTACGTGTTTTGGGGTTACTCCAGTGAAATCTGTAGAGAGATTTTCAAGGAAAGATAAAAGAAACGTACCTATACCACGTCCGGATGTAATTTCCAAATACAATAAAAACATGGGAGGTACCGATCTGATGGATGCAAATGTATCTTGGTATGTAAAGTATATTGATTATAATAATAATATAATAACATACATTGTTTCAGTTATCGTATTGGTGTAAGATCAAAAAAGTGGTACTGGTCGATATTCACATATCTTATTGATGTATCTATACAAAATGCTTGGATTCTCTACCGCAAAAGTGGCAGAAATATCAGCCAGTTGGAGTTTAGGCGAAGTATTGCTCAGGTAATGTTATAATTTACTACATATTTACGTAGTCTTACATGTTACTGTGATTTTTAGACATATTTGGCAAATTACAAAACGACAGCTAAAGGTCCAGGTCGAATGCCTAAAGCTGCTGGAAGTAACAGCCGTGTTGGAGACGATGTCAGATTTGATGGGCTAAACCATTACGTAGTAGTAGTGCCAGAAGGAAAAAGAAGAAGATGTGCCGGGTTCAATTGTATAAGCAAAGGGCGTACAATGTGTATCAAGTGCGATGTTGGTTTATGTTTAGAATGTTTTATGAAATTTCATACAAACACTTAATTCAGATAATATTTTGTGTATACCCTGGAACGCCTACAGGGCCCATATGGTGACAGCATGTTTTTTGTATATTTTGAAATAAAAATTTATTTTTTTCCAAACGTAGGTTAATTTTACACCTTTCTTTATGAAAGTTACAAAAAAAAATCGTATATTCAAAAAAAAATTTTCTCGGCGTTAATGGGTTAAAATCTGCTCTTACTAAAACTAACTTTTCAGTGGTTTATAATCAAGAAACGTAAAATATTGTTAGCTAAATAGAGTATTTAAACAACAAAGTTTCTTCACACAAAAAAATAAACTGTGAGTACATTACCAATTTAATACAAATTCAATATTATTAAATATTATACATAACCCATAATTCAATACAACACATCAATTAATCCAGTTTCTGGTTTTTTGGCAACTTCCACAAGTCGAACTAATTAGCCGATACAGGACCGGCTCTAGAAAAATTTTATCAAATGAAGAAAACAAAAATTAAAAATGGATGATTCTGAAAATATTAGTATACCTACTACATCATCAACATCGACATACTCCAATGCAGTAAGCAACTTCAATTTTCCTTCAAAAGAACAAGCCATTATTCTGTCAGCTATCCAAGGTATTAAAATACATGAATACATAGTAGCCATAGGGTCTCTACTCACACCAAAAAATGTTATCTTTGCATCACGAATAGCTAACAACAGAGTTTGTATTTACTTGAACAATACTAGCATAGTAGATACCTTACTAAACAACCATAAAACAGTAGTCATCCAAGGCAATGAGATAGAAATTCGAAGACTTATTACGCCAGCAAGGAGACTAGTAATATCAAACATCTGCCCCAGCATTCCTAACAGTATTTTAGAAGAAGAACTGAAACAACTAGAAATAACTGCAGTATCCAAATTAACGTTTTTAAAAGTTGGCATGCCCGAGTCTGAGTATAGTCATGTCTTAAGCTTTAGGTGGCAAATATTTGTCTCTCCGATAATCACCAAACCAATTCCAAATACAATCTTAATAATCTATGACAACACTCCTTACAGAATCTTCCTATCCCTAGATGGTTTAAATTGCTCTAGATGTAATACTACTGGCCACAAAGAAGAAAACTGCACATCAACATCAACTGGTACAGAAAAACTTAAAGATCCTTATACCTCAGAACTCGAACCCATGGAAGTAAATCAGAATAATTCAGCAACAAATATTTCAGATGATACAACCAACTGTTTCAACCCTATTTCTGCAGATATCCCAACGACAAATGATTCGCTTATAGTACACAGCATACCTTCAACTACAGCTAACAGCAATAATAGTAAAACAACCAATCAAGCAAAAAGGCAAATTTCAACCTCTCCTGAAATCTCAGAAACTAAAAACCTAAACGAAACTTTCATAACTCCAAAAAAATCCGCACACAAAAAAAAAGAAAAAGGCTTTAGATGTCGAAGCCACATTAAAACCAATTGAAAACATTTTAATGACAGCATCTCCTTCATATACGCTAAATTTCTCTGAATTATGCGACTTCGTGATAAACGCAATAGGATCAAAATTTCCTGAAGTCACAGCTAAAAACTATACAGAAGATTTTGACGGCTTATACACCTTATTAAAAATGGTTTACTCAAAATTAAATGATAGACGCATGAAAAATAATATCACAAGAATTATAAAGAAAATAAATCCAACAAATGAATCTTCCCTCACTGAAGAAAGCGACTACGATTTATCTCAATAGTCCAATTATATTCATTCTTCAATGGAACTTGAATGGCTATTATAGCCACATTGAAAACATTAAAATGCTAATCAATGAACTGTCACCACTAATAATATGTCTTCAAGAAACTCGTCTTTCCAACAATCAAGCAAAACTAAAAAATTATATGCCCTATACAAAAAATCGAGCAGTACAGCAAATATCCAGTGGTGGAGTCGGAATTTTTGTACATTCAACCATCCAATCCCAAGAAATTCCGTTAAATACAAATCTGGAAGCAGTAGCAGTTTCGGTAATACATCATTTTAAAATCAACATATGCAACGTATATTTATCACATCCTGACGAAACTACTCTATTAGAACTTCAAAATGTAATTAAACAAATTCCATCTCCAAAATTAATTTTGGGTGACACAAACTGTCACAACATCGCATGGGGATCACAAAGAACAGATAAAAATGGACGAATATTATTAGAAGCAATTAATAACATAAAACTAGTTTTATTAAACACAGGAGCACCTACTAGATTTAATGCACATAATGGCACTTTTTCCTCCATAGACTTATCTATCAGTGATTCAACTTTAGCTCCATTTTTACAGTGGAATACATTGGACCACCTATACGACAGTGATCATTTTCCGATAATAATTACTCATGACAAAGATGAAAAAACCTGTACAACACCATATGAAACTTGGAAATTAAAGTCAGCCGATTGGGAAAAATACTCGAACTTAGTAAGCATACGTATACCAAATCTCGTTATATCAGATAATATAGACACTACTCTATCATCTTTCAATGGTATAATTTTAGACGCAGCCAGAAATTCTATAGGAAAAACCAAAAATATCACAAAAGCTCCTCTTCCTTGGTGGAACACTGAAATCGCATCCGCTTTAAAGCAAACAAAACATGCTTCTAATATATACAAAAAGTTTAACACACCTAATAACTTAAACAATTTTAGATCTTTAAGGGCCAGATCTAGATTTTTAATAAAACAAGCCAAAAAAGAGAGCTGGACCAATTACGTGTCGTCAATTGACTCGTCTACGCCCATAAGGGATATATGGCAAAAAATAAGGAAAATAAAAGGTTCAAAAACATTTAACCATATTGACACAATCACTACAAATGATCTAACAACTTCAGACAAACACGAAATCTCAGAAATTTTAGTAGAACACTATCAGTTGTATTCAAGCAATCAGCAGTACCACCCAAATTTCTTAGAACACAAAGAAAGAACAGAAGCATCAAAAATTAATATAGAAGATACTGCTGATCCACTAAACACTTCCATAACACTTGATGAATTAAATGAAAGTCTTAATAACCTCAAAAATACCTCACCTGGACCTGATGACATACCACCAATTTTCATAGAAAAACTACCTATAAGCGCGAAGGTTACTTTAGTAGAGATCTACAACAAAATTTATTCGACCCATAAATTTCCATCTCTCTGGCGCGAAGCAATTATAATACCATTTTTAAAAGACAATAAACCAAAAAACTTATCTTCTTCGTATCGACCAATATCTCTTACCTCTAGCATCGGCATAATAATGGAAAAGATTCTAAGCAAAAGATTAAAATGGTACTTAGAAAAGAAAAATCTCCTTACATCCATCCAAAGTGGGTATCGATCAGAACGGTCTACAATAGATAACATTATAGCATTAGAATCTGAAATACACGAAGCTTTTATACATAAACAAAAATTAATAGCAATTTTCTTTGACATCACAAAAGTATTTGACACCACGTGGACATATCACATCTTAAAAACAATGAAGAGATGGAAAATAGATGGTAAATTCCTAGCCTTCACCAAAAACTTCCTGGAGAACAGAAGTAAAAAAGTTAAAACAAACGGTGTCATGTCAACTAAGAAATCACTGGAAAATGGTATCCCTCAAGGATCTGTATTAAGCCCCCTGCTATTCTTAATAGCAATCAACAACGTATCTAACCATTTTATGCTTCCAGTAAAAGCAAACCTTTACGCCGATGATCTTGTAATATATATGAGAAGTAAAAACCTAAAATAAGCTGCATCAATATTACAAAATACACTAAATAAATTAGAAGGGTGGTCTTTAGATATAGGCTTGAGATTTTCAACCGAAAAAACTAAAGTAATAATATTTGACAAAAGGAAAACACAACACCACTTAAATTTAAAACTTAACGGAAATACTCTTATAACAATCAACGAAATCAAATTTTTGGGAATGACATTCGACTCCCAACTAAAATGGACATCGCACATAAATGAACTAATTAAATCATGCCAACAGAGAATAAATCTTCTAAAAGTTCTATCCAATCACAAATGGGGCGCAGACACAACTATTCTTCTGCGATTATATTAAGCTCTAATTAGAAGCAAACTAGATTATGGATGTATATGCTACGAAACTGCTACTAAAACTCAAATGAACAAACTGGACATCATCCAATCCACAGCATTACGCATAGTTTTCGGAGTTTTCAGAACCACGCCAATTAGCAACCTTCAAGTCCTAGCAGGAGAACCGCCATCAACTCTCAGAAGACAATATTTTTCAATGTGTTGTGCTACTAAATATCTCAGTGCAAAGGAAAACCCGTTTATAACAAGCCTAATAAGGAGCAACCCTCCAAATCTGTACTCAAATTATTACCCTAGAAACTTACCTTTCAATGAACGAATAAATCGAGTTGAATTCGATATACATCAATTGAGAGCCACTTCTACAAACAGATGCCAGTCTCCTCCCTGGAAAGTTCAAATACCAAAAGTAGATTTTACCTTACTTAACTATCCCAAACATTCACACAATCCTTCTGAAATACAACAACAATTCCGGTCTACCATCTCCAGATACCCTGATTTCAAACTAATTTTTACTGATGCCTCTAAAAGCAGTAATGGTGTAGCTGCTGCAGCTATTTTTAATGACAACACCTCTGTCACCCGTCTAACCAAGGAGTGTAGCATATATACTGGAGAACTGCAGGCAATCTTCAACGCACTGAACCAATGTACCAGCATTGATACAAACTTTCTTATTATATCAGATTCTATAAGTGCCTTAAATGGTGTCAAGCAGATGTATCCTACTCATGCCAATTTAGCATTAATAAAAGACATGCTATACAATGCCCAAACATGTGGTAAAAACATAACATTTTTATGGGTACCATCCCATGTTGGGATAAAGGGTAATGAAGCAGCTGATAAAGCAGCAACAGAAACTATCAATAACATGACAATTCCTATTATGCAAAACATACCAACTTCAGACCAAAAAACATTAATAAAAACTTACATGAACAAAATCTGGCAAGTAAAATGGAACCAAACAGAAGCAAAATTAAAAAGTATCAAACCAGATGTTACTTCTGCTTTACTACCGCTCACAGCTAAAAGACATGACCAAGTAGTTATTAACAGACTGCGGCTAGGTCATACAAAATTTACACATGGATACATCATCTCCAAGGACCCTCAGCCGATTTGCCACATCTGTCAAATACCATTTTCAGTGCAACATATAATGATAGACTGTCCAGTGTACTCAACAGCAAGATCGACAGCAAAACTAAAACACAATTTGAAAGAAACTCTAAAAGAAGACATCAGCAATACAATAAATTTTATCAAAAATTGTAAACTGTATAACAAACTGTTATGTAAATTTTAATAATATACTAAATGTAACTTTTCTAAAATAAAGATATACCACCCGCTAATAACCCTAGGGGTTGATGCGGTAAAAAAAAAAAAAAAAAAAGAAAAGTATATTTGTATTTTAGAACCCTACCCGTTCCATAAGGTTTAATGTGTTTTATATATTGTTTTATATATGGTTTATTTTTTATGTTTTGTTAAACAATAGTTTATGTTTTCTTACGTTTATTAATAGTTTCTTAAATACATATTCCTGCACTTTTATCTTTCTTCTGTCTACTGCTATGTCTAACGTGACATACTAATGTTGCCAACTAACAATTAAGCTGGAGTTATACACCATAATTCACTATATTTTTTCAACGTATCACTCACTGAATAAGAGAAGAACATACTCAATACCCTGAACAGGTTAATGTTTGGGGAAGAATTTTTTAAACTTTTATTGCTTATGTATTAATTTAGTTTTAATAAAATATTATATAAAGTACTTCGCGTTTTATTTACTCCATCTTTATTCTTTTGCGTTAATTAATTTTTATAAATATATTTCTATGCACTGAAAATTAAAATTATTTATCGTTCGTTGTTTCTCGCTTATTCGAAATATTTTATATGTTTATGATACTAAAAATAAAAGCAATCAAACCAATAGTCATTACTTATTCAAATAAAAAAAGTGTTTCAAATACCTTTCAATTATTGAAAGGTACGCCGCTGACTAAACGGGAAATGTTACAGTCTATAACCTCGTCTCTTTCCCCGCGCCTATAAACTTTTCGACTTCAAATTTAGGTACACAGAATGCAGTGCATGCCCAGTCCATCTTTATTTATACGTCCATGGTAAAATACGTTTACATTTATTTGATGATGCCAAGATAATCCAAATTTAGACGACGGTAAATTTTTCATTAAGACAACATCTTAATTCACATATACAACAGTGTGGAAAATTGTTACAGATAGAATTCAATCTCGTTAAAAGCGGTGCGACTTTTCTACATATAAAGCAGTAAATGAAAAAGACGCTGAGGTGGTTAGAAGAGCAGTTTATAATTTATATTCAAAGAACCTAGTTCCAACGCTTAGTATGATCTACGATCAACTTGTTAAAGACTATTCTATTACCTATTCGCCTTCAACTTTATCAAGGTTTTTGAATCACATTGGTTTTCGATACAAGAAAATTAATAAGCGATTATCAATATTGGATTCTCCTCGACTTATTAACTGGAGAAACGAATACTTGGATGCTATATCTAAATTTAAAGATAAAGGAAGACCGATATTTTATCTGGATTAAACATGGTTTGATACCCACGATACTGCTCAAAAAGGTTAGACAGACGACTCTATTAAGTGTCCACCCAATTATCCAATTAATTGAGGTCAGCGAAAAATTATTCTGAACATTTGATCTAAAAATGGCTGGCTTGGAGGAGAAAGTTTTTTACTATCGGCAAAAAGCATTAAAGATTCAAAGGTGGATTAGCATGAAAATATGACGACTAACTTGTTTAAGGAATGGTTTGAGAAGAAAGTGTTGCCAAATTTGCCTCCAAAAAGTGTCATTGTAATGGATAACGCGACGTATCACAGCAAACAAATTAGAAAAATTCCCAGTGTAGGCTCGACGAAAAAACAAATATCGGATGTTTTGTATGAAACTGATTTGTACTTTGAAGAAACATATACAAAAAGAAATGTTGTAAGTTCTTCACACAAAAAAAATTGAGAAACTGTTTGTTATAGACGAATTAGCCAAACGTGATGGTAATATTATATTGCGATTACCTCCCTATTACTGTGTTTTCAACCCTATTGAATTAATATGGAGCTGACTTAAGAGAAGTTTACGGCGAAACAACTGCTGTCCTAAATTTAGTAGCCAATCGGTATCACGTGTAGTGGAAGAAATAAAAAAGATTTCCCCAACACTGTGGCAAAATTGTGTTTCACATGTTATAAAAACAGAAGATCACTACAGAACATTAACCTCACATATTAAACCAATAATTATAAATTATAACATTAGATGATGACGATTCTACTGAAGATGATAGCGATAGTGACATAGAGTTATAATTTGTAATTATTTTTTTCCATCTAAACTTCAAATTTTATTTTTTTATGATAGCACTCTTCTAATCTTTTACTGTTATTTTTTTTCTTAATTTCTTTAATTTGTTCATTTCTCTTATTTCATTGTACATAATAACATACCTATAACTACAAAGATATATACGTATTAAATATATGATATGATATTATATTTTATATTTATTATGTGTACTTTTTTGTTAATTTGAGCGAATCCGCTCCTGGAGGGTCCGTTGTTTGTTATTCTAATACTAAATCGGTAGGGTGATCCCACAAGCGTCATGCAAAATTCCTTATATCTTCACGGAAACTATACTTGGCTAGATTTCACGGTTTTGAGAATTTCATCTTACCATGAGTTAAATCTAATTGAATTTATTTGAAGAAATCTTGTCCAAGAGAAACTAATATTTAAAATTGGCGATGTTTAGCTATTACAAACGAGTAGAAATTACATACTGCGACGGGTAGCTCTTTTAGAAAACAGACTTAGTAAAGCTCAGGTATAATTTAAATTAAACTATATTATAAGTGAACAAAATAACAAAATTAAATTGTATCCGAGATAATAATATGTGCAGAATTATTCAAACGTTTATCTTAAAGACGGCTGTATCGACTACTCGATGACACACTGTCATTAAAATGATGAATGAAAATGATACCAGTAAAAAATAAAATTAATATCCTAAAATCTAAACAGTAAGTACAGTGTGTTAATACACATGCGGCGAAGACGGGAAATGACGGGTCAAAGAAATAGATATAGAACGGACAGATCAACATACCCAGAGACCCGATGGAGTTTCCACAAGATCAGCACTCTAGCAGAACTCGACTCTCTCTTGTGGCTGTTTTATATCGTCGTAGGCCTTCCATTTCCTCTAGAGCGCATCCATGGAGGAGGATCTTTTTATGGGAGTGCGTGTATACGAAGCACTGACGAGACGGAAGCGATGCACTGTGAATGATCCAGATCCAATCCAATCTTGATCAGAAAAGAAAAAAGCTAACATAACAGTATCAAGTCTTAACAGTCCTACTTAGACTGGAATATAATTAGGTTTGCATCTCGGTATTACTCATTTCATAGATCTCTATTGGTAGAGTGTTTATGCTTAAAAACCAAAATATAAATAGTTATAAATAAAATCATATTTATTAGCAATCGTTATATTTGTTATTTGATAATTAATTATCTAAACAAATTATTAAAAAAAAACATTATTGTCTAGTTAACCGAAGTAGCGAAAATGACAGAAGATGTAGAACACTTAATGAAATATTTTAAAGAAAAAATTGATGGTCTGAAAAAAATATAGAGGCAAATGAACAGCGAATTATTATGAGTGTTGAAGGTTTAAATAAAAAAGCAAAAAATTTAGAGAAAGAAAATTTAGAGTTAAAAAGTAAATTAGAAAAAATAGAAAGAACACTCAAGGAAAACTCAATTTGAATCTATGGATTAGAATTGAGTCAAACATACATTACTGCTAAATTCATTTGTGAACGGCTGAAGGAATTGCTAAATATTGATACGAAACTTAATTGTCTGATATTAACAACTTTATCTGGTTTAAAAATTCCCAAAATAACGCGATTAAAGTAGAATTAGTGTCAAATATAAGGAAAAGAGAAGTTCTTAAAAATTGCCATCGATTGAAAGGAAAGACCATAAACATAACTCACGACTATACCCAAAAACAAAAAAAAAAGCAAAAAATATTAAAATACCATCTTAACTTGCCCGACAGAATTCTAGTACTAGAAGCTACATTAAAGGCAATAAACTTTTTATAGACAAAAATTTTTACTCTTTAGAAGACAGCAAGATACAGAAGATAATATATACCAAACAAATAGTGAGTCAAATACACCAAGTATCAAAAAGACGACTGAAGCAGAAATACAAGTATTTGAAGAAAAACCAATAGAACAAATTCAATTAAGAGTAACAACACAAAGAAAAATATAGAAAAAGAAGTGAAAATAAGTCTACTGAGAACCAGCTCCAAAACTCAAGGCACTTTTCTAGGTTACGTTCCACCAACACAATAGTAGAATTCAATTATATTAGTAAAAATATTCTTTTTTAAATCAATTTACATCTGATTTTAAAATTATTATTTTAACGGAAACTTTACAGCTCCTTAATTGCAATATATTTTAAATACAGGAATACGAACTCATATATAGTAGAGGTAACTTTAACAAAAATAATGGTGATATTGTATATGTAAAAAAACCATCTAAATTATAAATACAACATTATATTACAAGATATCTGAAATGACATGAATCGAATTGAACATCTACGGAAAAAATCAACACTTCTGAATTTTGGTATAAAATACCTTCTACTAAAATTAATAATTAGCGAAATATTAGAGAAAATAAATATATCAGTAAAATAATTAATAATAGGATTTGACAAAATAATAGGATAATAGGATTTTGCATCAAATATTATACGTTTTATATTACATTAAGGTTATAATCAAAAAAATTTATTTACAAATCATATTAAGAAATATTTAACCTAAATAACATTAAACTGTTTGTCAAAGTAAGTGTTCGATATGTCCACCATTTTCTTTAATAAAGTTTTCAATACATTCCATAAAAGATCGTCTCATATTAAATAGCATCGTGTAACGAGTCCGTTACTTAAATAATCGTTTACCTTTTTTTTGTGACTAGAATCTTTTAATTTAATTCTAAATTAAATTCATATTGAAATATTCTTAAACTAAATATTTAAATAACTCCCAGTAAATCTTATTTTCTAAGGTTGGCATTAAACCGCGCCACCAGTGGTTAGATTCTGAAAGTACATCCACTCGACGACTTGTAGAACCTTAACGGTTACTTGTCAACTGGATGTGATCGAAGAAACATCGTTTCGATCAAAGTAGTAGCGACTGGGAGTGCCATTTTTTTCCCGAATTGAGTTTAAGTTTATTTTATTGTCAAGAGCTGTTTGTTTTAGAAGAAATCATTTGAGTTATTTTGTTGTATGTACGAGGATATTTTCAGTTGGATCACCCTAGCCGGTAAGATAAAATTACAAATAAATTATAAGGAAAAATCCTTCATATCGTCCGCCATTGTTAGTAAAATTCAGATCTATTTTTAATTTCTTCTTTGATAGGTATTTCATATATTTTATACATGTCATATTTTACCTTATTTCATTAAGGAAAATGTTTTATACCTAAATAAATTATAAGTACTAGATTCTATTTCTATCTCAAATTTTTATTTCCTTTCAAAAGTGGAAGCAAACAATTATTTATTTCAATTTCATACCGTTTAAACCGGCTAATATTTCTTTTTTTTTTCCTATTCTATAATATATAACGATCATGCTCATACATTATAAAAACATTGTCACACCATTCGAAGGTCACTATTTACCGAAAACCATTAAGGTTTTTATTTCAATTTAAGGTCACTTGTTGACATTTCTTGTATCGCCTTTCAAGGTTAATAAACCTTGTGTTTTTCCTTACCTTTTGTACGTACAAAGAACATGAAGTAACACAATTGTTGTTTTTAGCCTACTCCCAGAATCCAGTTGCAAGTCAGGGTAAGAAATCTTTTTTTTTTAGTTTTTGGGTTGTACTTAATAAGGACAAGGGGAAGAAGTTTCAAGTTCATTTTATTGGAAATTAAGAAGGATTTTAAGTTGACTTATTTGTCTAAGAGTACCTGATCCAGGGAATCCAGGTTTGGTGTACCTTTTACCACCTGAGTCTAGTTTTCCACCGGATCATCTTCAAGGGAAACCTACGGAAACCGGCAGGAAGAACTTACTTTTATTTTTGGTTCTCACTCAATTATTTTAAATAACTTCTGCTACATCCTCTTCAAGGTTTTAACTTTTGGTTCCACTTTTAATTTAAATATATATTCTTAATAATAAATACCTTCAATTTTCTTAAAACATTAATTATTGTAACTTAATTGAATTATTTATTGTCTACCAAGGGATGAGGTTATAACTCTCCCTTGAATTTCTCTTTGTTAGGCTATCGTGTGCACACATATCCAGAGAGTTTTCACTTGAAAACCTAGACAATTCTTGAACGAAAACTAAACTATTTGTGAGTAGTATATAATTATATTTATTATTTATACATTATTATTGGATATAACTTTTGTCACGATTTGAAATTAAGGGATATATCAGGGGCAAATTGTTTTATAATTATATTCAGGGATTTTACTGTAAATATAGCTAAGTTAGTTGTACATAAGAGGTGGTGGTTTAGTATATCAGCATTTAAAATAGTCTGTACCTAAGTTTGGTAATTATTAAAGTTGTAGTTAAAATTTAATATTTCAATTAGTACCTATCTTTCATATTTCAGCAATACAAGATATCTCGGAAGAAAACATTTAACTTCCTGGCGCCCAAGCATTCATTAGAGCAACTTTTATATTTCATCCGTTTATTTCTTGGTGGGTTTCTTGTCATTAGTTCTTATATCTTACGGTCTCTGGAGGGCATGCAAATTGGCCGAATCCTTCTTTGAGTGTCAAGTGGTCATTCTCCTGCATAGTCGCTAGCCAACACTTAATTCTGCTATATTTTAAAATTCATATTTACCCTTTATTTATTTCTTTTACATAATTTATTTCTATCTAATCCCTTCCATCTTCCGTTATTTCACTTATTAGTTCGTTGGTGTATCAAGGTGCATTTTAGAGTTCACCCTTTTGCTACACTGGATAGTCACCCAGACTCCTTAGCACAATTTTTGTTACAATCGTTTGTTTAAAAGAAACTGCTGCAATATTTATTTATTCCCGAAGTTGGTTGCGAATATTATTGGGTTCTTATCTACACGCTGTTTCATTGTGTTTTATACACGAAAATAAAGAGGATTAAATTCTGGGCTACGTGGTGGCCAAGGAAAATGACTACCGCGACCAATGCAATATTCAGGAAAGTTAGTATTTAGGCCCTTTTATAATGTGGTGGTGATCCATCTTGCGTAAAGCACATATTTTGCCTTAAGTTAAATGGCAATTCGTTCAACAAATTAATAAAATTATTTTGTAAAAAATGGAAATAGTTCTCACCATTTAAATTATGAGGTAACTCACATGGCCCTAAAAAATGATTACCAATGATTCCACACCATACGTTTATTTTAAATTTATGTTGGATATGCCTTTCTCTCTTAACAGGAAGATACTAAGTATTTAAAATAATTGTTTCATAAATTAAAAACACCATGGCGTGTAAATGTAGCTTCGTCCGTAAATAATATTTATTCTATCGATGAAAGAGTGGTCAAGATTTTGCCTGTTGTGAATATCATTTGCAATTCTGCATCTTAAAGGTAAGTCTACTGGTAATAGATTTTGCACAGGTATAAAATGGTAAGGATCAAAATTCTCACGGTATAGGATTTTTAAAAGCAAAGTTTTGCTGATCCCGAACCCTAGAGATCTTTATCAAACGTAATGAGTTTCGGTCGGCATAAGTCACGTTTACAACGAAGTGAACCACTTTCGCCTAAATTCCGAAAAATATGTTTAAACGTTTGGTAATTAGGGTGCAACCTGTTTGAGTAACTTTTTAAATATCGCCTTTTTGCGGCACCCCAGTTAACGTGTTGCTGACAATAAATAGCAATAATGTGTTTCATATCCATATTAAAAAAAATATTCTGTCTTGACTTTTTTTGACTTTCTTTAATAAACCAAAATAAACTATATATAACAAAAATCATTGATTGATCAAAACAAGACTTATTTTTAGCTATCAAAAGCATTTGTGTCATCAGCCTATGTTAAAATGTTCCGTAATGTATTGGGTTTGTCTAATGATGACATCAAATCTGACCTCAAATACAAGGTGGTACGTATAGTAGCTGGTAGTGTAGACTGGAAACTTCATACTACTTTTTCTATATTTTTGAAATTTAAATATTATTTTTTAAATTTAATAAAGTAATTATTTATTTATTATTTATATTTAAAACAAAATATATTATATTAAAATAATTCAATAAATTATTATATTTGCTAGTAGCGCAATCTGCTTCTGTATCAACAAAGTATACGTTGTTTATATCTGACAGACCCGTCAACGTCAGACTAAATACTAAATTCTCAATAAAATATAAATTTGATATTTAATCATTACTTTGATAGTAAATTAAATTATTATATAAAATAAATAAGATTTTTAAAAATAAAATTTGATTATAATTTAAAACGAATTTATTAACAATTAACGTTAAAACATATCGTTTCGTGACGCCGTCTCGTGGCGCTTCGTCCGTGAAGCTCGCCTCGGCATTCTACTATTAAGCAGCCAAAACAAATCATTTTGTGATGTTACATTCCTATTTTTTAATTGTTTTTATAAGAATAATCTATAAATTATGCTTATCCGCAGGTATTCAGTGCTTTATCGCCCAAATATTACAACTAAGAATTATTATGCAGTTAATTTATAAATTGCGATTATCTCCAAAATTATTGAGTTTAAAAATTATTAACAAATATACCTTTTTCATATTAAAATAATATACCTTTAATAATTTAAAACAAAAATAGCGGTAACTTGAAGGGCAAATAAGTTAAGCGCAAATTTATGCCACATATGTGGCATACGTGGCGCCTTTTATCAGCTACATTAAAATGTGCATCAAATCATAATTTTTCATACTCAAGAGCACCTAGTTGTAAATTTTTATAATCCAATCTTCACAAACATGAAATTTATAACGAAAAATAAAATTGAAAATTTTCTCTTTGACACCCTGTATCTTTCTTAATATCAATATTTTATTAAAGCAAATTGGTTTAATCGTAATATTTTTAAGTGTAGAATCTACTGTTTCTTTTTGTACAATTACTTAAGGACCACCCTGTATTGTATAAAATATATCAATTTATATTGTAACACAATTTTTTTTGTTATAGATAAACTTTATTATTATAATATATATATATATATATATATATATATATATATATATATATATATATATATATGTATATATATATATATATATATATATATATATATATATATATATATATATATATAAAGTAGTTAGGTATTATTGACTGACACGTTATGTAAAATAAAGTTTTATTTTGAGGTTGCAGTCATTAATAGGGCAGGAAAGTAAAACTCTTTGTTCTTTAATCAAGCTTTCGCAAAATTTATTTGCTTCTTCAGGATATGCTAAAATATGGTATCAGTAAATACAACGAAATTAGAACTAAATAGCATTGTATAAAACTAGTAAAAAAACTTACAACATGAGGTTAATCCATTAAATTTTCAAATTTGCAAAACATTAAAACTTAACTTATTTTAAAAATTATACAGTTATGTAAGTACAATATTCCAATTTAATTTAATTTTGTAAAAATTAATTTTGACATTGATCACTACCTTTTATACCATCATTAACACCTAAATTAATACAAACACTAAAGGTTATTGACAATATAAAAATAGCAACAAAGAACATCAAAACTATTTCATCTTTATATTCTAAAACTAAATATCCTATAGACAAATTTGAAAAAACGAATTTAGTATACAGCATTAGTTGTACTCAGTGTGAGGCTGAATATGTTGGTGAGACCGGAAGAAATCTTTCAAATCGCATTATTTCTCACAAAAGTGATTGCAGAATTAAAAAACCATCTTGTGCTTTGGCAGAGCATGTAATCGATAAAGACCATATTGTGGATTTTGATAACATTAAAATTTTATGTAGTGAAAGTAATAAATTTAAAAGGACTTTTTTGGAAATGGTTTGTATTAGCAAAAATGATAAGAGTTTAAACAAAAGATCTGAAATTCAAAATTTAAGCAAAATTTATAATTATATTCTTTCTTTATGATTTATATATAAAACTTGTAAAATGTCATATTTAATTCTCCATATATCTATCACATTCTTTCAGACATCTGTCAAGGGTGAATAAATCTTCTTCTTTTTGTTACTAAACAAAAAAGAATGTTTAAACGAAGTTTTACTTTTGGCAATATAATTGTCAAAAATAAAAATTTTATGTTGGCATTTATGACATTGAGGCTATTTGTAATTGGTTGCTATTTGAACTTATTTATAAATTCAATTATTCTTATATTAAAAAAAAATGTTTTCAAAATTAAAAAAATTTTTCAGAGAAACATTTGTTAGATAAAAACATTTTTGTATTAAATATTTTGAACATGTAAGCAGTGATTTTTACTTACCAAACTAATTTTTATTTGGTAAGTTAACAAAAATTGTTTTTTCTTTTTAGTTCAACCTTGTAAGTATTTTGTCTTTTTTAGCTCTTGATAAAAATTGTAAACACAATTGGTACACAATTTTTGGTACAAATGATGTGGTCACTTTCTTCAATGCAGCTTTCGAACCATTTGTTATTGACATAGTAGGGTGTAGGTGGTAAAATCATGTGATCTTTATTTGGGATCGGATAAATCTTAAAAGTGGTATAGGAAGTTTCGTGAAGTTTTGTAAGAATAGGTATTTTAACTATTATGAGCATTGTATTGGCGGTTACGCAGACTAACATTTTGGATGCTTCGATTAATTCATACGGATGTTCATCACTGACAAGAACCGAATTTCTAGGATACAGTTTAAGAAGATTTTCTTTTAAATTGTCTAATTCTTTTACCGTGAATAATTCGATATTTGGAATATTTAATTGAGATAAAGTAATGGTTATTATTTTGAATTCGTTATTATTTTGAATGTTTACTATTTCATTATGCAAAATTAAATAACTATCAAAATCTGCAGAAAACTTACTAACTGCAGCTACAAGAGCAGCATTGTCAGTATTTATCTTTTCTAAAAGTTTATCGAATCTTGTATTAATTGATTGTCCATATGATATTTGATTGTTAAATTTTTTGATTATTTCATTTTGTTTATTTTCTATTGCAATAATATGAGTTTTTAATAGATCAAGGTCAGAGTCATCTGGGTTGCCTGTTATATATTTGATGGCAGTTCCGAGAAAGTTAAAGAGTCCTCTTTTCTGTTTGCGAGTACTCTTATGCAAATCATTTTTACTTGTTCGCGTATATGATTATATTGAGAATAAAGAAGTGAGAGAGGTGTTTTCTTAAAATGAGCTTGGAATTGGTTGATTGGGCTAGTTTCTATTATATTCAATAAATTGTCTAGGGAAATATGAAGGATGTGTCTATGGTAATGGGAGATTTCTTTTGATTTTCCTATCTCCTCAGCATAGTAGCCATTATTCTGAATCTCCTGAATCCTGAGTTGACGGCCCAGGGCGAGGATTTTCCTGTGAACAAGTTTGAGCTTGAGTATTTTTGTCTGTACATTTTCTTGTTCTTTTAACAAACTTAAGATGTGTACTTGTTGGGTTTTGTTTGTCTGTCTTACCTAAAATCTTTGTTTTTTCTTGTTTATCTGGATGCATTATAGAATAAGGTGCTTGTAGTTTTGGTTTATGTTTCTTTTTTGAAACATACAAAGTTTTTGAGAGATCTATCTCGGGAATTTCTTCAGCGTTTTCGTTCTGTCTATCTAATATTTGCTGCCTGTTTTCTTTTTGTTTATTGTGTAAATATTCGATAAAAGGTTGTAATTCCTCCTTATGTCTTTGATTGTACGTTTCGTATATGGGAAGGTCAAAATCAAAATGGATTTCCTCGACATAAGGTCCATATAGGATTGAAAATGGAGAGAAATTTGTAGAACTATGAATCGATTGATTATAGATAAGAATATAGCATGTGTTAAAATGTCGTCTAATGAATCATTGGGATTTTGGGCACGTAAGGTCCTGAGTTTTTCGGTAAGTGTAGAATGGAATCGCCCTACGGGGGAGTTTGAAGATGAGTTATTAACTGTTGTGAAATGAATTTCGATTTTGTGGAGTTTTAAAAATTCTTTTATGACTGCTGAGTTAAATTCTGTGCCACTATCACATACAACTTTCTTTGGATAGTTATGGTGCGTAAAGTAATGCCTAAGTTTATTCAGTATTGAAATGGATGTTTTATCGTTTAATTTATAACATTGTCCATATTTAGAAAATAAATCTATTATTGTTAAATATATTGTTTTGTTGCAATGAAAAATGTCAATGTGCAAGATGTCAAATGGTTTTTGTCCAAGTAATGGCCCTAATTGTGGGAGTTTGTACGGGTGCCTTTCATATTTGTTTTTTAAGCATATTTCACATTTATTTATAAAGTTCGAGATCGTGGTTTGCATAGAAGGCCAATAGAAAGTTTGCTTTAGATGTTTATATGTTTCCACTATTCCATTATGATTTTCTCTGTGATATTTTTCTACGCATTCAACTTGTCGTTCCTCTTCTTCAATATCTTTTAGCAATTTATTGCAGAATATTGTCTTTACTGTTGATTTTATTTTCTCTTTAAAATAATTGCAAATGAAGGGTCTAAATTCATAAGGTATTGTAATGGCAATTTTTTGATTTGGTCTTAGGATAGTTTGAAATGCATCTGCTATTTCTGCTTGCAAGTTGTCGGTGAGCGTTACAGTGTATCGATGTTTATTAAAAATCTTTTTGTATTGTAACTCAAATTTAGCACATTTAGTTTGGAATATAATTTGATTTGACGATAGATTAATTGGCTCGGGTAATATATTTCAATTCCTGTGATAGGGTGTTCGACAGCGGTGTGTTGTGTGTTTGTATTATTTTACAAATTTTCAAATTCCTCGAGAAAATTTTCTGCGTCAAAAGCATCAATTGCATTTGGAGGTTCAGCGCATTCTGAGCTGGAGCTTAGAGCATTTATTTGAATTCTGCTGTGGGCATCGGCTACTTGGTTCTCTTTTCCTTTTTTATATCTAACTTCAAAATTGTAATCCTCTAACTTAAGTCGCCAGCGAGTTAATCGAGAAGTAGGGTCTTTAACTTTGTAGATCCAAACTAGAGGGTTGTGATCAGTTTCTACTATGAATTTCTGACTGTACAAGTACATACGTAAATGTTTACATGAATCTAAGATTGCCAATAATTCTTTTTCTATTGTAGAGTAATTTTGTTCAGCAGAATTTAGGGTCCTCGAATAAAAGGCAATGGGATGGTTATTCTGAGAAAGGACTGATCCTATCGCTATATTAGAAGCATCCGTAGTAAGTACGAAAGGTTTTTCGAAATCTGGGTATTGAAGAAGAGGAGCATTAGTTAAGAGTTGTTTACATTTTTCGAAACACTTCAAATAATTTGGGTTTTTAGGATCTATAACAGCACCTTTACGAGTGCATCTGGAAAATGGAGACGTAATCTTCGCGAAATTTGGAAAAAATCGCCTATAGAATCCGTTTAATCCTAGAAAGGACTTTATTTCTTTGACAGTCTTTGGTAATGGGTATTTTTGAATGGCTTCAATTTTGCAGGGATTAGGTTTTATACCTTGAGTGGTTACTACATGTCCTAGGAAAGCCACTTCTTTCGTAAGGAACTCAGACTTATCTAATTGAACTTTTAAATTATGTTTTCTAAAGGTATCGAATATGGTAGTGATGTGAACGAGATGTTCGTGAAGAGATTTAGAAAAAATGATTACATCGTCCATATAGACGAATACAAATTTGTGAACCAAGGGACGGAGAATGTTGTCCATTAGTCTTTCAAAGGTTGCTGGGCTGTTCTTTAAGCCAAACGGCATACGTAAGAATTCAAAATGACCATGTGGCACTGAAAATGCAGTTTTTTGGACAGAGTTAGGATGAATTTCGATTTGGTGATAGCCTTGAGTCAAGTCTAGTGTTGTAAAATATGTAGCCTTACCTAAATTATCTAAAATTTCCTCTATTTTTGGTAAAGGATATCTGTCATCTATAGTATTTTCATTTAGCTTTCTATAATCAATAACCATTCTGAATTTTTTCTTGCCTGAAGCATCAGCTTTTTTGGGTACAACCCACACTGGGGCCGAATAGGGGGAAATTGATGGTCTAATAATTTTATCATCTAATAATTTTTGTACTTGTTGACTAATTTCTTCCTGCATCGCCTTAGGATGCCTATATCCCTTAACATAAATAGGATTTTCATCTTTTGTTTTAATTTCATGCTTCACTGCTGACGTGAAAGATAAACTCTTTTTCTCATCGTAAAATACATCTCTGTATTTTCTGCAAAGGTTAAGTATTTTATTTTTTTCTTCATTATTTAAATGTTGTTTACGAATATTAGATTCTACAAAGTGCGTTGGTCCGGTTGAAATTTCATACTCATCAAGTTTTTGAACCTGAATAGGTTCTAATAATTTTATCGGATAAGGGAGTGTCAGGTTATTAATGAAACCGTTTTTTGCTGTGTGTATGGATTCCGGTAATGTAAAATTTTGTAAGTCTACACGGGGTACTAGAATTTCACCGTCTAGGACGTTAACTGGAATTTTATAATATAATGTCTCAAAGTGAATAGTAATTCTGTAATTTGTTAAGGTCAATGTTTTAGTTTGATAATTTAGTATGGAGTTAAAACGTTTTAAATCATAATTTCCAAGTAGGATATCAAAATCTTTGCTCCAATTTGCGATTCGTGCGTCAATAAGATCAATAATGCCATATTCAGATAATAAAGGGGTTTTAATATTTTGAAAAAATTTTGTTGTACGATTCATAGAGGTTAATGTGAAAGGTTTTCTGTATATGTGGGATCGATTAAAATATTTTACAGCTTTCGGAGAGATTACAGTATCTGATCCTCCAGAATCTATAAGAACTTTAAGACGAGTCATGGGCGTAACAAAATAAGGTAGCCGGGGAGATTTTTGTAAATTATTCAGATTTATAGAGGAGGTGGTTGTTCTTCGGGAGATACTAGGGGAAAATCCTGACAGTTTTGGTCGAAATATTCTTCCGGACTTGTTCGGAATCGGAATTTTCAATGTTAACTTCGAAATTATGAATTTGATTTGCAGCAATATTGAAATGATGGCCATTAGTGGTAACGGTCATGGGTTGGTGATTTCTTGTGGAGGATGTTAGAACGCCACTCATAGGAGAATGTGTGTTTGGTTGAGTTTGTGGGTTCCTATATTTATTTATTCTATGTTGTCCATTTTGTCGAAAATTTGGGGGTTGATTATTTCTAGATGAACTATTATTATACGATTGAGAAGCAAAATTAAAATTTGGCTGTGAAGTATTATTAAAATTTGTTTGATTATTCTGAAACGGTGGTCTGAAGTCATTTGACTGCATGGGCGAGAAGTTTGTGGGCCTATGATTATTATTATAATTATTACGTGGAAACTGGTTTGAATTATGTGGCTTCTGTTTGAGCAAAGGTTTTCTAGTTTGTTGGCTTTTTAAAAAGTTCATATATTGTTGTTGGTTTTTATGATTATCATAAGCAATGCACTTTTGAAGTGCTGCTTCAAGTGATTCTATTTCAAAATGCGACAAATATTCGCAGTACGGTTCATTTATACCCGAGCAAAAAGTTTTTAAGGCAATATTCTTAAAATATGGCGTTTTAAAATTTATAGTAGCAGGATTATCATTTAAATTAATATGTTGAAGCAGATCATTTAAATTGGTGGAAATCCTTTGATGATACTGATCATAGGATTCGTTATGTTTTTGAACTGTTGTCGATAACTGAGTGACCAAAATGTCTTCTGACCTTCTATCTCCATATTTAGTTAGTAAAGCAGGACGAATATCTGTCCAGCTTAATTTATTAGAATAATTCAAAAAATTTCTCGGATCTCCTTTTATACGAGATACAATGTGAGTATTAAGAATAAATAACTGAGGTTCTGTAAGTTCTTGGGTACCTAAGAATGTTAACAAGTTATCTACAGATTTGATAAAAGTAGAAAGATCTTCTTTAGACGAAAATTCTGGTAATGTGGAACACAGACTAGCAATATCGCTATTAGTGACAGGCATTTTGGAAGTTTTCTTAGAAGATACGGATTTTTTATTACAAGAAATGGAATTTCTTAGATTAGAAGTTGACGAGTTATTAATAATATTTAAATTCAAATTGTCAAATAATAATTTTAAATTTTCAATACTGTTTTGAGAAATATTGTTAAAAGTGCTCATAAAAATTAAGGAAAGAAAGGAAAAACTTACATAAGGATGATCACAGTTGATTTCCAATGCATAATTTCTTTCTTCTCCAAGGTTCGATCGGTCTCGTTAAACAACTAAAGTTGACCAGGAAACTGATTTATGTTTCTGTACGATTTTGATCCTGTTCGCGTAAAAACGCCAAATATGTCACAAGCACTACAACTAAATAAGAACTAATAATAATAATCGTGGGCTTCTTCCTTCCTTCTTTATAACATGTGATCTTCGGAATTTGCTGACTCTAGATAGTCAGGGAGCTTCTTTCACATTTATATATATATATATATATATATATATATATATATATATATATATATATATATATATATATATATATATATACAATAAGTAAGTTCCAAAAAAAAATAAATCTTTTGGTCACGAGGATATCGGTCAAAGGAGAAATAATAAAAGGAAATCACAGTTCCATTCCTATATTTGAAGACGTTTCGCTTATTTTATTTACAAGCTTCATCAGTTCAATCTAAAAGAATACAAAGGTGGTAGGTAAGAATATAAAAAACCATGGAAAAATAACTTACGAATGGTGAGTGAAAAAAGTTAAGGTGTAAAACAAACACACCATTCTCTTAGTATCCGTGGTCAAAATATTAAAGTTGAAATATTAGCTTAGATGTTCATATGTAGTCGAATTCATGTATAACCATAAGAAAAAGATTACTTAAAAGGTGAAAAAAAAAATGGATAAAAACTACTGCGAGGCACTAGAAAAACCCGTCACATTGTACGTAAAAAAACTTATTATTACTATTAACAGTAAAGTGTAGAGATAAAAACAAAAGATTTTACAAGATACACTGGCACAGAGCTGTTATTCTAACAAAGTTAACGTTTAAAAAACATCTTATACTTCACTTTAGGGCGCATCTCAAATTCAAACATTCCAGCCGGAAAACAAAGTTAAGTTACCGGTGTTTTCGTTGAAGTAATTGTGTCATTTCATAGTTGTGCGTCGGGACAACTTATTGGAAGTATGAGATGAGTATGCGCAATACAACAAGAGCGCAAAACAGCAACGCAGAGGACGTTGAAGAAAATAAAATTATTTGATTGGAATGTCTACAAAACCAATTTATAGTGAAGAAAGGTTGAAATCTGAAATTTATTATGGCGATTAAGTCAAGGTGTAACAAAAATATGTTATTGTAACATAAATTGTGCTAGAGGAAGTCTGGGTGACTCTATCCAGTGTAGCAAAAGGGTGAACTCTAAAATGCACCTTGATACACCAACGAACTAATATGGGGAATAACGGAAGATGGAAGGGATTAGATAGAAATAAATTATGTAAAAGAAATAAATATGAATTTTATGAAGTAAATATGAATTTTAAAATATAACAGAATTAAGTGTTGGCTAGCGACTATGCAGGAGAATGACCACTTGACACTCAAAGAAGGATTCGGCCAATTTGCATGCCCTACAGAGACCGTAAGATATAAGAACTAATGACGAGAAAACCACCAAGAAATAAACAGATGAAAAGTAAAAGTTGCTCTAGTGAATGCTTGGGCGCCAGGAAGTTAAATGTTTTCTTCCGAGATATCTTGTATTGCTGAAATAAGAAAGATAGGTACTAATTGAAATATTAAATTTTAACCACACCTTTAATAATTACCAAACTTAGGTACAAACTATTTTAAATGCTTATATACTAAACCACCACCTCTTATGTACAATTAACTTAGCTATATTTACAGTAAAATCCCTGAATATAATTATAAAACAATTTACCCCTGATATACCCCTTAAAATTTCAAATTGTGACAAAAGTTAGATCCAATAATAATGTATAAATAATAAATATAATTATATACTACTCACTAATAGTTTAGTTTTCGTTTAAAAATTGTTTAGGGTTTTAAGTAAAAATTCTCAGGATATGTGTGCACACAATAACCTAACAAAGAGAAATTCAAGGGAGAGTTATAACCTCATCCCTTGGTAAACAATAAATAATTTTTTTTTTAGAAAAAATTGAAGATGTTTATTATTAAGGATAGTTTTCTTTTATTAAAAATTGAACCAAAAGTTAAAACCTTGAAGAGGACATAAAAAAAATTATTTAAAGTAATTGAATGATAAAAAAAAAATAAGTCAGTTCTTCCTGCCGGTTTCCCTCGAAGATGATCCGGTGGAGAACTGGACTCAGGTGGTAACAAGATACCAAACCTGTATTCCCTGGATCAGGTACTATTGGACAAATACGTCACTTTGAACTGCTTCTTAATTTCCCATAAAAAAAACCAACTTGAAACTCCTTCCCCTTATCCTTATTAAGTATAACCCCAAATAAAAAATAATTCTTCCCCTGACTTGTAACTGGATTCTTGAGATAGTTGTGTTACTCCATGTTTTTTTGTACATACAAAAGTTAAGGAAAAACACAAGGGTTATCAACCTTGGAAGGCGATACAAAAAATGTCAGCAAGTGACCTTAAATTGAAATAAAAACCTTAATGGTTTTCGGTAAATAGTGACCTTCGAATGGTGTGACAATGTTTTTATAATGTATGGATATATTAAATAGATAATTTTAACGGCAAACATGATCTTATATATTATAGAATAGGAAAAAAAAGAAATATTAGCCGGTTTAACGGTATGAAATTGAAATAAATAATTGTTTGCTTTAATTCTTGAAAGGAAATAAAAATTTGAGATAGATATAGAATCTAATACTTATAATTTATTTAGGTATAAAACTTTTCCTTAATGAAATAAGGTGAAATATAACATGTATCAAATATATGAAATACCTATCAAAGACGAAATTAAAATAGGTCTGAATTTTACTAACAATGGCGGATGATATAAAGGATTTTTCCTTATAATTTATTTGTAATGTTATCTTACCGGCTAGGGTGATCCAACTGAAAATATCCTCGTACAAAACAACAAAATAACTCAAATGGTTTCTTCTAAAATAACAGCTCTTCACATAAAATAAACTTAAACCAAATTCGGGAAAAAAAAGTGGCACTTCCCCAGCCGCCTTGAACAAACGATGTTCACTCAACGAGATTCCAGCAACAAGTGATTTTACATGCTGTCGGTTAAATGTATTTTCAGAATTTCACCGCTGAGGGCGCAGTTTAATGCCAACCTCAGAAAATAAAATTTTCTGGGAGTTATTTAAATATTTAGTTTAAGAATATTTCAATATGAATTTAATTTAGAATTAAATTAAAAGATTCCAGTCACAAAAAGAAGGTAAACGATTATTTAAGTAACGGACTCGTTACATTCCCCTCTTGGAGAAAAAAAAATTTTTAGTGAAAAAAAATTTTTTTTTTTTTTACTTGACTGATTGGTTAGATGTAGGTTAACCAATACTTCAACCATATGTGGAGCAATTAAGAATCGGGAAGAAAAAATAAACTTATATATAAAAATTATAGCCATGGCAACAATTTGCCAAGTACAGCTATAAACTATATTAACTCACTAAAATACTTCCAAAACAATCTACATCGATTCACACGATTATCATTAACCACAGATTATGAGTGATGTAGAAATAAAGATATGGTTTCATCTAAAGAGACCCACATGTAACTAAGTACAAAGTCACATACTATCTAGAGTAAAATTAAAGTAGAGTAAAGCTTTAACATAGCATAGTATAGACTAGTACTACAAATACTCAATGTAAATAATCCAAAATAATGTGAAATCGGACCCTGGTTCCAAAATTGACTCATCAATGGACAACAGATTTATAGAAGAGCATATCCAAGGAATAATCAATCAGGCAAATAGGTGGACCGATACACAATAATAAGTAATAATAAAAATACCAACGTACTTATATAAAACAATATAAGTAACAATAAAAATACCAAATGTATAGACAACAATATAAGTGTCGAATTGGATGGTAAATCCAAAATTGACCATACAGTGGACAACAGATTTATAAAGTAGCATATCCAAAGATAATCAATCAGGCAAATAATGACCCAATTCACACTATAACCAAATAAACCAAATAGGGTAGGTCCACATATACCCACATCCGGTAATATGTGCCTAACCTAAAAATTCATCAAATAAATTATTGGATCAAAATGTGGGACTAACGGCTTAAACAAAAGGACAGCCATAAAATCGATTCCATCCTGATGATCTGTCATCAGTACATTTGGGATCCAAAATAAAGACCAAAAATAAAAACTAGAAAAAACAACAAAATTAACTTATGCTGATACTCGATAACTATAGCAGGTAGCTACGACAAATTTATAAGAATATCTAACATAAGAGCACTAAAAAGAGTTTAATGTGCCAGTAACTCTAACAACCATAGCAAAATAGTAAGAGTTAAGGTAGGAGTAATAACAAAACAGAACATCAAGAACGAGTAGACCAATTTCTGAAGAAACTGCAGATTTATAATTCGTTCTGATATTAATAAAAGAGAACAGGATAATTCCTAATTCAATATACCAAAATATAGATAAGTGCCTGAGGAAAGAAGTGAAAATAACTATAAATGGTCATTTGTTGCCAAATATAAAATACTATCCATAACTGTAATCTAAACATGCTAGCTGTAAAGGGAGCAATCCATGACTTGAATAAACTATATAAGTAAGAATAATAAATCAGCTAAGGAACAATTCTATTATTAGACCAAAGTCTGAAAATATTAAGGATTAAAGCTAAATGTTCAAATCCTAATTAACATTAACGATAATTTACTATCTATGGAAGACGTTCTACTGCCTAGATAACTGTACAACTTGTCATGAAAATAGTGAATTCCGAAATTCATAGAACAACTCAGGCCTCTAATTGAACTAAAACTTCGAACCCACATATTCAGTCACATATACACAGGCAGAATAGTCTATATAATATAGGAGTGTACTAAAGTTATGCATACTGATTATCTATATAAGTTCCTAATGACTGATAAAAAAACCATCCCACATAGCAAATCCAGATGCATATAATTTGATCATGACCAATAAACGGAATCAAATCCATAAAAAAAATTACAACATTCTTTCCAACCTGGCAAAACAAGTAAGCAAAATGAGAACATAGGTTATACAACACATAAACATATAGCACAGTATAGTAGCATTACAATATTTAGTTCCATACCAGTGCAACATCTAATATAAGTAAACACTCTAATGGCCTTAATAATTTTAACTAATTATAAACAGATACTAATCAAAGTATAAGCTGTAGATATATCAAATCTGGTGATTAATAACAAAAATCTAAGAAAATATCAAATCGTAACCAAACCGAGCCAAAACAATAACAATCAAAGGAATAGGTTAGCTTAATAGACATTAAGTCAATCTTCCTCTGAAGATGAAGATGTTGCCTCATCTGTTGTATTATCAGGGAGTAAATCCTTTATATGAAATTGACCAATTCGTCTATTTGTCGAATTGTCTTTTAATTCATATACTAAAGGAGATATTACCCTAACGACAGTACAGGGAACATATTTCTGACAAAACTTAGCAGAAATGGCATCACCTTTATTTGATTTTACAAAATTCCGTTTCAAAACTCGATCGCCCACAAAAAATCGCAAATCTCGTTTCCTCAAATTATACTGATGCTGATTTCTACGGTAAGAAGCTTTCAACTTCTTCCTAATATCAGCGAATATTGGAGGTAAGTTTTGGAGATCTTCCATACGGTGAAGTTTCTCAGAAATTTGAGGAAGAGTTGTTGAATTTTCAGAAATTAAACCGAAATAATCACCTGACAATGGAACATGCCTACCAAAATTAACATAAGCTGGAGAGCACTGAGTGGTTTCATGAACAGAAGTTCGAATGGCTTGAGCAACTGAATGAATGTACTGATCCCAAGCCCTATGATCAGTGTAAGTGTAAGATCGAAGAGCAGTAACAATGCTACGATTTACACGTTCAGTGTGGTTAGCTTGCGGATGATAAGCTGCATTGTAGAATATCTTTTGGACCTTATATTTACTTAAAAGATCTTTAAAGGCTTTAGAAATAAATTGTGGACCATTATCACATGATACTATCTGGGGAATACCAAATAGTAAGAAGACTTGCTCCTCTAAGAACTTCAAAATAGTTGGAGTTGTAGCCTTACGAAGAGGGCAAACTAAAGGAAATTTGGTGAAGTAATCTACAACTACCAAACAATACGTATTACCTGAATAACTACGTGGATACGGTCCAATAAGGTCTAAAGAGATCATTTGCCAAGGAAAATTAATGTTCCTAAACGAACCCATTAATCCAGCTTGAGGTAGGTTACTCGGCTTGCATGTTGCACAAACTCTACATCTAGAGATGTATTTCTTAACTGAGTTGCGCAGACCAGGCCAGTAATATAACTCAGCTATTTTACTAAATGTTTTATAAAAACCAAAGTGACCTGATGTCACATCATCATGAAAAGTTCTCAAGACTTCATCCCTATTTGCTGTTGGGACTACTATTTTCCAATCAGACATATTCGATAAAGACTCAACTGGACTGATTACATGTTTATACAGGATATTATTCTCTACCTTGAAATCAGGATATCTAGTAGGTTCTTGGGTGACATTATGAATCATCTTTCGATACCAATTATCTGGAGATAAAGTGGACAGATCTAAAAGATTGATATCGAATGTACGTGACAACGCATCTGCAACCACAACACCATTGGCTTTGCGATGAACAATATTATAATCAAAGACAGAAAGCCTACAAATCCAACGGGATAAACGTTGTGACGGATTTTTCATGGAATGTAACCATAATAAAGAACTATGATCTGTGATGATAGTAAACTTACGACCCTCAAGATAGTACCGAAAGGCATCAAGACCATGGATAATTGCAAGAAGTTCTCTCTCTGTGGTGGAATAATTTTTCTGTGCTTTATTGAGCTTTTTGCTGGTATAAGCTATTGGATGTTCCGAACCATCCTTCATTTGAAACAGTACACCACCTGAAGCAGTGTTGGAACAATCTGTCATGAGATAGAAATGCTCTTTAAAATTCGGAGATGTCATGACAGGTGCACTAGTAAGAGCTTCTTTTATACGCCGGAAAGCATCATCGGCTTCTGAAGTCTATGTAATAGTTTGGCCTTTTTTCCTATTTTTAAGGAGATCTGTAAGTGGAGATAACAAAGTAGAATAAGACGGCACAAACCGACGATAATATCCACACATGCCTAATATCCTACGGACTTGGGTAGTAGTCTTAGGTATAGGAAAATCCTTGATAGCAGTAACTTTATCAGGATCAGTCCTTAAACCTTTACTGTCGACTACATATCCTAAAAATTTAAGACTAGGACGACAAAACTGACATTTATCTAAATTAATAGTTAAATTAGCCTCTTTGAGACGTAAAAACAACTTATCCAAAATTTCCATATGAAGAGAAAAATCAGGAGTGACAACCAAAATGTCATCCAAATAATAAAAAACATAGGGCTCTAACTGAGGACCAATGACTAAGTCCATCAGACGACACATTGTCTGAGGAGCTGAAACAAGACCAAAAGGCATAGTGACAAACTGAAATAATCCTTTCCCACTAACTGCAAAAGCTGTATACTTTTTACTTTCCTCACTTAAAGGAATCTGTAAAAAAGCTTTAGATAGATCGATAGAAGAAATATACCTAGCATTCTGGAGTTTACTTAGAATGACGTCTATTCGGGGAATAGGATAAGCATCCCGATTTGTAGTAATATTATTCAACTTTCGACCATCGAAGCAAACCCTAAAAGATCCATCTTTTTTCTTGGTTAACCACAAAGGACTACAGTAAGAAGACGTGGAAGGTTCAATGATCTTCAACTCTAACATGGAATCAATTTCCTTTTCCTTTAAAAGGTGTGGTATCTCCCACTTCGATAGTGTGAGATATTAAGGATGTACGACCTAATTTGTCTTTTGACGAAAGGGTTGTAAATTTAGATATCATATTCTCTAATTGACTTTGTTCTGAACTAGATAAACTAGTAAAATCCTGAATAGCACTAAGTAAGGACAGATTAAATTGAGAAATAGAAAAGGAAAAATTAGAACAATTTAGTGTGCTATTAAAAGCATTTAAGATGTCCATACCTAAAATTATAGAATTCTGAACTGAAGGAATAATATAGAATGTAATTTGTTTACATAAATCTGCTACTGTGATTTCAGTTTCAAATTTGCCTGTAATAGACTGAACTGTACCATCTGCAGTAGACACTTGCAGAGAAGAAATGGGCATAATAGAAATCTCAGCATTTTTCAGTAAAGCTAATGAATGTGAACCTATCACAGAAATGTTCGAGCCACTATCTAAAAGAGCTAAACAAGATTGTCCTAAAATCCTAATAGGAAGATAAGGTCTATTATCATTATGTTTTCTCACTAATAACGAATTCAAATCAAAACAATTATTATCTGGTTGATCAAAAATTTTAAATGGTACTAAACTATTATCTCTACTAACACAATCAGAGGATACAATAGGCAAACAAGACGAATCAGAAATAAAAGAATCCTCCTGAATTGTGGTAGACTCTGGTATAGATACTGGAACTACTACACTGCTACTATTATGTTTAGTACTAAAATTTGGGAAGATATTTGGGGAAGATAATCTATGCGAATCAAATGTATTATATTGAGAAGTTACTTCTTGGAATGACTTGGTGTGGTGTGTGTTGGTTTTTTTGGAACAACCCCTTTCCCTTTCCGACTGGAAGGTGGGTTTGGGTGGTTTGACGTGGTTGGACCAGTGATTTCGTTTGATGTAACGGTTTGATTCCCTGATGGGGGTGTGGACGGAGAAACGCTCAGGGGACGGGCCTCCGATCGTTCGTTTCCCGAACACTTAAAGCAATTTCGTTTGAGGGTATTTTCCCTACCACAACCGTGGCAGAAAATACGGGTACGAGGGATGCCGCAATCATAAAAAGTGTGGCCAGACTCACGACAATTCCAGCACACTACAGAACTTACAACTGAGATATTACGCTCAGGGCCCTTAGATTGCCAAGAACGGTGTCTAAAAGGATTTTGGTGACCGAAAGAGTCAGAAGAGTGTTTGGAAGTGGTGGGAGGTTGAGAAGACCAAGATAAAGTTTCCTCCAAACGTTTACATTTCTCGGTGATGTCTGCTATACTGGTGATGTCGACTAAAGCTAATTGTTGGTGATAAAATGGCAATAGACATTTCAGAATAATCTTAATTTTTGCAGAATCTGTTAAAGGAGTCTCAAGGCGACTACACATACCCAAAATGTTATTGATAAACATCGTAACAGACTCATTTGGCTTCTGTTTACGATTTTTGATTTGGTCTAGAAGGTCGTCTTGAAAAGAATATGGTAGAAAATCAGACTTAAGTTTCTGAGCCAAATCAGACCAATTAGAAAAATTATTGCGATTGTTTCTAAACCACGTAAAAGCTGCGCCTGTAAACAATTCAGCAGAAGCTGCAAAAAGATCATCTTCACTTACTCCCCTCGATACTCGAAGACATTCCACCCTATCCAAAAAAGAAATTACTTGGTCATAATGACCTTCACCAGAAAATGTAATGCCCCATTTATGTACCTGAACAGGTTTGGGGTGTAGAAATGAGTTAGCTGCTTGGACAGAAGAAATAGGTGTTGAAGTAGCAATTGGATTTACTCGTGAATCAAGTTCACCCTCTAGGCTAAGAATTCGGATTGAAATTGAGCGTTTATAAGATTGCTGCTCCTCATTCGAACACGACAATAAATGAACACGGCCTGAGACATGAGCTAGACGTGATATCAGCCTGGAGTATAGGCTATCTTGGACAGTCCCTCTAAAATCGGATATCCTTTTAGCCAAATCATCCACAGTCTCATCAATCTCTTCTTGCTGCTCTAGAAAAGGAATACTTGTGGCAGAAATTTGTCGAAAGCTTCTGTTTCCTTCTTTTTGCCTTAAAGCTCCACGCAATAGTTTGCGTTTTAAATCCACATTGGAAGACTCATCAATATTGATGTCCCTAATTCTCAACTCATAATCTAATTCCTTGACTAATAAATGTTCTACCTTGAATGCAGACATTGTGAAAAAAAATAGATGAATAGAGGAATAGACAAAGGAAATAATGTATTACCACTCCACAAAATCAATCGAAGAATAATCTAAGGTTTAAAAAAATATATATCTAAATAAATATATAACAACACACCACAAAATCAATCCAAGAATAATCTAAAGTTATTCACAAAAATTTTAAAATGGTTAAGTCAAGTTAAGTAAATATAACACAATCCTTGAAGCAACACACAATGGTTTCAACAAGTATATGATTAACAAATAATTGAATATAAAAACCCACCAATATTGGCTAATATATATATATATATATATATATATATATATATATATATATATATATATATATATATATATATATATATATATATATAAAAATAGTAATATCTAAATTATTAAATTCTTATAGTTCAATAATAGTAAAATAGATTGTTAACTGTACACAATGATTAAGAAGGTGAGGGTTTAAATATGAATATAAGTAAACTGCAGCAATACAAGTATACCTATGAATGTAAATCTAATAAGAAAAGATAAATAAATAAGGAAGTTAAAAAAATTGAACAAAGAGCAACAGGAACAAATTAGAAATAATAAAGAATATTTTGCAAAGAAAAATATACTACAGAATGTACGGTCTGAACTGAAAATAGGCCCCACGTTGGGCGCCAATGTAACAAAAATATGTTATTGTAACATAAATTGTACTAGAGGAAGTCTGAGTGGCTCTATCCAGTGTAGCAAAAGGGTGAACTCTAAAATGCACCTTGATACACCAACGAACTAATATGGGGAATAACGGAAGATGGAAGGGATTAGATAGAAATAAATTATGTAAAAGAAATAAATATGAATTTTATGAAGTAAATATGAATTTTAAAATATAACAGAATTAAGTGTTGGCTAGCGACTATGCAGGAGAATGACCACTTGACACTCAAAGAAGGATTCGGCCAATTTGCATGCCCTACAGAGACCGTAAGATATAAGAACTAATGACGAGAAAACCACCAAGAAATAAACAGATGAAAAGTAAAAGTTGCTCTAGTGAATGTTTGGGCGCCAGGAAGTTAAATGTTTTCTTCCGAGATATCTTGTATTGCTGAAATAAGAAAGATAGGTACTAATTGAAATATTAAATTTTAACCACACCTTTAATAATTACCAAACTTAGGTACAAACTATTTTAAATGCTTATATACTAAACCACCACCTCTTATGTACAATTAACTTAGCTATATTTACAGTAAAATCCCTGAATATAATTATAAAACAATTTACCCCTGATATACCCCTTAAAATTTCAAATTGTGACAAAAGTTAGATCCAATAATAATGTATAAATAATAAATATAATTATATACTACTAACTAATAGCATTGTTTAAATAGAACTAGTTAGACAATCCTTATGGAACAAACGCTTGACTTTTAGTCTGCCGTTATGTGGCGGCCTCTAGTCATAAATTTAAAAAACTATTAACAGAAACTTAATTCTTTGCAGGATTCTATTCGAGTATATTTTTACCTGTCTCATAATTAATGCAAACCTGTACACGGATGCCAGATTCTGAAGAAAATATAAGACATTAATAAAATGCTTATTGTTACTATCGTTGTATGCGTCTAGTGAAAGATAACTTGACTATTTCGAGCAAATATTTCAAATTGTTTTTATACTTTGAGACTTGCTAAATCTAAATCGGTTAGTAATCTATTTAAATGAAGGAGGTAAATGCTGCCTTTTTTTAAATTTTTATTAGTTTACCAGATATTTAATTTGGTTATATGATTTGCTAGAAAAGGATAAAATATTTAATTGAAATAGACTCGATTGCTATCGTCTTAGAACACTAATGCGGAGATTTATTTTTTAGTAAAAAAAGTAGTTAAAAAAAAGTTAGTAAAAAAAAATCTTTTTAAACAATGGTTTTATGTATGTCGTGAGAAAATTAAATTTTCAATCTTTTAATCTTTAATGACGTTTGAAAATATAGTAAATTTATGGGTATGGTTTTTTGATAATGCTTTTGAAACAAATAAACACATCGATATGCCACAACAAGAGGCAACACACATTTAGGGAAAAATTAATCTATGTGTTGGAATGAAAGGAATAATAATTAACAACACTTTAATAAATAGTATCCTTTATTTTATTTATTTATGTATTTTATAATATAAACACCATTTTTGTATTTCTGTTTACATAAATGAGAATGTTTTTTTCAATCATCTCGCTCGATTTGAGCTGTTTATTAATGAAACAATTTTAAATGACAAAGTGATAGATATTGCAAAAATTAAATTCGCATTATTTTAATAGTTATATACCACTTATCAAAATTCTAATATCTACACATAGACAATATTAACGAAATAATAATTCAAGGTAAAAAAACAAAACAAAATTGTTTACATTACATACAGGACACATAGCCAGAATGACAGATGGGCGATGGACAAAGAGGTTATTGGAATGGAGGCCAAGGGAAGACAAGAGAAGCGTCGGTCGACCACCTACAAGATGGACTGACGATTTAAGAAGACTCAATAAAAACTGGATGAGAGCGGCGCAAGATAGACGGGGTTGGAAACATGAGGAAGAGGCCTATGTTCAGCAGTGGACTCTTGAGGCTGGATGATGATGATTTCTTTATAAGAAGGTTAGAAGATTCAAGTTTGTTAAAAATAGTGAGTCAGGTATATATTGAAGGGAGATCTTTAGCCCAGAGGGGAAGAAAAGGTAGAGGAAATGAACTCGTCAGAAAAAGGTCAATATTTTTAAGTAGTGGACAAATTAATTGAGGTAGAGGTTTAATGATAAGGTGTTGGTTATTGTTAGTGGAAGAAGACGGCATTGTGGCAATTAGGGAATGAACGGGATTAAATGGATTTGCGGATGTTGATTAGATTCACGGTATACACTCTCAATAGGACTAAAGCGAAAAGCGCTCAGACCTAGAAGTAGTTTTGTTGGCACCCCATTGAAGATGACTGAGGGTTTTAAAAATGTTCAACCTTTTAAAACAATTGATTTTAAGTTCAGTGATTTGATTTTTTCAATTTAATCTGGAGTCAAACATAAAACCGAGAATTTTACAATAATTAACAACAGAAAGTAGAGAATTGTTAAATAAAATTTGGGGTAAGGGAGTGGAAATCCCTATGGAAAATTTTATTAACTTGGCTTTGTATAAGTTTATATGAGGTTGGGACAGATTTAACATGGCAGTAAATGATTAGGTCATCAGCGTATTGAACATATTTGATGGGAGGCAAATTTCGTTGATGGCAAGAATGAATAAAGTTAAACTTAATGCAGATTCTAAAGGGACACCTTAATTTTGAGGAAGAGATTAAAAAGTTTACCCTTGGCAAGGACTTTAAAGATTCTTTCAATTTTTTTACAAATGAGAAAATATTACCATTTAAATTATAGTGGGAGATTTTGTCAATGATTGCTTTTCTGGAGATTGAATAAAATGCCCCTTCAACGTTAAGTACAGTTGCTACGACCGCTTGTTAATAATTATAGATTGCTTAAGAAATGTGTGTTTGAAAAATAAAAAAGTTATCAATAGTAGACCGATTACGTCGTAAGCCGGATTGAGCGTCGGGAATAATATTATACTGTTTAACGAACCAAGTGAGTATTTTATTGATCATTGTTTCAAGAAGTTTGCAGGTAATACAAGTAAGAGAAATCAGACGAAAGATATTGGAGTTATAGATGGTTGGTCAGGTTTTTTAATTGGAATGATTATAGAATTGCGCCAAACATCTGGGAATTTTTGTGTGTTCTAGATAAGGTTATAAAAATTTCGAGAAGTTTGGAGAGAGATGTGTTAGAGAGATTTTTTAAAAATAAATAAAAGAAATCATCGGGATCATCAGTAGATTTTGTACATGAAAACAAGGTAAATTTTAGTTTATTTACGGTAAACAAGGCGTTCATAAACGTGACATCGTGTGGAGTTGACGAGATGGTGGAGAAAGATTGAGCGCGTAAAGAACTGGGAGTAAAAGCCATTATTACTTTTATTGAATCTGTCTTCAACCCCATTAGCGAGTGTGTCGGAAATGAATTGACTGTCAGAGATAAATGTGTTGTTGAAGATGATAGAAGAAATAGTTAGGATATAGGAATGAAGGATGACTAAATTCATAGGATGAAGGTTAGTTTTATTGCCTTGGATTTGTGAAACAGTTTTTTTTATAAATGAGAGTGGAGTTATCATATCCACAGGTAACTTTAACATCCTAATATATAAGACTAAATAATGTAAACTAAATTGTAACATATAACTTTTAACGGGTTTTTACCCAGATATTTAGTGGCTCAAATAATGTACACCTGATGATGGAATATGGATTCCGAAAACGATTTGTCTTCATGACATAACCCGTTTGTGTTCGTTTGTTTTTTGTAATGATCTTTCTTTTATCTTAGTATAGATTAGGGAAAGATCTTTCATTAACGATTGTCAGCGGTATGTCAGTGGTAAATTTACTGGCTTCATTTAGAGGGTCGTTGGTGCCTAAAGAATTTTCGATAAATTTTTCAAGATCATTCTAGAAAACCCTAATTTTTTTGTTTTTATAGGATTTGAGTGCAGCTTTTAGTTCGAAATAGTTTATACGAGAGTTCGGATAATTGGTATCTTGTGAAACTGAGGATGAATAATGAAAGGGCGAAGGAAGAAAAGAGTATATATGGTTAGGTCCAGATTTGTTGCAAAACTTTTATTTTAAATTTTCTGCCAGAATCTTGGCTGTCTCTTAATTGGTAAGGATAACCTTTCGATTAAAATAGAGATTGGATATTTTAAGGTTATTTTTTATTAACAATTTTTTTTCCACACTAGACTTGGGCTAGTATTTGAAGTACATAAAGTTTTCTTACTTAATTAAATATCGTGTCCAAATTTGGCAAAAGATGAAGTAAAAATATACAAAGAGCAGAAAAAATGAATAAATACGAGAGAAAGAGAGAAATTCTATTTATCATGTATGCTGTGATTAGATTTGACATCAGAAGATTTATCAGAGGATGCACTTATATATACTCTTGTAAGTCGGAGGTAGGCTGTTCTTTTAACTTTTTTAAGATTCTAATGATACGATTTTTTAGTGATCTTTTCCTTGTACCTATGTAGAGCTGCAATAAGTCCTTTTGAATACCATCTATATTGGAGGATTTTTAAGCTTCTTGTAGTGGGGTGATACATACAAAAGAGATCTCAAGAAGTGTAATAAGTTGCGTGGAATTGAGTGTAAAATTAGTCGGATTATCTTTGTAAATCATTTCTATAGCGGAAATATAACAAGGTTTCATCGAGTAATCCAAATTAGATTTGGACATTTTTTGGCTGGTTTGGGTGGCATCGAAAATGCCGAAGGAGGAAAAGAACTTAATAGAGCAAGAATACCGAATGAAGATAGAATGGTAGGAGTATCAGGAGGACTGTCATTGAAGTGTCCCCTTTTTTGTCCTACTGCCAACATGGGCATTAAATTAGTACGACGAGGGATGGATAAATCCATAATGGCAGCCAGGATGGGTATATAGTTAACGGAGATGGACTCAATTTCCGAAGATAGAAATTCTTTTGATGAAGTTAAGGATTTAGGATTAAGGACTCCTTAGAGTCAGCTAAAATTGAAGAAGAGGGAGGAGCATTAGCTGCAATGAGTGTGTGATCTGGTCAACTGGAGACTTTGTAATCAGACCCCACGGTACGACCCGTAAGCTTACAAAGAAAACACTATAGTCTTTCAGAGAATAAAAATATTTTAAAGGATGTATTTTCATGGTTAATTAACAGAGAAGATTGCACTTCGAAGTTCACCTTATCAGGAATTACAAATGTTACCCTAGAAAAACTCCTGATATATGCCTATTGATCATCTGATATTCCGTATTTTTTAGGGACAGCTCGATTAGTGAATGAGGCATGGAAGGAGATACATTTGAAATAAGGATTCTTTTGGTCGCAGAAAGAAGCCTGCAGATAAAAATGACGGTGGAATTAATTATGACGTTCGGTGTATTAGTTGATCAAAGATGTCGGTAGAAGTGAGGAAAACGCAGATTCGATTATTCAAAATGCGAGATGTAAAAGTAATATTTTTTGGATAAACTATTTCACCAATTTCTTTAATATATTTAAATAAAACAGTATTCAAAATGGAGTGCATGACAATAACTTGTTCCCTTTTAGAAAACGAACGGGGAAGGTCTAGAGACTGCGGCAACGACATATGATTTTGGGTTGGAATTGAAGTTGTTTTGTGTAAATGTAAATATTTAATTGCTGTTCATGATATGTAGTCCTGGTTACCCAGACCGTAACACAATACCTAAATGTGAGTACCTAATAGACCCTCTCCCAAACTGGAAAGAAAGAAAAACGGATCTCACCTGGGCTATGTTGCATTGACAAAACGTTTTCGGAATAAATATTTCATCATCAGTGTCAAGTTAATACATGGATGTAGCCACTAAATATGTGGGTAAAAACCCTTTAAAAATTATTAAATAAGATTTGATTTACATTATGTCTAATTTACAGTTAAGATGTTAAAGTTACCGTTGGATTGGTAACATGGTGACATATGACTCTACATTAGTTGCGAGTCCTGAGACGGTATGTCTACGAGGACTTTGTCAAAGCAACTCAGTTGCTTTATTTACTATTATTTATATTACAGTTGCTTTATTTATATTACAGTTTACTATTTAAGAGGCTGTGGCGCCATTAAGTCGGCTATTCCGAGCAAACTAGATATTAGTGAATATTTTACTTATTCTACACTAAGAAAAGTGTAAAGAACTATATTTTTATTTTATATTTTAAAATGATATGTTCATTTCTGGAACATAGACTGCCCGCGTTGAAGTATTTACTTCAAAACGAAAGAAAGAGTGATTTGAGAAAGTAAGCAAACTTAACTTAAATGTAATTTAAGAAATAACTATTCCTAAACTAGAGTAATACATATAAATGTGACAAAATTTAAAATTTTAATTTTCTACTTTGTCCACAGGAAGAGGACAGAGTTTTGTAATGGGTCTGTTAAAATATCCATCTCTAGTCTTTATTTTAACACTACGGACCTTATCGTCCTTACCAGTAAACAATTCAACAATTCTTGCCAATGGCCAGTGTAGGGGTGGAACTTTATCTTCCTTATTTTCAAGACAAGAAAATTTTCGAAAAAAGTGTGCCTTTTGCAAAAGTTTTATTATTAAATATTCAGCATTTTTTAATTCTGAAACAGAGAAGGGTTCAACATATTTTTCATTTGGAAACTTGAAATTGTGAATGTACCTGAGAATAAGTGTGATGCTGCGTTGTAGTTTTGAGAAGTTTGAAAATTTGAGAGATAAATTTTCAATGAAACTTATTGGACTTTCTTGTGCTAGATGAACTATTTTCTTTTCCTCGGGTATTTTACTTACATTTGGTTTTGAATCATAAGAAGTTAAATCTAAGTCATAATTAAGTAGAAATGAGGGACCTTGAAACCAAAATTTTGAGTTTAGAAGTTCAGGAGCAGACATGCCTCTTGACGCAATATCTGCGGGGTTTTGTTTTGACTTTATATATCGCCACTTAAATTGTGGGTTTCCTTGTATTTCAGAAACTCTATTTGCAACAAACTGTGACCATCTCGAGCTATGTGAGCCTAACCAAGCAAGTACGATTTCTGAGTCCGTCCAGCAGTTTATTGAGTCTATTTGTGTTAATTTATTATCTAGAATTTCAACTATTCTTTTAGTAAGTTTGCTGCATAAAACAGCACCCATAAGTTCTAACTTAGGTAAAGTTAATGTTTTTATTGGAGCTACCCTACTTTTAGAGGTGATGAGTGTGGAAGAGACATTTCTTGAGCTATAAGTCACCCTAATATATATGCAGCTGGCGTATGCCTTTTCACTAGCGTCGGAAAATGCGTGTATTTGTATACTACATATATAATTTTCAATAAAAAAAGGTCTGTGAATTTTTAAATGTTTTAGTGCTGATATATGTTTGAGAAAATTTAACCATTCATTTAAGAGTGTAGAGTCTAAACTTTTATTCCACTGAATTTTTGAAAGCCAAATTTTTTGCATTATTATTTTTGCAGTAACTATTACTGGATTAATTAATCCCTTGGGGTCGAAAAAACTTGCGATTATCGAGAGCACTTGTCTCTTAGTGTAGGAATCTTTTATTTCGATTTCTGGTACTGAAATAGAGAAACTATCTAATTTAGAGTCCCAACAAAGACCTAATATTTTATTAGAATGATTTTCTAAAGATATGACATACGTGGAGTCAGTTGAAAATTGTGAAATATTTTCTAAAAATTGTGGTGAATTTGAACACCATTTGTAAAGAGATATGCCTGCCTTTTGTAGCAGTGCAGTGATTTGCTCATGCGCAAGTGTGAGTGTTTCAATACTATTTGTACCATATAATATGTCATCAATATAGCAAAAATTAATGAGCATATCATGAGTGAGAGGATATTCTTCCTTATGCATGTTTGCGAGTTCAATTAAACATCGTGTGCTAAGGAAGGTAGCTGGTTTCGTTCCATAGGTAACCGTTTGCAATTGTATACATTTTAACGGCTCAAAGGGAGAGTTGCGCCACAAAATATTTAATAAGAAAGTTTGGTTGGGGTTTATTCTGATTTGTCTAAACATCTTTTTTATATCAGATGTGAATACATACTTGAAGAGTCTAAAGTTCACTAAAGTGTCAAATAGTTCTGGTTGTGTGGTATAACCCTTTAACATAATATCATTAAGACTAAAACCAGAAGTGGTTTTCACAGATGCGTCAAAAACTACGCGCAAACGAGTTGTGAGAGAAGTGTCTTTTTCTACACTATGGTGAGGCAAGAAATATTTGTTTTCTGAGTGTACATTCTGCAGAGACAACGGAACATATTTTGCTTGTCCTAATTCAACATACTCATCTATAAAAGATTTATATTGTTTGTAAAGAGAATCATTTTTTGAGAATTTGTTTTCCAAATTTAGAAATCGCCTTCGAGCCATTTGGAAAGAGTCGCCCAATTTATTATTTTCATTAGGCATGCATAGGGGTAAATCTACTTGGAACTGTCCATTCGGTAGGATTTTTGTTGTGGCTTTAAATATTTTCTCAGCCTTTTCATCATCAGGACTTAAACGCTTTATTTCGGGAACTTCTTCAATGTCCCAAAACCTTTGGAGAAGATTATTTATATTTTCTTCTTCAGTGTGAGATTGAACAAATAAAGAAATATGATTCGAGTGTGAATAGTTACAGTTTGAGTGAGAGTGCATCTTTTTCTTAGATGAAACTTGTGGAGATAAGTTACCGAACATGACATATCCTAAATGAGTGTTTTGAAGCACTATAAGACCTGCTCCAATATGAATTAAACCATCCTTTAATAGATCACAGTAAATTTCTGCACCTAATAAGAGATCTATTCTCCCTGGGAAGGAGTAAGAGGGATCACTGAGCTTTATGCCAGCTGGTATTTTTATTTTGCTACGATCTAGAGGTACCTGAGGTATTTTACACGTAATATTATCCAAAACTGCACATGATACTTCAAATTTCATATCATTGTTTTTATATGAGAAAAATTCAATGTTTACCATTTCATTTGAGATGGAACAATTTTAAGAGATTGTGGAAATTTGTAATCTTTTATTAGTGGTAGAGTAATTTAGTTTATTTACTAAATCTTTTGTTGCAAAGCTCGATTGAGATCCATTATCGAGAAGACATCTTGCGTGTACAGGTTGTCCACTTTTAGAGTAAATTGTTACCAGCGCTGTGGCTAGCAAAACTTCGTTTTTTGGATTGAAAGTGGAGAGAGAAGAGATGCAAGATGAATTTTGACTTTGTGTGTCTGAGAGTAGACAATATTCATTTGTCTGAGTGCTTAAGTGAGTAGAAGTGTTTGGTGATTTATTATATGAATGTGGAGAATTAATTCTTTGAGTAACTTGGGCATTATTACTCCTTTGAGGAGCATGAAAATGACTTTGAGAGATATGTGGTGCACTATGGCGAGTTTGTGAATCACCCTGTATACTTGCGGACGATTGAGAGGTTTGTGGTGCATTAAAGCGTGATTGTTGTCTATTGGCGTGACTTTGATTACCATCATGTGAATTTGAAGCACTTTGATTGCTTCGAGTGGGAGAGAATACATTATTTTCATGAGTGTGAGAAAAATTATTTTCTTCATGCAGAAGTGTATTGTGCTTTTTATTGCAAATTTTACATGTGTATTTAGAGATACATTTATCAGTAAAATGCTTAGTGCCAAAACAGTTTCTGCAAAGCTGTGCTTGCTTTACAAAATTAAACCTTTCTCGAGAATTTGTGTCTTTAAATAAGTTACACTGATATATTTTATGACCAGTTTGTTTACAAAATATGCAATTTTCATAGCTAGATTTATTATTATTTATAGTGGAAATATGAGCAGTTTTTTGAGTGACTTTATTATTAAACTTTGACTGAGTTTCAGTGTAATTAAGTTTCTCTAAAACGTCACATCTTTTTTCTAGAAATTCAAAAAATTGATTGAGTGTTGGAACATTCTTATACGCAGAGGATACAGAAAACGATATTATCATATCGTTTTCGTTCACTGCCGCCAAAGCAGGTGGCGCCTTTGTAGCTAACTACTGTTGTAGTGAAGTTTTGGGAGACATTCGTTGGACGAATGATGGACTGATGAGGCTGGGCTAGGCCGAAATGATCATAACACTTTATTGATACCGATTCGAGCACGGGAAGTTTAACGAATTTGTCCTCCTAGGCCATATATTTGGCCATTTAATTTAATAAAGCGATAGCGGCTTTCGCTAAAAGATTATATCTTTTACATTTATAATAACGTTGATATCGTTTATGCCACAAACTTATTTAGAGGCTTATGAAAAACTGGTGAAAAACATACTTTCTAAAAAAAAACAGAATCTTCTATGACCCTTACTAGGCAAGAGAGCATTTTATATTTAAAACCAAAGCATTTTATTCCTAAAATCATACTTCCATTGTCTATCAACAGTAAGAGCTGAAAATTGAAGGGACACTAAATGAAGATCTGAATTGTGCGTTCCAACTTACATATGGCATATGCGGTAAAGAAGTAAAAATTTATAACCCGTTAAAATGATGGTATTTGTAAAATACCGCTTCGGAAAACTAGAATGGAGAACCATTTGAGCTCGTTTTTTTTTAGATTTGAACTTTTTCACAATGAAGCGCGGTTGCAAAATTGGCAATATCTTGGCTTCTGTGGCACGTAAAACATAATTTTTTTTTAAACTGGGATAGCTCAACAAAAAGTTGTTTACATAATCGCTTTCTACGATAAACAAATCGTCACTATTTTTATTGGTTACATTACATACCATTATGAAAAAACAAAGTTATTAAAATTTATAAATTTCTGCAAAATCAAGGGTTTTTTGCAACTATTTTCGTGAATTCTTTATATATTTTAATTGAGAAACTCACAAATGGAAGAAATTTTTGAATCTACAATTTTTATTTTAACTATTTTTCTCTAAACTGGATAAAAAACGTTTATAGCCAAAATCACCTGTATATCTTCACAGATTTATTAATAACTAACCCTCATATATCTTTTAGAACCTTCAAATATCTGTATAAAATTTTTACGTGAAACCAATAATTTTTTCCCAGATGGACCTTTGTATAATTAGTTCTCCGATAAAGATGAACTTTTCTACTTTTCAATACAATAAATAAAAATAGCTAAAGAAATACATATTTAAATATCTAATACTTTGTTTATGTTTATTAACTTGATATTTATTCACTAATTTGTTTTTCCGAAGTTTATTATATCATAATTATAATACCAACGAAAACGTAAAATTCAAATTAATGCATCTCGAATATGACGCGTGCACCCTGGCGATAATAAAAAATGATGAATGAATAAAAAAATAAACATTTTTTCAAATTAATTGCGTAACGGAAACGGTGTAAAATAAAATATAAAAAAAGTTTCTATTTACTTACCAGAGTGTAATATCCATCTTTGGCAAGCCGAAGGATTTTTGTCGGAAATCTGAACATTCTTAATCCATGAATTTTGTATGGTGATAAACCACATTTGTAATAACGACAAATATTTCCGGCCATCTGTAAAAACCATTTATTTATTATGGAAGTAACATTATTTTAGTTTAAAATTACTTTTTTCAAATATTATCGAATGTATGTATTATCCGGTAAAATTTATTTCTGAATAACTAATTTGTTCATTTCTCATACAATGTTTTTTTATGTTTTAAACACATATAATTAAAATTTTTTACTTACCTCGGACCAAATTTTTGTAATACACTTCCAAATAAAATAAAATATTTAAATTCTTTAAACTTATTTAGATATAGGAAGATTTAGAAGCCACAGTACGTTTATGTACAATTTTAGTTGACACGATATTTACTAGTTGATAGTAATAACTCTATTTTAAACGAATACGTTGTGATTCATGGTCTGTTTTTTATAACATTTTTATTTGTAAGTAAACATGTTGCTACTATGTCAGTGAAATATTGCAACGCTGGTGAATTTAATTCAGTGGATCAAAAATGGACGTTTAGTTAAGTCCTTAACTTTTTCACATAGCACCATCTAGTATAATGTATATCAAACAAACAATGGTATATTAAAATCTATTGAGACAGAAAGAGTGGTGACATCTAGTGACTGTCTCAATTAGAATCAAACAAATTTATACATTGCGTTGGCTAACTATTCCTATTTAAACAATGCTAATAGTTTAGTTTTCGTTTAAAAATTGTTTAGGGTTTTAAGTAAAAATTCTCAGGATATGTGTGCACACAATAACCTAACAAAGAGAAATTCAAGGGAGAGTTATAACCTCATCCCTTGGTAAACAATAAATAATTTAATTAAATTACAATGATAAAATGTTTTTTTTTTTTAGAAAAAATTGAAGATGTTTATTATTAAGGATAGTTTTCTTTTATTAAAAATTGAACCAAAAGTTAAAACCTTGAAGAGGACATAAAAAAAATTATTTAAAGTAATTGAATGATAAAAAAAAATAAGTCAGTTCTTCCTGCCGGTTTCCCTCGAAGATGATCCGGTGGAGAACTGGACTCAGGTGGTAACAAGATACCAAACCTGTATTCCCTGGATCAGGTACTATTGGACAAATACGTCACTTTGAACTGCTTCTTAATTTCCCATAAAAAAAACCAACTTGAAACTCCTTCCCCTTATCCTTATTAAGTATAACCCCAACTAAAAAAATAATTCTTCCCCTGACTTGTAACTGGATTCTTGAGTAGGCTAAAAGAATAGTTGTGTTACTCCATGTTTTTTTGTACATACAAAAGTTAAAGAAAAACACAAGGGTTATCAACCTTGGAAGGCGATACAAAAAATGTCAGCAAGTGACCTTAAATTGAAATAAAAACCTTAATGGTTTTCGGTAAATAGTGACCTTCGAATAGTGTGACAATGTTTTTATAATGTATGGATATATTAAATAGATAATTTTAACGGCAAACATGATCTTATATATTATAGAATAGGAAAAAAAAGAAATATTAGCCGGTTTAACGGTATGAAATTGAAATAAATAATTGTTTGCTTTAATTCTTGAAAGGAAATAAAAATTTGAGATAGATATAGAATCTAATACTTATAATTTATTTAGGTATAAAACTTTTCCTTAATGAAATAAGGTGAAATATAACATGTATCAAATATATGAAATACCTATCAAAGACGAAATTAAAATAGGTCTGAATTTTACTAACAATGGCGGATGATATAAAGGATTTTTCCTTATAATTTATTTGTAATGTTATCTTACCGGCTAGGGTGTATCAATCAAAACAACAAAATAACTCAAATGGTTTCTTCTAAAATAACAGCTCTTCACATAAAATAAACTTAAACCAAATTCGGGAAAAAAAAGTGGCACTTCCCCAGCCGCCTTGAACAAACGATGTTCACTCAACGAGATTCCAGCAACAAGTGATTTTACAAGCTGTCGGTTGAATGTATTTTCAGAATTTCACCGCTGAGGGCGCAGTTTAATGCCAACCTCAGAAAATAAAATTTACTGGGAGTTATTTAAATATTTAGTTTAAGAATATTTCAATATGAATTTAATTTAGAATTAAATTAAAAGATTCCAGTCACAAAAAGAAGGTAAACGATTATTTAAGTAACGGACTCGTTACAAAGGAATGAGGAATGAGAATATGGATTGTGAAATAGATAAAGCTTTATGTAAATTAGGAATAAGTCAGTATAAATTTAAAAGGTTGGATATAAGGAAGTACTAATGGGGAATAAAAAGAAGGTTGATAGGTAACTAAGATGTCAAATATATGTCAGATGATAAATGGTCAAAGGGAACGGAGATGATACCGTCTGGAAGCAAAAGAACTTCGAGAAATTCCTCATTTGATGTTGGAAAGAAGAGAATGGTATAATAAACTGAGGTTGTCGATGTCAGTACGTTTGTTCATAGAGGAAGGATTAAGGAAAATGTGGCACATTTCTAGGAAACTTCTCTTGAAATGGTTGCTTTCTGTACAAAGAATTTTGACCTGTTCATAATCTGGTCGGTGGTCAGAAGTAAGAATGTGTTGTGCTAACGCACAAAAATGTTTATGGCATCTAATATCACTCTTGTGAGAAGTTAGTCGACCTTCAAGGGATCTACGAGTCTAGCCAATGTAACATAGGTTGCAATCCATGCATTGGATGTTGTAAACCACATTGATCTTTTCCAACGGGTTTAGAGGAGTTTTGGTTTTAGAAAATAGTTACCCAACTGATCTGATATTTTTAACTCCAATTTTCACTGGTGCTAATGTTAGAAGTTTTGCGAGCTTCTCAGTCAAATAGGGAAAATAAGGGAGATAGTAGTAACGTATATGGGAAGAAGGAACGCTGTGGGAGTCGTTTTCTGGTGTGCCTATTGAAATATCAGGATGACCCTGTACTTGACTATTGTATGTCAAACTATATATGTGTGTAACTGATAGAAAAAAGAAATTTATTAATTACATATAGTGGATAAGAATTCTGTAACAAAATGGACTTTAGAGGGTTAAGAGACTCCCTTCGGTGAGAAGGATGTGTCAACCTACGAACCCTAAAACTAAGAGCTTGTACGAGGTTGTATTTGTATCTCATCGCATGGCATGAGTGGTAATTAAGAAAACGGTTACTCGCCATTTCTTTTCTATACCAAGAAGTACTTAACCTAAGGTCACCTAAGGTAACCTTCTTCTGAAGGAGGTTAAGCTTTGAAGTTTCTGTCTAATGGAATTTCTGCGTGGTAGTGGAGTTGGAGGCTGATCCTGGGACAAGGAGATTGCAATTTTTGGGAATATTTTGGTTCGGTATTTGCAGAAAAGGTATAAGATAACTAGGATAATAATCAGGGATAAGGTTGATATAGTGAATAAGGGTAGATGTTCCTCAATGAATGATTGGCTCATAATATGGTCCAGTTCTTCTGAATATTAGTCCAATTTGTGTTGTGCAATATTTAAGTCATCTACGTTGATTTTACTGAGTTTTAGTGGTTTCAATTTTGATAGGTGACTCTTTGTCTCAAAATGGTCACAGCATCTGTAGGGTACGTTAACTGGGTGACTTCTATACGTGATATTTGTATATTTCTCAATTTGGTCTCTAGCATGAATTCTGGTACTGCCAATGAATGCAATACATTCGGGAATTAATCTTAAGATTGAATTTGTTTTTATTATTTGTGTAGTGACGTCTTTCCTTGCACATTTGATTGTTACTGGTAATGGATCGGAAATGGTTAGTAACCATAAATTTCGGTCAATTTCTTGTACATTGTAACCTTGTGCCAAGAGCATGGACATCTGGCAAGTTTTTGGTAAGTTGCTGAGAGGTTTCAAAAGCTGGGCTTCACATATAGCATCTGTGTCTATGGGATACGGAAGAATGTCTGTACACATTCTTTGATTTTGATTGATTTGTTTGCATTTTTCGGTGTCCATGGGTAAAACATATGAAATTGAATCATCATCTCGCGCTATGTATTTATGAACAGTTGAAAGTATATGATGAAAACCAGTTTGATTATCTAATATTGGTATTGAATATAATTGATACAAGGTGAATATTTCGGGATCAACTAACGGAATTTCGAGAACGAAAACAATTTTTGAATCAAGCTGATAAGCTTGCAGTTTTATTATGTCAATATAGTGAGCTATATTTAACATATAAGTGGGTAGAGGCAATACGTTATTTTGTAATGACTGTGAGATTTCTTTTAATGCGTCCATCAAGTCTATGGGCGAAATAATAGAACTATGTAGAATTTGCAGGCGAGAGAATGTGATAGAATTTAGTATATCATTTAAATAATTTTCTAAAAATACGTAGCTTTCCATTAAGGACTCACATAAATCTAGTATTTGTAATTGTGCTTGGTAAAAGGAGATGTCATTATTAATGTCCAGAAGTGTAGTCTCGATAGTTTTTAAGTCTTTGTTAAAAGTTTCTTCGTCTATTTGCAATTTTTGAATTGTAGTGTTGAAAGTTCTTATAACTGAAGTGGTAACAGATATTTGATTTTTTAGGAGATTTTCAATTTGAGTTTCATCGGAATTTATCTTATTTATACATTTATTAAAGTATTCGCCATCAGAGGCGTCTAAATTTCCAGTAATAGATTTCCTTATTGTTCCAATACCATTTACTAAACCGCGTTTTAGGCGTTTATTATAAGGTACTGTGTCAGAGGTTATTTCTTTATATTTTAAATTAACGGAGTTTGAGATTTGTTTTAGCAGACTAACATGTGTCTGTAGTTCGGCTTGAAAGGCAAGTTTTCTCGGTGTATCCACGTTAATAAATTTTTCTAACAGGTTTTCCAAAATTCTGTCATTATTGGATATTGTAGTTTTGATAGGTAATAATTCTTTGTAAACAAGTAAAGTCCATTTGTCATTAGATATTCGTATAGTTCCTTTTTCATGAAAAAATATTCCAATTGTGTTATTAATTGGAGTGAGGAGAATTTGGGATTGGACGATAGGAAGGAGTCCATAGAATCTGTAAAGGAAAATTATTCAAAATAAGGTTTCAGTCTGTCAAAATTTACTTTAGAGGTTTGGTTAGTTTTGGGGTTAAGGATAATTGCGGAATTTGTAAAAACTTCTTGAATTTCGAAAGGTCCATTAAAAAGATTATCCGATTTTGATTTAATTTGGGATTCTTTTACGTAAACTTTGTCACCAATTTTAAAATCAGGTCTTCGTTCTGAAATATTCTCGTCAAATCTTACTTTCGCCTTTTCTTTCTGTCTTTCTGTTTTAGCTCTGGCTACTTTATAAAAATATTCCATGCGATTATTCAGGTCTCGAATATATTTACTCATTAGTGTTTTTTGATTGTATAGAGTTTCTGGTGGTCGGCCTGCAGTGTGCCCAAATATAAGTTCATATGGTGTGAAACCGTGGGTCTTATTCTCTGTGTTGTTATAGCATATTATTGCATAAGGAAGTATAGTGAAGGGATGATCGTTTGGGTTCTCGGCTTGATTTGCTCTAATCATTTCTGAGAGTGTGGCATGAAATCTTTCTATAGATCCATTAGATTGTGGATGGTTAACGCTAGAAAATGTTAGTTTAATGTCGTATAATTCGCATAGATCTTTGATTATAGCATTCTCGAATTCTCGACCGCAGTCACAATGAATTCTTAGTGGTGTTCCATAGTGTTGTGTTGAAAAAAGAGTAGGAGTGTCTTGAATACTGTTACTGCCTTTTTGTCTTCCAAAGGATAGGCTTGCGTGAATTTTGTCAATTCGTCACGAATAGTTAAAGCGTAGTTCCTAGTAGGGTATTCGAGTATGTCCATATTTATTCTTTCGAATGGTGTTTTTGGAGTTTCTGTTATGACTAGTGGTCCACTTAAGTTTTTCCTGCAAATCTTAACTTTTTGGCAAATTTCACATGCTTTTACAAATTTCTCTACATCTTTTGTTAAATTCTTCCAATTGTATTTCTGCTTTATTCTTCTGACAGTTTCGTTTATTCCTCGATGTAAATTGTTTTTACCACAATGGTAATGATCTAAAATTTGAGGGATTTCGTCTTCGCTGGCTGTTTTAATTATATTTTGACAGATTCTTAATTTTAATTCTTTGTCAGCAAAAATATAAGAAAATATTTCTAGGATAGGTAGTTCGAGATTATTTTCGACGCAATATATTTTTGATTAATCGAATTGATCTTTATTTGCAAAAAGTACAAGAAACAAGTGTGATATTACTCGTTCGGGATCAAACGGTAATGGTATAATAAAATATGTTCGATCTTTTACAGTTTTGCTGTGTACAATATTAATTCTTCGGTTACTATATTCCATGTTTTCTTCGAATATGTCATTCATTATTTTCTCGTGGAGTTCTTCAAGTTTATTTTGCCAAAAAAATGTAACAATATTTTTGTTGGATTTGTCTAATAAGTCCGTATTCGATGTTTCAATTTTAGAATAATCGATTATTGACTTAGTTCTATACAGTTCGATAAACTTGTCAAGTTCTTCGGACATTTTTTCTATATTTTCTTCATCGTCGTCTTCGTTTTCTTGAGTTTCCGTGTCATCTTCATTCGATGCATGTAATGAGATTTTTGATTGAAAGTTTGCACAATCCTTGAAATGGTTAATCTTTATCCTTGAGAGGGCATCTGCATTTCTGTTTATTTTTCCTGCGCGATGTTCTATTTTATAATTGTATTCTTCGAGTTTTAGGCGCCAACGCGCTAATCGGCTACCGGGATCTTTTATCGAGAAAAGCCATGTAAGGGGTCGATGATCGGTAATCAGGGTGAATTTTCGGCCAAAAAGATATGGTCTAAAATGTTTGACTGCCCATATGATAGCTAATAGTTCTCTCTCTATAGTCGAATATTTTGTTTCGGCACCGCATAATGTTCTGGAGGCATAAGCTATGGGTAAATCTTTTCCAATAGGGCCTTGCGATAGAACAGCTCCAATCGCGAATGCACTAGCGTCAGTTGTTAGTAAAAATGGTTCCTCAAAATTGGGATATATAAGTATTGGATCTGAAGTTAAAATATTTTTGAGTTCGTTAAAGGCTTCTTTGCAATCAGAATTAAAAATAAAAGGTACGTCTTTCTGAAGTAGTTTCGTAAGTGGTTTAGAAATTTTGGCAAAATTTGGAATAAATCTTCTATAGTAACCGGCTAAGCCTAAGAATGACTTTATTTCTTTGGTGTTCTTTGGTTCCGGGAAGTTTTTGATGCAAGATATTTTAGCTGGATTTGTTTTTACAGCATTTTCTGTTACAAGGTGCCCAAATATGCTACTTCTTTTCTTAAAAATTCGCACTTGTCTCGCTGTATTTTTAAATTTGCTTTTCGTAACCTTTTAAAAACTTCTGTTAGTCGTGACATGTGATCATGAATAGTGGGTGAGTAGATAATTATGTCATCCATATACACTAAGCATCTTTCGTTTTGTATTCCTAAGAGGATGTTGTCCATTACTCTCTAGAAAGTAGATGGAGCATTCATTAGTCCGAATGGCATGCGGACAAATTCGTAATGTCCATTTTCGACGGAAAAGGCCGTTTTCTGGATGTCTTGTGGCTCGATTTCAATCTGGTGAAATCCAGACGCTAAATCTAGTGTTGTGAAGTATTGGCATCTTCCTACATAGTTGGTCCAATAATTCTGATATTTGTGGTAGAGGATAACGGTCTTGTACTGTGAGTTCGTTGAGTTTTCGATAATCAATAACAACTCGCCATTTTTGTTTTCCTGACGCATCTAATTTCTTCGGTACGACCCAGACTGGACTCGACCAGGGCGAGACACTTTTCTGGATTATTGCTTCTTCTAACATTTTATTAATTTGCGTCTTTACCTCTTCCTTATGTATTTGAGGATATCTATAGGATTTAGTGAAGATAGGTTTAGCGTTGTTTGTTTCGATTTTGTGCTTGATTTCGTTTGTGAAGGTCAGTTTGTCGCCTTCGACATAAAATATATCTGCATATTCAGTACATATATCTAGAATTAGTTCTTGTTCTTCGCAATTTAGATGATCAATTCTTAGTTGTTCTTTAATTATTCGTGTTCTATCTACTACGGGTTCTTCAAAATCATTTCCGTTGTAGGATAGGATTGCCTCCGAATTTTTGAAAGGTTCGATTGAAATGTCTGAAAATTCGATTGTCTTCGGCATAGCATTAGCATTTAGTACGGAAGTTAAGAATTCTCCATTTTCATCTACATGGACTAATGCATGAGGTAATCTAACTTTTTCTATTTCTTGAGCTGATAATATGGCATCTGTATTTGATAAGTTGCATTTAAGTCTGCATATTTGTTCGGTCCGGCTGTCAATGGTAATTCTGTTTTTTCCTTTTATTCGTTTTCTCTCTGGTCTTTCAAGATTTTTGTCTTGATCTCGATTGTTTACGATAGTATATTTTTCATTTATAGGGTTTTGATATTTTAAATTTGATTCCTGTTTAGAATCTGATTTAATTTTTATTTTAGGTTGGTTTTGTCTTATTTCTGTGGGGTGTGTCGGTGTTTTGTCTTTAGGAGGTGTGTTTGTCTCGTGTCCTACTTTGTGAAGGGTGACAGTTTTAAAATTTGTATGCAACTGTCGGGATTTAAGATCTATTACGCATTCATAATGATCTAGAAAGTCTAGGCCTATTATGCCATCGAAATCAATGTCTAAATTGAAAATAAGGACTTTGTGAGGATTATTGTCAGTGAAGGGAATTAGGACAGATTCTGTTATTAACAATTTTTGATCGGTTATACCTTGAATAGTAACGTTTTCAGGAAATCTATTATGATAATTGCGTGCTGTGTTTTCTTTGAAAACAGTGATTCCAGCACCTGTGTCGATTAGAAGTTTAAAAGTGTTGGTAGCATCGTTAATGTAATATAAATTTTTGGAACTCATTGTATGAAATGGGGTTACATGAATGTCTGTTCGGGAAAATTGAGATTCGGATGAAAGTTGTCTAAGTTGAGTGCTTGGATTTGTTCTTGGATATTCGTAATATCCGTTGAGGGGTTCGTATGATTGGGAGACTGATTTTGATTCTGAAGTGAAAGAAAATCCGAATAATTTTGTGTGTTATTGGTTTCGTAAAAGTTATCAGTTTGCGGATTATTTTCTGTATAATAATCCGTTTCATAGTTTTCATAATTATCGGTATTATAATAATTATCTGTATAGTAATCGTCTGTATAATAGTTAGTCGTCATTTCATCAGGGTATTCGTTTAAAACATGTGCTCTTTGGAAGTTTGGGTTTCTTTGAATAACAGATGGACGATTTTGATTTTGATTTTGAGATGAAAAGGAAGGTCTCTGTTGGTTGAAATTTGGATTGTTGGAGGAATATTGATTCCTATTAGGGTTTTGATTGTTTTGATAGTTGTTAGGTCCATTATTATATTGGTTTTGGTAACCGTGTGGCCTAGAAAAAGTTTGGTTTGGCTGTACGAAACGTGAAGAGCGGCATTCACTATTTAGATGACCAATGCGGCCACAATTTGTACATTTTGTAAACTGAGATGAGGGTCTTCTCATTGGTTGAGAGGGTTTAGGAATAGTTGATCTAGAATTAGATTTTTGTTCTTCAAAATATGACATTTGAAGTTCGCGTCTAATACGATTGCTTGCTGCAATGAGATCTTTTGGATTACTAGCCCTAATAATTTGTCCTAGACGAGGTTCAAAACCGGTTAAAAGTGTGTTTAGGGCCATGGTATCGATTAAGTCACATTGGGCAGTTTTTTGATCTGGGGATAAATTTGCTACTTGGATCGAGGCGTGCATTTTTGCATTCAGAACTTGTAAACGGTTAAAGAAAGTTAGAGGAGATTCGTTAGATAGTTGTCTTAGTCTTTGTAAGTCTTGTATTAAGGAGGTCAGGTCTCTACTGTCTCCGAAATGTAGATTTAGTAATTGTTTTATTTCTGTATAAGAAATTGGTTTTCTAGAATTAATAAGCTGTGCAGCTTTACCTTTGAGTTTATTTTTTACGTGAATCGTTAATAGAACGCGCTGATCGCCTGTGGCCATTTTAAAAGCACAGTCGCACGCATCTAAAAATGTAGAAAGAGAAATCGGATCGCCTTCAAATTCTGGGATAATAGAAAATATTTCCGAAAGCTTGTATGGTTCGATTTCTTGTTGAGTCTGGGAACGTGTCTCGGGCATTTTTCGAGATATTTTTAAACGAAAATGAAAATAGAAGTATGGAGAAATATAAAATGTATCAGTATATAAGGGAGAAAAAAAATGTGGTGGTATATAAAGGGCAAAAATATATCAATATAAAAATATCAAATAATATATCAACAAAAATGTATCAAATATACCAAATAAAAATATATCGAGAGAAAATATACCAAAATATAGCAAGTAAAAAAAATATGTCAATAAAATATCAGTATAAAATAGTGTGTAAAGAAATATCAATAATTTCAAATATTAGATAATCAACTTATATTTTCTTTTATGTATCTTGATTAATTGACTTGCAGTATAGTCAATTTCGTAAATTATTATAACAAAATTATTAACGAGATGATTCAAAATCCACTTACATAAAGAAGAACATCGGGACGCCTTGTTCTCTCTGCTCAGCTACCAGGGGCTTCACTAGGTGTTCCTTCCGTAGATTACAGGAGTGAGGTTGTTCGGAGATGCTTTCTTCTTTAAGGGTTGTCTTGTTCTCTCTGCTCGGCTACCAGGGGCTTCACTAGGTGTTCCTTCCGTAGGTCACAGGAGTGAGGACTTCCGTAGATTCTTTGTTCCGTTAAGGGATGAGAATCCGCCGCTGCCAGTGAGTATACACGTGTTCTAGCAACGTTAACCGGATCCTACTGACTTTGCGCCAATTGTTAGATCACTAATCACGTATTTGACTTTTTTAAAAAAGAACTTTATTTGTTACAAATTAAATATTAAATAATAGTACAAAATTAATTTAAAATGACTACAATAACTGGACTGGTCGAAGTTGCAGCTAAGAGTGATTCCGGCATCTGAGAATGGTAATTTATAGGTTTGGTATGAAGTGCTGAATTGCTGTTCTCATGAATATTGGCCAACGGTTCGTACAAAGTTCTAATGCGTGCTCAGCGGTTTCTATGGGAATGGGATGATGAAATCTGAAGTCGGCGAACTTAAGCTAGTTCAAGGTTAATATTTTCTCATATAACATATATATATATATATATATATATATATATATATATATATATATATATATATATATATATTTTGTTTAAGATAACCGTTTTCGAGATAATGTTCATACTGCGACTGCGCACATTTTCTCGTTATCAACAAACCTCGTAATACCACTTAAATGTGAAGCTATTGCGTGTGTAGGTTTAACTTACTTATCTGTGTTTTTGATCTGAATTTCTTTTTCATATGATGCGTATTCAATTATGGATGTAGGAGGCTAACTAGTTATTTTGACTTGATTGACTGCTACCTTAAAAAATATAGTTCGTGGTTTTTGCCCATTCTGTGCAGAACTTCTTTGTTAGCAATTTTGTCTCTCCAGAAAATCCTTAACATGTGTATATAGTCATATTTCAAATACTTTGATCTATAGCACCACATTTCTTCAGTGATGCTAAAAGATAATTGGCAACTATTTTTACGAGATGAAATTTGGTCCTCTTTATCGCGATCACCCTTAACCTATCATGGTGAGGTGATTGAGGTGAAACTATAATATTTTTGAAGAAAAAATTCCCTATATTTTGTTCCTGTAAGTAATTTTTAATTGTATAAAAAAACTATTTTAAGTGCAATATTTACCCTAATGAGACTATAATATTTTATAATAAGACGTCGTGAAATAAACTAATTCAAAGCATTTAAGAGGAATTGGTACTTAAGTCACTGTTTCTATTTGAACTTCTTCAGTAGTAAAAGTCATAAGTAACCATTGATTATTTTTCGATTTCCTAACTTGCTGTCTTTGATATTAAACGGTCTAGTAACATTAACCCCACTTATTATAAATTGCCCATTTTTTAGAACTCAATTATCAGGAAGGCTTTCCATTTTTTGAACAGTGCTGATTGAATTTACATTAAAACAAGTCATACATCCCCGACTTGTACTGCAAATGTAAAATCTACCTCATAGAATCCAATAGGTTTCTCTAAGTGAGTTTCAAAGTGGCCTACCTCCTACGTGTAATTGACGTTTATTATATAATATATATGTATATATATATATATATATATATATATATATATATATATATATATATATATATATATATATATATACAGGGTGGTCCTTAAGTAATTGTACAAACAAAAACCGTAGATTCTGCACTTTAAAATATTACGATTTAAGCCAACTTGTTTTAATAAAATGTTGATATTAAGAAAGATACAGGGTGTTAAAGTGGAAATTTAAAATTTTATTTTTCTCTATAACTTTTACGTTTGGAAATTTTTTTGGGGCTAAAATTTACAGTTGGATGCTTTTGAGTAGGATAAATTATAATTTTATACATATTTTAACGTAACTAATAGAGGGCGCCACATATGCCACATGTGTGGCATAAATTTGCGCTTAACATTTTTGCTCTTTAAGTTAGCTCTATTTGTGTTAAAAAATATTAAAGACACATTATTTCTACAAAGAAAAGGTATACTAGTTAGTAACCTGAAAATTTAACCGTTTTCGAGATAATCGCATTTTATAAGTCAGCTGCATAATAATTCTTAGTGTAATATTTGTGTTTATTAGTTTATTCTTATTAATTCTTATTTTATTCTTATTAAAACAACTCGAAAGATGATAACGTAACATAACAAAATGCTTTGTTATGTGTGCTAAGTGTCTTATTGGAGAAAAGATTCTTCATCTTCTTCTTTAGGTGCTGTGTCCGTATTCAGACGTTGGCCGTCATCATGTTTAAAATTTCCCTTTTCTATCGCTCCTTAAGTTTCTATAATGGCGTTGTATTACGTTTTCTCAATTGTAAAATGCTGAAAACCCAAAATATATGGTTTATGCAAGATGGTACATCACCACATTCTAGAGAGAGGACAGTTAGAACATACTTAAATACAACTTTACTAAACGTTGTTGGATTGGTAGTCATATTCCTTGGCAATGTAGTAAGATATTGATATAATTATTTAATTCATAAAAAATATGAAAAGAATACTTATAAATTATTACGTAAATTATTTATCCATTTTTATTAGGACAAATAGAATCTAGAGCACAGATATTGAATAACACACATGTGTCTTGTTTCATAATACTTTTGCTACAAATCTAACCTTAAAAACTCAGCATTTTTACAAAAACATCAACGCTGTCCTAATAACCGGTATTTTTATAAATATAGTAAACACACAGGCAATTTGGTTTAGTATAATATTAAATCGTTAGTAAATTATAACAGTTCATTTGTTTGAGATGTAATTATAGTTACTCGTAAGCTGTAATGTAATCATATAAATAAGTAATGTCATCGATATGTTACTTCTCGTGTATATAAGTAACCAATGAACGAGATACATCAGAGTTTAATACATTATTTGATTTCTGAGACAAATAAGATGTAGTTCCATAATATACCATATGATTTGGATATGTATCCAAAAGAATATATTCATCCATTATACATAATAGCCACCACGTAGCCCATAATTTAATCCGTTTGATTTTGGTATATGGGGCGTATTAAAATAACGTGTCTATAATAATCCCATAAACATTCGCAACCAACTATGGGAAGAAATAAATACTGCAGCAGTTTCTTTAGAACCAATGATGGTATTTAATATGAGACGATCTTTTATGGAATATATTGACAAATGAATTAAAGAAAATGGTGGACATATCGAACACTTACTTTGACAAAAAGTTATATTATTTAGTTTAACTATTTCTTAATTTGGTTTGTAAACAAAATGTTTTGATTATGACTTTAATTTAACATAAAACGTAAAATGTTTGATGCAAAATCCTATTATTTTGTTATTTTGTTAAATCCTATTATTAATTATCCTGATGATAAATTTATTTGATTTAATATTTTGTTAACTATTAACTTTAGTTAAAGGTATTTTATACCAAAATTCAGAAGTATTAATGTTTTTGTCTATTTTTTCTTCGTTGCCTGGAGTAATTGTCTTACACCAGAATTATACAGCTGATTTGTAAAATGCGATTATCTCGAAAACTGTTGAGTTTTGAGGTTATTAACAAGTATACCTTTTTTTTTGTTAAAATAATGTATCTTTAATAGTTTTTATTTCAAATACAGGTAACTTACAGAGCAAAAAAGTTAAGTGCAAATTTATACCACATATGTGGCATATGTGGCGCCCTCTATCAGTTACATCAAAGTGGGTATCAAATTGTTATATTTAAAAGCACCCAGCTGTAAATTTTTATACATAAATGTTTACAAACATGAAAGTTATAGCAAAAAAACAAATTTTAAATTTGCACTTTAACACCCCGTATCTTTCTTAATATCAATATTTTATTAAAGCAATTTGGCTTAAATCGTAAACTTTAAAGTATAGAATCTACCTGTTTTTTTTGTACAATTACTTAAGGACCAGCCTGTATATATATATATATATATATATATATATATATATATATATATATATATTTATATTTATATATATATATATATATATATATATATATATATAAGTAAACGTTAAATATTGGGTTTGCAGCAATAAAAATGAAACGTGTACTCTTTTAAATCTTTATTCCAAGCTTTCGGACATTGGTTATGTCCTTCATCAGGGAGCTACAAATGTGATGAATAAATTGTTGGCGTTGGTATAATTAATTAAAAAATTCACTACTTACAAACTTAATGAGGTTGTATCAACGAAGATGTATTATAATGTTGATAAAATTTATCACAGTCTCTCATCTTTTTTTAATATACAAAATTGATAAATTATTGTTTATTGCATTTATCTAGTACTAACAAATTATAAAAATAAATTAATATAAATAAATAATAAATTATTATAATACATCTTCGTTGATACAACCTCATTAAGTTTGTAAGTAGTGAATTTTTTAATTAATTATACCAACGCCAACAATTTATTCATCACATTTGTAGCTCCCTGATGAAGGACATAACCAATGTCCGAAAGCTTGGAATAAAGATTTAAAAGAGTACACGTTTCATTTTTATTGCTGCAAACCCAATATTTAACGTTTACTTCCTTACGTTGTCAGCAAATACTTCTGGTTCATTATATATATATATATATATATATATATATATATATATATATATATATATATATATATATATATATATTATATATATATATATATATATATATATATTATATATATATATATATATATATATATATATATATATATATATATATATATATATATATATATACAAAAAACGCAGTTTATTAGGGCTGCAGTCAGTAGGTTTGGCCGGGATGTTATAGAAACACTCTTTTGACTTTTGGTCGAGCTTTCGGAATTCCTTTATTCCTTCTTCAAGACACTGTAATTAGAAAGAAAGTGTAAATATTTACAACATATCTCAAATTGTCATTACAACTTACTAGTCGTTGAGATTATTTGTGGAAAGCTACGACACTCAACATTAAAAACACACATATAAAATATAACATTTAAAATAATGGACAAAATGCATTTTTAAATTTAGTTGAAAAGTTAAAATTTTGTTCGTAACATCTTTTAATGGTGTGTTTTGACTGATCCATAGAGAACAGAAAAAAAAACAAAACAAAAATAGTGTGGTTTAAAAGGTAATTAGGAGTTCTTGCTATTATATTATTGGAAATAATATTAAACCTGTCTTGATAGTATGCAACATGTTTTGTATACAGGTGTATTATGGTATGTATATGTAAAAGTAAATCTTTATTTTATTTTTGATGTTTTGTCAGTAAGTAACAATAAATGTTGCTCAATTTATCTATGTCTGACTTTTTATTTATACAAGACGTATTAGATTTTATGAAACACATTTCCAAGAAAACACGTTTTGTATGGTTTTTTCCTTTGCCAAAATACAGGAATCATCGAAATAAAATTCATGTTTTAGAGTTAATGCATGTTCTGTGAGCGCATATGCGTTTATCTTTTTGGTTTTTATGTCGCTGCGATGTAATATTACTCTATTGTGAAAATTATGAGATGATTCTCCGACATACACGTTTTCACAATTGGCACACGGTATAGAATAAACAACATTCGACGACTCCTGTATTGTGAAAGGATCCTTTGTCTTTGTGTACAACTTCGATACCGTTTTCACATTCTTAGTTGCAATTTTTAAGCCACTAACATTTTTGAAAATGTTCAATAGCTTAGGTGTGAGAACTGGAATATAGGGTAGGCAACCATACGTTATTTTAGATTGTGCTAGCTCTGATGTGTTCTGTGTCAATGTCTGTGTCAGTTGTCGGACCTCATTGATCTCATTATTAAGAAAATTTTGCTTATCAGAAAATTGCACAGGAAAAGGAGAACCAAAAATGAGTTTATTCAATAGCCCTGTAGGATAGGAGTTCTCTTGTAGTATAGATCTCAACTTTTTTAGTCCCTTGTCCCTGAACTCGATGTGTGATAAGTTGATAACCCTAGTTTTAAGGACCAAAACCAAATTTGTTTTCATCTTAGATGGATGTTGAGAATAAAAGTTTATGAAACGGTTACTAAAACAAGGTTTACGATACCACTCCGTCCTTAGCATGCCATCACTGCCACGATGTAAATGCATGTCTAAAAACGGAATCATATTGTCAGCTTCTCTCTCAACCGTAAACTTTAAATATTCACACTGGGCGTTAAAAGCGTTTAGAACATTAGTTACTTTGTTTTCAGGGACCGGTAAGATCAAATCATCAACATATCATTTGATAAAAGGTATGTGAAAAGGTATCTTTTCCTTACATATTCTTATAAGTTCATCCAATACAAAGTTACATAGTATGGGGGATATTTTGCTGCCCATTGGAGTACCAAAAATTTGTTTAAAAAAATTACCATTAAACAAAAAGATGTTAGAGTCAAAAATGAATGTTAAAATTCTTATGAAATCATGTAAACTGATCTTGGTATGCAGAGGGATGCTGTTCCAGTTATTTTTGATGCTGTTGAGAACAGCATCTAGTGGTAGGTTTGTAAATAGTGACACATCTAAACTAATTAGTATATAATTATTCGGAACTTTAACATTATTAATGAAGTTACTAAATGTGAAAGAATCTCTAATATAGAATTCATTGGATTCGTTGTAGGAAATTGTGAGGATATCTGTAAGGTGTTTAGCAAGTTTACTATTAGGAGCATCAATGGAAGAGACAATAGGTCTCATTGAAAGAGTGGGTTTGTGAACTTTAGGAAGTGTATAAAACCTGGGTGCAACTGCATTGTAAATTTTCAAAGATTTTGCAACTTCTGTTGTTATGGATTTGGAAGAAGCTAAATCCGAAACCAGCTTATTCGCCTTTTTTGGAGGGTGCACACTGGACTGTTTTTGAGTTTAATGTAACTTTTTGTATCATTTAGTAAACTATTGCTTTTTTCAATGTAATTATTCTTATACATTGCCACTGTTACATTTCCCTTGTCACTTCTAACAATGTAAATTTCTGGATGTGATTTTAAAAATTGTTTGCACTCATTGTATATTGTGTTCAAAAAGTGTCCTTCTTTACTTGTTTTGTGTAGAAAATTAGTGATAACATTAGTGCTTTGAGATCTCAAGATGTCCTTCTCTTGGGGTTCTAGACCAGAAATGTGAAACCCAATATCTGAGAAAAGAGAAGACATTTTAAAATCTCTAGCACTAGGGAATAAGCAAAATTTTGGACCCAAAGACAAAAGTTTTTTGACATTATAAGGAAAAGTGATGTTAGTTAGATTTTTGAACCATTTTTCTTGAAATGTTATTTTTGACAATTGATTATTTTTACTACTTTTATTTTGTTAAATTTTTTGATATTGTTATTTCTAATTTAGAAAAAAACTTTATTATGTTTGATTTTTTGTCTTCTGTTCTCTATGGATCAGTCAAAACACACCATTAAAAGATGTCACGAACAAAATTTTAACTTTTCAACTAAATTTAAAAATGTATTTTGTCCATTATTTTAAATGTTATATTTTATATGTGTGTTTTTAATGTTGAGTGTCGTAGCTTTACACAAATAATCTCAACGACTAGTAAGTTGTAATGACAATTTGAGATATGTTGTAAATATTTATACTTTCTTTCTAATTACAGTGTCTTGAAGAAGGAATAAAGGAATTCTAAAAGCTCGACCAAAAGTTAAAAGAGTGTTTCTATAACATCCCGGCCAAACCTACTGACTGCAGCCCTAAAAAACTGCGTTTTTTGTTTATATCGACAGTCAATAATATCCAGTATTTCTTATATATATATATATATATATATATATATATATATATATATATATATATATATATATAATATATATATATATATATATATATATATATATATATATATATATATATATATTGACGTGTAAGTTTATGATTAGGATCAAGTATAATATAATGTTATTAACCATATTCCAAATCCCTAGTTTATGATCGTCTTTCATTTCAATAAGACATCTGGAGAAAGATATTAATGTAGACTTTGTAGGTAATGTAGACCTGAACCATTATTTTTTTAATGGAATGTAATTTATAAGATAAACCGTCTGATTGCTCCATGCATATATACCAATTACCAATATTTAGATCAGAAGTAGATAGATCTTTTTTATTTTGATTTGAATCGTAAAAAACTTTCATTGGATTAATATTATTTAATAAGACTTCCTGAGTCAACTTTCTTTCGGGAATTTCTTGAGCAAGATTATTTAATCGTGCCATACAGTGTTGTTAATAATATTCATTAATAAATACGTAAACTAATTTTCGAAACCAAATTCAGATTTCTCCTTTAATCTGTGCCTTCTAAGAATTGCAAGGCAAAACAGACGTTGATAAAGATGTAATTAGAGACATGAGGAATCTAAAATTGCATTCCACATATCTCCTTAACGAAGCGAAAATCTTTAGCTAATTGGTTTCTCGTACTCATAAAGAGTATATCGAAATAAAAGGTATTTTCCTTAAGTCTGTCATAAATGACGTTGGACATTATTTTTTATGCCGCGTTCAACAGCGTGATTCCAAGGCAGTTTTCACATTCTAACTGTAAACTGCATGTAATGGTATAATAATATCCTTATTCCACTTTGCTGGTACCTGTTTATTCAGCCATATAAATGCGTATCGGCCAATAAATGCCCTAAGTCGAGCGCCCACGACGTAAATGTTTTAAAATAACGGTTAAAAACTAGTTAAAAACCAGTTTCAGGCGGATCAACTCATGCACAAATCCCGGTGCATCTGCGCTTTCTAAGCTCAAAAAACTAACAAAATACATACATTAAATGATAAGTAAAAAAATAAAAGAATACTTGTCAATAAAATATTCGATTTGCAACGATTGTCAAAATTTAAAAGTCATAAATATTATCCAATATTGAATCATATGTTTAAATTTTCATGAATTTCTCATTTTAAAATAATTTCATATAAATACAATAATTTTTAAACATCTTATTTAGTTTATAAAATAATTAGGGGAAAGTAGGGGAATATCGACTTCCTAAGACACAACGGTTATAGACTGTTTGCTATAGCTTTTACCAATTTGAAGCTTATAGGTAATATAGACATTTAGTTCATTCAGTTGACCAATTACTGCTACAAAAATATTATAAAATAATTAAAAATATATATTTTTTAAATTTAAAAAAATTCGGGTAATATCGATCAATCGGGTAATATCGACAATGGAGATATGTAATATTTATCAAGGATGGGAAATATCGATCACAGATGGACCAGTCCAATGAATAAGTTTACTTAGGTTTAAGTATAAAATACATATTTCTTGAGTTACATTTACAGTTTGAGCAAATACAAAGAGTAGCAGTATCGCCTTCAGTGCAGTCTACATGATCGCAGAGACCACAGAAACGACATCTCCACCATAATTCATTTGATCCAAACTTCTTGACTAATTTTTCTGTTTTTATCTTAGTATCTCCAATTGTTCGTTTATCTTTCTCAACCTCATTCTTCTTTTTCTTTATTCCTTATTTTCTAATTGTTCTTTTAATGTTGTTGATGTTAAAATGGTCGAGTGTTGAGTTCGCCTGCTTCTAGTTTTTGTATATCTACTGACTGGTAGTACCGGTAGAGGGCATAGTTCAGTGAAATATATACGAGATAAGCTTTTATTTTTTAGCTGCACAGATTTTTTTTTATTTTCGCGTAGATCAATGTCTAAAACTTCCTTTAATTCTGAATTAGATAAAGAATATTCTGATGCTGGTGCTGCTTATGATCTCAGTTTTTTATTTTGGGCTTTACTGGGCCCTGGTGAACTCATCAAGGGGAACTGGTGTTGGCGATGGTGTTTGATGTGTATCGGATAGAGAAGACACATTATCTTGATATTGTTCAACTACTGGTATAAATATTAATTCTTCTTCACAAAAAAAATCGGGATTAAAAAGAAAGATCCCTGTGGTTCGAAAACCATTTACAGCCTTCTCAACAGACGCAGCCCTATTAAAGGCATTTTTAACAAGTTCCGCAATGTCTGTTGTATTGATTCTCCCATATTTTTTGTTTTATATACTTGTCACACTCTTGGTAGTAAGCCGTCTTGAAATGAAGAAAAAACGTGATATCTAGAGGCTGGAGACGGTGCGAGGTGTGCGGTGGCAGTGAAAGGAGATTTATTCCGGTGTCTCGACAAAAATTGTAGGAAGCCAGACTTGAAAGCGTTGTGTGGTTATCTAGCACTAAAAGAACTGGATGGTCTTTAGACGTATTATCATGCCGGTGAAAATATTACAACCATTCCATTAAAAGTTGTTTCGTTATCGACCCTGATCTAAAACATCTGTATATTGCTCCGATAGGACCGGTTTTGTCCAAACCTTCTATCATCCGATTCCACCTATAAATAAATATAGGTGGAATATATTGACCTGAGGTACTGAAAGCGCATACTATCGTCGTGGTTTGTCCTCATTCACCACCATTTGTTTCTGGCTTGTCAACCGGTTTCTAGCCTTTGGCAGCTATAATTTTACAGAGAATAGGAACATTATTGATACCCGTCTCATCAAAATTAAAAATTTGGTGACATTCAAATTTGTAACGATCGCATACAGTTACCAAGTTTTTGTTAAATATCTTTAGTTATTCACGATTAAAAGCATTAATTCTGCTCAAACTTTTTGCTTCTGGTTTATAAATAAATAAAACCAGTCTTTTCCATACATTTTCGTTGCCATTTTAAACGGATGTTTAATTTGGTTGTGCTCTGCTTATTCAAAAACCATTTGACCTATGGTACGGGAAGTAAGGCCAAAAAATGCCTTCAACTGTTCTAAAATTCTAGATACAAATTCGGATTCCTCTTTCTTGGTAAAGACAGTTTTCGTCCCAGTGTAATTCTTTTGGCCTTGAAACGACCTCTTAATCGGTCTTGCAATATTTCATAAGGAATGTTGTATAACTTGGATGCTCTTCTTATTGAAAATATTTTGTCAGCTATATCGCTGAGGGCTCTTTCCATTCCACGAATGCGCATATGTATGAAAGAGCCCTCAGCGATATAGCTGACAAAATATTTTCAATAAGAAGAGCATCTACGTAATATTTTTTTACTTTTTTTCACTAATTTATTACCACCCTAATAATTTTTCACCATCAAACCACCCTTAATGGGAGCGATTCTGCTGGCTTAAGGTTCAAGCTAGCGGAATTCAGAAAATAAAAACTTTTTGCTTATGGCATATTTTTTCACCCATTTTTCACTAATTTATTACCACCCTAACAATTTTTCACTACCAAACCACCCTTAAGGAAAGCGATTTTGCTGCCTTACGAATAAAACTAGTACAATTTCAAAAATAATATTTATGATATACCACAGTGCTCTGCTAGATTTTTACAAGCCTAGTAATTGTTTTTGTAACTACCCTAATTAAAGACATTTTGAAATGTTACTCTGCGCTAACTAATATTTATTTTTTAAATGTTTAAATATTGAAAATATGAAAATACTTTATTACAAAAATTATAGGGTAACGGGTAGAGTGATTGGCCACTTAAGAAGTTGCCAATTGAATTAAAATTGTAAATTGGTATCTTTAAAGGTGAAATATTTTGTAAGGGTTTTTTAATAGTAATGAAACATCAGATTTCATAAAAACTCAGGTTATTTTAATCAGAAATAATAATGTATATTAAAAATAAACACAAATTTGAAAACTTACAGAACTACACAGTTATTGGCCATACAAACATAGTTATTGGCATATAGAATTACAGTCATTGGCCATTCATAAAATTCCTAATTTTCTTTTTTTGTTTTCAATTTCTTGTCGTTTCTTTGCACAAGTACCAATATGGTAGCCTCTAACACAAAATAGACATTTTATTCCAACTTTTGATTTAGATATATTATAGGAACAAGAATAACACAATCCTGTATACAAAAGGTTATTTACAGGTGGGTTGGTGTCGTCTGATTGTTTCACGGTTATATCTGAGAGAATTTGTATTTTTTCATGTTCTGGATATCCCTCAGTTTCAAAAAATAACTTTCTTTTAGCTGACTTACCAGCACGTTTTTCTTGGCTGGTTTCCAAATTTGTACATTGGCTTTGGGATATAGTCTTCAAATTTGATGAATTCATATTGTTGCAGGCATTAAAAAATATGTTATCAATTGTGGGCAGATTAACGTTTTCCTCTACAGAATCAGTAAATTGGTTTCGTGACAATTCTTGTTTTTCTTTGAGGACAACAACATCTGGTATATGTACTCTAACTCCACTTTTCAAAGTAGTGCTTTTAATTGTATGATCAATAAGTGTATCTGCTTTCAAAATATTTGTATCTGCAATATCAACTATATTTACTGTAACATTTTCCTTATTCTTAACAACAGTTTGACATTTTTTGCTCCCGGAATTGACTCCTGTTGCAATTTTTTTTATTACTTTCATCTTGATTTGCCTGTTTTTTTTACCTTTATTGTTTGCTTTTGGGTCAATTTGCTTTTGTTTTCGTTCTAATTTTATTTTCTCTAGTTCTGCTTTTTCTTCAATTTTACGCCTCTCTGCATTTTGACGATCTGAAGAAGTGAGCACGAAAGGCAACCTTTCTGTTTGCTTTTTGCCCTTTCTTTCTGGGGTTTTTGGCCAAAAAAAGAATTTGTTGATTGAGGTGTCAATTTCTTTAGATAATGAGTTGTCTTGATTAACTGATTAACTAAAGGCAGATTATTATTGGATGTAGATTGAATATCTTCTGTCATTGTATCTTCTGTGACATCTTTTATATTATATGTAATATCAACGTTTTCTGGAAGTTGACTTCGAAAATCCGAAAGTAGATTTTCTTCTGTAATAACAGGAATATCTTGTAAGTTGCATATGATTTCATTGCCACCTACAGGGTTAAGTGTAAAATCTGAAGATATATGGGTTTCTCTGATGATAGAGGTATCTTGTATATCATTTGAGATTCCACTTGTCTCTGTGGTCTGCATCGTGTGTAGATCTATGGTATTTTGAAATAAATTAAATATATTAAAGAGCAATTTTGAAATTCTAATATTTTTGCGGCTCCAACTGTGTCTACAAAATCTTCATATGTTATTGATTTTGTCATAGAAATAGTGTGATTAATACCTTCATGCGGGTTTATGATCTTCCCTAAACATTTGGAATAGTCTATTGCTTCAGGGTTCCATGGATACAATCCAGATGCTTTAAAGCCATTTTTTATGGAATCTGATTTTAATTGACTAATGGCTGTGTTTAGTACCAATGCAAAATTCTCTTTGGTAACTACTGAATTCGGGTTTTCGCGTCTAAACTTTAATACTGCCCGGTTCCAATTTGCCTTTAATGGTTTAAATGCAGCAATATCTGCAGGTTGTATAATTCTGGTTGCATTGGGATATAAGGCCACTAAAATAATTTGTAACTTTGAACATAATTCACTAGTTTGAATGGTTAAGTGAGTTTTATGTCCATCAACGAACAAAATAACTGGAAAATTAGTGTTTTTCGCAACTAGGTACTTATATAAGACGTTTCCTATGTATTCATAGAAGTTTTCATTCTTCATCCATCCCGTATCGCTACATCCTATGCCCCATTCTCGTGGAACGGTATTTAAAATATTGCTAGGAATTCGTTTATAAGGGTAAATAATCATTGGTGCTGTTATTTCTCCACATGCTGTAAAGGTAAACATAACCGTCAAATTAACTTTGGAGTGATGCTCTATTTGATATACATTTTTGCTTCCCTTTACAGCTAACACTCGTTTATTTTTGGGACATAAGAGGAAGCAGGTTTCATCGCCATTTAAAATACGTGAAGGGTCTTGAAGAATATAAATGTATCCTTTACGATGCAAGTATTCATGAACACCGATGAACCATTTTTTTACATCTTTTTCAGACACAACTGAACTTGCTGCCGTTACTGCTTCTGGAGTTCTCTCACTTAAATCTGGGTGTCGCTTTAAAAAGGATCTATACCAACCTCTTCCGGGCCGATTGTCAGTAAAAGGATTTGCACGTGGATTTGCGTCAAGAAAACCTTTAACCGAGTCTTGTATATCTTCCACTCTTACCGGAAAACCTTTGTCTTGACATGTTATGATCCAATGCTTTAAACGATTCTCTTTCTCTAAACTAAGAATGGGATTGGGACCAAGGGTATTTTTTTCATTAAATTTTTCACTTGCTCTAAACTGCAATGTTGCTCTTGGCACATTAAATTGTTCAGCGGCTTTTCGTTGGCTCATGCCATTTTCGATGGCCTGAAAAGCAGACTGAAGATCTTGTTCTGTATATTGTTTGTGATACGTTTTATCTTTCCGGATATTTGGCATTTTTGATTCTAAAAATAAAAATCATTTATTAGTAATAATGTTAGCTACAATACGGACGTTTCAAATTTGATTCAATATGCCCACATTAGCATTAATTTTATAACAACTAAAACGATTGTAATTTTATAAATACAAATCCGGACAAAAATTATATTCTTATTACACATTACAGTTATTGGCCACCCTGTGGTTTGGTGATTGGCAGTCGGCCAACCACTGGTTATTGCCTCAAAAAATAAGAAAAAATGTTTAAAATATCTTATTTTGGACCAAACTAGGCTGAAAAAGTCTAAATTATAATAAATATTTTAATTCGAAGTAGGTACAGTAATTGGCCGGCAGGCCAATCATTATAACACGGACATATTTAAGATACAGTGCTTGGCCACTCAAATTTACCGCCAAAAATGCATAACTTAAATATTAAAACCACTGATAATGTAAGATGTACCCCACTAAATCGCCATAAAATATTAATATACCCAGATACATAATACTATTAGTCAATATAACTCACCTCGTGAATAGCCTTCCTTAACAAATTCTTTAAAAAACTCTTAAATCTGGATACACCTGTTAAGCTTCAAACAACACACGCCGTAACAACTAGATAATTTTAACTGAGAGAGATGATAGCTAGACCAAATATACAGCAATGTTGCCAGATTTTAATGCAAGTAAATTTATTTCCTTATATTTTCTGAAAATCTTAATATTTCGGATTTTTGTGAAAGTGGCCAATCACTAGTGACCGGCTAACAACTGTACCCGTTACCCTAAATTTTAACTGTTTTAAAAAATTAACTCTGATTCTAGTAGTGGGTAAATGGCTAAGAGAAATCAACGACATAGGTGCGCAAGGTGTACTGACTCTCCTTTACAATCAGGTAGTTAATGTAATAGATATATTAAAATTATTTCAGTTTGTATATTTCTTACCTGGTAATTATTCTGTGAAATATAACAATTCCATTGCATTTACTAAAACTTAACTTGATTTCAGTTATTTTATATTCATAAAAGGGGCTCACGATTTGATTTCTCTTAGCCATTTACTCACTACTAGAATCAGAGTTAATTTTTTAAAACAGTTAAAATTTATAATTTTTGTAATAATGTATTTTCATATTTTCAATATTTAAACATTTAAAAAATAAATATTAGTTAGCGCAGAGTAACATTTCAGAATGTCTTTAATTAGGGTAGTTACGAAAACAATTACTAGGCTTGTAAAAATCTAGCAGAGCACTGTGGTATATCATAAATATTATTTTTGGAATTGTACCAGTTTTATTCGTAAGGCAGCAAAATCGCTCTCCTTAAGGGTGGTTTGGTAGTGAAAAATTGTTAGGGTGGTAATAAATTAGTGAAAAATGGGTGAAAAAATATGCCATAAGCAAAAAGTTTTTGTTTCTGAATTCTGCTAGCTTGAACCTTAAGCCAGCAGAATCGCTCCCATTAAGGGTGGTTTGATGGTGAAAAATTATTAGGGTGGTAATAAATTAGTGAAAAAAAAAGTGAAAAAATATTACGTAGGTTAAATTGGTCTTGGACGCTTATTCGTCCCCGCTACCTTAAGATACCAAGACGAAAGTATTTACTTAGATTTGGCGCAGCCATAGGATTTGATGAGTTTGTGTGCTTTTGGTATAGTTGATTTTATGTTATTAAATAACGACCACGCTAGTCTATGTTTAATACTTTCCTTTGCAAAGGATTTCGCTATAATACACCTATCTGACAAAGATTCAAGAAAATTGTTTAATTTTTGTTTCTTTAATTTATTTATTATGAGAAAGCCTTCGCCAAGTTCGTCTTGATGCGAACTTAATTTTGAAATTAATAAATAAATCAATAGAGAATTAAATGATTTTACAGGTTGGCCTAGTAATTATGTGGCCTTAAACCTAAACTGAAAATCTCCTGTTAAATTTCGCGTGCCATATTTCCCATAAATCATTCGTAACTCGAATAATGCTTTTATATGACTTTTGAGATAGAGATTCGTTTGAGAATCTACCTCTCAGTGAGTTCCAAGAAACATCATAATTTTCATTGGTAATCGACACTTTCATTAATAACTGACAGAATATTTTGTGCTGAACCTCTTAGACTTCCGATTAAATAGTAAAATTTTCCGACCTTTGGAATATTATGGTCCTCAAGAATGAGTATAACATATGTTTCTAAATTGTAGAATTGTATCAGTTCGATGATCGGAAATTTACTTGGGTTATTGTTTGATTTGCGTAGTATTTCTTAAATAATAAATGTTAATGCTATTTGTATTGTTTCATATTATTTTGTCTTAAAGTTTTCCAATTCCTTCATGTCTGCTTCTGAATCACCCAAGTTTTCTATTCTCGTTTGCGTTTTGATAAATTTCAGTAAGAGGCGATTTGAATTTGTAACCCCTAATTTAACTTTTTTTTTATTATATATGTTTATTTACAATCTACATCATTACAGAGTATTAAGTAAATGTGTTATAGGTTTTGCGCGTGAAGGAGAGACTTCCAATGATGTCTCACCTTATTCTATTTTGGTTTAGTTTTGAAGTAGGTCTTGAGGCCAAGTTCTATCTATTCTTCTTGTGGCTGGACCATTATTGAATAGGTCACTTACTAGCTTATTTTTATGGTGAATGGTAAGTTCATTTTGTGAATGTATTTCTTCTCTGATGAAAGGAATCTTTAAGTCGCAGTGAAGTGTTTGATTACTTATGTACCATGGTCCATCTACTATCGATCTTAGCACTTTAGACTGGAATCTTTGGATAATATTCAGCGAAGTTGGCTTTGCACAGCCCCATGGGTGTAGTCCGTAGAACCAGATAGGTTTGAGTATGGCTTTGTATAAAAGAATTTTGTTTTGTATGTTAAGTTTTGATTTACGTCCAAGAAGCCAATACATTTGCCGAAATTTTAAGTCGAGCTGCCTTCTTTTGGTCTGGATATGTTTCTTCCAAGTTAGAACACTACCCTGCGGGACTCCGGAGTCGATAGGGTAGAGGTTGGATTGTTGGTCTTTGAATTTTACAGAGAAATATCTATTTGATATGTAGGATTTAATTAGGAGGAAATAGTTACTAGATAGTGCTATTTTTACTTTGTAAAGCAGAGCTCTGTGCCAGACTTTGTCAAACGCTTCTGAAATGTCTAGAAATACAGCGTTGCAGTATTTCTTTTCTTCAAGACTTTTTGATATTTCATTTATCATTCGATGATCTTGTTTGATGATTAGATGAACAGGCCCATTCGCCATTTGGTTTACGGATGGGAGGAACAGTTGTGTATGGTTTCTTAAGCTTCTTTGACGCCTTTCATAACGTCTGGTCATTTGCTGTAAGATTTTTAATGTAATGTTCGAAGGTTTCGTTGTTTGGGCTTTGATGGCTACTCCAAGTTGCCTACGTAGTCTATTGAATATATATAGGTCTATGTTGTTTCTAGATCTCTGAAGTATTGAGCTGCTGTATTTATGTCATCAGTAGATTTGATACGCAGATTAAGATTGGTTTTTTCTTCTAGGTAGGATTAAAAATCTGCCCAGTTGGTGTTTTTTGACGTGAGTCGAGGAGGTGGTGGGCTGTTTATAACTGTGGTACTCAGGCTCATAATAACCGGTGTATGATCCGATGAGAGGTCATAGCTGGATTCTATTAGACAGTTGTTTCTGGACACTCCTTTGCTTATGTAGTAGTCCAGTCGATCTGAAAGTTTTCTGGGGTCACTCGGCCAGTACGTAGGGATTCCGACGTTGTGGCAATCATAGTTGTTGTCGGTCATTGTTTTTATAAGATTACGACCTTTTTTTGTTGTGAGTCTTGAGCCCCAGTGTCTCCCCCGGCTACGAATTTGCTGCCAAGTAATTGGAAGTAGGCTTCATATTTATCTGTGGAGATTGCGTGACGAGGTGGGCTATACATTGCAGATATGTTATGGCGTTAAGTGCCATGGCGTTGAATTTACTTGAACGATTGCTGCTTGTATTTTTTCTGTTACATATTTCGGCAATACATGATGTCATATGCAGCTGCGGATGATTACCGCCGAGCCACCATGAGCTGTATCATCGGGATGAGGTGTGCTGTATGTGGTATAGAGCGGAATATTGAACGTAGTTAGGTCGGTAAAGTAATTTTTCTGAAATAAGCAGAACGTCAATTTTATTCAAGTTTAAAAAAGTAATTACTTCTTGCTTATGGTTTAGCAGGCCATGAGCGTTCCATGTGGCAACACTAAGTATGTTTAAGAATTTCTTTGGTTAATGATTTGTATTAGTAAGTTTAATATCATACCATTTTGACTCATGAGTTGCGAGAACATGTTTTTGAACTCGTTTAGGAATGTTAGTAGTTGTTGTTCTATATTAGTTTTAGGTTCTGAATCATGATTGGTTTGATGTGCTGTCACGTTTGCATATGTTCTTTGATGGTTTTGTAGAGTGGTGTTTAGTTGATTTGTTTCAGTACATACATGTGGGATGTTGAATGTTGGTCTTTGAGGCTGTTGGTTTCCTCTTTTCTGCATATGTCTGTTTTCTACTAGTTCCCTGTAGACTACACAGCCGTTATAGTTAGCAGCGTGATCTTGTTTGCATAGTGCACACTTAGCTGGAGTGCTTCTAGTTTTTTTACAATCTTTTTTACTATGTTGTCCTCCACATTTGACGCAGTAATGCGGTTTAGTGCAATATGTTTTACTATGGCCCTCTGCCTGACATCGCATACATTGAATTATTGAGTTTCTCTTCTTTGGTGCTTCGACTGCTATTTTGGTGTGACATAAGAATTCTAGGTTGAATATGTCTCTGTTGTTACTGTTGGATTCAAGGTCTATGAAAAACAAAGATAAGGGTTCCTTTGTTTGTCTGTGTCGAATGTTAGTTATATTGTGAACCTTATGGCCGGCTTTTTCTAGTTCCTTTGTTATATCTGTTGTGGGTATTGAGTGATGGATATGTCTTATTACCACTCTACAGGCACGTTCTTCCTTTATTTGGTAAGTATGGTGAATAATTTCTTCTTCTCGTAAATGTCTTATCAGTTTACGTTATGTATTTATTGTATATGTTGTAATCTTGACAGTGTCGTTTGGCAGAGTTCTGGTATAGTAAGTTTCTTTCTCCACAATTTGTGCAAAGTTATTGACCATATCTTTAAAGTTTTTGATGCCATATACGAATATTGGAGGTGGTTTTGGTATATTCTGTTGTTTTTCTATTTCAGTCTGTTCAGAGCTTTCGGCGTTTGATAATGCACTGTATCGATTTTGTATTTTTGTTGGTGGTCAGCTTGGAGAATTGGAATCGTTATTTTGTTTTGAAAATTTACGTTTTTTGACTACTTGCCATGAGTTTTTATTTTGGGTTTCTTGATAGTCGTCTTCTCTAGACTCAATATCCGAGTTTTCTGAATGTGTAATTACAAGTTTTAGCTTTGTGTTTAAGGTCTGCCCTACAGTAGATGGGTTGCTTGGATTGTAATAAATTGGTTGGGGTTGTGGTGGAAATTATTGTGGTTGTGGCGGAAGAGCGAATTAATTTTGTGAAATGTTTGATATAGCAGTATTTGTGGGTTGCCAGTATATGTGGTTTGGTGCATGTTCAAAGTATGTATGTATGTTTCATGTATTCTAGTGAGGAATATTGTTGGGGAGTTGGGTATATGTTCTTGAATGTTTGTTAATAGTGGACCTGCTGCTTACCTGCAATTTCTGCTGATACTACAATAGACACTAAATATTTGTGTTCCGTGTATGTGAATTGTTCATTGTAGAAAACAGAATTTGGTACGCCACTGTCACTTTACTGTTTATTTTATTAACTATTTTATTAACTAGAATTTTAATAATTAGATTTTAATTGTTTTTATCGATGGTCAATTTTTGCTATCGCACTTGGCGGAATACGTCCTTATTTTACGATATTCAAGTGAACACTCTGTAATTTAACTGAGTTACTTTAGTTTTGCCTTAAAATGCTGGTATATTTTTGAAATCGTTGAACTTTACTTCTACAATGTTGACATTGTAATGATCGAGAAGATTCTATACAAATCTAGGAATGGGAAGAAAAGGAACATACTCACCCGTTGTTGCTTGCGCTGCTTGTTGCTTTAAATGGCGTTAGCTCTCAGGAATTATTTGTCTGAATTCACCTTTTGCTTCTTCCTAATATGCTGTGTAGCCGAAAGACTATGAAATGAACTGTATATGTATCAACAATAAAATACAAATCGCTTTATTAAATCCCTGATTGGCTAAAACCAAATACAATATACTTAAGTCGTCCAGAAAGTAAAGAAAGTTTTGACATAAAAAAAAATTAGACAAAAGATACCAACACAAAATTTTATTTACAAAGTCGCAGTACCTTAGGATATCTTTAAATGTAGTTGCCTTAGTTTTCTAGTTACAAAAATGTGCCTAGTTAAATGTAAAGGTTTTTATTGTATCGTAGAATCAGTTTTTCAATGCAGGTGTTGTAGTCCTTTACTGCCAAAAACCTGAGCCAGGTTATGATTTGACGTTTGTACTCTTCGTCATTTCCAAACTCCTTTCTTCTTCTTATTTTTCCTCTTTATAAGCAATTCTGCTGGTTCATTGGTGGAATAATATCTCTATGAAAGGTTATCACTCCATCTTTTGGGTGGTCGTCCGATACTTCTTCTGCCGAATGGTAACTTATTTCTTGCTATTTTGACGACACGGGTCTCCTCCATTCTGCTTATGTGGTTATTCCATTCTTTTTTCTATTTTGTGTCCATTCATTTGACACTGTACGTTACATTTTCTTTTAATGTCTTCGGTCCTCTTTCGATCTCTCAGCGTACTTCCTGTAATTCTTCTCAGTACTCTCATCTCTGCCGTTTCCAGTAGCTTTCGCATCGTGGCTGTGTCGGGTCTTGTTTCTGAGGCGTATGTCATTACTGGTCTTACACTGGATTTATAAATTCTTGACTTTATCTCAGTGGTAATGTATGTGTTTCGCCATATAGTGTTATTAAGGCATCCTGCCAGTCTATTTGCTTCTTTTACTTGATCTCTCACTTCTTTGTCCAGGTTTTCATAGCTAGACTAGTTAGACTAAATTCCTTCAGTTTCGGAAACAGATGATAATCGAAAGGCTTGAGGTCTGGACTGAAGAGAGGGTGCTCGAAAATTTCACAATGAAGACTTTGAAGTTCTTGCAGATATATGATGGTCGAGCATTGTCGTAAATCAGAAACAGCTTCGTCGAAAAGGTGCCACGTCGTTTATTCTGGTTTTATTGTTAAACCCATAGGCATAAACTCCACGTGAATTAAACAAAAGTTAAATTACTAAAATTAAAATTAAATCAAATAAAATTAATTAAATTTATATGTGGGACGACCCACCTATAACATAAAAGGTGTTAATTTGACAACTTTGACGTTCGTTACATTGGCACGCTTAATTATTTAAATTATCCTTTCATTTTTTATTAAAATGATTCCTAATACTTTACGATTACAAAATTTTATTGACTGCTTACTTTGGGAAAACATGTTCATATAAAGTCAAAACACTTACATATTTCTTATTAAGTTACTACTGCTTTTTTCTTAAATTCTTAAATTTTTATAAGATATGTGTGTGTGCCTGTGTGTGTATATGTGTGTGTACACTTTGTAATTTTTCTTTTACATTTTTAATACCCTTAACTAATAGACATTTTTACAAGTTCTAATTTTTGTATTTAGTTTTTTTTTATTTTTATTTTTTGTTATTTTTTGATTATTTTTTTATTTTTTGTTTTTCTACTATTTTTTTTTTATATTTTTATATATTTATATATTGTTTTACATTTACAATTTTAAACCTATATTACAAATGTGTTTGTATAACGTTTTATATGCTTCCATATTTTTAGACATTAGTAATTAAGAAATATTGTTGGGATTATGTATAAATTTAAATTTATCTAGTAAGTATTTAACTTTTTCACATTATCCTTTACGTTTTTACAATTTAACATAATATTTTATGTTACATCATATTTTATGTTCCGTTGATGTATGTATGTATTGTACGTATGTTTTTATAAAATACTTCTTTTTGACTTTCAGTATACCAAATTTTCCATTCCTCCTTCACTTGATTTTTTAAAAATATATTTAAATCTAAAGGTGTACATTTATTATTACTAATGTAATTTACATTTAGGGCCTCTTTTGCTAAATTGTCGACTATTTCATTATGTTTTAAGCCGCAGCGCGGTTTAGTCCATGCTAGTTTTGTATGTATACCAATGTTCTTTAATTTCATAATTTTCTTTGCAATATTAATTTCATTATAATTTATTTTGGTTGTATTATGAAGTTTTTTAATTTTTCCAGTGCGCTTCTGCTATCTGAAAAAATAATCAAATTTTCTTGATAGCATTTATTTTCTATATATAATAATGCCTCCAAAATTGCTGTCAATTCTGCTGAGTATATTATGAAATGCTTATTTACCCTTTTTGTTACTTTATTTATTTTTAATATTTTGATCCAGACTTCACAAAAAATTTGATCATATTTTTTAGAGACATCAGTATATAACGGAGAACTGTTCAGTACTAGATTATTAATATCTGACACAAGTAGTTGATTCCCAATCAGTTAAAGAAATTTAGAATAGTCCTTAAGGAAAATTGTTCTAACGATAATTATATTTGTTATTGAATTTAGTTCAAAATATTGCAATATATCAAGTTTTTTACTACAAAAATCTTGAAACGAAACTCTTTTACCTTGTTTTATAATTTTGTTTGTCGGTTCTATTTTACTCAATTCTATAAAAAAATGTTATGTTTGTATTTCTTTTTAATCGTAAAAAGCTTCGTTTCTTAAAATAATCATATTTGTACCTTTTTGGTTCCATCAAGGTTTACTAAATTTTGAGTTGGTTATTGTTTTCTTAATTGGGATAGCGGCATCAGTTACATTATAATATTTGTAATAAATTGATCATAAGAAATGTTATCATTTTTTATTGTATTTAATTCTTGTTTATCAGAAAACAACAACCAATCTGCTTTTTTGAAGTTGTATTTTTGTGTGTTTATTAAATTTTCATATATATTTATGTAATTAAATATATCAATTATAATAGGTAAATGGTTAGACCCTAAAGATACTTTCTCAACTCTCCAATTACAAAGAGGAGTAATCCCATTAAAGCAAAGTGTCAAATCTACTGCTGATTTATAAATTTGGTATGGAGTAGGAATCAGAGTTTCATCTCCTGTATTAATAATGACTAAATTGGTATTTTTCACTGCCTCGAGTTTATTGAACTGTTTTTATTAATCTAATTTATTGTTTTTATTTATTATTAAAGGTTCTACACTTATAACACTTATAAGTTTATTTAAAGTCTTTATTTGGACAATATAACTAATTTATCTTACAGTTAATAATTATATAATTTATCTACGTGCGTTACATTTTAAAAACTCGACGCGATGTTCAAAAACTAACTTCTTGTTTACAACAAAATTCCTCTTTAAATATAAAATGGTGTTAGTTCCGGAATCGCCGCGATCCCCCATCGAAGAGCCCAGAAGGTCGCTCATACTAGTTTTATTCGGCCTGCTTCTGGAAATTTCAAGTCGTGGGTGACTCATCAGAATTCAGGTAAACAGATCTTTAAACTGAGCGCCGAAATAACTAGAACAGAAAAGAATTAGTCATAATATATTTACAGTTTTAAGTCATATGACACGTCATTATCTATCGCAACAATATGATTACCAGCAGCATCATTTCTTCCGCAACCCCACACAATATGATGACAAATGAAATCACCTGCCACAATAAAAGGTTTTTCTAGAATTTAAAAAATTTAGTCCATTCCCTCGCACCTATTTTCAAATTTGGTTTAGCGTATATAGAATATACATTAATTCGAGTATTTTTGTCTAATATTACTTTAATAGACACACACACACACACACACACACACACACACACATTAATTGATTTTCCCTAAAAAAAGGTTTGATTTTGCTAAAGGCAAATGATTTGGTTAATATTATGGCGGCGCCAGCAAATCCATCATCTCTACCTTGTCTAAAAATATTAAAATTACTAATTGAAAAATTATTTTCCTTTTTTAACCAAGTTTCGCATAAAATACTTAAAGAAATATTGTTGTCCAACAGAAATTTTTCTATGCTTTACTTATTATGAATTACAGATTTAGTTCTATTCTGTAGAACTACGATATAAGATTTTGGTTTACATCTATTTTAAGTGATTCTAACAAATTTTGTTCTGGTGAGAATTGAAAGTATTTTTATAAAATATTTTTATTGATGTGTAACATAAAATCCATCATTTCTTGATTTATATTTTGTGTCCCTTCAGACAACATCTATATGTTGTTATGTTTTTAAATTATCCAAATACCACTGCATTTGATGACCTTGGAATTTAAACAATGTTTTTATGTTCTTGTGAGTATCCTGATCTGTTGCTATTATTTTCAATATGCCGTTTTTTATTTATGATTGTTGTGTAGTATGGCTACCTCGTTTCTTTTTTTCTACGGTTGCGTAGCTGTTAGTCACCATCATTTTGATAACAGATTTTTGCTTTGCAAATTCACTGCAAATTTTTTTCATTTGGTATGTGATTTCCGCCGCCTAAAACACATTTGGTTCCTTTCTTTGTTGACAGTTATTGGCTTCATGTTCCCCTCCTTAATATGGGCACCTGATTTTTCATTTACATTGGTTGCTTATATGACCATATCTCAGAAATTTATTACATTGGACGACCCGTGGAATATATATTTATACATCATAAATAAGTTTTTCTGTAATTACTTAAGAACGGATCATTTGTCTTTTAAATGTAACAATAACTGTCGATGTAGGGATTCCTTTTTCCCCATTTTTCTTTTCTTTATTCTAACATTCACTCCAATTAGTTAATTCCAATTCTGATAAATCAATGACTTTGTTTAAAAAGTTCTTTTTTGTGTAAAAATGTGGGTACATATATGTCGTATCCTTTTTCTTTTAATTTTTCTGATTTTATTAGTTCCAAAAATCAGTTTTAATTTTTTGAAACCTACAACATCCATATTACAATCCAAATTTTTTTAAATTTTTGGGACAGCATTTAATATCAATCTTGCGGTTCCAATTCTACGAAGTTTACCAATATTACCCACAGTCTTCTGTACGAAGGTGTAATATGGACCAGCATCAGATGATAAATAAAAATTGATCGGCCTTGTGAAAGAAATAATATTTGTACTTACCCCTGTGTCTACCTAATTAATTAAACGTGTTCTTTTGTTAATAGCTTCTTCGTCTGTAACGATAATTCCTGTACTGTTGTGATCTATGTTATTTTTTACCCTATCTGGTGAATCACTTTTAAGACTTTTATTCATTTTTCTTAAAAAACGCCGATCATCAAAAGGTTTTTATAAATACCTTAATTAACCTTGTTCGATACACAAATTTAACTGTATCTTTTGTCAATTCAACTCGAATACTAATGAATAATTGGAATTTAACTATTAAATACTATTTAATATATACAAAATTATTAAAAACCAATTGAAGAACTGTTAATTATCAAGTTTAACTTTGAGAGTTATATGACAATTGAATTTTTATAAGATGAACGTGAAAATATTTGTGAACTCTTCCTAAATTAATTTCATCTGCCACCTTGATCAGTTTGTAGTAAATTTGTTTCGTGTGTTATTATAAGTGAATTTATTTCTAAAGGTAGGTTTGTGATTATTCATTGTTTAACTAAAAATAGTGAATTTCTTATGTTTAAACAGAGATATTTATTACTTTTAAAATGATCGTTGTTCGCGCCACGGCCTTCCGGTAGGGATCTATGGAGGAGTATCATCAAGCCGCAAGCCCTTATCTCTTGTCGTACTGCTCCACTATAGGCCGATCAGATACCAGCATATTCTGGTCTAAGGCTATGGCTCCACGAGAGACAGATTGTCGCTAGCAGTAGCAGTAAAATTACGGCGGTAGTAAAGCAGTAAAATCATGGCTCCACGAGCGACAGTTTACAGCACGCATATCGCCGCGTTTTGGTCTTGTAGTGGCTCCATGAGCGTTAATATGACGCAGCCGCAATCAGTGGCATCTTGTCCGTTTATATAGTGTCCGTGTATATAGCAGATAAAATAAATAAATAAATAAGTAAAATAAATTCAGACCGATAATACAATAATACAGTATGGATAATTTATCATTTTAACAAAAAGTTGCTTTAATATTGGCATTGCGCCGTCGACGTAGGGTAAAAAAAAGGAAATGGTGGATTCACCCTGTTCTAGTGCCTAGACAGACAGAGGGAAAATTTTTTCTTTTACACAACAAATTAAAAGAATATCCTGACAAGTTTTTTGAATATCACAGGACGTCAGTGTCTCCTTTTAATTTTTTATTATGTGAAATAGAAGATGTCATACGAAAACAGGATACATCAATGCGTGATAGCCTAAGCTCAGAAGAAAAATTAGCAATTACTTTAAAGTAATATTTCAAATTACATATTTTATAATTATATACATGTATCTACCTAAAAATAAAAAAAAAATAAAATATTTAACTATTTAACTTTCATTAGAATAAAAAGGGGCCGCCACCACTTCTTACCTCTGCGTATTCTGTAATTCGCTACTGAATTATCAAGTAGATCGACGGCTCCCATATGACAATTATATTAATTTATCATATTGGGTTGATATAATGAATCTTCCTTTTCCAATATCTAACTTGCTTTTTTATGTTACAATAATTAAAAAAATTCTGATGCGACATACAATCTGCTTTGTTGCATTCCTTTATTTATGAATCACGCCAAGCTATCGAAAACGAAACATTAGTACTGAAGGATAATAAAATTTAACACTATACACAATAATTATTCAAATTTTATTTATATATGATTAGACAACCACTTATATAGAAATGAATCACCAGTTCAAAGAAGGAAATCCAAAAAATAGATTTTCGGGAAATCAATAAAAACTGTTTATTCTCTCTATTCAACTTTTTCTTGTTTAATAATGGCATCTATTATAAAATACAGTTTGATACGGTTAATTGGGAAAAAAACCATCCATTGATTTTTGTTATCTAGAATACCGATAAAGAAAATATTGGATTTATTTCTTTCTTAGAACTTATAATTTTTTGTTATGATTTGAGACAAAAAATTGTATGAAAAAACTGTAAAGTAATTTATAAAAACAAAGAAACAACTTAACAAACACCGAGAAATAAACAAAACAAGAACAAAAATATCCGATTAAATGACAATTACCGCTACAAGCGACAAATTACTGCTAGTGGAGCCTCAAACGCGCTGCAAATTACTGCTAAAAAATAGGTCCGAGCCTATTCGAACGCGACACGACCTTGACGACGCGTCTCGGTCTCAAAACGAAGCGACAATCTACAGCGCGTGGAGCTACTCAGTATCACTGCTGTTGTTTTCATTTATCAAGCTACATTTTACTGCTACTGCTACCGACAATCTGTCGCTCGTGGAGCCATAGCCTAAGCCGCAGATTGATCTAGAATTTTAAACTGCTGCGTTAGCCTTTTTTATTTTTCTGTACACCGAGCTGGGGCTCGAACCCACATCCACTGAACCATTCGACAGTAAAGCGAATGAGAATCGGCCGCCTAGCCCGCTTGGCTATCTGACCGACTTTCTCAGCTCAGCTTTCATACATATGATTAACTTTCAAAACTCCCTTATTTTAAAGTTAATTGTTTGAGCATTGGAAAAAATTAAAAAAATAACTTTAGCTTTAATAATAAAAAAGTTATAACAATTAAACATTAAAAATTTTACTACAAATTTTTGACTAATTTGTTTATAAGAAATTTAAACAAAATTAAGTTTTTTTTTGCTTATTGGCTTTGGCTTGGAACCTTTAGCCACGTAATTGCATATTATGAATATTAGTATTCATTCATACAGGATTATACAAGGAGAACCCTTTTCACGGTCAGGGATTCATCAGAGCGGCTTTATTTTAACAAACAACTAACCTATCTAACCACGGTTAGATAGGTGGGCAACATATACAGGGTGAGTCACTACTCACGAGACGGAAGATTACAGCGAAACGGTAAAAGATTAAAAAAAAAATTAAATTTATAGTTTGAAGGTTAATAAGGGCTACATTTTAAAATTATTATAAAATATACAGGACATTCCAATAAAGAGCGGCGTATCAAAGTTAAATTTTTTCTTATGGGAGACCCTATATTTTATTACATTTTATAATTATAGGCAAAGAAAAGGTAAAGTTTCATAAGACTTCCCTATACCTATATATAGAGTGTTCTGAGTTATGTGGAATATTCTTAAAATGTAAAGCTTTAAACGAAGACTCATTCCTAACTTATTGAAGAAATTTTAATAAAATTGGTTATACCCCTAAATAGTTAGATATTGATTGAATGTATTTCATGATTAATTATTAAACATTATTTACAGTGTGTTCAAAATGTGCAGTTTTATTATTGGATTATTCAATGTGTAACATAAGGTTTATTTTAAATAGAACACCCTGTATAAATGAATTATTATATTAACAAAATTTTTCACTTTCGAATGGTATATGGATGTCCTATAACTAGGAGTAATAGATTTTCCGTAATTTAAAATTTTCTTTTCGATTTCAAAATATTTATAGTTGTTACTCTCGATTTTTAAACCCATTATTTTGACATATTTGTTATAAATAAAACCAATGTAGTTGTAAACAAATGTATATACTTTATACTTTTACTTGCTGATACATAACGTATCAGAAATAATTTTAATAAAACAAATAATACAAAATAATACATCATGAACATAAATAATACAAAATAAACAACAACTTACTACATTATAAGCAAAAAAAATTTTTAAAGAAGACTCATTCTCAACTTATTTAAGCAATTATAACAAATTTTCTCTTACAGCGAAATAGTTGGGTAATGGTTAGATTTATTCCATTATTTATTATTAAAATAGATAGAAAGCTAGACTTCTATCAACCTTGCGAGCAAGCAGGATTTAGAGCTGGATACGGAATAAATGATCATTTGCAAACTATTAAGTCGTTGATTGAAAAGACCATTAAATATAATAGACCCCTGATACTTATCTTTGTCGACTTTGAAAACGTATTTGATACGGTCAATCAAAGTGAAATGCTCCAAGCTCTAACACAATGTAGAATAGATCACCGATACATATCCCTCATCAGATACATCTATCAGCATGCTACAGCCTATATAAAACTTAATAAAGATACTGGGACCTTTCGTATTGAAAAAGGCATTCGGCAAGGAGAAAACATGTCATCTTAAATTATTTACAACTTTGCTAGAATACGCTTGTAAAACAATAGATTGGAACGAAAAAGGCATCAATATAGAAATGTAGCCATAAGCTCCCTTACTATTAAGAATCAGCAGATTCCGATATCCGACGTTATAAATAGGAAGAAATCAATATTTTTATTATTATTGTAATTATTATGTTTCAATAGTCAAGTTTAAATCATTAAATGTACCTAGTAGTTTGTAGTATTTCTCAAAATTGTAACTTTTATTTTCGAAATAAAGATTTTTTTTGGGAAACTCAACGTTAAAGAAACATTTCTGGCGCTGCGAACCACAGGATATTTCATACAGAAACATAGTCGTTTCCTGGTCTACATTAGTTTAATGAAATCCTGAAGAACCTGGTAAAAGAGAAAAATGTATTGGAAATCAAACACGATCATCCTTGCGTAAGTTTTTCCTTTCTTTACCATTGTTTATGAGCATTTATTATTTTAATTGAATTTTTAAACATTTACATTGAATTTATTATTTATTGTATATTGAATTTATATTATTTATAACATTTTACTTCAACGAATTTTTTATATATATTTGCATTTATATTTTTACATGTTTGCATATATTTTATGAGTACATTGAATAATATTTCCCAAAATAGTATCGAAAATTTAAGTTTACTATTCGACAATTTAAATTTAAAAATATAAAGAAATCTACAAACCCCTAAATCTAAGCCTGCATCTAAATTACGTTCCAAAATGCCGATGACCAGTAGCGATATTGCTAGCCTTTGCTCAACTCTGCCCGAATTCTCTTCTGGAGACAACCTCTCCACCTTTATCAAAGCAGTAGATAATTTAATAGTTTTCTTAGGCACCCAAGATTTAAATCCGTCCCAAGAATGTATCTTAAATTCCCATATCGTATCTCGAATTAAAGGAGAACCTAGAAATTTCTTAAACTATTCTAATAAAACCAATTGGACAGAAATTCGTCCAGCGTTATTAACAAAATACGGAGATAGACGTTCCGAAGACATATTAGTAACACAACTATCCACCACCGTCCAAAAACATAGTGAATCTTACGACAATTATCATCAGAGAATAACTACAAATCTGAACGATTTAGTCCAACACATCACCCTAAACGATAATCCCGCGACAGTCACTTTTAAAACTCTATACTTCAAAAACATTGCCCTCAAAACCTTCTGTACCGGAATCGACGAGCCTTATTGCGAATACTTATCGCATTTTGAATTAAATTCCCTAGAAGAAGCCCTTCAAAAGTGTATTGCCTACGATAACCATAAAAATCAACAACAATACATGAACTTCCTTAAGAGCCAACAAAACAAAAAGCCCCCACTCAAAAATAAACCCTATCAATCTTCGAATAATCAAAGATCCACAAACTTCCAACCCACACACTCAAACTTCCAACCCATGCATTCAAATTATGTGAGACCTTCAACTCACAACACAGAGCCCAATTTTAACTTCACTCCACAACAGAACTATAATTTTCCTCAGAGACAAAATTTCAGTTCTTACGAACAAAATCAATCCTTCCAACGAAACAATGTTCCGAAAAACAACCAACAAAGATTAAATAAATATAAAGCTCCTCGACCCCAACCAAATTTTGCTACTCCAATGAGCGGTGTTCAAACTACCACAACCAGAAACCATCAGCCCATGACAATTACGACTAATAGAAGCCACAATTTTCACATAGACTCAAATGATACCCAATATTTTAAAAATGATTTCGAAAATTACGAGTCCGAACAAGAGCCCGATTTGCATGATGAAAATCATCAGGATTTTCAAGTCATCCCGTTACACGATCATTCACCCCCTGTATAAACCTGCATAATATCGAAAGTTCCCCTGGGTTACCCTGCTTCGTTACACCCAAAACACATCTACGCGTTTTAATCGGTACCGGCGGTTCCCATTCAATTTTAAATCCGCGAGCTCTCAAACTATTTGATAAAAATCATATTTATCGAAAACCTTTTTCGCTAACGTCAATGAAAATTACTTCCAAGCACGACTTAAATATTAAGACGCCACTATTCCTAGAATATGGAATTCCACAAACATTCGACGTAAAAATTGCCGACTTTAGTCAGCACTTTGATATCCTCCTTGGAACCTACGATCTGAAAAGATTCCACTCCACAATTAGCTACGCAACTCATATTTTAACCTTTGAGAATCCTTATGTTAGCATTCCATTTGAAACTTTATACCAAAAAATTCCAGTAAGCGTTCATAATGGTGAAGTTTTATTGCGTGAAAGACACTTTCAAGGTATCAAAATTCCTCATTTTATTCACGTTGCAAAAAACGGCTTTATAGACACTATCGACTTATCTATGCCTATGAAATTTAATAAGAGAATTGAAGTTGAGAACTTCTGTAATTATAATATAGTAGAAATTCCGACAACGCATTTTAATGAAAATAAAATCCGTACTTCGCACTTAAATAACGAAGAAAAGTATAAAATTATAAATCTTTGCAAAAAATATAAAGATGTATTTTACGATGAAAACAAAAATTTAACTTTCACGTCAGCTGTTAGACACGAAATTAAAACGAAGGTTGAAAATCCGATTTATGTAAAGGGATTTCGGCATCTCAAAGCAATGCAGGAAGAAATAAAAAAACAAATAAGTAATTTATTAGATAATAAGATAATTCGACCGTCAATTTCACCGTACTCAGCTCCAGTTTGGATAGTATCAAAAAAAGCTGATGCCTCAGGTCAGAAAAAATTTAGATTAGTAATTGATTACAGGAAGCTCAATGATCATACTGAAAGTGATCGCTACCCACTTCCTCAGATAGATGAGCTACTGGATAACTTAGGAAAAGCCAGGTATTTCACAACATTAGATTTAGCTCAAGGTTACTATCAGATTGAAGTTTATCCGGATTCTTTTCGGAAAACAGCCTTTTCAGTTCCGCATGGTCACTTTAAATTTTTACTTATGCCCTTTGGTTTAAAGAATAGCCCAGCAACATTCGAAAGGTAAATGGACAATATTCTTAGGCCCTTTATTCATAAGTTTTGCTTCGTCTACATGGACGATGTCATTATTTTTTCCAAGTCACTGCAAGAACACTTAGTTCATATTGCGACTATTTTTGACACTTTCAGGAAAAATAATTTAAAAATTCAGTTAGACAAATCTGAGTTTCTCACGAAAGAAGTTTCTTTCTTAGGTCACGTAGTGACAACCGAAGGAATCAAACCTAACCCAGCAAAAATCGAAGCTATACAAAAATATCCTCTACCAAAAACAGTAAAAGAAATTAAATCATTTCTTGGTTTAATCGGTTACTACCGAAGATTCATACCCAACTTTGCAAAAATAACATCCCCATTTTCGAGATGTACTCGAAAAGGAGCAACTATTGACCCTACCAATCCAAATTATTTAGAATGTTTTGCAAAATGCAAACAATTGTTAACTAATTCCCCAGTTTTACAATACCCAGACTTCGAAAAGCCTTTTGTACTGACTACAGACGCCTCTAATATAGCTATAGGATCAGTATTATCTCAAAATAATCACCCTATTGCCTACTATTCTCGAACTCTAAATTCCGCAGAACAAAACTACTCCACTATTGAAAAAGAACTTTTAGCCATACTAGATTCTTGTAAACACTTCCTTGTATGTATTTATACAACCAAAAATTCACTGTAGAAACAGATCACAGTCCTCTCGTATGGATCTACAAAATTAAAGACCCCACTTCTAGATTAGCCCGATGGAGACTTAAACTAGAAGAATATGATTTTGAAGTTAAATATAAAAAAGGCAAAGAGAATCAAGTTGCTGATGCTCTTAGCCGAGTCCAAATAAATGCCCTAAGCTCAAGTTCAGAATATGCTGAACCACCGAGTTCAGAATGTGCTGAACCACCCGACAATTTCGACATTGACGATTTCCTTGCCGATTTTGACAACTTACAAAACAGTACCAACACACAACATACATCAGTTGAGAACCCTATCACTGGAATAGAGATTTCACCTGAACCAATTAATTTATCCTCAAACCAAATTATTTTTAAACCAGAGTCAAATAATTTTGAAATTAAATACAAAAGAATTTTTAACAAACACCGTTACACTGTCACTTTGACAAATAATTGGAAAACAGAAATAGCAAATACCTTCCAAAATATCCTTAGACCAAATCAAAAATTTGCAATAACAATCCCTCACGAATTTAGACCTTTTATCTGTAACTATTTTAAACAAAAGATAAATTCCACAGTCAAAGCAATATTTTGCAATATACTACTTCAGGATATAGAAGAAGAAAACCAACAAATAGAATGCATAAAGAAATATCACGTAGAAAATCACAACGGAATAATTGAAACCTACAAACAAAAATGTTATTGGCCCTCAATGCAGACAACTATTTCTAATTTTATCAATAAATACGAAATTTGCCTAAAAAATAAATACGAACGACGTCCTTATAAACTTCCCCAATTAGGACCGTTGTTAGGTCAAAAACCTTTTGATATATTACATATCGATCTATTCCACTGCAATAAAAACCTGTATCTCACAATAATAGATTCTTTTTCCAAATACGGTGAATGCTATAAGCTCACCGACAAAACTTCCATTTCTATACTAAATAAATTAAGACACTACTTTTCGCACCACAATTATCCAAAAAAGATTGTATGCGACAGCGGCACCGAATTTAAATCCGCAGTCATTAAAGAATTCCTAAATATCCACAAAATCGAAATACATTTTACAACAGTAAACAATTCTTCCTCAAACTCTCCAGTAGAGCGCTTTCATTCAACTCTTATTGAAAAACTTAGGACCTTACAAGCCCAAAATCCAAATGATTCGTTAGATGACATTCTAACACACGCCATTCTTATTTACAACCAATCAATCCACAGTTCCACAGATTATTCCCCTTTCTCAATTCTGTACGGACCCTATTCAGAAGAAATACATTTCGACTTTGATCTTCCGATATTCGAAACATATAATCAAAGACATAAAGAAGAACTCCAACCCTTTATTGCAGAACTATATAATAAACAAAAACAAAAAAGACAACAACTTTTAGATAGACAAAACGAAAATGCCGAAGATATTCCGGAAATAGACCTTACAAAATCCCTATATGTTTCTAAGTAAAAACATAAGTCCAAATTACAAGCCCCTTTCTCCACTATTCATCCAGAAACACAAGACAAAACAAAAATAATCGGTAAAACAGATAAACAAAATTTTACAAGCACTCACCTTAAATATGTAAAACGAATACGAAAACATGTAGACAAACCTACTCAAGACCCAAATTTTTCACAGGACAATCCTCGCCCTGGTCCATCCACTCAGTATTCAGGAGATTCCGAATAATGGTTACTATGCTGAAGAGATAGGCAAATCAAGAGAAATCTCCCACTATCACAGACATTTTCTTCACATTCCACTAGACAAATTATCCGACAGTATTGACGCTAGTCCGACAAGCTATTTCAAAGATCACTTCAAAAATGCACCTCTCTCGCTACTGTACTCCCAATACACCCACATACAAGAACAAACAAAAGACGATCTACACAAGATTACGCGAAAATAGAAACGCGGACTTTTTAATTTTCTAGGTACAGCCATCAAATACGTGACTGGAAATCCAGACGACTCTGACTTAGACTTGTTAAAATCACACATAATCTCTTTAGAAAATAAACAAAACGAAATCATAAAAAAATTTAATAACCAAATATCTTATGGAAACTCTTTTAACACGAGATTCGATAAACTTTTAGAAAAACTAAATTCTGATAATTCAATTCTCCTATCTGCACTCAACAAATTATCAGCTGATTTTGACAGCTATATCATTCTACACAATGAGATAATAAATTTCCAAAATATAAACGAATTTCTAATGAAACTTATAAGAACCATTACTTTATCTGAACTTAATATCTCTAATGTAGAATTATTCACTTTAAAGGAAATAATAGACCTTAAAGAGAACCTTCTTAAAATTTATCCCAGAGATTCAATTCCCAATGGTAATGAACACCCTTATGAACTTATAGAGTCAACAAAAACTTTAGTTTGTGTAACTTCAAATACAATGCTCATAATAATTAAAATCCCTATACTCCATGAAATTGCTTACACTACCTATAAAACCTATCCCATTCCAAACAAAGATCATGTTATGATTCTGCCACCTGCAAGCTACTATACAAATAATAAATGGTTCGACACTTGTATAGGACAAGGCGATAACATAGTTTGTTCTAACTATGTACAATCCAAATGTAACATAACCAATGTAGATAATTGCACAAAAACATTAATCACAGAGAACTTTTTCCAAGAAACCAGCAAAGTCATATTGCTAGGAATAGTTCACCCAATGAGAATCCAGCAGATAGAAATTAATTCAACCAGCCTCTTGACGACAGATGTACCCATAATGATTGAAGGCATCCAATTTAATAAAAAGACGTCTCAAGACATTTCCATTCCAAAAATTGTTCAAAAAAAATTAATACCAAACCATGAGATGAAAATTGAAAAATTAACAATCCCAGAGACACATGGCCAAATTCAACCAATAAATACCATAGTACTACCCCGATTATCAATAGGACTGAGCACCACTTCTGTTATAATATTTTTAACTATTTTAGCTTTCCTAATAATCTTCCTAATTAGGAAAAGAAAACGAATTTCTAAAATCCTATTTGGAGAAAAATTGCATCCTGCCCAGATCCAGATATTAGACGAGCTGATAGCCGAAGTAACCAAAACTTCGAGGACGAAGTCCCAACCAATGGAGGGAGGAGAAATGTAGCCATAAGCTCCCTTACTATTAATAATCAGCAGATTCCAATATCCGACGTTATAAATAGGAAGAAATCAATATTTTTATTATTATTGTAATTATTATGTTTCAATCATTAAATGTAGTAGTTTGTAGTATTTCTCAAAATTGTAACTTTTATTTTCGAAATAAAGATTTTTTTTGGGAAACTCAACGTTGAAGAAACATTTCTATATAGATGGAAAATTTTTAAATAACCCTAAATTTGCAGATGATATCGTTCTTATTGCAGACAGCTTTGATCAGGCACAGATAATGCTCCAAGAACTCCATACTGCCACAAAAAGAGTTGGTCTTAAAATAAATTTTTCAAAAACACAATTTATGACAAATTTAGTCCACAACAAAAACATCTCAGTAGAAGACAAAGATATTGAGCCAGTTGACTCCTATAAATACTTGGGCCATGAGATCAGAATAAGTCGAGACAATCAAACAATCGAGCTGAACAGAAGAATAAACCTCGCTTGGGCTGAAAGAAAGCTAAAAGAAAAGTATTTAATCAGTGTATTTTGCCAGTGATGACCTACGGCGCAGAAACCCTACCACTCACAAAAACAACAATGAGTAAACTACAAGTTGTGAAAAGGGCAATGGAGAGAATAATTTTAGCGATTTCTCTACGTGATAGAATACCCAATGCTACTATACGCAAAAGATCAGAAGTAGCTGACGTTATTGAAAGGATAACAACACTAAAGTCGAACTGGGCAGGTCATGTAGCAAGATCAGTTGATGACCGGTGGACAAAAAGAATTTTGGAATGGAGACCCCGAATACAAGCTAACAGAAATAGAGGTCGACCCCCAACGAGATGGCAGATGACATAAAAAGAGTGACTACAAATTGGATTCAGATGGCGCAAACTCGGACTAAGTGGAAAAGCATGCGAGAGGCCTGTGTTCAGCAGTGGACGTCAGAGGCTAGTTGATGATGATGATTGATTATTAAATATTTATTTACAGGGTGTTAAAAATTTAGTTTCAATTTTGGATTATTCAATATTTATCTAATATGAGGCTTATTTTAAATAAAACACCATGGATATTAATTAATTGTAATACTAAAAAAATTCCACTTTTGAATGGTATAAAGATGTCCTATACTTAAGTCTCATAATTTTTGCGTAATTTACAATGATTTAAACTCTTCATCGGTATACATATTGATTTTAAAACAAAAGATATAGTTAGTTAATGTTATTGTATGACATTATCATTTTCTGACATTACGGTCTGGTAATTGTCAAAATATAAACATTCGTGTGTAATATTTAACTTTCATTGTTCCTAAAAATAAAGAATTACGCTATCCATGAAAGAGTCGACATGGTACTTTGCATTGAAAAATGTTTGGAAAATTGTCTCTTAGTTTCCAAAGTTTATGCTCAAAAGTATCCTGATAGAAGACACCCACAAAAGGAAGTTTTTGAGAGATTGCTTAATAGATTCGGTGCTACTGGTAATGTTGTATACGAAAAGGTAAATAAAAATAAACCAGTTATTGGTGACAAAGTTCAAACTTAATGTCCTGCTTTTTGTTACGGAAAACCCAAATATTAGTACAAGAAAAATTTTGGGTGAATTAGAAATTAGTCAAACTAGTGTATGTAGAATACTGAAGACCAACCACTTTCATCCCTATTACATTCAACTTCACCAGCATTTGACAGAACAAGATTATGGTAACCGTTTAAATTTTTGTTTATGGACTTTAGATAAAGTTGGAGAAGATCCTGATTTTTTTTAAATGTATTATTTACAGACGAATCGACTTTTCATAATAATGGTCTAGTAAATAGACATAATTTTCATTATTATGACACAGAAAATAAACATTTATTTCGTACTGTTGATCGCCAAGACCGATGGAGTGTTAATGTTTGGGGCGGCATTATGAGCGAGTACGTTATTGGCCCGTATTTTTCTGACGGACATCTCAATTGGACAGATTTCTTAAATTTTTTAAAACAAGATTTTTAGATACTGCTTGAGAACCTTCCACTTAGCCTACGAACAAAAATGTGGCTCCAGTTGGACGGACCTCCTGCTCATTTCTCACGTGATGTTAGGAACTGCCAACAGAAAATTTACAAACAGATGAATAAGTAGAGGTGGTTCATATAATTGGCCCCCTCGGTCACCAGGACTAACCAAGATGGATTTTTTTAAAAGGGATGGATTTTATTAAAAATATTGTAGAGATGACATGAAATTAAGAATTACAAACGCGTTTGCTTCATTAACTATGTTAAATAATGTAAATAAATCATTCGAATATAGTATCGCTTGTTGTATTGCACAAGATGGCAAGCATTTTGAACGTCTGTTACATACCTGAACATTTTTTACTTATAGTAAGTTTTGGATTATTTTGTATTATTTAAGTTCATTATTCGTTTTGTATTATTTTGTATTATTTGTTTTATTAAAATTCTTTCTGTTTCGTTATGTATTTAATTATTTTCAAAAAAATAGTGTGTGCTCGTAAGCACGTAAGAAGTTATAGGTACATCTATTTTTATGACTTCAAAGAAATAAATATATTTTACAGTTTTATTTCTATTTAAACATTAAACTTATTTTAATACTTAAAATAATACAAAAAATTAAACATAACGTTAATATGTACGTCGTTTTTGAAAACTGTAACCTATGCGCAGTTGCCTTTCACTCGATGAATCGTAGAAAATCTAAAAAACATCAGATTTTCTACAATTTTTTTCTCTCTATTTTCTTTTCATCATATTTTTATACTAATTATCCTATTCCCAACGAATACAAATCCAAAGACATACAAATTTTAATTATTTACAAAAAATGTATTTACAACTACACTGGTTTCGTTTATAACAATATGTCAATATGATGGGTTAAAAAATCGAAAGTAACAATAATTATAAATATTTGAAATCGATTTTCGTTTAACAAAATTTTAAATTACTGCAAAAATATCAGTCCTAATTATAGGACATCCGTATATCATTTGAAAGAGGAAAACTTTTTTAATTTAATAATTCGTTAATAAATTCGTTTTAAATGGTGTCCCATTTAAAATAAGCCTTATATTACACATTAAATAATCCAATAATGAAACTACAAATTTTGAACACCCTGTAAATAAATGTTTAATAATTAATCATGAAATAAATTCGACCAATATCCAGCTATTTAGATGTATGAGTAATTTTATTAGAATTGCTTAAGTAAATTAAGAGTGAGTCGTCGTTTAAAGTTTTACATTTTAAGAAAATTCGACATAACTCAGAACACTGTGTACATAGTATAAGGAAGTCTTATGAAAGTATATCTTATTTTTGCAGACAATTGGAAAATCAAATAAAATACAGGGTGTTCTATAAAAAAATATATAACTTTGAAACGCAGCGCTTTATTGTGACACCCTGTATATTTCAGAATAATTTTAAAATGTAGCCTTTATCAACCTACATACTATACATTTAAAATGTTTTCAAAATCTTTTATCGTTTTGCTGTAATCTTCCGTCTCGTTAGTCGTGATTCACCCTGTATAATAAACATACAAAGGAAATATTCATGCATACGATCAATTTTACACTCGTACATAATGATTTTATAAATTTTTATATTGTCGTCACTTAATAGAAGATTTACGTTTAATGATGTACTTAAACCCTCTTGTATCAATTTTTTTAGCAGCCACGTGCTTGTATTACGATGTAGTGAGCAGTTCAAAATTATGTGATTTAAATCAGGTATACTAGTTTCACACTTACATCGGTCTGTTGGGAGAACTCCTGATTTGTGTAGATGTTTCGGAAAACATCCATGATCTACTTTTAATCTTAAGACAGTTGACCCTCTGTTTCTGCTTAGTGTAACATCTTTGTTGTTAAAGAAATTGTTTTACAGCTACTGTTGGTTGTAATTTGTATAAATTAGTGACTGTGCTTTCACCAAACTGAATCCATCGTCTGTCCCATTTAAATTTAATATGTTGTTTGATATAGGCAAGTAGGTCACATATGTTGAATTCTTCTATCACCATATTATGTGGGTGCTGTAATCGATTTTTAGCTATAGAATCAGCAATAGTATTGCCTAAAATATCTGAGTGTCCCTTAAACAAATTTAACACCATATGGATCTGATAGTTTTAGTTGGTGTTGAAAAATTTCTAATATGAATATAATGCTAATGATTGTGAATTTAAAGTTTTATAAGTTGTGTAATACTGACAGTGAATCACTGCATATGACAATTTTGTTCCACTGGTTTTCACAGCACAATTTAAGGGATTTTTATATAGCACATGCTTCAGCAGAAAAGATGCTGGATTGATTATTTAAAATAAATGATCTTTTTATCTTCATTTTTGGTACAAAGTGAGCACTGGTTGTACATGTTGGTGATTTTGACCCATCTATATAGATCACAACATGTTCTAAATAACCACTTAAGATTGCTGTGTGGGTAGTGTAACAAAATTCGTTTTGGTATTTAGGAATAATAATATTTGTAGCTAGAACACTTGTTGGATGTGGTATATCCAACGATTTCCAGATAAGATTAAAAGGGGGATTTATTAACTTGAGTTCGTTGCAAGTTATAATTGCTCTTGAAAGTGTTGGAGTTTTTTTATTTAATGAAGTATGTGGATGTTAAATCAGCTGTATTTAATTCATTAATTATTTTTGCATTATAAGTGCGACGATAATATTTATTTAGGAAATATTTGCTTACCGGATATTCTCTGCGCAATGAGGGTAGGTTTTTAGATGCTAGAACTAGGGTGGCTTCATTTGGAGTGCTTTTCATTAATTCTAACAAAATTCTTAGAGCTTGAAATTGGATTCTGTCAAGTTTACGTAAATTGATTATGCTAGCTGACCCATATATCAACCAGCAGTAATCTATAATAGATCTTATATAGGCTCTATAAAAATTCAATGCAATGTTTTGATCTGCACCCCACGATCTTTTACACACTATTTTAAGAAAATTAATACCTTTTTCGCAGCGACCAATTTTATAATTAATATGTTAATTCCAAAGCAATTTTCTGTCAAATACGACACCAAGATATCTAAATTCCGAAATAATTGGAATATTATTGCCATGTAAGGTTACAGCGTGATCTTTATTAGGGTGTCTTCTTGGAAAAAATACTACGGCCGACCCAAAATTCTTGATTTTGGAATGTCAAGAAACACAAATTTATCACAGAGTATATCTAAATCAATATTGTCATATGCACTTTTTATGTCAATAAACAATACATATGTTGTCATGGAATTAGAAAAACCAATTTAAACATCTGTAGTCCGTGGTTCCATAGCCATGTTTATATCCATATTGTGTTGCTGGTAGAATATTATGCCTTAACCAAATTTCCATTCTCAATTTTAGAATTCTTTCAAATGTTTTAAAAATGCATGACAATAGTGTTATTGGTCTATATGATTCCTGATTATCTTTGTCTTTTCCCGGTTTTAGAATTAATATAACAAAGCAATCAATCAATTTGTAAGGAGGTATTCCAGTTTGCAAAATACAATTATAAATATGTAGTGGTAGTATTTTAGCCATTACATCCATTTTTTATAACATAATATAAGAAATCTGATCTGGACCTGGAGCTGTGTTTTTGGATATCTTGATAGCATATTCCAGTTCGGATGTTGATATTTCTTTTAATAAATAATGTTCTTCTGAATGTAAACCCATGTAAGGTATATGTTTGTCAACAAATGGTGGACATAACTTCTAAAGAATAGCTTCTGCAACTGCGGAAGGAGCATGTTTGATGTTTGTGTTTTTGTTGTTTAATTTGTTAGCCATCTTCTATATTTTAGTTGATGGGCAACTAGAGTTAAGACTGGAGCAAAATTTAGTCCATGTTGTTTTGGCTTTGCGTTTAAACATTTTTTAGTTGTAGCTTCTATCTTTTTATATTCAAGAAATTTATTCAGTGTAGATGCGGTTTTGTATTTTTTAATAGCATTCTTCTTAAGCTGTAGCTGTGTATTACATTCATCATCCCACCAAATTGATTTTTGTCTATGTTTAGGACTAAATGTTACGTTTTTGGGGATAGAAGCTTCGCTGCTTGTATTAATTGCTCTATTTAGATTATATGTCATTTTGTTTATTGTTGTAGTGGACTGTATTCATTGAAATTAATTAATAGTCTAAAATACTGCATTTATTTATGAATTTGCACAAAAATATGAAAACAATAACAAATAGTTCTATGCTTCTCAACGGCTGGTGATGGAATGTCATTCTGTCATCTGTCGTCTGTACCGACTAGCTGGCTGGCTGGGCTGCAGTGGCGGACCGTTCAAATACAAAATGGGTTGTCGTCGACATACTCCCGGCCTTGAAAGATCCTGAATCTTTCAATTTAATGGAAGGAGAGGACATATTTTGGAGAATGACCTCGTGATGATACCTTCTTGAGTCTTTATTTTGCAACTCTAGCGGTATTCTGCGATCCGTCATGTATGTGAGTTATTCTGCCTAGTTTCCACTTTGCTGGTGGCAGACAGTCATCTTTGATAAGGACTAAAGTTCCTTCTACTAATTCTCCCTTGGATATTTGCCACTTAGAACGTCTCTGTAGCTCGACGACGTATTCGGAAGACCATCTCTTCCAGAAACTTTGGAAAATTTGTTGGATGCGTTGAAATCTATTGAGTCGTTGTGGAATCTCTTGGAGTAGATCTGGTTCTGGAGCTAGCGTTGGCATTCTACCGATGAGGAAATGAGCGGGACAGAGTGGTGTTAAATCATTAGGATCAGGACTAATAGGACACAAAGGTCTGGAGTTGAGTACTGCTTCTATTTGTGATAGTATTGTTGCAAACTCCTCAAATGTAAGATTTGTATTTTTAAGTGAACGTTTTAAGTGAAATTTACAAGATTTTACTCCGGATTCCCAGAGTCCCCCGAAATGTGGAGAATATGGCGGAATTAAATGCCATTCAATACCCTCATGTGTACATGAATCTTGTATGTGTGCATTGTTAATTTTTAAAAATCTTTTAAGTTCAGACATGGCACCTACGAAGTTTCTACCATTATCTGAGTACAATTTGGCTGGCTTTCCTCTACGAGCGATAAAGCGGCGCAAGGCAAGCATGAATGTTTGAGTGCTCAAATCGGTTACGAGCTCAAGATGAATCGCCTTTGTAGCAAAACATATGAATAATGAAATATAGCATTTATTTAATTTGGCACCTCTGCCCTTATTTTTATACAAAAACGGACCGGCGTAGTCAATACCAGTGATGGCAAAGGGAAATGTGTATAGTAATCGGTCACGTGGTAAATCACCCATGATTGGTTGTATAGGTTTAGGATTCAATCGTAAACAAGTAGTACATTGTTTCACAGTCAACCTAGATAGGTTTCTGCCTGATATAGGCCAATATCTCTCCCGAATAGTAGATAGAAGCAGCTGAGGGCCTGCATGATATAGACGCAGGTGTTCATGACGGAAAAATAATATCGTGAAATGATGTTTTGAATCCAAGACAATGGGATGTTTTTTGTCATATAGAAAATCCGAGTTAGCCAAGCGACCACCAACACGTATTAAACCATCCTGGTCAATAAATGGGTTTAAAGAGAAGAGCTTGCTGTTGGAACTAACGCTTTTTTGTTTTGACAGCTGATCATACTCTTCGCGAAAAGAGTGTAGTTGTGTGATCTTCAATAAATAACGACGAGCGTCATTAATATTGGTTAATGTTAGAGAGCCACACTCTCTAAGAATTTTGGGTGTTAATAAATTATTTTTAAATCTAAGGATGTATGCAAATGCGCGCAGTAAACGCGAATATTGTGAAAAGGCCTTGAATGGAAACCATTGTTCTTGCTGAGAATAGGAAACAAAATTGAGAATAGTTTGAGATTTTATTTCGGGTAGAATGTCTACCTTTGGATTTAAAAGGGGCCAAAATTCTTCCCTTAAAGACAACCATGACGGACCGTCCCACCATAGTGAAGAATTTAGTATTTGAGAAGGAGATAATCCCCTTGATAGATGGTCTGCAGGATTATCTTGTGTGGGTACATACTTCCATGTATAGGACTTTGTTAAGACCTGAATTTCGGAGACTCTGTTAGCTACGAAGGTTTGAAGATTGTTAGGAGAAGTATTGATCCAAGCAAGGGTTATTGTGGAATCTGACCATAAATAACATTTATTGAGGTCTATATTAATGGATTCAATTACCTTAGTTAAAAGACGTGAAAGTAATACAGCTGCGCAAAGCTCTAGGCGTGGCATGCTTAGAGTTTTGATAGGGGCAACCTTTGATTTAGCACATAGAATTTTAACCGAGATATTTCCCTTGTCATCAGTACTTCTTAAATAGATACAAGCACCGTAGGCTTGTTGTGATGCGTCCGAAAAACCGTGTATTTCTATATCTTTAGCATTATTGCACACTGCATGACGTGGTATACTTAATTGTTTCAGATTGGCAAGATCATTTTTCAATCTATTCCAAGTATTTAGTGATGAACCGCTTAATTTTTCATCCCAATTCAGTTTTTCAGTCCATAGCCTTTGCATTAGAATCTTCGCAAGTATGATACAAGGACCTACTAAGCCTAGTGGATCGTATATTCTTGCAATTAAAGAAAGAACATCTCTTTTGGTACAAGTTTCCTTGTAATTGTTATATTGTACATTGTATAATAGTGAATCACGTTGGGATGACCAAATAAGTCCTAAAGTTTTTGTGACTCCATCTTTAGAGAGGTTTAGAATTCCAAAGGAATCATCTTGATTATTTACCCTTTCTAAAACTCTTGGGTCATTTGAAATCCATTTTCTGAGTGGAAAACAACCTGTAAGTAAAATACGTGAGACTTCACGGCAAATGTTCGAAGCTTCAGTAATAGTATCCGCACCGGTTAACAAGTCATCTACGTAGAAATCCTGACGTAATATCTTCGCGATTTCTGCTTGCGACAATTGTGTAACGGGATTTAATTAAGCATCAGATTTAAGTAATCTTTTTAATTACGTGACACACATTTGCCAAAATATATTATTTGTTTACGACATTAAAAATATCGTTGTAACGAGGACACACTCTGACCTAGTGAAATTTGCAATGTAATCAATAGCTTATTAAATAATGTGTACAAACTAAACAAGTAAAAACAATAATATATCAACAAGCGCACGGGAGGTAAATAGCTGGAAATCACGGGATTAGTATTATTATCAATATAGTTAAGAATGAAGAATCAAGAGAACGGTCTAAGTTAGTCAAAGTCAACTGAGTACTTTCTAGTATTGTACTTAGATAACCAATAAACTAAATCATGAGTATCTAGTGTATTTTAAATAAATCTACTAAGAGATCATAAGTGAAGATTATTTATTACATGGCGATCCTACCTTTCGAATAAGGAGTTTTCTGATTCGCAGAAACAAATCAAAAATGCCAACCACATACTGGAAATTTAAATGGAAATTTACATAATAGATGATATATGGAACCCACTGTGGAAAATGCATCAGCAGTTAAGAAAATTCCCGCCAAATTCCGGTCCAAACCCGCCAGGAGCCCCGCGACAGCAGCCCAGTTCATAATAATGGACAATAAATGGAAAAAATGGATAAATGGACAAAAGTGAAATAACAAAAACCATATATGAAATATATTATGTAAGTAAATTTTATTTTTTATCCCTTATATAAATTATGCAGTCTAACAGAAATTATTACTTAGTATTTAAATATAAGAATTTAACTAAGTCAAGTTCAGAATGTTGAGTACATAATTTTTTATTGATTTTAAAAGTACAGAATATAATTAATTTTTTTTAAATTATCGCTAAATAACTGTTTATATATCAAATTCTATTTATTTTTATTTCTATTTTTTAATGAAACAAATATGTCACATATAATTTTATTTGCTTAAGGTATAGTTTTAAAAATATTTATATTTGACCATGAAAATATACTGTGACTAAGTCGGAAAATATTAAATTACGACATGAATTTGCTTAAATGACAAATTCTTCAATTAATATAGACGAAGAAATCGGATATGACTTTATTTAACTATTTAGCTATAATAAATTAGGATATTTAGAATTATTGTTACATTTATAAGGAAGAAAAACGAATTTAAAAGAACTTTTAAAGACAATTGACCATGGCATCAGAAAAATTTTCATTATGTTGGAACAATTTCCACGAAAATATAAGTTCAGGAATAAATTCATTATGGAAGAGTCAAGATTTTGTAGACGTAACGCTTTCAGCACAAGGAAAATGCATAAAAGCGCATAAAATGGTTCTTTCGGTTTGTAGCCCATATTTTAAAGAAATTTTTAAGGCAAATCCCTGTCAACATCCTATAGTAATTTTGACAAACGTGACTTACGAAGCACTAAGAGACTTGTTACAATTTATATACCATGGAGAAGTACAAATTAGACAAGAAGATGTAAATACCTTCATTGGAACGGCCGAATCATTGCAAATACAAGGACTCACTGGAGATAGAAAAGTTTCAAATGATAATAACATTATGGAAATTTCGGATAAAGAATATACTCAAAATGTAAAAGATTTTAAACCGGTTTCTCTACCTGTGACAAAGAAACAACAACCTATAAAGAAGGAAGAACATAGCGACACAGAGCAAGAAATAAGTATGGCTCTTACAACAAACGAATTTTTAAATATCGCAAGCAAGGTGTTACCCAGCGAGTTTGATGGAAAAGCAGGTAAACTGCAGTCATTTTTAGATGCACTAGAACTCCTTGAGAAAATAGCGATAGGACACGAGGAGACAGCGACAACATTAATAAAGACAAGATTAACGAATAAGGCCAGAAACGTTATAGCTACAGAGGATACAATCGCAAGAATAGCAGAGGTACTGAAGAGAGAACTGAGAGGCGACAGTCCAAAGACGGTAATAGCTAAATTGGCGAAGAAAAGACAAGGACATAAGGATGCAGAGGTCTATGCATCTGAAGTTGAAGAATTAGCGGAAAGTTGCATACGTAGCGGAAGGAATGTCATTGGAACTAGCAAAAAAATACACAACGGAGGCAGTAGTAGCTGCAATGAAACGCAACGTCAACACAGAAAAAGCTAAATTCATTTTGGAAGCTTGTAACTTTTCAACCACACAAGAGATAATGTACAAATTTTTATCGATCGACGAGACAGAAGATAGCACACAAGGAAAAGTATTAAATTACAGGAACAAATACGATTTTGATATGAGAAAAGAAAGTAAGAATACAATATATGGATATTATAAAAATAAATTCGAAGAAAGAAAACAATATAGAAACAAAAATTATAGAAATATAAGGGAATATGGAAGACATAATACGAGGATATATCGTAATAGAAACAGAGCAGATTGGCAATCACAACGAAGAACAAAGAATAGTCAATGGACACAGGTGAGATGCCACAGAAATAGAGGTACAGCAAGATCATATTACGCACCGCATGCGAATACGAATACAGTGAGAGGAGTAGATTTTTGACAGAAATGTAGGCAAACTGCATATGGTTCGACCTTAATGGTTGAAACCTACGTCGAGCAGGAGGCTGCTAAGAGGATAAGCTAGGGTGGTACTTGAATCACAACCCGCTGAGAGTCCTGCGTCTCCAGCACGACAATACAGTAACTACAGAATGGATTAAAATTGCGGAACGAATTTTGAATAATGATTTTTTTTTTAATAAAGTAAATGGAAAATTATTGAAAAGGAAGTTTGTCACAATGAAAGACGATTCCCTACAATTATTTTATTTATATGCAAGAGAAGAAAATATGTTAAGTAAATTAAGTACGCACAAAGGCGAAAAATGATGAACAGATTATTTTGAAAAGTATATGTCAGTATTATTACATATTTGGAGAAATTAATTTCGAGATCGAACAGAAACAGATACAGTAATATAGAAACAAGAAGTTCCGAAGGAATTTACAGAAGGATTAATAAATAAACCGATTAAGGGTATGTTACCTATACGAATCATAAATGTAAATAATCGAGAAATATAAATTAGATGTTTAATTCCGAAGATACAAAACCAGGAAAATTTTATATATTTTATATGGAAGAAACAAAGCAAAGAGTAAAAAAAGAGTCGAACACTTATTAAGCACAGTAAAAACCATTAATATTTGAAGAAAAAATGACCATAGAAAAAGTGCAAAATATGCAGATGTTTTTATTTAGAAAAAGACCCATATGTACAAGCAAAAGTTAGTTTGTAAAAGACGAGAAACCAAACAATGAACAAAAAAAAACCATAACTATAATATTTCATTACTATAGCAAACAGTATTCGTCATAAAAACATTACATATGATATTTGATACAGTTGGAATGTACGTAGTAAGCATGTCCATAAACTTGAAATTAGTAAAATATAACTGACCAGGTTAATTATTTTATTATTATGATCCGTATGTCTAAAATTTTATTTACAATGCAAGAAAAATTTTGCGGAAATAGTCAAACCACGTAACAGATTATCTAGGAAGAAAGTAAAGCTTAATGGACTACTGAATGTCAAGAAGCATTTAATAAGCCCAAGATATATCTAATAAGCCCCGATTATGGAATTCCCCGATTTATCGAAGAAAAACAAATTTATTTTAAGGATTTATGCTTCAGGAATAGCATTAGGAGACTTGTTGAGATTTTGTCTCACAAATGTGAGTGCAGAAGATTATAAAGAAAATGATAATAATGAAATGAGAATAAAACGAGATGAAAAAAGAATCAACCAAATCTTAATAAAATACGAAGAGAAAAATAATAATTTTTTTAAGGAAAGTATAAAAGCTTGTATAGTACAAGATAAACATAATACAATCAATACATAATATAGTACAAGATAAGCAGATCAAGAAGAGTTATAATTAATGACTTCCACATGTTACAGGAAGGATATGGAAGAATAAATAGGATATATTAAATACAGAAATATAAGTTAATACTATTTGTGGAACGAATTACGAAGAAATGTTGAAAAATATGTGAAATGTGAAGAGATGCGACGACTGCCAAAGGCATAAGCACTAAATCATAAACAAGGAACCCATGAAAATGTACATGGATGAAAATGGAAACAGATATATTGACGTACAATGCGAATTAAGCAACTACGTAGAAGAATATGTAATAGAAAATAAAATAAGCCAAAACAGTAGCCAAATCATGGGTAGAAAAATTTATCTTGAGGTATGGAGTACCCAGAAAAATAATAGCAGACCAAGGCACAAAGTTTATAGCTAGAATAATTAAGGAAACAATACTTTGCTACAATTAGAGTCAATGAATATACTCGTAATATATACATGTACTTTTGAATGCAAATAATATACAAAAATATATTTAAATGAATATAATGTGTAAATAGAGTTTTAAGTTCGTACAATATTTTTATTTAAAATGTGTATAACAAAAAGAAAAATGTTAGACTGTATAGTAGTAGTTAAACAAAAGAAATAGGGATAAATGAATAAATGAATAAAACGACAAAACTCTATTGTGAGATGTCAAAGTTAGTAATAGTGTATATATGAAAAGTGAAAACAGAACTATTACTTGGTACCAAGAATTAATGCAAGAATTAATGCAAGAATTAATGCAAGAATTAATATAAGATTTTATTATTATAAATTTTTATTTATTATTTAAAATATGTAAAGGTTATTGTAAATATTATGTGCACATAATAGGGGGTAAGATATAATATGTAATCAACCACATAATAGGTGGTAATATAAGGTAATATAATCTAAATGTTTTAACGTAAGGTAAGAAAAAACGTACGTAAAATATTAAATTAATATACCAGTAAGGCATAATGAAGGATACCAGATAGCATATTATAAGGGAACAATTTGGGTAACCTTATAATATGCTGAGGTTAGGTTAGGTTAGGTTACTAAATTTTTTTAGATATAAGGAAATATGTACCAAAAATTTGTATATAATTCTATAAATATGTATATGTAAATACTGAATGTAATTAATGTATATATGTACAGTAATCAGTTGATGATGACACGAAAAATTTTCTTTTTTCGGAAGGGAAGAGTAGAAACAGTTCATGTAATTGATTGAAAACGAACAGCACTCAGAAAATTTTTCTTCTGAGGGATAGGGATGTAACGGGATTTAATTAAGCATCAGATTTAAGTAATCTTTTTAATTACGTGACACACATTTGCCAAAATATATTATTTGTTTACGACATTAAAAATATCGTTGTAACGAGGACACACTCTGACCTAGTGAAATTTGCAATGTAGTCGAAAGATTATTAAATAACGTGTATCAATTAACAAATAACAAACGTATTATGATAACAAACTAACGTGTGTTAAATAGCTGGAAATCACGGGATTAGTATTATTATCAATATAGTTAAGAATGAAGAATCAAGAGAACGGTCTAAGTTAGTCAAAGTCAACTGAGTACTTTCTAGTATTGTACTTAGATAACCAATAAACTAAATCATGAGTATCTAGTGTATTTTAAATAAATCTACCAAGAGATCATAAGTGAAGATTATTTATTACAATTGGCATTCGTTAGCTAACTCGAAAAGGCATCGGATAGCAAGAAAACTAGCTGATGCTTGGCCATAAGTAACCGTATTTAAAGCAAAATGTTGTAATGGATCTGAAGGACTTTCCCTCCAGACTATTTTTTGAAGACTGCGTTGGCTGGGATGAATTAACACCTGCCTGTACATTTTGGTTACGTCTGAGCTTATGATGAATTTGTGTTTTCTGTATCGGATGAGAATTGAGAATAGATCTTGTTGTATACTGGGTCCGACGCATTGAATATTGTTTAATGATAACCCGTTGCTTGTTGGTGAAGATGCGTCAAACACGACACGAAGTTTTGTTGTAAGACTGTCCTCCTTTAGGACACCATGATGTGGCATGTAGTAGTCGACAGTAGAGTTTTCAGAGATATCTGCTAACGACATGTGGTTTAGCTCCTGATATTCGCGCATGAATTGTATATATTGTTCGCGAAGAGGATTGTTTTGTGCTAATCTTTTTTCTAGATGATGAAATCTTCTTTCAGCTTGTATCCTTGAATCACCCAACACATGCTGATATTGTTTTAATGGCATCATAACTATGAATCTACCATTTGGATCACGTGTAGTAGTTTTTTGAAAATTGTCCTCGCACAATTGCTCTTCTTCAGATAGATGAGGAATATTTGGCAATTCCTCTACTTCCCAAAATTGCTGAAGAAGTTTAGTTAGTTCCAGATTTGTGCTAAGATTGCAAGATATTGTATTGTGGGGAACCGATCCCAGCGGGCCAGAAATTATCCACCCAAATATTGTTTCTGTTAAAATAGGACCTTGATCTAAAGATATGCGACCTTTACAAATCAAATGCCAAAAAATATCTGCGCCGATAAGAATGTCAATAGATCCAGCATTGCCAAAATTAGGATCTGCTAACCGAATTGTATTAGGAATGTTTATAGCGCTTACATCAATGTTTGTATGAGGAAGAATATTTGTTATTTTTGGCAATACAAAACAGTTGATTATTTTTACAAATTTATTATTAGATGTGCAAATCTCTAACTGACATTGACCTGTAATAGTTGATAGTTTGTTGCCTATGCCCAAAAGATTTAAGCTGACATCTTGTGGTTTGATTCCTAGTTTGTTACACATGTTTGTTGTGATAAATGAAGATTGAGACCCGCAATCCAATAGTGCACGAGCCCTTTGCATTTTACCATTCATATCTTTAACACTTAAGATTGCTGTTGAGAGAAAAACATAGCCTGTATCAGAACAAGAAAGCATGCTGTTACCACAAAATGTATTGTTACTTGTTACTGGATTTATTGGCTCACTTGTACTTTGTGATGGATTTGTATTAATACTGCTATTGGATATATTCGAATTTCTATTGAACGTGCCCGAATTATTTTGGCTTATAATGATGCTCCTATCATTTGTATTATTGTGTAAAAGTGAGTTGTGACGTGCTTTGCACTTGCGACATGGCCCGAGTTTGCACTGTTTATTGGAGTGACCCGATCGCAAGCAGTTTGTACACAATGATTTTGATCTAATAAAATTCCACCTTTCGTTTATTGGATAATTTAAAAATGTTTCGCAAGTGTAAATGCTATGGTCGCCTTGACAAGAGACGCATGTATAGTTTGTTTTTGTTGCTAAGAATCCCCTAGTCGTCCTGTTCTCCTTACTTTTATTTTTTGTTTCAATGTTCATTTCAATTGCCTCTAGAAAATCTGCTCTTGATTTTAAAAATCCTTTTAGATCGGATAAAGTTGGTAGTTTCGTTTGAGTAGCAATATGCTTTTCCCATTCGCTAATAGTAGTTTCGTCTAGTTTTGATGTTATAATGAATATAAGTAAGGCATCCCATTGTTCACACGGCTGATTTAATTGTTGAAGTGACTTTAAATGTTTTGAAAAATCATCTACTAATTTACGAAATTTTACAAAAGATTCTTTGTGAATAGATTCCAATGAAAATAAAGCTTTAATATGATTGTGTATTAAGAGTTTTTTATTATTGTATCGATCACATACAGAGTCCCATGCCAAATTGTACCCGTTTGCGGAAAATTCGATAGGTTTTATGACTGCGGCGGCATTTCCTTGTAATGATGCCCGAAGATAATGATACTTCTGAATATTTGTAATACTATCATTTGTATGAATGAGTGACTCAAAAGTGTCTCGAAATTCTAGCCAAAATTCGTATGTGCCGTCGAACTTTGGAATTTGTATTGTTGGCAGTTTTACACCTTGTAAACGATAAGCCCCGTCAGAAATAGAAGTGTTATTGTTTGTATGCTCGCTTGTCACCGACTTTTTATCATCAATATCTGAAATGAATTTATTTAACAATGCTTTGGCATTAGCCGATAGTGAATAAAAATTGTTTTCAAGTTCTTCCCTTATCACAAAGTGTGGTTCGGGATCGTCTGCCAATTCTTCTATTTCTGATTGGATAATTTTAATTTCTAAAAATGTATTTTCTAGTTTATTTATTCTGTCGCTTAGTTCGATTTTTTCAACATCATGTAATTCTAATTTGCATTTAATAGACTCTAGAAATTTGGAGAAAATTGTAAATGAAGCTTTATGACCAGCACGTTTTCTAATTAATCTTTTTAAGTGTTCGTCCGACATTGTTTATTAATCAAATAGATTCGAATTGAATTTAAATAGATATATAGATTGTAAATAGTTTTATGCAACTTACACAAACAAAAACAGTATAAATAGGTATAGGAATCAGATGGGAACTCACCGGTATTTTTGGCTGTATATTGTTCGGCAATCCCACGTGTTCTTTCACTTGACCGTTAACTGTGAATCACTTTTAGCACTGATTTTATCACAAATATCGGGTCGAATGGACCAATGTTTATTGTTGTAGTGGACTGTATTCATTGAAATTAATTAATAGTCTAAAATACTGCATTTATTTATGAATTTGCACAAAAATATGAAAACAATAACAAATAGTTCTATGCTTCTCAACGGCTGGTGATGGAATGTCATTCTGTCATCTGTCGTCTGTACCGACTAGCTGGCTGGCTGGGCTGCAGTGGCGGACCGTTCAAATACAAAATGGGTTGTCGTCGACACATTTCATTACAGTTTTCAGAGTATGCACCATTCTTCAGTTCCATTTTAAGAGTGCTCTGAAACAATTCCCAGTTGGCCTTCTCTAATTTCCGTTTCCTTGTTGGATAGACAACAAAAGAGGTACATCAATATTCAACTTAATGGAAATAATATAATGATCAGATCCAAGAGTTCTATTCAATGTTTGTCAATGAGCTAGTATAATTAATCCAGGAGTTATTAGCGTTAATTCTACAGCTGATTTTGTAGAGTATGTAGGAGTAATTTTAGTCGCTGAACCATCATTTAGAAATATTAAGTCCATATATCAGTTAATGCATCAATTATTCTATTGCCATCAATATCAGTCTTTGGAGAACCCCATACCGCATGATGGGCGTTGAAGTCACCTCCTAGTACCGTCTCTCCTTCGAGTGAGGAACACCAATTAAAAAGCCGTTCCCATTCTCGGGTGCTTATATTCTTGTCAGGTTTATATAATGAGACTATAATATTAACTATTCTGCGATTAAAATCAATTTTTACACCACACATTTCCAATGTTCAAACATTTATAACATCCAATATCTTATACTTATTTTTTATCCGTAGACCTAAAAATATAGCTACACCTCCAAATCTACGACCTTGACGATCTTTTCTAATAATTTGGTATTCCTTATAAACAATACTGTGTTTCGTCTTATAACATGTTTCAGTTAAAACTGCATGCTCATTAGATACAGTAGAACGACTATTCCATTGAATTAAATTTAAATTATTTGAACTGTTATGATCAACTAGATGTGGATAAATTTTCCAATATATTTGAAATGTGATTTTTAATTAAATTTTGATCATTGTATATATTATCTTTATAATTAAAAACATCAGATAGAAAGCTGAATATTATATTAGTAATACCTTCAATTATTTTTTTTATGTCTCATGAACTCATCCCTGTAAGGATTTGGTAAGATTGATGAACTAGCTGTACTATTCTCAACCCTTTCATTATCAATATGATCGCCCTTATTCAGTTTTCCTGTTTTAAATGATTCAGAACTGTTACTTGATGTGGAATTTCTTCTCACAACTCTCGGCTTAGAGATACTGCACACTGAAGGTAAATTAACATTTTTGGAAGGTAACGGAGGAAAACTACTAGAATCATTAGCTAGTAACGAGAATCTATTATTAGTTAATATGTTTGAATTACTTTGAACTTGTTTAACTTCCTGAAACGAGATATTTTTTGTTATCATAATTTCCTTAATATTGTTTAATATATTCTGAGCATTCTTTTGATAGTGCCGAATGTTGCTGACCACAATGTAAACATTTAGTTCCCACAGAGCAGTCCTTATTGCTATGATTTTCACCACAGTTTTTACAACGCTCTTTCCCATTACATTGTTGTGTCATATGTCCATATCTCAAGCATTTCTCACACTGTATAACAGGATATATGTGCGGTTCCACTGGAAAATGCAGCTATTAATTATGACTTCTTTTGGTAAAGAAGCTCCGATGAATGTTATATATGCAAATTGTCTAGGTACTAGACTACTTTAGTTTTATTTGTTTCTGTAGTAGATATGTTTCGGTAATCCCTGTATCAAATGAATGTATTGTACCTCGACGTTCCACAAAAAACTGTGGGATATAAGCAATTAAATTGTTGGCTTCTAAAAAGTCGCCACTTACAATGTTATTAGCAGATGAAGCATTATTTAAAATTACCTTAATTTTATTCCTGCCAATAGATTTAATTCCAGAAATATTATTTTTAAAATTATTTAGATGTAAATAATGACCAACTCTTATCGGATGTAATTTACCGATATTTCTATCGATAGGCCAGTGTCACACAAGTTATATCAAATGTTTTTGTCGTAATGTTTTTTTATAAGACTCGGATCGTTATCATTTTTATAATCGTCTATTATTGGGAACGACTCACCAGATACAGTTGTTCCACCAGGATCACCTATCTCATTTCTCACTTCCATTTCACAAAATATACTTTGTCGTCACCACTACAACACTGCTCGTAAATACGTCTACTCTCGTTAAAAACTTAGACGGAACTGCAAAATTAAGTTATAAACTTTGAAAATCTGGCTAACGGAAGTTGTAGAATAACAAAAAACGCACATTTTAAGCATTTATAAATGTTTCTATATTAATTTTTGATCAAGACATGGAACTTTTAATGCACCCTGAGGCGCACTGTCAGCTCGCAGCGAATAAAAACCAATACATACGTAAAATCTGTGTAGATTCAGATATGCATATTATTTTATCATTATAAATAAAAAAGTTATAGCAATTTAAAGTTAAAATTTTCGTTAAAAAGTGGTAAACTAATTTGTTTATATGAGTCTTAAATAAAATTGAGCCGCAAACGTTAGCAGTTTGGTTTGGACAAACATTTTAAGCTTTGGTAAATGTTTCTGTGTTAATTTTTGACCGAGATACTAAAAATTGATTTAGGCGTACAGTTGCGAGGCGAACGTGCGCGTTATTAAATGTTTCATATCTTAGTCAAAAATTAACATATAAACGTTTACCAAAGCTTACGACTAGAATGTTCATTTTGAGTTGTGCTATAACTTTGATTAGCCAGATTTTCAAAGTTTGTAGTTTAATTTTGTTGAAATCTCTCATAAACACATTAAGTCGCAACTTTTTAGTAAAATTTGTATAATTGAATTGTTATAACTTATTTTATTAATGAAGATAAGTAATTTTGCATAAATTTTTCTTTGCAATAATTACTTTACAAATATAACTGAAACAATTACGTTTAAAATAAGGAAGTTAAGATTTTTTTCAATGGTATATTAATATAAATAAAATAGAAGACATTATACATCCCTACTTAACTCCATATTTCTTCTTGTAGTTAGTTTTCCTATGGCAGGTTTATTGTCACCGTAGCTATCCGTACTTTATTTGGAGACGCTCTAAAAAGGTACACTGAGCTACAATTCTACTATTCTCGAAAGTTTTTTGGTCAGGAAACCCTCCTTGAAAAAACTTTGGTGTTTCATCGCGATTAAAGAGCAATCGTTTTAAATATATGAAGGGGCATTTTGTAATCAACCTTGAATCTAACCAGATATTACTGAACTTTGAACTGGAACATAAACCTAAATACTAGGTAATCTGATAAGTAACCTCCTGCAAATGAAATACATGTTTATCCAGAAAATACTTTTATTGTATTTGATAGATTCTCCTTTTAGATCAATATAACAATTCCAGTAATTTTTCCTCTTCTTGTAGTCCTAATAATACGATTGTGGAAGCTGTGCAAAATAAGCGTTTTTTGCCAATTATCTCTTCGTTAGAGTTAAAATTTTTCTTTACGAGCCATCTCTTCAGATTTGAGAAAACATTCTAATCAGCAGGGACCGTATTAAGACATTAAGCTGCATTATAAAGCAATTCAAAGACCAACTTCTGAATTTTTAACTTTGTCATAATGCTCTTGTGAGCCGGTACGTTTTCTTGGAGAAATAACAGTTTTTCTTTTGAATATGAGGCAGTTTTTCACAGAGATTTTGCTTCAGATTGGCTAATAATGCATAATAATATTCGTTGTTTATAGTATTACCTTTTTTAAGATAGCAAATTAAAATTATTTCTTTGCAATACAAACCTTCTGACATATTAAGCAAGTTTTGGCCGCTTCGGAGTACTTTTGTCAGCATCAGTCCACTACCGTGCGTTCATTATGTTCTCTGGTTTATAGTTGTGGATCCAAGTTTTATTAAAAGTTTTATTAATCGACGCCAAATGTCCGAGGTATTGTCCATCATAAGGTCAAAACGCTGCTGAGAAGTAATCACATGATCATGTTTTTGGTCAATGGTCAGTAAACGAGGCATCCATCGGCAGGATCATTTTTGCATATTCAAAACTTTGTTCATTCAAGATATGACAAGTCATTTTTGTAGCCTCTACCAATTGACACAACTTTTCGTTACGATCAGGTAAAACCGTTTCGTCGATATTATTCATATTTTCCTGTGTAACTGCATCGGAAGGCCGTCCAGTACTTGGTTCCTCCAATTTAGATATACTAAGAAATTCATGGAACCAAAATTTGACCATGTATTCTGAGGGACAATTAATACCATAATATTTAACTAGCTTTTTTGTTTTCTCTTTCTATTGAAAACAAAAAACACGATATATATTTCAATAATAGTTAAAGAGCCGCTTTTCAGTCCTATTACTACTATGTTCATAGAGCATTTGTTTATTCTGCCCTTTCCTGGTTTTACACAATATAATTAAATTGGTTCATTTTTCACAGAAAAAACAATCTTCAAAAAGATGACGTACTCAGCTGACATTAGTTCTTCAGAGAGGTAAGTGAACTTATATTTATCGTTTGTAAGTTTTTCTTTCTAAATAGTTCAATACATATGTAAGTGTCCGCATAGCTCGCAAAAATAAAAAAAAATATGCATATAAGATGGAATAATAAAATATTTATATTGCTCCTGTACTGATTATTTTCCAAGTTAATATTTACCTATCCTAACTTGACTGCACCGTATTGATGACGACCAAACAGTCAAAAATACGTACTTATAGATGCCTTCCATCTTAGATACATATTTTTTATTATTTTGTTTTTATTGTTGCGAGCTATGCCGAAACTTTCTACATATATATTATATATATATTATATATATTATATATACGTATATATATATATATATATATAGATAGATATAAGAAATACTGGATCTGCCATTGATGCTCCTAATAGTAAACTTACTAAACACCTTACAGATATCCTCACAATTTCCGACAACGAATCCAATGAATTCTATATTAGAGATTCTTTCACATTTGGTAACTTCATTAATAATGTTAAAGTTCCGAATAATTATATACTAATTAGTTTAGATGTTGTGTCACTATTTACAAACCTACCACTAGATGCTATTCTCAACAGCATCAAAAATAACTGGAACAGCATCTCTCTGCATACCAAGATCAGTTTAGATGATTTCATAAGAATTTTAACATTCATTTTTGACTCTAACATCTTTTTGTTTAATGGTAATTTTTTTAAACAAATTTTTGGCACTCCAATGGGCAGCAAAATATCCCCCATACTATGTAACTTTGTATTGAATGAACTTATAAGAACATGTAAGGAAAAGATACCTTTTCACATACCTTTTATCAAACGATATGTAGATGATTTGATCTTATCGGTCCCTGAAAACAAAGTAACTGATGTTCTAAACACTTTTAACGCCCAGTGTGAACACTTAAAGTTTACGGTTGAGAGAGAAGCTGATAATATGATTCCGTTTTTAGACATGCTTATACATCGTGGCAGTGATGGCATGCTAAGGACGGAGTGGTATCGTAAACCTTGTTTTAGTAACCGTTTCATAAACTTTTATTCTCAACATCCATCTAAGATGAAAACAAATTTGGTTTTGGCCCTTAAAACTAGGGTTATCAACTTATCACACATCGAGTTCAGGGACAAGGGACTAAAAAAGTTGAGATCTATACTACAAGAGAACTCCTATCCTACAGGGCTTTTGAATAAACTCATTTTTGGTTCTCCTTTTCCTTTGCAATTTTCTGACAACCAAAATTTTCATAATAATGAGGTGAATGAGGTCCGTCAACTGACACAGACATTGACACACAACACATCAGAGCTACCACAATCTAAAATAACGTATGGTTGCCTACCCTATATTCCATTTCTCACACCTAAGCTATTAAACATTTTCAAAAATGTAACTGGCTTAAAAATTGCAACTAAGAATGTGAAAATGGTATCGAAGTTGTACACAAAGACAAAGGATCCTTTCACAATACAGGAGTCATCGAATGTTGTTTATTCTATACCGTGTGCCAATTGTAAAAACGTGTATATCGGAGAATCATCTCGTAATTTTCACAATAGAGTAATATCACATCGCAGCGACATAAAAACCAAAAAGATAGACGCATATGCGCTCACAGAAGATGCATTAACTTTAAAACATGAATTTAATTTCAAAGATTCCTGTATTTTGGCAAAGGAAAAAAAACATTCAAAACGTATTTTCTTGGAAATGTGTTTCATAAAATCTAATACGTCTTGTTTAAATAAAAAGTCAAACATAGATAATTGAGCAACATTTATTGTTACTTACTGACAAAACATCAAAAATAAAATAAAGATTTACTTTTACATATACACACCATAATATACCTGCATACAAAACATGTTGCATACTATCAAGACAGGTTTAATATACTACTTCAATTAATATAATAGCAAGAACTCCTAATTACCTTTTAATCACACTATTTTTGTTTTTTTTTCTTTTGTTCTCTATGTATCAGTCAAAACACACCATTAAAAGATGTCACTAACAAAATTTTAACTTTCCAACTAAATTTTAAAATGTATTTTGTCCATTATTTTACATGTTATATTTTATATGTGTGTTTTTAATGTTGAGTGTCTTAGCTTTACACAAATAATCTCAACGACTAGTATGTTGTAATGACAATTTGAGATATGTTGTAAATATTTACACTTTCTTCTAATTACAGTGTCTCGAAGAAGGAATAAAAGAATTCCGAAAGCTCGACCAAAAGTCAAAAGAGTGTTTCTATAACATCCCGGCCAAACCTACTGACTGCAGCCCTAATAAACTGTGTTGTTTGTATATATATATATATATATATATATATATATATATATATATATATATATATATATATATATATATCTGTACCGTGGAGGTAAACAGTCGTATATCCATAATGTATACATTTGCAGGAAAGCGCAAAACATAGAGACTACTCAATAAACTAAAAAAAATTTTGTATTTTCGTATTATTGAATTCAACATTATTGGTACATTACACTACGTAAATGGAAATCTATTACTAGATATTAGTATTGTTAAGAAATGATTTACTTGGTGTACGATATTAGGAGTTACGACTTTTTATCTCTATGTCTATAAACAGGTAATATGCAAAATAAAAATCGTAAGTGATGACAAAAATATTATATTCTGTGTTTAAAAATGCAAAAACCACATCACAATGTTTGAAACAAAAAAAAATCATTAAGCAGTAAAAATATAAAACCTAAACATTTTTACTTTAGTTGTCGCTGTCACTGTTACCTGCTTGCTGCTTTGAAATTGACTGTTGGTAGAAATTATGAAATTGCACCGGGATCCACTGGCAAAGCTTTAATAAATGTTCGTGTTTTTTTTTTGGTGATACCTTTACAATTCGTACGCATAGCAGGCAATTGATCAGGGAATGGTACTTGAGTTCTTGCTGATCTTGATACATTCAAACGCGTAAAATATTGGTTTGTAAAGTTTGTTTTATAAAAAATATTTAACGACGACGCAGCGTGAATTTGAAAGTGCACCACAGTTGAAATAAGGAACTCTTGTTTTTCATTATTCCGTTTTTTACCAATACATGGTGAGTAAGGTTTGGCATACAATATTTCGAAATTTTTGAAATCCGATACCTCCATTTCAATCACAGTTGCACCTGTAGAGCGGATTAACTACTGCCAGTCCCAAGGCGTAACGATTTCCATAGTTGCTTGTTTTGTTAACGTCCTTTCAATTAAACCATGAACATGGTCTGCCTCCATGTGGGTATGCGCTCTCAACAAAAACTTGTGGTCTATTGTTTTCAAATTTGGACATATTTTTAGTTGCCATAGGTAAGTGAACATCATCATTATATTACGATTTTGAGTGGGACAATTGTCCGACCAAATAATTAAATGTTCTACCGTAGAATTTGCAAGAACAATTTAACTCCACTTCAATAATGCTGAAGCAATTTCATATCCACCCCTTCCAGCTTTCGATTCGTCCCAGACCATGCAGTAAGCCTTGTTTGTGGTGAAATCATAAATTGTCAGGTTTAGTGTCCATAGCTTTAACGAATAAAAACTTTAATTATTTGTCAGGTAAGGGGTTGGAAGACTTTTTGTAGGTCGATCATAATCACTTTGGTTCTATCAACTGCTAACTTACTTGTTATTTTGTCGTTCTTTTCAGTATACCTCATATCAGTGTCGTGAAAATGATCTTCATATTTCTGACGAACGGCAGCCGTTGCTTCATCTTGATCACCTTCTTTGAGATGTTGACTAAATTTATCGCATCCATCGCATATATCAACTGAGGGAGTTTTAAATTCCAGGTTAAATTCAGTATTGAAAATTTTTTTATAAAGCCACATCTACGCAGTTTCTGCTTTGGAAACTCCATCATCTTAACATTTTGCCACATATAATTTGTACATTGTATCCTTATTTAATTCAGGTTCATAATTTTAGACACCCTTGCACTAATTAATTGACGTATATGTTTGTTTTCATTAGAACTCATGTTAATTCTAACGTCAGTAGAAGCAATAAAGTAAAATAATAACAACAGTAACACGTGGTAACACCCTCAACTAAATATTATTTAATGTAGAACTGGAGCTACGGTTTATACCACTACCGCATTTCAAAGCATACTATCGTGTACGCACGTATCTATTACTACTGTTTACCTCAACTGACTAATGAAGTTACGGTTGCTTCTAAACGCCATATCTAGGCAACTAATAATGCTAGATGTACGATTCTTTTTCACCAGATGCTATGAAAACCTGACAACAAGAGCGTAGTCTTAACACCATTTCGGCCAAAATTGGAGTTACGACTGTTTACCTCCACGGTACAGATATATATATATATATATATATATATATATATATATATATATATATATATATATATATATATATATATATAAACTTAGAGCTAAGATTAATATTATTACAAAAATTAATATTAAACTCACCAGTCTTCCGGGTTGAACCGCGTCGATATCGAGACTGGTGAGTTTAATATTAATTTTTGTAATAATATTAATCTTTAGTCTAATCTAAGTTTAATTGTACTAACCGCGGAAATCTTTCCGAACATATATATATATATATATATATATATATATATATCGCACACTCAGTGCAAGACTGCAGTAACTCAAAATTTTATGAAAATGAAGTAATCATGGAATTCAATTGTAAACATGCATATCTATCCCCTGTAAAACTTTAGTAACTTTCAAATGCTTAACCGGCTAAATATTACAACAACAACAGTTTAACTATTTTGCGTTTTTGTACATAAGTTCCGTGCAAAACTGTTGTAATTCGAATGTAACAGAGTTACAACAGTTTTGCACGGAACATTGCAATGGTTTCGATAACAAGCAATGAAAGGCACGAAAAAAGTAAGATATTTGTTATTTTAATATCTATATCTGTGGTGTTTAATTTTAATATACAACATGTCTACGTAATCCCTTTAACAGCCGAGACAATAAACAAAGATTTTTACGAGACCAATCTATTCATGTAAGTTTTATGTCCTTTGCGTCACATTATATATTTTCCATAAAATGTGTGCGATGTCATATCGCACCATTTATATTTGACCATTTATATATTAGATTGGATTAAAAACACATAAATTATTCACAGCCTTATTATTCACAGCCAAAAAGTATTTTTTCTTATGAAAGGAAAAACAGTTATCTTAAAACTTGTGTATTAACAATACTGACAGGTTAAAAAATCTATTCTCAGAAAACTTGATCTATAAAAATTAAATCCCAAATTGTATTAAATCTTCATGTAACCTTTCGGGTGTCTTATCATATTGTCCCTCCGTAATTCCCAACTTTCACTAAGGTAGTGAATTTCAATCCTTTTGTTAATCACTGTACTCAAGGTAGCCTGATTTGCATATTTTTATTATAGTCCTTTTGTTTTGAATTTAAATAAAAATATTGAAATTTTACAAATAATTTTTCTACCTTGTTATGATTTTGTCATTACAAAGCGAAGGAATTATGGCTATCAGAAACATGTGCAGAGATAGAAACTGATAGAATTGTAATGAAATGCAGCAAAAAAGTGGTTCATCCTATATAGTTTAAGAAATAAAAACAAAGGACTTCATTGATTTTAAACATGTTTCCTTTCTGTTGGGAAACAACTATAAAATTGATCAAAATAAAGAAAATGTGAAGTGGACAGATATAAAAATTCTGCAATGCAGAAAAGATAGTCCGCACACAATTTTTTTTAATTACAACTATGATGACGAACTATGGAACTATCTAAAAAAATCATCACGGACTACACATAATATACGAGAAGTGCTACTTAAACCTGCCTACAAAGAACAGTCAAAACTTCAAATGGCCAAAAAGTAAGATTTGGTATACTTATGCGATTCGGGTATGATACCAGAAGCCCACCATAGTTTTTATAAAAAAAATTTGGCCCAAGATGATATACGAGAAGAGAACAGAAAATGTGTCTACACTTTTTACAATTTTCTCCGTGCAAAAGTGTTGTAACTTTAAAATTCTAATACTAAATGTGTAGTGATTAACAATTTGCTCCGCGCAAAAGTGTTGTAACTTTGAAATTCCTAATTTTTTTAGCATTAATATTATTTTATTTAAATTTCTATTTTTGGCTAATGTAATATAGGCTAAAAAGCATGCAAAATCATAATTAATTGTTAATTTTTCTTAAATCTTGTGTCTTATTTCACCGATATTATCACGAAAATAAACAAAATCGTCGTTATCTCGAAACTTACTTATTCTGACTTACTGCAGTCTTGCACTGAGGGTGCGATATATATACTTTAAATAAGTTAAGTTTAATGTTTTGTGAATTTCAAAATTTAATGGATTAACCTCATGTTGTAAGTTTTTGTGCTAGTTTTATACAATGTTTTTAATTTCAATTTCATTGTATATACTAATAAAATAACTATAACCATATATTAGCATATCCTGAAGAAGCGAATAAATTTTGCGAAAGCTTAATTAAAGAGCAAAGAGTTTTACTTATCTTACCCTAATACTGACTGCAACCTCAAACTGTACTTTATATACATGGATGAGTGCCTTAAGAACCGGCAAAATAACGCAAAAGATAGAAAACATAATACGTTGTGAAATAAAAAGAGATGAAAGTAGTAGAGGTGAGAAATTATCGATATTAACCTATAATTTACTTTACATTACATTAGATTTATCGAAAACTTCCCACCTTTAGACGTTAGCTTATGAGCTGGTTGACTTCAGTCATAGTAATACGTATCACGTCATGTAAGTAAAAACAGTTTAAGTAGGAGTATTTTTTTATCCAAAATTAAAGTACTGATCAATAATAAACTATGATTTAAGACGTCGCACACACCCTTCTCAATACAGAATTATCATAGCTTATTATTCTGTATTCGTCAACACCGAATTAATTATCAAATAATTACTAATTAAACTGTTTACTTACATTTGCTTTATTGCCTTCAATCAGTTTTTACTTTATGCGAAATTTAAAAAATGTAAATATTCGACGTCATACTTGTAATATTATGACTGTAGTCAACTAGCTCATAAGCTAACGTCTAAAGGTGGGAAACTATCGATAGTCCTGATGTAATTTAATGTAAATTAGAGGTTTCTATCGATAATTTCCCACCTCTACTACTTCCATCTCTTTTTATTTCACAACGTGTTATGTTTTCTATCTTTTGCGTTATTTTGCCGGTTGTTAAGGCACTCATCACTGTATACAGTAGAACCCCTATTATCCGTGCTTCACGGAACCGGGCGGTGGAACGGATAATTAAAATGCAGGGATAATCCGAACATTTTTTTAATGTATATGTACATATTGGGTGGAATGCATAAAACGTAGTAGATGCTATTGCTTCAGCAAATAATATCTAGTTTGTAGCATTTTCTTTTACATAAAAAGAGGTGCTTTGTTGAAAAGAACGTACTACACAACCGAAATACTTGCTACTGACATGAAGGATCTACTACTAAACGTAGCGGGAGCCGTAGTGCCCTTGTGCGCATCACACCAATCGTATTAGAACAAGTTTTTCATGTGGTTTTTTATATGCTTGTGTTTTGTGAATAATTATTATTAGAATAAAAGTGAGCAGTGAGTAATAATAAGTGGTTCAGTTTCCGAAGCGACAAAAGAGTTAGGCGAGAACAAAAATGAACAAGTATTGTTTGTTAATCTTCTTGAAAATTATCTAATTTTATTAGATAAAAGAATGATCCCAAAAATTAAACATAAAATGAAAGCTTCGTTGAATAAATTAACTGCTGCCTTTAATGAAATTATCAAAAAAAACCGGATTCAAAATAAATTATGAAGAAATTCAACAACATGAAAACAAAGGTTAAAAAAATTGTTGACGTAAAAAAAACTGGTAAAAAAAATCGTACTAACTGACTGGCTAAGAAAATTCTATAAGTTATGAAACATTGGAGAAAATCCAGTCTTGCACAGGGTACAAGGTACTTGTCAGGTCGGTGTAACAGAGGAGATTGGGGTTTAATCACAAAAGAATAATGATGAAAACGTTCTTTTTATTTTAGCTCCAATTCTGGTTGCTAAAAACTAACAGGCAGTGCTCCCAAATAATAATATCCTAGTGCGAAGGAGGAATCGCTAATTGAACTACAGAAGACCTGCTTACGAAAACAAATTCAAGCAGCTGAAGCTCAAATTTCTTGTGCTCGTGCTCAACAGCCTTCGGCAAAAGCTCAGGAGCGAGCAGCGAATGTATTGATAAAGTTTGCTGAAGCTGGTGAGCAATTAGTCAACCATAAAGTTCAACGTGATATGGTACAGTGACAAAAGTTGTATGTAAATATGAATTTTTATAAAAACAAAGTTATAAACTAAATATTAAATAAATATGTGATTATGTTGTATTTAGTTTAATATTAATATAGTAGAAATCAAAATATTCGTTACGAATTTTTATTGGACCCTGTACATATGATAATAATATATGTGTTAGTTGACATTATGAAATAGAGCCTTCGCAACCTCATTTCTACGTTGCGTGCCTCGATTTCGAATTTGTGCTTGATTTCCTTCAGGTATCACTTCATTTGCATCTTGCACTACAAATTGAACTGGATCAAAATCACGAATCTTGCAGATATTTAGATATGTTGTGAAGTACAAATGCACTTACAATATGTTTTGGAATGTTTTCAGTTTTTAGGCGAAAAGTATACTGTAACATTGGAAAACGCCTTTTCAACTGAGAAAAACAGCGCTCAATGACACAACGTTCCTCCGCATGAATTGTATTATAATTTTGTTAAATAGGTGTGGTTGGATTTTTAAAAGGCGTCAACAACCACGGTGTAATACCATATTATTCATCACCTATCAAGGCTCCTCCTTGCACATTCATCATCATCACTGGCTCGTCAACCCTTTTTGGGTCTTGGCCTGGTCCAGGATTCGTCTCCATTTTGACCTGTTTCGTGCTTTTTTTCTCCAGTTTTTTATTTTTAAGGTTGTTATATCATTTTCTATTTGTTCTAAGTATCTCAGTTTCGGTCTTCCTCTTGTTCTTTTTCCTACTGACATCTGTTTGAATATTTTGTTTGGTATTTCGCCTTCTTCCATTCTTTCTACATGTCCTATCCAATGCAGCCGTCCTATTTTAATGAATGTTATAATATCCGGATCCTGGTATATTTTGTATAGTTCAGAGTTGTATCGTCTTCGCCATATTCCGTTTTCTTTTGTGCCTTATATATGTGTCGCAAGATTTTTCTTTCGAAGGTGGCTAACAACGTTTCCTCTCTTTTAGTGAGTGTCCAGGTTTCTGGGCCATAATGTGAGTACCGGTCTTATTAGGGTTTTATATATTTGGCATTGTGTCTTTCTTGCGACGTTATCTGATCTTAGGTGTCTAATTAAGCCATGGTAACATTTATTTGCAATAAATATTCGCCCCTTCACTTCCTCCGTAACGTTATTATCAGACGTGACTAGGGATCCCAAGTATATAAAGTTTTTTACCCCCTCTATGTTGTATTCTCCTATTGTTATATTTTGTGGCTGCCTTAATTCTGCGTTTTTACTTACCTGCATATATTTTGTTTTGGTCTGATTGATTTTAAGACCACTATTTTGTGCAGCTCGTTCTATTTGGTTGTATGCCTCTATCATTTCTCTTCTTGATCTTGCGATTATGTCAACATCATCTGCAAATGCTAGTATTTGCACGTTTTTATTAATGATTGTTCCTCGTGTATTGACTGTTGTGTCCCTCAGTATTTTCTCGAGTACGATGTTGAACAAGATGCATGATAGAGCGTCTCCCTGGCGTAGTCCCTTTTTCACATCTATTGTTTCCGTTAATTCATTTTGTATCCGGATTCTACTTTCTACTTTTAGAGATTCTTTTATCAGTTCTATTAGCTGTGTTGGTATATTAAATTCTTTCATTGCTTTTATTAAGAATTCTCGGTTTATATTGTCATATGCGCTTTCAAAGTCTATGAAGAGATGATGTGTGTCGATGTTATATTCACTTGTTTTTTCGAGGATCTGTCACAGAACAAATATCTGGTCTATTGTTGACTTCTGTATACAGAAGCCACTTTGGTATTTGCCAACTATTTTTTCAGCGTGTGGTCTAAGTCTTTCATAAATGACATTGGACATTATTTTATATGCTGCATTCAGCAGCGTGATTCCACGGTAGTTTCCACATTCTAACTGATTTCCCTTTTTTATGTAATGGTACAATAATACCGCTATTCCACTCCGTTGGTAGCTGTTTATTCGACCATATCTTTGTTATCAATTCATGTATTGTTTTTTGTAGTGCGTCTCCTCCTTCCTTTAGTAACTCCGATGCTATTTGGTCCGATCCCGGTGCTTTATTGTTCTTTAATTTTTCCAATGCTGCTCTAATCTCGGCTATTGTTGGTGGAGTCTTTTCTCTGTTGTCTGCTTGGTCTAATGGTATGTCAGGGGTCGTCTCTCTCCGATCTCCTTCAAACTTTTTCGTAAAATGTTCTGCTCATCTACTTAGTATCTCTTGCTGTTCTGTCAATATATTACCTTTCTTATCTCTACACATCATTGTTCTCGGTTTGAAGTCTTTTCTGCTTTTGTTTAGTCTCTGATAAAATTTTCTTGTCTCTGTTGATTTACTTAGTTCTTGTAGTTCTTGAAGTTCTTTGTTCATATATTCCCTCTTTTTTCTTCGGTGAGTTTTCTTTTCTTCTTTGCGTAGTCGTTTATATTCTTCCTCTGCTTGTCGGGTTCTGTGCCCCTGTTGCATCAGTAAATATGCTCTGTTTTTTTTTGTCTGTGATGATCTGACATTCTTCGTCAAACCAGTCATTCGTTCTTGTTTTTCTTTCTCTACCTTTTATGCCTAATACTTCTTTAGCTGCCTCTTTTATGATGTCTCTGCATTCTTCCCACTCTTCATTTAGGTTTTCATGTGTTATTCTGTTTTCTAGTTTGTTGTTTATCTTTTCTTTATACTCTTTATTTTTGTTTGTTTCTTTGAGTCTTTCTACCTTGTATCGTTCATGTATAGAGCCTCTTTCCTTTTTGATGTTTGAAATTCTAGCCCTTACCCTACTTTCGACCAGGTAGTGATCAGAATCCGCATTTGCCCCTCTTCTGGTGCAGACGTTTATTATATTCGATTGGTGTCTCGAGTCTACAATAACATGATCTATCATATTTACTGTAAGTCCATCCGGGGATTTCCAAGTACCTTTGTGTATATCTTTGCGAGCGAAGTACGTGCTGGCAATCACCATGTTAAGTGATCTTGCTAGGTTTATTAACCTATTGCCATTGTCATTTGATTGCTCATGGAGACTGTGCCTACCTATTGTGGGTTGGAATTGCTGTTCTTTTCCAACTTTGGCGTTTAGGTCTCCATAGATTACTTTTATATCATTTTTTGGGCATAACTGATATGCGGACTCTAATTCGTCATAAAAATCTTCTTTAATTTTCTCTTCTTTTTCTTCTGTCGGGGCATGCGCATTAATTAGACTGTAGTTAAAGAAACGACCTTTAACCCTTAAAATGCACATTCTTGGACTAGTGGCTCTGCAATCTCTTGTAGTATGCTTTACTCTCTTGTTTACTATGAATCCTGTGCCCAAGACGTGATCTTTAGGATCGCAGCTGTAGAAAATCGTATGGCTTCTTTTTTCCATTACATTGTTTCCAATCCACCTCATTTCTTGTGTGGCAGTTATGTCTATTTTGTATCTGTCTAGTTTATTTAGGAGATTTTGGAGAGCTCCCAATCTATATAAGGTACGAATATTCCATGTCGCAACCCTCAAATCGTGTTCCTTTTTCTCGCACAGTCGTCGTCGTTTGATCAGTCCGGCTTTTCTTCCTCGAACGTTCATAACTCATGGTTTTTCTAGAAGAAGGTAGTTAACCTTCAGCCCAACCCCCTATTCGTCGAAGGACCAAGACTCCCTTCTTCGTCAGCCCTGACCCCACCTTCCACTGGGGGTTGGTTACCCAATCTCCAGTGGGGTTGCTCAGATTACCGGCGTGTACCGCCTTGGAGGTGAAGATAGGAATTGAGTAGGATAGGCTAAGTGATGCCAACAGGATACGGCATCATGTATTGCGCCTCACTACCCCCTTTACACATTATTATACATAATTCGATGCACTACGGAGTTTCGTCAAATTCGACTATCGTGCACGGAGCCTGGCCAACTCGCATCGACACTGGTAAACATTTCTTGGGCGTTACAAGTACATTTATGGAATATACTCCTTTTCTATTTACGTATTCTTCACCAGGGATACGTGGCTTTGTTATTTTAACGTGGGTACAATCAATAGCACCTATAACATTGGGCATTTGCTTATTGGTATTTGCCCACTGATTGATAGCAACTTCAAATAACTTGTTAGTATTAGGAAATGCTATCCAGTTATTTCTCTTTAAGTAAATTGCTTCTGAAACACTGATCAAAAAGGTAATATTACATTTTTCAAAGTTTACAACTTATTTCCAAAACTAACCTAAACTTCTTAAAAATATCTCCACTTTCCGGGTGACAAGGCTCCACCTCTTGTTTCTACGGAATCGTCATCGTCAAGAAAATAACTAAGAAGCCACTCTACATTTTCTCTGTTGAATCTAAAACAAAAAGTATGAAAGTAACTTTTTATAAAGATTTTATATTAATACCTAAATATATATACCTACATATGCAGTGCGCTGAAATAAGTCTTACCCCCACTTTCCTACTTTCCCATTTAAAAAATCAAAGTTATGACTGTCACCTGAAGAAGTATTGCTTAAAGTTCGAAACATCGATGCTATAATATAGTATGATTATTTTAAACATCGACCTCTCCGAGCGTTTTGCTTATATACTAAAAATGAGTTAATATGGGCGGTAACACTTATTCCAGCGCACTGTATGAATAAAACTGCACTATTCATATTTTACGATAAATATCCCCATTGTATATTCTTCCTGGTTTGTAGATTTTTCTACGACAAACATTCATAAATGCTGCCATTTGTTAACAAAAAACACCTATGCCGAAGTCGTTCATCCACCAACGTCACCGAAACTGAAGCAAATTCTACTAAACTAGCAAATACTTCAAAAGCGTAGTACATCCTTCTATGTATCTGGTAAATAGTAGCAAATATTACGGAGGAAAGCAAAATGCTTTGTTAGTGTAGCAAGTACTACAAACTTGTAGAATTACTTGAAGCATTAGCAGATACTACGTTTTATGCATTTCACCCATTATGTACATTGTACATACATGCATATATACCTATCATAAAAAGATAACAGAAAAAATCAAACTCATAAGTTCAAACTACATAAAAACATACATAACAGAACAAAAAACAGATTTCTACCGAAATAAATTTTTATATTAATAATAAAAATAAAAACTACATAAAGTTATTATATTATATTTTAGGTGGCTACGCTTTAAAAAAAAATCAGTCACTTTGGCCTGTGTTAAGAGTTTTCGATTTTTTATAATTTTCTGACGTATTTTACGCAAATTTAAAATATCGACAAAGTCTAAAGATTCTTGTTGCTCAAAATAGTCTATTACAACATTGACAGCTTCCTCAGCCTTTTGGTTAGTTATTCTGTTGATTAATAATGTTAATGTTAATGCTGAAGAGCTAATAGCCTAACTCATATTTCTCACACTCTGTCCATCTCTAAACCTTGGTTTCATCAATTTCTTCAAACATTCAAACATCAAACAAATTATTTTGTAAAAAATCTTTTGAGAGTGGTCTCTTTCACTCTATTCCATGCATTTGCCACTGTAAAAATTGCATCTTTTATGGTGAACGATTTCCAAAACTTCATCAGATGAACTTCATCTAACAAGTTCATCATAAATTCTTTTTGGTAGAGTCGTTTTATTGTCTCAATAACACCTTGATCCATTGGTTGAGCAATGTATGTAATATTGGCTGGAAAAAAAAGAACAAAGAAATTTCCATCGTCAGATCTTAGGGTCGCCTTATTGGGATGAGCACCAGCATTATCCAGAAGAAGAACCGCCTTTTGTGGTAATTTTTCTTTCTTCAAATATAACTTTACTTCAGGAATAAACTTTTCATGGAACCAATCTTGAAAAATGTCACAAGTTATCCAGGCAGCCTTCTAATTATAATAGTGAACTGGGAGATTCTGTCGTTTCATATTTTTAAAATCGCGAAGATTTTTTGACTTTCCAATCACAGTCAGCTTCAGTTTATGGCTGCCAGACGCATTGGCACAACACAACACGGTTATCCTGTCTTTACTTTTTTTATATCCAGGTGCACTCATCTCATTACCTGAAACTTAAGTTTTTGTAGGTATTGCTTGCCAGTATAATCCTGTTTCGTCAGCGTTATAGAATTGAGAAAGTTATAAATTATTTTCTGTAATTATGGTCTCCAGCTCATAGCAAAATTCCACCATTGCTTCTCCGTCGGCACTGAGCTTGTCGCCTTTTTGAATCGATGTAACCAACCACTGGATACATTAAAAGGTTCTTTGATTTTTAAATTTTTGTGAAAAATCTCCGCTTGCTTAGCACACATTGGTCCCGAAATTGGTACGCCCTCAGATCTTTTCTGCAGAAACCACTTGGAAAGCGCTTCATCGAGTTGTTGAAAAGTCGATCCTTTCAACGATTTTGTGCAGATATGTCTTTAAAAGAGTCGATTGAGATATAAAATTTTGTAGTTTTAATTTGTTTCTATTAGTATCGCGCATTGTTTGCTTAATAACTTCGTAGCTCCGTGACAATGATGTGACACTTTCACCCTTTTCACTTCTGTTGAAAATCTCTAACATGATTTGCCATCGTATTCATCTTGTAAACAGGCTATCAAATCATACGGATGTCCTACTCTTATAATGTGAGATGTTCAACAGTTTCATCAAAATTTTTATTCACATGTTAAATAAAAAAAGTTTTTGTTAACTTTGTTTCCCCAAGAACTGATCTTTGTTCTACGTACCATTAGCTAACAGAAAAGATAAAGGTTGAAAAAAATAATAAACTTAAAAATACAGTATAAAATGAAAAACGCATACATACGTTACGAGCAAAAGCTTTTTTTAGTTTACTACAAGAAAAAAAGCAATGCCTTAAAAACCGTAGCCTTTGACTGTCAAAAGAATCAAGCTCTGCCGAAGATTCCTGATCATTCTGTTTATTACAGCCAATCAGTATATATGTACAATTTTGCTGATGTAACAGGTTCATCCCATTCGCCGTTGACTAAGGAAAATGTGTTTTTGTACACATATACAGAAGATTAACACTTAAGGAGAACGATTTGAACCTTTGGCGAGGTTGGACGTATTTAATTACCAGTCTAATTACACCTAGTTTTTGTGCTTTTATTTATATCCACTTAATAATTAAAGTGTTGTGTTATTATAAATAAAAATTAGTGAACTTATTGGAGAAAATCTGTAAGTAATTTTAATCTAATTAGATACTTACTTCACAACAAGCTCATATTGTTTATATTACCTGTTGTCATTAAAAAACGAAAATGGATGATGTTAATAGTCCAGGGGCGTCGAGGCCCCAAATTTTATTGACATCACATAAAACTTGTTCATATTCTGCAGCGTTAATCAATTCAACGCCAAAATTCCCATCCAAGAAACAAGCTATTTTATATAATGCTCTGGAAAACGCCAAACTTGAGGAATATCTACTTGCACTGGGAAAAGTTATAGAACCAAGATATATTATTTTTTCATCAAGAATTTCAAATCACCGTATTTGTATTTACCTAGCTAGTGAAGAATTAGTAGAAACAGTCATGAATGCTGACAACGGAAGAATAACCATCAATCAACAAATAATTTTTGTCGACGCTTAATTACACCAAATGAAAGATTACTGATCTCTAATGTTTGCCCTAGTATTCCTCACACTTTCATAGAATCTGAACTTAAAAAGTTAGGCCTCAATTTATTAACTCCAATTAATTTTTTACGAATAGGTACAACAAACCCAGACTATAGACATATACTGAGCTTTCGAAGACATACATTTATCTCTCCTTTAGAAGCTACATTAATTCCTCCCTCAATTGTCATAAACCGCGAACAAACATCTTATCGTATTTTCTTATCTTTAGAAAAACAGATGTGTTATTATTGTAAACAATCTGACCATTTTGTGGGAAACTGTCCATCCTGTACAAATCCAAATCAAAACTTAACAATAACAGTGCCAACTACTACTATAAATACAGTAGTTAATACTCTTCCACATGACGTCCCGATCACTTCAGCATCTTCAGCGAATTCCTTTTCCTTACAATCTTCGACTATACCTTCTTCATTAACTACACCAATATTAACTGCATCCCAAATATCACCCTCAACATCATTCCCAAGTTCTCAAACTACATGCACAGATACAAATATAACAACTACCCAGTTATCAACAACACCTAATGTTTCACAACCTCATACATCAATCCCAAACTCTTCCTCAACACTAGCATGCCCTGTCAATAGCATATCAATAGATACCACTGATACACTTGAAATAACTAATACACCTAGTAAAGAAGTAAACACAGCTAAGCGCAGCCTTGACGAAATTTTATCCCCACCTTTACAAGAACCTAAAGAAAATTTTACAAAACCAATACAAAAACTTAAATCCAAAACTATTGATAATTCTGAGACTATTTCTAACAGTATGGAACCCGTAAAAGATTTTATTACTAATAAACTTATAACACCGATATTAAATTTTGAACAACTAACTAATTTTTTTGAAAATGCTTTAGGATCTCCAGATAAATTGAGTCTATCTAAAACTTATACAGAAGACACATTAGGCTTACTTAATCTGTTAAAAGAGATCTATCCTCACATTATATCAAAAAAAATGAAATCGCGATGTACTAAAATAATTAATTCAATTACTCGACAACTAAAACCTCAGCTCGATAGCGACTCCTCCATAGAACCTTCTACATAAGCTCACGTTTAAGTCTATTTTACAGTGGAATTTGAACGGTTATTATACCCGTTTAGAAATGTTACAATTAATAATTGCTCAAAATTCACCTTCTATAATTTGTCTACAAGAAACTCATTTTAAAAATAACAAAATTCATAATTTGAGAAATTGAGAATTAAGCGTATCTAAAATTAGGCAAAATCAAGAACATGCCAGTGGTGGAGTTTCAATTTTTATCGAGAATTCCTATGAATATTGCAATATTCCTCTAATAACAAATCTAGAGGCTGTAGCGGTGTGCTTAGTAGGTCCACTAAAAGTTAACATCTGCAGTCTTTACATCGCACCTAATTCTGATCCAAGTATAGCAGATATTTCTAATCTTTTATGTCAGATTCCTACACCTCGAATTATACTGGGAGATTTTAATGCGCATAATTCATTATGGGGCTCAAAAAAATTGACAAAAATGGGAAGAAAAATAGATGATATCCTAAATAATCTCAATTTAAATCTACTTAATGACGGCAGGAATACTCGATATAATGCAGCAACAGGAGAGTTTTCAGCAATTGATTTGTCAATTTGTGAACCAAACTTGCAACCTAGTTTATCGTGGGACACTTTACCTGATCTATATGGAAGTGATCACTTTCCCATCTTAGTTAACAATCTGTTGTACCATAAGCACAATACACACATCACCAAATGGTCCTTAAATAAAGTCAACTGGACTCTGTTCTCAACATTGATTTCTTCATTAGCTATGAATCTTAGAGAAATGTTAGACTCAGAACAAGATATTAACGAGAAAACATTATTTTTCAATATAGTCATCATTGATGCAGCGAATAAATCCATTGGAAAAACAGCTTTTCATCCAAAACATTCACCTGTACCGTGGTGGAACGATGCGTGAAAACAGGCAATAAGGGAATCTAAATCGGCTTTTAATAGATACAAACAATATAAAACTACTGAAAATCATTTGGAATTTAAAAGAATAAGAGCTAAATGTAGATTTATTATTAAAAAAAGCAAGCAAGAGTCATGGCAAAAGTTTGTTTTAGAAATCAATAGATCTAATCCAATTGGCCAAATCTGGAGCATGATTAGAAGTTTATCTGGAAAAAATTCACAACACTCTATAAAGTACTTAATAAAAGACAATCAGACATTTACGTCCGAATGCAGTATATCTGAAATAATGGCAAATCAATATTGTACCGCTTCTAGTGATGAAAGCTATTCAATAGAATTCTTAAATAAAAAACGATTTGAAGAAAATAAAGGAATACCAATAATCAATGACACTTCACCAATAAACAATCCTATAAGCTTGACTGAACTTATTAAAACTCTTTACTTCGTTAGAAATACTAGTCCAGGACCAGATAATATACTTGTGCTTTTTCTACAGAACCTACCACTAGTAGGTCAAGAACTATTATTGCAACTATTCAATTTTATATGGATCAATAAAGTATTCCCACACATATGGCACTCGTTAATCATAGTTCCAATACACAAACCAGGTAAACCTAAATTTGAAGCAGAATCCTATAGACCAATCTCTCTCACGAATGCAATGTGTAAGTTGTTAGAAAAGATCATTGCCAATCGACTCATGTGGTATATTGAACATAAACATCTTATTATACCCGAACAAAGTGGATTTAGGAAAAATAGATCAACATTAGATAACTTAATATCATTGGAATCAGAAATTCATGAAGCATTTATATGTAATCAAGAATGTTTAGCCATATTCTTTGATTGAAAAAAGGCTTTTGATACAGTATGGCGCTACGATATTTTAACCACACTCCATAATTGGAAGATTCACGGTAACATGTTTGCTTTTATTTCAAACTTTCTACGGCAACGATATTTCCAAGTTCGAATCAATTACCATTTGTCTGAATCTAAATTACAGAAAAATGGAATTCCACAGGGCTCCAATCTAAGCGTAGCACTATTTTTTATTGCTATTAACAATGTTGTGTCGGACTGCAATGGCACAATTAAACCTTTTTTGTATGCTGATGATCTGGTAATTCTAGAAAGAAATAAAAACATATTATCGGCTCATAATCGTATTTCTGCAGCTCTTAAGTCGATAGAGTCGTGGTCTAACAAAATTGGGCTCAAGTTTTCCAACAAAAAACAAAAGCTATACATTTTTCACAAAAATCAAATCCACAAAAGCTCCCAAATCTAATTTTAAACAATTCTCTCATAGAATATACAAAAGAAATAAAATTCCTAGGAATGCAACTGGACTCAAAATTAAGTTAGACAAGTCATATACACTCGCTAAGAGTATCGTGCCAAGCTGGACTAAACATTATGAAATCTGTATCACATAAAAATTGGGGAGCAGATTTTTCAACTCTAATTAATTTATATAGAGCTTTAATTAGATCAAAACTGGACTACGGATGTGTTGTGTATAACACCGCAAACCAAGCATTGCTTAAAACTTTGGATACTCTTCAGAGTTTAGCCGTTAGACTTGCTCTAGGAGCATATTGCACCAGTACTGTGGACAGTCTACTCTGTGAAGCTGGAGAGCCACCCTTAAACCTAAGAAGAAAATACTTAACTCTATCGTATGTCTCGAGTATAAAATCTAACCCAAAAAATCCAGCTCTTCATCATGCTGTTGCTAACAGGTTCCAGGAGGTCTATCGAAAAAGAAATAGGGGTCCTGTACCTTTCTATGAACGAGCTAATAGATACTTATTCGATTTTGATATTGAACTACCTCCCATTTATCCTATCTGTGAAATAAATTTATGTTTTCCTTGGGTTGTTCCCTCTCCGCTTTGTAACCTTAAACTTACACCATATAACAAAAATAACGTGATACCAAATTTTTTTAAAACTCACTTTCTCCATGTTCTCACACAGTAGAAAACTTACCATTTGATATACACGGACGCATCTAAGACCATAAATGGAGTAGGAGCATACTTTGTGACATCCCATGAACATTCCATCTATAAATTGTCTCCTAAGACAAGTATTTTTACAGCAGAGCTATTTGCCATCAATAAGGCCCTAACCTATATTCTAGAAAAAAAACTTCCCAAATCTCTTATAATATCTGATTCACTTAGTTGTCTGACATCAATTTCTCAGATTTATCCCTCTCATCCAACATTACAGCAAATTAAGTTAATTTTATACCGTATATACCAAAGAAATTTGACAGTAGAGTTCCTCTGGGTACCGTCACACGTTGGAATAGATGGTAAAGAAAAGGCAGATAGTCTAGCTAGGTCCGCAGTAACCAATACAGCCACATCAGTGGAAAATCTAACGGTGAATTTGGATTTAAAACCTTACTTAAAATCAAAATTGCACGATGTTTGGCAAAACCAATGGAATAGAAGCACCACTAAATTGATAGAAATAAAATCTTACGTCCTTCCATGGAACTTCTGGCCTTCAAAGCGACAACATCAAGTCCTAATAACACGTCTCAGATTAGGACACACTTCTACAACACATGAATACTTGTTGAAGAAAGAAGAGGAACCAGTGTGTTTTGTTTGTGAATGTAAAGTGACAGTGAAGCACATTTTGATTGAGTGTCCAATATACATTTTCCAAAAACATTAAAAGAACTTTTAGGAGAATCTAAATACGTAGCTGACTTGATAGAATTCTTGAAAATTACAAAACCTTTTCAATAAAATTTAATACAATACATCAATAATTAAAATATATATTGTATACATTATTATGTAATTGATATTTTGTATATGCCTATGTATGTCTTTATCATTTTTGTATTTTTCTTATGCTAATAACCCTAAGTGGTTGAAGCAAAAAAAAAAAATTAACACTTAAAAGAAGCAAATGCAATAGCCAGTGCCGTTTATCAGAAGCTTTGCCATACAAACATCGATGACGATATTCGATGACGATGTATGACTTGTTGCAGATCGGTGCGGAGCACAAAATAAAAATTCCATCATGATATCTATGTGCACTAAATGGCTTAGTATAGATAAACCTTCATTTATAAAACACTTTGAGATTATATTCCCTCTGGCTGGACATTAATTTATTCCCCTTAGTATTCCGGACAGAGTATTTGTAAAGATCGAAAAAGTTATTAAAAAAACACACCATCGTTTCTCCAGAAGAGTTCATTGAACTTTTTAAAGACCATGGAACTCTCCATATCTTGGGCCAAGATGTGATGATGTACGACTTGACAAAGGATTGATAAACTGCACTTAAACATCCTGCACAGTGGAACTTTTGATTTAATATGAGCAAAATATTTCTATTAAGACGTGGAAAAAGTAAAGTTGTAACTATTATAGGGGAACAGTCTTCAACAAAGACAGAACAAAAGAAAATCCGTTAAAAGTATGTTCCAATCTACAGTTACACGTGGCGCACGTCCTAAAAAAGAAAAGTTTGAGGACCTAAAGAACTTTAAAAAACATTGGAGAAAAAATTGGCAATGATACTCCAGAGACAATCAACAATGACCATTTGTATGAATTAGTTGACGAAGTTCCGGATTTAATAGTTTAATTTAATGTTTTTTTGTTAAAATAAAATAAATTATATGATAAAATAACAATGTTTGTGTTTGTGTTTCACTAGATATAATTCAAACTCCGACAATTCCATGCACGTTAGTTGCAAAACCCGACAAATCCGTAAGTGAAAATCGAAACCTATCAAATTAATTTATGTTTTTTAAATTTTAGTTAAAATTACGTATTCCCAGAATACTTAAAAATGGTTTTTAATTCAAAACCGTTTTGGATGGGTTGGAGTCAATAAAAGAGCTATTGGTTAACTATTTTTTTAATCTCGAGCTTTCAATTATGTTTACAATTATTATCATGAGCTAAAAAAGACAAAATATCTTACAAGGTTGAACTAAAAAGAAAAAACAATTTTTGTTAACTTACCAAATAAAAATTAGTTTAGTAAGTAAAAATTACTACTAATACATCTTCAAAATATTTAATATAAAAATGTTTTAATCTAATAAATGTTTCTCCGAAAATTTTTATAATTTTAAAAAATTTTTTTTAATACAAAAATAATTGACTTTATAAATAAGTTAAAATAGCAACCAATTACAAATATGCCTCAATGTCATAAATGCCAACAATTTTTATTTTTGACAATTATATTGCCAAAAGTAAAATTTCGTTTAAACATTCTTTTTTGTTTAGTAACAAAAAGAAGAAGATTTATTCACCGTTGACAGATGTCTAAAAAAATGTAACAGATATATGGAGAATTAAATATGACATTTTACAAGTTTTATATATAAATCATAAAGAAAAAATATAATTATAAATTTTACTTAGATTTTGAATTTCTGATCTTTTGTTTAAATTATTATCACTTTTGCTAATACAAACCATTTCCAAAAAAGTCCTTTTAAATTTATTACTTTCACTATATAAAATTTTAATGTTATCAAAATCCATAATATGGTCTTTATCATTTTTTTTATTAATTTTATTTAACCAATTGTAACAAGAATGAGTAATGTAACAAGAAATTTGACTGTAACAAATATTGATGAAAGAGTGAAATGTAACAAAAATGAGGAATGTGTAGCAAAAATGTGCAGTGTAGAAATAGGGTAAACTCTAAAATGTACCTTTATACACCAACGAACTAATATGTGGAATAACAGAAGATGGAAGAGATTAGATAAAAATAAATTATGTAAAAGAAATAAATAAAGGGTATATATGAATTTTAAAATATAATAAAATTAATCCTGGCTAGCGACTATGCAGGAGAATGACCACTCGACACTCAAAGAGGGATTCGGCCAATTTGCATGCCCTACAGAGACCGTAAGATATAAGAACTAATGACAAGAAAACCACCAAGAAATAAACAGATGAAAGATAAAGTTGCTCTACTGAATGTTTGGGCGCCAGGAAGTTAAATGTTTTCTTCCGAGATATCTTGTATTGCTGAAATATGAAAGATAGGTACTAATTGAAATATTGAATTGTTTTAACCCAACTTTAATAAATACCAATTTTTATGTACAGACTATTTTAAACACTTATATATGACCCATCACCTCTTATATACAATTAACTTATCTATATTTACAGTAAAATCCCAGAATATAATGATAAACAAAATAAAATGATAAAAAAAAACAACTAAATAACAAATGGCTTCTTCCAACACAACAGCTTTTCCACAAAATAAAAAATAAACTTAAACCCAATTCATGGAAATGGCACCTACAGCCGCCTTGAACAAACTATGTTCACTCGACGAAATTCCAGCCACAAGTGGCGATCTGACGGTGCTACGGCTGTCACGACGATGTACTTTCAGAGTCTTAGACAGAGGGTGGGATTTAATGCCAACTTTCGAAAATAAAATTTACTGGAGTTTTAAATATTTGGTTTAAGAATATTTCAAAAATGAATTTAATTTATAATTAAATTAAAGGATTCCAGTGACAAAAAGGTAAATGGTTCTTTAAGTAACGGACTCGTTACACAATAGCCCTTTTATTGACTCCAACCCATCCAAAACAGTTATATATTTGTTCCAAACGAGTCACAAGTAATTTGTTTTTTCTTGTTCTTATATATATATATATATATATATATATATATATATATATATATATATATATATATTTATAGAAGCACTTTGATTGCTTCGAGTGGGAGAGAATATATTATTTTCATGAGTGTGAGAAAAATTATTTTCTTCATGCAGAAGTGTATTGTGCTTTTTTTTATTGCAAATTTTACATGTGTATTTAGAGAGGCATTTATCAGTTAAATGCTTAGTGCCAAAACAGTTTCTGCAAAGCTGTGCTTGCTTTACAAAATTAAACCTTTCTCGAGAATTAGTGTCTTTAAATAAGTTACACTGATATATGTTATGACCAATTTGTTCACAAAATATGCAATTTTCATATCTAGATTTATTATTATTTATAGTGGAAATATAAGCAGTTTTTTGAGTGACTTTATTATTAAACTTTGACTGAGTTTCAGTGTAATTAAGTTTCTCTAAAACATCACAACTTTTTTCTAGAAATTAAAAAAATTTTTTGAGTGTTGGAACATTCTTAGAACCTACTTCATATTCAAAAGCCTTGTGAGAAGCGAAATCTATTTTTTCTAAAAATATTTCTATTAAAAGGAGGTCCCAATGTTCAATTGGAACTTCGAGATTACTAAGAGCTTGAAGCGTTTGATTCGTGTGTACAAGAAAATCTCTTAGTACCTGAGGAGTGGATTTGACTAGAGATTGAGACTTTAACAGCTTTTTATAAGAGTACTAATCACTCGTGATTTGTCATCATATCTTTCTTTTAGAATTTTTATAGCGATAGCAAAATTTGCATCTACTACTTCGATGCTGCTAATTAAGGTTCTCCTTTGAGGAAAGATTTTAAATATATAAACTTTTGTACATTATTTAAACTTGAATTGTTTGTGATCAGAGTTTCAAATAGTTGAAAAAATTCATTGAATTCTGAGAAATTGCCGGTAAAGGTTTTCATGCTAATTTCAGGCAGATTCGCACTGAAAACAGCTTTATTATTTGAGCTAGGTGCTTTATTTTCTGTTAAATTTAATTCTATTATTTTTCCTTGCAAACCTTTGAGTGTGTTGAAGTGTTTTTCTTCAACATTTGCTCGATCAGCTGATTGTTGGTCGCTGTCATCAGTCTGTTCGATTTCTAATTGAATTTGTTCATATTGTGTGAAAAAATTAAAAAGTTTTTCTTTCCTATTTTCAAAATCAAGTATTTCGTTTTCTGTGTCTTTATTGGCTATAAACCATTCTGAGATACGTGTAATTGATGCTTTAAGTGATTTGCGCTTTTTCTTTAAAGCTTCCATTTTTTATTTAAAAGTGAATATATTTGCAAATATATATACTGAGCGAGAAATAAGAGTGAATGATTTTGTTTAGTGTAAATGTCTTTTTCAACTAAGACGCGATTTTAATTGTAATAGAGTATTTTTACTAGAGTGATAAACAAATATTTTTCGTGAGAGCCGGCTGTGAGACAATCTGTATAATAAATAATTGTCAGCTATCTTTAGCGATATTGAGAAGAAAGATCTGTTGTCAAATCAAAGCCATTAGTTAATATAAATATTATTGAACAAATAAAGGTCGAGACAAATATCTACCAAATATAAATTATGTACATACAGTGATTATAGAAGATATAGAAAGAGTTTTAACCTCACCAAATGTTTTGCAAGTATCAAATTTAATTATCGCTATCGCTTAGCAACACTTTTCACAAAACACACGTGTCTAATCTTGAACGAAGGTCAACTTGTGCAATCTTTCTTCTAGGGACGAGAAACCATTATTCTTACTTCTTGTTGTTCTTCGGCGTGTGTAATCCTTTTCTTTCTTCAGTCCTGTTTCATCAAATAATATGTGCTCGATAGGACCACGAAATGAGGACGCCTTGTAACTGGCTACCTACATTCGAGGGTTGGAAATCTTTTGATTCCAAGCCTTACTTCAAAGGACTTGTGAATGGATGTATCTCCATAGGTTTGGTTCTTCAGTGACCGTTGAAGGATAAGGATTCTTAATATGAGCAAATATAGCTCCAGAGAAATAAAATCACTTTATGTTTGACGATTTATAATTAAATCTTTTTAAAGTAGAGAGGCCCAACACGGCCGTAGCGTACTATACAATATCAAAAAATTCTTTCTTTATCACTCGGTCAAAAATGACCGATTTCGGCGTAGAGAAATATTTTATACGTGAATTGAGAGTGTTTAAAAATTCTGTTGCCTCTACGGCGATGTGTGAGAATGAACTGATAAAACACTACTTGATGCGTGAAAGTGAAGATTACTCCACTTTTATTTAGGTGTGAAAACTATTTAAGAGGGTGAGACGACACCAGTCAGTCGGGGTCGCGATCAAACTTGATAAAGTGACTATTTTACTTATTCTACACTAAGACAAGTCTAAAGAATTACATTTTTATTTTATATTTTAAAAACAATATGTTCATTTCTGGAACACATGTATTGTTGAAATAGCTGTTATTAAATTATTTTTAGAAACATCGATTGATTTGTCTGACGAATAGAGTACCACATCATCTGCAAATTGTAGTATTTTTGTGTTAATAGGAACAATGACTTCTAAATCTATATTATATACAATATATAAAATTGGACTTAAAATACTTCCCTGCGGCAGGCCTATATTGGACAGTCGAGGAGAAAAAATTTTGTCATTGATTTTTAAGTAAATCAATCTCTCTGAGTACAAAGTTTTCAAAAAGGATGTTATACCTATAGGTATCCCGACTGACAATAACTTTTGTTCAAGGAAATCCTAATTTATATTATCAAAAGCAGATGATACGTCCAGAAATGCAGCTGCAGTAGATGAGTTTTCCGTGAAATTGACTTGAACTGTTGTTACTAGAGCAGTTATGGCATCTTGCGTGGATTTAAACTTGCAAAAACCAAATTGAGAGTGTGGGAGAATGTCATTAAATTCTAACCAATGCTATAATCTATTTTTAATTAGTCTTTCCAGGGTTTTAAGAAGACAAGAAGCTAGAGATATTGGGCAATATGAATTGTAATCGTCACGTTTGCCAGGTTTTCTTATAGGTATTATAATATACTCCTTCCAGCTTTCTGGAATTGGTGCTTGTTTCTGCCAAATATTATTTAGAATATGAACATCGTCCTTACCTGTAAACAATTCATCAATTCTTGCTAATGGCCAGTGTAGGGGTGAAACTTTATCTTCCTTTAATAGAACTAAGTCGTTAACTTCAAGGTTCTTCTGTGATGTTAACCACTTGGGGCGATTCTGAAGTTGATTAAGGTAATCAATTTTCCAGCGTTTGGCAAATGATTGCTGAATCTTCATGAAGTTTTGCCAAATTGTTAATTTATTGTTAGGTATTTCCGTCACTATCTCTTCAGGAAATGACGTAATTGGTTTTCCTATTAGGAAATGTCCTGGAGACAATGTGTTAAATTCATTTGGATCATTTGACATAGCACAAAGAGGGCGTGAGTTTAGTACTGCTTCTATTTGTGCGAGAACTGTGCTAAAGGCTTCAAAAGTTAAAGTGGTATTGCCTAAAAGCCTTAAAATGTGATATTTAGCACTTTTTATAGCTGCCTCCCAAATTTCACCATGATGCAGAGAATGGGCTACAATGAATTTCCATTGGATTTCAGAAGAGGAGAGAAAATTGAATATGGACTCAGAGGCTTCCTTTTGTTTAAGAGATAGTGCAACTTCCCTCAACTGATTTCTAGCTCCTAGAAAATTAGTGGCGTTATCTGAGTAGATAATTTGTGGACAGCCTCTCCTACTAATGAATCTTTTTAAAGCAAGTAAGAAACTTTCGGTAGAGAGACCTGTGACTAATTTGATGTGCACTGCACGAGTAACCATACATACGAACAACGCTATGTAGGATTTTATTTTTGGAGCCTTTCTTAAATTGGAGCTTTTTATAAGACATGGATTACCAAAGTCTAGACCAACATTGGTAAATGGAGGGGAGAAACATGAACGTTCTTGTGGTAAATCAGCCATTAACTGTGTGGCTGTCTTTGCTTTAAATTTAAAACAATCGTGACATTTGTTAATTATTCTTTTAGTTTCTTTGACACCATTTAGACACCAATATCTTAAACGAAAATTGGAAAGAGTATTTTGAGGGCCTGCATGACATAATCTTATATGTTCTCTATGCAGCATTAATTTTACTACGTAATTATGAGAGGGTAGAAGTAATGTGTACTTCTGTTCATATGGGACGTCTGAGTACCTTAGACGACCACCTACACGAATCATTTGCTGATTATCTATGAATTTGTTGAGTTTTAAAATTGTTCTATTTGAAATTATCTCCTTATTTTAAAAACAAGAAAATTCTCGAAAAAAGTGTGCCTTTTGCAAAAGTTTTATTATTAAATTTTCAGCATTTTTTAATTCTGAAACAGAGAAGGGTCCAACATATTTTTCATTTGGAAACTTGAAATTGTGAATGTACCTGAGAATAAGTGCTATACTGCGTTGAAGTTTTCAAAAAGGATGTTATACCTATAGGTATCCCGACTGACAATAACTTTTGTTCAAGGAAATCCAAATTTATATTATCAAAAGCAGATGATAAGTCCAGAAATGCAGCTGCAGTAGATGAGTTTTCCGTGAAATTGACTCAAACTGTTGTTACGAGAGCAGTTATGGCATCTTGCGTGGATTTAAACTTGCGAAAACCAAATTGTGAGTGTGGGAGAATGTCATTAACTTCTAACCAATGCTCTAATCTATTTTTAATTAGTCTTTCCAGGGTTTTAAGAAGACAAGAAGCTAGAGATATTGGGCAATATGAATTGTAATCGTCATCACGTTTGCCAGGTTTTCTTATAGGTATTATAATATACTCCTTCCAGCTTTCTGGAATTGGTGCTTGTTTCTGCCAAATATTATTTAGGATATGAAGTAGATGGATTTTATGTTCATTTGTCAGGTTAGAAATCATAGAATAAGATATATTGTCTTTACTAGGAGCAGTATTGTTATTTTGTTTGAGGACCCTTCTTAGTTCCCATAGATAGAACGGACGATCTAAGCAAAGGTTATCTCTAGAAACAGTGGCTATGGAGTTGGTAATATCATTCGGAACCCAATCTGGTGAAATTCTTTTGGTAAAACTCTGTTTGTTATCCATGGTTCGTCCGGGTCAATAGGTAAATTATTGGATTGTTTGCGATTTTTGAAGCAATTTAATTTCTTCCATACCTCCTTAATAGGAATATTTTGATTCAAACTTTCACAATACTCCTTCCAGTTTTTCCTTTTCTTCTCCTTAAAGGTTTTCTTCGCTAATGCGTCCATCTTTTTGTATTCTATTAGGTTCCTTATTGTGGGATTTTGCTTATATTTAATATAAGTTAATTTTCTGCGTCGGGCTGTTTACTGGCACGTTTTGTCCCATCAAGGTTTTGGAATGTGATGTTTGTTGGTAATATTCGTGTATTGTTTTGACAGATTCTTAATTTTAATTCTTTGTCAGCAAAAATATAAGAAAATATCTCTAGGATGGGTAGTTCGATACTATTTTCGATACAATATATTTTTGATTTATCGAACTGATCTTTATTTGCAAAAATTACGAGAAACAGATGTGATATTACCCGTTCGGAATCAATCGGTAATGGTATAATAATATATTTTCGATCTTTTACAGTTTTGGCGTGTACAATATTAATTCTTCGGTTACTATATTCCATGTTTTCTTTAAATATGTCATTCATTATTTTCTCGTGGAGTTCTTTAATTTTATTTTGTTAAAAAAAATTTTGACAAACGTTGAAGTTGTGGAGCAAAAATTATGGTTTTATTGACAGCTACCAATAATTACACTAAAGATGATGGTTAGGTAATTTTCTACGATAGACTGCTCTCGAATAAGCTCAAATCCCCAATTTATTATCTCACAAATAATGTATAACTCAGCACAGAGGTTATTGCTTCTATCATACCAACAAACTTTGAACTATGAGCTTACAATACAATTTATTCTAGGTCGTAATTGCAACACTTGGAAGTTTAAGTGGAAAATATATTATTCCGCAATTTATTACGTTGTAGGTAAATGAACTAATTATTAAAATATTACACGATATGTTTTCACAATGTTTCAATTATACACGATGAAATAAAATATTAAGAAGTTAAGAATAATGTAAGATTACAAATTAAGAGATTATTTTTTGATTGAACAATCGTCGTCTTCGTTTTCTTGAGTTTCCGTATCATCTTCATTCGATACATGTAATGAGATTTTTCATTTAAAGTTTGCACAATCTTTGAAATGGTTAATCTTTATTCTTGAGAGGGCATCTGCATTTCTGTTTATTTTTCCTGTACGTTGTTCTATTTTATAATTGTATTCTGTAAGTTTAATCGGCTTCCGGGATCTCTTATCGAGAAAAATCATGTAAGTGGTCGATGATCCGTAATAAGAGTGAATTTTCGGCCATAATTATATTGTCTAAAATGTTTAACTGCCCATACGATAGCCAATAATAATTCTCTCTCTATAGTGGAATATTTATTTATTTTATGTAAATCTGTTCCAATAGGGCCTTGCAATAGAACGGCTCCAATCGCGAATGCACTAGCGTCAGTTAATAGTAAAAATAGTTTCTCAAAATTCGGATATATAAGTATTGGCTCTGGTGTTAAAATATTTTTGAGTTCGTTAAAGGCTTCTTAATAGTCAGAATTAAAAATAAAAGGCACGTCTTTCTGAAGTAATTTCGTAAGTGGTTTAGAAATTTTGGCAAAATTTGGAATAAATCTTCTGTAGTAACCGACTAAATCTAAGAACTATTTTATTTATTTGGTGTTCTTTGGTTCCGAGAAGTTTTTGATGCAAGATATTTTAGATGGATTTGTTTTTACGCCATTTTCTGTTACTAGGTGGCCCAATTACGCTACTTCTTTTCTTAAAAATTCGCACTTGTCTGTATGTATTTTTAAATGTCTTTCCTAACCTTTTAAAAACTTCTGTTAGTCGTGACATGTGATCATGAATAGATACACTAAGCATCTTTCGTTTTGTATTCCTAAGAGGATGTTGTCCATTACTCTTTGGAAAGTAGATGGAGCATTAATTTCTGGATTTCAATCTGGTGAAATTCAGAAGCCAAATCTAGTGTTGTGAAGTATTGGCATCTTTATAGTTGGTCCAATAGTTCTGATATTTCTGGTAGAGAATAACGGTCTTGTACTGTGAGTTCGTTAAGCTTTCGATAATCAATAACAACTCGCCATTTTTGTTTTCCTGACGCATCTAATTTCTTCGGTATGACCCAGACTGGACTCGACCAGGGCGAGACGCTTTTCTAAATTATTCCTTCTTTTAACATTTTATTAATTTGCGTCTTTACGTCTTCCTTATGTATTTGGGGATATCTATAGGATTTAGTGAAGATAGGATTAGCGTTGTTTGTTTCAATTTTGTGCTTGATTTCGTTTGTGAAGGTCAGTTTGTCGCCTTCGACATAAAATATATCTACATATTCAGTATATAATCTAGAATTAGTTCTTGTTCTTAGTAATTTAGATGATCAATTCTTAGTTGTTCTTTAATTATCCGTGTTCTATCTACTACGGGTTCTTTAGAATCGTTTTTGTTGTAGGATAAGATTGTTTCCGAATTTTTGAAAGGTGCGATTGAAATGTCTGAAAATTCGATTGTCTTCGGAATAGCATTAGCATTTAGGACGGAAGTTAGGAATTCTCCATTTTCGTCTACGGACTAATGCATGAGGTAATCTAACTTTTTCTATTTCTTGAGCTGATAATATGGCACCTGTATTTGATAAGTTGCATTTTAGTCTGCATATTTTTTCGGTCCTGCTGTGAATGGCAATTCTGTTTGGCAAAAATGTATCAAATATATCAAATAAAAATATATCAAGAGAAAATATACCAAAAATATAGGAAAATAAAAAAATATCTCAATATAATATCAGTATAAAATAGTATGAAAGAAATATGTTAATATCAATCATTTTAAATATTAGATAATCAACTTGTAATTTTTTTATGTATCTTGATTAATTGACTTGCAATATAGTCAATTTTGTAAATTATTATAACAAAATTATTAACGAGATGATTCAAAATCTACTTACATAAAGAAGAACATCGGGACGCCTTGTTCTCTTTCCTCAGCTACCAGGGGCTTTACTACGTGTTCTTTCCGTAGATTGCAGGAGTGAGGTTGTTCGGAGATGCTTTCTTATTTAAGGGTCGACTTGTTCTCTCTGCTCAGCCACCAGGGTCTTCACTACGTGTTCCTTCCGTAGATCATAGGAGTAAGGACTTCCGTAGATTCTTTGTTCTGTTAAGGGATGAGAATATGCCGCTGTCAGTCAGTATACACGTGTTCTAGCAACGTTAACCGGATCCTACTGACTGCGCCAATTGTTAGATCACTAATCAGATATTTGACTTTTAAAAAAAATATGTATTTGTTACACATTAAATAATAAATAATAGTAGAAAATTAAATTAATTTAAAATGACTACAATAACTGGACTGGTCGAAGTTGCAGCTAAGTGTGTTTCCGGCATCTGAAAATGGTAATTTATAGGTTTGGTATCAGGTACTGAATCGCTGTTCCCATAAATATTGACCAATAATTTGTACAAAGTTCTTCTACTGCGTGCTCAGCGGTTTCTATTGGAATGGAATGATGAAATCTGAAGTCGGCGAACTTAAGCTAGTTCAAGGTTAATATTTTTTCATATAACAGCTCCCCTTATTAGTGTAAAGTCAATGTAATTACTTTGACTTTTACAGAGTAATTGGTGTTCTCTCAGAGTATATATATATATATATATATATATATATATATATATATATATATATATATATATATATATATATATATGTACTTGTGACTCGTTTGGAAAAAATATATAAATGTTTTGGATGGGTTGAAGTCAATAAAAGAAGCTATTGGTTAACTATTTATTATCTCGAGCTTTCAATTGTGTGAAAAAATTTTTGGTTAACCCACCAAATAAAATTAGTTTGGTTAATAAAATTGCTGCTAATATATTTCAAAAGAAATTAATGGAAAAATGTCCTTATCTAATAAATGCTCCTCTAAAATTTTAATATAATTTTGAAAACATTTTCTTAACACAATAACAATTGAATTAATAAATAAGTTAAAATAGCGACCAATTATAAATAAGCCTCAATGTCATAAATGACAAATTAAAATTTTTATTTTTGACAATTTTATTGCCAAAAATAAAATTTTGTATGAAAATTGAAGAAGGTATGTGAAAAGGTATCTTTTCTTTACACGTTATTATAAGTTCATCCAAACCAAAGTTACATAGTATGAAGGATATTTTGCTGCCCATTGGAGTGCCAAAGATTTGTTTAAAGAAATTACCATTGAACAAAACGATGTTAGAGTCAAATATAAATGTTAAAATTCTTATGAAATCATCTAATTTTAACATTTATATTTGAGCCGAGTCGTGAATAAGGTTTCTTTATTTGAGGAACTGGGAAACTAACTACACCAAAAATAAATAAAAAAATACTTATGAGATTTTCTGGGCAACAAACACAAGAAGATTTCGAAACTATTTTATTTGGACGCCGTTTAAGAAAATCCTCTTGCTGGGTAGAAACAAGGCTTATTTCACATAACCAGTTATTACAAATAAAATTATCCAAATTTATCAATCAAAATATTCTAATTTTGATCAACATTCCTTACATTGAGTTTAACCTTTAAACAAAACAGAATTCAAAATTGTAGTTGTGTACCAAATGACAGAAAGGAATAATACTGACTCTCATATAATATGTGGGAATGAAATATCAAACTTTTTTGAAATACACAATAATTATTAAAGTTAACTTTATTTAAAAGGAGACTTTATTTATCATTTTTCAGTTTGTCATGAAAGCAAATCTTTGTATATTAATGAAAAATGCTTATTTTACTTAAAAAAATTTCAACAAAAAGTACCTTGTTTCACGGGCTGTGTATTTCCTTTAAGAAAGTTTATTACCTTGGAATTGGATACAAATCAAACACCCTATCCCACACAAACTGCAAATGATCTAGATGGACCCATGAAAACACAAAATGGACTTGCGGAGGTCAAACATTTAATTGGGCTTCAGATTATCCTGGATGATAACAAAATGTATTCTTCAAAACTAGGCTGCTTAATTCTTACTTAAAACCATGTGGACCTCTTAAGACGTTGGACACGCTGTTTTTCACGTTTCTTACATAGTATACAGTACAACAAATCGGTGATGAACTAATTCACTGAACAAATACTGTCAAATAGCATTTTGAGTTTAAATTCATCTCTTAACTCATGAAATTAAGAAAAAAATTGCCGGTTTTGAAAACTACATACCGAGATCTTATCTCTTCTGAACCGACTCTTCTTCTCCTAACTATTATTACACTTTACTTTACTTTATTGAATTCTCGAAGACAAATAACGAATAACAATAACGAATTTTAAGAAGAAAATCCGGACTCAAACAATAAAACCAACTGCTTTGGATGTCCATCGTATACTGATATTATTTTCTCAAAAGAATATCTTGCCCGCATCAGCGAAAAGATTCCTGTTTATTTGACGCGCAATATCTAATAGACGGAATCAATATCAAATAAAATATCAATTAGTGTTATTACACACAGACTAAAAATTTCTATATTATGAATCTCAGCGACGCAAAAAGATTGAGAAGATTTTTCTGTGTTTTAACATATACCAGGGGAAATAGAAATGCTACAATTTTGCCTTGTTTTGTCTTGTTGTCTTCCGTCATTTTTATTTTCTCTTTTGTCTTCTTTTTCGTTACTTTAGCATCATCCAGACTGCTCTCTGCATTGCGTACTGAATGAGATCTTCTGTGTGTAGAAATCTTTAATCCCGTTTTGCTATCACTGCTATGGGAAATACCGGTGGTATGTATGGTATCACTTTCGGTCGCGATGTTGTCGAAATTTTCATTACTCACTACCTCACTAGACACTACCACACTAGATAACTGTTAGATTTATATGAAAATATTCAGAACTAACTAATTTGTTAACATTTTCAATATTACTATGCGACTCTGAACTATCTCCAGAGTTTAATATTGTATTCTCGCTAGGGAAATTTTAATTTGAATCATTGTCTGAATATGAATCCTTATTTTCAATATCATATTTATTTTCAAGTATATTTTCAATATTATATAATATTGAATAATTATATTTAATTATATTTATTTTCAATGTCAACGTGCATTCACTAATATTAAATCGAATAGTCCTATTCTGTATAGAATGTGCATTATACAATTAATTTGATGAACATTTTCTAAATTTTTCTACATTTTTCGATTTATATCAGATAATTCACTACCTGCTTTTAGTACTTGATCATAAGACCTTTATACTAAATAATCTTTGATTAAACTCCAGCAAAAAGTTTTGTGCTCTTAATAAAAACAAGCAACTTTATGAAGAGTATAAAGATTTCTTCTGGCTCAATATTTGTTTTGTCCTTGTATATCAGATATGTAAAAAACACATTCGTTGCAATTAAGTGGAACCTTGCCAGATAAGCATAATAATATTAACAATAATTGCCGCAGTAACGAGGCGATTCGTCACAGATTGATATAATACAAAAGTAGCTAGAAGAGTAGTCAAGGTCAATAACAATAGATCACTATTCAATCGTTAATTGTAATTAAACATATGTAATCTCAATTACTCGTAGTGAATAGTCACAACAGACGAATTTAAAGTTAACCTCCTATCATCGTCAACTAAGTCTGTTGTTAGTCAATAACCGTTAATCTGTAAATAGTGAGATGTAGCAATAGATGTAAGAATGTAAGAACAGATTTATACATATATTTACAACGCTCCGTATTACGAAGACTAGAACCCCCAGAGATGCACGACCGGCTTAGAGAGACAAGACAAGAATACCTGCCTTATCTTATGGCGTTCCATGTACAATGTACAGTTGTCACTTTATCATACGTTTTTCTCTCTATTTTTCATTTTCTGAAACATGATTCACTCTACCTATGTTGCAAAGATGTTTCCTCAAATGAAAGTGCCCATTTCTCATCTCTCTTATGCTATGATCAACTAGATTAGCCAAAAGTCTTTTGTCAATGTTGTTAATGATTTTCTTTAAATGGGTGTGCTTCTTTTTTGCACTCCATTTATTTTTATACTTTTTCAACCACCTTTTTGTTTTATTTCTAACAAATTGTGACACCGTAGAATCATTCTGAATCTTGAATTAGTTATTAGTAATTAAGTTAATATAGTATTAGTTGTTTGTTCTATATTTAATACCCGTTACTATAGGAGATTAGTTAGATGATGGTATTCATTTCTTCCATGCTCTGATATTAGTTCAACTGAAAGAGGGGTTCCTCAAATAATGTGCCAGGGATATTTGTATGACTTCTACATGGGTCCCTTGTTGGGTCTTCACATATTGTAACCTCAGGATAGTTAAAAAAGCTAAAGTTTATTTCCTTGTATCCTTATTTATAGTATTTTTGTTAGATTCTTTCATCATCAATATTATAATACAGTTTTATGCCTACAATTTTATCATTAAATAATAATATTTTTTAGCTCTTCTGAAAACGACAAGAAGACAAGAACAGAAAAATCAAAAAACAAACCCGAAAAAATGTCTAATTTGAAAACAAACACATCTATTAATCCAATATTCTCTAAGCAGCCCTCGAAATCTCAGAAAAATGTTAAAGACAATAAATACGAAAAATTTAATAAATATGAACAAAAGAGATTGCTAGAAAGTAAGACATCTAGAAGTAGATCCAATTCAAGAGAAAGAGTTGGAAAAAGACCGAGGTCCGAATCGGAGGACGAGGAACTAGCTGAAATTAGAAAAAGAAGGCAAATATATGAAGCGGAGTTTGCTGAAATATCTAGAAAATTAAAATTAGGTAAGGTTGATTATTAAAAATAAACTGTAAACTTAAAGAAATAGAGAAAGAAAGAAAATTGTGTAAAGTTGGACAAAATAAATTTTACGCTACATTTATGTTCTCTTGTATAACACATTAGGTTTTATAAATAAAAAATTCATGCGTTAATGTAAAATTATACTCCACACTTCTCTTGTACTTTTAATTCTAATTTTCTTCCGAATCGATAAAAATGTCGATTTACTTAGTGGCACATACTTTTAAAGAGCATTTTTATACGATTCGATCGTATATCGCACTCGAAAATTTTACCGCGTCCTTCGAAATTTACATTCAAATTTTATTGAAGTAGTCGACTACCTATAAGCCATCCTGCAACTAAAAATATTTGGAAAGCGAGATGCAGTAAGAAGAAGAACATCCTGGTTAAAAGTCTTCAGAACCTGGTTCAACACAACATATGTGCAGCTTTTTACCGCTGCTCAAGATAACACAAAGGTTGCCAGGATGATCGCCAACATTCATCACAGATAGGACACCAAGAAATACCTTCTGTTTCGAAGTTTTTGAAATATTAGCTACTAATACATCGTAACAAACCTACCGACATTGACATCTGTTATTTACCGTTATCAAAAACTAACTAGAGCTATAGGTGTGTCGGGAGTTCCCGGTCATCTAAGATTCGACTCACCGGCTCCAGCTCACTTTAGAGAACCGCATCACTTTGTGAGGTGACGGGAGTTATAGTCGTTGACCCCATAAGCCAATACCCTAAATCCGATGCGTCACCACCTGAACTATGATCGACCTGAATATAAAAGTGCAACTTGCGAATTATTGTTTTATTTTCCAATGTGTAATGTATTTCATTTTAATTAATTATTATTCAGTCTGATTTGAAACTTTGTACAGTGAAGTCTGATTTTAATATTGTAACTTTTAAGAACGCAATAAAGTTCTCTCGCATTTGTAAATTAAATAATTATTTTTTAAAAATTGTCCCTGAAGGGCAGAAACTATCAGTGGCGCAGTCTTAGTGGATTTTTCGTAGAATTCCATTGCGGATATTCGTGAGTTTTAACTCTTTGACGAAAAAAGAACCGGTTTCCGTTTTTCATAAACTTTTCGAACTGTCAGTGATTTTGGGCTCCATCAGGACATCCACAATTTCCAGGGATATCAGAATAAACAAGCAGAAGTACATAAATGTGGTAAGCTAATAATTTTTATTCATATTCAGACTCCTCTTTGCCTATTAAATCCTTTTGTGAAAATAATAGTCAAGAGTACGTATTATTTACTTATTATTTTTGATAGATAAGAATATAATATCATTTTATCTAATTGATAGATAAGAATATAATATCTTTTTCATAGCGAGGATAAACCTCGCTATGAAAAAGATTAATTTACAAATAGAGTTAAGCATTTTATAAAAACTAAGGATGAACTACCTATTTATAGTAAATCGTATAGATACCCTTTTGTTCATAAACCAGAAGTAAATAGTCAAATAAACAAAATGTTAGAGCAAGGAATTATTAGACCAAGCAACTCACCTTGGTCCTCGCCTATCTGGGTAGTACCCAAAAAAGCAGATGCATCAGGAAAAAAGAAATGGAGAATTGTCGTAGATTATAGGAAACTGAACGAGAAAACAATTCCAGACAAATACCCATTACCAAATATTATCGATACACTTGATAAATTAGGCAGATGCAACTATTTTAGTACACTTGATCTAGCTAGTGGTTTTCATCAGATTGAGATGCACCCAGACGATATTCCCAAGACAGCTTTCAATATTGAGAATGGACATTATGAATATGTTCGTATGCCATTTGGACTCAAGAATGCTCCTGCAACTTTTCAGAGAGTTATGGACGATATTCTGCGATGTCTTCAAGATGACATCTGTCTTGTTTACTTAGACGATATAATTATTTTTTCTACCTCACTACAAGAGCATATTGTAAATTTAGAAAAAGTTTTTAAACGTTTACAAGTTAATAATTATTTTAAAATACAACTAGATAAGTGTGAATTTCTAAGAAAAGAAGTAGCGTATCTTGGTCATATTGTAACTACAGAAGGTGTAAAACCAAACAAAGATAAGATTAATGCAATTGTCAAATATCCAATTACTAAAACAGCACGCGAAATAAAAGGATTTTTAGGATTGTTAGGATATTACAGGAGATTTATAAAAGATTTTGCCAGATTAACTAAACCATTAACGAAATGTTTAAAAAAGGATGCTAAGATAGAACACACTCCAGAATTTGTAAAATGTTTCGAAGATTGCAAAAATTAATTAATTAATGAACCTATACTTCAGTATCCAGATTTTGATAAAGATTTTATATTAACTACTGATGCAAGTAATGTAGCAGTAGGAGCCGTATTATCTCAACTGGTAAATGGTCAAGACAAACCAGTAGCTTATGCCTCGAGAACATTAAACTAGTCCGAACAAAACTACAGTGTTATAGAAAAAGAACTTCTTGCGATAGTATGGGCAACTAAATATTTTAGGCCTTATCTATTTGGAAGACAGTTTAAAATTATGACAGACCATAAACCTTTACAGTGGCTTATGTCTCTAAAAGAACCAAATTCACGATTAGTAAGATGGCGTTTAAAATTAGAGGAATTTGATTACATAATCGAATACAAGAAAGGAAGTTGCAATGCAAATGCAGACTCCCTATCTAGAATAGAGATTCATTGTAATGAATTTTTAAAATACATGGAAGAACAAAATAAGACTCCGACAAGGAACGATGATGATAGCGTTTCGATGGCTGTAAATATCGACGATGACATTAACGAAGAAAACATAGAACAAGGAAATGACCAAGATAATGACATTGAAGATAACAATGATGATGGAGAAACTGTACATACTAGTATAGAAGATCCAATACTAGGAATGTTCATTTCTGATAAACATCTTAATGTTTTTGATCACCAAATTGTAATTGATTTTGTTTTACACTCAGCTGCCAAACCAAAAATTGAAAAAATATTTCCCAACAGAAAAAGACTTTATATCCAAATTTCAAAAAATAATATTGTACAAGAAACCATTGACCCAAAATACAAATATGCTGTGTACTTCAAAGAAGACACCTTTATACCAGAAATATTAGAAACGTTAAAAAACACATTTAAAAATTCTGCCTACAAGTTAATAAAATGTAACAGCATCTTAAAAGATTTAGTAGACAAAGATGAACAGCATGAAAAAATAAGGTTATTTCATGAAGGAAAAACCAATCACCGAGGCATTCTAGAAACAGAAACTAGAATTAAACGTACCTACTATTGGCCAGGAATAAAACAAGATGTAACAGATTTTATAAATAATTGTAATATTTGCCAAGTAAATAAATATGATCGTAATCCGCCAAATCAAAAATTAATGATTACACCCACAGCTACGAAACCGTTTGAAATAATATTTGCAGACACTTTTCAAAGTCAAGGCCAAAAATTTCTTACTATAATAGACACATTTTCTAAATACAGTCAAGCATACCCACTTTCAGCTTTGACAAGTACTGAAATTGTAAGAGCTTTTCTAACCTTCATGACACATCATGGAATTCCTGATCTCGTAACTATGGACCGAGGCACAGAATTAAAAAACTCTGTTGTACAAGAATTCTTCGACATACATAAAGTAAAAACTCATTATGTTACTACAAATAGTACCCAATCTAAAGGATCTATAGAGAGATTTCATTCTACTCTAATAGAACACCTACGAATAATTAGAAGTAAATCAGATGGAAAAATTCATATCTTAAATCAAATGCCTTATGCTATTTTAGGATATAATAACTCAATACATTCCGTAACTCAACAAAAGCCTATAGATATTATAAATGGACACATTAACACTAAATAAATATTTGATATGAACATAGACCAAAAACTGATTAATAATTATATGCAGAAACATAGAGATATGACCAAAGAGATCTATAAAGAACTTAATAAAAAATTGACCGAACAAAAAGAAAAATGTATTGAATATCACAATAAGGATCGACACGAACCACTTACATACGAAGAAGACAGGATGATGTGATGTGTTTCAGTGATGTTTACAGGAAAAACACTACACTTGTACGAAATAAACTTAACCCTAAATTTATGAAAGATAAAGTTGTTAAATATACAAAAATTAAAGTTGCTACTCAAAAAAGACTTTTACATAAACAAAACTTAAGACGACCAAAAACTAACCGGAAAAAACTCTTGCAGGTTCCTAATGACAACGATGATAGTCCTGGGCCTTCAACAAGCCAAAACTAAAGACTTAATAAACAAATTTTATTATCGACAGATATTGTAGAGAATTTTAATAATACTATTTCTCTCATAAAGAGTAACCAAAAAGTAATTTTCTCTGGTTTAGAATCTATTCGTTCAAACCTTAATAAATTTATTTTTAATTTTGAAGATTTCCTTATAACTTGAAATATTTTAGATCAATTAAGTATAAGTATAAATATTATAGGAAGAAGACGAAACTTCTGGCTAAAGAATCTACGGGAATGGTATAGCTGTAGCAGCAACGAATTGTTTCGGTCAGCAGTTTCGAAAATACGTATAGCCCTGATGATTGCCAACCTTCGGAACGAAGATGGCACTTGAAGAAGAAGATAAATATTATATTACAGTTGCTAACAGAAATAGAAAACTCTATAACATTTGCGAAACTAGGTATTTTAAATAGTAGTATAGTAAAGATTAATGAACTTAAGTCAATATTAACTCAAATTATGAAATATCATTGAAGAAACGAACTAATTTATCCGAATATCACATCAGACATAAATAAATATTATAATATCTTAGAAACAGAAGCGTACTACTCCAACTTGACAATTGTTTTCATTGTCCATGTTCCAATAGCTTATCCCGACGAATACTTCTACTATCATTTATACTCGATTCCTACTGTAAATCGAACTACCACCCCCTAACACCTATCTGATAATGAATGAAAATTTTTACCAATACACATCTGTACCATGCTCCAATCTGAAGCCAAAATTCTTCTGTCCCGAGAATCATCTGAAAAGTAAAAATGAAGAAGACTGTCTATTCCAACTCCTTAAACTGAAATCTAATCCTACGAGATGCCAAAGAATAGAAGTTCAGATTTCAAAAAATATGATCCAACAAGTAGATGAGTCCCACTACATCGCTGTTTTGGTAACCAAAACCAAAATCCAAATGAACTGTACCAACACAGATCTTCAATTAATTTCTGGAAATTGTCTCATCACAGTTTCCTTCCAATGCCAGTTTAGCACAGAAGACCAAACATTTAGCAATAATCGCCTCATTTCTGAAAGTCAGCCACTATTACTTCCGAATATAGTTATTCCTCATCCTCATCAAGAAGAGATTCCCAAAGTTCATATCGAAGATGTCCAACTGGACCAGATTCATTTAGTTAAGAAGAAACAAGAAGAAATTAAAACATTGATACTTAAAAACTCAGAAGCTACTAGTCCTTTTAACTTTTGGAACCTATCAATAATATTTTTGATTATAATAATTTTTGCATATTTTGGTATTAAATGTATAAGAAGAACGAATTCGCAAAGAAAAGATGATAGTCCCATGGAGAGTGTTCACATCCAAGATGATCCTAAAGAAAACCTACCACAAGCCCAACCTAGGTCATTTTTCAATTCCATGAAAAATTCCAGAAACTAAGGGTGGAGGAGTTATAGTCGTTGACCCCATAAGCCAATACCCTAAATTCGATGCGTCAGCACCTGAACTTTACTATGATCGACCTGAATATAAAAGTGCAACTTGCGAATTATTATTTTATTTTCCAATGTGTAATGTATTTCATTTTAATTAATTATTATTCAGTCTGATTTGAAACTTTGTACAGTGAAGTCGCATTTGTAAATTAAATAATTATTTTTTAAAAATCGTCCCTGAATGGCAGAAACTATCAGTCGGGTCAGTCGGGTCAGCAGAGATCATATACAAACCAAATATATAATTTTCTCAAGTGGTCAACTTTAAACCTTACAAGACATATGTGTTTAAAGCATCCAGATAGTCATGCTATAATTTAGTTCAGTACATTTTTTTCAGCCCATTTGCTTCCTACCAGCAATAAGCAAAATTACAGAGCGAGTTATCTTAGTTAGGTTAAAAGAGGAGTTCGAGATGATAGAAACAATAGCAGAAGCGCAGTTCGGATTCAAAAGTGCATGCATACAAACTACAGTTATTGAGACTAGGTGAATACATCTTAAAAGAGTTAAGGGAGAGGAAATATATAGCAGCCATTTTCTTGATGACAGCAAAGCCTTTTACAGAGTCTGGTACGAAGGCTTGCTGTATGAAATACATGAAATACAAACTAATTTGGATATAGCGAAGCGATGACATATTTTCTCTCGTCTTACCTGGCCAACAAAAGGTTCTAAGTTTGCATAGAACCAACACTATTTAAGGTCGGAAACATAGAGGCCGGAGTGCCACAGGGAGCGTTGTTGTCGCCCTACCTATACACAATTTTCACGACCGATACCGAGCCTGTACTTTAACGACACTGCAATAGTAGCTAGTAGTAGCGATCTTGACCTGACAGCGAGATACTTACAAGCGACACTTAACCGTATGCAATTCTATTGTATTAAGTAGAAAATCGCGATCAACCCGGACAACCCGGACTCAGGTTGTCATGTACAAAAAAGGTGCAACCTAACAATACTCCAATTGAATGGGCAAATAATTCCAAATACCTTGGTAATACGTTAGATAAAAAACTAACATTCACCGAGCATATCAACCAAACGGTACATAAGGCCAAGCTTCTTAGTAGTCTACTCCTACTCTCGTCACTAATAGGGTAAAAAAGTAGACTAAAGTTCAAAACAAAGATCAAAATTGCAAATGCTATAATTCTGCCAACCCTACATATGCCTCAGCGGCATGAGGTCACACGTGCAAGCCAAATCAGATGAAAATTCAAATCGTGCAAAACTTTATAATTAGGGAGGCTCTCAATCTTCGTAGATACGTGCCTTTAAAGTTCTTATTTAGGGATTCTCAACAAAAGAGAGTCCTGAAAATGAGTGAAGAACGTGCACATGAAATAATTAACAACCTTAGTCACAATCCGATCCAAACACTAAGAGCGTTGACAGACTACGATCCAAACGTGAGGACAGTATACAGACGGCCAAACGATCGCTTGATAACCTGAGGTAACCACAAGCCACCCTAACAACGCAATAACAGAAAGACTAAAAAACACAAAAAAAAATTACAAAAAATACAAAAGATCACTGCTCATTAAAAAAATAACCTTTACCACTCAATACTCTTTTCTTTCTATTAATATTTTAACTTCACCTTAACTAATAACCTTCTGTTCTTTAACTTCAACAGACAAGTCGTTGATGGCTCTCTATCCGGAACACACATGTATTTAGGGACCAGAGTCAAGATATAAAATTAAATTCAGTCAATCATAGAGAGAAAAGCTCTCTTTGAGCTACTAAAATTAGGTGGTCTAAACACTACCAAGGGAAACAGAGGATGTTCGCTTACCCAGGGCATCCAAAGTAATATCCAGTAGATAAGCCCCCCCCCCATTCGTTAGTCACATGATGGGGAGGGGTGGTGAAATAGCTTGAGGGTCAGATAGGTATCCGGTGACCGAAAAAAGTACCAACTACAATCTGTACGTAATGCAGTTATTCCAGACAGCACAATACTTAGAACCGGCTATGCGAGAAGAGGAGATTGTCCTATATATCGCCAGGCAATATAACCATAACATGGCGGAAACAATAGCTCTTAACAATATAAAGACGATGGAAAGTCTGACAGGATATCTTCAGAGGATTGAGAGGAGTGTAGGGACGCAGAATCGAAATGGACAAGAGCAAGGGACATATAGGAATAACACAGCAAATAGACAGGGATATGTGAATCGAGGGAAAAATTATAGGGAAAGAGAATTTGAGAGACAAAATAGAAGCAGGGATTTTACAAATAGGGGAGAGAATATGAACAATGTCAGGAGAGATATCGGAAGATATAACTGGGAACGTAGACAAGGGAATCCAAACAATGATAGAGGGAATAACTGGAGACAGGGAAATGACAGAGGCAATAATTGGAGACAGAACCAGGGAAATTAACCACAGGAGACGAGAAATAGGGAAGTTTACAGAGAAGGGAATCCAAGATATAATAGGGGGGAAAATGAGGAGAGAAGACAGGTGAATGTAGTTAGAACAGAGGAGAATAGGGGGAAGCAAGTGTTGATGCAGAAGGGAGAAATTTTGTTTAGACCGCTCCTATGTGCATAATATTGTCTACTTATCAAAGTATGAACATACAAGGGAGTTTATTAGAGATACTGGGGAATTAAATAAAAATAATAACACTAATACTTTAAAGTTTATTGAAGGGTACATACAAGATTCAGTATACAAGTTATTATTAGATACAGGTTCAGAAGTAACTCTAATCAACAAAAACATTGTAAATAATTTAAATAAGGACAATATTATAGTGATAAAAACAAATAAATTATCATTAATAGGGGCGAATAATAAAAAATTATATGATACTAATAGTTCTATAATCTGTAATGTAAAATTGGGAAATAAAATGTATGAAATACAAATGTTAGTGGTAGATCACTTAAATTTTGAGATAGTATTGGGAAATGATGAAATGGAAAAACATAAAATGATTATTAACTATGTCAATCAAACTTTACAAATTGATCAAGAATCTATTAAATTTTGTAAATTAAATAAAGAAGAGATTTTGAATAAAGAAGAATTTCAGATTTGTCAAGTAAACAGTTCAGAAGAAATTATTTTAGTGCCAAAGGAACATGAAATGGAGATAAGAAGTTTGTTAAAGGAACATCAGAGGTTATTCAATCAAGAGGTGTGTGTGGCAAAACAATATGTACATAAATTGGAAATGAACAAAGAAATCAACAATTATAAAATGAAGACATATCCCATTCCGTACAAATTAAAGAATGAGGTGTACCGAGAGCTGGATAAAATACTGAGGGATGGAATAATAGAAAGAAGTAATTCTCCTTATATTAGTGCCATCACATGTGTAAGAAAAAAATCAGGAGAAATCAGGATATGCCCGGATGCTCGTAATATCAACAGCTATACGAGAAAACAATATGAGAGTCCAATGAATGTTGAGGGTATTTTTGGAAGAATCACTAAAGCTAAAGTCTTTTCAAAGTTGGACCTTCGGCATAGCTTTTGGCTTATTCCATTAGCCAAAGAAAGCAGATGTTATACAGCATTCATGGTGGATGGTATTGTGTACCAATTCTGTGTAGTACCATTTGGACTCCAGAGTTCATGTGCAGCACTGGTCAGAACTTTGCATTCCATTCTGAACAAATATGAAAGGTTCATTCTCCACTACATAGACGACATCTTGGTATTTTCTGAAGATTAGTTGTCACATCAGGATCACCTAAAAACATTAATGGAGGAGTAATAACAGCAGGTTTAAAATTAAATTTAGAAAAATGCTTTTTTTACCAAAAAGAAGTCAAATATCTAGGATATGCGCTCAATACACAAGGAGTCAGTATGGATCCAGAAAGGATACAAACGATTTAAGAATTTGCCACACCACATAATCTCAAAACACTCAGAGGTTTCTTAGGAATATTGAATTATTTTAAACGATTAATTCCAGACCTAAGTAGGATGGAAGTGCCACTAATAGAACTGTTAAAGAAGAACCAGAAATGGGAATGGACTCCAGAAAGAAATACAGCTTTTTTACAATTAAAACAAATTTTTACAACTAATTTGCAAGTGTATCATCCGGAGTATGATAAGGAGTTTATACTAAGAACGGATGCATCATGTGAGAGATTAGCTGGAGTGTTGCTACAACAACAAGAAGAAAAGGAAGTTCCTATAAGTTTCGTATCTAGGGTAACCAAAGATTTTGAAAAAAGATATTCAGCAACGGAAATAGAAATGGCAAGTGTGATCTACTGTGTTACCAAATTAAGATTATTTTTGTTAGGAGCACATTTTGTATTGGAAACGGATCATTCTGCTCTGACAACTTTGTTTAAAAACAGGTTTGCCAACAACAGAATTCATAGATGGAGCCTTTTGTTACAAGAATATGACTTCGAAATTAGACATATTCCAGGCAAGTCAAACATTGTAGCAGATGTACTAAGCAGAGAAGCACAACAAAGAAGTGAAGGAAGAAAATATCAAATTGGAATCAACAGAATGAAGAATGAAAAAGGGCTGTATTCGTTAGAAAGAATCTTGGAAGATCAGAGAAGATTGGAAAAAGCAGAAAAGAAGAGAGCAATCAACATCAATGGAGTATGGTGTAAGAAGTTGGAAACCATAGAAGTTTATGTCGTAACCAAAGAATTAGCAGAAGAAATCATGAGAGATCTACATGCTGAATATGGTCATATAGGGAGCAGAAAATTATGGATGTTGTTTAGGGAAAATTATTTTACAAGAAAAGATATATCCATGGCGAAAAACATCACTAAAAGTTATACCATTTGTCAGTTAGCAAAGGAGAAGAATTTCCACAATGTTAATGTAGCAAAATCAAAATCCATAGTTGCAGAGAGACCTTTAAAATTAGTTGCTATCGATTTTGTCAGTAATTTAGCCATAAGTGAATAGGGCTGCAAAAATATTTTTATAATGATTGACATACATACAAAATTTGTAAAGTTATATCCCAGCGAAAGGACAAATGTAAAAACCGTAAAATACTATCTAGAAAAATACATAGAGGAAGTAGGTACTCCAGAAACAATTATCTTAGATCATGCCACATATTTTGAAAGTCCAAGATTAAAAAGAGTTTGTGAAGAAAAGAAAATCCAATTAAATTTCATTAGTATCAGAAGACCCGCATCTAATCCTGCAGAAAGATACATCAAAGAGGTGGTAAAATTCTTAAGAATTTTGTGTGCTAGACAACATTATTTATGGCAGGAAAATTTGCCACAAGTTGAAAGATTTTTAAATGAGACACCACATGGAATCACCAAACAATGCTCATATTTCCTAATGTCTGGAAAGTATCCAGAAAGACCCTGGGAAATCAGTAATACAGGGGACATTCAAGAAGTAATGAAGAAGGTGAACCACAATTTAATAAGAAATGCTAATCGTTATGTAAATAGAATCAATAAGAAGAGAAAGAAAAGAGTTACTTTTGAAAAAGGGGAGAAGGTACTTATCAGGTCACTACAGGTGCCTAAAAGGGATGAAAATCTGTGTGGAAAATTACTTTTGCCATTTGAAGGACCTTATGTCATTAGTACTGAACATGGGGTAAACGGTTATGAACTAAGACATCCAGAAACTAATAAAATTAGAGGGATATTTAATATAGAGGGAATTTATAAGTATTATGAATAAACATACAAGGGTAGGCAATATTATGACACGAATTTGGTACTAAAATACTATCTAGAAAAATACATAGAGGAAGTAGGTACTCCAGAAACAATTATCTTAGATCATGCCACATATTTTGAAAGTCCAAGATTAAAAAGAGTTTGTGAAGAAAAGAAAATCCAATTAAATCTCATTAGTATCAGAAGACCCGCATCTAATCCTGCAGAAAGATACATCAAAGAGGTGGTAAAATTCTTAAGAATTTTGTGTGCTAGACAACATTATTTATGGCAGGAAAATTTGCCACAAATTGAAAGATTTTTAAATGAGACACCACATGGAATCACCAAACAATGCCCATATTTCCTAATGTCTGGAAAGTATCCAGAAAGACCCTGGGAAATCAGTAATACAGGGGACATTCAAGAAGTAATGAAGAAGGTGAACCACAATTTAATAAGAAATGCTAATCGTTATGTAAATAGAATCAATAAGAAGAGAAAGAAAAGAGTTACTTTTGAAAAAGGGGAGAAGGTACTTATCAGGTCACTACAGGTGCCTAAAAGGGATGAAAATCTGTGTGGAAAATTACTTTTGCCATTTGAAGGACCTTATGTCATTAGTACTGAACATGGGGTAAACAGTTATGAACTAAGACATCCAGAAACTAATAAAATTAGAGGGATATTTAATATAGAGGGAATTTATAAGTATTATGAATAAACATACAAGGGTAGGCAATATTATGACACGAATTTGGTATTATAAGATATAAGATATAAGTTTTGTAAATAGAAGGATAATTAATAAATAAGCATATCTTGATATAAATTTGATAATTAAATAATTTATTGGGAACAGATGTACAGAATAATGATGAATTTATATAAACAAAAAAGGTTAATTTATTTTCAAGTAGATTTATAGGAGTTACAACTATAAATAAATGAGCAAAATACTATGGGCAAATCGATATTTTGTAGAAATTGGGAAATAGGGAATATTATAATGATAAATAGTATATGCGGAAATAAGATGAAAAATAGAATTATATGAAATATTGAAATATGAAATATAGAGAGTTATATGTAGAGATGATAAAATGAATATTATATGCGGATATAAAAAGAATAAATAATAATGCGGCAATGAATAAAGATACTGAAATAGTATATGAAATAGTATATAGGGGAAAAATTATAAGAATTTCTACGAAAATAGTACAAGAAATAAATAGTACAGGAAAATAAGTAAAGAAATTGGGAAAGTACTTGGAAATTTGATTCTGAAGTTGATATAATTAGTGAAAGATTTGTAGATTTTGTTTGAGAAGAGAAAGAACGTTGGTTGCTGTTAGTAACGGATAACAGGTTTTTTGGAGAGGCCGACGAGGATTTTTCGACGAAGGGGAGCCCTGAAACTGTGGAATAGGTCGGGAGTTTTTTTTTTTAACTCGTCTAATTAGAATTTTAGTTTTTCCACAGTTTCCACAGCAGAGATATCCAGAATTTGTTCCAGAGAGTAAGAGAAACAGTTTGACTTATAAATTATTATTGGAGTACAGAAATGTCATTTAAATTGAGAAAATTAAAATTCATGAATTTACATAATTGCAATAGGCCTTAAAAAATAGAAAATATTAATGATCATTAAATTAAAAATAGAATAGTGCGTACCTTAACTTCCGAAGAGAGGATTGATATTCCAGTTTCACCGATTATTTTGCGAGTAGTTAGTTTTCTTTAAATAAATCAGAACTGTTTTAAAGTGAGGTTGGATAATAATTTTGGGGATCATTTGAAATTTTGATTATATTTGAATGCAAGTTAAAAGTCAGCGGAATAAAGTGTTCATTTTCTCATTCTTTATAGTTCATTAAAATACTTTATAAAGTTGCAATATTTATTTAGTTTTTAGGTACTTGTAAAGAGTCTCCACATTTTGTAATAAATTTTTATTGTCACGACACTAAACCACATTAAGATTTATACGATTCCTATTTTTGTAAATTTTTTAAAGGCAACCCAAGTTGCAGACGAATTTTATTGTTTATATTAAATTTGTTCAATATTAATAAATAACGTGCTTCATTTGGGTTAATTTATCAAAAGTCTAAAGTAAATTTTGGTTTAATTTCTTTTTGAACTCTACCAGGAGACTACAGAGTCGACGTCACACAGTGACAGATTGCTTAGAACACATAATTGAGCTAGCGGAGGTATATATTAAATTAAACAACGAACCACATATTTTAAAAATTACAACATTTATTATAAATAAAAATAAAATTAATAAAATACAACTTTTTCAATATATATATATATATATATATATATATATATATATATATATATATATCATCATAATTTTGGCTTTACAACCCTGTGTGGGTCCTAGCCTCCCCAAGAATTTTTCTCCAGTCGTCCCTATCCATCGCCTTCCTCCGCCAAGCACGTATTTCCATATTTCTCATATCTTGGTCTATGTTATCTAGGTATCTTGTTCTGGGTCTTCCTCTTCTTCTTTGACCAATAGGTCTATCAAGGAGCGTTTTTCTAGCTGGGTCGGTTTGCTCCATCCGCATTACATGGCCTACTCACCTCAGACGTCCTATCTTTATGTGTTTTACGATATCTGGTTCCTGGTATATCCTATAGAGTTCGAAGTTGTATATATCCTTATATATATATATATATATATATATATATATATATATATATATATATATATATATATATATATATATATATATATATATATATATATGTATATGTCGTAGGCAAGTATGAAATACAGGCATTCTCGCAAAAGCCTAGTCATTTTCGTAATGACTTGGCAGTTTGTATAACGTTTTCATTTTTACGAAATGACTTCAACCTTTTAGGCATTTGCGAAACTACCGGAAACGGTAATTCTATTTTGAAACAGTGTTGCAATTTAGGCACAGATCATATAATATAAAAACATTTTTTCCTTTCCTAAATGAATTATTAAAAGCTCTTCCAAAATCATATTCTTTTGGTGAATAAAAATTTAAAGTCAGTGCAAATGTCCTTGATTCTAGAGAATATTTGGCACCTTTTAAAAAATATCGAAACAATGCTTTGGGTGATTTTCGTAAAGAGGCCTAAAACAATAAAAATGCAGAAATAATTATACAAAAATACAAGTATATAATAATAATTTAATTAATTTTCTCTTCCCTTTTTTATATTATATGATCTGTGCCTAACTTGCAACACTGTTTCAAACTAGAATTATTACCCATGATATCATGAAATTATCGTTTCCGGTAGTTTCGCAAATGCCTAAAAGGTTGAAGTCATTTCGTAAAAATGAAAACGTTATACAAACTGCCAAGTCATTACGAAAATGACTAGGCTTTTGCGAGAATGCCTGCATTTCATACTTTCCTACGACATATATACATATATATATATATATATATATATATATATATATATATATATATATATATATATATATATATATATATATATATATATATATATAAGAAATACAGGATATTAGTGACTGTCGATATAAACAAAAACACAAGTTTATTAGGGCTGCAGTCAGAAGGTTGGCTGAGATGTTAGCGAAACACTCTTTTGACTTTTTGTCTACCTTTTTTTTGTCGGAATGGTTTTATTTCTTTTTCAAGACACTGTAATGTATATAAAAAAATGTGTAAATATTTACAAAATATCACAATTTGTCAGTGCAACTTACTAGTCGTTGAGATTATTTAAAATAAACTTTGACACTCAACATTAAAAAAACAAATTTAAAATATAATATTGGAAAATACATTCTAAAATTTTTGGTAAAATTATGGTAAAGGATAGTAAAACATAGTTTATTTCATGACGTATTTTGATGGTATGTTTTACCTTTATTGCATAGAGAACAGAAAGAAAAAACAATGTGATTAAAGTGTAATTAGTTGTTCTTAATATTGTATTTAGTTATTTTTTTTGTTCAAAAAGCAAGAAGCCTATATTTTGGGTAGTTTAGATTTTTAATTAATAACCTGTCTTCATACATAAAAACATTATACAATACATAAAAACCAACAAAATAAATGCATGTGCACTTGCAGAACATGCAATAACTCGGAAACATGAGTTTAATTTCAAGGATTCTTGTATTTTGGCAAAAGAAAAAAAATCAAACAAAACGTGTTTTCTTTGAAATGTTTTGCATAATATCCAGTATATCTTGCATTAATAAAAAGTCTGACATTGAGCAACATTTATTTTTATTTAATAGAACAATCATCAAAAATAAAATAATTATAAATGTTCAAATATTCTTGTATGCATAACTGATTGCATACCATTAAGACAGGTTAATAATTAAAAATCTTAACTACCCAAATATGGGCCTCTTGCTTTTCGAAAAAAAAAATACAATATTAAGAACAAATAATTACACTTTAATCACATTGTTTTTTCTTTCTGTTCTCTATGTATTAAAACATACCATTGAGTACCATATGAGTTAAAACATACCATTAATATATGTCATGAAATAAACTAAGTTTTACTATCCTGACCAAAATTTTTAGAATGTATGTGTGTGTACAATATTATATTTTAAATTTGTGTTTTTAATGTTGAGTGTCAAAGTTTATTTTAAATAATCTCAACGACCAGTAAGTTGCACTGACGAATTGTGATATTTTGTAAATATTTACACATTTTTTTTATATACATTACAGTGTCTTAAAAAAGCAATAAAACCATTCCGAAAGCTCAACAAAACGTCAAAAGAATGTTTTTCTAACATCTCAAGCAACCTTCTGGCTGCAGCCCTAATAAACTTGTGGTTTTGTGGTTTTGTATATATATATATATATATATATATATATATATATATATATATATATATATATATATATATATGGGGAAAGACAACGTACATTATAAATCCAAATACATTCCAATATTAAAATCAAACTTAATCTTATTTGTAAACTTAATAGTCTACGAACCCATGTGATATTTTTAAGGGGTCACTGCATGAAGATCGCAGCACGAATCACATATAAATCCATACTACAATATGTAATAAAAACTTCGGAAACTATGCCGTCAATTTTTATTGCTATTTTTGTACGGCATTTATAACTTACGTAGGTAATACAAAAATAATGACCTGCGACCTAATGCCGTACAAAAATATTGGTACAATTACATTAGCAGGGACATTCTATGATTTTCGGAAAACCTTGACCCCATTTTAGGTACTTTCATTCAGAAAGTCAGTCATACACATTGTTTTCTATCGTTATTTAGATTACTTTTTTTGCAGTACCGTACATATCGGGTGGTACAGGGGTGAGAAATCTAAGGCGCAAGTCTTGATTTTAATCCCCATTACTTGAGGTTATTGGAAACACTCTTTTGACAAAATACAACTAAAAACTATGAAACTAATTCATAGCCGATTATAATAGTTGTTGGACATGAAAAACGGACAAGTCAATTTTCATTGAAAACATACAAATTAATAATTAAAAAAAAAGCAAAAACCAAAAATTTGAAAATTGAACAGATTTTTAAAGTACCCTGTGGTGTATGTTATGTTATATTTTAAATACGTGGCTGTTATTAGTTATTTAAAAGGATTTAAATAAAAAAACTGCTGTACATTTTTAATTGATGGATTTTGCACAGCTGATAATAGTTTATTGAAATGTTACATTTTTTAGGATTCAGCATGTATTTTTTACTGGACGCAATTTTATTATTTTTAGGTATAGGAAAAGTAAATATAAGCTTAAGTTCGTTCAAGTTTGTGGTGTTACCACCCTTGTCCCGCGGCCGCTATCTTGGAAAAAGTGGTGCAAAGGGTTTTCGCGCCGTATCTCATAAACTAGCAATCATACAGAAAATTATATTAGATATTATTTATAGCAATTTTATTGGTCTATAACTTTAATTTTATGACTTTTTATCATAAAATGAAAAATAAATAAGTTATAAACAAAAAAACTAAAATGTTTGAAACAAATTTTTTTTGTGGTAATTTTACAAAAAAAATACATCGAAGTAATGTTATAGAGGGTTTTTTAAAGAATAATTTTCACTACAAATTTGTTAAATTTCATCAATTTCTCTGGATTTTACAGTGAAAAATTATAAATCCAGAAATCTGTCCGACATTGACAGGATTCTTGAATACTCACCAACTTGGAATAAGTAGTACAAATGATTTTTCCGCTGTATCTCGTAAACTAGCAACCCTATAGAAAATTTTATTTCACATTATTTGTAGCAAATTAAATTGTCTGCAACTTTATTCTAAATAATTTTTAGTGTAATATGAAAAATAAAAAAATTAATTTTTTTCTGGGCTTTATAGCGCTCCGAAGTTGAATGAGTTCTTGATTACCGTTCAATCACAAATTAGTGCAATAACTTGTAATGTCAAATTAATCTTAATTTTCTGAATATTTATAGTTTCACCGTGTATAATTGTGAAACATTACAGTTTGTTCAACTTCCTGCAAACTATAAATTGCCTAATAGCTAATAAGGAAATTATTGCAATCATTTCATCGGTTCAAATTATATTTGTTAGCATTTAAAAGTCAAAGGTTTTTATTCTATGTATGCAGAGGGCAATACACTTATTTGATGAATCGTAGCATTTTAGATTATAAGTTTAGTTTTGGGACTAGTTTAGGACCTCAACAACAACTATAGTGCAATAATTGAGTAGCTGTCAATAAAACTATATTTTAGTCAACGACTTCAACATTTTATTTTATCATCGTCAATCGAGAAGAATCGGACACAGGGCATTAGAAACAATTCGAAATTATAATTACATTCGAGTTTTCCATTGGTCCCTTAGCAAAACAACAACAGAAGGGTGTTATTAAGGATTAGAGCTTCAAAGGAAACGACCCTTAGCGACCTGAATAATTGTTAGCCAGTTCCGTACCAGATCGACGATCGCATTCGAAGTGTGGAGGAAAGACAATACAAAAAGAAGATCAGAGAGCAACAGAGTACCTGAATAGCAGTCCTTGGGTCTACTGTTCCAGCTGTTGGAAGATGAAGAAGCTTGCGACATCCAGGGATCCAGCTTACGTTCTAGTTACAGTTCTAACGGGGAGGCAGTGTTTTCCATTTCCACCCGGTGCCATATAAGTGAACGCAGGGATAAAACTGTAAGTTTTTGCAAACTTTTTTTTTGATAATTTAAAAAAGATTATTAAAGAAACATAAACTTTTATCCTTTTTTGCCTACTTAAAATGACAATATTTAATTAAATTAAAGTACCTACCTACTATGCTACCTCCTATGCTACATGAAAGTGTACATGGAAGATAAATTTAAAAATAATATGGAGAGAATGCAATGTTACAATTGTCAGGGCTTCTTCCACGGCTCAAAAGCGTGCCACTGTGGCTCTAGATGCGTGAAATGTGGAGCAAATCACAAGTCAGGAGACTGTGAAAAAGATAGAAGTACTCCTTCTAAATGCACAAACTGCGGTGAAGCACACACTGCAAATTACAAAAGATGCAAGAAAGCTCCAAAACGTAAACCTCCACAAACACAACAGGCAAAAAACAGAAATGTACAAAGTACACCGACCAACAAAAATGTGAGTTACGCTCAAATGGTCAAACAAACATCGAACAACGAGACACCAAAACAAACGTCAAATAACATTGTGCTAAATGAAAGGTTAATAGCTACTTTCCAAGAGCAAGTAAACAATTTCTCAACAATTTTTGAGAAAATTACAGGAGTCATGAGCGCTCTGAGCAGTTTCGGTGCAAATCAATAATGCCAGTACAATTAGACGATCTACAAATGGGGTCATGGAATTCTGGCGGACTGAGACAAAAAATCAACGATATGAATGAGTTCTCCAATAGACTTAACTTAGACGGTATAGCCTTCCAAGAGACTCGTCTCATAAAAAAGGTGAAAACCAAATTTCCGGACTATAGCGTCTATAGGAACGACCATAGATCACGTTCAGGAGGTCCGGCCATCATGGTGAAAACAAGAATAGAACACCAATCAATTCCTATATCAGATGGTCTGGTCACTATTGAAGCCACCATAGTTCGGATCATTACGATTAACGACACGCTGAAAATTGTCTCAGCCTATGTCAGACCGAATGAGCCGATCCTGAGCGAGGATCTGGACGTCATTCTTGATACAGACGAACTAACCGTCATAATTGGTGACTTGAATGCAAGATCACCTAATTGGTTAGACAGAGTAAATAACAGAAACGGGAGATTGTTATGTGCATATCTCGAAAACAAAATTTATATAGTCATCACGGGACTTATGGAGTCCACATGTTTCATTGGAGGAGACAGACTTCCTACCTATTTAGACATAGCAATTCTTCACAACGTGGAACAACAATACGAAATACAGTCACTCAATGAAGGAGACTCTACCCACAACCTAATCGTACTAACTTTAGGCGCCTTAGAAACAAACTACGTGCAGCCATACAAGAAAAAGAAAACAAGCTAACCTAACTTCAAACGAATTGTCAGTGAAACAATAGGAATAGTTACTTACATCAATAACAACCGAAAACTGGAAGAGTAGGTGTTGAAGTTTGAAAGAACCATACAAAATGCACTGGAAACCGGTACCATCAACAACAATCAGAGAAATCAGCAATGAACTGAAAACTCTAATACAATGCTAATGAACTGAATAGGGAGGTCAAAATCAGCTGTAAATTCGCAGGAATAACAACTGGGACGACTATATCCAACAGCTGGATCCTAACAAATCTGCTTTCTAAAGTCTTGAGAAAGGTTAAAAAGCCAATACCTACATTACATGGGGCTAACGGCTTAGTTTATTCTGAACAGGACAAAGCTGAGGTCATGAAACATACACTGGAGAGAGGATGCAGAAACAACCACCACATAAATGAAGATCCAGACTTTGAAGAAGAAGGGGAAAGAAGGAGCAGATTCCTAAAGAGTAGAGACGGCATAGCACTCAGACACACCACACCTGAGAAAATCCAGTTGTTTATCAAAATGACCAATGCTAAGGAAGATCAAGGCCCAGACAACATCACAAACAGAGCCTTAAAAAACCTGCCAGTGAAAGTTATCGTTCGCTTAACGAACCTAATAAATCACATAATAACATTAAGATACGCTCCTGACAGGTGGAAGGAGGTTCAAGTTATAATGATAGGGAAACCAGGTAAAAACGGAACGTTTCCACAAAGCTACCTATCATCAGCTTATAACCATCAATAAGCAAAATTGCAGAACGAGTTATCTTGGCCACATTAAGAGATGAATCTGAAATAATAGGAACGATTCCAGAAGCGCAGTTCGGATCCAGGAGCAATCACTCCTGTGAACTGCAAGTACTGAGACTGACAGAGTTCATCACAATAGGGTATAATGAAAGAAAATATACAGCAGCCGCCTTTTTAGATGTCAGTAAAGCCTTTGACAGAGTATGGCATGACGGTCTGATGTATAAAATGAACGAACTTGGATATAGTGAAGCGATGACATGCTTTGTCTCCTCCTACCTAGCCAACAGAAGGTTCAGAGTTTAAATAGGGTCCACCCTATCTGAAGTCGGAACTATGGAGGCAGGAGTCCCACAGGGAGCCGTGCTATCTCCTTATCTGTATACCATATACAGTTCAGACACCCCCAGTGATCATCGGACTATGCTTAGTCTGTACGCTGACAACACTGCTATAGCTACTAGCAGTAGCAACCCTGATCTGGCCACTAGATGCTTGCAAGCGGCCCTAAACTGTCTGCAATCTTGGTGTGGTACGTGGAAAATTGCCGTCAACCCGGACAAAATACAGGCTTTCATGTACAAAAGACGTGAAGGACTCCCAAACAGGGAGCTAACTATCTTCAGTACTCCGGTCGAATGGACAAACCATGCTAAATATCTCGGAGTAACGCTAGATAGGCATATTACCTTTACAGACCACATAAATCAAGCGGTACACAAGGCAAAAATCCTTAACAGTCAACTCTCCTCGGTTATAGGGAGAAAAAGTACACTAAGATTCAAAACTAAGATTAGAATGGCCAACACCATCATACTGCCATCCCTCACATATGCCTCAGCGGCATGGGGACATGCATGTAAAACAAACAGAAAGAAAATTTAAACAGTCGAGAACTTCATGATTAGGGAGGCTCTTGAAATCCCTAGGTATGTACCTTTAAGGTACGTATATAGGAATTTGCAGCAAAAGAGAGTCCTGAACATGATAGACGAATATGCATATGTGTTCTTTAATAATCTCAGAAACCATCCCAACGGTTTCCTAAGAGAGTTGACAAACTACGATCCAAATCTAAGGACAGTACTAAGACGGCCTAAACAACAGCTGGCTGGTTACAGGGGTAACCCTGATTGAACGCAAAGTAAGGATATCCACATAAAAAGCTGCAAATGACAGCTTAACAGATTTGGCCCCAAAAAACACAAAAATACAAAAAAAAATTTAGCAAAAAAAAACAAAAAAGAGCCTAGCTCACCATAAAAATAACCCCTAACCCCTAACCCATTTCTCATTTTTAATTTTATTTTTAATATTTTAGTTATTTTCATTTTCACTAACCAGTTAAAACTACAAAAAAAAACCCAAAAACATATACACGGAATGTGTGAGAGCATTATACACTTGAGAATGCACATTCCACCCATTAACTCCTTCTTTCTATTATTATTTCACCTAAAACCTCTACTAACAATCAAACTAGTAAAGCCATTAAAATCAGTTGGACACAGATCCACATTCCTTAAAGCCCGTCATGCCAAGGCCCCTCAGGCATGCTCTCAGGCAAAAAAACACGGGCTTGATGGCCAGACCCATCGGTTACTCGGCCGGCAAGGAGACCAAAACTTGTTTTTGCCAAATTGGCGACTGTTTGACCAAGCACACAACTTCCGAACAGGGGGCCGTCAGCTTCGCTGCCGACTCCCTGATTGGACACACATATTTCTGGGACACAGAGCCAAAAGTCAACTCACATATAAATTTAGTAAAGTAAATAGGGAGAAAAGCTGCATTAAGCTACCCCTAGAGTCAGGTGGCCTAACCACAAGTCATGAAAAACGGAGGGTATTTTGTTTTCCCAAATCGTCCGACGTAATCGTTCATAAGCCCTTTCTGCGTATGTCAGACATAGGGAAGAGTGGAGGACAAACCTGGCGGTCAGATAGGTACCGAGCCAAGGGATACACTCCCTTGGACCGAGACCGGTTTAATCTTCGGACATGGGGGTACCACTGAATAGCAGTGGTACACGTATGTTCCTAGGGGTTGGGATGAACTCATGTGTGTGTGTGTGAATTTAAAAGAAGCCTGAAAAGGAACTTCTAGGAACAGTCCCCACATAATTATGTGGAGTAAATGATGAAGTATACAGGGATATCGATTTCTTGAGAAAATCCAAAGGAAATAATAAAAAATTTAAAACATCAGACGAAGATGATGTTACCAACAATAGCCTAGATTAATTCTTCATGAGAAAGAATAAATGGACATTTAAATAGGTTTCGAGAAGCACTGACAAAAGAAACAAAGGAAGTGTGTAAAGGCCTAAGTGATGTCTCATATAGAGCAGACACATTAGAAAAAGGGTACATACGACTGAAAATGGAAGCGGCCTATGACCGTGCAATGGAACATGCAAGAGAATGTACGAACACATACGAAAAAATATTAAACCTTAATAATAATAATAGATACGGTTGTACAAAATAAAGAAGGAGACATCGTCATTATTGGCTATTTCCTAATAATTGCCAACACTAGATGCAACCTACTGAGAGTCACAGCTCTTCCATCGTTGGTGACAAGTGGGGTTGTTCGCTCGTTATTGGTCCCAAGGAATCTACTTGCAGTAGAATATAATAATTTACACTATTTTGAAGTAACATATGAAGATAAAGAAAGGTGTATAGAATTAAACAAAGGAGAGTTAAATGTTCAGATATAACAATGATTAATATGGATACCCAGCCAAACTGCATATTAAATGAATTATATGATAGAACGTCTAACACCGCCTGCAATATAGTAAATTACATGATAAAGGAAACCAGTTAGTTGAAAATGAGCACACCAGACCTCTGGCTAGTTATTCCACCATACGCTATAAATTTAGCTATATTGTGCGATAGTTCTCGATCTAAACATATAATAGTAAGCCCGGAATATAACATTTCTCACATCCAGATTGGAAACAGCAACTGGAAGTTACTTAAAGACTCCTGTCAGGCCCATTAAAGAGTTCATGCAGAGACCAAGAATAAAACAGATCATTATTCCCAGACATAGTATAGACATTCGGGGAGGTAAGTTGCCAAATATAGTACTTGAGGCAGAGCAGTTGGAATAAGACATATCCTAACACACGTGGAAAGCCATTGCCAACCATCAGTGGATTCCTCATTTAACCACAGAACATGATAGACTATATTCTTTGTTATGTGATTGTCATTATGTGGAAGGTAGTCAGATATTTTCGAAAATTCAAGAGAGCCAAAAAACAAAGTCATCAAGGTTCCTGCATCGAACTTCATCCAGCCCCTCAAGGACATATGATATCACAACCAAATTTTCGTAGTACTTTCAGGACGGCCCCACCTAGATCAGTTTCACTTAATGAACTTAGATTTGAATTGGATAGTATAACTGAATTATAAATTCTAAATATTCAGGTTATAGTGTAGCAAAATACTGGGGTGTGTAGGAGGAGAGAGGTATAAGGAGAGTGGTCTATATATATGGGATAAAATAGATAACAATTAAGTAAAGAAGTATGAAAAAAAAAATATTGAACGGAATGTGGCTAGGCTAGCAATGTAGGCAAGAGAATGACCACTAGAAACTCAAGGATGGATACGGCCAATTTGCATGCCTTTTAAAGACAGTAAATCAGGAAAATATGTATGATGGATAGAAAAGAAGATAAGAAAAATTAATAGATATAATGAAAATTAACAAAGAAAACAAATTGAGGGTGCCAGAAGAGGGATACTACTCTAAAAAGAGTAACGGTCACTCTTCCAGGTATCGTATACTGCTAAAATTAATTAAAGTTGATTTAATAAACAAAAATGCTGTAAATGTAAAAAGGTAAGGAAATATTAATAAAAAATTATATGCAAAAACAAATTCAAGTTTATTAAATATAACTTCTTAGATTTTGACAATCTCTAAGTTACCAAAAAGTATATGAAAATTTCACAATATAATATTTTAAAAAAAATGTTGAAAACAACTATAATAAAAAGTGGAAAATTACACAGAATAACTCTGATATAGAGTGTACAACCTACATCTAGGTTAAAAAACAACCTTAAACAAAATAATGCTAACGTTGGAAGAACGTATAGCCAAGTAAATATATCAAACTTACCTACAATATGACCAACAATATTGTTAAACAACTCTAAATTCAAATATAATAAATAAGTAATATATATAAATGGGAACAAGCCAAGTTAAACAATTGAAACGGTCTATTATCCTGAAGGGATAATAGCCAGAGTTAATAACGCAAGATGAAATATAAAAAAAATTAGTTAAGTAAACACATAATGAAATAATTAAAGTTAATAATGAAATAAATGGTTAATACAAAAAAACAATGGAAGATAATCTCTGGGTAGAATTTGAGCTCAAACTTACCGATACCTTACACCAAGGGGAGTTATATTAATTAATATATATATATATATATATATATATATATATATATATATATATATATATATATATATATATATATATATATATATGTTATAAAAAAAACCTATAACTGGTGAAACCAGATATATATATATATATATATATATATATATATATATATATATATATATATATATATATATATATATATATATATATATATATATATATAGTTCTGAAGTAGAAACCAACTGTCCTCCTAGGTGAAACAGTTGTCTGGAAGGATACTCCCGAATGGCTTCGGTGTCCCAGCGAAGTCCTCCTTGAGGTCCGAAATTAGCACGGAGCTGGTGCTAATTGGCTCAGTTCCGATGATGACTGTCCTGCCCTACCTCTAGGTGCAGGCTGGAGAAAAAAATGAGGGTGGAGTAGACAATACTCCCTGGCTTGTCCCAATGACCCTGATTCTAATAGAGTTGAAGTGGTACTCTCCCTCGGATGTTCTGAGGGAAATTTATAATTCCATGGTAGGTGGCTGAAAACAATTCCCCGTTACTTCTAATCTCAACATTGATAAAAAGAAATCAAAGAAGAAGTGAGGAAAGTTTCTTTCAGCATAAGAAACCGGAGCAAAAAGATAATTATAGTAGATAAAAAAAAAACCCATCCAATCGGATGTAGCGTGACCTTGCTTCACATAGAGTAAAAATATAATGGCCTTGAACAAAATACTATATTAAAATATGAAATAATAAATCTGAATAATAGGATATAGATAAAATACTCTAATGTTCATTAAAATATCTGTGGAAATTGTAATAGATGTTAGAGATTTACGAAAAATTCAGAATTTTAATCAGATTCATGCCGGAATGATTGTAAGCGGCCATACTATACTTGAATTCGTGACCCAAGGTCATTCTGAATACCTTAAGGATGTGGGAACAAAAGTTAGTTTTTATAATATAAAAAAAAATTATTATTTACCAGATAGCTACTTAATTCCGTGCTAGAAATTTACTTCAACCTCCCGAGTTTCCGAAAACACCGTCAATTAAATTGTTATGGTTATACTTAGAATATTTAACTTCTTGAAGTGAAGGAAATTCTATGCATTAATTGGATTTTCTTTCGCTAACTACCACCTGTGTACCACTTCAAACTCTCGATCAAAAGTGAATTTTAATTCACAGTTAATTAACCAAGAAGAGCCAATTTCCACTTCCCTTAATCTCCTGTCATCTCTTTGGTTCGCAATGGTACCAAATTAGATCAGAGTGACAACTTAAATTATTAAAAATACACACTTACTGGGCAAATGAACACTTAAAGTTAGGCAACCCATACTACATCTCTGAAATTATTTTAATATAAATTGTTTATTATTTTAATATAAATTGTAATAAAAGTAACGACTGTTACAATAGGTAGCACTGCTCGGGTGAGATAATAATTTAAAAACCGAGTAAATTAAAAAAAAATTATTAAAAATCCTTTATAAAAGGTATATAATTTAAAAAACCCAATCGGGCTATATCACAAAACGTTTTCGAAATCCATATTCCATCATCAGTGCATTAGGTGGGTATCCATGTATTGAGCCACTAAATATATGGGTAAAAACCCGTTAAAAATTGTTTTTTTAAATTTAGTTTACATTATATGGTGGTAAATATTATGACGTTATAAATATTTACCACCATATAATGTAAACCAATACATGTATACCCACCTAGTGCACTGATGATGGAATATGGATTGCGAAAACGTTTTATGATATAGCCCGATTGGGTTTTTTTAATTAATTTTTAAATCCTTTTATAAAGGATTTTTGATAAAATTTTTGTTATATATGGTATACAGCCAACTACAGGAACTTAGATTCCTTGTCGAGTAAATTAGTTTTATAATATGATGAAGTGTTGTAAATATTTTAAACTATTAATATTATTTTATATTTTATGTATCTAGACATTTTGTATTGTCATCTGGTTCTTAAGGATTGGCCACTATGTTTAATCACAAATTAGTCCATTAACTTGTAATCTTACAATTATCTTGCCTGAATTTTTATAGTTTCAACGTGTAGGTATAATTGTAAAAGATATCGATTAGTAGCTTAATTACAATTTGTTTAACTTCCTGCAAACTATATAGAGTGCGTAATAGGTATTAAGCTCGGTTCAAATTATATTTGCTAGCTTTCAAAAGTTAAAGATTTTTGTTCTATGAAGAGGGCAATACACTAATTTGATGAATCGTAGCATCTTAGTGAGATTATAAATATAGCTTCGGGACTAGTTTGGGACGCAGTCTATTACAAATTTTTACCTTAACAACAACTATAGTGTAATCATTCAGTAGCTTTTAATAAAACTATATTTTACTCCACGACTTTAACATTTTATTTTATCATCGTTGATTGAGAAGGATCGGACGCAGGGCCCTATAAACAATTCGAAATTATAATTAAATTTTTAAGAATACTATAAAAATGAATTGTTAGACTTAGTTTCTTATTATTATTCTTTAATTAATATCATTTTAAATTAATTTATTGTTTTCTTAACATTATTTCTATTTTATTCTTAATTTATTATCGACCATTTCCGTCACCACAAAACTTATTATTATTAATTATCTAAGGATAAATTTCTTGTTAATTTAAAGAACAAAACATATTTAATAAACTATCTCAAAACTTTTCTTTAATCTAGTCACTTCCTAACCTAAAAAATAATAATTTTCATATGAGTTTTTCAACCTCGAAAGTGTGTAATTTTGCTTTTTTGAGATTTTAAATTGTTTATACGATATATGTAATAAAATTGAGCTTCCGGTCAAGTTCGCACTCTACGCAGATGATTTAATAATTTTCTGCCGAGGCAAAGACACTGTTGCCACTTGCAAACTACTTCAGAATGCTACTGATTAATTGCTTGAATGGACTTCAGTAAGTGGATTTAACTTTTCTGTTGAAAAGACAAAAACCATTAAGTTTTCTCGCAAGACAGCCAGTACTATAGATTCTAAAATTACCATAAATGTTACTTGTCTACCTACAGTAAAGAGTATGCGGATTTTAGGACTCACATTCGACAGTAAACTTACTTGGAAATGCCATTTAAAAGAACTGAAAACTAAGTGCATGACAAATCTTAACTTATTAAAAACTCTGTCCAATCATCATTGGGGTGCAGACGAAGACTCATTGCTTAAGATTTATAGATATCTTATTCGTTCTAAAATAGACTACTGCAGTTTCATTTATATGTCAGCTAGCCCATCAGATTTAAAACTTCTTAATTCTGTACACAACACTGCACTCCGAATATGCCTTGGAGCCTTTAGGTCGAGCCCTGCAGAGAGTTTATACAGAGAGGCTAATGAACTTCCCCTCTGGCTACATCGCCGGCAACTCCTTTTAAAATATTCGTCTCGAATCTTAGCTAATACCGAAAACCCAGCTTATAAATTATTAAGTAATGAACTTTTAAACTCTCCTTCTCCTATTAAACTTCAGTCTATGTCACAGTATCTCTCACCACATCTGAATAATATCGATCTTTCAGTCACAACTCCAATATTAACCTCCCTGGAATAAATCGATAGCCGATTTTAATCTCTCGTTAACTAATTATGATAAGCATCAGACAAATCCACAATTTCTAAGGCAAACCTTTAAAGAATTAATTGCTAACAACAGATTTGACCAAATTTTATACACAGATGCTTCTAAGAGTTCTACAGCTGTTGGATGTGCTGTAACTTCAAACACCGATTTAATCACATCTTGTAATCTTCCGCTCTTCTGCTGCATACATATTGCTGAATTATTCTCTATTCTCCAAGCTACAAACTTATTATCTCCAAAATATAAAAAAGTAGCAATATGTCCAGACTCTTTAGCGTCTATCTATTCTCTCAAAAGTATGTACACGGTACATCCTTTGGTTCAAGCTATTCAAAACTCTTTCGACAGTTTAATCTCAACGGGAGTATCCATAACCATGATCTGGATTCCTTCTCATGTAGGAATCCCAGGTAACGAACTAGCCGACCTCTTTGCAAAACAAGCGTCGTCTTCTAATATGGAGACTGAAAACATACAACTTCATACAGATTTACAGTCGCATTTTAAAAATATTATCCAAATGTCTTGGCAAGATCACTGGAATAAAATCCCTTCCAAGATTCGTGACATCCATCCCAGCGTTAAAAAGCTTGAGTTTCCTTACATGACACGAAAAAACAAAATCTTAATTCGCCGACTTAGAATCGTCCATACAAGACTAACTCATAAACATTTAATGACTTCCCAAGATCCACCTTCATGCACACAGTATGGTAATATTCTATCTGTTAAACATATTCTCGTAGACTGTTCCCACTTTACCAACGAAAGAAAAAATAATCTTTTGAGTCAAAACCTACAAAATATTCTCAGTTCGCCAGATCAATTCCAAAACCTTACTAATTTCCTCTATGAAACCAAGCTTTACCAGGATATTTAGAAGAAGAAACCTAGTTTAGAATTTGATAATTAATAATAGTACCAATATTTAATGTATTTCTTTATTAATTGTAATGTTACTGTATATTCTTGTAATGTAATGTAATAAAATTGTACCTGTGTCAGTGACCTACGCTGTCGAGACACGTAAAGCTAAATAAAAAAAACTTGAAAACTATTAACTTTAGAGAAAAATGAAAATACTTTTTTTATTTAAGATAAGAAATCTAAAAAATGTTTTTTGTTGCAAAAACCGGTTATTTTTGAAATTTGTTAAAAAAAATTATTTAAAATATTTATGCCTAAAAATTTTGCCTGGCACCCTACTGATTTGTTCAAAGGCGGCACTTTTAAACAGAAATCAGTAAATAAACCGAATCAGAAATATTTTTCCTGCGGAAGCGGCCTCGCAACCTGGACTATAACACTTTTAAAGCCATTTAGACCCTTTTTTTTGTACGGTATTTGTTTTTTGTTCATAATTAATATTAATATTAACAAAATATATCAATGCCGTACATAAATTTTTGATCGTAATTGCCCACTTATCAGGAGAAAATTAATTTTCCTCTCATAAGCACATGTACTGTGAAAAATGTACGGCATATCCAAAAATTTTATTATTTTATGCAACTAAATTTAAATCGGTAAGTTTCATATTGGTTCAAATGACTTTATTTGTACTACTTAAAAAACAAGGCTTGTGCCCCAGATTTCTCACCCCCGTACTACCCGATATGTAGGGCACTGCAAAAAAGTAATATAAATACCGATACGAAACTATGTGTACGAATGCCGTACTGTATGAAATTACAGAAAATGAGGTCAAAATTTTCCGCAAATCAAAGATTATACCTGCTACTGGTACCAATATTTTTGTACGGCATTAGGTCACCGGTCATTATTTGTGTATTACCTACATAAGTTATAAATGCCGTACAAAATACCAATAAAAGTTGACGGCATAATTTCCAAAGTTGTTATTACCTATTGTAATATGGATTTATATGTGATTCGTGCTACGACCTTCATGCAATGACCGACCCATTAAAAATATCCCATGAGCTTGTAGACTATTTAGTTTACAAATAAGATTAAGTTTGATTTTAAGATTTTAATAAAATGTTTAACCAAATTACCCCCCCCCCCCTAGTGTAGCCATCTGTAGCAATACAAATTGAAGGCATAATTTCTGAAGTATTATTACATATTGTAGTATTGATTTATACAATGATGAGTGTCTTAGCACCGGGCTTTTTAACATAAGAGATAGAAAACACAGTTATTTTGTGAAATAAAAAGAGGTGAAACTCGTAGAGGTGAGAAATAATCGATAGAAACCTATAATTTACATTACATTACATTACCACTACCTATCGATAGTCTCACACCTTTAGACGTTAGCTTCGAGTTAAATTACCTCGGTCATAATTATTATGTGTAACGTCGTATGTATGACGTATTTCCATTTTTTAATTTCGCATAAAGTAAAAACTGATTGACCACAATTGTAACGATGAGTCCAAGCCATCACCGTTAAACCAGCGTGCGCGCGAACCAACCCATGAAGTAGGAATGTATCGACAGTAGAAAGGGCAAAACTAATTACCAAGCTCCGCTATATAAACCGCAACAATTCCTCATAGAGAGAGAATCGACAGGTGTTGACTGAAGGTTCTCTTCTTCCCTACCCCGGCTTGTGGACGTGTTGAGTTCACAAGTTGTTCCGTCCCATACCGCCGTTACCCGAAGAGCGTGTTGAGCTCTTCACTACCCGTACTCTGAAGCAGTCGTGTTGAGACTGTCGAGGAGTGTCCTATTAATCCGAATCACTTAAGGGACGTGTTGAGTTCCTTTCCTTTCTTTGTACCTATCGTCCGCTGTTATTAAATCGATACAACGTTCCCGTAAAATTTCAAATATACACTCGCTTGCCGATAAGACTAATTTCATATGACAAGGTCAAACTTAATTTGGATAAATAGGCCAGGTACTGAGAAGACTAAACCAAATTGTAAATATGTACATCAGATTTTTGTCAATTTAATTTAAGGAAGACAATAAAGTTTTATTTTTATTTTGAACTCTGTCTCTGACTGTCTAAAAACTACCCGGATAGTGACTCCCACGAGAGGACATCACAAATGGCGCCCGAGCAGAAAAATACGTTTTAAACAATAATACCGACCGAATTCCGAATTTTATTTTCATGAGACAGTACTACATTTCAAATTTTAATCAAATACAGGGTGATTCACAGTTCAAAAATGACAGACGCTCCGGAAACGTCGAAGGTTAGATGGGTGTACCTATTAAAGAAAGACGAACTTATAGCCGAATTAACCAACAGAGAACAGCCGGCGGAAGGGAATTTCAGCGAGCTAAGAGCGAGATTAGTTGCGATCATCAAGGCACCAACTCAAAAAGGCCAAAACCCAGAGGAAATAGAAGAAAACCAGATGGAAGACAGACAAAGAAAGATGGAAATAGTACGCAAATGGGGGTTACACTTTGACGGTTCAAGAGACCCAATAGAATTCATAGAACATTTGAAAGAACTCCAGACAGCTTACGGCCTACAAGACACCCACGTTTTACAAGCTCTACCAGAAACATTAAACGGGAAAGCATTACTATGGTACAGAAACAATAATAAATATTGGAACGAATTAAAAGACTTTGAACAAGATTTCCGCAATTTCTTCGTTTCCTCCGTTCTCACGCAATCTCTGGAAGCTCAAATCCGGAACCGACTCCAACGAAACAACGAAGGTGTAAAAGACTACATCATTGATATTCAAACAATGATCAGAAGACATGGTGAATTCAATCACCAAGAAGAACTAAACAGGATATACACCAATATGAACCCGAAATACAAGTTGTATATAAAGAGGCAAGACGTATCGTCAACACAGGACATCATCAGACTAGCGGAAGAATATGATATGGTCCAAAAAGAAATATATAACAGAAACAATACAAGGTGTGACTGGACACAGGCAAATAGTCGTAATAACAAAATACAGAATTTCGACAGACAGACTTGTTGTTGGAGATGCGGCCGCAGAGGCCACAATAGAAGAAACTGCAGAGCTATCGCTGTACTCTTCTGCAGCCATTGCGGAACCCGAGGAACAACTTCCAATAACTGCCAATGTAGAAGCCGACCGGAAAACTCCAACAGGACTGGACAAGAAGGAGGCAACCCAGTCAGCATTTAGAGTCCTCCCTAACAACCTCCAGATACGCACACTATACAGATCAACGACCCCACACAACGATAACGTTCAGCAACGGTAAAAAGTTAAGAGCACTAATAGACACAGGAGCCCAAAATTCGTTTATAGAACAAAAAGGTAAAAAAATATTGGAACAATGTGGAACAAAAAGCGACAGAAAAGCTTTAAAGATCACGCTGGCAGATGGAAAAACCAGCAACATAGAAATCTGTTTTACAGCAAAATGTTCCATAGACAACGTTTGGAGAAAAGCCAAGCTACATTTTTTACCAAACCTAGCTTCAGAAGTAGTACTGGGAATGCATGAAATAACAAGATGAGGCCTTGATTTATCAAACATCTTAAATAGAAATCGCGTAAGAAGGAGAGAACAATACCCAACCAGGACAGAACACGAATCCAGATCGTACAATGCAGACAATAACCGAATACCGACCAATTCCAGGGTCAACGAATCACGAAACAGAGAAGCAAAATATATAACAAAACGACCTACCGACTACCGACCGATACCGCGGTCGAAGACCAGACCGAAAATATACCGACTACCGACCGATACCGCGGTCGACAACCAGACCGAAGATATACCGAACTACCGACCGATACCGCGGCCGACGACCAGACCGAAGATATTCCGTCATACATACCGGAATTCACGAACAGTCCGAAACGAGAGCAGCTCGACATCAGTACTACACTAAACAATACCGAAAAAAAAAACAATTACAGGAATTGTTACTAACAGAATTGGAGAAATTTAAACAAATTAAAGGAACAACACATCTAACCGAACATACAATAAAACTCAAACATAATACACCGATCAAACAAAGATACAGGCCCCGAAACCCGGCAATGCAGAAGATCATAAACGATGAGATAGATAAGATGCTAGAAGAGAATGGATAGAAAAATCTAATAGCCCGTACAGTTCCCCCATCGTCCTAGTAAAAAAGAAGGATAACAACGGATACAGATTTTGCATCGATTTTAGGAAAATCAACGACATCTCAGAAAAAGATGCCTACCCATTACCGTACATCAATCATATCCTAGAAAAGTTAAAATCTGCAAAATATTTTACCACGTTAGATCTAAAAAATGGATATTGGCAAGTACCACTTTCCGAAACAAGCAAACCCTTGAACGCTTTCATAGCACCAGGAAAAGGACTATTCCAGTTCAAAGTACTTCCATTCGGATTACACGCCGCCTCCGCTACTTTTCAACGATTACTGGATACAATAATCGGCCCAGAAATGGAACCACATGCATTCGCCTATTTAGACGACATAATAGTACTGGGGAAAACGTTCGAGGAACATATGGAAAACTTAAAAGAAGTACTTCACAGACTACAACAGGCCAAACTACGAATTAATATAGACAAATGTAAATTCTGCAAAGAAGAGATAAATTATTTAGGCCATGTAGTAAACAAAACGGGAATAAAAGTGGACGACAACAAGACAAAAGCTATAGTCGAATATCCCGCGCCAAAAACCTTTAAACAACTACGCCGATTTTTGGGCATCATCTCATGGTATAGGAGATTTATAAAAGATTTTTCACGAACTACAGCCCCTTTAACAAAGCTACTAAATAAAAAACAACATTGGACTTGGGACAGAGACCAAGAGGAAGCATTTAACAAAATAAAATTACTACTGACACAAGCTCCAATACTGATCTGCCCGGACTTCCAGAAAAGATTTTTTTTACAATCGGACGCTTCGAACCACGGTTTAGGAGTAGCTTTAGTACAAACAAACGACGAAGGACAGGAACAAGTCATCGCTTACGCAAGTCGAACCCTAACAAATGCCGAAAAAAATTACAGCGTGACAGAAAAAGAACTACTAGCGATCATCTTCGGTGTAGAAAAGATGAAACCCTACATCAAAGGATACCCATTTTCAATTATCACAGATCATCAAAGTCTACGATACTTACAAACAATGGAAAACCCTACAGGTAGAATAGCTAGATGGGCAATGCTGCTGCAACAATTTGACTTCGATGTCATTTACAGAAAGGGCTCCCAGAACGTCCTGGCCGACGCGCTCTCTAGAGAACCAGTAGATCTGGTTTGCATAATAAACGTAGAAGATGTAGAACCCGACGAATGGTACAATAAAGCTTTAAATAAAATCCAGACAAATCCGCAACTATTTCCAGACTACTCTATCAAAGATGGACTTCTCTATCGACACTTCTGGGACAAATACGATTTAAAAGAGACAGAGGTATCCAACCCCTGGAAACTATGCATCCCAAACCACAAGAGACAACAACTCCTGGCAGAAAACCACGAGCAACCGACCGCAGGACATCTAGGAATAGCCAAAACAATAACCCGCCTAGCTAGAAAATACTACTGGCCAGGGATGTTTAAAGACGCCGCAAAGTTCGCCAGGAACTGCAAGAACTGTCAGAAATTTAAGCCGCAACAAAGCCTAACTCCAGGCCGCATGCAATCTACACAAATTCCGCCACATCCATGGCACACCGTTTCAACCGACATCATAGGACCCCTTCCAACATCCAGCAAAGGAAACAAATATATAATGACATTCCAGGACACCTTTTCAAAATGGGTCGAAGCCATACCGATCAGAACAGCAACGGCAAAATCAGTCTGTCAGAACTTAAAAGATAAAATCATTATGAGATTCGGATCACCCAAAGAGCTAATATCAGACAACGCAAGAACATACGATAACAGGGAAGTACGAAAGTTGCTAGACGAATTCCAGATTTCTAAAAGAAACATTCCGCCATATTCACCCCAGAATAATCCAGTAGAAAGAACAAACAGAGTAATCAAAACAATGATAGCTCAGTTCTGCGATAATAACCATAAGAAATGGGACACGAGCGTTCCAGAACTACTATTCGCATATAATACAGCTAAACACGATTCAACGGGTTTCTCCCCAGCCTTCCTGAACTTTGGACACGAACTAGAAATTCCAAGTAAAGTCGTAAAAACCCCAAACGACACACAACATACCGATCAAAACATAAAATGGCATAAACTACGAGAAACATTTGAACTAGTACGTACAAACCTGGCAAAAGCTTTTACAACTCAAAGCCATTACTACAACTTACGACGAAGAGAGTGGAAACCCACAATAAACGACAAAGTCATGAAAAGGGAATACCAACTCTCAAATGCCGCCAAAAATTTTAACGCCAAATTAGCACCGAAATTTTCAGGCCCATATACTATAACAAAAGTGTGTTCTAATGTAATATTCAAATTAAAACACGACGATAAAAACCGTACAATAACAGCTCATATCACAGACCTAAAACCCGCATTTACCGATTTCCCTACTCCTTAATCAGTCCAAGCACTTACAGTCAACACCAAGTAGTGACAGTATATTTTAATACAGTTTACCAGTAACCTACAAATATAATGTCAGACACGTTAGAAATATATTACAGTGACATAGAAATGGACGGCACAGTTACGCCGCCACCATAGACCGTTCCAGAATTAATATCACCATTGGGGAACACACCAAAACCTAACACCCCGGGCAAAGGCTGCGAGCCCCTGATAAAGGCTATTTCCAAATTTAAAAACCTTTTCGATGAACCAACCATGGGCATCACAAAAATTCAGAAAGTCCAGTCAATTCCAGTGTCAATCCCGCTGCTCTCACTAATTCCGCCGCAGCATAAAGGAAAAAAATACAGACTGAGACTCCCGAACCGGGTGCTGAGGATAAAAACCAATAATTGAAGCCCCACGAAGGAAGACGTTTTTTTTTTAAGAGAGAGGAAGACGATTTTTTTTAAGAAGACGATATTTATTTTTTTTTAGAGCAGACATTTTTTATTTCGATGTATTGTAAATTTTTTTTGGGTAACCAAGTACCTGGCAAGGAATAAAAATAAAAAATTTTGTTCCAAAATTTTTTTTTCCAGGAAGAGGGGGTGTAACGATGAGTCCAAGCCATCACCGTTAAACCAGCGTGCGCGCGAACCAACCCATGAAGTAGGAATGTATCGACAGTAGAAAGGGCAAAACTAATTACCAAGCTCCGCTATATAAACCGCAACATTTCCTCATAGAGAGAGAATCGACAGGTGTTGACTGAAGGTTCTCTTCTTCCCTACCCTGGCTTGTGGACGTGTTGAGTTCACAAGTTATTCCGTCCCATACCGCCGTTACCCGAAGAGCGTGTTGAGCTCTTCACTACCCGTACTCTGAAGCAGTCGTGTTGAGACTGTCGAGGAGTGTCCTATTAACCCGAATCACTTAAGGGACGTGTTGAGTTCCTTTCCTTTCTTTGTACTTATCGTCCGCTGTTATTAAATCGATACAAAGTTCCCGTAAAATTTCAAATACACACTCGCTTACCGATAAGACTAATTTCATATGACAAGGTCAAACTTAATTTGGATAAATAGGCCAGGTACTGAGAAGACTAAACCAAATTGTAAATATGTACATAAGATTTTTGTCAATTTAATTTAAGGAAGACAATAAAGTTTTATTTTTATTTTGAACTCTGTCTCTGACTGTCAAAAAACTACCCGGATAGTGACTCCCACGAGAAGACATCACACAATAAAGCAAAAATGTGAATAAAATAATTTAATTAATAGTGATTATTTAATCTAAAGTTTTAAATTATTGACCAAGAATAATTTCTACTATGATTTGAGGAGTTTCATACACTCTTGTCACGGAATAATTATCAATCCTTCGTAGATTAGAGGTAAGAATTCGACACTGCGACACAGACCTTGCAGACGATTAGAGTTCAAAACCCACATGTGGTTTTCTTTATTTTTTTTTTGATAATTTGAAATTATGCAGAGATCGTTTTGCTTTGAATCACTAAACATTTATGTCAGTCGTTACTAGTATTAGAAGTGTTTAAAGTTAAACATAAATATCTTATTGAAAAAACAGTATCGTCCACTTTCGAAAATAAAGTAAAAATTCTTCAAAATTAAAAGAACGTTTAAAGAATGTTTAAATAAGTAGAAATTCTACAAAAATAAAAAAAATATTGTAAATAAATGTATTTACAATATGTTCAAATAAGCCTTTATTAGCAACAGAACAATAACTCAATCTATTATAAAAGTTTCGTGTAACATTAGTTAATGTTTCTGGACTAATACCTCTCATTGAATCAGAGATCTTTTCTCTTAATTCTTGGAGAGAATTAGGCTTATCGTCTTCAATTCCATATAGTTTGGATTTGATATAACCCCACATAAAAAAATCACAAGGTGCAAGATCAGGTGATCTTGCAGGCCAAAAAATATCTCCCTGGCCACTAATCAATCGATTAGAAAAAGTCGCACAGACATATTCATTGACGATGCGAGAATTATGTGCAGGACAACCATCGTGTTGAAACCATATGGAATCGAAAGTTATTGGTAAATTACGAAGGCTGGGACAATTTGATTTTGCAGAAGTTCCAGTCAACATACCGTCTATAAAAAATGGACCAATGACATGATTCCCTATTATGCCTCCACAAACATTTACTTTTCGAGGACGCGGGGTACGAGCGACATAAATCTGACGAGGATTTCCTCGAGACCAATACCGAGCATTCATTGAATTGTGACGGCCATGCAATGAAAACGTACCTTCATCGGTGAACAAAACGTTCTCTAAAAAATGTTCATCTTCATGTGGCATTTCCATTGCAGTTTGACAAAATTCTAAACGTCTATATTGATCCCCAGGGAATTGTTCGTTGGATTTATGAAGTTTATGGGGACGATATCCATGTCTTTTCAAAATTTTACCTACTCTAAATCTTGAAATTCCATATTGTTCTCCGAGACGAGATGTTGATTGGGTAGGGTTTTGCTCAATACTTGCACAAACCAAAGTGTCCCTTAGTTCCAAATCTGGATTTACCTCCCTTCGTCTACGAACTCTTCTTGGAGCGAACACGGATCCATATATAAAAAGAAATACGTATAATAGACCGAATTGTTGATAGTGCTGGAGCCGGCCTATTTGGAAACATATTTATAAATTGTTGTCTAATCATGTCTGATACTCCATTCCAATGTTGTCAATTGTTTTGAAAATCATTACCTATATAGAGGAATTGATATTAACACTGAGAATTTAGTGATGGATTTGACATTAAACAGTCTTCACCGGATTATTTTGCTTTCACAACTGAAGACTGTAAAACTGGAATTGAATTTGAATTATTTTGTATTTCTATTTTATAACATTGGAATAAGAATAAATTGTAAATAATAAGTTTTTCGAAAACTTGTTACCTAATATGTATCATATTTTCTATTATTTTTTCATTGAGTAAAACAAAAATTTTATCCTTGGTGTGAATTGAACCCCAATCATCTTGACAATAGATCATGTCTCTAACTATTACACCAATTCCACATACAATAATTGTTTTCGGACAGAACATACCTACCTTTAGTTAACTCAAATATTTCAGTTGAGTTATTTTTATTATTAAATAAACTTAAAGATTTATAATTTAAAATCGCTACTAATTAATGTTTTTTACTATAATATATCTTAATTTATTCAATTATTTATTCTAACATCAGAAATTATTAAAATAAAGTATTTTCGAGGTCATCCGTATAATTATGACCGAAGTCAAATAGCCACGTCAAGAACTAGCTTTATCTCGTACTATCTCACAACTTAATCTGTCTTCTATCCTTTCCGCTATTTTGCCGGGTGGTAAGACACTCCCCACTGTATATGCTTCATGCTTGGTCAAATGACCCCATGAAAATGTCCCATGGCCTTGTAGTCTATAACTATATTTTACTGTATATTTTTATTATGTACAAATTTGACCCATTGCCTCTTATTTCTAGGCAGCGTCCTTGCATCTGTCCATGTTGTTTCCCTTTTTTCGATAATATTTTCTTGGGTTCTATTTTATGTTTGTCGTGGTCTACCTTTCTTCCTTCCTCTTTGTGTTTTTGTCTGCCAAATTTCTTTCACCGGTTTTGTATTCTCCATTCTCTGAAGATGATCCCACCAACTGAGTTGCCTTCTTTTTATATATTCTTGTAATTTAAGACCTATTTATGAATTTATTTCTCATGTCATAGTATAGGTTCATCGTTTTCTAAATTCTATTATTAATATCTGTTTCCTGTTTTCCATTGTCTTTTAATTCTACTCCTTAGTATTAAAAGTTTCGTGCTTGTTCTCTATTTACTTCTTCTATTTTGATATTTATCCTTTCTTCTTCTTCATTTTCTCCTCTCAATATAACTCTTGTTTTATTTTTATTAATTGGCATTCTATATTTTTTTAGTACTTCATTCCATATTTCTATATTTCTTTGTAGTTGTTTATCATTTTCGGCTAATATGACAACTTCGTCAGCGAATGCTCCTTTTGGTATATTCTACTCTTCTTAAATTTTTATAACTCACTTGAATTTTTTTCACTTTTACGTTACATGCCATAATTATCTCATCAATGTATATTATAAACAGCGTTGGACTTCATCCTTGTTCTTGTGTCAGACTCTGGTTTGTAGTAAATGGTTTTGATGTTCTGTTTTGACTTATGAGATAGTTGATATTGCTATCGTAGTTATTCTTAATTACCCTTATCATTTTGTTATTAATACCTCTCTCTTCTAATATGTCCCATAATTGTTGTCTTGGTAGCATGTCAAAAGCCTTTTTAAGGTCTATATACGATACATTCATCTTTTTTATGTTGCTGATATTTTTATAATATTTGCTTGATGGTAAATATATGATCATGGGTGCTTCTGCCTTTTCTGACTCCGCTTTGTGATTCATCAAGTGTGCTGTCAAGTTTTTCGGTTATTCTTGTGTTAAATATTTTTTCCTATATTTTTATTGGCAGTACTTAAGAGTTTTTTTTCTCTGTAATGTTACAATACGTTCTATCCCCTTTTTTAATAAATCGGTAATCTCTGAACCTTCTGCCAGTTAATTTGTATCTGTTCTTCTCTCCATTATGGTATTAAATATCTTTTGGATTCATCTTTAGTGTCTTAAGTGTCTTTAGTATCTTCAGTATCTTTAGTAACTCATCAAAATCATTTCACTAGTTAGTCTATGATACCCCGGTGCCTTCTCATTTTTCATTTCTGAGATAGCGTTTCGCAGCTCCTTTATGGTTATTGGATCTACAGTATTATCTGCTATTCTTTGATTCAACAGAATATTTAATTTTTGATAGAAGTGTGTTTGTAGCATCTATTAGGAATACTCTCTATATCTGTTTATTATTATATTTTGGTTTGTGAGAAGTTCGCCAGTTTTGTACTTTATTTTTTTATGTCTTGAATGTGTCCTTTTCTCATTGATTTAAATACTCTATAGAACAATTTCTGTTTATTTTTACTGTTTATTTCCATCTTTTGTCCAAATATGTCCACTTGTGGTTTCTTGCTTTTGTAACAAATTCGTATACTAATCTATATTTTTTTAATAGCTTTCTCTACCAATTCGTCCGAGAGTTGACCCCTAAAAATAATAGGAACAAGCTGAATATTGCACAGAATATTAAATTTGGGACCCCAAAGAATATGCAAAAACGTTTACCACTTTGACCTCCGGGCTTCCCCCTAAAACTCCCTTCGCAGGGGGGTAAAAACAAAAAAAAAAGAATCGATTTACCAAGAATCTGTACACCGTAGAAAAAAATGTTTCGAATAAAATATGTAGCTGGGATAATTTTAAACAAAAATATTGATAAGCATTTTTTGTAGAATGAACCGTTCTCTAAGAAACAACACTTGAAGCGACCGTCGATTTTGCATGTCAGTTACGCGCCAGAAATCAATGTTCAATAAAATTTGTATCAGCTCAACGGTAAACATTCGATATCTTTTGTTCCAAATGTCCTATCAACAAAACTCAAGACGCATTTTAAAGACTAGGATTTTTGGCATTTTTTACGATTCTCGTACGATCAATAAAATTGATCACTTTCATTGACCAGTTGTAGTAAAATTTCCATTTTTAGAGATCAATCTTTAGAACTTATGACATAAAATTTCAATTTTGAGTTGTGGTAATTGAAATGAAATATGAATAAAAACCGCAGAATTTAATGTTTTACATTACAAACAATCATACGTCACGAGAAATGCAATTAAGAAGACGGTTTTGGGTGTAGTTGATTACAGAAGTTTTGTTCTTTTGAAAAACGTACTATAATTATAGTACGTATTATAGTGTAATTTGAAAAAAAAAAGTTTTAAATGTTTTAGATCGCTTGTTGTGTGAAAGTTCCAGCGTTTTTTAAGCTTATTTCGAATGCTTCACATTTGTTGCCTAAACTTAAAACTAAAATTTCATGCTATAGGTTTTAAAGGCTGTAGTAATCGAAAATTTATAGTGACCAGTCAATAAAAGGAATCGATTGTATTGATCTCGTGAGAATCAGAAAAAATGGAAAAATCGCGCCACGTTTATTTATTTAACACCTGTATAAAATCGAGTTTATTTGCGTCAAACTACAAAAACTTCAAACACAAGCTGAACTCTTTACCTTTAAAGTAATATAGGTCGCTTGAATCAAAATATATCGAATTTTTACCGTCGAGCTGATATAAATTTTAATGAACATTGATTAATCAAGTAATCGAGCGCGTAACTGACATGCAAAATCGATGGTCGTTTCAAGCATTGTTTCTAAAAGAACGGTTCATTCTACACAAAAAATGCTTATAAAAATTTTTATTGGAAATTATCTCAGCTACCCTTTTTATTTGAAACATATTTTTCTACAGTGTACAGATTCTTGATAAATTGATTTTTTTGCGTTTTTACTCCCCTGCGAGGGCGGTTTTAGGGGAAGTTTGAGCGTGAAAGTGGTAACTGTTTTTGCATCTTTTTTAATGTCCCAAAATTAATATACTCGGCAAAATTTGGCTTGTCAGTATGATTTTTAGAGGTTCAGTGGCATTTTGTCTTTGACGACTGGAGTAATCTGAGCATGTTTCATTTTGTAAATTTATTTCCAAGCATTTTTCTTTCTTTCAATTTGTTGTTTCACGTCTTCATTCCACTACGCAGCTTGCTTTCTTTTATTGCTCTTCTTACTTGTTGCACGTACTTATGTCGCTGTATTTATTAAAACCTCTTTGAAGTAGTTCCATAGTTGTTCTAAGTTTCGACACTTTTCTTTATTAAGTACTCCTAGCTTTTGATTTATGGCCATCTGGTACTTCTCAGTATTTTTTTTATTTCTGAATTTATATAACTTAATAGTTTCATATTCTTGTTTCTTTTCTTGCACTGTATTATTGTTATTATTATCTGACTCATTTTGTTTTATTTTCAATAACACTAAATACAATAGTGGTGACTTTCTATTTCTAGACCCCTTCTAACTTTTGTGTCTATTACTTTTCTTATGTTATTTTTTTTTACTAGCATGTATTCCATTTTTAATTTCTCTTATCTACGTTTAACTTCTCTTGTGTACTTGTGGATATTTTTGTCTTCAAAAAATATATTAGTTATTACTAAATTGTGAATCATACAGAAGTTTAGCATTATTATGCCACTATCATTTCGTGCTGTTTCTTCATATTTTCCTAATGCCTCTTTATATTCCTGGTTATTTACGTCTATTTTGCTATTAAAGTCGCCTACTAAATATATATATTCTCTTTTTCTTGTTATGTTACCAACGCTAATTCTTCCCTGAATTTATCCTTATTATAACTTGAGTCGTCATCGTTTGGGCTAAATACATTTATTATCGTTTTTAAATTTTGGCTTTTTTCTTTCATCTCAACTAATAGTGTTCTTTATGATCAGGTTTCCCTGGTCTAGGTGTGCACTATTCATCCCACCCCTGCCGCTGCTCTCTTGTTTTTTTTATTTCACTATATATAAATACATGATCATTTTCATGTGTCACCACTATCTGATACATCTTATGATACAGATCAACTATCTCGAATCTAAGTTGCCAGAGAAGTGACAATTAAGTAAGATAGTATCACTCAGTGGATGTTAATATATTTAACTAGTAACAAAATTATTAAAGCACCCTTTTAATTCAACGAAATCCTTAAATCTCATTTTAGGCGAGACTGATTTCTTTATTATTGAAATATATATCGCCATTATTTAATAGTCTAATTGCATTGTTTAAATAGAACTAGTTAGACAATCCTTATGGAACAAACGCTTGACTTTTAGTCTGCCGTTATGTGGCGGCCTCTAGTCATAAATTTAAAAAACTATTAACAGAAACTTAATTCTTTGCAGGATTCTATTCGAGTATATTTTTACCTGTCTCATAATTAATGCAAACCTGTACACGGATGCCAGATTCTGAAGAAAATATAAGACATTAATAAAATGCTTATTGTTACTATCGTTGTATGCGTCTAGTGAAAGATAACTTGACTATTTCGAGCAAATATTTCAAATTGTTTTTATACTTTGAGACTTGCTAAATCTAAATCGGTTAGTAATCTATTTAAATGAAGGAGGTAAATGCTGCCTTTTTTTAAATTTTTATTAGTTTACCAGATATTTAATTTGGTTATATGATTTGCTAGAAAAGGATAAAATATTTAATTGAAATAGACTCGATTGCTATCGTCTTAGAACACTAATGCGGAGATTTATTTTTTAGTAAAAAAAGTAGTTAAAAAAAAGTTAGTAAAAAAAAATCTTTTTAAACAATGGTTTTATGTATGTCGTGAGAAAATTAAATTTTCAATCTTTTAATCTTTAAAATGACGTTTGAAAATATAGTAAATTTATGGGTATGGTTTTTTGATAATGCTTTTGAAACAAATAAACACATCGATATGCCACAACAAGAGGCAACACACATTTAGGGAAAAATTAATCTATGTGTTGGAATGAAAGGAATAATAATTAACAACACTTTAATAAATAGTATCCTTTATTTTATTTATTTATGTATTTTATAATATAAACACCATTTTTGTATTTCTGTTTACATAAATGAGAATGTTTTTTTCAATCATCTCGCTCGATTTGAGCTGTTTATTAATGAAACAATTTTAAATGACAAAGTGATAGATATTGCAAAAATTAAATTCGCATTATTTTAATAGTTATATACCACTTATCAAAATTCTAATATCTACACATAGACAATATTAACGAAATAATAATTCAAGGTAAAAAAACAAAACAAAATTGTTTACATTACATACAGGACACATAGCCAGAATGACAGATGGGCGATGGACAAAGAGGTTATTGGAATGGAGGCCAAGGGAAGACAAGAGAAGCGTCGGTCGACCACCTACAAGATGGACTGACGATTTAAGAAGACTCAATAAAAACTGGATGAGAGCGGCGCAAGATAGACGGGGTTGGAAACATGAGGAAGAGGCCTATGTTCAGCAGTGGACTCTTGAGGCTGGATGATGATGATTTCTTTATAAGAAGGTTAGAAGATTCAAGTTTGTTAAAAATAGTGAGTCAGGTATATATTGAAGGGAGATCTTTAGCCCAGAGGGGAAGTAAAGGTAGAGGAAATGAACTCGTCAGAAAAAGGTCAATATTTTTAAGTAGTGGACAAATTAATTGAGGTAGAGGTTTAATGATAAGGTGTTGGTTATTGTTAGTGGAAGAAGACGGCATTGTGGCAATTAGGGAATGAACGGGATTAAATGGATTTGCGGATGTTGATTAGATTCACGGTATACACTCTCAATAGGACTAAAGCGAAAAGCGCTCAGACCTAGAAGTAGTTTTATTGGCACCCCATTGAAGATGACTGAGGGTTTTAAAAATGTTCAACCTTTTAAAACAATTGATTTTAAGTTCAGTGATTTGATTTTTTCAATTTAATCTGGAGTCAAACATAAAACCGAGAATTTTACAATAATTAACAACAGAAAGTAGAGAGTTGTTAAATAAAATTTGGGGTAAGGGAGTGGAAATCCCTATGGAAAATTTTATTAACTTGGCTTTGTATAAGTTTATATGAGGTTGGGACAGATTTAACATGGCAGTAAATGATTAGGTCATCAGCGTATTGAACATATTTGATGGGAGGCAAATTTCGTTGATGGCAAGAATGAATAAAGTTAAACTTAATGCAGATTCTAAAGAGACACCTTAATTTTGAGGAAGAGATTAAAAAGTTTACCCTTGGCAAGGACTTTAAAGATTCTTTCAATTTTTTTACAAATGAGAAAATATTACCATTTAAATTATAGTGGGAGATTTTGTCAATGATTGCTTTTCTGGAGATTGAATAAAATGCCCCTTCAACGTTAAGTACAGTTGCTACGACAACTTGTTAATAATTATAGATTGCTTAAGAAATGTGTGTTTGAAAAATAAAAAAGTTATCAATAGTAGACCGATTACGTCGGAAGCCGGATTGAGCGTCGGGAATAATATTATACTGTTTAACGAACCAAGTGAGTATTTTATTGATCATTGTTTTAAGAAGTTTGCAGGTAATACAAGTAAGAGAAATCAGACGAAAGATATTGGAGTTATAGATGGTTGGTCAGGTTTTTTAATTGGAATGATTATAGAATTGCGCCAAACATCTGGGAATTTTTGTGTGTTCTAGATAAGGTTATAAAAATTTCGAGAAGTTTGGAGAGAGATGTATTAGAGAGATTTTTTAAAAATAAATAAAAGAAATCATCGGGATCATCAGCAGATTTTGTACATGAAAACAAGGTAAATTTTAGTTTATTTACGGTAAACAAGGCGTTCATAAACGTGACATCGTGTGGAGTTGACGAGATGGTGGAGAAAGATTGAGCGCGTAAAGAACTGGGAGTAAAAGCCATTATTACTTTTATTGAATCTGTCTTCAACCCCATTAGCGAGTGTGTCGGAAATGAATTGACTGTCAGAGATAACTGTGTTGTTGAAGATGATAGAAGAAATAGTTAGGATATAGGAATGAAGGATGACTAAATTCATAGGATGAAGGTTAGTTTTATTGCCTTGGATTTGTGAAACAGTTTTTTTTATAAATGAGAGTGGAGTTATCATATCCACAGGTAACTTTAACATCCTAATATATAAGACTAAATAATGTAAACTAAATTGTAACATATAACTTTTAACGGGTTTTTACCCAGATATTTAGTGGCTCAAATAATGTACACCTGATGATGGAATATGGATTCCGAAAACGATTTGTCTTCATGACATAACCCGTTTGTGTTCGTTTGTTTTTTTTAATGATCTTTCTTTTATCTTAGTCTAGATTAGGGAAAGATCTTTCATTAACGATTGTCAGCGGTATGTCAGTGGTAAATTTACTGGCTTCATTTAGAGGGTCGTTGGTGCCTAAAGAATTTTCGATAAATTTTTCAAGATCATTTTAGAAAACCCTAATTTTTTTGTTTTTATAGGATTTGAGTGCAGCTTTTAGTTCGAAATAGTTTATACGAGAGTTCGGATAATTGGTATCTTGTGAAACTGAGGATGAATAATGAAAGGGCGAAGGAAGAAAAGAGTATATATGGTTAGGTCCAGATTTGTTGCAAAACTTTTATTTTAAATTTTCTGCCAGAATCTTGGCTGTCTCTTAATTGGTAAGGATAACCTTTCGATTAAAATAGAGATTGGATATTTTAAGGTTATTTTTTATTAACAATTTTTTTTCCACACTAGACTTGGGCTAGTATTTGAAGTACATAAAGTTTTCTTACTTAATTAAATATCGTGTCCAAATTTGGCAAAAGATGAAGTAAAAATATACAAAGAGCAGAAAAAATGAATAAATACGAGAGAAAGAGAGAAATTCTATTTATCATGTATGCTGTGATTAGATTTGACATCAGAAGATTTATCAGAGGATGCACTTATATATACTCTTGTAAGTCGGAGGTAGGCTGTTCTTTTAACTTTTTTAAGATTCTAATGATACGATTTTTTAGTGATCTTTTCCTTGTACCTATGTAGAGCTGCAATAAGTCCTTTTGAATACCATCTATATTGGAGGATTTTTAAGCTTCTTGTAGTGGGGTGATACATACAAAAGAGATCTCAAGAAGTGTAATAAGTTGCGTGGAATTGAGTGTAAAATTAGTCGGATTATCTTTGTAAATCATTTCTATAGCGGAAATATAACAAGGTTTCATCGAGTAATCCAATCAAAGATTAGATTTGGACATTTTTTGGCTGGTTTGGGTGGCATCGAAAATGCCGAAGGAGGAAAATAACTTAATAGAGCAAGAATACCGAATGAAGATAGAATGGTAGGAGTATCAGGAGGACTGTCATTGAAGTGTCCCCTTTTTTGTCCTACTGCCAACATGGGCATTAAATTAGTACGACGAGGGATGGATAAATCCATAATGGCAGCCAGGATGGGTATATAGTTAACGGAGATGGACTCAATTTCCGAAGATAGAAATTCTTTTGATGAAGTTAAGGATTTAGGATTAAGGACTCCTTAGAGTCAGCTAAAATTGAAGAAGAGGGAGGAGCATTAGCTGCAATGAGTGTGTGATCTGGTCAACTGGAGACTTTGTAATCAGACCCCACGGTACGACCCGTAAGCTTACAAAGAAAACACTATAGTCTTTCAGAGAATAAAAATATTTTAAAGGATGTATTTTCATGGTTAATTAACAGAGAAGATTGCACTTCGAAGTTCACCTTGTCAGGAATTACAAATGTTACCCTAGAAAAACTCCTGATATATGCCTATTGATCATCTGATATTCCGTATTTTTTAGGGACAGCTCGATTAGTGAATGAGGCATGGAAGGAGATACATTTGAAATAAGGATTCTTTTGGTCGCAGAAAGAAGCCTGCAGATAAAAATGACGGTGGAATTAATTATGACGTTCGGTGTATTAGTTGATCAAAGATGTCGGTAGAAGTGAGGAAAACGCAGATTCGATTATTCAAAATGCGAGATGTAAAAGTAATATTTTTTGGATAAACTATTTCACCAATTTCTTTAATATATTTAAATAAAACAGTATTCAAAATGGAGTGCATGACAATAACTTGTTCCCTTTTAGAAAACGAACGGGGAAGGTCTAGAGACTGCGGCAACGACATATGATTTTGGGTTGGAATTGAAGTTGTTTTGTGTAAATGTAAATATTTAATTGCTGTTCATGATATGTAGTCCTGGTTACCCAGACCGTAACACAATACCTAAATGTGAGTACCTAATAGACCCTCTCCCAAACTGGAAAGAAAGAAAAACGGATCTCACCTGGGCTATGTTGCATTGACAAAACGTTTTCGGAATAAATATTTCATCATCAGTGTCAAGTTAATACATGGATGTAGCCACTAAATATGTGGGTAAAAACCCTTTAAAAATTATTAAATAAGATTTGATTTACATTATGTCTAATTTACAGTTAAGATGTTAAAGTTACCGTTGGATTGGTAACATGGTGACATATGACTCTACATTAGTTGCGAGTCCTGAGACGGTATGTCTACGAGGACTTTGTCAAAGCAACTCAGTTGCTTTATTTACTATTATTTATATTACAGTTGCTTTATTTATATTACAGTTTACTATTTAAGAGGCTGTGGCGCCATTAAGTCGGCTATTCCGAGCAAACTAGATATTAGTGAATATTTTACTTATTCTACACTAAGAAAAGTGTAAAGAACTATATTTTTATTTTATATTTTAAAATTATATGTTCATTTCTGGAACATAGACTGCCCGCGTTGAAGTATTTACTTCAAAACGAAAGAAAGAGTGATTTGAGAAAGTAAGCAAACTTAACTTAAATGTAATTTAAGAAATAACTATTCCTAAACTAGAGTAATACATATAAATGTGACAAAATTTAAAATTTTAATTTTCTACTTTGTCCACAGGAAGAGGACAGAGTTTTGTAATGGGTCTGTTAAAATATCTATCTCTAGTCTTTATTTTAACACTACGGACCTTATCGTCCTTACCAGTAAACAATTCAACAATTCTTGCCAATGGCCAGTGTAGGGGTGGAACTTTATCTTCCTTATTTTCAAGACAAGAAAATTTTCGAAAAAAGTGTGCCTTTTGCAAAAGTTTTATTATTAAATATTCAGCATTTTTTAATTCTGAAACAGAGAAGGGTTCAACATATTTTTCATTTGGAAACTTGAAATTGTGAATGTACCTGAGAATAAGTGTGATGCTGCGTTGTAGTTTTGAGAAGTTTGAAAATTTGAGAGATAAATTTTCAATGAAACTTATTGGACTTTCTTGTGCTAGATGAACTATTTTCTTTTCCTCGGGTATTTTACTTACATTTGGTTTTGAATCATAAGAAGTTAAATCTAAGTCATAATTAAGTAGAAATGAGAGACCTTGAAACCAAAATTTTGAGTTTAGAAGTTCAGGAGCAGACATGCCTCTTGACGCAATATCTGCGGGGTTTTGTTTTGACTTTATATATCGCCACTTAAATTGTGGGTTTCCTTGTATTTCAGAAACTCTATTTGCAACAAACTGTGACCATCTCGAGCTATGTGAGCCTAACCAAGCAAGTACGATTTCTGAGTACGTCCAGCAGTTTATTGAGTCTATTTGTGTTAATTTATTATCTAGAATTTCAACTATTCTTTTAGTAAGTTTGCTGCATAAAACAGCACCCATAAGTTCTAACTTAGGTAAAGTTAATGTTTTTATTGGAGCTACCCTACTTTTAGAGGTGATGAGTGTGGAAGAGACATTTCTTGAGCTATAAGTCACCCTAATATATATGCAGCTGGCGTATGCCTTTTCACTAGCGTCGGAAAATGCGTGTATTTGTATACTACATATATAATTTTCAATAAAAAAAGGTCTGTGAATTTTTAAATGTTTTAGTGCTGATATATGTTTGAGAAAATTCAACCATTCATTTAAGAGTGTAGAGTCTAAACTTTCATTCCACTGAATTTTTGAAAGCCAAATTTTTTGCATTATTATTTTTGCAGTTACTATTACTGGATTAATTAATCCCTTGGGGTCGAAAAAACTTGCGATTATCGAGAGCACTTGTCTCTTAGTGTAGGAATCTTTTATTTCGATTTCTGGTACTGAAATAGAGAAACTATCTAATTTAGAGTCCCAACAAAGACATAATATTTTATTAGAATGATTTTCTGGAGATATGACATACGTGGAGTCAGTTGAAAATTGTGAAATATTTTCTAAAAATTGTGGTGAATTTGAACACCATTTGTGAAGAGATATGCCTGCCTTTTGTAGCAGTGCAGTGATTTGCTCATGCGCAAGTGTGAGTGTTTCAATACTATTTGTACCATATAATATGTCATCAATATAGCAAAAATTAATGAGCATATCATGAGTGAGAGGATATTCTTCCTTATGCATGTTTGCGAGTTCAATTAAACATCGTGTGCTAAGGAAGGTAGCTGGTTTCGTTCCATAGGTAACCGTTTGCAATTGTATACATTTTAACGGCTCAAAGGGAGAGTTGCGCCACAAAATATTTAATAAGAAAGTTTGGTTGGGGTTTATTCTGATTTGTCTAAACATCTTTTTTATATCAGATGTGAATACATACTTGAAGAGTCTAAAGTTGACTAAAGTGTCAAATAGTTCTGGTTGTGTGGTATAACCCTTTAACATAATATCATTAAGGCTAAAACTAGAAGTGGTTTTCATAGATGCGTCAAAAACTACGCGCAAACGAGTTGTGAGAGAAGTGTCTTTTTCTACACTGTGGTGAGGCAAGAAATATTTGTTTTCTGAGTGTACATTCTGCAGAGACAACGGAACATATTTTGCTTGTCCTAATTCAACATACTCATCTATAAAAGATTTATATTGTTTGTAAAGAGAATCATTTTTTGAGAATTTGTTTTCCAAATTTAGAAATCGCCTTCGCGCCATTTGGAAAGAGTCGCCCAATTTATTATTTTCATTAGGCGTGCATAGGGGTAAATCTACTTGGAACTGTCCATTCGGTAGGATTTGTGTTGTGGCTTTAAATATTTTCTCAGCCTTTTCATCATCAGGACTTAAACGCTTTATTTCGGGAACTTCTTCAATGTCCCAAAACCTTTGGAGAAGATTATTTATATTTTCTTCTTCAGTGTGAGATTGAACAAATAAAGAAATATGATTCGAGTGTGAATAGTTACAGTTTGAGTGAGAGTGCATCTTTTTCTTAGATGAAACTTGTGGAGATAAGTTACCGAACATTACATATCCTAAATGAGTGTTTTGAAGCACTGGAAGACCTGCTCCAATATGAATTAAACCATCCTTTAATAGATCACAGTAAATTTCTGCACCTAATAAGAGATCTATTCTCCCTGGGAAGGAGTAAGAGGGATCACTGAGCTTTATGCCAGCTGGTATTTTTATTTTGCTACGATCTAGAGGTACCTGAGGTATTTTACACGTAATATTATCCAAAACTGCACATGATACTTCAAATTTCATATCATTGTTTTTATATGAGAAAAATTCAATGTTTACCATTTCATTTGAGATGGAACAATTTTGAGAGATTGTGGAAATTTGTAATCTTTTATTAGTGGTAGAGTAATTTAGTTTATTTACTAAATCTTTTGTTGTAAAGCTCGATTGAGATCCATTATCGAGAAGACATCTTGCGTGTACAGGTTGTCCACTTTTAGAGTAAATTGTTACCAGCGCTGTGGCTAGCAAAACTTCGTTTTTTGGATTGAAAGTGGAGAGAGAAGAGATGCAAGATGAATTTTGACTTTGTGTGTCTGAGAGTAGACAATATTCATTTGTCTGAGTGCTTAAGTGAGTAGAAGTGTTTGGTGATTCATTATATGAATGTGGAGAATTAATTCTTTGAGTAACTTGGGCATTATTACTCCTTTGAGGAGCATGAAAATGACTTTGAGAGATATGTGGTGCACTATGGCGAGTTTGTGATTCACCCTGTATACTTGCGGACGATTGAGAGGTTTGTGGTGCATTAAAGCGTGATTGTTGTCTATTGGCGTGACTTTGATTACCATCATGTGAATTTGAAGCACTTTGATTGCTTCGAGTGGGAGAGAATACATTATTTTCATGAGTGTGAGAAAAATTATTTTCTTCATGCAGAAGTGTATTGTGCTTTTTATTGCAAATTTTACATGTGTATTTAGAGATACATTTATCAGTAAAATGCTTAGTGCCAAAACAGTTTCTGCAAAGCTGTGCTTGCTTTACAAAATTAAACCTTTCTCGAGAATTTGTGTCTTTAAATAAGTTACACTGATATATTTTATGACCAGTTTGTTTACAAAATATGCAATTTTCATAGCTAGATTTATTATTATTTATAATGGAAATATGAGCAGTTTTTTGAGTGACTTTATTATTAAACTTTGACTGAGTTTCAGTGTAATTAAGTTTCTCTAAAACGTCACATCTTTTTTCTAGAAATTCAAAAAATTGATTGAGTGTTGGAACATTCTTATACGCAGAGGATACAGAAAACGATATTATCATATCGTTTTCGTTCACTGCCGCCAAAGCAGGTGGCGCCTTTGTAGCTAACTACTGTTGTAGTGAAGTTTTGGGAGACATTCGTTGGACGAATGATGGACTGATGAGGCTGGGCTAGGCCGAAATGATCATAACACTTTATTGATACCGATTCGAGCACGGGAAGTTTAACGAATTTGTCCTCCTAGGCCATATATTTGGCCATTTAATTTAATAAAGCGATAGCGGCTTTCGCTAAAAGATTATATCTTTTACACATTTCGCATAGCGCAGAGGATACAGAAAACGATATTATCATATCGTTTTCGTTCACGGCCGCCAAAGCAGGTGGCGCCTTTGTAGCTAACTACTGTTGTAGTGAAGTTTTGGGAGACATTCGTTGGACTTTCCGAGTTTGAATTTGTATCAGCCCAAAGTGTCTGATGAGGCTGGGCTAGGCCGAAATGATCATAACACTTTATTGATACCGATTCGAGCACGGGAAGTTTAACGAATTTGTCCTCCTAGGCCATATATTTGGCCATTTAATTTAATAAAGCGATAGCGGCTTTCGCTAAAAGATTATATCTTTTACATTTATAATAACGTTGATATCGTTTATGCCACAAACTTATTTAGAGGCTTATGAAAAACTGGTGAAAAACATACTTTCTAAAAAAAAACAGAATCTTCTATGACCCTTACTAGGCAAGAGAGCATTTTATATTTAAAACCAAAACATTTTATTCCTAAAATCATACTTCCATTGTCTATCAACAGTAAGAGCTGAAAATTGAAGGGACACTAAATAAAGATCTGAATTGTGCGTTCCAACTTACATATGGCATATGCGGTAAAGAAGTAAAAATTTATAACCCGTTAAAATGATGGTATTTGTAAAATACCGCTTCGGAAAACTAGAATGGAGAACCATTTGAGCTCGTTTTTTTTTAGATTTGAACTTTTTCACAATGAAGCGCGGTTGCAAAATTGGCAATATCTTGGCTTCTGTGGCACGTAAAACATAATTTTTTTTTAAACTGGGATAGCTCAACAAAAAGTTGTTTACATAATCGCTTTCTACGATAAACAAATCGTCACTATTTTTATTGGTTACATTACATACCATTATGAAAAAACAAAGTTATTAAAATTTATAAATTTCTGCAAAATCAAGGGTTTTTTGCAACTATTTTCGTGAATTCTTTATATATTTTAATTGAGAAACTCACAAATGGAAGAAATTTTTGAATCTACAATTTTTATTTTAACTATTTTTCTCTAAACTGGATAAAAAACGTTTATAGCCAAAATCACCTGTATATCTTCACAGATTTATTATTAACTAACCCTCATATATCTTTTAGAACCTTCAAATATCTGTATAAAATTTTTACGTGAAACCAATAATTTTTTCCCAGATGGACCTTTGTATAATTAGTTCTCCGATAAAGATGAACTTTTCTACTTTTCAATACAATAAATAAAAATAGCTAAAGAAATACATATTTAAATATCTAATACTTTGTTTATGTTTATTAACTTGATATTTATTCACTAATTTGTTTTTCCGAAGTTTATTATATCATAATTATAATACCAACGAAAACGTAAAATTCAAATTAATGCATCTCGAATATGACGCGTGCACCCTGGCGATAATAAAAAATGATGAATGAATAAAAAAATAAACATTTTTTCAAATTAATTGCGTAACGGAAACGGTGTAAAATAAAATATAAAAAAAGTTTGTATTTACTTACCAGAGTGTAATATCCATCTTTGGCAAGCCGAAGGATTTTTGTCGGAAATCTGAACATTCTTAATCCATGAATTTTGTATGGTGATAAACCACATTTGTAATAACAACAAATATTTCCGGCCATCTGTAAAAACCATTTATTTATTATGGAAGTAACATTATTTTAGTTTAAAATTACTTTTTTCAAATATTATCGAATGTATGTATTATCCGGTAAAATTTATTTCTGAATAACTAATTTGTTCATTTCTCATACAATGTTTTTTTATGTTTTAAACACATATAATTAAAATTTTTTACTTACCTCGGACCAAATTTTTGTAATACACTTCCAAATAAAATAAAATATTTAAATTCTTTAAACTTATTTAGATATAGGAAGATTTAGAAGCCACAGTACGTTTATGTACAATTTTAGTTGACACGATATTTACTAGTTGATAGTAATAACTCTATTTTAAACGAATACGTTGTGATTCATGGTCTGTTTTTTGTAACATTTTTATTTGTAAGTAAACATGTTGCTACTATGTCAGTGAAATATTGCAACGCTGGTGAATTTAATTCAGTGGATCAAAAATGGACGTTTAGTTAAGTCCTTAACTTTTTCACATAGCACCATCTAGTATAATGTATATCAAACAAACAATGGTATATTAAAATCTATTGAGACAGAAAGAGTGGTGACATCTAGTGACTGTCTCAATTAGAATCAAACAAATTTATACCTTGCGTTGGCTAACTATTCCTATTTAAACAATGCTTATTGTAAGTACGATACTTTTGTAAGTATATAAAAGTTACCAGTTTTTTTTAGTTATAAAGGAAGAAGCAGAAAAAATAAGGAAAGATCTAATTCTCACGAAAAGAGAGAAATCAAAAAAGACTAGGTATGTTGTTTTTTGAAATTTATTATAAATATATCCATAGATAAAACTATTTTTTTATTTTTTGTAAATTATTGAAAATAATTTTCTCACTTTTAATTTGTAGTCAAATCATGACATGTAAACATCTGATATGTATTTTCCTGTACGATACCCAAAGAGAGCAAAAACTGAATTTTGTAGTCTCTAACTCATAAAAATAGGAATAGGAATGAAAATCGGTTTTCCCAGTTTCTTGTCTGTGGGCTACTATGTGCATAATGTGCAATGATATAACGAATGTAAAAGTTTATTCCAATATCATTTACATATTTTCGTCAATGATTTCAAAAAGTGGGAGTTTTCTGACTTAATATTTGATGCGATCTTTTTTACTTGTATTTATAGTTTTACAGTAAATATGCGTAATTATCATTGAGAATGTGCAGAGCACATGCTAAGTATAGGTTTTATTAAAGTACTTAAACTTTCTATTTATATACTAATAAGGTACTACCTCACATCTTTTTAGTAGTTGGACTCTGGACTCAAGACACTCTCCCAAAGAAAAATCTAAAGGCTTACTCAAGAAAATTTCGAGTAAGCAACGAGTTTCATCATCATTTGTAGATAAATCTGAGGTTAAAGCATCACAGAAATACCCAAATGACAGTTCTACAACAGCAATGATAAAAAAGGACTCAGAGAGTAGCAGCAGTGACAGGAAAGACAGCACTGACAGAAAAGAGAGTAAAACCAAGAAATGTTATTCCACCAAAAGTCCAATTAAGAAATCATTCGCACCCGATATGGCAGAAGAAAAGGTTAGAAACAATTAAGTTATTTATTATTTAAATTAAATTGCTTTAACACTAGAAGGGCCGGCGCTTGACGCATACCTAGAAGTGCTGCAGCCATCATTTTGACGTAGGACTTAAAAAGCACTTGTTCCTTACTTTAATTCAAGTTAACTGCAAATTATAAAAGAAAACTATATTTACTTAAAGTATAACAATAATAATACCTATAATTAAATATCTAAATTAAACAATAGTACATTTGCCACATAAGTATTTTCTACAAGTATTACATGATTAACATGTTCGATCTTTTTTGCAATTAATGTTTATTTGACACTGCTTCCTCTTTATTTACTTTTTTACTTTAGTTTTTCTCTATTTACAGCACTTTCATCTACTGTCTAATGTTTAGGTGCTTAAGAAATTTAAATACTACTGGAGTCCGCTTTCCGTTTCACATATTTTGCTCGAAGCTCGCCAATCGTTTGTAGAATAAAATCGGGGAGCTATTTGTTTTTTTTTGTTATTTCTTTAAATGTAATCCACGAATTCTTCTTCTTCTTCTTGTGCGTCTCCTATCGGAGATTGCATATCATCAAGGCTATCCTGACCTTGTTTACAGCTGACCTAAAGAGTTCATTATTGGAACAGCCAAACCACTCTCTCAAATTACGCAACCATGACATTCTTCTACGGCCTGGGTTCCGTTTTCCTTCTATTTTTCCTTGCATTATATTTTGAAGTAATGCATATTTAGTTCTCTCATCAGGTGACCCAAATATTTGAGTTTTCTTCGTTTTATCGTTGACAAAATTTCTGGGTCTTTTCCTATCCTTCGCATATCCTATCCAGGAATTAATTGCTGCCAAATCTAACACGTTATAGAACACATGCACAGGTCACCTTCGGCTACCAGCTCTCATTGTATATTTGGGTGCTATTTGATCGACTATAATAACACCAAATTTTGTTGCGTTATAATATATAATATATAAGCAATCGTTTCAGGGAGCTTTTAGCATCTTTGTCAATTTCAACTTGTGGATGCATTGTACTAAAGATTAGTATATTTTTTTTTTCGGTTTTTCTTAGTAGACAGTAAGGTTTGTGTGGTTCCTCGACTTTAAAATAAATGGCTCATAAAGATGAGTTCGACTCGTTTTGTATAAATAAGGTCTATGTTTTCTTGAACGACGTATCGTACCGACGATACTAGTATTTTGGCCCTTTACCTTTTTTGCCAATGACAAAGATGTAAAAAAGTTGTCGGTAGTTATATTTCTCCCTTTTTTATAAAAATGGCCGAAGCAGTTTTAGAACCAGAACGTGTTCTGGTATTGACTGAGTTTTGCGTTCGTAATCTTTTCCCAAATACGGAAATCTATTACAAAGGTATTTGCTGTCAACGTCCACTAAGAGCCAAAATTTATGAGGTTTATTTGCAATGTATTGAAAAAATGGACAGTGAGTTATAGAAAGAAATAGCTTCTCGTTACCGGTCAAGTTTGCATTTGGAATATAGCAAGCACATTTAGCAATTTTCAAAAAATTCGTTTCAAACTTCTGATGCCATGACGCAAACTTATCTGTGGTAATTATCAAGGATCAAGTGTTTTTCAAGTCAAATCGTAGGTACTTCATTATGTCCTAGAGCCTATTCTTGCTCATAAATTGTTTGAAAATTGGTGGTCCCCAAACATTGAACCACAAGAGATCAATATCCAAGTTAGAGGCAACACGAGCATAATGCAAAGCAATAAAAGCTTCTAGTTCTGGAAGAAAAATGCTCCATGTTTCATTAGACGATTGTTGGTGAGTTTCAGTCTCTGTGTGGATCTTTATGTGAAGTAGCATTCAATCTTTGATAAATAATCGCCAAGATGTTAGCACATTATTCTCTTGAACATATCGTTTAACAAAAGCTGTTGAACCCGAAGATTCTCTTAAAAGACTTTGTTGATTGCGACGTCTTAGTCCATTGGAATCAATAAAGTCCACTCTGTTCCTTCACTAGAAATAAGGAGATCACCGAAAGCAGGAACTAAATTGTATGGAGTAAATCGTTGTCCGCTACGTGTAGATCGGCCAACTCGTCTAGACATTCTACCACGTTTGTCAGAACCTCGCATAATAACTTGTTGATTCAGATTATGTTCAGTGGATGAGGCAGTGGATGTGCTTGAGACGGGTAATTCAAGCAAAGATTTATCTGACTCTGATTCACTCAACGAAGAGCGCAACTTCTCCGATACAAAATCAATATCTCGTCATCATGGGACAAGGGAGTCATCATGGAAAACCGTGTTATTTTTATTATCACTCTCGTCACCTGATATATTTTTAAAAAAATTTACGCGAACTCGTATTAAAATAGAAAATAAATTCAAACAAAACAAAACTATTTAAGTCCGAATTTGGAATGAAACAAATGTGCAAAATAAAGCTACTTTACTGTAATGATAAACAACTATTCGAGTTACCAGGAATTTATTTGAGTAATGCCGTCAAAATGACGCTGCCGCTTATTCTAGGTATAAGTTATTATATCCTAAAATGTAAAAGTAAAATTGGCATAATTTTTTAGTGGTGTAAAAAAATAAAAATTAATTTAAGAGTTAATAACTATCAAGATCTTTATCATCATTGAAAAAAATATAATATTAATTGATGTTATTATTAATAAATAACGAAAGTAAAAATCCAAAGATTTCTATTGACGAAAATAAAATTTAGATTTTTGCTTTAATCTGTGCCTTCTATTACAAGCCAAAACAGACGTTGCTAAAGATGTAAAGAGAGAAATGGAAATCTAAAATTGCATTCCACAGCATATCTCGTCATATTCAGAGCTTCGGTAAATAGGCGCTCTGATGACTCCATTTAGGATAAAATACGTATAAGCGAATATACATAGGCACTATACCAAAATCAAATTCAATTAAAATTGAAATCAAATCTTAACTGTATTTCTTTGATTATTAATATTTTGTGCAAACAATTAAGATTAATGCTTTTATTTAAATTGTTAATGCAGTTTCATAAAAAATGAAATGCTAAGACATTTTGATAACTTTTTTGTTTATCGCCCAAGTTTGTTTAGTAAATATTTTTTTGCTATTTTGCATAGTGGGATATAATCCTATATAATCCTGAAAAAGGGGCAGAAAATCCCAGAAAATAAAGTTAATTTTGTTTATATTTCTAAAATTATATACTAATGTAGGGTTTTTGGAGTTTCAGATTCCAAATTTGATACTAAAATATACACATCCAAAATGGAGGATCCAATAGGTATGGAACATAAAATAATAATTATTATAACTGAATAAACTCTACGAAATTATTGAAAATAGTTTTTTTTTTCATTAGAAAAAATCGCATGCACCAAAAGGTTATTAGCGACGAAACAAAATATAAATGACAAAATAGAAGAACTACAAATCATGGAAAACGTTTATAGATATTAGATATTTAATTATATTATCATGGGAATACTCTTGACCTAGAGCTTCTGCTAGAGAGTTCGAGATATTGTAAGGATGTCTTTCTTTATTATATTTCAACAATTTATTAAAAAGTGTTCAAATGTTAATCGAACGTAACACTGATGACATATGGGTGGATTATTCTTTGTGAAAAGGTAAGAGTGTGTTAACTTGGTACCTATATCCTAGACGTAGACGCGCAAGCACAATTTGTTCACGCCTGTTTAGCGATGATGGAATCCATTGAGAAACATTATTTTTGATCTTATACAGCTTAGAATTAGTTAGTAAAAACGCAACGGAGACAATTTTGGACAAATTCAAAGTATTTAAATTTTTTTGGTTTTAGCCCTATTTTGATGATTTTTTTAGCATACTGTATATAAATTTATAAATTTTAATTTGGTATAGTTGGTGTCGGGATTCTGTGCTCAAACGTTGTTGTGATAACATCTATTGCAGAAAAACTCAAGGTATTTATAGATAATAAGGCTATTACTAATAATCCTTTGTTTGTAACCCGATCCCATCGCATACATACCTAATAGTAACAAGTAATAAAGTACACGACACAGTTTCTCCAACCAAAAATGGAAACCATTAACCTTGATCCTGATAAACCTCCTGACCCCTGCCAGATTTAAGTGGGAAAAAATTAATAACCAAAATAATATATATGATTCCGGTCCGTTCGAAGTATATGTACAGGGAAAAGACAAAAATATAGGAAATTTTCTCATATTAAGTATTGCTAAAACAATTTTTAATCTAAACCTACAGCAAATTATTAAATTTAACCGTAAAGGGAAAAACCGGTTAGGTGTTGTTTTTAAAGATTTTAAATCAGCAAATCTATTTGTGAATGATAAGAGATGGGAAAGTTTACAATATGGTGTATTTATCCCAAATCACAATGTCACATGTAAGGGTATAATAAGGAATTTATGTAAAGAAATATCTGAAGTGCAAATTAAAAATGCAATTGAAACAAAATTGGTCTCCTGTAAAGTAATTGACATAAATAGACTAAATAGAAATATTTTTGAAGGGGGAAAATAACAAAACTATGTACCAACAACCACCAAATGCGTAACATTTACAGAAAAAGCACTGCCCAGGTAGCTGCTTGTGTATGGATTGCCCATGGGGGTTATTCTATAATGTCAGCCCAGTCCTAATGTGTGGAAACTGCCTGTTATATGGTCACAGCAATAATCAATGCAGAGGGAACCCAAAGTGCCAGAACTGTGGGAAAAACCAACACAGAGAGGCCTTGAATTGTAAAACATACTGCATACACTGCAAAAATCATAATAATATCTCTAAAGATAAAAAATGTAAAGAACTCCAACGACAAAAAGAAATAAAAGCTCTAATGTCTTTCTCTAATATCTCATATTACGAAGCAAACATGCAAATACCAAAAAATGAAAACAGGGAATACTCTTTGAATGAAGAGAATTTTCCTGTCTTGCATACAGAATCCAAGCCTAATAATATGATAGATATTAGATATCAGAGAAAGAAGAATAGAAGCCATAAAGAATGACACAAATATACTAAAATATAACCAAATCGTCAAATCTCAACCCACCAAAAGAAGGAAACCAAACATGACAGCATATGACAAAAAACAATGCCACTACTACTATTACACCACAACATAAAGAGATGGTACTATCTTTTGTAAACAACTTGCTAAGAAACTTATCCCCTAACTCATCTAATGTATCACAATATAAAACAATTGAAAGCAGCTCAACAAATAACATAACCTATGATTTAATGGAAGATGGGACAGTATCTGATGCTTCAGAATATTAAGCCCAAACTAAAAAAAAAAAACAAAAATAAAGCTTTCACTCCTTTGATGATAATACAATGGAATATGAAATCATTTAATGCTAACGTGGATAACTTAAAAATAATGATCAAAGAATACAATCCTGACATATTATTGCTAAATGAAACATGGTTAAATAATAACCATATAATCAGATGCTAGGACTATCAAGTAATTAGAAATGATAGAGATGATTCGTATAGTGGTATAGCCATCCTTATTAGGAATGAAATAGAATTTTATGAAATATGTTATACAAATTGTTTCAATCTTCCTACCTAAATTCCAAATTAATCTACTTAATGCATATGTCCCTAATGCAAATACCATATCTAAACAAAAATGGATAGAACTGATCCAGGAAATCAACAAACCAGTAATAATAATGGAAGACCTGAACGCCAATCATGAGGCTTGGGGTAGCTCCTGTAATAATTTCAATGGGAGAAACATCTCCCCAACATTAGATGAGCTGGAACTAGTTTTTTTAAATGATGGTTCATATACCAGAATAGAACCACCACCAAAATGATCATCAGTGGTGGATCTAACAATAACATCTAAGGATATTGCTACCAGATCATCATGGCAAATAATTCCTGACTTAGGATTTAGTGATCATCTACCCACAATGTGCAAAATTGGTGTCCAAAAGATTACCATCCACATGCCACCAAGGAATAACAGAAACTTCAAAAAAGCTAATTAAGACCAATAGACCTCAGTATTAGAGTCATCATTTACATCATTTCCAGGTGAGAACTACTGATCATTTGCAGATTTATTAAATAAAGCTGCACATTTGTCCATCCCATTGTACAAATCAAATGTTAATAAACAGTATCATATCCCATGGTGGGATATGATAAGTAATTCCAATCAACACCCAACTTACAAAATTATTTAATAGTAAAAAACAAATGTGATATAGCTAGAAGATTCCTTAAAGATAAAAGAAGGGCATCCTTCCTGATCCTAATATGGCACAAGAGATACTGAATTCGTTGGCTCCTCCCAGTATACATTTTCATCAACAAAGTATACAAGCTAACAATACAAGTTCCCCTTTTACCTTAAATGAATACACATTCATAATAAACTCTAAAAAGGAATCTGCTACGGGACTTGACTTAATTTTATACTCTATGATTAGAAATCTATCTCATTCAGGATCATTACTATTGTTACAAATTTTTAACAAATGCTTAAGTACAGGGACCATCCCGATTTAATGGAAACAGTCATTAATAATTTCAAACCTAAAACCTATGAAAGATAAAGTCACTGCAACTAACTATAGGCCTATTGCCCTCACCTCTTGTGTAGGTAAAGTTTTAGAATCAATGATCAAAAATAGGTTGGAATGGCTTATAAAAAATAAGGGAATCCTCAGACCATTGAGGCTAGGTTTTAGAAGGGGTAAAGGATATTCAGAATGTCTATCCTTTTTGACATCTAAAATTCAAAAATAATTTAGTAATAATGAATGTATAATAGGAATATTCTTGGATATCCATTCAGCATATGATAGTGTTAGTATTGACAAACCGTACTCTACTTTAATACATTTGGATATACCACATGGTTTACCTAACCTTATATATGACTTTTTAAAATGCAGAGAACTGTTTGTCAAAGATAACTCTGGGTTAATATATGGCCCAAATACTACTAGCACTGGACTCACACAAGGATCATCATTAAGTCCAATGCTATTCAACATATATATATATCTACTCATTACACGATGTGTTCCCCACAAATGCTAAAGTCATACAGTATGCTGACGATATTGTAATTCTAGTCAAGGGAGTAAATGTTAAAAATATAATATTAAAAATAAACAAATATTTAGCCAATCTTGAGGCCTGGCTGGACAATCATAATTTGAACATCTCTGTGGGCAAATCTAAAGCTATCTTGTTTACAAAGGGTCATACCAAAATAATGCCTGGAAATATCAGTTAATAAATACCTAGTAATAGTTTTACAGAAGAACCTTAAATGGAAGGCACATATTAACCAGCTGGAAGTCAAAATTGGTAAAGCACTGAATGTAATGCGTGCCTTGTGTGGAACATGGTGGGGCAGTGGCCCAAAAATATTAAAACTGATCCATGAAGCACTTATCTTAAGTCATTTGAACTATGGGGTTCAATTCCTATCTACATACCCTAAATATATATTATAAAAACTAGATCAGATGCACGACCAAAGTATTCGGATTATCACAGGATGCATAAAGTCAACTCCAATCCAAGCCTTATTATCAGAGTCTGAAGAACTGCCAAAAAAATACAGAAGAGAATGGCTCACAACAAAATTTTTGCTAAAAAAGCTAAGCGTTAAAAACAACCCTATCATTCAATCAATCGTTGAATTAAAAGCACTTTGTAATACGGACAATAAATACTAAAGAAATAAGGAAAAATCCATATTGATAGCAATTATTAGAAAAATCCAACCTTATTTGCAGAACCTATATTCCAGTTTCCAGTAAACTTCTTCCTTGCCATGAATATGAACTGGAACTACAACTTCAACCATTAGGAATTCTGAATGAAAACATTACAAAAAATGAATTCAATCTTAATTATGAATTTTGTGAACTTAGTTAAAAAATTTCATTCATACAAAAAATTTTTTACAGATGGCTCAACGGACACAATGGGAAATGCGGGATTTGATGTTTTTCCCCAGATATAAACTATTGATTTTCATCTAAACTGTACTGCAGAGGTAACCGCGATCAATCATGCAGTCCAAATTATACGGGAACAAAATATCGCAGAAGACATTATCCTTTCTGACTCCAAAAGTGCACAACAAAAAATCAAAAAAACAAGGTTTTCTAAAGACACAAAACAATAATATCAAAATCTTACTAGCATGGATCCCAGGACACACAGGTATTACTGGAAACTACAAGACTGACCAACTTGCCAATATAGGTCGTTCTCTGAATATTCCCATGAATATCAAGCTAGAGTTTTCAAATTTTACACTCTACTTGAAAAGAGAGATTTGGTCTAACTGGGCAGATGAATGTTACGAAGGATATGGCACAAGTAATTCATTCTATGCCAAAAATAATAAACGAATCCACACACTACCATGGTTCAATAAATTCGCATATATCAGTAGGAGACATTTAACTACAATCATCCGTATGAGAATGGGTCATTGCTCATTCCCTGTTCATCTATTTAGATATGGAGTAAAAGATAATCCTTATTGCGAATGTGGCCAAGTGGGAGGATTAACCATAATTTATTAGAATGTCGCTTAAATCAAAACCCACACTTCGACTTGTATGCCGAATTAGCTAAAACTAAACTTCCCACCCCCATAAATATTTGTACAATCCTCAAAAATATTACCGAAAATACAATAAACACCTTATGTAACTTTAGTTCTACCTTTAATATTAAATTATAAACTATGATATTCCTTCTTTTAGTCCTGAGTACTTCTATTTTATTCGTCGGTAGCATTTCTGGTGTGTGCAAAGCTTGGAGGCTACCCCCGACCGAGAAAAGTTTATACCTTTGTTGTGTTGTCTTACTAATATTTTAGCCTGTGAAGAAAAAAAAACAGCACAAGTTATACATGTAGAATAACCTAAAACAAACAAAGGAAGAATATAAGTGTAGGTAGACACTTATTGCTAAAGCAAGACAAAAAGTGTCTACCCTCGAAGTAAACTGGGTAACTTGTCTAGTACATAGCCCAAAAAAAGAACAAGAAGAAGAAGAATTTGGTATAGTCAGTTTTTTGATAAAATTTTATATTTGACTTATTGTACAGGGTTAATAATTAAAACGTGGTTTTTTTTCGTAATTTTGAAACATCCTGTAAAATAATTATGTTTGTGAACTTTGGCAAAACCTTATTTTTCGGTTGCAACCATCTCTCCTAAGCATTGTGTTTTTTGTTTCTTGTCAAAATATGCCTGGTTAATTTTTTAGAGCCAAATGAATTTGCCACCCACAATTTAGGACTTTTTTAATTATGATTATTTTGGAGTTATGTTGTAATACGACGAGGTGGCTTTGGTGACTGTTATCATTATGTCATATTGACACTTACATTTTGTTAACCCATGATTGATTATGGTTTTTAGTGTCGAATATTGTGAGAAAGCCGTTGCTCAGCGTTTGCGGGATCGTCATTTAACAGCGGTGCAAACAAGAAATCAGCTTTAAGAGGTTCGAGGCAATAATGTAAGTGTATTTAGAATTCAGTATGTATATTTAGAAGTTTTAAAAGAGACTGGAGATGTCGGAGTAAATGTTATGCATATGATCTGCAAAAAGATTTGGGAAACCAGAGAGTGGCCCAACGACTGGACAATATCCACTTTCATCCCTATATTCAAAAAAGGAACTTCGCTAGATTGCAGCAACTACAGAACGGTAACCCTAATATCCCATGCAAGCAAGGTTCTACTTCATGAAATATATGAAAGACTAAAAGCTTTTCTATTGCCTCATATATCAGAAGAACAAGCGGGATTAGTCCCAGGAAAAGGCACAAGAGAACACATCCTTAATGTCAGACAGCTAATAAAAAAACTCGTGAATTAAATACTCCTATGCTTATGTGCTTTGTGGATTAAACAATGGCCTTCGATAAAGTCAAATGGCAGCAGCTATGGTTCATACTAGCGGAAATGGGAACACTCCACCACTTAATTTAACTAATCAGAAGTCTATATGAAAATAATAAGTGCACAGTAAAAATAAACAACACCCATTCCGATTATTTCAGAACAGAGGCAGGTGTCAGGCAAGGATGCATAATCTCGTCAACTCTGTTTAATATCTACCTACAGAGAACATATTATGCGAAAGTACTAGACGAATGGAAGGGAGGAATATCAGTAGTAGGTCAAAAAATCAATAACTTGAGATATGCAGATGACACTTTAATAATCGCGGCAAATCAAGAAGAAATGGAAGACATAATGAGAGATATGGAGGAAAAAAGCAAAACATGTGGACTACAGCTAAATAGGAGTAAGACAAAGATCATGATAGTAGACAGAGCTCGGAATAATCTTCAACATATTAAAGAAATTGGGGGCTTTGAAGTAGTAAATAGTTTCATATACCTGGAGTCCCTAATAACAAATGACGGAGTATGTAACAGAGAGATACGTAGAAAGTTGACTATTGCTAGAACAGATATGATGAAACTGGTAGCAATTTGGAAAGATTTTAGTATAACAATACACACAAAACTAAGGCTGGTAAGGGCGTTCATTTTTCCCATAGCAACATATGCATTCGAAACGTGGACCTTAAAGAAAGCGGATAAAAATAAACTGGACGCTTTTGAAATGTGGGTATACCGCCGCATGTTGAGAATATCCTGGATTGATCATTGCACTAACGTATCGATATTAGAACAACTTAAATTAAAGGATATATTGCTTAAACAAATACAACAGAGATATTTGCAGTGTTTTGGACACATTGCTAGAAGAACAGGTACGATGGAAAAACTATTAGTTGAAGGTAGAGTTGAAGGAAAGAGCCCTAGGGGAAGATCTCCAAGCCGTTGGGTAGATCAAAAAAAAATACTTATTAACCAAGGGTTACATGAAGCCGAACAACTAGCCCAGGACGAAAAAGGATGGAGAGAAATTGTGAAAAATCTGTAAAGGCCTGCTGGTGTCACCACATCCCAAAAGGGATTAGGACTGAGGAGGAGGAGGATTTAGATTTCTTCGAAGATTACATGAATTTGGTTTGCAAAGTTGCAGACCAGCAACTGGTTCCAAATTATTTTCACGGCACAGAGTGGCTAGACTACAATTTTCTAGGGAACATTTACATTAGAATTTAGGACAATTGAGTAATGATATTTTTACGGATGAGTCGAGATACTGTCTTCACTCATCAGATGGGAGAGAACGAGTATAACATCGAACCGGAGAGAGATTTGCGGAGTGCGCTTTTAGTCCCTGCGTTAGCCATGGAGGGTGTTCGGTGATGGTATAGGCAGGAATATCCCGAGAGGCGCACACTGAATTGGTATTTATTGAGGTTTCGTTGACTGCACACCAGTATATTGAGAAAATGTTAGCGAATCACGTAGTTCCTTTTTCTCAATATATCGGTGATGATTTTCTATTAATGCCAGATAATGCGCGACCACACTCTGCAATGTCTGTCACGCCATATTTAGAGGAAGTTGGTATTAATAAAATGAACTGCCAGTGTGTTCGCTAGATCTGAATATAATAGAGCACGTTTGGGACTTGCTTGGTAGAAATATTAGAGGTCGCGAAGGCACACCAGCCTCAATTAACGGACTTCGCTTGGCTTTAGAAGAGGAATAGCAAAACATCCAACAAGATGATATTCGCAACCTCATAGACAGCATGAGTCGACGTGTACAGGCATTTATAGAGGCTAGGGGAGGCAATACAAAATATTAAGTTATTTTTTAGTAGTTTTTCTTTGTTATTTGCGTACTTAGGTTAAGTATTATTATTATTATTATTCAAGTGGATTTTTTTATGTTTTGTTATTGTTGTCATTGTTCATTAAAACCAAGATCATGTCGTTGCTTTTAATCATTACTAACATGATACAGTGCTTCTGTGATGTCGATATGATATCAGTCACCAAAGTATCCATCGTCGTATTACAAATTAATACAAAAGATAATGGTAATAATAGGAAAAGTCGTAAATTGTGGGTGGCAAAGTCATTTCGCTTCTAAAAATGAGCTAATCTATATTTTCAAATGAAACAAAAAACATAATACTTAGAAGACATAGTTGCAACCGAAAAAATAGATCTAAAAATAAAAAAACTGAAATACTTTGAATTTGATCAAAATTTTCTCTGTTGCGTTTTTTTTGCATCTGAGTATATATATATATATATATATATATATATATATATATATATATATATATATATATATATATATATAGATATATATATATATATATATATATATATATATATATTTATATATATATATATATATATATATATATATATATATATATATATATATATATATATATATATATTATAAATATATATATATATGTTATTATTATTAGATGTTATTATTAATAAATAACGAAAGTAAAAATCCAAAGATTTCTATTGACGAAAATAAAATTTAGATTTTTGCTTTAATCTGTGCCTTCTATTACAAGCCAAAACAGACGTTGCTAAAGATGTAAAGAGAGAAATGGAAATCTAAAATTGCATTCCACAGCATATCTCGTCATATTCAGAGCTTCGGTAAATAGGCGCTCTGATGACTCCATTTAGGATAAAATACGTATAAGCGAATATACATAGGCACTATACCAAAATCAAATTCAATTAAAATTGAAATCAAATCTTAACTGTATTTCTTTGATTATTAATATTTTGTGCAAACAATTAAGATTAATGCTTTTATTTAAATTGTTAATGCAGTTTCATAAAAAATGAAATGCTAAGACATTTTGATAACTTTTTTGTTTATCGCCCAAGTTTGTTTAGTAAATATTTTTTTGCTATTTTGCATAGTGGGATATAATCCTATATAATCCTGAAAAAGGGGCAGAAAATCCCAGAAAATAAAGTTAATTTTGTTTATATTTCTAAAATTATATACTAATGTAGGGTTTTTGGAGTTTCAGATTCCAAATTTGATACTAAAATATACACATCCAAAATGGAGGATCCAATAGGTATGGAACATAAAATAATAATTATTATAACTGAATAAACTCTACGAAATTATTGAAAATAGTTTTTTTTTTCATTAGAAAAAATCGCATGCACCAAAAGGTTATTAGCGACGAAACAAAATATAAATGACAAAATAGAAGAACTACAAATCATGGAAAACGTTTATAGATATTAGATATTTAATTATATTATCATGGGAATACTCTTGACCTAGAGCTTCTGCTAGAGAGTTCGAGATATTGTAAGGATGTCTTTCTTTATTATATTTCAACAATTTATTAAAAAGTGTTCAAATGTTAATCGAACGTAACACTGATGACATATGGGTGGATTATTCTTTGTGAAAAGGTAAGAGTGTGTTAACTTGGTACCTATATCCTAGACGTAGACGCGCAAGCACAATTTGTTCACGCCTGTTTAGCGATGATGGAATCCATTGAGAAACATTATTTTTGATCTTATACAGCTTAGAATTAGTTAGTAAAAACGCAACGGAGAGAATTTTGGACAAATTCAAAGTATTTAAATTTTTTTGGTTTTAGCCCTATTTTGATGATTTTTTTAGCATACTGTATATAAATTTATAAATTTTAATTTGGTATAGTTGGTGTCGGGATTCTGTGCTCAAACGTTGTTGTGATAACATCTATTGCAGAAAAACTCAAGGTATTTATAGATAATAAGGCTATTACTAATAATCCTTTGTTTGTAACCCGATCCCATCGCATACATACCTAATAGTAACAAGTAATAAAGTACACGACACAGTTTCTCCAACCAAAAATGGAAACCATTAACCTTGATCCTGATAAACCTCCTGACCCCTGCCAGATTTAAGTGGGAAAAAATTAATAACCAAAATAATATATATGATTCCGGTCCGTTCGAAGTATATGTACAGGGAAAAGACAAAAATATAGGAAATTTTCTCATATTAAGTATTGCTAAAACAATTTTTAATCTAAACCTACAGCAAATTATTAAATTTAACCGTAAAGGGAAAAACCGGTTAGGTGTTGTTTTTAAAGATTTTAAATCAGCAAATCTATTTGTGAATGATAAGAGATGGGAAAGTTTACAATATGGTGTATTTATCCCAAATCACAATGTCACATGTAAGGGTATAATAAGGAATTTATGTAAAGAAATATCTGAAGTGCAAATTAAAAATGCAATTGAAACAAAATTGGTCTCCTGTAAAGTAATTGACATAAATAGACTAAATAGAAATATTTTTGAAGGGGGAAAATAACAAAACTATGTACCAACAACCACCAAATGCGTAACATTTACAGAAAAAGCACTGCCCAGGTAGCTGCTTGTGTATGGATTGCCCATGGGGGTTATTCTATAATGTCAGCCCAGTCCTAATGTGTGGAAACTGCCTGTTATATGGTCACAGCAATAATCAATGCAGAGGGAACCCAAAGTGCCAGAACTGTGGGAAAAACCAACACAGAGAGGCCTTGAATTGTGAAACATACTGCATACACTGCAAAAATCATAATAATATCTCTAAAGATAAAAAATGTAAAGAACTCCAACGACAAAAAGAAATAAAAGCTCTAATGTCTTTCTCTAATATCTCATATTACGAAGCAAACATGCAAATACCAAAAAATGAAAACAGGGAATACTCTTTGAATGAAGAGAATTTTCCTGTCTTGCATACAGAATCCAAGCCTAATAATATGATAGATATTAGATATCAGAGAAAGAAGAATAGAAGCCATAAAGAATGACACAAATATACTAAAATATAACCAAATCGTCAAATCTCAACCCACCAAAAGAAGGAAACCAAACATGACAGCATATGACAAAAAACAATGCCACTACTACTATTACACCACAACATAAAGAGATGGTACTATCTTTTGTAAACAACTTGCTAAGAAACTTATCCCCTAACTCATCTAATGTATCACAATATAAAACAATTGAAAGCAGCTCAACAAATAACATAACCTATGATTTAATGGAAGATGGGACAGTATCTGATGCTTCAGAATATTAAGCCCAAACTAAAAAAAAAAAACAAAAATAAAGCTTTCACTCCTTTGATGATAATACAATGGAATATGAAATCATTTAATGCTAACGTGGATAACTTAAAAATAATGATCAAAGAATACAATCCTGACATATTATTGCTAAATGAAACATGGTTAAATAATAACCATATAATCAGATGCTAGGACTATCAAGTAATTAGAAATGATAGAGATGATTCGTATAGTGGTATAGCCATCCTTATTAGGAATGAAATAGAATTTTATGAAATATGTTATACAAATTGTTTCAATCTTCCTACCTAAATTCCAAATTAATCTACTTAATGCATATGTCCCTAATGCAAATACCATATCTAAACAAAAATGGATAGAACTGATCCAGGAAATCAACAAACCAGTAATAATAATGGAAGACCTGAACGCCAATCATGAGGCTTGGGGTAGCTCCTGTAATAATTTCAATGGGAGAAACATCTCCCCAACATTAGATGAGCTGGAACTAGTTTTTTTAAATGATGGTTCATATACCAGAATAGAACCACCACCAAAATGATCATCAGTGGTGGATCTAACAATAACATCTAAGGATATTGCTACCAGATCATCATGGCAAATAATTCCTGACTTAGGATTTAGTGATCATCTACCCACAATGTGCAAAATTGGTGTCCAAAAGATTACCATCCACATGCCACCAAGGAATAACAGAAACTTCAAAAAAGCTAATTAAGACCAATAGACCTCAGTATTAGAGTCATCATTTACATCATTTCCAGGTGAGAACTACTGATCATTTGCAGATTTATTAAATAAAGCTGCACATTTGTCCATCCCATTGTACAAATCAAATGTTAATAAACAGTATCATATCCCATGGTGGGATATGATAAGTAATTCCAATCAACACCCAACTTACAAAATTATTTAATAGTAAAAAACAAATGTGATATAGCTAGAAGATTCCTTAAAGATAAAAGAAGGGCATCCTTCCTGATCCTAATATGGCACAAGAGATACTGAATTCGTTGGCTCCTCCCAGTATACATTTTCATCAACAAAGTATACAAGCTAACAATACAAGTTCCCCTTTTACCTTAAATGAATACACATTCATAATAAACTCTAAAAAGGAATCTGCTACGGGACTTGACTTAATTTTATACTCTATGATTAGAAATCTATCTCATTCAGGATCATTACTATTGTTACAAATTTTTAACAAATGCTTAAGTACAGGGACCATCCCGATTTAATGGAAACAGTCATTAATAATTTCAAACCTAAAACCTATGAAAGATAAAGTCACTGCAACTAACTATAGGCCTATTGCCCTCACCTCTTGTGTAGGTAAAGTTTTAGAATCAATGATCAAAAATAGGTTGGAATGGCTTATAAAAAATAAGGGAATCCTCAGACCATTGAGGCTAGGTTTTAGAAGGGGTAAAGGATATTCAGAATGTCTATCCTTTTTGACATCTAAAATTCAAAAATAATTTAGTAATAATGAATGTATAATAGGAATATTCTTGGATATCCATTCAGCATATGATAGTGTTAGTATTGACAAACCGTACTCTACTTTAATACATTTGGATATACCACATGGTTTACCTAACCTTATATATGACTTTTTAAAATGCAGAGAACTGTTTGTCAAAGATAACTCTGGGTTAATATATGGCCCAAATACTACTAGCACTGGACTCACACAAGGATCATCATTAAGTCCAATGCTATTCAACATATATATATATCTACTCATTACACGATGTGTTCCCCACAAATGCTAAAGTCATACAGTATGCTGACGATATTGTAATTCTAGTCAAGGGAGTAAATGTTAAAAATATAATATTAAAAATAAACAAATATTTAGCCAATCTTGAGGCCTGGCTGGACAATCATAATTTGAACATCTCTGTGGGCAAATCTAAAGCTATCTTGTTTACAAAGGGTCATACCAAAATAATGCCTGGAAATATCAGTTAATAAATACCTAGTAATAGTTTTACAGAAGAACCTTAAATGGAAGGCACATATTAACCAGCTGGAAGTCAAAATTGGTAAAGCACTGAATGTAATGCGTGCCTTGTGTGGAACATGGTGGGGCAGTGGCCCAAAAATATTAAAACTGATCCATGAAGCACTTATCTTAAGTCATTTGAACTATGGGGTTCAATTCCTATCTACATACCCTAAATATATATTATAAAAACTAGATCAGATGCACGACCAAAGTATTCGGATTATCACAGGATGCATAAAGTCAACTCCAATCCAAGCCTTATTATCAGAGTCTGAAGAACTGCCAAAAAAATACAGAAGAGAATGGCTCACAACAAAATTTTTGCTAAAAAAGCTAAGCGTTAAAAACAACCCTATCATTCAATCAATCGTTGAATTAAAAGCACTTTGTAATACGGACAATAAATACTAAAGAAATAAGGAAAAATCCATATTGATAGCAATTATTAGAAAAATCCAACCTTATTTGCAGAACCTATATTCCAGTTTCCAGTAAACTTCTTCCTTGCCATGAATATGAACTGGAACTACAACTTCAACCATTAGGAATTCTGAATGAAAACATTACAAAAAATGAATTCAATCTTAATTATGAATTTTGTGAACTTAGTTAAAAAATTTCATTCATACAAAAAATTTTTTACAGATGGCTCAACGGACACAATGGGAAATGCGGGATTTGATGTTTTTCCCCAGATATAAACTATTGATTTTCATCTAAACTGTACTGCAGAGGTAACCGCGATCAATCATGCAGTCCAAATTATACGGGAACAAAATATCGCAGAAGACATTATCCTTTCTGACTCCAAAAGTGCACAACAAAAAATCAAAAAAACAAGGTTTTCTAAAGACACAAAACAATAATATCAAAATCTTACTAGCATGGATCCCAGGACACACAGGTATTACTGGAAACTACAAGACTGACCAACTTGCCAATATAGGTCGTTCTCTGAATATTCCCATGAATATCAAGCTAGAGTTTTCAAATTTTACACTCTACTTGAAAAGAGAGATTTGGTCTAACTGGGCAGATGAATGTTACGAAGGATATGGCACAAGTAATTCATTCTATGCCAAAAATAATAAACGAATCCACACACTACCATGGTTCAATAAATTCGCATATATCAGTAGGAGACATTTAACTACAATCATCCGTATGAGAATGGGTCATTGCTCATTCCCTGTTCATCTATTTAGATATGGAGTAAAAGATAATCCTTATTGCGAATGTGGCCAAGTGGGAGGATTAACCATAATTTATTAGAATGTCGCTTAAATCAAAACCCACACTTCGACTTGTATGCCGAATTAGCTAAAACTAAACTTCCCACCCCCATAAATATTTGTACAATCCTCAAAAATATTACCGAAAATACAATAAACACCTTATGTAACTTTAGTTCTACCTTTAATATTAAATTATAAACTATGATATTCCTTCTTTTAGTCCTGAGTACTTCTATTTTATTCGTCGGTAGCATTTCTGGTGTGTGCAAAGCTTGGAGGCTACCCCCGACCGAGAAAAGTTTATACCTTTGTTGTGTTGTCTTACTAATATTTTAGCCTGTGAAGAAAAAAAAACAGCACAAGTTATACATGTAGAATAACCTAAAACAAACAAAGGAAGAATATAAGTGTAGGTAGACACTTATTGCTAAAGCAAGACAAAAAGTGTCTACCCTCGAAGTAAACTGGGTAACTTGTCTAGTACATAGCCCAAAAAAAGAACAAGAAGAAGAAGAATTTGGTATAGTCAGTTTTTTGATAAAATTTTATATTTGACTTATTGTACAGGGTTAATAATTAAAACGTGGTTTTTTTTCGTAATTTTGAAACATCCTGTAAAATAATTATGTTTGTGAACTTTGGCAAAACCTTATTTTTCGGTTGCAACCATCTCTCCTAAGCATTGTGTTTTTTGTTTCTTGTCAAAATATGCCTGGTTAATTTTTTAGAGCCAAATGAATTTGCCACCCACAATTTAGGACTTTTTTAATTATGATTATTTTGGAGTTATGTTGTAATACGACGAGGTGGCTTTGGTGACTGTTATCATTATGTCATATTGACACTTACATTTTGTTAACCCATGATTGATTATGGTTTTTAGTGTCGAATATTGTGAGAAAGCCGTTGCTCAGCGTTTGCGGGATCGTCATTTAACAGCGGTGCAAACAAGAAATCAGCTTTAAGAGGTTCGAGGCAATAATGTAAGTGTATTTAGAATTCAGTATGTATATTTAGAAGTTTTAAAAGAGACTGGAGATGTCGGAGTAAATGTTATGCATATGATCTGCAAAAAGATTTGGGAAACCAGAGAGTGGCCCAACGACTGGACAATATCCACTTTCATCCCTATATTCAAAAAAGGAACTTCGCTAGATTGCAGCAACTACAGAACGGTAACCCTAATATCCCATGCAAGCAAGGTTCTACTTCATGAAATATATGAAAGACTAAAAGCTTTTCTATTGCCTCATATATCAGAAGAACAAGCGGGATTAGTCCCAGGAAAAGGCACAAGAGAACACATCCTTAATGTCAGACAGCTAATAAAAAAACTCGTGAATTAAATACTCCTATGCTTATGTGCTTTGTGGATTAAACAATGGCCTTCGATAAAGTCAAATGGCAGCAGCTATGGTTCATACTAGCGGAAATGGGAACACTCCACCACTTAATTTAACTAATCAGAAGTCTATATGAAAATAATAAGTGCACAGTAAAAATAAACAACACCCATTCCGATTATTTCAGAACAGAGGCAGGTGTCAGGCAAGGATGCATAATCTCGTCAACTCTGTTTAATATCTACCTACAGAGAACATATTATGCGAAAGTACTAGACGAATGGAAGGGAGGAATATCAGTAGTAGGTCAAAAAATCAATAACTTGAGATATGCAGATGACACTTTAATAATCGCGGCAAATCAAGAAGAAATGGAAGACATAATGAGAGATATGGAGGAAAAAAGCAAAACATGTGGACTACAGCTAAATAGGAGTAAGACAAAGATCATGATAGTAGACAGAGCTCGGAATAATCTTCAACATATTAAAGAAATTGGGGGCTTTGAAGTAGTAAATAGTTTCATATACCTGGAGTCCCTAATAACAAATGACGGAGTATGTAACAGAGAGATACGTAGAAAGTTGACTATTGCTAGAACAGATATGATGAAACTGGTAGCAATTTGGAAAGATTTTAGTATAACAATACACACAAAACTAAGGCTGGTAAGGGCGTTCATTTTTCCCATAGCAACATATGCATTCGAAACGTGGACCTTAAAGAAAGCGGATAAAAATAAACTGGACGCTTTTGAAATGTGGGTATACCGCCGCATGTTGAGAATATCCTGGATTGATCATTGCACTAACGTATCGATATTAGAACAACTTAAATTAAAGGATATATTGCTTAAACAAATACAACAGAGATATTTGCAGTGTTTTGGACACATTGCTAGAAGAACAGGTACGATGGAAAAACTATTAGTCGAAGGTAGAGTTGAAGGAAAGAGCCCTAGGGGAAGATCTCCAAGCCGTTGGGTAGATCAAAAAAAAATACTTATTAACCAAGGGTTACATGAAGCCGAACAACTAGCCCAGGACGAAAAAGGATGGAGAGAAATTGTGAAAAATCTGTAAAGGCCTGCTGGTGTCACCACATCCCAAAAGGGATTAGGACTGAGGAGGAGGAGGATTTAGATTTCTTCGAAGATTACATGAATTTGGTTTGCAAAGTTGCAGACCAGCAACTGGTTCCAAATTATTTTCACGGCACAGAGTGGCTAGACTACAATTTTCTAGGGAACATTTACATTAGAATTTAGGACAATTGAGTAATGATATTTTTACGGATGAGTCGAGATACTGTCTTCACTCATCAGATGGGAGAGAACGAGTATAACATCGAACCGGAGAGAGATTTGCGGAGTGCGCTTTTAGTCCCTGCGTTAGCCATGGAGGGTGTTCGGTGATGGTATAGGCAGGAATATCCCGAGAGGCGCACACTGAATTGGTATTTATTGAGGTTTCGTTGACTGCACACCAGTATATTGAGAAAATGTTAGCGAATCACGTAGTTCCTTTTTCTCAATATATCGGTGATGATTTTCTATTAATGCCAGATAATGCGCGACCACACTCTGCAATGTCTGTCACGCCATATTTAGAGGAAGTTGGTATTAATAAAATGAACTGCCAGTGTGTTCGCTAGATCTGAATATAATAGAGCACGTTTGGGACTTGCTTGGTAGAAATATTAGAGGTCGCGAAGGCACACCAGCCTCAATTAACGGACTTCGCTTGGCTTTAGAAGAGGAATAGCAAAACATCCAACAAGATGATATTCGCAACCTCATAGACAGCATGAGTCGACGTGTACAGGCATTTATAGAGGCTAGGGGAGGCAATACAAAATATTAAGTTATTTTTTAGTAGTTTTTCTTTGTTATTTGCGTACTTAGGTTAAGTATTATTATTATTATTATTCAAGTGGATTTTTTTATGTTTTGTTATTGTTGTCATTGTTCATTAAAACCAAGATCATGTCGTTGCTTTTAATCATTACTAACATGATACAGTGCTTCTGTGATGTCGATATGATATCAGTCACCAAAGTATCCATCGTCGTATTACAAATTAATACAAAAGATAATGGTAATAATAGGAAAAGTCGTAAATTGTGGGTGGCAAAGTCATTTCGCTTCTAAAAATGAGCTAATCTATATTTTCAAATGAAACAAAAAACATAATACTTAGAAGACATAGTTGCAACCGAAAAAATAGATCTAAAAATAAAAAAACTGAAATACTTTGAATTTGATCAAAATTTTCTCTGTTGCGTTTTTTTTGCATCTGAGTATATATATATATATATATATATATATATATATATATATATATATATAGATATATATATATATATATATATATATATATATATATATATTTATATATATATATATATATATATATATATATATATATATATATATTATATATATATATAAATATATATATATATATATATATATATATATATATATATATATATATATATATATATATATATATATTGTTATGATGTGTTTTTTGTTTGAATGATGAGCAATGAGTATTTTTAATAATATAATGTATAGGGTTTTTATCGCGGTTCTCAAAGAATTAGCTTGTAAGTACTTTTTTAAATTATCTTTATTATAACTATTATGAAACACACATATATATCTAACCTAGCCAATGTAAATTTAAAATAAACTATCTTTAAATTGATGTTCTTATAAAACTAATTAAATTCTATAGACAATGTTAAATTTAAACAAACTATCTTCAAAATTGAAATTGTTATAACACTAACTAAATTATATTAACAAAATTTTGTACCTTTCTTTCACTGAATGCCTAAATGAACTGTTTTCCACTATATATATTCTAATCACCACTGAATGTCTTCGTACTTCGGTTATCCTTGTTTTTGTGAAATTACTTTTTTCAATTATCAGCTTCTACCAATTTAAGATATAGTTTTCTTCACCAGCATTTATACACCACCAAGCAAACCAGCAAACACCATTTATATTTATTCTTCTTTTCAATATACCAATATCCAATTATTATAAGTTGACTTATACTAATCTCCAATCATAATATAATTTTAATTCCTTCCAATGTTTATCCAATATTCTTCTAATATACTTTTATAATCTTCAATAATTATTTGTGTATAATTATAAATGTGCATTAAATATATGCATAATTTTTAATCTTCATTTAACTCACTATATTAAACAATTTGACTATTTGTAACTGATTCACTGAATGCCAACTAACTTTCATATTTCTTACTAAACTTTTCTGACTGACTTCTTGAAAATTCTGAACAATTTACTTCACTAACTAAATGTGTCTACTAACTTTCATAATAAACTGGCCTGACTTCTGACTAAAAACTGCCATCTTGAATCCAAATCACGGGTATTTATATCTTTTTGGATATTCTAGAATCATCTGGTAAGAGATCATGTTCCAATTTCGTTCTATTTCTTCGATATGGATGTTCTCGAAAAAAATATCTGTTCCATCCACCGACATAATCATTATTCCAGAATGTTCGACCGTAAACAATGGTCACACTCTGCACTCTGGAGAATTCGTTAATGTTCCATTGATAATTTTGTTTACATTTAGGCTTTTCAGATCAGAATAAATATTCAAATTAGTAACTAACACTCTAATTTAATAAAATACACAATTCAAACAATATATTATTATAACCCCACTTTATATTCGTAAATATTCTTAAACGTCACTTCAGAGTATGTATATCTGTCTATCACTCACTGTATAGTTGGTTGCCTATGCACATGGCTCACTTAAATATATTTACAACATTAAAATACAACTTTTTACAATTATTATATGCTAATTTATTAAAAATGCCCTCACATAAATATATTTTTATAAAATTCTCTAGTATATAACTTATTTAAAACAACCAAATATCTAATATTATGTAGTATATAACTTATAAATTATTTTCTATAAACCCTAATCGTATCATATATATATATATATATATATATATATATATATATATATATATATATATATATATATATATATATATATATATATATATATATATACAGGGTGGTCCTTAAGTAATTGTACAAAAAGAAACAGTAGATTCTACACTTTAAAATATTACGATTTAAGCTAAATTGCTTTAATAAAATGTTGATATTAAGAAAGATACAGGGTGTTAAAGTGCAAATTAAAAATTTTATTTTTGGCTATAACTTTCATGTTTGTAAACATTTATGCATAAAAATTTACAACTGGGTACTTTTAAATATGAGAAATTATAATTTGATGCACACTTTGATGTAGCGGATAGAGGGCGCCACATATGCCACATATGTGGCATAAATTTGCACTTAACTTTTTTGCTCTTTGAGTGAACTGTATTTGTGATACAAAATATTAAAGATACATTATTTCAACAAAAAAAAGGTATACCTGTTAATAACTTTTAAACTCAATAGTTTTCGAGATAATCGCATTTTACAAATCAGCTGCATATTTCTGAGTTAAGGCAATTACCCCAGGCAACGAAGGAAAAATAGACAAAAACATTAATAAATCTAAATTTTGGTATAAAATACCAATAACTAAAGTTAATAGTTAACGAAATATTAAATAAAATAAATATATCAGCAGGATAATTAATAATAGGATATGACAAAAAACAGAATAATAGGATTTTACATCAAACATTTTATATTTTATGTTAAATTAAAGTCGTAATCAAAACATTTTGTTTACAAACCAAATTAAGAAATAGTTAAACTACATTACTAAACTTTTTGTTAAAGTAAGTGTTCGATATGTCTACCATTTTCATTAATTCATTTGTCAATATATTCCATAAAAATCATCTCATATTAAATAGCATCATTGGTTCTAAAGAAACTGTTGCAGTATTTATTTCTTCCCATATTTGGTTGCAAATGTTTATGGCATTCTTATAGACACGTTGTTTTAATACGCCCCATACACCAAAATCAAGCGGATTAAATTCTGGGCTACGTGGTGGCTATAATGTATAATGGACGAATCTATATCCAAATCTTATAGTATATTATGTCGCAAAGGTTAAATAATGTATTAAACTGTAATGTATCTCATTCATTGGTTACTTATATACACTCATATAAGCTTACGAGTAACTATAATTACATATCGAACAAATGGACTATTATGATAATGATGATAATATTATGAACTAACGAACTAATATTATGCTGAACTAAATTGCCTGTTTGTTTACTATATTTATAACAATATCGGTTATTAGGCCAACGATGATGTTTTTGTAAAAATGAGTCTTTAAGGTAAGATTTGTAGCAAAAGTATTATGAAACAAGACACGTGTGTTATTTCATACCTGTGATTTAGTTTCCATTTGTCATAATAAAAATGGGTAAACAACAATTTATGTAATGAATAATAAGTATTATTTTGGGTTTTTTTATAAATTAAATAATTATATCAATATCTCACCACATTGCCAAGGAATATGACTGCCACGTCCAATCCAACGTTCAGAAAAGGTATATTTAACTATGTTCTCAACGCCTTCTCTCTAGAATGTGGTGGTGTACCATCTTACATAAACCATATATTTTGGTTTTTCAGCATTTTACAATAGGGAAAAAGTAATACAACGCCAGTAGGTATAGAAATTTAAGAAGCGATAGAAAAGGGAAATTGTATACATGATGACGGCCAGCGTCTGAATACAGACACGGCACCTAAAGAAGAAGATGAAGAATATTTTCTCCAATAAGACATTTAGCAGCCATAACAAAAATTTTGTAATGTTACATTATCATCTTTGAGTTGTTTTAATAAGAATAAACTATGAATTATGCTTATCTACAGGTATTGAGTGCTTTACCGCACAAATATCACAACTAAGAATTATGAGGCAGCTGTCTTATAAAATGCAATTATCTCGAAAACGGTTAAATTTTGAGGTTACTAACAAGTATACCTTTTCTTTGTAAAAATAATGTATGTTTAATATTTTTTAACACAAATAGAGGTAACTTTAAGAGCAAAAAAGTTAAGCGCAAATCTATGCCACATCTGTGGCATATGTGGCGCCATCTATCAGTAACATTAATTTATGTATAAAATTATAATTTATCCTACTTAAAGGCGTCCAATTATAAATTTTTGTCCAAAAATATTTACAAACGTAAAAGTTATAGCGAAAAATAGAATTTTAAATTTCCACTTTAACACCCTGTATCTTTCTTAATATCAACATTTTATTAAAGCAAGTTGGCTTAAATCGTAATATTTTAAAGTGCAGAATCTATGGTTTCTGTTTGTACAATTACTTTAGGACCACCCTGTATATATATATATATAAATATATATATATATATATATATATATATATATATATATATATATATATATATATATATTTATATATATATATAAATAAATACATATATATATATATATATATATATATATATATATATATATATATATATATATATAATTTTTAGTTGGTATAACCTGATCCTGAATGGCAAGTAGGAAACCCTCAGTCTCGGGAAACATCTTTTCTGATGTCAACCAATAGTTCGACGCTGTATTGTCGACATATTCTTGGCTGATCTCATTGAGATGTCGTCCATGCAGAGGTTTACTCATCCAGGTGCGCATTTTTTCTTGCTGAGTCAGGTGGTTTATGCGCATTTCTTGTTCCCTCAGTTTAAGCGGCGTTGTATCATCTACTGCGCAAATTGCTCGTTATAAAGTAGATGTCTCAGCCTGTACCTGAAAATAAGTTCTTATATTAGCAATTAGTTTATCCAATTGCTCACCTATATATATAAGTCCTCTTCCTCCTTGATACTGCGGTAATGTTGTGCTCTCTACTGCGCTGCGTGGATGATGTTTTTTCGCGTTTGTGAGAAGTAAACAAGTCACATTTAAATTATATTTAAGTTATTATTATACAGTTATAGTTTGTTGTTGACAGTGTTTGTTTACTAAAATTACGTGAAATTCTCAAAATCCTTCACCACAAGCTCTTCCACAGGTAATTTGTAACAACTCCGGTACCATAGGATCTAATGAAAATCTTAACGATTTTTATTGAAAATCTAGGCACAAAATGAAAAAAATTATTCTTTAAACGAGGAACACATTGTTACTAGCTTGATAGAAATATAGAAAGTTTGTAACTGTGTCTTAGTCTTCGAAATTTTAGGCACAAACAGCTAGTTGAATAATTTGACTTGAGCAGATGTTTGCTTATAAGAGATCCCCTCTCTAACATTTCACCCTCTACTTTACAATCAATCAATTCACATTTTTAAAATGTTACTCGGATTTATTGGGACTTAATAAATATTTTTATGATTTTTATTATTTTTATTATCTGTATATTATAATTACCATATTAAAAAATCTATGTGTACTTATCTAATAAATATTCGGCACCAAAGATGTCATTTCTTGATTTTTGACAATCATTCATCGAAGTTTTTTTGCCAGATGACGACATTAAAAACGGGAATCAAACCATGCTAATGGAGAAGAAGATCCAGAGCTACACCTTCTATCGAAGTTTCAAACGGGTGAAAATGAAAGGAGACTGCCGAAACGATGTCGTTGGTGCTCTAAGCAAGGAATTCGCAAATGTATTACTGCAGAAAGTGTTCAGATTCACTAGGACTTTGTTTGGAGCCGTGTTTTGGGGCAGTAGTCTACTGTGATAGCAATCTCTATTTTTCTTTCGTTTTTCCAGTATACGTTTTAACATTGGACATTTTTTTGATTGTGGTATAAAGGAATATTTTTTTTATTTTTGATGCCTTATAAGTAATTTTTTTATGATTTTTATAATATACTACCTGGCATTTTTACATATAATATACATAGGACGATTTTGTTAAATTTTCAATCCTAACGACAGAGGTGCGTCAGTTGGCACTGATGTCTACACACTCATAGAAAGTGGTTATGATGCACCATAATATGTGTCATACGCTTTAAAGCAAAAAAGCATGGTTAATATTATAAAAAATGGGCATATTACCATTCCTCAGCACAATATCATGCAGGGTCTATTAATAGGGTCAAATTTTGAAATTAGTAAATGTGGAAATCACTTTGGAAATCACGTGAAAAATTATGAAAAACACTGGTATACGTCTACTTTTAAATTGAAATTTACGCTTTTAAACATAAATTTAAATTTATGTTTATTACACTTTTTTTTTTTTATTTAAACAAATATACCCGCATCAACCACTAAGGGTTATTAGCGGGGGGACATACACAAACACTAAGATACATATTGTTACATAAAAAAAAATATTTTTTCAATCTGGTATATAGTTTAGTCATTTTAAGATAACTTAATAAAGACTGTAAATTTGACGTTAGTATACTTTTTAAATTATCACTAAGGGCACACGCGATTCTTTCGTTCTGGTACACTGGACACTCAACAATTATATGTTTCACTGACAACTGAGTGTTGCACTTGGTACACATCGGAGCAGCCTCCTGGTTGAAGATATGCTTGTGTGTAAGAAAAGTATGTCCTATTCGGAGTCGGTTGATGATGACTTGGTCTTTTCTATTATTTGGTAAGATGAGTTTGGTTCCTACTTGACTTAGACATTCTTTGAGTTTGCTAGCAGTGTGATCCCAAGTAGTTTGCCACGCTCTGTACACGTGGGCTTTGATATTTACTTTGTGATCAGTCCAAGGCATTTGATTTATGATAGCAATACTTTGGTCGGTGGTTACATTGCTTGCCAGAGAGTCCACTTCCTCATTACCACTTATTCCCATATGGGAAGGTACCCAGATAAAGGAAATATCATTTTGTTGAGTCTGTAGATAAGATAACTCTTCTTTGATCTTGAGAAGTATGGCGTGAGTTGTATATAGCTGTTTTATTCCAAGTAATGCGCTCATTGAATCGGTGATGATAACAAATTTGCTTTCATTGATAGAACAACATTTTTTCACGGCCTGGTGAATTGCCGTAAGTTCTCCGGTATATATAGAACAATTTGTTGGGATTCGTATGGTAGACTTGACGTTTTCGTAGATGTAGGCTGCAGCATGTCCTTCATGACATTTGGAAGCATCAGTGAAGATTTAATGGGTTGTTGGGTATTTGGATATTACATTCTTATAAGCTTGCTGTATAAGGAAAGGATGTGTGGAATGTTTCGGGAGTTCTTTTAGGGACGTGTCTATTTTTGGAGGTTTAATCATCCAAGGAGGAACATTTACATGAATGGGCATAGTAAGACTGAACTGTTCTAAATTAAGACCAATACGTTTTATTCGTTCAGGAAATGGTAGTTTTTTTATTGCGATTTCTGTAAAGATCTGACGTTATATTTGTTCTGCAAAGTATTGTTGAGTAGGTTACGTTGCTGTTGTTTGCTGAAATTCTGGCAACGTAATTTAGTGATAGAAGTTGCCTTCGTTGGCTTAAGGACAGTTCATTTGTAACGTTAGGCACCAATTTGTAACGTTCCAACGAACATTCATTGGGTGCCAATTTGTAATCCTTCGAGGCACAATTTGTAACATCCCAACGTTGAGCTGCTGTTGTCAACTTGTAACCGCAAACCTTAGTTTGCTGCTACAATCCGACTAACATCACTAACAACGTTGGAGTGACAAATCGTTTCCCGTTGGGACCAATTTTTAACGTCATAACCCCTAATGTATCAATTGCAAAATTGCTACATTAGACGTTATACGAAACACTCCCTGGCTAGCTCACTCAGGACGTGAATATGGCCTACTCTGGAGCAACACACGCAAACAAGTAAAAAGAAGAAACAATACACAGTTAAATTAACACATGTTTATTAAAATATTAAACAAAAAGGGCAGAAAAATACATGTTTAAAAATTAAATTGAATTTAAATAAAAATTATTCGACTTCTTGCTACAGTGTTACATTATAGTAAGGAAAAATGCTTGTCACCAAATCCTAGGTTTTATCCTGGTCTTTTCTGCTATGGTTGTTAGCAAGCCATGTTGTTAGTAGTGGATTTTCTTGCCCTGGAGTCAACTCTCCTATTGGAATGATAGTGCCATTCTCAGGCCGGTTGGTCTTCTGGATGTTAATATAAATTGACCCGCACCTGAGAAATGTATCCCGGAGGTTGACTAAAATGAAGAAAAACACACCTTGCTTCAGAAAATGGCGAAACCAAAATGAGAGACCTTGCTTGGGGGATGAATAGGTGACCAATCAAATTTAACAAAATTTTATCATTATTCACCCAAGCAAGTCGAGAAACAATTCTTATTTATGTAGCAAATAAGTAAAAGTAAGGATTTATAATCTTTTTAAGCAAATGGTAATTACTTTTTACTACTGAAATATTCTAATATTAATTACAAAGCGGATTCGGTAAAAATGACAAGATATATTTATTGAAAAGTTAGATAATTTAGAATTTAGAAACATTTCTATATAGAAATGGTAGTTTGTCAAAAGTTAATTATTATTAAAATCAAAAGATATTATTAAGGATTTAATTCAATATTTAAAACTGTAAAAATATTCGTAAAACTTTTACATACTATGTATATTAAAGAAACTATCTATTTCTTATCGCTAATTTTTTATTATAAGAAATAAAAAAAACACAAGAAATATCCACAAAAATATGTACCTACTTACATACGATAATCATAAATAATGAGAATTTTCAAAGTTAAAATTATAAAAGATTTTTATACAACAGGTAGAATCAGGAAACCGATAAAATATATTAAACTCTTACCTCCTAATTCAGGAGACGACACAACAATTGATTATACTTTTACAAAAGTCATGAAGAAAATCGACATTTTTAGAAATAAAAGCCATTATATCGACTTTTGTATCGAACGGGAAGGGGGAAATGTCAACAAAAAGGAGTCTTTGTCACTAATAGCATTAAACTAAACAGAGAATAAAGATGGCACCTCTCGTTCCAAAGTAACAGAAATAGAGATGAAAATAAAATTCATTCTTTAGAAACTTGAGTAAAAGATAAAAATGATGATTATTAAGAAAATAGGAAAGGTAGATACTGAAATATATATATATATATATATATAAAGAAGATAGATTTGGACGCCAACTGGTTTTTATACCAAATACCAGTAAAAATGAAAAGAGAATAATGAATCAATTAAGTAACGACATAATTCTGATACAATCTATAGCTGAGAAAATATATAGAAAAATAAGAGATACAATGGAGGATATAGAAGAATATGAATTATGACAGAAGATATGGAAATTGGAGAATAGAATTAACGAAATATATTAACATAAGAAAGAAAGCAGGCAATGTAGCAGTTATAACGCTACACATTAGCCAAAACTTGTAAGCTACTTACTGGACTAGTTCTTGTGGCACCTAAAACTAATCTCAAGCACATATTTTGAATGTAGTCAAGTTTTTTTAAAGATGTTTTGTTAGCAGTATCGTAGCATAAACAGCCGTAGTCTAGTTTACTTCGTATTAGTGATCTATATAGAGTAAGTAAGGTTGTTCTATCTGCCCTCCAAGAGGTATTTGACAGCATCTTTAGTAGATTAATTCTGGATTGGCAAGAACGTTGCAGATTGGTGATGTGGGTTTCCCAGTTTAAGTTACGTTCAAAAGAAAGTCCTAAGAAATTTATTTCTTCTGCTTGTTTCAGGACAACTCCATTTAGTGTTAATTGAACATTAGGATAATTTTTTCTTTTGCTAAAAATTAAATAACGTGTCTTTTCACTAGAGAATATAAAACCCGTGTTTTGCGACCAGCTTTCAATTGTGTGTAAGGTAGTTTGCAGTATATGTGTTCCCAGAGTTACATTGTTTGTTCTTAGATAAATGACTAAGTCATCTGCATATAGGCTAGTAAATACAGGTAGTTTTATTTGATGTATAATACTATTTATTGCAACTAGAAAGAGAGTAGGACTTAGAGTAGATCCTTGTGGAGTGCCGTTTTGAAGTACTCGTCTGGACGATGTAAATCCATTGGTTCTAACTCGAAAAGTTCGTGATTTTTATTACACTTTATTTTTAACGAAACACCATGTATATTTTCATGTTTTTAGAAGCGACTTAACAACCTCATCTCAAAAAATTATATTATATAGGGTTTATGAATATTTATGTATAGTTTTCGTCAAGCTATTAAATACAAAAAATTTTGAAATTAATAATTTATTGCACTTTTTATAATGGATATTTTAATTAGACCAATACAGAGATAATTTTTTTAAACTATGCATCAATATATTGGGATTTTGAATTGAAATTCAATTCATTGACGAAAATTATACATATATATATATATATATATATATATATATATATATATATATATATATATATATATATATATATATATATATATATATTTAGGGATTCTACAGTATTCACTGCCTTCCCTCGCTCAACCGTTTCCATCTCTCTCTGTTGTTCCATTCTCCATCGTTCAGTCCTCTCTTACTCATGGCGTCGTCTACTTCGTTCCTCCAGGATTTTCGGGGTCGTCCTCTTTTCCTCCTTCCTATGGGGCTCCATTCGGTTATTTTCTTTATCCATCTGCTGTCGCTAGTTCTTTTTACATGTCCATACCACTTTAGTCTTTTTTGTTCTATATATGTTAGTATGTCTGTTTCTATTGATGTTCTTTGCTTTATTTCGTCATTACTTCTCCTATCCATTCTTGTTACTCTGCAGCATCTTCGCAGGCATTCCATCTCTGTTGCTACTATCTTACTGCTGGTTTTCTTGTTTATGATCCAATTTTCAGCCCCATATGTCATAATACTTCGCAATAATGTTTTATAAATCTGCGTTTTTGTCTTCATATTTAGGTGTCTATCCCACCATACTGAGTTAAGTTGTCGGATTGCTGTTCTTGTTTGTCCTAATCTTTGTGTAATTTCTTCCTCTGTTGTTGCCTTTTTCGTGATTATAAACCCCAGGTATTTGAAAATTATACATAATTTCAAAATTTCACCTTGTATTATACACCTATTTGTATATTACACCTAAGTTGTTCAAATCAGGTTAATTCAAGTATATTTCAAAAACAAAATTATATAGGGTATTCTATTAAAAATAAATATAATGGACTATGATATACTTGCATGAATGACCCTGCACATTTAAATTTATTGTTACGTAAAAATATGAGTCATATTTAAAAACCTGTAAACATGTTTTTATTCACATGTTTATGGTTTAGATTTTACGAGAGGCTTCTATTTACCTGAACGGACCTTCCAGAAAACGGTCGAAACGATGACCCGGATTGACCTTCTAGTATAATCAGGATGAATTCTCGACCAGCTGTGTTTTGATATATAATAACGGAGCTTTCATGGAAGGGACAGTTGATTTTGACGACGCGCTCGCGATTTAATTGTTACGTTCGAATATATAAATTATTGTAAGATAAATTAATATAAATAAAGAAAATAAATTAAATTTGTAAGTGTTATAAATATTGAACCATTAGTAAATTAAGATAAGAACAAGACATTATAAATTAAAGAATTCACAACAAAATATAAATAATTATAAATAAATAAAAGACGTTACAGTGGTGTCAGAAGTGGGATAAGTGGAAATTGTGGAAATGGCTACGATTTATGAGCTCACAGTGACGAATTTAAGGAGACATCTCGAGGATAGAGAATTAGCTTCTACCGGAAAAAAGGCTGAGTTAGTCCAACGACTAAAGAACGCTCTGGAGGAAGATGGGTTTAATCCAGAAACGTATATATTTGAAGATAAACATGATGCTGTCATCTCGTCGATTTCGAAATTAGAGAACAAAGTTTCTGACGATATTTCAAAAGTTTCTTCTGATGTAGCCAAAGTTTCTGGTGACATCGCGTCATTAGAGAACAAAGTTTCTAACGAGATTTCGTCTCTGGAAAGTAAAGTTTCAGCTAACATCTCTAAAGTAACTTCTGAGATGTCTGCCCTCGACGATAGAATATCTTCGTTAAAAAATCAAGTTGCTGCCGATATGTTGGCCTTCGAAGAAAAGATGAAAGAGATGGAAAGGAAGATAGAGGAAACAGGGACAGCAGAGAGAGGTAACAATCCGATTACAGTGGAGATAAAAGAAGACGAGACGAAATGTAAGTTGGAGACACTTGAAATGAGTTGGCCGAAAATTGAAGGAAGTGGAGGTTCTATTCATGTTAAAGTCCCAACTTTCGACGGAAAATCATCATGGAACAACTACATGAAACAGTTCGAATCAGCCGCAAGAGCGAATGGATGGTCTGAAATAGAAAAGGCTGTAAACCTGACTATCGCTCTTCGAGGAGATGCCTAAGATGTGCTTCAGACCATAGCCGTAGAGGAGACCGATGATTTCGAACAACTGAAGAAGAGGTTAAATATGCGATATGGCCAAGAACATTTGGAGCATGTATATCAGTCGCAGCTTAAAAATCGTAGACAGAAGAAAGATGCGGCTCTTCAAGAATATGAGGTAGATATTGCCAGATTAGTACGATATGTTTATCCAACAGCTCCCGAAGACATGATGGAAAAATTGGCCGTTCAAACGTTTATTGATGGTCTGATCACGAAATGCAGAGAACACTGCGATTAGCTCGTCACAAGACGCTGGTTGATGTCCTATCCGCCGCCCTCGAATACGAGTCAGCTACGCAGGCCTCTAGCGGGTACAGTAAAGTTAGGACTATAAAAGAGGAAGGAGATACAGATAAACTTGACGAGCTCGTTAATATGATGAAAAGCATGACATATAAGAAAACGAAGACCATCAGATGCTGGAATTGTGGCGAAATAGGACACGTACGAAGCTCCTGTAAACACCCTAGGTACGACGCAAATCAAGAAACTCACCATTAGGAAAACTAGAACGGGTCAGCCTTAGGGGGGCAGCTTCGACCCAGAACTTTTCCAAAGACCCTCTGATACTAATAGCTTCTTTAAAATGTCGTGAAGACAGTGTATATGTAGATGGAGACATAAATGGTAAAAAGCATACGTTGTTGGTGGATACCGGATCGACCAGAACCATTATACGCCCGACAGTTATAAACAGCCGAAAGAAACTGTTACCAACGAGGTTGCGACTTTGGACCGCTACAGGTGAAAATGCCAACATTCATGGAGAAATCCAGGTACAATTGGGAATTGGAGCAGAAAAGTTTGTCCATACTGTTATAGTTGCTGACATCGAAGAGGATGTTATATTAGGAATGGACGTAATGAATATGCATGGATTCCAATAGAATTTTAAGAATAAGGTAATCAAAGTTGGCAACGAGGAAGTATTTCTCCATCCACATAATGACAACACTGTGCAAGCAGCCATTAAAGAAGATACAGTCGTGCCTGCGAGAAGCGAAACGATCATAGTAGCACGGCTACAGGGAATTGTGGACGAAGGGAGACCTGTTATGATGGAGCCTTGGAACCACGACGATGAGGTTGGCCGTGGAATCATAATTGGAAAGGAATTGGTGACTTCGGCTAAGGAAATTCCTGTGAGACTTATCAATGTCAACGACTACCCAGTGACCATAAAGAAAGAAACAAAAGTAGGAACTTGTGTACCTGTGACATCCATAATCCGTCAAGCGACAACATCTGATAATTCCAACGACAAATTCGACCAAATGGTTGCAGTTGCAGGACAGTCTCTGAATCAGATTAAGAAAAGGAAATTAAGGGAATTTCTTCGGCAGTATCGTGATATTTTCGTACCGAAAGGAGGAGAGACGGGAAGAACTACCGTTGTTAAGCATAAAATTGATACTGGTAATGCTAAGCCAATTCGTCAAACAGCTCGACGATTACCACAGGCGAAAAGAGAGGAATCTAAAACGATTGTTCAGAAAATGAAGAAAGACGGGGTGATAGAACCTTCTACGAGCCCATGGGTCTCTCCGGTGGTCCTGGTTAAGAAGAAAGACGGAACAACGAGGTTCTGTGTGGATTACCGTTTGCTGAACAACGTTACCAAGAAAGATAGTTATCCTCTGCCTCGGATCGATGACACATTGGACACATTGGCTGGAAGTAAACTATTTTCTACTTTGGATTTGAAGTCTGGATACTGGCAGGTAGAAATGGACCCAGTAGATAAAGAAAAGACAGCCTTCACCACAGGATCTGGATTGTGGCATATCAACGTTATGCCATTTGGACTCTGTAATGCTCCTGCGACATTTGAGAGGCTTCTGGAAAATGTGTTGAGAGGGGTATCTTGGAAAACATGCCTGGTTTATTTAGATGACATAATCGTCTTGGGAGAGACATTCGAAGAACATTTGAAGAATTTAGAAAACGTTTTTAATCGACTTAAAGCTGTTCAATTGATGCTAAACCCCAAGAAGTGCCAGCTATTTCAGGGTAAAGTCAATTATCTGGGTCATATAGTCAGTAAAGAAGGAGTGGCCGTGGATAAGGGAAAAATCGATTCCATTAAGGAATGGCCAAAACCAACTGACAAACATCAAGTGAGAAGTTTTCTTGGACTATGTACTTACTACCGGAGGTTTATTAAGAAGTTTGCAGATATCGCTAAGCCATTAACGCGACTTACAGAGGAAGCAAGAGAATACCGCTGGGATACAGATTGCCAATATGCCTTTGAGACCTTAAAAAAGCATCTAATAACAGCACCAATTTTAGGGTATCCACTGCCAGAAGGAGAGTTCATCTTAGATACGGATGCAAGTAATGCGGAAATTGGAGGAGTGCTGTTTCAGATTCAAGGAGAACAGGAACAAGTCCTCGGATATTTTAGTAAAGTTCTTTCAAAACCTGAGCGGAATTATTGCGTGACGAGAAGAGAACTTCTAGCAGTAGTTAAATCAGTAGAGCACTTCTATCAATACATCTATGGCAGAAAGTTTCTAATCGGAACCGACCATGCCGCCCTTAAGTGGTTGATGCAGTTTAAGAATCCAGAGGGTCAGATAGCCAGGTGGATCGAACGACTCCAAGAATACGATTTTAAGATTGAGCACCGGGCCGGAGTTAGCCACAGAAACGCTGATTCTCTTTCCAGAAGGCCATGCCCAGCAGAGTGTTCCCACTGCAACAAAACGGAATCCAAGGAAGCAGCAGTGCTAAGAACGACGATTGTCAACGACGACTGGACGCCTACTAAGATAAGGGAAGAACAAGAGAGAGATCCAGTTATACAGAAAATCCGAAAATGGAAAGAGGAAAACCGTCGACCACCTTGGCAGGAAATATCAAACCTATGCTCAGTAGTTAAGACGTATTGGGCCCAGTAGGACTCATTTATCATCGAAGATGGCTTGCTTAAACGAGTCCTGGAAAATGGTGACGGTTCAGAGAAGAGAAGACAGTTGGTGATCCCAAAGAGCAGAATAGCCGAAGTACTTCGTCAGTTACACGACAGTTCATCGGGAGGGCATTTTGGTGTAAAGAAAACCCTTCAGCGAATTCGGGAATGGTTTTATTGGATGAACGGTTCCGACGACGTAAAAGACTGGTGTAAGAAATGTACTATTTGTGCCACGAGTAACGGGCCTTACCGAAAAAGGAGAGCTCCTATGAGACAATATAATGTTGGAAGCCCGTTTGAAAGAATAGCTTTGGATATCGCTGGGCCATTTCTAGAAAGTGAAAATGGCAAGTACATGTTGGTAGTAATGGATTACTTTACTAAGTGGGTCGAGATTTACGCACTTCCAGACCAGAAGGCCGCCACCGTTGCAGATAAGTTGATCCAAGAATATATCAGCCGATTTGAAGTGCCTTTGGAGATACATAGTGACCAAGGCAGGAACTTCGAAAGCGATCTATTCCAAGGAATATGTGATAGACTAGGCATGAAGAAAACAAGAACTACAGCATATCATCCGCAATCTGATGGTATGGTAGAACGGATGAATAGGACAGTCGGCAAGTATTTGACAAAGATGGTGTCTGATCATCAGCGAGACTGGGACTAATACCTTCCGTTCTTCACAATGGCCTACAGATCTGCTGTTAACGAATCAACAGGCCAGACACCAGCCAGAGTCCTATTCGGACGCGAAATGCGACTACCTTGTGATCTAGAATTTGGGTGTCGACCTGGAGAAGATGTAGCAGGTGAAGATTATGTGATTGAATTACGAAGAAGAATGGACGATGTACATGAGTTGGTCCGTTCCCACCTTCAGATTGCTAGCGACCGAATGAAGAAACGGTACGATACACAAGCCGAAAAGGGTTGCTTTAAGAAGAACGACAAGGTCTGGCTCTATAATCCCAAGAAGCGAAAAGGTTGTTCTCCCAAATTGCAGCAGTTTTGGGAAGGCCCATACCTAATTATGGAGAAGATCAACGATGTCATCTACAGAATAAGCAAGATTCCGAGGGGAAAGCCGATGATAGTACACCATAACCGGCTGGCGTCTTTCGAAGGTGACCACGACGTAGATGAAGAAGTGGAAGTAAACCAAGTCCAAGACGTGTCTGACCTCACGTTTGAGGAATTCATGGGTGCCTATGGAGGTACCGGTAAAGCAAGACATGGTGTTACCACTGAAGTTTGGTCGAGTTGCAGAACTTCAATGCCAGGTGCCAGCTCCCGGTAAAACCTTGAAACTCCAAGATGCATCACGATACCTTTTCTATCTGGTAACAAAAGACACTGCCCGTGACCAACCTACCTACCGAGATGTATGGGAAGCCTTACTTCAATTGAGAGGGCACGTACTAGAGTCCGACGTGCAAAAGTTAGCCATGCCAAAGTTGGAGTGCCGCCAATTAGATTGGAGGGTTATCCGAAATATGGTGGAGGAGATCTTTAGAGACACCGAAGTCCAGGTGTTAGTCTGTTGCAATCAGCATAGTTACTGGTGCGGAGAGAAAACCGTCCCTTGTCATTTTTATACAACTGGAAGTTGTAAAAGAGGGTCCAGTTGCCGATACTAGCATACCGTTCCAGTTCTAGTCCCGACAAGGTTCCAGGAGGAACCATCTTTTGAGAGGGGGGCAATGTTACGTAAATATATGAGTCATATTTAAAAACCTGTAAACATGTTTTTATTCGCATGTTTATGTTTTAGATTTTAGGAGAGGCTTCTATTTACCTGAACGGACCTTCCAGAAAACGGTCGAAACGATGACCCGGATTGACCTTCTAGTATAATCAGGCTAAATTCTCGACCGGCTGTGTTTTGATATATAATAACGGAGCTTTCATGGAAGGGACAGTTGATTTTGAAAACGCGCTCGCGATTTAATTGTTACGTTCGGATATATAAATTATTGTAAGATAAATTAATATAAATAAAGAAAATAAATTAATTAAATTAATTAAATAAATTAAAGAATTCACAACAAAATATAAATAATTATAAATAAATAAAAGACTTTACATTATATTTAAAAGGCGCACATTTGAATTTAAAAGCGTTGCCGTAAAAAGCGTATTTTATTATTTTCAAAAATAACGACACAAACAAGGATATTCTGTAACTGGTTTTCACACTGTATAATTGAAAAATTTCATCACGTAATAATTATAATAGGCCCTAAATGATATAGTTCGTTGAGATCAGAGTGTTGAAGAGCTGTTAAAAGTATAAAAATATACAATATGTTCCTTTGTGTTCGTGAGTTACCCTATACAATGATTTAATAAGAAACTAAAATAACATATATACTAAATATAAATATTTTATTACATATTATAAATAATTTGAAGAATTCTGAATTCAGTTTTATTTCGTTTCATTTTTAATAGACCTTAATATTTTGCTTATATTTTATTTTTTTATTTTAGACACACGTATCTTAAAAGTATCCAGACGATTTTGATAAAAAAAAAGGCGTATTTCTATAATCATGTGATTTTAATATACACGCATGCGTATATAAAATAAATATTCTTAATTTAATTTTGTTTTATTGTTTTGCTTTTAGTTTCCGTTAACATTATTATTGAATTTTGTTTCTTAATGTTAAGTAGGTAGCTTAATACAGGTAAGTTTTATATCATTTTTAGTTTTGTTTTCCTAGACTTATTATCATATTCCTTGTTCAGTATAAATCAGTGAATTAATTGGCATATTAACAGATACAAACCAACCACTGAGATTAATCCAGGAAATTTCATACACAGGTGGTTTGAACTTTTTTTCTTCTTCTTCTTCGTCAGCTTTTCCCTTTTTATGGGTTGCTGTTCCTAATTATTATTCTACACTTATTTTTGTTCATCGTGTCTCCTTCACCTAAACTTTTATCTTTCAACTCCTCTGCTACACAGTCGTTCCATCTTCTCGGTTTTAATCTACTTCCCTTTTTATCAACTTCGGAGTCCCAGGACCCGCTCCAGGTTTCAAATTTCTGCATCTATCTCCGCGTCTTTCACCATTAAGGATAAAACTATAAAACAGCCAAATCGCAACCTCTACTTCCAAAATTGCTACTCTCGACTTCAACAAATACCCACTACGATTTTTTTATTAAATCTTAGATATCTCTCCCGTGTTTAATATTCTGTGAACCTTTTTTAACAATCAGTTAACACCCAGAAACTACTTGGTTACTTAGTTAACAGAAAAATGGTTCTTAAAGATTAAGTGTAATTTCTGAAAACCTCCAAATTATCAAGCTCTAGGAAATAAAGGCCAAACTCAAAAATCGAACGGACGATCCTTTTATCACATTAGAGTACAAGTATCACATTAGTTTTAAGAGTAAAGAACTCTTGAAACAAATCTTAAAAAAAATCCCAATTTAAAGAATCATCATTCCATCTGGTATTCTGGTAGTAAAATATGTAGAGCAAGAACTCAAAGGTAAGGAACTGACCCCCACCCTTCAGGAAATTAATTTTTAATTCACTTCTATCTATCGTATTTTTGCTAAAAAGAACAACAAACTAACTTGACTAATTCAAATATTTCTTAAATCAGAGGAACATTTCATAGATGTCTTATATCTAATAGTATCTAAATTGATAGCCCAAGGTCCTCGTTTTCCAACTATCACCAGCCCAGTTTCGTGCCAACAGGCACGAAATCTCATGTCATAAAAGACAAACAATTTTCCCAAGCTGCGAAACTTCTGAGTACTAAAACACAGAATGCTCCCTACTTAATAATCCAAAATGTCTAAAATGCAAATAAACATACCCCGCATGGTCCCCAAATGCCTCAAAAGAGCTATCGACCTCTTACTAAGAAGCCAAGCCTCTTGTAAAAATAAAGCAACCACCTAGATCACTGGATGCCAACTATCTCTAGAACAAACATAGTAACACAAAACAGAAGATTTACAAATGTATAAAATCAAGAGAAATTGGAATAAAATAATAATTTGAAGAAAAATATTAAACATGTGACGTTTATGATGTTACACACTCCTACACATCAGAAAAATTTCGAAGTAAAACTGAGGAATATTTCTCAAAAAAAAAACCAACCTCTATCCATGAACTAATATATACGCAGTAGTAATGTGGAAAAAAATTAAAAATAAATATTTAAAAGTAGAAACGTAGTAGTAACTAAATAAAAAATTTAAAGTATACGTCAGGGATGTAAAACACACCAACAGATTGTAGCAACTGTCTAACTGAAGTTTGTTAAACATTATAACAAAATAATTTTGAGATGATACTCTGGGTAAAATAAAAAATATTATCCAATGAATTGCAGTATTCATCAAACTAAAATTTTAAAATATTTATTTGTCATTTATAAACTATAACCATATAAAGAATTTCAGAGAATAGAAGTAAAAAAAAATTTCTTTGTAAGACAGATACTATAAACATAGTATAAAGTCTAAGTAATAGTCAAAATCAGGTAATTATGTAAAATAATTACCTACATACAATAGTTGGCAATAAAAGTATGGACATACAATAAGTGTACATCATGATTTTGATTTAATAAATGGACGTATTCACCTCACCCTCTGATATTATTAAAGAGTTAGAGACCATTAAAAATAAATTTGAGTCTAGGTCCCCAAAATTTCCTCTTGATTTTAATGTTTTTTGTGATGCGTTACAAACTGCCTTAAACTCAAAAAACCCTAACTCCATTGTAGAAAACTACACAACGGATATGATATAATTTAAAGATATTCTATTATTTGCACATGGTCATATTTTAAACCGCGATATAAAATCCAAATTAACAAGGCTAAGAAAAAGATTACAACTCAATATCACTGATTCCTCATCGGATATAGAAAGTGATATCTCTGTTTCTGAGTCAGATACCCAAAATGGCTAATACATTTATTTTACAATGGAACCTAAACGGATATTACAACAATGTAGAATTTCTTAATATTTTAATGAAATAATTGTCTCCCCTAGTAATCTGTTAACAGGAAACACATCTTAAAACTAAAAACTTACATATTAAAAACTATACTAGCTTTCTCAAAAATCTCGACACAGAACACGCCAGCGGCGGAATGGGTATTTTTGTAAAAAATTATGTAGAAGCAAGAAAAATTCACCTAAACACCAATTTGGAAGCCGTTGCTGTATCTATATCATGCAATATCAACTGCAGACCTATTAACATATGTAACATTTACCTCCCTCATCCAAATGAAAATGTACTTGAAGACTTACAGCGCTTAATCGATGATATTCCTGCTTTCAAACTAATACTTGGTGACTTGAATTGTCATAATATCATATGGGGTAGTATAAAAACAGACAAATGTGGTAGACTTCTTCAGAAATTAATAGATAATCAAAATCTAATATTAATGAATACTGCTAAACCTACTCATTTTAGCTACCACAATAGTACTTTTTCTGCCATCGATATTTCGTTGTGTGATCACTCATTAGCTACAAGTTTTTCTTGGAATAGTCTTGATTATCTATATAATAGCGATCATTTTCCTCTAACAATTGAAACCATTGGGCATGATCAACCGAATATTCCTGTTTACCAAAAATGGAAATTAAACTCACCAAACTGGGACTTATATAGAGATCTAATAAATAATTATCTTACGAACTTTATTCTAGAAGATAGCATAGATTCATCTCTTCATCATTTCAATGATACTATACTAAAATGCGCTAATATTGCAGTGGGAAAAACAAAACCTTGCAAACGAAAACCAGTACCATGGTGGAATGAAGAAATAGCTTTAGCTATGAAATCTACCAAACATGCTTTCAATGTTTTAAACAGACATAAAACAACAGAAAACGTTAGCAACTTTAAAAAACTTAGGGCAAAAACTAAATATCTTATTAAGAAAAGTAAAAAGAAACATGGTCAAATTATGTCTCTACCATAAATTCATCAACTCCTATGACTACAATCTGGAATAAAGTACGTACACTAAAAGGTGAACAAAACTCAATTCACATTAACACTCTTTCTTATAAAAACAAATTAATATCTTCCAAACAAGAAATTAGTAATATTATATCAGATATATATGTATATATATATTGAAATGATATTGTTTAAAAAATTAATTTATAAGTTATATACTAGATAATATTAGATATAAAAAGTATTTGGTTATTTTAAGAAGTTATATACTAGAGAATATTATAAAAATTATTTATGTGAGGGCATTTTTAAGAAATTAGCATATAAAAAGTATTTTTTTTTATAATTATAATACTGTCAATATTTTTAAGTAAGCCATGTGCATAGACAACCAACTATACATTTAAATGACAGTTGAATAAGAATTTACGAATATAAGTGGGGTTATAATAATTTGTTAGTTTAAAAATGTTTAGTTTATATATAGTCACTGATTTAAGTTTATATTCTGATCTGAAAAGCCTAAAAAATGTCGATAAAATTCTCGATCGAAAAGTAAGGAATTCTTGAGATCACCGGAGATGGCTTTGTTTGCGAAATGGACTGTTCCAGAAAATTCAGAGATGTAGGAGATGGAACAAATCGAACATGATTTCTGGCCAGATGATTCTGGAACATGGAAAAAGATATAAATACCCGGTGATTTGGCATCAGTTATAAGTTACAGTTACTATGAGGCCAGTCAGTTAGTAAGAAAGTTAGTTAGAAGATAGACACATTTAGTTAGTGAAGTCAATTGTTCAGTAAGTCAGTCAGAAGGTCCAGATGTTCAATATAATAAGTTCAATGAAGATTAAGAAACAGTATAAAGATAATATTATTGAAGATTAAAAATTATGTTATGTAAAAATGGTAATTGGTTAATGGAAGAAAGTATCAATTGAAAATTAAAATTATAACGACTACCACTGAACTGTTCCGCGCTGCAATAAACAAAGTAAAGATAGCCGTGATGATCGCCAACATCCGGAACGGATAGGCACTTTAAGAAGAAGAAGAAGGAAGGTGATAATTAGAAAAAGTAATTTCACAAAAACAAGGATAACCGAGGCTGAGAACGAAGACATTGAGTGGTGATTAAAATCTTTATTTTGGAGAACATTTTCATTTAGGCATTCAGTGAAAGAAAGGTACAAAATTTTGTTAATATAATTTAGTTAGTGTCATAATTATTTCAATTTTAAAGATAGTTTGTTTAAATTTTACATTGTCTATATAATTTAATTAGTTTCATAAGAATTTTAATTTAAAAATAGTTTATTTTAAATTTTGCATTGGTTATGTTAGATATATATGTGTGTTTCATAATAGATATAATAAAGATGATTTAAAAAAGTGCTTACAAACTAATTCTTTGAGAGCCGCGATAAAACCCTATATATATTATTAAAAAACACTCACTGCTCATCATTCACAAAGAATACATCATAACAATTTGGCGCCCACCGCGGGGCTCTCTATTTAAAAGAATTAGTTTGGGAAAATAAGTGCTCTCATATAATTAAATTAATTATCATTAGAACGAAAAAATTATAGATTTTATTTTAATTATATTTGAACAAGTAAAGTCTCAAACTGTCTCAAGGAAAAAAAGGTACAAGAAGTAAAAAGAATGAAGAAGATGTGGAAGTAGAAACACAACCTATACAAGAGGAGAGTTTAGTTCAAGTTCCACAAGATACTGCAGAAATGAATTCAGAAAGAGAGGAAAATGTCAATATGGCAGCTTTGATGTCATTAATGATGCAGATGAACAAGACAATGGAAGAGAATTCAAAAGAAATCAAAGAAGACATGAAAAAAATGGAACAGAAAATGGAAGAGAATACGAAAAAAATGGAAGAGAATTCAAAAGAAGTCAAAGAAGACATGAAAAAAATGGAACAGAAATTGGAAGAGAATTATAGAAAATTAGAAAAGAAAATAGAAGATAATAATAATAAAATTGTAAAACAAATAGAAAAACAAATGGATAAAAAAATTGAAGCTGCAGAGAAAAAAGTAGCAAATGAAATAAAAAATATACGGAATGACTACAAGAAAAGGATAGAAAATGAGAGGACAGAAGTAAAGAGGATTATTCAAGATAATAAGATAGATATAGAACAGAAAATAGAGTTGCAGAAATGTAACTTAGAAGTAAAAATTAACGAAGACAGGAGAAACACAGAAGAAAAATTAGACGATATACAACAAAATATCCAAATAAATAGTAATCAAATAAGAAATGTGGAACAGAGAATAGATCATATTTCACAAATGAGAGACATAGGGAGACCTTATTTAAATTTAACAAATGAGACTGGGATTAAATTCTCTGGTAATATAAAAAATCTGCATCCTAGAGTATACATAAATAGTTTAAAACATAAATTAAGATTAGTGAATAATATTAATAATATCAAAGATTATATTAGAATGACACTAAGTGATAATGCTGCAATTTGGTTTGCCAGTGTTGAAAATGATTTAGATAATCTTCAAACATTTTAAAAATAAATTTTTAAATTATTATTGGGGTGAACTAGAGCAAGCCAAGTTTAGAGAAATTTTATATTTTGGAAAGTATAATCACAATTTAAAATCAAATATGGTAGATTATGCATTAAAACTGATAACGGTTACAAAATATTTAGAACCACCACTTAGGGAGGATCAAACAGTCTTAAATGTATCTAGACATTTTGATGCTGATGTTGTGCAAACAGCAACTGTACAAAATATTTAAACAATAGAGAGTTTTATTAATTTTATTCAAAGAATACAAAGAGGTAATATGACAAGTAATAATAACAACAACAGAAAAAATAATAATAACTTTCAATATAATAAAAATGATAATCAACAATATAGACAATCATACAATAATACTAGATATGGTGATAATTTACAAAATTTCAATAATAATAACAATAATCAAAACAGACAGAATTTTAATAACAATACGAGTTATAATAGACAAGATTTTAACAATAGAAGAAATACAGATTGACCTAATTACAACAGACAGGTAAATTATATACGAAGAAATAGAAGCTGTGAAGATAGTGAACGAATTAGTACAAGGAAAGAAAATATGAGAAGTTATAGTGATGAAAGAAATAGGACATTAGATACAAGTGGTCAGGCACAATCTGACAATTCTAATAATCAAAATTTTGTTCAGTAAACTTTCTGAATTACAAGTTAGGCAATTGCTATTATGAAATACCTTCTGAATTTATTTTTTTAGATGAAGATCAAATTATTGAATCATTTAATTTATATAAATGCTTTGGCCAAAAATAAAATGATTAAAATTATGATAGATACTGGTTCAGAAAGTACTTTGGTCTCGGAGAATTTTATTTTTAATACATTAAAACTATCAGATATAATAAAGATTCCAAAAATTAAAATTGTTGGTGCAAATAATAAGAAGTTTGGTGAAATTAATAAACTAGCCAATTTTAAAATTAATATTCCTAATAAAGAAATTAATATGCAAGGATTTATTGTCAAGGATTAATGTGTTGATATATTAATGGGAAATGATGAATTGGAAAAGAAGAAAGTAAAGATAGATTTTGAAGAAATAATGGTAACTTTGGAAGGGCAAATAATTAAATTAATAAAAAAAGATGAGGTGGAAGAAGGAATAAGAGTTGATAGGATATTATTAAAAGAAAATAATGATGTTTATGAAGAAGAAATGTATTTTGATGATAGGGATATGTCCCAAAAGAATGTAAAGAATAATTGTAGTGAATATTTGAGGAATGGAAATTTTAAGCAGATGGATGCCTACGAGGTGGAGTGCGTAAAATTGGAAGCAAGGAATAATGAGTACATAATGAAGAATAATTTTATTTGTAAAGAAAAAGAAGATGTGATAAAAGTTAATTGCCCTGAAGAATATAAATCAATAGTCGTTTCCATATTGCAGCAACACAAGGGCCTTGTCAATAAAGAAAATAGAATTGCACAAAATTATATCCATAGTATAAAAGTTAAAGAAGAAAAAGATTTTAAAACAAAATCATACCCAATACCATATAAATACAGAGAAGAAGTAAACAGAACGATTAATAATATGTTAGAAGCTGGAATCATTGAGAAGGCAGATACACGTTTCATAAACCCTATAGTAGTAGTACGTAAAAGATCAGGTGAAATCAGGTTATGTTTGGATGCAAGGAATATTAACAAGATCACTGAAAAGCAATTTGAAGCACCAATGAGTATAGATGGAATACTAGGAAGAATTACAGGAATGTCATTTTTCACTAAAATCGATTTACAGCATAGCTTTTGGTTAATACCTCTAGAAAGAAAAAGTAGACAGTATACAGGATTTCAGATAGATGGAGTAGTATATCAATTCAAAGTAGTACCATTTGGACTTCAATCATCTTGCAGTGCTCTATGTAGATGTCTTCATGATATTCTGGATCAATATGAACATTTTGTAATTCACTACATTGATGATATATTAATTTTTTCTAAAACGGCTGAAGATCATAAGAAACACCTACAAATTATAATCAACAGATTAGACAAAGTTGGACTAAAAATAAATCAAGAAAAATGTACATTTTTTCAAAAAGAAATAATATATCTAGGTTATAAACTTAACACTAAGGGAATCGAAATGGATCCAGAACGGACACAGGTCATTCAGGAATATAAAACACCACACAATTTAAAAACTTTAAGAGGATTTATTGGAATAATTAATTATTATAAAAGGATGATACCAGATCTAAGTATAAAAGAAATTCCATTACTTGAACTACTGAGAAAAGGTGTAAAATGTAGATGGGATCAGAGAAGAGAACAAGCATTCCAAGAAATTAAAAACATTTTTCTGTCAAATTTAAAAATATACTATCCTGACTACACACAGCCATTCATATTAAGAACAGATGCATCCATAGAGAGATTATCAGGGGTATTATTACAAATACATGATGGGGTCGAATACCCAATACAATTCATTTCAAGAATTACAAAGCCACATGAAAAGGGTTATTCAGTTTCAGAATTAGAACTAGCAAGTATCATACACTGTGTCACAAAATTAAGATTTTATTTGTTGGGTAATGAATTTACTATAGAAACAGATCACCAAGCTTTAACATCTATATTAAATAACAAATATGGAAACAGTAGAATACATCGGTGGAGTCTAATATTGAGTGAATACTCCTTTGAAATCCAATACATTTCTGGAAAATCCAATATAGTGGTAGATGCTTTATCAAGGTTAGAAAATACATCACAAAAAGGGCAGCGAACAATAAAAATTGGAATAAATCAATTAGTAAAAAGTACTGGATTATATTCTAAAGAAGAAATTATAAGAGATCAGATCAATTTGAGTGAAAATTTTTTATTTCTGAATTTATATAACTTAATAGTTTCATATTCTTGTTTCTTTTCTTGCACTGTATTATTGTTATTATTATCTGACTCATTTTGTTTTATTTTCAATAACACTAAATACAATAGTGGTGACTTTCTATTTCTAGACCCCTTCTAACTTTTGTGTCTATTACTTTTCTTATGTTATTTTTTTTACTAGCATGTATTCCATTTTTAATTTCTCTTATCTACGTTTAACTTCTCTTGTGTACTTGTGGATATTTTTGTCTTCAAAAAATATATTAGTTATTACTAAATTGTGAATCATACAGAAGTTTAGCATTATTATGCCACTATCATTTCGTGCTGTTTCTTCATATTTTCCTAATGCCTCTTTATATTCCTGGTTATTTACGTCTATTTTGCTATTAAAGTCGCCTACCAAATATATATATTCTCTTTTTCTTGTTATGTTACCAACGCTAATTCTTCCCTGAATTTATCCTTATTATAACTTGAGTCGTCATCGTTTGGGCTAAATACATTTATTATCGTTTTTAAATTTTGGCTTTTTTCTTTCATCTCAACTAATAGTGTTCTTTATGATCAGGTTTCCCTGGTCTAGGTGTGCACTATTCATCCCACCCCTGCCGCTGCTCTCTTGTTTTTTTTATTTCACTATATATAAATACATGATCATTTTCATGTGTCACCACTATCTGATACATCTTATGATACAGATCAACTATCTCGAATCTAAGTTGCCAGAGAAGTGACAATTAAGTAAGATAGTATCACTCAGTGGATGTTAATATAGTTAACTAGTAACAAAATTATTAAAGCACCCTTTTAATTCAACGAAATCCTTAAATCTCATTTTAGGCGAGACTGATTTCTTTATTATTGAAATATATATCGCCATTATTTAATAGTCTAATTGCATTGTTTAAATAGGACTAGTTAGACAATCCTTATGGAACAAACGCTTGACTTTTAGTCTGCCGTTATGTGGCGGCCTCTAGTCATAAATTTAAAAAACTATTAACGGAAACTTAATTCTTTGCAGGATTCTATTCGAGTATATTTTTACCTGTCTCATAATTAATGCAAACCTGTACACGGATGCCAGATTCTGAAGAAAATATAAGACATTAATAAAATGCTTATTGTTATTATCGTTGTATGCGTCTAGTGAAAGATAACTTGACTATTTCGAGCAAATATTTCAAATTGTTTTTATACTTTGAGACTTGCTAAATCTAAATCGGTTAGTAATCTATTTAAATGAAGGAGGTAAATGCTGCCTTTTTTTAAATTTTTATTAGTTTACCAGATATTTAATTTGGTTATATGATTTGCTAGAAAAGGATAAAATATTTAATTGAAATAGACTCGATTGCTATCGTCTTAGAACACTAATGCGGAGATTTATTTTTTAGTAAAAAAAGTAGTTAAAAAAAAGTTAGTAAAAAAAAAATCTTTTTAAACAATGGTTTTATGTATGTCGTGAGAAAATTAAATTTTTAATCTTTTAATCTTTAAAATGACGTTTGAAAATATAGTAAATTTATGGGTATGTTTTTTTGATAATGCTTTTGAAACAAATAAACACATCGATATGCCACAACAAGAGGCAACACATATTTAGGGAAAAATTAATCTATGTGTTGGAATGAAAGGAATAATAATTAACAACACTTTAATAAATAGTATACTTTATTTTATTTATTTATGTATTTTATAATATAAACACCATTTTTGTATTTCTGTTTACATAAATGAGAATATTTTTTTCAATCAACTCGCTCGATTTGAGCTGTTTATTAATGAAACAATTTTAAATGACAAAGTGATAGATATTGCAAAAATTAAATTCGCATTATTTTAATAGTTATATACCACTTATCAAAATTCTAATATCTACACATAGACAATATTAACGAAATAATAATTCAAGGTAAAAAACAAAACAAAATTGTTTACATTAATAATTATAGAAATTGATTGGTTATTTTGCTATCAAATACGTATGAAAAACGCGTGGTGTCGTTAACAAACCTTCCTCTTCTACCTCACTATATTTTTTTGGTTTGCATTTAGATATTTTTGGACAAAATGCTTACTGCATAGAAATTTTTTTTTTTAATCGGGTAGCTCCAGACTTTCCAATGAAGCATTACCTACAACAATATTATTATTAACACAACTGAAAAAAAGCAACTTTCTGCACAATAAAGTAAAAAAACAATTTAAGTTCTGTATTCAAAATATAAATAACTTGGCAGTTATGCCAATATATGTTTATATATATAATATATATATATATATATATATATATATATATATTATATATATATATATATATATATATATATATATATATATATATATATATGTATAAGAGTAAGAAAAAAGATATTTTTTAGATAGGAAAGTAGCTATGTCATGGATAATGTTATCAGTGATTGTATCAACAATTGCACTTTTTTTATTCCTTTTTTTAAAGATATGTAGATGATTTAGTTTTGTCACTTTCTAAACACAAAATTATTGAAATAGTCAACATTTTCAAGTATCATAATCAACATATACAATTTACAGTTGAGAAAGAGGTAGACAATTCTTTAGTTCCTTAGAGTAGGTTTCAAGTCCAGTGCTTTATACAGGTTGGTGAATTGTTTGCGGTTGGTAAGTTTGGTATGGTTGATTTGTAGTCTTGTAATAGTCGATGCTTCTCTTCTAGTTATGAAGTCTAGGGAGAGATGACCAATAAAAGATTGAAGTTTATGAAAAGTTGTTTTGCTCTTTTGTTCTAAGTTTTGTCAAGAATGCTCTACTGACTTTTTAAAATCGAATTTCCAGATTCGTTAGCTAGTTGAATTGGAGTGACTTCAGTCACACCATGGTTGGTAGCTTCTTTGGCAAAATGATCTGCTGTTTTATTACCAGTTTTTCCGGTGTGAGAAGGCAGCCATATGAGAGAGACTGTTGCATTGTAAGCAGAGAGATTTTGGTATTATGTCATGAATGTTTTGAACTAATAGGTGGTCAGTGAAAATTGTATTGACTAAATGGATATATGAGCGTTAATCTGAATAATTGACAATATGTCCTTCTTGATGTGAGATGCATTTAAAAGCCAACACAATACTGTATAGTTCACCTGTGCAAACGTTGCATATTAAGGGTAACTAAGATGATCTTACAAGTTTATGTTTAGTGGCTACTGCACATCCAATACCAGTGGTAGTTTTAGAAGCATCTGTATAGAGAATTAAATTCTAAAAATGCTTTCTTTATAAAGGAGATCACTAAAATGGAGATGGGCAGGACACATAGCCAGAATGACAGATGGGCGATGGACAAAGAGGTTATTGGAATGGAGGCCAAGGGAAGACAAGAGAAGCGTCGGTCGACCACCTACAAGATGGACTGACGATTTAAGAAGACTCAATAAAAACTGGATGAGAGCGGCGCAAGATAGACGGGGTTGGAAACATGAGGAAGAGGCCTATGTTCAGCAGTGGACTCTTGAGGCTGGATGATGATGATTTCTTTATAAGAAGGTTAGAAGATTCAAGTTTGTTAAAAATAGTGAGTCAGGTATATATTGAAGGGAGATCTTTAGCCCAGAGGGGAAGTAAAGGTAGAGGAAATGAACTAGTCAGAAAAAGGTCAATATTTTTAAGTAGTGGACAAATTAATTGAGGTAGAGGTTTTATGATAAGGTGTTGGTTATTGGTAGTGGAAGAAGACGGCATTGAGGCAATTAGGGAATGAACGGGATTAAATGGATTTGCGGATGTTGATGCAGCATACGAAAGTAGAAGTGATTATCGTCTTGGGTAGGAGAAAGTTCATTAGATTCACGGTATACACTCTCAATAGGACTAAAGCGAAAAGCGCTCAGACCTAGAAGTAGTCTTATTGGCACCCCATTGAAGATGACTGAGGGTTTTAAAAATGTTCAACCTTTTAAAACAATTGATTTCAAGTTCAGAGATTTGATTTTTTCAATTTAATCTGGAGTCAAACATAAAACCGAGAATTTTACAATAATTAACAACAGAAAGTAGAGAATTGTTAAATAAAATTTGGGGTAAGGGAGTGGAAATCCCTATGGAAAATTTTATTAACTTGGCTTTGTATAAGTTTATATGAGGTTGGGACAGATTTAACATGGCAGTAAATGATTAGGTCATCAGCGTATTGAACATATTTGATGGGAGGCAAATTTCGTTGATGGCAAGAATGAATAAAGTTAAACTTAATGCAGATTCTAAAGGGACACCTTAATTTTGAGGAAGAGATTAAAAAGTTTACCCTTGGCAAGGACTTTAAAGATTCTTTCAATTTTTTTACAAATGAGAAAATATTACCATTTAAATTATAGTGGGAGATTTTGTCAATGATTGCTTTTCTGGAGATTGAATAAAATGCCCCTTCAACGTTAAGTACAGTTGCTACGACAACTTGTTAATAATTATAGATTGCTTAAGAAATGTGTGTTTGAAAAATAAAAAAATTATCAATAGTAGACCGATTACGTCGGACGCCGGATTGAGCGTCGGGAATAATATTATACTGTTTAACGAACCAAGTGAGTATTTCATTGATCATTGTTTCAAGAAGTTTGCAGGTAATACAAGTAAGAGAAATCAGACGAAAGATATTGGAGTTATAGATGGTTGGTCAGGTTTTTTAATTGGAATGATTATAGAATTGCGCCAAACATCTGGGAATTTTTGTGTGTTCTAGATAAGGTTATAAAAATTTCGAGAAGTTTGGAGAGAGATGTATTAGAGAGATTTTTTAAAAATAAATAAAAGAAATCATCGGGATCATCAGCAGATTTTGTACATGAAAACAAGGTAAATTTTAGTTTATTTACGGTAAACAAGGCGTTCATAAACGTGACATCGTGTGGAGTTGACGAGATGGTGGAGAAAGATTGAGCGCGTAAAGAACTGGGAGTAAAAGCCATTATTACTTTTATTGAATCTGTCTTCAACCCCATTAGCGAGTGTGTCGGAAATGAATTGACTGTCAGAGATAACTGTGTTGTTGAAGATGATAGGAGAAATAAATTAATATTTAAATGGGAATAAGCCACAATTAAAGGTTAAAACACATTTATTGACGTTTCAATTTCCACTTCGGAAATCGTTCTCCTTTTCAAGTGGAAATTGAAACGTCAATAAATGTGTTTTAACCTTTAATTGTGGCTTATTCCCATTTAAATATTAATTAATTTAAAATGCCACAAGAAAATAGCTTCAGAACAATGATAGGAGAAATAGTTAGGATATAGGAATGAAGGATGACTAAATTCATAGGATGGAGGTTAGTTTTATTGCCTTGGATTTGTGAAACAGTTTTTTTTTTTATAAATGAGAGTGGAGTTATCATATCCACAGGTAACTTTAACATCCTAATATATAAGACTAAATAATGTAAACGAAATTGTAACATATAACTTTTAACGGGTTTTTACCCAGATATTTAGTGGCTCAAATAATGTACACCTGATGATGGAATATGGATTCCGAAAACGATTTGTCTTCATGACATAACCCGTTTGTGTTCGTTTGTTTTTTGTAATGATCTTTCTTTTATCTTAGTATAGATTAGGGAAAGATCTTTCATTAACGATTGTCAGCGGTATGTCAGTGGTAAATTTACTGGCTTCATTTAGAGGGTCGTTGGTGCCTAAAGAATTTTCGATAAATTTTTCAAGATCATTCTAGAAAACCCTAATTTTTGTGTTTTTATAGGATTTGAATGCAGCTTTTAGTTCGAAATAGTTTATACGAGAGTTCGGATAATTGGTATCTTGTGAAACTGAGGATGAATAATGAAAGGGCGAAGGAAGAAAAGAGTATATATGGTTAGGTCCAGATTTGTTGCAAAACTTTTATTTTAAATTTTCTGCCAGAATCTTGGCTGTCTCTTAATTGGTAAGGATAACCTTTCGATTAAAATAGAGATTGGATATTTTAAGGTTATTTTTTATTAACAATTTTTTTTCCACACTAGACTTGGGCTAGTATTTGTACATAAAGTACATAAAGTTTTCTTACTTAATTAAATATCGTGTCTAAATTTGGCAAAAGATGAAGTAAAAATATACAAAGAGCAGAAAAAATGAATAAATACGAGAGAAAGAGAGAAATTCTATTTATCATGTATGCTGTGTGTGTGTGTGTGTGTGAGAGAGAGAGATGGCATTAGACAAAAAATCTTTTTGCCACAGAAAATTGTTATAAGGAAGTTTAAATTTTTATTTTAGAATCGTTTATAAACTTGATTAGAATATTATATATAGATTTGTCAGAATAAGATAACAGATTGCTGATGTTAACTGGTAGGCTAATATTGAGATCAATTAAATCTAGATATAGGCTTCGAGTCTGTTCCCTGTGATTAGGACAATCGAAAAATAAGTGGTTTAAATCTCCGACAGATTTACCATCACAAGGACAGAAAGGGGTTTCATAGATTCCAATCCTATGCAGATGCTCTGGAAAGAGGCCATGGTTAAGTTTAAACGGGTTATTAACGAAGAATGTACTTTATTATAGTTAAAATTAAAATGGGGAATATTTTTTGGTAAGCATGGATGAATAGAAAAGTAATGGTTTCTTGAAGTCTTCTGAACCTCTTTATATTTTGACATCCATCTTTCCCAGCCAATACTCCTGATAATAGAAAAAAGATCTTTAAAGTAGTAAAAATTTGTAATTTCTGATATCTCAGATGTATTTTTTGCCATACCATCCACTAATTCGTTTCCAATTACTCCATTATGTCCTTTAACCCAAAGTAAAGTAACTGTTTTTTTTGTGAATTTTAGATCATGTAATAATTTTTTGATATCAAGTATAATGGAGTTTTGAAAACTATCCAATGGATGGCTACGAATAGCTTGTAATACTGCCTGAGAATCTGATACTATTACGATGTTCTCACAATAATTAGTAACACACCAAGTTAGTGCTTTCTGTATAGCAGCAGCCTCGGCTGTAAAAATAGAACAACATTCAGGAATTCGATATTTCTCAACATAATTTCTGTTTGAAACAAAAAAAGCGAAACCAGTACTTTCAACAGTTTTTAAACCATCTGTATAAATTATTGTTAAATCTTCCCCTAATTTGCTTAGTATGGATTTAAATATCATATTAGTTAAAATTGGCAAGTCTGAATAAGAGGGCATTATAATGGTTGGTTTGTCTATCAGAACTTCAAAGTCTTGTATGTAAAAAGGAAATTTTGGGAGCTGTAATATATAAGATTGAAATGAATTCGTATCAATAAAAGATTCTGCAAGAGGAGGAGAATTTTTTATTCTCCAATAAGAATTTGTTAAATTTTCTGTCAAAAGTAAACCTATTTTGTGAACCATAGTTGTATTAAACGATCTGTATGTTATTAGACGTTTGTTGGCTAACATTTGCCTACGTATGTGTAAAGGTGATTCCTGGGCTTCTGCTAGAACTGCTTGGTTTGGTGAAGACATCATAGCTCCTAGACAAATTTTTATTGATTTAAATTGTATTCTGTCAAGAGTTAATAGATTTGTTTTGCATGTTGAACCGTAAAGAACACAGCCGTAATCCAGAATGGATCGTATGTAGAATCTATAAAACATTAAAGAGATATTTTGATCTGCACCCCATCTTTTTTTAGAAACGAAACGCAGAAGGTTAATTCCACGCTCGCACTTTTGTTTTACGTACTTTATATGGCTGGACCACAAGAGTTTTTTATCTAGGATCATACCTAGATACTTATACTCTTCTGCTAAGGGGAAATTATAATCACCTATCTGGCATTTGCCTGTGAATTTTTGTCTACGTCTAGTGAAACATACAATCGAAGATTTTTCTTGTGATATACTAAAACCCATTTGTTTCACCCACTTATCTAAGTTACTGAAGCTAAGTTTTAGATTCAACATACAATCTTCATAGGATTTATGGCTGGTATATAAACATATATCGTCTGCATATTGAATTATTTTGCATTTTTCATCCATCAAACCATGCAGATCTGCAGGATAAACATTAAATAATAAAGGACTTAGAATTGAGCCTTGTGGGAGACCGTTATATAATATTCTTGGACCGTGTAATACATTTCTATGGTCCCGTAAGTATATTTTTCTATTCACATACAAATTTATTATATTTACAGATAATCTTTTATCAATACCACACCCCACCATTTTTGAATATAATATATCCAAATTAACCACGTCATATGCACCCTTTAAATCTAGAAACAAACATAGCATAAATTCGTTTTTTGAAAAACATAGTTGAATATCCGTAACTAAATGTATGAGAGCATCAGTGGTACCTCGACCTCTACGAAATCCATACTGTGAGTAGGGAAAAACTGAACTACTTTCAATAAAATGTTCTAATCTAAATTTTATAAGCCTTTCAAAGGATTTTGTCACACATGATAATAGAGAAATGGGTCTATAAGATGATGGAAGTTCTGGGTTTAAGTTAAATTTGAGTAAAGGGCATATGATAATATTTTTTAAAGTATCGCAATATTCTTGTTTCAACCACCAACTATTAAAGATTTGTAAGAGAACATCTTTGGCATTTGACGGCAATTTGTCCAATATCTTATAAGTAAAACCGTCCAAACCGGGGGCTGTATTTCTGCTTTTTTTTAGTGCGAAATCAAGTTCTGAAGGAGTAAAAGGTTTTGACATGGAATCTACACTAGTATTAAAACGAAAAAATTCTTTAATCCTACCAACATTACCACAGGCAGATGAAGGTGCAAGTTGGTCTAACATCTGTTTAATGAGATTTTCAGAAAGTTGAGGTTTTTTGTTGTACTGATAGTTATTGGAAATTGATCTGACGGTTGACCATATTTTTGAAAGAGGTGTGCTTTTGTTTAGACTATTTAAAAAATTTATCCAACTACTTTTTTTCTTTGTTTTAAATAATCGTCTGGTTTGGGCTGCTATATTTTTTAGTTTATGTAATTATTATGGTTACTTTGGGTTCGATACGCTTTCAATGCTTCTGATCGTTTTTTTATTATGAATGTACATTCCTCATCTCACCAATAAGGCCTTGGAATTGAGGGAGTAAAAGGTTTTTTTTATGGGCATAGATTTGGAAGCAGCTAGAGAGATAGTCTGAAAGAGTAGGGCTGTCTTCTCATCGTTAGAAAGATTATTAGATGATAAAAATGTGGATAAATGTTTGTCTAAATCTGTCTGAAATAGCTTCCAGTCAGCGCGGCAATCGTTCCATTTTGTTGATGGATTAATTAGGAAAGAAGTAGGATTAATTTTAAGCTCTATTTTAATAGGAAAATGATCGGATCCCAATGTGTCGGGATATACTGACCAGTTTATACGATTTGTTAATGAGGCTGAGGTGATAGTCAAATCAACGGCAGAATGATTGCCACTCGCGGCGATTCTAGTAGGTGTTTCGTCATTTAGAGAAACTAATTCGAAAAAATCCATGCTTTCGACTAATATTCTACCATTACGGTCATCTGGGATCGGACCCCACATGTAATGGTGGGCATTAAAATCACCACAAAAAACTGTTTTATTATAATCGAATTGTTCAAATAAATGTATCCAATCAGTCTTTTCTACTCTGATGTCAGATGGTTTATATATAGACACAAAAGATATATTAATTTTGTTAAGTAAGACTGCACACACTTCTATTCCGGTATTAAAATTATAGTTAATGTTAATTATTTGATAATCAATGCCCTTTAGGATGAAAATGCCTACACCGCCATAGCCACCTTCACGGCATTTTGAAACAAAATTATACCCTTTTAATTTAAAGTCTATTTGGTTTTTCAACCAAGTTTCGGATAATATTATAATATCTACATGAGAATTATTAATATAATTTATCAGATTATCCCTATTACTTACTAACGATCTACAATTCCATTGTAAAATATTTAAGGAAGATTGAGTAAGTTGACTGTGCATTTGGAAATTAATAATACGAGTGAATGCTTTCATTGTCACTTGTCGCTAAATTATCCGTTTCTGTGTTATTACCTGTTTCTTCTAAATTATTAGAAATAAGTTTTCTTAATTCATTTTCTAAATTGCATATAGGTTGAGATTGATTATTGGTATACATAAGTTGATTAATATGAGATGTGACAAGTAATATAAGTTTCTCTTTATAGTCAATAAATTCGTCCCTGTAGGGATTGGGTATTATAGGATTAGATTTAGGGGTAGGTCTTTTGCTAGGAGTTGACGCAGATGTATGGGGTAAAATTGGTGGAGAAGTTGCTTTACGTTTATTATTTGTAGATGTGTGAATAGTTTTCCTTACCGGTTTATTTAATGTGAAATTAGGGACATTGTTAGACGAGGTAGGTAAACTTGGAAAATTGGAAGTGTTATTTAGAATAGAAAATCTATTATTAGTTATTATTTTTGCGTAACTTGGATTGTTATGTAATTGTTCTGCTTCTCTGAATGTTATATTTTCTGATGCCATTATTGCTTTGATTTTCTTCTGTTTCTCGTATATTGGACATTTTCTAGACAACGAGGTGTGATCGTTGGTTTTACAATATATGCAATGATTATTTTCATTACAAGTTTCTACAGTATGGGTGGTGTCTGTACATTTTTTACATCTACTGTCCTTAGATTAACATTGTTTTGAGGAGTGACCATATCTGAGACATTTATAGCATTGCACTACCGGGTGTATGTATGGATCTACTGAAAAATTGCATAAATTAATTATTATGTTTTGTGGAACCTCGTTGCCCAAAAATTCTACAATTATCATTTGTCTTGGTACTAATTGAGTTGTGCCATCGTTGTTCGTTACTTTTCGTTGCATCCTTTGAACATTTACCACTTGTCTCTCGGATATTATCGCATCCTTTAAATAATTCTCCGAAAAGAAAGTATCAACCATACGGACTATGCCCTTTCCGTGTGTATAAAATTTTGGAATATAAGCTATAAGATCATTTTTATTTATTAAATCATGATTAATTATTTTATTTGCTATAGAATAAGTTTTAAAAATGACTTTTACCCTATTAATGCCAACTGTTTTTATATCAAGTACATCATTTTTAATAGACGAATCATTTAATAAAAAATGTCCTACCTTCATTGGAAATAACCTACCGATATTTTTATTTTTGTGTTCAATATATACAAAGAATGGGGCCTTATCGCTGGGTTTATACCGGTTTTCAAAATCAATTAAAGTATTTACAGACCTGTTATCATCAATATTAGTTTTTTCAGACGTGTTTACGGAATGTAATTCATCGGGCGGTCTATGACCTCCAATAGCATCTTCTTCCATACTTAGATTTTTTGGAATACCAAATTATGGGCCTAATTTGCACTAAACAAATTCACAAAATAACACAATAGCGATCACTATCAAACTCGCACCGACAGCAATATCAAAACAAACCGCTCTTTACGGCTATCGACTCGGGTATGATCATGTATGCTGTGATTAGATTTGACATCAGAAGATTTATCAGAGGATGCACTTATATATACTCTTGTAAGTCGGAGGTAGGCTGTTCTTTTAACTTTTTTAAGATTCTAATGATACGATTTTTTAGTGATCTTTTCCTTGTACCTATGTAGAGCTGCAATAAGTCCTTTTGAATACCATCTATGTTGGAGGATTTTTAAGCTTCTTGTAGTGGGGTGATACATACAAAAGAGATCTCAAGAAGTGTAATAAGTTGCGTGGAATTGAGTGTAAAATTAGTCGGATTATCTTTGTAAATCGTTTCTATAGCGGAAATATAATAAAGTTTCATCGAGTAATCCAATCAAAAATTAGATTTGGACATTTTTTGGCTGGTTTGGGTGGCATCGAAAATGCCGACGGAGGAAAAGAACTTAATAGAGCAAGAATACCGGATGAAGATAGAATGGTAGGAGTATCAGGAGGACTGTCATTGAAGTGTCCCCTTTTTTGTCCTACTGCCAACATGGGCATTGAATTAGTACGACGAGGGATGGATAAATCCATAATGGCAGCCAGGATGGGTATATAGTTAACGGAGATGGACTCAATTTCCGAAGATAGAAATTCTTTTGATGAAGTTAAGAATTTAGGATTAAGGACTCCTTAGAGTCAGCTAAAATTGAAGAAGAGGGAGGAGCATTAGCTGCAATGAGTGTGTGATCTGGTCAACTGGAGAGTTTGCAATCAGACCCCACGGTACGACCCGTAAGCTTACAAAGAAAACACTATAGTCTTTCAGAGAATAAAAATATTTTAAAGGATGTATTTTCATGGTTAATTAACAGGGAAGATTGCACTTCGAAGTTCACCTTGTCAGGAATTACAAATGTTACCCTAGAAAAACTCCTGATATATGCCTATTGATCATCTGATATTCCGTATTTTTTAGGGACAGCTCGATTAGTGAATGCGGGATGGAAGGAGATACATTTGAAATAAGGATTCTTTTGCTCGCAGAAAGAAGCCTGCAGATAAAGATGACGGTGGAATTAATTATGACGTTCGGTGTATTAGTTGATCAAAGATGTCGGTAGAAGTGAGGAAAACGCAGATTCGATTATTCAAAATGCGAGATGTAAAAGTAATATTTTTTGGATAAACTATTTCACCAATTTCTTTAATATATTTAAATAAAACAGTATTCAAAATGGAGTGCATGACAATAACTTGTTCCCTTTTAGAAAACGAACGGGGAAGGTCTAGAGACTGCGGCAACGACATATGATTTTGGGTTGGAATTGAAGTTGTTTTGTGTAAATGTAAATATTTAATTGCTGTTCATGATATGTAGTCCTGGTTACCCAGACCGTAACACAATACCTAAATGTGAGTACCTAATAGACCCTCTCCCAAACTGGAAAGAAAGAAAAACGGATCTCACCTATTTCTTGGGATTTTCACTGGTTTTCTTTAATTACACCAATATAGCCGCAATTAAATTCGACTATTGAAATATAAAACCAAATTTGATACTCATTTTCTTATCACATTGTGATTAAAGAACTTCGCTTCGTATTGTTAACTCGTCGATGAATTACTTTATTTAACCCTATTTTAACCCTCTATTTAACCCTGTTTAAATCTTTAAAATCCGTGAGGAACTTTAAAAAGGGTGTTTAACCTTTGACAGTTATTTGACGTTTTTTGAATCGATTATTTGAAGCTTTATTTGTAAACTTCAACATTTTATTAAAAAAACAGTTTGAAAAAGTGCTTTTTAGCTTCTACTACTTTTGATATTTTTCGTATCATACGGCTGTACGTAGGCTCAATGAAAAGCTGGTAAAAGCACAATTTAAAAAAAACAGAAATTTCCATAACCAATAACAAGAAACAAGCTGAGATATTGCAGCGGATAGATCTCTCTTGCATTTTTCTGTGGCGATATTTTACGAGTACCATTATTTTAATGTTTCAAAACTAATTTACTTCTTCACTGTGTATGCCATTTATAAATCGAATTATACAATTTAGATATTCTTTTACAATGTGTTCAATTTTCAGCTCTTAATGTTAATAAACAATGAAAATATTTGCAATTTCTTAAACAAGAAAAAAAAATGCTATTTGATTTCCTCTGGGCAGTAGGTTTTGGTTTTTTTTAAATGTTTTTTTTTTATTAACTTTATATTGAGCCTAGATACAAGTGTATCACATAAAAAAGTCAAAGTCATTAGAAATTTTTATATGCTAAAAATTTGTTATTCTTCAAACTGATTTTTAAAAACAAATTTAATATAATCTTGATATTTGAGGGGGAGCCTTGTAACTGGATCCCTACATTCGAGGGTTGGAAATCTTTTGATTCCAAGCCTTACTTCAAAGGACTTGTGAGTGGATGTATCTCCATAGGTTTGGTTCTTCAGTGACCGTTGAAGGATAAGGATTGTTAATGTGAGCAAATATAACTCCAGAGAAATAAAATCACCTTTAGTTTATAGACTTATAATTAACTATTTTTAGAATAAAAAAGCCTCAATATGGACGTAGCTGACAGTACAATATCAAATAATTCTTTCTTTATCACACGTAAAAGAGAAAACCGTATTTATGACAAAAATGCCCGATTTCGGCGTAGAGAAATATTTTATACGTGAATTGAAAGTGTTTTAAAATGCACGTGCCTCAAGGGCGATGCGTGAGAACGAACTAATAAAATAATACTTGGTGCGTATAAGTGTAGATTACCCCTCTTGTATTTAGGTGTAAAAACTATTTAAGAGGCTGTGGCGCCATTAAGTCGGCTATTCCGAGCAAACTAGATATTAGTGAATATTTTACTTATTCTACACTAAGAAAAGTGTAAAGAACTATATTTTTATTTTATATTTTAAAATGATATGTTCATTTCTGGAACATAGACTGCCCGCGTTGAAGTATTTACTTCAAAACGAAAGAAAGAGTGATTTGAGAAAGTAAGCAAACTTAACTTAAATGTAATTTAAGAAATAACTATTCCTAAACTAGAGTAATACATATAAATGTGACAAAATTTAAAATTTTAATTTTCTACTTTGTCCACAGGAAAAGGACAGAGTTTTGTAATGGGTCTGTTAAAATATCCATCTCTAGTCTTTATTTTAACACTACGGACCTTATCGTCCTTACCAGTAAACAATTCAACAATTCTTGCCAATGGCCAGTGTAGGGGTGGAACTTTATCTTCCTTATTTTCAAGACAAGAAAATTTTCGAAAAAAGTGTGCCTTTTGCAAAAGTTTTATTATTAAATTTTCAGCATTTTTTAAATCTGAAACAGAGAAGGGTTCAACATATTTTTCATTTGGAAACTTGAAATTGTGAATGTACCTGAGAATAAGTGTGATACTGCGTTGTAGTTTTAAGAAGTTTGAAAATTTGAGAGATAAATTTTCAATGAAACTTATTGGACTTTCTTGTGCTAGATGAACTATTTTCTTTTCCTCGGGTATTTTACTTACATTTGGTTTTGAATCATAAGAAGTTAAATCTAAGTCATAATTAAGTAGAAATGAGGGACCTTGAAACCAAAATTTTGAGTTTAGAAGTTCAGGAGCAGACATGCCTCTTGACGCAATATCTGCGGGGTTTTGTTTTGACTTTATATATCGCCACTTAAATTGTGGGTTTCCTTGTATTTTAGAAACTCTATTTGCAACAAACTGTCACCATCTCGAGCTATGTGAGCCTAACCAAGCAAGTACGATTTCTGAGTCCGTGCAGCAGTTTATTGAGTCTATTTGAGTTAACTTATTATTTAAAATTTCAACTATTCTTTTAGTGAGTTTGCTGCATAAAACAGTACCCATAAGTTCTAACTTAGGTAAAGTTAATGTTTTTATTGGAGCTACCCTACTTTTAGAGGTGATGAGTGTGGAAGAGACATTTCTTGAGCTATAAGTCACTCTAATATATATGCAGCTGGCGTATGCCTTTTCACTAGCGTCGGAAAATGCGTGTATTTGTATACTACATATATAATTTTCAATAAAAAAAGGTCTGTGAATTTTTAAATGTTTTAGTGCTGATATATGTTTGAGAAAATTTAACCATTCATTTAAGAGTGTAGAGTCTAAACTTTCATTCCACTGAATTTTTGAAAGCCAAATTTTTTGCATTATTATTTTTGCAGTTACTATTACTGGATTAATTAATCCCTTGGGGTCGAAAAAACTTGCGATTATCGAGAGCACTTGTCTCTTAGTGTAGGAATCTTTTATTTCGATTTCTGGTACTGAAATAGAGAAACTATCTAATTTAGAGTCCCAACAAAGACCTAATATTTTATTAGAATGATTTTCTGGAGATATGACATACGTGGAGTCAGTTGAAAATTGTGAAATATTTTCTAAAAATTGTGGTGAATTTGAACACCATTTGTGAAGAGATATGCCTGCCTTTTGTAGCAGTGCAGTGATTTGCTCATGCGCAAGTGCGAGTGTTTCAACACTATTTGTACCATATAATATGTCATCAATATAGCAAAAATTAATGAGCATATCATGAGCGAGAGGATATTCTTCCTTATGCATGTTTGCGAGTTCAATTAAACATCGTGTGCTAAGGAAGGTAGCTGGTTTCGTTCCATAGGTAACCGTTTGCAATTGTATACATTTTAACGGCTCCAAGGGAGAGTTGCGCCACAAAATATTTAATAAGAAAGTTTGGTTGGGGTTTATTCTGATTTGTCTAAACAACTTTTTTATATCAGATGTGAATACTTACTTGAAGAGTCTAAAGTTGACTAAAGTGTCAAATAGTTCTGGTTGTGTGGTATAACCCTTTAACATAATATCATTAAGGCTAAAACCAGAAGTGGTTTTCATAGATGCGTCAAAAACTACGCGCAAACGAGTTGTGAGAGAAGTGTCTTTTTCTACACTGTGGTGAGGCAAGAAATATTTGTTTTCTGAGTGTACATTCTGCAGAGACAACGGAACATATTTTGCATGTCCTAATTCAACATACTCATCTATAAAAGATTTTTTACTGATACATTTATCAGTAAAATGCTTAGTGCCAAAACAGTTTCTGCAAAGCTGTGCTTGCTTTACAAAATTAAACCTTTCTCGAGAATTTGTGTCTTTAAATAAGTTACACTGATATATTTTATGACCAGTTTGTTTACAAAATATGCAATTTTCATAGCTAGATTTATTATTATTTATAGTGGAAATATGAGCAGTTTTTTAAGTGACTTTATTATTAAACTTTGACTGAGTTTCAGTGTAATTAAGTTTCTCTAAAACGTCACATCTTTTTTCTAAAAATTCAAAAAATTGTTTGAGTGTTGGAACATTCTTAGAACCTACTTCATATTCAAAAGCCTTGTGAGAAGCAAAATCTATTTTTTCTAAAAATATTTCTATTAAAAGGAGGTCCCAATGTTCAATTGGAACTTCGAGATTACTAAGAGCGTGAAGCGTTTGCTTTGTGTGTACAAGAAAATCTCTTAGTACCTGAGGAGTGCATTTAACTAGAGATTGAGACTTTAACAGCTTTTTTATAAGAGTACTAATCACTCGTGATTTATCATCATATCTTTCTTTTAGGGTTTTTATAGCGATAGCAAAATTTGCATCTACTACTTCGATACTGCTAATTAAGTTTAAAGGTTCTCCTTTGAGGAAGGATTTTAAATATATAAACTTTTGTACATTATTTAAACTTGAATTGTTTGTGATCAGAGTTTCAAATAGTTGAAAGAATTCATTGAATTCTGAGAAATTTCCGGTAAAGGTTTTCATGCTAATTTCAGGCAGCCTCGCACTGGAAACAGCATTATTATTTGAGCTAGGTACTTTATTTTCTGTTAAATTTAATTCTATTATTTTTCTTTGCAAACCTTTGAGTGTGTTGAAGTATTTTTCTTCAACGTTTGCTCGATCAGCTGATTGTTGGTCGCTGTCATCAGTCTGTTCGATTTCTAATTGAATTTGTTCATATTGTGTGAAAAAATTAAAAAGTTTTTCTTTCCTATTTTCAAAATCAAGTATTTCGTTTTCTGTGTCTTTTGAGAAACCATTATTCTTTCTTCCTGTTGCTCTCCGGCGTGTGTAATCCTTTTCTTTCTTCAGTCCTGTTTCATCAAATAATCCGGCTCGAAGGACCACGAATGAGTGGGAGCCTTGTAACTGGCTCCCTATATGAGGGGGTTGGAAATCTTTTGATTCCAAGCCTTACTTCAAAGGACTTGTGAGTGGATGTATCTCCATAGGTTTGGTTCTTCAGTGACCGTTGAAGGATAAGGATTGTTAATGTGAGCAAATATAACTCCAGAGAAATAAAATCACCTTTAGTTTATCGACTTATAATTAACTATTTTTAGAGTAAAAAAGCCTCAATATGGACGTAGCTGACAGTAGAATATCAAATAATTCTTTCTTTATCACACGTAAAAGAGAAAACCGTATTTATGACAAAAATGCCCGATTTCGGCGTAGAGAAATATTTTATACGTGAATTGAGAGTGTTTTAAAATGCACGTGCCTCAAGGGCGATGCGTGAGAACGAACTAATAAAATAATACTTGGTGCGTAAAAGTGTAGATTACCCCTCTTGTATTTAGGTGTGAAAACTATTTAAGAGGCTGTGGCGCCATAAGTCGGCTATTCCGAGCAAACTAGATATTAGTGAATATTTTACTTATTCTACACTAAGAAAAGTGTAAAGAACTATATTTTTATTTTATATTTTAAAATGATATGTTCATTTCTGGAACAATATTTGTTTTTAATAATTTAAAACAAAGCCATAAAAATCGATTTCTATTTACAAAATAACCCTAGAGTGACTGTTTGGACAAGTACAGTTGTTTAAATAATCGGTCTCCTGGATAAACAAATTGAATAACTCAGAAACTGTATGGTCGTTCTGTATGATATTTAGCACACTTTAAAAACTCATTAACTGCCATAATTTTAAATAGTTGTATTACATATCGTTATGTAAAAAAGAAAGTTATTTATATTTATATTATTTATATTTATATTAACATTTATAAATTTTACTTTAATAATAAGGGTGTTTAAATTATCTCGGTCAATTCTTTATGTATTTTAATTATAAAAATCTCAATATTAGAGAACATGTTATGATCTCTAACTTTTATTTTAATCATATTTCTCTAACATGAATAAGTAACGTTTTATGCGCATAAACTTTTTTCACTTTTTACGATTGTTTGATGAGCTACACCTCATATACCTTTTAGAGACTTTAAATATCTGTTTAAGATTTTTTCAGCTTTTTTGAGTTGTAGATCATAAAAAGTTACGTAATTTTTGAGAGTATCCAAATTAAAATACATGAAACTATTAACCAAAATAGTTGCAAAAAAAACCTTATTTTTGTAGTTATTTATAAATTATAATAACTCTTTTTTGCGCAAAGACATGTAACATAGCTCCTTGAAATTATGTAAATGACTAAGTTATTAAAGTGCGCTAAATATCAATCAGAGCAAATAGCTTATAGGTTATTTAATATGTTTATAAACATTTATAATAACTTAAATGGCCAAATATATGGCCTAGGAGGACAAATTCGTTAAACTTCCCGTGCTCGAATCGGTATCAATAAAGTGTTATGATCATTTCGGCCTAGCCCAGCCTCATCAGTCCATCATTCGTCCAACGAATGTCTCCCAAAACTTCACTACAACAGTAGTTAGCTACAAAGGCGCCACCTGCTTTGGCGGCAGTGAACGAAAACGATATGATAATATCGTTTTCTGTATCCTCTGCGCTATGCGAAATGTGTAAAAGATATAATCTTTTAGCGGAAGCCGCTATCGCTTTATTAAATTAAATGGCCAAATATATGGCCTAGGAGGACAAATTCGGTAAACTTCCCGTGCTCGAATCGGTATCAATAAAGTGTTACAGAGGATACAGAAAACGATATTATCATATCGTTTTCGTTCACGGCCGCCAAAGCAGGTGGCGCCTTTGTAGCTAACTACTGTTGTAGTGAAGTTTTGGGAGACATTCGTTGGACTTTCCGAGTTTGAATTTGTATCAGCCCAAAGTGTCTGATGAGGCTGGGCTAGGCCGAAATGATCATAACACTTTATTGATAGCAATTCAAGCACGGGAAGTTTAACGAATTTGTCCTCCTAGGCCATATATTTGGCCATTTAATTTAATAAAGCGATAGCGGCTTTCGCTAAAAGATTATATCTTTTACACATTTCGCATAGCGCAGAGGATACAGAAAACGATATTATCATATCGTTTTCGTTCACGGCCGCCAAAGCAGGTGGCGCCTTTGTAGCTAAATACTGTTGTAGTGAAGTTTTGGGAGACATTCGTTGGACTTTCCGAGTTTGAATTTGTATCAGCCCAAAGTGTCTGATGAGGCTGGGCTAGGCCGAAATGATCATAACACTTTATTGATCCCGATTCGAGCACGGGAAGTTTAACGAATTTGTCCTCCTAGACCATATATTTGGCCATTTAATTTAATAAAGCGATAGCGGCTTTCGCTAAAAGATTATATCTTTTACACATTTCGCATAGCGCAGAGGATACAGAAAACGATATTATCATATCGTTTTCGTTCACGGCCGCCAAAGCAGGTGGCACCTTTGTAGCTAACTACTGTTGTAGTGAAGTTTTGGGAGACATGCGTTGGACTTTCCGAGTTTGAATTTGTATCAGCCCAAAGTGTCTGATGAGGCTGGGCTAGGCCGAAATGATCATAACACTTTATTGATACCGATTCGAGCACGGGAAGTTTAACGAATTGGTCCTCCTAGGCCATATATTTGGCCATTTAATTTAATAAAGCGATAGCGGCTTTCGCTAAAAGATTATATCTTTTACATTTATAATAACGTTGATATCGTTTATGCCACAAACTTATTTAGAGGCTTATGAAAAACTGGTGAAAAACATACTTTCTAAAAAAAAAACAGAATCTTCTATGACCCTTACTAGGCAAGAGAGCATTTTATATTTAAAACCAAAGCATTTTATTCCTACAATCATACTTCCATTGTCTATCAACAGTAAGAGCTGAAAATTGAAGGGACACTAAATGAAGATCTGAACTGTGCGTTCCAACTTACATATGGCATATGCGGTAAAGAAGTAAAAATTTATAACCCGTTAAAAGGATGGTATTTGTAAAATACCGCTTCGGAAAACTAGAATGGAGAACCATTTGAGCTCGGTTTTGTTTTAGATTTGAACTTTTTCACAATGAAGCGCGGTTGCAAAATTGGCAATATCTTGGCTTCTGTGGCACGTAAAACATAAATTTTTTTTAAACTGGGATAGCTCAACAAAAAGTTGTTTACATAATCGCTTTCTACGATAAACAAATCGTCACTATTTTTATTGGTTAAATTACATACCATTATGAAAAAACAAAGTTATTAAAATTTATAAATTTCTGCAAAATCAAGGGTTTTTTGCAACTATTTTCGTGAATTCTTTATATATTTTAATTGAGAAACTCACAAATGGAAGAAATTTTTTAATCTACAATTTTTATTTTAACTATTTTTCTCTAAACTGGATAAAAAACGTTTATAGCCAAAATCACCTTTATATCTTCACAGATTTATTATTAACTAACCCTCATATATCTTTTAGAACCTTCAAATATCTGTATAAAATTTTTACGTGAAACCAATAATTTTTTCCCAGATGGACCTTTGTATAATTAGTTCTCCGATAAAGATGAACTTTTCTACTTTTCAATACAATAAATAAAAATAGCTAAAGAAATACATATTTAAATATCTAATACTTTGTTTATGTTTATTAACTTGATATTTATTCACTAATTTGTTTTTCCGAAGTTTATTATATCATAATTATAATACCAACGAAAACGTAAAATTAAAATTAATGCATCTCGAATATGACGCGTGCACCCTGGCGATAATAAAAAATGATGAATGAATAAAAAAATAAACATCTTTTCAAATTAATTGCGTAACGGAAACGGTGTAAAATAAAATATAAAAAAAGTTTCTATTTACTTACCAGAGTGTAATATCCATCTTTGGCAAGCCGAAGGATTTTTGTCGGAAATCTGAACATTCTTAATCCATGAATTTTGTATGGTGATAAACCACATTTGTAATAACAACAAATATTTCCGGCCATCTGTAAAAACCATTTATTTATTATGGAAGTAACATTATTTTAGTTTAAAATTACTTTTTTCAAATATTATCGAATGTATGTATTATCCGGTAAAATTTATTTCTGAATAACTAATTTGTTCATTTCTCATACAATGTTTTTTTATGTTTTAAACACATATAATTAAAATTTTTTACTTACCTCGGACCAAATTTTTGTAATACACTTCCAAATAAAATAAAATATTTAAATTCTTTAAACTTATTTAGATATAGGAAGATTTAGAAGCTACAGTACGTTTATCTACAATTTTAGTTGACACGATATTTACTAGTTGATAGTAATAACTCTATTTTAAACGAATACGTTGTCATTCATGGTCTGTTTTTTGTAACATTTTTATTTGTAAGTAAACATGTTGCTACTATGTGAGTGAAATATTGCAACGCTGGTGAATTAAATTCAGTGGATCAAAAATGGACGTTTAGTTTAGTCCTTAACTTTTTCACATAGCACCATCTAGTATAATGTATATCAAACAAACAATGGTATATTAAAATCTATTGAGACAGAAAGAGTGGTGACATCTAGTGACTGTCTCAATTAGAATCAAACAAATTTATACATTGCGTTGGCTAACTATTCCTATTTAAACAATGCTAATTGTAAGTACGATACTTTTGTAAGTATATAAAAGTTACCAGTTTTTTTTTAGTTATAAAGGAAGAAGCAGAAAAAATAAGGAAAGATCTAATTCTCACGAAAAGAGAGAAATCAAAAAAGACTAGGTATGTTGTTTTTTGAAATTTATTATAAATATATCCATAGATAAAACTATTTTTTTATTTTTTGTAAATTATTGAAAATAATTTTCTCACTTTTAATTTGTAGTCAAATCATGACATGTAAACGTCTGATATGTATTTTCCTGTACTATACCCAAAGAGAGCAAAAACTGAATTTTGTAGTCTCTAACTCATAAAAATAGGAATGAAAATCGGTTTTCCCAGTTTCTTGTCTGTGGGCTACTATGTGCATAATGTGCAATGATATAACGAATGTAAAAGTTTATTCCAATATCATTTACATATTTTCGTCAATGATTTCAAAAAGTGGGAGTTTTCTGACTTAATATTTGATGCGATCTTTTTTACTTGTATTTACAGTTTTTCAGTAAATATGCGTAATTATCATTGAGAATGTGCAGAGCACATGCTAAGTATAGGTTTTATTAAAGTACTTAAACTTTCTATTTATATACTAATAACATTGTTTAAATAGAACTAGTTAGCCAACGCAATGTATAAATTTGTTTGATTCTAATTGAGACAGTCACTAGATGTTACCACTCTTTCTGTCTCAATAGATTTTAATATACCATTGTTTGTTTGATATACGTTATACTAGATGGTGCTATGTGAAAAAGTTAAAGACTAAACTTAACGTTCATTTTTGATCCATTGAATTAAATTCACCAGCGTTGCAATATTTCACTGACATAGTAGCAACAGGTTTATTTACAAATAAACATGTAAAAAAAACAAACCTTGAATCACTTAAGATATTCATTTAAAATAGAGTTATTACTATCAACTAGTAAATATCGTGTCAACTAAAATTGTACATAAACGTACTGTGGCTTCTAAATCTTCCTATATCTAAATAAGTTTAAAGAATTTAAATATTTTATTTTATTTCGAAGTGTATTACAAAAATTTGGTCCGAGGTAAGTAAAACATTTTAATTCTGTGTGTTTAAAACAAAAAACATTTGTATGAGAAATGAACAAATTAGGTATTTAGAAATAAATTTTAGCGGATAATACATACATTCGATAATATTTGAAAAAAGTGATTTTAAATTAAAATAATGTTACTTCCATAATAAATAAATCGTTTTTTACAGATGGCTGGAAATATTTGTTATTACAAATGTGGTTTATCATCATACAAAATTCATGGTTTAAGAATGTTCAGATTTCCGACAAAAAATCTTTCGGCTTGTCAAACATGGATATTACACTCTGGTAAGTAAATAAAAACTTTTTTTATATTCTTTTATTTTACACCGTTTCCGTTACGTAATTAACTTAAAAAAATGTTTATTTTTTTTTTCATTCATCATTTGAATTTTACGTTTTCGTTGGTATTATAATTATGATATAATAAACTTCGGAAAAACAAATTAGTGAATAAATATCAAGTTAATAAACATGAACAAAATATTAGATATTTAAATATGTATTTCTTTAGCTACCTATTTTTAGTTATTGTATTGAAAAGTAGAAATAAGTTCATCTTTATCGGAGAACTAATTTATACACCAGTCCATCTGTAAAAAAATCATTGATTACACGTAAAAATCTTATAAAGATATTTGAAGGTTCTAAAAGATATACGAGTGTTAGTTAATAATAAATCTGTGAAGACATACAGGTGTTTTGGTTTGTTTTTGTTTAAACAATTTTAAAAAGTGAGAGGTCATTCTTTTGCTTATAAAACGTTTTTTATCCAGTTTAGAGAAAAATAGTTCAAATAAAAATTGTAGATCTCAAAAAGTTCTTCCTTTTGTGAGTTTCTAAATTAAAATATATAAAGAATTCACCAAAATAGTTGCAAAAAACCCTTGATTTTGCAGAAATTTATAAATTTTAATAACTTTGTTTTTGCATAATGGTATGTAATGTAACTAATAACAATAGTGACGATTTGTTTATCATGGAATGCGATTATTTAAGCAACTTTTTGTTGAGCTACCCCAGTTAAAAAAAAATTATGTTTTACGTGCCACAGAAGCCAAGATATTGCAAATTTTACAAGCGCTATTTATTTTAAAAAAGTTCAAATCTAAAAAAAAAAACGGAGCTCAAATGGTTCTCCATTCTACTTTTCCGAAGAGGTATTTTACGAGTACCATCATTTTAACGGGTTATAAATTTTTACTTCTTTACCGCATATGCCATCTGTAAGCTGGATCGCACAATTCAGATCTTTATTTAGAGTCCCTTCAATTTTCATCTTTTACTGTTAATTGACAATGGAAGTATGATTTTAAGAATAAAATGCTTTGGTTTTAAATATAAAATGCTCGCTTGGCTCGTAATGGTCATAGAAGATTTTTTTTTTTTTTAGGAAGTGTGTTTTTCATCAGTTTTTCATTAGCCTCTATATAAGTTTGTGGCATAAACGATATCAAAGATATAAATGTTTATAAACAGATTAAATAACCTATAAACTATTTGCTCTGATTGACATTTAGCGCACTGTAATAACTTATTAATTTCCATAATTTCAAGGAGCTATGTTATATGTTTTTGCACAAAAAATAGTTATTTTAATTTATAAATAACTGCAAAAATAAGGTTTTTTGCAACTATTTCGATTAATAGTTTCTTGTATTTTAATTTAGATACTCTCAAAAGTTACATTACTTTTTATGATCTACAACTCTAAAAAAGCTAAAAAAATCTTAAACAGATATTTAAAGTCTCTAAAAGGTATATGAGGGGTAGCTGATGACAATTATGTGAAGACTTTAGCTAATTTTGCTTTGCTTTTTTTTTAAACAATCGTAAAAAGTGAAAAAAGTTTATGCGCATAAAACGTTAAAATAAAAGTTATAGATCATAAAATGTTCTCTAATATTGATATTTTTATAATAAAATACATAAAGAATTGACCGAGATAATTTAAAAACCCTTATTTTTAAAGTATAATTTATAAATGTTAATAACTTTCTTTTTGCATAACGATATGTAATACAACTATTTAAAATTATGGCAGTTAATGAGTTTTTAAAGTGTGCTAAATGTCATACAGAACGACCATACAGTTTATGAGTTATTCAATTTGTTTATCCAGGAGACCGATTATTTAAACAACTGTACTTGTCCAAACAGTCACTCTAGGGATATTTTGTAAATAGCAATCGATTTTTTATGGCTTCGTTTTAAATTATTTTAAAAAAAAAACATCAAGAATATAATAAATTTGTTTTTAAAAATCAGTTTGAAGAGTAACAAATTTTTAGCATATAAAAATTTCTAATAACTTTGACTTTTTTATGTCATGCACTTGTAGGCTCAATATAAAGCTAATAAAAAAAACATAAAAAAAACCAAAACCTTCTATGGCCCAGAGAAAATCAAATAGCATTTTTTTTTCTTGTTTAAGAAATTGCAAATATTTTCATTGTTTATTAACATTAAGAGCTGAAAATTGAACATTGTAAAAGAATATCTAATTTTTATAATTCGATTTATCAATAGCATACACAGTGAAGAAGTAAATTAGTTTTGAAACATTAAAATAATGGTACTCGTAAAATATCGCCACAGAAAAATGCAAGGGAGATCTGTCCGCTGCAATATCTCAGCTTGTTTCTTGTTAGAGGTTATAGAAAGTTCTGTCTTTTTTTTTTAAATTGTGCTTTTACGCCAGCTTTTCATTGAGCTTACGTACAGCCGTATGGCATGAAAAATATCAAAAGTAGTATAAATGTTTAGAAGCTAAAAAGCACTTTTGCAAACCGTTTTTTTAATAATAAGTTTAATCAAATGGTGAAGTTTATAAATAAAGCTTCAAATACTCGATTCAAAAAACATCAAATAACTGTCACAAGGTTAAACACCCTTGTTAAAGTTCCTAATGGATTTTAAAGATTTAAACAGTGTTAAACAGATATATTAATTCATCGACGAGTTAACAATACGAAGCGAAGTTCTTTAATCACAATGTGATAAGAAGACGAGTATCAAATTTGGTTTTATATTTCAATAGTCGAATTTAATTGTGGCTATATTGGTTTAATTAAAGAAAACCAGAGAAAATTCCAAGAAATAGGTGAGATCCTTTTTTTCTTTCTTTCCAGTTTGGGAGAGGGTCCTTTAGGTACTCACGTTTAGGTATTGTGTTATTTGAATATATTAAAGAAACTGGTAAAATAGTTTATCCAAAAAATATTACTTTTAAATCTCGCATTTCGAATAATCGAATCTACATTTTCCTCACTTCTACTGACATCGTTGATCAACTAATACACCGAACGTCATAATTAATTTCACCGTCATCTTTATCTGCAGGCTTCTTTCTGCGACCAAAAGAATCCTTATTTCAAATGTATCTCCTTCCATCCCGCATTTACTAATCGAACAGTCCCTAAGAAATACGGAACATCAGATGATCAATAGGCATATATCATGAGTTTTCTGCTCTTTGTATATTTTTACTTCATCTTTTGCCAAATTTAGACACGATATTTAATTAAGTAAGAAAACTTTATGTACTTCAAATACTAGCCCAAGTCTAGTTTAAAAAAAAATTGTTAATAAAAAATAACCTTAAAATATCCAATCCCTTTTTTAATCAAAAGGTTGTACTTGATAAAATAAAAGTTTTGGAACAAATCTGGACCTAACCATATATACTCTTTTCTTCCTTCACCCTTTCCTTATTCATCCTTAGTTTCACAAGATACCAATTATCCGAACTCTTTTATAAACTATTTCGAACTAAAAGCTGCACTCAAATCCTATAAATTTACAAAAATTAGGATTTTCTAGAATTATCTTGAAAAATTTCTCGAAAATTCCTTAGGCACCAACGACCCTCTAAATGAAGCCAGTAAATTTACCACTGACATACCGCTGACAATCGTTAATGAAAGATCTTGCCCTAATCTATACTAATATAAAAGAAAAATCATTACAAAAAAAAATTTTTGTTAAAATCCATTATAAAAGGTATATAAATTAAAAAACCCAAATGGGATATGTCATGAAGACAAAAGGTTTTTGGAATCTATATTCCATCATCGGTGTCTAGGTGAACATGTTTTGAGCCGCTAAATATCTGGGTAAAAACCCGTTAAAAGTTATATGTTACAATTTAGTTTACATTATTTAGTCTTATATATTAGGATGTTAAAGCTACCAGTGGATATAATAACATGGCGAATGTTATCATATCCACTGGTAACTCAACGCTGGTGAGGTCCCAACCTCATATAAACTTATACAAAGTGTAGTAAATCTACTTCAAGATAGATCTAACGAACTAGGATTATCACTCACTGAGAACAAAACCAAATTAGTAAAATTTTCCAGAAGAATTTTCACTCCCTTAACCAAAATTTTATTTAACAATTCTCTACTTTCTGCTGTTAATTAATGTAAAATTCTCGGTTTTATGTTTGACTCCAGATTAAATTGAAAGAGTCAAATCTCTGAATTTAAAATCAATTGTTTTAAAAGTTTGTTTGTTTGTTTTAAAACCCTCAGTCATCTTCAATGGGGTGCCGATAAAACTTCTTCTAGGTCTGAGCGCTTTTCGCTTTAGTCCTATTGAGAGTGTATACCGTGAATCTAATGAACTTTCTCCTACCCTAAGACGATAATCACTTCTACTTTCGTATGCTGCATCAACATCCGCAAATCCATTTAATCCCGTTCATTCCCTAATTGCCACAATGGCGTCTTCTTCCACTAACAATAACCAACACCTTATCATAAAACCTATACCTCAATTAATTTGTCCACTACTTAAAAATATTGACCTTTTTCAGACTGATTCATTTCCTCTAACTTTACTTCCCCTCTGGGCTAAAGATCTCCCTTCAATATATACCTCACTCACCATTTTTAACAAACTTGAATCTTCTAACCTTCTTATAAAGAAAGCATTTTTAGAATTTAATTTTCTATACAGATGCTTCTAAAACTACCACTGGTATTGGTTGCGCAGTAACCACTAAACATGAACTTGTAAGATCATCTCGGTTACCCTTAATATGCAACGTTTGCACAGGTGAACTATATAGTATTCTGTTGGCTTTTAAATGCATCTCCCATCAAAACAGACATATTGCCATTTGTTCAGATTAACTTTCATATATCCATTTAGTAAATACAATTTTCACTGACCACCTATTAGTTCAAAACATTCATGACATATACCAAAATCTCTCTGCTTACGATGTAAGTCTCTCTCATATGGCTGCCTTCTCACACCGGAACTACTGATAATAAAACAGCAGATAATTTTGCCAAAGAAGCTACCAACCATGGGGTGACTGAAGTCACCCCAATTCAACTAGCTAACGAATCTCGAAATTCGTTTTTAAAAAGTCAGTAGAGGATATTTGACAAAATAATTTATAATTATATTGCTCCACGGTTCTATGCTCTGCCAAAAATACATAAACCAACTTTATCTATGAGACCAATTGTTTCATCTTTATGCCCTCCTAATGGACCAATAGCACAGCTCCTCACTGACATCTTAACTAATGCTTATAATTTAAACATTAATTTTTACATTAAAGATTCATTTGATTTTAGTTCTTTCATTAATAATTTCCAATTACCACAAAATTATGTTTTAGTTAGTTTTGATGTAACATCTCTTTTTACTAATTTGCCTTTAGATTTAATCATAAGTAGTGTTGAAAAACATTGGAATGAGATTTCACAACACACTAATATTGACTTATTACATTTCAAAACACTTATCAACTTTGTTTTTGATTCTAATATTTTTATATTTAATGGTGTATTTTATAAACAAATTTTTGGTAGTCCTATGGGATCTAGTCTTTCACCCATTCTAAGTAGCTATGTCATGGATGATGTTATCAGTGATTGTATCAGTAATTGCACTTTTTTCATTCCTTTTATTAAGAGATATGTAGATGATTTAGTTTTGGCACTTCCTAAACACAAAATTCATGAAACAGTCAACATTTTCAACAGTCATAATCAACATATACAATTCACAGTTGAGGAAGAGGTAGATAATTCTCTACCATTCCTTGACATGAGAATTGTAAGAAATACAGACAATATGTTGAAAACCAGATGGTTCAGAAAACCCATATGTAGTAATAGATTTATAAGCTATTACTCTCACCATCCAAATAAGATGAAAATGAACCTTACAACAGGATTAAAAGAACGTGTTTTAAAACTTTCTCATCCAGATTATCTACAGGAAGATCTTCAGTTATTAAAAAATATTCTAATTGAAAACTCTTATCCTCCAGATATGCTACATAGGATGCTTTTTTCTAATATTGGTAATATAAATAATTTAACACCATTTTTTGCTCAATCTCAAAACATTGTATCTAACAATCAGAACATCTATTATCATTCACTACCTTTTATACCATCATTAACACCTAAATTAATACAAACACTAAAGGTTATTGACAATATAAAAATAGCAACAAAGAACATCAAAACTATTTCATCTTTATATTCTAAAACTAAATATCCTATAGACAAATTTGAAAAAACGAATTTAGTATACAGCATTAGTTGTACTCAGTGTGAGGCTGAATATGTTGGTGAGACCGGAAGAAATCTTTCAAATCGCATTATTTCTCACAAAAGTGATTGCAGAATTAAAAAACCATCTTGTGCTTTGGCAGAACATGTAATCGATAAAGACCATATTATGGATTTTGATAACATTAAAATTTTATGTAGTGAAAGTAATAAATTTAAAAGGACTTTTTTGGAAATGGTTTGTATTAGCAAAAATGATAAGAGTTTAAACAAAAGATCTGAAATTCAAAATTTAAGCAAAATTTATAATTATATTCTTTCTTTATGATTTATATATAAAACTTGTAAAATGTCATATTTAATTCTCCATATATCTATCACATTCTTTCAGACATCTGTCAAGGGTGAATAAATCTTCTTCTTTTTGTTACTAAACAAAAAAGAATGTTTAAACGAAGTTTTACTTTTGGCAATATAATTGTCAAAAATAAAAATTTTATGTTGGCATTTATGACATTGAGGCTATTTGTAATTGGTTGCTATTTGAACTTATTTATAAATTCAATTATTCTTATATTAAAAAAAATGTTTTCAAAATTATAAAAATTTTTCAGAGAAACATTTATTAGATAAAAACATTTTTGTATTAAATATTTTGAACATGTAAGCAGTGATTTTTACTTACCAAACTAATTTTTATTTGGTAAGTTAACAAAAATTGTTTTTTCTTTTTAGTTCAACCTTGTAAGTATTTTGTCTTTTTTAGCTCTTGATAATAATTGTAAACACAATTGAAAGCTCGAGAATAAAAAAAATAGTTAACCAATAGCCCTATTATTGACTCCAACCCATCCAAAACAGTTATATATATATTTATATATATATATATATATATATATATATATATATATATATATAGATATATAAACATATATTGGCATAACTACCAAGTTATCTATATCTTAAATACAGAACTTATTTTTTTAATTTATTGTGCAGAAAGTTGCTTTTTTTCAGTTGTGTTAATAATAATATTGTTGTAGGTAATGCTGCATTGGAAAGTCTGGAGCTACCTGATTTAAAAAAAATCTATGCTGTAAGCATTTTGACCAAAGATATCTAAATGCAAAATATTTACCCAGTACTGCTATACCAAAAAAATATAGTGAGGTAGAAGAGGAAGGTTCGTTAACGACACCACGCGTTTTTCATACGTATTCAATAGAAAAACAACCATCAACCAGTGCCAATACTGTTTCGCACAGTGATAATTCTGAACTTGACGATTTTGTTGATGAGCTTTTTAGATATGCCGTTATTACCATTGGTCAAGAAAAAAAGATTTCATAATTATCACACACTTTAAAGGAGATTACATGCATCTCGAATACGGATTAATCTTCTTAAAACTCGCATAACAGCACTAAAAAAAGAGACTGGTTAAGATTAGGACAAAATCTGTACAAACTGCACGAAAGCCACAAACTCAGTTTTCTGCTGCAGTTTTTCTTGAACACTTTGCTATCATAACGTTTGTTGGACTTGATACCATTGTAGTTAAACATCGATCTAATATTTTTAAACTAGTATTGCTGGTTCATACATAGATCCAACTCATACATTGCTTATTTTAGTTCATGCAAACAATGTTACAATCGATTTCTAAAACTATTAATGTAAACAATTTTGTTTTGTTTTTTTACCTTGAATTATTATATTGTTAATATTGTCTATGGTGTAGATATTAGAATTTTCATAAGTGTTATCTAACTATTAAAATAACGCGAATTTAATTTTTGCATAAACAGTCATATCGGGCGAGTTGATTGAAAAAAACATTCTTATTTATGTAAACAGAAATACAAAAATGGTGTGTACATTATAAAATACATAAATAAATAAAATAAAGGGTACTATTTATTAAAGTTTTGTTAATTATTATTCCTTTTATCCCAACACATAGATTAATTTGTCCCTAAATATGTGTTGCCTCTTGTTGTGGCATATCGATCTGTTTATTTGTTTCAAAACCATTATCAAAAAACCATACCCATAAATTTACTATATTTTCAAACGTCATTTTAAAGATTAAAAGATTGAAAATTTAATTTTCTCAAAACATACATAAAACCATTGTTTAAAAAGATTTTTTTTTTAACAATGATAAAACTCAAGTCTTGACTAAAAAATAAACCTCCGCATGAGTGTTCTAAGACGATAGCAGTCGAGTCTATTTCAATTAAATATTTAATCCTTTTCTAACAAATCATATAACCAAATTAAATATCTGGTAAACTAATGAAAATTAAAAAAAGGCAGCATTTAACTGCTTCATTTAAATAGATTACTAACCGGTTTAGATTTATCAAGTCTCAAAGTAGAAAAACAATTTGAAATATTCGCTCGAAATAGTCAAGTTATGTTTCACAAAACGCATACAACGATAATAACAATAAGCATTTTATTAAAATCTTATATTTTCTTCACAATCTGGCACCCGTGTACAGGTTTGCATAAGTTACCAGACAGATAAAAATATACTCGAATAGAATCCTGCTAAGAATTAAGTTTCTGTTAATAGTTTTTTAAATTTATGACTAGAGGCCGCCATATGACGGCAGAATAAAAATCAAACGTTTGTTCCATAAGGATTGTCTAACTAGTCCTATTTAAACAATGCTAATAAGGTACTACCTCACATCTTTTTAGTAGTTGTTCTCTGGACTCAAGACACTCTCCCAAAAAAAAATCTAAAGGCTTACTCAAGAAAATTTCGAGTAAGCAACGAGTTTCATCATCATTTGTAGATAAATCTGAGGTTAAAGCATCACAGAAATACCCAAATGACAGTTCTACAACAGCAATGATAAAAAAGGACTCAGAGAGTAGCAGCAGTGACAGGAAAAACAGCACTGACAGAAAAGAGAGTAAAACCAAGAAATGTTATTCCACCAAAAGTCCAATTAAGAAATCATTCGCACCCGATATGGCAGAAGAAAAGGTTAGAAACAATTAAGTTATTTATTATTTAAATTAAATTGCTTTAACACTAGAAGGGCCGGCGCTTGACGCTAGAAGTGCTGCAGCCATCATTTTGACGTAGGACTTAAAAAGCACTTGTTCCTTACTTTAATTCAAGTTAACTGCAAATTATAAAAGAAAACTATATTTACTAAAAGTATAACAATAATAATACCTATAATTAAATATCTAAATTAAATAATAGTACATTTGCCACATAAGTATTTTCTACAAGTATTACATGATTAACATGTTCGATCTTTTTTGCAATTAATGTTTATTTGACACTGCTTTCTCTTTATTTACTTTTTTACTTTACTTTAGTTTTTCTCTATTTACAGCACTTTCATCTACTGTCTAATGTTTAGGTGCTTAAGAAATTTAAATACTACTGGAGTCCGCTTTCCGTTTCACATATTTTGCTCGAAGCTCGCCAATCGTTTGTAGAATAAAATCGGGGAGCTATTTGTTTTATTTTGTTATTTCTTTAAATGTAATCCACGAATTCTTCTTCTTGTGCGTCTCCTATCGGAGATTGCATATCATCAAGGCTATCCTGACCTTGTTTACAGCTGACCTAAAGAGTTCATTATTGGAACAGCCAAACCACTCTCTCAAATTACGCAACCATGACATTCTTCTACGGCCTGGGTTCCGTTTTCCTTCTATTTTTCCTTGCATTATATTTTGAAGTAATGCATATTTAGTTCTCTCATCAGGTGACCCAAATATTTGAGTTTTCTTCGTTTGATCGTTGACAAAATTTCTGGGTCTTTTCCTATCCTTCGCATATCCTATCCAGGAATTAATTGCTGCCAAATCTAACACATTATAGAACACATGCACAGGTCACCTTCGGCTACCAGCTCTCATTGTATATTTGGGTGCTATTTGATCGACTATAATAACACCAAATTTTGTTGCGTTATAATATATAATATATAAGCAATCGTTTCAGGGAGCTTTTAGCATCTTTGTCAATTTCAACTTGTGGATGCATTGTACTAAAGATTAGTATATTTTTTTTCGGTTTTTCTTAGTAGACAGTAAGGTTTGTGTGGTTGCTCGACTTTAAAATAAATGGCTCATAAAGATGAGTTCGACTCGTTTTGTATAAATAAGGTCTATGTTTTCTTGAACGACGTATCGTACCGACGATACTAGTATTTTGGCCCTTTACCTTTTTTGCCAATGACAAAGATGTAAAAAAGTTGTCGGTAGTTATATTTCTCCCTTTTTTATACAAATGGCCGAAGCAGTTTTAGAACCAGAACGTGTTCTGGTATTGACTGAGTTTTGCGTTCGTAATCTTTTCCCAAATACGGAAATCTATTACAAAGGTATTTGCTGTCAACGTCCACTAAGAGCCAAAATTTATGAGGTTTATTTGCAATGTATTGAAAAAATGGACAGTGAGTTATAGAAAGAAATAGCTTCTCGTTACCGGTCAAGTTTGCATTTGGAATATAGCAAGCACGTTTAGCAATTTTCAAAAAATTCGTTTCAAACTTCTGATGCCATGACGCAAACTTCTCTGTGGTAATTATCAAGGATCAAGTGTTTTTCAAGTCAAATCGTAGGTACTTCATTATGTCCTAGAGCCTATTCTTGCTCATAAATTGTTTGAAAATTGGTGGTCCCCAAACATTGAACCACAAGAGATCAATATCCAAGTTAGAGGCAACACGAGCATAATGCAAAGCAATAAAAGCTTCTAGTTCTGGAAGAAAAATGCTCCATGTTTCATTAGACGATTGTTGGTGGGTTTCAGTCTCTGTGTGGATCTTTATAAGAAGTAGCATTGAATCTTTGATAAATAATCGCCAAGATGTTAGCACATTATTCTCTTGAACATATCGTTTAACAAAAGCTGTTGAACCCGAAGATTATCTTAAAAGACTTTGTTGATTGCGACGTCTTAGTCCATTGGAATCAATAAAGTCCACTCTGTTCCTTCACTAGAAATAAGGAGATCACCGAAAGCAGGAACTAAATTGTATGGAGTAAATCGTTGTCCGCTACGTGTAGATCGGCCAACTCGTCTAGACATTCTACCACGTTTGTCAGAACCTCGCATAATAACTTGTTGATTCAGATTATGTTCAGTGGATGAGGCAGTGGATGTGCTTGAGACCGGTAATTCAAGCGAAGATTTATCTGACTCTGATTCACTCAACGAAGAGCGCAACTTCTCCGATACAAAATCAATATCTCGTCATCATGGGACAAGGGAGTCATCATGGAAAACCGTGTTATTTTTATTATCACTCTCGTCACCTGATATATTTTTAAAAAAATTTACGCGAACTCGTATTAAAATAGAAAATAAATTCAAACAAAACAAAACTATTTAAGTCCGAATTTGGAATGAAACAAATGTGCAAAATAAAGCTACTTTACTGTAATGATAAACAACTATTCGAGTTACCAGGAATTTATTTGAGTAATGCCGTCAAAATGACGCTGCCGCTTATTCTAGGTATAAGTTATTATATCCTAAAATGTAAAAGTAAAATTGGCATAATTTTTTAGTGGTGTCAAAAAATATAAATTAATTTAAGAGTTAATAACTATCAAGATCTTTATCATCATTGAAAAAAATATAATATTAATTGATGTTATTATTAATAAATAACGAAAGTAAAAATCCAAAGATTTCTATTGACGAAAATAAAATTTAGATTTTTGCTTTAATCTGTGCCTTCTATTACAAGCCAAAACAGACGTTGCTAAAGATGTAAAGAGAGAAATGGAAATCTAAAATTGCATTCCACAGCATATCTCGTCATATTCAGAGCTTCGGTAAATAGGCGCTCTGATGACTCCTTTTAGGATAAAATACGTATAAGCGAATATACATAGGCACTATACCAAAATCAAATTCAATTAAAATTGAAATCAAATCTTAACTGTATTTCTTTGATTATTAATATTTGAAGACTACAGGGGAAAAACGCTGTAAGTCAATTTTTAAAATTTTTGGAAAACGCGATTTTTAGATTCAAAACTTCATAATTCATAAATAAACATGCTAAAACACTATTGTATTGAGTATTTGACAACTCATATATACAGAGTATGATATTATAAAATTGAAATTGTCATGTACAGTAGGTAACAAGAGAAATTAAAAAAAAAAACAACCAAAGGTCTGGAGGAAAAAGGCAAAAACGCTGTAATTGACAAAATAATATAATATGAATTCAACGAAAGAAAAAAATAAACAGAACTAGACTTGTTTAACTTAACTAAAGCTAAAAACAATAATATTATCTGTTAAATGAATCGATAACATTGTAAAATTCTTAAGATAAAAATAAGTCAAATTTTTGTTAGCTGATCAAAATACATTCTTCCTTTTTCTGAACAAAATTTTTTTAAAACTTGGAGATCTTTGTATTTTGCCATTGGAATGGGCAGTGACCCAGTATAGGATCGAGAAGGAAAAACGAATTCTTTTCCAGTATACGGTGGTTCCCTACCAGTCACTTTTTTGTTAATGACAGCCGAAACCATTGTTCCATTGTAGGTGTCTCTGAAATAAATTAGTCTGGGATGTTGCTTTGAAATGCTTAATTTTCTTATTGGTCTAGTTTTAAAAGGTGCTTTTGTAACATACATAGGTGCAAGAAAAGTGTCCCAGCTACGCACCACGTAGTTATCAACCACTTCTACTTTATAAGGCACAGGTTTTTGACGAGCCAATCGTAACACTGCTTCCCAATCTTCTGGGGTTTCTGCTGCACTTTTTTGATTAACGATACCAAAATCTTTATCCGTCTCCATGTAAGAGTGACCTCTTATAGGAAAGGTCACTGAAATAGAGTCAAATCTGTTTATTTTATGGACTAAATAATGTAGAAACCGGAATACCGTCCAATTTTTATTTTGGCCTCCACACGAATCACAGAAAATCACTAAGTTACGAACTTCAGGAGGAAGCTGGATTGTCACATAGTCATACAGAAATGAGCAAACTTCATTGGCACCCTTTCGAGCTACTGTCTCAGGGTACGAGTACATAACAACATCATTATCACTAAGTCGATGGATATTAAAGGAGTAGAAAGACAACTGCCTTTTATTTATAATACACGTCGTTACTCGTAATATTAGGCATTGGAAGGTTTTTATTATAGTCCATTGCTATGACTTCATATTCTCTTGAGGTCCTTGCTCGTAGTTTAGCTTTTGTTTTTCGTTTGTAAAATGTCTGTGCTTTCAGCAAGTAAAGTTTCTGCCCTGTTTTAAGTTTATTAATTAATTTTTCATCTTTACATTCCCTTATTTTTATTTTGGAAGCATCACAAATGCTGCAAGTGTCGGTTCTGGGATACCCAAAGGCGATATTAAAGCGTGTGTTGAATGTTTTTCTATATACTTCATAGCACACTGCTCTATTGGGATGTTTCTCAAGGAACATTTTGTACATCTTTTTAATGTTAAGTTCCTCTGGAAGGTACTTCCTGCTAGATTTTTTTAGGCTGTAGTGACTTATGCGTCCTTTGAATGATTTTATGTGATTTAAAATTAACTGCATAGTTTCTTCAGACAATTTATTGGGTCTTGAGCCATGTTTACCTCTATTGTCCTTGGCGGTTGTACCATGTTTTAGGGCTTTTTGTATAGTTTGTAATCTTCTCGTGGATATGCCATGAAGAGCAACAAAAGCTTTTTGACAAACCTGAACGTCTTTTGCAGGTGGTGTATGCCCCTCATCATTAGTTACCGCAAGGCGAATTCTGTAATAAAAAGAGCCATCTCTTACGTTGCAATTCTCTTCATGCTTTCTTGGCCTTCTTTGAGTTACAGGAAGTATGGATATTAGACCACCCAAATACATACTTTGCTCGTCCCAATTCAGCATAGAATTAAAATTACGAATAATTGTATTTCTTTGTTCAACCGTTATATTTTCAAAACACTGGTAACGTTTACAACGGCAGTCCTTGCCTGTTTCGTGAGTTTGCACTTTTAGCGCTTTAGCTACATCACGTATTCGCCCAAAACTTTTTCGTTTTCTTGTAGTTTTTGACTGTAAAGCCTCTTCAATTTCGCTGTCCTCACTTTCCATATTAATAAACAATAGTTCAAACTTACCAAACGTTAAAAAACAAACTGTGATTATGATAATATTGATACTTAAATAAACAACTTGTATGAATGCTGAACACTGACTGTGATTTTCCGTTGTAAATTGTCCCTACGGACAGGCCCATTGAGCACTTAAATCTGACTTATAGCATTGTTGCCTAGTTTAACCTTGACTTGCAGCGCTCTTCCATTGTACAGCATTATTTTATTCGTTTGTAACGTTTGACTTATTGCACTTTTATTTTGTTTGATATTTGTGGATTGTACTACGTGTATCCAAGTATCGAAAAATGTATTCCTCAAGAAATCGATAAAAATTGACTTACAGCGTTTTTCCCCTGTAGTCTTCATTTTGTACAAACAATTAAGATTAATGCTTTTATTTAAATTGTTAATGCAGTTTCATAAAAAATGAAATGCTAAGACATTTTGATAACTTTTTTGTTTATCGCCCAAGTTTGTTTAGTAAATATTTTTTTGCTATTTTGCATAGTGGGATATAATCCTGTATAATCCTGAAAAAGGGGCAGAAAATCCCAGAAAATAAAGTTAATTTTGTTTATATTTCGAAAATTATATACTAATATAGGGTTTTTGGAGTTTCAGATTCCAAATTTGATACTAAAATATACACATCCAAAATGGAGGATCCAATAAGTATGGAACATAAAATAATAATTATTATAACTGAATAAACTCTACGAAATTATTGAAAATAGTTTTTTTTTTCATTAGAAAAAATCGCATGCACCAAAAGGTTATTAGCGACGAAACAAAATATAAATGACAAAATAGAAGAACTACAAATCATGGAAAACGTTTATAGATATTAGATATTTAATTATATTATCATGGGAATACTCTTGACCTAGAGCTTCTGCTAGAGAGTTCGAGATATTGTAAGGATGTCTTTCTTTATTATATTTCAACAATTTATTAAAAAGTGTTCAAATGTTAATCGAACGTAACACTGATGACATATGGGTGGATTATTCTTTGTGAAAAGGTAAGAGTGTGTTAACTTGGTACCTATATCCTAGACGTAGACGCGCAAGCACAATTTGTTCACGCCTGTTTAGCGATGATGGAATCCATTGAGAAACATTATTTTTGATCTTATTCAGCTTAGAATTAGTTAGTAAAAACGCAACGGAGACAATTTTGGACAAATTCAAAGTATTTAAATTTTTTTGGTTTTAGCCCTATTTTGATGATTTTTTTAGCATACTGTATATAAATTTATAAATTTTAATTTGGTATAGTTGGTGTTGGGATTCTGTGCTCAAACGTTGTTGTGATAACATCTATTGCAGAAAAACTCAAGGTATTTATAGATAATAAGGCTATTACTAATAATCCTTTGTTTGTAACCCGATCCCATCGCATACATACCTAATAGTAACAAGTAATAAAGTACACGACACAGTTCCTCCAACCAAAAATGGAAACCATTAACCTTGATCCTGATAAACCTCCTGACCCCTGCCAGATTTAAGTGGGAAAAAATTAATAACCAAAATAATATATATGATTCCGGTCCGTTCGAAGTATATGTACAGGGAAAAGACAAAAATATAGGAAATTTTCTCATATTAAGTATTGCTAAAACAATATTTAATCTAAACCTACAGCAAATTATTAAATTTAACCGTAAAGGAAAAAACCGGTTAGGTGTTGTTTTTAAAGATTTTAAATCAGCAAATCTATTTGTGAATGATAAGAGATGGGAAAGTTTACAATATGGTGTATTTATCCCAAATCACAATGTCACATGTAAGGGTATAATAAGGAATTTATGTAAAGAAATATCTGAAGTGCAAATTAAAAATGCAATTAAAACAAAATTGGTCTCCTGTAAAGTAATTGACATAAATAGACTAAATAGAAATATTTTTGAAGGGGGAAAAGAACAAAACTATGTACCGACAACCACCAAATGCGTAACATTTACAGAAAAACCACTGCCCAGGTAGCTGCTTGTGTATGGATTACCCATGGGGGTTATTCTATAATGTCAGCCCAGTCCTAATGTGTGGAAACTGCCTGTTATATGGTCACAGCAATAATCAATGCAGAGGGAACCCAAAGTGCCAGAACTGTGGGAAAAACCAACACAGAGAGGCCTTGAATTGTGAAACATACTGCATACACTGCAAAAATCATGATCATATCTCTAAAGATAAAAAATGTAAAGAACTCCAACGACAAAAAGAAATAAAAGCCCTATTGTCTTTCTCTAATATCTCATATTACGAAGCAAACATGCAAATACCAAAAAATGAAAACAGGGAATACTCTTTGAATGAAGAGAATTTTCCTGTCTTGCATACAGAATCCAAGCCTAATAATATGATAGATATCAGATATCAGAGAAAGAAGAATAGAAGCCATAAAGAATGACACAAATATACTAAAATATAACCAAATCGTCAAATCTCAACCCACCAAAAAAAGGAAACCAAACATGACAGCATATGACAAAAAACAATGCCATTACTACTATTACACCACAACATAAAGAGATGGTACTATCTTTTGTAAACAACTTGCTAAGAAACTTATCCCCTAACTCATCTAATGTATCACAATATAAAACAATTGAAAGCAGCTCAACAAATAACATAACCTATGATTTAATGGAAGATGGGACAGTATCTGATGCTTCAGAATATTAAGCCCAAACTAAAAAAAAAAACAAAAATAAAGCTTTCACTCCTTTGATGATAATATAATGGAATATGAAATCATTTAATGCTAACGTGGATAACTTAAAAATAATGATCAAAGAATACAATCCTGACATATTATTGCTAAATGAAACATGGTTAAATAATAACCATATAATCAGATGCAAGGACTATCAAGTAATTAGAAATGATAGAGATGATTCGTATAGTGGTATAGCCATCCTTATTAGGAATGAAATAGAATTTTATGAAATATGTTATACAAATTGTTTCAACCTTCCTACCTAAATTCCAAATTAATCTACTTAATGCATATGTCCCTAATGCAAATACCATATCTAAACAAAAATGGATAGAACTGATCCAGGAAATCAACAAACCAGTAATAATAATGGAAGACCTGAACGCCAATCATGAGGCTTGGGGTAGCTCCTGTAATAATTTCAATGGGAGAAACATCTCCCCAACATTAGATGAGCTGGAATTAGTTTTTTTAAATGATGGTTCATATACCAGAATAGAACCACCACCAAAATTATCATCAGTGGTGAATCTAACAATAACATCTAAGGATATTGCTACCAGATTATCATGGCAAATAATTCCTGACTTAGGATTTAGTGATCATCTACCCACAATGTGCAAAATTGGTGTCCAAAAGATTACCATCCACATGCCACCAAGGAATAACAGAAACTTCAAAAAAGCTAATTAAGACCAATAGACCTCAGTATTAGAGTCATCATTTACATCATTTCCAGGTGAGAACTACTGATCATTTGCAGATTTATTAAATAAAGCTGCACATTTGTCCATCCCATTGTACAAATCAAATGTTAATAAACAGTATCATATCCCATGGTGGGATATGATAAGTAATTCCAATCAACACCCAACTTACAAAATTATTTAATAGTAAAAAACAAATGTGATATAGCTAGAAGATTCCTTAAAGATAAAAGAAGGGCATCCTTCCTGATCCTAATATGGCACAAGAGATACTGAATTCGTTGGCTCCTCCCAGTATACATTTACATCAACAAAGTATACAAGCTAACAATACAAGTTCCCCTTTTACTTTAAATGAATACACATTCATAATAAACTCTAAAAAGGAATCTGCTACGGGACTTGACTTAATTTTATACTCTATGATTAGAAATCTACCTCATTCAGGATCATTACTATTGTTACAAATTTTTAACAAATGCTTAAGTACAGGGACCATCCCGATTTAATGGAAACAGTCATTAATAATTCCAAACCTAAAACCTATGAAAGATAAAGTCACCGCAACTAACTATAGGCCTATTGCCCTCACCTCTTGTGTAGGTAAAGTTTTAGAATCAATGATCAAAAATAGGTTGGAATGGCTTATAAAAAATAAGGGAATCCTCAGACCATTGAGGCTAGGTTTTAGAAGGGGTAAAGGATGTTCAGAATGTCTATCCTTTTTGACATCTAAAATTCAAAAATAATTTAGTAATAATGAATGTATAATAGGAATATTCTTGGATATCCATTCAGCATATGATAGTGTTAGTATTGACAAACCGTACTCTACTTTAATACATTTGGATATACCACATGGTTTACCTAACCCTATATATGACTTTTTAAAATGCAGATTTTTAAGATAACTCTGGGTTAATATATGGCCCAAATACTACTAGCACTGGACTCACACAAGGCTCATCATTAAGTCCAATGCTATTCAACATATATATACCTACTCATTACACGATGTGTTCCTCACAAATGCTAAAGTCATACAGTATGCTGACGATTTTGTAATTCTAGTCAAGGGAGTAAATATTAAAAATATAATATTAAAAATAAACAAATATTTAGCCAATCTTGAGGCCTGGCTGGACAATCATAATTTGAACATCTCTGTGGGCAAATCTAAAGCTATCTTGTTTACAAAGGGTAATACCAAAATAATGCCTGGAAATATCAGTTAATAAATACCTAGTAATAGTTTTACAGAAGAACCTTAAATGGAAGGCACATATTAACCAGCTAGAAGTCAAAATTGGTAAAGCACTGAATGTAATGCGTGCCTTGTGTGGAACATGGTGGGGCAGTGGCCCAAAAATATTAAAACTGATCCATGAAGCACTTATCTTAAGTCATTTGAACTATGGGGTTCAATTCCTATCTACATACCCTAAATATATATTAAAAAAACTAGATCAGATGCACGACCAAAGTATTCGGATTATCACAGGATGCATAAAGTCAACTCCAATCCAAGCCTTATTATCAGAGTCTGGAGAACTGTCAAAAAAATACAGAAGAGAATGGCTCACAACAAAATTTTTGCTAAAAAAGCTAAGCGTTAAAAACAACCCTATCATTCAATCAATCGTTGAATTAAAAGCACTTTGTAATACGGACAATATTGACAAATCCATATTGATAGCAATTATTAGAAAAATCCAACCTTATTTGCAGAACCTATATTCCAGTTTCCAGTAAACTTCTTCCTTGCCATGAATATGAACTGGAACTACAACTTCAACCATTAGGAATTCTGAATGAAAACATTACAAAAAATGAATCCAATCTTAATTATGAATTTTGTGAACTTAGTTAAAAAATTTCATTCATACAAAAAATTTTTTACAGATGGCTCAACGGACACAATGGGAAATGCGGGATTTGATGTTTTTCCCCAGATATAAACTATTGATTTTCATCTAAACTGTACTGCAGAGGTAACCGCGATCAATCATGCAGTCCAAATTATACGGGAACAAAATATCACAGAAGACATTATCCTTTCTGACTCCAAAAGTGCACAACAAAAAATCAAAAAAACAGGGTTTTCTAAAGACACAAAACATACATCGTATTTAACGAAAAGAGAAATTATCCTAGCAAGGAACAATAATATCAAAATCTTACTAGCATGGATCCCAGGACACACAGGTATTACTGGAAACTACAAGACTGACCAACTTGCCAATATAGGTCGTTCTCTGAATATTCCCATGAATATCAAGCTAGAGTTTTCAAATTTTACACTCTACTTGAAAAGAGAGATTTGGTCTAACTGGGCAGATGAATGTTACGAAGGATATGGCACAAGTAATTCATTCTATGCCAAAAATAATAAACGAATCCACACACTACCATGGTTCAATAAATTCGCATATATCAGTAGGAGACATTTAACTACAATCATCCGTATGAGAATGGGTCATTGCTCATTCCCTGTTCATCTATTTAGATTTGGAGTAAAAGATAATCCTTATTGCGAATGTGGCCAAGTGGGAGGATTAACCATAATTTATTAGAATGTCGCTTAAATCAAAACCCACACTTCGACTTGTATGCCGAATTAGCTAAAACTAAACTTCCCACCCCCATAAATATTTGTACAATCCTCAAAAATATTACCGAAAATACAATAAACACCTTTTGTAACTTTATTTCTACCTTTAATATTAAATTATAAACTATGATATTCCTTCTTTTAGTCCTGAGTACTTCTATTTTATCCGTCGGTAGCATTTCTGGTGTGTGCAAAGCTTGGAGGCTACCCCCGAGCGAGAAAAGTTTATACCTTTGTTGTGTTGTCTTACTAATATTTTAGCCTGTGAAGAAAAAAAAAACAGCACAAGTATACTGCCCTATTAAAAAAGAACCCCGTATCTCCACTATAGCGAGTTTTGAGAAAAACGCGATTAAAGATTTTTGTTTAACCCCTTGTGCTTTTAGTACAATAATAACACAAAATCATTTAGGGTAGGGTGTGTAGTACCGCAGTTAACTTTTTTCAAAAAAAAAAATTGTAAAATTAACATATCGACGTTAGTTATGCGACATACGGGCTAACAAAGCAAAGAATTATGTCAAGTTTACTTAGCTAAAACCACGTATTATCCAAATTGGTCTTAAGCTTGGTTTTAACTATGTAATTATTATAAAATTTATATGACTGTCTCGAAAGACAAAACATTTAAATATTTGAATAATATTTTTTACAAACATTTGCTAAGTAAAACTTAAGTATTTACGAAAAATGTTTATTTAAAAATACAAAATTAAAATTATTATTAATCGGAAGTTGGCAATTCTTCCCAAAATTGATGGCGGTTCGCCGGTATAATTTGACCTAAGTTTTTTAATATTTGTTCTTTCTCTTCTTAGCAATCCCAGAAGGTTTCATCACAGGTGTGGGGTCCTTTATCCCAGATTTTAACACTTTGGCTTGCAAAAAGTCCATCTCTATCAACTCCTCGCTCTCGTCAATCTTAACAAGTAAAATCTTGCTCTCTCTCTTCACAATTACTTTAACAATTTTTGATAGGTAAATGCGTGACTCTGTTTTTTTTAATTTTGACTGTGATGATAAGTCTTTCCAGATAAAAAAATCGGAAACCCCCATTTCTTTCACCACCACACGATTCAAATTACACGTTTTAACGGCCTCGACGAAATCATGATAATCATAAACTTTCTTCTTTTTCTTTAACGATAGTTCCACTTGGTGGTGGAAACTATCGGTGGACATAAATGTATGGCCCGGTTCAAAATAATTTATAGTTATATCCTGAGCTACAATTTTATTGGAATTTATTATATATATTAAAAAAGAAAAAAATGCCCAATTTTTGTTCTGTGAGGAACAGTTATCTACCCAGAATACAAAATGCTCTGCATCTCGATAGTGCAACAGAAATGAATAAAAAGTACTAATAATCGCTTCCTTGCTTCTACCTGATGTTGCTTCATGCCATAATGCTGCAAAGGGCTTATTTTTTCCCAATGTTCCCAATGGTACAAAACTTTCGTTATACACCACTATTCTTTGGGTGAATAAAACCTTTTTAAACATATCAATGCGAGGAAGCATTATTACTTTTTCGAGATCTGCTGAAACTCTTACCGTACTTGGTTCAGGAACTGCTTCACAATCTTGTCTATATAATTCTCTAGACCTGTTTGCTCTTTTAATGTGTATTTCCCATTTCTGGCATACTTCACAATTTTTGTCTAAAGTTGTATCAATTTTATGTGAGTTGTCGTGTAATTGAAATCCTTCACAAAGCTCACATTCCTCGTGCCCCAATTTTGTAAATGAGATGTTTTTACTTTTAATTACCTTTCTATAAACTTCGTATGAACATTTCATATCAGGATGAGTTTCTAGAAAGTTTTTGTACATTGCATTAATGCTTAGATCACTTGGCAAGTAGCGGCGATTTGGAGCATGTTCCCGTCTGTAATGTGAAATTACTGGGTTAAATAACTCTATGTGTTCTTCTATAACTTTTTCAGAAATTTTAAACTTAGATGCATGTCTATCACGTTTATCGGGAAGGGGGGCGATTTCTAGTTTTTTAAAAACATCTTTTTGTACAAAACCTTGGATCGCCCAATCATTGTTTTTTTTTATACCCAAGAGTCGTCAGAAAAAATATCTTGCACACATTTTGTGTTTGACCATCTGAATCCTTCAAAAAGTACTTAAAGCTGTTCTGTTTTGTTGAAGATCCTGATCTTCTTCTTTTTACCGGAGACCTGTTGATACAATTAAGAACGTATGTTTTCTTCCCCATCCAATTTAGATCCCAATACACTTTATTTATTGCTATTCGTCTATCTTGATCGATCTTCTCAGAGCATTTTGTATTACATTTGCTGGCGTTACATGGTATTTGAACCTTATGTTTTTCTTTTATTTCCAAACATTTTATCTTTTTTCTTTCATCTAACCATAGGTCAAAATTCTTCCTTTCTCTAATTTTTCCTTTTTTTGTTAAACTTGGTCCACCTAAAAAAATATAATATTGGAAAAAAAATCATGAGTTATAGAGAAATTACACAAACCTTGATCTACATCTATTGGTGGCTCATTTTCTACATAATTTGGTGTTTTTTGACTAGTTTCGATAGCGTTGTCTGTTGTTGAATGATTTAATTGGTTTACTTCTTGTGGACCTATAAATGTATAACCGTTTTATATAGAATTTAAGTAATCGCTTGCAGACTTACCGTTACTTGTAATAGGCTGGTCTGTTGTTATTAAAATATTATCGTTAATTTTAATACTAGTAGGTTTATCTAAAAAGTTTTCATTATCATTTATGCCAAGATCTATATTATTGGTAAACATGGTTAATTCCACATTATCATTTTCAGTAGTACTTGGCTGAATACAAAAACCATCAATGTTAGGCGATATTTTAATAAAACACCCGTCGGTGTTATTTGGTTCAACCCTGTCTATTTCTTCTGTGAAAGAAGTTAAAGGATAAGATAATGATTCCAGAACACTTAGCTGAATATCATCTTCTGTGTAAATATAGGAATCCGACGTTGGGTCCAATTCAGTTATCTGTTGCGCCATTGCAATAATTTTCTTTGCCCTCGAAGACATATCTAATAAATAATAGTTCTATATAAATATTTATATAAAGGCCTATATGTATATAAAAATAAACATATCAAAAACGAACAACCTACAAGCAAAATACCCTGTAAGTCAGTAACGAGCCATATTTTATCTAAGTGATTTGTGTTAAATTTTAATGTTAAGAGCTCAAGATTCTACACATAAAATATTACCAATTGTTAATTAAACACACTGTAGTACATATTATAAACACACAACATACGTTAATTACAAAAAAATATTTTTTGTGATTTTACTAACAAAACCATTGTTAAAGAATTTAAACATTTGAAATTAAAAAGAGAATTTAGGTTACCTCTAATATAATAAAAAAGTATTATAAAAATGTAAACTTACCAAACGAATTATTTTCCGCCTTTTGCCGTTAATAACAACACTAATAACTACACAACGTCTTAACAAGTCGAAACAAGATAATAAAATGCCAATTTTGCGTCAATATGCTTAGATAAAACATTGTACTGACGGCGCTATTAACGGCGTTGCTCTTGTTGTGAATTTATTAATTGTTATGTCTTTAATTTATAATGTCTTTATCAAAAGGTTCTTATCTAAATTTATTAAAAAGCACATATTAATTTATTTATCACTAAATATACATAATTTATTAAAAGGCGAGCGTAACAATAAATATCGCGAGCGCGAATCTTCTTTATTAACTGTTTTCAAAATAAAAGTTCCCTCTTATTTATACAAAAACAGCTGCTCTAGAACTCCATGGATGTTGACCTCAATTGACCTGGTTTCGCCTCGAATGGACAGGCCTAATTCCGGAAGATTCGAATGGAACCAGTTTTTTATTACTTGGAGTTTATGCCAGCTGGTCGAAAGGTCTCGTATAATCTAAAACATATTAGTGAATAAAAACATGTTTACAGGTTAAAACTATGACTCATATTTTTACGTAACATTGCCCCCCTCTCAAAAGATGGTTCCTCCTGGAACCTTGTCGGGACTAGAACTGGAACGGTATGCTGGTATCGGCAACTGGACCCTCTTTTACAACTTCCAGTTGTATAAAAATGATAAGGGACGGTTTTCTCTCCGCACCAGTAACTATGCGGATTGCAACAGACTAACACCTGGACTTCGTTGTCTTTAAAGATCTCCTCCACCATATTTCGGATAACCCTCCAATCTAATTGGCGGCACTCCAACTTTGGCATGGCTAACTTTTGCACGTCGGACTCTAGTACGTGCCCTCTCAATTGAAGTAAGGCTTCCCATACATCTCGGTAGGTAGGTTGGTCACGGGCAGTGTCTTTTGTTACCAGGTAGAAAAGGTAACGTGATGCATCTTGGAGTTTCAAGGTTTTACCGGGAGCTGGCACTTGGCATTGAAGTTCTGCAACTCGACCAAACTTCCTTCGAAAGACGGATGCCAACCCTGGTGCGTCTTTGATACTGGCCGGGATGGTAAGGGCCAGCGAGTGGTCATCGGGGAGCGCGAGTAGATCTTGCTTTTCTTCAGTGGTAACACCATGTCTTGCTTTACCGGTACCTCCATAGGCACCCATGAATTCCTCAAACGTGAGGTCAGACACATCTTGGACTTGGTTTACTTCCACTTCTTCATCTACGTCGTGGTCACCTTCGAAAGATGCCAACCGGTTATGGTGTACTATCATCGGCTTTCCCCTCGGAATCTTACTTATTCGGTAGATGACATCGTTGATCTTCTCCATGATGAGGTATGGACCTTCCCAAGACTGCTGCAATTTGGGAGAACAACCTTTTCGCTTCTTGGGATTATACAGCCATACTTTGTCGTTCTTCTTAAAGCAACCCTTTTCGGCTTGTGTATCGTACCGTTTCTTCATTCGGTCGCTAGCGATCTGAAGGTGGGAACGGACCAACTCATGTACATCGTCCATTCTTCTTCGTAATTCGATCACATAATCTTCACCTGCTACATCTTCTCCAGGTCGACACCCAAATTCTAGATCACAAGGTAGTCGCATTTCGCGTCCGAATAGGACTCTGGCTGGTGTCTGGCCCGTTGATTCGTTAACAGCAGATCTGTAGGCCATTGTGAAGAACGGAAGGTATTGGTCCCAGTCTCGCTGATGATCGGATACCATCTTTGTCAAATACTTGCCAACTGTCCTATTCATTCGTTCTACCATACCATCCGATTGCGGATGATACGCGGTAGTTCTTGTTTTCTTCATGCCTAGTCTATCACATATTCCTTGGAATAGATCACTTTCGAAGTTCCTGCCTTGGTCACTATGGATCTCCAAAGGCACTCCAAATCGGCTGATATATTCTTGGATCAACTTATCTGCAACGGAGGCGGCCTTCTGGTCTGGAAGTGCATAAATCTCGACCCACTTAGTGAAGTAATCCATTACTACCAACATGTACTTGCCCCCATTTTCACTTTCTGGAAATGGCCCTGCAATATCCAAAGCTATTCTTTCAAACGGGCTTCCAACATTATATTGTCTCATAGGAGCTCTCCTTTTCCGGTGAGGCCCGTTACTCGTAGCACAAATAGTACATTTCTTACACCAGTCTTTTACGTCGTCGGAACTGTTCATCCAATAAAACCGTTCCCGAATTCGCTGAAGGGTTTTCTTTACACCAAAATGCACTCCCGATGGACTGTCGTGTAACTGACGAAGTACTTCGGCTATTCTGCTCTTTGGGATCACCAACTGTCTTCTTTTCTCTGAACCGTCATCATTTTCCAGGACTCGTTTGAGCAAGCCATCTTCGATGATAAATGAGTCCCACTGGCCCAATACGTCTTAACTACTGAGCATAGGTTTGATATTTCCTGCCAAGGTGGTCGACGGTTTTCCTCTTTCCATTTTCGGATTTTCTGTATAACTGGATCTCTCTCTTGTTCTTCCCTTATCTTAGTAGGCGTCCAGTCGTCGTTGACAATCGTCGTTCTTAGCACTGCTGCTTCCTTGGATTCCGTTTTGTTGCAGTGGGAACACTCTGCTGGGCATGGCCTTCTGGAAAGAGAATCAGCGTTTCTGTGGCTAACTCCGGCTCGGTGCTCAATCTTAAAATCGTATTCTTGGAGTCGTTCGATCCACCTGGCTATCTGACCCTTTGGATTCTTAAACTGCATCAACCACTTAAGGGCGGCATGGTCGGTTCGGATTAAAAACTTCCTTCCATAGAGGTATTGATAGAAGTGCTCTACTGATTTCACTACTGCCAGAAGTTCTCTTCTCGTGACGCAATAATTCCGCTCAGGTTTTGAAAGAACTTTACTAAAATATCCGAGGACTCGTTCCTGTCCTCCTTGAATCTGAGACAGCACTCCTCCAATTCCCACATTACTTGCATCTGTATCTAAGATGAACTCTCCTTTCTGGCAGTGGATACCCTAAAATTGGTGCTGTTATTAAATGCTTTTTCAAGGTCTCAAAGGCATTTTGGCAGTCTGTATCCTAGCGGTAATCTCTTGCTTCCTCCGTAAGTCGCGTTAATGGCTTAGCGATATCTGCAAACTTCTTAATAAACCTCCGGTAGTAAGTACATAGTCCAAGAAAACTTTTCACTTGATGTTTGTCAGTTGGTTTTGGCCATTCCTTAATGGAATCGATTTTCCCCTTATCCACGGCCACTCCTTCTTTACTGACTATATGACCCAGATAATTGACTTTACCTTGAAATAGCTGGCACTTCTTGGGGTTTAGCATCAATTGGGCAGCTTTAAGTCGATTAAAAACGTTTTCTAAATTCCTCAAATGATCTTCGAATGTCTCCCCCAAGACGATTATGTCATCTAAATAAACCAGGCATGTTTTCCAAGATAACCCTCTCAACACATTTTCCATAAGCCTCTCAAATGTCGCAGGAGCATTACAGAGTCCAAATGGCATAACGTTGAATTGCCACAATCCAGATCCTGTGGTGAAGGCTGTCTTTTCTTTATCTACTGGGTCCATTTCTACCTGCCAGTATCCAGACTTCAAATCCAAAGTAGAAAACAATTTACTTCCAGCCAATGTGTCCAATGTGTCATCGATCCGAGGCAGAGGATAACTATCTTTCTTGGTAACGTTGTTCAACAAACGGTAATCCACACAGAACCTCGTCGTTCCGTCTTTCTTCTTAACCAGGACCACCGGAGAGACCCATGGGCTCGTAGAAGGTTCTATCACCCCGTCTTTCTTCATTTCCTGAACAATCGTTTCAGCTTCCTCTCTTTTCGCCTGTGGTAATCGTCGAGCTGTTTGACGAATTGGCTTAGCATTACCAGTATCAATTTTATGCTTAACAACCGTAGTTCTTCCCGTCTTTCCTCCTTTCGGTACGAAAATATCACGATACTGCCGAAGAAATTCCCTTAATTTCCTTTTCTCCATCTGATTTAGAGACTGTCCTGCAACTGCAACCATTTGGTCGAATTTGTCGTTGGAATTATCAGATGTTGTCGCCTGACGGATTATGGATGTCACAGGTACACAAGTTCCTACTTTTGTCTCTTTCTTTATGGTCACTGGGTAGTCGTTGACATTGATAAGTCTTACAGGAATTTCTTTAGCCGCAGTCACCAATTCCTTTCCAATTATGATTCCACGGCCAACCTCATCGTCGTGGTTCCAAGGCTCCATCATAACAGGTCTCCCTTCGTCTACAATTCCCTGTAGTCGCGCTACTATGATCGTTTCGCTTCTCGCAGGCACGACTGTATCTTCTGTAATGGCTGCTTGCACAGTGTTGTCATTATGTGGATGGAGAAATACCTCCTCGTTGCCAACTTTGATTACCTTATTCTTAAAATCCAATTGGAATCCATGCATATTCATTACGTCCATTCCTAATATAACATCCTCTTCGATGTCAGCAACTATAACAGTATGGACAAACTTTTCTGCCCCAATTCCCAATTGTACCTGGATTTCTCCATGAATGTTGGCATTTTCACCGTAGCGGTCCGAAGTCGTAACCTCGTTGGTAACAGTTTCTTTCGGCTGTTTATAACTGTCGGGCGTATAATGGTTCTGATCGCTCCGGTATCCACCAACAACGTATGCTTTTTACCATTTATGTCTCCATCTACATATACACATTCTTCACGACATTTCAAAGAAGCTATTAGTATGAGAGGGTCTTTGGAAAAGTTTTGGGTCGAAGCTGCCCCCCTAAGGCTGACCCGTTCTAGTTTTCCTGATGGTGAGTTTCTTGATTTGCGTCGTACCTAGGGTGTTTACAGGAGCTTCGTACGTGTCCTATTTCGCCACAATTCCAGCATCTGATGGTCTTCGTTTTCTTATATGTCATGCTTTTCTTCATCTCCTTCCTCTTTTACAGTCCTAACTTTACTGTACCCGCCAGAGGCCTGCGTAGCTGACTCGTATTCGAGGGCGGCGGATAGGACATCAACCAGCGTCTTGTGACGAGCTAATCGCAGTGTTCTCTGCATTTCATGATCACGAAGACCATCAATAAACGTTTGAACGGCCAATTTTTCCATCATGTCTTCGGGAGCTGTTGGATAAGCATATCGTACTAATCTGGCAATATCTACCTCATATTCTTGAAGAGCCTCATCTTTCTTCTGTCTACGATTTTTAAGCTGTGACTGATATACATGCTCCAAATGTTCGTGGCCATATCGCATATTTAACCTCTTCTTCAGTTGTTCGAAATCATCGGTCTCCTCTACGGCTCTGGTCTGAAGCACATCTAAGGCATCTCCTCGAAGAGCGATAGTCAGGTTTACAGCCTTTTCTTTTTCAGACCATCCATTCGCTCTTGCAGCTGATTCGAACTGTTTCATGTAGTTATTCCATGACGATTTTCCGTCGAAAGTTGGAACTTTCACATGGACAGAACCTCCACTTCCTTCAAATTTCGGCCGTATTTCCAACTTACATTTAGTCTCGTCTTCTTTTGTCTCTACTGTAATTGGATTGTTACCTCTCTCTGCCGTCCCTGTTTCCTCCAGCTTCTTTTCCATCTCTTTCCATATCTTTTCTTCGAAGGCCAACATATCGGCAGCAACTTGGTTTTTTAACGAAGATATTCTATCGTCCAGGGCAGACATCTCAGAAGTGACTTTAGAGATTTCCGAAGAGATGTTAGCAGAGACTTTGCTTTCCAGCGAAGAAATCTCGTTAGAAACTTTGTTTTCTAATGAGGCGATGTCGCCGGAAACTTTCGAAATATCGCCAGAAACTTTGTTCTCTAATGATGCGATGTCACCAGAAACTTTGGCTACATCACCAGAAACTTTGGCTACATCACCAGAAACTTTGGCTACATCAGAAGAAACTTTCGAAATATCGTCAGAAACTTTGTTCGCTAATTTCGAAATCGACGAGATAACAGCATCTTCAAATATATAAGTCTCTGGATCTAGTCCTTCTTCTAGCAAAGCGTTCTTTAGTCGTTGGACTAACTCAGCCTTTTTTCCGGTAGAAGCTAATTCTCTGTCTTCGAGATGTCTTCTTAAATTAGTCACTGTCAGCTCATAAATCGTCGTCATTTTCACAATTTATTTTATATTCACTTGTATTATTATTATAAGTCTAATTTATGTTCGATCTCACTTCTGCCACCATTTGTTGTGAATTTATTAATTGTTATATCTTTAATTTATAATGTCTTTATCAAAAGGTTCTTATCTAAATTTATTAAAAAGCACAATAACTGATATTAATTTATTTATCACTAAATATACATAATTTATTAAAAGGCGAGCGTAACAATAAATATCGCCAGCGCGAATCTTCTTTATTAACTGTTTTCAAAATAAAAGTTCCCTCATATTTATACGAAAACAGCTGCTCTAGAACTCCATGGATGTTGACCTCAATTGACCTGGTTTCGCCTCGAATGGACAGGCCTAATTCCGGAAGATTCGAATGGAACCAGTTTTTTATTACTTGGAGTTTATGCCAGCTGGTCGAAAGGTCTCGTATAATCTAAAACATATTAGTGAATAAAAACATGTTTACAGGTTAAAACTATGACTCATATTTTTACGTAACACTCTATTCCTTAGAAAAAACCTCGAATATTGTTTTATCCTACGTTAAAAACCCGTATCTGCTGAGCATATACCAGGTTTTTACTACGTAGCGGGTAATGCCAGGTTTATACTAAGCATAATGGTCATTTTTGGCGTTTACGGGGAAACTATTTTCCTTCATAAAATGTTTAGAAATGTAAAATACGGGTTTTTCTCTATGTGAATATGTTATATAAATCATAACTATTCATATGGTGCAAATATCTCAATTTTTCAAATTTTGGAGATACGGGGTTCTTTCTTAGTAGGGCAGTATACATGTAGAATAACCTAAAACAAACAAAGGAAGAATATAAGTGTAGGTAGACACTGATTGCTGAAGCAAGACAAAAAGTGTCTACCCTCGAAGTAAGCTGGGTAACTTGTCTAGTACATAGCCCAAAAAAAGAACAAGAAGAAGAAGAAGAATTTGGTATAGTCAGTTTTTTGATAAAATTTTATATTTGACTTATTGTACAGGGTTAATAATTAAAACGTGGTTTTTTTTCCTAATTTTGAAACATCCTGTAAAATAATTATGTTTGTGAACTTTGGCAAAACCTTATTTTTCGGTTGCAATCATCTCTCCTAAGCATTGTGTTTTTTGTTTCTTGTCAAAATATGCCTGGTTAATTTTTTAGCGCCAAATTAATTTGCCACCCACAATTTAGGACTTTTTTAATTATGATTATTTTGGAGTTATGTTGTAATACGACGAGGTGGCTTTGGTGACTGTTATCATTATGTCATATTGACACTTACATTTTGTTAACCCATGATTGATTATGGTTCTTAGTGTAGAATATTGTGAGAAAGCCGTTGCTCAGCGTTTGCGGGATCGTCATTTAACAGCGGTGCAAACAAGAAATTAGCTTTAAGAGGTTCGAGGCAATAATGTAAGTGTATTTAGAATTCAGTATGTATATTTAGAAGTTTTAAAAGAGACTGGAGATGTCGGAGTAAATGTTATGCATATGATCTGCAAAAAGATTTGGGAAACCGGAGAGTGGCCCAACGACTGGACAATATCCACTTTCATCCCTATATTCAAAAAAGGAACTTCGCTAGATTGCAGCAACTACAGAACGGTAACCCTAATATCCCATGCAAGCAAGGTTCTACTTCATGAAATATATGAAAGACTAAAAGCTTTTCTATTGCCTCATATATCAGAAGAACAAGCGGGATTAGTCCCAGGAAAAGGCACAAGAGAACACATCCTTAATGTCAGACAGCTAATAAAAAAACTCGTGAATTAAATACTCCTATGCTTATGTGCTTTGTGGATTAAACAATGGCCTTCGATAAAGTCAAATGGCAGCAGCTATGGTTCATACTAGCGGAAATGGGAACACTCCACCACTTAATTTAACTAATCAGAAGTCTATATGAAAATAATAAGTGCACAGTAAAAATAAACAACACCCATTCCGATTATTTCAGAACAGAGGCAGGTGTCAGGCAAGGATGCATAATCTCGTCAACTCTGTTTAATATCTACCTACAGAGAACATATTATGCGAAAGTACTAGACGAATGGAAGGGAGGAATATCAGTAGTAGGTCAAAAAATCAATAACTTGAGATATGCAGATGACACTTTAATAATCGCGGCAAATCAAGAAGAAATGGAAGACATAATGAGAGGTATGGAGGAAAAAAGCAAAACATGTGGACTACAGCTAAATAGGAGTAAGACAAAGATCATGATAGTAGACAGAGCTCGGAATAATCTTCAACATATTAAAGAAATTGGGGGCTTTGAAGTAGTAAATAGTTTCATATACCTGGAGTCCCTAATAACAAATGACGGAGTATGTAACAGAGAGATACGTAGAAAGTTGACTATTGCTAGAACAGATATGATGAAACTGGTAGCAATTTGGAAAGATTTTAGTATAACAATACACACAAAACTAAGGCTGGTAAGGGCGTTCATTTTTCCCATAGCAACATATGCATTCGAAACATGGACCTTAAAGAAAGCTGATAAAAATAAACTGGACGCTTTTGAAATGTGGGTATACCGCTGCATGTTGAGAATATCCTGGATTGATCATTGCACTAACGTATCGATATTAGAACAACTTAAAGTAAAGGATATATTGCTTAAACAAATACAACAGAGATATTTGCAGTGTTTTGGACACATTGCTAGAAGAACAGGTACGATGGAAAAACTATTAGTCGAAGGTAGAGTTGAAGGAAAGAGCCCTAGGGGAAGATCTCCAAGCCGTTGGGTAGATCAAAAAAAAATACTTATTAACCAAGGGTTACATGAAGCCGAACAACTAGCCCAGGACGAAAAAGGATGGAGAGAAATTGTGAAAAATCTGTAAAGGCCTGATGGTGTCACCACATCCCAAAAGGGATTAGGACTGAGGAGGAGGAGGATTTAGATTTCTTTGAAGATTACATGAATTTGGTTTGCAAAGTTGCAGACCAGCAACTGGTTCCAAATTATTTTCACGGCACAGAGTGGCTAGACTACAATTTTCTAGGGAACATTTACATTGGAATTTAGGACAATTGAGTAATGATATTTTTACGGATGAGTCGAGATACTGTCTTCACTCATCAGATGGGAGAGAACGAGTATAACATCGAACCGGAGAGAGATTTGCGGAGTGCGCTTTTAGTCCCTGCGTTAGCCATGGAGGGTGTTTGGTGATGGTATAGGCAGGAATATCCCGAGAGGCGCACACTGAATTGGTATTTATTGAGGTTTCGTTGACTGCACACCAGTATATTGAGAAAATGTTAGCGAATCACGTAGTTCCTTTTTCTCAATATATCGGTGATGATTTTCTATTAATGCCAGATAATGCGCGACTACACTCTGCAATGTATGTCACGCAATATTTAGAGGAAGTTGGTAATAATAAAATGAACTGGCCAGTGTGTTCGCTAGATCTGAATATAATAGAGCACGTTTGGGACTTGCTTGGTAGAGATATTAGAGGTCGCGAAGGCACACCAGCCTCAATTAACGGACTTCGCTTGGCTTTAGAAGAGGAATAGCAAAACATCCAACAAGATGATATTCGCAACCTCATAGACAGCATGAGTCGACGTGTACAGGCAGTTATAGAGGCTAGGGGAGGCAATACAAAATATTAAGTTATTTTTTAGTAGTTTTTCTTTGTTATTTGCGTACTTAGGTTAAGTATTATTATTATTATTATTCAAGTGGATTTTTTTATGTTTTGTTATTGTTGTCATTGTTCATTAAAACCAAGATCATGTCGTTGCTTTTAATCATTACTTACATGATACAGTGCTTCTGTGATGTCGATATGATATCAGTCACCAAAGTATCCATCGTCGTATTACAAATTAATACAAAAGATAATGGTAATAATAGGAAAAGTCGTAAATTGTGGGTGGCAAAGTCATTTCGCTTCTAAAAATGAGCTAATCTATATTTTCAAATGAACCAAAAATCATAATACTTAGAAGACATAGTTGCAACCGAAAAAATAGATCTAAAAATAAAAAAACTGAAATACTTTGAATTTGATCAAAATTTTCTCTGTTGCGTTTTTTTTGCATCTGAGTATATATATATATATATATATATATATATATATATATATATATATATATATATATATATATATATATAATATATATATATATATATATATATATATATATATATATATATATATATATATATATATTGTTATGATATGTAAAATCAAGAAAATATTGGTTTGTTTAAAATATTTCAAAGTTCAACAAAAAAATTAAAATAATTCAGAAAGTATAACCAACAAACATTTCTAAGAAGGAAAGTTATTAAATCTTTGAATTACCTGTACCAAACAAAATGTAAGCTTTGCATCAATCATTTCTTTGTTATACTTCAGTTGACCCGCATAAGTTTAAGTGAAACAAAAGACAAATTGAAACGGGTTTTTACAAATACATTAGTGTAGTGATTAAAGACAATAGAGGATTATAGAAAGAGGTTTTTGTTAGTTTTTAAGATTTATAGAAAAATAGTATTTGTAAATAAGTTTTAGGAAATTTATAATTATAGGTAAAAATTTGTTTGTTATCGAAATGAAGAAATGGGGGAATTGTGACGAGTTGTGATTGGCGGAGATTGAAAAAGGTGGGATAAGTGTGTGGGAGAAAGTTTAGCGAGATTGAGGAGAGAAAAAAGATATAGTTAGTTGGTTTCCAAGTCTTCAAGAAAGAACAGTGTTTGTTCTCTGTCGGTTCCCGAAATGTAGCAAGCAGTAGTGTTGAATGTTAGTGAGTTTTTGTGGAGTTAGTGTATCTGACAGAAGCTGAAACAACAAAATATTGTAAGTCATATTTCTCTACTTATATTCCAAGAGTCACTGTTCAGGCCAACGAGAGATTCAGTTTATCGTAAAGAGAAGATATTCCAAGAGTCATTTTTTCACTCGGGCCAACGAGAGATTCAGTTTATCGAGAGGAGAAAAGGCTATCATAATTTGAATGATTTGCGCTTTTGAAGGAGATCATTAAGGACGATATACTTGCAACAATCTGTGTAAGATTGCTGATTACATAGGGAGCGGTTGAGAGGAGATAATACAGTCTATAAGGAACAAGGATTTGGACCACTCATCATCAGAGAGAGATATTTTGTTTTCTGCAGTTTTTCTTTTATTGATAAAACAATTTTTACACTTAATTTAGAAAGGATATAAATATTTTGATTAGGAGAGTTAGAATAGTTCGGAATTTTGAGTTTTCAATTAATATTGTTTGTACCATTTAATTTGATTGTTCTCGTATGTAGAACAAAATTTTTGAGAATCATTATCTGAGATTTGTTTATTGAAAACTTTTGAGTGTGAATTATTTCATTATTTTTATTTCAATATATAGTGTTAGATCATATGTGTTTTTTATTATTCCGGTATTCTTTGGACCTTCCTTTCACATGTAATAGCATAGATATTGAAGCACGAATTTAACCCTGAGATAAAAGAATTAAAATTGTGATAGAGTAATAATCATATCAATTAAATAATTTTAATTAATCAAAAAAATTTAATTAGCTAATTATAGCTTGGCGCACCAAGACTTGAAATATCACAATAACTGGCTTCCAAAACGTGGGGCTTGAAAATATCGCAGCTTTACATTTGAAGGAAGGGAAAGAGATCTGGAATAAGTACAGGTGATCCAGAGATGAAAACATATAACATTGAGGGAATTTGAATTTGAAAATATTTTGACAATTTTTCCAGGGAATATAAATTTGATTTATTGATTGATCGTAGTTAGTGGATATTTACTGCTATTGAATTATTTGATTTTATTTTCTTTACCAATCGTACATTTGATATTTATTTTGAATTATTTGAATTTTACTGATTGCATATTTGATATTTGTCGTGAAAATTTAATACATTTGGGGAGAAATACTGTCGTGTTCTGAAACATATAGAGTGTTGTAAAATTTCACATTTGGCGGGGACAAAAACAATAACAAAAAGTAACAACATGTCTGTCACAAGGAGACAAAGTAAAATGCAGGAAAGGAAGGAGGACAACAGAGAAGATGAAACAATTTTGGAAGAAGTATCGGATAATGAAGGAAATGTGACAATAGTTGAGGAGAGAAAAGAACTATCAGGAATAGATAAAATATTACAACTAATGCAACTCCAGTCACAAACAATGGCAGAAACAAAACAAACAATAGAACAAAAATTAGAAGAAAATGATAGAAAAATGGAAAAGCGTTTTGACAAATATGAAAATGAGGTAAAAGTCTGTTTAGAAAAAGTCAGAGAAGAAACAGAGAGGAAACTAGAGATGCAGAGAGAAGAAATAGAAACTAAAATGAAAGATATTAAGACTGTACAGAAAAAAGAATTAGAACAGTTAGAAGAAAAATTTGAAATGGCGCTACAAGAAGACAGGAAGGAAATAGAAAGAAGATTAAAGCAAAATGAAAAACAAATGGCAGAAATTGAACTAAGAGGGGTAGAGAGAAAAGAAGTTATCATCCATGGAACAAGCGAGTCGAAAATACAATTTGGCGGGGATATTCGGAAAACACACCCAGTACCGTTTGTTAAAAATTTGAAAACCAAATTACAACATATTAGATATTTTGACGATTGCAAAGAAACAATTAGAAACCATTTGAAAGAAGGAGCAGCGTTATGGTATGAAAGCAAGGAAGATGAGTTTGAAAATTGGACAGATTTTGAAAATAAATTTCTCAACTATTTCTGGGGGAAAAATAAACAGAGAGAAATCAACCAAGAGCTACAGAATGGAAAATATCACGAAAAAATGGGAATATCTGAAGAAAGATATGCTTTGCAGATATATAACAATTCAAAATATCTAGAATACAAATATTCTACCGAACAGCTGGTAGAAATGATCAGCAGACATTTTGAGGAAACGTTGGAAGATCACGTGATTTTGAGAAACTATCAAGATATTGATAGTTTGTGCCAATTCCTTCAATTAAAAGAAGCGAAAAGAAAAGAAATGAGAAATAGAAGACAACATGACCAATATAATGGAGCGGAAAGAAGGTATTCATCAAATTATGACCAGAGAAACCGACATCCCAGATCAACAAACGAATATAGGCCGAGAAATTACAATAATTACAATAGACAACAAAATTACGATAACAGGAATGACACACAACATAGAACATATGAAAATCACAACAGGAATAGAGATGCACAAAATACTCCGAATAGGAATACTAACGAACAAAGGGATGATAGAAATAACCAGAGCTTCCAACAACAAAATAGAAGGGAGATGAATCATGTAGCAATAGGAAACGAAAGACAAATCTCTAATTCTAATCTAATATTTTTAGATGCATTTATAAAACATAAAGCAATTAAAATTGTGATTGATTCTGGCTCGGAGATATCGCTAATCAATAAAAAACTAGTAAAAGAATTAAATTTGGACAGATTTGTGTATAAGATTCCTAGGGTTGATTTAGTGGGTGCAAACAATAAAAATTTGACGACAGTAAACGAAGGTTTGGGAGTACAGATAAGAGTGGGAAACAAATTCCATATTATGAAATGTGTGGTGATTGAAGATTTAAATCATGATATGATAGCGGGAATTGATGAATTGAGGAAAAAAGATATCACCATAAATTTTGCGGAAAATAAAATGGAAATCAGAGCAGAACCAGACAACACAGGAGAAGAAAAGCAAACAGATAGGAAAACAAATTCTGGAAGGATCAATGCACAGGAAAAGCGCAAAGAAATCGATATGACTGTAGAGGATAAACCGAAAGTACAAGAACAAGATCTAACAGAAAAGAAAAAGAGAAGGAAGAAAAAGAAGAAGAGTTCGAAAAGAAAGCAGGAAAATAAGATGGAGACCAGAGAAAAACAGGAAATAGAAGGTACAGAAGAATTGTTGGCAACCGACGATAAAACAGAATGGAAGCAGGAAGAACAAGAAGGTATCATCAGAGAAGTGAAAGGAATAGAAACATGGTGCTCGGAATACCAAAGGGAATTAGAGGATAAAAAGAAAACAGAAGAAAAAATGGCACTGATGGACGAGAATCCAGAATTTTGTGAAGAAGTATTATGGACAGTGAACACATGTGAACAAAAGGTGGATGAAAGAAAAATAAATTGTGGAAAAAACATGGAGAAGGAAATAGAGAAGATTTTAGGAAACCATGGAGATTTTATAAATAAAGTAAATCAAGTGGTTAAAAATTATGAACTTTCTTTTAAGGGAAAATACTGGGAAAAATTTAAAACGAAAATATATCCAATCCCGTATAAAGACAGGCAATATACGGGGTATTTTAACATTCACGACATTTATCAGTATCATGAATAGATTTTAATAACATAGTGAAATGATTTGATCCTGGAAAACTTTTGTCATTTTAAAATTTAACAAAGAGTTTTCGGCAGATCAAATGGCGGGGATTTGTTATGATATGTAAAATCAAGAAAATATTGGTTTGTTTAAAATATTTCAAAGTTCAACAAAAAAATTAAAATAATTCAGAAAGTATAACCAACAAACATTTCTAAGAAGGAAAGTTAATAAATCTTTGAATTACCTGTACCAAACAAAATGTAAGCTTTGCATCAATCATTTCTTTGTTATACTTCAGTTGACCCGCATAAGTTTAAGTGAAACAAAAGACAAATTGAAACGGGTTTTTACAAATACATTAGTGTAGTGATTAAAGACAATAGAGGATTATAGAAAGAGGTTTTTGTTAGTTTTTAAGATTTATAGAAAAATAGTATTTGTAAATAAGTTTTAGGAAATTTATAATTATAGGTAAAAATTTGTTTGTTATCGAAATGAAGAAATGGGGGAATTGTGACGAGTTGTGATTGGCGGAGATTGAAAAAGGTGGGATAAGTGTGTGGGAGAAAGTTTAGCGAGATTGAGGAGAGAAAAAAGATATAGTTAGTTGGTTTCCAAGTCTTCAAGAAAAAAACAGTGTTTGTTCTCTGTCGGTTCCCGAAATGTAGCAAGCAGTAGTGTTGAATGTTAGTGAGTTTTTGTGGAGTTAGTGTATCTGACAGAAGCTGAAACAACAAAATATTGTAAGTCATATTTCTCTACTTATATTCCAAGAGTCACTGTTCAGGCCAACGAGAGATTCAGTTTATCGTAAAGAGAAGATATTCCAAGAGTCATTTTTTCACTCGGGCCAACGAGAGATTCAGTTTATCGAGAGGAGAAAAGGCTATCATAATTTGAATGATTTGCGCTTTTGAAGGAGATCATTAAGGACGATATACTTGCAACAATCTGTGTAAGATTGCTGATTACATAGGGAGCGGTTGAGAGGAGATAATACAGTCTATAAGGAACAAGGATTTGGACCACTCATCATCAGAGAGAGATATTTTGTTTTCTGCAGTTTTTCTTTTATTGATAAAACAATTTTTACACTTAATTTAGAAAGGATATAAATATTTTAATTAGGAGAGTTAGAATAGTTCGGAATTTTGAGTTTTCAATTAATATTGTTTGTACCATTTAATTTGATTGTTCTCGTATGTAGAACAAAATTTTTGAGAATCATTATCTGAGATTTGTTTATTGAAAACTTTTGAGTGTGAATTATTTCATTATTTTTATTTCAATATATAGTGTTAGATCATATGTGTTTTTTATTATTCCGGTATTCTTTGGACCTTACCTTTCACATGTAATAGCATAGATATTGAAGCACGAATTTAACCCTGAGATAAAAGAATTAAAATTGTGATAGAGTAATAATCATATCAATTAAATAATTTTAATTAATCAAAAAAATTTAATTAGCTAATTATAGCTTGGCGCACCAAGACTTGAAATATCACAATAATATATATATATATATATATATATATATATATATATATATATATATATATATATATATATATTTATATATATATATATATATATATATATATATATATAAATATATATATATATATATATTTATATATATATAAATATATATATATATATATATATATATATATATTTATATATATATATAAATATATATATATATATATATATATATATACATATATATATATATATATATATATATATATATATATATATATATATAATTTTTAGTTGGTATAACCTGATCCTGAATGGCAAGTAGGAAACCCTCAGTCTCGGGAAACATCTTTTCTGATGTCAACCAATAGTTCGACGCTGTATTGTCGACATATTCTTGGCTGATCTCATTGAGATGTCGTCCATGCAGAGGTTTACTCATCCAGGTGCGCATTTTTTCTTGCTGAGTCAGGTGGTTTATGCGCATTTCTTGTTCCCTCAGTTTAAGCGGCGTTGTATCATCTACTGCGCAAATTGCTCGTTATAAAGTAGAAGTCTCAGCCTGTACCTGAAAATAAGTTCTTATATTAGCAATTAGCTTATCCAATTGCTCACCTATATATATAAGTCCTCTTCCTCCTTGATACTGCGGTAATGTTGTTCTCTCTACTGCGCTGCGTGGATGATGTTTTTCCGCGTTTGTGAGAAGTAAACAAGTCACATTTAAATTATATTTAAGTTATTATTATACAGTTATAGTTTGTTGTTGACAGTGTTTGTTTACTAAAATTACGTGAAATTCTCAAAATCCTTCACCACAAGCTCTTCCACAGGTAATTTGTAACAACTCCGGTACCATAGAATCTAATGAAAATCTTAACGATTTTTATTGAAAATCTAGGCACAAAATGAAAAAAATAATTCTTTAAACGAGGAACACATTATTACTAGCTTGATAGAAATATAGAAAGTTTGTAACTGTGTCTTAGTCTTCGAAATTTTAGGCACAAACAGCTAGTTGAATAATTTGATTTGAGCAGATGTTTGCTTATAAGAGATCCCCTCTCTAACATTTCACCCTCTACTTTACAATCAATCAATTCACATTTTTAAAATGTTACTCGGATTTATTGGGACTTAATAAATATTTTTATGATTTTTATTATTTTTATTATCTGTATATTATAATTACCATATTAAAAAATCTATGTGTACTTATCTAATAAATATTCGGCACCAAAGATGTCATTTCTTGATTTTTGATAATCATTCATCGAAGTTTTTTTGCCAGATGACGACATTAAAAACGGGAATCAAACCATGCTAATGGAGAAGAAGATCCAGAGCTACACCTTCTATCGAAGTTTCAAACGGGTGAAAATGAAAGGAGACTGCCGAAACGATGTCGTTGGTGCTCTAAGCAAGGAATTCGCAAATGTATTACTGCAGAAAGTGTTCAGATTCACTAGAACTTTGTTTGGAGCCGTGTTTTGGGGCAGTAGTCTACTGTGATAGCAATCTCTATTTTTCTTTCGTTTTTCCAGTATACGTTTTAACATTGGACATTTTTTTGATTGTGGTATAAAGGAATATTTTTTTTATTTTTGATGCCTTATAAGTAATTTTTTTATGATTTTTATAATATACTACCTGGCATTTTTACATATAATATACATAGTTAGGACGATTTTGTTAAATTTTCAATCCTAATGACAGAGGTGCGTCAGTTGGCACTGATGTCTACACACTCATAGAAAGTGCTTATGATGCACCATAATATGTGTCATACGCTTTAAAGCAAAAAAGCATGGTTAATATTATAAAAAATGGGCATATTACCATTCCTCAGCACAATATCATGCAGGGTCTATTAATAGGGTCAAATTTTGAAATTAGTAAATGTGGAAATCACTTTGCAAATCACGTGGAAAATAATTGAAAAACACTGGTATACATCTACTTTTAAATTGAAATTTACGCTTTTAAACATAAATTTAAATTTATGTTTATTACACTTTTTTTTTTATTTAAACAAATATACCCGCATCAACCACTAAGGGTTATTAGCGGGGGGACATACACAAACAGTAAGATACATATTGTTACATAAAAAAAAATATTTTTTCAATCTGGTATATAGTTTAGTCATTTTAAGATAACTTAATAAAGACTGTAAATTTGACGTTAGTATACTTTTTAAATTATCACTAAGGGCACACGCGATTCTTTCGTTCTGGTACACTGGACACTCAACAATTATATGTTTCACTGACAACTGAGTGTTGCACTTGGTACACATCGGAGCAGCCTCCTGGTTGAAGATATGCTTGTGTGTAAGAAAAGTATGTCCTATTCGAAGTCGGTTGATGATGACTTGGTCTTTTCTATTATTTGGTAAAATCAGTTTGGTTCCTACTTGACTTAGACATTCTTTGAGTTTGTTAGCAGTGTTGTAACAAAAATATATTATTGTAGCAAAAATTGTGCTAGAGGAAATCTGGGTGACTCTATCCAGTGTAGCAAAAGGGTGAACTCTAAAATGCACCTTGATACACCAACGAACTAATATGGGGAATAACGGAAGATGGAAGGGATTAGATAGAAATAAATTATGTAAAAGAAATAAATATGAATTTTATGAAGTAAATATGAATTTTAAAATATAACAGAATTAAGTGTTGGCTAGCGACTATGCAGGAGAATGACCACTTGACACTCAAAGAAGGATTCGGCCAATTTGCATGCCCTACAGAGACCGTAAGATATAAGAACTAATGACAAGAAACCACCAAGAAATAAACAGATGAAAATTAAAAGTTGCTCTAGTGAATGCTTGGGCGCCAGGAAGTTAAATGTTTTCTTCCGAGATATCTTGTATTGCTGAAATAAGAAAGATAGGTACTAATTGAAATATTAAATTTCAACCACACCTTTAATAATTACCAAACTTAGGTACAAACTATTTTAAATGCTTATTCTAAACCACCACCTCTTATGTACAGTTAACTATAGCTATATTTACAGTAAAATCCCTGAATAATTATAAAACAATTTACCCCTGATATACCCCTTAAAAATTTCAAATTGTGACAAAAGTTAGATCCAATAATAATGTATAAATAATAAATATACTCATATACTACTCACTAATAGTTAGTTTTCGTTCAAAAATTGTTTAGGTTTTTAAGTAAAAATTCTCCGGGATATGTGTGCACACAATAACCTAACAAAGAGAAATTCAAGGGAGAGTTATAACCTCATCCCTTGGTAAACAATAAATAATTAAATTAAATTACAATGATAAATGTTTTCTTTTTAGAAAAAATTGAAGATGTTTATTATTAAGGATAGTTTTCTTTTATTAAAAAATTGAACCAAAAGTTAAAACCTTGAAGAGGACATAAAAAAAAATTATTTAAAGTAATTGAATGATAAAAAAAAATAAGTTAGTTCTTCCTGCCGGTTTCCCTCGAAGATGATCCGGTGGAGAACTGGACTCAGGTGGTAACAGGATACCAAACCTGTATTCCCTGGATCAGGTACTATTGGACAAATACGTCACTTTAAACTGCTTCTTAATTTCCCATAAAAAAAACCAACTTGAAACTCCTTCTCCTTATCCTTATTAAGTATAACCCCAACTAAAAAATAATTCTTCCCCTGACTTGTAACTGGATTCTTGAGTAGGCGGCTAGGGTGATCCAACTGAAAATATCCTCGTACAAAACAACAAAATAACTCAAATGGTTTCTTCTAAAATAAACGGCTCTTCACATAAAAATAAACTTAAACTAAATTCGGGAAAAAAGTGGACTCCCAGCCGCTCTACTCTGAGATGTTTATTCACTCACATCCAGTTAACAAGTGGCGATTTGACGATGCTACGGCTGACACGCCGATGTACTTTCAGAATCTTAGACAGAGGGCGGGATTTATTGCCAACTTCGAAAATAAAATTTACTGGAGTTATTTAAATATTTAGTTTAAGAATATTTCAATATGAATTTAATTTAGAATTAAATTAAAAGATTCCAGTCACAAAAAGAAGGTAAACGATTATTTAAGTAACGGACTCGTTACATTCCCCTCTTACTTGGAGAAAAAAAAAGTTTTAGTGAAAAAAATTTTTTTTTTTTTTTACTTGACTGATTGGTTAGATGTAGGTTAACCAATACTTCAACCATATGTGGAGCAATTAAGAATCGAGAAGAAAAAATAAACATATATAAAAATTATAGCCATGGCAACAATTTGCCAAGTACAGCTATAAACTATATTAACTCACTAAAATACTTCCAAAACAATCTACATCGATTCACACGATTATCATTAACCACAGATTATGAGTGATGTAGAAATAAAGATATGGTTTCATCTAAAGAGACCCACATGTAACTAAGTACAAAGTCACATACTATCTAGAGTAAAATTAAAGTAGAGTAAAGCTTTAACATAGCATAGTATAGACTAGTACTACAAATACTCAATGTAAATAATCCAAAATAATGTGAAATCGGACCCTGGTTCCAAAATTGACTCATCAATGGACAACAGATTTATAGAAGAGCATATCCAAGGAATAATCAATCAGGCAAATGGGTGGACCGATACACAATAATAAGTAATAATAAAAGTACTAACGTACTTATATAAAACAATATAAGTAACAATTAAAAATACCAAATGTATAGACAACAATATAAGTGTCGAATTGGATGGTAAATCCAAAATTGACCATACAGTGGACAACAGATTTATAAAGTAGCATATCCAAAGATAATCAATCAGGCAAATAATGACCCAATTCACACTATAACCAAATAAACCAAATAGTGTAGGTCCACATATACCCACATCCGGTAATATGTGCCTAACCTAAAAATTCATCAAATAAATTATTGGATCAAAATGTGGGACTAACGGCTTAAACAAAAGGACAGCCATAAAATCGATTCCATCCTGATGATCTGCCATCAGCACATTTGGGATCCAAAATAAAGACCAAAAATAAAAACTAGAAAAAACAACAAAATTAACTTATGCTGATACTCGATAACTATAGCAGGTAGCTACAACAAATTTATAAGAATATCTAACATAAAAGCACTAAAAAGAGTTTAATGTGCCAGTAACTCTAACAACCATAGCAAAATAGTAAGAGTTAAGGTAGGAGTAATAACAAAACAGAACATCAAGAACGAGTAGACCAATTTCTGAAGAAACTGCAGATTTATAATTCGTTCTGATATTAATAAAAGAGAACAGGATAATTCCTAATTCAACATACCAAAATATAGATAAGTGCCTGAGGAAAGAAGTGAAAATAACTATAAATGGTCATTTGTTGCCAAAATATGGAATCACTATCCATAACTGTAATCTAAACATGCTAGCTGTAAAGGGAGCAATCCATGACTTGAATAAACTATTATATAAGTAAGAATAATAAATCAGCTAAGGAACAATTCTTATATTAGACCAAAGTCTGAAAATATTAAGGATTAAAGCTAAATATTCAAATCCTATTTAACATTAACAATAATTTACTGTCTATGGAAGACATTCTACTGCCTAGATAACTGTACAACTTGTCATGAAAATGGTGAATTCCGAAATTCATTGAACAACTGAGGCCAACAATTGGACTAAAACTTCGAACCCACGTATTCATTCACCTATACACAGGCAGAATAGTCTATATAATATAGGAGTGTTCTAAAATTATGCATAATGATTGTCTATATAAATTCCTAATGACATAAAAAAAACCATCCCACATAGCACATTCAGATACATGTTCCTATATAACTTGATCATGACCAATAAACGGAATCAAATCCATAAAAAAAATTACAACATTCTTTCCAACCTGGCAAAACAAGTAAGCAAAATGGGAACATAGGTTATACAACACATAAACATATAGCACAGTATAGCAGCACTACAATATTTAGTTCCATACCAGTGCAACATCTAATATAAGTAAACACTCTAATGGCCTTAATAATTTTAACTAATTATAAACAGATACTAATCAAAGTATAAGCTGTAGATATATCAAATCTGGTGATTAATAACAAAAATCTAAGAAAATATCAAATCGTAACCAAACCGAGCCAAAACAATAACAATCATAGGAATAAGTTAACTTAATAGACATTAAGTTAATCTTCCTCTGAAGATGAAGATGTTGCCTCATCTGTTGTATTATCAGGGAGTAAATCCTTTATATGAAATTGACCAATTCGTCTATTTGTCGAATTGTCTTTTAATTCATATACTAAAGGAGATATTACCCTAACGACAGTACAGGGAACATATTTCTGACAAAACTTAGCAGAAATGGCATCACCTTTATTTGATTTTACAAAATTCCGTTTCAAAACTCGATCGCCCACAAAAAATCGCAAATCTCGTTTCCTCAAATTATACTGATGCTGATTTCTATGGTAAGAAGCTTTCAACTTCTTCCTAATGTCAGCGAATATTGGAGGTAAGTTTTGGAGATCTTCCATACGGTGAAGTTTCTCAGAAATTTGAGGAAGAGTTGTTGAATTTTCAGAAATTAAACCGAAATAATCACCTGACAATGGAACATGCCTACCAAAATTAACATAAGCTGGAGAGCACTGAGTGGTTTCATGAACAGAAGTTCGAATGGCTTGAGCAACTGAATGAATGTACTGATCCCAAGCTCTATGATCAGTGTAAGTGTAAGATCGAAGAGCAGTAACAATGCTACGATTTACACGTTCAGTGTGGTTAGCTTGCGGATGATAAGCTGCATTGTAGAATACCTTTTGGACCTTATATTTACTTAAAAGATCTTTAAAGGCTTTAGAAATAAATTGTGGACCATTATCACATGATACTATTTGGGGAATACCAAATAGTAAGAACACTTGCTCCTCTAAGAACTTCAAAATAGCTGGAGTTGTAGCCTTACGAAGAGGGCAAACTAAAGGAAATTTGGTGAAGTAATCTACAACTACCAAACAATACGTATTACCTGAATAACTACGTGGATACGGTCCAATAAGGTCTAAAGAGATCATTTGCCAAGGAAAATTAATGTTCCTAAACGAACCCATTAATCCAGCTTGAGGTAGGTTACTCGGCTTGCATGTTGCACAAACTCTACATCTAGAGATGTATTTCTTAACTGAGTTGCGCAGACCAGGCCAGTAATATAACTCAGCTATTTTACTAAATGTTTTATAAAAACCAAAGTGACCTGATGTCACATCATCATGAAAAGTTCTCAAGACTTCATCCCTATTTGCTGTTGGGACTACTATTTTCCAATCAGACATATTCGATAAAGATTCAACTGGACTGATTACATGTTTATACAGGATATTATTCTCTACCTTGAAATCAGGATATCTAGTAGGTTCTTGGGTGACATTATGAATCATCTTTCGATACCAATTATCTGGAGATAAGGTGGACAGATCTAAAAGATTAATATCGAATGTACGTGACAACGCATCTGCAACCACAACACCATTGGCTTTGCGATGAACAATATTATAATCAAAGACAGAAAGCCTACAAATCCAATGGGACAAACGTTGTGACGGATTTTTCATGGAATGTAACCATAATAAAGAACTATGATCTGTGATGATAGTAAACTTACGACCCTCAAGATAGTACCGAAAGGCATCAAGACCATGGATAATTGCAAGAAGTTCTCTCTCTGTAGTGGAATAATTTTTCTATGCTTTATTGAGCTTTTTGCTGGTATAAGCTATTGGATGTTCCGAACCATCCTTCATTTGAAACAGTACACCACCTGAAGCAGTGTTGGAACAATCTGTCATGAGATAAAAATGCTCTTTAAAATTCGATGTCATGACAGGTGCACTAGTAAGAGCTTCTTTTATACGCCGGAAAGCATCATCGGCTTCTGAATTCCATGTAATAGTTTGGCCTTTTTTCCTATTTTTAAGGAGATCTGTAAGTGGAGACAACAAAGTAGAATAAGACGGCACAAACCGACGATAATATCCACACATACCTTATATTCTACGGACTTGAGTAGTAGTCTTAGGTATAGGAAAATCTTTAATAGCTGTAACTTTATCAGGGTCAGTCCTTAAACCTTTACTATCGACTACATATCCTAAAAATTTAAGACTAGGACGACAAAACTGACATTTATCTAAATTAATAGTTAAATTAGCCTCTTTGAGACGTAAAAACAACTTATCCAAAATTTTCATATGAAGAGAAAAATCAGGAGTGACAACCAAAATGTCATCCAAATAATAAAAAACATAGGGCTCTAACTGAGGACCAATGACTAAGTCCATCAGACGACACATTGTCTGAGGAGCTGAAACAAGACCAAAAGGCATAGTGACAAACTGAAATAATCCTTTCCCACTAACTGCAAAAGCTGTATACTTTTTACTTTCCTCACTCAAAGGAATCTGTAAAAAAGCTTTAGATAGATCGATAGAAGAAATATACCTAGCATTCTGGAGTTTACTTAGAATGACGTCTATTCGGGGAATAGGATAAGCATCCCGATTTGTAGGAACTAAAGTTATCCAAAAAATATATATCTATATATAATTAAGTGTTTAAAAAGAATTAAGTAAAGTTAAGTTAAATATTGAATCCTTGAAGCAACACACAATGGTTTCAACAAGTATATGGTTAACAAATAATTGAATATAAAAAACCCACCAATATTGGCTAATATATATATAAAAATAGTAATATCTAAATTATTAAATTTTATAGATCAATAATAGTAAAATAACTTGTTAACTGCACACAATGAGATTAAAAGGTGAGGGTTTAAATATGAATGTAAGTAGCCTACAGCAATACAAGTATACCTATAAATGTAAATCTAATAAGGAAAAATAAATAAATAAAGAAGTTAAAAAAATGAACAAAGAGCAACAGAAACAAATTAGAAATAATAAAGAATATTTTGCAAAGAGAAATATACTACAGAATGTACGGTCTGAACTGAAAATAGGCACCACGTTGGGCTCGCCAATGTAACAAAAATATATTAATGTAGCAAAAATTGTGCTAGAGGAAGTCTGGGTGACTCTATCCAGTGTAGCAAAAGGGTGAACTCTAAAATGCACCTTGATACACCAACGAACTAATATGGGGAATAACGGAAGATGGAAGGGATTAGATAGAAATAAATTATGTAAAAGAAATAAATATGAATTTTATGAAGTAAATATGAATTTTAAAATATAACAGAATTAAGTGTTGGCTAGCGACTATGCAGGAGAATGACCACTTGACACTCAAAGAAGGATTCGGCCAATTTGCATGCCCTACAGAGACCGTAAGATATAAGAACTAATGACAAGAAACCACCAAGAAATAAACAGATGAAAATTAAAAGTTGCTCTAGTGAATGCTTGGGCGCCAGGAAGTTAAATGTTTTCTTCCGAGATATCTTGTATTGCTGAAATAAGAAAGATAGGTACTAATTGAAATATTAAATTTTAACCACACCTTTAATAATTACCAAACTTAGGTACAAACTATTTTAAATGCTTATTCTAAACCACCACCTCTTATGTACAGTTAACTATAGCTATATTTACAGTAAAATCCCTGAATAATTATAAAACAATTTACCCCTGATATACCCCTTAAAAATTTCAAATTGTGACAAAAGTTAGATCCAATAATAATGTATAAATAATAAATATACTCATATACTACTCACTAATATTTAGTTTTCGTTCAAAAATTGTTTAGGTTTTTAAGTAAAAATTCTCCGGGATATGTGTACACACAATAACCTAACAAAGAGAAATTCAAGGGAGAGTTATAACCTCATCCCTTGGTAAACAATAAATAATTAAATTAAATTACAATGATAAATGTTTTCTTTTTAGAAAAAATTGAAGATGTTTATTATCAAGGATAGTTTTCTTTTATTAAAAAAATTGAACCAAAAGTTAAAACCTTGAAGAGGACATAAAAAAAAATTATTTAAAGTAATTGAATGATAAAAAAAATAAGTCAGTTCTTCCTGCCGGTTTCCCTCGAAGATGATCCGGTGGAGAACTGGACTCAGGTGGTAACAGGATACCAAACCTGTATTCCCTGGATCAGGTACTATTGGACAAATACGTCACTTTAAACTGCTTCTTAATTTCCCATAAAAAAAACCAACTTGAAACTCCTTCCCCTTATCCTTATTAAGTATAACCCCAACTAAAAAATAATTCTTCCCCTGACTTGTAACTGGATTCTTGAGTAGGCGGCTAGGGTGATCCAACTGAAAATATCCTCGTACAAAACAACAAAATAACTCAAATGGTTTCTTCTAAAATAAACGGCTCTTCACATAAAAATAAACTTAAACTAAATTCGGGAAAAAAGTGGACTCCCAGCCGCTCTACTCTGAGATGTTTATTCACTCACATCCAGTTAACAAGTGGCGATTTGACGATGCTACGGCTGACACGCCGATGTACTTTCAGAATCTTAGACAGAGGGCGGGATTTAATGCCAACTTCGAAAATAAAATTTACTGGAGTTATTTAAATATTTAGTTTAAGAATATTTCAATATGAATTTAATTTAGAATTAAATTAAAAGATTCCAGTCACAAAAAGAAGGTAAACGATTATTTAAGTAACGGACTCGTTACAGTGTGATCCCAAGTAGTTTGCCACGCTCTGTACACGTGGGCTTTGATATTTACTTTGTGATCAGTCCAAGGCATTTGATTTATGATAGCAATACTTTGGTCGGTGGTTGCATTGCTTGCCAGAGAGTCCACTTCCTCATTACCACTTATTCCCATATGGGAAGGTACCCAGATAAAGGAAATATCTTTTTGTTGAGTCTGTAGATAAGATAACTCTTCTTTGATCTTGAGAAGTATGGCGTGAGTTGTATATAGCTGTTTTATTCCAAGTATTGCGCTCATTGAATCGGTGATGATAACAAATTTGCTTTCATTGATAGAACAACATTTTTTCACGGCCTGGTGAATTCCCGTAAGTTCTCCGGTATATATACAACAATTTGTTGGGATTTGTATGGTAGACTTGACGTTTTCGTAGATGTAGGCTGCAGCATGTCCTTCATGATATTTGGAAGCATCAGTGAAGATTTGATGGGTTGTTGGGTATTTGGATATTACATTCTTATAAGCTTGCTGTATAAGGAAAGGATGTGTGGAATGTTTCGGGAGTTCTTTTAGAGACGTGTCTATTTTTGGAGGTTTAATCATCCAAGGAGGAACATTTACATGAATGGGCATAGTAAGACTGAACTGTTCTAAATTAAGACCAATACGTTTTATTCGTTCAGGAAATGGTAGTTTTTTTATTGCGATTTCTGTAAAGATCTGACGTTATATTTGTTCTGCAAAGTATTGTTGAGTAGGTTACGTTGCTGTTGTTTGCTGAAATTCTGGCAACGTAATTTAGTGATAGAAGTTGCCTTCGTTGGCTTAAGGACAGTTCATTAGCCAAAACTTGTAAGCTACTTACTGGACTAGTTCTTGTGGCACCTAAAACTAATCTCAAGCACATATTTTGAATGTAGTCAAGTTTTTTTAAAGATGTTTTGTTAGCAGTATCGTAGCATAAACAGCCGTAGTCTAGTTTACTTCGTATTAGTGATCTATAGAGAGTAAGTAAGGTTGTTGTATCTGCCCCCCCAAGAGGTATTTGACAGCATCTTGACAGCTCACAGTGACGAATTTAAGGAGACATCTCGAGGATAGAGAATTAGCTTCTACCGGAAAAAAGGCTGAGTTAGTCCAACGACTAAAGAACGCTCTGGAGGAAGATGGGTTTAATCCAGAATTCTGGATTGGCAAGAACGTTGCAGATTGGTGATGTGGGTTTCCCAGTTTAAGTTACGTTCAAAAGAAAGTCCTAAGAAATTTATTTCTTCTGCTTGTTTCAGGACAACTCCATTTAGTGTTAATTGAACATTAGGATAATTTTTTCTTTTGCTAAAAATTAAATAACGTGTCTTTTCACTAGAGAATATAAAACCCGTGTTTTGCGACCAGCTTTCAATTGTGTGTAAGGTAGTTTGCAGTATATGTGTTCCCAGAGTTACATTGTTTGTTCTTAGATAAATGACTAAGTCATCTGCATATAGGCTAGTAAATACAGGTAGTTTTATTTGATGTATAATACTATTTATTGCAACTAGAAAGAGAGTAGGACTTAGAGTAGATCCTTGTGGAGTGCCGTTTTGAAGTACTCGTCTGGACGATGTAAATCCATTGGTTCTAACTCGAAAAGTTCGTGATATTTATTACACTTTATTTTTAACGAAACACCATGTATATTTTCATGTTTTTACAAGCGACTTAACAACCTCATCTCAAAAAATTATATTATATAGGGTTTATGAATATTTATGTATAGTTTTCGTCAAGCTATTAAATACAAAAAATTTTGAAATTAATAATTTATTGCACTTTTTATAATGGATATTTTAATTAGACAAATACAGAGATAATTTTTTTAAACTAAGCATCAATATATTGGGATTTTGAATTGAAATTCAGTTCATTGACGAAAATTATACATAATTTCAAAATTTCACCTTGTATTATACGTAATAGACCATAGATAATATAAGTTGTTCAAATCAGGTTAATTCAAGTATATTTCAAAAACAAAATTATATAGGGTATTCTATTAAAAATAAATATAATGGACTATGATATACTTGCATGAATGACCCTGCACATTTAAATTTATTGTTACGTAAAAATATGAGTCATATTTAAAAACCTGTAAACATGTTTTTATTCACATGTTTATGGTTTAGATTTTACGAGAGGCTTCTATTTACCTGAATGGACCTTCCAGAAAACGGTCGAAACGATGATCCGGATTGACCTTCTAGTATAATCAGGCTGAATTCTCGACCGGTTGTGTTTTGATATATAATAACGGAGCTTTCATGGAAGGGACAGTTGATTTTGAAGACGCGCTCGCGATTTAATTGTTACGTTCGAATATATAAATTATTGTAAGATAAATTAATATAAATAAAGAAAATAAATTAAATTTGTAAGTGTTATAAATATTAAACCTTTAGTAAATTAAGATAAGAACAAGACATTATAAATTAAAGAATTCACAACAAAATATAAATAATTATAAATAAATAAAAGACGTTACAGTGGTGTCAGAAGTGGGATAAGTGGAAATTGTGGAAATGGCTACGATTTATGAGCTCACAGTGACGAATTTAAGGAGACATCTCGAGGATAGAGAATTAGCTTCTACCGGAAAAAAGGCTGAGTTAGTCCAACGACTAAAGAACGCTCTGGAGGAAGATGGGTTTAATCCAGAAACGTATATATTTGAAGATAAACATGATGCTGTCATCTCGTCGATTTCGAAATTAGAGAACAAAGTTTCTGACGATATTTCGAAAGTTTCTTCTGATGTAGCCAAAGTTTCTGGTGATGTAGCCAAAGTTTCTGGTGATGTAGCCAAAGTTTCTGGTGACATCGCGTCATTAGAGAACAAAGTTTCTAACGAGATTTCGTCTCTGGAAAGTAAAGTTTCAGCTAACATCTCTAAAGTAACTTCTGAGATGTCTGCCCTCGACGATAGAATATCTTCGTTAAAAAATCAAGTTGCTGCCGATATGTTGGCCTTCGAAGAAAAGATGAAAGAGATGGAAAGGAAGATGGAGGAAACAGGGACAGCAGAGAGAGGTAACAATCCGATTACAGTGGAGATAAAAGAAGACGAGACGAAATGTAAGTTGGAGACACTTGAAATGAGTTGGCCGAAAATTGAAGGAAGTGGAGGTTCTATTCATGTTAAAGTCCCAACTTTCGACGGAAAATCATCATGGAACAACTACATGAAACAGTTCGAATCAGCCGCAAGATCGAATGGATGGTCTGAAATAGAAAAGGCTGTAAACCTGACTATCGCTCTTCGAGGAGATGCCTTAGATGTGCTTCAGACCATAGCCGTAGAGGAGACCGATCATTTCGAACAACTGAAGAAGAGGTTAAATATGCAATATGGTCAAGAACATTTGGAGCATGTATATCAGTCGCAGCTTAAAAATCGTAGACAGAAGAAAGATGAGGCTCTTCAAGAATATGAGGTAGATATTGCCAGATTAGTACGATATGCTTATCCAACAGCTCCCGAAGACATGATGGAAAAATTGGCCGTTCAAACGTTTATTGATGGTCTGATCACGAAATGCAGAGAACACTGCGATTAGCTCGTCACCAGACGCTGGTTGATGTCCTATCCGCCGCCCTCGAATACGAGTCAGCTACGCAGGCCTCTGGCGGGTACAGTAAAGTTAGGACTGTAAAAGAGGAAGGAGATGAAGATAAACTTGACGAGCTCGTTAATATGATGAAAAGCATGACATATAAGAAAACGAAGACCATCAGATGCTGGAATTGTGGCGAAATAGGACACGTACGAAGCTCCTGTAAACACCCTAGGTACGACGCAAATCAAGAAACTCACCATTAGGAAAACTAGAACGGGTCAGCCTTAGGGGGCAGCTTCGACCCAGAACTTTTTCAAAGACCCTCTCATACTAATAGCTTCTTTAAAATGTCGTGAAGATAGTGTATATGTAGATGAAGACATAAATGGTAAAAAGCATACGTTGTTGGTGGATACCGGAGCGACCAGAACCATTATACGCCCGACAGTTATAAACAGCCGAAAGAAACTGTTACCAACGAGGTTGCAACTTTGGACCGCTACAGGTGAAAATGCCAACATTCATGGAGAAATCCAGGTACAATTGGGAATTGGAGCAGAAAAGTTTGTCCATACTGTTATAGTTGCTGACATCGAAGAGGATGTTATATAAGGAATGGACGTAATGAATATGCATGGATTCCAATTGAATTTTAAGAATAAGGTAATCAAAGTTGGCAACGAGGAAGTATTTCTCCATCCACATAATGACAACACTGTGCAAGCAGCCATTAAAGAAGATACAGTCGTGCCTGCGAGAAGCGAAACGATCATAGTAGCGCGGCTAAAGGGAATTGTGGACGAAGGGAGACCTGTTATGATGGAGCCTTGGAACCACGACGATGAGGTTGGCCGTGGAATCATAATTGGAAAGGAATTGGTGACTTCTGCTAAGGAAATTCCTGTGAGACTTATCAATGTCAACGACTACCCAGTGACCATAAAGAAAGAAACAAAAGTAGGAACTTGTGTACCTGTGACATCCATAATCCGTCAAGCGACAACATCTGATAATTCCAACGACAAATTCGACCAAATGGTTGCAGTTGCAGGACAGTCTCTGAATCAGATTAAGAAAAGGAAATTAAGGGAATTTCTTCGGCAGTATCGTGATATTTTCGTACCGAAAGGAGGAAAGACGGGAAGAACTACCGTTGTTAAGCATAAAATTGATACTGGTAATGCTAAGCCAATTCGTCAAACAGCTCGACGATTACCACAGGCGAGAAGAGAGGAAGCTGAAACGATTGTTCAGGAAATGAAGAAAGACGGGGTGATAGAACCTTCTACGAGCCCATGGGTCTCTTCGGTGGTCCTGGTTAAGAAGAAAGACGGAACGACGAGGTTCTGTGTGGATTACCGTTTGCTGAACAACGTTACCAAGAAAGATAGTTATCCTCTGCCTCGGATCGATGACACATTGGACACATTGGCTGGAAGTAAACTATTTTCTACTTTGGATTTGAAGTCTGGATACTGGCAGGTAGAAATGGACCCAGTAGATAAAGAAAAGACAGCCTTCACCACAGGATCTGGATTGTGGCAATTCAACGTTATGCCATTTGGACTCTGTAATGCTCCTGCGACATTTGAGAGGCTTCTGGAAAATGTGTTGAGAGGGGTATCTTGGAAAACATGCCTGGTTTATTTAGATGACATAATCGTCTTGGGAGAGACATTCGAAGAACATTTGAAGAATTTAGAAAACGTTTTTAATCGACTTAAAGCTGTTCAATTGATGCTAAACCCCAAGAAGTGCCAGCTATTTCAGGGTAAAGTCAATTATCTGGGTCATATAGTCAGTAAAGAAGGAGTGGCCGTGGATAAGGGAAAAATCGATTCCATTAAGGAATGGCCAAAACCAACTGACAACCATCAAGTGAGAAGTTTTCTTGGACTATGTACTTACTACCGGAGGTTTATTAAGAAGTTTGCAGATATCGCTAAGCCATTAACGCGACTTACAGAGGAAGCAAGAGAATACCGCTTGGATACAGATTGCCAATATGCCTTTGAGACCTTAAAAAAGCATCTAATAACAGCACCAATTTTAGGGTATCCACTGCCAGAAGGAGAGTTCATCTTAGATACGGATGCAAGTAATGCGGAAATTGGAGGAGTGCTGTCTCAGATTCAAGGAGAACAGGAACGAGTCCTCGGATATTTTAGTAAAGTTCTTTCAAAACCTGAGCGGAATTATTGCGTCACGAGAAGAGAACTTCTAGCAGTAGTTAAATCAGTAGAGCACTTCTATCAATACATCTATGGCAGAAAGTTTCTAATCCGAACCGACCATGCCGCCCTTAAGTGGTTGATGCAGTTTAAGAATCCAGAGGGTGAGATAGCCAGGTGGATCGAACGACTCCAAGAATACGATTTTAAGATTGAGCACCGGGCCGGAGTTAGCCACAGAAACTCTGATTCTCTTTCCAGAAGGCCTTGCCCAGCAGAGTGTTCCCACTGCAACAAAACGGAATCCAAGGAAGCAGCAGTGCTAAGAACGACGATTGTCAATGACGACTGGACGCCTACTAAGATAAGGGAAGAACAAGAGAGAGATCCAGTTATACAGAAAATCCGAAAATGGAAAGAGGAAAACCGTCGACCACCTTGGCAGGAAATATCAAACCTATGCTCAGTAGTTAAGACGTATTGGGCCCAGTAGGACTCATTTATCATCGAAGATGGCTTGCTTAAACGAGTCCTGGAAAATGGTGACGGTTCAGAGAAGAGAAGACAGTTGGTGATCCCAAAGAGCAGAATAGCCGAAGTACTTCGTCAGTTACACGACAGTCCATCGGGAGGGCATGCCAAAGTTAGAGTGCCGCCAATTAGATTGGAGGGTTATCCGAAATATGGTGGAGGAGATCTTTAAAGACACCGAAGTCCAGGTGTTAGTCTGTTGCAATCAGCATAGTTACTGGTGCGGAGAGAAAACCGTCCCTTGTCATTTTTATACAACTGGAAGTTGTAAAAGAGGGTCCAGTTGCTGATACCAGCATACCGTTCCAGTTCTAGTCCCGACAAGGTTCCAGGAGGAACCATCTTTTGAGAGGGGGGCAATGTTAGGTAAAAATATGAGTCATATTTAAAAACCTGTAAACATGTTTTTATTTACATGTTTATGTTTTAGATTTTACGAGAGGCTTCTATTTACCTGAACGGACCTTCCAGAAAACGGTCGAAACGATGACCCGGATTGACCTTCTAGTATAATCAGGCTGAATTCTCGACCGGCTGTGTTTTGATATATAATAACGGAGCTTTCATGGAAGGGACAGTTGATTTTGAACGCGCTCGCGATTTAATTGTTACGTTCGGATATATAAATTATTGTAAGATAAATTAATATAAATAAAGAAAATAAATTAAATTCGTAAGTGTTATAAATATTGAACCTTTAGTAAATTAAAATAAGAACAAGACATTATAAATTAAATAATTCACAACAAAATATAAATAATTATAAATAAATAAAAGACTTTACATTATATTTAAAAGGCGCACATTTGAATTTAAAAGCGTTGCCGTAAAAAGCGTATTTTATTATTTTCAAAAATAACGACACAAACAAGGATATTCTGTAACTGGTTTTCACACTGTATAATTGAAAAATTTCATCACGTAATAATTATAATAGGCCCTAAATGATATAGTTCGTTGAGATCAGAGTGTTGAAGAGCTGTTAAAAGTATAAAAATATACAATATGTTCCTTTGTGTTCGTGAGTTACCCTGTACATTTCAATTTTAATTGTATACAGTATACATTGTATACAGCATACATTGTATACAATGATTTAATAAGAAACTAAAATAACATATATACTAAATATAAATATTTTATTACATATTATAAATAATTTGAAGAATTCTGAATTCAGTTTTATTTCGTTTCATTTTTAATAGACCTTATTATTTTGCTTATATTTTATTTTTTTTTTTTTTGACACACGTATCTTAAAAGTATCCAGACGATTTTGTTAAAAAAAAGGCGTATTTCTATAATCATGTGATTTTAATATACACGCATGCGTATATAAAATAAATATTCTTAATTTATTTTTCTTTTATTTTTTTGCTTTTAGTTTCCGTTAACATTATTATTGAATTTTGTTTCTTAATGTTAAGTAGGTAGCTTAATACAGGTAAGTTTTATATCATTTTTAGTTTTGTTTTCCTAGACTTATTATCATATTCCTTGTTCAGTATAAATCAGTGAATTAATTGGCATATTAACAGATACAAACCAACCACCGAGATTAATCCAGGAAATTTCATACACAGGTGGTTTGAACTTTTTTTCTTCTTCTTCTTCGTCAGCTTTTCCCTTTTTATGGGTTGCTGTTCCTAATTCTTATTCTACACTTATTTTTGTTCATCGTGTCTCCTTCACCTAAACTTTTATCTTTCAACTCCTCTGCTACACAGTCGTTCCATCTTCTCGGTTTTAATCTACTTCCCTTTTTATCAACTTCGGAATCCCAGGACCCGCTCCAGGTTTCAAATTTCTGCATCTATCTCCGCGCCTTTCACCATTAAGGATAAAACTATAAAACAGCCAAATCGCAACCTCTACTTCCAAAATTGCTACTCTCGACTTCAACAAATACCCACTACGATTTTTTTATTAAATCTTAGATATCTCTCCCGTGTTTAATATTCTGTGAACCTTTTTTAACAATCAGTTAACACCCAGAAACTACTTGGTTACTTAGTTAACAGAAAAATGGTTCTTAAAGATTAAGTGTAATTTCTGAAAACCTCCAAATTATCAAGCTCAAGGAAATAAAGGCCAAACTTAAAAATCGAACGGACGATCCGTTTATCACATTAGAGTACAAGTATCACATTAGTTTTAAGAGTAAATAACTCTTGAAACAAATCCTAAAAAACATCCCAATTTAAAGAATCATCGTTTCATCTGGTATTCTGGTAGTAAAATATGTAGAGCAAGAACTCAAAGGTAAGGAACTGACCCCCACCCTTCAGGAAATTAATTTTTAATTCACTTCTATCTATCGTATTTTTGCTAAAAAGAACAACAAACTAACTTGACTAATCCAAATATTTCTTAAATCAGAGGAACATTTCATAGATGTCTTATATCTAATAGTATCTAAATTGATAGCCCAAGGTCCTCGTTTTCCAACTATCACCAGCCCAGTTTCGTGCCAATAGGCACGAAATCTGATGTCATAAAAGACAAACAATTTTCCCAAGCTGCGAAACTTCTGAGTACTAAAACACAGAATGCTCCCTACTTAATAATCCAAAATGTCTAAAATGCAAATAAACATACCCCGCATGGTCCCCAAATGCCTCAAAAGAGCTATCGACCTCTTACTAAGAAGCCAAGCCTCTTGTAAAAATAAAGCAACCACCTAGGTCACTGGATGCCAACTATCTCTAGAACAAACATAGTAACACAAAACAGAAGATTTACAAATGTATAAAATCAAGAGAAATTGGAATAAAATAATAATTTGAAGAAAAATAATAAACATGTGACGTTTATGATGTTACACACTCCTACACATCAGAAAAATTTCGAAGTAAAACTGCGGAATATTTCTCAAAAAAAAAACCAACCTCTATCCATGAACTAATATATACGCAGTAGTAATGTGGAAAAAAATTAAAAATAAATATTCAAAAGTAAAAACGTAGTAGTAACTAAATAAAAAATTTATAGTATACGTCAGGGATGTAAAACACACCAACAGATTGTAGCAACTGTCTAACTGAAGTTTGTTAAACATTATAACAAAATAATTTTTTGAGATGATACTCTGGGGAAAATAAAAAATATTATCCAATGAATTACAGTATTCATCAAACTAAAATTTTAAAATATTTATTTGTCATTTATAAACTATAACCATATAAAGAATTTCAGAGAATAGAAGTACAAAAAATTTCTTTGTAAGACAGATACTATAAACATAGTATAAAGTCTAAGTAATAGTCAAAATCAGGTAATTATGTAAAATAATTACCTACATACAATAGTTGGCAATAAAAGTATGGACATACAATAAGTGTACATCATGATTTTGATTTAATAAATGGACGTATTATGTAAATAAAAATAAAGAGGTCTGGTCCTGGAGATAGTAATGAAATACAGCAACTAAGTCGTCTCCTGAATTAATAATATTTTCCTAAAAATTTAACCAAACATTATTTTTTAAAAGTATATCAGTGAAACCAGTATAGTTAGTGTGTTAATTTGTGCTATAAATCATAACTGTGAGTAGCAAATCTCTAAATATTAACTATTGACTAAACTGTAACCTCAAAACTATTATTGCTGTGGGAAATTTAGTGCAACCAAAAAATATTCTATTTGCCTCACGTATCTCAAACAATGTATGTAGAGTATGTATTTACCTCACCAGTACTAATGTCGTGGATTCCTTACTGCAAGCACATAATTCACTAATATTGAACAATACAAAAATTGAAATTAGAAGATTAATCACCCAAGCCACAAGACTCGTCATTTCTAATGGTTGCCCTACCGTCCCAAACACTTTAATAGAATATGAACTGAAAAAGCTGGGACTTCAACCAGTATCTAGAATAACTTTTTTGAAAGTAGGCATGCCGGATACTGCATACAGCCATGTTTTAAGCTTTCGCCGCCAAGTGTTTGTTACTCCTGATGATACTATCCTTATCCCAGACTTTGTTACAATTTACTATGACAACACCAACCACCGTATATACTTTACCCTCGACAACTTAAATTGCACTAAGTGTGCAACAAAAGGACATCGGGAAACTGATTGTCCCACATGTCAACAAACAACCCTCAACATAAATAGCCCATATCAACCAGAGACTGTAATTCCACAACAACCTCCCCTAATGGATACCGACCACACTAACGTTCAAATTCCTAACACTGAAACCTTAGTATCTGAACAACCATCATTAGAAAAACACACGTTGTCTACAGAAAAAACCAACAAACAAACAAATTTTCCTCCATTAAATACTGAAGTACCTCCCCACACAACCAAAAGACAAATATCTACCTCACCCGATATACAAGAAACATCAACTGCCACAACTCCGTTTGCAAAACCTAAACACATAATCAAACGCCAAAAAGCCTCACCCTCTGATATTATTAAAGAATTAGAGACCATTAAAAATAAATTTGAGTCTAGGTCCCCAAAATTTCCTCTTGATTTTAATGTTTTTTGTGATGCGTTACAAACTGCCTTAAACTCAAAAAACCCTAACTCCATTGTAGAAAACTACACAACGGATATGATATAATTTAAAGATATTCTATTATTTGCACATGGTCATATTTTAAACCGCGATATAAAATCCAAATTAACAAGGCTAAGAAAAAGATTACAACTCAATATCACTGATTCCTCATCGGATATAGAAAGCGATATCTCTGTTTCTCAGTCAGATACCCAAAATGGCTAATACATTTATTTTACAATGGAACATAAACGGATATTACAACAATGTAGAATCTCTTAATATGTTAATGAAATAATTGTCTCCCCTAGTAATCTGTTAACAGGAAACACATCTTAAAACTAAAAACTTACATATTAAAAACTATACTAGCTTTCTCAAAAATCTCGACACAGAACACGCCAGCGGCGGAATGGGTATTTTTGTAAAAAATTATGTAGAAGCAAGAAAAATTCACCTAAACACCAATTTGGAAGCCGTTGCTGTATCTATATCATGCAATATCAACTGCAGACCTATTAACATATGTAACATTTACCTCCCTCATCCAAATGAAAATGTACTTGAAGACTTACAGCGCTTAATCGATGATATTCCTGCTTTCAAACTAATACTTGGTGACTTGAATTGTCATAATATCATATGGGGTAGTATAAAAACAGACAAATGTGGTAGACTTCTTCAGAAATTAATAGATAATCAAAATCTAATATTAATGAATATTGCTAAACCTACTCATTTTAGCTACCACAATAGTACTTTTTCTGCCATCGATATTTCGTTGTGTGATCACTCATTAGCTACAAGTTTTTCTTGGAATAGTCTTGATTATCTATATAATAGCGATCATTTTCCTCTAACAATTGAAACCATTGGGCATGATCAACCGAATATTCCTGTTTACCAAAAATGGAAATTAAACTCACCAAACTGGGACTTATATAGAGATCTAATAAATAATTATCTTACGAACTTTATTCTAGAAGATAGCATAGATTCATCTCTTCATCATTTCAATGATACTATACTAAAATGCGCTAATATTGCAGTGGGAAAAACAAAACCTTGCAAACGAAAACCAGTACCATGGTGGAATGAAGAAATAGCTTTAGCTATGAAATCTACCAAACATGCTTTCAATGTTTTAAAAAGACATAAAACAACAGAAAACGTTAGAAACTTTAAAAAACTTAGGGCAAAAACTAAATATCTTATTAAGAAAAGTAAAAAGAAACATGGTCAAATTATGTCTCTACCATAAATTCATCAACTCCTATGACTACAATCTGGAATAAAGTACGTACACTAAAAGGTGAACAAAACTCAATTCACATTAACACTCTTTCTTATAAAAACAAATTAATATCTTCCAAACAAGAAATTAGTAATATTATATCAGATATATATGTATATATATATATATATATATATATATATATATATATTGAAATGATATTGTTTAAAAAATTAATTTATAAGTTATATACTAGATAATATTAGATATAAAAAGTATTTGGTTATTTTAAGAAGTTATATACTAGAGAATATTATAAAAATTATTTATGTGAGGGCATTTTTAAGAAATTAGCATATAAAAAGTATTTTTTTTTATAATTATAATATTGTCAATATATTTAAGTGAGCCATGTGCATAGACAACCAACTATACATTTAAATGACAGTTGAATAAGAATTTACGAATATAAGTGGGGTTATAATAATATGTTAGTTTAAAAATGTTTAGTTTATATATAGTCACTGATTTAAGTTTATATTCTGATCTGAAAAGCCTAAAAAATGTCGATAAAATTCTCGATCGAAAAGTAAGGAATTCTCTAGATCACCGGAGATGGCTTTGTTTGCGAAATGGACTGTTCCAGAAAATTCAGAGATGTAGGAGATGGAACAAATCGAACATGATTTCTGGCCAGATGATTGTGGAACATGGAAAAAGATATAAATACCCGGTGATTTGGCATCAGTTATCAGTTACAGTTACTATGAGGCCAGTCAGTTAGTAAGAAAGTTAGTTAGAAGATAGACACATTTAGTTAGTGAAGTCAATTGTTCAGTAAGTCAGTCAGAAGGTCCAGATGTTCAATATAATAAGTTCAATGAAGATTAAGAAACAGTATAAAGATAATATTATTGAAGATTAAAAATTCTGTTATGTAAAAATGGTAATTGGATAATGGAAGAAAGTATCAATTGAAAATTAAAATTATAACGACTACCACTGAACTGTTCCGCGCTGCAATAAACAAAGTAAAGATAGCCGTGATGATCGCCAACATCCGGAACGGATAGGCACTTTAAGAAGAAGAAGAAGAAGGAAGATGATAATTGGAAAAAGTAATTTCACAAAAACAAGGATAACCGAGGCTGAGAACGAAGACATTGAGTGGTGATTAAAATCTTTATTTTGGAGAACATTTTCATTTAGGCATTCAGTGAAAGAAAGGTACAAAATTTTGTTAATATAATTTAGTTAGTGTCATAATTATTTTAATTTTAAAGATAGTTTGTTTAAATTTTACATTGTCTATGTAATTTAATTAGTTTCATAAGAATTTCAATTTAAAAATAGTTTATTTTAAATTTTGCATTGGTTATGTTAGATATATATGTGTGTTTCATAATAGATATAATAAAGATAATTTAAAAAAGTGCTTACAAACTAATTCTTTGAGAGCCGCGATAAAACCCTATATATATTATTAAAAAACACTCACTGCTCATCATTCACAAAGAATACATCATAACAATTTGGCGCCCACCGCGGGGCTCTCTATTTAAAAGAATTAGTTTGGGAAGATAAGTGCTCTCATATAATTAAATTAATTATCATTAGAAAGAAAAAATTATAGATTTTATTTTAATTATATTTGAACAAGTAAAGTCTCAAACTGTCTCAAGGAAAAAAAGGTACAAGAAGTAAAAAGAATGAAGAAGATGTGGAAGTAGAAACACAACCTATACAAGAGGAGAGTTTAGTTCAAGTTCCACAAGATACTGCAGAAATGAATCCAGAAAGAGAGGAAAATGTCAATATGGCAGCTTTGATGTCATTAATGATGCAGATGATTAAGACAATGGAAGAGAATTGAAAAGAAATCAAAGAAGACATGAAAAAAATGGAACAGAAAATGGAAGAGAATACGAAAAAAATGGAAGAGAATTCAAAAGAAGTCAAAAAAGACATGAAAAAAATGGAACAGAAATTGGAAGAGAATTATAGAAAATTAGAAAAGAAAATAGAAGATAATAATAATAAAATTGTAAAACAAATAGAAAAACAAATGGATAAAAAAATTGAAGCTGCAGAGAAAAAAGTAGCAAATGAAATAAAAAATATACGGAATGACTAGAAAGAAAATGAGAGGACAGAAGTAAAGAGGATTATTCAAGATAATAAGATAGATATAGAACAGAAAATAGAGTTGCAGAAATGTAACTTAGAAGTAAAAATTAACGAAGACAGGAGAAACACAGAAGAAAAATTAGACGATATACAACAAAATATCCAAATAAATAGTAATCAAATAAGAAATGTGGAACAGAGAATAGATGATATTTCACAAATGAGAGACATAGGGAGACCTTATTTAAATTTAACAAATGAGACTGGGATTAAATTCTCTGGTAATATAAAAAATCTGCATCCTAGAGTATACATAAATAGTTTAAAACATAAATTAAGATTAGTGAATAATATTAATAATATCAAAGATTATATTAGAATGACACTAAGTGATAATGCTGCAATTTGGTTTGCCAGTGTTGAAAATGATTTAGATAATCTTCAAACATTTTGAAAATAAATTTTTAAATTATTATTGGGGTGAACTAGAGCAAGCCAAGTTTAGAGAAATTTTATATTTTGGAAAGTATAATCACAATTTAAAATCAAATATGGTAGATTATGCATTAAAACTGATAACGGTTACAAAATATTTAGAACCACCACTTAGGGAGGATGAAACAGTCTTAAATGTATCTAGACATTTTGATGCTGATGTTGTGCAAACAGTAACTATACAAAATATTTAAACAATAGAGAGTTTTATTAATTTTATTCAAAGAATACAAAGAGGTAATATGACAAGTAATAATAACAACAACAGAAAAAATAATAATAACTTTCAATATAATAAAAATGATAATCAACAATATAGACAATCATACAATGATACTAGATATGGTGATAATTTACAAAATTTCAATAATAATAACAATAATCAAAACAGACAGAATTTTAATAACAATACGAGTTATAATAGACAAGATTTTAACAATAGAAGAAATACAGATCGACCTAATTACAACAGACAGGTAAATTATATACGAAGAAATAGAAGCTGTGAAGATAGTGAACGAATTAGTACAAGGAAAGAAAATATGAGAAGTCATAGTAATGAAAGAAATAGGACATTAGATACAAGTGGTCAGACACAATCTGACAATTCTAATAATCAAAATTTTGTTCAGTAAACTTTCTGAATTACAAGTTAGGCAATTGCTATTATGAAATACCTTCTGAATTTATTTCTTTAGATGAAGATAAAATTATTGAATCATTTAATTTATATAAATGCTTTGGCCAAAAATAAAATGATTAAAATTATGATACATACTGGTTCAGAAAGTACTTTGGTCTCGGAGAATTTTATTTTTAATACATTAAAACTATCAGATATAATAAAGATTCCAAAAATTAAAATTGTTGGTGCAAATAATAAGAAGTTGGGTAAAATTAATAAACTAGCCAATTTTAAAATTAATATTCCTAATAAAGAAATTAATATGCAAGGATTTATTGTCAAGGATTTATGTGTTGATATATTAATGGGAAATGATGAATTGGAAAAGAAGAAAGTAAAGATAGATTTTGAAGAAAAAATGGTAACTTTGGAAGGGCAAATAATTAAATTAATGAAAAAAGATGAGGTGGAAGAAGGAATAAGAGTTGATAGGATATTATTAAAAGAAAATAATGATGTTTATGAAGAAGAAATGTATTTTGATGATAGGAATATGTCTCAAAAGAATGTAAAGAATAATTGTAGTGAATATTTGAGGAATGCAAATTGATGGAACCTTTGACTGATCTCCACCAATTGTTCGGGAGAAAGCTTATTAAATTCCTTTCCCCGTGCGTGTACAGTACCAAATATTTTAGGACCATGGACTGTAAAAAGAGTTTCCTTCGATATAGATAAGCAGACTTCACGGCGATGGTTCAGTATGTGTTTGGTTTTATAGGGGTTTGTACTTAGAGAAAAATAAGCGTAATTAATCGATACTACACATTTAATAACGAGCATATTTACAAAGGCACTATTACTAATTAAAAAGAGTTTGCTTTACCACATTGTTCATTATTATGCCGGCGTTTTATGGGCGCGCGACTATAGAGAAAAACTAAATGCACATTTCACCGCACTTTTGAGAGTAAGAGATTATAGCGTACCGAGTACCAGCACACAGCCGATACCTTCGGCTGTTAACTTGAGACTCTAATCACATCTGCGATTCTTTTTTGGCTTCAACCAAACCTTATCTTGTCTACCGATCGGCGTCAGTTTTATCCAAGGAGGCCCTTCTAAGAATTTTATGGCACAAACACCCTGCAATCAAAAGGTACAGTCTGTCGCATAAGATAAAATTCAACATTAGTGGAAACGAAAAATAAACTGAAATTAATATAAAATGTTGTTTTTACAACATACTCGCCCCCGTTGAAGCGCTGGCTTTAACACAAATAAACAGATCATATTATGCCAAGAGAGCATACGGAAGAAAAAATACATTACAATTATCATCTTATACTAACTTAAATTAAATCGTCATTGGGTAGAGGACACATTTTGTAATAGAGCGCTTGAAGACTCCACCTTTAGTTTTGACCGAGGCAATTCTTACTCTCCCATCTTTTCCGGGAAATACCTCAATCACTCTTGCTAGTACCCAATGAAGAGGAGGAGTGTTGTCTTCAATCAGCAAGACAAGATCGCTAGGTTCTAGGTTTTTATGAGGGAGAAACCATTTAGGGCGATTCTGAAGTCTATTCAAATAGTCGATAGACCATTTTTTCCAAAACACTTGTTGGAGTTTGGACAAATGTTGCCATAAATTCAATCTGTTTTCAGGAATGTGGATCACATCTTTCTCAGGAAAGGACGTAAGAGATTGTCCAATCAAGAAGTGTCCAGGAGTAAGATACGTAAAATCGGAGGGGTCATTTGAAAGGGAGCAAAGAGGCCGGGAGTGGAGCACAGCTTCAATTTGAACGAGAACTATGGTGAATTCTTCAAACGTAAGCTTAACATTGCCCAGGAGCCTACGCATATGATGCTTTGCGCTCTTTATAGCACTTTCCCAGATACCATCATGGTAAGGGGCTCGAGGAACTATAGTTTTCCAGCGAATATGAGATGAGGCCAAAAATTCTTTAATAGAACGAGAGCTTTCCTTTTCCTTGAAAAACTTATAGAGTTCAAACAGCTGGTTGCGAGCACCAAGAAAGTTCGTGGCGTTGTCACTGAATATTGTTTGAGGGAGGCCTCTACGGCTAATAAAGCGTTTTATAGCGAGAAGAAACGTCTTTGTAGACAGGCCGGAAACGACTTCAATATGAACAGCTCGAGTCGACAAGCAAACGAAAAGAGCAATATACGATTTTAATAAAGGAGCCTTCCGAAGGTTGGAAGCCTTTATCTGAAAGGGGCCGCCAAAATCTAATCCGACGTGAGCGAACACTCGAGAGGAGTTTAAACGTTCTTTTGGTAGATCTGCCATGATCTGGGTAGCGGGCTTGGCACGAAACTTGAAACAAACCATACATTGGTGAGTGACCTTCTTGACTTCTCGTAGTCCATTTAAAGGCCAATATTTGAGACGAATTTGTGACAAAGTATTTTGAGGACCTGAGTGACAGAGTCTGACATGTTCTCTGTGGAGGATGAGACGAACTATACGATTTTTTGAGGGGAGGAGAAGAGGGTATCTTTGATCAAAGGTAACGTCTGAGTTTCTGAGGCGACCTCCCACCCGGAGTATTTCATTTTCATCCAAAAAGGGATTTAGGGGTAAAAGACACTTATTAGATAGAGTTTTACCTTTCTTAAGCTCAGAAATCTCACTCGAGAAGTTGGAATACTGAAGCATCTTAATAATCTTAAGTTCAGCGTTTTGAAGTTCGCTGACTTCAAGGGTATCAGTTAACTTGCGAGAAAGCGGTTTAGCATTATTAGCAAATCTAAACATATAGGCTAAAGTTCTTACAAACTTTGAAAAATTGGAGAACCTATCAAAAAGTGAGGTGAAGAAATCTATTTGATCATTTCGAGCGTGGAGAATGATTTTCCTTTCTTCAGGAAACTTGGAGATATAACCCTTTGGGTTGTATTTCAATAAATCCAACCGAAGTTGATTTAAAAATGGAGGACCATGAAACCATAAGGAAGAATTTATTATTTCAGATGGTAGCATTCCTCGGGAGAGTATGTCGGCAGGATTCTCTTTGGATCGTACGTGCCTCCAGTGAGCATTAGGAGAGTTATCTAAAATTTGTGCAACCCTATTTGCTACAAATTGGGTCCAACGAGAAGGATGTGAACGAAGCCAAGCGAGAACAATTTCTGAATCCGACCACATATTTATAGAGTCTAATTGAGATAACTTTTCTTTAACAATATTAGCAATCTTTGCTGTGAGTTTACTACACAATAGAGCACCCATGAGTTCCAATCTTGGAAGGGTCAAGGGTTTTAACGGAGCAACGCGACTCTTAGATGCTAGAAGGGAACAAGACACCTGTTCTGATTTATAGATCACACGTAAGTAGATACAAGCTCCATAAGCCTTTAAACTTGCATCCGAGAATGAATGAATCTCAACACCAGTGATTTCTTGACTTAAAAAGAGACATCTAGGTATACTTAAATCCTTAAAATGAGAGAGACTGCTAATAAAACTTAGCCATTCATGTAACGCATCTGCGTCAATGGTATCGTTCCAACTGATTTTGGAAATCCAGATTTTTTGCATTATAAGCTTAGCGACAACTGTAACGGGATTAATAAGACCTTGAGGATAAAATATTTGGGCAATCATTGACAGTACTTCTCTCTTAGTGTATGAGTTATTTAGGGTGAAATCTCGAAGAGAGATTGAAAACGTGTCAAGAACAGGATTCCAGCATAAAAATAAAACCTTATTAGAGCAATTATCTGGAGCTATGACATAAGAAGAGTTCGAAGAGAGGGAAGAAATATTTTTTAGAAACGAATCCGAGTTAGAACACCATTTATGTAGAGAAATACATGCTGTTACAAGCAAACTAGTTATTTCCTTGTGAGCTTTGAGGAGAGTTTGCTCATCATTAGCACCGTAGAGAATGTCATCAATATAACAATTATTTTGAAGAGCGTCACTGGCCAGGGGATATTCAGTTTGATGAGTATTTGCCAGTTCCATTAAACAGCGAGTACTCTGAAAACTGGCGCTTTTAGTTCCATATGTAACTGTTTGCAGTTCCAGGCACTCAATATCTTTTTCCGGGAAGTCACGCCAAAGTATGTTTAACAGAAAGGTTTGATCAGGATTGATTTTAACCTGTCTGTACATCTTTTGTATATCAGTTGTGAAAACAAAGGAATATAATCGAAAGCGTAGCAAAATGTCTATTCAAAAAGAATCTACGGGAATGGTATAGCTGTAGCAGCAACGAATTGTTTCGGTCAGCAGTTTCGAAAATACGTATAGCCCTGATGATCGCCAACCTTCGGAACGAAGATGGCACTTGAAGAAGAAGAAGCAAAATGTCAAAAAGTTCCGGTTGAAGAGTAGGACCTTTGAGTAGGATATCATTTAACGAGTAACTACTAGAGCTTTTCATCGAACCATCGAAAACAACCCTAAGTTTTGTTGTTAAGGATTCTTTCTTTAATACACAGTGATGCGGTAGAAAATATTTATTTTCTAAATTTTCATTAGTAAGAGAGAGAGGGACTGTTCTAGCATGTTCGAAAAAAAGATATTCACTAATGAAAGACTTATATTGAGGGTATGTATTTTCATTTTTTAAGAGCCTATTTTCTAAATTAATAAATCTCTTTAAAGCTACTTTAAAAGATTCACCTAATTTTTTATGCGCATTTTCGCAGACAAGTGGAAGGTTTACTTGAAAACGACCCGAAGGTAAAATACGAGTGGTTTTATTAAATATTTGTTCAGCCAATTCCTCATCGGGGGTTAATTTACTAACGTGGGGAACTTCTTCAATTTCGAAAAATTGTTGTATCAATTTATCTAAATTATTCTCTTCGGATTCGGACTGAACAAAGAGAGAAACATTTGGCTGAGAAATAGCCAAGTTTGAACTCCGATGAAAGATATGAGGGAAAATAGTACCAAAAATAACATAACCTAAGTGGGTATTCTGAAGAATGGGACGATTCTTTCCTAAACGAATGAATTCATCAGTCAATAATTCGCTATAGATGTCGCCAGCTAGAAGCAAATCAATTTTACCGGGAACAGAGTACGAGGGATCTGCGAGAGTGAGATTAAGTGGAACCTTTATTTTGCTTCTATCTAGGGTAGCTTTAGGAAGCCTACAGGTTATACTATCAAGTACAGCAAAAGAAGTTTTGAAACTTCTATCCTTCACATTATAGGGAAAAAATTCTATGTTAATCATCTGATTTGACATTGAGGTGTTTTCGGATATGGTTGATATATGTAACTGTTTAAAATAAAGGGTGAGGTTTAACTTCTCAACCAAATCACGAGAAATGAATGAATGTTGACTTCCATTATCTAGGAGCGCTCTGGCATGCATAGGTCTGCCATCTTTAGAATACACTGTCACTAAAGCGGTGGCCAACAATACATCAGTTTTAACTGATAAAGCAGAGAGAGAAGTGGCTGTATTAGAATCTGCAGTGTTTTGTACTTCTAAAGGAGGTATGAACGAACTGGTAGAAGCTTCATTTTGGGTATGAGCATTATAAGAAGGCGGAGTAGATGTGTGAGCAACACGACTGGAAGAGCCTTGAGAATGTTTGGGAGCTTGAGCGTTGCGATCAATAGAGAAAGATTGCCTATTCGTGTTCCTAGAGGAAGAGACATTTTCAGAGGTACTATGCAAGAGCGAGTGATGTCTTTTCTTACATATACTACATGAGCGTGAAGAGTTGCAATCTTGAGAAAAATGTTTATTACCCAAACAATTCCAACAAAGTTTCTTACCTTTTACAAAATTAAATCTTTCCTGTAAAGAGAGACATTTAAAATCATTACACTGATAAATTTTATGAGAATTACTTTTACAACATATACAATTAGTATCCGAAAACGAGTTTGTTTGTAAATTAACTGATGAAAACAAAGATGTTTTTAATTGAGGTTTATTAAATTTTTTATCATTATCAGAAACGTTTAATTTTTCTTGTATATCACATTTTTTCTCGAGAAAACAAAAAAACTGTGAGAGAGTAGGTAAAGCCTTTGAACCTATTTCATACTCAAATGACCTATGCGTCGCGAAATCTAATTTTTGTAAAAATACTTCGATCAATAGTAAATCCCAATGTTCGATAGGTACAGACATATTTTTAAGAGCAAGTAAAGTTTGTTTACAAAGAGTTAAAAATTCTCGTAATGATTTTGCGTTACTTTTAGCTAAAGATGGAGCCTTTAACAATTTTTGGATGTGTAAACTAATCACACGCGATTTATTTTCGTATCTATTCTTAAGTGTGTCCAAAGCGATCCGGAAATTTTCTTCTATAACTTCTATATTTTCTATCAAATGTAAAGGTTCATTTTTTAAAAAAGATTTGAGATATATAAATTTTTGCACATTGTTTAGCTCCACATTATTGATTATTAGCGTTTCAAATAGCTGATAAAACGCGTTCCAATCGGCAAAGATTCCTGAGAATACCTGCATCGTAATTTCCGGCAACCTAACCTTAGCAGTGACTACAGTTGGCGGAGTATCGTTTGAGATGAGCGAGTGGGAGGGTAACTTTAAAGCTTCCATCTTATGCTGCAGTCCAGCTAGTGTAGAAAAGTATTTTTCCTCCATCAGTACCCTGTCTTCTGTTTCAGAATCGGTTTCATCGATTTCTTCAATCTGATCCATCACGTCTTCATATTTCAGATAACATGTTTTCAATTCGGTGTGTCTAAGTTGAAACTGGAGACCCTCAGTTTCTGCATCTGCGTTTTCTAGTAACCAGTTCGCTATTCTGGTGATCTTGGCCTTCAGTGGCTTCCTCTTCTTCTTGAGATCTTCCATCTCGATTTTAACAAAAGGTACTACTCCAAAAACAACTGCCTAAGGCCGTGCAAACACCGAATTCTTTAGAGAAATTAATGTTTATATTATATACTAATATCTGTATCACACGGCGAAAATAGAGTCAATAATGTCTAATAACATGTAGAGCACACGACGAGAGAGTTTATAGTTTATTAAAATACGATAAAAGTCTTAAATTACACTGAGAGTTTATTTTGCAATTAAATTTTTCGCACACCCGGTAAATGTCTACAAATAAATTTTTTAAAGAGATAGTCTTTTTGAAAAGCGGATCACTCTGTGCATAAGCGAAGTTATAATATGGAAAAATCTCACCCAATTTGTCCAGTAGTTTACAGCAACAGGCACAAACACCAGATAAACTTCACTTCTGTCCTTTTGTTTTAGAGTTTATCGCGACACATTAGTCTTTTCGAGAGTCTTTTAACCACATTTATATAAATATGCAAAACTAACAGTAAAGTACAAACAACGCGAACACCAACCACAAAATCCGTCGAGTTAGGACCAAAAATAATGATGGAACCTTTGACTGATCTCCACCAATTGTTCGGGAGAAAGCTTATTAAATTCCTTTCCCCGTGCGTGTACAGTACCAAATATTTTAGGACCATGGACTGTAAAAAGAGTTTCCTTCGATATAGATAAGCAGACTTCACGGCGATGGTTCAGTATGTGTTTGGTTTTATAGGGGTTTGTAATTAGAGAAAAATAAGCGTAATTAATCGATAATAACGAGAATATTTACAAAGGCACTATTACTAATTAAAAAGAGTTTGCTTTACCACATTGTTCATTATAATGCCGGCGTTTTATGGGCGCGCGACTATAGAGAAAAACTAAATGCACATTTCACCGCACTTTTGAGAGTAAGAGATTATAGCGTACCGAGTACCAGCACACAGCCGATACCTTCGGCTGTTAACTTGAGACTCTAATCACATCTGCGATTCTTTTTTGGCTTGAACCAAACCTTATCTTGTCTACCGATCGGCGTCAGTTTTATCCAAGGAGGCCCTTCTAAGAATTTTATGGCACAAACACCCTGCAATCAAAAGGTACAGTCTGTCGCATAAGATAAAATTCAACATTTGTGGAAACGAAAAATAAACTGAAATTAATATAAAATGTTGTTTTTACAACAGAAATTTTAAGCAGATGGATGCCTACGAGGTGGAGTGCGTAAAATTGGAAGCAAGGAATAATGAGTACATAATGAAGAATAATTTTATTTGTAAAGAAGAAGAAGATGTGATAAAAGTTAATTGCCCTGAAGAATATAAATCAATAGTCGTTTCCATATTGCAGCAACACAAGGGCCTTGTCAATAAAGAAAATAGAATTGCACAAAATTATATCCATAGTATAAAAGTTAAAGAAGAAAAAGATTTTAAAACAAAATCATACCCAATACCATATAAATAAAAAGAAGAAGTAAACAGAACGATTAATAATATGTTAGGAGCTGGAATCATTGAGAAGGCAGATACACGTTTCATAAACCCTATAGTAGTAGTACGTAAAAGATCAGGTGAAATCAGGTTATGTTTGGATGCAAGGAATATTAACAAGATCACTGAAAAGCAATTTGAAGCACCAATGAGTATAGATGGAATACTAGGAAGAATTACAGGAATGTCATTTTTCACTAAAATCGATTTACAGCATAGCTTTTGGTTAATACCTCTAGAAAGAAAAAGTAGACAGTATACAGGATTTCAGATAGATGGAGTAGTATATCAATTCAAAGTAGTACCATTTGGACTTCAATCATCTTGCAGTGCTCTATGTAGATGTCTTCATGATATTCTGGATCAATATGAACATTTTGTAATTCACTACATTGATGATATATTAATTTTTCTAAAACGGCTGAAGATCATAAGAAACACCTACAAATTATAATCAACAGATTAGACAAAGTTGGACTAAAAATAAATCAAGAAAAATGTACATTTTTTCAAAAAGAAGTAATATATCTAGGTTATAAACTTAACACTAAGGGAATCGAAATGGATCCAGAACGGACACAGGTCATTAAGGAATATAAAACACCACACAATTTAAAAACTTTAAGAGGATTTATTGGAATAATTAATTATTATAAAAGGATGATACCAGATCTAAGTATAAAAGAAATTCCATTACTTGAACTACTGAGAAAAGGTGTAAAATGGAGATGGGATCAGAGAAGAGAACTAGCATTCCAAGAAATTAAAAAAAACATTTTTCTGTCAAATTTAAAAATATACTATCCTGACTACACACAGCCATTCATATTAAGAACAGATGCATCCATAGAGAGATTATCAGGGGTATTATTACAAATACATGATGGGGTCGAATACCCAATACAATTCATTTCAAGAATTAAAAAGCCACATGAAAAGGGTTACTCAGTTTCAGAATTAGAACTAGCAAGTATCATACACTGTGTCACAAAATTAAGATTTTATTTGTTGGGTAATGAATTTACTATAGAAACATATAGAAATATAGTAGCAGATGCTTTATCAAGGTTAGAAAATACATCACAAAAAGGGCAGCGAACAATAAAAATTGGAATAAATCAATTAGTAAAAAGTACTGGATTATATTCTAAAGAAGAAATTATAAGAGATCAGATCAATTTGAGTGAAAAACAAAAAGTCCTTAGGAAAGATGGGGTTTATTATAAAATAATAAATGGCATAGAAGTATATGTAATAAGTAGAACTTTGGCAAGGAAAATATTGAAAAATTTACATAACAATTACATGCATATTGGTTCAAGAAAGCTATGAATGCTATTTAGGGACAATTATTTTGCAAAGAATGACATAAGTATAGCAAAAGAAATTACTACCCAATGCCCAATATGTCAAATAAACAAAAAAAAGAATTTCAAAAACCAGAACACATATAGATCTAATGTTGTATATGAAAAACTAAATACAGTGTCCATGGATTTTATCTCAAATTTAGTTCCAAGTCCAACAGGAAAAAAGCATATACTAGTGATAGTTGATTTATATACAAAATTTATTAAACTATATCCCTGCTCAAGAACAAATATTAAAACATTGAAATTATATATTAATCAATTTTTCGAAGAAATAGGACCATTTAGAAATTGCATAATAGATAATGCTACATATTTTAACAACCAAAAATTTCGGGCATTTTGTGAGAAAAAGGGAATCAACATTTATTTTACAAGTATCAGACATCCTCAGGCAAATCCTGCAGAAAGATATATTAAAGAAGTTATAAAATATTTAAGGATAGTATGCCAGAATCAACATCAAACATGACAGCAACATATACCACAAGTAGAATATTTTTTAAATAATACACATAATTTAAATACAGAGGAAGTACCAGAATATTTAATGTTTGGCCATATAGGAAACAGAAAATGGATTAGTGAATATAATCAGGATATGTTAGAACAAGTAATGCAGAAAGTGAATAACCGAATTAGGAGGAAAGCTGAAAAATATATCAGAAGACAAAATCGAAAAATAAAAAAACCAATCACATTTCAAAAAGGAGACAAAGTGTTAATTCGTTCACTTAGAAAGAATAATGTTACAGAAAACAGAATTTTTATTTTTAAGAAATTAGCATATAAAAAGTATTTTTTTTATAATTATAATATTGTAAATATATTTAAGTGAGCTATGTGCATATACAACCAACTATACATTTAAATGACAGTTGGATAAGAATTTACGAATATAAGTGGGGTTATAATATTATGTTAGTTTAAAAATGTTTAGTTTATAAATATAGTCACTGATTTAAGTTTATATTCTGATCTGAAAAGCCTAAATGTCGATAAAATTCTCGATAGAAAAGTAAGGAATTCTCTAGATCACCGGAGATGGCTTTGTTTGCGAAATGGACTGTTCCAGAAAATTCAGACATGTAGGAGATGGAACAAATCGAACATGATTTCTGGCCAGATGATTCTGGAACATGGAAAAAGATATAAATACCCGGTGATTTGGCATCAGTTATCAGTTACAGTTACTATAAGGCCAGTCAGTTAGTAAGAAAGTTAGTTAGAAGATAGACACATTTAGTTAGTGAAGTCAATTGTTCAGTAAGTCAGTCAGAAGGTCCAGATGTTCAATATAATAAGTTAAATGAAGATTAAGAAACAGTATAAAGATAATATTATTGAAGATTAAAAATTATGTTACCTATGTAAAAATGGTAATTGGATAATGGAAGAAAGTATCAATGAAAAATTAAAATTATATAATATTTGGTGATTGGAGATTGGTGTATTAAAAAGAAGAATAAATATAAATACAGCTAAGAAAAAAAGTATTTTAAATTGGTGGAAGGTGATAATTGGCAAAAGTAATTTCACAAAAACAAGGATAACCGAGGCTGAGAACGAAGACATTGAGTGGTGATTAAAATCTTTATTTTGGAGATCATTTTCATTTAGGCATTCAGTGAAAGAAAGGTACAAAATTTTGTTAATATAATTTAGTTAGTGTCATAATTATTTCAATTTTAAAGATGGTTTGTTTAAATTTTACATTGTCTATAATTATAATTTAATTAGTTTCATAAAAATTTCAATTTAAAGATAGTTTATTTTAAATTTTGCATTGGTTGGACATGTAGGAGATGGAACAAATCGAACATGATTTCTGGCCAGATAATTCTGAAACATGGAAAAAGATATAAATACCCGGTGATTTGGCATCAGTTATCAGTTACAGTTACTATGAGGCCAGTCAGTTAGTAAGAAAGTTAGTTAGAAGATAGACACATTTAGTTAGTGAAGTCAATTGTTCAGTAAGTCAGTCAGAAGGTCCAGATGTTCAATATAATAAGTTCAATGAAGATTAAGAAACAGTATAAAGATAATATTATTGAAGATTAAAAATTATGTTACCTATGTAAAAATGGTAATTGGATAATGGAAGAAAGTATCAATGAAAAATTAAAATTATATAATATTTGGTGATTGGAGATTGGTGTATTAAAAAGAAGAATAAATATAAGTACAGCTAAGAAAAAAAGTATTTTAAATTGGTGGAAGGTGATAATTGGCAAAAGTAATTTCACAAAAACAAGGATAACCGAGGCTGAGAACGAAGACATTGAGTGGTGATTAAAATCTTTATTTTGGAGATCATTTTCATTTAGGCATTCAGTGAAAGAAAGGTACAAAATTTTGTTAATATAATTTAGTTAGTGTCATAATTATTTCAATTTTAAAGATAGTTTGTTTAAATTTTACATTGTCTATAATTATAATTTAATTAGTTTCATAAGAATTTCAATTTAAAGATAGTTTATTTTAAATTTTGCATTGGTTATGTTAGATATATATGTGTGTTTCATAATAATAGATATAATAAAGATAATTTAAAAAAGTGCTTATAAACTAATTCTTTGAGAACCGCGATAAATACCCTATATATATTATTAAAAAACACTCACTGCTCATCATTCACAAATAATACATCATAACAATATATATATATATATATATATATATATATATATATATATATATATATATATATATATATATATATTGTTATGATGTGTTTTTTGTTTGAATGATGAGCAATGAGTATTTTTAATAATATAGGGTTTTTATCGCGGTTCTCAAAGAATTAGTTTGTAAGTACTTTTTTAAATTATCTTTATTGTAACTATTATGAAACACACATATATATATCTAACCTAGCCAATGTAAATTTAAAATAAACTATCTTTAAATTGATATTCTTACAAAACTAATTAGATTCTATAGACAATCTAAAATTTAAACAAACTATCTTCAAAATTGAAATTGTTATGACACTAACTAAATTATATTAACAAAATTTTGTACCTTTCTTTCACTGAATGCCTAAATGAACTGTTTTCCACTATATAGATTCTAATCATCACTAAATGTCTTCGTACTTCGGTTATCCTTGTTTTTGTGAAATTTCTTTTTCCAATTATCAGCTTCTACCAATTTAAGATATATTTTTCTTCACCAGCATTTATACACCACCAGCAAACACCATTTATATTTATTCTTCTTTTCAATATACCAATATCCAATTATTATAAGTTGATTTATACTAATCTCCAATCATAATATAATTTTAATTCCTTCCAATGTCCATCCAATATTCTTCTAATATACTTTTATAATTATATTAAACAATTGGACTATCTCCAACTCACTTTCATATTTCTTATTAAACTGCTTGACTGACTTCTAAAATTCTGAACAATTTACTTCACTATTCACTAACTAAATGTGTCTAGGTACTAACTTTCATAATAAACTGGCCTGACTTCTGACTAAAAACTTCCTGACTGCTTGACTTCAGACTAAAAACTTCCATGACTGCCATCTTGAATCCAAATCACGGGTATTTATATCTTTTTTGATATTCCAGAACCATCTGGTAAGAGATCATGTTCCATTCGTTCTATTAACTTCTATATAGATGTTCTCGAAAAAAATATCTGTTCGATCCACCGCCATAATCATTATTCCAGAATGTTCCAACATAAACACAGGTCAAATTCTGCACTCTGGAGAATTCGTTAATGTTCCATTGATAATTTTGTTGACATTTAGGCTTTTCAGATCAGAATATATAATTAAATTAGTAACTTAACATTCTAATTTAATAAACTACACATTTTAAACAACTATAACCCCACTTATATTCCTAAAATGTCACTTGGAGAGAACGTATAGTGTGTTGCCTAGTCACATGGCTCACTTACATATATCTACCACATTATAATTACTAAAATACAACTTTTTACAATTATTATATGCTAATTTATTAAAAATGCCCTCACATAAATATATTTTTATTAAATTCTCTAGTATATAACTTATTTAAAACAACCAAATATCTAATATTATGTAGTATATAACTTATAAATTATTTTCTATAAACCCCAATCGTCACAATATATATATATATATATATATATATATATATATATATATATATATATATATATATATAATATATATATATATATATATATATATATATATATATATATATATATAAATATATATATATATATAAATATATATATATATATATATATATATATATATATATATATATATATATACAGATTGAACGAATTTAAAACGAAACATACGAAATCAACGTATTTCGGCTCAACTCCGCTCTAGGTGGTTGGCCAACAAAAGGTTGTCAAATAATTATATTATAAAAATTCAATATTTCAGCGGGCTGCTGGATTCTGAACTCATTCAAGAACAAGTCAAAACTCCACCCAAATAGGTTGCCTAGAATCACTGTGAAAACTAGACTACACAAGCAGTTATTATGCTGTCAAACCACTTATCGCTTCCTTATAGTCCAAGAGATAGAGCCGAAATTTTAAACTGATCAGTAATATGACATTTCTCTATTGGAATATATTCATTGTAACTGGGTTAAGACTTTGCCTTACAGGCGGACGCCCCTCGTGGTACAGGGGGTGGCTATACTGAGATGAAGTTGTCATTTTTTCGGAAAAATTAACGATCGATAATATGGCTGCAAATTTGCCCAGAGTAAGATCTTGGTATAACTAGACGAAATCACAAAGGGCGGACGCGAGAGTGGATACATAAGGGGTGGCGGACAGGGGTGAATTTGCAATTTTTGGGGAAAAATTAACGATAAGTAATATGTTCGCCACTTTCATGGCTCATTATTTAGCCCCTAAAAACTCTAAATCCAAAAGGGCGGACAGCTGGGTTGGTACAGAGAGCCATAAAACAGGGTCAAATGTACCACTTGCCTGCGCATTTTACGTCTCGGTAACAATTTTCAAACTGATTTTATTATGATATTTTTATAACGATTGATTTAAAAATTTGTATGCTCACCTCTGTTACTATTCTGAGAAGCGTCAAGTAGAGTTTTCCAAAAAAATTTCCGTAAATGAAAATTTTCGTAATTTTTTGAGGTAAAATCTAATTTGTAGAATACTTTCGATTTTCTGTAAGTTATACCATGATTTTTTTCCAAAAATTTTGAAACGATTTTTCCGATAAGAAAAAAAAATTTAGAAAAACTTTTCTAAAACATTTGATAAAACTCTACGTCATCATCTAAATCTTTTATAGAATATTTTGTAGTTTTAAAATGATATTATGATAATATTTTTTTTTTCAAACTAAAGTCATATTTACTTTACAAATCACATTTTTTTCTTAATTATAAATATTTTGCAAATTAATTTTTAATTGAATAAATATTTGATATTTGATATTTTATTAAATTAAAGTAATTTTATAATGTTAACTATTAAATATTTTTGGTATAACAAATAGTAATTTTACTTATTTTTTATTACAATAAAAAGGTTTTTAAATAATTTATATTTCATAAATAATGGTTGTTCAGATATAAGAAAAATTTGATTTATTATTACATTAATAATCAAATACAAAATATACTATTTCTATTTTTCAAAAGTTTTGAAATTTACTTTGTAGATATTTTTAATATTTTTTTTAACTTTCAAATTAATTGAATTTTTTTTTCATTAGTTAATTATAATTTTACAAATTCTGTTTGGACATCAAGATGCTTTTATCCAACTTGGTGAAACTGACTTCGATTGTAATGAAGTGCTTGAAATCTTAGATGGAACACTATGTCACTTATATGGAACAGGACTGACGAGAACAATTCCAAAAAGAAAAGTAATCGATGTGAGATTTTCACTATTTAACCGACAGTATAAGTTGCATGATGTGAACGAGCCTTTAAAAAAAAAAAAACTAAAAAATTTCGATGCTTCAATCTTACCACCATGTCAAGATGAATTACACCAACATCTACTGGCGAGCTCATTATACTTCAAATATTTGGACAAATGCTCATAAAAAAGTACCAACAGAATTGATTGTTGAAGAACATGGTTGGGAGTTTGAAGATGAAACATATAAATTCAAATGGTTTAGTGGACCTCAGATGCCAGAATCAGTTCAAGAAGTAGTGATTGAAAATGAAGCAGATAATGAATGTGATATTATTGAAAGTGAAAGTGACGAAGATGATGAATGTGATGACATCAATGAGAGTGAGAAAAATGACGAAATTTTTAAAGTTTTTCACAATTTTTTTTCTTATCGGAAAAATCGTTGGAAAATTTTTGGAAAAATATCATGGTATAACTGACAGAAAATCGAAAGGATTCTACAAATTAGATTTTACCTCAAAAAATTACGAAAATTTTCATTTACGGAAATTTTTTTGAAAAATTTTGAGGAAAACTCTACTTGACGCTTCTCAGAATAGTAACAGAAGTGAGCATACAAATTTTCAAATCAATCGGTATAAAAATATCATGATAAAATCAGTTTTAAAATTGTTACCGAGTCCTAAAATCCACAGGCAAGTGGTACATTTGACCCCGTTTTATGGCTCTCTGTACCAACCCAGCTGTCCGCTCTTTTGGATTTAGAGTTTTTAGGGGCTAAGTAATGAGCCATGAAAATTTCGGACATATTATCGTTAATTTTTCCCCAAAAAATTGCAACTTCACCCCTGTCCGCCACCCCTTATGTATCCACTCTCGCGTCCGCCCTTTGGGATTTCGTCTAGTTATACCAAGATCTTCCTCTGGGCAAATTTTCAGCCATATTATTGATCGTTAATTTTTTCGAAAAAAATTACAACTTCATCCCTGTATAGCCACCCCCTGTACCACGAGGGGCGTCCGCCTGTAAGGCAAAGTCTTAACCCAGTTACAATGAATATATTCCAATACAGAAATGTCATATTACTGATCAGTTCAAAATTTCGGCTCTATCTCTCCGACTATTAGGCAAGCTCCTCTTTCCTTTAAAGGAGACAGGTAGTTGAACGATATTTTATACAATGTCTATTACCGGGTATGGATTTATTTTTGTCCAAGTTTTATATTGGTCCACTATTTCAAATGCAGTTCAAACAGACATATATTAAATTGTATGTTCCGTTTTAAATTCGTTCAATCTGTATATATATATATATATATATATATATATATATATATATATATATATATATATATATATATATATATATATATATATAAGACAAATTCAAGCAATGCAAACTTCGATCCCGCATTTTTAGATTTCAAAAATAAACGTGAAATGACAGAAATATCTATAGTAGATAGTGATCATCCACTAAATTTTCCCATCGCATATCAAGAATTTGAGGAAGCTCTAGATAAATCAAAAAACACGTCATCGGGTCCTGATAATATACCAATAATATTTATCAAAAATTTGCCGTACACAGGAAAATTAATTCTCTTAAACATTTTTAATCACATTTACTAATTACTAAAACTAGTCCTGTTTTCAGGTTATCCTAGATGAGTCCCCCCTATCAATACGAAGACAACACATTTCTTTAAATCACCCTAATAACACAAACTATCCACTTCTTTACAAAATATATCCATCTACTCATTGTCATCAACAAATTAAATATCCACCCCTTAAAGAACGTTTAACGAGATATGGTTTTGACATGGAGCAGCTGACACATTCTTATCCTACACAACGAACTATACCCCTCTGGACTATTAATTTTCCCACACTATTGATATATCCCTTACGGCCTATCCAAAGAGTACCACAACTCCCATAATCATTAACAAATTATATTAAGAACGGATATCAGAATACACTGGTTATAACAAGATTTTTACTGATGCGTCAAGAACTGAAAACGGACATGCAGCGGCCTTTATTCTAGGAAAGTCTGAATATGGAGGTCGCATCCCTCAATTCTTCAGCATTTTCACGGGAGAAGCAATTGCCATTTTAAAAGCATTAGACATGTGTAATAGTCACGCAAGCTCAAACTTTCATACATATCTTAGGAAATGAAAAAGTAGATGAATTAGCAAAGAAAGCTGCTACTGACGAGCAAACTAAAATAATGACTTCAATTCCGTTCAGTGATATCCAGCTCATTATTAATCAGCACTGTGTAAAAAATTGGCAACAAATGTGGAATTCTAAACAAATGTGGAATTCTAATAAGTCTAACCTTAAAAATGTTAAAACTAGGATTTGCACTAAACTACAATTTCCAGAAAACAGAAGGCAACAGGTGATTATCAACCGACTAAAAATTGGACATACAGCGTTAACTCACCAGCATCTCATAACAAAAGAACTACCACCTGAATGTTCCTATTGTGAATATCCAATAACTGTTCAACATATATTGATTGATTGTCCTCTTTACTCCTACGAAAGAGTCATCAACAACGTACCAGAAGAAGCAAAGAAACTTAAAGATATTTTAAACTGTAATGTATCAAATACAATCAAATTCCTTAAGGACATACGGTTACTACATAAAATTTAAGTTGTATTCTATGTATCATTTTGTAATTTGGTAATTTATTATTTGTAAGTTAATACGCAATTTGTAATTAGTATATTTAATAACAACTGTAAAATTTGTAAAACCCGCTAATAACCTTTAATGGTTGATGCGGAAATTCTAAAAAAAAAAAACATAATTATTAGATATTTCTTAAATATTGGAAACACCTTAAAAACTCTACAGTTGTTAATTATTTTTGCCTTATTCTGATTTCTAATAGACAAATAAAATAAACTCGATGACTAAATATTAACTAAATAAATGAATGAACCAATTCCCGCGAATTTATTCATAGAATTCATATGACAAAAATGTTTAGCTAACGGGCGGACCGTAAAAATGATAAAAAAACCTGTTGTCGTACGGCCGTAGCGTCCTCCTGGTTTTCAGGGGTTTCTGGACGATCTACAACCGCCGCTCTCGAAGAGGATCTCAAGTTTCGAGAGTCCATCTTCGTATTTAAGTAGTTTATTGAGATACCGGCCGTTACGGGCAAGAAGTTCCGCCGAGCCTTTGTGGTAGGTGAGGGGACACCGGCAATCAGAATTCTCTAACAGTTCGAGCTTTCTTACACTGACTTATATGTATTAGAATTCTGATGCGTGGTGTTTATCTCAAGTTCCACAAATATGTCGGCCTTCTCGCTTCGTGTAGCCGCGTTCCCTCTCCTCGAGAGGTACAAGAATGCCGGCAATGTCGACTCTTCCTGCTGCCAGTCGCTTCGTATAACTACCTTTTTGTTAACAGTAATTCATATAGTTACTATTTACATAAGGTTTTGGAGACGAAGTGGTATTGCAGCTCAACCTGATCGGAAAAGCAATTACAAGTCCCCGTCGCGGCTTTTATTCGCTCTTTACCGTGACAGGCCTAAATAACGCTGTGGTCAGATCGACACGATTTGAGATAGTTATAAGACCAATGTCATTTCTATCTCAGAAAGTCGTGTTCTACTGTCAGGAAGCGTTTTGTAGTCGACACGCCGGTTCTCGTACACTTGATAATTTAACTTCTAAATTGGATAACCATTATTAGGTATTATTCTTCAATTTTTTTGGACGTCTTTGACGATAGCAGGATATTGGTTAATTAATAAAACTCAAAGGTAGCTTGGTAGCGCACCGAACCAACAAGGTCTTACGGGGTTAGTAGTGTATGACGACTGGATCCCGTTCGCAAGCAAGCAAGCAAGCAATTTAATTAAACCCAGCCTGTGAGAAATATTCACCCCTAAGAATTACGTTCGGGTGTAACAATTCATTGGAGCGAGGTGTATTATCTCGAGTAAAAACAGGAGTCACTCCACCGCGCTCGAATGCTCCAGACCATCCCTTTCCCCCCTATAGCACTCTGATGCGCGATAGGGGCACAACTATCAGCCAAATGCTCTTCATGTGGAGATCCTGGGTAATAGAACCCCAACATGGTTTCCTAACCGAATTCAAAACTCAGGACAGCGCATTGTCGCTATATTCCTGTTATCTTAATTTGGCTTATCCGCGAACTAAAATTGCTTACTTGGGCCTCAAGTCTCCGCTCTGAGCTAGGCTCAGTTCGGCGACTTGGTGCTCAAGGGGTTGGGCCCTACATGCCCGAGTTTTTAGTGGTTTTTGTTAATATTTTTTTGTGGCTTGCGCCGGTTTTTGTTAGTAGTTTTTTGATTTTTTTGGTGGCCGAAGCCGTTTTTTTGTTGTTTTTTGGATTTTTTTTGTAGGATGCCTGAAACATAAAATCAGAATTAGTGCATATTTATATAATAAATTATCTACATAAAATTTACTGGGTCCACGCTGTGTGTGTGTGTAGATAGTGGATGGCATTAGAACTTGTCTATTTGCCACAGAATATTTGTATTTTTTTTTTTTATTATTATTATTAAGGATAGGATAGGGATAAAAACATGGCCACTCGTTTCTTGTCTAGGGACCCATCAAGACATTTTTATTAAGACAAACTAGACTAGGTCACGGGCAGGAGGTATTAACAAATGGGGTAAAACAGAGGTTTGGATTCTAATTACATAATGTTTGTAAACACATATTTATATACACATATATACATATACACATATTTAACCATATATGAGCTAAATATCTATTTTTGCTTCTGAAACAAACTTGATTAAAAGGTTGTATATTTCTTTCTCTTGTTGTGCTAATAAAGTAGGAATGTTAGTTGGTAGACTTACAAACTTTTTCAGTTCTTGGTACAGCATATCTGTATGTGCAGTATATTTTTGACACTCTAAGAAAAAGTGATTTATATCGGCTAAAGGTTTTTCTGGACAGTGAGGACAACACGGAGAATCTAAGATACCAATCCTAAACAAATGTGCTGGAAAGCGACCATGATTAAGTTTTAAACGTGATATAATTGATGACTTATATCTATTATAATCCCACGAATTGATGTAAGGAATGTGCGTCGGTAAAACCGGTTGAAGTTTAAAATAGAGGTTCTCTGATGTAGTTGAAAATTTACTGTACTGAGTTTCCCATCTAACCCTTACATCAGCCTTATATAAGTTAATAAGATCTGATGGGTTGCACATGTTTACTTTCAATTCTGAGTCAAGTGCTTTTTTAGCTGCGATATCAACTGCTTCATTCCCAGTTATCCCTAAATGACCTCTAACCCAGACTAATGTAACTCGTACACCATACTCCTGCAGTTTATATAGACTATTTTTTATAGATAGAAGAATATTTTTATTATAATGATTAAAAGGAGGGCTTTTAATGGCGTTCAAAACTGAGAGAGAGTCTGTTACAATTACCACAGATAAAGGTAAATTCATCTCGCACCAATCTAAAGCTTTCCTAATAGCTATAGCTTCTGCACTGAAAATCGATAAATAATGAGGGACTTGATATTGCTCAACATGGTTAATATTAGAAACTAAAAATGCACAGCCTGTTTTAAATCTTTTTTTTGATCCATCCGTATAGATGATGATTTTATTCTCTCCTAAATTACAGAGTATAGATTTGAAAATTAATTTTGATAGAAATATATTATCTGGATAGTTTGGAATTATAATGGTTGGTTTAAATATTAAGGCTGCAAAATCGATTTCGTAAATAGGATATTTTTTTTGGCTATGTATTAGTTCTTTATGTCTCTCAGTGTCAATAAAAGCATCAGCAAGAGGGGGAGACGTTTTAATTCTCCAATATTTGTTTGTAAGATTCTGGACCGCTATATTTGATATTTTTTTGACCATAAATGTACTAAACGTCCTATACTTTATTAGCTGTTTATTAGCTAAGTACTCTCTTCGAAGGCACAAAGGCGGTTCTTGTGCTTCCACGAGAACTGCACAATTCTGTGACGACATCATAATTCCTAGACTTATTTTAATTGCCTTATATTGAATTCTGTCTAAGATTAATAAGTTTGATTTGCTAGTTGAGGCATAAATAGTACATCCATAATCCATTATTGAGCGGATGTATGACTTGTAAAAAGTAAGAGATATTTTAACATCTGCACCCCATTTATATTTCGAAACTACACGCAGAAGGTTGAGCCCTTTCTCACATTTTTGCTTTACGTGTTTTATGTGGCTGGTCCATAGGAGTTTATTATCTATATAAATGCCGAGATATTTATATTCTTTCACTACGGGTATAGTAAAATCACCTATGGTATACAAATCGGGTGTTTTAAGTCTGTGCCTAGTAAGACACATAACTGCTGTCTTTTGCTGTGAAACACTAAAACCCATAGTATGTAACCAATCACGCATGCAGCAAAAAATATACTCTAAATCTGTAATACATCGTTCATATGAACTATGGATAGTATAGAAACAAATATCATCCGCGTACTGTATAACTTTTATAGTGTCATTCATCAAACTATGCAGCTCTGCTGTGTATACATTAAATAAAAGTGGACTCAATATTGATCCCTGCGGCAAACCGTTATATACTGTTCTTGGCCCGTGGAGTACATTTCTGTGGTCACGTATATAAATTTTTCTGTTTAGAAACAAATTTATTAAGTTATTTGATACCTGTTTGCTGATACCCATTCTACACAATTTTGTTTTTAAAATACTCAAATCAACCACATCATATGCACCTTTTAGGTCCACAAATAGGCATAACATGTATTTGTTATCAGATAAGCATATTTGTGCATCTGTAACCATATGGGTCAATGCATCTATCGTACTACGGCCTCTCCGAAATCCATACTGTGTAGTGGGTAGGAGAGAATTGCTTTCAATAAAATATTCTAGGCGAAACTAAATCATGCGTTCAAAAGTCTTGGTCAGACAAGACATTAACGATATAGGTCGATATGATGAGGGTAATTTTGGATCTTTAGATGGTTTTTTAATTAAACATATAACAATATTTTTTAACTCCTCAGCATAATCTTGTTTTACCCACCAGTTGTTAAAAATTTTTAAAATTATTTGTTTAGCTGAATCTGGAAGATTGTGTAAAATCTTATATGTGAAACCATCCAAACCGGGAGCCGTGCTTCTGGTTTGGTTTAATGCCAAAATTAACTCTGAATAGGTAAAAGTTTTAGACATAGTATCTGAAGTAGAACAAAAATGAAAATTTTTTTGATTGTCTACATTGACATTAGAGACCGAAGGCGGGGCCAGTTGATTCAGAACATCCTTAATTAAATCTTCGTGCAATGGAGGTTTCTTTTGTTTATGATATTTGTTTCTTATAGCTTTTACACAATTCCAAATGTTTGAAAGGGGTGTAGATCTATTGAGTTGATTAAGAAAGGTTATCCAACTATTTTTTTGTTTTAACTTGAAAATGAGTTTAGCCTTTGCTGCAATATTTTGGTAATTCAGATAATTTGTAATATTTCCTTGTCTTCTGAACAATTTAAGTGCGTGGGAGCGACTTTCAGCTATATCAGAACATTCTTTGTCCCACCAATAGGGCCTTGGGACAGAAGGAATGAAAGGTTTTTTAACGGGCATGGATGCAGATGCTGCTGAAGATATAACTTCAAATAATTTTTTTGTTATTCGACAGTTATCTGCATCCTTTAGAGATAAATTTGACCTGATTTCATTTTCAATAAGTGCTTGAAAGGCTGACCAATTGGCACGACCGTCATTCCACTTGGTTGCCGGATTGATTTCGATAGATATGGGAGCAATTTGAAGCTGAATCTGAATAGGGTAGTGATCAGAGCCTAAAGTGTCTTAATATACGGACCAATTTACCAAATCTGCCAAAAAAGGGGAGATAAGAGTTAAATCAACTGTAGAGTGATTACCATTGGGATTAACTCTAGTGGGCGATCCATCATTTAAAGTAATTAGTTCCAAAAAATCTAAAGCTTCTGTTAAATCCTTTCCCCCGCGATCTTCCGGAATAGGGCCCCACCTGTAATGGTGTACATTAAAATCGCCGCAAAAAATTGCACGAGAGATATCAAACTGTAGCAATAAGTTTAACCAATCTTTTTTTGTGGCTGCTATGTCTGAAGGTTTGTATACTGAAACGAAAGAAATATTTATATCTGGAATAAATACTGCACATACTTCAATGCCCCTTGTAAAGTTTTGAATTATTTCACTTTCTTGATAGTTAATTGTTTGTAAGATAAATATACCAACTCCGCCATATCCGTCATCACGACACCTTTTAATGAAGTTATATCCCTTAATATTAAAATTACTATTAGACCTAAGCCAAGTTTCGGAAAGTATGATAATATCAACATGGTTTTTATTAAGGTAATTTAACAAATTATTTTTATTAGATGTTATTGATCTACTATTCTACTGCAAAATTACTAATTGGTTTTTAATTGTTTGTTTATTAGCCATTTTTAAAGTTTAATCAGTAAAATAGTTTTTCACTTGAATCTGATTCACTATATGTATCCATGGCATCATTTGGATCACTTGAAACAAACGCACTTTCTACAAAGTCCCGGATATTAGATTCCATGAGAGTATTTGGTGGTAATTGAAAATTTTTTTGAAATTTATTTATGAAGGAGGTAATTAACATTATAGTTTTCTCTTTATAGTCCATAAATTCTTCTCTGTAGGGGTTAGGTATAATGGGTTTAGGTTTTTGACTAGGTTTAAAAGATTTTTTTACAGGCATCGTATCTGGTGTAGGAGAGGTTGGGTGTGTTCGTTTAATTGTTTTAACAGTATTCACTTTAGAAGCTGGTTTTGGTTTTTTAAAAGTACTATTAGATGATGGACTGTCGCCAGAAGTATTCGGTAAAGTTGGAAAATTGTTATCGTTGTTTAAAATAGAGAAACGGTTATTCGTAGCCACCTTCGCATATGATGGATTATTGTATATATTTTCGGCTTCTTTAAAAGAAATGTTTTCAACTGACATAATTTGTTTTATCCCCTTTTGCTTTGCGTATACAGGACAAATACGTGAAATTGAGGGGTGATCGGTATTATTACAATAAATACACAAATTATTTTCTTTACAATCCTCTTTTGTATGACTTGTATCTGTACACTTTTGGCATCTCTCATTTTTTGATTTACATTGTCTAGCTGAGTGGCCATATCTCAGACATTTGAAACACTGTACAACGGGTTGTATGTAAGGTTCAACATGAAAATTGCATAAATTTATTTGTATACATTTTGGAATTTCATTTCCTAAAAATTCTACTATTATCATTTGTCTGTTTACCAAAACTACGTTTCCATCAGAGTCTATAATTTTCCTTTTCATACAATTGACACTTGATACCTGTTTGTTTGATTTGATAGCCGTTAATAAATATTCTTCAGAAAAGAAAGTATCTACCATCCTGACAACTCCTTTTTTGTGAGTGTAGAATTTAGGTATAAATGCTATTAACTCATTTTTTAATATAACTTCGTGGTTAACTAAACTATTGGCTATTTCTAAGGTATTAAAAATAACCTTTACCCCATTAACTCCTACCGGTTTAATGTCTATTACATCTTTTTTTAAAATTTCATCTTTAAGTAGAAAGTGCCCTATTTTAATTGGAAAAAGTCTCCCTAAATTTTTATTTTTATGTTCCACAAACACATAAAATGGGCCATTATCTCCTGGTCTATAACTGTTATTCATATCTATTTGCTGAACATACCTGCTATTATCACTATCAGTATTTTTTTCATCGGGCGGCTTATCGCCGCCCGTTTTTTCTGACATCACTTACGCTTTAAAAAACTCTAATATGCTCTCCGTAAATATCAATACCAAAAACTAACAACTAATTACACTTCTTATATTTTACAAGAAACAATCACCAGCTAATTCACAAAACTCGAATACGTCCACCCACCTTGACTAACGAATTCGAACTGGCTGGGTCCACGCTGTACGTTGCGATTGTCCACAAGGGTTATGAGCTACGAACTATCTTCATTGTGCGTTGTTGTTGTTTTTTGAAGTGTTTTCTCTCTGGTGTTTTGTTTTCTCTCTGGTGTGATTGTTGATTTTCTCTCTAGTATTATGATTTTATTCTACTATTTGTTGTTTGGGTCTTTTGTGCTTCCATCTGTGGAAAGCATTCTCTATCTCCGCGAACTTTGTCCTAGCTTTTTCTTTCATTGTGTCGGTCACTCTGATTTGTTGTAGTTCTCTAAAGAGAAATCTTTCTGCTACGTATCTCGGTACGTTGACTGCTTCTCTTAGGCTGTTGTTATGTGCCGCTTGTATTTTCTTTTTTGATGTATTGCATATGTGTCCCCATGCGAGAGATGCATATGTTAGTATAGGAAGAATTATACAATTTATTAATCTTATTTTTGTTTTCAATCTAAGTTTGCTTTTTCTTCCTGCTAGGCCTCTTATTGATGCTCTTGCCATGTTGGCTTTTTGTACTGTAGCTTCTACATGTTTGCTAAATGTTAAGCCTTTGTCCATGATTACTCCGAGGTATTTTGCTTCACTTTTCCACTCGATAGGATTGTCTTGCACAGTTACCTGTTCTTCTGGTTGTTGGTGCCTCTTTTTGAAAAGTACAGCCTGTGTCTTTTCGGAGTTTATAGCGATTTTCCATTTTAAACTCCATTCTTCTATGTCATCTAGCGCTGTTTGTAAGTTGTTTACCGCTATGTCTACATTTCTGTGTTTGGCCGCTATCGCTGTGTCGTCGGCATAGAGGCTTAGTAGTGTACCTGGTGTTCTAGGTATGTCTGCTGTGTATATCGTATACAGTAGAGGTGACACTCCAGCCTTCAGGTTCCCGAGTTCGGATAGGACTTGTCCTATCCGGACTCTGAAACTACGATTGCTTAAGTACGAAGAGATTAGTCTTGTCATTGCTCCGCTGTAGCCGTATCGTCTCATTTTGTAGATAAGTCCTTTATGCCAGACTCTGTCGAAAGCTTTGCTTACATCTAGGAAGACAGCTCCTGTGAATTGTTTGTCATTAAATCCAGCTGCTATGTACTCTGTTAATCTGAGTACTTGTAGCTCACTGGAGTGTTCTGATCTAAAACCGAATTGGCCTTCGGGTATTATATCTAATCTGTCTGTTTCAGCTTGTAACGATGCTCTCATCGTTTAACAGTTCGAACCGTGGGAGTGTCAATATTTGCGCATCCACTTCTACAACGTGACGGCGTAGGGGAATTCAAACGGCTATTTAAGGCGTGTGAATAGCGGAATTAGAAAGTCTTGTAGCTAGCGCTCTAGGCTCCCTGACTCGCCGGTGCAGTGAACCAGCGAGACATTCTGGACAGAGATAGTTCCGTATTGAGGATCATACTCTGTCCCTAACCAAGCGGAACCCATCGGTATTGCGTATTGAGCATTACCGTGGATCTGCACAGAACCAACCGGGACAGAGATTTCCGTATTGAGGATCATACTCTGTCCTTAGCCAAGCGGAACCCGTCGGCATTGTGTATTGAACATTGCCGTGGGTCTGCACAGCTAAATATTTTGTTTGCGAGCATATACGGAGCTTTCTCTGAATTGAAGCGAAAGCGAGTATATTAGTAGTACTAATTAGTTTCTTTTCTTTTATAGACGTTTGCCGGGGAATTTCATTCATCGCGGGACCCAGACGGAAACGTAGAATTCATTTTATTTTTGTTTTATAAGTATACAACGTAGAATTCCTTTTTTTTTGGTTTTTATTTATTGTATATATATACTTAATAGATTTATTTTTATTTCAAACATGTGTTTTACTGAGTCTGTCGCCCCGAAAGAGCTACCCATCACAAGCTTGGAGTCTGACGAGTATTATTCTCTCTACAATCTTGCTGATTGCAGGTAGTAAGCTTATTCGCCTGTAGTTTTGCGGGAATGTGCTGTTTTTTCCGGGCTTTGGTAACATTATGACATGAGCCTCTTTCCATCTGTTTGGGAATTTCTTGAATCTTAGCATCGCGTTGATAATATTTGTTAGATATACTATGGCTCTCGCTGGTAAGTATTTTAGAGCCCTGTTCGTTATTTGATCAGGACCAAGTGCTTTTTTCGGCGAGCTATTTTTAATTAGCTCGTTTATCTCCTCCGGTGATGTAGGAGGAATGATTTCGTTCGGGTTTTCGGGTCTTCCTCTTTGTCTTTCGACTTCTTCTATCAAGTCGATGTCCTCATCTGGGTGGTAATTTAATGTACACTCTCTTTCGAGAGTACTCCTCATTACTTCTGCTTTTTCCTCTGTGGTGTAGACTATTCCGTTTTCTCCATGTAATGGAGGGATTTGCTTCATGTCGTTTCTCAGTATTCTCTGGAGCCTCCAAATATTTTGCATATTTGGTCCTTGCTCCTCCATGTCTCTTATGTGGTTTTCCCAGCTTTCACTACGGTGTTGTTTTGACCTCTCTGTTTAGCCTATTTGCTCTATTTTTGTCTGCCTGGTTCCTTGTCCTTATCGCTGTCTGCTTTGCTCTGTTCTTTTCCCTTATTAAGTCTTTTATTGCTTGTGGTATATCCTTAAATCTTCCCGTGTGCATTTCTACTTCCTCTTCTGTAGTGCTGTTTCTGAGTGCTTGTTGGATGATGTTTTCCAACTCTAGGACTCTGTCTTCTATTTCTCGTGGGTTGTCTATCACTGGAACTATGTTAATTCCAGTGCTCACGAGTCTTTTAAAGTTTGTCCACTTTGTTTTCTTTTTAACTCTTTTGATTGTACTTTCTTCTTCCCACGTTCCTAGTTCTAATAGGATGGGGTTGTGGTCCGTTGTGCCTTCGTTTAATGTTTGTATTTCTGTTTGTAGTCCTAGGTTTCTTGCTACTACAATGTCTATGTGTGTAGGAAGTCCGTTTCCTGGGTAATGCGTTGGGTCTGTGGGGCCCATTGCCATAACGTCGTCATTATTTTCTATGTATGTGTTTAGTAGTCTTCCGTTTCTGTTCGTAGCTCTGTCGTTCCAGTTTGGGGGTCTTGCGTTTAGGTCTCCTATTATGATTGAGGGTTCGTTGTTTAGGAACATATTTAAGTCGTCTTCAATCAGTAGGTCTTGTGGTCTTACGTAGGCGGAGGTAATTCTGACTTCTCCTTGCCTCATTTGTACTCTTATTGTTGTTGCTTGCATAGTATTTAGTTGTGGTGTTAGAATTCTGATGTGACCTATGCCTTTTTTCACTAATATTGCTGTGCCACCTTACTGTGTTGTCGTTCCTGTATATGTCGTAGCCTGGAAACTTGATGTTGATGTTGTTCGTGAGCTTTGTTTCCTGTATTGCCACGACGTCCATTTCATATCTATTGACCAGTTCGTCCAGTATATTCTGGTTGGTCCTTATGCCTCCTGGGTTCCAGGAGCCTATCCTCAAGTATCCCCTGTTTGCTTGCACTAGTTCAGTGCTAGCTTTATATCTGCAATCGCCTCGTGGACAATTCTAGTGACCAGTTCCTTAACTGGGTCCGCTTGATGTTTGTTGCGGCCTTGTTGTCTCTGTGGTTGTTTTCTTCCCCAGGTTGGGCATCTGGGGCATCCTCTGAAGTTTGCCGGGTTTTGACCCTGGCAGTTGGCACATTTTGCCTTTTGTTCTCGGGGCATTTGGCAGTTTCTTGTGGAGTGATTTTCTCCGCATCGTACGCATCGAGGTGTCTTAAAACACGCTCTCTGCGCGTGGTGGTACCCCTGGCAGTTGAAACACTGCGTGGGCCCAGTTGCTTTTCTGAGGTCTTCGATGTGAACCTTCATATGCATCAGATTAGTAATGCGCCTGGCTTTTTCCACGTCCTCCTTCTCCAGTGTCAGCACAAACATTGGTAGATTTCTTTTATCACTCTTTCTGGAAATCATATTCTTTATTGATTCACATTCGATATCATACTCTTCTTTGAGAGTATTGAACATTTCTGTAACGTCTGTGTTTGGAGGTAGTCCTCTTAAAACCATTCTTGGCTTTATGTCTTCCTCTAGTGGGAAGGCAATCCACTGTATAGGTGTTTTTTGACTATACTCCTCTATGATTTTTACCATAGACCTATAATCTTCTGGATTTTTCGCTTATATTAACGTTTCTCGTCCACTTCTCGATAGTCTATTCGAGAAGTGTTCACCTTCTTTTTCTGAGCAATGTCTAGTATTGCTTCTGTCTGGCTGACGCTCTGTAATTTAATTACTCCCCGGTTCAGCTTTGTCTCGGCATAGGCTTTTGCCTCTAGTGGCCTCGGCCGCGGCTAACGCAAGTCTCCGCTCTGCCGTGCTTACATTCACGGCACAGACTGATAAGTCCGACTTCGACTCAACGCTGCAGGCGGTCTTCAGGTGTCGCTTCTACTGCACGTCCGTACTGTTCAGCGGCTGACGCTGAACTGATCCCGTTCGGAAGATGTGCTGCTCTTTTATACACATCGTGTTTGAGAATTTTCAGCACACTTCCGCCGAGAAGCCAATGACGGCGCACTTAATAACGAACGCTGTGGTTGGCCGGCCAAAGTAACAATTTTTGTCGTAATTGGTTACCTTGGCGACACTTCCTCGGTTCTACCTGTTAATTTACTGATATAAACATGAAGCAAAAACTTGTTTTATATATTAGCTGCATTAAGTCTGTCATAATATTGGTTTAGAAGTATTGTAGAAAAGTATAAATTCATGTAATTCATTTGGATTTCCGTCAAAATTTGGAAGAATGCATAAATTTTTTACGTCAAATTGTGGAACTGCCATATTTTAAAAAATTTTCAATATAATATATACTTAGTCAATAGTCAAATCAGTGTAGTAAATTTTCAATAGTCAATATATAAATATATTAATCCTAATCTACTTATTTTCTATCTATTAATCTCTATGTTTATTAATATATAGTATTTTCATTAAGCTATTCAAATTTGTCTTTAAATAAGTTTTTGAATCTGACTCTAAAGTTAATCTAAGGACTTAGAAGAGATATTTTTGAATTATTTTAATCTGTCTGTTAATCTATTCAAATTCTTGTTTAATTTATCTTCTAATCTAGCTCTGATTCAATCTAAGGACTCAGAGGAGTCTGACCTAATAACAATTCTTTCAAAATTTAATCTTCTTAATTCTAAGTAATGATAAAAATCGCTTATAGGATAAAGAAGATGCCAATGTGCATTCCTTTATTCCTAAAAGTTTCTAACTTCTAATTCCCTCGGATGAACTCTGCAAAATGGTTTCCCTGGGGCTGGTTCTTGGAACAGTGGACAAAGACTTAAAAGTGACGAGGATGTATAAAGACTCTTCCACTTCCATACCAACTCGGCGCCAAATATGAACGTTCTTGGGAAAAACACTTTTTTAAAAACTAAACTCACAATTAAAACTTTTATTTTCGACTTACAAAGATTTTAGTAACAATACAATAAATAAAAATCAGACTGAAAAATATTGATTTTTACATGGTATTTTATGATTTTATAATTGCCTATCTTGCTGTCCAATACGTCGCAATTCAGTCCAGAATGTTCAAGCAGTAGCCCCGTGTTGAATCCACGTGGTAGAATTCACTGGATGGTAGCGGTCATTGTATTGTAACTCGTTAGACCAGTTCACTTCCTAAGATTGTCGAGCCAGGAGATACCTCTACGTCCAGGGCCTCTCCTACCCTCAATTTTGCCTTGTAGAATTAACTACAGAAGTCAGTATTTATCATTACGCATGATGTGGCCGAAATAAGCCAATTTTTTGTTTTTTATGGCGTTAACAATTTCTTTATCTTTTCTTATCCTCTGGAGAATAGTTATGTTACTTGTGTGGTGTATATATGAGACCCTTAACATACGTCAGTAGCACCACATTTCAAATGTCTCTAATCGTCTTTCTTCCTTTCAATTTTCCGCAAAGGGAGTAACATATTATAAAAACTGATTTTAAGAATTGATTTATAGAAGAACGTAGCTAATTAAATGGTAGCTCACAGTGGTAAAAAGAGAATCATAAATTTACTTCAAAGTTACTCTTTTTGATCGGATATTAAATATGTTAGCGAAAATATTACAAATATCTATAGGAAGTTTACAATAGCTTACAAATAATACTCACAATTTATAAAGAAGTGACCAAATTATAATTATTCATTTTTTTGCAATATGTGAACTATTTTCTAAGGAGATACTATTCCACACATGATCAGATGTACATGTATGGAATAGCAGCTCCATAGAACACAGTTCTAAATTGGTTCCTTCTCTATCCATTTTCATATATTCCTAGCCAAAGAGATAAATTCAACAGCTTTTCTTCCGTAGTGCATAAATAAACCCAATATTCCAATTCGTTCCCGAGAATTGTCTGACAAAGAGATTTAGCTAATTCTACAGTAGCTGAAATAGATAAAACCATATCATATTATTAGTTAATATGCTATAATATCAATATAATGTTAGTTAATAGATTGCTGATAAACTTAAACATGTATATTAAAAGTTTTATAACACAATAGAAACGCTTATCCAAAAGTTAGATTCAATGCTAAATATATATATATATATATATATATATATATATATATATATATATATATATATATATATATATATATATATATGTGATTAATTCACAATTGTAGATGAACACCATATAAACATAGTCTTGCTTTCACATGCCAAAAGAAAACAATCTCAGAATGTGTTGTCCACAAGTGTTAACTATTAAAGATACGATAACAACTAATCCTTCATTTACGTTATGTAAAGTGCTTTTTACAAGGCATGCTAAAGCAATTGGCTTTGACATACGAGATTAGACTGCTTACCTTATAGAGAACAATTTGAAATTGGAGTAGGATTTCTGTCCCCAACACAATTTTCTGAATTAAAGAAAAAAATGCAACGAATTTTTTTTAAGTTTAAATGCTACATGCGGAACGAACAGGTTCAGAAAAGTGATCTCAAGAAATAATTAACAGATAAACGTACGTTCCCAAATTGATCTTCTTCTACATGTGCCTATCTTCTAGAGATGTTGGCGACCACATTGACCCATCATATTTTATTCACACCAGCTTAGCTCGAAATAGATTAGTTGAAATTATACCAGTCCACTTTCTAAGATTGGCCAGCCAGAAGATACGTCTTCATCCAGGGCCTCTCCTACCCTTAATTTTGCTTTGTAGCATCAACTACAGAAGTCGGTCTTTATCATTACACATGGTGTGGTCAAAGTAAGCCAATTTTCTCTTTTTATGGTGTTAACAATTTCTTTGTCTTTTTTTATCTTTTAGAGAATAGTTATGTTACTTGTGTGGTTTACATATGAGACACTTAACATACGTCGATAGCACCACATTTCAAATGTCTCTAATCGTTTTGTGGCATCTCCTGAAAGGCTCCAGCTTTGTACTCCATAAAAGAGGGCACTAAATATATATTAGAGTTTAGAGAAGAGAAAAGATTGGGATGACCCAAATAAATAAAAAAACAATTATGTATTTCTTCTTCTTCCTTTATTAGGTAATATCCCAGGAGATAATTTGCCCAGCTAATTCAGGGGGGATATTCTCAACTTGCTCTAGACAATCGAGTATCCCCATATAAAACTAAATTGAAATTATTTTATATTGAATGAACACTATGTTGAAACTTCTTCTTCTTGGGCCAGACAGTTAGTATAGGAAAGACAATTCAACACAGGATAAAACTTTTCTCGCTTGGGTGTAGCAACCAGACTTTTTCTACATAATCTTTTCTTTTCTATTAGGTGCTTTTTAGTTATTTATATATAAAATAAGTGATGAGGTCCTCAGAGTTCCACAGCAAACTCTTCTGCAGCTATCTACTTAATTCAATAGCTACTTTACTGTGGACTGTCCAAGTTCTTCATTTTTTTTTTCTACCAACGGATGATAGAGAACCCAGGTGTAAAAATAGAGAGGAATTTGTAAGGTTATGTTATAGTAGATAAGATAGAAATATATTATAGATTGATTTTGGCTAGATTAAGAAAAGTAATCAACAAATTTAGTCTTTGAGAATTAAGATTGGATAGGAGAGAGCAAATCTCTATAGGAGTTTGTAGTTTTGTTTTAACTAATTCTTTGTAGAGGTCAAAACTTGGAGAAACGTTTATTGGACACTCTAGGATAACATGATTCAGTGATCCAATTTGACCACATTGACAGTATGGGTTGTCCCGAATACCTATGCGAAATAAATGAACGGGAGTGAAACAATATCCTGTTCTCATTTTAATTACTGCGGTGATATGCCTTCTGTCTTTATAAGGAAATTGATTGAACCATGGTGATTTGCTCCATTTATTGACTATTTTACTATAAAACGACCCTTTTGATCTGTTTGAATTCCATTCTTGTTCCCATCGAGTCCAAATTAGCTTTTTAATATAAAATAAGTAGTTTGAATAATGTAATTTAACTTTGGCTGGCATTTTTAGTGATCTTCCCATATTTGCCAATTTGTCTGTAACACAATTGCCCTTAATATCCGAATGCCCTGGAATCCAAGCCAGAATAATACTGATGTTCTGTTGATTGGCTTCTATAATGCCCCTTTTGGTCATAATAGAGGTATGTTCAGTTTCCATTGAGTAAGATGTTTTCTCTATCTTTTGGATAGCACTCTTAGAATCAGACAAGATTAAGGCCCTCTTGATATCCTTCTCCAAGACAAATTGAATCGCATGATTAATTGCAATAATCTCTGCAGTGCAAACTTGAGTCTGTGTGGGGAGTTTACTAGAGTATGAGCATTCAAAGTCAGGACAAAAAACACCAAATCCTGCTGAGCCCTTACTATCAACTGACCCATCTGTAAAGATTATAGTGTGAAGTGGATTGTCAAGTGATATTCTTTGAAATTAAAATATTGCACGCTCATCACCTTTATTAGATTGCACATTCCTAATAGGGATAGAAGTTAATTAATATTCTAATTCAAAATTGTGGCACGGAAATAAGTCACTAGAAAATAAATTTGGGGTATGCTGGAATTTATTCATGATGGAAACTAAGACGGGAATACTTTTTTTATTCCAGTAATTATGATTTGATTGCATTGATATTTGTAATTGATTCAAGGCAGAAATTATTGGATTATTAATTAGCATAAGATTTTTTAGGAGGAATTTAGAATTAAGCCATTCCCATCTGTACTTTAGAGGAATTTGACCACTTTCACTTAACAATGCATGAATAGGGGTAGATCTCATACATCCTGTTATGATACGAATACTCTTATATTGTAATTTATCTTACCTGTTGATTAGCGACTTAGGAAAATCTGATAATATTTGACATCCATAATTTAAATGACTTTGTATCAAACCATTATGAACCATCTGGAGAGTTTTAGGATCACTACCCCAATATGTTCCACATAGAGCTCTCATTACATTCAAGCTACAACTAACTTTTAATTCTATTAAATCCACATATGATTTCCACTTCAGGTTTTTTTGAATAACTACCCCTTAATATTTCACAGTATCCACCCATTTAATTGCATGACCTCTAATTCTTACGTTTGGAGGATTAATTTTACGATTCCCTATTTGAAATATAATTGCTGAGGACCTATTGTAAGATAAATTAAAGTTGTGTTCTAATAACCAGAGATCCATCCTATCCATTAACAAGTTCAAAGAATTAATTAATTAAAGTAGATCAGCCCCACTAACCAAAATAACCAAATCATCCGCATACTGTATCAGATTACAACCGCTGGGAATAATCTTGTATAAAGATAGGGAATACAGATTAAATAACATTGGACTTAGAGGGGAGCCCTGAGGTAAGCCCTGATTAGTTTTTCTTGGACCATGAATTTGACCAGTTTTGTCCTTTACATAAATACTACAATCATTTAATATAGAATAAATGACATTTTCTAGTTGAATAGGAATGTTATATTTAATTAGTTTAGAGTATAACAGAGAGATGTTGACACTATCATAAGCTGCTGAAATATCTAGGAAAAGTCCTATGGTAAATTGATTCAATGAAAATCCTTGTAGTATTTTAGAATTTAGTAATGAAATGCATTCCATGCAACCTCTACCCCTTCTAAAACCAAGTTGCAATGGATTTAAAATATGATTGTGTTCTAAGAACCACTCAATTCTGTTTTTAATTCATGTTTCCAGCATTTTACTAACTAGGATGATAGAGCTATTGGCCTATAATTAAGTGGGTCAGTTTTATCCTTTCCATGCTTAACAATGGGTAATATGACCGTTTGTTTCCACGAGAGAGGAACCTGTCCCTTTCCGATACATTCATTAAAGAATTGAATTAAGAGTAATGATCCAGAGTGCGGTAAATTTCTTAACATAGAGTATGAAACCTGATCAGGACCCGTAGCAGAATCAGTTTTAGATAGAAAAGTATTGTGATATTTATCAAATGATATGGGATTCTCAGAATACTGCAGAGGACTGAAAAGTAATTCAAAGTCTCCAGAAATAGGTGAGAGAAATGTTAAAATTTCTTGAGCTATCTCCTCAGGTGGCAATTGAGATAAAAGAGACAATCTACTACCAGAAACCTTGTTAATTTTATTCCAAATATCTTTAAGGGGAGTATTTCTATTTAGTTTGCTACAAAAGGATCTGAAGCTTATTTTTCGCTTTAATTTTAGAAATTTTCTAGCTTTCGCTATGAATTTTTTAGCCTCTATATAGTTTTCAACACTAGGAGAATTTTTAAATGTATTAATAGCTAAAACTCTCTTTTGTATTATATGAGCACATGAATCATCCCACCATGCAATGTGATATTTGTTATTATGAGAGGAGGTCCAAGGAATTGATGTGTCTGCCACTGATGATATATATTCGATAAAATTTTCATAGTCCTCAATTGGAAATGATGAAAAAATACAGGCTAGTTTTTCATGGAAAGAAAGCCAATCAGCCTTTTTGAAATTTCTCATTTTAGAAACCTGATTAAAGTCCTGTGTTGGGATACCGACATAGCATAGAATGGGAAAATGATCACTAGATCCTGTATCTGAAATGGTGGTCCATCCACTAATTTTAGGTGCCACATCTATCGAAGCCAATGATAAGTCAACTACTGATTTGCTGCCACCAGGACGAACCAATCTTGTTGGAGAACCATCATTAAGAAAAATTAACTTAAGATCTTCTGCAGTTTGCAAAATATTTCTGCCATTAACACTATCTCTTGAGCTTCCCCATGCTCTATGATTACAATTTAGATCACCCATGATGAGTAGAAGTTTGTTGATCGAGTTGACCAAAGAAGACCAGCATGTTTTGGAAATGAGATTGTCCAAAGAACAATACATATTTAATATATTTAAATTATGCTTGGGTAAAAAGATGAGTTGAAATTGAACATCTGAATTAAAACCAGGATTGTTAATATGAATATCCCGAAAATCTATATTGTATTTGATAAGGGTAATTAAGCCCCCATATCCATCACCTCGATCCTTTCTGATAATGTGATACCCTCTGCATCTAATTATGTGTTGGTTAGATAGCCAAGACTCACTAATGAGGACAATATCAGGGTTATAGTCATTAATAAGAACTTTTAAGTTATCAACATTGGTATTATAAGATCTTATATTCTATTGTATAATATTTAGTGGGGCGTGATGATTGATCATATATAATGTTAAAAACATGTGTGTACCAGGTCAAGACGAGAGGGGAATCAGTATTCTGAGTCCTCAGACCCAGATACCTCCATCCCTCCTCGCTCCTGACTAGTACTTATAGCATTATGTGATACACTTTTGTTTTTATGATTACCAATCTCTACATTTAATCCAACGTGATCCTTAGGAGAACTATAATTTTTATTAATCAATTCACCAGTAAATGTCATAACCAAATCCCTGTGATTTTGATTGAGCATTAATATAACCTGATTTGAATCTCTTTGGGTCTGAGAGTTATTTATAAAGTGACTAGGGGATTCTTTGGGGGATCTCCCATTAGGATTGTTCAATACTTTAGAATGAGAACTTTGATCAAAGCCTGCATTTATTGGTCTTTTCCTTTTTGATGGAGTGGATTTTGTAATCTGACTGTAGGAAACAGAATTTGAAGACAGGGATGTAGCAACTGATCTCCTCTCTTGAACAGAAATGCTATTTGCAGAGGATAGATTGTTTACAAGATTAGGAAAATCCTTAATGTTCAACTTTGGGCTAGATGTTTCCCTTGGAATGTTTTGGTTAGCTTCATAATAGGATAAGTTGGCAAAAGACATAAGTTCCTTAATACTCTTTTGTCTTTTTCTTTCTTTACATTCAGGATGTCTAGAGTCATGATCTGGTGTTTTACAGAACATACAAAACCTACTGCATCCTACAAACGAGGGAGAATCATCATTTACACCACATGTAACACATCTGTTTTTTCCCTTGCATTGAGAAAGAGCATGCCCATATAAAAGACAATTATGACATTGGAGAACTGGACTAACAAAGGGTATCACCTTCATAGGCAGACCATAAATTTCAATTTCTTTGGGAATATTCCTTCCTGAAAAAGTTAAACAGATAGTACCTGTAGGGATAAAAGTGGTTTCTGAATTATTTTGCATAACCCTTCTATTCATTATTTTAACAGAGATAACTCAACAAAAGGGTAGATTAGTAGAAGTTGACATTTTAATTTCCTCTTCTGACAAAGATTTAAAAACTCCCCTGACAATACCTTTACAAGAGATAAGATGAGTGGGAATGAAAACCTCATAACCTAATTCTTCCCAGTCCTTCCTAAGGATAAACGAATTGGCAGATTGTCTGTCCTTGAATACTACCCCCACTCTATTTTTTCCCTTTCTATCAAATTTAGCAATCTCTTTCAGTTTTAAATTAAAGATAGTCTTAGCAATACCTAGGATATGATAATTACCCACATTACTATTTGTACCCTGAACAAAGACCTCAAAGGGCCCCAAATCTGATTCAGAATATAAACTCTTTTCTTTAATGTTTACTTTCTCTATTGCATTATTTTGAGACGGATTTTGACTTATATTTGGGCCGGGATATGGTGGCCGGTCGGGAGGAATTTCTTCCTCCATAATGGCAAACGTCAACAAAGTTTAAATCTACCAAAACGTTAAGATGTGGTTAGACTATATAGAAGGTTAGGAAATATGTAAAGGAATAAGATCACAAAGAAAATGTTAGTAAGGCCCTTACTTGTATTTTTCCACCATGCACCATCAAACTTCGAAAAAAAAACCAACCTGGAATGACAATTATCCAAGCTTTGATTTCTAATCCAAAATAAGCGCAAATTCGTGAAATATACTGTACTTAAATTACAAAAATTCGCAGAAAACTTTCAAATGCGTATTTTAACTTTGACAGTTCAACTGACAATCCACAACCATCCAATCATGTATTTACTTCAAAAGTTCTATTTTGGATCCTTAATACAATTGTTTAGGTTAAAGAAAAAGAAACTAATTGTGCATTACTTCAAATTTTCCACAAAGAGAGTAACACATTATAAAAACTGATTTTAAGAATTGATTGATGGAAGAACGTACATAGGTAATCGAATGGTAGCTCAAAGTGGTAAATAGAGAATCATAAATTTACTTCAAAGATACTGTTTAAGATCGGGTATTAAATATATTGGTGACAATACTACAAATATCTATAGGAAGTTTGAAATAGCTTACAAATAATACTCACAATTTATAAGCAAGTGACAAAATTATAATTTTTTTTTTGCATTATGTGAACTACTTTCTAAGGAGATACTAATCCACACATGATCAAATATACAAGTATGGAATAGCAGCTCCATAGAACCGAGCTCTAAATTGGTTCCTTCTCTATCCATTTTCATACAATTCTAACCAAAGAGATAAGTACAACAGCTTTTCTTTCGTGTTGCATAAGTAAACCAAATATTCCAATTTGTTCCCGAGAATTGTCTGGCAAAGAGATTTAGGTCACTTAACAGTAACTAAAATAGATAATACCATATTATATTATTCGTTAATACGTTATAATATTAATATAATGTTAGTTAATAGATTGACGATAAAATTAAACATGTATATTAAAAGTTTATAACACAATAGAAACGCTTATCCAGAAGTTCGATTCGTTGTTAAATATATATGTGATTAATTCACAATTGTAGCTGAACACCATATAAACATAGTGTTGCTTTCACATGCCAATAGAAAACAGTCTCAGAATGTGTTGTCCACAATTTAACTATTAAAGATACAATGACAACTAATTCTTGATTTGCGTAATGTTAAGTGCTTTTTACAAGGCATGCAAAAGCGGTTGTCTTCAATATACGAGATTAGACTGCTTACCTTATAGAGAATAATTTGAAATTGGAGAAGGATTTCTGTCCCCAACACAATTTTCTGAATTAAAGAAAAAAATGCAACGAATTTTTCTTTAGTTTAAATACTGCATGAGGAACCAACAGGTTCAGAAAAGTCATCTCAAGAAATAATTAACAGAAAAACGTGCGTAGCCCAAATTGATCTTCTTCTAAATGTGCCTATCTTCTAGAGATGTTGGCGACCACATTGACCCATCTTATTTTATTCAGAGCAGCTCAAAATAGATTAGTTGACGTTAGACCAGTCCACTTTCTAAAATTGGCCAGCCAGAAAATACGTCTCCGTCCAGGGCCTCTCCTACAATTAATTTTGCTTTGTAGCGTCAACTACAGAAGTGGGTATTTATCATTACGCATGGTGTGACCAAAGTGAGCCAATTTTCTCTTTTTTATGTGTGGTTTATATATAAGACCCTCAACATACGTCGGTAGCACCACATTTGAAATGCCTTTAATCGTTTTATGGCATATTCTGTAAGGCTCCAGCTTTGTACTCCATAAAAGAGGACACTAAATATAGATTAAAGATTAGGAAAGAGTAAATATTTGGGATTACCCAAAATAATAACAAAAGAATAATATATTTACTTTAAAAGTACTATTTTGGATCTTTAATACTATTGTTCAGGTTAAAGAAAAATAAACTAATTGTTCACTACTTCAAATTTTCCGCAATGAGAGTAACACATTATTAAAACTGATTTTAAGAATTGATTGAGAGAAGAACGTACATAGCTAATCGAATAGTAGCTCACAGTGGTAAATAGAGAATCATAAATTTACTTCAAAGGTACTGTTTTAGATCAAGTATTAAATATTTTGGCAAAAATACTACAAATATCTATGAGAAGTTTTAACCCTTAACTGGTGAGGTGCATAATATGTTGCGTACTTGGTGACGTGGTGCCTTAGCGGACCCCATTTTTAAAATAATCTTTATTGGATTATTTTTTTATAAATTAAATAATTGATTACATATTGTGTATTTACATATTACTTTAAACTACAAATACAAAAATATTACATTTTAAAGAGCTAACTTGGTTATTACATGATTATTTAACCCATTCTGAATAAAACCTTCTATTTTGACAAACATATACTTTATTAGTAACTAAAACAAATTTGTTGAAAATTTTAACAGTTAAACTTCAAAAATTAAAAAATAAATGTATATTCTTATAAAAAAAGTTAAAAACAATTCTAAAAAATAATATTTATTAAGAAATGACAGTTGGTTTATTGGACCAAATTTATTGTTCTCAACAATCCTTGCATATTTTTTCTGTACATTCCGCACCTATTGGTGTATTACAAAATTTACAAGAGAATATAGTTTTCTTGTCTTTGAACCTGGGACACTTTTCACAGCGTTTTCTTTTGTTTAAAATGTTTTCATCCATAGCAATGGGTAACGGAATTTGAAAGATTTTTCCTATGGAAATTCGGAGTTCTCGTGACACCCGTGTGTTCTCGATTCTTCTAAAAAGTTGAGGTTTTACGAGTGAAAATGTAAGATCTTTGATAAACTGAAATCTAGATTTGTTTTCACTATTTTTTGTGCATGTATATAAAACATATGAATTCACCGAAGAAATGTTCAGGAGATGCAAAAAAATCGCCATCGGCCACCTTCGAGTTCGCCTGCTTGTCGAAAAAGTAGCACATTTTTGGTCCAGACTATCAACCTCATCTTTAGTGGAGTTATAAAAGGAAATTATTTCTTCTTTTCTAGTGTCAGCATCAGTAGCCTTGTTTCTATGTATGGAAGAAATCATTATAACTGCCTTATTCTTTTTTAGAACATAAGACAAAAGTATTTTATTAGATGTAAATCCATATAAGGATGAGTTTTCAGCTCTATTTTTTGACGGCAGGAATTCAATAGGTATCTCCCTTTTATTCTTTTTTAGTATTCCAACGTAAGTTAACTTTTTCTCTAATAATTTATCAACAACTTGAATGGAGCTGAACCAGTTATCTGTAGTTATATTTCGATTAGAACCATAGATCGGTTTACATAACTGCAAAACAGCTTGAGTTAGAACTAATAATTGTTTTTCATCTATTGATAGTTCTTTACCATCACTACCTCTTCCCGAATAAATATACGCGTTGAATAGATATTATGTACGAGCGTCACAAAAGGCCATACTTGTGTGCCATATTTATTAGGCTTATTGTGCATATATACTTTAAATCTACATCTACCTCGAAAGCCAATAAGTATTTCGTCAATATAAGCCAAATCATTCAAGCAGTAGTTTTCTTTAGAGTTTTCAACAATTCTACTGAAAATCCATGATATTGCTGCTGTCTCCTCTCTTTTTTGTGCAATTGTACACCGAAGAATGTCCCTCCCAGTTCCGTCTGTGGCCTAAAGACTATGCCAGTTTTTCATTTGTCCTTCTCATTATTTTAAAGAGAACATCGTCTGTAAAGATACACTGCCAAAGAGTTAGTGGTGTTGGATTTTCTAAAGCCCTCGCACTACCTTTGAGACTAGCAAGTTGCCTGACAAGATTGGCAACAGGAGTTTTTGTATGAGTTCTCTGAGCAGGTTCTCTTGCCCATTTGTATCTGTTCTTCCCATAAAAGGTTCTGCTTTCATTAGTTGCTTGTTATTCTTCACTACTCTTAGAATAAGACTGTTCCATTACCGTTATATCCTCATCATTGATACCTTCGCTTTGCTCTGTGTCGGAATTAGAATTGTATAATTCTGCTACATTATTTGTTTCCTCTTCTGTATCGCTATCTAAATCGCTAAACCACTTCATAACAGTCTCCTCAAAGTTGGGATCGTTGTAGGATACTTTTTTTGATGACTCATTAGCCATTTTTCTACAAAAAACAGTAATTACATAATTATCTACAAAATAAAAAAATTACACTTACGGTGATGTGGTGCCTTCACGTACCCCAGCAAATATTTAACACGAAATAAAAGTAAAATAATAATTCACACGAGGCTCTTGTCGCAACAGCTCTCATAAAACTGCTTGAACGAGGCATTCCTAAACGAGTCTGGCGATAGATAACCGTAACCTTGAGATATCACCAATATTTGGTAGAGGTGGGGTCGTCTATGGCACCACCTCACCAGTTCAGGGTTAAAGAGCTTACAAATAATATTAACAATTTATAAAGAAGTGACAAAATTATAATTTTTAGACGAGATTAGTCTGCTTACCTTATAGGGAACAATTCGTAATTGGAGTAGGATTTCTGTCCCCAACACAATTTTCCAAATTAAAGAAAAAAGTGCAACGAATTTTTCTTTTGTTTAAATGCTGCATGAGAAACCAACATGTTCAGAGAAGTGACCACAAGAAATAATTAATAGAAAAACGTCTGTAGACCAAATCAATCTTCTTCTAAATGTGCCTATCTTCTAGAGATGTTGGCGAACACATTGACCTATCTTTATTTATACACATCAGCTTGAAATAGATAAGTTTATCTTAGACCTGTCCACTTCTTAAGATTGGCCAGCCAGGAGATACGTCTACGTCCAGGACCTCTCCTACCCTCAATTTTGCTTTGTAGAATCAACTACAGAAGTCGGTATTTATCATTACTCATGATGTGGCCAAAGTAAGCCAATTTTCTATTTTTTATGGTGTTAACAATTTCTTTGTCTTTTCTTATTCTCTGGAGAATAATTTCGTTACTTGTCTGGAGTATATATGAGACCCTCAACATACGTCGTTAGCACCATATTTTAAATGCCTCTAATGGTTTTATGGCATATTCTGTAATTCTCCAACTTTCTATTCCATAGAGGACACTAAATATAGATTAAAGATTAGAGAAGAGTAAATATTTGGGATTACCCAAAATAATAACAAAAGAATAATGTATACTTACTTTAAAAGTACTGCTTTGGAATCCTTAACACAATTGTTCAGGGCAAAGTAAAAGAAAATTATTGTTCATTACTTCAAATTTTCCGCAATGAGAGTAACACATTATAAAAACTGATTGATAAAAGAATATAGCTAATCTAATGGTAGCTCGCAGTGATAAACAGAGAATCATAAATTTACTTTAAATGTACTGTTTTAGATCGGGTATTAAATATGTTGGCGAAAATACTACAAATATCTATGGGAAGTTTAAAAGAGCTTACAAATAATACTCACAATTTATAAGGAAGTGACAAAATTATAATTATTCTTCTTTTTGCATTATGTGAACTACTTTCTAAGGAGATACTAATCCACACATGATCAAATATACAAGTATGGAATAGCAGCTCCATAGAACACAGCTCTAAATTGGTTCCTTCTCTATCCATTTTCATATATTCCTAGCCAAAGAGCTAAATTCAACAGCTTTTCTTTCGTAGTGCATAAATAAACCAAATATTCCAATTCGTTCCCGAGAATTGTCTGACAAAGAGATTTAGGTAACTCAACAGTAGCGGAAATAGATAAAACCATATCATAATATTAATTAATATGTTATAATATCAATATAATGTTAGTTAATAGATTGGCGATAAACTTAAAGATGTATATTAAAAGTTTATAATACAATAGAAACGCTTATCCAGAAGTTCGATTCGATGTTTAATATATATGTGATTTTCACAATTGTAGCTGAACACTATATAAACATAGTGTTGCTTTCACATGCCAATAGAAAACAGTCTCAGAATGTGTTGTCCACAATTTAACTATTAAAGATACGATATTACTTGATTTGCGTTATGTAAAATGCTTTTTACAAGGCATGCAAAAGCAATTGGCTTCTATATACGAGACTAGACTGCTTACGTTATAGAGAATAATTTGAAATTGAAGTAGGATTTCTGTCCCCAACACAATTTTCTAAGTCAACGAAAAATATTCCACGAATTTTTCTTTAGTATAAATGCTGCAGGCAGAAACCAACACATTCTGAAAACTGATGTCAAGTAATAATTAATGGACAGGCGTCCGTAGCCCAAACTGATAAAAACGAATAATATAATAATATTTACTTCAAACATACTGTTTTGGATCCCTAACACAATTTTCCAGGTCAAAGAAAAAAAATTAAATAATTTTTCATTACTTCAAATTTTCCACCAAAGGAGTACTTAACATATTTTAAAAACTGATTTCGAGAATTTATTGATAGAATAACGTAGCTAATGAAATGATAGTTCTTATTGGTAAAAATAGAATCATAAGTTTACTTGAAAAGTACTGTTTTGGATCGGATATTAAATATACTGACGACAATACTACAAATATCTATAAGAAATTTGAAATAGGTTACTAACTTATAACCACAATTTATAAACTAATGATAAAATTATAATGATTCAATGTTTTTGCATTATGTGAATAAGTTTCTATAGTGGAATCAAGCCTTATACGATCAGCTATACATATTTTGATTGACCCCTCCATAGAACACAGCTCTAAATTGGTTCCATCTATATCCATCTTCCCATATTTCTAGTCAAAGGAGATCAATAAAATGGCTTTTTCTGTTTTTATTCATAAATAAACCAAATATTTCAATAAGTTTCCGAGAATTGTCTGACAAGGAGATTTAGGTGACTCAACATTAGCTGAAATAGGTAAAACTACTATTATGAATATGTTATAATATGAATATAGTGTTAGTTAATAGATTGGGCATAGAATTAAACATGTATGTTAAAATTTTATAACACAATAGAAACTTTTACCCAGAAGTTCGATTCGATATTAAATTTATATGTGATTAGTCAACAATTGTGACTTAACACCGATTAAACATAGTGTTTAACTTTAACAAACCAAGAGATATGTGAAACAGTTTTAGCACCTACTTGTTTATAAATTAACTATTAAAGCTACGATATCAAATAATCCTTGATTTGCGTTATGTAAAGTGCAAGACATGCAAAAGCAACTTGCTTAGATATGCGAGATTAGAGTGCTTACCTTGTGCTACCCCAACACAATTTTCTAAATTTAAGAAAAATGCAATGAATTTTTCTTTAAATTTAAATTTTAAATGCTGCACGTAGGAACAACACTTTCTGAAAACTGAACTCAAGAAATAACCAATACGACAACGTCCGTAGCCCAAATTGTTAAAAAAAGAATAATATATTTACTTCAAAAATACTGTTTTGCATCCCTTTCTCTTTCCTAACACAGTTTTTTAGATCAAAGAAAAAAATTTAAATAACTGTTCGTTCCTTCAAATGTTCCACAAAAAAGTTCCACATTCTAAGAACTACTTTATGTGGCGATTGTAATGTTCCTCTCAGTGTTGTGTTAAGAATGTTTTTGTAGAGTGTCCAAGATACCAGTTGCAAAGACAGACCAACCATATCAACTGATGTAACTGTAAAATTGAACAATTGGTAAAATTACTTAAAGACATCATTATAATTAACAAAATTTAATATTTATAAGTCAATTATCTCATGTATATGTTTATATGTTGCTAATAACTTTAGATGTTGATGCGAAATTGTTTTGTAATTAAAAAAAAAAACATTCTAAAAATTGATTTCGAGAATTGATTTATAAAATAACGTACCTAATGGATTGGTATTTCACATTGGTAAAAAGAAAATCATAAATTTACTTCAAAAGTGTTAACTATGTATTACTAAACCGAACATAGCCGTTAGACGTGTGGTGTCAACTGTCAAGGTTAATGTCAACTATCAAAATATCATCTGTTAAAATATAAGTTTGTACCTATTTAGGTTCCAATAAACGATTATAAAGCTTATCCAATTACTAAAATATCCTAATATATGTGGATACATTAATTTTAAACATGGCACAGTCACACATGCATGGACCTGTAAAATTGCCTCCAGATTTCGACATACAGGGGCAGAATGCCGCTACCACATGGAAGTTTTGGAAGATCTCATTTGAAGATTATCTAGTAGCCACAGGGAAAGATCAGTCTGCCGATAATATAAAGCTGGCAATCGTCAGAAATATATTAGGAACCGAGTCCGCTAGAATAATGTGCACAATTGCAATCCCTGATGCAACCGCTGAGACCTACAAACACATGATGGAACATCTAAAGGTATATGTTAATCCAAGAGCCAATGAAGTGTTTGAAAGGTACAAGTTTTTAAGCAGAAACCAAAAAGAGGGCGAATATTTTGAGCATTACCTCACTGAAGTAAAGCATCTGGTGAAATTTTGTAATTTTAATGTAACTGACCCAGATAAAAGAACTGAGGAGAAAGCTCTAAGAGACAGAATTGTCATGGACATTCGTGATACAGTCACAAGAGAAGCTCTATTAGGAATAGACAAGCTAAAGTTAAATAAAGTCATAGAAATTTGCCGTGCAAGTGAAATCAGTAAGAACCAGAACAAAATGTTTGCAGAAGAGAGCATCGCAGAAATTCATGCTATCAAGAGGTTTCCCAAGGATAAACATACACCGCACACAAGCAGAAAACAGCAAGACAAATTTAAATGTAGGCGCTGTCAAACAATGCACGGGCCAAGGAAATCCAGCATTTGGAAAATCATGTTCGCGGTGTGGAATCTTGAACCACTTTGCAGTTGCTTGTAGAGTAAGAAATGTAGAGAATTTGGACAACCAAGAGAAATCCGACAGTGATAGTGATAGTAGTTCTAGTTTAGTGATAAATAATGTTAATGTTTCAAATCAGTTACGGGACCTTTGGAATGAGATTGTTGAAGTAGAGAATTCCAAATTTAAAGTAAATCTAGACACAGGGGCTGACATAAGGATTGACAAGCAGTTTAAGGTATGTAAAAATAAATTTATTGTAAAGGGTTTTGAAGGCACTCAGGCAAAAACTGTTGGTACTGTAAGCCTTCATTGTAAGTATAAGAACAAAAATATATATGAAAATTTTGTAATTGTTGAAGGAGCTAACAAAATTTTGCTGGGTGGGCAGGCTTGTGTTGATCTTTTTCTTTTAAAACGAATAAACAGGGTAAATATTAAAAAATGTAACAACAATGTTGAGAAAGATCAATTCATAGCAGAGCATCATAAAATATTTTCTGGCTATGGAAGATTTGAAGGGAAATTTAAGATCACTACTTCAAAAAATTTCAAAGCAGTCAGTTATCCACCTACAAAGGTTCCATTCGCCATGAAAGATGCTCTAAAAAACGAGCTTGACAGGCTAGTGCAGAGGAAAGCCATAGTAAAAGTGGATGAAATAGACCCTCATGCCAGCATAAACCGTATAGTAATTGTTGAAAAAAGTAATGGTACATTGAGATTAGGTCTAGATCCATAAAAACTTAATGGTCAAATTGTATGAAAACCACAACCAGTCAAGACCATTGAAGAAGTGTGCTCCAATATGATCGGAAAAAAATATTCACTGTATTTGATTTGGCTGAAGGGTACCACCAGTTAGAATTAGATGAGAACTCCTCTTGGAAATGTAGTTTTGCTACACCTTTTGGTATCTACAGATATGTGGTTCTGCCTTATGGACTTTCAAACTCCCAGGAACAAGTTGAAAGAAATTTTGGAGACTTAGAAAATGTCCAGATCTTACATGACGACATGATAGTAGTGGGCCGAGATAAAGAGGAACATGAGAAAGCAGTTGCACAAGTGATAAAAAGGGCTAAAAAAACCGGCGCCAAATTCAATAAAGAAAAATTCCAATACTGCCAGAGGCAAGTAAAATTTATGGGACAAGTATTCTCAAACAAAGGTATGGAAATAGACCCAGATAGAGTTGAATAATTTAACTCTATCTGGGTCAAAGAATAATTTAAAGAATAATTGGAAGCTTTAATTATGTTAGAAAATATATCTAGAATATGGCGTAGCATATTAAACCTTTATGTGAACTTTTAAAATCTGACGTAGAATTTAAATGGCTGCTATTACAACAAAGGTGTTTTGAAAACTTAAACTAAATAATTACTAAATCTCCTAAATTAACGCCATTTGACCCAAAGAGGAAGATTATAATACAATGTGATGCCTCCAAGAATGGATTAGGTTGCTGTATGTTTCAAGAACATGAGAATAAAATTTTAAAACTGGTAGCTTGTGCTTCTCGAAATATGAATGATCACGAAGTGAACTACAGCCAAACAGAGAAAGAACTTTTATCAATTCATTATGCCACCCAAAAGTTCCATGATTTCATTTATAAATCTATTGTTGATGTACAGACCGATTATAAACCAATTATATCTATTATGGCAAAACCTATATGTAAAATTGGATCTGTGAGATTACAACTATTAAGGTTGAAACTTCTGAAGTATTCCTTGAATACATTATATGTTTCAGGTAAAAATATCCATTTCGCACACATGTTGTCACGTGCTAGTTTAAAAGTGCAGGAAAACGACCCTGAAATGATTGAAATGGTACATTCTGTGAGCAAACATCTACCAATGAGTATTGAGAAACGATCTATATTAAGGGAATTCACGAGTAAGGATGAAACACTTTTAAAAATTTTTAACTACTACTTCAATGGATGGCCAAAAGAGAATATGCTACCAGCAAATTGCAAACCATACTAAAAGCTAAAAGATAGCTTTTTTGTTGAAGCTGGTATAGTCTTCCATGAGGACAAAATTATGGTTCCTAGAGCTCTGAGAAAGAATTACATGACAATAATGCATAAGGGACACCTAGGTATAAGCAAAACCATAAATAAGGCAAGAAAAATATTTTATTAGCCTCACCTTAATGACAAAATCACAACATCCATAAAAGAATGTAGGACATGTGAAAAGTACTTACCCAAGAATTTCAAGGAACCCGTGTTACCTTATTCTGTACCTAAGTTACGATTTAATAAAGTTGCCTCTGATATAGTGGAGTTCGACGCTAAATACTATCTTGTAACCATAGACTATCTTTCCCATTGGATAGATCTTGCCATTTTAAAAGATAAGACTTCAAATTCTGTAATCAGTGCATTCCAAGATCTGCTCAGTAAATTTGGATACTCACAGTTTTTAATTGCTGACAACTTACCCTTTGTGTCACAGAAATGTTTGAATTATTACCGTGAAAAATATATAACTTTTGCAACATGTACTCCAGAGTGGCACCAAAGTAATGGTCTTGCAGAAAAGGCTGTCAGCATCTCAAAACAAATATTAAGGAAAAGTGTAGAAACAAACACTGATTTTCGTGAATCTGTAATGGAAAATAACAATACAGGAATTATTGCACTGCATGCCTCTCCAGCCCAGATTCTTTAAAGCAGGACTTTACGGACTCAACTACCTATAACTAGTAAACAATTAGAACCTCAGATACAGAAAACAACATATGGATTGCTGTGCAAACAACAAGGGAAGGTGAAAATACATTATGATAAAACAGCACGTAAAGCAGTAACTGAGTTTAAAAAGGGTGATAAGGTAGTAGTGAAAAGTAGAAGGGATGAAATATGGCACAAAGCAGTGATTATTGAAAAAGCTAAGGAACCAAGATCATACTGGATCAGAAAAGAGTATAACAATAGAATAGTTAGGCGCAATACAAACCAAATGAAACACTCTATAACAAAATCTCAAGCTAGTGAGCTGCTACTAGAACCTGAGTTTTACCCTGACTTAGCTCAAGCCAATAATCTATATGCCCAAAAGCACGTGTAAAAATGTGTAAAAAACATTGTGGTAAGACATAAACAAAGTAAGGTACATAAACAGAACAATGTAAACACATACCCAAATGGTAGTGACATAACAAAAAATAGACAGAATCATGACCACCATCACGAACCTCACAGTACTGCCAACTTAGGAATTGTTAAGCCCCCAAAAACATCTATAAATACTTCAAACAATCTTAGCCCCAAAAGGACCAATGGCTCAAAATCAGGTCGTCTAATCAAACCCCCTCTTACAATGGACCTTTGAGGGGAAGGTGTTTAACTATGTATTACTAAACCGAACATAGCCGTTAGACGTGTGGTGACAACTGTCAAGGTTAATGTCAACAATCAAAACATCATCTGTTAAAATATAAGTTTGTATTTAGGTTCCAATAAACGATTATAAAGCTTATCGAATTATTAAAATATCCTAATATATGTGGATACATTAATTTTAAACAAAAAGTACTGTTTTGGATCGGCTATTAAATTTAGTTGCGATAATACTACAAATATCTATAAGAAGTTTGAAATAGGTTATTAACTAATACTCACAATTTATAAATTAGTGATAAAATTATAACTATTCATTGTTTTTGCATTATGTGAACTACTTTCTACGGAAGGACCAAACGAAACACGATCAGATATACATGTTTGGATTGATACTGCCATAGAACACAGCTCTAAATTGGTTTCAACTATATCCATCTTCCCATATTTCTAGTCAAAGGTGATCGATACAACGGCTTCTTTTATCGTAGTGCATAAATAAACCAAATATTCCAATTAGTTTCCGAGAATTGTCTGCATTTAGGTGTCTCTACTGAAATATGTAAAAATGTATAATATCATTATGAATACAATGTTAGTTATTAGATTGGCAATATAATTAAACATGTATGTTAAAAGTTTATAGCACAATCGAACAGAAGTTCGGTTCGATATTATATTTATATGTGATTAATCCACAACTATGGCTAAACACCGTATATACATATACAATACACTATATTTAACCTAGATAGGTCGATTACAATTAATTATTGATTTGCGTTATGTAAACTGTTTTTCACAAGGCATGCAAAATCAAATGGATTAAGTTTGGACATTTGGACAGCTTACCTTATGGAAAACGATTCGAAATTGGAGTAGGATTTCTGTTTCCAATACAATTTTTCAAGTAAAAAAAATGTAACGAATTTTTCTTTAGTTTAAATGCTGTCTAAATTAGCAACATATTCTGAAAACTGATTTTGAGAATTAACTAAAAGAAAAAACTTCCGTAGCTCACACTGATGAAAAAATAATAAATTTGCTTCAGAAATACTATTTTATATCTGTTTTTAAATATATTGGCGACAGTGCTACAACTATATTTATTCATCGTTTTTAGACTATCAAAACTACTTTCTATGGAGGAACCCAACCAAATACTATTAGATATACATGTTCGGATTGACATCTCCGTACAACACAGCTCTAAGTTGGTTCCATCTCTATCCATGTTGCCATATTCGTAGCCAAAGGAGAGCAATTCAATGGCTTTCTCTTTCGTGGTGCATAAATATACCAATAAATATTGCAATTTTTTCTGACAATTCTCTGGCAAAGTGAAATGACGCAACTGTAGCTGAAATAGGTAAACGTACATTATTGCTATAAATATGTTATATTATAAATACTACGTTAGTTAATTAGTTAAAGATATATTAAAGCTACGATTACAATTAAACATTATTTTGCGGTAAATAAATAACTGTATACAAAACCACTTAAAACAGATTTACAATTGTAGAGTGTGTACCTTATAGAAAACGTTTCGAAATTGGTGTAAGATTTCTATCCCTACACACTATGTCTCACAATTTTACAAGTCAAAAAAAAAATGAAACTAATTTTTCTTTAGCTTAAATGCTGCACAACGGAAGCAACACATTCTGAAAAATTATCTCGTGAATTAACTATTAGAAAAACTTCCTTATCAAAAATTGATACAAAAATAATAACAGATATACTTCTAAAGTACTGCTTTGGAATGGCTATTAAATATATTGGCGCCAGTACTACAAATATATATATATACATATATGTATATATAATATATATATATATATATACATATATATATATATATATATATATATATATATATAATATATATATATGTATATATATATATATATATATATATATATATATATATATAAAGATTTAAACTAGCTTACAAATAACACTCACAATTTAACAATTATTGCTACAATGATAATAATTATTATTCATTTCATTCATTCATTAATATTTTTGCATTATGTGAACTACTTGGATGAATTGCTGTTAGAAATTTATCATTCATCTGTTGCTACGTCGCTGGTAGTAAACAATTTCTAATTTCGTAAAATCCTCGTTAGCAATCATTTAAAAGGGGGTTTTAACTACCTATCTAATAGAAATTTCAAAAAAATTTCCCCTGATCCTTGATAGGCGAGACAATGATAATTTGAACGTAGTCACGTAGTCATTATCAAATTGTATCCCAGCTTAGCTGGTCGCTTCTTGATGAGAGGTTTCATCTCTTGCATATTAGTTAGTGTTAGTTTAGTATTCGATCAAATTCGATGCATTTCTGGTTTAAGAGTTATAGACTCTCGTATTGAGTATACCTTATTATTGTTATAAATCTTATAGTTTAAAGGCTTCATGCTTAACAAACGCTCATTACTAATAAAGTATATTAATGGGTAGAATTAAACGGACATTTCTTCAACAAATTAGGATGGCCTTCTTCCTACCATTTAGAGCGTACTAAGTGTTGTAATTACTTCCAACTTAAAGGACCACTGGCATGAGAAATAAGTACACGAGCAGTTTAAACAATACTTAATTTAATAATTGAGTGTTACCACAACTAAGTAAATATCTAACCAAAGTTTTAGCGCAAGTTCTTTTATTGAAACCGCCGATCACTGCTCAACTTACACTAGTCCGTGACACACTATACGAGTACAGATACAGATTAAAATGTTATTAATAATTATCACTTCAAATATGAATGTTTTCTTTAATAGTAATATACTTGATTAAAAATGAGCGTTCAGCTTTTAACTATAAGCTATGCAACAATAACTAGGTATACTAAATACGCGAGAGTCTAAAACTCTTAAACCAGAAATGCATCGAATTTGATCGAATATGAAAACTAACACTAACTAATATGCGAGTGTTAAACCTCTTACCAAGAAGCGACCAGCTAAGCTGGGATACAATTTTATACTGAATACTTAAAATTTTGATTGCAATGCCTGACTATTGTCAAGGGATTTGCGGGGGAAAACTTCGACATTTCTATACAAAGGTAGGTAAAACCCACCTTTTGAATTATTTCTAACAGGGAAATTTGGGGAATTGGTTGTAGAAAGTTAATCTGTGGTTAAAAATGTCTTTTCAATACATTATCGGCTGTCGTTTGAGTTTGCTGGAGAATTTACCTCGGTATATTTTAAGACGTGTAAATTAATTGCTACCCGTGGCGTAGCAACATTTGGAAACATTTCTTAAAGAAATTTATCCATAATTACTAAATTAAATATCCTTGGTTCATGTGAATATTTTATTAGTAAAACATTTAAATGTTAGATAATATGATGTTATGGGATTAAACCACAATTTTAACTAAATAACATATTCCATAATATTTAACTTAAACATGCCACAATAAAACAGTTTTAAAACGTTTCTATCCATAGATTAACTCCTAAAGCTATGATTACAATTAAGCACTGTTTTGGGTTATGTAAACTGCTTTTTATAAAGCATGCAAAATCATTAGAATCAGATTGCTGATCTTAGATTGTTTATAGAAATCGTTCCGAAGTTGGTTTAAGTATTTTGTCCCTAACACAATTTTCTAGGTCAAGAATTGAAGCTAATCCATCAACGATATTAATGGAGAAGATGATGTGGAATGGAAAACAGACTCATTTAAAGAATAAAAGGACGAAGGACCACCAGCCAGGGGCTGGAATAAAAAACAGATTAAACACTAGCTTATATTTAATGCTTAGATTAAATAGCAATTTCTGATATCTGTCTGAAAACACTGTGATATGGGATATCCCACTACACTTTTCACTGAAGCTATTTTTACTATTATATATAATTACAAATAGAATTGCTTAGCGGAATGTCGTTTCTATGTTTAAAGCAAACTACTGGCAACACTGCTGGTTTGAATAGATTAACTGTTTATATGAAAATTAAAACTGCGGTTTTAGAAAACACTGGTTACTATAAATGATTGGCTTGATAATTTTTATGAATAATGCGATGCGAGTGTAACTACTTAGTTACAGATACCTATGATATATTAATAAGCGAAGAGAGTATTTGGAGCTATATATAGCGAGTTTAGCTTACGAGATTTCGCGACCGACTTTTGTAATAGCTTGTTCTGAACTGACTAATAATATCTAAATTATCTAGGCAGGTAGCGCAGGGCTCCTACCCCTAAAAGTACCGTTAAAGGTATTTCTTTATTCCTTCTAAGAATTTCAATATCGTCATGGTTAAAAATTAATATCAAGTCGAATTGAATTTCACCATGATGAATTCGACTTTCTGTTCCATGATTTGCGCCACCTTAGACTTCTTCCTCTCTGAAATCGGGACGGGACAGTCTACATCAAGTAAGAGATGATTTAGTTGCAGCTACAAAAATGATAGTCTTAAGAACAATAGTTAATCAAATATTACTTGAAATGAGACTGAGAGCTTACCGTCAGCTGTTGGTGCTACCTTTGACACCACAGCATAATTCTCGACGCTTAGAATGTTATAGATCTCGGCAAAACTGAAATTTTGTACTGCAGTAATGAACCTAGGTTTTGTATGGGTGTTTCGGATCGGCGCATAAGTGTAAGACGTTTTCGAGTTGAGCGACGAAATATGGACTTGGCTGTTGAATATGGTATGGAGTGTTATATGTTTGCAAATTAGATCAACTCTAGTTCTTATTAACGGGCCCCTGGCAGCTCAGCAATATATTGGTGAAGTAATGCAACCAGTTTTAAATCCCTACCTCATATTGCTTATAAAACCATGGAGTTTATACAACAATCTGGTATAGAGACTTTGTAGTGTCCATTGAGATCTAAAATCTAAAATCTAAATCGATTGTCACGTCCTCCAGCAAACTGAGAAGATCTTTGGGCATGCTATAAGAAGAATCTGGATAAGTATTCCAATGCCCCATAGAACAACTGAGTGTGTAGAAAATCAAGGAGGAGCCACTCATTATTAATTTTTTTACGAAAAAACCTTACATATTACTTCATTTGTTACTTCCAGTAACAAATATTTAAAAAAAAATCTTTTTCCTAGGTTTTGCATTTTTTTTTGGCCAGCGGTATATATATTTATATTATATACATATATATATATATATATATATATATATATATATATATATATATATATATATATTATATATATATATATTTATATTATATACATATATATATATATATATATATATATATATATATATATATATATATATATATTTATATATATATATATATATATATATATGTAAATATATATATACATATATATATATATATATATATATATATATATATATATATATATATGTAAATATATATATACATATATAAATATATAAATATATATATATATAAATATATATAAATATATATATATATATATATATATATATATATATATATATATATATCTACGGCATAAAGTGGACTCCGCCCATGTTAAAATTCAGGTTCAAGTGAGCTCCGTGGTCAAGTGGCCACCGATATACGGAGCTCACTTGACCATTCCATAATATTGGCTCTGTCGATTCGTCAACATGTATAGTTTCACAATTTTTAAAAATTTTGTGGAGCCCCTAAGTACCCCTGTATCATGAATGTATATCGCTTAGTTCACGTGTATATATTATAGGGGTCGTTCAGATCTTGTTCCGTGTATATTGGAACCATACGTATATCGGTTTAAGTAAGCTCTGATAGTTTGGCAACTATGGGATTAAGCCGTTTATTTCCAGCGTATATTCTAAACGGTTCATATAGACTCCTTACTTTTGTTATTATTCATACGCATTACAGTATGTAACAGATATGTGTACTACCAAATACCTGTTTTTGGTAGGTACGTGCTTTTCTAAAAATAGATTTATAGATATAAAAGGATTTCATTACCAAGTTGGATGTGTTTTTTCATATGCGAAAATTTCCTAATGTATTTTGTTAACGTGAGTATGTCTTTATACGGTTTATTTAAGAATCCGGTTAATAAGAACTTCTTTTATTTCATCCATTGTTTCATGATATCTTATATACAGCTTTTTTATTATTTTATTTCTTCTATTTTATTATTTTATTTCTTTCTGGATTCTATTTCTTATTATTCTATTTTTTAATTCTGGATAGAAGGTAATCTCAAAATAAATATTTAAGTGCTAAAATAGATATTTTTTGTTAAAATGGGTAGTAGTGCACAAAAAAGGGAAGAATGATTAATTTATCTAACATGAATTATACCACTTCACCAATATTACATATTTCTGAATGTTTTATCTCCTATTTAGGGGTAATATGTAATCAATATAAGTGGAGTTAGTGTCAAATTTGCAATGATCTTTATAAGTAATAGCTTACTGACTGTACTTTACATGTTCAGTTCACATAAATAAACCTTGTCCCTTCAAAAAAGAGCGATTTGAATGGTAAAGTTAACTAAGAAAGTGTGGTAAGTCTTGTACCACCCCACATGCACACAAGTTAACCGGTGTTTGCAGGCAAGAGTCTTCCTGGCAGATTTAAGGAAGATAACTACCATAAGGAAGTTCCGTTCGTGGGACCAGATGGCGAGGGGCAGCTTATTTTTGTTTGTATCTCTTGCAGATGTGTTGATATAGCCAGTTTTTCCTCGATTCTAGTCATAAAATGGGCTGGTATTCGTGGAGTGGATATTACGAATCTGGACTTTGTTTTTTTTTGCTCTCTAGCTACTTATCTTCGGATATTAGGTGGATTGATAGCTACGATATTGTAGAGCTTATGTATGGATGTAAGTCTTAATATTCCCTGAATTTGGCTGACTAATTTATAACTAAATCTACGTGTTAAGTATGTGTTGGTGTCACTTATACTATCAAGGTATATTCGGCAGCAGAAGCATAGAGTTCAAGCGTCTACGTTTTAAGGGTGGAAGGATGTGCTTCCCATTTTTAGCTGACAAGTTTGCAGAGAATATTATTTTTCTGGTTCTAGTTTGGCATTTGATTTTAAACAAAGTACTGTGAATGACAAAGTGTGATAGAAACTATCTTCAAGGTATTTATAGCAAGTCCAGAGTTTAAGGATTTCATGACACTATTGGTTCAGGTATATATTCAGATTTGTGAAAGTGTCTCTGTTAGGGACATTGAAGGAGCACACCTGACTTTATTCGGGGTTTGGCTTAAAATTGATTCATAATCTATTTTTGTTGTATTTAAGGTATGATTTAGATTTTTCTCCACTTCACCAACAAAATTTTTTGGCTGTGCAACAATAGATAATGTATCGTCTACATAATAAAAGACCTAGTATTTACTGGTATGTGTAAATGTTATACAGAGTAGGTGCCATTACAGTACCCCAAAGGAGACCGTTATTCTACGTTCTTCATCTGCTATTCTTACCATTGAGTGATACGAAAAATCTTCTGTTGTGTAGGCATACGCGGATAATACAAGTGAGTTTATTACCTCAGGGGATATTACATAGATTTTGGAGAAATACCCTATAATTTAAGGTGTCGTAAGCGGCATTTAGATTAACAAATACCACTCCTCATACCTGATATTTTTCGTACTTCCCTTCGCTGTGTTTTGCAAGATTTAGTATTTGTAACGTATATGATTTAACCTGTCATATATAGCCACTTTTTTTTTTAATTTGAGTTTTTCTTCTATTATCGGTTTATATTAAGGATCATGTGCAGAAGTATTTTGTATAGCTGACAAAATAAATAGATATATTGGCCGATAGCTTTTGTGGTCGTTGGAGTGTTTGCCAGGTTTAAGCAAGGCAACAACTTTGTCTTGGCTTTGCTTGTCTAAAGACTTTGGATATTAGCCATTGTTGGATTTTTGGTTCAAATTTTAGAGTTAGTTTTGTGCTCAGATCCTCAGCCAGAAGCCGTAATATTGTTCATTATATACGTGGATAGCGGATCCAAACTCAACATCGTTGAAAGGTTCTCTCAGCTAACTGGTTTTATTTTCTCTCATTATAAGTTTTTCTTTGCTTCTTTGCCTGCATTTAATACGTAATTTTCAGCGATTAGCTTAAAACCAAATACCATAGGATTGGCCATCTATGTGCTTCCTGAATTTTGTTAAGCGCATATGTAAAGTGGAGTGTCTTTATCTCTAGATATACTCTTAATATTTATACACATAATTAGAATAGTTAGAGATAAAAAATATCCTGGCTTAAAAACCTAAGGGAATGGTTTGAAAGCAGTAGTGCAGAACTTTTTAGAGCGGCAGTCAACAGAGTCCGTATAGCCATGGTGATTTCCAACCTTCGATAGAAGATGGAACTTAAAGAAGAAGGTGGAAAAAAGCATAAACTATCTACGTAATAAATCCCATTAACCTGTTAGTAACGGATAACCAGATATATTTAAAAAGATTAAGTGCCTTTCTTTTTATTTTGGATTTTGAATTTTGTATAACTAGAGCAAGCGACTAATTTTTGTGTATTAGTTTTGCATCAGTAGACCAAGCGCCTCTTGCGAGCGTTTTAATGATTGTAAATCGAATATTTGGCAACATATGTACATAAACGTTGTTAACAATGGTGACGTTGGCAACTTGTTGAGGCGTTTAGGTTAAGAAGTAGTGGCAGTTATTGCTTAAATTTTTCTATAATAGTCACATTACAGAAGAGCTAACACAGAAAGAGAATACCTAACAAAAGACATAACACTAAGTAAAATGTATGAATTGTATATTGAAGAAGCAGACAATGACCTTGTTAAATTTTCGTTTTACAAAAAAATGTTTTTAACACGATTTAATCTTCAAAGAAAAAAGTTGAAAAAAGTTACTTGTAGTAGATGTGATTGTTTCGAATTAGAAATTAAAAATTGCGCAGATAACGAACAATTAAGCAAGTTAAAAACAGAAAAAATGTGCACTTAGAAGAAGCTGAAAATGCACAATTTAGAAGAAAGCTAGACATGAAGATAAGCAACTATCAACCAGAAGTGGAAACCTTTTATTTTGATTTAAAGAAAAACTCTTCCCCTTCCGAGAATTCTAATAAATATTGTATATTATAAGCGTCAATTATGTATTTACAGTCTTGGTATCCATAGCGCCAAGGATAACAAAGGTCATTCTTATATTTGGATAGAAGGTGAAGCTGGTCGGGGAGCCCAGGACGTAGGCATTTGTCTTAAGAAACATATTGAAGAAAATGTTACTTCTGCAAGACATGTAATTTTGTGGTCAGACTCTTGTGGCGGCCAAAACCGCAACATCAAAATAGTTTTGATTCTGAAAACGATTTTGGAAACTCATTCTACCATTGAAAAAATTACATTACGCTATTTCCTTCCTAGTCATAGCTTTTACCCAATGGTAGTGATTTTGGAGATTTTGAAAATGCCCTAAAATTTCAACAACGTTTATATATCGTTGATAATTAAATAAACGTGATGAAAAAATCCCGTAAAAAGAAACCACTAGTAGTTCACAGAATGAAAAAAGAAGAATTCGTTGGAACAAAGAAGTTAGAAACTATGATTACAAACCGTAAGTCAGACATAGAAAACAGTAAGGCTGGTTTAAAACAAGAGAAATTTAAATAAGAAAGGATATACCACTGATTATTTTTATGAAAACTTAACACTAGTGAAGTTGAAGTAAATCTTTACAAGGATTTTTAAAAAGGACGGCCTGTTGCAATGCAATCCGTAAGTAATCACTTGATTCCTCTTTGGCCCACAGGCAAGCCACTTTTTGTGCCCAAGCTTAACGACAATCTTTAACGCACCTAATACCAAATGATGCAAAACCTTTGTATTGCTCTCTTTTCAGAAACAATACAATAGAAGACGACATTAAAAGATTTTATATTTTTGATTAATTTCTTAAGTAATATAAAATATTCAAAAACAACGACTATTTTTGTCATACCCAAAAAGAAATAATAGCTCGTGGCCTACCAATAATTCACTAAAAGTGATATTTTAGTTACTCATCACTAGACCAAACGACCTCCATGTCGCTTGGTCTACTGATGTATAACACAATTACACAATGTGGCGAAAATCGTAAGTCGACCAAAAGACTTTTTTTTTGTTTTTCTTTAATATTGGACAAGTTACTATTTCGCACTTATAAGAAACATAAAAAACTGTATTCGAAAACAAAAAATTACGACAATTGTAACATAATAGTGAATTTTAATAGAGTGAAAACTTTAAAGTCAAATATCTCAAAATCATATTTTGGCACTTGGTCAAGTGATGAATTACGCCGTCCATATAAAATTACGAGACAATATTCATATGCTGTGGACAAATCGTCATAATTGCGTTATATTGATATGTACACGACAATCAGCTGTAAAAGTCATTGCCTTTTTTTTGCCGTATCATATTTTAGCATAGTCTTCTGATTTATTTTGTAGTATGTTAACTAAACTGGTTTAGTTTACGTGAAATGAATCCACAATTCGTCTAATAATATTATGTTTTTAAAACAGTTGTGTTTTTATGCTCATCCGTTTACTTTTTGTAAAGCAGTCTGTGTAAATATTAGGGATTTACTTATATAATCCTTTTGTATATATAATTTGTTTATTGATTTTACTTTTTAGATAAAGTTTCATAATTATAGTCCTCTTGCTTTTATTATCTATGGTAATACATATACATACCCAATTCGAAAGTGAGAAAACCAGCGGTTTCTAGATTAAACATAGACATTCTTCTCTCTATCTCCCTCTATGTTATATAAAGATCATCGTCATCGCATAGTCAAAACACAGCAAGATTCTATTGCCTTTTCTTCTTTTTGTCTTCTCATTTCTATTGTAAACTCAGCCACGTAAATGACGTTTTAAAAATTTGTCAATATTTCTGAGGTGCCTTTCTTGGGATAATTTTTTTAAGCCTAGTTCGTTTGATTACAAGTAATTGATTTGATAGCTTCCAACAGAGAAGTATTGATTGTAGGTAGAATAGCAAGTGTTGATAAATATGATGGGTCGGTAGGTAGTCTCATTATTCCTAAATCTGATCATATGTTACCTCCACCCTTCATTTGTAGACATCGTCTCGTGGCATTCTCCCAATTTAACTTGGTAATGCAGTTATTGAGAGAGCCTTTGGATATAGCTAGCTGAACGTTGGAGTTGAGATTGAGTTTCTTGTACGACATTGCTACATCTTACTAAAATAGAAATGAGGCCTATTTAAGATGTAATCTATTAACGGGCCAACGTACAAAGCACTCCTAGCATGTGCTAATTATAATATCATAAGATCTCATAAGAAACTCTCCCGTCCGCAAAAATCTTCAATAAAGTGAAGAGAGCACGAAAAACGTTTTACTTAAAATCAACGAAATGAAAACCAAATACAAGCGAATCAACAGAAGAGACCAATTTAATAAATCTTGATAAAATATTAAAGTTAACAACTACAATTTCATTAATATGGAACACTTTAAATATTTTAGATAATTAATCACGGTTAATAATAATGCCACTAAAGAAATACAGATCATAATTTAAACTTTTTACCTATTTTAATACATAGATGCGAATCATGGACAATGACTAAAACAGATAAAAAAGAACTACGAATATTTGAAAGGAAAATAATAGGAAAATTGTTTTAACCTCATTATCATATTGCTACAAATCCGTATAGAAGAAGAACACATACTGAATAAAGAAAGCTCTTATAACGATATTGTTTAGGAAAATAAATTGCTTAAGGTAGATCGGACACATGCATAGACGCCAAGATGTCAAACTTGTAAAACTGGTATGGAAGGAAGTTAGCACATAAGAATGCCACTTGGGCGTCTCAGTATGCAATGAAGAGAAAACATCCAATCATATCTCAAAAAATTAACATCGTGAAGGTTCTTCTTTGAACCCCATAACAAATGGCTAATTTTTTACTTTTCATTAAAAATTTAAATTTTAATAAACCACGTAAATAACGTTTTAAAAATTTATGTCAATATTTCTGAAGTGCCTTTCCTGGGATAACTTTTTTTATTCTGGTTTGTTTGATTACATGTAATTGATTTGATAGTCCCCAACAGATGAGTATTGACTATAGGTAGGATAGCAGGTAGTTGAACAGGCATGTTTTGATAAATATGATGGGTCGGTAGATAGTCCCATGATTCCTAAATCTGACCTCATGTTACCTTCCCCCTTTATTTGTGGAAGTCCTAAGGACATTTTTTCTCTTGGGGCATCCTCCCAATTTAACTTGGCAATGCAGTTATTATAAAGCCTTTGGATATAGCCAGCGCAACTTTAGCATTGAGATTTAGCTTCTTGTATGACGTTGCTGTCTTTATATACGTGTTTGACCTTGGCATTATTTCCGTTCGTTAATGGTTAGTACGCGGACCTTTGTAAGTCGGAAAATACTTCTCATGGCTTTTCTAGCAATCCCGATCTAATTAATACCTGAGTTTCACGTACATTGTTTTGTCAGCGTTCTCGTCACATATCCACACATTAGCACTGGTTTAATCACTGTTTTATATATCCTGATTTAAGAGAGTCGTATTAGACTTCTGAATTTAAAAGTATTATAAGAGTTATGTATACATCAGTTAGCTACCTGAATATTCCCTTTTATTTCTTATGTTACAAAGTTATCTACGATATCTAAAACGTTTCAATCCTTTAAAATTATATGGGTTTATTGTTACATTATGCCCTTCTCTACGTCATCTCTTTTGTATGTTAAAGAACATGTATATGCTTTATTACTGACTATTAGACCGTTTTTTTCGCTAATATCATTATTTTATAGCATCCCATTATTTAATTTATGGATTAAATCCGGATAGCAAATTGATATTCTTCACTTATGACATTCTGCAATTATTGTTGGATAGCCCAAAATTGACGAAGTAAGTCTAAAACGTTAATCACAAAAAACTTATCGGTAAAATTATATTAAGGATTATGTGCAGAAGTATTTTATATAGCTGACAAAATAAATATATTGACCGATAGCTTTTGTGGTCGTTGGAGTTTTTGCAGGTTTAAGCAAGGTAACAACTTTGTCTTTGCTTTGCTTGTCTGCAGACTTTGGATATCAGTAATTGTTGTGTTTTTGGTACAAATTTTATAAGCTTTGTGCTCAAATCTTCAGTCAGTAACCGTAATATTGTTCATTATATAGGTAGATAGTGGATCCAAGCTCAACATAGTTGAAAGGTTCCCTCAGCTGACTGGTTTTGTCCTCTCTCATTTAAGTTTTTCTTTACTTATTTGCCAGCAGAGATAGCACTTTTACATTTATTATGTGTTTTTCAGGAATCATATTAATACCAAATACCCTAGGTTTGGCCCTCTATATGTTTCCTGCACTAGAAATACGTCACATTTGTGCTAAGCACCCTTAATATTTATAGACATAATTAGAATAGTTGGTCCTAAAAAGGGCCGATTTGACAAAAATCATATTGAACGGGTGATTAGCCGATTAATTTTTTGTTCATTACCCAGGGTACGTCAGATTGCGGTGGTCTTATTAGTACTTAAATTTTCGTAAAGGCTTCTCTTTTGAACTCCATAATAAATGGCTAATCTTTAACTTTTCATTAAAAATTTAAATTTTACATACTGTTACTTTTCGACGATATTTCGAATCAGATATGTATAGTAATCACCGTACTTAATATAGAGTCTCTTTGTGAAAAGTAAGTGAGTTTATCATATCGGTGACAACTCATATATGGATAATAAGGACATAAACGGGTAAAATAAGTGTACAAAATTTCAAATAAATATATCGACGGTATTGCTTAGAAGATGGGTTTATCCCAGAAATCAAAGGTTACAGGTATATTAAAGGTTCTGTTTACGTATTTTCATTACTAAAAAAGTATATTTAAAATAAAAGCCTTAAGGTATTTTTAGATTCTATGGAAATTAGAATTTAGGGAAATCAGCAAATTAAAAAATACAGCCATAATTCTAAATCACCAACTTGAGACAAACAGTTGTCCCCTCTTCAACTTATTCAGTTACAGGCTATAACATGTAAACGCATACCTGTTTTATTGTCAGATAAAATAAATTTCCATCAAGTGACAGTCGAATCCATCACTTACTTAAAGAGTAGGAAAAGACATGCTTATGCTTTAGAGTACGGGTACTTTATTACAAAGTACCCTTTGCTTTTGGCAATTAGTTTCTCACTTTCTCAGCGATGGATCTCTCTTTCCTCATCAATAATGTTTTCGCTCGATACTGTCTGAATATCTTATTCTACGATATTTAGATTTCACTATATGCTCTACATTTCTTGGCAATACTTCTAATGGGTTTTCTGGTAATACTGATCTAATTAATACCTGAGTTTTACTTACATTGTTTTGTCAGCGTTCTCGTCATGTATCCAGTCAATAGCATTGGTTTAATCACTATTTTATATATCCTTATTTTAGGGATTCGTATTAGACTTCTGGATTTAAAAGTGTTATGAGGGTTATATATACATCAGTTAGTTACCTGAATATTCCATTTTATTTCTTATGTGACAACGTTATCTACGATACCCAAAATGCTGCAATCTTTCAAAATTATATGGGTTTAGTGTTACGTTATGCCCTACTCTACATCCTTTCTTTTGTATGTTAAAGAACATTTATTTGGTTTTCTGATTACTGACTATTAGACCGTTTTTTTTGCTGCTTTTTTGCAGCATTATTCTATAGCATTCTAATATTTAATTTATGAATTAAAACGGGTAGAAAATAGATATTCTTCACTTTCTCAGAGAAATAATATTCTAACATACAAAATCCTATTAAATTTCCAAAACCTTCCTTGAATATTAAATTCACTTATGAGGGGCAGAAGCAATATCAGTACTATAATAAGGCGTATAGTCCTGGACCGGCTAATCGTTGGATAATAGGAAGCATGAGTGTAGCAGTTTTAATGTTTTGCTGACTGCTACCTGGGATCGGGGAGCAGAGATATCAGTACCAAGTTAATGCATATAGGAATTGTAGCTTGAACTTTATTATTATTAAATAGCACTATATTTTCTAGTAAAATCACTTTACAGTAAGACAAATTTTCGAACGTTGGTTATGAAAACGTTAAGGACATACCACCGAACTCCCTATGTCAAAAAAACAGAGATTAAAATAGGCGCCAAGAAACTGTATTATAAAACAGTCGAATAAATACAGATTCTCGATTTAAATATTCAAAAAATTAATGAACAGCTTACTAAAATAGAAATAACGCATATTTAAGATGCAATCCATTAATGGACCAAGGTACAAAGCACTCCTAGCATATGCTTATGACATTGATCCCATAAGAAACTCTCTCCCATCCGCAAACGACATCTTTAACAAAGTGAGGAGAGTACCAAAACTGTTTCACTTAAAATCAACAAAATGAAAACCAAATACAAGCGAATCAAGAGAAGAGAGCAATTCAATACATCTAGATAAAATAATAAAGTCAACAACTACAATTTTGAAAGTATGGAATACTTTAAATATCTTAGATCAATAATCACGGTTAATAATAATGTCACTAAAGAAATACAGAGCCTAATTCTTCTAAAATTGTTTAACCTCATTATTATATCACTACAAATCCGTATAGAATGAGAACATATACTGAATAAAGAAAGCTCTTATAACGATATTATTCAGGAAAATAAATCGCTTAAGGTAGATCGGACACATGCATAGCCGCCAAGATGTCAAACTTGTAAAACTGGTATGGAAGAAACTTAGCACAGAAGAATGCCACTTGGGTGTCTCAGTATACAATAGAGAGAAAACATCCAATCATATCTTAGAAAATTAACATTTCATTGAAGATTCGTGGAAAATCTATCAACTTGGAAAAAAGTTGTAGTTAGCGAAGACTCACCCAGTGTTGTAGCGCTACGTAATAATGACAATAAAGAAAAAAGGGAAACAGTGACAAATAGCAACAAAAATGGACTAATGGAGCACAGCTGCTTCAAAATCATGATAAGAAATACAATAGATGATTGACGGATTCGAAAAACTTGAGACTTGAGAAAGGCACTCTGCCGAAACAGCTGTAGTGATAAGATACAATTAATTTGGTGTAAGTTTTGAAAACAAAGTTTTTAGTATTTTTTTGTTAAATAAAATGGCATTAACATACGACATTATATACGCTATAATAACTAGACAACTTGTATGATACGGACATATAAGAAGAAAGTTTCATGAAACAATAAACTACCCAATATTCGTTATGAGTGAAATCGATATGAATTAAGAAAATGAGGAAAACTATGGCAAAAGGTAAAAAAAAGTAGTGATTAAAACATGAGAGAGGTACCTTGTGGACAACATGTGCTTAATTAGGAACGAATTGAGATACATAATCAGAAGACGACAAAGGAAAATCTATATAATATATAATAATCTATATAAATGTATACCATTTTTAACAATGCATATTTATAGCTCATTTCCAGAGCCAACGTGCTAATTGTATGTAAAATAAAACTTTTTAAGGTTTTTAATGTTTGTATGAAAGATGAAACCGTATGACACATAACCGTGAAATTTATATACCAACCTATAAATCTCTTTTAAAAGAATACTGACACCTACACATTATCACAATACTACATATCATAATACTAAGAAATTTGTTATTTTAATCTAAGAATAGGCTTTATAATTTACGAGAGATTTAATTTAATGTATTTAAAATTTTACAGGATCCGGTATAGATATATTAGATATTCCTTTAGATTTTTTAGATATATTATTTCTTCAATACTGAAGTTAGTCCAATCTCTGATATTTCTCTGCCAGATTTTGTCTTTCTTCCCAAGACTTTTCTTCCCTCTACTCTTCCTTGCATGATGACGCGTAGAAGAGAGTATTTATCGTTTCGAACTGTAGCCCAGATACGATGTCCAGATAGACAATTCGTCTTAACGCTTCTTCGTTTGAGACTTTTACAGTCCAAGGAATTTTAAGAATACGCCTATATAGCCACATTTCGAATGCCTTTAATTTTTTTACAGATTTGGCTGCCAGGGTCCAAGCTTCTACCCCATATAGCAGTTGCGACCATACATAACATTCGACGATCTCAATCTAATAACCACACTCAATTTCTTATTTGTAAACATTGACTTTTATCTGTTTAGTTTAGTCCTATCTTTTTGCTTTATCTGTTAATGATTTCTATAAGAATTTGTAAATCCTCTATATTTTCTGTCATAATTGGGGTTTAGTCTGCAAATTTTATGTTATTAATGATGCTCACTCCATTCCTTACTTCTTTCCCATAGTGTCTCCTAAAATACCTATTAGTTGACAACACACATCTCTGGCTGACTCCTTTTTGAATTTCTGCTTGATTTGTTTCTCTATCTTTCACCCGCATGACCGCTGTTTGAGTTTAGTAGATTTTTTAGTAAATTAATATCTTGGTATCTAGGTGTATGTATTTTAATGCATGTATGGGCTTACCAGGTTGAACTATGTCAAATACTTTTGAAAATCTATATTAGATATGAATATGTTTTCATTATAATCTCTGCATTTTTGTAATAGTACCTCCATTGCGTACAATTCCTCTTTTGTTCCCAATCCACTTCTAAATCCAAACTATGTGTTGTCCAATTGTTCTTCACATTTTTTATTGACAGACGATTTAATGTTGTTATTAATCGGATGACATTTGTGACTTTTATTAAATTTTGATAATCGTTACAAATCAAGTCTTTTAGTGACATATTATTCTTTTAATTTTTACTTCTCATTTAATGTCTATCTTTTGTTAGTTATTTTTAGAGTAAATATATGATGACTGACATTATTCCCAATTGATTCTTTTGTTTCAGTTATTGCTCTAGCCTAATTTGACATTTTCTTTCTTCAAATCATCAAATTTTCATGGTTTGTTTATATTTCGTTATAGTAAAATTCATATTTTCCACTAAGCCTAACATAAGCAGCAGCAGTGTCATCAAACTGAAATAATCCAGTTGTGCATAACGTTTTTGCTGATCGATTTACAAATAAATTTTAACAAACACATCAAATTGATCATCCTTTTTACTTTCGTATACGATCATACTTATCCAAATTAAATTTTCAATTTTCAAAAACTTATGATACCTCCTCAATCCACAACCCTGCGCCATGGACAATATCTGTTCCGGCTATCGACATCAAACAAACCTAAGAAATCAGAGATATCGTCAACCGTCATTAAACAAAAGTTTCGTACACTATTAAACAGATATGGCAATACCTACAGCGTATACACCGATGCATCAAAAAATGAAGACAGAGTTGGAGCAGCAATTTATTCGGAAGACATCTCAGTTAGTTTCCAATTGTCGTCAATTACAACCATCTTTTCGGCTGAATTATTTGCAATTCTAAAAGCACTATCGTTAATACAAAACAAAAACCAAGAAATATGTATAATAATTACAGATTCTCTAAATTCATTTTCCTCACTGACTCAGTTATACTGTGACAACCCCCTTCTACTTCTTAGTAAAAAAGAACATAAAAACATTTCAAATAAGAAAATATAAGTTCATTTTTTATGGGTACCTTCTCGTGTCAGAATTGAAGGTAACGAAGTTGTAGATAAACTAGCTAAAAACGCACCAACTAACCTAATGTCCGAAGAAAGTAACATATTGGTACAAAACGATTTAAACTATAAACTTATACTACAAAAAATAATTCAAAAATGGCAACAAACTTGAAACAACACTCCATCAAGGCTATATGAAGTCAACAAACATCCACATCTTTGGAAACCAAAAATAAAAGACAGAAGAGAGCATGTGATATTTACCCGTCTCCGTATCGGCCATACACGACTTACTCATGGCTATTTACTACAGCGCAAAAATAAACCAGTTTGTGAAGTGTGCAACCGTGTTCTAACGTTAAAACATTTTTTAATACAGTGTCCTAAATATAACAGTGAACGAAATATAGCATACCCAACTGCCCTAGAAGAAAATACAGATACAAAAAGAATAATTTCTTATCTTAAAGACTGTCAACTTCTTCATAAGATTTAAAACATACATTGTAATACACATACATATTATTATTATTAATTGTGAACTAATGTATATACACTATTTGTATCAACTGTAACATTAATCTAAATACGCTAATGCCCCTGCGTGGTAGATGCGTTTAAAAAAAAGGTATTTATATTAGACTATAGATTATATTAGATTTATATTAGATTAGATATTCAGTTTTGTGAAAGCGCCTGTCTTAGACAAATTGAAGGAGCGCTCCTAAGATTTTTCGGGGTTTGGCTTAAAATTAATTCGTAGTTCATTTTATTATATTTAAGGCAATCATTTAGATTTTTTTTCACTTCAGCAACAAAAGTTTTGGTTGTGCAATGTATCGTCTACATGAAAGTCCTAGTATCTACTGTTATCGGTTAATCATTTGTGTAAATGTAATACAGTGTAGGTGCCCCAAGCGAGACCATTCATCTGCGTTCTTCATCTTACCATTGAATGATACGAAAAATCTTCTATTCTGTAGATATACGCGGATAAAACAAGTAATGTTTTTATCCAAGGCGATGTCATGCAGCTTTGGAGAAATGTTCTCTTATTTAATATGTCGTAAGTGGCATTTAGATTGACAAATATCACCCCTGATACCCGATATATTTCGTACTCGTTGTTGCTCTTTGCAAAAACGGGTACGTTATTACGTACGTTAATAAGTATTACGAATAAAAATAAATAAGCAAGAAGAATATAAGTGATCTATATTTAAACTAAGTGACAGAAAAAAGAATATTATATATACATTTACTTCTAAATTAAAAATTAAATTTTGATATGCCTGACAACGAAAGATACAAAAACACAATTATATAAAGATGAAAATAATAATAGCTTGTACAAGCGACAAAGCATTTAAAACAATAAGACCGAACATATTATATGTAATTGTAATAGATATGTTGCCGAGAATCAAGATACCCTAAGGAACCCAAATATTTCTTCTTTTAGTATCTGCCATAAGTGTATCCATGTGTTTATGTGTATCTAAAATATAGTATATAGGATATTGAATTCCCTACATTTAAAAATCGAAATATTGAAATTGGACGGTAAAAAATTTTAATTTTAAGAATGATTTATAAATTGTTATAATTTAAATTTTACTACTCCATAAAACAAATATTTTATACGTCATAAACTGTAGCAATCGAAACATCAGAACGTTCATTTATATAATAAATATTTCAGTGCCAACGCATTTTAAAAAAAAACTAATAAATAAAAATGAACTCTTGCCTTTTTCAAGTTTATAATAGGCACTACTTAAGTTTAAAAATAATTAAAGCAAGTAATATAAATTACCACTCTAAAATATTTAACTGCATTAACCAAGTATTTGTGAAATTTCTCGATGACTAAATTGATTGATATTTAAATAAATTTGAAGTTCCAAAATGTACCTGCTGTAAAATTTGAAAGTCTACGACTAATCAAATTATTGGCAACATCGCAAGAGTTTAGTTGTGTACGCGAAGGTATACATACGGATCCCAAAAGTGTTTTAACCTATTACAGAGTTCACTTAATCCTACGTGTTGCTCGGAGTCTACATAAAGCGCTACGCAGATAATAATATACACGGTGTATATTCTACTGGAGTTAGTATAATACCGTTTTAGAACGGAGCTTACATTAACCGCTAGATGTATATATATATATATATATATATATGTATATATATATGTATATATATATGTATAAAATATATATATATATATATATATATATATATATATATATCTACGGCATTAAGTGAACTCCGCCCATGTTAAAATTCAGGTTCAATTGAGCTCCGTGGTCAAGTGGATACCGATATACGGAGCTCACTTGACAATTCCGTAATATTGGTTCAGTCGATTCATCAACATGTAGAGTTTAATAATTTATAAAAATTTTTTGGAGCCCCTAAATACCCCTGTATCATAAATGTATATCGTTTAGTTCACGTGTATATATTATAGGGGTCGTTCAGATCTTTTTCATTGTATATTTGAACCATACGTTTATCGGTTTAAGTAAGCTCTGAGAGTTTGGCAACTGTGCGATTATACCGTATATTTTCAACATATACCCTGAACGGTTTATATGGGCTCCTTATTTTTATCTACTATTTGTAGACAGTGTAATGTCATATGCATTACACTGTGTAACAGAGGATATCTTATTACCTGGTATAACTACGTACTAAAAGGTAACTGGTTCTTTAAAAAACAGGTATATAGATACAAAAGGATTTCGGCTTATTATTTAATGGAATGTTCGCTTGCATAGAAAATTTTATTTTTTCTGCATTTTTAGAAATGTTGTTTTTTTATTTAATATAATTTTATTAGTTCAATGCCGAATTCGATGTTTTTTTTTATTACAGAAATTTCGTAATGTATTTTGTTTACGTGAGTATGTCTTTGTACGTTTTATGTAAGCACCCGATTAATAAAAACTACTTTTATTTCATCTACTCTTCTGCGATATCTTGTATAAAGCTTTTTTATTATTTTAGTTCTGGTCTTATTTGTATACTCATATGATATCTCGATAGAAGGTTATCTCAAAATAAATATGGTTAAGTGCTGCAATAGATATTTTTGTGTTTAAATGGGTAGTAGTGTGCACAAAAAAAAAAGAATGGTTAATTTGTCTATCAAGGTATATTCGGCAGCAGAAGCATATAGTGCAAGCGTCTATGTTTTAAAGGCGGAAGGACGTACGCCTCATTTTTAGCTGACAAGCTTGCGAAGAATATTATTTCTGGTCCTCAATTTACCTTTTAGTTTTAAACAATGATCTGTGACTGATCCCGTGGGATACAAACTATTTTCAAGAAATTTATAGGAAGTCTACAGTTCAACAATTTCATGACATTATTGGATGTTCAGTTTGTGAAAGCGTCTATGTTAGGGAAATTGAGGAGCGCACATGAGTTTTTCAGGGGTTTTGGCTGAAAATTGATTCATAGTTTATTTTTATTGTGCAATAATAGGTGTATCGTCTTTATAATATTAGTCCTATTATCTACCGGTATGAGTTGATCGTTTGGGTAAATGTTATACAGTGTAGGTGCTTTTATGCTACCCCAAGCAAGACCGTTTTTCATCTGCTATTCTTAACATTGAGTGATACAAAAAATATTCTCTTGTGTAGGCATACGCAAATAATATAAGTGAGTTTGTTATCTAAGGGGATATCATATAGTTTTTCGAGAAATATTTGGTAATTTAAGGTGTTGTAAGCGGCATTTAGATTGAAAAATACCACCCCTGATACCTGATATTTTTCGTACCCGTCTTTGATGTGTTGGGTAAGATTTAGCATTTGTAATCTACATGATCTTCCCTATCTATAGCCACCTTTGTTTACAGATTTCGTAATAGTGCTCAGATCCTCAATGTAGGTAGTTGTATTATTTTTCATTAAATATGTAGATGGTGGATCCAAGCTGAACATCGTTGAAAGGTTCTCTGAAAGCTGACTGGTGTTGTCCTTTCTTACTTTGAGTTATTCTTTGCTTTTTTTCCGACAGAGATAGCATGTCTATATCTATAATGTGGTTTTCAGCGATAAGCTTTATACCAAATACCCTACGTTAGGTCCTATATGTGTTTCCTGCACTAGAAATGAGTCAGATTCGTATTTAGCGCATATGTCTGATAAGTTTAAGTAAAGTAAAGTTTCTTGATCTCTAGATATACCCTTAACAGTTATATACATATGTTATTAGAATAGTTGGTCCTAAAAAGGACCAATTTGACAAAATCATATTAAAGGGGTGACTGACGAATGAGCCGATTAATTATTTAATCATTACCCTGGGTATGCCCGATTGTTCTGATCTTCTTAGTACTTAAATTTTCGTAAAGGCTCGTTCTTTGAACCCCGTAAGTAATGCCTAATATTTTACTTTTTATTGAAAATTTAAATTTTACATGCCGTGTATTACTTTTTGACGATATTTCGAATCAGATTTGTATAGTAATAATTTAAGGTATTAAAGAGCCTGTTTGTGGAAAATAAATAAGTTTGTGATATCGTTCGTAACTCATATATAGATAATAAAAAAATAAACAGTTAAAATAGGTGTAAAAAATTTCAACTTCATACATGGCGCCATTGTTCAGGTGATGATGGGTTTATCACAGATATCAAAGGTTACATTTTAATTCAAGGTTCTATTTGCGTATTTTCAATATTAAAAGAGTAGGAAAAGACATGTTTATGCTTTTATTTATTTTTTAAATCTATTCTATTTTCTTTCTAGAGTTCCGTCTTCTTTGAACGACCTGTGGTCTTTTTTCAATTGGGCACTTGTCTAAGGCTATGACAAATACTTTGTCCTCTGCTATTCTACATTAATATGACTGATTCATTTTCTCTTTCTTGCAGCTATTTTATTGTTTATCCTGTCAATCCTGTGTATCTTTTTCTTCTTCTTCTTCTTCTTTTTATATAGACATTACTCTGTCTGTTTTTCAATGTGTCTCCAGTAAGTTGCCGTTCCATGGTTTTCGTGGTCTTCTTGCTGATCGTCTTCCTATTGGGTAACCGTCTCTTGCCATGTCTACTACTCCATTTGTTGTCATTCGGCTTATATGATCGTTCCATTCTACTCTTCTATTTCTTAACCAGTTCTTAATGTTCTTCACCTTGTATCTACATCGTATATCTGTACTTCTAGCTCTGTCCCATAGTGTCTTACCATCAATTTTTCTAAGTGTTTTTATCTCTGTTGTTTCTAACATCCTTTTTGTCCTCTCTGTGTCAGGTCTTCTTTCTGCTGCGTATGTCATTATTGGTCTGATAACTGTTTTGTAAATTCTGCCTTTGGTTTCTTTCCCGATATTTTTATTTCTTCATATTGTTTCATTTAAGCAGCCTGCGGCTCTGTTTGCTCTATTCAGTGGATCTTCCACTTAAGTTTCGAGATTTCCGTAGCTAGATAATGTGATACCTAGATATTTAAACTCCATCACTTGTTCTATTATCTGACCTTCCAGCTCCAATTAACATATTAGTAAACTTGCTGTTGAAACCATGCATTTTGTCTCTTTTGAAGAAATTAACATGTTAAATTTTCTGGCGGTTATATGAAATTGGTGTAGCATACGTTGTAAATCATCTTCACTTTGAAGGAATAGTATTGCGTCGTCTGCATAGCAGATTATTTTAATTTGTTTTTCTCCCATTTGGTATCCTCTTTTATTTCTTACTTTTTTATTATTTCATCCATAATCCGGTTGAACAATAAAGGACTCAGGAAATCTCCCTGTCTTATCCCATTACCAGCTTCAATAGGGTCGGTTAGTTCTTCTTCTACTTTTACTTTTATTGTGTTGTTTTGGTATATATTTTCGATTGTTTTGATTATTCAATGAAATTGACATTAATTTGATAGTTTTCATTTTATTAGTACTGATAATATATAACTAGCATCTGTTGGTACTATATATCAATTTGAACATGTATAAGTAAGAGCACTCTCTTGTTAGTAATTTCAGTGTAAATTATGACGAAGCCAGAAGTAACCCATAATATTATCCCACACCTCAAAGGTCTGCCTCGCGGTATCTGGGAGACGCAATAATTCGCTTTTAATAGATAAAAACAAAAACCCACTAAGACGAACACAACATAAATCAAAAAAATCCGTCAACCTGTCAATAGGGACATACAATATTAGATCAATGTCTACGGATGAAAAAGTACATGAATTGGAAGAAGAATTAACAAACATAAAATGAGATATCATAGGCCTATCAGAAACTCGACGAAAAGAAGAAACCCGAATACAGCCTATGTCATACTTAAAATAAGAAGAACATCAATTAAAATTATCCAGGTATATGCCCCCATGACAGCTTATGATGACGAAGATATCGAACTATTTTATGAAGATATATCAAAGGCTATGGAAGAACATAAAAATCGTCTTATACTACTAATTCGAGATTTCAATGCCAAACTGGGTAGAAAACTAAACAAGGAAGAAACTAAAACAGGAGATTTCGGGTATGGTCAGAGAAATGATAGAGGTGCTACTTTGATGAACTACCTAGAAGAAAAGCATCTATACGCAATGAACTCCTTTTACAAAAAGAAGCCCCAACGAAAGTGGACATGGATCAGCCCTAATGGATCCACAAAAAATGAGATCGACTACATACTGTCCACGGAACGATATATCATTAAAGTTGTAACAGTTCTTAACAGATTCACAACAGGTAGCGATCACTGGATGGTCAGAGCAAAAATTAGTGTTGACGGTAACTACGAAATGAAAAGAAAAATAATTAAAACCTGGGATCTAGTAGATAGAAACAAACTAGGGCAATATAAAGAGATATACAAAGACCTATTAAAAGAACAACTTACTTAAAAATTAGACAGTGATGACAAAGATATAGATGAAATAGACAACATACTTACAGCAACGATGATTACATCAGGAAAAGAAATAGCAAAAAAGGATCTAAAAAAGAACAACTATATATCAACAGAAACAAAGAAGCTTATGGATAAAAAAAGGAAGCTATAGAATATGTAGAAATCAATAAAACAATAAGCAGAATGATAAGAGAAAATAAGAGAAAAGAACAAGAAATAAAAATAGAAAAAGTAATACAAAAATATGAAATGCTTAAGACCGAAATTAGGTAAGTGTGAAATAAACAAAATAAAAGATGAAAACGGACTAGAAACAAACATTAAAGATGACATTATAAATATTATCCACCATTTCTACTCAGAACTATATAAAACAAAAAAGAAACTACCAGAAACAATTAAAAACCAACTTAAAGCTAAAGTAAAAAATGTCAACTCAGAGCTACAGCCAGAAATAAGCAAATCAGAAATATAGAAGGCATTGAAAGAAATGAAAAACAACAAATCGCCTGGAAAAGATGGAATAACTGCAGATATGCTGAAATATGGTGGAAAAGTGGTAATTAACACTCTACATTCCCTTTTTAACAAGATATTAAAAGAAAAAAGAATCCCAATCAACTGGAAGGAATCCGTAACCATTATCCTACACAAGAAAGGGGATAAAGCAGATATAAAAAAACTACCGTCCCATAACACTCCTCAATGTAATGTATAAACTCCCAACAAAAATTTTAACCAATAGATTGACGACAAAATTCGATGGAAACCCAACAAGCTGGTTTTAGAAAGGGATTCAGCAAAAGTGACCATTTACTAAGTATGAAAATACTTATAGAACGAGCAAATGAATACCATATTCCTCTATATATAGCGTTCATACATTTCGAAAAGGCTTTCGACAGTGTCGAACATTGGGCAGTGAAAAGTTCTTTGATTAACAGCAGAATTTACCACAGATATACGGAACTAATAGCCAATATATATAAGGAAGCCAAAACAACAATTAAAGTATATGAATAAACAAAATCAATACAAATAAATAGAGGCGTGAGACAGGGTGACACAATATCACCGAAACTTTTTAATCAGGCTGTGGAAGATATTTTTAAAAGATTAGAATGGGAAGAAAAAGGTATAAAAATTTGTGGACAACACTTGAACCATCTAATATACGCTGATGACATCGCATTGATAACAGATAAATGAGAAGAATTATTTGAAATGATGAAAGAACTGGACGTAGAAGCTGGAAAGATAGGCCTTATTATGAATTACAGCAAGACCAAAATTATAACAAATACAGATGAAAACATCACAATGAGGTTCGGACAAGATGAAGTAGAACAAGTTCAGGATTATATATATCTGGGTCAAACTATAAAACGTAACAAAGAAAACCAAACAGCAGAGATAAAAAGACGAGTTAGACTGGCATGGGCGGCATTTGGCAAACTAAGCTACATTCTTAAAAACAAAAGATATCCACAGCATCTTAAGACTAAAGTATACAATCAATGCGTACTCCCTGTTCTAAATTATGGTTCTCAAATGTGGACATTTACAAAAGCAAACATGGACATAACCATAAAAACCCAAAGAGCAATGGAAAGACAAATGTTGCACATAAGACTAATGGATAAAAAGAGAAACAAGTGGATAAGAGAGAAAACAAAAGTGAGGGATGTTAGACAAGAAGTTGCAAAATTGAAATGGAGATTTGCCGGGCACAATATAAGACAAAAAGAAGACCAATGGAACAAAATTCTTATAAGTTGGAGACCGTGGGAATATAAACGAAGCAGAGGAAGGTCCCAAATGAGATGGGCAGATGATATCAAGAAGCACGTGGGCTCTAGGTGGATAACTATACCGACAGATAGAGAAGAATGGAAAAGGATTGGGAAGGCCTATGTCCAAAGATGGACCGAAAAAGGCTAATTAGATAGAGACAGATTCTCCCCGTGTGATCTTAGTATTTCCGTTGATTGAATAGTATAGGGTATCCAATATTTTAATTAATGGTATGTCAGAGTTTTATAAATTTTATATATATTTGCAAAATGAAGAAGAAAGTTAAGCACAGGCAGTTAAACAGCTGATCTGTCAATTTAGAAGTAAGAGCAAGTACCAACTTGCTGAAAAGCATACCATACACAAAAGGGATAATAAAATGTACTACACAAACTATAGCGATATGAGCTATATATAAGCTATATATCTATTAATTATTAGGATATACAATATTTTTTCTAATACACCTGGAACGATTGAGTGAATAATCAATTATTGACTATTAGGCAGTTAATTAGAAATGTTGGGAATACAAAAAAATCATTAAACTAGTTATTTATAGATTTTAAACAAACACTGATATAATCATAAGAATAAAACTATGAAATACCATGGCAGAACTAGGCTTACCTAATAAACTAATTAATAAAGTATCTTACTGTCGACTTATTTTCAAATGTACTGCAAAGAGCTTTAAAAAATGTGAACGAATTATTAACAGCTGTTTTGAAAACTAAATATTATGAGACGAATTGGGGATATTATATTACACAAACTAAACCGCTTGCCTACAAAAAATATTAGGAAAATATGATACGACGCGAAAGACTAATGACTTTACAGCTAATTGCCACATAAGTATCAATGTAACTATAGCTCGCAAAATGGGTTCAATTACATTGCAATTTTTAAATTTTTCGTGATAAAATGAAGTGATTGATTGTTGTTTTGAAAAGGTAAGTTGTTTTTTATTTTTGTATTCCTATCATCTGATATTGTAATATCAACAACATTTTTCATAATATATTCTGAAATGCGCTTTCTCTTACTGATAACGAACAAAAGTTTTATTAACTTCTCGTTAATATAATTATGTAGGAATTAAGAATTTTATCTTGTTCTTACTATAGTGCTAAAGCACAAATGTAGTCATAGTCTACCGTATTTTTTTCATAGTGGTCATAGTTTTTAATTGTAGTATAGCTTATGTGTTTATAATAACTAGTGCAGAGAAAATAATAAAAATTTTTACCCTGTGCTTTATGTTTATTATCCTTTATTGTATTGGAACATCTAGAAGTATAGCAATACATTTTAATTGTTGAACAAAAGAGAAAATAAAAACACTTTTTGTGGTGTGTCACTTAACCATACACAAAATTGTACACAAATAGTCAAATGGTAGTAAAAGTTTCCGATATAGGCCGCCAGACGGTAGAGGCACCGCCGCGCTCTATGTCTATACTATGAGATGTTTTTCATACAGTTTTCGGATCAGATTTTTTCAAAACATCAAATTACATTTTCTTTTTGCCTTTCTTTATTTAGGCTAACCGCTACTGTTATTTTCTTCAGCGTTTCTTCTTAATCTACATTAATGTTATTATATTTACAATTCTTTCTGGAACGAGCTATAATTTTTCTCAAATAACCATTTTGTGTGGTTTAGTCGCCTTAAGGTTTAGCTTGCTTTGTCAGATGCTCTTTAAAGTCCCTTTTAATATTAATATCGTTTGAGAAATTTTTCCCAGATACTTATATTTCGTTTTGATTTTCAATCTTCTTTTAATGTTAGTTTAAATGGTCCAGTAGTGTGTTCGTACAGTTTAGTTATAAGCAAAATTAGGTGTTGTTGTACACCTAATTCTTTTAGTATCAGTCATAAGTGTATCCATTTGACTCTGTCGAACGCTTTACGATAATCTATAAAACAAATCCATAGTGGGATATTGAATTTCCTAGACTTTTATACTTTTTTTTGGACTATTATAATAATAGCTTTAAAATTAAATGTTTAGTGAAAATCTCTACGCGACTTTAATGCATTAAATATTTTAATTAAAAATCGACATATCTATTGAAATTAGGCAGTAAAAAAGTATGTTATTAAAGATTAATTTATAAATTATTGTAGTTTAAATTCAACTACGCTATAAAACAAACATTGCATGTCATAAACTGCAGTAATCCAAAAATTACAAAGATCTCCCTGTTGTTTGAGTTTTCTTTAATTATATTAATAGGGTAACAAGCATTATAATCCTACCGAAGGAGCTTCTACTTTCATAAACTGTTACACGATTACTCTATCCGATGTACGTACATTTATGAACTAAATGTTTTAGTGACAATGCCTTTTAATAAAAAATACTAATTAATAAAAATGGAAACTTAACTTTTCCACGTTTATAATAGACACTTTCTTATGTTTAAAAATATATTAAACAAGTAATATAAATTACCGCCTTGTTTATTAAAACTAAAAAGTAAAATAAAGTTATGTGTCGGTTAACAATTTATATTTAACTACATTAGCCAAATAATCCTGAAATTCCTCCATGACTAAATTGATGGATATTTAAATAAAGTTCAAGTTCCAAAATGTACCAGCTGTAAAATTTGAAAATCTACTACTAATGCAATTATTGGCAACATCTCAGGAGATTAGAAGTGTACGCAAAATGGTAAATACGGATCCCACAAATGATTTATCCTGTTGTGGAGTCCACTTAATCCTACATGTTGGTCGGAGTCTAAATAAAGCGCTACTTAGATAATACTATACACGGTGTATATTCTACTGGAGTTAGTATGATACCGTTTTAGAACGGAGCTCAGATTAACCGCTAGATGTATATATATATATATATATATATATATATATATATATATATATATATATATATATATATTAAATCACTAACTTCTTGATTGACTTTTTTAAAAAGATTTATTTTACAATTAAAAGTTAAAGTTAAAGTTGTCCTATGTTAAAGTTGTCATATGTTTTTTTAATCATTTTATTTCTGCATGATTTTCTAATAGCCGCAAATCCTTCGGTTCTTTTATTTTTTTGTCTCATTGTTTTATTTATGTTTTTATATGCTTATTAGATTTTATTCTTGTATTTTTTCCTTTACAATATCGATGACTATTTCATGTGTGATTCCTTGTTTGCTTTTAGTGGATGTATCACCCTCCAGTTGTTTTTTATGATGTTTCTCAAGATTTTCTATAACTCTATCCATTTTTCTGTAGCTTTAAGCTGTTCTTGTCTTTCTACTTTCTAGACTTCCTTCTGTATTTCTTCTTTGATAAGTTGGCAAAGAGCAGCTTTTTAGTCTTCTTAGATGAACTGTATGTGCTTTGATGGCTGTTTTTATTTTCTTTAGTTTGAGTTGCATGTCTACTAAAACAAGGTATTTGCATTATCTAATTTATCTATCATTTGCTTTATCTGTCCCTGGTTAATGGATGCTATAGCCTTATGGAATCTTTGGTTTATAACGATGTAGTTAATTTGGTTTGTTACTATGTTCTTACCGTCATCTATAGAAGCTTTCCGAAGTATATTGTTGGGGCTGATAGTTTGACCCATGTGTCCTTGATAATAAGTTTGTTGTCCTTGCAAAAATGAAATATTCTCTCCTCTCTCATTAGCCGTTCCTAGTTCATATTCTCCTACTATTTCATCTATATTTTCCTTTTCCTACAATTGCGTTGAAGTTGCCTAAAATAAAATTAACTTTTTTTTGGTTTCCTCCAGAGCATCTCCAGAGTAATAAAACACGTAGTTGTCTTATTCTGCCGCTATTAGGCCATCGAACTTCACTACATCCAAGGATAAAATCACAGCTAAACATTTATTGCGGTAATATTAAAAATGTCAATTAAAAGTTTGGAATAGCCTAAAAAATGATATAAAAAATTTAACAATTATTATTATTATTGATCATAGATTTTGCGTTATGTGAACTGCTTTCCATTGCTCCTAATGCAACATGAACTTTATCATACGTATGAGGTTAAATTACATAGAAAATAGAAAAATGGCTGACCACAGGAGATCAAGAAGACAGAAAGCAAATTTACATAAATTACTCAGTTATTAGAAGGAGTGTACTATAATACACCTACTTAAGTTACAAAAATAACAGAGCAACTAGTCCTTAAGACATAATTGCACAACTGCTAAACATCTCTTAGGCCTTAATACAAGAATTAAAACAAATATTTAACGAATGCCCATTTGATGGAAAAATACTAAACTAATGAACAATGTGCTACTCAAGCTGCATACGTAAAAAGAGAAACAAGAATAATACCAATAATAATATTGCAATATGCGTTACACCTTATGTGGGTAAGATGTAAGTGAAAATCATCAAAGGAATGACATTAATAATATAATAAATGATGCAGTAGATAATACAACGCCGCTAAAACTGAGGGAACAAGAAATGCGCATAAACCATCTGACTAAGCAAGAAAAAGTGCGCACCTGAATGAGTAAACCTCTGCATGGGCGACATCCCAATGAGATCAGCCAAGAATATGTCGACAATACAGCGTCGAACTATTGGTTGATATCAGGAAAGATGTTTTCTGAGACTGAGGGTTTTCTACTTGCCATTCAGGATCAGGTTATTTCAACTGGAAATTACCTGAAATATATTGTTAAAGATCCTCAAGTCCAAAATGATCCAACCACGAGAAACCATCCAACATCTTACCGGAGGTTGCCAGGCGTTTGTCGGAACTTATTATAAAGAACGCTATGACTCAGTAGGAAAGATTATTCACCAAGAACTAGCTGAGAAACTGGGACTTCTCCAAACCGAACATCTTCCTTATTATCAATATATCCCTGACAGAATGTTTGAAAATGACAACTACAAGCTATACTGAGACCGCACTATGCTGACAGACCAACCAGTGGCACATAATAGACGGGATCTCATACTAGTTAATAAACTTACCAGACAAACAACACTTATTGATGTCGCGATACCTAACACCAATAATTTACGTGTTAAATACAATGAAAAAATCGCCAAGTATAGAGATCTAGAAATACAAATCGGGAGACAATGGAGAATGGAAAGTACCCAGACAGTACCTATTATTCTTTCTACTACTGGTGTTATTCAAAAAAACCTCCTAGCGAACATAAAACAGCTGGGTCTAAATGAACATCATTATAAGGGCATGCAGAAAGCTGTACTCCTCGCGAGGTCCAGATGTGTACTAAAATTTTTGGGAGATACTCCAGCAAAACAAGTCACCTAGGGCTCGATAACACGGAAAGAGTTTCACCAGATCTCAATGCTTTTAATACCGTAGGTATCTGAGATGAGTGAATTTTCCCCTTAGAGGGAGTGAAAGCCGTATGGCTAAATCTGGTTAATAAATGGAACTAGGGATGCCTAATATATAATGCTTTACTAAATATACATATATATTGCTTAAACAAATAGGAACCATCTCAGATTCATACCAAGTTTCCTCACTAAACATGCACCAGTTAAGGAACAACTGCATACAATGGTGGATAATAAGTCAATTGGTTGCAGTACGTCCGGGATTAGAGATTACGTTAAGATGGTTTGGTCTTATTTAACGTGTAACACTTTTATTGATCGGGTATAAAGCATGATGGAGAATTATTTAAACATTTCCATTAGTAATTTGAAGTAGCGTACATATTTATAACTTAGCAGTATGTGCCACGATTATAATAATTAAGTGTTGGTTTTGAGTTACATGAACAGCTTTATATGCGACAAACAAAATAAACTCGATCAAAAATACGAGTTTATTTTCATTAGAACACATAGAAAGCAGCTCGAGGTTGGCGTTATTTCGAATTCTATTTTTGTTAAAATCGTAGCATTTTGCAGTTAACATAGTACTGTCCTCCGGAGGTGTGACAGCCATGCCGGAGGCATCAAGGAATTTGGATATCGGTCAAAATACTTGGGAATTCCAAGGTTGGCCAAATCCAAATTTCTAATTGGTTCGATGCAGGGAAATTCCACTTTCGCTACGTAAAACAAAGGATTTGTTTTACATAAAAGCAGGTAGATTTTCCCTCATCGGGCAGTCGAGCTTGCCTCTTCTACTGTAGACCTAGTCGGTGCTATTATTGTTCCAACTAAGTTATTGTTTTATTTCTGATTTCCTATATACCATTTTTATTTTAGCATTATTGTATATTCAGACCTTTTCAGGTTAGAATATTACATTGATCTATATTTGTTCATGTACTGATTGTTTGATATTTTATTTGATTATTTTGATTGTTTACTTTTCTTGTATTTTACGTCTAAGTTGTTCTTTCGTAAGTTAAGAACACTTAGAAATATTTATCTTGCTTTTTCTATTTAATATTTTGATTTTTACTTTGTCTAAGTAGTTCTTTCCGGTAAGTCAAAGAACTCTTAGAAATATTTCTCTGAATATTTGACTTGTTATTTTAATTGTGCGTCTAAGCCGTTCTTTTCCGGTAAGTTAAAAGAACACTTAGAAATATTTTCATAATCATTGTTGCATTATTATTTCCGATATTTTGTCTAAGATATTTTCTTCCTTAAGTTAAGAAAATACTTAATACATTTGTCTCTTTCATTTTCTATTTTATGCTAAGTTGTTTCTTCCGTAAGTCAAGAAACACTTAGCAATATTTCCACATCTTTTCTGTATTTGATTTTTCGTATTTGTAAGTCGTTTCTTCCTTAAGTCAAGAAACACTTATAAGTATTTGTATTCTTATTTTTCCATATTTGATTCTCTTGTTTGTTTTCACTCTAAGTTGTTTCTTCCGTAAGTCAAGGAACACTTAGAAATATTTCCATACCTTGTTTCATATTTACATATTTCATTTATCTGTATTTCTGTCCTAAGTTATTTCTTCCGTAAGACAAGAAACACTTAGGAATATTTATGCACTTTTCTATTCTTTTTATCTGTGTATTTTATTTTTCATTCTAAGTTGTTTCTTCCGTAAGTCAAGAAACACTTAGAAACATTTTCTTTGCATTGTACTTTTATACCATTTTATTTTTCTTGTTTACGATGTTATTCCTTCCGTAAGTCAAGGAATACTTAGACTATTTTACCTGTTCTGTTTTCTAATTTTGATCTGTTATTTTGTAACTGCTCCTTGGAACTATTACCTATAACAGATACTTGTCACGGTAACCGTTATTTTATACCAGTAGCTGTATTAAACCATTTTATCAGTGACAAGCAAAGATGGTCAACACCCGGTCTAATTCCGAGGACAGGAAGAAGTCCGCAGAGCCGGCGATGGGTCCTACAGGCCCAAATGCCCCCTCTCGGCAACATGGCGCCCAACAAACAAAACCTGAACTCACGACCCCAGGATCGTCTTCGAGCCAGCCTGCTACAGTTGACTTTATCTCTGCCTTGATGCAAGCGATGGCGGCCCTATCCACAACTCAAGGCACTGCACCCCAGATGCCTCAGCCTGAGACACCGAAGTCCAGGATAAATTACACGAAGCCCCCTCAATTCTCAGGCCGGGACACCGAGAATCCGCTCAGCTTTTCGACAAAAGCTGAGAATTTCTTAATCAAACATAACGTAGACGAGGACCAATGGATCGACTACCTCATAGACAACTCCCTCCACGGCGATGCGAAGAAATGGGCTCAGAAATTCTCATACATGGACCTGCCATACACCACATTTCGAGACCGTCTCCTAAGGAGATACAATGACCCTACCGCAATTTCAACCATGACGTCGAAGCTTCATGGAGAACATCAACGTAGAGACGAATCCACGGAGGAGTTCATTAACCAGAAATCTGCCTTATTCAGACGTCTCATGCCACATACCCCCGAGGACCAGAGGTGTATAACGATAGCGAACTTACTGAGACCCGACATCGCGATCTGCCTGAGAGCGAACATCCCCAGGACCGAGGAAGACCTTCTGACAATCGCTTAGGGCATGGAATCTGACATCCACCGGACCGGCAAACCCCAGCAGCAGCAGCAGCAACAACAGCCGTACCGTCCCCCACGTCAGGATAACGCTCCACGACACCCTGAGGCGATAGACGAATGGAGGAACCCCAGCGGACAGTACAGGATGCCATCAATGAACCAACCGCCACCTCCAACCCCACAGAACCAGGGAAACGCCAATCGGGGCGCCAACTGAACCCTGTTGTGAAGATGATGCCCCAACTGAATCCTATTCAGGTACAACCCTCGACAGCAGGTCTCCCCCAACTCTATGGAAGGATCAACGGGCAGAAAGTGAAGATTTTGGTCGACACTGGTGCCTCCGGGAACTTCGTTCACCAGAGATTGATCCAGAGACGGGACCTGCACCGAGGACCAGGACTGGTTCAGCTGGCATGCACGGGCAGCACATCCCGCACCCTAGGGACTGCTGCAGTCAATATGAACATTGACACTCTGGACACGACTGTAAACTGCATGGTTATGGAGGATTTGAACCACGACGTTGTGTTAGGGATGCCTTGGTTGGAGCAGGAAGAGGCCAATGTAGACATACACCGAAAATGTCTACACGCTGGTACTGCCTGCCGAACCACCATCTACTGGGCGACCCCAGCAGAAAGGCAAGCCAAACCACAACAGCTGGAATTCCATCAAACCCTATCCCAACAAGCAGAGCAGTCAACCCAAGAGGACAATGAAGTATTAGACAACCGTCCACGTCAGCCGACCACTGAAGAAACCGAAACAGCGGACATCAGTACAGGCACACCCGAAAAAGAAGAAGAAGCCTACGGCGTTCCATTACTAGAGACGATGGAGGACGTCGACGAGGAGGAAGAACCTAGCCTGACAGCAGATGACATGCCAGACGCCGAATGCCTTCTATTGATAGAGACAATGGAGCACGGCGACGAGGAGGAGGACACCGACCCCATCCTCGACAGTCCGGTCGACATACCACTCCGAGAAGAAATCCGGAGAAGTCACCGGACACGCAAGAGAAAGAAACGACTTCGGAGACGCGAGCAGCAAACCTCTGAAGACGTACCCAGAAGCGAGATTGAAGAGAATCTCCTCCAAGAGTTCACGATGGTCAACGATGCAGACCATAGGACCCTGACCCCTCCGGACGGACGGGATGAAGGAACCACAGCGCAGCCGACCGCCAAAGATGACCAAGGATAAGGTCCCATTACGACACGTGGAGATATCAAGGTGAATTGAGTAGCCTTATATCTTCACGACGTCGTAGGACCTCCTCAGGGTGAATAAAGTAGCCCTGACGGAAGCAGACGAGCCACCCGGCACACCTGGACCACCTGGGCCTACTGGACCATATACAATTAAGTTCAAATATCTTAAGTACAATATCTTAGTTTTTTTTTATCTTAAGTCTTTTACATTATATTCTTTTAGGGTAAAAATTTTATTATTGTATTTTTTTTTATTCTTAAATTGTATTTTTCTATTGTTTTAATAAATTTTCTTAGCACCGTTAGGTCTTTCAGAGGAGGGGGGATGTCCTCCGGAGGCGTGACAGCCGTGCCGGAGGCATCAAGGAATTTGGATATCGGTCAAAATACTTGGGAATTCCAAGGTTGGCCAAATCCAAATTTCTAATTGGTTCGATGCAGGAAAATTCCACTTTCGCTACGTAAAACAAAGGATTTGTTTTACATAAAAGCAGGTAGATTTTCTCTCATCGGGCAGTCGAGCTTGCCTCTTCTACTGTAGACCTAGTCGGTGCTATTATTGTTCCAACTAAGTTATTGTTTTATTTCTGATTTCCTATATACCATTTTTATTTTAGCATTATTGTATATTCAGACCTTTTCAGGTTAGAATAATACATTGATCTATATTTGTTCATGTACTGATTGTTTGATATTTTATTTGATTATTTTGATTGTTTATTTTTCTTGTATTTTATGTCTAAGTTGTTCTTCCGTAAGTTAAGAACACTTAGAAATATTTATCTTGCTTTTTCTATTTAATATTTTGATTTGTACTTTGTCTAAGTAGTTCTTTCCGGTAAGTCAAAGAACTCTTAGAAATATTTCTCTGAATATTTGACTTGTTATTTTAATTGTGGGTCTAAGCCGTTCTTTTCCGGTAAGTCAAAAGAACACTTAGAAATATTTTCATAATCATTGTTGCATTATTATTTCCGATATTTTGTCTAATATATTTTCTTCCTTAAGTTAAGAAAATACTTAATACATTTGTCTCTTTCATTTTCTATTTTATGCTAAGTTGTTTCTTCCGTAAGTCAAGAAACACTTAGCAATATTTCCACATCTTTTCTGTATTTGATTTTTCGTATTTGTAAGTCGTTTCTTCCTTAAGTCAAGAAACACTTATAAGTATTTGTATTCTTATTTTTCCATATTTGATTCTCTTGTTTGTTTTCACTCTAACATGTTTCTTCCGTAAGTCAAAAAACACTTAGAAATATTTCCATACCTTGTTTCATATTTACATATTTCATTTATCTGTATTTCTGTCCTAAGTTATTTCTTCCGTAAGACAAGAAACACTTAGGAATATTTCTGCACTTTTCTATTCTTTTTATTTTGTGTATTTTATTTTTCATTCTAAGTTGTTTCTTCCGTAAGTCAAGAAACACTTAGAAACATTTTCTTTGCATTGTACTTTTATACCATTTTATTTTTCTTGTTTACGATGTTAAGTTAAGTTACGATGATCCGTAAGTCAATGAATACTTAGACTATTTTACCTGTTCTGTTTTCTAATTTTGATCTGTTATTTTGTAACTGCTTCTTGGAACTATTACCTATAATAGATACTTGTCACGGTAACCGTTATTTTATACCAGTAGCTGTATTAAACCATTTTATCAGTGACAAGCAAAGATGGTCAACACCCGGTCTAATTCCGAGAACAGGAAGAAGTCCGCAGAGCCGGCGAAGGGTCCTACAGGCCCAAATGCCCCCTCTCGGCAACAGTACAAGGCGCAAAGGCATACAAAATAAGCCTAATTTTTAATTTATATGCTGATTCTTATAACCATCTAAGAAAAATAAATGTGTATCCAGAAGAACTAAAGTAATCATATATAATACATTGACAAACACTATAGAGAATTAATAAATGAAAATAATCCCGGTTTAAGTAGCGTCAGACAGAAAAGATAAAAGTGTTTAAAAGAAAATATTTGGAGGTAAACTATGAAATGAAGTATGAGTAAAATGATCAAATACAGAAATATATTAAGACTTAATATTTTTCGATATCTGAAAAAGATTTTTGGGGGCCGAGGCATAATTAAAATTACAAATAAATATATGTAAATATATATATATATATATATATATATATATATATATATATATCTATATATACCTATATATATGTATATATATATATATATATATATATATATATACCTATATATATGTATATATATATATATATATATATATACTTATATATATGTATATATATACCTATATATGTATATATATATATATATATATATATATATATATATATATATATATATATATATATATAAAGAAGTAAACGTTAAATAGTGGGTTTGCAGCAATAAAAAATGAAACGTGTACTCTTTTAAATTTTTATTCCAAGCTTTCGGACATTGGTTATGTCCTTCGTCAGGGAAAAACTTAATGAGGTTGTATCAACGAAGATGTATTATAATGTTGATAAAATTTATCATAGTCTCTCATCTTTTTTTAACATATAAAACCTATTTTTATGTTTGAAAATTTTTAAAAAATTACTGTACATCCAAAAACACTTAATTATTCTAAATAAATACATGCCATTATTCTGACAAAATGCTTTTAAATTCCGAAAGCTTGGAATAAAAATTTAAAAGAGTACACGTTTCATTTTTTATTGCTGCAAACCCACTATTTAACGTTTACTTCCTTACGTTGTCAGCAAATACTTCTGGTTCATTATATATATATATATATATATATATATATATATATATATATATATATATATATATATATATATATATATATATATATATATATATATATATATATATATATATATAGAAACAATTCTGTTAATGGACACCTCTCCACAAGGGAAACCTTTGCTGAATAAACAGCTTTTAGGCCACTGAACATTTCCTATGTGTGTAAATAGGAAGACACCCTCGAACAGCCACTCCAGACAAAATTTGCTTCCAGTTTTTCCAAGAAATTATAATAGTTTTACCTGCCAATAACGGACAGGCGATTAAAAGATTAAAATTGGGGTTCTGAAATCCAAATATGTTCACAACTCATTGTAGCCATACAGCTAATTATATCAGTATGGTCATAGAAAATATATTTTTCCTGACAACCCAAATTATAGCAAAAAAAATAATTCCTAGTGCTGAAATCTCAGTTCAATAATTGACTAATAGAAAGATAACTTCTTATAGATAGAAAGATAGTTCTTGGAATACCAACTAAAATTTATAAAATAAACTATTTAGTTATTTAACAGATTTCGAGAAGTAATAAAAATGTTATTAAAATTAAAAAATAGTAATACTGCAAGGAGTAGAGTAATTATTGAATCTGCTTATTGTCAACTGCTTTACAAGTGGGCCATAACGTCAATCGATCATATACACGGGTTAATGTCATGGCATCCTTAAAACATAATTTGACATTGGTCTATCCATGAAATAATTTTTCTAGTCCAAGAAGTAAAATTAAGGGCTTTCTTTTTCGTAAAACGATAAGAAAAATAAACATATTTCCAAATGCTGAAATGATACTCACAATAAGTAATACTGCAATGATTAGAGTTAATTATTAAATCTGCTTATTATAAACTGCTTTTCAAGTAGAGCATAACACCAATCAAACACATACACGAGTTTATTATGACATCCCTAAAACGCAGCTTATAGACAAGACTCTTCCTTTCTAGACGAGAAAGGAACATTTAATGAACAGATTTTTGGGTCGATGTCAAATACGTCTATTAGATGTTAAAAATATTTTAAAAAATTTCGTTATATTATCAGAAATACTTTTATAATTAAAGTTAATTCTAAAAAGGTTCTCAGGAAACCATAAAATACCCATAGTTTCAAAAGCTGCAACAGTCACTCAAAACTTTCGATACTATTAACTATTTTTAGAAACTAGTTTTATAGATCATTATAAAAAATATCATAATGTTAACAAAAACTTTTTGTTTTAAAAGGGATAATATTTTTTTTAATAAATAGAAAATTGAAACACTAAAAAATTTTTTTCTAATTAAAATGTATTTAACAAACTTAATATCAAGTATTTTCACCACGGGTATCAATGTTAGCCTAGATTCGAGCTCTAATACTAATAACAAGTCGATATATTATTTCCCGTGACAGATTATCTCATTCTTCTCTACAGGCACTTGTAAGTTAATGATGGGTTCTAGGAGGATTCCTTCGGGCATAATTTCGATAATTTCGATATAATTAGAGTTAATTATTCTACTTCTTCTAAAATGCTTCTCAGAAAAAGGTAAAATACACATAGTTTCAAAAGTTATGCATCACTCAAAATTTTCGCTACAGAAATTTTTGTTTCAAAAACAGAATATTTTTTTAATAAATAGAAAATTAAAAAATTAAAACATTTATTTCTAATTAAAACATAATTTAACAAACTTAATATCGTGTATTTTTACCACGGGTATCAATGTAGCCTAGATTTGAGCTCTAATACTGCTAACAAGGCGATCAATTATTTCCTGTGGCAGATTCTTCTCTACAGGCAATGTAAGTTCATGATGCTAGGAAGATTCCATCAGGCATAAGGGCAGCTCTGAAAAGCACATCCCATGCATATTCAATGGAATTCATGTCTGGAGAAATCTCAGGCATTCCAAACAGCGAATACATTCTGTCTCAAGATAGGCATTAACATATGTGGGCAGGCGTTATCATCCATAAATACAAAATTGTTCAACCACATCTGGTATAGTACCCATATGGTAGTTGTAGAGCTCTTGTTGGATCTTTCCAAAGACGAATTCGCTAGCTATTACTATTTAAGTTGATTATGTTTTTGTTTAAAAAAAAGCACAAAATTTTAAATCTGCTAAGGGAGCTGCATGTATTCTTAAGCCCACTGGAGGCGCTGCAAAACATGTCTAGGTTGTAGCTAAGGAACCCTTATTGGTCTATGACTCCTTAAATCTGATTCTAAAATGATTTTTCCTATTGTACTCCAACTCCTTTCTGACTCTTGTAGCATGCATGAAGTCTCCTTGGGGGGCTGAGACAGACATAGAAGAATTTTTTTAAATGACAATTCTGATATATCTATTAATTTTATTGTTCATTTGTAACTCAGAGTCCACCAGATCGAGCTCTACTCTGTTTAGAATTTGTTTCCAGAAACTAATTCCATATCCGTTAGACATCACTATGAGAAACAACCGCTCTTTCCGACACGAACCGCTGTGAATGGCCTTCTTTAACTAAAGCAATAATGCTTGCCGGTCCAACTCACAAATTAAATTACGATTCATTATAAATGACATTTTCACAAATCTTACCAAAATAAATTTCTCAAATGTTTAGACCTTCACAAAACCAGATTTGTGGGAATTGAATTGAATGGGAATTTGGGAATGGGAAACCAATTGAATGGGAATTTAAATAAAATAGAAAAAAAATCAAAAAAGGTGTATTTTATATGAAAGAGGACTATTAAATATATGATAAGGACACAGATTTAAAAATGCTTTAAAAACGTGATTACGAGGGATGGATTCCTACTCGCAGGAGGAACATTTTAGGACTTCTTTTTCCTGAAAATTGTAGCAAAAGATTATTTCCAAATGTTGAAATCTTATTGGGCACTTCATGTTATATAGCTAACTAGTGTTGTATCAATTTTTATATTATTTTTAGACTTTAATTCTATTTTTTAGTCACTTGATATTGTATATTGCTGATGACCTTTTATATTTTAACATTTTATATAAGTAACTGGAGTTAACTAAGACCTATATATTCTTAGTACCACTTTAAATGAATATTTTATGTGTGTGTGTGTGTGTTTGGTGAGTTGGCTTGGAAACTAGTCCTTTAGCCACAGAATTGTAATGTAAGATATTAGTTTTTAAATAATGTAACCAACTTTAAATAAAAAGTTACATATTAGTTCGTATACTTCTCTACTATCTAAAGAGAGTAAATGGGTGATGTTTATGGGAGTCTGAATTTTAAGTTCTGATAGTTTTGAATACAGCTGATCTGTTTCATACCTATGTTTATCGCACTTAAAAAGAATATAGTTGATGTCACATTGTGATATATTATCGCATGAGCATACCCCAGAAGGGATAATATTTAACTTAGCCAAGTGAGCTGGGAATGCACCGTGATTAGTTTTCAGTCGTGTAATTGTGGATGTCAACTTCTTTGGCATTGCATATTTGAAAATATAGTCAACATCTTGAGGTAAGGTAGGGTGGATAGTATAATATTGATTATTTGAATTCGTTGCTATGTTTTTCCATTTTTCTTTCCAATTTATAAAAATTTTGTTATAATAATGTTGTTGTAAGTCCTTCAATGTAAATATGGGAATATAGAGTCCAACATGGGTCGCATCTTTAGCAAGCTGGTCAACCAGTTCATTTCCCTCGATACCAATGTGACTTTTAACCCAAATAACTGTAATATCTTTACTATATGTTTTATTTTTAATAGCACAAAGAATATTATTTCTTTTATGTTGAGTCATATCTGAGTTTAATCCTTGACCGACAATGAATCTGATAATATTACTGCTTTATTTAAATTGTGTGAATCTAGCCAATCTAATGCTTTTTCGATAGCTACCGCTTCAGCAGTATATATTGAACAATGCGATGGAAGTTTAATTTTCAAAGATTCGCTTTTATGTGGAATGTAAACTGCCCAACCTCTGGCACCATCCTCTTTTTTGGAACCATCGGTATACATTATTACGTGATCATTATAGTCACTCAATATGGATCTAAGTAAGACAAAGTTTATTTGTGGGGATTCTGTGTACTTTGGTATTATGACTTTTGGTTTATTTAATGTTACCTGAAAATTAGCTTTATATATTGGTAATCTTTTTTCTTTGCCATAGATATTAGGATACTCATTAGTTTCTAAGAAAGCATCAGCAAGTGGAGGAGAATTTTTTATGCGCCAGTATTTATTTAAGAGGTTTTCAATAGATGATTCATACAGTTGACTAAGTAGATTATTATTATTTAATCTTAGCTTCAGGATATGTTTAATTGTCATAATTTCTCGACTCGATTTTGAAGAGGTATTTCATTACTTTCAGCAAGTAGTACAGGGCAAGGAGTAGACTTCATGGTGCCCAAGCATACTCTTAGACATTTAAACTGAATGCGGTCTACAGTTAATAAGTGTGTGTTACTGGCGGTACCATACAGAATGCAACCATAGTCTACAATAGATCGCACGTAGGCTCTGTAAAACATCAATGCAACTTTAGGGTCAGCACCCCATTTTCGATTAGTGACACATTTAAGAATATTAATACCTTTTTCACACCTACTTTTTATATATTCCACATGTTTTGACCATAAGAGTTTGGGATCAAGAAGAATGCCAAGATATTTGTATTCTTTGACAATAGGTATATCATATCCAGACAACTTTATTTTGTCAGGCGTACGAATCTTATGTCTAGTGAATATCATTGTGGCTGATTTGTCAGGGGAAATGGTCAGTCCATGATTTTTTACCCAGTTATTAACGTTTTGCATGATGAATTCCAGAGCCTCCAGGCAGTCAGTATACGAGTTACGCTCTGTATAGATGCATATGATATGTCATCAGCGTATTGGATGCAATTGATTGTGTTGTCAAAAATGCCATGAATACTTGCTGAAAATATGTTGAACAATAACGGACTTAAAACTGATCCTTGTGGAAGACCTGTATGAGCAATTCTAGGACCGTGTAGTTGGTTTAAATGATCTTTAATATATATAACACGATTATTATAAAGATGAACAATATTAGTCGCTATATTTTGAGGTAATCCTATATCATATAGTTTTTTGTGTAAAATGGTTAAATTAACAGAATCATATGCCCCTTTTAGGTCTAAAAACAAACAAGCAAGATAATTGTTTCTGGAAAACGTTATTTGAATGTTGGTAACTAAATGTGATATTGCATCCAGTGTACCAACACTAGCCCTAAATCCATATTGTGTACTTGGAAGGATACTATAATATTCTAAAAGCCATTCTAATCGAGTCTTAATAAGTCTTTCAAATGTCTTGCATATGCAAGACATTAATGATATCGGTCTGTAAGAAGAGGAGAGTGTTTTATCTTTATTAGGTTTAAGAATTAAACAAATAACTATTTCTTTCATATGATCCACATATCTTCCATTGAAAAGCCAATCGTTGAAAATTGTTAGTAAACTTTGTTTAGCTATAAGAGGTAATTCATATATTATGTTATAAGTAATTTGACCGCGCCCCGGAGCCGAAGACTTGAGTGCAGCCTCAAATTCTTTCATATCAAAACTTTCCTGGAAAATATTGTATTTACAAGTTTTACTGTTATCCTGAATAGGAAGGTCAACATATGGCGGAGCAAATTTGTCGAGAAACTCTTCTATTAGTTCATTTGGCAGGGGATATCGTCTTGTACGGTAATTTTTATTCACTAGTTTATTAACAAAATTCCAAATTTTACTGATGGGAGTATTTTTGTTTAAAGTATTTACAAAGTTAATCCACGAACTTTTTTGTTTGTTTGTAAAGAGGAGTTTACTTTTGGCTTGAATTTGTTTGTATTTAATATAGTTTTCAAAATTTGATGCTTCAATGTATCTTTTGTATGCAACTTTTCATGAAATGATCGTATTTTTGCATTCATAATCCCACCAGACTGGAATTCGAGATTTTGGCTGAAAGAAATTTTTGATATTCATAGAAAATGAGGCAGCATCGTCAATTGTCTTTAACAGGAAGTCAAAACATTCCGCTGAAGTAATATTATCGTTTATATTTTCGGATAATGTTTTTTCTATATGACCTTTTAAGATATTCCAGTTTGCTGAAGACTCTTTCCATTTAGATGAAGGAATTATTGTACATGGGTGATAGTCCAAGTCGATGGTGATTACTATAGGTATGTGAGTTGAACCCAGAGTATCGGGAACAGGATCCCATGTGGTGTATCCAATTAGATTTGATGTAACAAGGGATAGATCCACCATTGATGGAAGTTCATTAGGTCTTGTTACTTTGGTCGATCTACAGTCGTTTAGCAGAACTAAATTACTGTTATCTAGCGCGTCTACTATACACTTGCCCTGAGCGGTATCCTTCAAGGAACCCCACCTACTGTGGTGTCCATAGAAGTTCCCACCAATGACAACCCTACCACTAAATTGAGTTAAAAGCTTTTCCCAATCTCTATTATTGACTATTACTTTGGGTGGTTTATAAATACAAACGATTACCAATTTAATTTGTTCTATAAAAACTGCACACGATTCAATACCTTTATTAAAGTTTTTCGTTACATTAATTTCAGTAAAACAAAGGTTATTTGATATGAGGATGGCTACACCACCGTAACCATTAGGTCTATCGCTTCTGATAACGTTGTAACCTGTTAAACTAAAATTTTTATTTTTAGAAAGCCATGTTTCATTAAGCAGAATGACATCAACAACATTGTGCTCGAGATAATTAAGTAAACTAGGTTTATGTTTATTTATAGATTGACAGTTCCACTGCAGTATGTTAAATGTCCGGTGGTCCCCATCGCTTTCAATATCTGTTAGGTTGTTCAACATTTTTTCAATTTCTTCTTTTGTATTTTTTTGTAAGTTAGGTAAAAATATTTTAGGGTTAATTTTCTTGATGATATTTTCTATCAAGGCTGGAATTTCATTGATTATTTTACATTCTATTTTTTCTTTATACGCCATAAACTCGTCCCTGTAAGGATTAGGGATTATAGGTTGGGATGAGGTGTTTGTAGCATTTGGAAATCTTGGGAAAGTTGGTGCGTTTTTGACCGCAGTAGGAGAGATAGCTTTACGCTTGTTTCTTGTTTTTTTAACGGTAGGTACATAGGATTGATTTTGATTTGTACCTTCAGGGACGTTAGGGGTTAAGGCGGAGAAATTTTGTATAATATTGAGGATATCGAATCTATTATTTGTAGTTACCTTGGCGTATGAAGGATTGTTAGCCACGGTTTCTGCCTCTTTAAAGGTAGTGTTTTCTAAAGCCATTATTGATTTTATTTTGTATTGGTGCTTAAATGCAGGACACTGTTTAGAGAGTGAGTTGTGTTCAGTGGAGTTGCAATGTAAACAAAATAGGGAGTTAGTGCATGTTTCATTATTATCATGAGTTTGACTACATTTTTTACAACGATTTGATGTTGATTTGCATTGCCGAGCAGTATGACCGAAACGAAAGCAATTAAAACACTGAACAACCGGATATATATATGGTTCAACATTAAACCTAACCAAGTCTAAATTAACAGTCTTAGGAATGCTATTTCCTTCAAATGTCAAAATGACCATCTGGCGAAGTACAAGAATTGTTTCACTATCCGAATCAATTATTTTCCGTTTTAACCTTTTTACTTCGACAACATTTTTATCTGAAACAATATTTTCTAAAATACACTTTTCATCCAAAAACGTATCGACTTCCCTAATAATTCCCTTCTTTTGAGTAAAAAATGATGGAATATACGCTACAAGTTTATTATCCTTAATAAGCTCATGTTCAATTAGAGAATTTGCGCAAGTATAAGTTTTAAAAATTACTTTTACCTTATTTCTACCAACAGGTTTAATGTCTAGTACATCGTGTTTAAAATATTGGTTTTTAAATAGATAATGACCGACACGTACTGGTGATAAACGGGACAAGTTTTTGTCTGTAGATTCTACAAAGACATTATAATACCCTGAATCATTTATTTTATAATCTGTTATTTAAATTAATATACCTTTTGTCTTCCGTATACATTAATGATATATTATTCTGGGGTGGCTCAACACCACTCCCCGATTCACTCATAATAATAAATAATTAGATCCTACCTTTTTTGAAGATCGGTTGGTTTATTTTCAAATTAAATACCTATTAATTTGATAATAGCACTAGTTAAGGACCCGGCACAGATTTATCGAACGATGTTCACCTGTTAACTAAATGAATATTTTATTTCTATACCTATTGCCTTACATATTATATAATGTTTTTCAGCCTTAAATTTTTTAACGGCCTGATGATGCTGTATAACTAATAAATATTTACAACAACTTATGGATTATGAGCATAAGTTTCTAGTCGCTAACATTCATGAATAAGTGCTCACATCAGCAACCTGTTTATCATTATTGTTTAAGTTATAATTGTCAAGAAAAAGAAATCCTTAGACTTTCCTGCTTTGACTAGGAAAATTAATTTATAGATAAAAAAACCAATGTCAAGCTGTGTTTTGGATGCTATGAGATAAACTGTGTATATGATAGATTATGTCGTCCGTAGAAAGTAATTCACAAATAGGCAGACGCTAGAACTAACTCTAATTATTGTAGCAGTAGTTCTTTCATTGTGAATATCGGTTTTTGAACTAGTTTTAACTTTTACTAATACACCTTTTTGAAAACTTTTCGAAATCTGTTCAATAACTGCAAATAATTTTTTTTATTAATTTTAGTTACGATTCAATCATCAAAATGAGATTTTAGGATTTGGAAATAACTTTCTTTTGCTATAATTTTCAGGAATATCTACAACAACTTAACACGGATTGTAAGTATAAGACAATAAACCCTAACATTTGTAAGCAATGATATTTACAAATCTGATTCCGGTAATTAGCTGGTAGAAAAATTTGGTTTTTGGAATCATAAATCAAATTGATAAAAAATGATTCGCAGTTATTGAACAGATTTCGGAAAGTATTAAAAATGGTTAGTAAAAGTTAAAAAGAGTTTAAGAAATGATACCCACAATGTAAGAGTTACTTAGAGTTGTTCGTATAATCTGCATATTGCAAACTGCTTTTTGAGAATATCGTAGCAGAAGTCGATCATATATACGACATTCTATCATGGTATCCTTAAAACACTTAGATATTGCCTTGGTTTCTATACAGGAAATGATTAGTAGTTAGAGTAGGAGAAATCAAAGATTTCTTTTTCCTGAAAACTGTAACAGAAACAAAGATATTTCCAAATGCTGAAATCTGATTTCGGTAATTGGCTGGTAGAAAGCTTTATTCTTTGGAATGGTAAATAAACTTAATAAAAAATTATTCGCTGTTATTGAACAGATTTTGAAATGTAATAAAAATGTGTATTAAAATAGATTAAGAAATGATATTCACAATGTAAGATGTACTGCTATAATTAGAGTGAGTCCTATAATCTGCTTATTGCGAACAGCGTTCTGAGAATTCGATGACAAAAGTCGATCATATACACGAGATTCTGTCATGGCATACTTAAAACACTGCTCAACATTGGTTTGGATTCTATACATGAAATAATTTTCCTAGTTAAAGGAGGAAAATTCAAAGATTTATTTTTTATAAAAAACTGTAAAAAAACAAAGATAATTCCAAATGCTGGAATCTGATTTAGATACTTGGCTGGTAGAGAGACTTACTTGTTGTAGATAAGTAGCTGTAATTGCAGAATTTTACGAAAAAAGAATTGAAATTAATACTAAGGAAAATCGGAAACTATGTTGTAGGGTGTTTAAATCATATAGAAAAACAAAAACCAATGACATGATGACGATTGAAAATGCTTACCTACTGAAACATTAAGGAGTAGTAATTGATGATGGAAAAAATATTTTTAAAATCTGTTGGGTCAGCATGAGAGACAAAAAGAAGTAAATATTTCTGAACATCAAGAGCACTTGGAAGTCAGTAGAGAAAGAAATGAAGAAGAAATAAAACAAAAAATATGCACTAAAGAAATAAAATGTTCATGCACGTGTAACACATAGGAGGAAATATTTCTATAAACATGGTAATAAAGCATGAACTTACCATGTCCAACAAAATAGGCGATGGGGAAGATGGGGACTAATTTGTAAAATGGGTGACCAAATAAACTAATAATAAGAAAGAAAGTAGATTAAGGATTTAAAAACCACAACAAGTATTATTTTTTAAATTTTGTACTTGATGGCATATTATTAATAGATAAAAATAAGAAATAGAAAAAAATAGAATACCTAAAAACATGAAAAAGACCTAACTAAGTATGAAACAAAAATAAATAAAACAAAAATAATTGTATCTAATATTAGCATAAGACAAACATAAAAAGTCCTACTATTTGAGATATAGTTACTACTATTTGAGAATACCGAAATAGTAGTTAGTAACTTGAAAGTTCTTTTGGATAGAAATGACAGATTTGGCTGGATTTGTGAATTCGGTAGAAATAAATAACATTTTTATATAAACAGATCGATACAAAAGGCAGTTGCTTATTAAAACAATACGAAGAAATTTTTGTTTTTTTTACTGCAAAAATTTAGTAAAGTAAGTCAAGCAGAAAACTACTCTGTGCAGAATAAAGATACCGAATAATTGCCCAATTTTGTTACCTTTTATTTCTGTTACCCTCGGTGCCAATCCCCTTTCATTTGACGCCTCTTATGTCAAAATCAAATCAATAGCAACGAAGACACGATCTAATGTTCCTTTGGAAATGCCTTCATATTTTTTTTTATGTCTTTGTATTTGTCATCTCCCTACTTCTAATCTGCCATCTAACGTCACAGTACGACGATCTCTTACGTCCCACCATAAACGAGACAAAACTAACCAGAATAGACCTTAGAATCGTTGTCTCATAAGAAACAACATGGGACGCATCCACCAAATACGCTCTTGCTGTTTTAAAGAAACTATAATGTGTCCCCTTAATAGTTATGTACAATTAAAATTACATGAAAATCCAAGCAGCATATCAACATGTAAATCACGAATATGAAAATTTATAAAATTAAACGATTTAAACTGAACTGAACTGAGTTTGTACTTGAACGAGGTAACATCGTATCAGTGTTTTGCTCCAAGTTTTAGTGCTTTTTGTGAAACCTAACAACCACTTTTAAATACTATTAACACCAGACCGTATGTATTGACAAGCCTAATTGCATGTTTTTTTTTCTTTTTAGATCGATTAGTTAATTAGCAAATCGATAATCTCTTCAAAAACTTGGGCCAGATACCAGTGGCGTAGGCCTACATAATATGTATTTTTGGAAGAAAATACATGAAACCTAACTAAATTCAACATATAATTAAATTTTTTGTATACCTTTGGCTACAGGTGTACCGATAATAAATACAGTTCTCACATCAGATCCTCACAGTTCACAAATTTTCAAGATATCAGAAGATTTTCAAAATATTTAGCATCACTCTACTTCAACTTCCTCATATGCAACTGCAACCAAATCAACTCCCAGATCAACCTTTTCAAAAATGGGTTAAGCTAAAGTATTGCATGCCGATGGAAATCTAAAATTGTTTACTTACGTCAAGGCAGTAGGTGACGCTATTGGTCCCAAACAAATCCTATTCACATCCAAAATATCTAATATCAGAATTTCTATATATTTAACTAATTCAGAACTCGTCTACAAACTTCTAAAATCTCATCCAATTTTGACAGTACGAAACTCTGTGATGAATATTGAATATTTGCAGGCTAGTCTCCCCCACAAAAAAAAATTAATATCCCATATATCTCCATGTATACCACACGACCTTGCAGAAAATGCTATAAAACAACTTGGGCTCCAACTGGCCTCCACCGTCTCATTTTTAAGAGCAGGTATACCTGGCGATAAATAATCGCACATTATGAACTTTAGAAGGCAAGTGTATGTTTCTACCTCTGATGATAATTTCAATCTGCAAACTTCATTAGCTATCCCATTCAAAGGTAATGAAAACAGAATATTATTTTTGTCTACAGACAAAATGGAATGCTACATATGCAAGAAGACAGGGCACATTGCTTCAAATTGTCTCAATCCTCCCTCCAATTATATAACATCCTAGCCTCAGCCGTTAATATCAACCCAGGTAACAGATCCCTTACCACCACAGTCTTCTATACAATCCGCAACATTACCACATATGTCTGCTTCAGAACTAAACAATTCCATAATGACTACAACGCCCACACATAAACGTGGTCACTCTGAAATCGAGAGTACAAGTGAGCAGACTGATATTCCCGATAACATCTTAGTTGCAAATCCGTCCGAGGACAACATCATGCCTCCCCTAGTAGAGATATTAAGAAACCAAAAAAGAAACACAGAACAAGCTCACCATCAGAACGTTACCTTTCCCATTTAACAAAAGACGCTATCAAAGAAGCCTTTAAGCAAACCTCAGAATCACTTGTTATTCATCTAGAAAATCTAATAGCCTTTGTCGAAAACACTTTGGGCTGTAGTGACCCTACGCTGAAGCTCTTAAGTTTACATAAAATATTTCAGGGCTAATTTCTAATATGCACGCATTATACCGAACTTGTCAGGAGAGATCTATCAAAAACAGGCTAACCCGTTCAACCAAAAAACTGATAAAGGCCTTAGGCACTGATCCAGAAAAACCCGAAAGTATGCCCAGTCCAAATCTTTTGCCGATTCTAATGAAGATAACTAATGAAGAATGAAGATAACTAACGAAGATAATTCTAATAGTTCACAACCATCCCAATCTTCTTAGTTCAGCTCCTATTAATACTAACAGCATGCTAAGACTAATTTAATGGAACTGCGATGGCTTTTACCCCAGACTAGAATATTAACAAAACTCATATCGGACTGCTCGCCCAAGTTAATCTGTCTTCAAGAAACCAATTTCACCAAAGATCACAACCCCTACCTAAAAAACTACACTAGCTACAGTAAGTAAAGCAAAAAAAATCTTTTTATTTATTTAATTAACGGATATACCATTTTAACAGATGTTTACCAAATCTTGGAAAAAACTCGTTAACAGAATAACTTTAGATACCCCTCCCGCCCAAGTGTGGACAAACATTAAACAAATGAAAGGTTTAAACACATGTCGCAAAATATCCGCAATAACAGATAAAGATAATGTCATTACAAATGATAACAAAATATTCAAAACGCTAGCCAAATACTTTCAAAACAAAACTTAGTCTGAACTCTTCATTTCGTACCGCACAAACCACTCACAACCTAACCCTATCCAAAGCAATCCATTAAACCTTGCCTTCACAGAAGTGGAGTTAAATTTGACAATGTCATCAATAAAAAACTTATCATCTGCAGGTCCTTATTATATCCCATCTATCTTTCTTAAACATCTAGCGGCAGGAACCCTCTTGAAGCTACTTATAGACTGTGCTCTACAATAAGATAAGGTTCAGCCAAAGCTTTCCCAGTCATTGGCGACAGTCGATTATCATATCGATCAGGAAAAATGATTCAACTTCTAACGCTGCCAGTGCCTAGAGACGAATCTCACTAACATGCACAATGTGCAAGCTAATAGAAAAGATGATAAATAAACGTTTGCTCTGGTTTCTTAAGGAAAATATTCTGATAGATGCAGCACAGTCGGGATTCAGACCCAATCAAAGTACGATGGACAACCTGGTACTTCTCCAAACAGAAATAATCCAAGCAGTATCAAATAAGACTGACGTCATCACAGTTGCCTTAGACTTAGAAAGTGCCTTCGACATAATAAAAAGAGCTGCTATTATTAGAAATTTTGAGCAACTTAATTTAACGGGTAATATTCTCACCTTTATAAACAATTTCCTACAAGAGAGATCCTTCAAACTAGTTGCAAACAGGAAAACTTTTACATCACATATCTCACAAAATGGAGTCCACAAAGGCTCAGTTCTCAGCCCCACGCTATTCCTTCTTAGGATTAACGATATAAACTATCTCGTTTTCCCTCCAATAAAATACTCAATATACGCAGATGATCTTGTTCTTTATTGCCAAGGTAAAATTACAAGGAGCACATGCTCTTTACTCCAAAATACTTTTAACAATCTTTAAAACTGGTCCACTAAAATTGGAGTTAAATTCTCATCTGGAAAATCTAAAGTCATAAACTTCTCTAGAAAACATCGCACTCACCCTCCTAATTCACCTAAATGGATCTCCTCTTTAAGTAGTTGATAAACAGAAATTATTAGGAGTAATATTGGATAAAAGACTTACATGGAGAGATCAGATACAGAATACACAAACAAACCGCCTAAATAGAATCAATATCTTAAAAACTTTAGCTCATCATCAATAGGGGCAGAAGAGAAAGTCCGCTTAAGAATTTACAGAACATTGATCTGCTCTAGGTTGAATTACGAAAGCATTCTCTACCAATCTGCTTCCGACACTCACGTTAAAAGTCTGAATAGAATTCAGAACACTTCTTTACGTATTATCCTCGGCGCCTTTAAATCAAATCCTTCTGAAAGACTTTATATCGAATCTTCAGAACCTCCACTTTATATAAGAAGGCAAAATTTACTACTGTCTTACTTCTCTAGGATTTCTGCTATTTCAAAAAACCCAGTAATTAAACTAATTAATACTCCCCACCCTGTCCCAGATAATAATTACCCTCGAGCACATTCTCTCTCACAAATTTTAAAAACTTTGCAAAAAGACACAGACCTAAAACTCACAACTCCGTTTACTATGACCACAATTCCCCCATGGACCAAAAAGCTACCTACTGTCTTTACCAGCTTGAACCGGTACAAAAAAGAAGAACTGTCCATAACTCTCTTGGTACAAGCATTTGAGGAACTTATACAGTCACAGCGTTATGACAAAATTCTCTACACAGATGCATTTAAAGAAGAACAGGGTCCGTCGGCTGTGCCGTCAGTACCTCAAATACAATAGTAGCATCATATCAGCTTTTTCGCAGATGCAGTATACACACAGTAGAACTGTACGGAATACTTAAAGCATTAGACTCGCCCATTGCTAATGAGAAATCATTAGCAATATGAACCGATTCTATCTACGCAATTGACTCAATCAAAAATATATACTCCATACATCCCATTGTACAGTGCATACACAGCATCTGCCAACAGCAATCAAAAAATGGTGTTTTAGTAACTATCATCTGGATACCATCCCATGTTGGTATTAATGGAAATGAGAACGCTGATCATGCAGCAAAACTGGCCTGCTCCTTAGAAAATATGGAAAACATACAACTTCACTAAGACCTAAAGGCCAGTATCAAGAACAACGTACAAAGCACTTGGAAAACACACTAGAACGTGACAAATAGAAAAATACGTACAATTCGACCAACTGTTACCTCCATCACCATGCCTCAAATGAGCAGGAAAGACAATATTATTCTCAGAAGGCTCAGAATAGGTCACACTCGTCTTACTTATGGATATCTGATGTCTTCTGAAAACCATCCTCACTGTAAAAATTGTAATGAGTCGTTAACATTCCAGCACATATTACTAGAATGTATCTACTACAACAAAGAGACTGGTGCAACTTTCAAAATAATTTAAGTGATCTACTAGGTTCTACCAACATGTACAGTGCCATAATTCATTTTCTAAACGACTGTTACCTTTACTACTTAGTGTAATTATATTAAGATATTGTTAATGTATCCTAACGTGTATATAAACAGAATATATTTATGTATGTAAACATAAACATTATAATAAACTTTGTATCAGTGTCAATGGCCCATAATTGAGGAGACACTTTTTATTTTAAAATAAAAAAAAATCAAAAGTTAATAGCATAATATTTAAAAGATAATTTATTTTAAAATGTAAGATATAAATTTTAAACTAACATAAAAATTAAATAAGAAATTAAAAAATGATTTTAAACTAATACGAAAAATAAAATTTTAGATAAAACTAATATTTATACTACACTTATAATCGGCACATGCTAGTAAAAATGAGATACCCTTTTTTTAATAATTAGTTTTACCATTATGCTCTCGACTTATCAAAAACGGCAGATGATATAATATGTTCACAAAAGTATACGGTGAATTTGATGACATAAACATGATGACATTCTCTTGAAAGTAATACAACTGAGAAATGGTGTATATATAAAAAGCATAGTTTTTTATAAAAAAAATGTTCATCAATAAAAACGACAACTTTGGAAAAAATACTTCTCTTCTTTCTAAATAAAAATTTAGAAAGAAGAGAAAAGAAAAAAGAGAAAGAAAGGGACTATTAAAAAGGTTGCGTTGAAAAATGAAACAAAGGAGTGTAGTAAATATGATAAAAAACGTTAACAATTTTAAGTTGGAAACACTTTGGACATACGTGGAATTGAGAAGAAAGTTGGAAGTATATTTTTAAATATAGGCAAATAATTACACCGAAATAAAATCAATATTTAAACAAAGCAACAAATAAAGTAGAATATACAAGTAAAAAAATAGAGAAAAATATTACTTCATTTTAAAACTATATCAAGTGTTTTATAAATGGATAAAATAGAAACATAAGTTAAATGTGATCTAATACCTTACAACTAACAATAAAGATAAGGATGAAAAAAATATATATATACATCGGTTTAGAACGTCTTTCGACGTTGTCCGATACCTAAACACCATCTCTTCCTATCTTCGCAGTCGTTTGTTGTTAAATTTCTTTCGCTCATGGACTTGTTTACGCCGTGTTGCCATTCTAATCTGGGTCTTCCTCTTTTCCGTCGACCTATCGGTTGCCATTCTTCTCTATATCTTGAGTTATATTTCCTTCTATTCCCATACGTTGTTTTATTACATCATTTCTGATTCGGTCTCGTCTGGAAATACCTAAAGATCTTCTCATTGCATCCATCTCTACTGCTTCTATTCGCTTTTTGTTCTTTTCACTAATTCTCCATGTTTCAGCGCCATAAAGAAGAGTAGTTTTAATCATGGTCTCATATATATTAAATTTCCTTCGTTTCGTTATCTCTTTACTCCACAGTATACTATTGAGACATCCTAAGACTTTCTTTGCTTGAGTGATTCGTTTTTCTATTTCCCGTGTATCAGTTCCTGTATTGTCAAAGGCAACACCCAAGTAGTCATAGCTCTGACAGCAGGAAATATGTTGTCCGTTTTCGAGGTCTATGTTATCTGACTCGTTTCCAATACAAAGATATTTGGTTTTTGTTGTATTGACATTCATTCTCCAGTCGTTATATTCTTCTATCAGTTTTCTTATCATGTACTGCATGTCTTCCCTGTCGGTCGCTAGCACTACCTGGTCATCAGCAAACTGGAGTGTATATATACATTCATTGCTAAGCTCTATACCAATCCTATGTACCTTTCTTTTACATCTTTCCAATGAAATTCCATGAAAATAATAAATTCTATAAAATGCAACGGTGAAAATACTTCCCAATTTAATCCAACATTAGTTTTAAGTTTAAACTAAAAGTAAAGAAGAAATATGGAAAATTATACAAACAGAGAGTAAGTTAAACTAGGTTCAATATGAGCAGACGCTTAACCACCCTTTCCCTCGACCTAAGAGGTCTATTGTGGCTAATCGACAGTAGAAAAATACAGCTAATACAAAAAAACTACCAAAAATAAATGGAAAAATATTCATCATTTTGCCATCGGACGTAAAATAAAATGTTAGAACTTCCATCACACACAAAAACATACATAATGGATATAACCAAATTGATGTGCTATTAATGAGATCACTATTAAAAACAATGCGGGACAAGATTAAAAGGGGATTACATAAATTTAAATAGACGATGGCCATGAACAAAAAAGACAAAAGTATGGGCTAGAACTTTTAAAAGAAATTAGGTGGAAGAAAAACTTGAAAGAGATAATTGTAGAAACTTAAAACCAAAAGTAAGAAAAAACTGAAGATTGTGTCTCATAGAACAATACTTTTGAAGATAATTTTAATAAATTATAATCGAATTTAATTAATAAAAAGTGGCTTAATGAAATAGGGAACTTGAATAACACCAAATATTGGATAGGATATTATTGAGTAAGATCATTTTTAACTCCCAATACGGGACTAGGATTAAATCCTTGCTTGCTCTGTTAAGATTAAAAGAAGATCAAACAAATTTAAAGAGAATAAATTGAAGAAGTAATGTCTCTTAGGAAAATCGTTTTTAAAGATATTTAAAATAATTTTAATCGATTATAATCTATAAAAAAGGTGGCTCAATGAATAACTCAAAACGGTTTGAAAAGAAGAAGTGCAAGGTCAAAATGATAAATCCAAGTGAAGGGAATACAGAAAAATACAAAAAAATGGAAAAAATGTATACAAACACTAATTAGATAATTTGATAGGGTAAGTAGAAGATTAAGTTTACTACGAACTAGCCAATTTAAAAATAAAATTACACAAACATTATATATTAAAAAATAAAATTTTTAAAATAACTAGTATATAATATTGAAGAGAAAAACCTCAATGGTATGTATTACTATGTACCAGGAAAGTTGGACGAGAAATAAATTAGCAGAATACAAAGTAATGTAAACGGGGAGAGAATAATAATACACAATAACTTTTGCTGTCGTCATCTGGGTATAAAATCATTAATATTATAATAATATAATTAATAATAATTAATATAATTTTACGAAATAGCCAAAACTAAAAATTATTAAAATTAGCAATTAATAAAAAATGAGTTAAAACTCAGTAATAATTAAGGAGAATCATATTTACCCTCAAAATACCAGCTCTAAGAGGAATAAGATTGTTGAAGATTTGCGTTCGATGTTACATTTTACACTGAACTAACGGAACGACCAAGAAGCGAAATATTTATATTCTAAATAGCTATGCCTAATTATGATTCATATTCCAATTAGAGAATTTACATTTAGATATTATAATCAATAAATTCTTCTACGACTTGATCACACTTGTTGATCGAATTGTTTCATGCTGGCAGTTTTTCAAGCTTACTCAACGATTTTGTCGTGGGTAGCAACAATCAGTACAGTGATATCAAATATTAACTTAAGGTTACATAAAATAAGAGCTATGTAAAAAAGTGTCTTTCTTATTTAAAAAATATTTATCTTAACGCAAATAAATATTCATTCTATATATAATTAAATATAAAGCTATCAAAATCCCATATAATGTACTCCTTGTTCATTTTTATTATTATCCCGGTTTTTTTATAGCGTTTTCCGCCTTCCGTTTCCCAGTTTCCAGCTACGTCGGTCATTCCATTCGCCAGGGTGAAGGTTTCTTTCCGACATTGCCTTCTGAATGCCGCCCAGCCAGGATTATTTTGGCCTTCCTCTCTTCCTTCTTTCCCTTGGCGTCCATTTTAAAATTTGTTTTGGCAGCCTGTTGTCGTCCATTCTTTTCACATGACCATACCAGATCAGTTGTCTCCTTTGAATTTCGTCAATGATGGTTGACTTGACTCCCATTATATTTCTGATTCATTCTGGTCATTTTGTATTCGATCAAGCCTTGATTTTCTAGCTGATCTTCTCCAGAAGTCCATTTCCAATGCAAGTAGGCGTCGCTCAAGGGATTTAGTAAGTTGCCATGTTTCGCATCCATAGAGCACTATACTTTTAAAGATGAAGTTAAAAAGGAGATGCTTTCTTTGATTTGATAGTTCTTTTGACCATATCATCGGGTTTAGGTATCCAATCACCCTTTTTCCTTTCACGATTCTTTGCTCTATCTCTTTTTCGGTGCGCCCACTCTTGTTGGTTATTGTTCCCAAATATATATATTCCTCACAGTTCTTGATTGTTTCATGTTCGTTGACCATTAGATCTTCTACTTCATTCCCAATGCATAAGTATTGCGTTTCGTTTCTGTTTACAGAGAGGCCCCATTCTTCATATGTTTTAAGAAACCGTCTCGTCATGAATTCTAAATCTTCCTTGTCTGCTGCCACTACTACTTGGTCGTCCGCAAAATGTAGAGTGTATAATGTTGTATCGTCGTCAAGTTGGATCCCCATTCCTGAACATGATCTTCTCCAGTGTTTTAGTGCTTCATTTAAATAGATCTTAAATAGTATTGGAGAGAGGCAGCATCCTTGTCGTAAGCCTTTTGTTACTGGAAATTCTTCTGATAAGGTGTTGTTTAGTTTGATTTTTGATGATGCTTTATTGTATAATTGTTTGACTGCGGCGATGATCGTGCTATTTAGTAAAGATCGTTTAAGAGACTGCCACAGCTTTCTCACAGGAATCGTGTCATATGCTTTTGTGAGATTCACAAATAAAAGATGTATTTCCTGGTTTCTTGCAACTTTCTTTTCATTCAGTTGTGTTAGGGTAAATATGTGGTCTACGCAAGATCTTCCAGCTCTAAATCCTGCTTGCTGTTCAATTTCATGAGGTTCTTATTCTTTCTCAATCATGTTTTTTAAGATTTTACCAAACAGCCTGCTAAAGGTACTGGTGACAGAGATACATCTGTAGTTTCCGCAAATATCTTTTGGACCTTTTTTGTGAATTGGAGTAATCCATGCTTCTTTCCAACTATTCGGGATTTCTTCCCCATTTAAGTATCTTGTGAATAGCACTTTAAGATAGCTTATTAGTTTTGGTGTTCCGTTTTTTAGAAGTTCTGCTGGTATGTTCTCCGGCCCGGATGCTTTTTTATTCTTCATCGATTAAAGCGCTTGTTGTATTTGTTCTTCTTCCATGGTTACATATTCACCTTGCACTCGTATTCGTTGAGGTGAGTCAATATTATAAATATCTCTGTCTTCATTCAGTTCCCTTGCGTAATGATCTTTCCATGTATGTATCTGGATGGGCTGTATTCGACTTTTATTTGATGTGTCGGTTTTCAGGGTTTTTATTAATTTCCATGCCGCTGATTATCGCGCTCCTCCGATGTAACAGTCAACTTCTTTACATTTTGCATCCCATGTTTCATTTTTGTTGTTCCTTGTCATATCTTTAAATATTCTTTGCTGTTCTTTGTATATTTCTTTATCTTCAAGATTCTTAGTGTTTAGCCATCTTTTGTACACTTCCTGTTTCTTATTTCTTTGCTCTTCAAGCTGTGTATTCCAAGTGATTTTTCCCGCTGATCTGTGGACTGTTCTGGTTTCTTCGCCTAGAGCTTCTTGGGCTGCGTGGTGAATACAGTCAGTTTATGTTCGTATAATTGGTTGGTTTCAGCAGCTAGGTATTCCTCGAGTAGTTTTTCATTTAATCTATTTTGGTATAAGATTTTAGTGCTATATTATTGTAGGCTTCTGACATTATATCTCTTCAGATTTATATCAGTTATTCCTCTCATTTATTATTAAGGACAGGTAGTTAACCTTCAGGCATATTTGTAGGTATAATTATCTACGTTTAGGTTCTCACATCAATAAAATTGTGTGCACTTCCTATAGTTTGTTTTTCGTTTGTTTCGTCTCGTTTCAGGTCCACAGATTTTCACTCCGCATGTTTTAATGGGGTTTATTGTGTAATATCATTCGCAAATGCGCATATCTAAGAATATCTTATCCTTATACAGCCGGTGATATCTAACTTTCAGTTTAGCTTTATAAAAGCCAATTCAAAGAAACTAAGAGAGATATAAAAGGGTGGTGAGATGACGTTGAAAACGATATAAATATAACAATAAAACAGTGGAAAGATAAATACAAAAGCAGGAAGGAATGAAGGTAGATAATGTCCGGTATCATACCGGATACAAGAACTGTGTGCCAAGCATCTTGTTCCTTTGAACACTGAAAAAATTTCTCAAATGCTCGAAAACAATTACTTTTTATCCAAGATATCTCGTAGAGTATTAATCAGACCTATGCGCGAAATAAACTTTCGATATGTAAAAACAGAAAAAGTGTGTTATTAGAAAGAAATTCTTGTGTGGAGAAGAAAATATTTTAAAGAAATACGCACACTTCACAGCATTGAACGGAAAACATATTTGGATGAAACCTGGATTAACGAAGGTCATACAGTTGGAAAAGACTGGCAAGATTTAAACGTCAAAGATAAACGCGAAGCATTTATAGAAGGCTGCTTTACAGGATTAAAAGCTCCATCAGGAAAGGGACTACGTTTAATCATTATCCCTATAGAAAGTGATACAGGGTTCCTTGATGATGGTTTGCTTCAATATGAGTCAAGAAAAGCAGGAGATTATCATGAAGAAATGTCTTCCGAAGTATTTGAGCGCTGGTTTAAGAGAATCTTAATAAAATTAGAATCTGGTCAGGTCACGTCAATAGACGTTTTAGTGTAACTTCCGCGACAGCCGGGTAGCATCAGTAAGCTTTCTGCAAATTTATTTGTTTTTTTATACCTTTCTGTAATAATAATACTATGAAAACTTTGTTTTCGAAACTTCCACAAAATTTATTATAAAATCTTATCACTATAGCTGTTTCGGCACCTTTCTCAAGTGATTTATTTTTGGTATGCATTTACACATTATAGTCTTTAACCTAACAGGTTGAGGAGGAAAGAACTGTTTGTCTCAAGTTGGTTAAAGACTATAAAGTGGTTTCGTTAAAGACTATAAAGTGTAAATCCATACCAAAAATAGATCACTTGAGAAAGGCACTCGGCCAAAACAGCTGTAGTGATAAGATTTTATAATAAGTTTTGTGGAAGTTTCGAAGACAAAGTTTTCAGTGTTTTATTGTTACATAAAATGAATTTCCATCAAGTAACGGTCGAATCCATCAATTATAGCTTTTTGCTTATGGCATTCTGTATTTTTAGTATGAATGTAGGGAATAAGCCATAAAATATATTCAAATGTTTAATTTACTGACGTTTCGATCTCTATAAAGAGACTATTTTCAAATATATAAATGATAGATATATTTATTTTTTATAGCTTTTTTAGCACAATATATCTATTTACATGGTTAATTTATTGCCGTTTCAATCTCTATTCCAGAGACCGTTTTTGAAATTAGAAAAAAAAAAGAAAATAAATAATATAAGATTATATAAATATTATTATATAAATATATAATAATAAAAAAATAAAATAAATGTAACTATCATGTATATCTTTGAAAACGGTCTTTGGGTATAGAGATCGAAACGTCAGTAAAAACCTGTAAATAAATTTATATTGTGGCCCATTTCGAACAAATAATATTTAAAAAATATAATATAATTAACGTTGAAATAAAAAGTGAGTGTACTCCACTGGATTTTCATACGTCTTTCCCCACTTCTCTGCCATCAAACAATGAAATCACTCTCTCAACTAGTGGAATTATAGTATAGAGTTGTATAAATGCCATTCTTATAGAAAAGTAATTAACCCTCTCCTAGTTCCTCCTCCTTGTTTTATTTCCAGTACAAATTTAACATTTGTAGCTATGGCATCAGTGTTGGTTTTCTAAAGGCGAATCGATCTATAAAAAAATTCAGCCTTTGTTGATCTATCCTTTAACAGAAAATAATGAATAGTATTTAAATCCCTTTTCTTGGTATGCTTCCGCTCACAAAAACTTAATTCTTAATTTAACTTTTAGAATTAATTCTAACAGAATTAATTCTTCTTTTCCTTCTAATGGTAAATACCAGGCCTGTAGAGAAGAAGCGACTAAATGTCCATTGATATATAAACTAAAATTACAAGTCTTCTAAAAATTGTGTTTTTGTACAAAAATTTATCAGAAAAATCCTACAACTATTTACGTTCAAAACATGCTTAACAAATCTAATAACCTTAGTTTTGAACTTGCCAATCAGCGTCTTGCCTCGTCTCATTTCCAATAGAAATTTAAAATTTGAAGCTGTAGCCCCAGTATTGGTTTACTAAAGGCGTTTACTAAAAGCGCTGTAAAAGAAATCAGTTTTTGACATCAGACTTATAACAAAAAATTATTACAAATTCTTATCTTATTCGCAACATCGATTTTCTTAGTATCCTTGCTTCCGATCAAAAAAATATACAGAATTGTTTCTTCTTGATAAACATGATGTCTTCTAGTGATGCTGTCGACCACATTAACTTATTTTATCCTATTCATAGCAGCTCGAAATAGATCAGCTGATCTATTAGACCATGGACTGTTAGACCAGTCCATTTTCTACGACAGAAAATCTTCTCAAAACCGTTAAAAGAGCTTTTGCAATATAATATCTGTCATCCATTCTTGCTTGTTGTCTTTTTTTGATTTAAGATTTTCATGTGAAAGTACCTATGGTAGTAGATGTCTTCATTTCGTTTCACTGTTCTATGCTGCTACTAGTGTTTTCAACTATTTTCGCAAAATTCTTACTAAGCTTTGTTTTTACTTTTTACAGAAAGTTGTTTTCTTTCAGTAGATTTTGGGCCTCATTTTCTTGTGAATTATTTTGAATCGTATGTTGACATTTACATCTAATAAACTATGATACGAGAAGACATCTTTTTTTTTTGTTGATAATATCAACATTATTTCCTTCTAGAGTATCACTGGGTGCTTTTAGTGTATAAAGCCTTCCTGGATGTAATTTTAAAAATGTATTTATTAAAACCATATACGTGTTATGGCAAAATTGAATCCCTCTTTCTCCTCTTTCGTTTCCTATGATAAGATCATATATCTGCGCCACACTCTCGACTGCCTTGCCCTATTTTGGCGTTTAAACCGCCCAAGATAATAGTTAGTGTTTTTTTCAGTTTTAGGGAATCTTCTGGAGTCAGATAGAAAGTTTCTATTTCTTCTTCAGTAGATTGGATGTCAGTGCGTAGACTTCAATGATGTTTATATTAAAAGAGACTTGAGTTAATTTTCCATAAAACATCTTTGTCTGATAAGGGCGCCATTTCTATTTCTTGTTAAGTCATCTCCCGAATAAATGATATATGGTCTTCATGTATAATTATTACTCCAGAATTTAGCCATCTAACTTGTATGCATCGCATAAAATGATTTGCTATCTTGTCTGCTTGGTAAATGTTTCAAATGTTCCACTTATCGATCCTTTTCACTTTAGGGACATTTATTGGCTGACCAAGGGGTCTCTAGGGAGCCTTATCATCCTCTCCCTAAGGACTGCCCAGAACTGATCGCCATTTCTTTTGGATTTTTAGCGACTGTGGTGTCCTGGAGATAACCTTATGGATCTCTGATGTGGTAGTCATCTCGTAGCTTTTAACAATTTAATACAGTTAAAAAATGTAGTTCTTTTGTCTTTGAATTCAATTTGTCAGCTTGAGAGTAATAAAGTGCCCTTTCACTGACGGTTCTTCTATCCTTAGCGGTTTACGAACAAGTGAGGAAATAGTTATACCAATAATCGTTTGGTTACTATAGTTTGTAGTAGAAGGAAATATAATGACCCTTCTGCCCTCGGAAACCTAATAGCCATTCGGGGTCGGAAGAAACAAAAGTTAGCTAAGAGAGATTGACAGAAAAGACTTAAAACATTTTACTTATGACAAGTTGAAAAAGAATAAAATGTGAAGGCCCTTATAATCTGTAAGGTGCGTATCATAAGCGTATGAGTATTGATACACTTTGTGTTCCCGCTCATACCTCGGGGTGTAGACTACAGACTGTATGGCTCGTCCAGCATGCCATAGCATGGAGGGTGCAAGACATTTTACTATGTAGATACCTTAACTGCATGGCCTAACCTGACAGAATTACTCCTGATACCAACAACAAGATCAGCAGTGCCATCACAGCATGGTGATACCATTTTTTGTAACGGCTTGGCAATTGAATTATAATTGTTGAAAATATGATTTCTGACTAGTAATTGGTTTTACCGGTAATACCGGTAAGTAATAAAGAATAAGTAATATAAACACCAATTATCCAGAATATAGACCACAAAAGAGAGAATTCGGCCCTGATAGCGATCAAATCTACCACGTTATCAGCTGTCCCGAAATATAGTCATTTTAAATGGTAAAAACAAATCATAATTTAATATTTTATACCTCTACTACAAATTTAAGTGCATTAGTTAGTGCTGACAATATTATCTCAAGTGAGTAGCACTTCTTTTCGTATTATTTTTATAACAACAACGAAATAACCTTTAAATAATACCTACGTAAGGAGGTAACAAAAATTCCAGTTGGGTCTTGACCAGTTTTTTGGACCGGCCACAGGACCGGCTCAACTTCTGATCAAGAAAATTAATAAAATGACTTCATACAATAATAATACTACACAAAACTCCGCAAAACACAGTTACTCAGGTGTCGTAAATTATTTTAAACATCGATCAAAACAACAAGCAATAGTCATTTCCAGCATTAAAGGTACAAAAATCCATGATTACGTCGTAGCTGTTGGATCACTAGTGGGTCCAATTAATGTACTTTTTGCCACCAGAATTGCTAACAATAAGATAATGCATATAATTCTCTTCAAAAAACACTGTTTATGCTCTGCTTCATTCTTATAAATATATCGAAATAAATGGATGTCAAGTCGAAGTAAGAAGATTAATTTCTTCAGTCCAGAGACTTCTAATATCTAATGCATGTCCTACAATCCCGAACGAAATAATTAAACAAGAATGACAAAAAATTAGTATTCACACTGTATCTAAAATGACTTTTCTTCAAGTTGGTATGTCTGAAAGTGAGTACAGTCATATTCTGAGCTTTAGAAGGTAATCATTTGTTACACCCCTGGAAAATATGTCTATTCCTGACTCTTTTACCATAACTCATGATAATACTTTCTACTGGGTATTTCTCTTCATATATTCACGGATATTTACGGATTCAGTTACTCCAAATGTAAAAAAACATTGGTCATACTAATTTAACTACCCTCTTGGATTCAACCCAAACCACATCATTATTATCTAAACCTCATGAACTTAATGATACCCCTTCAACTCCCTTCTCAGATTCAACTCAAACCACATCGTCGTTATCTAAACCTAATGAACCTAATGATAAAATATATCAATCTACGGAAACCGACCTTATCCAAAACATATCTAAAGACAATCCACACACTTCGTCTTCTACTTCCAAAACAAAATCACCAGCTGTAAATAACACTGAAAATAATACTTAAATCGACCTCATCCAAAACATGTCTAAAGATAATCCAAATACTTCGTCTTCTTCTTCCAAAATAACAGCACCAGCTGTAAATAACACTGAAAATACTACGACACTAGAAACAATAACAACCTTAAATAATGCAGTCAACTAACAGCTAAAAAGACATAACATATCGTCTCCTAAAATTAACGAAGGCAACCCAAAAACCGACTCATCCGTTTTTAATACCCCTAAACATAAAAAACCAAAAAAAAACCGAAAACCTCTTCCAAAACCCCCCGCGAGGATGTCATTCACTCCCTAGAATCCATCAAAAACAAAATCGAAAATAGATCACTTCCATTTATACTAAATTTTATTGAAATATGTGATTTTATGGAAAATGTTTTAAACTCTCATAACCCGAATTAACTTCTAAAGATTACTCCAATGAACCAGAGAAACTAATCCAGATCCTTAATTTTGTTTGTTGTTACACACAAAATTCTAGATTAAAAAATAATATCACCCGACTAAAGAAAAACATAAACCCTAACCCTTTTTCAGCTGATAAAACTGACGCATCATCACTAGTTGAAGGATAATCAAGGGCTGACTAATGAGTTTTATACCCGCTATAAACAGTTAAAACTATTAATCGGCCAGCTTTTAATTCTGTGTCTTCAAGAAACTCACTTCAAACAAAATAACATAAGTTTAAAAAATTTTCAATGTTAAAAAAAAAAATCGATATTTTCACCAGAGCTGATTTGAAAACTAAACCGATCTAAGTACTAATCTTGAAGCTTTAGCTGTCTCTATTAGCTATCATAAAAAGATTAACATAACATTTATTTACCACACAATAGTAATCTACATATGCACGAATTAAATAACCTTATAGACAAAATTCCACATCTTAAATTAATTTTAGGAGATATGAACTGCCACCACCCGTTATGAGGAAGTCACATGAAAGAAACTAATAAATACGGTAACTTATTAAAAAACCTAATTTATTGTTCTGATTTATTGTTACCTAATACAGGGAATCCAACTAGATTTATTTCTTATAACGGTTCATTTTCTGCCATTTATATATACTTATGCAGTCAATCACTCTCAACTACATTGTCATGGAACACTTTGAACTCATTATATAATAGTGACCACTTTTCAATTTCTATAACATCAGATCACATTCATCCCCTTGATTTCCCAATATATCAGTCCTGGAAATTAAAAAATGCAAATTGGGTATCCTATCAGTCCTATATCAATAATAAACTTGAAAATTTCCATTTAAGCAACGATATAAACCATGATATCACCTCTTTAAATAATATTATTATAGAAGTAGCTTTAGAAAGTATAGGAAAGACAAATCCTGTAAAAGGCAACCCGTACCTTGTTAGAATAGTGAAATTGCAAAAGCCCTCTTATCTTGTAAATATGCCTTTAAAATGAAATCACTCACATGGATTCACTCCCCGCCTCTCGACGCGTTAGTGTTCTGAGCTGTTGGACGTGAATCCCTGTCCTGGCATTTGGTTTTCACCTCTGGCTGCGTTAAGTAGTTGAGTTACTGTGACCAATTGCCCATCTGGTAGTTAGTATTCGCCTCTGGTTGCGTTGAGTAACTGAGTTACCGTTGCTAACTACCCATCTTCCTGTCTTTTGTTTTCTTTTTCTTTTTTTGTTCTCCTGAAGAAGCTACATACAATTGTAGCGAAACGTCGAGATGAACCCACTTTTGGGTCACTCACAAATGACACGGTCCAAACCCGGAAGACGAATAAACTATAATTATGCCTTTAAAACTTAAATAACATAATACAGATGAAAACTTACTTAATTTTTAAAAACTCAGAGCTGAATCAATATATCTTATGACAGACAGCAAATAAGATACTTGGAAACACTACGTATCATCCATAAATTCATCAACACCTTCACAGGTTATTTGGTCTAAAATTCGGAAACTTAAAGGTACTAAGGTCCTTTAGGCATATAAATGCACTGCGATATAATAAGGAGATCATGGCCTGTAAAAAAGCTATTGGTGAAACTTTATCCGAAGTATACCAAGAAAATTCTAGCGACCAAAATATAACGCAGGAATTATTATTACATAAGCAAAATATAGAATTATTCAAAATCGTTGGTTAAGAATCTGGTGATCCATTAAATGCTACCATAACTCTTCAAGAACTAGAATACTCTATCGTAAACTCTAAAAATACATCCCCAGGACAAGATGATATTTCACCAATATTCATAAAACACCTACCTTTATGTTTTATGTTTTTTAAAACATAAATTTCCAAAACTCTGGTCTCGGTCAATAACTATTCCCATTATTAAACCCAATAAGCCCAAAGAGATACCCTTATAGTACAGTCCTATTTCTCTTACATGCAACATGTACAAAATACTGGAAAAAATTTTGAATTTCCGTCTAACATGGTATTTAGATCTCCTTACCCCATTTCAGAGTAGTTTTCGCAAGGGACGATCTACATTAGATAATCATATTTCACTACAAACCTTAATCCATGAAGCCTTTGCAAACAATGAGAAGTTGATTGTAATGTTCTTTGACATAACCCAGGCTTTTGATAGGACATGGAAACACTTTATACTAGCAACACTTAACAATTATGGAATTCAAGGCAACATGCTTGCTTTTATAAAAAATTTCTTAAGTAATCGTTGTATACAAGTTAGAATAAATGGAATTACAAATTCTCAAAAAATGCTAGATATTGGAATCCCTCAAGAATCCATTTTAGGTCCAACCCTATTTTTAGTGGCTTTTAATAGCATCATAAATGTAATTAGAGCTCCTATTAAAGCTAGCATTTACGCGGATTTTATTTTTATTTACACCAAATCTAATAACCTAGTTTCAGCAACAAATATATTACAACTTATGTTAAATCGACTTCAAAACTGGGCATTACAAACCGGATTCAATTTTTCTGCAGAAATATCTCAATACGTAATTTTTAGTAAAAATAACACTCACCATACAATTAATTTAACATTAAATGATTTATTATACCTATAAAGCAGTCAACGGAAGTAAGTTTTTTAGGCCTAATTTTCAATCAAAAATTAAATTGGAATGTGCATATTAATTTATTACAACAAGCATGCCAAAACCGGTTAAACACACTGTTAATAGCCGTTCTAAAGGGCCCTTTTAGGTCAAAATACGTATTAGCGGATACACAGACGCACTGTACGTGAAATCAAATCTTAACTGTATTTTTCTTTATTCTGATATACTCTGTACGAGTTCTAAAAACCAAATTTGCTAAGGATTTATGCTTAGTTGAGGAGACATGTTGTGGAATACAATTTTTAGATTCTCCATGTCTCTATTAACATCTTTATCAACGTCTGTTTTGCCTTGCAATTCTTAGAAGGCACAGATTAAAGCAAAAATATGAATTTGATTTTGAAAATTAGTTTACGGATTTTAATACTTAAAATATTATCTAATAAATTTTGGGGTGCCGATTGTAAAACATTAAATACCTTTTACAAATCACTTATTAGAAGTAAATTAGATTACGGTTGCATATCTTACGGTGCTACAAGCAAAACTGCTTTAAAAAAACTAAATAGCATACAATCTACAGCTTTGAGATTAGCACTGGGTGCCTTCAGAACTAGTCCTATAAGTAGCTCACAAGTTTTAGCGAGAGAACCACCTCTGTATATTAGACGCCAATAACTATCCCTAAACTATATAGGGAAAATATCGGCATAGAAACAACATCCAGTATTCTCCCAAATTTGCCATCCCAGTATTGGTTCTACAAAACTAACTAAAAATAGTACTCCCCTTATAGAACGAATAAAATCTTCTAACTTTGATATGGATAAGCTAAATCGATATCTACAAGTCAGTGTAAATTTGCCTCCATGGACAATCCAACCACTTACCATTGACTTAACCCTCACAAAATACCCCAAATCAACTACAAATCCAATTTTCAATAAACAGTTGTACTCCGAAGTGATATCTTATTATCCTAATTATCTCCAAATTTTCAGTGCCGCCTCTAAAGCTCATGACGGACACGCTGCTGCATACTATTGTAAATACACTACTCACACTATATCCATACCTACAAACTGCTGCATCCTTACAGGCGAAACCACAGCCATTTTGGCAGCCTTAATTTTCTTCAAAACGCGTAGTGAGAATAAATGTGTCATCATCACTGACTCATTAAATGCTCTATTAGGTGTAAAACAAATAAACCCTACAAATCTAATATTTTGGGTTATGAAATATGAGATAAATATAATTCAATCAACTCAAAAAGAAGTAGCTTTTATCAGGATATAGTTGCATGTAGGAATGGCTGGAAATGAGAAAGTGAGCAACCTAGCAAACACAAGTCGAATAAACACACAATACACAACCAAATCAAGAAATTACCCATACTCCGATCTCAAAAACTTATTTTTTTTTATTTAGAATTTCCGCATCAACCATTAAAGGGTATTAGCGGGTTTTACAAATTTTACAGTTGTTATCAAATATAGGTACTAATTACAAATTGCGTATTAAATTACAAATAATAAGAAATTACCAAATTACAAAATGATATATATATATATATATATATAATATAACTTAAATTTTGTGTAGATGTATGTCCTTAAGGAATTTGATTGTATTTGATACATTACAGTTTAAAATATATTTAAGTTTCTTTGCTTCTTCTGGTACGTTGTTTATCACTCTTTCGTAGGAATAAACAGGACATTCAATCAACATATGTTGAACAGTTATTGGACAATTGGACATTCACAATAGAAACATTCAGGTGGTAGTTCTTTTGTTATGATATGCTGGTGAGTTAACGCTGTATGTCAAAATTCTTTCGGTTTATAATCACCAGTTGCCTTCTGTTTTGTGGATATTGTAGTTTAGTGCCAATCCTACCTTTAACGTTTTTAAGGTTCGCCTTATTAGAATTCCACATTTGTTGCCAATTTTTACACAGTGCTGTTTAATACTGAGCTGGATATCACTGAATGGAATTGAAGTCATTATTTCAGAATGCTCGTCAGTAGCAGCTTTCTTGCTAATTCATCTACTTTTTCATTTCCTGCAATACTTGTATGTGATGATACCCAGAGAAATTTAACGTTCACGTGTCTGTTTTGTAGGTGATAAAGTGCTAATTGTGTTGCAGGATAGAATGTACTGGATATATTTGACTCAAGCTCTGAAGAACAGATAAAGAGTCATCAGTAATGATCAGAAAGTTTGAGCTTGCATGACTCTTACACATAGCACCCCTAATAATAAAGTGGCACAAATCAAAAAATATGATTTTGCAGAAAACGCAAAAAACGTTTCTATAATTACAGTTATCTCTCTTGTATCGTTGTTAGTGCCGAGCCTATAATACTTCTGAGACAATATATTTCACTGAAAGGAACCTTGTAGTTTTTAGTGTAATCTGTGAAAATTTCGTCTAATGTAATACTTTTGTTATAATTCAAATTTTGATATTTTTAGTAAAAAGAAACTTGTGTCACTTTAGTACTAAAAATTTTTTGAATATGAAAGTATTTTTAACAAATGTGTCAATTTATGATTGAAAGTGAAGTTAGAACATAAGGACGTTTTCGAAATACTGCTGTTCATTATTTTAATTTAAAATTATCTATTGTTATAAAATATAATGTGTCAGTTTACTACTACCTCAATGCACTAAAATTAATGTTAGGTTTTTAGTACCTACAAAAATTAATAAAGTATTTATCATAGGTGGATAAAATGAAAGACGAAAAGGTTAGACAAACAAAAATTATTTATTTCTGTAGACTAAATAAACATTGGGCATCCACGAAAAAAGTGTTTACAAAAAATTGGCAAAAGTAAAAAAAAATTATTTAAGCATAAGTTTGTAAAATTCTGCATAATAATTGGGAATCAGGTTCTTGGAAATTAATTCTTGGAGATCTTTTTTCTTATTTTCACCTAATTCTATTTTTTTCTCATATGCGCGTATGGAAATTATATCCTTCAAAAGAGGCAGTTTCTTTCTTTTGTTTCGTACGTTAATTTCAAGAAAAGTGTCCTGTTTATACGATGTTTTATAAAAAAGGCCAAAGATTCCTTTTAATCACTTTTTCAATTAGACTGTGCACATTGTCACCTTCATTTTGGCTATGACCCTTAATCAGAAACATATGTGTTATAACTTTAATATTGTAGTGAGTTACTGCATATAAATATAAAGTGGCAATAATTTTATTTTTATTTTGTCCACAGCAGTTGTCCAAGGAAAGGTTACTTCTGGTTCTTTCTCTGAAAAGTTGGCATTTTTGGAGAATATTTCAAAATACTTCATTATAGAAGACCCGATTTCAATGCAATAACGTTTTGCATCTGTTTAGTTTCAATAGAGACAATGAACATCACTATAGGCTTTTCAATATTTGGATTTATTTTATTTAGTTCAACCAAAGTAAAATTATAAGCATTAAGTTTTGACTTGTAATAAAACGCAGATATATCATCCCTTGGGCACGTATAAAAATTATATTTCTTACATCCTCACTGACTTTCTCCCTGCACTTTAGCCGACATTTCTCAAGGCCAGGTGGTTTAATACTTCGAGCCTCAACAACTTTTTTAGATTTAGACATTGAAACATAAGACTTACCAGAATTTCTTAATCTTTTTGCTGTATTCTCTTTCCATTTACTTAGTTGGCGAATGCGCTTTTTACTCTTTTTAACTGTCGTTGATGTTTTATTTTGTGAGGACGAATGCGGAGAACTAGAAGATAAATTGCCTGATAAGGAATCATTACTGAAAGAGCTGCTATTGGATAACATCCTTCGTTGACCCCTCTGCTCGACTTTGTAGGTACGATCATTGTCGCTTATATCAGCATCACTCTCATTAGAATGACATGGTGAAACGTAGTAGTTCACAGTTTCCTTTCGGTTAATGTAAATCTTAGTAGAATTATTAGGGTTAACAGTACCTAAAAATTGTTCAGGTGTTACCACGCACTTACGATAAGTTTCATTTTCATTGTCGTTTCATACACAAAATCCCAAAGCAATATAAAATTGTGAACTTATAATTCATGTTTAAAAAAATACAAATTACGATCATCAATATAATAATAATTAGCTTACCTCTGCACATCCAATGGTTTCCACAGTCAAACTTCCTTTAGAAGATGTTGGGTGTGTACATGTGCTTTTTGTGTCGGCATGATCTTCATTGTTTTCTGTAAAGCTAATGTTCTGATTAGCCAAATTATTCGAACACAGCTGCAACAAAAAAGAAATTTTTAATACTAAAAACTTGAAATTGTTTTGCTACTTACAATAAATTTTGAATCTTCTAATTCCGTCAATATTTTGTTCTCATTCGTGCTATACTCTGAATCATTAGTTTTCTGTATTGAAACCATGTTGTTAATGAGTTTTCCTCTCCATGGCGCGGTATTTGCATCCATGATAACTTTTAAATTGATTAATTTCTTATAAACCCTACAACAGAGATTTTTATAAAAATAATTTAAACAGACTATCTAAATATTTGATAATAAACAGACACAATTTGTAGAAGTTTTACCATATTTAAATGATTTTGAGCAATAAAATGATACAAAAACGAATATAACTGTTTATGATTCAAATAAAAAAAAATAGGTACCATAAGTTTAAGTAATAAACTGACAAAATCCTGAATATTTCAACGGTCGATGATGTTCTTCCTTTCGCTGCTGAAGTAACACTTTTTTTTTCGTCTTTATAGAGGGGGGTCTGGAATCTTCAAAAGACATCTCAGTCCAGGGCGCCGCCTGACTAACTTTAATGCAGGATTCGTTCTTCGTACTCCCGGCGATAGTTCCCGAGGTACTTTAAAATGCCCTCTCGTCGCCGAGTCTACGCCGAACGCCTACCTGCTAAACCAGACCCTCCTCTGTCATCCAGCGATCCGGAAGCGGAATGGCCGCTGTAAGGCCGGCGTCACTTCCGAATCACTACCTTTATTCATTCATTCTCCATTCATACACATCCACACTCTATTCATCAGCAAGGAGGTTCCCTGTCTCGTTCCAGGTAGCGCGTAGAAGACACTCATCCCTCCTAGTTCGGCATTATTTCCAGATGGGCATTTCCTCCTTCCCCACAGTCTGACTCACGCATTCCAACTCACACAGTGTGACCCACTTTTCTAGCTTCACCTTTCAGCATCATTCACTCTTACCTTTAGCGTTGGTTTAGCAGTCTTTCTTCCTCTTCCTTTTTCTTGATCTCTGCACGGATATAGCTGTGTATGTTAGTCCAAACGAATTTATTTTCAATTATTCTCTCAATCATTTCTATCACTGTAACAAAATTCACACCTGTCTCTCTCTCCATTCTGTTCCTTTCCACTATCCATCTGCTGCAAACTAACATCGTATGTGTCACAGTGTCCGAGTATCCACAGTATAGGCATTCATCTGTATCAGCCTTTCCGATCCTATAGAGGTAGGCCCTAAAACACCCGTGTCCTGTGAGCGCCTGCGTCAGGAAATAATCCAGTCGCCTGTGGCCACAGTTCACCCAATCTCTTATGTTCGGGATTAGCATTTTCGTCCACTGTGCCACGTCTTCCGTGTTGTTCCATTCTTCTTGGCATCTTTCAACTGACCTTTCCACTTTCCTGTCTTTTCTCGGCCACAGTAAGGTTTGGACCTCTTCTCTCATAAAGCTCTTTTCTTTCCACCGCCAAAACATGTAACGGAACACATCCAGTGATGGTCCATAAGGCTGCCGCAGACACAGTCCTGTAGGCGCATGCCACTCGCAACAGACTTGTTCTGTCTACTCGTGTCATGAGACTCCTACAGGCAGTTATCTCTACGGCCTCGCTCCAGACTGGTGCCGCGTAGAAGACGATCGATTGTACAACACCGTGTAAGACCCTCCTCCTTTCGGATTTGGGTCCTTTAATGTTCGGCATCACCCTCCCCAACGCAGCCGTACTATTCGCAGCCTTTCAGACCACGTCCCGCACGTGCTTTCCCCATTTTCCATTCTGGTGCAATGTCACTCCTAGATACTTTACATGTTTCTTAGGTGTTAGACATGCTCCCGCACATTTTAATTCAATATTTTGCCTATTCCTTGTCCCCTTCAGAATGATGGCTTTGGTTTTCTCTGTCGCAAGTTTTAGTCCGTGCTGCGTCATCCATTTCTTTACGACGCCGCCTGCGTTTCTAACCCGGTATTTGAGATCTGGCTCATCCCGAGCCACAACCAGTACAGCGAGGTCATCCGCGAATGCGAAGGGGGTTGTACCCTCTCCGTATTCACAGTGCATAACCCCGTCATATGCCAGATTCCATAGCGTCGGGCCCAAGACAGATCCCTGGGGTACCCCGGCCGTCACGTCCACGATCGTGCCCTTTTCCACCATAATCCTTCTCTCGGACAGATACTCCGCCACCACATTCATCAGGTAACCAGGACATTCTCTTTCCTTCATTGCCCTTATTACCTCGTTCCACTGCAACGTATTGAATGCATTCTTAACGTCAAACAACAGCAGAGCCGCCCAGCGATGTTCATCCCCTCTGTTGCGCAATGCTTCGAGTACACTCATGATTGCATCAATCGTGCTTTTCCCTTTACAAAAACCAAATTGCCTCCTTGATAAACCACCTGACCTTTCAATCATGTCGTCTATGCGTACTCGCAGCATCCTTTCATACAGCTTACTGATGCATGGAAGCAGACAGATGGGGCGATACTTTTCCCTAGCTTTGGGAAGCAGTATTAACCTCGATGTCCTCCAAGGCTCAGGAAAAGTTTGTGCTTCCAGCAGTGCATTCATATGTTCCAGAAGCCACGCAGGTTCCACCCGTCCTAGACCCTTCACCGCCTCAGGTGGTATCTGATCTAGTCCTGGGGACCTACGAGTCTTCAGTGAACCCAATGCCTCGATAAGTTCATCCATGGTAAAGGGTACAGCTCGCTCAGCTCCTTCATCCCTCCATACACCATGACATCTGCCGTCCGGAAAGAGCTCTCTTGTTACCTCAAGCTTCTTATCCATAGGCATTTCGTAAGGAGAATACGCATGGAACTTCTTCATGACGATCTTGTACCCCTGACCCCAGACGTCCTCATCTAGCTGTTCACGCAACTCTTTCCAGTGCCTTCTTTTTTCTGTACGGATTTTCCTGCTTTCCCTCTTCCTTGCGCGGTACTCTTCCTCGATCTCCTCGATGATCTCAGGGTTGATTCCTGCTCTACCTCTTGCTCTTGTTAACCTTCTTCTCATTGCTATACACACATTTCTTAGTGCCTCGATGTCCGCATTCCACCAATATGGCATCCTGTAGACATCTTGGCGACCAATCTTGCTTCCCTCCATCGCCTCCCTCCTCTTCTTTAATGACTCTCTCCAGGCTTTCCACTGTCGGTGATTGACCCTGCATTATGCTCACTCTCCATTTAATTAGTTCCTCGTATACTTTCCAGTCATTCCCATCGCCGCATCTGCCCATCGACGTCCCGGATGCACGGACCGTGTTAGTGGTCCCCTTTCCAGTTATCGAGAACTCAATGTATTGATGTTCAGTTCCAGTGTAGTCTGGCAAAACCTTCCAACCTACTGCTTTCGCCGCTATTTCTTGTGTCGCCATGTTCTCCTCCTGTGTTTCCCACTTCCTGCATGATCTCGTCTATCTTCATCTCGTACTCGCCCACCGTCACGTTTGGAGAAATATAACAGCAGACCAGTCGCACCCCCTCCATCCGAACAATCACATATCCTTCTTTCGGCTTAATTTCATACACTCGCAGTTTCCTATTGTAGATTCGTACAGCAGCTCTCCCGGTCGTATCTACAAACCATCCTCTTCTTTTCACCGCTGTTGGATTTGGTTCCGCCGTCACCAGCACATCGATGTTCTTTTCTACTGCGGCAGTCTCAGCAAGATCATGTGCTAGTCTTGCCGTTCCCATATTAGTTTGGAGCACTCTCAGCTCTCGAGTCATGTTTTCTTTGTTTGCCATTTCTAAACCTTGGATTTCTTTCGCGCTCTCTTTTACACTCTCATACTCTTGGGACTAGTCCTCAGTTATTTCTATTTTCAACCAGTCGGTTGAACTTTGGGCATATTCTTGAATTTGCCACATGCCCATTCACGTCGCAGTTGAGGCATCTGGTTGTTTCTTCCTTGCATTCCAGCGCTATGTGACCCTCTTTGCCACATCGGAAGCAACATCCTCTTCTGTTCTGCCCCTTGCAGTGCCATTGTTTGTGTCCAAAGGCAAGACATCTCAAGCATCTCGGTATTTCTAACCTTGATTTTATCACTCAGCAGGATGTGTAGTCTACTTTTATTCTTTTCATTTGCAAGATCTTTTCGGCAACATCTTCATCCACATCGATCACGGCATTCATCATCCCTCTTACTGCGCCTCGTGTCTCGGTCCAAATTTTTATAATGTCACAGACCCGCTCTTTTCCAGCTGCTTCCTCTGTGGCCTTTTGGATCTATTCCTTTGTTGTATTGGGTGGGATTTCCTGTACTAAGATTCTTCCCTTCACGATGCCTCCTTTTGCCACTGCTCTCGACACGCATGTATTATCAGAGAGAAGTTTCTTCACTTTCTCTGCCTTTTCCCGTCCTCCGACCAACTCCAGTGATATTCCTTGGTCTCTAGTCTGCCTGATCCTTTTAATGTCAATGTCCTTTCTTCCTGTCAGCTTGTTTTTTACCTCTGTCAATAAATCCACAAAGGATTTTTCTTTGGTTTTATTGATGATTACTACTCTATTTTGTTCTTTGGACTTGGTGTTGATATTGGTCCACCTTCTTGTTGTTTTTTTACCTAGGAGCGTGATCGTTACATCTCTTCCTCTTACAGCCCATTCCATAATTTTTCTCGATGTCTTAACTCCCAGTGCTACCGGTGTGTGGATTCCCAGGTTTTCTCTTCCCAGCTCCTCCATCTTCTGTACCAGTTTCCTGCATGTTTTCAGGAACTTCACCGGCACAGGTTCTTCCTTTTTGTTTGGGAGAAGTTTAAATCCATACTTCTCCTTGTGGATCCACGTTCCATCTTTATGAACAGACATCGTGACTTTCGTAGTTCCCAGGCCGCCCTCCTCATCCACCTTCGCTGGAGCACCTGGTAGCTGCGGAAACATAGCTTTGGCCTTTTCCATGGCTTTGTTGTCCTCGTCATTATTGGTGACAAAGACTGCCACGTCTCCTGTTAATTCTGAGATGTTACCTTCTTTCACTATAGTCCTAGTGAAGACCTCCTCTGGCCAGTCTTCATTTAGAAATTCTATTGTTTCCTTCTCTTCCTTACATGTTGTCATCTTATTTGTGATAGCGTCTACCCTTCGTTTAATGGCTTCTGGATTCTCTAGATCCACTTGAACCCCCATTGTCGCCAACTTCTTAACTTTCAAGGGTTCCATGTTGATCTGCACGCCTCTGGATGTCATGCATACAGACTTTCTTGGAGCCTCTTCTTCATTATTTTCCTCCACTTCCTCGATATAATCGAGCATCCGATTTCTCAAGATGTCGACCTCCCTCTTTATGGATAGCCTTGTATTTGGCACCTTTCTCATAAGTTTCTCGAGTTCCGCTACGCTGTCCTGGAGACGCTCCAACTTTGATCTAGTTTTGTAGTTCAGTGGCTTCCCCTTTTCCTCTAAACTGGACGTTTCTGTCCTGTTGCTTGGTTTTCTTTTTCTTGACCTCCTTTTTTTCCATTCATTATCAAAGCTGCATCTGCTGTCTGAGCTGCTTGCTGCGTCGTCTTCCTTTCTTTCGTTTTCTTTCCTTAAAATCTCCTCCCTCATTTTATTTTTTTCTTCCTTCTGCCTTTTTTCCCCTTTCTCTTTTTCTCCTCCCTTTATTTCTTCCTCTCTCTTGGTTTGCTGATTTTCCCTTTCTTCCCTATCCTTCCCGCTATTTCTGTTTGTTTTATTTCTATCTACAATTTCTTTCACTTCTCTTCTCCAGTTTTTCTTCCCTTGAGTTTCATCCCTTTCTTTCACTCCTCCTCTTTTACTTTCTTCTTCATCTCCACTGTTCCCTTTTCCGTCTCTTTTATTTTTCTTTTTCTTTCTCATATTTCTTCCCACGAGTTGGGTCGTGCTGATCGGTCCAGTGGGGCAGTGCGCCCTTACCCCATCAAGGCTGTTTTCCCCTCAGGTTCGCCACCTCCCTTGGGCATCGCCTGTGGCCCACTTTATTACCCCTGGGCCATGCACCTCTTTGGCACGATCTGTTACACCTTGAGGTTAGGGACGCGGTATATTAGGATTATGCATAGCCGCCTGCCCTATGCATATCCGTTTGTATGGATGTTAAGAATCTAAATTAATAAAAGTGTTGAAGTAACACTAAAACCGGTCAGTTTATGACTTAACCGCCAAAATAGAACAGTGCGGTACTAAACTGATGCAAGCAGAAATCTACCCACAGGGGTGTCCGATTTCAACATGTGTTAGTATTAAATCAATAGAGGGCACCATGTTCAGTTGTTTTATGACTAAAACTCAAAATTTGAGAATTTTGAGTTATGCCACTTTATTATTAAAGGTGCGACATGTCTAATGCCTTTAAAATGACGATTGCTTCTCCCGTGAAAATGCTGCAGAATTGAGGGATGCGAACTGCATATTCAGACTTTCCTAGAATAAAGGCCGATGCATGTCCGTTTTCAGTTCTTAACGCATTAGTAAAAATCTTGTTATAGCCAGTGTATTCTGATATCCGTTCTTGATATAATTTGTTAATGATTAGGGGTGGAACTTGATGTGATATTGCTTTGGCTGTAGACTTCGAATATTGTAGACAACTTTAAGCTGTCAGTGTTAGACAGAAGTCACTGTCACTGGCGTATTAATTTCTATTGTTTTAATCAACATAAATGGAGAAGTATCTAAGACCCGAGAGGTTCGACGGGGATCCATCTGTGAAACAGCAAAGGAATGGGACCATTGGAAAAGAACTTTTATGAACTTTTTAGCTGCCCATATTGTCACTCCCGTTGTTTCTGCTGATGGTGCTGCTGTACCACCCCTAGATATTAATGATACTAAGCTACAACTGTTAATAAATCATATTTCGCCACGAGTATATACATATATAAGCGATTGTAACACTTACAACGAATCCATTCAAACTCTTGACAAAATATACATCAAACCAAACAATAATATTCATGCTCGTCACATACTAACCTTATATCCTAGGTTTTGCTTTATCATTTCAGTACTCTTTGGATAGGCCGTGAGGGATATATCAATAGTGGGAAAATTAATAGTCCGGGGAGGTATAGTTCGTTGTGTAGGATAAGAATGTGTCAGCTGCTCCATGTCAAATCCATATCTGGTTAAACGTTCTTTAAGGGGTGGATAGTTTTGTTGATGGCAATGAGTAGATGGATATACTTTGTAACGAAGTAAATAGTTTATGTTATTAGGGTTGGAAAACAGTCTCGCGGCATAATTTAAAGAAATGTGTTATCTTCCTGAAAACTTGAAACGGGACTAGTTCAGTAAGCAGCCAGAATAAGTCTTAAACGTCTGTTTTGTGTAGTGTCTAGTTTTTAAAAAATATAATTACTCGCAGTTGAATAGCATATTGCACCATAATTCAGTTTATTCGGATTAATGATTGGTATATATGCAGCAATTTTATGGTGTCCGCTCCCCAAGACCGATTTGATAGCATTTTAAGCAGATTTATTTTAGATTGGCAGGATACGACTAGCTTTCTATTTTTAATAGAATCTCTATTTTTAATATCGGATTTTTAATATGTTCTGCCCATGTTAACTGACTTTTCTTTTATTGAATACGATGAAACGAGATTTATTACCTGAGAACGTTAAACCAGTTTTTTGGGGCCAGTCTTCTAGTTTATGCAGAAATGATTTTAAAATTTTTGAGGCTAGTGTAATATTGCAGCTAGTAATACATACAACTAAGTCATCTGCATACAGATTTGCTTTCAAAAGTAGCTTTATCTCTTGAGCAATCTTTCTATAAACCGTGTGTAGCTTTATCTCTTGAGCAATCTTTCTTGACCGCGTGTGTGACTTAACTGTGTAGGTCCTCTATTAATCTTCTAGACTCTGTAAAATGAATTAGTATGTAAAGTAACCTAAAATTAGCAGTTAGGTATACACTCAAGTATATTGAGGCCTCACATCACTAGTGTATATATTTTTTGAGACACCCAAAGTAAACACCAAAATTAGTGATAACATGCAATGGATTCCCTTGTCCTATCCCATTGCAGTAAAAAACTATGCTACTTCACACGCGAAACCATCGTGTGCCGTCGGGTCAATCATTCCAAATATATGCGTGTCTGGTAGATAAGAATCAAAATAGACGTGGACGCATTGACGGTCGCTGCAACTTATTTTTACTTTAATGCAGTTGGCTGTGTAAATACAAAGTTACTATATATATATATATATATATATATATATATATATATATATTATATATATATATATATATATATTATATATATATATATATATATATATATATATATATATATATATATATTATATATATATATATATATATATATATATATATATATATATATATCTATATAGTAACTTTATATTTAACTTTGTATATGGTACATATGTGCCTCTTATCTTGGTACTTCCGGTTGCAGCTGCTCTCCATCGGGAATATTTAAGGACCGTCTGGCCGAGATGTGGGAAGGGAAGGAAGTATATGGAGTATAGAATTGGAACCTGTTTTTTTAGAAACAGTAGCTGGTGTAGGGGCAGGGTTACCAAGCCCTGAAATAGTCTGTTTTTTACTGGAAACTGTAAAAGAGTACTATCCGTTACCCCGTATCATTCTTACATCCTGATCATCTATTTCTCTGTTTCGTAATTATGTTTGTAAGACTTCTATGTTGTAGTTTGTCGAAGAATTCAACTTGAAGTCAACAAGACATATGAATACGTCACAGTTTACATCTCGACACCATTATATGAGTGTTTGTATAGTAAATAATATCTCTCTAGTGCCAAAGTCTTCTCTAACTTACAGTCATACACATTTATGTATTACTCACATGCAGACTTTTGAAACATAGTTTATCGAGCTAACTGTTCTATATTCTTCACATTTTATTGCGTAGTGTTTTTGAATATTGGAATAAACTTAGATATTAGTCATTTTTCGGAATTTTCCTGGTATATTAAATTTCACTGAATAATTCTACTAACATCAATGTGATTCTCTGTTAGTAGTTTTAATATTTCTGGTATTTCATCCGGTCCCATGGATTTATCATTTTTTATACGTTTTACTGCTTTTTCAATTTCCCCTTTGGTAATTGTATGTCTATTTATACTTTTTGATTCCATTGTTTCCATTCTTTCGTTGTCTTTAAATATCCCTTTTATATATATTTCCTCAGTTCCATCTAAGCTTTTAACGAGAGTAGACGTATTTACGATAAGTATAGTGGTGAAGACAAAGTTTATTTTGTGAAATGGAAGTAGTTAGAAAGGAGATTGATGATCCTGGTGGAACAACAATGACATTGAGGCTATTTGTAATTGGTTGCTATTTGAACTTATTTATAAATTCAATTATTTTTATATTAAAAAAATGTTTTCAAAATTATAAAAAATTTTCGGAGAAACATTTATTAGATTAAAACATTTTTGTATTAAATATTTTGAAGATGTAAGCAGTGATTTTTACTTACCAAACTAATTTTTATTTGGTAAGTTAACAAAAATTGTTTTTTCTTTTTAGTTCAACCTTGTAAGTATTTTGTCTTTTTTAGCTCTTGATAATAATTGTAAACACAATTGAAAGCTCGAGAATAAAAAAAATAGTTAACCAATAGCCCTATTATTGACTCCAACCCATCCAAAACAGTTATATATATATATATATATATATATATATATATATATATATATATATATATATATATATATGTTAGTTTTGATATGATATTTCCGCGGGAGCTGTATGTTATATCAATGGTATTCCGGGTTTGACTCCGCGTTAAATGTTGTTGGTTTTGATAAAAACCATTTTGACGACGTTTCGGCAAGATCTCACTTGCCATTTTCAAGTCTCTCTGGATGGTCTGCTTCTTGTCGATGTTCGAGTGGAAGTGACGCTACGGGTGTTAGGCAGCTGGCTTTTGTAGTTACTGCGTGTTGCGCGCGCTCTTGTATGCTACAGTTATGTTTTCCTTGCTGATGATCATTAGCTTGGTTTTGCTGGTGTTTATATCCAGTCTATATTTTCTACATGTTTCCGTTATTTTGTTCATTAAGTTTTGCAGCCCTTCTATGGTATTGGAAAACACTATTGTATCATCTGCATACCGCAGATTATTGAGCTTGAGCCATTGATTGAGATGCCATTATCAATATCCTTTAGAGCCTCTTCAAAAATATGCTCAGAGTACAGATTGAATATCAGTGGTGAAATTATGCACACATGTCTCACTAACCCTTAAGATTTTGACCTGATCTGTATATTCTCCATCTATTCGGCCTACCGCGGATTGATTCAAATACAGGTTAGCTATATATATTTTCAATTCTTTTCTGTCAATCCCTGTCGTCTTCAGCACTTCTATCATTTGTTCATGCCTGACTCGAAACCCTTTTTGTAGTCAATCAGGCATGCAAAAACATTACAGCTGACATCTCTACATTTCTGAAACAATACCTGCACGCTAAATAAAGCTTACCTCATACCAACGACGTTCACAAATCCAAACTGATTGGGCGCAATTTGTTTGTCGCATTTCCGGTAAATTTTGTTGTGGATGACTTTTAAAAACAGCTACAGCAGATAGCTCATTAGGCTTATGGTCCTATAGTTTTCACAAACTTTTGCTCCTGGTTTTTTAGGCAATGGTAAGAACTCCGATTTAAGCCACTCTACTGATATTTTTCCTGCCTTGTATATTTCATTAAATATTTAAGTTATTATTTTTATTTGTTCTGCATCTAATAGCTTCAACAGTTCTGAAGGAATTTCATTTAGTTCCGGTGCTTTTCCATCTTTCATTTGTCTGACGGCTGCCGTTATTTCTTCTGGTAGGATTTCGGGACCCGAATTTTCTTCAATGGTGGGCTCTTTTATTGTTCTAAGGTCATGGAAAAGCTTGTCCAAGTATTCTTCCCATACTTTCTTTTCATCTTCTTTGGTTATGGCAATATTGTCTTTATCATTTATTATTTTTTCGCTGTTGCGTTTTCGGAACTTTCCAGCTATTTCCTTCACCTTTCGATGAACATTGAAGTTATCATATCGACTCTGATACTCCTCTATTTCTTAGCATTGTTCTGTTTTTTGTTTCTTCTTGGCTTCTCTTATTTTTCTTCTGACGATGGTATGTATTCTCTTATATTCTTGGAGATTTTCTTTGTTTTCTATTCTCTGATCCATAAGATCAAGTATTTCATCGGTCATCCACCATTAACGTTTTTCTGTATCTTTCTTTAGGTGTTAATCTTTAATTTCTCTCACTCTTTCTTGAATGATGGTCAGACTTTCCTTTATAGTTCCTGCATTTAAGCACCTTTGTATTGAGGTTTTCACTCACTTTCAGTCAAACATTGGGATCTTTCAGTTTTCTAACTATCATACTTCTTCATCGACTTACTTGTAACCTTCTTCATTCTGACTTTGAAATTACCTATAACTGGTATATGATCAGAATTTATGTCTGCCCCGTGTATGTTTTGACAGATGTACAGCTGTTCCTATACCTCTTATTTACTAGCATGTAATCATTCTGATTTCTTACAATCCTTCCCACAGAATCGTGTGGAGATTTCCAGGTGTACAGTTTCCTTGGGTGTAGCTTAAACCAGGTGTTCATTATTACTAATTGATTTGCTTCCGCAAAAATCTCCAAAGTTTCTACCCGATCGTTCCGGTTTCCTAGACCAAATGGTCCAACTGCAGATGATGTTTTGCTGGCCCAAACTTTGGCGTTGAAATCACCCATGACAATTAGGTTAGGTCTTGCTTTTTCAACCTTTTCACGACTTGATTAATGCTATGGTATAGTTCTTCTATCTCTTTTTCTGTTCCTTCTGTAGTAGGTGCATACACTTATATTATTATTATATAATATTATTATATATTATATATTATTATATTATATATTATATATTATATATTATATATTATATATTATATATTATATATTATATATTATATATTATATATTATATATTATATATTATATATTATATATTATATATTATATATTATATATTATATATTATATATTATATATTATATATTATATATTATATATTATATATTATGTATTATATATTATATATTATATATTATTTATTATATATTATGTATTATATATTATATATTATATATTATATATTATATATCATATATTATATATTATACATTATATATTATGTATTATATATTATATATTATATATTATATATTATATATTATATATTATATATTATATATTATATATTATATATTATATATTATATATTATATATTATATATTATATATTATATATTATATAATATATATTATATATTATATATTATATATTATATATTATATATTATATATTATATATTATATATTCATCATTATTCAATCTTCGCTTATCCACTGCTGGACATAGATCTCTCTCATAATTTTCCATCTATTTCGATCTTGTGCCTCTTGCATCTAATTCCTATGACAACGTTTTAGATCGTCAGTCCAACGTGTTGGTGGACGACCTCTACTTCGGTAGGCATCATCTCTTGGTCTCCATTCCAGTATCCGCTTTGTCCATCTATTGTCTGTCATTCGAGCCACGTGACCTGCCCAGTTCCATTTTAGTGTTGCTACTCTCTCTACTGCATCAGCCACTCCTGTTCTTTGTCGTAGCTGGCGATTTGGGATCTTGTCTCGTAGTGAAACGCCCAACATAGCACGCTCCATCGCCCTTTGACACACACGGATCTTTTGAACTGTTCTCCTTGTCATGGTCAACGTTTCAGCACCGTAAGTTAACACTGGCAAAACACACTGATTAAACGTTTTTCTTTTAAGGCATATTGGTATATCAGACGATTTGAAAATATGGTTCAGCTTGCCGAAGGCTGCCCAAGTCAGTCTTATACGACGGAGAAGCTCAACGGTTTGGTTATCTTTTCCTATGCGAATCTCATGACCTAGGTATTTATAGGCCCTTACCTGGTCTATGGATCTTGTTCCTACGCATATATCTTCGCTGACTACAAGATTTGTCATCATCTGGGTTTTAGATATATTTATTTTCAATCCCCCTTCTAGCGAGGAAAGGTAGAACTGATTTAAAAGTTCTTTGGCCTCATCTTATATATTTATTATATATTATATTATATATTATATATTATATATTATATTATATATATTATATATTATATATTATATATTATATATTATATATTATATATTATATATTATATATTATATATTATATATTATATATTATATATTATATATTATATATTATATATTATATATTATATATTATATATTATATATTATATATTATATATTATATATTATATATTATATATTATATATTATATATTATATACTATATATTATATATTATATATAATTATTTAGTGTCGATTGGTCTTGCTTTTAGTTGTATGAGCATCACTCTTGCTGAGATTGGGATGAAGTTGTCAACAGATTTTGCCACTTCTTTTGTCAATATAATGCCGACACCCAAGTCATGTTTGCTGTTATCTGTTCCAGAATAGAAACGCGGTGTTCCCCGATATTTACGGTTCCTGATTCTGGCCAATGCATTTCGCTTATTTCCAGAATATTTAATTTCATGTGTGACATTTCTTGTATTGCATTATGGATTTTACCTTCCTGTGCCATGGTTTTCACGTTCCATGTGCCTATTCTGATATCTTCTTTGCATTTTAATATTTTTCTTATACTTGTAACTGCTCCTTCCGGAGATCCGGAACAAAAGCGGTGCTCTACCATTTATTAACTCCTCCGCCCGAAGCAACAGATAATATCTGTTGGCCAGTAAACAGGGGATTGCTTATACCGGCAATAGCTCGGTAGAATTTTTGCCATATCTGGCTACCCTCACTTAGTTTAGCCTGCAAACCAACGCAGTTGCCCGGGGTGTGGCACGTGGAGCCATAAGTGAGAGTTAATTGTCTTATGAGGACCAGTTATCAAGAACCATCTCCCGTCTATGACGCTCGATGTGGCCGTTCCGATAAAAGGTGCTACCTCTATAACACAACTCTACACCCCTTTACTACCCCACTTTACATATAATATTGGTTAAATATATTGGTCGATATAACTCAGGTGATGTCCGGGATTTCTCAGGTTTAAGAAGTGGTAGTATTATTGCTTCAAACCAAGTTGATGGGAAAACCTGGTTACTCCAGATAAAATTATAAAAGTCTAGTAATAAATTTTTCCCATTGTCTGGTAGATGTAGTAGAAATGCTAAGGGGATACCGTCTGGTCCTGGGCTTGAATCTATGGAAGAGTTTAGGGCTTAAGCAAGTTCTATGAAGCAAAAAGGAACGTTAAGGTTGTGAATCTTATATCCGTCGAATCCCAATATTTTTTTTCCACGTTTTTTTATGTATTTTAAAATTATAAGTGTAATTTTCATCACTGGAATTTAATTGTCTGCTAACATATCTCCGATTTCTTTTCTATCACTAATTATTTTGTTATTTTTTGCTATAAAAGGAATCTTATATGGTTGGCTTTTGTCAGAGATTTTCCTTTCTCCAAACTGTACTTATGCTTGAAGAGGTATTTAGAGATGAAATGAATTTTTTCCAGGATTCTTTTCTATTCTTTTTTAGAATGTATTTTGCCTTAGCTCTTCATTTTTTGTAGTCCGTTATGTTTTCGGCTGTTTTATGATGCTTTATTCTATTGTAGCTTGGCTGTATTCAGGTGTCCACCACGGAAGAGGTTTATGTTTCTTTCAAATTTTTGTTTTTCTTACATACGTCTTTGCGGCTGCTGTGATCGTTTGTAAAAATGTACTTAAAAACTTCAATGCCGTTTGATGATGTTAAGTTGGTTTGGTTAATGTCCTGTTCGATCTGTCTGGTAAAATTAGTCCAATCAGCATTTTTAATATTCCACTTTGAGATAGGCGATTCGATATTTGTGGTTTTCTGATGCGTTAAAGAAATTATAATGGGGTAGTGGTCACTACCATATAAGTAGGGTAGAACTTCCCATGTTAACGTAGTGGACAGAACTGGGTCACACAGAGAAATATCAATTGCCGATGATGTGCCATTATGTATGTTGAATCTGGTTGGTCTTCCGTCGTTAAGTAGATTCATATTTTGGGATGTTATAATATCTTCTATAATTCGTCCTTTCGGGTTGAGTTTTATGGAACCCCACATCGGATTGTGGCAGTTAAGATGTCCAACGATAATTCTAGGTGAAGGAATTTATTCCAAAATATCTGTTAAATCTTCTTGGGATATAGTTTTATTTGGTGGAATATACATATTACATATACAAATCTTTTGAGGTATATTTATTGCGATAGTTATCAATTCAATATTATTTGAAGTCAATGGTAACTGTGTGCTCATACATTTTTCATCCACGTAAATTGCTACTCCTCCATAGGCAATATTTTGGTTTAATCTGTTATTATAAAAAAAACATGAATAATTACGGAAGTTATATACATGGTTTGAATTTTTGAAATTTGTTTCCTGTAGACAGATAATAGATGGGTGTGTTACAGAGATAATATGTTTTAGTTTTTCAAAATGGGTGTAAGACCCATTTAAGTTCCAATGAAGCAAAGAAGTGAATGCAATTATTCTTTAGAGGAATTATTTACCGATGAGTCGGAATCTTCTTCCGAGAATGAAGTTTTCACTGCACATAGGGAGAAAATTTATGTATTTGCGAAGTTTTCGTATTAATTTGGTGCCTTTGGTTTTCATTCTTTTGTCGATGTACTATGGATGTAGTTTTAAATTTTATAAGTGCATGAAAGTCTTCTGAGTACAATTTTGTTACGCTGATTAAGTCTTTTGATCCTTGTATATTTTCGAATAGATCCACTACTTGATCGAAGCTCAACAATTGCTTTTCCCTTTCTACATATTCTCTAATTGGTTTTAGTAATGTTTGGAGATTTGGTATCTCATCTCTTTTTTTTTCAATCTCAAGTTTTGTCATCAATTTTGTTTTTTTTTCTTTAATTGAAGCTTAGGTTTTTCAAAGTTTTCTTAGTGTTAACTGAAGAAGTGGTCAAATGTACAGATGTATTTTGAAGTAAGCACTGTTGGGTTTGGTTTATTGATAAATTTGGCATTGCATTATTTGTAATCTGGTTTGAGAAGACGTAGTAAGTGTGGAGGGAGTGGTATTTGAGATTGTGGGGGTATTTTGTAGATTATCTTGTTGAGTATGATTTATTGATAAATTTTGTCTGATTTCTGTTTGCATTTCACTATCATTGTGAGGATGGTTAGAAGGTGAAATATTTGGATAATTAGCTGCCTGGTGTCCAGTTAATTTGCATTTAAAACATGTTTCGTTTTGGGCTATAAATATGTGGTATGATGTTTTTTCCAACTCGATAATAAATAATTCAGGTAGTACAAAGTTGTCTGGAAAAGGCGAAACAAAAATTTGTCTTCGGAAGCTTAGAATATGACTGAAGGCAGGATTGGTTGCTCCTATCCGTATCTATGATATGCCTGGGAAAGGATTTAAACCTAGTTTTATTAATTCGTCCATTATTAACTTAGAAGGTATGCTTGCACAGGCATTGGACAGAATTAAGCGGACTGATGGAGTTATTAATCTTCTCGCTTCTAGTATATTTCTATTTACTATTATCTTCTTTGGTTCTGCTATGAATTTATCTACTAGGTTTTTCGATAATAGATATATGCATATTCTACCGTTTGATATACGGGATGCGAAAATGATTTTTTTTTCTTCTATATGCTGACTCAATCCTTCAAGATAGTCGTTAATTATACAATTCTCTAGAGTGTTAAATAAAGTAGCTAGATCTCTGTTTGGAATTAATATACTAAGTGGTTGAATAACTTTTGAGTATGATGCATTTTGTGGTAGCTGACTGAAAGATGACATATTTTAAATGGATTGAAAATTCGACTAAAACCGGTGCTGTCTTACAGCTTTCGTTGTGATACCAGTTCATGGAAATTGGATAATACTTATAACTAATTGCAGATCGGAATCCAAATAGATGAAAAAAATATATTTCTATATCTACTCACCATTTTAATATTCAGTATTCAAATCACTTTCACTTTTATACTTAATTTCTTTTAAATTTATTTCAATAATTATTATTTAACGAGCACGATAAATTAATGCCTAAAGGGCGTCTTCGTCGCTTGCTGGTTAAACATCAAGTATAAAATTTTGTTTTAAGCAGTTGATTTGTATAGTAGTTTACCTATAAAAGTTGAAAATTGTGCAAGTATGCGAAAAAAAAGCAACATTTGTTTAGGCAGCTTACTTATAAAAGTTTTTAGCTAGACATTTGAAAGTTTACATTGAAGAAAACCCAAGAAATGTGAAATTCGTTTTAAACAGTTGGTTAGTTCAATAATATGAAAGTTTTTAATATGTCTTTAGATGTACCATATGAAAAATTCACACCATAGCAAATAATTACAAAATATTGTGTTTTATACGGATCAATTTAAACTTTATTTTGAACAGGAGATTATGTAGTGAACAGTATAGAAGCAAGCATCCTTAATTTTACATCCACAATCAAAGAGTTCTTGCTATTTGGTGGCTCGGCATCCTAGATCCAGTTTTACAAAACAGTGCATGGAAGAGGATTTGCTGAGATTATATCGCCCATAGTGAGGGGCGATGTTAAGCGCCTTTCTGAATATTATGTTCTTGCTAAAGATTGGCACCTCTTAATTATGTATTTTTACCTTGTGTCCCCTTGTTAATAAACTGAAAGTTACAGATCTTCCTAAAGTTCTAAAGAGTGTAAATATCCTTTACTTTGAATTTTGCACAAAGAAAGCAAAACATTCTGAAAACTAATTACGAGAATTGACTGACAGAAGAACATAGCTAATGCAATGGTAGCTCACATTGATTAAAAGGGAATCAAGAAAGAAATTTACTTTACACCCTTTTAGATCGCTTATTAAATATATTTGTGATAATATTACAAATATCTAGAATAAGCTTGAAATACGCTACAAACAATACCTACTCACAATTTATCAGATAGTTCTTCAATTATAATTATTCATTGTTTTTACATTATGTGAACTACTTTTTATGAAGGAAACAAACCACATACGATCAGATATACATGTCTTGATTGACGATTCCATAGAACACAGCTCTAAACTGTTTACATTTTTATCCATTTTTATATATTCCTGGTTTATGTTATTTCTTTTCCTTTCGTGGTACATAAATAAACCAATTCCAATTAGTTCCCGAGAAATGTCTGGCAAAGAGATTTAGGTGATTCTACAGTAGCTGAAATAGGTAAAATCATATAATAGTATTATCAGTATGGTATTATGAATATATTGTTAGTTAACATATTGGTAACAGAATTAAACATGTATGTTAAAACTTTATAACACAATAGAAACTGTTATCCACAATTGTGGCTGAACACCGTATAAACATAGTGTTTTCTTTACATACCAATAGAAAACAGTTTTAGAATATGTTGTCCACAAATTAACTATTAAAGCTAAGATGACAAATAATCCTTGATTGGCGTTATGTAGGTAAAGTGCTTTTTACAAGGCATGCAAAAACAACTGGCTTAGATATACGAGATTAGACTATTTAGCTTATAGAAAAGAATTCGAAATTACAGTAGGGTTTCTGTCGCCAACACAATTTTCTAAGTCAAAGAAAAATGAAACGAACTTTTCTTTACAGTTGTTCGGTAGAATTCAAATCGATCGGATGTGTTTAAATTATCGCATAGATCTCTGCATAGATAGACTGCATCTATCTCTGCATAGATAGATCGTTTTTTCTTTCTGTATTGAACGACAAAATATTTTTACTGTTAAAATACACAACCATTCCAATTATTGGTACATTCATGACTAAAAGGAACTTATAATTTTCGCAACAATCACAATAGCACAATTCTGTCTATTGTTCAATATCTTATCGCGATTCGACTTCGAGCGTTCAACGAAGTAACACCTAATTACCTTAATCGCACCTAGTTTTTGTGGTTTTGTTTAAAAACATTGAAAGCTAAAAGTGTAGTAAAGTGTAAATTATTGACAATAATTATTTATTGTTGATACTTTTGGTCATTAACTGTAAGTAATTTAATTTATTTAATTACATCGAGTTATTATCAATGATTTCGTATTGGTGCGAGGACCGTACTCAGGTTCCGTAGATCAACATGAATCAAGCTTCATCATCAAATGTTTTTTCACAACAAGAAATCCCCAAAAATGATACTACTGCACCAAAGTTATATTCAACAGTTTTAAATGAACCTACCAACATATTTCCTTCCAAAAAACAAGCAATTGTAGTAAATACAGTTCCAAATTCAAAAATCGAGGATTACCTGAATGCTGTAGCCAACTTAGTTGACCCCAAAAATATACTTGCAATATCCAGAATTGTTAATGATCGTATATGCATCTACTTCACTTCGGAAAATATTGTTCAAAAATTTTTGGAAACAGACAATGGGATAATAATTGTAAACCAACATCGTATCCAAGCTAGAAAACTAATTAATCCAAACGAAAAACTAATTATTTCTAATGTATCTCCTTCTATACCACATAACGTAATAGAAAATGAACTCAAAAAGATAGGAATCTATCAAATAACACCAATAGATTTTTTACGGATCGGAACATCAAATCCTAGTTTTAGACATATCATTAGTTTTCGACGTTTTACTTATATAGCCCCTACAAATCTTGAAAATATCCCCGATTCAATACTAATTCACCATGATCAATCGAACTATCGAATATTTCTCTCACTAGAAAAACAAACGTGCTTTATTTGTAAACAAACTGATCATTTAGCATCTCGATGCCCAAATCATAATAATCAATCCACCGATGACAATACAACACACATTTCTCAATCACAATGTGACCAGATTGTTAGTTCACAACAAAATACAACTCAGACAGCAGTACATTCTCCCGTACTTACCAAACAAATCAGTAATCCACAACCTACTGAAACCACCACTTCACCCACACCAAAAAACTCTACCTCTTTCAATAACTCCCAAACAATGGAGACGGTACCGGATAAAATAAATGAAACTAAAATAGAAACTCAAACAAAAGTACAAACACCTAAAAGTAATGCTTCTGATATAGCAAATTCTCCTGAACCGGAGGGTGGAAATCCTTTTAAAGAACCCAATAAAAAACACAAAAAAACAAAAACAGACGTCCAAACCCACCATAACTTAGCTGAAGATCTTACTAACTGTACAGTTGATTTTTTCCAAAACAAGTCAAACAGTAGCTGTTTAAGTCAAGAAGAGATAATAGATTTACTTGAAAACACCCATGGAGCTGCAGATCCGCTTAGTATTGCTAAAACATACACGGAAGATATCGAAGGGTTAATAGATCTCCTAAAAAAACTTCACCCAGTGCTATCACAAAGATACTTGAAAACACGATGTACAAGACTAAGGAAGAAACTTTGTAAACTACAGGATGACTATTCCTCTACAGATTGCAGTGATACACCTATTAATTAAAAATTCAACTCCATAATTCAGTGGAATCTGAACGGGTTTTACACCCGTCTAGAAGAATTTAAATTACTAATGTCCAAATTCATACCGTCCATAATATGTCTACAAGAGACACACTTTAAACAGCAGAAATTTTACAAACTAAAAAACTACACACCATATATTAAAAATAGACTTAATGCAAACCAGGCTAGTGGAGGGAGAGCTATTTATGTACATAACCAATATGATTCAGAAATAATTGATTTAAATACACAATTAGAGGCTACAGCAATAACTTTGAAAGGACCTCAAAAAATAAACATCTGCAATATATACATTCCTCCTGGTACTGATCCTTCAGTTCGCGAACTATTAGACCTTTTTAATCAAATTCCTCAACCACGAATTATTTTAGGTGACTTCAATGCACATCATGTTCTATGGGGATCAAATAAATCCGATAGTTTAGGGCGTAAAATCGAACAAATTTTAACTAACCTTAATCTCAACTTACTTAATGATGGTAGTTTTACAAGATTTAATGTCTCTACAGGTGGCGGTTCAGCAATTGATTTAACTTTATGTGACCCAGTTTTACAACCTGGACTGTCTTGGCAAGTCACATCTCATCTACATGGAAGTGACCACTTCCCAATATTAATAACGAATAACAATACAGCTCCCTCTTCCGCTCCGTCTAATAAATGGCATCTAAAGAATGCCGACTGGTCTTTATATTCTTCTTTAATATCTCGATCTATATCAGAGCTAACTCCTCCTAGTGATGACCGTGCAAATATTAATTCTATAGTTTCCAGTTTTATTCAGCTTATAACAACAGCTGCAGAATTGTCCGTAGGTTTTATAAATTTTCCAAAAAAACATCCTCCAGTCCCTTGGTGGAACCAGGAATGTAAGATGGCAATCAGAGAGTCAAAAAGAACTTTTTACAAATTTAAAAAATTCCCCACACTCCAAAACCAACTTGAATTTAAGCAAAAGCGAGCCTACTGTAGATATATATTGAAGAAAAGCAGAAAAGAAGCATGGAAAGCGTATGTCTCGTCCTTAAATTCATCTACTCCTATTTCCGAAGTTTGGCAAATGATTAATAAAATGAATGGAAAAAAATCCTTCAATACAATCCATTATCTAGAACATAACAATCGTACTTGCTCAACGAAAGAACAAATAACTGCTATACTTGCTGATACGTATCAAAGACACTCCAGCAATGACATTATCTCTACAAATTCCATAATACACAAACAAAATTTAGAGAACACTTATATAGATTTAGAAGATCATACAAATTCTCCTCTTAACGTCGAACTCTCAATGGACGAGTTACTATATTCATTAAACTGTACAAAAGATACCAGTCCTGGACCAGATAACATTCCAGTTGCCTTTTTAAAATCATTACCCGAAGAAGGTAAACAATACCTTCTAAAAATTTACAATTTTATCTGGACAAAAAATGTGTTTCCTGATAGTTGGCACCAGTCAATTATTATTCCAATCCTTAAGCAGGGAAGAAGAAAATCAGACCCGGAGTCTTATCGACCGATCTCGCTAACATGTTCGATATGTAAAATTCTGGAAAAAATAGTAAGCAATAGACTACTGTGGTATCTAGAAGACAAAAAAATTCTTACCCCTATTCAAAGTGGTTTCAGGAAATCAAGGTCTACTTTAGATAATCTAGTTGATATAGAATCCGAAATTCACGAAGCATTTGGATGCAATCAAGAGTGTTTAGCAGTTTTCTTTGACATAACCCATGCGTATGATACAATTTGGAGATCCGACATATTACAAAACTTATCCAGATGGTCAATCAAAGGTAACATCCTTAAGTTTATAAAAAATTTTCTAATATTTCGTGAGTTTAAAGTTCGTGTAGATAATGTTTGTTCAGAGCCAACAACACAAATTAATGGTATCCCACAAGGATCTACACTAAGCGTAGTATTGTTCCTTATTGTGATTAATGATATCTCTAAATCCTTTAGTTCATTAGAAAAAGCACGCTTATATGCTGATGATCTCGTCATATTTTCTCGAGGGAAAAATGTTCTAACACTTACCAGATATATACAAGCCGCTATCAATCAACTAGAAAATTGGTCAGACAGATGTGGTCTACAGATATCTCCAAACAAAACAAAAGCAATTTTCTTTAGCAAGAGCCCAAAAAACATTATACTACCACCTAATCTCACCTTATACTCGTTACCTATTACTTATGTTGAATCAACTACCTTAATAGGAATGAAACTAGATCAGAGGTTAATCTGGAAAGATCATATTTTTCATCTTCGACAAACAACTCAAAATGGTCTAAATTTATTGAAAAGCATATCTCACAAGCAATGGGGTGCTGATTTCCAAACACTCATAACTGTCTATAGAACTCTAATTCGTTCTAAACTAGATTATGGCGCAGTTGCTTATAATTCAGCCAAAGCATCAATACTTAAATTACTAGACCCAATACACAATACAGCAATAAGAATAGCACTGGGAGCTCATCATACTAGCCCAATTGAAAGTTTATATTGTGAATCAGGTGAACCGTCCCTTCAACTAAGAAGAAACTACCTCAGCCTTGTGTATGCTGCTAAATTGTCAGCCAATCCACATATACCGACATTTAAAAACACGTTTGCTGACAGATTCACTTCGACATTTAACACCTCACAAAGATTAAGTCCCCCGTTTTATATCCGGATCCAAAAATTACAAAATAGTTTAAACATACATTATCCTGAGATATACAATGTAACTAACCTTAATCATCAACCTCCTTGGAGAATACAGCTGCCTATTTGTGATACAAGTCTTACTATCAATAACAAATATGACACACCACGTAGTATATTTAAAAAGAAAGCAGCAGAGAAATTAAACTGCTCTCATAACTGCCTCATTTTTACAGACGCGTCTAAATCTGACAATGGGGTAGGGGCTTCTTTTACAACTTTACACCAAGACTACTCCTTCTCACTTTCCCTACGATCAACCATATTTTCCGCAGAACTTCTTGCCATTTTGCAAGCAATAACATTTGTAAATAATAAAAACATACAAAACCCTTTAATAATAACTGACTCTTTAAGTGCTCTCAGCTCTATGAAACAGTTATACACAAACCATCCCATTCTATTGCTTATAAAGTCAGAACTAATGAGATGTCAAGTAAACGACCGATTTGTTAAATTCCTTTGGGTTCCGTCACACTGTGGTATAACTGGAAACGAAAAAGCTGATCAGTTGGCCAGGGAAGCAGCAGAGAATCCACAATCAACATTATTCACTAAATGCGTTTATAGCGACCTGAAGCAATATTTTAGAAACAAAATAAGCGAGGAATGGCAACTACACTGGAACAATTCAGAGACATCCATGAAAAACATTAAGCAAGAGGTAGCTGTATACAAACTCCCTTTCAAGCGACGAGACCAAGTATGCATCTCTAGATTACGTATAGGCCATACGAAGTTAACACACGATTACCTTCTAAGTAAAGAACAAATTCCCATGTGCTACAGTTGTGATTGTGTAACTTCAGTGGACCATGTGCTAGTGGACTGCCCTTTGTACACCCTAGAACGACTTCAAGCTGGATTACCCACTTCATCCAAAGAGTGCTTAAACGGCTTCAATAATGACAAAACTATAAACTTTTTACAAAATGCAAGACTTCTTCACAAAATATAGTGTAACATATTAACATTTATGTAATTTATTGTACCATGCTAATAACCCCTAGTGGTTGAAGCAATTTTGTAAATAAAAAAAAAAAAAAAAAAAAATATCTTATCGCCATAATTATGACTTTAGGCTACGTTGTCTTGATGTATGACATGATGTTGTCGTTGTCGATTACGAAATAAATAAATAACCTGTGTAGGTATCCGTAAATAAACAGTGTTTTAAAAAAATTTTCCCGCATTTATGACTGAGTAGATATCTTTGGCTACACGGTCACCGAACACCGTTGTTCGGTGACACGGTCGTCAAAGTCCAATAATTCTGGATTCGGATTTCGTGTGTTCATTGGTATAACTTCGTTGGTAATGGCCGATCGTAACGTACGAGATATCATGTGATAACTTTTAGATAATAGAATATGAGTAGATAAAAAATTTAAAATATAGCATCCAAATATAGCATTGATGTATCCTTGGTATTATTGTTCTCACGGAGACGTGAAGAATGTCATGTGATACAATTTAACGAATACAATAATAGAATATACACACATATAGAACAACTTATAGTTATTTACTGGGTCCTAATATTTTATTACATTAGAGAAAGAAATAAGATATACATAGTAGATTTCTTAATAGTTAAGAATATTTCAGCCAATTATATAAACACTGGCGGGTACTGTGACATGAATTATATTTCAGTCGATGAGTGACAAAATAACTAAAAATGTGTTTATGTGGGGTTAATCTACAATAATTATTAATAGTAATGAAGATTACATTTTAACTAACATTAGATCTATAGATTTCCACTCCAGAAATCGTTTTCAAAGATTTTTAAGATTACATATTTAAAAAATGTATGGAAAGGGTGTATGTAACCGCCAAAGTTGTAGGCAAGAACCATAATTTTGGCTAAAAAAATCTCATGATGTATTTTGTGCTCTCGGGACAAATTTAAATATTTTTGTGTGTCCTTTATATCTTATTTGTGCATTATGTATTTGTGTATGTGTGTTAGTGTAGTCCGTGTCCTTCCCAGCTTGCGTGGAGGAAGAGTTCTGAATTAAGTAGGGACCCTTTGAAAAGGACAAGGACACTTCCGAACGGCTGATCGTGTTGTATATATTGAAAAAGTTGTATTTTATTAATTTTATTTTTATTTATAATAAATGTTGTAATTTTTAAAATATGTGGTTCGTTGTTTAATTTAATATATACCTCAGCTAGCTCAATTATGTGTTCTAAGCAATCTGTCACTGTGTGACGTCGACTCTGTAGTCTCCTGGTAGAGTTCAAAAAGAAATTAAACCAAAATTTACTTTAGACTTTTGATAAATTAACCCAAATGAAGCACGTTATTTATTAATATTGAACAAATTTAATATAAACAATAAAATTCGTCTGCAACTTGGGTTGCCTTAAAAATTTTACAAAAATAGGAATTGTATAAATCTTAATGTGGTTTAGTGTCGTGACAATAAAAATGTATTACAAAATATGGAGACTCTCTACAAGTACCTAAAAACTAAATAAATATTGCAACTTTATAAAGTGTTTAAATGAACTATAAAGAAAAAGAAAATGAACACTTTATTCCGCTGACTTTTAACTTGCATTCAAATATAATCAAAATTTCAAATGATCCCCAAAATTATTATCCAACCTTACTTTAAAACAGTTCTGATTTATTTAAAGAAAACTAACTACTCGCAAAATAATCGGTGAAACTGGAATATCAATCCTCTCTTCGGAAGTTAAGGTACGTACTATTCTATTTTTAATTTAATGATCATTAATATTTTTAATTTTTTTAAGGCCTATCGCAATGATGTTAATTCATGAATTTTAATTTTCTCAATTTAAATGACATTTCTATACTCCAATAATAATTTATAAGTCAAATTGTTTCTTTTACTCTCTGGAACAAATTCTGGATATCTCTGCTGTGGAAACTGTGGAAAAACTAAAATTCTAATTAGACGAGTTAAAAAAAAACTCCCGACCTATTCCACAGTTTCAGGGCTCCCCTTCGTCGAAAAATCCTCGTCGGCCTCCCCAAAAAAACCTATTATCCGTTGCTAATAGCAACCAACGTTCTTTTTCTTTTCGTCTTCTATTTTTTTAAACCATAAAACTATCCTGTTCTGACACATTTGTCAATCCACATTAATTTCTCATAATCACTTTAATCACATCTAATTTGGGAATTTATAAAAAAAAATGTTCAGATATAAAACTTATTCTATTACAATGCTAATACAATTTATTCTTTTCATCTCCACATCATTGTAATTTCTTATTTAACAAAACCCCTATTAATTTAACTCCCACAGACTTGCTTGACAGTTTATTTTCTGACGTTTTTTAAAATTTCTATGTTTAAATATTTTTTAAGAATTCTTCTTTTTTTATTCTTTTTAAGGTTTAGACGATTCACCTGTACACTAGGCAACTATACTATTCAGAAATTATTAACACTATACCAGGTAAGTCAAAATTAATTTATTTAACAATTTACTAATCTTTTTCTCTCTTTTATTTCAGAGTCGAACCCACATTGTGATGGCTTCATGAAATTCATGAACAACAAACTCATATAAAAATCCATTTAAGTTGTATCCTTTTTAACATATTGAAATCATTTCAATATATTGGGAACAAATAACACAGGAAGAAATGGTGTTGCAATTATGGTGACGAAAAAAGTTTCACAATACGTGTATTATTACCAACGGATAAATTAAAGACTTATAAAAATAGCCTTACTTAGCATCACCAAACAAAATGCACATTCTTCAGGTCTATATGCCAACCTCAGACGTGGTAGTCAATTAAGTGAAAGACGTATACTTATTGAAGACACAATAAAAAATATTTCATCTAATCAGCCACTCATAATCATGGGCGATTTTAACGCTAAGGTAGGAGAAACAAGAAACGATAACATCCAAAATGTAGGAAACTATGGGTCAGGTATTAGAAACAGCCAAGGCGAACCTTTATTGGATTTTGGAACCGAAAACAGTTTGGCCATTATAAACAAAATGTTCGAACATCATGCCCGTCGTTTATCGACGTGGACCAGCCCAAATGGAGAATACACGAACCAAATCGACTACATATTGATTAGGAGCAGATCGAAGACATGTTTTACAAACGTAAAAACTAGACCAAAAGCTGATTGTGGATCCGATCATAAATTGTTATGGGCTTGCTTCAAGATGAAGCTCAGAAGGACAATAACGCATTCCGAAAACATTTAGAGATGCATTAAAGGAAATTAGTATATTGAACACACATGACAACCCAGAAGAAATGTGAAAAGGTTTTAGAAATGTCATAGAAACATCTGTAAAAAGAACCAAAACTGAAAAAAAGATCATCAAGAGAAAACACTGGATGACAGACAAAACGCTGCAACTTCTTGAAGAGCGAAGGAGAATCAAATCTCTCATATATCAAAACGACAGCAACAAAAATGAATTAGCAAGGTTAAATAGAAAAATTAAAAGAGCATGTAGAAATGATAAAAACAAACATATAAATGAATAATGCGAAGAACTAGAGAGACGTGCAAACCGGTATGAATCCCATGAGCTATATAGCAAAGTCCGATATCTATCCAGGGAATTTAAACCAATCACACAAACAATAATGTATCAAAATCAACATATTATAAATGACACGAAAGGGATTGCGGAGGTATGATAAAGAAAATATTGTTAAAGTCTATATGTAGATGATCCCCGGAATGCAAATCACGACGAGTTCAATGCAGAGAGATAACCAAACATTCTAAAGTCAGAGGTAGAAAAAGCAATCAAAAAGTTAAAAAATAGAAAATCTCCTGGCACAGACCAAATCACCGCAGAAGTTTTAAAAGAGTCTGAAGATGCTGAAGTAAATGTTATGCATATGATCTACAAAAAGATTTGGTAAACCGTAGAGTGGCCCAACGACTGGACAACATCCACTTTTATCCCTATATTCAAAAAAGGAACTCCGCTAAATTGGAGCAACTACAGAATGTTAACCCTACTATCCCATGCAAGCAAGGTTCTACTTCATGTAATATCTGAAAGACTAAAAGCTTTTCTATTGCCTCACATATCAGAAGAACAAGCGAGATTTTTCCTAGGAAAAGGCACACGATAATACATCCTTAATGTCAGACAGCTAATCAAAAAAACTCGTAAATTCAATACTCCTATGCTTATGTGCTTTGTGGCTTACACAAAGGCCTTCGATAAAATCAACTGGCAGCAGCTATGGTTCATACTAGCGGAAATGGGAACACCCCACCACTTAATTCAACTAATTAGAAGTCTATATGAAAATAATAAGTGCACAGTAAAAATAAACAACACCCATTCCGATTATTTCAGAATAAAGGCAGGTGTCAGGCAGGGATGCATAATCTCGCCAACTCTGTTTAATATCTACAGCGAACACATTATGCGAAAGGTACTAGACGAATAGAAGGATGGAATATCAGTAGGAGGTCAAAAAATCAGTAACTTGAGATATGCTGATGACACTTTAATAATCGCAACAAATTAAGAAGAAATGGAAGACATAATGAGATGTCGGGAAAAGAAAAGCAAAACATATGGACTAAAGCCAAATAGGAGTAAGACAAAGACTATGATAGTGGACAGAGCTCGGAATAATCTTCATTACATTCAAGAAATTGGAGGCTTTGAAGTAGTAAATAGTTTCATGTACCTAGGGTCCCTAATAACAAATGACGGAGGGTGTAACAGAGAGATATGTAGAAGGTTGACTATTGCTAGAACTGCTAACTACTACCTGCTACTATGATAAAACTGGTAACAGTTTGAAAAAATTCCAGCATAACAATACACACAAAACTAAGGCTGGTAAGGGCACCCAGTTTTCCCATAGGCACATACGCACCCGAAACGTGGACCTTAAACAAAGCGGATAAAAATAAACTAGACGCTTTTGAAATGTGGGTATATTGCCGCATGTTAAGAATATCCTGGATTAATCATCGCACTAACGTATCAATATTAGAACAACTTAAAGTAAAGGATAGATTGCTTAAGCAAATACAATAGAGATATTTGCAGTATTTTGAACACATTGCTAGAATAACAGGTACGATGGAAAAACTGATAGTCAAGGGTAGAGATGAAGGAAAGGAAATAATCAAAATTATTAATTAAACAGAGGTAACATGAAGCCGAATAACTAGCCCAGGACAGGGAAGGATTGAGGGACATCGAGAAAAAACGGGATTAAGACTGAGGAGGACTGGACGATGTGCCTTCTACTTTTCTTGGCTATTGCTGGTATATTCTTGTTGTTGACTTTTTCTTTTAGTATTGGCAACAAAAGCCTGCTACATTTTGCTTATGAGTTTGTTACACATTTTTCTTCAATAAATAGGATGAGAGCTGTTTCTTCGATTTTTCTCTTTTTCATGTATCTTTCACGAATATTGATGCATGGTTGCATTATACCCTTTGATCATCCATTATCTCATGTCATTGTCTGCCATGTTTGCATACCTGTGGTAGATCAAAGTCTCAGTTTTGATGACGTATGTAAAGGTCACGCTCATTTTTCCTGACACTTGTGGTCTTGCGGTTTCTTCGACATAGAAGTTGTTGTATTAACGGGGTATTTTATAGACGGAGTTCTTTGATTTCTCTTGTGTATTGTTAGGTTTTGGACACGATGGATCTGAGTATATTAGTTGATTTGAAAGTTGATGTGAAACTTATTACCTATCCTTTTTAGCTTTTTTTATAAGCCCTTTAAAAATTGTGTTTCTGGTTTTCTAGTGGTTTTTGTTGTTTTCTTTCTTTTACCTTGTGGAATTTCTTGTTCATAAATCACAATGACTATCATTTTTTGTCAAAACCTTTATTAGTCAGTTTTCTCTTTCTAAAATACATTTTTGTTGGAGCAAATATTTTGATCCCTATCATATAAATCTTTTTTGATGATTACGTTGTGGTTTTAGTGGTAATTAAAATAACTCATTGTTTGGTTTTCTGTAAACTTTTGTTGCATATCTTGTATCCAATTTGCCATTAGCATATCCAGAGAAGGATGTTAATTGTTGTTTTTTTTTTTCCAACGTTTTTTATGACCACGGAGGTTATTTTGTTAATTTATTCTGTTATCCTAACTTTTAAATCAGAAATATTGCCTAGTCGATTAAAATATACTTCAGAAATAATTCGTATCTGTTCTGCTAAACATTAGGGAAAAAACTTTGAAGATAATAAAATATTAGTCAAAAAGCCAAATAAACAATTGATATGAATCTAGCAGGCTGCTATCATTTAGGTATTTAAAGTCACTAAAAGACGTCCATAATATTTGTGCGGGTATTAAATTTAATTATGGCTCATTTGTCCAAGACTCACATTTTAATCATGATTGCTTGTAGTAACAAAACAAGAATTCAAAAGGAGTTTTGTGAAATGTTTAAAAATCAATACTATGGTCAACAAGTTTCGCAGTTTATTAGCAAAATTAAAAAGAAGTTTTGTTATACCGGACATGTAAAAAATATTGAAAAACCAGGTAGAAATTTTAAATTTACTAATGAAAAAAAGTTAGATGTACTTCTAGAGATTGAGGATAATCCTCATAAGACAACTCGAGAACATGCCGCCGTCAATAATTATGTAAGTAAATGATCTATTTTCAGAGTTTTTTATTAAAAAAATATCACCCTTACAAAGTTCAGTTGGTTCAGAAGTTAAATAAAGATGATCCTGATAGAAGGCAAGAACTCTGTGAAATGATGATGGACAGAATGAACGCAAATTTGCAGTTCGTAAACAAAATAGTGTTTTCCGATGAAGCGACGTTTTATTTAAACGAAATTGTTAACAAACAGAAGTATAGATATTGGAGCAGAGAAAATCCTCACTGGGTGTGTGAGACTCACAAGGGCTTAAAAAGTTAACGTTTGGGCTGGTCTCATTAACAATAAAATGATTGGTCCTTATTTTTTTTAAAGGAGGACAGTTAATGATGAGGTTTATCTAGATTTTTTGATAAACTTTTTAGTGTCTACATTACGAAATTTTTTCCTGATGGTAATCATCCCAATGAGATAAATTGATCTATTTGCTACCAAAAAGACGCATTTTCCACGTATAATTAGAAATTATTTAAACGAGGTTTTTCCTAATAGGTGGATTGGAAGACTTGGAACGATCGAATGGCCGGCTAGATCCCCCGATTTGACTCCTCTCAATTACGTCTTATGGGGTTATTGAAAATCAAACAAACTAAGAGTTGTTAGTACGTGTTTTCCTCATAAAAATATTTATAAAGGAACCTGGATGATACCTGGTACTAATAAATTTAATCAAATTGATCACATATTAATATCTAAGCGGTGGGCAACCTCCGTAACAGATGTTAGAACATATAGAGGCGCAAATTGCGATTCGGACCATTTCTTGGTTATATCGAAGATAAAACAAAGAATATCAATGGTAAGAAAAGAGAAAGGCGCCAAACAAAGAAAATGGAATACATATATGTTTAAAAATCCTAAAAAGAAGAATGAGTACCAGCAGAAAATAAAAGTAATATTAAGTGAAAGAGGAGAACAAAACAACATTGAAGAAGAATGGAATATCATCAAAACGACAATTACAAATATGGCAAAGGAAACATTAGGTGAAACCTCAAGCCAAAGAAACGAGGAATGGTTTGACCAAGATTGCCAACAAGTAATAAATAGCAAAAATATAGCTAGCCAGAAATGTCTACAAAGGGATTCCCGATCGAATAGAAAGGCATATGAAGAACTCAGAAAAGATGCAAAGAAAATATGCAGAAGGAAAAAGAGAGAAATGTTGAATAGAAAAATACAACAAATTACAGATTATAATAACAGAAGAGAGGCTAGAAAATTTTACAAGGAAATCAAGCAATGCACCCAAGGATACATAACAAGATCAACAGTTTGCAAGGACAAAAATGGGGCAATTATCAGCGAGAAAGAGGAAATAATGAAAAGGTGGAAGGAGCATTTTCAAGAGCTGTTAAACCCAAAAAAAGAACAAAACGAAGATGAAGAGATAATTCACCACGCAGCAGAACAACTAGTTGAGCAACCAACATTGGAAGAAACGATAAACGTCATAAAACATCTAAAAAATAACAAAGCACCTGGCACAGATGGAATAACTGCAGAACTCATAAAGAATGGTGGACATGCGCTATGGAGGCGTATCCATAAACTAATCGACCGCATATGGACACTAGAAGTCATCCCAGAAGATTGGAAAGTGGGAATCATACTTCCTATGTACAAAGGGGGAGACAAACGACTCTGCAAAAATTATAGGGGCATAACAGTTTTAAATGTCATCTACAAGATATTATCAGGAATTATATATAGCCGCCTGGAATCGTTTTCGGAGGAGATCATTGGTGAATACCAATGTGGCTTCAGACCAAAGAGGTCAACTATTGACCAAATACATATGTTAAGAGGTATACATGAAAAATGTGTTGAATATAACATACCTATTTACAACTTGTATATCGATTTCAAACAGGCGTTTGATGGAGTAGATCGACAAAAGATGTTAAAGCAACTATCTATGTTAGGGATACCCAATAAGTTGGTTAAACTTATACGAATGACTCTGGAGGGTTCCAAAGCTATGGTGAAAATAGATGGAGATATGACGCAGGCCTTTGATATTGAAAATGGAGTTAGACAAGGGGATGCCTTATCAACAACACTTTTTAATCTAACTTTAGAAGCTGTTGTTAGAAAACTGGATATAAACGGCTGTATTAATACAAGATCTATGCAAATATCAAATAAATAAAAAGATCAACAAAAGTGTATTAAGCGAAAAAGTTATAGAACTGAAACGAGAAGCTGCTACGTTTGGTCTATATATAAATGAAAGCAAAACAAAATATATGGAGTGCACAAAATCGAATGAACATGAGAATCTGAAGGTAGACAACCATACCTACAAATATGCCTCCACTTTTCCCTACCTATGCTCAATAATAAATGACAACAACAACATCAGTCAAGAAATATAAGCACGGATTCTTAGCGGTAATAAGTGCTTTTATGCATACAAAGACTTAATGAAAAGTAAGTTACTGAATCGTGAGTCTAAGCTGAGAATCTACAAAACAGTAATTAGACCAGTGGTCACATATGGATGTGAAACGTGGACCCTCTTAACCACTGATGAAAATCAACTGAGAATATTTGAGCGCAAAATACTAAGGAAGATATTTGGACCAACCCAATGCAGCGATGGTTCGTGGAGAATTAAAATGAATCACGAGCTGGATGAACTAATGCAGAGCGCAGATATTGTCAGATTTGTAAAGTCACAAAGACTAAACTGGCTTGGTCACCTAGAAAGAATGCCAGATAATCGAGCTGTAAAAGTAGTCCAGAGATGGAAGCCCCAAGGAAACAGAACAAGAGGAAGGCCCCGTAAAAGATGGATAGACGACGTAGAGAGGGATCTTAAAACCATGAACATCAGGCAGTGGCGAAGGAAAGTATCCGACAGGGCAGAATGGAAGAACATTGTTAAGCAGGCTAAGACTCACAAAGGGTTGTAGCGCCATTAGAAGAAGAAGAAGCTACCAAAAAGACGCATTTTCCACGTATAATTAGAAATTATTTAAACGAGGTTTTTCCCAATAGGTGGATTGGAAGACTTGGAACGATCGAATGGCCGGCTAGATCCCCCGATTTGACTCCTCTCAATTACGTCTTATGGGGTTATTGAAAATCAAAAGTATATTTAAATAAACCAAACAGTATTGCTGATTTAAGTGAATGGTGGTCATTTTTAACATTTAATTTAATTGTAAAGTACATTGAAAAATACATTCTAAATATTATGTGACATTATTGTCTTCATTGAACCTAAAGGTTTGTGATAGAGACATTATCAAAATTTTACATCTTAAAAATCAATTTTCCCAGTTATGATTGCACCAAACTTAAAATACTTTATATTGATGAACAAAGGACTAAAATCCCTTTCTAACTATGTGTCATACTACCCCCTTTGTTATTTAAAATTTTCGAGGGGGTACTGGAGGGGTATAATATTTTCATACTGTAAATTGTCAATTTAAGAATAAAAATCAACCTGTTTTATACAGAAATAACAGAACGACCAAGATGCAAAATATTTATTAAACGCTATACAATTATGTCTAATTAGGATTCATACTCCAATCAGAGTTTTTATATTGTAATTTTATAATCACTGAATTCTTTTACGATTTGGTCAAGTGATTCATGTTGGCAGTTTTTCAAAGCTTACTCAACGATTTTGTCGTGGGTAGCAACAACCAGTACAGCGATGTCAAATATTAAGGTTGATCTGCAACCCCAAAAGACAAACTCAAAATTTAAAAAAATTGAAACAATTTGAGAAGGTACCGGTCATGCTGAAACTTACAGAGTTAAAATACAGAAGAGTAGATACTGCAACTTTTATTTTGAAAGTACTATATCATAAAATTTACACTCTAAGTAATATATCTATAAAAAACCTATTTAGTTTTAAAAACCTATTTATTCGTTTTTAGTTAATTATTTTAGTATAAATAAAAACCTTCCTTGCATAACCAGTGGCGTGCCCAGAATTTGTCTGAGGGCAGGGGGTTGAAATTTTTTTATGCTACCTCCATTTTGAGTTCCTAAAATTTTGGGTTTAATTTAAAGTACTAAAGATAGCAATGCCAAAGATTCAGGTAAATATTATACTGCCTACCAACTAAAACCACCCTCTCTTACTTGTGTGCATTTGACTGTCGCACGTACCATACTTCGAAAGTGGGGTGGCCACTGTAAGGCTGACGACATTTTTGAAACACTCCCTTCTCTTATCAAAATCTTATCTTTTGTTCTGAAGCTATTTTCTTGTGGCATTTTAAAGTAATTACTATTTTAATGAGAATAAGCCACAATTGAATGTTAAAATAAGTTTATTGACGTTTGACATTAATCCAACTTGTAAATACAATACATTTTGGAGACGGCTATCGCCGTATTCCGGTTCTTCTCTGCTAATCCTGCCGGTTTAAGGCATGCTCTTCCTCCAAACCTTTCGATTCCATCTTCTAATTTCTTCATTCTATAAGCGTCATGTTCTACCTCTTTTTCTTCTTCCAGGGGGCTTCCATTTGTGAAGTTTTTGGGGTTCGTCAGGCATTCTCAATAGGTGTTCAAACCATTTTGAACCTCTTCTTTGTATTCTGCCAATGACTGTTTCTGTAGCATTTATGTTATTTCTTATAGATTCGTTGGTCTTTCTTTCCTGCCTTGATGTTCTAGCGCACTTCTTCTTAAATAATCCATTTAAACTGCTAACAATCTTCTCTTCAGGTCTGCATTAATTGTCCATACTTCAGAGCAATAACAAAGAACTGATTCAATCATGGTTTGTCCTATTCTTTTTTGTTTCTTTTTGAAAAGTTGCGATACCACCATAAGGAGTTCAGACATCCTACAATTTTACGTCTCTGATTAGTTCGGTGATTAATTTCGGTTTGTCCCAAGCCGTTCTTAGCAATGAGTGCACTTAAATATTTAAATGTTTCCAGTTGTTTGATTTCCACGTCCTCTTTGATCAACACTTCAAACCTTGCATCTGAATTGATAACTAAATATTATGTTTTCTTCATGCTGACTTGTTGCCCTCATTTTACATATTCTCTGTATAGACGCTTCATCATAAATTCTAGGTCATAAGAATCTTGAGCTAGGACGACTTGGTCATCTGGAAACAGTACGTTATTTCTATGGGAATTCCCATTCCCTGGCAGTGGTTTTTCCAATTTTGGAGGGCTGCCTTAATATATAAATTAAACAGTAAGGGTGACATATTGCACCCTTGTTTTAGTCATTTAGTTACTTTTATTGGCTCTGATAGTCTATTTCCGATTTTTAGGTAAGTACTAAGTAGTGTTATCCCTGTATACTTCTGTGATTATTCCTAAAAGGTATGCAGTAATGTCGATTTGTTGTAAAGCTTGCCACAATTTAAGTCTTGAAACTGTATCATTGACCTTTCTAGTTCGAGGAAGGCTAGATGTACTTTGGTACCAACTACTATTCTTTTTTCTATTAATTGTTTAAGTATAAACAAGTTATCAGTGCAAGATCAAAGATCAAAGATTCAAACGTCAATAAACTTATTTTAACTTATTACCATTGTCGTTGGCCCGGTTGGTGTTTCTCTTCTTCTTCTTTCTTTTTAATGACTGCTCGGATGTAATTGTGAACACTGTTCCATCCCTCTGTACTTCCCGTCATCTTTACGATCATCTCTCTTACAGTTACAGAGTTCATACCTATTTCTTTATACACTCTGTTTCTCTCCACTGTACATCTATTACACTCCAGAATTCTATGAGTAACAATGTCGGAATATTCTCAATATGGGCATTTATCTGTATCTGTCTTTCTGAACCTATTAAGATACTCCCTAAAACAGACAATCTAACCAGTCCCCTTAGGTTCGGGATCAGAATCTTGGTCCACTGAGTAACATTTTCCTTGTTGTTCTCTCCTTCTTGCTATCTTTCCATTAATTTTTCCCTTTCCTCTTTTTTTTATAGCTGTTGTCACATGCTCTCTTCTCTCATAGAGATGTCTCTTTTCTACTGCTAGCACATGCAGAGGAACATAACCCGTAATAGTCCACAATGTCTACCACCTGTCTACTTTTGTCATAAGCTTAATATTAGGTATGAATATCTAAATATAATGAAAAATATTATTAATTATTTTGTATTTATACAATAATTAGTGTGTTCTACATATTTAACGTGGTAATTTAATTATTCAATTAGCGTTTTGGATTTTTTGTATTGTGTGTGAAAGACAAGGTACATTTTCCTACTATTCTTTATATATTTTTTACTTTATATGCTCTGGGGATGGGGGTTTTAACCCCCAAAACCCCCTCAGGGTGCGCCATAGTGCATAACGTATTAGTGGCAATTTTTATATTAGTATTAGCATTAGTTTTAGTGTTTGGACAATGTGCCCTTTAAAAAGAATAGTAGGAGAGGATTACATTTAGTTAAACGGTAAAATAAATCTATTATCTTTTCTTTATTCTTTACCGACCGTCTAATAGGTTGATCTACCACGTAAAACCAAAATCTTGAAAATTTAAAACTTGATATTTTGTTTATTACAGTGAATTAAATAGAACAATCGAAAATATACCCAGATATGATATGAAAATTATTTTAGGCGACACAAATGCCAAAATAGGGAAGGAAGAAGTATTTAGACCGACAATGGAAAAATATAGTAAACACAATGAAACTAACGAGAATGGACAATTGCTGATAGATTTCGCAAGAGAAAAAAATATGATCATAATGAGCACATATTTCAAAAGACAAGGAATACACAAGGAAATATGGATATCGCCAGATAGAAAGACTAAAAACCAAATAGACCACGTGCTCATCGAAAAAGAAGAACAGCAATGTATAAAGAAGATAAGAACATACAGAGGACCAGACGCTGACTCAGATCATTACATGTTGGGCAACAAATTAAACAACGGATACCAGAAAACAAAAACAAAATAAAAGAAAAGAAATGTATACATAACCTAATTCGATTAGCAACAAAGAAAGAGCAAGAAATATACGAGGAAACAATGGAAAGAGAACTAAAAAAGATACAAATAGAACAGCAAACTGAGAACAAATGGGAAAACATAAAGCAAATAATGAACAAAGCAGCAAAAGAATGTAATAAAGAAGAGAATAAAAAGAGGAAAGGGTTCGACATAGAGTGCCAAGAAGAAATAGAACTAAGAAAATCATTAAGGATGGAAATGATCACGAAAAAACAACAGAGATAAAGAATAGATATATGGAGCAAAGACAAAAAGTAAAGAGGGTGCTATGAGAAAAGAAGAGAAAACACATAGAAAATAAGCTAAAAGAAATAGAAGAGAATTACAGAAATAAAAAAAATAAAAAACCTATATCCAGGTGCTAGAAATGAAAAAAAAAAGATTTCCAACAAAAACCCATATTGGTTAAAAACAAAGCAGGAAATAATATAAGCGGTGAAGCAGAAATAGTCGAAAGATGGAGAGAGTATTTTGATGAATTACTAAATGGCAATAATAAGTCAAACCAAAGATAATGTATGGAAGCAGAAGCAAGAATCGAACACTTAGAAGACATAGAAGATAATTCACCCAGCAAAGAACAAATCGAGGAAATCATAAAAAATCTGAAAAACATCAAATCCCCTGGAAGCGATAAAATAACAGCAGAGATGATGAAATATGGTGGAAAACTACTAAATAATTGGATATACAAGATCATAAAGGAGATATGGATAAAAAAACGAATACCAGAAGATTGGAACGAAGCCATTATTTGCCCATTACACAAAAAATAGACAAAACAGAATGCAGTAATTACAGAGGAGTAGCGTTACTAAATACCGTATATTAAATCCTATCAAAATCCATAAAAGATAAGCTAGAAAAAGAAGTTGAAAATATAATAGGCGAATATCAGTGCGGATTTAGATGAGAGAGAAGCACAACGGACCAAGTATTCATAATCAGAGAACTACAAGCAGAAAGCTATGAACACAACTTACCAACGATAGCGCTTTTCATCGACTTCCAGCAAGCATACGATAGAATGAAGAGAAAGGAATTAAAAGAAACCCTTGAGGATCTTGGAGTTAGCAGAAAGTTGCGTAATATGATACATCTTACTTTAGAGAATACAGAAAACAGAGTCAAAGTAAACAATCATGCATCGGACAAATTTATAGTAAACGAAGGATTAAGGCAGGGCGATCCTTTGTCATCATTACTCTTCAATGTATGCCTAGAAAAAATAATGCGGGAAGCAAAAATCAATAGAGAAGGACTCCTATATCATAATAGACACCAAGTTTTGACATTTGCAGATGATGTAGTGTTGCTGGCAAGAGAAAAAAAAGAGCTACAGGAGATAGTACAGAGAATAGTAAAAGCAGCAAAGAAAATGGGACTTTACATAAACGAAACTGTATGCAGTGGACAGATGATCAGTTCAGGGATAGACAAAAGTTTAAAGTAGAAGTAGAAGAAGGATCATCATACGAATTCGAAATGGTAGATAGATTTACATACCTAGGTGCAATAATATCACGTAAACCCAACATTAAAGAAGAAATACAAGCTAGAATAATGGCAGGCAATAGAAGTGTACATGCTCTTAGTGGAATGTTGAAAAGCAAGTTTTTATCAAGAAAGGCAAAAACACAGTTATACAAAACAACTATACAACCAATAGTAACATACTGCAGTGAGATATGGACAATGACAAAAAATGAACAAAATTTACTGGAGATATGGGAAAGTAAAATCCTGAGAAAGATATATGAAGGAATAATAAGGGACGGTTTATGGATAAGAAGATCAAATGATGAGTTAAAGAAATTATATAATCAACCTAATATAATAGGAGTCATAAAGGCAAAGAGACTAAGATGGCGAGGTTACCTAGAAAGAATGCCGAACACGAGGAGTCCAAAAATGGTACTTAACTATACTATAGTTTTAAAAAAGAGAAAAGGAAGGCCAAAAAATAAATGGAATCAAGAGGTAGAAAAAGATATGGAAGAAATTGGACTAGAAGGTCAGAAAAGAAAAATGGATAACAAGAAGGAATGGAGAAAAATCACAAACTCTTCAAGCCATGGGCCTCTAAGGCATTTAGTGCTATTGTATATATATATATATATATATATATATATATATATATATATATATATATATATATATATATACCTTCTTTGTCTTTTATTTCTCCACTTTGACCGAAAAACCCACCACTATTCGAGTGTACCTTAGTTTATATATATATATATATATATATATATATATATATATATATATATATATATATATATATATATATATATATATATATATATATGTATATAAACATTTTTTAAAGCGAAGTTTCTGTACTGATGTTGTATTCCATTTTTTTCCTATAGTAAAATACTCAGGTGGGTGTCACCAAACTAGTGCCACACGATTGTCACGAGTAGCGTATTGAAATTCATATAGATCGACTACTCTCGATCAATTAGTTTCTAGTCATTATATATTTGCAGAGAAGTAAAGAAGAGGACGCGGAGGCTTTAATAGGAAAACAAAACAAAAGAAGATGCACATTCCTGAGTAGAGTGGAAGGATCGTTAAGCGAACGATTATACTTAATAAAAAAATATTGTGAATTTGTGAACATGATACACAAAATGATATTTAAAAAGAAGACATTTAAAACACAAACTATTGCTTTAAAAATTTAGATTATGTCTGAAGATGCATCACAAAAGTCTGCTACTATTTACTGTTAAAATTATTAAATTCAGTTACATGAGTATTTTGTGTCACGCCCTTAGTAGCGGTTATTAGAGACTGTAAAGACAAATTATATAAATAAATAAACTTTTATCTGTTTAACTCTATTCTATAGAGATTTTTTATTAAAAAATATAAATCAAACTTCGAGTGTAAGACTTCTGTTTGTTTTATCTAGCTTTTAAGATAAATAATAGAAACAGAACTCAAAAGAGAGCTCAAAGTTAATGCCAAATATGAAACAAATATCGAGAGAAAACATGTGTAACAAAATGAAGCCGAAGAGTCCGGCCCCGATATCTAGCTGATCATACAGCTTTATATCGGTTCTGACAAATTGTTACTGACTAGGTAGTAGTTAAAATTAAAAATATAATCTAATTTTTATAGTGTTTGCAGCTTAAAGTTAAATGTGACAGTACACTGAAAATCGTAGAATTCTGTGAGTAGAAAACTGCATTATTAACAACCTTAAAATAAGAAGTTTAAAAAGCAAAATATTTTATTGATTTCAATTCAACCTATCGATTATCGACAACAACTTTTTGCGGGTTCTTGCTTTAAACAAGTAATTGGGCTGAAGTACAATTTTATTAAGTGGCCAGGTCCGGCTTCAGATCCTCTGAGCCAATGTACGTAAATTCTCAGGGGGAAGATACTTGGGGAAGTAACAAAACCAACAAATGTGGCAATCTCTTAAATAATATCAATAATAATTTAAATTTAGTTTAACTAAACACTGGCAAATCTACTAGTTTCAATTTATACAATGGTACATTTTCTGCCATAGATCTCTCTTTATGCAGTCTGTCGCTAGCTCCTTTATTATACTGAAACACATTGGGGTATTTACTCGTGATAGTAATCATTTCCCTATTACGATAACCATAAATACTAACGAGAAATCAACTTTTCCAATTCACCAGACATAAAAAATAAAGTCAGCTGACTGGGATTTATATCGAACACTGATAGAAGAACACACAGACAAATCTAATTTAACCAATAATGCAAACCAAAATCTTGAAATATTTAGCAACATTATTATTTCTGCAGCAACAATACTTTTTCATACAATAACCAAACGCATTCAAACAAAGAAGATATTTCAGAAATACTAGCAGATATATAAGCACTTAATTCCAATTACAGCCTATTCTTTCTAGAGCACAAAAAACTAACTGAGTTTTTGAATATACAAATCACAGAGAGCGGCTATCCACTAAACAAACCAGTATGTCTTCAGAAATTAGAATTTTGTTTAAGTGCTAAAACTTCGAGTCCAGGGCCTGATGAGATTTACCATCTTTTCTTACGAAATCTTCCTCTGAATGCAAAACTAATATTAGTTGATATTTTTAACAATATTATTATTCACTATGACTTTCCTGATCTATGGTCGCAAGCAACTATAATTTCAATCCTTAAAAATATAATACACCAAAAGACGATCCAAATTCCTATCGTCCAATATCACTTACGTGTTATAACTGCAAACTTTTAGAAGAAATCTTTAATTATCGTCTTAAATGGCACCTCGAAAACAATAACCTAATAAGTATCAGACAAATTGGATTTCGTACGGGTAGATCCACAACAGACAATCTAATAACACTTGAATTAAGTATACATGAATCCTTTCTGTACAACCAAAAACTGATTGCCTTATTTTTGACATAAGAAAAGCGTTTGACACAATGTAGAGACATAGTATACTAAAAAAACTTCAAGAATGGGATGTTCAAGGGTATATATTGTCCTTTATTAAAAATTTTCTAGAAATACGAACTTTTCGAGTTAGAACCAATGGATCTTCCTGACGAGTACTTCAAAACGGCACTCCACAAGGGTCTACTGTAAATCCTACTATCTTTCTAATTGCAATAAATAATATTATATACTAAGTGACATAGAAATCCGAACATCCAGTTTAAATGATTTTATTTCAATAAAATTTGGTGTAATTTATTTATCTTACTGAAAAAAAAACAGGTGATAAAGTTTTTAGCCTTATCAGCTGGAGATTCCGGTTTTTATACTTTTTTTTTTAAATTCACTAAAAATCTAAAAATGAATATTTTAGCCGCAGTAAAGATTCAAATTTGGCGGATTGTGGTTCTTGACATTCTTTACGATTGGTTACGATGCCTAGAATACGGAGACCTGTACGATTTCGTCAACTTATTGAGTTTGATAGGGGCCGTATAATGGGACTTCGGGAAGCTAGACTTTCTTTTTGGGAAGTTGCAGTTAGAGTGCAAAGAAGTGTAGATACCGTGATTAGATGTTGTCAGGCATGGCTTCAAGAAGGCTGTACGCAAAGAGCAAGGGGCACTGGACGCCGCCGTAGAACAAAAGACCGTGAAGATCGCCGCCTAAGATTATTGGCCTTAAGAGACCGTTTCTCCACTACCAGCTCCATTGCAAATTAATGGTTTGCAGAACACGAAAGACCTATTGGCATGCGAAGTGTTTACCGACGAATGAGAAGTTTTGGCCTGTTTTCATACCGACCACACTGGGTCCTCCCTTTAACTCCAGAATACCGCCGTAATCGCCTTCAGTGGTGCAGAGAACGGTCACTCTGGAATCAGGAATAGAACAGTTTTGTCTTTAGTGAAGAGTTTCGATTTTGTTTAGGCATGCACGATGGTCGAGCGAGGGTTAGAAGATGACGTGGTGAAAGGAGGAATCCACAGTTTTTTGTTGAAAGACATGTTCATCACACTGTTGGAGTTATGGTTTGGGGTGCTATAGCTTACGGTTCCAGGTCACCTTTAATCTTCATCAGAGGTAACATGAACGCGCAGCGTTATATCCAAAAAGTTCTAGAACCTCACTTTTTACCCTATCTTGACACCCTGGCAAATCCAACTTTCCAACAAGATAATGCCCGACCACATGTTGCAAGAGTCACAATAGACTTCTTTCAACATAATGATGTCACATTGTTAGCATGGCCACCAAGATCTCCCGACTTATCCCCAATTGAGCACGTGTGGGATATCATGGGTAGGAGATTGTTCAATTTGCAACGTCGTCCTCAGACTCTACAAGCACTTCGAGAGGAGTTGGTGGTTGCCTGGAATGAGATACCACAAGAGGACATTGACCACTGATCAGAAGCAGGCCTAGGCGCGTTAGAGAATGCGTAACACATCGGGGTGCATCCACACATTATTAAAGGTAAAAGGGCTTTAAAAGCAATGCAATCATTTTGAAATTTGAATCATTTACTTATTATGCTTCATTAAGTACTTATACAAAATTTTATTAAAATAAAATCATTTAAACTGGGTGTTCGGATTTCTATATCACTTAGTATATATCAAATAAAATTACCTGTATTTGCTAGCCTATAAGCAGATGACTTAGTTATTTATCTAAACACAAACAATGTAACTCTGGGAACACATATACTGCAAACTACCCTACACACAATTAAAAGCTGGTCGCAAAACACGTGTTTTATATTCTCTAGTGAAAAGACACGTTATTTAATTTTTGACAAAAGAAAATATTATCCTAATGTTCAATTAACACTAAATGGAGTTGTCCTGAAACACGCAGAAGAAATAAATTTCTTAAGAGATTCTTTTGAACGTAACTTAAACTGGGAAAGCCACATAAACAATCTGCAATGTTCATGACAATCCAGAACTAATCTACTAAAAATGCTGTAAAATACCTCTTGGGGGGCAGATACAACAATCTTACTTACTCTATACAGATCACTAATACGAAGTAAACTAGACTAAGGCTGTTTATGCTAGGATACTGCTAACAAAACATCTTTAAAAAAACTTGACTACATTCAAATTATATGCTTGAGATTAGTTTTAGGTGCCACAAGAACTACACCAGTAAGTAGCTAACAAGCTCTGGCTAATGAACTGCCCTTAAGCCAATGAAGGCAACTCCTATCACTAAATTACGTTGACAGAATATCAGCAAACAAAAGCAACGTAACCTACTCAACATTACTTTGCAGAACAAATATATCGTCCGATCTTTACAGAAACATTGCAATAAAAAAAAAACTACAATTTCCTAAGCAAATAAAACGTATTGTTGTTAATTTAGAACAGTTCAGTCTCACTATGCCTATTCATGTAAATTTTTTCCCTGGATGATTAAATTTCCAAACATAGACACGTCTCTAAAAGAACTGCCGAAACATTCCACACATCCTTTCCTTATACAGCAAGCTTATAAAAATGTAATATCCAAATAACCAACAACCCATCAAATCTTCACTGATGCTTCTAAATGTGATGAAAGACATGCTGCAGCCTACATCCACGAAAACGTCAAGTCTACCGTACGAATCACAACAAATTGTTGTATATATACCGGAGAACTTACGGCAATTCACCAGGCCATGAAAAAATGTGGTTTTATCAATGAAAGCAAATTTGTTATCATCACCGATTCAATAAGCGCATTACTTGGAATAAAACAGCTATATACAACTCACGCCATACATCTTAAAATCAAAGAAGAGTTATCTTATCTACAGACAACAAAAAGATATTTCCTACATCTGCGTACCTTCCCATATGGAAATAATTGGCAATGAGGAAGTGGACTCTCTGGCAAGCAATGCAACAACCGACCAAAGTATTGCCATTATAAATCGAATGCCTTGGGCTAATCATAAAGTAAATATCAAAGCCCACTTATACAGAGCATGGCAAACTACTTGGGATCACTCTGCCAACAAACTCAAGGAATGTCTAAGACAAGTAGGAACCAAACTGATTTTACCAAGTAATAGAAAACACCAAGTCATCATCAACCGACTCCGAATAGGACATACTTTCTTACCCACAAGCATATCTTCAACCAGGAGGCTGCTCCGATAGGTACCAAGTGCAACACTCGGTTGTCAGTGAAACATTTAATTGTCGAGTGTCCAGTGTACCAGAACGAAAGAATCGCGTGTGCCTTAGTGACAATTTAAAAATGTACTAACGCCAAACTTAGAGTCTTTATTAAGTTATCTTAAAATGATTAAACTATATGTCAGATTGTAAAAAAAAATATTTTTCTTTTATCTAACAATATTTATCTTACTGTTTGTGTATGTCTCCCCCATATAAAAAAAACTCTAAAATACTCTAAAACTAAAATTGAAACTAGGAAATGAGTAAATAAAATGAATATTGTGCAGCAACATATTCTGAAAACTGATTTTGAGAATTAACTAAAAGAAAAACTTAGCTCATACTGATGAAAAAAAAAATTGCTTCAAAAATACTGTTTTGGATCAGATTTTAAATATATTGGCGACATTACTATAAATAGTTATAAAAAAATTGGAACAGGTTTAAAATAATACCCACAATTTAACAATTAGAGCTACAACTATATTCATTAATCGTTGTTGCACTATCTAAACTAATTGCTATGGAGGAACCCAACCAAATACATGATTGGATTGCCACCTACATGCAACACAGCTCTAACTTGGTTCCATATCTATTAATGTTGCCATATTTGTAGCCAAAAGAGACCAATGCAATTGATTTTTCTTTCGTGGTGCATAAATAAACCAATAAATGTTGCAATTTTTCCGACAATTTTCTTGCAAAGGGAGATGACGCAACTGTAGTTGAAATAGGTTAAGACAAGAAATAGAAATTAGTTTTCAGGAAGAAGAAATAGCCGTAAATTCACACAAAAATAAAAAGTCACCAGGACCAGGCGGAATAACCAACGAGCTTCTAAATTACAGCTGAACACCATATAAATATAGTGTTGTAAGTTTCTCACGCCAATAAGAAAATAATTTCAGAATATTTTGTGCACAAATTAACTATTAAAGCTATGGTGACAAATAATCCTTGATTTGCAATATGTAAAGTGCTTTTTACAAGGCATGCAAAAGCAACCGGATTATAGACGATATTACACTGCTTAGCTTATAGAAAAAAATTGGAAATTGGAGTAGAATTTCTGTCTGGAACGAATTTTTCTTTAGTTTAAATGCTGCACGCAGGAACCAACACATTCTAAAAATTGATCTTAAGAAATAACTAATAATAACTAATAGAAAAACGTCCATAGCCCAAATTGACGAAAAACGATTAATATATTTACTTCAAAAGTACTGTTTTGGATCCATAGCACAATTTTCCAGGTTAAAGAAAAAAAAATTTAAATATTTGTTCATTACTTAAAATTTTCCACAAAAGAAGTACCTAACATATAGCCCAGTTTGGTTAAAAAAAGCTTTTAAGATATAGGTGGGGGTTACTAGATGACGAATAGATGAAAAGGTACTCGTATTTTTACCTTTTATTTTTTTTAAGGAATGTCCTATAAATGTCAAACGCATGAACTATAAAGAAGAATGCCGTACAAATAATAGGATATGCGGATGATATAACCATATTAACAACATAACAGGGCATTGAAGAAAGTCTTCCAAGAAATATAAAACGAAGCCTAACTGAAAGGACTGGAAATAAGTGAAAATGAAACAAAATATATAAAGCTAAGCAAGAAAAAAAAAGACACAAATGACAAGACTGACAATAGACACACACTATTTCGAAGAGGTCGAAACGGTCAAATATTTGGGAGTACTAGAACAAAAGAAATTAAAGTGTCAAGAATAAAGAAAGTAAACTGTGTAAAGAATAAAGATATGAAAAGTAGAATTCAAGAGGGAAATACAGAGTCTTATAAAAATAAAAAAATATTTAGAGATGAGAAGATAAACCAAAACATAAAAATGAAAATCTCCAAAATGACCACACGACCAAAAGCGGTATGTGCTGCAAAGACATTTACATTAACTGCAAACGAAGAAGGTCAACTGAAAATTTTTAAGTAGAAGATTATGAGAAAAATACTAGGACCAAAGAGTGAAAGCGAAGAGGATGCAAGATAATGGATTAATCACGAAATACAAGAATGAATGAGTCAAGAAAATATAGAATAATAAAAGCACAGAGAACTAGATGGTATAGACACATAATGAGAAGAGCGAAGATCAATCTGATAAGAGATATAATGGAATGGATGCCACTAGGTAAAAAAACCAAAGACAGACCTAAACTGAGATGGAAGACTGGAAGAAGACTTATCATTAAAGTAGGGGACCCCCTGTTAATAGACTTATTTAAGCTAGCACTAAAAAAAATTATTAAAAATTAAAAGGTAGCAAAAAACGAGAATTATACTAAACGTACTGTTGAAGCCAAAAAACGTGTAAAGGGGAGACAAGATTTAAAATTATAAAACAGTAGTGAGAACAGGGTTGTATGCATGTGAAAAAAGAAAATTTAGAGATTTGGGAAAGGAAAATCATGGGAAGAGTTTACGGTAGGATAAAGGAATGGGTTCGAAAAACAAATTAGGAGCTAATAAAGATTTATAAGGAACCCCAAATAACACAGAAAATTGGGGCACAGAGAGGTAGAAGATTGGGACATGTTTTACAAGCGCCAAAAGAAAGCAACGTTGTAAGAGTTCTGCAAGCAGAGAACAAGGGAAGAAAACAGTAGGGAGGCTAAGGAAGTGGATTGATGCCGTTCAGACTGAAATAGAAGAAATAGGAACAACAGAGAGAACTAAACGTATGAAGGACGGCCGTATAAAGTACGAAACTAGTAAGACTATTGACGCCAAGGGCATATAGTTCTGTTAAAATATACATAAATATAAAAAAAATTTGAGTAAAAAAATAACTTTACTTAGTGACATCTGGGATTTAATATAAATAATAGTAAAAGAACTCTATACAAGGAAGCCAAAAAAAGTTTAGGAATAATAAGTTCAATTTGATAGATCTCAAATCTGTTCACACGCATGGGATAATGAACATAGGGTTCAATGGAATGATTCAAATATAGTCCTAAAAGAAACGGATGGTAAAAAGAGAAAAATCAAAGAAGCGGCTCTAATTATGCTAAATGAGACCAATTCTGTCGCGAATTCCTCGACAGAATGTAGTAGGATCTGGTTACCCATATTGAAAGAGGAAGTTATTAAAAGAAAAATACCAGTATTGGTAAGTCAGTAACATATAGAGAATACATCATTTATGTTTTTTAAATAACAAACATATAAAATCGGAATTTGGTGTTTATTGAAGATAAACTAAATGCACGATCAAATACTTACCATGTCGGGATAGAATTATGAGGTTTTTTTCCTGGTTTTTCCCTCATAATTTACTATGGAATCACTAACAGGAGAATTTTACTGTCATCATGGCATGTATTTGTCTTTTTAAAGACGAATTACATGTTATGATCTTTTCTGACGGATATTCTCAAGTTAAAGTTGATTTCATGTAATCGAATGAACTATCTTATAAGTAAAGTCGTTCCAGGAACGCAACTCAACAATATTGGCAATATCATTTTAAAGTCGCCTACTTTAAAATGTATAAGGTATGTCTAAATTGTCAATATAGATGAGTCAGATAAAAATTAAATTATTAGAAGAATTTTTCACTAAGTAACAAAAAACAAAATTTGTTTAATTTACTAATGTTTGTATTTTGAGAACGATTTCCGAAGTGGAAATTGAAACGTCAATAAACGTATTTTAACCTTTAATTGTGGCTTATTACCATTTAAATATAAATTAAAATAATTTTCATTAATAAAAATAAACGCTTTTAATAAAAATTAAAACTGGCCTTCTTCAGGCTTATATTAATCATAATGAGATAAATTTCATCTGGATCCCATCCCATATAGGAATAAAAGGCAACGAAACTGCTGACCATAGTGCGAAAGACGCGATAGTGAGTGACGTTTCCGAAATCGTATCAACGGATATAAAAGCTTACATAAAAAAATCAATCTTAAGCGCATGGAAAAATAAATGGAATGTGTCGAATTCAAAATTAAGACAAGTGAAACCCAGCATAGAGACATGGAATGTGTTACCTACGTCAAGAAGCCAAGAAATAATAATAACGCGCCTCAGACTTGGACATAATAGGTTAACGCATGATTACTTAATTAAAAAGTGCGAACCGCCGCGATGTGAAACGTGTAATACGACAATAACGATAATGCACATACTATGTGAATGTCCTCTCTACAATCAACAACGAAGTAACAACAAGATACCAGGAGCACTTCTATAAGCTCTAGGTGCAGACTACAACTTTAACAACACTCTGAATTTCTTGTAAGACATTAATAAGTACCACAATATTTAATAAACCAAATTGTAAGGCAGTAATTGTACCTAATGTATTCCATTAATTTTTCGTCAATGGCTATATTTTGGTCGATGCGATTTTCTAAATAAACAAAAAAAAAACTATAAAACTAAAGTTGATTCTATAAAACAAAAGAAATAAAAAAATATATAGTTATTATGATATGCAAAATAATATAGCAGCAACATTAAACATTTTCATTTATTTTTTAGTAAATTATTATATATTTTTTTAAGTTTTACCGTATTTAAAGCACTTGTGTTCTTGTGGTGAAATAAAGTGACAAATGCTATTCCGACTATTATGGCAAACAGCAGTGATAAAATGTAACAATAGTTTTTCCAATTTCCATTTGAAATACTTTGTGGCTCTTCGACAGAAGCACTTTTATCGAATGGTAAATTAAACGATTTATCGCTTACACAGTAAAGAGGCTCTTCCTTTGTTCGAATTGGTGCCCAAGTCGAACGTAACGTGTTGCTGCGTTGAAGATAAAAGCACCTGTCAACGTTTTCTTCACGTTTTTCCATCATATTTTGGACGAAATTTTTCAACACTAGTAAAATATACAATATACGTGTTCTCTGGTGTGCATTCAACTGAACTACAGTAGCAAATGACAAACAGTAACTAAGCAGCTATTAAATTTCGAAGCTTAAGTGAATCATTCATTTCACAGAATATTAGCATTATTCGATTAATAGTCACCCACGTAATTGTTTTGGCAATTAATCTTTGTACTGCTGGTTTACAGTTTTTCTAATTATAAAAGATATTATTTAGACTAATTGGCGTCCTAGTTTTTAAGTTTGACTCTATGTATTGAGTATTTTTTGTTTTTTTATTGACAAAAATTGAGAAATTTTTATTGAAAAATTATACAGATTCGCACCAGGGAAATCAACACGTGAGCAGATATATATCACCAGACAAGAAAATAGGAAAAGCGCGAGAATAAATATTCCAATGCTGTTCTGTTTCGTTGATTACACAAAGTCTGTCGATTCAGTACAATGGGATCCCATCTGGAGTATAATAGGAAATATGGAAATTCATTACCACCTAGTTAACCTGAAAATAAATGTGTATAACTGAGCCAAAGTTGAAGTACAGGGAACATAACAACTTCACATAGAATAGAGTCACCAATTCCGCATTGCGGCGCCTTCTCCATTCTCCTGTCAATTCATCTCTTTGAGGTCTAAATATCATTCTGAGAACCTTCCTTTCAAATACATATTTCAAATTTAATCCATTTCAAAAAAATATTCAAATGCCTTTGCAAAACAAAGAAAGGCACTAGACAAGGCTGCATACTATCACCATGTAGCGAGATTAAATAAAACGAGCGGTTCGAATTTATATAAATATATTTCATTACTTACTTCTTAGGTTTCATTCTTGCATCGAGAATCGTATTGATCTTTCATTCTGTCACTGGCTAACTGGATGTATTGTCGGGCAAGTTCATGAATGTTGTTCATTCTTAACTTCAGGCGGTTGACATAATCTTCGCTTGCAACATGTTCTGCGGAAGGTCTGCAGCCAAACTCTAGGTCGCAGGGTAAACGAACTTCACGACCTAACATCAGGCAGGTTGGAGTCTGGCCTGTAGTTTCATTCACGGCCAAGCGGTAGGCCATTAGGAATAAATGAATATGCTGGTCCCAATCTCTTTGATGTTCTGATACAACTTTGGACAGGTGTTTACCCATTGTTCGGTTCATTCCCTCGAACATTCCATCTGATTAAGGATGCAGGGGTGTCGTTCTGGTCTTATTGACACCAATCAATTTACAAACGTTTTGGAAAAGGGTTGACTCGAAGTTCCGCCCTTGGTCGGAGTGGATCTCTAAGGGAACACCAAATCGGCTAAAGAATTCTTTAACAAGTACTTCTGCAATGGTAGCAGCTTCTTGATTTGGTATCACATAGGCCTCAGTCCATTTCGTAAAATATTCCATGGCTACCAGGATATATTTATTTCCAGCATTTGTCTCTAAAAGTGGACCTGCAATGTCGATTGCTACTCTTTCCATAGGACTACCAACATTGTACTGTCTCATGGGTGCCCTCTTTTTACCAGCCGGACTATTACTGGTTGCACACAGTTCACATTTCCGGCACCATCTTCTTAGATCATCTTTACAGTTCACCCAATAGAACCATTCTCGAACCTTTTGCAGAGTCTTTGTGATACCAAAGTGTCCACATGATGCACCGTCATGCAACTGACGCAATACTTCTGACACTTTACTTTTAGGTACAATCAACTGAAGCTTAGTCTCTGTACCTACCAACATCGTTCTCAAAGGTTCTATACAGAAGATCATCTTTCAGCACTTGGCAATTCCATTGGCTCCAGTAACACTTGACTTCTGGACTACATGCACTAATGTCTTGCCAAAAAGGTCTTTCACTTCGACGCATCCAATCCAATACTCTTTTTATACATGGATCATCTGCTTGAGCGTCTTGTAGCTGTTGAGGCTGCCATTGATCATTAATGACGGTGGTTAGTCTCACGGGGCAAAGCCGTTCTTCTAATTTAAGACAGTGATTACAATTTGCACTGCACGGCCGTCTCGAAAGGGCATCAGCATTTGAATGAACTCTGCCAGCCCTGTGTTCGATCTCGTAATCATATTCTTGTAATCGTTCTAACCATCTTGCCATCTGGCCGTCTAGATTTCGGAATTGTAGGAGCCATTTTAGAGCAGCGTGATCCGTGCGAAGAAGAAACTTTCTGCCATACGAGTATTTATGGAAATGCTCGCAAGCCTTTACTACGCCTAACAATTCTCTCCTAGTAACGTAATGCAATAGTTTCTTTCTGGTTTCGACAAGACTTTGCTAAAGTAAGCGATGACTTTCTCCTGTCCATATTGGATTTGGGAGAGAATAGCTCCTATTGCACTGTTGCTTGCATCGGTGTCCAACACAAATTTTCCTGCCTGCCTAGGGTAGCTTAAAATCGGTGCGTGGTCAGAGCCATTTGTAAGTGTTCGAAAGCTCTTTGACACTCTTCGCTCCATGTAGATTCTTTGCCTTCTTCTGTCAACTTTGTTAATGGCTTGGAGATGTTGCCAAATCCTTTGACAAAACGTCGGTAATATGTACATAGGCCAAGAAAATTTATAATTTCGTGTTTATCTCTTGGTACAGGCCAATCCTTAATTGCTGCAAGTTTTTCAGGATCAGCTGTTACACCATTACTTGCTACAATATGTCCCAAGTACTTCACTTCTCGTCGAAACAAGTGACATTTCTTTGGACGTAACTTCAAATTCGCTGCCCGCAATCGTTGAAAGACTTCTGTTAGATTATTTGATGGTGTCTTCGGCTTCATCTCTTTTCGCAAATGGAAGTCGTCTAGGTTGTTGTTTGATTGGCTGAGCGTCTCCCTTATTAATTTTATGCTTTACTATGCTTGTTTTGCCATTATCCTTCTTATTCAAGGCAAAAACATCTTGAAATTCTATCAGCATAGATTTCACTTTTTTAGTTCGTTCATCATCAAAATCTTGGCACGTTTTAATCATCGTCTCAACAAGCTGCTTTGGATACTTAGATTTCGACGTTTTCTCATTAGTATTCATGGAACAAATCGAAGCCACGGGAACACACTGTCCGATCAAAGTTCTTTTAATTAACTTAATAGCAGTTCCCTTTAAATTCATAACTCTTACAGGAACGACATCTCTAATTCTCACCAAAGCTTTTGCCGTTAGGAACTCGGCATTATTCACATCTTCGACCATCCTTAAACTTCCCTCTCGGCAGTAACCATCAGGTCTGGTCATCAAAATTTTCTCACTATTACCGGGTATTGTTACGTCACAAGTAGTTATTAAGTTGATAACATCTTCTTTGTCTTCATGAAACGGCAAATATTCACCACTGATCTCGAGAACTCCATCTTTGACATTCAATACAGCCCAAACTTTCCTTTGTAAATCCATCCCCAATATGAACTCATCGGAGATATCTGCAATTAATACTCTATGTTTCACTGTGGTCTGGCCAATGGATACTGACATATTAGCCTCGCCATATGTATTAATTATCTCACCAGTTGCTGTTCTAAGTTTTACTGTTGCAGGCGATAATTTAAGATTACCTCGTACTACATCTGGCCGTGCAATAGTTCTCGTTGCACCTGTATCTACCAAAAACGATCTACATTTATTATTGATACGACCCTCGATGTACAAGCTATGAATTCCACCTGAGGACGTAATATTCACAGTTACTATGGGGCTGTGTTTTTCGAGGTCGGCAGTTGCCCCTTGGTGTCGACTCGTTCTAGTTTTCCGACTGTTGTATCATTTTCTTGCAATTACGGCGAATGTGACCTACGTCACCACAATTCCAACATCTGGGCTCGCGTCTCTTCGGCATCGTGTTAGGAACTACTTTTCGTACCATTTCTTCTAGACGTTCATCGTTTGGTTCGTCGCCTTTTTCAATGGTTCTTACTCGATGGCTCCGTGATGTTTGACTAGCTGTTTCATGTTCCAAGGCAATAGCGAGCGCTTCATCTAGAACTTTCGGTCTTGCTAGTAGTAAAGCTTTCTGTAATTCACTTTCTCTTAACCCATTGACGAAGGTATCTACAGCAATTTCTTCCAAAATGTTGTCTGGTATCTCCGGATAAGCCAACCGCACTATACGAGCAACATCTGCTTTAAACTCTTGCCAATTTTCACTTGCTCGTTGAATTCTACTTCTTAGTTGCGCCTTGTAGACTTGTTGGAGATGGGCATCTCCGTAACGTTTGACTAGTCGAGTGAACAAGGTCTGGTAACATTTTTCTTGACGCTTAGGAATCGATCTTAGTATATCTGCAGCATCACCTCGTAAAGCAGCAGTCAAGAAAACTGCCTTTTTTGTTCTGTCCAATGATTGGCTGTCGCAATAGCTTCAAATTGTCTAAGGTATATGGACCAAGAGAACTTTCCATCAAATGGTGGCAATTTGAATCTCATATTATGTGTCGTTTCGTCTCTAGGTGATTCTTCTTTCACTACCGGATCTAAGGCTATTGTATTAACTGGTGGTAGCACTTTTGTGTTAGTTATCATACTCTCTAATTGTTTGATCTTCTCTTCTACGTTTTTTATCTTGTCGTTTACATTTTTCTGTATCATATCAAATGTTCTTGAGACTTCTTCAAATTTCTCATTGTTTTGATTACATACTTCGACGAATCTTCTAGACATATTTTCGAATTTCTCGTCGTTTTGTCTAGCTGTTTCTTTAATAATTTTAGAATTTTCTTCAATTTTTTTAGAAGTTTCTTCAATTATCATTTGCGACACATTTTTTATTTTCGTTAAAACTGCTTCTTCTGCTGACTGGAACTGGAATGTCTCTGGATCTTCTTCATTCTTGTTGAGAACAGTCTTCAATCGTTCTTGGAGTATCTTCTTGGACCCGCTGCAGTCTTCATCGCGTTCTTCCAGTTGCTCACGCAACTGTTTTACTGAAAGTTGTACTAGCAGCATCTTTGGTCAGGCACACACGTACGATGTTCCCGACGAACAATACTTTTCAAAAGTTCAAAAGTCTTTTTCAAAAGTCACTGCTAAATTTATTTGCAAACCCCACACCTGACACCAACTGTAGCGAGATTAAATAAAACGAGCGGTTCGAATTTATATAAATATATTTATTTATAGTTTACAGTTCGGTACTCTCTTATCAACTAAACTCTACTTCTAACATCGCGTCATATATATACCAAAAGTATTAAGTTCCAGAACATTCGGGAGTTGTCCCACCTCTAATTCGCCTAGGTGACCTGTTGTTCTGTCTCTCACTCGATGGATCGCGAATGTTCTTGATGCCTTGTTAGAGTTGTAACCGTTATATGAGCCATGCCAAAAGCATGTTCGTAACAACCATTATTATACAGGGTGGTCTTTAAGTAATTGTAAAAAAGAAACCGTAATTCTACGCTTTAAAATATTACGATTTAAGCCAAATTGCTTTAATGAAATGTAGGTATTAAGAAAGATACGTGGTGTTAAAGGGGAAATTACAAATTTTATTTTTCGCTAGAGCTTTCAGGTTTGTGAACATTTGTGCATAAAAATTTTGAACTAGGTACTATTGAATATAAGGAATTATAATTTTATGCATACTTTGATATAGCTGATAGAGGGGACACATATGCTACATATGTAGCATAAATTTGCACCTAACCTTTTTTGCTCCTCAAGTTATTGATATTTGTGATAAAAAATATTAAAGATACATTATTTTACCAAAAAAAGGTATACCTGTTAATAACTTCAAAACTCAACAGTTTTCGAGATAATCGTCAACTGCATAATTCTGATGTAATGCAATTACTTCAGGCAACGAAAGAAAAAACATCAATACTTCTAAATTTTGGTATGCAATACCTTTAATAAAGTTAATAGTTATCAAAATATTAAATAAAATAAATATATCAGCAGGGTAATTTGTAAAAGGATTTGACAAAATAACAGAATAATTGGATTTTACATCAAATATTTTACGTTTTATATTACATTAAAATCATAATCAAAACATTTTATTTACAAACCAAATTAAGAAATGGTTAAACTAAATAACATTAAACTTTTTGTCAAAGTAAGTGTTCGATATGTTTACCATTTTCTTTAATTCATTTGTCAGTACATTGCATAAAAGGTCATCTTAAATTAAAGAGCATCATTAATTCTAAAGAAACTGCTGCAGTATTTATTATAGGTGTTATACGTATAATATTAAGTACTCTTTTCGGATTTTAATTATATTAATATCTCACCATTTGACCAAGGAATATGACTACCACGAGTCCACGAGCAATCCAACGTTAAGGAAAGTTTGTATTTAAGTATGTTCTCACTGCCCTCTCCCTATAATGTGGTAGTGTACCATTTTGCATAAACGTCATATTTCTCCTTAAATTTGATAACAATTCTTTCAATAAATAAATAAAATCGTTTTATAAAAAATGTAAATAAATCTTACCATTGAAATTACAAGGTAATTCGCATGCCTGTAAAAAATGATTAATCAAACCAAACGTCTATTTAAAATTCAGGTTGAAAATGCCGTTTTCTCTTAATATGAGGACATTCAGTATAGCAGAAATGATTTTTCTTTAAATTAGAAAGATCGTAGTGAGTAAATGTAGCTTCGTTCGTAAAAATATTCTATCGACGAAGGAGTGGTCAAGATTTTACTTGTTTCGGATATCATTTGCAAATCTACATGTTAAAGGTAATTCTGCTGAAAATAGATTTTGCATACGTATAAAATGGGAAGGATGAAAAAGCTTACGCGTCGTCAACGCGAACCATTACTTCATCTTCCTGATCAGGCGTAATGATTTTCGGTCGGCCTAAGTTGTCACGTTTAGGACGAAATGAACCACTTTCACCTAAATTCCGAAAGAGATGTTTAAAGGCTTGGTGATTAGGTTGTAGCCTGTTTGGGTATTTTTTTAAATATTCCTTCGCATATCCATATTATAAAAATTATTATGCCCTGGGCATTTTCTGTTTTTCTTTAATAAACCAAAATAAATTAGATGTTACAAAAATCACTGATTAATCGAAACAAGACTTATTTTTAGTTATCAAAAGTATTCGTGATATCAGCCTACTATGTTAAAATTTCCCCTAATGCATTTGGGTTGCCTACTGGCGTCAAAACTGCCTTCAAAAAAGGTAGTAGGTACAGTAGCTGGCACTGTAGACTAGCTCGAAACTTCTAACCATGTTTTCTATATTTGTAAATTATATTTTTAACATTTAATAAAGTTATTTTATTATTTATTTATTATTTATATTTTAAACAAATTATATTATATTAAAAAAATTCAATAAATTATGTTTGCTAGTAGCGCCACCCGCTAACGTATCAACAAAATACAGACCCGTCAAAGTGAGACTAAATATTAAGTTAATAATAAAATAAATTAATAAAATATAAATTTAATATTCAATCAATAATTTGATAGTAAATTTAATTATTATATAAAATAAATAAGATTTTAAAAATAAAATTTGATTATAGTTTAAAAGGAATTTATTAACAAGTAACATTAAAAAATATATGATGACTAGAAACGAATTAATAAAGAGTAGTACATCGATGTGAAGCCCGTTATATCGTGAAGCTGCTCGTGACGCCGTCTCTTCCGTAAGGCTCGTCTCAGGATTTTACAATAAAGAAAAATTAATACAACGGCAGTCTACAAACTTATAGAAGCGATATAGAAAGGAAATTGTAAACATAAAGACGGCCAACTTCTGAATACGAACACGGCACCTAAAGAAGAAGATGAAGCTTCTCTTCAATAAGACATTTAGCAGCCATAACAAAGCATTTTGTGATATAACATTACATCTTTGTATCATCTTTGAGTTGTTTTAATAAGAAAAAACTATTAATATGCTTATCCACAGGTATTCACTGCTTTACCGCACAAATATAACAACTAAGAATTATTATGCAGCTGACTTATAAAATGCGATTATCTCGAAAACGATTGAATTTTCAAGTTATTAACAAGTATTCCTTTTCTTTTTAGAAATAATGTGTCTTTAATATTTTTAACAAAAATGGAGCTAACTTACAGAGTAAAAAAGTTAAGCGCAAATTTATGCTACATATTTAGCATATGTGGCGCCCTCTACAAGCTAGATCAAAGTATGTGTAAAATTGTAATTTATCCTACTCAAACGAATCCAATTGTAAATTTTTATCCATAAATATTTACAAACGTGAAAGTTATAGCGAAAAATAAAATTTTAAATTTCCACTTTAATACCCTGTATATTTCTTAATATCAACATTGTATTAAAGCAAGTTGACTTAAATCGTAATATTTTAAAGGGCAGAATCTAAGGCTTCTTTTTGTCCAATTACTTAAGGACCACCCTGTATAACATATATTCTGAATATATAATGAGGAAAGTAGTAGACGAATGGGATGGAGAAATCACAAAGGAGACAGAAAAATCAGTCACCTGCGATACGCAGATGACACACTTATACAAGCAGCGAATGAAGTCGAAATTATTACCATTACCAAACGGCTAAGCCGGATAAGCAAAGAACTCGGATTTCAAAAGAAAAATAAAAATAATGATCGTAATAATGATAACAAAGAACTTTAAAAGTATGTTTGCTCTTACCATTATATTTATCTTAACCAACAAATGCATGCGAAGGAACAGGTATACTAGTAACTCCCTTTGTTTTTAATTGATCATCTTTTGCCATCAAACTTATTTTCATAAAATCTAAAGTTATTTTGGATAGATCAGAACGAAATAAAATATCAAAGGATGTTAGAACTAAATTAAATCTGCCAGGCATTGCAGATAAAAGTGTGGTGATCTTTTACTATTATCTATTTTACCTCCTGCATCATTTAATTCTCTTAAGGTTTTATCAAAATCCACCAACACCTCACCCAAGTTGCCGTCTTCTTTAAGTACTAAGTTGCGCACCTTTTTCTGGATTTGTACTCGAGACTGAAGTCCTGTATTTTCGTAAACAGATTTAAGAGCTTTCATCATTCCCATCAAAGTTTCTGGGGATTTAGTTATTTCTAAAACATTTTCCCTAAATAATCACTTTTAAAAAAGTCTTTGTACTTATCGCCAGTGCTAGGAGGTTTCTCTTGAGAAATTACATTAAGAACACTATGTCTTTCCAATCAAAATTTCTACGAATCAAAACCGATTCTATAAACAGTTGATGATTGGACGAAGCCATAACTAAATGACATACGTGCAAAAATTTTTAACACAATTTTTCATGCAAACTACACTTTCAGCAGAATAAACTTTACTTTGTTTAAAACAAAAACTTAAAAACACTTTTCTAAATTTCTGCAGCTGGACATATAACCTGTTTACGCTTTTTAATAATAATAACACTATTATTAAATTTAATTAGAAAAGAAATAAGTTTGTTGTAACTTATTGTTGTAACTTGTACTTGTACTTGTAAATAATTGTTTTACAAGTACAAGTGTAAAGTGCACAGAGATCAGTGACAAGTGACAAGTAAGTCATCAGCCATAAATAAAAGAAAACATGTTGCCAGCATAAATATAATAATTAGAGTACTGAATTGTACAGCAACAAATTAAACTTTTAACTAAAAGATTTCACGTTTTGATTTAAACTCTGGAAATAGTTTCAAAAAAGATTATTTAAGGATTTTGTTGAAAAGAGTGTATAACCGCTAAAGTTGTTGTAGGTCTTTATCATAGACCATGTGTACCAATTTTGCCTCAGTATGTTATCGTGGTTACGAGACTGTGACCACGTGAAGGACGCATTGTCTGTGTTGTTATATGATAAATTAAAAAGGTCTGGTCTATAGAAAAACCGGTCAGGTAAAACCTGCCTGCAATTTATGTAGGTTAGGATTTTTGTATTTCACTGTGGTATCATCGTATGCGACAATTGTATTCATTCCTTGCAGTAGAAAAGTATTCATATCTTCGTATAATGAACAAAAATAGGATTATCAGAAGATGAACTTCGTCAAATACTAGAAGAATCTTATTTCAGTGATTATAAAATATCAGAATATGACTCTGATGCTGATCCTGCCTATCGAGAGGATGACAGTGATTAATTTTATTTGAGAGTTGATGAAGTTACTGGACTCAATAATTTTATTTATAAAGTGGTAATAGGTAACTGATTTCGTTCACAGTACAGATTGGTGTCTTGATTGTTTTCTTACTTTATAGAAAGGGGTGACGATGTTAGTAGACCAAGAAAGAAACAAAAGGTGTATAACGAAGCTGGTCCTTCTAATTTAGTCGATGATAGTTATTTGCAATTTTTTTATTTTGACAATATTAATATAGACGATGTTAATTTAAGAGCAGATAAAATAATGTGGAAAGAAATATCATAGATAGCCCGGAAGAACTACATAAATTTGAATTTACTAATAGTCGAGGATTCAACATTGACGAAGAGCAACTACGTGATTATAAACTGATTTATTTTTACTTAGTATTTGTTGATAATGAAATTCAAGATTTGTTAATCACAGAAGCAAATAGATATGCTTAACAGAAAGTAGTTGAAGGGATTACAAATGAAACCATCGTAAATTATTCGCTTTTGTGCAAATGGTAAGACACAGATAGAGATGAATTACTTCGTTTTTTAGCCGTTATAATGTGGATGGGATTAGACAAGAAACCAGAGCTGAGAGACTATTGGATCAACAATCCACTTTAAAAAAATGCGATTTCTCAAAGTTGCGGTTTTAGCAGGAACCGATTCGGAGTCCTTTTAAATTGTTTTCACATTTCTGATAATGAAAGTATTCCACTAAATAACAGATTATACAAAACCTCAGCTCTTATAACAATCCTAAATAGTAAATTTTAGAAAATTTGTACGCCTAACAATTCTCTGTGTATTTATGAGACAATTGTGTCTTTTCGTGGAAGGTTAAATTTTTTTAAACATACTGCAAAAAGGCATAAATATTTGATCGAGCTTTTTAAACTTTATGTATCTGAAATTTGTACATATGCGGTGACACTTTACGGGGGAAAAGAAATACCATCAGAGAACTCCTTAGATTTTAGGGTAGTTATGGAACTTATTCACGGATAATTTCTATACAAGCTTTGATCTAGCACACGATAATTGTGTCATTGTGAGCGATGGTTTTTGCTTTTTCGAAATCTATTTTGTGGCCTGTTTGAGTATGATGTTGGGCTAGGGCTGAAGTAGTATCGAAATGTTTGACAGATATAGAATGTTCGTAAATACGGTTATGGATTCGTCGGTTTGTCTGTACGATGTATGTACGCGTAACAGGTGTAACACCCACGCCAACAACGTGACAAGACAGTGGACTTGAGGTCAAAATATGACAGAACAGCAGGGCAAAATACCAACCTCTAGTGCAATAGAGCGGTATATTTGAAGAATATGATAAATTTGGGTGACAACTTGTTATTAAAAAGTCAAAAATGAAAGAAAAAGGTGGTTAAGGTCTCCATTTCCCCCCCAGAGATTGGTTTAGAAAACCAATGAACAAAGCAAGCGAGGTCAATCCAAAATATCATATATTATAATATCTTCATTGTGACTGGTTAGCCAGCCAACAGGTGAAGATTGATTCAACTTCCACAGTCCAAGGTTCATAGCATCTGGAACTGTGAATGTCCGTCTTTGTGATTGGAAAAAATCTTAGTAATGCAGGCACTAAAAAGTTAATAAAAAAATCTAGATAAACCTCACCATCAACTGTGCCCTCAAAAAAATAAGGACCAATAATTTTATTGTTAATGATACCAGCCCAAATCTTAATTTTTTTTAGGATATTGCGTGAGTCTCACACACCAAGTGAGGATTTTCTCTGAGTTTGTTAACCATTCCGTTTAAATGAAACGTCGCTTCATCAGAAAAAATTATTTTGTTTATGAACTGCAAATCTGCGTTCAGTCTGTCCATCATCATTTCACAGAATTCACGCCTTCTATCGGGATCATCTTTATTTAACTCCTTAACCAACTGAACTTTGTAATGGTGGTATTTTTCTTTATGCAAAACTCTCAAAATAGATGATTTACTTACATTATTGACGGAGGCCAGCTTTCGAGTTGTCTTATGCGGATTTTTCTCAATCCCTAGAAGTACATCTAACTTTTTTCATTAGTAAATTTTACATTTCTACCTGGTTTTTCAATATTTTTTACTGTCCAGTATAACGAAACTTCTTTTCAATTTTCCTAACTGTAGACTGCGAAACTTGTTTACCATATTTATTATTAAACATTTCACAAACCTCCTTTTGAGTTCTTGTTTTATTACCAAAACCAATCATAATTAAAATGTCTATTCTTTGAGTCTCGGATAAATGGGCCATAATTAAATTTAATACGCGCACAAATATTATACTGACGTCTTTAGTAACTTTAAATACCTAAATGACAGCAGCCTACTAGATTCATATCAATTGTTTATTTGGCTTTTTGACTAATATTTTATTATCTTCAAAGTTTTTTATCTAATATTTAGCAGAACAGATACGAAAATGCATGATTATTTCTAAAGTATATTTTAATAGACCCGGTAATATTGATGATTTAAAAGTTAGGATAACGATAGAAACTAACAAAATAACCCCCGAGGTTATACAAAATGTTGTACGAGAATTCCAAAATCGCCTCGGTTATTGTCAAGAAGTGAATAATGGTGGTCAAGTTGAACATTTAATTTAATTGTAAAAATTAATTGTCTCAGTTATGATTGTACAAACTCAAAAAACTTTATATTGCTGAACAGAGGACTAAAATCCCTTTCTAACAAGGCGCCTCATGACCCCCTTTTTTATTTAAAATTTTCGAGGGGTTGCTTATAATTCAGAGGAGGTGCTGAAAGGGGACGATATTTTCATACTGTAAATTGTCAATTTAAGAATAAAAATCGACCTGTTTCAGGCTTTTTCAGATAGTACATAATGACGCTAAAAATGAATTTATTCCATATATATGGACCGCATGGTAGTTACAGTTCGTTCGCTGTATCTTTGCGCATGTATGAAATTATTCACGAAGTATTTTTAAATTTTGTCTTATTTCTACTCACAGAATATAAAATGTTGATTTGACTTCGAGCGTTCAATGAAGCAACACCTAATTACCTTAGTCGCACCTAGTTTTTGTGGTTTTGTTTAAAAACATTGAAAGCTAAAAGTGTAGTAAAGTGTAAATTATTGACAAATAATTATTTATTGTTGATACTTTTGGTCATTAACTGTAAGTAATTTAATTTATTTAATTACATCGAGTTATTATCAATGATTTCGTATTGGTGCGAGGACCGTACTCAGGCTCCGTAGATCAACATGAACCAAGCTTCATGTTGATCCACAATGTGAGCAGACTGTTATTTCACAACAAAATACAACTCAAACTACAGTACATTCTCCCGTACTTACCAAACAAATCAGTAATCCACAACCTACTGAAACCGTCGCTTCACCCACATAAAAAAGCTCTACCTCTTTCGATAACTCCCAAACAATGGAGACGGTACCAGATAAAATAAATGAAACTGAAATAGAAACTCAAACAAAAGTACAAACGTCTAAAAGTAATGCTTCTGAACCTGGTAAAATAAATAAAACTATAAATGAAACTCAAACAGAAGCTCAAACACCTAAAAGAAATGCTTGTGATATAACAAATTCTCCTGAACCGGAGGGTGGAAATCCTTTTAAAAAACCCAATAAAAAACACAAGAGAACAAAAACAGACATCCAAACCCACCATAACTTATCTGAAGATCTTACTAACTGTACAGTTGATTTTTTCCAACATAAGTCAAACAGTAGCTGTTTAAGTCAAGAAGAGATAATAGATTTACTTGAAAACACCCATGGAGCTGCAGATCCGCTTAGTATTGCTAAAACATACACGGAAGATATCGAAGGGTTATTAGATCTCCTAAAAAAACTTCACCCAGTGCTATCACAAAGATACTTGAAAATACGATGTACAAGACTAAGGAAGAAACTTTGTAAACTACAGGATGACTATTCCTCTACAGATTGCAGTGATACACCTATTAATTAAAAATTCAACTCCATAATTCAGTGGAATCTAAACGGGTTTTACACCCGTCTAGAAGAATTAAAATTACTAATGTCCAAATTCATCCCGCCCATAATATGTCTACAAGAGACACACTTTAAACAGCAGAAATTTTACAAACTAAAAAACTGCACATCATATATTAAAAAGAGACTTAATGCAAACCAGGTTAGTGGAGGGACAGCTATTTATGTACATAACCAATATGATTCAGAAATAATTGATTTAAATACACAATTAGAGGCTACAGCAATAACTTTGAAAGGACCTCAAAAAATAAACATCTGCAATATATACATTTCTCCTGGTACTGATCCTTCAGCTCGCGAACTATTAGACCTTTTTAATCAAATTGCTTAACCACGAATTATTTTAGGTGACTAAATTATAACTAAACTTAATCTGTACAGGTGGAGGTTCAGCAATTGATTTAACTTTATGTGACCCAGTTTTACAACCTGGGCTGTCTTGGCAATTCACATCTCATCTACATGGAAGTGACCACTTCCCAATATTAATAACGAATAACAATACAGCTCCCTCTTCCGCTCCGTCTAATAAATGGAATCTAAAGAATGCCGACTGGTCTTTATATTCTTCTTTAATATCTCGATCCATATCAGAGCTAAGTCTTCCTACTTGGTGGAACCAGGAATGTAAGATGGCAATCAGAGAGTCAAAAAGAACTTTTTACAAATTTAAAAAATTCCCCACATTCCAAAACCAACTCGAATTTAAGCAAAAGCGAGCCTACTGTAGATATATATTGAAGAAAAGCAGAAAAGAAGCATGGAAAGCGTATGTCTCGTCCCTACATTCATCTAATCCTATTTCCGAAGTTTGGCAAATGATTAATAAAATGAATGGAAAAAAATCATTCAATACAATCCATTATCTAGAACATAACAATCTTACTTGCTCGAGGAAAGAACAAATAACTGCTATACTTGCTGATACGTATCAAAGACACTCCAGGAATGACATTATCTCTACAAATTCCATAATACACAAACAAAATTTAGAGAACACTTATATAGATTTAGAAGATCATACTAATTCTCCTCTTAACGTTGAACTCTCAATGGATGAGTTACTATTTTCATTAAATTGTACAAAAGATACCAGTTCTGGACCTGATAACATTCCAGTTGCCTTTTTAAAATCATTACCCGAAGAAGGTAAACAATACCTTCTAAAAGTTTACAATTTTATCTGGACAAAAAATGTGTTTCCTAATAGTTGGCACCAGTCAATTATTATTCCAGTCCTTAAGCAGGGAAGAAGAAAATCAGACCAGGAGTCTTATCGACCGATCTCGCTAACATGTTAGATATGTAAAATTCTGGAAAAAATAGTAAGCAATAGACTACTGTGTTATCTAGAAGACAAACAACTTCTTACCCCTATTCAAAGTGGTTTCAGGAAATCAAGGTCTACTTTAGATAATCTAGTTGATATAGAATCCGAAATTCACGAAGCATTTGGATGCAATCAAGAGTGTTCAGCAGTTTTCTTTGACATAACCCATGCGTATGATACAATTTGGAGATCCGACATATTACAAAACTTATCCAGATGGTCAATCAAAGGTAACATCCTTAAGTTTATAAAAAATTTTTCTAATATTTCGTGAGTTTAAAGTTCGTGTAGATAATATTTGTTCAGAGCCAACAACACAAATTAATGGTATCCTACAAGGATCTACACTAATCGTAGTATTGTTCCTTATTGCGATTAATGATATCTCTAAATCCTTTAGTTGATTAGTAAAAGCACGCTTATATTCTCATGATCTCGTCATATTTTCTCAAGGGAAAAATGTTCTAACACTTACCAGATATATACAAACCGCTATCAATCAACTAGAAAATTGGTCAGACAGATGTGGTCTACAGATATCTCCAAACAAAACAAAAGCAATTTTCTTTAGCAAGAGCCCAAAAAACATTATACTACCACCTAATCTCACCTTATACTCGTTACCTATTACTTATGTTGAATCAACTACCTTCCTAGGATTGAAACTAGATCAGAGGTTAATCTGGAAAGATCATATTTTTCGTCTTCGACAAACAACTCAAAATGGTCTAAATTTATTGAAAAGCATATCTCAGAAGCAATGGGGAGCTGATTTGTAAACACTCATAACTGTCTACAGAACTCTAATTCGTTCTAAACTAGATTATGGCGCAGTTGCTTATAATTCAGCCAAAGCATCAATACTTAAATTACTAGACCCAATACACAATACAGCAATAAGAATAGCACTGGGAGCTCATCATACTAGCCCAATTGAAAGTTTATATTGTGAATCAGGTGAACCTTCCCTTTAACTAAGAAGAAACTACCTCAGCCTTGTGTATGCTGCTAAATTGTCAGCCAATCCACATATACCGACATTTAAAAACACGTTTGCTGACAGATTCACATCGCCATTTAACACCTTACAAAGATTAAGTCCCCCGTTTTATATCCGGATCTAAAAATTACAAAATAGTTTAAACATACATTTTCCTGAGACATACAATGTAACTAACCTTATTCATCAACCTCCTTGGAGATTACAGCTGCCTATTTGTGATACAAGTCTTACTATCAATAACAAATATGACACACCACGTAGTATATTTAAAAAGAAAGCAGCAGAGAAATTAAACTGCTCTCATAACTCCCTCATTTTTAAAGACGCGTATAAATCTGACAATGGGGTAGGGGCTTCTTTTACAACGTTATATCAAGACTACTCCTTTTTACTTTCCCTACGATCAACCGTATTTTCCGCAGAACTTCTTGCTATTTTGCAAGCAATAACATTTTTAAGTAATTAAAACATACAAAACTCTTTGATAATAACTGACTATTTAAGTGCTCTCAGCTCTATGAAACAGTTATACACAAACCATCCCATTCTATTGCTTATAAAGTCAGAACTAATGAAATATCAAGAAAACGACCGATTTGTTAAATTCCTTTGGGTTCCTTTACACTGTGATATAACTGGAAACGAAAAAGCTGATCAGTTGGCCAGGGAAGCAGCAGAAAATCCAAAATCAACATTATTCACTAAATGCGTTTATAGCGACCTGAAGCAATATTTTAGAAACAAAATAAGCGAGGAATGGCAACTACACTGGAACAATTCAGAGACATCCATGAAAAACATTAAGCAAGAGGTAGTTGTATACAAACTCCCATTCAAGCGACGAGACCAAGTATGCATCTCTAGATTACGTATAGGCCATACGAAGTTAACCCACGATTACCTTCTAAGTAACGATCAAATTCCCATGTGCTACAGTTGTGATTGTGTAGCTTCAGTGGACCATGTGCTAGTGGACTGCCCTTTGTACACCCTAGAACGACTTCAATCTGGATTACCCACTTCATCCAAAGAGTGCTTAAACGGCTTCAATAATGACAAAACTATAAACTTTTTACAAAATGCAAGACTACTTCACAAAATATAGTGTAACATATTAACATTTATGTAATTTATTGTACCATGCTAATAACCCCTAGTGGTTGAAGCAATTTTGTAAATAAAAATAAAATATATAAAATATTGAGATTAAGCCACTTGTTGAACATTTAATAATACATCAGACAAAGACAGTATATAACAACAGTCCGTGATAAATTCTCATCATTGAACCTGCTTATTGTCAACTTCACAGCGTTGTGGTGTTTACAAAAATTATATTCACATTGTTTAATTTTCCATTACATTTTCGTGCCTTGAGTTTAAACATTTTCTCAAAAAAGTTGTTATAACGACTAACTGTTCACTTAGTGTTGGATTCCTTGATGTAAGTATAAATTTTGCAGTTAAATTTTCTTACCTTTAATTTGACCTATCATTTTTGAATCTGGCTAAAACTCTGTCTAACGGATGGATATAAAACATTATTAGTTGTCATAAATATCAAACAAATATCACACAGAATATTTGTTTAAGGTTTTTATTTTTAGAATATGCCTCGAAATACATTAAATTCTCAAGCCCAGCAACCCCTTGCTGAATTTGAATAAATATTTTGAGGTAGAAAAAAGGAACGGAGGACCCTTATTGGCATCTTTGGCCTGTGTTCAAGAGGTATTGTAATGAATTGTATGTTGTTTAATAATTAACCTATCATAAAATTGTTTTTAATTTAAGAGGGTAGCTGCTGCCTTGAAAATATCACGGCGTACAGTATGTACAATTAAAAAACGAAAAGAAAGCAATCCTGTCCTTTCAAGTTCAGGCAAAAGTAGACGTCGTCGTAAAAGGAAGACAACTGATCTGCCTGAAGGAACTAAAATGGCAATACGAAACACTAAGTACAATATGTACCTACAAAATAAGTATAAGTTGATTTTGTACAAAATAAAAACGATCTGGTTTATACCACAGCCAATAGATGTTTCACATCAAAATTAATACTTCTAAAATAAAGTTTCACTATTATTACTAGTTTTTTTTTTTAGAAAAGCATGTTAGTCTACAAAGTTTGAAATGTGAATTAGAGGAAAAACAAGTTGTTACTATGGGAAAAACATCCTTGAGCATTATAGTCAGAGATATAAGATTTAAACATAAAAAGGATGACAATCGAAGATCATTATTTGAACGAACCAATATTGGTGCTTTAAGAGCAAAATTCTTTCGTAAGTACTTTGAAAACCTGGAAAGTGTGCATCCATGAGAACTTGTTTTTTGGATGAAACATGAATTTATTCAAAAGGAAATAAAACAACTTCGTGGCAAAACACTATGGTTTGTTTTTTAACCAGGAGGAGTAAACCAAAAAGGAGTAATAAAATGTACATTTAAATCAACCTCTTTATCTTCTAATTGATTGCCTAACTCAGACATAATATTAAAATTTTTGTGTTGCACTTTTTATTTACTATATATTTGTAGTTAACCCACATTTACTTACTTAAAATTGATTTGCTTCAAGAATTTATATAATAATGAACGACACATATTTGGAAGATCTGGGCGAATGTTAATTTCACTTAAAATTTTATTTAAAGTGGGCATTTCATTTTATTTCAGGATGTTTTAACTCTTTCATCGTATGTTGCAAGGATAGAAGGTGACCGCCAATATTTTTATAACATCTTACTGTTTAAGTCTACTTATATTCCTTAATTGTTGTGTAAATAGTTGAATTCGCAACACCTAAAATTAGCACATTACTTTAGTAAGTCTTAATTTTAACAATAGCTATTCTGAAAAACTAACCTGTTGCCTGTTTTATTTTTGCTACCATAGCTGTTATTTTCATTCCAGGATTATCAATATTTATTTGTTTGTACATTTTATATAATTCCTTGTTTTTCGTTTGATGATAAATGACCCAAATCTACTCGGCGTTTTTAGGTGGAGAAGGATAATTACCACTGGTACTTGGCATATTTTGGACTTTTTTATATAAATGCAAACGAAAAATCTAAAAATTAAAGGAACAACGCAGAAAATACAAAAAAGCGTCGATATAAATTTTGAATTTTTTTATTCGACGTCGAACCTTTGTCGTTAACAGACGTGTTTAATATCTAGTCTAACTACACCATACATTTTGCGATATTATTTGTATCCAGTTGATAAAATTGCATTAAAGTGTAGTGTTACTATAAAAATAAATTTGAAATACTTGGGAAAAAACTGTAAGTAGTATTTATTATAATATAATTAGAGATACTTTTATCAAAACAAGTTCCTGGTACCGGATTTATCAACTACACAACTTCTGGTACCTCATTACTGATTCTGTTTTTATGGAAACAGGACCGTCTGAAGAATAGAGGTGCCAAAATATGAATAATATTTTAATTGATGAAGATTCTGTTGGTTCTGTTTGTTCTCCTGACAACAATCAACCATGTTCATATTCCAACGCTGTTACTTCATTTAAATATCCAACCAAAAACCAGGCCATTGTCCTATCTGCTCTCAATGGAATAAAAATAAACGAATAAGTGATAGCTAAAGCTCGGATTTATAGGCAACAAAAATTGAAGAAAAAGGCGCCTATATAGGTAAAGATTTTTATTAAAAAAGGCAGGAATATTAACATTTAGGCAAAATATAGGCAATAAAGGAATATAACTTATTATTTATTGTACAAAGTGAATTAACGTAATATGTGTTAACTTAAGGCAGGTATATTTACACATCATAATCATAACATTAATATAAATAAACTAGTAACTAAATAACTGTAAATTAATAATTAAACATTGTAACCACTTAAAATTTTATCATTAATAGAAACAACTAAATGTTTTTCAATATTTTCGGTCTTAAAACTATGTCTTCGATCACTTAAATTAATTTGTACATTGAAAACGAACGTTCGACATCGACAGATGTAATTGGAGCATATTTCAGAGCGGATAATAAATCTGGCATAATTTGAAATTCCTCGGAAAATGTCCCATTCAAAAGCAACATTAGATAAAAACGAAAAACCTTCATTCTTGTCGAAAACATATTCAATTTTTTTTAAATTAATTGACCGTTACTTCCAGGTGCCCATTTAATTTTCGTCTTTAAATTATCTATTAATTTTACTGACTCACATAAATTTATCTCTTGTTTTTCTAATAAGGTAATTGTGGTAACTATTAATTTATAATTGTCATTGATATAAGCGAGTTCCTATTTCAATTTGGGATTTTTTAATATTTTTTTTGCTTCTCGAATGGCTTCGGAAATATCATCATCAAATTCTGACATAACTAATTATATTTAATTGCAGTGTTCAAAGTAAAAAAAAGCTGCTTCGAGCCAGGTTCCCCACCTTGTAATTACTGGTTTAGGTGGCAAAGGGACACCGGGAAGTCTTTCTTTATATATTTGCACCCTCAACGGAACCTTTACAAAAACTTTTTTCATAAAATTTATAAAATTATTTACCAACGGAAACAGATTTCTTAATTCTTCAGCAATTCTATTTACCCTGTGGGCTACACAAGTGCAATGAATTAAATTAGGATAAAAAATCTTTAAATTAACAGCAGCTTTTAGCATATATACCGCAGCATCTGAAAGCATTAAAACTATTTTATTCACTGGTATAGCGTTGGGTAAAAAGAGGTTTGTTAAACTATCTTGTATAAATCGACTTATTGTTAGATTGTTTGTTTTTTCCAATTCTTTAACGGCAACTAAATAAGGTTTTCTCGCAAAGTTTTCGTTCAAAATTCCAATCATTAAATTAGCTATATACCTGCCGCATACATCTGTCGTTTCATCCACGATAATATACAAAATATTGCCCTCTAACTCCCGCTTAATTTTTCAAATACATTCCACGTAACATTTTTCCACAGTATGTTTTCTCAATGTACTCTCGTCCGGTAAGGATTTATTAAGATATTTTTCGAAAAAGCATTTAAAACTAGGGTTATTAACTTTATATAGAGGAATGTTGGATGCAATCATCCATCATCTGGAATAAATCAAATTTAAATGCGTCTTCCTCCTTTTTTTTGAACTGCTTAAACTATCCCGCCGAGATATTTGGGCTAACTTAGAGGAATTTAATTTTTCCAAAAAATTGTGGGGTTCCACAATGCTGGTCAATAAAGTACTTTTTTCTATTTGAAATCTGAGAATTTAAAAAAAAATAATTCTTTTTCTTCTTCTTTTGGCATCATAACCCTGGATGGGTCTTTGCCTGTCTGGCTATGTCCTTCCATTCAGATCTCTCTTGTGCCCTTCTTCTCCATTGTCTTATGTTCATTGTTTTCAGGTCGTCTTCCACGTCATCCAACCATCTCGTTCTGGGCCTTCCTTTTTTCGCCTTCCTATGGGCTTCCATTGTAACATTTTCTTTGTTGTTTTTGCATCGTTTTGTCTCTGCACATGTCCCAGCCATCACAGTCTTTGACTTTTCACAAATCTTACAATGTCATAACCTTCATTTAACTCATTAACCTCGTCGTTTCTCCTGATTCTCCATGTGCCATCTTCCTCTTGTACTTTCCTCAGTATTTTTCTCTCGAATGTCCTGAGTTGGGCTTCATCTTTTTTCGTCATTACCCAAGTTTCACATCCATAGGTTACTACGGGTCTAATCAGTGTTCTGTAGATAGTCATTTTGGTTCTTTTGTCTAATAATTTCTATGTCATTAATCTTTTATTAGCATAGTATGTACGATTCCCGCTGGAAATACGTGCATTAATTTCGCTACTTACGGAGTTCTTCTGATTGATTTCTGTGCCGAGATATGTAAAGGCATCCACTCGTTCGATAGTATAGTTGTCTATTGTCATTGTCAGTTATTCTTTTGACTGTCATATACTTCGTTTTTGCTTCGTTTATTTTGAGACCTCTTTTTCTTGCTTTAGGATCAATTTGTTTGAACACTTCCATTAGTCGTGGCTTATTCCTACTAATGATTGCTACATCGTCTACATATGCAGTAATTTTTCTGATTTGGTGTTTATATGGCCGGTTATATTGGTTTTTCTGATGACTGTCTCAAGAACTACCACTACACGACCATATTCCTAAAAAATAAACTAACAAGACTTCGAAAAAAGATACAATCCTCAGTTACCGGTTCATCCTCGGATATTGAAAGCGATAACTGCCTTCCCCACGTTGTAAAATAAAATGGATAATACATTCATGTTACAGTGGAATCTTATTGGTTATTTTAATAATTTAGAATCCGTTAATCTACTTATAAACGAACTTTCTCCTCTTATAATATGTTTACAGGAAACCCACCATAAAACTAATAACTTGAATATAAAAAATTATTCCCATTTCCTTAAAAATCGAGACGCAACATATGCTAGTGGAGGTGTTGGTATTTTTGTAAAAAATCACATTCAGACCAAAGAAATTAAGCTACATACTAATCTAGAAGCTGTAACTGTATTAGTGTCATACAATATCAACTGCAAAAACATCAATATTTGCAATATTTATATACCTCATCCTAATGAAACCACACTAAAAGATCTCCAGTATCTAATTAACCAAATTTCTAATCCCAAATTAATAGTAGGTGATATAAATTGTCACAATATCGCGTGGGGTAGCAACAAAACAGATAAAAATGGTCGATTGCTCATGGATATTATAGATGCCCAAAATTTAATACTCATGAATACTGGTAAGCCTACATATTTCAGTTCTCAGAATGGTACTTCCACCGGCATAGATATATCTCTATGTGAGCCCTTATTATCAACCTCCTTCGTTTGGAATAGTCTAGATTATCTTTATAATAGTGATCATTATCCTACAATATTGCAAACCACTATAACCGGCACACCAAACACCCCTATCTATCAAAAATGGAAAGTAGATTCCGCCGATTGGGAACTATATCAACATCTTGTAAGAAATTACATCTTGGACTATACTCCAGAAGAAAATATAGATACTATTTTAACATACAATATTTTAATGATATCATTATAAAAACTGCTAATATATCCATAGGAAAAACCAAATTATGTAATAGAAAACTGGTTCCATGGTGGAACCAAGAGATGCCAGAGAACCAAGCTGCTATGAAAGCTAGCAAGAATGCATTAAATATTCTAAAAAAAACATAAAACTTCTGAGAATCTTTTTAATTTTAAAAGTTTGAGAGGTAAAACTAAATATCTGATTAAAAAAAGTAAAAAAGAAACCTGGATGCGATATGTTTCATCGATTAATTCATCAACTCCGATGCCAGTTATATGGAACAAGGTACGCACACTAAACGGAGAACATAATCCAACTCAAATTAGTACCTTGCTTAATGGTAATAATTTAATAACATCTAAACAAGAAATCTGTAATACACTGGCAAATGTATATAAAACAAATTCTAGCAATACAAATTTTAACCCTGAATTTTTAAATTTTAAATGTGAGAATGAAAAAGACAATATCAGAATAATAGACAATAATGATCAATTAAATTTGCCTATCACATACCAAGAGTTTGAAGAGGCTTTGCAAAAATCAAAAAATACTTTTCCAGGCCCTGATGATATTCCAATTATTTTTATAAAAAACCTCCCACTCTCAGGTAAACTAATCCTTCTAGATATATTTAATTAGATTTTCATTAAAAAAACCTTTCCTATAATCTGGTGTCAATTTATAATCATCCCCATTTTAAAACAATATCAACTAGAAACTGACCCCTCTTCTTACCGACCAATTTCTCTTACGAATAATATTTGTAAATTACTTGAAAAAATCTTAAATAATAGATTAGTTTGGTTTCTAGAGAAAAGCCAGCTACTGACCTAGATCCAAAATGGATTTAGAAAGGAAAGATCGACAAATGACAATCTAATATCTTTCGTAAATGATATATGTGAATCGTTTAGAAACAATCAACAAGTTATTTCCATATTTTTCGATATAAAAAAAGCCTTTGATACTGCATGGCGACATCGCATTCTGAAAATAATGGTTAGCTGCGGCATACAAGGAAACTTTCTAGCCTGTGTTAAAAATTTTATGAGTAACAGAACATTTCAAGTTCGTGTTAATGGCATCAATTCAAAGACTGAGCACTTACAAAATGGAATTCCACAAGGTTCCACTCTAAGCCCTACACTTTTCTTTTTAGCTATTAATAATATTGCACAAGAAATAGAGTAACCATTAAAAGCAAATTTGTATGCTGACGATCTAATAGTTTACACTAGAAGTTGTAATATCTCTCTCGCGACAAAAATCCTTCAGGCATTTCTTCACAAACTGGAAATATGGTCCCACAAAAGTGATTTTACGTTTTCAAGTGAAAAGACCTATTTTATTATATTTAGTAAAAATAAAACCAATAGCAAACCTACCCTACTTCTAAATGATATTAACATAAAACAAGTAGATTCAACAGACTTTCTAGGATTGTGATCGACAGTCATTTCAAATGGACAGACTTTATTAAAAAATTAGCCTTATCCTGTTAGCCAAAAATAAACCTCCTTAAAATACTTTCTAACAGAAATTGGGGTGCTGATACAGTTACTCTGCTATATTTATATAAATCACTCATCCGTAGTAAATTAGATTACGGTGCAATGTGCTATTCTACTGCTAGTAAAAAACATCTTAAAGTCTTAGACGTTATCCAAAGTGCATCTTTGAGACGTGCTGGGTGCCTTCCGTACTAGACCGGTGGCAAGTCTTCAATCTGCACTAAATGGACCACTTTTGTTTATAAGAAGACAATATACCACACTAAGATATGCTGCTAAACTATATAGCAATATTAACAACCCTAATACCTACTCCTACATACAAATAACACCACTCACAAAAGTAACAGACAATCAAGATATTTAACCTTTAAAGAACTTGTAATGAATTGTGGATATAATACCAATTTGTTGACATACTCGCTGTCTACATACCCAACTGAACCCCCCTGGACAATTAATACTCCTACTATTAATACATCTCTAGTAACTTACCCAAAGAATACCACAAATCTTACCCTCGTTCGTACATTATGTAAAGAAATTCTATCAAAATATGACAATTATGTTAAGATTTTCACTGACGCATCAAAAACCAAAAATGGCTGTGCTGCAGCCTTTTCAACAGATGATATCGAATATGCTACACGAATACCTACTTTTTGCAGCGTATTTACTGGTGAAACTATTGCAATTTTAAAAGCACTTGAATTTTGTCAAAAATATACAGATACTAATCTTCTGTCATTATCTGTACTCCAAAGCATCAAACAAGTCTATCCAACACGTAAAATCATCCAAAAAATAAAATCTATGCTTCATTACTTACAAAACAAAAATGTAAACATTCACTTCCTCTGGATACCATCACATATAGGTATTTCAGGTAATGAAAAGGTTGACGCCTTAGCGGTTAAAGCCACCTCAAATGAAAGCATCGATATTATCAAACAAATTCAAGTCACAGATATCTACCTTAATATCAAACAATACTGTACAGAAGTTTGGCAGCGATACTGGGATTCAAATAACTCAAATTTTAAAGTAATTAAACCCTCTATCGGTGGCCGGCTCCAACTTCCAGAAAAAAGAAGAGAACAGGTGGTTATAAATCACCTAAGAATTGGTCATACAACATTAACCCATCAACACTTATTAACGAAGCAGCTACCATTAGAATGCTCATACTGTAGATGCCAAAAAACAGTCCAACCCATACTTACAGACTGTCCACTTTACTCATATGAACGAAGCACCAACAACATTTCTGAAGAACCAGGTCAACTTAAAAATATATTAGACTGTAACTTAACCAATACGATCAAATATCTTAAGGACATTAACCTATTTCATAAAATGTAATTTTTCTTTTAGTTGATAAATTTTTATGTTACCTAACCTTATAATATGTACACTACCATATATATTGTAATAAACTTCCGCTAATAACCTTTTATGGTTGATACGGCTTTTTGAAAATAGAAAAAAAAAATTTAAATTTCATGAATGTCATTAGTGTCAAAATGTCATAATTTAGTGAAGTAAACTTGCCTGCGGTTAGACCAATTATAAACAAGCATTACTGCGCGGTAAATTTGAATTACTCCTCCTGGTTAAAAAACAAACCATAGTAGCAAAAGTGTACGTAAATCAGACGGTTTTGATGGTAAACTTTTCAGAATAATTGTTCACGCTGGTTCTTCTAAAAGATTTGTTTCTGAAGCAAGTTTATTGTTTTGTTCTAATTCTAACATATTGATTACCATGGAGAAATAAACAACGACATTTTTACTAAGTGGATAAGGACATAAGTTATTCCCAATTTAGAAGAACCATCGTTGATTGTAACGGATAATGCTTCATATCATAGTATTCTTTTAGAAAAGCAACATACCACTGCTTCAAAGAAAGATGAAATTGTTACCTGGCTGACAACAAATAACATCCAATTTGACCCAAAATTTACAAAACCTGAATTATTACAAGTTGCAAAAATGAATAAAAAAGAAAATGTGTATGTTATTGATGAGTTACTAAGAGAGCATGGTCATGAAGTGTTGAGACTAACTCCTTATCATTGCGAATTCAATGCTATTCAATTAATTTGGACAAATTTCATGTCATGTTACAATAAGCATATTGGTAGGGACGGCTATTCTGATTAGAAATATCTGTTAGAAATATGTGGAAAGAGGCATTTAATCAATATAATGGAGACATTTGGGAAAAATGTGTAAGACATACTCATGAAATTATTCAAAAGTGGTGTGTCCGAGAGCAAAATATAGTTGATATTGATATTCAACCCATCATAATAAATCCTGGAGATAGCTCGGATTCTGAAAGTGAAGGAAATATATAATTTTGATATTTTGTTTTTTTTTCAATTTATTTTAACAATTTAGTCATTTAGTCATATTTGTGGAAATAGGTTGTAACAAAGTAATTGATACATTCTTTAGACTAAAACAATGAAACCTTTTACACATAACTTTTCACACTTTATTTTGGAAACTACAGAGAAGTTCGATACACAAGTAAAAAAAAATTGATAAAAACCAGCTAGTATAAAAAATAAATACTAAGTCTCTAGGTATGCGACATAAGGAAAGTCGAATTATTTTAGCCTAACAGATTGAGCACTAATTTGTAACATCGTTTAAGTTTACTACAAATTAATGTATTTTCGAAATTTTTCTTTTTCCATTGTTTTTATTGTTTTGTTTTGTAAAGTTTAATTAATTTTTTTTGTGTTAGTAACTTAGTTCGAAAAGCATGCACAAGAGTTTTTTATCTTTTAGGGCATTGTCTTATGCTTAAGCTTAAAAATTGAATGTCATATGTATACGATGTAAATATTTAATATTGTATTTTGAATGAAAACTTTTTTCATCCAGTAACTGTGTTCGGCTGTTGGATGCTTTGGTGTATAAATAAATAAATAAATATGAGAATTTAAACTGTTTGATCTTGGGTACATCTTTCTCGACTACAGTATTTCAAATAGAGCATGTCTTCCAATAATCATAATAACGTTGAATATGTAGAAAACTCAAAATTACATTCAAAACCTTAGACAATAATAACGGATTTTAGTTTTTATGGTCTAAGTTCAAAACAATTCTATAATGAGTTGTTAACGTCCAGTACAATAAATAAACAAAAACAATCACTATAAATACGTTTAACGAAATTATTTCCTAATTATTTCATGAATCTAGAAAAGACTTACGTCTGATTTAAACGCTTTGATTTAATTCGTACAACTATGATGTGCAAAGATACGGAGAACGGAGTGTTATATAGTTATGTCTTAAATACACATACTCAGTTTTACTCATAAAAGCTATTTTCAATTACAGAAAATGTTAGCCATATCCTAACAACATTTAAGGTAGGGTTTACTTTTTTTTTATTTCGAATATTATGACAAACCAGAACATTGATTAAGTAGAGGAAATGTTCAGCGTCGAAATATGATGGTTTATTTTCATTTACATTTTCATCAATTTGGGTTTAAATTTTTTTAATTAAATTCATACCCCTTTTGGTGAAGTATGTTAAAGTGGTTATCATCTTACAAAGAAAAACTTTTGATTATTAACCGCACGATTTACCTATACAATTTAAACATTTTTATTTCAATACTATGTTAAGCAATTTTAAGTCTATGCCTTTTGTATTACACATGTTAATGTTTTTACATCTCTTATTTGTGATACATATAATATGTTCAAACAACTTCATCATAGCATGTTAGTAAAAGAAGAATATTAAATACAAAAGATTTACCCATCTGGACAAGAAGCAGGGCACTTCACACAGGCGTGGCCTACAACTCAAGCATGCGCAGGAAAAAGGTAGGCAAAAGTGAGGTCTTTTCTACAGTAGAAAACACCTCACTTGGGGTACTTTTTTCCTGCGCATGCATGAGTAGTAGGCCACGCCTGTGTGAAGCGCCCCACCTCTTGTCGAGATCAGTAAATCTTTTTAACCAGTTTTTGTAACTTATGGATGAATTCTTATCAATTAATGTAAATACCTATGGGAACTCCATCACAAATAGCAGGTATTTGGAGCGATAAACAGCCATATATATATATATCGATGTAATGGTTAGATATTGAAAGGGTCTATGTTAGCAATCCTCAAAAATTGCTTGCAAATCGGTAGAGGTCCCGTCATTTCGGAAGGCATCTAATTTGCATATTATCGCACTGGGCAGAGGTCAAAATTTGAAATTTCTACCTAATCCACGCCTTAACAGTAAATCATTTCAATACTCAGTGGCGCAGCAGTGCATTTGAGAACAAGTTGTGTGTGTGTTAAATATTAGATAATTTTATTTTCAAACAATCTTGCTGAAAATGGGCGGAAAAAAACGTAGCGTTATTAAAGAGCAGGGTCGTCAAATAATATTTAATGTGTATAATTATTTTAAAAATATGAAAAGTAAAATGGACACTCTGCTAATGGTAAAAAATAAGACTGCTGAAGCAACAGGTAAGGAGTTTCAATGCATTTAGTATTAATTTTTGATATTCAAATTCAATGTTTCAACACTTTTTACTTTTAGTTCTCAATGGTACTTATTTGTCAACCTTTTATACTCTGCTCTTGTTCCCCATTTTGCCTAACTTCGCTTCTCTTTTGTATTTTGATTTTTATTTAACATAATTTTTTGTAAAATAATAACCACATTTACTGTAAAATAATTTTGCCAAATTGTCATTATTCCCCTAGTTAGTTTATTTAGTAATAGATCGTCATCATTTTTCATATGTGGAGAAAGAGTTCATAGGCTCTTGTTTTCGTAGAAAGCTCTTATTTATTTTTTTTATTTTCTACTATCGTTTTGAGTTACTTTTCAATGTACTTTTTTGTTTCTTTATGTTGTCTGTTTAAAATTTGAAAAATTATTACTGCAACATACCAATTATTTTGAATTATTATTTACGTCATCATCATCATTATCAATGGCGTTGCAACTCTTCGTGAGTATTTGCCGCGTTTACTATTGCCTTTCATGTTTGTCGGTCCTGTGGCACTATTTCCCATTGTCTCACTCCCATTTTCTCCAGATCTTCTCTTACTGCATCTTACATTTTACTTATACGCTGATTATATTTACGTCGGTATAGGCATTTTTGTACGGACAGTATCCAGAATACTACAAGAGAGCAAACAGTCTCTAGATAATAAAAACAAAGTTGAATTTTCTTCAAAGAGACCTTTACGAAAGTCACCTGTGACAGATTTACCAGAATATCAAATTACAGATATTCGGCGTATAATGCACGATTTTCATAAAACAGAGAATTGTATTGTTACTGCTAATAAATTGAAGAACAAAATTGAGATATATTTGGACATTAAAGTATCAGAAGCCTCGCTGCGAAGAATTCTTCGAAATATGAATTTTCGTAGGAGGAGAGCACAGGACAACAGAAAATTGTTGGTTGAACAGACGGGAATAAGGTCTTGGAGAATCAAATACTTAAGACTTATCAAACATTATAGAAATGAAAACAGACCCATTGTTTACCTCGATGAGACATAATATATACACAGTGGACATACTTTGTCGAAAACTTGGAATTATAATTCTAGTAAAGGGTTACTGATGAACATTTCGAAGGGTCAACGTTTAATAATAGTGCATGCTGGTGGTGAAATGGGATTTATTCCAAACGCGCTTTTAATATTTGTAGTAAATCCGGTGACTACCACTTAGAAATGAATGCCACGAATTACCGCAAATGGCTAAAGATAAAACTAATTCCAAATTTACCCGCTAACTCAATAGTTGTTTGCGATAATACCTCATACCATTCGGTACAAGTGAATCCTGCGCCTAATAGTAATTCCAAAAAAATGATAAATATTATTGATTGGCTGATTAAAAACAATATAACATTTAACCCTCAAAGTTTTAAACCCGAATATTATGCGTTGATTAAGTACCATCAAAATCGTTTCAAAAGGTATGAATTCGATGAACTTTTGCGTGAATATGGTCACACTCCTTTACGGTTACTTCTATACCATCCGGATTTAAATCCGATAGACATTAAAAATAATATCGCACAAAATAACATATCTTTCAAATTGGAAGATGTGAGACACCTGTTGGAAAAACGAGTTTCCGAAATAACCCCAGATGAGTGGAGAAAACGATGTCATCATGCAATTAAAATAGAAGACAGTTATTTAACATCCGAAGTCATCCAGTGTTCTTCGGAAGAAGAAAATTAAATTAGATTTTGTCGTTCTTCTTTGAAACATTCACATTAGGTATATGAATTTTTAAATGATATGTATATAGAGTTAATTTTATATCTTTTATAAGTTTTCATTTACAAATTTAGATGTGCATATATTTTAGAAGGACAGCAATATTGACGGTAGTCTTTATTATATCGCTAATATATATTTACAAGAAACGTCTTAAATCGGGTAGGTCCATGAAATTAGGCATTTCCCAAAGACAGGAATATTTATGTTTACATGACTTTATTATATCACTAAAACGCTTCCAAGAACAGAATTAAATCAGGTAGAAGTTTAGGTACATGTAATTGGGACCGTTCATTAGCATATAATTTTCCTCACTCTTTAATATTTAGGTATTGTATTGGTATTTAATATTTTGGAAAATACGCTTGACAATTAATTGCTATTTTAAAAATCCATTTTGTTAAACTTATCTATATTCAGAACTTAATAATTCTTTTGTACAATAAAAATAGTTTGTTTGTTCCGGAAAAACGTATTACGAAGGTATTATTATTTTTGTCCCATCAAATATCTTACTGATCATCGCCTTTATTCAGTATAGTATGTTTTAGCTGTACCTACTAAATAGTGCGCAACACTGTCGTTTAGTTAAAATTTCAGTAACCAATCACCAACTTCAAAGGCGGTTCTTATACAATTTCGACATGCCTCATAATATGCAAATTAGATGCCTTCCGAAATGACGGTACCTCTATACTAGGAAATATCTTTTTGACTTGAAAATTCTGGTAGGATTGGGATATAATCCTTGGCTTAGAAATTAAATATCATTGTTGTGAATATTTCTACAATGACATCAGTTGTAGGTAGGTATATATTTTGTCACCTAGTAAGAGGACCAATGTTTATTATTTATATATTGATAAATACAGGTATACCTGTAATTTTATCACAAATTTCACACCACACCTTATCCATACCAGCTGACGGTAGAGGCGCAACTTTCGAAAAAGGGGTTGGGGTTGATATAAAATAATTTTTAATATGGTTACAAACACGATGGTGGTGAAATTCAATGTTATGTGGATCCAAGTTGCTGTCTGTGTGTTTAATATTTATATAAAACCCGTAACATAGAATCGGGTACCATTAAAGATATACATATAACCATACATTAGATTATGTATAATGTACCACCAGGTTTTATTATATATATATATATATATATATATATATATATATATATATATATATATATATATATATATATATATATATATATATATTGTGATGATGTATTATTTGTGAATGATTTAATGAGCAATGAGTGTTTTTTAATAATATATATATATATATATATATATATATATATATATATATATATATATATATATATATATATATATATATATATATATGTATATATAGGGTTTTATCGCGGTTCTCAAAGAATTAGTTTGTAAGCACTTTTTGAAATTATCTTTATTATATCTATTATGAAACACACATATATATCTAACATAGCCAATGTAAATTTAAAACAAACTATCTTTAAATTTAAATTCTTATGAAACTAATTAAATTATATAGACAATGTAAATTTTAAACAAACTATCTTTAAATTGGAAATTCTTATGATACTAATTAAATTATATTAACAAGATTGTGTACCTTTCTGTCACTGAATGCCTAAATGAAACTGTTCTCCAAAATAAATATTTTTATCACCACTCAATGTCTTCGTTCTCAGCCTCGGTTATCCTTGTTTTTGTGAAATTACTTTTTCCAATTATCAGCTTCCACCAATTTAAAATATTTTTCTTCTTAACAGCATTTATATTTATTCTTCTTTTTAATATACCAATATCCAATCACCAAAGAGAATTCTTTACTTTTCTATCGAGAATTTTATTGACATTTAGGCTTTTCAGATCAGAATAGAAACTTATATGTAAAGTAAACACCCCAAATCAATAAATTACACTATTTCAAATCCGTAACTATATGTAAACTAAACATCTTAAATTAATAAATAACCCCACTTCTACATTTGTAACCATCACTTAACTGTCACTTTCAGAGTATATTTGGTTGCCTATGCACATGGCTTACTTAAATATATTTACAATATTATAATTATTAAAATAACCAAATACATTGCAACTTAAATACTTTTTAAACTTATTATATGCTAATTTCTTAAGAATACCCTTAGTTTATCAATATCAGTTTTTTTATTAACGCATTGATATTTATTTATGCATACCATTTCTAAGAATTCTCTTTTATTTAATTGGTTTTCGCGTCTTAATATATTAGTTTCTAGAAATCTAATAGGCAGACTAACATCACATAAAAGTGACCTTAGAAATAATAAAAATACGTGTGCATTAATAGATCATGCAATTAATAAAAATCATTCATTTAATTTCAAGAAACTAATATATTAAGACGCGAAAACCAATTAAATAAAAGAGAATTCTTAGAAATGGTATGCATAAATAAATATCAATGCGTTAATAAAAAAACTGATATTGATAAACTAAGCAATATCTATAATTACATTCTGTCTTACGAAAATTAATACTATAATTTTCCAATATTAGATTTTCTGACTATAAATATTAGAATTTCAAAAAATTTAAATATTCATATTTGGCGCCACTTTGTACGTAACCATAATAACAATCAAGAGCTAGTTATCAACAACAAAAAATATAATAAACAGAAATGAGTGTCTTTCTGACATAAATCAAACAATCAATGTCAAAATGAATTTTTACAAAATTAAATTAAATTGGAATATTGTACTTACATAACTGTATAATTTTTAAAATAAGTTAAGTTTTAATGTTTTGCAAATTTGAAAATTTAATGGATTAACCTCATGTTGTAAGTTTTTTTTTTACTAGTTTTATACAATGCTATTTAGTTCTAATTTCGTTGTATTTACTGTTACCATATTTTAGCATATCCTGAAGAAGCAAATAAATTTTGCGAAAGCTTGATTAAAGAACAAAGAGTTTTACTTTCCTGCCCTATTAATGACTGCAACCTCAAAATAAAACTTTATTTTACATAACGTGTCAGTCAATAATACCTAACTACTTTATATATATTATTGTGATATTTAAAGTCTTGGTGCGCCAAGCAATAATTAGCTAATTAATTTTTTTGATTAATTAAAATTATTTAAATGATATGATTATGACTCTATCACAATTTTTAATTCTTTTATCTCAGGGTTAAATTCGTGCTTCAATATCTATGCTATTACATGTGAAAGGTAAGGTCCAGAGAATACCGGAATAATAAAAAACACATATGATCTAACACTATATATTGAAATAAAAATAATGAAATAATTCACACTCAAAAGTTTTCAATAAACAAATCTCATATAAGGATTCTCAAAATTTTGTTCTCCGTACGTGAACAATCAAAATTTATGGTACAAACAATATTAATTGAAATCTTAAAATTCCGAACTATTCTAACTCTCCTAATCAAAATATTTATATCCTTTCTAAATTAAGTGTAAAAATTGTGTTATCAATAAAAGAAAAAACTGCAGAAAACAAAATATCTCTCTCTGATGATGAGTGGTCCAAATCCTTGTTCCTTGTAGACTATATTATCTCCTCTCAACCGCTCCCTATGTAATCAGCAATCTTACACAGATTGTTGCAAGTATATCGTCCTTAATGATCTCCTTCAAAAGCACAAATCATTCAAATTATGATAGCCTTTCTCCTCTCGATAAACTGAATCTCTCGTTGGCCCGAGTGAAAAATGACTCTTGGAATCTCTTTACGATAAACTGAATCTCTCGTTGGCCTGAACAGTGACTCTTGGAATATAAGTAGAGAAATATGACTTACAATATTTTGCTGCTTCAGCTTCTGTCAGCTTCTTTCTTTTTATCCTCTAATTCCCTTTGGTATTCCGAGCACCATGTTTCTATTCCTTTCATTTCTCTGATGATACCTTCCTTTTCTTCCTGCTTCCATTCTGTTTTATCGTCGGTTGCCAACAATTCTTCTGTACCTTCTATTTCCTGTTTTTCTCTGGTCTCCATCTTATTTTCCTGCTTTCTTTTCGAACTCTTCTTCTTTTTCTTCCTTCTCTTTTTCTTTTCTGTTAGATCTTGTTCTTGTACTTTCGGTTTATCCTCTACAGTCATATCGATTTCTTTGCGTTTTTCCTGTGCATTGATCCTTCCAGAATTTGTTTTCCTATCTGTTTGCTTTTCTTCTCCTGTGTTGTCTGGTTCTGCTCTGATTTCCAGTTTATTTTCCGAAAAATTTATGGTGATATCTTTTTTCCTCAATTCATCAATTCCCGCTATCATATCATGATTTAAATCTTCAATCACCACACATTTCATAATATGGAATTTGTTTCCCACTCTTATCTGTACTCCCAAGCCTTCGTTTACTGTCTTCAAATTTTTATTGTTTGCACCCACTAAATCAACCCTAGGAATCTTATACACAAATCTGTCCAAATTTAATTCTTTTACTAGTTTTTTATTGATTAGCGATATCTCCGATCCAGAATCAATCACAATTTTAATCGCTTTATGTTTTATAAATGCATCTAAAAATATTAGATTAGAATTAGAAATTTGTCTGTCGTTTCCTATTGCTACATGATTCATCTCCCTTCTATTTTGTTGTTGGAAGCTCTGGTTATTTCTATCGTCCCTTTGTTCGTTAGTATTCCTATTCGGAGGATTTTGTGCATCTCTATTCCTGTTGTGATTTTCATATGTTCTCTGTGGTGTGTCATTCCTGTTATCGTAATTTTGTTGTCTATTGTAATTATTGTAATTTCTCGGCCTATATTCGTTTGTTGATCTGAGATGTCGGTTTCTCTGGTCATAATTTGATGAATACCTTCTTTCCGGTCCATTATATTGGTCATGTTGTCTTCTATTTCTCATTTCTTTTCTTTTCGCTTCTTTTAATTGAAGGAATTTGCACAAACTATCAATATCTTGATAGTTTCTCAAAATCACGTGATCTTCCAACGTTTCCTCAAAATGTCTGCTGATCATTTCTACCAGCTGTTCGGTAGAATATTTGTATTCTAGATATTTTGAATTGTTATATATCTGCAAAGCATATCTTTCTTCAGATATTCCCATTTTTTCGTGATATTTTCCATTCTGTAGCTCTTGGTTGATTTCTCTCTGTTTATTTTTCCCCCAGAAATAGTTGAGAAATTTATTTTCAAAATCTGTCCAATTTTCAAACTCATCTTCCTTGCTTTCATACCATAACGCTGCTCCTTCTTTCAAATGGTTTCTAATTGTTTCTTTGCAATCGTCAAAATATCTAATATGTTGTAATTTGGTTTTCAAATTTTTAACAAACGGTACTGGGTGTGTTTTCCGAATATCCCCGCCAAATTGTATTTTCGCCTCGCTTGTTCCATGGATGACCATTTCCCTTCTTTCCCCTGAATTTTGTTCCTTTTTGCTTTCCTCCATTTTTCTTTCTATTTCTCGCATGTCTTCTTGTAAAACGTTTTCAAATTTTGTTTCTAATTTTTCTAATTCCTTTTTCTGGACAGTCTTAATATCCTTCATTTTAGTTTCTATTTCTTCTCTCTGCATCTCTAGTTCCTTTCTCTGGCAATTTTGTATCTCCTTCATTGTATTTTGGATATCTTTAATCTCTGTCTCTTGTTTTGCATTCTTTAGGGTTATTTCTTCTATCTGTTGTATCAGTTCTTTCTTTATCCCCTCAACACATCCTTTAATTTCCTGTTCATAGTTTTCCAAACGCTGCTCTATATTCCTGTTATTTAGTTCTATTGCTTGTCTTGTTTCCCGTTGGTTTTCTTCCATTGTTTGTTTTGTTTCTTGTTGATTTCTATCCATTTTATCCATTTTCTTTGATGTTTCATTTTGGTTTTTCTCTATTGTTTGTTTTGTTTCTGCCATTGTTTGTGACTGGAGTTGCATTAGTTGGAATATTTTATCTATTCCTGATAGTTCTTTTCTCTCCTCAACTATTGTCACATTTCCTTCATTATCCGATACTTCTTCCAAAATTGTTTCATCTTCTCTGTTATCCTCCTTCCTTTCCTGCATTTTACTTTGTCTCCTTGTGACAGACATGTTGTTACTTTTTGTTATTGTTTTTGTCCCCGCCAAATGTGAAATTTTACAACACTCTATATGTTTCAGAACACGACAATATTTCTCCCCAAATGTATTAAATTTTCACGACAAATATCAAATATGCAATCAGTAAAATTCAAATAATTCAAAATAAATATCAAATGTACGATTGGTAAAGAAAATAAAATCAAATAATTCAATAGCAGTAAATATCCACTAACTACGATCAATCAATAAATCAAATTTATATTCCCTGGAAAAATTGTCAAAATATTTTCAAATTCAAATTCCCTCAATGTTATATGTTTTTATCTCTGGATCACCTGTACTTATTCCAGATCTCTTTCCCTTCCTTCAAATGTAAAGCTGCGATATTTTCAAGCCCCACGTTTTGGAAGCCAGTTATTGTGATATTTAAAGTCTTGGTGCGCCAAGCAATAATTAGCTAATTAATTTTTTTGATTAATTAAAATTATTTAAATGATATGATTATGACTCTATCACAATTTTTAATTCTTTTATCTCAGGGTTAAATTCGTGCTTCAATATCTATGCTATTACATGTGAAAGGTAAGGTCCAGAGAATACCGGAATAATAAAAAACACATATGATCTAACACTATATATTGAAATAAAAATAATGAAATAATTCACACTCAAAAGTTTTCAATAAACAAATCTCATATAAGGATTCTCAAAATTTTGTTCTCCGTACGTGAACAATCAAAATTTATGGTACAAACAATATTAATTGAAATCTCAAAATTCCGAACTATTCTAACTCTCCTAATCAAAATATTTATATCCTTTCTAAATTAAGTGTAAAAATTGTGTTATCAATAAAAGAAAAAACTGCAGAAAACAAAATATCTCTCTCTGATGATGAGTGGTCCAAATCCTTGTTCCTTGTAGACTATATTATCTCCTCTCAACCGCTCCCTATGTAATCAGCAATCTTACACAGATTGTTGCAAGTATATCGTCCTTAATGATCTCCTTCAAAAGCACAAATCATTCAAATTATGATAGCCTTTCTCCTCTCGATAAACTGAATCTCTCGTTGGCCCGAGTGAAAAATGACTCTTGGAAGATCTTCTCTTTACGATAAACTGAATCTCTCGTTGGCCTGAACAGTGACTCTTGGAATATAAGTAGAGAAATATGACTTACAATATTTTGCTGCTTCAGCTTCTGTCAGATACACTAACTCCACAAAAACTCACTAACATTCAACACTACTGCTTGCTACATTTCAGGAACCGTCAGAGAACAATCCCCGTTCTTCCTACAGACTTGAAAACCAACTGATTATATCTTTCTCCCCTTCAATCTCGCTAAACTTTTTCCTACATAATTATCCCACCTTTTTCAATCTCTGCCAATCAAAACTCGTCACAATTCCCCCATTTTTTCATTTCGATAACCAACAAATTTTTACCTATAATTATAAATTTCCTAAAACTTATTTACAAATAATATTTTCTATAATTCTTAAAAACTAACAGAAACCTCTATCTAAAATCTCTTCTATTTGTCCCTAATCACTGCATTAATGTATTTTGGAAAACCCCGTTCAATTGTCTTTTTGTTTTCACTTAAAATTATGCGGGTCACTCAAGTATAACAAAGAAATAATTTATGCAAAGCTTACTTTTTGTTTGGTACAGGTAATTCAAGAAATTAATAGCTCTCCTTCTTCGAAATGTTTGTTGGATATTATCCTACTTATCTGAATTATTTTAATGTTATTGAATTTTGAAATATTTTTAAACAAACCAATATTTTTCTCGATTTTACATATCATAACATATATATATATATATATATATATATATATATATATATATATATATATATATATATATATATATATATATATATATATATATATATATATATATCGCACCCTCAGTGCAAGACTGCAGTAAGTCAGAATAAGTAAGTTTCGAGATAAAGACGATTTTGTTTATTTTCGTGCTAATATCGGTGAAATAAGATACAAGTTTGAAAAAAAATTAACATTTAATTATTATTTCGCATGCTTTTTAGCCTATATTACATTAACGAAAAATAAAAATTTAAACAAAATAATATTAATGCTAAAAAAATTCGGAATTTCAAAGTTACAACACTTTTGCATGGAGAAAATTGTTAATCACTACACATTTAGTATTGGAATTTGAAAGTTACAACACTTTTGCACGGAAAAAATTGTAAAAAGTGTAGACACACTTTCTGTTAGTTGTTGTCCTCTTCTTGATCATCTTGGGTCAAAATATTTTCATAAAAACTATGGTAAGCTTCTGGTATCATACTCGAATGGCATAAGTATACCAAATCTTTCTTTTTGGCCATTTGAATTTTTGGCTGTTCTTTGTAGGAAGGTTTAAGTAGCACTTCTCGTATATTATGTGTAGTCCGCGATGATTTTTTTAGATTAATAAAATTCCATAGTTCGTCATCATAGTTGTACTTAAAGAAAATTATATGCGGACTATCTTTTCTACATTGCAGAATTTTTATATCTGTCCACTTCACATTTTCTTTATTTTGATCAATTTTATAATTGTTTCCCAATAGAAAGAAAACATGTTTAAAATCAATGAAGTCCTTTGTTTCCATTTCTCGAACTATGTAGGGTGAACCACTTTTTTTGCTACATTTCACTACAGTTGCCCATTCAGTAGGAATATAAATTGGACCGCTCTTCAGCACTCTTTTCTTTTGTCGCTCTATTAATGAGTGCATGTTGTCAACAGCGTTTTGTGTGTGACCTGTTATTAAAAACTTGTGAGTAATCGATTCTATATGACTCACATTAGTAACAACATATAAATACATAGAGACGATAAATTTATTTATGTTCTGCCCGGCACAGATGTGGCTAAAAAAAATTAAATTTTTGCTTATTGCATGATTTGTCATGTAATAATAGACACAACTTGCAATTTCATTACTTCCTCGTTTCGCTACAGACTCATTCCACATAAAGCAGTATCCTTGTTTGGATACGTTATCAAATAATGTGAAATTATACACATTTAAACGTGGCTTATAATAAAACATTGATACATCTCCGCATGGCGTCTGTAATACAGCTTGAAGATCGTAATCGCAAACGGAATATTGATTTACATCATTAGCTAATTCTAGATCTTGTTTCTTTGATTCGCGTGCTTGATTTTTATTTTTAATATGCAAGTCGTAGTTGTTCTGCAATGATTTTCTCTGCCCTTCATTAGAGTTTTTATACACTTTACACTCTGAACATTGATCTTTTTTAGGAGAAAAGAATCCAATGTTAAATTCATAATTAAATATGCGTTCATAGTGATGTTTCTTAAGACAAATATCGCCGTCTGAAATACACTTATCTTTGTATAGTCTATACATTTCGGATATGGTTAAGCTACCATCAATAAAAACTCTACTAGTTTGAGCCCTTATATAGTGACTTTCGATGGTCGGGAACATCTTTATGCGCTGACGTATTTTTTCCAAGGCAACTTTATCAGATTTTTTATGAGCCACATGCTTCCCTCTTCATCAGTTTTCTTCCATGTGGTGTAAATGTATCGATCACTCACTCCCAAAGTATTGAGAAAAAACGTCTTGCATACTTGAGTGTCCTTGTCATTAATCCTAAATTTATATTGCAAGTTATGTTTGCGATTGCTTCCAGGTATTTTATTTTGATACTTAGGTCTAACTTCATTGGTGTGTCGTGATATAAAGTCTCTTTGTTAATTTATGTTACCCAAGTCCCAAAATTTTCGATGAATATGCGTTCTTATATCCACAGAATTTTCAAAACATTTTAAACGACAAGTTTGAGAACAAGCTTCTTTCATCTGTCGAGCGAGCATGATTTTACCTTTATTTGACTTGTAGGACTTACCAGAGTTGCGAAGTTTCTTGACCTTATTTCGTCTCCATTCTTCAGGATTTGCACTTCGTTTTCTCGCACAAGATACACTGTAACTGTCACTTTCACGGTCACTATCTTCAGTAGCTTCGATTGGTGTTTATATTAATGCAGCGTCATAGGTTGCAATTTGTTCTGGGAGATATGGGAGATCTTGCATAGAATCATCATTGGAAAAGTTGTTTTCTGCATCAACCTGTTCCCCGTCTACAACGTTGTCAGCACCATTGTATCTCTGTTGAATCCCTATTTCACTGGTCAAAATGTCCTCTTCCATATCTTCAGTAGCTTCGTTTTTTGTTTCCATTAATGTAGCGTCATTGAAATTGGTTCTGGGAGATCTCTCTCTAAGTCCTCTCTCGGTATTTCAACGTTAGTTAAAATTTGAACTTGATCACTGATAGCAGTTAATGAAGTACCATTGATAGCATCTGAAAATAATAATGATTTTAAAGTTAAAACAAACAATAATTTAGTAAGAAACAGAAGAATAGAATATAATGACCACGCATCGAAAAAACAGGTAGACATGGCTACACCGAAAGAAGAAGAAAAAGACTTTTCAATTCCTTCAGCATTTTGCTTCAAATCATTGATTGTTGTTCTCGGAACATCATATTTGTTGCTCAATACGACTAAGTGACACAATCAATGTTCGAATTTGAATCAAACTGAATTATGTTGACACACAAATAATAACTGTAATAATTACTGTGCTCTGCGTTTTTATTTTCGGCTTGCGATTCTAAAAATGAAACCCAGAGCCCTAAATAAGAACAATAATTATTAACATAAAAAAATGCGGTGGTGGCATAACCTCACGTGTACATTTCAACGAATTTCTATTGGCTTATCGCAATGCTTAAACAAAATGAATTGATGACTAAATTTTTACTTATGTTGTCAATATAACTTATGTATGGACCCTGACGGTTAACAGAGGTGACGGTTAATAGAGAGACAGATAATCGAGATTCCACTGTAATATATATATATATATATATATATATATATATATATATATATATATATATATATATATATATATATATATATATATATATATATATATAACTGTTTTGGATGGGTTGGAGTCAATAAAAGGGCTATTGGTTAACTATTTTTTTATTCTCGAGCTTTCAATGGTGTTTACAATTATTATCAAGAGCAAATAAAAATTAGTCTAGTAAGTAAAAATTACTGCTAATACATCTTCAAAATATTCAATATAAAAATGCTTCAATCCAATAAATGTTTCTCCGAAAATTTTTATAATTTTGAAAACATTTTTTTAATACAAAAATAATTGAATTTATAAATAAGTTCAAATAGCAACCAATTACAAAATGGTAAATATGGCTTTTTTCTTATATATAAATATATAAATATATATATATATATATATATATATATATATATATATATATATAAATATATATATATATATATATATATATATATATATATAAATATATATATATATATATATATATATATATATATATATATATATATATATATATATATATATATATATATATGTTCGGATAAATTTCCGCGGTCAGATTAATAAAAATTACTTAGTTCTCGGGAAGAACCGCTTTGAGAATTTATTACTCGACGTTTCGGCACCCATTTTGGAGCCATTCTCAAGAGTAATACGGTTCGGTTCGAGTTCGAGGTCTCAATCTGCCTACTCCCCTCACTCGAGACGCACCAGTATCGTGTTCTGTATTGCAAGAACTGTCTCTCGGCACTGAAGTCTCAATTGGTCAATCTGCCTACTCCTCAGTGTCGAGTGACAACCGGTCTAACCCTGTGTGGCTCTTTTTATACTCACTGTATGTGCGGGAACGGTATGCGCTGACGTGGTCTGAACTGACGTGGCCTGAGCGGTGTGGGCGGGAGGTCGCTGAAGCAGGGGTCGCCATGTTGCCGGCAATTGTTTCGCGTCATCACGCGTGTTCAAGCTGTTAGGCCGTTTTTCGATTTCGATAGCTTCACGAATGATTCCCGATTTTAAGGAGAGGATGGGGCGATGGTTTTTGCTTTTTCGAAATCTATTTTGTGGCCTGTTTGAATATGATGTTGGGCTAGGGCTGAAGTAGTATCGGAATGTTTGACAGATATATAATGTTCGTAAATACGGTTATGGATTCGTCGGTTTGTCTGTCCAATGTATGTACGTGGGCAACTGGAACGTCAGCAACTGGTATATATATATATATATATATATATATATATATATATATATATATATATATATATATATAGTAAACTGAAAAAGCGATAAACGCTTGTCATCAACGCTGATCAAATAGAATACAAAACTCAAATATTTGGGTGTGCAGCGGAAGATAGGACAAAGAAGTACTCTTTTTAGTTAACCAAGCTTTCGCAAATCTTTATTTGCATCATCAGGGTGACTAATTGAGGTTAGTTGTCGTGATGTTTATTAAATGAAATGTGCAACTCATTTGATCCCTACAAATGATGGCGAAAACTATCCAAAATTGTTTTTAAAAAACGTTCTTTAACAAATACATATTTAAAACACTTTAAAACACATATACAAGAACACTCAAATAAAATTATGTTAAAATAATTACAGAACATGTCATAATATAAAATTTAGGTTATAAACCAAGTTTATAACCTAAATTTTATATTATGACATGTTCTGTAATTATTTTAACATAATTTTATTTGAGTGTTCTTGTATATGTGTTTTAAAGTGTTTTAAATATGTATTTGTTAAAGAACGTTTTTTAAAAACAATTTTGGATAGTTTTCGCCATCATTTGTAGGGATCAAATGAGTTGCACATTTCATTTAATAAACATCACGACAACTAACCTCAATTAGTCACCCTGATGATGCAAATAAAGATTTGCGAAAGCTTGGTTAACTAAAAAGAGTACTTCTTTGTCCTATCTTCCGCTGCACACCCAAATATTTGAGTTTTGTATATATATATATATATATATATATATATATATATATAGACATTTTTTACAAGACGACTTGTGGCTTTTCATCTAATCTTTGCATCAATGGCAGACAAGAAGGGTAGAAGGGGTAAAAAAACATATCGGTCTTGTGGCTTATTATATACTGAGTATATATATATATAGAAATGTTTCTTCAACGTTAAGTTTCCCAAAAAAATCTTTATTTCGAAATACAAAGTTTACAATTTTGAGAAATACTCTGCCGTGATAAGGTAAAAAGCAGTAAGTGCTAAAATAATGGTTTTGATCTATTTGCAATTTAGGATTTTTTCTTCCACGTAATTTATTATTTATTTAATTTTAAGTAGAAAAACGTTAAAATACATTAAAAAATATGTCTTAATTTTTGACAAACAAAACAATTGTGTTACTTGGTTTTTGGCTGAAAATTAAGCAGTTACTGCTGTTGACCATAATAATCAAGTTGTTTTCTTAAGCAATAAAAATGTAGAATTTTCATGTTTATGTACTTAAATATCGGTTATGAAAATAAAACAAAAATGAAGATTAAAGCGGTAGTATAATCAAATTAAAAATAAAATGTAACTCACATTAATGGAAAAGAAAAAAAATCGTAATTAATTACATAATATTGAAAAAACTATTCGAAATTTATTAAGTCTTCTACATCATCTTCTTTTAATGAATGCCAAAAATGCCGTCTGTTTTGAGGCATTGCCGTCTGTTTTGAGGCATGAGGGGGCACTGTTGCGAAATTATACCTTGTTTAATTATATCTAGGAATTTCTAGTTTACAATTTTTTTTAAGAAAATTATATTCTTTAAAATTTTCGTCGTTAATACTATTTTTATTTAAAAGTAATCGGCTGCTTCGTCTGAACTGTACTATAGATATATCGCAAAGCAAAGGTCTATCCGTTTTTTTGGATTTGGATTTTGAACCTCCAGATTTCCAATTTAAAACATCTTCGTTTTTTAAACAAATTACGTTCAGTTTTTTCCATTTGAATTTTCTACAGCCTTAATAAAATCTTTGAAATCGTAAATATTTCCTTCGTTTGTGATCTTCATGCTCGGTTCCGCACCATGATGAACTGAATCCTCACTCATGAAGGTGTGGCCTGTCTCAAAATATTTTAGGTTAATTTAAGAGGTGGCAATCATTTTTTTTATTTACCATTGTAACAAACATGGTAAATTAGCACCAATTTTTATTTTGGGCTGAGCAATTGTCTGTCCAATACAATACTTTAACGGCTTCTCTTTCTGCAACTAAAGCTCTACAATCATCATCATCCAGCCTCAAGAGTCCACTGCTGAACATAGGCCTCTTCCTCATGTTTCCAACCCCGTCTATCTTGCGCCGCTTTTATACAGTTTTTATTGAGTCTTCTTAAATCGTCAGTTCATCTTGTAGGTGGTCGACCGACGCTTCTCTTGTCTTCCCTTGGCCTCCATTCCAATAACCTCTTTGTCCATCGCCCGTCTGTCATTCTGGCTATGTGTCCTGCCCATCTCCATTTTAGTCTGGCTATCTTCTCGATGATGTCAGTCACTCCGGTTCTTCTCCTGATGTCTCCGTTGGTTATTCTGTCTCGCAGAGTTATTCCTAACATGGACCGCTCCATTCTTCTCTGCGTGACTCTCAGTTTGGTAGCTGCTGATTTTGTTAAGGTAAGTGTTTCTGCTCTACAATATGCAGATGCAACTTCCTCTGCCTTTCTTGCAGCCACTCCTTCATGCCACAAGACCGATATGTTTTTTACCCCTTCTACTCTTCTTGTCTGCCATTGATGCAAAGATTAGATGAAAAGCCACAAGTCATCTTGTAAAAAATGTCTTCTGGCTCCCGAAAATCCTTGGTAGCATTATAACTTTCTGTAAGTCTACACTCCTTACTATTTCAGTTTCCACTTTTTTCTGTGCAACATCCTGTTTGTATTCAATTCTTTTTTTTTTAGTCTTTTCAGAGTGCTGTAGCCATTTCATGCAAGATGTACAAGATGTTTGAAACTTAATGCCTGCAGACTCAAGAGACAAGAGACTTAGTTTAGAACCAGCTGTTGTATTAATAATATTTGTTCCGTGTATTTTTTTATCTTCATTAAAACCTTCCACAATTTCAACAACATTTTCACCTGTTATGGCTATTACCTCATTATGAGATTTTACATGCTGAACATGCAACATACATTAGGCGTACTCCTCATTTCCTAATTTTGTAAAGCTAATATTCATGTCAGACACCACTCTCCGATAGGTGTAATAGCTAACTTTATTTTCCGAATATTTCTGAAGGTAATCAACATGCATACTTCGAATTGTGATATCGTTAGATAAAAACAAACGGTTAGGAGCATGTTCTCTTCGGTAGTGACTTATACATGGATGAAACGATGAACTCTGATGTACCAAAATTTGACGATTGCATTTATTAGATGGTGTTGCTGATCCCCATCTATCTTAATTTGGGGTATTGATTCCGGTCTTGAATTGCGTAACATCGTTGTGATAAACTTATCGATTTTTTTTCGTCATAGCCAAGGTTCTTAAAAAAAAAATTTTACATATATGCTTTGTGTATGTGTGTTTTCATCTGGTAACGTGTAGATTAAAGTTCTACTTCTCTTTCTTACTTCCACCTTAGTGGTTTCACGTGCTTTATCTTTTTGAATAATACCACCATGTATCCAAGCTCTTCTTGCATTGTAATCCATTTTATACAATTCATTCCTAATGGCTACTCTTCTTTCCTCTTTTATTTTTTCTCTTTACCTTTTTTTGTATACACATGAACTCCTTAACTGATGACTTTTCTTATCTCTTTCTCTCCTTTCTGAATGTCTTCTTTCTTTTTTTCCTTTTCGGGTACGAACTTCATCACCTATGTTTTCAGTTTCATTACTTTCAGTATTATTATTGTCTTCTGAACAGGGAGATAATTTGGATCATCAATTGAATTGTCGGAGTATCCACTAGTTTTATCTAGTATTTTTCTGTTGTCTTGTGCCTTGTTAACCGATGAACCAGGTGTTGAAAGGTCTAAAATATGAAAGTTATGTAGAGTTAAATCCGAATTTATTAAAAAACCAATGACTTACCTTCTTGATCCGATGCTTTTGGCACATACGTCTTAAAAACGGGTAGTTGTGCTTTAGTAGGTCGCTATGTTTTTTGATAGCCGATACTGATGAGTTAAGTGCTGAGAGGTCTGAAATATGAAAGATATTAATAAATAAATTTGCAGTATTTCACGAAAAAAAAGTCAAATCAATGTTTTTATTTAGTTTAAATTAATTTAATAATTTTAATAATAATAATAATATTAATTGCTTGAAAAAACATCAAATATCAAGGGTTAGAAAAAACTGACTAAGACTAATAAATAAAATACAATTAACACAAAGAATTAGAGACAACTAGATATTAGACAAAAGTAAAAAAGAACAATACAATATACAACATCATTATTAAACAACAAAATAAAATTATAAATATAATAAAAATTGGTACTGTAGCAAAAACTGGTGTAGGCATATTACTCTTTTATAACAAAAAAGCGTTAATTTTAAAAACATATAAGTACCTACCGTCTTGAGCTGATACTTTTGCTTGTGTTACCAATGACACTAAATATTTATGCCATGAGGTAAATATGTTATTTAAACAGTTAGTGCACTCCACAAAATACACTCCAAACGGTCCTTTACTAAGTAGATACTGCCGTTTACATTCACATTAAAAATTGTGTTCCAGGTCTCTGTGTAGGCAAACAGCAGTAATTAGTTATTACGTTAGATACTGTCTGTTACCATCACATTGAGAGATACTTTGGTAGTTACTGCTTTTTGCCATTGCTATTTCTGGTGTAAGTTGACTATCAATGTGCACCAAACCCTTTGTAAAAGCAAGAGCAGTTACTACTTAGGTAGGCTATATTAAAATCTCATTTTTGACAAAAATATCACTTGCTGCCTTTTACCTTAAAACAGCAGTACTATAGGCCGGTTACAAAAAATTAAAGCCAAAAGAATCGCAGATGTGATTGTGTGTCTCAAGTTAACAGCCGAAGGTATCGGCTGTGTGCTGGACTCGGTACTCGGTACGATAATCTCTTACTCTCTCAAAAATGCGGTGAAAAAGTGCATTTAGTTTTCTCTATATTCGCGCGCCCCTAAAACGCCGGTATAAAAATGAACAATGTATTAAAGCGAACTCTTTCATTAGTAATAGTGCTTTTGTAAATATTCCAGTTATTAAATGTGTAGATTCGATTAATTACGCTTTATTTTTCTTTAAGTACAACCCCTATAAAACCAAACACATACGGAACCATCGCCGTGAAGTCTGCTTGCATATATCGAAGGAAACTCTTTTACAGTCCATGGTCCTAAAATATTTGGTACTGTACACGCACAGGGGAAAGAAATTTAATAAGCTTTCCCCCGAACAATTGGTGGAGATCAGTCGAAGTTCCACCATTGTTTTTGGTTAAGTTACAGTTATTAAACTGTAACTTAACCAATACGATCAAATATCTTAAGGACATTAACCTATTTCATAAAATCTAATTTTTCTTTTAGTTGATAAATTTTTATTTTACCTAACCTCATAATATGTACACTACCATATTATATTGTAATAAACTTGTAAACGGTTGATGCGGCTTTTTGAAAATAAAAAAAAAATGCCTTTACTTCTATACAGTTGACGCATAACTAAATAGCACTTTTTTACTAAAAGGGTGACATGCTCTTGAAAACGTAGCGTACAGTCATATATGACTCCTAAGTTTCCGCAAATATTAACATTTTTTAGAGGTTCATTTTTTATAATTAGTTTTAAGTTATCCTGAACAGTGGCTTTATAATTTTTTGAACAATATAACAAAGAATTATATTTTTTAGCATTTAGTTTAAGATAATGTAAAGTGGAATAAGTAAAAATAGATTCCAAATCCTGATTTATTTTTTGTGACGCTTGATTTACAGAGTCAGATTCAAAAGAGAAATACAGTTGTGTGTCATCTGCAAAAGAGTGCAATTTCAGATTATTTAAAGATTTATACAGGTCGGAAATATATATTGAAAAAAAAAAGAGGACCAAGAACCGAACCTTGAGGCACCCCTGAATTGACAGATGCAAATTCTGATGAACTATTATCGATTATGACCTTTTGATAACGATTTACCAGATAAAATTTGAAAAACTGTAAGCCGGTATCATCAAATCCAAAATATTTCAATTTAGCACACAGAAGAGCGTGATGAATAGTGTCGAAGGCTTTAGAAAAATCAAGCAAGATGACTGAGGTTGCTTTTCCTTCATCAAATGATCGAAGTATATTATCTGTTAAGTCAAGAAGCAGAGTCGTTGTACTAAACTCTTTTCTAAAGCCTGATTGTATATATGTAACTACATTATTTCTAAAAATATAATCGTATATCTGTTTATAGATAACCTTTTCTAAAATTTTTGACAGTGCCGGTAGAATGCTTATTGGTCGAAGATCATTATGTGATTCAGGTTTATTTGATTTGGGCAGTGGTTTTACCAAAGCGTATTTCCAAGTGTCCGGAAAATAACCTACCTCCAAACAACAATTTATAATATGCGTAATATAAGGAGCAATAATGGAAAGGGAGAGTTGTAGCGTCTTTGCAGAAATATTAAAACATCCAACAGCTTCCGAAATTAACCCTAATATAAGTGATTTAATTTCATCAATAGTGGCCATTTTAAACGAGAAAATAATATCTGGGTTGAAAATATTTGACTAATACCATTGGGGTGTCTCAGGACAACAATTTACAGGACTAAAGACAGATGTAAAATAATTATTTATAGATATAGGATCTTTAAGCTCCTGAGGGATCTCTATAACTGGTTTATTTACAATTTTGAATAACCTCATAGCTTTCCAAAGATCTTTTTTATTGAAAGAAGCAGACCGATAATTTAAGTAACTATTCTTCTCCAAACGGATTGCGTTTCGAAGATCTTTATAGTAACTATAGTCTAAGACGGTTTTAGTTTTCTTATATTTGGCTAAAGCAGCATTACGAGTTTTCATCATATTCTGTATTGTGGGTGTTAGCCAAGGAGCAGGTGGCTTTGTAATTCTTGATTCAACATAGGGAGCATGTTTATCAAACAGCGAAACTAACATATCATTGAAAATTCGAATTTTATTATCTATAAAATTTTCGTACAGTATATTATCCCATGACATTTTTTACAGATCTGATTACAGATTACAGATTAAAAGAAGATATTGAAAAGTTTTTGTAATTTCTTTATATCTTTAAAAAGTTTGTTTTGTAATTAATATCTAAATCAAATTCACAGTAAGCTGCTCTATGGTCAGATAGTTCATGATCTAAAACGCCTGAATGTCTAATGAGTTCACTTTTATTTGTATAAATAACATCGAGCAGTGTTTGTGAACTGTTAGTTATGCGCGTAGGTTCCTCTACTAATTGAACAAAATTATAAGACTGAAAACAATAATTTATTTGATTATCTACTACCTGATCAACATTGATATCACCAGTTACAATAATATTATTAAATTGAGGTTTTATGTGAGAAAGAGTATCATCACAATACTGTATGAAATTTAGCATCCTGCACGCCTCAGTTCTATATATAACACCGACTAACAATGTTGTTTTCTGTATTTTCACAGAAATCCACATTTGTTCGATACCTAATGGACAGGGAAGGTCAGCAAGTTCTGACTTTGAAATGATTGAATCACGTACAAAAACAGCGATTCCACCACCTCTTGAACCACGGTCTTTACGAATTATTTTAAAACCCGAAATGTATACACTCTGATCTGAGATATCCGACTTCAACCAAGTTTCGGACAGGCAAACAATATCAAAGCTGTGATCATTTACCAGATCTAAGAAAACGTTAAATTTTGGAAACAAAGAACGTGTATTAAAATGAGCTAAATTTAGCTTTTTGTTAGACATACTGAATTCTAGTTTTAAGTTGCTCAATTTTCCCTAATAAATAACCACAAACTGAACTGTTTGCAATATGAACTGTATCTAAATTTAGTTTGTATCTTAAGTTTAACGTTTTACAATTATTACAGCACATAGTCTGACCGGTACAATCTTTTATTTCATGAGATTTAGAACATTTCGGACATATTAAATTACTAAGACAATCTTTTTTCTGGTGACCAGCTTTGCAACATTTAAAACATTTTACAATATTAATGTGTTCACTAACATAACATTTCAGCCAGCCTATATACAGGAAACCTCTTTCTATTACCACTTTGTATAAAGCTGGTGAAACCTCCATCACGACGTTGAAACGCTCCTTAAACTTAACTTTTGTTACCATTTTTATATCATCTTTATTTACGTTGAGATCATTTAAAGTAATAGGGTCTTGCAAAAAACTTGTTTTTTACAGAGAGGCAGCATTTACGCCACGAATCATTAATTTCGGATTTAACTTTTTTGGTTTAGTAACAGAATAAGTATTTCCTAGTTGTTTGGTAAGGCACTCTTTTAATTTTTCTAAAGACATTTCGTTGTTACAGTTAATTAAAACTCCATTTTTTTTCAACTTAGTACTATCAACAGTAGCTTTTGTAGAAGAAAGATTAATTTTCGATTTAATATCGCTATCTACCTGAACCTTAGCAATATTTTGGTTCGTTGACCTTACAAGCAAAACAGAATCACAGTCAGTTTTATTTACTTTCAAGGCACCCGAGTAACTTTTTGCTGGCCTATCACTAATTGGCAAAAATAAGCTGGTAGAATTACAAGGTTGTGCTTGAAAATCGTCACTTACCGTCGTTTTTGATTTAAGCAGTTTATTTGTGTATTCCAATTCAGCAACGTACTTATTTAAAACTTCCCTTTCTCGTGACAGACATTCAATCTCCTTCTCCAACACAACTTTTTCACATGATAACTTATCACACATTGGAGCAGAACAATGTCCTTTATTAACCGAACAGTTACGACAATAGAACGAGTTTTTATCGACAAATACAACTTTCGAAATTGCATCAAAACATTTGACGTACAGAACAACATCACAGGTATTACCCAAACATTTAATGTCATTTGTTGAAGTAAATTTAGCACAAAATTTACATTTGTTAGGAGGTTCACTGCTCGAACCACCTGCCATCGTGATCGAATCGATTAGTTCGAATCTAGCATTAAATGAGCTATAGGCTCTTGTCCGCGCTAGCCGCAACTCAGAAGGTTTAGCACCGTCGGAATATTAATAGGTTTTACTCAGTTCGTATCAATATTGTATCACCGACAAGTTATCTAGTTTTATAGTTTCATAAATCAGCTATTGGCGGCAGCAAGTTATCGGCATCCAAAATACGTTGTTGTAATTGTTTTAATAGACTTGTTAAAACGTTCTTTTCGAAATTTTCATTTGTCCTAGTTTCCTGGGTGGTCCTTCAAAGAAGTAAAGTAAACATATTTCCCTAATGACAAAACTTGTTCCCCAAGGAAAAAACCAGCGACCTATGACTGGTTGGCGAAACAATGACATCAGGAAAAGGTGTAAGGACAAACACACCTGCATCTTCGCTCATGTTCCTTCGAACCGGGTATCTTCACATTTCAACTTCAAATTAGAGATCTTCGCATGTCTCACCTTCAAGTTAGACATCAACGCAGCATCTTCAGGGTCTTCCAGTAGAACGCCTCCAGACTCCTTCATCCTGGTAGCTGATTTAACGCCTAGCATCACACTCACAACAAGCTGTAAGTTTTTTAATTTTAGTAACATTTGTGAAATGCATACTATAAACTCTTTTTGGACATTTTAGTTATTTCCCTATTCTTTTTATAATTATTGGACATTATCATATTTTCGAATTTTAGTGGGAATTCTCAAATTTTCGCTATCTCTCTGTGTTTATTACTATTCTTCTGTTTTTTAATTTAAAGATCAAATTGTTTCGCATATTTCTCGCTCATCATATTTTTATCTAATTCACTCAGCTAGTCATGAATAAAACGGTTGATGATCTTGTTAAAGTAAAAGATTACCTTGTTAAGGCAAGAGGTCGAAGTAAAGCTTCGAGAACTAGATTGGAGAATTGGTTTAAAGAAAATGAAAAAATTAATATTTCAAAAAATGAACTGATTTCTAAAAAAGACTATTTATCAAAAGGTTTTGACAAATATCTCGAGGTTCAAAATGAATTAGAAACAATAGATGATGCATTTGCTGTTGACATGGCAGATGTAGAAGACAGATTTTTAACCTTAGAATCAGCTCTAAAGGATAAAATCGATAAAATTTCAGTAAACTCTGTTGTGAGCACCTCAGCTCAACAAAATCATTCAAATAACCATCATATCCGCCTACCGGAAATAAAAATTCCACATTTCGATGGAAATATAGCAAATTGGCCTAGTTTCATCGAGATGTTTACAAAACTTATCGTAAATGATTCAAATTTTTCAGATATTGAAAAACTAATTTACTTAAAATCAATTCTCAAGAACGAGCCTTTACAACTAATTGAAAATTTGGAAGTTGTAGGCTCAAATTTTTCCGTTGCTCTCGATACACGTCACTTAAGAATAGATTTAAAAACAAATGTTTAATAATTAACACGTATTTAAAACAACTTTTGAACGTTCCTTCATTAGCAATAAATACTGCTCAAAACTTGCAAGAATTCTTAACTCACATTAAAAAGAATTTAAGTGCGCTAAATAATTTAAATATCTCCAACAATCTTACAGATTTAATTTTAATTCACATATTCACACAAAAATTAGACTTTAATATGAAACGATCCTTTGAATCCGAAAGAGATTTCAACGAACTTCCTACAATATATGAGTTTTTAAATTTCATTGAAAAGAAATGTAAGATATTGGAAAATTTGATCTTTGACGAAAAAACAGTTTATAAATCAAAACCGTCTCTTCATACTACTGTAAATAATAAGGATACACCTTTTAAATGTTTCGTATGCAATTCTAATAGCCCAGGGAAATAAGCATTTTTTCATGACACTCGTCCGGCCAGGCAAACGACAGTTGTTTTGAGTAGTGTGGACCTCTGTAACAAAAACCTATATGTTTCCTGCAGTCGATTTTTTGAACTTAATTAGTTATTAACAAATTAAGGTCAAAAAACGGAAAATTTTTGCTTTTTTCGTCCATCAGCAATAAGTGAAGCATTTTAAACGAATTTTAGAAGAGAAGAAACTTATAAGTCATATAAAAACCTTCAAAACGGCGTTTTCTAAATGTTTCTATCCTTATTTGTTGCTTGGAAAGTTGCAAAATAAGTCAAAATGTTCGGTTTTTTATAAATGTTAATAACTTTTTTGAAAATAAACTTATAACATATATATTTCATGGAATGCTGTGCCTTCTAGTGCTTAAAATATGGTTGAAATTTCAAAGTAATAAGTCAAATAGTTTAAAAGTTATTTTATTTGTTATCCCAAATTAATTTTTTTTGCAACAATATAAGTCAGAAAATTATATAGTTTTAGCAATTGTAATGATAGTTTCTGGAAGAAGAAGACTTGTTCTATTATCAACATTAAAAAAAAATTCAGAAAATTAATTTTAAATATTGCAAAATAATTTGGCAAGAACATGTCGCTTTTTTGCTTATAAACAATTAGAATAACTTTTTAACCATTGTCTGCAAAAATATTATTTTTTTATATTTAAGAAGCCTGAATTATTTCACAAATTAAAAAAAAAAATTTTGTCCTAAAATAATTTGCGACAAAGTTAGCCTCTTTTTTTTATTTTATTCATAGCAGCTTTGTTTATAACAATTAATAAATCTAATTAGCGTTATTTAAAAGACCATACTTTATAGTTTTAACGTACCAAATTCTAAAAAGATTGCCCTTCAATAAAATCGTCCACAAAGCTTCAAAATGTGGTCCTTAAAATCGGCTGGCTTCGAAACTCACGGGAGCCGAAGGGAGGGGGAAAGGAGCTGTTATCTGTGTCTCTGGTTCTTATTTATGGATTTCGACGTTCCTTTTTTTAATTTGTATGTACTGTTTGCGTACATTACGAATATGCATTATTTCAATAAATAAATTGTTAAATAAACTTTTTTTTTATTTTTATTGTAATATTTGAGATAATTTTAATTTAAACACATCATCATCATCATAAGTGGCTCGACAATCCGTTGTGGATCTTGGCCTGCTCACAAAGAAGTCGCCACTCCTGTCGATTCCTGGCAACTTCCCTTCATCTTCTAACCCCTAGAATCTGTAGGTCTTCTTCCACATCATCAATCCATCTAATTCGTGGTCGTCCTCTGCTTCTTGTGCCCTCTGGTTGTGAAAATGTTAATCTCTTCGTGTATTCGTGATCTAGCATCCTAGCAATGTGTCCAGCCCATCTAAGTCTCTGCACTTTAACGAATTTCACAATATATGGATCGGTGTATAACTGATACAGTTCAAAGTTGTATCTTCGACGCCATAGCCCATTTTCATTTACGGCCCCAAAAATCTTTCTAAGAATTTTTCTCTCAAAAATACCAAGAAGTCTTTTATCATTTTGAGATAAGATCCACGTTTCAGCCCCATATATCAAAACTGGTCTTATTAAGGTCCTGTATATATTAAGCTTTAGTGCACGTTTTATATTTTTATTTTTTAAATGTCTCTGGAGGCCGTGAACAGTTCTGTTTGCTATTGCTATGCGTCTTTTTATTTCGTCGCTTGTCGTGTTTGTTGCGTTTACTAGCGATCCAAGATATGTAAATTCGTTGACTTGCTCAAAGGTATGGTTGTTAATTTGAATTCTTTGTTGGATATTTCGAGGGTTTTTAGAAACCAACATATATTTGGTTTTTTCCTCGTTTACCACAAGTCCTAATTCACTTGCTGCGTCCACAAGCCTTGTAAAACACTGCACCATGTCTCTCATACTTCTGCCCACTATAACTATATCGTCAGCGAATGCGAGAATTTGCGTCGATCTATTAAAAATAGTTCCATTCATTCTAATATTAAATTGTCTGATTGCCTTTTCCAAGGCAATATTAAAGAGCAGACACGCCAACGCGTCTCCCTGTCTTAGACCATTATTAATGTCAAAGAACGTAGAGTTTTCTCCTTAAATTCTAACGCACGAGCTTACGTTTTGCATTGTTAGGTGGGTCAACTTAACTAACTTAGGTGGGATCCCAAAGTCTATCATTGCATTACATAATGCAGTTCTTTTCACACTGTCATAGGCTGCTTTGAAGTCAATGAAGAGATGGTGTGTTTCTATGTTATATTCTAGGGACTTTTCTAGAATCTGCCTATGTGCTTGAATTTGATGTGTAGTTGACTTTCCAGCAGTAAATCCGCATTGATATTGACCAACAATATCCTTTGTAAAATGTTTAAGTCTTTCAGATAATACATTGCCGAAGATCTTATACGCAGATGCTAACAGAGTAATGCCTCTATAGTTCTTACACTCCAGTTGATCCCCCTTTTTATGCAATGGACATATTATTCCCTTCAGCCACTCTTCTGGTACCCATTCATTCTGCCATATAAGTACTATTAGTTTATGGATTGCTGCAAAAAGTTGATCACCACCTTTTTTATACATTTCCGAACAGATGTCATCGATTCCTGGGGCTTTATTGTCTTTGAGTTTTAGGATCGCATCTGACACTTCTCTTCTTGTTGGGTCTTCACTGTGTAGTTGACGTTGTATATTTTGTTCATTTTCTATATTGTACTCTCCTTCAATATCATTTATATTTAGATGTTCGCTGAAATGTTCTGCCCATCTGTTAAGAACTGAGTTTTTATCATGTAGAATTTCACCGTTAGTGTCTATTTAAAAACATAAATATTTATAATTAATTTATACCTCTTTAATAAAATTGAAAATAATTTATTTATAATAGATTTTATGAAAACAACAAATTGTCGTAGTCAATTGTTTCTAAAAATAGTATTGCTTTGGAAATATTAATTAAAATAATTTTTCTAATGGCTATTCTTTATTATTTTATTATTATTCTTTTTTAAGTTAATTTCATGTTATCGAATGAACTATCCTACAATAAAGTCGTCCCAAGAATGCAACTCAGTAATATTGGGAATATCATTTTAAACTCATCTATATCTACCAAATTAGTACTTTGATGGAAAAATAAAAATATCTAGAAAACTATTAACTTTAGGTACTTTATAAAATTTGAAGTACGATATTATTACTTTTCGATAATGATATAAAATACAGGATGTTCTATTTAAAATTACCAAGAAAATAATGTACTTGCATTTTGACTTACCCAGTATTTGATTTAACGAATATTATAAAAACGAATATGTTTTAAAATTTTTAAAAAGTTTTAAAAAACTACGGTTGCAATAGATCAATGTTACTATACTCCTTTTTAATATACAGGGAGTTAAACTTAATACGATTTTCAGGTAATATTGGTTATAACTTTTTAAATCCCCGGTATAACATAATAAAACTGTACATTGTTGTGATGTGGAAGTGAAGCAGATTTCAAATTTAAAATAAAATACAGGGTGTTCCATTTAAAAAAACATAAGTTTGGTCTGCCACCATCTTATGGAACACAATGTACGATTTTAACTATTTATAAAATGTGGAGTTTAAAGCTGCCTATAATTTTTGTTAATAACTTTTTTTTGTAATTTTTACAACAACAGATATCTTAATTGTTATAAACAAAGCTGCTATGAATTAAATAAAAAAAGAGGCTAACATTGTCCCAAATTATTTTAGGACAAATTTTTTTTCTTTTAAATTTGTAAAAAAATTTAGGTTTTTAAATAAAAAAAAAACAATATTCTTACAGGCAATGGTTAAAAAGTTATTCTAATTGTTTATAAGCAAAAAATCGACATGTTTTGCAAAATTATTTTGCAATATTTAAAATTAATTTTCTTAATATTTTTTTTTATGTTAATAATACAACAAGTCTTGTTCTTCCAGAAACTGTCATTATAATTACTAAAACTATATAATTTTCTGACTTATATTGTTGCAAAAAAAATTAATTTGGGATAAACAAATAAAATAACTTTTAAACTTTTTGACCGATCACTTTGAAATTTTAACAATATTTTAAGCACTCCGAGACACAGCATTTCATAAAATATGAATGTTATAAGTTTATTTTTAAGAAAGTTATTAACATATATAAAAAAACCGAAATTTTTGACCTATTTTGTAATTTCCTAAGCAACAAATAAGGATAGAAACATTTAGAAAACGCCATTTTGAAGGTTTTTATATAACTCAAAAGTTTACTATGTTGTAAAATTTGTTTAAAATGCTTCACTTTTTGTCGATAGACGAAAACAGCAAAAATTTTCCGTTTTTTGACCTTAATTTGTTAATAACTAATTAAGTCCAAAAATCGACTGCAGGAAACATATAGGTTTTTGTAACAGAGGTCCATACTACTCAAAACAACTGTCGTTTGCCTGGCCGGACGAGTGTCAAAAACAGGGTACTTTTTTTGCTTATTTCCCTGGTCTATAACTCACACAAAGTATACTCTTGCCAACAATTTTTAAATTTGTCTCGAATTCGAATTAAATTCGAACAATCTACAAATTTTACTCGCAACTGCTTTGGTAACTGTTTACGATGTTCAAAATAATCCCATCTCTGTTCGTTGTTTAACAAACTCTGGTAGCCAAGTTTCGTTCATAACAGACAGGTTAGCCAAAAGAATTTGTTATTCACCCTATACAAGAAATCTTTAAATATCAGGTATAGCTCAAACTTCTTCTGTTTCAAACAAGATGGTAGACCTTAAAATCTATTCAAACACATCTCCTGGTAAAAACTTTAATCTGTCCTATGCTGTCCTGAAAGCATTACGTGCCAGCATCCACAAGTCGCTCTGGATTTAAATTTATTAAAAATACTAAAAAATGTAAAACTTTTAGGAGCTGATATTTATTTTGACCTAGTTACTTATGGCTTAATAAAATTAGGCCCCAACCTTCCTATTCTTCAAAACACTCATTTGAGTTATATTGTAGGTGGAAATATTCCATACGCTCGTTATGCAATGTTAGGATCAAACGCAACTCCTTCAACGAACAATGCTCACTCACATTATTCAAATATTTCATTACACGCACAAACTGTTAATCTTGATTTTCTTTTAAAGAAATTTTGGGAAATAGAAGAGACTAAACCACTCACTTCTATTCATGTAAAAACATTAACTCCCTCAGAACAGCGAGCTGAGGACATATTCAAATCCTCGCTTACAATTCTTCCTAGTGACAGATTTCAAGTAGACCTACCTCTGAAGATCCCTAATGAATATCAGAAATTAGGTGAATCATTTCATTTGGCAAAAAGACGTTTTTTCAATATTGAAAAAAGGCTCAATAGGCTTCAATATTGAATTACGGCATCAGTACACTGAATTCATATCAGAATATATCTCTTTAGGTCATTGTAAATACGTTCCTCTTTCTAAGATTAATGAATCGTCCGAACATAAGTTTTTTCTCCCACATCATTGTGTTTTCAAGCATGATAGCTTAACTACTCGACTCAGGTTTGTATTTGATGGATCAATGAAATCAACCTTAAATGTGTCTCTCAACGATATTATGCTCAAAGGTTATACTGTACAACCTGATTTGTTCGAAATTCTAATTCGCTTTAGACTCTACAAATATACTCTCATCGCAGACATCGAAAAAATGTTTAGGCAAATAGGAATTAACCCGAAACAAACATTTCTATTAAACATTCTGTGGCACAATTCCCCGCAAGAAGAATTAAAATGTCTGGAACTTCAGACCGTGACCTACGGCACAAATTCATTAGCATTTTCGGCATTAGCTGCTGAATCTCTAGAAAATTCTTGTTATGTAGATGATATTTTAGATGGTGCAAATGATATCAACACTTTGTACAAGACTTATAAGCAATTTTCTACGAGTTTAAATTCAGCTGGAATACTACTCCATAAATGGAGTTCTAATTCTTCCGAGTTTCTCGATTCTATTTCCTCTGAATCTCAAAAATCTAATTATGTAATAAAACGCGGTAATTCGTTAAATAAAGTTCTTGGAATATGTTGGAATTCTCAGTCTGACATATTCTCTAGGTCTAATAAATCCGATTACTCTATCTGCAAAGTTGTTAATGCAAAAAATATGGATAAGCAACTTAATTTGGAATGACAAACTCACAGGAGAAACATCATCAGAATGGTTGAATTTTTTAGCTCACATTCCTGATCTTGCAAAACTTACAATCTCAAGACCTCTGCTCAATCCGCTTAATATTTTTCGAATTGAAATCTATGGTTTCTGCGATGCAAGCATGAAGGCATATAGTGCTTGTATCTATTTACGGGTTTTACATAAAAATGGAGCCGTTTCGTGCAACTTAATCACTTCAAAGAGCCTTGTAGCTCCGCTAAAAACCATTTCCTTACCCAGGCTTGAATTATTAGGGGCTGTCTTGTTTTCTACCCTGATTTCAAATATCGTTCTCATTATTTCACCAAAGGTTTCTTCCATAGCTTCGGTTAGGCTGTGGACAGACTCCCAAATTGTACTCGCGTGGATAAATTCTCATCCTTCTCGTTGGTCAATCTTCGTAGCAAACCGTATAACTCAAATACAGGAGTTAACGCGAACTTATTTATGGAATCACGTAGGTTCTAAAAATAACCCAGCAGATATTCTGTCTCGCGGTACCACAACGGCCCTGCTGGTAGACAATACATTATGGTGGCATGGGCCCCACTTTCTAATGAACAAAGCCACTAAATTTAATGAATTTGTTCCAAATGTTTTTTTTTTGTTTTTTTATTTAAACAAATATACCCACATCAACCACTAAGGGTTATAAGCGGGGGGACATACACAAACAGCAAGATGCATATTGTTACATAAAAAAATATTTTTTACAATCTGGTATATAGTTTAGTCATTTTAAGATAACTTAATAAAAACTGTAAATTTGACGTTAGTATACTTTTTAAATTATCACTAAGGGCACACGCGATTCTTTCGTTCTGGTACACTGGACACTCAACAATTAAATGGGTCTCTTCTAGGCATATGACTAAAGGAAGATATTCGTGTATAAGAAGCTTAATGGATTCTATATGTGTAAAATAACCGTTGGGGTTCCACTGTAATATGAATGTGCTAGCCATTAACTCTTTATGTGTTAACTATATATTGTTGAGAACTTGTTTCTTAGTCAGTTTCGTCAGTAGAAGAAGAACTGTTGAGAAGCAGTTTCTTCTTCAATCTGGTGGTATTGTTTTTTAAAGTTTTATTTTGTATTTGAGAATATATAAAGTTTAAAATTTCTTTTATTTCTTGGCTTACATTTGAATAATTTTTAACAATGCGTTCAGGATGTTTTGAGTGAAGGGAATTTGCCAGAAAATCACATATTTCATGAAAAGTAAGTGTAAAGGAAGGGTTTCTATTTTTAATTTTTTCTTTAATTTGATTTAGAATAATTGGAATATCTACTTGGGTTTTAGGCTTTATCTTAGGTTTCTGAGTATCGGGAGGAGGTAGGTCATTTTCAAGAATTTCAGAAGAGGATATTTGTCTTTTAGTTGCAGGAGTAATTTCAGTGATTTTTCTATCGCTTTCAATTACTAAGGAATTATCTTGGAATATTTTTGGTTGATTCAAGATTTGTAATTCATTGTTTGTTTGTGAGGAAGTGGTTTGGTCCTTTGTAGCTGATACGTGATTTTGTATGGTATTGGGTTCTGGTTCCATTAATGTTTCGGTATCTTCTTGGTATTGGTTTTGTGGTTGATCTTGTAGCTGATTATATTTTTCATTGGTAGAGTTATGTATATTCACGTGATGGTCAGTTTCCATTTGATTAATTGAGTTACTTGATGATGATAAAGAAGGACAGTCAGAATCGTGATGTCCGACAATCTTGCATCTGGAGCAGTTTAGAACATCTATGGAAATGTATAGTCGATATGATGTATTGTCGAATGAGATTAGAAATTAGTCAGGAATTGATGCATTTTCTAAAGGACTTATGAACATTTGCCTCCTAAAGCTGAGTACGTGGCTGTATTCTGAGTCTTGCATACCTACTCGTAGAAACGTCATGTTGGAGGTGGATTTTATACCCATAGTTTTTAAGTGCTCTTCAATTATGCTATTAGGTATAGTAGGACATACATTAGATATGATGAGTCTCTGGGCAGGGGTTATAAGTCTTCTTACTTCAATCTGGTTACCAACAATATTTATATATTTGTGGGAGCTAAGAAATTGATCAACTATATATTTAGAGGAGAGGTAGATGCAGATGCGGTTGTTTGCTATTTTTGATGCCCAAACAACATTTTTGGGCTGTACTATTGATCCAACAGCTTTTATGTATTCGAAAACTTTTATTCTTTGTATGGTTGAAAGTAGTTCACATCGATACTACAAACCGAGCTGACGTTAGGTGGTTCTCCGTTATCAACGTGCGACCGGTTTTATCGAATTGAACAGATAAGTAAATGTTAAGTGACTAAAAAGCAATCAATTAGTAATAGACTTAAAAACAATAAACTCATCAAATTAAATTTAAAAACAATTCAGTAATTTAATTATAATGTTTCCAACTGGGAATGGACCAGGATTCGACAACTACATAGTTAGCCAACAAATGCAAAATGTAAACAGCCAGCCATTACCAATCCAGTATCCATCAAACCAAATGAATTGTTACCCACAAATGCAGATTCCAAACAACACACAGGGTCAATCAAAAATCAACAATATACAGGGTTATCCACAAATCTCATCACAAACACCAGGTATGTACAATATGCAAATAAATCAACCAACCACCAATTCTTCGACGAATATGATATTTCCGCCCAATCAAGAACAATATATAAATCAACAAAACGCGCCACACAACAGCAATATAAATAACAGAAATAGCCATCAATACTACAGAATGTCATCAACAAGCGATGACGAACCAGAAAGTGCAAATGTGTCAACAAAAAACTCATGGCAAGTAGTTAAAACTACAAAACGCAGAAAAATCAGATCAAATGTAAAAACAGACAAAGAAGATGATGTCATTACACTATCGAACAAATATAATACACTAACGAATACCCAAGAAAATGAAACCAATCAAAATGAAACAGCGCCAAGAAAACCTAAACCACCACCAATATTTGTTTACGGTGTAAGCGACTTCCCAGAAATGAGGAAACAATTTACAGAAATAGCTGAAGCTGAACAATACGAAACCAGGACTATGGCAAATAATACAGTCAAAATAATTTGTAGCGATCCAGAAATATACAGAAAATTATCAAGATATATGAGAGAGAACAACATTATTCATCACACATATCAACCAAAAGAAGAAAGGGCCTATAGAGTCGTAATTAAATACCTTCACTATTCACATGCCACAAAAGATATCAAAGAAGAACTGACAAAACTGGGTCATAAGGTAAGAAACATCATTAATGCTAAACATAGGATTACAAAAGAGCCGGTAAATATGTTCTTTGTTGACCTTGAACCATCAGACAATAACCAAGATATTTATAAAATTCAGAAAATTACAACACTGCAATATACAAATTGAACCACCCATCAAAAACAAAAATATCATCCAATGTATGAGATGTCAATTATATGGCCATTCAAAAACATATTGCAATAGACCATATGTCTGTGTGAAATGTGGAGGGCAGCACAGTACAAACAGCTGTAAAAAGAACAAGAACACACCAGCTACGTTTGCTTTATGTGGAGGAGATCACCCAGCTAACTATAAAGAATGCGAATATTATCGTAATTTAAATAGAAATAAAAATATAGCACAAACTACATATAATCATCACCAAAATATGTCGCAAGCACGTAACAGAAACTTTTTACCCAATACAGTAAGACCAAATGTAAGCTATGCTAATGCAGCGAGTAATAGACAACCTCCTGCTGCTCCTTCAGATAATCAAGATTCAAACACTATTCTTATGAAGTTTTTAGAAGAATTCAAAGCCATGTTTAATTAAATCTTGTAACAAAACAGCATGGTAATAAAAATGCTAAGTAAACTCGTATGCAAATAAAATTCTTTTTACGAATAGCTGAAATGAAACGCCAATGGCTGCTGAATCATAAGGACGAGGTGATAATATTTCTACAACAAAATTTTATAGCTATATATTTAATAAGTGAGACACATTTTACAGACAAATCGTATTTTAAAATACCTCATTATCTAACGTACCATACTAACCACCCAGACAAGACAGCCCATGGAGGTACAGCAATCTTGATCAAACAATCAATTAAACATTTCATGATGGAAAGTTATATAACAGACTGTATCCAAGCTACAGTAATTAAAGTGTGCTCATTACCTTACGAAATAACAATAGCAGCAGTATATTGCCCTCCAAAGCACAATATTAAAAAAAAAACAATTTCGGATCCTTCTTCAATACTCTAGGTCCAAAATTTATCGCAGCTGGTGACTTTAATAGTAAACACACTTACTGGGGATCAAGATTAATAACAACAAAGGGAAGACAGCTCTATAGCTTATTGCAAGAAAATAAATACTCATATTTATCAACAGGAACACCAACGTACTGGCCAACGGACCCCAAAAAAAGACCAGACCTCTAAGATTTTTGCATCATAAAAGGAATATCTAACACCTTAATGGACATAGTTCCAAGTTATGATCTATCTTCAGATCATTCACCAATTATTGCAACAATTAGCACATGCGTTATTAACAAACAACCTACTCCAAAACTGCATGGACCTAGAACAGAATGGAACCTTTACCGAAAAATACTGGATGAAAACATTAAACTAAATGTAAGACTAAAAAGCCCTTCAGAAATAGAAGCAGCTACAAACAACCTTATAACTTTATTGCAAAACGCTGCAAAAGAAGCGACACCGAACGATGCAGATAAAAATAAAATCGAGAAAAGAATAAATATTCCATAAGAAATTAAAAGCCTCATTGCTGAAAAAAGAAGAGCAAGAGCCAAATGGCAACAAAGTCGGAACCCAGCGGATAAAACGTTTTACAATCGCTTAACCAATAAATTAAAAACACAACTAAAAATTGCAAGAGAATGGTCAGTCAAAAAATATGTAACACAACTTAATAGATACGACCATTCAATATGGAAACCAATCAAATCATTCTTAAAACCTCAAGCAATATCCCCACCAGTAAGAAAAACCACAGACACACAGAACCAATGGGCAAGAAGCGATAAAGAAAAATCAGAATTATTTGCTGAACATTTAGCAACAGTATTCCAACCACACAACAATGAAGAAGATCAAGAAATTATTAATTATTTAAACTCAGAACAACCATCAGTAAATCCAATAAAATTAACAACACCCAAAGAAGTTAAAGAAAAAATCTTAAGACTGAATATCAAAAAGTTACCAGGAATTGACCTAATAACACCAAAAATGCTAAAAGAATTACCAAAAAAAGGGTATAGTAATCCGTACATATATATTTAACGCAACATTAAGATGTAATTATTGGCCTAACAATCTAAAAATTGCAGAAATACTATTATTCCCAAAACCAGGAAAGGATCCAAGTGAAGTCTCATCCTATCAACTTATCAGTCTGTTATCAACAATCTCCAAATTACTAGAAAAACTTTTAATAAAAAGAATAGATCCAGACTTTACAGGCGCAGATTGGATACCAAATTATTAGTTTGGATTTCGACGAGAACACTCAACTATCCAGCAATGCCACCGAATAACCGATAAAATCAATACCGCATCAGAAGAAAAGGAATATTGCCCGATGGTATCACTAGATGTACGTCAAGCTTTTGATAAGGTTTGGCATAAAGGACTTCTTTATAAAATTAAACAAATATTACCACCATTCTTTCGAATACTTACATCATACTTGGAAAACCGACAGTTTAGAACAAAAGTAAATGGAGAAATATCCAAAACGCATCCCATTAAGGCGGGAATTCCACAGGGAAGCATCCTGGGACCTTTATTATATTGATTATATACGTCTGATCTACCAACATCACATAACGTAACAATTGGCACATTTGCAGATGACACAGTAGCACTTACACAACAACTCCAAGACTATTTGTATGATCTTGAAAACTGGCTAAAACAATGGAAAATAAAAATAAATGAAAACAAGTCAACCCACGTAACTTTTAATTTACGACGAGAAACACCACCACCAATATATATATCAACAATGAGGAAATACCCAGGACTAAAACAACCAAATACCTAGGGCTACACCTGTACCAAACCCTGTGTTGGAAAGAACACATCACCAAAAAAAGAAAACAAATACAACTAAGATAAAAAGAAATCAATTGGTTAATTGGAAAAAACTCCAAGCTGTCAATAAATAATAAAATTCTAATTTATAAAACAGTTATCAAACCAATATGGACATATGGCATAGAGCTATGGGGCTGTAGTAGTAAATCTAATATTGCTTTTATGGAAAGATGCCAATCAAAAATCTTAAGAGCAATTGTTGATGCACCCTGGTACGTAACCAACCAAAGAATCTATGAGGATCTCAATATCTCAACAGTAAAAGAAGTATACCAGCAAAAGAAATTACAATACATTCAAAAAGTGAACACACACTCCAATCCATTAATTTCCGCAATACCTCAACATCGAGTTATCAGAAGACTAAAGCGACGTTGGCCAACAGACCAGTAACATGGACCCGTGATTCTCTCACTGGAGGGAACCACATCACGCCAGAACCAAGGGACAGGACCCAAACTCATCACATTAACTTATAGAATACATTGTTTTATTCTGATTGTTAATTTATTAGTTATAATAAAAAAAATGGTTGAACGTATAATACCTTGGTCTTTTGAAGGATATTTGAAACTGTTTAATGCATTAGAGTAAGATATATGTGACGTAGTGGGTATATTTCGTGAGGTAGTAGCTGATTCCGGTTCATCCATCTTCCCGCTGAGAATTTACGTACATTGGCACAGAGAATCTGAAGCCGGACCTGGCCACTTAATAAAATTGAACAGCAGCCTAGCCTAATTACTTGTTAGAAGCAAGAACCAGCAAAAAGTTGTTGTCGATAATCGATAAGTTGAATTGAAATCGATAAAATATTTTGCCTTTTCAATTTCCGCTTTTTGTAAATTCTCATCTTTCACTCGGTTACAAAGAGTAATTGCATATTGCAATAGGTATATTTACAACCTTAAAAATAATTAAAACATTAAAGTCAATGATCTTGTACTCCTAATCGATGACAACGCTCCTCCTCTAAAATGGCCACTGGCAAGAGTAATCGAAACAATGCCAGGTAAAGACGGCAGGGTTAAAAACTAAGAACTAAAGACGGAGCATTTAAAAGATCTATTGTTAAAGTATGTCCTTTACCTCATACTCATTTAGATGTAGGTCACATTAACCGGGGGACTATGTTGCGTAACAACAATATCTAATATTTTTATTTTATTTTTGTATCATATCATTATATCCTACTGTATATTAGTTTAAGATTTATAAAATTCTCTGTACCATCCAATAATCTGTACGGCGCCGATAACTTGCATTCAAATAACTTTCTAGACATAAGCTTCTAAAATCGTCAAAGAATCATAACAATGAAAGGATTTGCAATTCCAAATTATCGGTTTGAGTCATTTGAAATTTCCCAACATTAACAAAAATTACCCTTCTTAGGTAATTGCAATAATAAAATGAAAGTCGAAGGTATTTTAAATGTAAACATATCCTTTAGATACGTCGAGGGGTTCAGGGGGAGATTTCTGTATGTTAAGAAACGATTACTAGCCGAGTGATTGAAATCAGTTTTCATCAGTTTGAATCCAGCATTGGATGAGCAATAGGCTCCAGTCCGCGCCAGCCGCACCTCAGAAGGTTCAGCAAAGTCGGTATATTAATAAGTTTTACTAAGTTCGTGTCAATATTGTATCACCGACAAGTTATCTAGTTTTGTAGTTTCTTAAAGTTTAGTTTCATAAATCAGCTATCGTAAGCAAGTTACCGGCGTCCACAATACGTTGTTGTAATTGTTTTAACAGACATGTTAAAACGTTCTTTTCGAAACTTTCATTTGTCCCAGTTTTCTGGGTGGTCCTTCAAAGAAGTAAAGTGAACCTATTTCCCTAAGGAGAAAACTTGTTCCTCAAGGGAAAAAACCAGCGACCTATGACTGGTGCACGAAACAAAGGCATCAGGATAAGGTTTAAGAACAAACACACCAGCATCTTTGCTCAACTATTAAGTGCAAAACACATTAAAGACAGTTGTTTGGACTATCATCAAGATATTACGGGTGAACTTTTCAAATCGTGGTTTAGAAATAACTTATTGCCAAATTTAGCAGACAACAGTGTTATTGTTTTAGATAATGCATCATATCATTCTAGACAACTTAAAATTCCGAATTGCAAGATTTTTTATTATCACAAGATTTATATTTTGAAGATTGGTACACTAAAAACCAATTAGTAGAGGTACTTAACACAAAATTATTTGTAAAGGAATATATTATTGATGATGCAGCAAGAAAAAATGGACATATTATTATAACTTTAAGACTACCACCATATTACTGCGTTTCAAATCCAATAGAGTTGTTATGGTCTCAACTGAAATATAATGTGAGACAAAAAAATGTAAATGCAAAATGTTAAAACACTGTCGTGAAACTAATAGATTCTGAATATAAAAATATCTCTGAGGATAACTGGAAGAAAGCAATAGAGCACGTAAAAAATATCGAAAAAGAATATCTTAAAAACATTCGTGTTTTAAATAAAATTATTATCAATGTGAAGAACAGTGATTCAAAGGAAGAAAGTGACGAAGTGTAATACCAAGACAACTTTCTCTCAATACTGAGCTTATCCGGAATATTTTCTTACATAATCAGATCTAGGGATTATCGACATATGTTCAACACCAAACTACTGCTTCAATTTTTTAAGAAAAACGTGGCCTTATTATGAAAACTTCACTTATTGTTGCAATATCTATATCTTTGAAAATCAGTTCTTAGGAGAAAATAATAATGTAAGTAAGTGTTGACTAGAAAAACTTTTAATTTTTACTTCAAGGTTTTATAAATTATTTAAATATATATTTTTTATCTTTAAGTGCCTACCGTTCGCTCAATTATTAATTAGTTTTTGTATATTAACCAATTATTGTTTGAACATTTTATAGAAAATGCATTGTAGAAATATGATTAAAGTAATTTAAACTTACACAAAATCATCAATACATACAATTTTCTAAGAACCTATTTCTTATAAAATATACCATATTATTATAATTCATTTAGGTCGGTACTATTCTGTTCCTCACTGATCATAGTGCTGCTTATCGCATTTTTCTCAAATAAATATAACCGACCTATACAAAATACTACATTTAATGATTAAACGTGACTATTGAAACGTAATAATTACAATAATGATAAAAATATTGATTTCTTCCTTTTTATAACATCGGACATCGGAATCTGCTGATTCTTAATAGTAGGGGAGCTTATTTCCCCTCCCTCCATTGGTTGGGACTTCGTCCTCGAATTTTTGGTTACTTCGGCTATCAGCTCGTCCAATATCTGTATCTGGGCAGGATGCAATTTTTCTCCAAATAGGATTTTGGATTTCTTTTCTTAATTAGGAAGATTATTAGGAAAGCTAAAATAGGTAAAAATATTATAACAGAAGTGGTGCTCAGTCCTATTGATAATCGGGGTAGTACTTCTATGGTATCTAGTGGTTAAATTTGGCCATGTGTCTCTGGGATTGTTAACTTTTCGATTTTCATCTCATGGTTTGGTATCAATTTTATTGGAACAATTTTTGGAATGGAAATGTCTCGTGACGTCTTCAATCATTATTGGCACATCTGTCGTCAAGAGGCTGGTTGAATTAATTTCTATCTGCTGGATTCTCATCGGGTAAACTATTCCTAGCAATATGACTTTGCTGGTCTCTTGGAAAAAGTTCTATGTGATTAATGTTTTTGTGTAATTATCTACATTGAGTATGTTACATTTGGATTGTACATAGTTGAAACAAACTATGTTATCGCCTTGTCCTATAAAAGTGTCGAACCATTTATTATTTGTATAGTAGCTTGCAGGTGGCAGAATCATAACATGATCTTTTTTTGGAATGGGGTAGATTTTATAGGTAGTGTAAGGAATTTCATGAAGCATAGGGATTTTAATTATTATGAGCATTGTATTTGAAGTTACACAAACTAAAGTTTTTGTTGACTCATAAGTGAATTAAGTTCATAAGGGTGTTCCCTACTATTGGGGATTGAATTTCTGGGATAAATTTTGAGAAGGTTTTGTTTAAGGTCTATTATTTCCTTTAAAGTGAATAATTCTATATTAGAGATATTAAGTTCAGATAAGGTAATGGTTTTAATAAGTCTCATTAGAAATTCGTTTATATTTTGGAGATTTATTATCTCATTGTGTAGAATGATATAGCTGTCGAAATCAGCTGATAATTTGTTAAGTGCAGATATGAGAATTGAATTATCAGAATTTAGTTTTTCTAAAAGTTTATCGAATCTCGTGTTAAAAGAGTTTCAATAAGATATTTGGTTATTAAATTTTTTAATAATTTCATTTTGTTTATTTTCTAAAGAGATTATGTGTGATTTTAATAAGTTAAGTCAGAGTCGTCTGGATTTCCAGTCACGTATTTGATGGCTGTACCTAGAAAATTAAAAAGTCCGCGTTTCTGTTTTCGCGTAATCTTGTGTAGATCTTTTGTTTGTTCTTGTATGTGAGTGTATTGGGAGTACAGTAGCGAGAGAGGTGCATTTTTGAAGTGATCTCTGAAATAGCTTGTCGGACTAGCGTCAATAGTGTCGGATAGCTTGTCTAGTAGAATGTGAAGAGTGTCTGTGGTAGTGTGAGATTTCTCTTGATTGCCTATCTCTTCAGCATAGTAACCGTTATTCTCCTGAATACTGAGTGGATGGACCAGGGCGAGGATTGTCCTGTGAAAAATTTGGGTCTTGAGTAGGTTTGTCCACATGTTTTCGTATTCGTTTTACATATTTAAGGTGAGTGCTTGTTAAATTTTGTTTATCTGTTTTACCGATAATTTTTGTTTTGTCTTGTTTTTCTGGATGAATGATGGATGATTTAGACTTATGTTTTTTCTTAGAAACATATTGGGATTTTGTAAGGTGTATTTCCGGAATATCTTCGGCGTTTTCGTTTTATCTATCTAAAAGTTATTGTATTTTTTGCTTTTGTTTATTATATAGTTCTGCAATAAAGGGTTGGAGTTCTTCTTCATGTCTTTGATTACATGTTTCGTATATTGAAAGATCAAAGTCGAAATGTATTTCTTCTGCATAGGGTCCATACAGAATTGAGAAAGGGGAATAATCTGTGGAACTGTGGATTGATTGGTTGTAAATGAGAATGGCAAGTGTTAGAATGTCATCTAACGAATCATTTGGATTTTGGGAAGTAAGGGCCTAAGTTTTTTAATAAGAGTTGAATGAAAGCGCTCTACTAGAGAGTTTGAAGAAAAAATGTTTACTGTTGTAAAATGTATTTCGATTTTGTGAATATTTAGGAATTCTTTAATGACTGCGGAATTGAATTCGGTGCCGCTGTCGCATACAATCTTTGATGGATAATTGTGGTGCAAAAAGTAGTGTCTAAATTTATTTAGAATGGAAATGGAAGTTTTGTCGGTAAGCTTACAGCATTGACCGTATTTGGAAAATATTATTATTGTGAGATACTGGTTTTTATTGCAGTGGAATAGATCGATATTTAATATCAAAAGGTTTTTGACCTACAATGGTCCTAATTGGGGAAGTTTGTAAGGACGTTGTTCGTATTTATTTTTTAGGCAAATTTCGCATTTTTTGATAAAATTAGAAATAGTTATCTGCATTGAGGGCCAATAAAATTTTTGTTTTAAATATTTGTAAGTTTTAATCATTTCGTTGTGGTTTTCTACGTAATATTTCTTGATGCATTATATTTGTGGGTTTTCTTCTTCTATGTCCTGAAGTAGTATATTGCAAAATATTGCTTTGACTGTGGAATTTATTTTTTCTTTAAAATAGTTACCGATAAAAGGTCTAAATTCGTGAGAGATTGTTATTGCAAATTTTTGGTTTGGTCTAAGGATATTTTGGAAGGTATTTGCTATTACTGTTTTCCAATTTTTTGTTAAAGTGATAGTGTAACGGTGTTTGTTAAAAATTCTTTTGTATTTTATTTCAAAATTATTTGACTCTGGTTTGAAAATAATTTGGTTTGAGGATAAATTAATTTGGTTCAGGTGAAATCTCTATTCCTGTGATAGGGTTCTCAACTGATATATGTTGTGTATTAGTACTGTTTTGTAAGTTAACAAAGACGGCGAAGAAATCGTCAATGTCGAAATTGTCTGGTCGTTCAGCACATTCTGAACCATAGCTTAGGGCATTTATTTGGACTTGGCTAAGAGCATCAGCGACTTGATTCTCTTTGCCTTTTTTATATTTAAACTTTAATCAGATAAAAGGCATATATCGAGCACAGTTTAATTTAATCTTGCCCAAGTACTTTCGATCCCTAGATCATCTTCACATTCTGTCTCCGGCTTCCGCACGTAATGTAGCCTTTCTTAAATAATTTTAAAGTGTTTGTTTGTCCTTTTGTAGTGTAGTGTGATGTACATTTATATGTTTATGACATTTTGTTCTTGTCGGATAGGCCGCAATTGACGAAATGCCCCTGAAGATGATCTAGGGATCGAAAGTACTTGGGCAAGATTAAATTAAACTGTGCTCGATATATGCCTTTTATCTGATCAAAGTTCATTTATTCGAGCACTCAACCTTATATTTATTTATTTTTTTTTATATTTTACTTTAAAACCACATTCTTCTAGTTTAAGTCTCCATATGGCTAGTCTAGAAGTTAGATCTGTTTCTACAGAGAATTTTTGATTGTATATATACATACGGAAGTATTTACAAGAATCTAGTATGGCTAAAATTTCTTTTTCGATGGTGGAGTAGTTTTGTTCTGCGGAATTAAAAGTTCGAGAATAGTAGGCAATAGGGTGGTTATTTTGAGATAATACTGATCCTATAGCTATATTAGAGGCATCCGTAGTCAGTACAAAAAGCTTTTCGAAGTCTGGGTATTGTAAATCTGGGGAATCAGTTAAAAAATTGTTTGCATTTTGCAAAACATTCTAAATAATTTGGATAAGTAGGGTCAATAGTTGCTCCTTTTCGAGTACACCTCGAAAATGGGGACGTTATTTTTGCAAAATTTGGTATAAATCTTCGATAGTAACCGATTAAACCAAGAAATGATTTAATTTCTTTTACTGTTTTTGGTAGAGGGTATTTTTGTATAGCTTCGATTTTTGCTGGGTTAGGTTTGATTCTTTTGGTTGTCACTACGTTATCTAAGAAAGAAAGTTCTTTCGTGAAAACTTCTGATTTGTCTAACTGAATTTTTAAATTATTTTTTCTGAAAGTGCCAAAAATAGTTGCAATATGAATTTTGAAGCGTTTTTGCAGTGACTTAGAAAAAATAATGACATCGTCCATGTAGACGAAGCAAAACTTATGAATAAAGGGTCTAATTTCTTCATTATTTAATTGAGAAGTGCGTATCGAATTTTCATTGAAACCTGAGGCAATGTTTGCTATTTCATAATTACAGAAGTTCTCAACTTCAATTCTCTTATTAAATTTCATAGGCCTCGGTAATTCGATAGTCTCTATAAAACCATTTTGCAACGTGAATAGAATGGGGAATTTTAAAACCTTGAAATTGTCATTCAGGGAAAATAACGTCGCCATTATGAATGTTTACCGGAAATTTCTGATATAGTGTTTGAAATGGAATACTGACATGAGGATTCTCAAAGGTTAATGTATAAGTCGCATAATTAATAGTGGCATGGAATCTTTTTAAGTCGTAATTTCCTAGGAGAATATCAAAATATTGGCTGAAATCGGCGATTTTTACGTCGAATGTCTGTGGAATTCCATATTCCATAAATAGTGGCGTCTTAATATTTAATTCATGCTTGGAAGTAATTTTCATTGATGTTAGCGAAAAAGGTTTTCGATAAATATGTTTTTTATGAAATAGTTTGAGAGCTCGCTGGTTTATAATTACATGGAAACCGCCTGTGTCAATCAAAACGCGTAGATGTATTTTGGGTGTGACGAAGCAGGCAACCCAGGGGAACTTTCAATATTATGTAGGTTTATACAGGGGGTGGATGATCGTGTAACGGGATGGCTTGAAAATCCTGATGATTTTCATCATGCAATTCGGGCTCTTGTTCGGATTCATAATTGTCGAAATCGTTTTCAAAATATTGGATGTCATTCGAGTCTATATTAAAATTGTGGCTTCTATTAGTTGTGATTGTCATGGGCTGATGGTTTCTGGTTGTCGTAGTTTGAACACCGCTCATTGGAGTCTCAAAATTTGGTTGGGGTCGAGGAGCTTTGTATTTGTTTAATCTTTGTTGGGCATTTTTCGGGACATTGTTTCATTGGAAGGATAGATTTTGTTTGTAAGAACCGAAATTTTGTCTCTGAAGAAAATTGTAGTTCTGTTGTGGAGTGAAGTTAAAGTTGGGCTCTGTGTTGTGGAAAGGTGTGTTGTGAGTCTAGGGTCCCACATAATTTGAATGCGTGGGTTGGAAGTTTGAGTGTGTGGGTTGGAAATTTGAGTGTGTGGGTTGAAAGTTTGTGGATCTTTGATTATTCGAAGATTGATGGGGTTTATTTTTTATTGGGGGCTTTTTGTTTTGTTGGCTCTTCAGAAAGTTCATATATCGTTGCTGATTTTTGTGATTATCGTATACAATACACTTTTGAAGGGCTTCCTCTAGGGAATTTAGTTCAAGATGCGATAAGTATTCCCAATAAGGCTCATTGATTCCAGTACAGAAGGTCTTAAGGGCAATGTTTTTAAAGTATGGAGTTTTAAAATTTACTGTCGCGGGATTGTCGTTTAGGGTGGTGTGTTGGAGTAAGTCATTCAGATTTGTAGTTATTCTTTGATGATAATTGTCGTAGGATTCACTATGTTTTTGGACGGTGGTGGATAATTGTGTTACTAATATGTCTTCGGAACGTCTCTCCGTATTTGGTTAATAAGGCTGGACGAATCTCTGTGCAATTGGATTTATTAGAATAATTTAGGAAATTTCTAGGTTCTCCTTTACTTCGAGATACGATATGGGAGTTTAAGATAAACTCTTACGGATTTACGGACAGATTTAAATCTTGGGTGCCTAAGAAAACTATTAAATTATCTACTGCTTTAATAAATGTGGAGAAGTTGTCTCCAGAAGAGATTTCGGGCAGAGTTGAGCAAAGGCTAGCGATATCGCTATTGGTCATCGGCATTTTGGAATGTAATTTAGATGCAGGCTGGGATTTAGAGGTTTGTAGATTTTTTTTATTTTTAAATTCAAATTATCGAATAGTAAACTTAAATTTTCGATACTATTTTGGGAAGTATCATTCAATGTACTCATAAAATAGATATGCAAACATGTAAAAATATTAATGCAAATATACATAAAAATTCGTTGAAGTAAAAATGTTTTAAATAATATAAATTTAATAAACAATAAGTAATAAATTCAATGTAAATGTTTAAAATTCAATAAAAATAATAAATGCTCATAAACAATGGTAAAGAAAGGAAAAACTTACGCAAGGATGATCGTGTTTTATTTCGAATACATTTTTCTCTTCTACCAGGTTCTTTAGAATTTCATAAAACTAATTTAGACCAGGAAACGACCAAGTTTCTGTATGAAATATCGTGTTCGCAGCGCCAGAAATGTTTCTTCAACGTTAAGTTTCCCAAAAGAAAATCTTTATTTCGAAATCTTTACAATTTTGAGAAATACTACAAACTACTACATTTAATGATTTAAACTTGACTATTGAAACATAATAATTACAATATTGATTTCTTCCTTTTTATAACATCGGACATCGGAATCTGCTGATTCTTAATAGTAGGGGAGCTTATGACTACATTTCTATATATATTTGATTGCCTATATATTTGATATTAAGCGACTAACAGGGCAAGCGAACTTAGATTTTGATAAACACACACATATATATATATATATATATATATATATATATATATATATATATATATATATATATATATATATATATATATATATATATATATATTTCCCTTTATCCATTTTCTCTTTAATGTAATATTTTTGCAATAAAGAAAAATGTTTTAAAACTAAAGACCAATTTACAATGAGGCCGTATTAAGTAGCGCAAGTATGTTACTCTGCATAATGATGCAATATCCGGTGCTTTACAAAGATTTCAAGAAACTAGAACTTTCTCAAGAAAATCTAAACAGGAAATACCAAGGGCAATAAACGCCGTGGAAGATGAGTTTCTCAGACTTTCGTCTGTGTTTTCGAAGTGTTTCGAGAGCGGACAGTAACTGCAACAGTTTTGACTAAAAGACTGAGAGATTTTCAGGGTAGCAATTGAAGAAAGGTTATTTACAGACGAGCCTTCATTTACAAGATATTTACATATGATGGTCGCCAAACAGTATGGAGAAAGCCTGAAGAACGCTATGCCCAATGTTTTTTCTCACATAACTGTACACAGAAACTCATTGCTGCAGTTAGTGATGTTAAAGTAAATGCTTACTGTAATGTTATTAAAAGTTGAAAAGACGCGAAAATTGAAAACTACGATGTTTCAGCAGAATATAGAAAGCCTGAAGAGAGCTTGCTGGATTTAACAGAATCTAGTTTATGTGTGGACGAATCCTGCTCGAATAGTGCATTAAAATCTATCTTTTTGGATTTTCTTTACCTAATTCTTCAATTTTTGGTTATTGTGTGGAAATTTTATTTACTCCTAACGCAAAAAACTAAAAACAAAACCGGCCCAGGTAATTACCGCTAATATATTAGTTTTAAAAGCTGGAGGTGGGCGTTGCTACATCGAACCGTTCCAAAGTAACTGACAATTATTTTAATTGAAAATAATTTACCCAGGAAGAAAACGCGAAGATAAATTACTACAAGCTACTGCTTAAGGGAACCATCTTCCTTTGATGCGTTGAGTGGGGGGGGGGGGTTGGCTCTATCGCGACTAGTAGCAGTAGAAATATGGATTCAGGTGATAATACATTAGATGACAATCGGAAAAGAAATAAAGAAGAAGAGGAACTGTTATTTGGTCCCAGTAAAAAAGTACAAAGAAGTCCAGTTAAAAGTCACAGAGATGAAAACAAAATAGATCAAATACTAAATATGATAAAAAATTTAACAATAGAGTTAGAAGAATTAAAAACTGATATAAAAGAAGTAAAAACGGAACAAAAACAATACAGAGAAGAAATGAAGGAACTGAAAACTGAACTAACAAAACTAAAACAAGAGAATAGTGAAATCTGGAAATAAAATGAACAAATCAAAAAGGATCTGAATGATACAAAAGGACGCCTTGAAAGGCTTGATAGAATAATAAAAGAAAATAATGTGATAATACAGGGAATGACAATATATAATGGAGATAGGAGAATACTAAAAGAAGTAATAGATTTTATGACAAAAGAGCTAAATATTACCGTAAATATAGAAGAAGCAGTGAAACTAGGAGATAAAACATGTTTAGTCAGACTGACAAAAAAAAAAAGAAAAAACAAAAATTATGGAAAACAAAAGTAAACTTAAAGAAGTGAAAAAAGAAAAAATATATATACACAATGATCTAACGACAGAGGAATTGCAAATACAGAAGGAAATACGAAGAATAGCAAAAGATGAAATAAAGAAAGGTAAGCGTGTCCAATTAAAAGCCAACAAACTTATAATAGATGGTCTAGAAAGGAGATGGAATAGAAACACCAAACAGCTGGAGGACCATCATGGAGGTGGTTCAAAAAACTAGCAAGGGATGAGAGGATGCATTATTCGTTAACGGACGAGGCAAAGAAACAGGAAATAACTGCATATGAACTCGAGTACAACAAAAGTGAAATAAAGAAAGATAGACAAGAAAACAAAAATAAAAGACGAAGACAACAGAACAAAAAAAATAAAGAGTGGAAAATAAGCACATGGAACATAAGATATGCTACCTCCAGGAAAAATGCTAGAAATAGGAAAAGAACTCAAAAAGTATATAATAGATATTACAGCACTGCAAGAATTACGCTGGGAGGGACAGGGACAGATTGATAAACAAGACTTTACAATGTTATAATCAGTAGGAAAGAAGCAAGGACAAAAAGGCGTGGGATTCATGATACTAAGGCATCTAAGAGAGAAAATTATAAATTTTAAGCCAATATGCGAAAGGATGGCCTATGTTAGAGTCAACAGCAAACCATTTAATATATCAGCCTTGAATTTATACGCCCCCACAGAAGCAAGCAATGCAGACGAAATCTTTTATGATAGGGTCGAAGAGGAGATAAAAAATACCCAAAGAAGATGTCATATTTGTACTAGGAGACCACAATGCCCCAATTGGAAATGAGCACTTTTTACAACAAATTGCAGGAAAGCATACAATACACGAAAACACGAATGGCAATGGGCAAAGACTATGTGACCTATCAAGAAGAACAAATTTGTTAATAAGCTCAACAAAATTTGAACACCCTAAAATACATAAGTAACATGGAGGTCACCAGATCGGAAAACATATAGTCAAATTGATCACATAATGATTAGTAAACGAAAACAATCGTCAATAAAAGATATAAGAACGTTCAGAGGTGCGTGTGCAGATTCAGACCAATACATGGTCACAGCCACTATAAGACAAAAAGTTAAAATTGAAAAAAAAAAACAAAAAAACCAACATAAAAAGTTGAATGTCAATAAAATGAGTAATGAAGAAGTAAGAAAAAAATATGAAGAGGCAGTAACAGTTCAAATAAAAGAGAAATATAAAGCAGAAGATATAAACACAGAAGGGGAGACGATCAAAAGATCAATAGAAGAAGGTGCAAATATGCAGATAGGTAAAAGTCAGGCTAAAACAAACAACGGATGGTATAATAAAGAATGTAGAGAAATAACAGGAAAAAAAGTACAAGCCAGAAATAAATGGCTAAGAATAGATAAAGAGGAAGACAGAGAAGAATTTTAAAAATTAAGAAGAAATGCTAAGAAAGTGATAAGGCAAAATAAAAGAATATGGGTAGACAAAAAATGCAGGAAATAGAGTAGAAAAGAACAAACAGAAATACGAAAAGTTTTTACAAAAAGATTAAATAAAAAAACAAAAAATACAAGGGCAAAACAAACGGAATAAAAAATAGAGAGGGAATAGTGATAATAGAGGACCAAGAATACAAGCAAGTACGGAGAGATTACTACAGAGAGCTCTTGACGGGGGAAACAACAGAAGAAGAAATGCATAACGAGGAGAAAACGGTGCACGAAGAAGCAGATGAAGTAGATGAAGTAGACATCGAAATTTCAAAAGAACCAACATTAGAGGAATTGGATGAAGTAATCCGGAGAAGCAAAAATGGAAAGCCACTGGTAAAGATGGAACTAATATGAAACTAATAAAATACGGAGGAAGGGAACTAGAGGAAAAATACTGGCACTATTGAAAAATATATGGAAAGAAGAGAAAATGCCAGGGGACTGGGAGGTGAGGCAGATCATAACAGTACACAAAAAGGGACACCAACAAATCTGTAAAAATTATAGAAGAATAACGTTAATAAATACAACATATAAAATATTGACATCAATAATAAAAAAGAGGTTATCAAAGATCACAAAGAAGACAGTAGGAAAGTACCAATGTGGATTCACAGAAGAAAAATCTACAATAGATGCAATAAATACAATAAAACAAATAATGGAAAAAGCAAACGAGTATAAATTAGAATTGGAAATGTTACTCATAGACTCCAAACAGGCATTTGATTCAATTAAAAGGAACTGATTAATGATAGCACTTAAAAAATTAAAAATTCCACATAAACTCAAAAAATTAATAGAAATGACAATGAGAACTACAAAAATAAGCATAAAGACACAAAGAGGAGAGACAGAGAAATTCAGTATAAATAAAGGGATGAAACAAGGAGACGCCTTATCAACAACTCTATTTAATCTAGCACTAGAATATGTACTACGAAATATAAATAAAGGAAATCTCAGAACAAGAGGTGGTCAAATAATTGCATATGCCGACGATATTGCTATTATTGTAAAGAACAGAAAAATAATGAAAGAAATGCTAGAAGAAATAAGAGAGAAAGGGGAGGTAATAGGGCTAAGATTAAATCAAGAAAAGACAAAAATATGAAGATTAGGGAAAAAACCAATGAAAGAAAAAATCAAAATAGGAAGTTCTGAGTTTGAAGAAGTAGAATACTTCAAATACCTAGTAGTTACAATAAGTAAATCCGGAGAAAGGAAATCAGAAATAAAAGAAAAAATAGCAGCGAATAAAGCTTATTTTGCAAACAAAAGATTACTTAAAAGCAAAACACCGACTAAAAAAAGGAAGATGAGTATTTATAACACCATAATTAGGCCAATATTATTATATGCAAGAGAAACAATGACGATGGTTAAAAAAGATGAAGAAGACTTAAGAACAGCAGAGAGAAAGATTATGAGAACCATACTAGGACCAATCAGAACAGAGCAAAATGAATATAGAAGCAGAACAAATGCAGAAATTAAGGAAGAGCTTAAGGAAGATCTTCCTAACAGATTGTTAAAATAAATGGAGTTAAATAAAAAACATATGAAGCAGAGTAGAAAATTCACAAATTGGGTTCCGATTACATGGCCTTAAATTAAAATTTTTTCGGCGGCGCTATCTTACAGTGTACACTTAATTTGTTGATTTTAGAAGAAGAAAGGGACTGTATTTTGGGAATAAAACACAATGATTGTAACTAAATTAAGTTTTGTTTTTGATTCATTCCAATTTAGAAATTGTTCTCAAAGAAAAAATGATGAAGACACGTTATACTAGGGATGGCGGTTTTTGACAAAACACCGGTTTTCGGTTATACCGGTTTTTTTGCTTACGGTTTAACCTGGCGGTTATAACCGGCCAAAAAAACCGGTTTTTCCAAAAACCGGTTTTTGGTTTTTTTAATCCAATAGGTTACAAGTTTGCACTTTCAGTTTGCTTCTGTATTTATAAAATAAAATAAAATTTAAATTATGGTTTTGTTTGGAATAATTACTTGAGAATAATAATTATGATAGGGATCCCAAACAATACCTAACCTAATCCTAATTACCGTAAAAACCTAATAACCGGTTTTTACTTTAAAAATAAAAAACCGGTTATAACCGGGACAAAAAACCAACCGATAAAACCGGTTATTGCGAAGTAAAAAAACCGGTTTTCGGTTAAAACCGGTAGGTTTTTCCCATCCCTACGTTATACCCTATTCTTTTTACAAATTTCCAATCGACAATAGAACCACGTGTAAGCCAAACAGGGTCGTACTGATGTACGACCTATGTATCATATGATTTTTAAAAATATTTACTTTTGAAACTGTTAGTGTAAGAATTTCTTGAAATTTAATCATCATATCACAATTAAACTAAACCCAAAAAATAAGGCGACCAGTAAATAACTTAACAATAACTATAACATAAATATAACACAATATATTAACTTAAAAATCAACACGATACAATTTGAATTTAAAATGCTGGCAAGTTGGGATCTGTAACATGAGAATCTGTCTCGCTTGAGGTAAGAAATTATATTTATTAGCCTCTTGACGAATGAGACGGCGAATATCAACACGTGTTTATGTTTAATGATGGGAATTTGGTAAATGAATGAACTTTATAAATAATTGATATACCCGTTCTGTAAAATACCGTTTTTACTTTATAATTGTTTTAGAAACATCCTGTATACAGTGATATAAGTCGTATGATTTTAGAGAACAGCTTACTATGCATTTTGCTTAAAATCAATAAATTTGTGTACAAAACTAAGGTTTGTTTACATTCCCAGACCATAAATTATTTTAATTACGTAGCGTGAGGTAATGAATTTCTTTTCCGTGTTATCATAAGGGACTTTTACCATTTGAATTTTTTTTAAAAAATACTTTTTGTTCATTGTAGATAACAAAAGAACCCGGAAATGTTCAGGTTAGTTATGATATGATGTTATTCATGAAATCGATGCTAATTTTAAATTAAATCAATTAATTTAATTTAAACGATGCTAATGATATTTATAATAGAAATATAATATTCATTGCTTAATAGACGTCGATGTAAATAGAAATCACAAGATAACAAAGAACATGTAGCTAAAAATGAAATAGACTATTTGATGATAAATGACAGATAGAGAAACAACATCACATCAATTAAAACATATCCTAGAGCTGATGTAATATCCAATTATGTTCTTCCTTGGTAGAACAATTTAAAATAAAATTAAAGAGAACCACGAAAACAACTGCAGAGAACACCGTCGATATTGGTTGATTATGGGAATTGGAAATTACAGAAAAGCTAAGAGAAGAAATCAATGAAAAACTCAACGCAATACAAATTACGTAAGAAAGATTTAATAAGGAAAGCATCAACGAAACATGGTCAAAACTTACGGAAACACTAACCTAACTATGTAAAATACAGCGCAGAAATAACGAAAAAACGAGAAATAAAAACTGGAATACTCAGAAACTTTCTAAACTTGAGAATAAAAGAAGAATATACAAAACTAAAGAAAACCAAACAAAACGAACTAGCTAGAAAAAAATTGTAGTGAAATAAAAATCTTACAAAATCAACATGATAGCTTTAATATACAAACATTTATAGAAATATAGACTTACTAGAAAACAAAGAAAGATAATCACAGCGTATTGGCCGTTAAAACGGAGATATACATAGAAGACAAAATGAAAGACAAGCTGAGTTCAGATAAAGCCAACCCTATTAGAAGTCGGAACCATGGATTTCAGAGTAGCACACGGAGCGGTGTTGTCGCCATACTTGTACACAATTTTCACAGCGAGCACCCCAACTATATGCAGATCAATCCTGAGCCTATATGCTGACGACACTCCAATAGCAGCTAGTAGGAGCAATCCTGACCCAGCAACGAGATACTTACAAACGGCAATCAACCGTATGCAATCCTTGTGTATTAAGTGGAAAATAGCGGTCAACCCGGATAAAATACAGGCCGTCAAGTACAAAAAAAGAAAAGAGTACGCTAAGAGAGTACTAACCCTGTTCAATACACCAATTGAATTGGCGAATAATGAAAATACATTGGCATTACGTTGGACAAAAGCTAACATTCATAGGACGTTAATCAAACGGTGCACAAGGCTAAGCTTCTTAGGAGTCAACTCTCATAATTACTAGATTGCACTACAGATTGGCAAATTCTATAATCTTGCCAACTCTTACATATGCCTGAGCGGCATACGTGACAAATCGGAAGAAAATTCAGACCGCACAAAACTTCATAGTTAGCGAAACACTGAATCTGCCAAAAGTCCTAACAATGATGAATTCATGGACACACGACATCTTTAACAACCTCAGGAACCATCCGAGCCGAACTTTAAGAAAGTTGACAGATTATGATCCAAAAGTGAGGTCGATACATAGACGGCCCAAACAACAGCTTGCTGCATATAGGGAGGACTCAGAAGACCTGAAATGAAAGAGATAGCCACAAGCTACCAAGAAGGCTTAAAAAAACAACAATACAAAAGAAAAAACAAAAGAGACTGCTCTCCAAAAAAAAATAACCTTTAACCACTCGTAATTATTTTATTTTTTTTTTCCTTTATTTAGTTATGTATATTTTTATTACTAACCATTTACACAAAAAAAAAGTCATTACTCTTTTCTTCCTAGTATTATTTTATCTTCACCTTAACTAACAACCTTTTGTCTACTTTATTCATTGAATTAAAAATCAAGTGAGTGTTGATGACTTTTCAGAAAACATGGGCTCGGTGGCCAGACCTTTCGGGTTCTCAGCCGGCGAAGAGAACAAAATTTATTTTGTCAATTTGAACAATTGCACACCCATATATTTTAGACACGAAGACACCAACGTAGGTTGGTAGCTCTCTGTTCGAAACACACATTTTTTATGGATACAAGTCCCAAAGTAATGATATATAGTATATATATATATATATATATATATATATATATATATATATATATATATATATATATATATATATATATATATATATATATATATATATATGTATATATATATATATATATATATATATATATATATATATATATATATATATATATCATCATCATCATGTGCAGCTTTATCAACCGTTTCCAATTACGGTGCAGCCTCCCTTATTTCAATGTTAATCTATATTCGACGATGTCTTAGTTATACGTTGTTCTAATAATTTGCGCTCATTTGCGCCCATATTTTTCTATCTTGTGCTATTCGAGACCACGTTGTTCCTGTTAATTTTCTAATATCATAATCCCATCTGAGATTTGGGCGCCTCTTTGGTCTCTTAGCGTTCCTGGGGTACCACATAGTTGTTCTAGTGGTCCATCTGTTATCTGTTCTTCTTGCCATATGTCCTGCCCATTGCCATTTCAGTGATTTTATTCTTTGGATTACATCAGTCACCTGGGTTTGCCTCCGTATCCATTCAATTCTTTTACGATTCCTCTTTGTTATCCCTAGCATACATCTTTCCATTGCTCTTTGAGTTACTTGGAGTTTCGACGTTATTTCTCTCTTTAATATCCAAGTTTCACATCCATATGTCAAGACGGGTAATATGCATTGATCAAATACTCTCTTCTTGAGGTATAGTGGCATTTTGGACTTGAAGACTATGGAATTTCGTCCGAATGTTGACCACGCTTGTTTTATTCGTCTGTTGATTTCCGGAAGTAGTGATCCCGATTTATGTATGAGCTGTCCCAGGTATATGTATTCATCTACTACTTCTAGCGAGGTTTCATTAATTTTTATTTCCACGTTGGAATATATATATATATATATATATATATATATATATATATATATATATATATATATATATATATATATATATATATTTATATATATAATCAATAACCCTTCTACCCTAAGGTGTTGGGTGTAAAGTCTCTTTATAGGTTTCAAATACAAACTTCCTCCATTTCTTCTTGTTGCTTGAGAATTTCTTCGCTTGCTTCTTGGTGACTCCTCTCCTGTCTAGGAAGGCGGCAATTTCATCATCCCAGGTCTTCATGGGTCTGCCCCTCGGTCTTTTCAAGGTTCTTCTCGCTTCCCACACTTTTTTCACTTGGCTTTTTTTATCCATCCTTACCATGTGGCCGTACCATGTGGCCGTACCATCTCAGTTGGGCTTCTTCGATTTTCTTCTCTATTGATTGGACTTTAAGGCGTTCTCTTATTTCATCGTTCCGTATCCTGTCCATTCTAGTCCCTAGTACTCTTCTTAGATACTTTATTGAAATACTTTGCAGTTTATTTTTTAGTCTGGTGGTGAGCGTCCAGCTTTCACATCCAAATGTTAAAATAGGTACAAAACTGTGTTGTAGATAGCTATCTTTGCTTTTTGGGATACTTCTTTTTTCGATAGGAATGTGCTCTTAATTGCGTGGTATATCCGGGAAGCGTTTGCTATTCGATTGTTTATCTCTGCTTCTTGTGTACCCCTACTCTCTAGTTGCAGTCCTAGGTATTTGAAGGTTTCGACTTGTTCTAAAGTATAGTTATTGATTTTAATGTTTGTATGTTGGTCTGTTTTCTCATATACCATGACCTTGGTTTTACTTTCATTAATTCTCAGGTTACGTTTTTCAAGTTTATCTCTCCAAATCTGGAGGTTTCTCTTAAGTGCGTCCTTGTTTCTTCCAAATACGACGAGGTCATCTGCAAATGCGCACTCCGCTATCTGTATCATTTCCAGGTTTCTATGCCCAACAAATATTCTCGATGTTTCTTCTCTAGTTTCCTTCATTACATCATCAAGTACAATATTCAACAGGATGGAGCCTAGTACACCTCCTTGTCGTAAGCCATCATTGACTTTAATCTCTTCTGATTCCATATTATCTGTTCTTACTCTGTTTCTTGTCTTCTTGTATAGGCTCATAATAGCTTTTCTGAGTTTGCTGTCTACTTCTCTGTTTCTTAGGCTTTTGTCTATTTCGGTTCGCGGGGTTCTATCAAATGCTTTTTCGATGTCTATGAAGGCTTGGTATAGTTCCGTGCTTGTATTTCGTGCATTTTGTATTAGATGCTTGAGTGTAAAAACATGGTCATGGATGCTTCTTCCCTTCCTGAAACCGCTCTATGACTGCTCCAGCTTATGGTCTACTTCTTGTAATAGTCTTTTCTTCAGTAGTCGTTCGTAAACTTTGGAAGGGATATTCAGGAGAGTTATACCTCTGTAGTTGCTGCATTCTCATCTGTCACCTTTTTTGAAAATGGGTAGAATAACGCCCACTTTCCAGTCTTTTGGGATCTTGTTCTCATTACATGCTTTATTGAAAACTTTTCTAAGCATTTCATTTCCATTTTCTCCCATATTTTTTAGCATTTCCGCAGTTATCTTATCATAGCCAGCTGCTTTTCCTCTTTTGAGCCTAAGTATTATTTCTCTTATTTCTTCTATTGTTATTTCGTTTTGGTTTGGGTTCTCATATGACTTTTCTTCAGTGTTGTCTATTTCAATATTATAGTCTTTTTGAGTCAAAAGGTCTTCGAAATATTCCTGTTCATAATATTTTCGTTCTCGCAGAGGATGTGGCCATCTTTGTTTTTAATTTGTTTTGGTGTTTGTTGTCTGTTCTATGTTCTTAGGCTTCTCAGAGTTTTGTAAAATAGTTTTTGGTTAGTGTGGTTGTCCTTCTCCAGCTTATTCCCATAATCCTCCCAGCTCTTCTTTTTTGCTTTAATCACCATGTCTTTTACTTTTGCCCTCTGTTGCTTATATTTTTGATAGCTTTCTGCATTCTGGTTCCCTAGATATTTCTTCCACGCTAACTTCTTGGATTTGACTTCTTCTTTTATTTCATTACTCCACCAATTCGTACATTGTCTGTTTTTATTGATTTTAGCTATTCCGCAGTTTTGTTTGCCCCCATCTAGGAGGGATTCTTTAAGTTTTTGCCAAGTTTCTTCTAAGCCATAGTTCTGCTTTAAGTGCTTTTGTAGACTATTATTCACATAGCTTTTGTATTTCTGTGCTATTTTGTTATCTGCTAACTTGTATGACCTAATAACTGCGTTGGTGAGGTTTCTTGGGGTTATGTCTCTTTTTCTTGGTACCTTCTGCGTGCGTTTTTGTTCCACACCGATATTAGTTCAGGATACTACCAGATAATGGTCGCTATATATTTCTGCTCCCCTTCTGACTCTGACTTCTTTAATACATTGTCTTAAGGGTCTGTTTACCAATACATAGTCAATAATGGACTTTTCTCCTCTACTCTTGACTTCTCTGGTATATTTGTGCACATCTTTGTGTTGAAAAAACGAATTCATAATTATCAGGTCATTCTCTCTACAAAAGTCTATAATTCGTTGACCATTATTGTTTCTTACTTGTTCTCCGTGTTGTCCTAGTACATCCGAGGATTCTTGGTCTTTTACGCGTACTCTACCATTGAGATCGCCAATTATTATTATGTTACTTTCTCTGCTATCTATGATCTCCGTCGCCTTTTCCCAAAAAATGTCCGTTTGGTCCATATATAACAAAGATGTTGACTGGTTTCTTCTCTTCGGTTGTCATTCTAATTTTTAGGATCCTTTCGGTAATACATTCCCAATATTTAATGCTACTAGTCAAGTTTCTATTGATGAGACAACCAACTCCTTCACGTGATCTTTCTGACGAGGGTGCTCCACTGAGTTTTAAAAAATGGCCATTTTCCAGAAACTGTGTAATGTTACCTTTTCTTTTGGTCTTATAACAAAATTATATTTCTCCACTTTGGGCGCTACTGTAACAAATATAGTAGGCAGATCCCTTGGGACTATGTCCCTGATGTTATAAGATCTGTAGAGTAGTGTGAAGATAAGTTTGAAACTAAATTAAAATAAGAGTTGAAACTGAATGCAGTTAGGCTAGCTGGGTATGCTTGAGACTGGCCAGTTGATACTCAAGGTAGGGTTAGGCCTATTTGCATGCCCTGAGAAAACAGTAAAGAATAGAAAAGATGTATATTAACTAAGGAAATATAAGAATAACCAAAACGAACTAAGGGTAAGTACTGACAACAGGAATATATGAGAGAAGAATGATTTGGGCGCCAGGGAAGATGTTTACTGGACTCTTAGTCTAACAAACACTTCACCTAGTGACTTTATTGCTGCTGCTAACTATGTTTTCTGTAACTAGATATAACTTTATTAAAAAAAAAGGTTGTTTAATAAAACAGATTATTACTTATAACCCAATTTAATAATAATAAAATAGAAAAACCTGTAAACCGTAATATACAATTTAACTTAAATACCCTATCATACAAAAAACCTATTGATCCCTATTTACAATATATTTACACACTCTAATATGCTAGAAAAGTAGGAACTTTTATTATGAAGTTTTATTCATGAATTAAAACAAAATTTACTACAACCAACCTATTTATATATTAAAACAATTATTACTCTTCCCTATATTTAACACAATGTATCAGTTCGACAATTTCTAAGTTGATTCCAATCAGATAACCTGTAAATATATTTCAATTGGTCTGTTCAGAAAGGAACAGATCCAAGATAAATCAGTGACGTTACCAGTAGGGCTGTAAAAATACAAAATGGACCTTTGTGCACAAATGACCTTACAAAGTGTATTAAAATCCACCCCTACCCTGTTATTACTAATACATATATATATTTAAAATATTTAATGACACAAAAAAAATAAGCAAATGATGTTAAGAAAAAAATTGAATGTAAGATATATAATGATACGCAAATATGATTTATGAAAATTGACTAGGATTATTTTTAAGTTTTGGTTCGTTCACTCACTAAAGTTTAAACAATTTTTAAGTAACTTATTTTTACGATATTACCAAACAGTAAAAAAAAACCTGTCTACTCTCAAGCCGAGAAGGTTCTTCTTCCGGACGCCTTACGCCGCCGGGACCCGTTCGGGTGAAAGCTGTAAGCCCACTGTTCTAGCACCAAACTGAATCGCTATTCCAATATTCGGGAAAAACCAAAAAAAACTCCAAACTAAACTCAACTGGAAGCTATTACCCCAAATCCAAAATAATGTTTATTGTATTGACTTTATATTCTTTCTTCCTCCAACGACTAAAATAAAATCAAAGAAGCTCTCATTAGCTTTATTCAGAGTTGATAAACAACAAGGCGGTTAGGACAAGAAAAACTAGTCAGAAGGTGATAATTAGTGAAGGTTTCGTACACTTTTTGTGACCTTGGAAAATTAATCGAAAACTATGTATTTAAAAAAAAATGTTGGGAATTTACTATGAATATTTCACTGAAGAACTAAAATTTAACATATCACGAATATATTATAGGCAAATAGTAATGAAGGATCTCCTTACATTACCGAATTGCTTGGGTATTGATGAGAACGTGTACTTAGGAGAATTTCTAACAGAAAGAATTCTGAACGTGATTTGACTAATATAATTAAGGTAAAATTATTGAATAAATGATTTTAATATGAAACTAATAATGGTTAAAAAAAAAATGATGTACTTTAATTAAAATGAAACTCACCCAACGCAACAATATTTCAACAATTGAACCAAAATCTTCTTTTTCCAAAACTTCTAATATAAAAAAAAAAACGCCTTCTTTAACTTAATATCACCTCTGAATAACTTAAATTTCTTTTCTGATAACTTGAGCCATGTGGCGTTGGTCGTTGAAAGATCACTCTTCTGACCCGTTCGAAGGTTGGATATAAAGTGAGCTCTTCCACTTTTAAAATCGTCGGCTTCCGTCAGTTCCAAGTTAAGCGGAAGCGGCGGTAAGCAGTTTGACCAATTGATAAACAATTGATAATACGATTACATGTATAGTTGGTTGCATACCTTACAGGCAGAATTAAGTTATTTTAAATTTCTCAGTAACGATAACGTAATCTTATCGTTACATTCCCCCTTTACTTGGAGAAAAAAAAATTGACCTAAGAACAATTTTTTTTTTCTCTGTGTAACTATAGATATTCAAGACCAATCATATACTGTGGGATCCATCACAGACGTGAACAAAATAGCCAATAATATAGCGTGTCCAGGACACCACACTAGCACATATTAAATGCACAGAATCTTCCATCCGTGACTGACATTCTAAAACCCAAAATTGTTCAAGTTGATTAAGTAGATTTAAATAAACCCCAAATTATTGTCAACAAGAACACTAAACCAATCATATACATGAATACAAAACTTGCTAATATATAACCGAATATACCAAATAACTTCCACACATTTGCATTTAACTCGACCGATTATACTTAACCACAGATTATGAGTCATGCAAGAGGGGTAGTTCTAATATACAATATACTAAATATGACACAAGCACTCATGCCCACAAGTTATAGTATGTTTATTAAAACCTTATACTAAATAACTAATAAAAATACAAATCTTCAAAATAATTGACGAATGGGATGAACGATACAAAATTGATCCATCCATGGACATCAGATTTATTTTAGAGCATATCCAAGGTGAAGCAATCAGTAGATTTCGTAACCAATTCGCAATAAACCAAAATATGGACCGTAATATAAAACCACACTAGATATAAGAGTTACTGAGGAAAAATGATCGTAGCATGCATTTTATCCTAAATTGATCCGACAATGGACAACAGATTTATATTGGCATATCCAATGTGAAACAATCAGGCAAATTCATGGGTCATCACCACAACCTAATAATCATTATACTCTATAGATGCTAAATATTTGGTACCATGAAACTGAACCATTGGAACGAAATAACAGACTAAGTGTCTGCAGCATATGTGAATTGATCTGATTCCAGTCATGAGTAGATAGGTATAATAAGGGATACTTAGTCAGTATACAACATAATCAAGAATCTACTAACGACTCAACCTGACTAGGCCGAACATCCGGAAGAATCCCAAATCATCTTCCTAGGACTCCCTTTCGTGTCATTGAAGGTTACCAAATTCCAGACCACATTGTATCCCTATCAAGTTCCACAACCTACGATGGATTACACCCCAAATTAAGCTCATCATCTGTTATGCATCAGATTCAAGATAAGATCTACACAAGAATGACAAACTTATTGGAGTAAGGTATTCCAACACAAATATTAGTAATATATGAACTAATAGATGAACAGTTGAGTTTCACATATAAGAGTAATACAACAGGAAGAAAGTGTACCAAATTAAAGAACTGACATAACGAAATGGAGTTAACTAATTCTGGAATTCTCTAACTATAGCTGTAGCTACAACAGATTTATAAGAATAGCCAGAAAAAGGCAACCAAATATCACTAAATCATCGCTAATACAATACCTCAAGACATCATAAATGGATAACTCTTATAAATATTCAATCAAAGAAGTACTAGAGAACAAGAAAGTCAATTTCTTAAGAAACTGCAGATTAGGGTATGTTCACTAGTTACTTGTATCTATATAACAGAACATTGATCCTGACTCCTAATTACATATAAAAACAAAATGAGTTCCCAGGAAAGCTGATGCTAAACACAATATTCAATTGTTGAATACAAAAGATATATTCTAATAAGGCTGAGATCTAAGAGGTTACCAGTTGTATCAGCACAACTAGATAATAAAGCTACAAAGGGTAGACAATATATGTATAATAGAAGTGAGATTAAAATTAAGACTATGTTTCAACAGAATAATACTTCTGAATTGTAATACTAGAATGTTTAGTACATCCTTCAATAATGATGATGATGATTAAACATTCTATCATAGAGATTCAGCATTTAAATTGATTAAGGTCTGATAGATATAACCAGGCAATTGTGAGCCCTGAAATCTGCTTCCTATCAGGTGCGCACTATTGATAGTAACACAAGTTTCGAACCCACGTATTTGCATAGCCATGCGAGGCAAACCAATTTCATAAGAAATGTTAGATACAAAAAAAAAATAACAAAAGGTTACATAATAATTCGGCGTAACTTTTATCTCAACTAACTTCATTGAATTTTTAACGAATGAAGTCTAACTTAGGAATCACACTGTATACTAAAATTGTATTATCTAAAACAAATGACGCGATAACTTCTTTAGACCAAATGCTAACTAATGTATCAAAGAATATTACTAAGTATTTTAATAATTTTCCTGTAGGAACTACCAAAAACAACCTCAGGATCAAATAAACAAAATCTAAACATATACATGTATTTATGTATACCAATATGCAGCAATGACACATATAAACATAATAAGGTACGAAGAGTTGACAGTTCTACACCAGTTTAATTTACCAAAAAAAATTTGCTGTACCTACTTCAATATTATAACTAATAACAACAAAGCTAAATTTAGTATGGGAAGCTAAAACCATTATATAATAGATAAACCATATTGTCTATCTGGTGACTAAAATCAAAATCCAATCATTTACCTATTCATTAAAAAATCAAGTATTACCAAAATTTAGAAAGAGGAATTAACCTAATCAATCCTGTCAGGTTAATCTTCTTCTGACGATGAAGAGTCTAAGTCATTGACAGTGTTATCTGGTAATAAGTCCTTTATATGAAATCGACCAAGACGTTTGTTGGACAAACTATCTTTCAATTCATATATTAAAGGAGATATTACTTTACTGACAATACATGGGACGTATTTTTGACAAAATTTGGCAGAAACAGCATCACCTTTACTAGACTTAACAAAATTACGTTTTAATACCCGATCACCAACAAAGAATCGCAAATCTCTTTTCCTCAAGTTATACTGACCCTGTGACTTAAGGTAAGAAGTTTTTAATTTCTTCCTGATGTCTGCAAATATTGGAGGTAGAGTCTGTATATCATCTAAACGATGAAGTTTATCTGATATTTGAGGTAGATTTGTGGAATTTCCTGAAACTAAACCAAAATAATCACCAGATAAGGCAACATTTCGACCAAAATTTAAATAAGCTGGGGAACACTGCGTAACTTCATGGACAGAAGTTCTTATGGCTTGAGCTATGGAGTGAATATATTGATCCCAAGCTCTGTGGTCTTGGTATGTATATGATCTTAGGGCTGTAACAATACTGCGGTTTACACGCTCACTATGATTAGCTTGCGGATGGTACGCAGCGTTATAAAAGATCTTCTGAACTTTGTATTTAGTTAGAAGGTCTTTAAAAGCCTTAGCTACAAATTGAGGACCATTGTCACAAGAGACAATTTGGGGAACACCAAATAACAAAAAGACTTGCTCCTCCAAATATTTCACAATGGCAGGAACTGTGGCATTACGAAGAGGAAAAACTAATGGAAATTTAGTGAAGTAATCCACGACCACCAAACAATAGGTATTGCCCTTATAACTACGAGGGTATGGTCCAATTAAATCCATAGATACCATCTGCCATGGGAAGTCAATGTTCCTAAAAGAACCCATTAATCCAGCTTGTGGCTTATTACTTGGCTTGCATGTAGCGCAAACTTTGCATCTAGAAATATATTTCTTAATACAGTTGCGCATACCAGGCCAATAATATAGCTCCGCTATCCTACTAAATGTTTTAAAGGAACCAAAGTGACCAGATGTCACATTATCATGAAAAGTACGAAGAATTTCATCCCTATTTGCGGTTGGGACGACAATTTTCCAATCCGACATATTAGTCAAGGCTTCAATTGGACTAACAACATGTTTATAAAGGATATTATGTTCCACTTTAAAATCAGGGTACTGACCAGGATTCTGAGTAACATTCTCCAACATTTTATGGTACCACGCATCCGGAACTAAAGTGGATACGTCAAGAAGATTGACATCAAATGTTCGAGACAAAGCATCAGCTACTACAACACCATTTGCCTTACGGTGGACAATGTTATAGTCAAACGCTGATAACTTACAAATCCAGCGGGACAACCGTTGGGACGGGTTACGCATAGAATGCATCCACAACAACGAACTATGGTCAGTGATCAAAGTACACTTACGACCTTCTAAATAATACCTGAAGGCCTCCAAGCCATGAATTATAGCAAGGAGTTCCCGCTCAGTAGTGGAGTAATTTTTCTGGGCCTTATTGAGCTTCTTACTAGTGTACGCTATGGGGTGCTCAGAACCATCTTTCATCTGAAAGAGGACACCACCTGAAGCAGTATTAGAACAATCTGTCATGAGGTAAAAGTGTTCACTGAAATCAGGAGAAGTCATGACAGGAGCACTGGTAAGAGCTTCTTTAATACGATGAAAAGCATCATCAGCCTCAGGATTCCAGGTAATAGTCTGACCCTTTTTCCTATTCTTAAGGAGGTCAGTAAGAGGTGATAATAAAGTGGAATAAGAACGTACAAACCTTCGATAGTACCCACACATACCCAAGATCCTACGTAACTGAGTAGTTGTTTTAGGTATGGGGAAGTCCTTGATAGCGGTTACCTTGTCAGGATCTGTCCTCAAACCTTGACTATCAACAACATATCCCAGGAATTTGAGATTAGGACGACAAAAATTACATTTATCCAAGTTGACAGTGAGATTAGCCTCTTTAAGGCGTGAAAATAACTTCTCTAATATTTCAATATGCGAAGTAAAATCAGGAGTAACAACTAAAATATCATCTAAATAATAAAATACAAATGGTTCAAGTTGTGGACCAATAACTAAGTCCATTAAACGACACATCGTCTGAGGAGCTGAAACTAGACCAAAAGGCATCGTGACAAATTGAAATAATCCTTTACCACTAACAGCGAAAGCAGTATATTTCTTACTCTCTTCACTCAAAGGAATTTGTAAGAAGGCCTTGGATAAGTCAATGGAAGAGATGTATTTCGCATTCTGGAGTTTGCTTAATATAACATCTATTCGAGGGATAGGATAAGCGTCCCTATTCGATGTGATACTGTTTAATTTACGACCATCAAAACAAATTCTGAATGATCCATCCTTCTTCTTTGTAAGCCACAGAGGACTACAATATGAAGAGGTAGAAGGTTCGATAATGTTTAAGGAGAGCATTGAATCGATTTCTTTACCTAAATCTGCTTGCCATGCTTGAGGTATGGGATATTGATACTGTCTGAAAGGAGTTGAAGTTTTCACTTCAATAGTATGAGACATTAAATGTGTACGGCCTAATTTATCTTTAGACGAAATAGATGAAAATTTAGAGATAATATCCTCTAACTGTTTTTGTTCCATTCCAGACAAACTAGAAAATTCACGAATAACACTTACAGTTGATAAATTAAAGGAAGAAATAGAGAACGAAAAGTCCGAACAATTTAATGTGCTATTAAATGCATTTAAAAAATCCATGCCAAGAATTATAGAATTTTGCACGGAAGGTATAATATAAAAGGTAATAGTTTTGCGAATATTTGCAACTAAAATTTCAGTTTCAAATTTACCTGTGATCGACTGAATGGTACCATCTGCAGTAGAGACTTGCAGGGAAGAAATAGGTATAATATTAATATTAGTGTTTTCTAACAATTGTAATGAATAGGAACCTATTAAAGAAATGTTAGAGCCACTATCTAATAGAGCCAAACAAGAATGTCCTAATATCTTAATTTCAAGATAAGGTCGGTTATCATTATGTTTTCTGACTAATAAAGAATTAATATCAAAATCTAAAATATTATATTGGCCATCCAAATTATAAAATGGTACTAACTTAGACATATTATCATTGCCAACAAATTTACAAACTGGTGTAGAAAATGGAACTGTTTCCCTGTGCTGATTATGTTCATTACTAAAATTATGACTTACGACTGGTGGAGATAATCTAAGGTCAAGCAAACAGCTCGAGTTAACCGCAGTGTGGTTGACAGTTACTTTTTTGCTTGCTTTGGTTTTTGTTTGTTGTGCTTTGGTTGGTGAGTGTTTTTCTTTTCTTGAGTGGGTGATTTCGAAGTGCTGGGGAGTATTGGACCTGTGGTTTCGTTTACTGTTGTGTTTGTAGTCCCTGATGGGGTTGTAGACTGAGGAACGCTCAGGGGACGAGCCTCTGTCCGCTCGTTTCCCGAACACTTAAAACAGTTACGTTTGAGTGTGTTGTCTCTACCACAACCGTGACAGAAAACACGTGTACGAGGTGTCACGCACTCATAAAATGCATGGCCAGGCTCACGACAATTCCAACAAGTCAAAGACGAATTCACCACAGATACATTCTGTGTATGAGTTTTGGGTTGCCAAGAACGATTTCTAGAGAAACTTAAGTTAAATGAAGGACCAGAAGTAGGTCGAGACGTCCTTGCAGAAAAAGAAGACCAAGATAGAGTTTCCTCTAAACGTTTACACTTCTCCGTGATATCCTCGATACTCTGAATGTCCATTAAAGCTAATTGCTGATGGTAAAAAGGCAACAGACACTTAAGAATGATCTTTATTTTGGCAAAGTCGGATAGAGGAGTCTCAAGTCGACTACACATGCCCAAAATGGTGTTAATAAACATAGTGACAGGTTCGTTTGGCTTTTGTTTACGGTTTTTGATTTCATCTAGGAGATCATCTTGGAAAGAATAAGGCAGAAAATCAGATTTTAATTTCTGAGCCAACTCAGACCAAGTGGAAAAGCTATGACGGTTGTTCATAAACCAAGTAAACGCAGTACCTGTAAATAATTCAGCAGAAGCTGCAAAAAGATCATCCTCACTCACACCTCTTGAAATACGAAGACATTCCACTCTCTCCAAAAAGGTAATGACTTCATCATGATGACCTTGACCAGAAAACAAAATTCCCCACTTATGTACCTGAATTGGTTTAGGGTGTGAAAACGAATTAGCTGCATGAACAGAAGAGATAGGAGTGGAAGTGGCTGCCGGATTTACTCGAGAATCAAGTTCACCTTCTAAACTAAGAATTCTAATGGAAATAGAGTGCTTGAAAATTTGTTGCTCCTCATCTGAGCAAGATAGTAAATGTGCACGACCAGAGATATGAGTAAGACGAGAAATTAATCTGGAATACATGCTATCATGGACAGTCCCTCTAAAATCGGATATCCTCTGAGCCAGGTCCTCCAACGTCTGGTTTATCTCCTGTTGTTGTTCCAGAAAAGGAATATCTACAGAAGAAATTTGTCGAAAGCTCCTATTTCCTTGCTCTTGTTTCAAGGCACCGCGCAATAATTGGTGTTTTTTCTCAACCTTGGTAGACTCTTCAAAGGGAATTCCCCTTATCCTCAGCTCATAATCCACTTCCTTAACTAATAAATGCTCAGCCTTAAAGGTACACATGATGAAAGAGAGGAAAAAAAATATCACCAACAAACCAAAATCAACAATGTGTTTAACCAAATGTAATTAATAAAGGTGTACCTATACCTTTAAATATAAATATATTTAAAATAATTTAAAGTTGGTTTGAGAGATCAAATGACAATAAGTAAATTGAACTTATTTTTATATATAGTATGCAATAATTGACCAAAAAAAATATATATTATATAGTGTGATCGCACCTAAACAAAACCACTATTGGCTAATAACAATGTAAATAGTAATACAATAAATTATTCAATATTTCTCAACAAATGTACAGGTATCACTAACCCGATCAAACCAGAAATGTCAAACCAATATAATTATGAAAAATATTATACTAAATGAAGGTTTACAATTAATTATTAATTTAAAGTTAACAAAACCACCAACACAGCAATATAAGACACTATTCAATATTTCTAAAATACTGTAGCAAAGAACACTGGATCTAAATAACTATCAAATATGCAAAAATAGACAAACAAACTAGAAACAGTTTAAAAAGAGACAAATAAATTAAGGAATACTATCTTACTGAAAATCTGGGCTCCACGTTGGACTACGCCACTGTAACAAAATTATATTTCTCCACTTTGGGCGCTACTGTAACAAATATAGTAGGCAGATCCCTTGGGACTATGTCCCTGATGTTATAAGATCTGTAGAGTAGTGTGAAGATAAGTTTGAAACTAAATTAAAATAAGAGTTGAAACTGAATGCAGTTAGGCTAGCTGGGTATGCTTGAGACTGGCCAGTTGATACTCAAGGTAGGGTTAGGCCTATTTGCATGCCCTGAGAAAACAGTAAAGAATAGAAAAGATGTATATTAACTAAGGAAATATAAGAATAACCAAAACGAACTAAGGGTAAGTACTGACAACAGGAATATATGAGAGAAGAATGATTTGGGCGCCAGGGAAGATGTTTACTGGACTCTTAGTCTAACAAACACTTCACCTAGTGACTTTATTGCTGCTGCTAACTATGTTTTCTGTAACTAGATATAACTTTATTAAAAAAAAAGGTTGTTTAATAAAACAGATTATTACTTATAACCCAATTTAATAATAATAAAATAGAAAAACCTGTAAACCGTAATATACAATTTAACTTAAATACCCTATCATACAAAAAACCTATTGATCCCTATTTACAATATATTTACACACTCTAATATGCTAGAAAAGTAGGAACTTTTATTATGAAGTTTTATTCATGAATTAAAACAAAATTTACTACAACCAACCTATTTACATATTAAAACAATTATTACTCTTCCCTATATTTAACACAATGTATCAGTTCGACAATTTCTAAGTTGATTCCAATCAGATAACCTGTAAATATATTTCAATTGGTCTGTTCAGAAAGGAACAGATCCAAGATAAATCAGTGACGTTACCAGTAGGGCTGTAAAAATACAAAATGGACCTTTGTGCACAAATGACCTTACAAAGTGTATTAAAATCCACCCCTACCCTGTTATTACTAATACATATATATATTTAAAATATTTAATGACACAAAAAAAATAAGCAAATTATGTTAAGAAAAAAATTGAATGTAAGATATATAATGATACGCAAATATGATTTATGAAAATTGACTAGGATTATTTTTAAGTTTTGGTTCGTTCACTCACTAAAGTTTAAACAATTTTTAAGTAACTTATTTTTACGATATTACCAAACAGTAAAAAAAAACCTGTCTACTCTCAAGCCGAGAAGGTTCTTCTTCCGGACGCCTTACGCCGCCGGGACCCGTTCGGGTGAAAGCTGTAAGCCCACTGTTCTAGCACCAAACTGAATCGCTATTCCAATATTCGGGAAAAACCAAAAAAAACTCCAAACTAAACTCAACTGGAAGCTATTACCCCAAATCCAAAATAATGTTTATTGTATTGACTTTATATTCTTTCTTCCTCCAACGACTAAAATAAAATCAAAGAAGCTCTCATTAGCTTTATTCAGAGTTGATAAACAACAAGGCGGTTAGGACAAGAAAAACTAGTCAGAAGGTGATAATTAGTGAAGGTTTCGTACACTTTTTGTGACCTTGGAAAATTAATCGAAAACTATGTATTTAAAAAAAAATGTTGGGAATTTACTATGAATATTTCACTGAAGAACTAAAATTTAACATATCACGAATATATTATAGGCAAATAGTAATGAAGGATCTCCTTACATTACCGAATTGCTTGGATATTGATGAGAACGTGTACTTAGGAGAATTTCTAACAGAAAGAATTCTGAACGTGATTTGACTAATATAATTAAGGTAAAATTATTGAATAAATGATTTTAATATGAAACTAATAATGGTTAAAAAAAAATGATGTACTTTAATTAAAATGAAACTCACCCAACGCAACAATATTTCAACAATTGAACCAAAATCTTCTTTTTCCAAAACTTCTAATATAAAAAAAAACGCCTTCTTTAACTTAATATCACCTCTGAATAACTTAAATTTCTTTTCTGATAACTTGAGCCATGTGGCGTTGGTCGTTGAAAGATCACTCTTCTGACCCGTTCGAAGGTTGGATATAAAGTGAGCTCTTCCACTTTTAAAATCGTCGGCTTCCGTCAGTTCCAAGTTAAGCGGAAGCGGCGGTAAGCAGTTTGACCAATTGATAAACAATTGATAATACGATTACATGTATAGTTGGTTGCATACCTTACAGGCAGAATTAAGTTATTTTAAATTTCTCAGTAACGATAACGTAATCTTATCGTTACAGTCTCTGTGATTCCTAGTATGTCTATTTTAGCCTTATTAAATTCTTCTACAAGTTCAGCCTCCTTGCCGTTGAGACGTTCCTACGTTCTTACGCTCTTACGTTCCATGTTACTATTGTCCATATTTCAGGTATTCTGGTTTTTTGAGTTGCCGTTGTTTTCACACTTTTAGTCTCATTGATTGCAGTTGCTTTGTGTATTTGTAAGCGTTTCTCATCTTCCTTCTTTTTTAAGTTTCCATACTGGTCTTTGTATAGTGCTTTACTACTACTCATGTCCTTGTTCATTGTCTGTTTCGTCGTCGTTTTTTCATTGCCGTTTTTTATTAGTTTTTTGGTTTGTCTATCTTATTTTCTTTATTATTCCATTTCCATTCTTCCTTATTTACCCACAATTTATTTATGCCAATCTTTACGTCGTTGCCTTTATCTACGTCGTTGCCTTTATCTGTCTCTTCTCGTGCAATAATTCTTATAGTTTATTGTATTTCTCTTTCTTTCATTGTGGTGTCGTTGTTGATATATATTTTTTCTTCCTTGTGGTTTTTTAGCTTGTACTTGTTCTTCATGACTTTGATTTTTTCTTCCTGATCTTCTAGTTCGATCAGACAGATTTTTGTTCCCAACTTGTATGCATCTTTGATTTTGACCTCAATTCCCATATATGTTTTGAATATATTCAGCATCGCCTCTTTTATTACTCTTTGATCATAGGTATCTATTAATTCAACACTACATTGTTTTTCCTCCTTTGTTTTTCCATAAATTCCATATTCTCCTTGATTTCTTTCAATTCCTCTTTGATTTCTTTGTTTTTTTGTTTTAGGTCTTTGTTTTTCTTCTTTAACTTTTTATTATCTTCGATGAGCTGTTCTATTGCTTCTTTACTGCTCTTTTGGTCGTTCTTTATCTCTGTGACATCTTTTGCCAACTTGTTCATCATTTCAATTATGGTATCTAGTTTTGATTCATGCTTATTCCGTGGTGAGTTTGTTGAGAGCTTTCTATTCTTCGTATGCTCTCCTCTTTCTTCATCTTTGATGTCATCCTCCCTCATTTTTCTTTTTAGTCCGTCGTCCGTTACTGAGCTAGCGCTCTCCCAATCTTTTCCTTTCTTCAAAAACTTTTTCAATATTCGGCGCCAAGCTCTATCTTCCACCTCAACGGTCCAGAGAAAACAGTGTCTACCGTTTATTTATTACAACCAGCTAAAATATTGTCGCCTGGGATATTTTGCTCACAGTGGCAACGTCGCATAAAAGTTGGTGAAGACTTCAGTGAATGTTTTGCTTTTTATCGTGCTTATCAGTTAACCTCTTCGGTGTATTTTGGTTAATTGCTTATAATTATTTCACTGACTCACCTTTTAGAAGTCCACTTTTTATACTGCTGATTAGTTTTTAACTTTGTTTTGCACTCTAACTAATTTTGATTGTTTATTTCTCGTTGTAACTTTCGATAAATCAGGTTAATTACAGCCGAAACAACAAACGTATTTATCTAATCGCTACCACGTTGCCAAAGTAATGATACACAATTAAATTCAGTAATTTCATAGGAAGAAAAGCTGTTTTTGAGCTACCCCTAAAGTTAGGTGGCCTAACCACAACCAAGAAAATCAAAGGACTCTCCTTTACCCAGGACATCCAAAGTAACGATCAGTACAAGCCTCCCCATTTGTAAGTCATACGATACGGAGAAGTGGTCGCACTGTTCAATGGAAAACATATGTTTCTAGGGGATGGGTTGTACGCGCGCGCGTGTGTGTATGTGGCAAACTGAAAGTACGGAGAAAGTATATAGGAGAGTTCGTTGATGATCAAAGAGGAGAAGCGAACAAAAAAGATAAGAAATACGAATTAGAACCAGACATAACAAAATGTTAAGTATAGCACACTTAAAGAAATAAAAACTAGTAAAGCCATTTTCCAAGCAGATATTTAAACACGGTGGAGAGCAAATCGTCAAATTGGTGCAAAAAGTAGTTTATACAATTTGGTCTGGGAAGCAAATGCCTTAAAATTATTGTAGCTTAAGCTTAATATGCTCTTTACATAAAAATGAGAACCAACTAAAATGTAATAATTACCGTGGAATAATTCTCCTGGACCCACCATAAAAGATATTTTTAAACTTCTTGCATGAGAAATTAAAGCCTTGTACGGAATTTCTATCAGCAGTAAATATTCAGAACGACTCGTCAACCCCATTAGATAAAGTTGACGAAATATATTGAAAGTTTAGACAAGGATACGTGCTGGCGTGTCAGATGTTTAAAATAGCCTTAGAAAAAGTCGTACCAGAAACTAATGTAGATAGCGGGGGGACTATATTTTAATAGATCAGTTCAAATTCTAGCATATGCTGACGACGTGGACATTATAACAAGAACCAGACTGAGAAACACAAAAATCCTAATAGAACTAGTAGCAGCAACAGAACGAATGGGATTACATATAAATCAAAATAAAACCAAATCCATTCTATCTAACACAAAACTCGAGAGAGTCAATAACTAAAACTTCTAAGCGGTCAATGAGTGCTTATATCTATGGACATCGGTTAACTCCAATAATAACAGATTAGGAGAAATAAAAAGCTTAACCGTCTGCAGTAGGTAGGGCATGTAGATTAGCATTAGGCACCTGCACAGCCGGTGGGAATAAGAAGACGAAGCAAACCAAAGCTAAGGTGAATAGACAAGGTAACACAGAATGCTAAGAAGATCGTTGTTGCCAATTGGAAAATCCAAGCAAGAAACAAAGCAGAATAAAGCAGAAATCTTGAGAATGAACAAAGAAGAGCTGTAGTACAGTGATGATAATGATAAAAGCCATTGTTCCAAGTAACTTTTAAGCAAAGTTGCTTCATATATATATTTTCGTCGATAAACATGCATATAACTCAATAAACAGGGCACATTTATACAAAATATTAATTGAATTTGAAATACCGTCCAAACTTGTTAGGCTCATCCGAATGACGATGACGGAGACAGTGGCTCAGGTACAGATACAACGTGAGATGGTATATCCATTTCAAATAACACAAGGAATAAAATGGGGTGATGGGCTGGCACCAACAGCGTTTTATTTAGTACTGGAATATGTAGTTAGAAAAACGGCAGAAGGTAGAAATAACACACTTATCAATAAATCAGTTCAACTGGTAGCATATGGAGATGGCAACAGTAAAAAATATGTATACGAAACTTTAGTTACTTGCTAAATAAATAGGCATATCAGTAAACATATAAAGGCTTAAATCCTAGCACAAAGTCAATCGTAGAGAGCAACACGACCCTAAGAGTAAACATCACAGAGGACAACATTGACGACGCAAAGCTTAGCAGAAAAATCATCGTTAGCCAATATGGCATACTTTGCTATGACCCAGATATTTAAATCACGTGACGTACATCGAAGGACTAAAATACGAATGTACAAGACCATAATCCGACCGATATTAAGCTAAGGATGTAAAACGTATGAAGGAAGAAAACAGACTTCCAATAAAAACTGTTGAATGTAAGAATCAGGGGAAGAGACCGAATGGAAGACCAAGAATGCGATGGAAGAATTATGTAGATGAGTACGCAAAAAATCTTCTTGGTAGTCGGTCTAGAGGAGAATGGCTACAGACTGTAATGATTAAAGGTGAGCACCAAGTTCACAGAATGGAGACCAAGAACTCGTTTGAGAGTGTGTCAAGCACTTTAACTGTCCCAGTAGTGTGTTCGTACAGTTCAAATTTGACTCTGTACAATACTTTGCGCTAGTCTATAAAACAAATGTCTTCTTCTTCCTCCTCCTTTTCTGCTTGTTTATTGGTGGAATAATACCTCTATAGAAGGATGTCACTCCATCTTTTGCGCAGTCGTTCAATACTTCTTCTGCCGATTGGTAACTTATCTCTTGCTATTTTGACGACACGGGCCTCCTTCATTCTGCTTATGTGGTTATTCCATTCTTTTTTCTATTTTGTGTCCATTCATTTATACACTGTATGTTACATTGTCTTCTAATGCCTTTACTTCTCTTTCGCTTTCTCAGCGTATTTCCTGTAATTCTTCTTAGTACTCTCATCTCTGCAGTTTCCAGTAGCCTTTGCGTTGTGGCTGTGTCGGGTCGTGTTTCTAAAGCATATGTCATTATTGATCTTACACTGGCTTTATAAATTCTTGACTTCACTCAGTGTTAATATGTCTGTTTCGCCATATTACGTTTCATATTAAATTATTTTGCTCTTATGTTAAATCTGTGGACCAGTCTTTGCAGAGTTTCTTCATCTTGGGCTATTAATATTGCGTCGTCTGCGTAACAGAGTATTTTTATTTATTTTTTTTCCCATTCTGTATCCTCTTCCTTAGTTAACACTTTTGATGATTTCATACATGATCAAATTGAAGAGCGTAGGACTCAATGAATCCCCTTGTCTTATTCCGCTAACTATTTCTATAGGCTCTGTAAGTTGTTCATCTATTCTGATTTTCATTTTGTTGTTTTGGTAGATGTTTTCGATAGTTTTTATAATATTTAGGGGAACTTCATTATACAGAAGATGGATTACATCTTTGAGTCTTACTCTGTCAAACGCTTTCTTTAGGTCAATCAGATACAGAAATGCTGGTCTATTATACTCTAGTGATTTCTCATTAATTTGCTTTATAACGAATATTAAATCCGTACACGATTTTTAACTACGAAAACCCTGTTGTTCATCTGATAAACTTATCCTCTAATTAATTTATTAGCACTTGTAAAATTTTAGTTGAAAGTTTTAGCGTAGTATTTAAGAAGTTTATACCACTGTAGTTTTCTAGTTGTTTTTTTATCTTGTATAAAACAAATGTATAGTGGGATATTAAATTCCATAGATTTTTCTATTATTTGTCTTATGTTCAGAAGATGTTCTCGAGTAAATTTGATAAATCCAGTTTGCTCTTGGGGTATTTCTCGTTATAGGAACGTTTTTAGTCTCTCATTGATTATATATAGCATTATTTGGCAGGCATGTGAGATAAGAGAGATGGTTCTATAGTTATCGCATTTATGGAAGCTGCATTTTTTATGATTTGTCGTTATTGTAGATTTTGTTCCGGTTTCTTCTGTAGCTTTAAGCATTTCTACTGAAATCATATCTGGACCTGGTGCTTTGTCATTCTTAAGTTTACTGATCGCCAGTATTATTTCATTCTCGAGTACGTTAGGTTCTTCTTCGATTTCTTCAGGAATTTGGTAAACAACTTCCTGGAATTCATCATATTTATATAGATCCCGGCAATATAATTTCTCTGCTATATTTTCTCTGTTGGTTCTTAGAGTTCCTGTGTGGTCTTCAACGTCCCAAGCTCTGGCTTTAATGTCTCTTGTTATGTGTCGTATTTTTCTAGATAGATCCCTTGGCTGATTGTTTTGATTGTTCAAATCACCATATTTTAAAAATTTAGCACTGAAAACATTTTGTACAGATGTAAACAATCCTTACTGCGAATATCTTTCCCACTCAACTAGATACACTATACACTAGACAAAGTCTTATAAAAATGTATAGCTTACGATAACCATAGACGTCAAGTTTAATATGAACTTACTTAAAAATCAAAAAGTTAAAGACAGAATACCATAAAAACATTTTAACCGACAAATTTCTCAAATTTCGAACGCAAATTTTAATAAAAATTCTACTACAACCAACAATATGAAGAATAAGTTCAACTTAATACTTGTATCTCCTCCAACAAAACACTACAAAAACCCGACCAATAAGTACCAAAACTCAAATCAACCTTAAACATCACAAAAAACACTAAAAAACAATACGAACAGAAGCACAACAACGTTGAATCAGAGAACTGCCCTTAACCCCTTGAAAATTATCACGAAACACAATACTATAATCCCCAAGAGACAGAATACTATGATGAAATTGACAATACCCAAGAGTTTCCCTAAGAAGAAAATTTTCGCAACACCTCATTACAAGAACAATCTCCACACCAACTGATTAATATTAAAATCCATTTAAGACACCCATTTTTTATACTTATTACCTAAAAGTCGACCAAAAATTCTCACCGATACAAGGGAATCTGATACAATCATTCCACCCAAAACTTCAAACTTATTTAACCCCCAACATATTTATAAAAAATACTTTAAGCGCTTACATCAATGAAAAAAGACCAAATATTTAGATAAAATCAAAATTCCCCTACTTAAAGAATTAAATATAGCTGATTTCACCAATATGAACACCGCTGACTGGAGTTAAGACATTGTATTAGACCATATTATGTACTACTTTAAACCAACCTAATGCACAAAAACTTACCATAGTATCAAAAGATGATCCACTACACATAATTGCAGAAATTCCTGGTCAAATTCAATTGTTTGGTAGAGGATCCACGGACCGAGGCGACGCAGAATAGATCAACAACACTGCTTATATTCCTCTTCAGTCTTTCAGTATTCCTCTGTATACTGAAACAAATCTTAATATTATTCTTTGTCAATCTCCAAGAAATCATCTTTGCGATAGAAGCAATTAAATAGATTTTCTGTTATCAAATATATTTCTCTGATTCTAAAGGATAAAATGTCAATTTTAAATAGCTATGTTAGATATGGAAAGAATATTATGAGAAAAAATTTGATACCGAGCTAATAAAGGAAGACAATGTAATAAATGAAGGCAAAGAAAATATAGAGCTAGAGCAAATAAGTAGAGAAAAAGTAATGGAAGGAGTATCAAATATAAAAATAGGCAAGGTAGGTGGAAATGATGAAATTGAACCAGAAATGGTAAAATAAAAGGGAGAACAAGAAATAAACTAGCTATGGAAAATATATAAAGAAAAATGGAAAAAACTAACAATCCCTAAAGACTGATAGAACACGATCATCGCGTCAATACATAAAAAAGGAGAATATGTAAAGGATAAAATGTCAATTTTAAATAGCTACGTTAGCTATGGAAAGAATATTATGAGAAAAAATTTGATACCGAACTAATAAAGGAAGATGTTAAGTTCCTCCACATATATTCTCAGTTTTTATTAATAATTTTTATTATTTTATTTTTATATTTTAATTCTTTACTTAACGTGTGTGTATGTCTTGTCATCGTAAATTAATACGAACCTGTACAGTCCCCCCCTAGTCTTAAGGGAGCAAGCTACGGGACGACACGCATTTTCAATCTGAGTTTAGATATAGTCCTGTATAAATCGGCGCATTAAACACTCCAGTATTTTGTGTAACCTTGACCACGCGACCCTTTTGAGAAGATTTCTGTTCCCGAACCAGCCCAGTGCACTGAGGAAGAAGAAGAAGTATACATCAACATCACAGGTACCGTAATTTGATTGTATACACACATAGTATTTATATTAATTGATAAATTTACATATAACTTATTTTCAGATTAAAATTAAGCCAGCACCTAAATAAACAATTATGAGTGAGTGCTTCTCTTATAGAACTTAACACATTCATTTGGTCCTTCAGATCCGCATTAAAATTAGTTTAAAGTAATTTATTCAATTAAAAACGTGATAAAATTATATAAAATTTTAAAAATATACTGCATAGCTTCTCTCAAAGATCGTTTAAAATCATTGAAAAAATTCCACTAGCGGTACACATCTGGCAACGGATGCGATAATCCCAAGCAAGGTCTCTACCTGATCTATTGTTAAATCGAAGTACAGCCGTTGAAACTTTCCAAAAACACGTTCAATTTCTGTTACAATCTACAATTTAGAATTCTTTAAATACAAGGGGTTTATATGATTATATATTTATTTTATATAACTTAGGAAATTAAAAAAACGCAATATTAATTGAACACTGGTTTTAAAAATATTTTATGCGTATATTTCTAGTTACAATTAAATAAATATATTTTGGATTTTGTTTAAATAATACTTGGAGTGTTTTTTTGTTTGCTAGATTATACATACTCATATATAATAAATATTTATTCTTACTGATACTTATTTAGTTTCATAACTTTAAAAGTATTACATATATTACATATACGAGTGCATACTGAATTTATTGAGATCATTCTTTAAAGGTTCTTTGTGTTACATAAATTTCTTTTTCTATATATACAATAATGTCTTCCAGAAATTCAAATAGAATTGTTCGTTTGCGTGCATTGAGAAACGTTGACATTTGTATGATTAAACAAATGGAAAAGCTTTCAGATGAAGTGTTGGTTGATGCTTCATTAATTCCAGGGTTTCTCTTTGCTGCAAAAGATTACGAAGCGATCAATAATAGTTTCAATAACCAGCATACTGAATTAATTAATTTAATTGCTGTCGAGGAAGACGCAAATTTGGATACGGAAGAAATAATTAGGTTTGAATTTGCCAATAGTATTAATAAAATAGCTTCTCTTTATTTTAAACATAATTCTTTATTAAACAATACTTCTAGTGGAACTCAAAATGTGTCCGCTGATCCACATATTAGATCAAAAACTAACGTGAATCTTCCTAAACTAAATTTAAGTATATTTGCGGGCGAGATTACAGATTTCCCCACATTTATAGATTTATATAATGCTCTTGTACATAATAATTCTGATCTTTCTAATATAGAAAAGTTTAGTTATCTTCTGCAATCACTTAAGGGAGTACCTTACAATTTAATTAAAAACATTAAGCTGCAAGATTCTAATTATATAATTGTTTACAACACCTTAATTGATCGCTATGAAGGTAAACGAGACTTATCTAGAGCATTATGGAAAAATATTCAAAATGCCAGTGTGGTTAAAACTGATGATCCTGTTTCACTTAGAAAATTATTAGATATTTTCAATGAAAACTTAGCCTCTTTAGAAAAATTACTTTTTTCTCCCGCTCAATGGGACTTTATTCTAATGAATTTACTGATGGACAAATTGGATGTAGAAACAGTTAGAGCTTTCGAATTACACTTTGCTTCAAAAAATGTACCTTCCTATGAGGAAGTTTATAAGTTCGCATTGCAGCGTTGCACTTCATTGGAGTCATATAAAAGACAAGTCAGCAAAAATGTTAAATCTATTAATTCCGATACTTCTAATAACGTAAGGTATTCATCTCGTCAACTTCTACATTTTTGACCAGTTCTGTCAAAAATAAGTGTCTATTTTGTGGTTCAGATCATGCTTTATTTAAATGCAATCAATTTCTTGCTGAATCACCTCAAAAACGTTTTGACTTTGTTACAGAATAAATGTTGTATAAACTGCTTGTCTAAAACTCATGTTACGATCAAATGCCTTTCATCCAAAAGATGTACACATTGTAATAAAAAACATCATACTGCTCTTCATTTTGATAATCTCAATGCGAATGATCATTCTTCTTCTTCTTCTCACAACGAGGTTGCTAGTTCATCTAACGATCCTATGCCCTCTGTTTCCGCCTTATCAAATACTTTGACAAATAATGTCTTGCTAGCTACAGCTACAATCTATGTTCTCGATAGTTTTGGTAAAGCCTTGAAAGTTAGAGCCTTATTAGACAGTACGTCTCAAGCTAACTTGATTAGTAAAGAATGTGCAGACAAATTAAGTCTCCCTAAATTCAATGCGGCTTTATCGATACAAGGTGTTGATAGAATGTGCACCCCAGCCAAATCAGGCGTAAAATTGAACATTTCTTCGTCTTATGACATAAACTTTCATTGCGAGATAGATGCAATAATTCTTCCTCAAATCTGTCAAAACATGCCAACTGTTCCAATTTCTTTAGACAACTTGCCGTATCTTCAACATTTAAGGTTGGCTGATAAAATGGCAAATATTCCAGGTAAAGTTAATGTTCTACTAGGAGCAAATATCTTTCCTTACATCTTAACAGGAGGAATTATTAAAACCCGTAATGATCAGCTTTCAGCTCTTGAAACAAGTTTCGGTTATGTTTTGATGGGAAATATTCCACCTACAAATATAACAAATATTCATTCCTTTTTTACGTCATTTTCTGCTAATGATTCTGAGCAATTAGATGCGACATTAAAACAATTCTGGGCCATTGAGGAAGTACCAGAAGTTAAATCTTATTCTCCGGAAGACTCATTCTGTGAGAAGCTGTATACTCATACCACTTATAGAAATTCCGAGGGCAGATTTGTAGTAAAGCTGCCTTTCAAAAACGAAATACCTTCTTTTGGCGACACAAAACGTTTAGCCTTACAAAGATTTAGTTCTTTAGAGAGCAGATTTGCCAAAAATGAATCACTTAAGATTCAATATTCAAGCTTTATCAAAAGTTTCATAGATAATCATTATTTAAATCCTATTCAGCCAAGTACGGCAATAAATAATGCTTATTATCGACCACACCATTGTATTTACAAGGAGTCCAGTACTACTCCATTGCGCGTTGTGTTTGATGCTTCCGCACACGCCCCTAACTCTCCGTCTTTAAACGATACGTTATATTCAGGTCCAAAATTACAAAATGATCTTGTAAATTTATTGCTTAAATTCAGGTTTTATAAATATGTCTTTACTGCAGATAATAAATCCATGTTTACTCAGATTCTTATCGCTCCTGAGCAACAAAGATTTCAAAGAATACTTTGGCGTTTTTCGGAACAGGAATCTATTGCTGAATACGAACTTACTCGGGTTACTTTCGGTGTGTCGAGCTTACCATATCCTGCAATTCGTACTCTACAGCAGCTAGCACTCGACGAACCGGACTTACCTGTGGCCTCATCTTTACTCCTAAAAGATACTTACGTAGATGATGTGGTGACAGGAAAGGATTCTTTAGAAAATAGTGTTATTGCTATAAAAGAATTAATATCTTTATTGAAACGTGGTGGATTTGAGTTACGAAAATGGGCAAGTAATGCCCCTCAGTTATTCTATCTCGCTAATATTCCTTTGGATCATATTCTGCAACAGTCTTTTTCATTTGACTTAGATCAATCTTCGTTAAACGTATTAGGACTTGGATGGAATCCATCATCTGATGATTTCTTTTACAAAATTTTACCTCTTCAAGCTTCCTGTACAAAGCGAAATCTCTTATCCCAAATAGCTCGCATATTCGATCCTTACGGTATTCTTAATCCTGTCACTTTGATAGTGAAGACTATTATTCAACGTCTTTGGCTACTTAATTTAGATTGGGATGCAACTCCAACTTTGGAAATTACTTCAAGGTGGGAACAATTTAAAATTGAACTATCTATACTGTCTAAGTTTACTATACCTCGTCATATTTCTTTAAATGCAATTATTTCCTGTGAGCTTCATGGCTTTTGCGACGCTTCTTTACGTGGATCTTCTGCTGTTACATACCTTCGTGTGTGTTATGATACAGGAGTCATCAAAACTTATTTTCTTTTAGCCCGAACAAAGGTATCTCCTACCAGGGTGCAAACTATTCCTCGTCTCGAGCTCAATGCAGCAGTAATTCTTAGCAAATTATTATCTTATATACTGCAGACTCTCACTATACCGTTTAGTAGAATTTACGCATGGTCAGATTCGACTGTTGTTCTTCATTGGATTAATTCACAGCCATATAAATGGAAAACTTTCGTCAGTAACAGAATTTCTTATATTCAAGACAGGATAGCTTCAAAACACTGGCGATATATTCCTTCTTTATTAAATAGTGCGGATCACGGATCCCGTGGACTTTTTCCTGAGGATTTCTTAAATACTCCTGCTTGGTGGGTGGGTCCGGAGTTTTTTCGCACTACTGAAGATAACTGGTCATTCTTCTTGACCGATTCTATCGAACATAACTTAGAATTGAAACAGAAAAGTTGTCTTTTGTCTTTTCCATCTGATGAATTTGTCGATAATCTCTGTAATCGATTTTCTTCCTTTTCAAAATTAAAACGTATCTTTTCCTATGTTCTTAGATTTGTTGGTAACCTAAAATCAGTCAATCAACGAACAGTTGGAAAGCTTTCTATTCAGGAACAAAGTAACTAATCAACTAATTAGATTAGTGCAACAAAGATATTTGAAGGAGGAAATAGAAAAGGTTAAAGGTAATTCTATAAAATTCAAATATTTGAAAAAATTAAATCCCTTCTTTGATTCACATGATCTCCTAAGAGTGGGCGGAAGACTTAGCCAGTCAGAATTAGCGTATGATAAACGCTTTCCTCTTCTTTTACCTTCCAAAGGTAATTTTATTAAATTACTTATTTCGGAAATCCATATTGTACATCTACATGCAGGCATTCAAGGTACGCACTTCGCCTTGTCACAAAACTTTTGGATAATTTCATCCAAACGTGTTATTCGTAGTGTCCTTTCAAAATGTCTTTCCTGTTGGAGACTAAAACCTCAAAATTATCAGCCACCTATGGGGGCTCTTCCCGACCTACGGATATCCAAGGCCAAACCATTTTCTTGCGTTGGCGTCGACTTTGGCGGTCCTTTTCTGATACGAGCCAATAAGCTTAAAAATGCTAAACGAACGAAAGCCTATATTTGCCTATTTGTATGCTTTGCCACTAAGGCTTTGCGCTTATTGTATTGAATTGGTATCCGAACTTAGTACCGAGGCATTTTTAGCCTCATTCAGACGTTTTATAGCACGCCGAGGACGTTGCTCTGTTGTCTATTCTGATTGCGGAACAAATTTTGTAGGAGCAAAATCCTATTTAGAAGACATTAAGTCACATTTTGATAAAAACGACGTCATTACATGGCATTTAAATCCTCCGGCAGCTTCCCATTTTGGTGGATTGTTTGAAGCGGGTATAAAAAGCGTAAAAACGCATGTGTCTAGAGTCATAGGCGAACAGGTTTTAACCTATGAAGAATTCAATACATTACTCATACAAATAGAGGCTGTCTTAAATAGTCGTCCCTTATGTCCTGTCCGTAATGATCCAAATGATTTTTCAGTGTTAACACCTGGTCATTTTCTTACACTAGAGCCTTTAAAGATAATTCCCGATCGGGATTACAGTGATGTTCATTTAAATAGACTAAGTCGTTGGCAATTGCTGCAACGATTACATGCAGACTTCGAGCGTTCATCAACGCTCGAAGTGGCATAAAAATGAGAGTAATCCTAATATAGGTACACTCGTACTAATACGTAATGAGACCAAGCCTCCCTTACAATGGCAAATGGGTCGAATTAAAACTTTAATTTTCGGTCAAGATGATATTGCTCGCGTAGCTATCGTACAAACCGCGAAAGGTGAACTTAGGCGACCTTTGGTTAAGCTATGCCCTTTGCCTTATATTGACTAAAAATGCAAATATGCATTTTGGTGAGTGGGAATGTTACGTCCCTCCACATATATTCTCAGTTTTTATTAATAATTTTTATTATTTTATTTTTATATTTTAATTCTTTACTTAACGTGTGTGTATGTCTTGTCATCGTAAATTAATACGGACCTGTACAGTCCCCCCTAGTCTTAAGGGAGCAAGCTACGGGACGACACGCATTTTCAATCTGAGTTTAGATATAGTCCTGTATAAATCGGGGCCGTTTAACACTCCAGTATTTTGTGTAACCTTGACCACGCGACCCTTTTGAGAAGATTTCTGTTCCCGAACCAGCCCAGTGCACTGAGGAAGAAGAAGAAGTATACATCAACATCACAGGTACCGTAATTTGATTGCATACACACATAGTATTTATATTAATTGATAAATTTACATATAACTTATTTTCATATTAAAATTAAGCCAGCACCTAAATAAACAATTATGAGTGAGTGCTTCTCTTATAGAACTTAACTACATTCAGAAGACAATGTAATAAATGAAGGCGAAGAAAATATAGAGCTAGAGCAAATAACTAGAGAAAAAGTAATAGAAGAACTATCAAATATAAAAATAGACAAGGCAGATGGAGATGATAAAATTGAACCAGAAATGGTAAAATACAAGGGAGAACAAGAAATAAACTGGCTATGAAAATATATAAAGAAAAGTGGAAAAAACTAACAAGCATAGTCACGAGGAGAAAAGTAGTATTAGCATTTATAGACCTAAGAACAGAATTGGACACGAAAGAAATAGAAATTATAGTAAAATTCGTGAGGAAAATAATGGTACCAAATACATTTTGGTAGCAAAAGAAGAGTAAAGATAAAAGGGGAAAGATCGGAAAAATTGAATTGAAAGACATTTATTAAACAAAGAGATAGTCTCAGTCCTTTGCTGTTCATAATAGTAATTAACGAATTGATAAGAAATACTAGAGTAAGAACCTACCAACTACAGACAATAATAGGACACCATAGATTACCACCCATAATAATAGTGTCGTTAATGTATGTCGACGACATAGTATTAATAGCAGATTCCAAGATTAAAATGCGGAAACTAATGGATATATGGATAGAATAAATAGAAGAACTAAAAATGGAAATAAACGAGGAAAAAAGTTAAGATAGTGAAAATCAGCGGCAAAGGAGATGAGGAAGATAATACAATGAAAATAAAGTGTAAAAACTCTTTACAACTTACAACTTACGTATACGGGGGAAGTATAATTACTAACGACGGAAAAATAGACTGGGAAATAAGAAAAGAGCACAGAAACCAAGCAAGTTATACTATACGTTAACCCCAATACTGGGAAAAGGGTAACTTACATGACAGACAAGGGTAAAAATATATAACACAATAGTGATATCGACTGTGCTTAATGCAAGCGAAAACTGAACAATTCTGGAAAACACAGAGCAGGATAAATGCAATGTAGATGAGGCACCTAAGAAAAATAGTTGGAAAAACAAAATGGGACAGATTAATCAACGAGACTATTAGGAGAATGGCCAACCAAGAACCAATAATGAATAAAATAGCCAAGAGACAAATGAATGCTATGGGCATCTGATGAGGATCTAACCCAATAGAATTACAAAAAAAGTATACGAAGCAAAGACTATCGTAAAAAAAGAGGCAGACCAAAAAAAAATGGATACAGTCAGTAGTAGAGGTGGGAAAAGTTAAAGAAAAATCACTCAAGGAATTAAATATAATGTCAAAAAATGGAAAAGATTGAAAGAGAAGGGCGAATGAAAAGAAAAATAGTTAGCCCAAATCAGACACCCTGAATACACAAGCTAAAATTTGTCTACCTTTATAGCATCATCCGATATATTAATTGAATTTCTACTACGCCAAAATCCTTCTGATGTTCAAGCATTCGTACTGAAAGCAAATATCCTTTCTCAAATGAAAGGTGAACCAAGAGGGTACATTAATTTCTCAAACAAAACTGTCTGGACAGATGTTCGTCCAGCACTATTAGCTAAATATGGCGACAGGAGATCTGAGGAAATCCTATTCACACTCACACAACTAACTACAATAATTCAAAAACCTCACGAAACCTAGGAGGAATAGTATCAAAGAAAAACTATTCATTTAAACGGCTTGTTACAACAATATTTCCTTAGATAATAATTCGGGACAGGACTTTTCAAATCACAATATTTTAAAAATTTAGCATTTTAAATATTCGCATATTAGTTGACAAATAGAGCGTCCTATTTTAATTTAATTTAATTTGTATTGTATTTTTTGTAGTATTTTGTTCTTTATTCTGTTTTATTTTAATATGTTTTATGTTATACATAATTTTATGTTTTTTTCATTATTAGATATTATTATTATTATGTATGATAATGTCGGCCCGTGCAAAAACATACAGGTATGCTGAACGATAAGAAGTATTTACTTCAAAAAACAAAACAATTCAGTCTAACTCGCCATTCGTGTGCAAAGTAAATAAATGTGAAGATAACCAATGCTTTAGTGATTTTAATCCATAGAGATGTAATTGTTTGTAGGGGAAAATGAAGGCAGAGGTATAAAAAAACTTTTACTTCTGAAAGGCCGGTCAAAGTCAGAAATATTAAGTTAATAATAAAATATAAATAAATATCAATCGATAGTAAATTTAATTACATAAAAAATATAAACTAATTCAGAAATAATAATATAATATTATAAAATTAATTATATAAACGAAATAAGATGTTTAAAATAAAATTTGAGTATAGTTTGAGATACTTAAAATTATACATCGCAGATTATTCAAGCTATGCGAAGAGAAAATACAAGACACACAGTTTGGATTCATGAAAGGCGTAGGTACGAGAGATGAACTGTTTAGTGTACAGGTATTATTCTAAAAATGCAGAGATATGACTTGTGATATTTACACCTGCTTTGTGGAATACCAAAAAGTATTTGACACAGTTCAACACCGAAAAATGATGGACTTTCTAACAAAAGCCCAAATAGATGATAAAGACCGGAGTATAATACAAAATTTGTACAGGAACTTATCAGCAACAATAAGAACAAACCTTGAAGATAAACCGACGGAAGCGATCCAGATTCTGCCAGGCGTTAGACAAGGATGTATACATTAACTTATATTATTCAACCTATATTCAGAGAAAATACTTAGTGAAGCTTTGGAAAATTGCGAACATGGAATCCTTTTATGTGAAGAACGCCTAAACAGCATCCGCTATGCAGTTGACACCGTTATTTTTGCAGACAGTTTAAACAGTTTACAACAACTAATAAACAAAGTAAATTAAGTAAGTGAAAGATTTGACGTCCAACTGCCTATCAAGAATACACCAGTGGACCGAATAAAATAGTTTACCTATTATCTATCTTGGAATAATAGTAAACGAATAATGGGATCACTCACAAGAAGTAAAATGTATAATAGAGAAGGCTAGGAGTGCACTCAACAACACAAGAAAGTTAGAATATCTCGGACACATAATGAGAAACGGCACTAAATGCAGATTACTGAAAATAATCCTTCAAGGCAAAATATTCGGAAAGCGAGGAATTGGGAGAAGAAGAATATTATGGTTACAAACCAGAGGAAATGGTTCTCCACAACAACAACTAATCTATTTAAAGCATCACTTAATAAAATAATTATAGCCAGAATGATCGCCAATATTCAAAATGAATAGGACCAAAAGATGAAGAATGGTTTGAGATGAATTTATTAATAACTAACGTTAAATATGTACTCTTCCAACTATGTATTTCGTGAAGCTAATTAAATGAAATTTTAATAATGTTTTCTAACGGACTCCCATTTTTCGACGTTTGTTAAACGTCATTTTATATAAAACATTTTGAATTTACAATTAAACAAAATAAGAGTCGTTAATAGATATATATATATATATATATATATATATATATATATATATATATATATATATATATATATATATATATATATATATATATATATATATATATATATATATATTATATATTGCACAATGTAAGACATGAGAGATAATGAAATAGAGATCCCAACATAATAATATTGTTACACTTCTTGAAAATTAACTTTATTCAACACTAACAATATTACAATACTTTTTAACTAACTGACAACTATATACTTCAACATTCCAAATTAAAAATACAACTGTCCCTCAACTGTCAAAAACATCTGTTATATATATATATATATATATATATATATATATATATATATATATATATATATATATATACATATATATATATGTATATATATACATATATATATATATATATATATATATATATATATATTTATATATTTTCCGACGTTTCAAACTTCACTAGACATTTCAAGAATTTTCGATGTCATCTTGAATGTTCTCGAACTACTTCTTCTTTTTCGTCAATGGACTTTTCCTATTTGGGATAAATCTTTCGTAACACTGCCTTCTCCTTTATAGTTATTCTCCTCGAATAACTGGACTATCGGGGATCGATTGAAGCCAACGGGGTGGATCAGTTCCATGGTATTGAGCTAGTCTCTCGATATGAACTACCTTGGGTTTACTTCTAGCTGAAAACTGGATGCGATAGATTAGATCATTTATTTTCTGCAGGACGGTATACGGGTCTTCCCAGTTTCGTTGAAGTTTCGGACAAAGTCCTTTCTTACGTGTGGGATTGTATAACCATTTTTTTTTAACATCCAATGTTTATTGCAATCTGTCTGATTATAAACAATAAGCAATATGTATAATATATGTACAATAACATAGTGGGAAGCTGCCCAGTGGCGAGCACCCAGGTAAAAGATAACATAAATATAATCTATGATATATCAACTTATTTAAACTTTCACTTAACAAACAGATTTTAATACAGGTAAACATCACTGACACACATATGAGAATTACAAGGCAAAAACACAAATTAAGGAAAGATTTAGAAAACACCTGAATAGAAACTTGATATTTCACCGCACCATGACACTATGTTCTATTTTTCCTGATTTACTAGAGGTCCAAAGGGTCTGGTCGTTTTAATCTTCTTACGTGTGAAATGTTGAGCAGATCCGTCTCCAGCGGATTTGGATGGCAGTATAGTCTGTTCTTGTATACAGAGTTTACAGCAGATATTGCTTCGCAAACTGTTGGTAGCTGTAAATCGTGGTGTAATCTGTGGTTCGTGATATACCAAGGGGCATTACAGATCTGGCGCAGTACTTTCGATTGGAAACGTTGAAGTTTTTGTATGTTGGTATTACTTGCTGTACCCCAGATTTGTGCTGCATATTGCCATACCGGTTTTAAAATACATTTATATATCAGAAGTTTGTTCTCCAGGCTAAGATTTGATTTTCGACTCATGTACCAATACATTTTCCTGTAGATTAAGCTGAGTTGAAGGCGTTTCTTCCAGATGTGGATGCCCCAATTAAGTTTGCTATCCAAATGGATTCCTAAGTATTTAACGACGTTATTAACTGGTAGTGGAGTGTTGTTTATAGAAACCGGTGGCGCGACACCTTTTTTTAAAGTAAACGTTATTTGTGTTGATTTTAAACTGTTAACTTGGACCCGCCACAGCTTAAGCCAGCTCTCTAGTTTAAGTAGGTGATTTTGTAATACCTGGGCTGCTTCAGCTGCTGTAGAATTTGAAGCCATGATAACTGTGTCATCGGCATATGTAGCGATTGTTGTATTGGTCGTCGTTGGGAGATCTGATGTGAATATTAAGTAGAGGGTGGGTCCTAGTATGCTTCCTTGTGGAACTCCGGAACAAATTGGAAACAGGTTAGTGATTTCCCCACCTCTTTTGATTGAAAGAATCGATCTGTCAGGTAGGATCTTAAAAGTGAACTTATGGGATGAGGAAATATAGATTTAATTTTGGAGATAAGACCTACATGCCAAACTTTGTCGAATGCTTGAGAGACATCTAGAAATGCAGCAGTACAGTAATTTTTTTGTTCAAGCGAATTTCTGATAGTCTTTACCACCCTATGAATTTGTTCGATAGTACCATGTTGTTTCCTAAACCCAAACTGATAATTCGGTAAAACATTACTGTCATATAAAATAAGCTCCAGTCTTCTCAGAAAAAGCCGTTCAAATACTTTAGAAATAATAGGCAACAAGCTAATAGGACGGTATGAAGATACTTCCGTGTGATCCTTATTAGGTTTTGGAATCAGAACAATTTGAGCAACTTTCCATTGGAGTGGAAAATAACCTGTTTTTAATATTGAATTAAATATATAAGTAATTAAACTTACGCCTTCATTGGGTAGATTTTTTAGTACTAAACTAGATATTAAGTCATATCCAGGTGACTTTTTAATTTCCAGATTATCAATTATTTCTTTGATTTCAGATTTCTTAACAGGTTTAATAGGTGGAGCCATTTGATATGGTGCATTTATGACTTCATGGATAGCTTGTTCTTCTTCACCTGAGACTTCCCTCTGATGCGGTTGAAATACCTCGCATAGATGATTTGCAAAAGTATATGCTTTATCTATGTCAGTTTTAGCCCAAGTGTCATTTTGTTTCCTGATTGGCATATTCATTTGTTCGTTGTGTTTAAGTTTTTTTGTTAGTTTCCACAGCGAATAGTTTGTATCATCTGCAGGTGAGAGGTTCTTTAAATATTTGTTGATTCCACTGTCTTTATGTTGGATCAGTTTTCTTTTGAGTAGTCTGCAAGCTCTATTCAGATTTGTTTTATCTTCTGGATGCCTAGTGAGCTGCCATATCTTTCGCAGTTTTCTTTTTTCCAATATGAGTGTATTTATGTGTGCAGGATAGGACTCGGAATTGTGTTTGTAATAAATTTCTGGGGTGGACGTCCAAGCAGCTTGCTGAATAACTGTAGTTAAGTGAGCAACTGCGTTTTCTATGTCACTATCACTTTTAAGAGGCAAGTTTAGATTGATGGATGTTTTTATTTCTTCTCTATATCTGTTCCAGTTTGTTCTTTTATTAGAGAGTGTTAAATGTTTAGAACAGTTATGAATTTGGCTTTGTAGATCTATGAAGAAAGGGGAATGATCTGATGAGAGGTCAAATGAAGGAGAAATTTGGAGGTAGGTATGTGATATTCCTTTTACTATAGCAAAATCAATAAGATCAGGAATTTTTTGTCTATCAGTAGGCCAATACGTAGACTCTCCAGTAGAGAAAGGAATTAAATGATTCTCATTAATACTTTTTAATAATTCTCGTCCACGTGAGGTTACGATTCTGGAACTCCATTTATGATGTTTGGCATTATAATCTCCAGCAGAAATGAAACGGTGTCCTAGCATCTTAAAGTATTCAGTAAAATGATCAGCTTTAATTATTTTATTCGGTGGACAGTAAACAGCAGATAGAATAATCGAGCCTTGTGAATCTTCGACCGACACTGATGTGGCTTGGATGTTAACTTTACTAATTTTATTTGTTTCATGATGCTTAATGTTATTTCTTATAATAATTGCCGTACCTCCGTGGGCTTTACCTAATGGATGTTGAGTTACATAGGTTGAATATTTGGAAATATGGAAATGGCTCTTATTAGTCATGTGTGCTTCGGAAATAAACATAACATCTAGATTATGACAGTAAATAAATGCTTTAACTTCGTGGAAATGAGTGGTTAAGCCATTGGCATTCCAACAGCACATCTTTAGTTTAGTGTTGAAGGTTAAGCAAACATCTTATCCATTCTTTCCATTAACTTATGTACTAGTAGTTCTAGATTATTTTGTATATGTTGAGGAGTTGTTGTTTCTATTATATGAGGAGTCTCATCTATGGTAGATGTATTTCTATTATCTCTTCCTGCAACAATTTTCGCATAGCTTGTAGTTGGTTGAGTGCTTGAAGGAAATTCTGCACGAGGTGGTTGACTTGCGTTTTTATCTCTAAGTGTTGGAAATTTTTTTTTCTGTAGCTCTTTGTATATTGAGCATCCCTTATAGCTGGCAGGATGATTTTCTAGACAATTTACACATTGAACATCTTTTATATTTTTTGGTTTTGGGCATTGAGATGATAGGTGATCGCCCACACATTTTACACAGCGCGGACTCCTGTGGCAATAATTGTGGGTGTGGCCAAAATTTTGACATCTTTGACATTGGGGTAGTTCTCTTTTCGGATTCGGTGGCTCAACTGTGACAATAGAGTTTAGTAATTTTGTAATATTATATATATATCTTTATTGTTACTTTGGATAGCCAGTTCTATATTAAATAGTGGCAGATCTTTCTTTGTGCCTCTTTGCTTAATGTTGGAGATGTTCAGTGCTGTATGTCCGTGCGCTAGCAACGCTTTTTTAATGTCATCTGGATCTGTTGAAGGATGTAAATTACGTATAACAACTCGGAATCCACGGTTTTGTTTCAGTTGGTATGTATGGTACTGAGTATTTTTTTCTGCTAAAGATTTCATCAAGACTATCATCGTTGCGTTGACGTTTCTTGTGGTGGACTGATACCCATTCACTACCACTTTTTACCTCTTCTGCATCTGTGAGATTTTTTTGTGGTTTCTCTATTTGAAAGTTTGATAATTTTGTTTGTAGATCGATGTTGCGTATTTTAGATTTTTTCTGCTGTTCATCTAGAGAGTTGTAACTGTCTTTTCGATTTCTTCCAGGTGGAGGAGTGCGGGCTAGGCAGGATTTTCTAATGGCTGGATTTATGTCCTCAGTGCATTGGTAGCTAGTTGGTTCTTGGTTATCTAGTTGGTGATCCATAGTTTTCCACTAATTACAACTAGGAATTAATAAGACATTCCGGCATATTTTGTTAATATACCGGACTATTTTATTTGTATTTATGTTAATAAATGTAGTAATTAAACTTGTACTAGTTCTTTGTTGGATAATTATAATAACATTGAACACAATCACTTTTTCGGTTGTTTTTAACTTTCTTGATAACAAATGGCTTATACTAATTATAGGTACTAATTACAAAAAGATAAGATAATTGTACACAAGTACTTCTTCGATGCTTGTTTCCAACACGAAGGTTCGAACGAGACTGACTATTGTATAACCATACTGGGTCACCTCTTGCGAAAGTTGTACCAGTAGCATGCATGTCGAGCCTGGCCTTGGCTTTATCACTTTGAAGCTATAAACTTTTACGAGCAAATTCGTAGACTTTTTCCAATTTTTCTTTCAAATTATCAATGTAGGTCGGGGATAAACGTTCTTCTTCGCAGGGAGGAAATCTTCCGAAAATAAGATTTTGAGGAAGCTTCATTTCTCTTCCGGTGATCATCATTGATAGAGAATAATCAGCTGCTTCATGTTCGGAACTTCTATAGGCTAACAGGGATAGAGGAATTAAACTATCCCAATCTTTTTGATTATCAGAGACAAACATTGAAAGGTATTGACAAACATTTCTATTATGTCTTTCGACCATTCCGTCTGATTGAGGATGGAGAGGCGTAGTGTGAGTTTTCTTAATACCCAAGATTTTTATTAATTCTTGCCATAATTCTGATTCAAAATTTCGTCCTTGATCAGAATGTAACTCTAAAGGAACTCCATGTCTTAATACGACGTGTGTTATAAATGCTTCTGCTACTGTAGTCGCTTCTTGATTAGGAAGGGGTACAATTTCAGGCCATTTTGAAAAATAATCCATTTCGACCATTAAGTACTGGTTCCCTCTCTCTGTCATCGGAAGTGGATCAAGAATATCCACTGCAAGTCGTTCAAAAGGCTCTCCGGAAAGATATTGTGCCATTTTACCACGACTTCTTGTTCTTGGGCCTTTTTTACCATTACATACATCGCATTTCCTACACCAATCTTCTACATCTCGGCGACAATTAATCCAGTAAAATTTGTCTCAAACTCTGGCCAGTGTTCTTTTGACTCCAAAATGTCCTCCAGAAAGGCTGCTATGAAGTTCTTGCAACACACTTTTAATTTGTGCTTTCGGCAGTACCACTTGTTGAACTACATGTACTCCATCGAGACTTTCCAACTTCCGATATAATAGACCATTGGAAAGATACTTCTTCTTCTGGTTCCTATCCGTTTCGGATGTTGGAAATCATATTGGCAATCATGACCTTGCTCGCTGCGGCTCGAAACAGCTCCGTTGAGGTTTTTTTAAACCATGTTCTTAAATTCCGCAGCCATGATATTCTCCTTCTACCGGGTCCTCGCTTACCTTTGACTTTACCTTGCAATATAGACTGCAGCAGGGAGTAACGGTGCTGATTTCTCATAACGTGTCCCAGATATTGCAATTTTATGCGTTTGATCGTAAACACAATCTCTGGTTCCTTCTTCATTTTTTCTAGAACTTCCTTAGAAGTTCTAGAAAAGAAAGATACAGAGATTCCCATTGAGCCCAGTACGCTTTTATAGTTCCACTGTATTTGGTTATTTCCTGCCAAATAGGTCTTACTCCATTTTTAAGCCATTCTCGTATGACTTTCAAGTCATTATCTTTCTTTTGACTCTTTTTAAGGTTTTCCAAGGAAGTCTGATCATTATCTTCTTCCTGTATAACTGTGGTTACCTGGAGACTTACTTCTTCGATTATGTTCTCTTTATCTTCAAGTCTTTTACAGTACTGGCATTGTCGTTCCAAACAGGGTCGCCTAGAAAGAATATCGGCATTGTTATGGAGACGCCCTTTTCTATGTACTACGACGAAGTTATACTGTTGGAGTCTCTCTATCCACCGAGCCACTTGTCCCTCTGGCTTCTTAAAATTCATTAGCCACTGTAAAGCGCTATGGTCAGTTCTAACTATAAAATTTCTGTTTTAAGAAAAGTATGAAAATGTTTTAGGGCTTTTATAATAGCTAGGAGCTCTTTTCTGGTAACACAATAATTCTTTTCAGCCTTTCCCATTGTTTTACTAAAATATGCAATTACCTTTTCTTCGCCTTTCGGTTCTTGTGGTAAAACTGCGCCAATACCATGCTGAGATGCGTCACAATCCAACAGAAATTTGCTATCTTCTCGTTGATATGCTAGAATTGGTGCTGTTGTAAGTCGTTTATTTAAATCTATGAAAGCATTTTGACAATCCGGTGTCCAGTCAAATTCAATGTTGTTTTCGGTTAGTCGATAATGGGGCTTAGCTATGCGGCCAAAATCTTTAATAAGTTTTCGGTAATATGAACAGAGTGCAAGAAAACTGCTAATTTCCTTTTTATTTCCTGGTTTAGGCCAATCTTTAATAACTGAAATCTTCTCTGGATCAGTTTTAATTCCTTCTACTGAAACGATATGTCCTAAGTAGTATGCCTATCTTTGAAATAGTGAACATTTCTTATAATTTAACTTTAAATTGGCATTTCTCAATCTGTCAAATACCTCGCTTAAGTTTTTCAGATGTTCGTCAAACGTTTTGGACATCATCATTATAATATCAAGATATACTAGACCCGTTGTCCAAATAAGTCCTCTTAAAACCATCTCCATCAGGAGTTCAAACGTAGCTGGAGCATTACACAGACCAAATGGTAAAACCTGAAACCTGTAGAAACCACGGTCAGTTGAAAAAGCTGTTTTGTCCCGATCATCAGGATATACTTCTACTTGCCAGTAGCCACTTTTTAAATCTAGGGTAGAAAACCATTTAGCACCTGATTGAGTGTTTAGTGTATCATCCATTCGTGGCAACGGTTAACTGTCTTTTTATGTAACCTGGTTTAATCTTCTGTAGTCTACACAAAAGCGAGTAGATCCATCTTCCTTAGTAACTAAGACTACTGGTAAACACCAGGGGCCCGAAGCTTCTTCGATAATATCAGCATTTATCATTTCTTGTATTATGTTTTCAACTTCTTTTTGTCTAGCAAATGGCAATCTCCGTGGCGCTTGACGAATTGGTCTTGCATCTCTAGTATAAATTCTATGTTGAACTAAACTAGTACGCCCTGTAGATATCTCGGATTCAAAAATGTCGTAGTTTTCATTAATAAATTCGTTAATTTTGTTTAATTCTTTAGTTGTTAAGGGGTCAACATTTTTGATTAGTTGTTTTACTAGGCTAGCGTCAACTGGGTTACTGGAAGCTGTATTCTTTTTCAAATATTTTTCCCACTTGCTTATTTTTTTTATTGGTGTACAGAATGCTATTTGTTGTTCTTTTTTCAATTTAAAAGACTTTTTAGATAAATTAGCAACCCTTACTGGAATCATCTCATCTATATTAATGAGGCATCTGGCTATTAAAATTCCATCACTAACTAGTTCATCACTTTCCACAACGCCGAAATGTAGAGCTTCAGGTTTTTGACTCAGTCTCGCCAGGATGATACTTTCAGAATTTTGAGGAATTTTGGTATCCTCGCTCACTATAACTCTTACTTGAGGTTCCGATTCTTCCAAATTTAGGTCAATTTCTTTATTTTCAATTAACAACATTTTATTTTGAAGATCTATGATAAATTTCTTTTGCATAATATCCATCCCAAGAACGCATTCGTCTTTAATATCGGCTACAAGGAAAATGTGTTTTATCAAGGTGTTACCAATCTGTATGGTTGCCGTTATGTCTCCATAAATTGGAATAGTGTGGCCCGAAGCCGTTTCAAGAACTAAGTTTGTTTTAGTGGGTTGTAGTTTCTCATTCAGAAATCCGGTTCGAATAAAGGATCTGGTTGCACCGGTATCAATAATAAAGGTGCATTTTTGATTCTCAACGTAGCCCTTAAGTAATAAATTTTGTTTATTTTGTGTAAAGTGTAAGTGCTAATTTGGGGGCTTTTATTAGATACAGCCGACGCCCGCCCCTTAGTGTCGACTTTTATTCGTTTCCCTGGCTATTGTTTGCGTATCTGTGGTCAGTTGTGGGAGATCGATTTCTTAGAGACCTATCTCTACTAGTATTTCTAATAGGAATATGTGATGGGCTTCTGGATGTCGATCTAGGAGACCTTCTAGCCTCATTCTTTGGATGTTCTCTCCTTGTTTGGGATCGGCTTCTGCAATTGTTTTGAAAATATCCTATTCTCCCGCAATTAAAACATCTTCTGTTTTCGTTTCGAGGTTTTTGTTGAAGATTTTGCAGTACGTTTAAAATTTGGGATAAAATAGGTTGTTGGTTATCTGCGGTTGTGATTTCTTCATTTTCTTGAAATCTTATTTCTCCTAATTTTGGGCGAGATCTGGAAATGCTTTTTGCCGCTTCATACTTCTGGGCTGAGACTAGTGCTCCATTTAGCGATTTGTGATGTTGTAATCAGAGAGCTTGTTGCATTTCAACATCCTGTAGTCCATCTATGAATGTCTGTATTCCAATTTGTTCCAGAAAATCTTTAGGTGCCTGAGGGTATGCTAAGTGCAATAGTCTTTTAATGTCGGCTTCAAATTCTTGCAGGCTTTCGTTATGTTTTTGATATCGAATTTTTAGCTGACTTTGAAAAACCTGCTTTAGATGCTGCTGGCCATATATTGTCTCTAAAGCTTCAACGAGAGAGGTATAACTGGGTGCATCTTGGGGAAGGCATTGCAAAACGGTTGCTGCCTGTCCTCGAAGCGACACCACCAAAGAAGTTGCCATTTCTTTTTCATTCCAGTAGTGATTTGACTTATCTTTAACTGAAAATCTTCGTGAATTTGGGATAAACCATCTATGATTTCTACCTCTATTTTTTACGCCTCTCCTTTTCCTCTTCCTCTTCTTGCCTGTGCTTCTCATTTTCCGCTTTCTCTTCTTGTCTACGTTTCTCTTCATCTTCTTTCATTTTTAAAAACCAAACCAAACTCAGTGGATCTTATATTTACCATTAACAACTGCTAAATATTTCTTTATCCCACCGCTGTGACCAATGTTACACTTCTTGAAAATTAACTTTATTCAACACCAACAATATTACAATACTTTTTAACTAACTGACAACTATATACTTCAACATTCCAAATTAAAAATACAACTGTCCCCCAACTGTCAAAAATATCTGATATATAATATATATATATATATATATATATATATATATATATATATATATATATATATATATATATATATATATAGTAAACTCTTAAATATTGGGGAAATCTGCAAGAAAGACTCTAATGTGTATCAATTGTTTCGCCGAACGTTTTCGCCAAAGAGAATTAATTTGGCTTCTTCAGGGCTGAAAGAGAATAAATTATAATTAGCTACCATATATTATCTATTAAAACATTATTGATCTTACCGTAACTTAGAATTGTAGAGTTAGAATATTAAAAAACTTTGCTAGTAACATAGTGGTGTTTTTTGTTACTATGTGCAAAAAAAGTTTTTTGTAAGGTTTGAAATGTATGGTAGCTTTGAAATTTGACACGTAAAGGCTTACCCAAGGTTAATCGAAAAACCCAATGTACCCAATTTGTACCTATGTACCTAATTATATATATATATATATATATATATATATATATATATATATATATATATATATATATATATATATATATATATATATATATATATATATAAAAGTAAACGTTAAATAGTGGGTTTGCAGCAATAAAAAATGAAACGTGTACTCTTTTAAATTTTTATTCCAAGCTTTCGGACATTGGTTATGTCCTTCATCAGGGAGCTACAAATGAGATGAATAAATTGTTGGCGTTGGTATAATTAATTAAAAAATTCACTACTTACAAACTTAATGAGGTTGTATCAACGAAGATGTATTATAATGTTGATAAAATTTATCATAGTCTCTCATCCTTTTTTCAATATATAAAACCTATTTTTATGTTAAAAAATTTAAAAAATTACTGTACATTCAAAAACACTTAATTATTTTAAATAAATATATGACATTATTCTGACAAAATTCTTTTAAATGTCAATTTATAAATTATTGTTTGTGTTATTATTGCATTTATCTAGTAGTAACAAATAGGAGAACATTTCATTTAGATGACCAATATCCGTTTTATGATTCATATTATTATTATTTTGGCAAATGTAGGCCATTTCAAGAAAAAGTCTTTTGGTGATGTTACTTTCCTGTTCTACTACTTTGACGTTATTATAATCTATCTGATGCCCATTTTTAAATGCATGTTCACCCAATGCACTTTTTTCAGGATGCAGTCTATTATCTGACTTGTGGGATGTAATGCGGTCTTTAAGGCATCTTGATGTTTGACCATAGTAAACTTGTTCACATGATCAAAATGCAATTCACATTCTGCAATGGTATGTTTAAACTTCTTCATATTAGTTTTATTATATTAATGTGTAAACCAGAGAATAGATAAATTGTTTATAGCAACAAATTCCAAAATTAATTCTAGTTATTAATTAATAATGAGATTGGCAACTCTGGTATATGAGGGATAGTTTGAACTATGAATCACCAATCACTATATAATAACTCTTGTACTGGAATGTAAGTAGTATTTTGTTTATTTCTAATTTATTACAATTCAACAGATTTTTTCTCCTACCAATTTGTGGGTTGTTACTCAGTCTGCTAATGCAATTTATGCGTATTAATTAACACAGACATGTAACATTGGCATAATTACTAAAAACTTTTTTTTGATCTATAACTTCTTTTGATCTATATCCTTATAAGACAGCACCCTAATATGGGCTTTTTATAATTTCAGCATTTAATTTACTTTGTACCACTAACCTGATGATGCTTTGCAAATTTTAGAAAGCAAAACCGGTCGTCTTAGGTAGTAAAATTAAACTGATTGTGAGTAAGTCTAATTTATTTCTTTTTTACCCCTTTTAAAATGGACTCACACAAGTAACACATTCATGATTTGAAGAACTTACTTTGCAACCGTAACCTTAATCTAGAGATCCGCACAAGAATGCTACGTTGTTACGTTTTTTCTACTTTACTATATGGCATGGAAGCGTGGACAATAAAACAGTCTGAAATCAAAAAATTAAACTCCTTTGAGATGTGGTGTTACAGGAGAATCCACAGAATATTGTGGACTGAAAAAGTAACTAATATAGAGGTGTTACAAAGAATGAAGAAATAATGTGAAGTCATAAAAACTGTTAAAATTAGAAAGATTCAATATCTGGGTTATATAATGAGGGGCGAGAAGTACGTATTATTTAGATTAATTATGCAATGGAAGATACAAGGGAAGAGAAACCCAGGACGACGCAAAATATATTGGCTGAGAAATTTGCGAGAGTGGTTCGGTTGCAGCTCATTGGAATTATTCAGAAGAGCGGCCAATAAAATTAAAATAGCGGTGATGATTTACAACCTCCGATAGGAGAGGGGACCTGAAGAAGAAGAATATCTAAACTGTAAATATCCTTTCTCATTCAAGTCTTTTTTAGATCATACACCACCCGGCAGAAATCCCAGGTAAACTCCGACTCACTACCGTCACCTACGACTCGAAGATTCCAGAAGCAGGTCGAACAAAACCAGTCCGAGTGACCTTCTCGTCTGTTCGAAGGGAAACGCCGGAATTCTCCATTAACGGCATGTTATATTTAAAGAGGGAATTTTGTTGAGGACAGTTAGTCTGAAAAATAACATCGCGTCGGGGTTTTAAAATGTAACGCGCGTATTGTAATAAATGTAAATAGATTATATAAGTATTAGTGTGAAATAAATTAGCTATATTGTACAAATAAAGACTTTAAATAAACTTGTAAGTGTAGAATGTTTGATAATAAATAAAGACAATAAATTAGATTAATAAAAATACTATAACTATATGGAATTTAAAAAGATGAAAAAAAAAGTGAATTATAAATCAATTATGCAAAATATAAACTTATGATAACAGTTTTGTGAAAATTAATTGTTGACTTCTTGAGAAAAAATAAACATTTTTATGATTTTGTTGTTGAAATTATAATAAACATTTTTAAAGACTTTCATAAGGTTTATGTTTTTATTTACCTGATTTTTACATGCATCCTGTATTCATTAAACATTAAAAGTGAATCCAATGTATTAAGTAATTGATAACAATGTATTGAATAGAAATATTTTTATTAAATTATTAGTAACACCATTGTTTAAATAGGACTAGTTAGACAATCCTTATGGAACAAACGTTTGACTTTTATTCTGCCGTCATATGGCAGCCTCTAGTCATAAATTTAAAAAACTATTAACAGAAACTTAATTCACTGCAGGATTCTATTCGAGTATATTTTTAACTGTCTCATAATTAATGCAAACCTGTACACGGATGCCAGATTGTGAAGAAAATATAAGACTTTAATAAAATACTTATTGTTATTATCGTTGTATGCGTCTAGTGAAAGATAACTTGACTATTTCGAGCCAATATTTCAAATTGTTTTTGTACTTTGAGACTTGCTAAATCTCAATCGGTTAGTAATCTATTTAAATGAAGTAGGTAAATGCTGACTTTTTTTTAAATTTTTATTAGTTTACCAGATATTTAATTTGGTTATATGATTTGCTAGAAAAGGATTAAATATTTAATTGAAATACACTCGATTACTATCGTCTTAGAACACTCATGCGGAGGTTTATTTTTTAGTCAAGACTTAAGTTTTATAATTGTTTAAAAAAGAAAATCTTTTTAAACAATGGTTTTATGTATGTTTTGAGAAAATTAAATTTTCAATCTTTTAATCTTTAAAATGACGTTTGAAAATATAGTAAATTTATGGGTATGGTTTTTTGATAATGGTTTTGAAACAAATAAACACATCGATATGCCACAACAAGAGGCAACACATATTTAGGGACAAATTAATCTATGTGTTGGGATAAAAGGAATAATAATTAACAACACTTTAATAAATAGTATCCTTTATTTTATTTATTTATGTATTTTATAATATAAACACAATTTTTGTATTTCTGTTTACATAAATAAGAATGTTTTTTTTATTCAACTCGCCGATTTGAGCTGTTTATTAATGAAATAATTTTAAATTACAAAGTGATAGATATTGCAAAAATTAAATTCGCATTATTTTAATAGTTATATACCACTAATTAAAGTTCTAATATCTACACATAGACAATATTAACGAAATAATAATTCTAGGTAAAAAAACAAAACAAAATTGTTTACATTAATAGTTATAGAAATTGATTGTAACATTGTTTTCATGAAATAAAATAAGCAATGTATGTAGTGCGAAACACTATTGGCACTGGTTGATGGTTGTTTTGCTATCGAATACGTATGAAAAATGCGTGGTGTCGTTAACAAATCTTCCTTTTCTACCTCAATATATTTTTTTGGTTTGCATTTAGATATTTTTGGTCAAAATGCTTACTGCATGGAATTTTTTTTTTAATCGGGTAGCTCCAGACTTTCCAATGCAGCATTACCTACAACAATATTATTATTAACACAACTGAAAAAAAAGCAACTTTCTGCACAATAAAGTAAAAAAACAATTTAAGTTCTGTATTCAAAATATAAATAACTTGGCAGTTATGCCAATATATGTTTAATATATATATATATATATATATATATATATATATATATATATATATATATATATATATATACAAACAACACAGTTTATTAGGGCTGCAGTCAGTAGGTTTGGTCGGGATGTTATAGAAACACTCTTTTGACTTTTGGTCGAGCTTTCGGAATTCTTTTATTCCTTCTTCAAGACACTGTAATTAGAAGAAAGTGTAAATATTTACAACATATCTCAAATTGTCATTACAACTTACTAGTCGTTAAGATTATTTTTGTAAAGCTACGACACTCAACATTAAAAACACACATATAAAATATAACATTTAAAATAATGGACAATATACATTTTAAAATTTAGTTGGAAATTTAAAATTTTGTTCACATCTTTTCATGGTGTGTTTTGACTGATCCATAGAGAATAGAAAAAAAAACAAAAATAGAGTGATTTAAAAGTAATTAGGAGTTCTTGCTATTATATTAATGGAAGTAGTAGTAGTAGCAAGAACTCCTAATTACTTTTTAATCACACTATTTTTGTTTTTTTTTTCTGTTCTCTATGGATCAGTCAAAACACACCATGAAAAGATGTTACTAACAAAATTTTAACTTTCCAACTAAATTTTAAAATGTATATTGTCCATTATTTTAAATGTTATATTTTATATGTGTGTTTTTAATGTTGAGTGACGTAGCTTTACAAAAATAATCTCAACGACTAGTAAGTGGTAATGACAATTTGAGATATGTTGTAAATATTTATACTTTCTTCTAATTACAGTGTCTTGAAGAAGGAATAAAAGAATTCCGAAAGCTTGACCAAAAGTCAAAAGAGTGTTTCTATAACATCCCGGCCACACCTCTACCGACTTTTTAAAAACGAATTTCGAGATTCGTTAGCTAGTTGAATTGGAGTGACTTCAGTCACCCCATGGTTGGTAGCTTCTTTGGCAAAATGATCTGCTGTTTTATTACCAGTAATTCCGGTGTGAGAAGGCAGCCATATGAGAGAGACTATTACATCGTAAGCAGAGAGATTTTGGTATATGTCATGAATGTTTTGAACTAATAGGTGCTCAGTGAAAATTGTATTGACTAAATGGATATATGAAAGTTAATCTGAACAAATTACAATATGTCTGTTTTGATGTGAGATGCATTTAAAAGCCCACAATACTATATAGTTCACCTGTGCAAACGTTGCATATTAAGGGTAACCGAGATGATCTTACAAGTTCATATTTAGTGGTTACTGCACAATCAATACCAGTGGTAGTTTTAGAAGCATCTGTATAGAGAATTAAATTCTAAAAATGCTTTCTTTATAAGAAGGTTAGAAGATTCAAGTTTGTTAAAAATAGTGAGTGAGGTATATATTGAAGGGAGATCTTTAGCCCAGAGGGGAAGTAAAGGTAGAGGAAATGAACTAGTCAGAAAAAGGTCAATATTTTTAAGTAGTGGACAAATTAATTGAGGTATAGGTTTTATGATAAGGTGTTGGTTATTGTTAGTGGAAGGAGACGGCATTGTGGCAATTAGGGAATGAAAGGGATTAAATGGATTTGCAGATGTTGATACAGCATACGAAAGTAGAAGTGATTATCGTCTTAGGGTAGGAGAAAGTTCATTAGATTCACGGTATACACTCTCAATAGGACTAAAGCGAAAAGCGCTCAGACCTAGAAGTAGTTTTATTGGCACCCCATCGAAGATGACTGAGGGTTTTAAAAATGTTCAACCTTTTAAAACAATTGATTTTATGTTCAGAGATTTGATCTTTTCAATTTAACCTGGAGTCAAACATAAAACCGAGAATTTTACAATAATTAACATCAGAAAGTAGAGAATTGTTAAATAAAATTTGGGGTAAGGGAGTGGAAATCCCTATGGAAAATTTTATTAATTTGGTTTTGCTCTCAGAGAGTGACAATCCTAGTTCGTTAGATCTATCTTGAAGTAGATTTACTACACTTTGTATAAGTTTATATGGGGATGGGACAGATTTAAGATGGCAGTAAATGATTAGGTCATCAGCGTATTGAACATATTTGATGGGAGGCAAATTTCGTTGATGGCAAGAATGAATAAAATTAAACTTAATGCAGATTCTAAAGGGACACCTTAATTTTGAGAAAGAGATCGAAAAAGTTTACCCTTGGCAAGGACTTTAAAGATTCTTTCAATTGGATATTTTTTTACAAATGAGAAAATATTACCATTTAAATTATAGTGGAAGATTTTGTCAATGATTGCTTTTCTGGAGATTGAATAAAATGCCCATTCAACGTTAAATATAGTTGCTACGACATCTTGTTGATTATAGATTGCTTAAGAAATGTGTGTTTGAAAAATAAAAAGTTATCAATAGTAGACCGATTACGTCGGAAGCCGGATTGAGCATCGGGAATAATATTATACTGTTTAACGAACCACGTGAGTATTTCATTGATCATTGTTTCAAAAAGTTTGCAGGTAATACAAGTAAGAGAAACCAGACGAAAGATATTGGAGTTATAGAGGGCTGGTCAGGTTTTTTAATTGGAATGATTATAGAATTGAGCCAAACATCTGGGAATTTTTGTGTGTTCTAGATAAGGTTATAAATTTCGAGAAGTTTGGAGAGAGATGTATTAGAGAGATTTTTTAAAAATATATAAGGGATATCATCGGGATCATCAGCAGATTTTGTACATGAAAACAAGGTAAATTTTAGTTTATTTAGGGTAAACAAGGCGTTCATAAACTTGACATCGTGTGGAGTTGACGAGATGGTGGAGAAAGATTCAGCGCGTAAAGAACTGGGAGTAAAAGCCATATTACTTTGATTGAATCTGTCTTCAACCCTATTAGCGAGTGTGGCGGAAATGAATTGACTGTCAGAGATAACTGTGTTGTTGAAGATGATAGGAGAAATAGTTAGGATATAGGAATGAAGGATGACTAAATTCATAGGATGAAGGTTAGTTTTATTGACTTGGATTTGTGAAACAGTTTTTTTTTATAAATGAGAGTGGAGTTATCATATCCACTGGTAACTTTAACATCCTAATATATAAGACTAAATAAAGTAAACTAAATTGTAACATATAACTTTTAACGGGTTTTTACCCAGATATTTAGTGGCTCAAAAAATGTACACCTAGACACTGATGATGGAATATGGATTCCGAAAACGATTTGTCTTCATGACATAGCCCGTTTGGGTTTTTTAATTTATGTACCTTTTATAAAGGATTTGAACAATTTTTTTTTTGTAATGATCTTTCTTTTATCTTAGTATAGATTAGAGCAAGATCTTTCATTAACGATTGTCAGCGGTATGTCAGTGGTAAATTTACTGGCTTCATTTAGACTTAAGAGTTCTAACAGTCTCTGAAGAGTGCAAAAAAACTTCTGAACAATATCAAAACAGGTTGCGGGCGCATTCTAATACCCTGGCACACAATCTTCTCAACAACCAACAAGCGAAGAGATTGAAGCGACATGACCCCTTGGACCTACCTCACCTATACTGACAGAGCCTACAGTAGTGGGAGTTACGCCTTCAACAACACCCAGCCATTGTGATCAGTGCCGCTATCAGTGCTTTAGTGCTCGCGTATCAGTGTATGTGCGCATCCTACCGGTAAAAAGCCAATTTGTGTCGTGATGATTTGGTCACTGGACCTTACATCTCTCTGTCATGTAAAGACAAAAAATTTTACTTATTGTTTTCACTGCAAAACAGATTGTAAAAATCTTAAATGTTAATAAAAAAAAAAAAAAAAATTTTTTTCCAAACTGGACTTAGGCTAGTATTTGAAGGACATAAAGTTTTCTTACTTAATTAAATAAAATCGTGTCTAAATTTGGCAAAAGATGAAGTAAAAATATACAGAGAGCAGAAAAAATGAATAAATGCGAGAGAAAGAGAGAAATTCTATTTATCATGTATGCTGTGATTAGATTTGACATCAGAAGATTTATCAGAGGATGCTGTTATATATACTCTTGTAAGTCGGAGGTAGGCTGTTCTTTTAACTTTTTTAAGATTCTAGTGATACGGTTTTTTAGTGACCTTTTCCTTGTACCTATGTAGAGCTGCGATAAGTCCTTTTGAATACCATCTTTGTTGGAGGATTTTTAAGCTTCTTGTAGTGGGGTGATACATACAAAAGAGTTCTCAAGAAATGTAATAAGTTGCGTGGAATTGAGTGTAAAATTAGTCGGATTATCTTTGTAAATCATTTTGATAGCGGAAACATAATAAGGTTTCATCAAGTAATCCAATCAAAGATTAGATTTGGACATTTTTTGGCTGGTTTGGGTGGCATCGAAAATGTCGAAGGAGGAAAAGAACTTAATAGAGCAAGAATACCGGATGAAGATAGAATGGTGGGAGTATCAGGAGGACTGTCATTGAAGTGTCCCCTTTTTTGTCCTACTGCTAACATGCGCTTTGAATTAGTACCACGAGAGATGGATAAATCCATAATGGCAGCCAGGGTGGGTATGTAGTTAACGGAGATGGACTCAATTTCCGAAGATAGAAATTCTTTTGATGAAGGTAAGGATTCAGGATTAAGGACTCCTTAGAGTCAGCTGAAAATGAAGAAGAGGGAGGAGCATTAGCTGCAATGAGTGTGTGATCTGGTCAACTGGAGACTTTGCAATCAGACTCCACGGTACGACCCGTAAGCTTACAAAGAAAACAGTATAGTCTGTCAGAGAATAAAAATATTTTAAAGGATGTATTTTCATGGTTAATTAACAGAGAAGATTGCATTTCTAAGTTCACCTTGTCAGCTATTACAAATGTTACCCTAGTAAAACTCATAATATATGCCTATTGATCATCTGATGTTCCGTATTTTTTAGGGACTGCTCGATTAGTGAATGCGGGATGGAAGGAGATACATTTGAAATAAGGATTCTTTTGGTCGCAGAAAGAAGCCTGCAGATAAAGATGACGGTGAAATTAATTATGACGTTCGGTGTATTAGTTGATCAACGATGTCGGTAGAAGTGAGGAAAATGCAGATTTGATTATTCGAAATGCGAGATGTAAAAGTAATATTTTTTGGATAAACTATTTCAGCAATTTCTTTAATATATTTAAATAAAACAGTATTCAAAATGGAGTGCATGACAATAACTTGTCCCCTTTTAGAAAACGAACGGGAAGGAGGTCTAGAGACTGCGGCAACGACATATGATTTTGGGATGGAATTGAAGTTGTTTAGTGTAAATGTAAATATTTAATTGCTGTTCATGATGTGTAGTCCTGGTTACCCAGACCGTAACACAATACCTAAATGTGAGTACCTAATGGACCCTCTCCCAAACTGGAAAGAAATAAAAAAAGGATCTCACCTATTTCTTGGGATTTTCACTGGTTTTTTTTTTAATTACACCAATATAGCCGCAATTAAATTCGACTATTGAAATATAAAACCAAATTTGATACTCGTTTTCTTATCACATTGTGATTAAAGAACTTCGCTTCGTATTGTTAACTCGTCGATGAATTACTTTATCTGTTTAACACTGTTTAAATCTTTAAAATCCGTGAGGAACTTTAAAAAGGGTGTTTAACCTTTGACAGTTATTTGACGTTTTTTGATTCGATTATTTGAAGCTTTATTTATAAACTTCAACATTTTATTAAAAATGCAGTTTAAAAAAGTGCTTTTTAGCTTCTAAACATTTATACTACTTTTGATATTTTTCATGTCATACGGCTGTACGTAGGCTCAATAAAAAGCTGGTGTAAAAGCACAATTAAAAAAAAACAGAAATGTCCATAACCAATAACAAGAAACAAGCTGAGATATTGCAGCGGACAGATCTACCTTGCATTTTTCTGTGGCGATATTTTACGAGTACCATTATTTTAATGTTTCAAAACTAATTTACTTCTTCACTGTGTATGCCATTTATAAATAGAATTATAAAATTTAGATATTCTTTTACAATGTGTTTAATTTTCAGCTTTTAATGTTAATAAACAATGAAAATATTTGCAATTTCTTAAACAAGAAAAAAAATGCTATTTGATTTCCTCTGGGCCATAGAAGGTTTTGGATTTTTTTTAAATGTTTTTTTTTATTTGCTTTATATTGAGCCTACATACAAGTGTATGACATAAAAAAGTCAAAGTTATTAGAAATTTTTATATGCTAAAAATTTGTTATTATTCAAACTGATTTTTAAAAACAAATTTAATATAACCTTGATGTTTTTTTTTAATAATTTAAAACAAAGACATAAAAATCGATATCTATTTACAAAATAACCCTAGAGTGACTGTTTGGACAAGTACAGTTGTTTAAATAATCGGTCTCCTGGATAAACAAATTGAATAACTCATAATAAACTGTATGGTCGTTCTATATGATATTTAGCACACTTTAAAAACTCATTAACTGCCATAATTTTAAATAGTTGTATTACATATCGTTATACAAAAAAGAAAGTTATTTATATTTATATTATTTATATTTATATTAACATTTATAAATTTTACTTTAAAAATAAGGGTTTTTAAATTATCTCGGTCAATTCTTTATGTATTTTAATTATAAAAATCTCAATATTAGAGAACATTTTATGATCTATAACTTTTATTTTAACCATATATCTCTAACATGAATAAGAAACGTTTTATGCGCATAAACTTTTTTCACTTTTTACGATTGTTTAATAAAAAAGCAAAGCAAAATTAGCTGGAGTCTTTACATAATTGTCATCAGCTACCCCTCATATACCTTTTAGAGACTTTAAATACCTGTTTAAGATTTTTTCAGCTTTTTTAGAGTTGTAGATCATAAAAACTTATGTAATTTTTGAGAGAATCCAAATTAAAATACATGAAACTATTAACTGAAATAGTTGCAAAAAAAACCTTATTTTTGCAGTTATTTATAAATTATAATAACTAATAAAGTGCGCTAAATATCAATCAGAGCAAATAGTTTATAGGTTATTTATTCTGTTTATAAACATTTATAATAACGTTGATATCGTTTATGCCACAAACTTATTTAGAGGCTTATGAAAAACTGGTGAAAAACACACTTTCTAAAAAAAACAGAATCTTCTATGACCATTACTAGGCAAGAGAGCATTTTATATTTAAAACCAAAGCATTTTATTCTTAAAATCATACTTCCATTGTCTATTAACAGTAAGAGCTGAAAATTGAAGGGGCCCTAAATGAAGATCTGAATTGTGCGTTCCAACATGGCATATGAGGTAAAGAAGTAAAAATTTATAACGCGTTAAAATGATGGTATTCGTAAAATACCGCTTCGGAAAAGTAGAATAGAGAAACATTTGAGCTCGGTTTTTTTTTAGATTTGAACTTTTTCAAAATGAAGCGCGATTGCAAAATTTGCAATATCTTGGCTTCTGTAAAACATATTTTTTTTTTAAACTGGGATAGGTCAACAAAAAGTTGTTTACATAATCGCTTTCTACGATAAACAAATCGTCACTATTTTTATTAGTTACATTACATACCATTATGCAAAAACAAAGTTATTAAAATTTATAAATTTCTGCAAAATCAAGGGTTTTTTGCAATTATTTTGGTGAATTATTTATATATTTTAATTTAGAAACTCACAAATGGAAGAACTTTTTGAATCTACAATTTTTATTTTAACTATTTTTCTCTAAACTGGATAAAAAACGTTTATAGCCAAAATCACCTGTATGTCTTCACAGATTTATTATTAACTAACCCTCATACATGGTACAATTTTGTCAAGCGGAGGAGTTAGTAGTTGCTAACACTCTTTTCAAGTTACCTAACAGACGACTGTACACATGGAAATCTCCGAGTGACACCAAAGGTAGAGTAGTCAGAAATCAAATTGACTTTGTCCTTGTTAGACAAAGATTCCGCAACTCTATACTCTCAGCTAAAACCTACCCAGGAGCAGATATAGGCTCGGATCACAATCCTGTAGTAGTCACATTAAGAATAAAACTAAAGATCATTCAAAAACACATACAGAAACAAATTGACGTGAGAAGACTGAGTGAACAACATATAAAAGAGAAAACAATAGTGAACATCAAAGAAAATTTACAAAATATAGAGAAACTGAATAGAAATACTGATAACATAGACCAAAAATGGGAGAATATTAAACATGCCGTAATGCTGGCAGGGAGAGAAAATTTAACACCGAAAGAAAGGAAACATAAAGAATGGATGAATGAGGAAATACTACAGTTGATGTGTGAAAGAAGGGTACACAAAACAAATAATCGGATAAGATACAAAGAAACAGATAAACTGATAAAAAAGAAAATAAGAGAAGCTAGAGAAAGATGGCTAAGTGAGCAATGCCAGGAGTTGGAACAACTGGAGCGCAAATATGACTTTTTTAATGTACACAAAAAGATTAAAGAAATGACAGGAAGGAGAAGAACAACACAGACAGGACAGATCAAAGATACAGATGGTATACTCATAACAGATTTACAACAAAAAATGAATCGATGGACAGAATACATATCACAACTTTTTGATGACAAAGATAGACAAGAAATCTCAAACGAATATACAGATGATACAGGGCCTGATATAATCAGAGAAGAAATAGATTATGCAATCAAACAAGCGAAAAGTGGTAAGGCCCCCGGTCCTGATGAAATTCCCGTAGAACTGCTCAAACTTATGGACGATGAATCTATTAAAATACTCCTAGATCTATTTAACACAATATATAGAACTGGAATAATACCTAGGGAATGGCTCCGTTCGACCTTTATACTACTGCCAAAAAAGGCAAATACAAGGGAATGCAGCGAATATCGTACGATAGCCTTGATGAGTCATGCTCTAAAACTGTTCCTGAAAATAATCCATAATAGGATCTATAGGAAATTAGACGTAGACATCAGTAACACTCAGATGGGATTCAGAAAAGGGCTGGGTACAAGGGAGGCTCTGTTTGCAATGAACGTTCTCTCACAGAGATGCTTAGACATGAACCAAGAAATTTACACCTGCTTTATTGATTTCGAAAAGGCCTTTGACAAAGTACAACATGAACCACTAAGACAAATTCTAATAAAGAAAAATATAGACAGCCGAGATATTCGAATTATATGCAACCTATATTGGAATCAAACAGCAAATGTGAAGGTTGAGGGTAGGCTAACAGAAGAAATTCAAATCCGTCGAGGAGTCCGGCAGGGATGCATCTTGTCGCCACTTTTATTTAATCTGTATAGTGAAGCTATTTGTGAACAAGCACTCGAGGAAGAAGATCTTGGTCTGATAATAAATGGTGAGACGATCAACAATATAAGGTATGCTGACGATACGGTTCTCCTAACGGGAACGCTAGTAGAACTACAACATCTCGTTCAAAGTCTCAATATATACTGTAACAGTTACGGCTTGAAAATTAATTTGAAAAAAACTAAATTTATGGTAATCACGAAATCAAAGAACATCAGAGCTAATCTTGTAATAGACAATACAACGATTGAGCGTGTGTCCTGTTATAAATATCTAGGTGCTTGGATCACAGACGATACTGATCAAACAAAAGAGATTAGATGTAGAATAGAAATCGCTAGATCAGTCTTTAATAGAATGCGCAAACTCTTTTGCAATCGTGATATCAATATAAAGTTACGAATACGAATGCTGCGGTGTTATGTCTTTTCTACCCTGTTGTATGGAGTAGAGGCTTGGACACTAAAACAGTTGACCACAAAAAACATCGAAGCTTTCGAGATGTGGTGCTATAGGCGCATTCTCAGAATATCATGGATGGACCGCGTCACTAACACGCAAGTACTCCAAACTTTAGACAAAAGATGCGAAATTCTAAATGAGATAAAAACTAGAAAGATGGAATACTTGGGGCACATTGTGAGAGGTGAAAAGTACGAACTTTTAAGAAATATCATGCAGGGCAAAATTAAGGGCAAAAGAAGTGTGGGAAGAAGAAAAATATCGTGGCTTCGTAATCTACGTGAATGGTTCGGGTGTAGTTCGATTGAACTTTTTAGGCGCGCTGCTAACAAAGTCGCAGTGGCCATGATGATTTCCAATCTCCGCTAGGAGTGGCACGAGAAGAAGAAGAACCCTCATATATCTTTTAGAACCTTCAAATATCTGTATAAAATTTTTACGTGAAACCAATAATTTTTTCCCAGATGGACCTTTGTATAAATTAGTTCTACGATAAAGATGAACTTATTTCTACTTTTCAATACAATAACTAAAGATAGCTAAATAAATACATATTTAAATATCTAATACTTTGTTTATGTTTATTAACTTGATTTTACTCACTAATTTGTTTCTCCGAAGTTTATTATATCATAATTATAATACCAACGAAAACGTAAGTTAATTACGTAACGGAAACGGTGTAAAATAAAAGAATATAAAAAAAAGTTTCTATTTACTTACCAGAGTGTAATATCCATCTTTGACAAGGCGAAGGATTTTTGTCGGAAATCTGAACATTCTTAATCCATGAATTTTGTATGGCGATAAACCACATTTGTAATAACAACAAATATTTCCGGGGATTCCACTTCGGTGCCTGAACGAGTAAACATCGTTTTTGCCGTTCTCGTAATTTACAGTGTTTATAATAGTTTTTAAACTTGTTTTGCGATTTATACTTGTTCCAGACAATAACAAAGTGCAGTGTAACTATATACGTGTACTTTCGCGGGTGCATATAATCGCTAAACTTGTATAAACAATATTTCATTAAGTGCATTATAACCTTACAAGAAAATAACAACATTTTTGGACATTACACTAGTTGCTCCATATCTAGGCAACTTCCATCACTATGATGTATGATAAGTTGCCGCCTTCTGACACTCAACAATGAATACAAACAAATTGCAAGAAGCTGTCTTTGACTACGAGGATGCTTCAAATCCAACAATGTCAACAAACCAAATTGTAACCAACACAAACCCAACCACCAACAGTAACATATCTTATACGGCTGCAGTAAAATCAGCACCTAGACCAACGTTCCCAAAAAAGGATCAGGCCGTAGTTCTTCATGCCGAGAATAGTCTAAAGCTATACGATTATGTACATGCAATCGGAACTATCATTGGGGCCAAGAACATTTGCTTCGCATCCAGGATATCGAATAATAGGGTATGTATTTACTTATCTAATTCTGAACTTGTCGAAAAATTGATAAAGTCTCATCCATTCATTCAAATTAATACATTTTCACTAAATATTCGGAGACATATCTCCAACCAAAAGAATTGTTATTTCAAATATATCACCTTTTATTCCTCATGATCTAGCTGAAAATGCTATAAAAAGTCTTGGCTTACAACTAGCATCCCCCATATCGTTTCTCAAAGCAGGTATCCCTGGAGATGAATACAGTCATGTTTTAAGCTTCAGGCGCCAAGTTTATATATTTCCCCCTTCGGATAACTACGAACTACAAACATCAATAACTATTCCATATGATGGTCATGAACATAGAATTTTTCTTTCTACAGATAAAATGGAATGTTTTATCTGCAAGCAAACAGGACATGTTGCAAATAACTGCATTAATCCCCCATCGGTCATTATTCCTATACAGTCAGAAACCCGAGCCCCCATTTCTAACAATGAACCTAACACGAATACAAATGAAAGCGTCCAATCGTCTCAAGACATTCCAGTAATAGACCAAAAAAGACCTCCTTCGGAATCACTTAATGACGAATCTAGTCTTCCTACAACTCCGTTAGCTGAAACCTCTGAAATGCAACCGCCTTATATCCCTAATGAATTAACTAAAAGAAAATCCAAAAAGAAAAAGCGAAAAACGGATGATACCAGTATCTCTGATATTACTAAACTTGACATTACCGAATATTACAACAAAAATCCACAAAACAATATACTCTCCTTAAACGATCTTTTTGCGTTTTTAGAAAATACTAAAGGCAGCAGTGACCCCTACCATGAGGCCCTAAAGTTTACAAACGACATCAATACACTCCTTACCAATTTGATTTCTATCTACCCGCATCTTTCTCAAAGAACAATAAAAAACAGATTTACACGATTAATGAAAAAAATCAGACATCAATGCAATGTTAAATCTGCAGAAAATAACCATACAATAACATTACCATGTCTTTCACAAACAGATCCCAGTGACGATGAATCTTACTCTGATACTTCCCTTGCCTCCCAAAACTCTTTAAAATAATCTTTCTCTTTAATATAATGGAATTGTAATGGGTTTTACGCCCGTCTAGAACGCATCCAACAACTTATCCAAGAGACCGCTCCAGATATTCTTTGTCTACAAGAAACAAATTTAAAGGAAACCCAAAATCCGCACCTAAAAAATTACATAGGCTATCATCAGATTAGATCCACACCCCTACGCGCAAGTGGCGGTACTTCTATTTTTATATCGTCAGATATATATTCCGAAAAATTTAACATCACTTCTAATTTAGAAGTAGTAGCTGTTTCATTCTGGTGTCCTCATAAAATCACTATTTGCAATATATATTTACCACCTAATATGGGGATAAATCATACAGAAATTTCTAAACTAATAGCAGAACTCCCACCCCCATTTATCCTCGTAGGAGATTTTAATGCTCACAGCACAATGTGGGGATCAAACAGCACATTTGGCAGAGGAAAAATTATAGAAAACATAATTAGCAATGAAGATATATTTCTACTCAATACTGGTTGTAGCACCCACTTCAATATATCTTCAGGAACTTTCTCAAATATCGATCTCAGCCTTTGTGATCCAAAACTAGGTCCATCTCTAACATGGTGTCCTCTAGATAGTCTTTTCGATAGTGATCATTTCCCTATATTAATCTCAGACAATAAACCCAAATCGTACAACCCAATAAGTAAATGGCGTATTGCACAAGCGGACTGGATGAATTTCAGTCTAAACGTCCGAGATCAAGTCAATTCAATTAAATATGAATATAACATAGACCACTTAGTTGATCAGTTCACTAATTGCATAATTAACTCCGCTCAAAAATATATAGGAAAATATTCTGTTAAACCTACACGAAAATCAGTTCCTTGGTGGAATGACTCCTGTGCTGTAGCAGTTCGTGTATGCAAGAAAGCTCTGAATAAATATAGACGAACAAGAACTAATGAAAATCTTATCAAGTTTAAATTAGCTAAAGCTAAATCAAAACGTATCATAAAGGAAAGCAAAAAGACTTCATGGAACCTTTATATCAATTCTATTTCTTCCGACACACCTCCAAGCCAAGTTTGGAACAAAATTAAACATATGAAAGGTCAAAGCACCGCCTACAAAATCCCCGCCTTAATTCATGACAACAAAATAGTGACTCAAAGTCAAAGTATTGCCAAGATCTTTGCGCATCACTTTCAATCGAAAACGCTAAACCAAAATAAGTCTCCTTTACACTCTTTTAACACCGCAAGTGGTAAAACTAACGATATTTCCAACCCAATAAACCTACCCTTTTCTAAACAAGAATTGACTCTAGCTCTATCCACTACAAAAAACTCAGCTGCTGGCCCTGATGACATCCCCTCAATTTTCCTCAAATATCTCCATGAAGAAACCATAAACAAATTGCTTGAGTTGTACAACCTAATCTGGTCCCGACAAGAATTTCCTTCCAAATGGAGGGAATCCATTATATTTCCTATCAAAAAAAGCAGCTCTCTTCCCAATTCTCCAAACTCGTTTAGGCCAATCTCCCTAACATGTACCCTCTGCAAATTATTGGAAAAAATGATCAATAAGCGATTAATCTGGTATCTAGAAAAAAACAATATCCTTAACCCTGCTCAATCAGGTTTTAGACCTAATAGAAGCACCACTGATAATTTAGTGATCCTACAAACAGATGTAGCAAATGCTATGGCCTCCAAGCAAGACGTAATTGCAGTAATTTTTGATATAGAAAGTGCTTTCGATACAACATGTAAGTCGGTTATCCTTAAAAAACTGGTAGAAAATGATCTTACGGGCAACATATTTTGCTTTATAAACAACTTTTTAAATAACAGAAATTTCAGAATCACAGTTAACGGAGTATTATCCGACAAATATGTCACTGAAAATGGTGTACCTCAAGGTTCTACTTTGAGTTCTACCCTCTTTCTGCTAGCCATCAATGATATTTGCTCTCATATAAAATCTCCTGTTAAATTTGCCCTATACGCAGACGACCTTATTGTATACTGCCAAGGAAAATCCACAGCTGCAACCTCATCTTTATTACAAAATTCTGTCGAGTCCCTTACTACATGGTCCGAGAAAACTGGCTTCAGGTTCTCTTCCAATAAATCCAAAATAATTAAATTCACCAGGAGATACAACAGCACAGAAATACCCAAAATAACACTAAACGGAGTAAGTTTAGAGTCAATTGATCATTACAAGTTTTTAGGACTAACTGTCGATAACAAACTCACCTGGCGACGTCATATCGATGAAATAAAAGGCATCTGTTTAAGCAGAATGAATTTGTTAAAGACATTGTCCCACCATCAATGGGGTGCCGATGAAAGTGTACTACTCAAAATATATCGAGCTATAATCCGATCCAAATTAGACTATGGTTGTATAGTTTACTTGTCTGCATCCAATAATTTATTACAATCTTTAAACTCTGTTCACAACACTGCTCTCCGAATTTGCTTAGGAGCTTTTCGATCCAGTCCCGCTGAAAGTCTCTATTGTGAATCTCATGAACTCCCCCTTTACCTCCGGAGGCAGCAACTACTCCTATCTTATGCTAGCAGAATTTCGTCGAATCCGACTAACCCTGTATTTAATCTTCTGACTTCGCCAAGACCTGGACTCGTAATCTCGCCCAGATGTATACTTTCAATCCCACAGATCCTACAACCCTTGTGCCAAGACACAAAATTATCTCAAACAATTGCATCTATAAAATCAGAATTCCCGCCATGGTCTAGAACACCTCCTTTTATAAACACTTCTCTCTGTAAATTTAATAAGCAACAAACAAATAATATCTTTTTTCGACAAGCTTTCAAAGATATTGTGAATACATCCCACTATGATAAGGTGCTTTATACCGATGCATCCCGAAACGCAGATGGAGTTGGCTGTTCTGTCACTACAGTTGATACAGTGCTGCGACAATACCGAATATCAAACGAATGTAGCGTATTTTCAGGAGAACTCTTTAGTATTTCAAAAGCTCTCGAGTTTCCTTTTGACAATCATCAAAGTGTAGCTCTGTGTACCGATTCCTTATCCGCAATTCATTCGTTAAAAAATATTTACAATCAACATCATTTAGTACAAAAAATATTAGAATCGATCCATCTCCTCACTTCCCGAGGGACTTCAATAACAATAATATGGGTGCCTTCTCATATCGGCATCCAAGGAAATGAGATGGCTGACAGCGCTGCAAAAGAAGCATCTACATCCAACCTACCTGTCTACAACATACAGCTCCAAGAAGACTTAAAATCAAAATTCAAAAGGAATATCCAAGACAAGTGGCAGAAACTTTGGATCACCAAAAACACAAAGCTCAGAGAAATACAACCTAATGTTTACAGCTATTTATCCCTAGCATCTCTGAACAGAAAAGAAAAGATAGCAATACGAAGATTGAGAATAGGACACACACGTTTGACACACGGTCATCTTATGTCCTCTACAGACCAACAGTTATGCTCTCACTGCAACGATATTCCTATCACCGTCAAACACATCCTCACAGAATGTCAGCACTACCAGGCCACCCGCATTGCCAACAATATAACCCATAGTCTAGAAGAACTTCTGAACTGTTCAAGCCGACTCAAGAGCCTAATAGACTTTTTAAAGACTTCTCAATTGTTTAACAAAATATAATTTACATAATATTTTTATTCTTCACAATTGTAAACTTTGTATCATAACTTTGTAAGTACTATTGTAAACCTTTGCTCCCGTGTCAATGACCTAAGATGTTGAGACACGTTAATTCTAATAAAAAAAAAAAAAAAAAAAATATTTCCGGCCATCTGTAAAAAACCATTTATTTATTATGGAAGTAACATTATTTGAATTTAAAATCACTTTTTTCAAATATTATCGAATGTATGTATTATCATTGTTTAAATAGGACTAGTTAGACAATCCTTATGGAACAAACGTTTGACTTTTACTCTGCCGTCATATGGCGGCCTCTAGTCATAAATTTAAAAAACTATTAACAGAAACTTAATTCTCGGCAGGATTCTATTCGAGTATATTTTTACCTGTCTCATGACTAAGGCAAACCTGTACACGGATGCCAGATTGTGAAGAAAATATAAGACTTTAATAAAATGCTTATTGTTATTATCGTTGTATGCGTCTAGTGAAAGATAACTTGACTATTTCGAGAGAATATTTCAAATTGTTTTTATACTTTGAGACTTGCTAAATCTAAATCGGTTAGTAATCTATTTAAATAAAGTAGGTAAATGCTGACTTTTTTTTAATTTTTATTAGTTTATCAGATATTTATTTTGGTTATATGATTTGCTAGAAAAGGATTAAATATTTAATTGAAATACACTCGATTGCTATCGTCTTAGAACACTCATGCGGAGGTTTATTTTTTAGTCAAGATTTAAGTTTTATCATTGTTTAAAAAAGAAAATCTTTTTAAACAATGGTTTTATGTATGTTTTGAGAAAATTAAATTTTCAATCTTTTAATCTTTAAAATGACGTTTGAAAATATAGTAAATATAAAAAAAACACATCGATATGCCACAACAAGAGGCAACACATATTTAGGGACAAATTAATCTATGTGTTGGGATAAAAGGAATAATAATTAACAACACTTTAATAAATAGTATCCTTTATTTTATTTATTTATGTATTTTATAATATAAACACCAGTTTTGTATTTCTGTTTATATGAATGAGAAGTTTAAATGAATGAGCTGTTTATTAATGAAATAATTTTAAATTACAAAGTGATAGAGATACAATTAGTGATAAAAATTGATTGTAACATTGTTTTCATTAACTAAAATAAGCAATGTATGTAGTGCGAAACACTATTGGCACCGTGGATGGTTGTTTTGCTATCGAAAACGTATGAAAAACGCGTGGTGTCGTTAACAAACCTTCCTCTTCTACCTCACTATATTTTTTTGGTTTGCATTTAGATAGTTTTGGTCAAAATGCTTACTGCATAGAAATTTTTTTTTTTTAATCGGGTAGCTCCAGACTTTCCAATGCAGCATTACCTACAACAATATTATTATTAACACAACTGAAAAAAAAGGCAATTTTCTGCACAATAAAGTAAAAAAACAATTTAAGTTCTGTATTCAAAATATAAATAACTTGGCAGTTATGCCAACATATTTTTAATGTTTTTGGTAGTATGGGTATGGGATCTAGTCTTTCACCCATTCTAAGTAGCTATATCAAGGATGATGTTATCAGTGATTGTATCAACAATTGCACTTTTTCATTCCTTTTTTTAAAGATATGTAGATGATTTAGTTTTGGCACTTCCTAAACACAAAATTATTGAAATAGTCAACATTTTCAAGTATCATAATCAACATATACAATTTACAGTTGAGGAAGAGGTAGACAATTCTCTAGTTCCTTAGAGTAGGTTTCAAATCCAGTGCTTTATACAGGTTGGTGAATTGTTTGAAGTTGGTAAGTTTGGTATGGTTGATTCGTAGTTGTAATAGTCGATGCTTCTCTTCTAGTTATGAAGTCTAGGGAGAGATGACCAATAAAAGATTGAAGTTTATGAAAAGTTGTTTTGCTCTTTTGCTCTAAGTTTTGTCAAGTATCCTCTACCGACTTTTTAAAAACGAATTTCGAGATTCGTTAGCTAGTTGAATTGGAGTGACTTCAGTCACCCCATGGTTGGTAGCTTCTTTGGCAAAATGATCTGCTGTTTTATTACCAGTAATTCCGGTGTGAGAAGGCAGCCATATGAGAGAGACTGTTACATCGTAAGCAGAGAGATTTTGGTATATATGTCATGAATGTTTTGAACTAATAGGTACTCAGTGAAAATTGTATTGACTAAATGGATATATGAAAGATAATCTGAACAAATGGCAATATGTCTGTTTTGATGTGAGATGCATTTAAAAGCCAACACAATACTATATAGTTCACCTGTGCAAACGTTGCATATTAAGGGTAACCGAGATGATCTTACAAGTTCATGTTTAGTGGTTACTGCACAACCAATACCAGTGGTAGTTTTAGAAGCATCTGTATAGAGAATTAAATTCTAAAAATGCTTTCTTTATAAAGGTTAGAAGATTCAAGTTTGTTAAAAATAGTGAGTGAGGTATATATTGAAGGGATATCTTTAGCCCAGAGGGGAAGTAAAGGTAGAGGAAATAAACTAGTCAGAAAAAGGTCAATATTTTTAAGTAGTGGACAAATTAATTGAGGTATAGGTTTTATGATAAGGTGTTGGTTATTGTTAGTGGAAGAAGACGGCATTGTGGCAATTAGGGAATGAACAAGATTACATGGATTTGCAGATGTTGATGCAGCATACGAAAGTAGAAGTGATTATCGTCTTAGGGTAGGAGAAAGTTCATTAGGTTCACGGTATACACTCTCAATAGGACTAAAGCGAAAAGCGCTCAGACCTAGAAGTAGTTTTATTGGCACCCCATTGAAGATGACTGAGGGTTTAAAAATGTTCAACCTTTTAAAACAATTGATTTTAAGTTCAGAGATTCGATTTTTTCAATTTAATCTGGAGTCAAACATAAAACCGAGAATTTTACAATAATTAACACCAGAAAGTAGAGAATTGTTAAATAAAATTTGGGGTAAGGGAGTGAAAATCCCTATGGAAAATTTTATTAATTTGGTTTTGCTCTCAGAGAGTGATAATCCTAGTTTGTTAAATCTATCTTGAAGTAGATTTACTACACTTTGTATAAGTTTATATGAGGATGGGACATATTTAAGATGGCAGTAAATGATTAGGTCATCAGCGTATTGAACATATTTGATGGGAGGCAAATTTCGTTGATGGCAAGAATGAATAAAGTTAAACTTAATGCAGATTCTAAAGGGACACCTTAATTTTGAGGAAGAGATCGAAAAAGTTTACACTTGGCAAGGACTTTAAAGATTCTTTCAATTAGATATTTTTTTACAAATGAAAAAATATGACCATTTAAATTATAGTGGGAGTTTTTGTCAATGATTGCTTTTCTGGAGATTGAATAAAATGCCCCTTCAACGTTAAATATAGTTGCTACGACATCTTGTTGATTATAGATTGCTTAAGAAATGTGTGTTTGAAAAATAAAAAAGTTATCAATAGTAGACCGATTACGTCGGAAGCCGGATTGAGCGTCGGGAATAATATTATACTGTTTAACGAACCACGTGAGTATTTCATTGATCATTGTTTCAAGAAGTTTGCAAGTAATACAAGTAAGAGAAATCAGACGAAAGATATTGGAGTTATAGAGGGCTGGTCAGGTTTTTTAATTGGAATGATTATAGAATTGCGCCAAACATCTGGGAATTTTTGTGTGTTCTAGATAAGGTTATAAATTTCGAGAAGTTTGGAGAGAGATGTATTAGAGAGATTTTTTAAAAATATATAAGGGATATCATCGGGATCATCAGCAGATTTTGTAAATGAAAACAAGGTAAATTTTAGTTTATTTAGGGTAAACAAGCCGTTCATAAACTTGACATCGTGTGGAGTTGAAGAGATGGTGGAGAAAGATTGAGCGCGTAAAGAACTGGGAGTAAAAGCTATATTACTTTTATTGAATCTGTCTTCAACCCCATTAGCGAGTGTGTCAGAAATGAATTGACTGTCAGAGATAACTGTGTTGTTGAAGAAGATGATAGGAGAAACAGTTAGGATATAGGAATGAAGGATGACTAAATTCATAGGATGAAGGTTAGTTTTATTGCCTTGGATTTGTGAAACAGTTTTTTTTTATAAATGAGAGTGGAGTTATCATATCCACTGGTAACTTTAACATCCTAATATATAAAACTAAATAATGTAAACTAAATTGTAAAATATAACTTTTATCGGGTTTTTACCCAGATATTTAGTGGCTCAAAAAATGTACACCTAGACACTGATGATGGAATATGGATTCCGAAAACAATTTGTCTTCATGACATAGCCCGTTTGGGTTTTTTAATTTATGTACCTTTTATAAAGGATTTTAACAAATTTTTTTTTTGTAATGATTTTTCTTTTATCTTAGTATAGATTAGGGCAAGATCTTTCATTAACGATTGTCAGCGGTATGTCAGTGGTAAATTTACTGGCTTCATTTAGAGGTTCGTTGGTGTCTAAGGAATTTTCGAGAAATTTTTCAAGATTATTCTAGAAAACCCTAATTTTTGTGTTTTTATAGGATTTGAGTGCAGCTTTTAGTTCGAAATAGTTTATAAGAGAGTTCGGATGATTGGTATCTTATTGTGAAACTGAGGATGAATAATGAAAGGGCGAAGGAAGAAAAGAGTATATATAGTTAGGTCCAGATTTGTTGCAAAACTTTTATTTTAAATTTTCTGCCAGAATCTTGGCTGTTTCTTAATTGTCAAGGATAACCTTTCGATTAAAAAAGAGATTGGATATTTTAAGGTTATTTTTTGTTAACAATTTTTTTTCCAAACTGGACTTGGGCTAGTATTTGATGTACATAAAGTTTTCTTACTTAATTAAATATCGTGTCTAAATTTGGCAAAAGATGAAGTAAAAATATACAGAGAGCAGAAAAAATGAATAAATGCGAGAGAAAGAGAGAAATTCTATTCATCATGTATGCTGTGATCAGATTTGACATCAGAAGATTTATCAGAGGATGCACTTATATATACTCTTGTAAGTCGGAGATAGGCTGTTCTTTTAACTTTTTTAAGATTCTAGTGATACGGTTTTTTAGTGATCTTTTCCTTGTACCTATGTAGAGCTGCAATAAGTCCTTTTGAATACCATCTATGTTGGAGGATTTTTAAGCTTCTTGTAGTGGGGTGATACATACAAAAGAGTTCTCAAGAAATGTAATAAGTTGCGTGAAATTGAGTGTAAAATTAGTCGGATTATCTTTGTAAATCATTTCTATAGCGGAAATATAATAAGGTTTCATCGAGTAATCCAATCAAAGATTAGATTTGGACATTTTTTGGCTGGTTTCGGTGGCATTGAAAATGTCGAAGGAAAAAAAGAACTTAATAGAGCAAGAATACCGGATGAAGATAGATGGTAGGAGTATCATGAGAACTATCATTGAAGTGTCCCCTTTTTTGTCCTACTGCCAACATGGGCTTTGAATTAGTACGACGAGAGATTGATAAATCCATAATGGCAGCCAGGATGGGTATGCAGTTAACGGAGATGGACTCAATTTCCGAAGATAGAAATTCTTTTGATGAAATTAAGGATTCAGGATTAAGGACTCCTTAGAGTCAGCTGAAAATGAAGAAGAGGGAGGAGCATTAGCTGCAATGAATGTCTGATCTGGTCAACTGGAGACTTTGCAATCAGACTCCACGGTACGACCCGTAAGCTTACAAAGAAAACACTATAGTCTGTCAGAGAATAAAAATATTTTAAAGGATGTATTTTCATGGTTAATTAACAGAGAAGATTGCACTTCGAAGTTCACCTTGTTAGCTATTTCAAATGTTACCCTAGGAAAACTCATGATATATGCCTATTGATCATCTGATGTTCCGTATTTTTTAGGGACTGCTCGATTAGGAATGCGGGATGAAAGGAGATACATTTGAAATAAGGATTCTTTTGGTCGCAGAAAGAAGCCTGCAGATAAAGATGACGGTGGAATTAATTATGACGTTCGGTGTATTAGTTGATCAACGATGTCGGTAAAAGTGAGGAAAATGCAGATTCGATTATTCGAAATGCGAGATGTAAAAGTAATATTTTTTGGATAAACTATTTCACCAATTTGTTTAATATATTTAAATAAAACAGTATTCAAAATGGAGTGCATGACAATAACTTGTTCCCTTTTAGAAAACGAACGGGAAGGAGGTCTAGAGACTGCGTCAACGACATATGATTTTGGGTTGGAATTGAAGTTGTTTTGTGTAAATGTAAATATTTAATTGCTGTTCATAATGTGTAGTCCTGGTTACCCAGACCGTAACACAATACCTAAATGTGAGTACCTAATGGACCCTCTTCCAAACTGGAAAGAAAGAAAAAAAGGATCTCACCTATTTCTTGGGATTTTCACTGGTTTTCTTTAATTACACCAATATAGCCGCAATTAAATTCGACTATTGAAATATAAAACCAAATTTGATACTCGTTTTCTTATCACATTGTGATTAAAGAACTTCGCTTCGTATTGTTAACTCGTCGATGAATTACTTTATCTGTTTAATACTGTTTAAATCTTTAAAATCCGTGAGGAACTTTAAAAAGGGTGTTTAACCTTTGACAGTTATTTGACGTTTTTTGAATCGATTATTTGAAGCTTTATTTATAAACTTCAACATTTTATTAAAAAAAAAACAGTTTGAAAAAGTGCTTTTTAGCTTCTAAACATTTATACTACTTTTGATATTTTTCATGTCATACGGCTGTACGTAGGCTCAATGAAAAGCTGGTGCAAAAGCACTTTAAAAAAAAAAACAGAAATTTCCATAACCAATAACAAGAAACAAGCTGAGAAATTGCAGCGGACAGATCTCCCTTGCATTTTTCTGTGGCGATATTTTACGAGTACCATTATTTTAATGTTTCAAAACTAATTTACTTCTTCACTGTGTATGCCATTTATAAATCGAATTATAAAATTTAGATATTATTTTACAATGTGTTCAATTTTCAGCTCTTAATGTTAATAAACAATGAAAATATTTGCAATTTCTTAAACAAGAAAAAAAATGCTATTTGATTTCCTCTGGGCCATAGAAGGTTTTGGATTTTTTTTAAATGTTTTTTTTTATTTGCTTTATATTGAGCCTACATACAAGTGTATGACATAAAAAAGTCAAAGTTATTAGAAATTTTTATATGCTAAAAATTTTTTATTATTCAAACTGATTTTTAAAAACAAATTTAATATAACCTTGATGTTTTTTTTTAATAATTTAAAACAAAGACATAAAAATCGATATCTATTTACAAAATAACCCTAGAGTGACTGTTTGGACAAGTACAGTTGTTTAAATAATCGGTCTCCTGGATAAACAAATTGAATAACTCATAATAAACTGTATGGTCGTTCTATATGATATTTAGCACACTTTAAAAACTCATTAACTGCCATAATTTTAAATAGTTGTATTACATATCGTTATACAAAAAAGAAAGTTATTTATATTTATATTATTTATATTTATATTAACATTTATAAATTTTACTTTAAAAATAAGGGTTTTTAAATTATCTCGGTCAATTCTTTATGTATTTTAATTATAAAAATCTCAATATTAGAGAACATTTTATGATCTATAACTTTTATTTTAACCATATATCTCTAACATGAATAAGAAACGTTTTATGCGCATAAACTTTTTTCACTTTTTACGATTGTTTAATAAAAAAGCAAAGCAAAATTAGCTGGAGTCTTTACATAATTGTCATCAGCTACCCCTCATATACCTTTTAGAGACTTTAAATACCTGTTTAAGATTTTTTCAGCTTTTTTAGAGTTGTAGATCATAAAAACTTATGTAATTTTTAAGAGAATCCAAATTAATTTACATGAAACTATTAACTGAAATAGTTGCAAAAAAAACCTTATTTTTGCAGTTATTTATAAATTATAATAACTAATAAAGTGCGCTAAATATCAATCAGAGCAAATAGTTTATAGGTTATTTATTCTGTTTATAAACATTTATAATAACGTTGATATCGTTTATGCCACAAACTTATTTAGAGGCTTATGAAAAACTGGTGAAAAACACACTTTCTAAAAAAAACAGAATCTTCTATGACCATTACTAGGCAAGAGAGCATTTTATATTTAAAACCAAAGCATTTTATTCTTAAAATCATACTTCCATTGTCTATTAACAGTAAGAGCTGAAAATTGAAGGGGCCCTAAATGAAGATCTGAATTGTGCATTCCAACATGGCATATGAGGTAAAGAAGTAAAAATTTATAACGCGTTAAAATGATGGTATTCGTAAAATACCGCTTCGGAAAAGTAGAATAGAGAAACATTTGAGCTCGGTTTTTTTTTAGATTTGAACTTTTTCAAAATGAAGCGCGATTGCAAAATTTGCAATATCTTGGCTTCTGTAAAACATATTTTTTTTTAAACTGGGATAGGTCAACAAAAAGTTGTTTACATAATCGCTTTCTACGATAAACAAATCGTCACTATTTTTATTAGTTACATTACATACCATTATGCAAAAACAAAGTTATTAAAATTTATAAATTTCTGCAAAATCAAGGGTTTTTTGCAATTATTTTGGTGAATTATTTATATATTTTAATTTAGAAACTCACAAATGGAAGAACTTTTTGAATCTACAATTTTTATTTTAACTATTTTTCTCTAAACTGGATAAAAAACGTTTATAGCCAAAATCACCTGTATGTCTTCACAGATTTATTATTAACTAACCCTCATATATCTTTTAGAACCTTCAAATATCTGTATAAAATTTTTACGTGAAACCAATAATTTTTTCCCAGATGGACCTTTGTATAAATTAGTTCTACGATAAAGATGAACTTATTTCTACTTTTCAATACAATAACTAAAGATAGCTAAATAAATACATATTTAAATATCTAATACTTTGTTTATGTTTATTAACTTGATTTTACTCACTAATTTGTTTCTCCGAAGTTTATTATATCATAATTATAATACCAACGAAAACGTAAGTTAATTACGTAACGGAAACGGTGTAAAATAAAAGAATATAAAAAAAGTTTCTATTTACTTACCAGAGTGTAATATCCATCTTTGACAAGGCGAAGGATTTTTGTCGGAAATCTGAACATTCTTAATCCATGAATTTTGTATGGTGATAAACCACATTTGTAATAACAACAAATATTTCCGGCTATCTGTAAAAAACCATTTATTTATTATGGAAGTAACATTATTTTAATTTAAAATCACTTTTTTCAAATATTATCGAATGTATGTATTATCCGGTAAAATTTATTTCTAAATACCTAATTTGTTCATTTCTCATACAATGTTTTTTTATGTTTTAAACACATATAATTAAAATGTTTTACTTACCTCGGACCAAATTTTTGTAATACACTTCCAAATAAAATAAAATATTTAAATTCTTTAAACTTATTTAGATATAGGAAGATTTAGAAGCCACAGTACGTTTATGTACAATTTTAGTTGACACGATATTTACTAGTTGATAGTAATAACTCTATTTTAAATGAATAGCTTAAGTGATTCAAGGTATGTTTTTTGTTACATGTTTATTTGTAAGTAAACCTGTTGCTACTATGTCAGTGAAATATTGCAACGCTGGTGAATTTAATTCAGGGGATCAAAAATGGACGTTTAGTTTAGTCTTTAACTTTTTCACATAGCACCATCTAGTATAATGTATATCAAACAAACAATGGTATATTAAAATCTATTGAGACAGAAAGAGTGGTGACATCTAGTGACTGTCTCAATTAGAATCAAACAAATTTGTACATTGCGTTGGCTAACTAGTCCCATTTAAACAATGGTAACACAGAATTTAGTTTACTTTTAGCAAATAAATTAAAATCATTAATAAACCAGTTCTTGAAAATCAGTTTAAAAATATTGTTTCAATAATAAATATAAAGAAGCCCACCTTTAGTAAAGTAGCTGGAATAACAGGTAAGTAGTGTTTATGTATCACATATTTTAAAAATTAACTAAACTCTATTTTCACTATTTGGGAGAGTGAGTCATCGTTTGAAGGCGTAGAAGTGGGGAAAGACGTATGAAAATCCAGTGGCGTTCACTCACTTTTATTTCAACGTTATTTATATTATAATGTTTAAATATTATTGTTCAAAATAGGCCACAATATATTTATCTGGTTTTTACTGAAGTTTCAATCTCTATATCCAAAGACCGTTTTCAAAGATATAAATTATAGTTATATTTATTTTATTTGTTTATTATTATATATTTATATATTCTTATATTATTTTCTTTTTTTTTTCTTAACTTTAAAAACGGTCTCTGTAATAGAGATCGAAACGTCAGTAAAATAAACATGTAAATAGATGTATTGTGGCTTATTTCCAACATTCTCCCTAAAAATACGGAATGTCACAAGCAAAAAGCCACAAAAAAAAATAAATATTGCTATCATTTGTATATTTGAAAACGATCTCTTTATATAGAGATCGAAACGTCAGTAAATTAAACCTATGAATAAATATTTTGTGGCTTATTCCCTACTGTCTCCTAAAAATACAGAATGCCACAAACAAAAAGCTATAAAAAACAAGTAATTTTGCAGAAAGCGTACTGATGCCACCCGGTTGCCGCGGAAGTTACGCTAAAACGTCTTTTGACGTGACCCGCCCTTAAAGAGTTACACAATGAAATGTTTTTAAAACAAATTTTAAGACAGTTTCCACACCACCCGAGAGGTATGTCTTGTGGCGCGTTACTTTTTTTTAAATGGGTGTTCGCCAAGAGCCATATTTTCCCATTAAATAAAATAAACAAAACACTTAAACAGTATAAAACAAAACAAAATAAAATCCTATAAAACAAAATAAAATTCTATAAAAACAAAATAAAAATAATTTTGGATGTAACAAAACATTGTTCTATTCTAACACAAACACTAACCACACTTACTATGTTCTTCTCGTTTTTTTCTGTTTTTGGTTTTTTTATGCTGATGTTCCTACTAAGCTATTAGAAAATATTATTCGCTGTCTAAATCTGAAGATGTAGTGCTGCTATCGCTGTCATTATCTTCACCTGGTGTAATTATAATTGGCTCTAGTAAAACTTCGACATGAGTGTCAAGTTCCCACATACGATATTCTTCTTTAATTATGTGGCCTATACATTTAGTCCATTTCTCTGGAGTTACATGGAGGATTGCTTGAATCAAAAGTTCCTTAACTTCGTTTAATTTGAACGTTTTGTTATTGCGTGCTACTTCTCCTTTCACTTGCGCCCAGATAAGTTCAATGGGATTAAGTTCGCAATGATAAGGTGGTAGACGCAGAACTTTAACACCATAATCTTTTGCAGTTTCATCCACAACATATTTAAGATATTCACTTTTCCTTAACCGTGCAATGTCAAGTAGTTGAATTTTGAGCATTGATTCTTCGTATGCAATCCCCTTTTCTGTAAGCCATTCTTGAATTCTCCCTTTCCGCCATGCCGTCGTCGGTAATTGTTCTAGTCTGCGGCTATGATATGGCGCATTGTCCATAACAACCACAGACTCAGATTCCAATTTTGGTAAGATTCTCTTAAACCAGCGCTCAAATACTTCAGAAGTCATTTCTTCATGATAATCACCTGTTTTTTTCGACTCAAATTGAAGCAAACCATCATCAAGGAACCCTGTATCACTTCCTATATGGGTGATGATTAAACGCCGTCCCTTTCCTGATGGAGCCTTTAATCCTGTAGACCAGCCTTCTATAAATGCTTCGCGTTTACTTTTTACATTTAAATCTTGCCAAACTTTTCCAACTATATGACCTTAGTTAATCCAGGTTTCATCCAAATAATATATTTTGCATCCAGTGCTGCGAATTTTTCGTATTTCTTCTAAATATTTTCTTCTCCAGAGAATAATTTCATTTTTTTCTAATAGCATACTTTTTCTGTTGCGTTTTACGTATCAAAAGTTCATTTCGTGCATGGTCCTAATTAAGACCTTACGAGATATCTTGGGTAAAGAGTCATCATTTTCGAGCTCTTGAGAAATTTTTTTCAGTGTTGGAATTTCACTCCGAAAATAAAATGAATGGATTTTTCGACGTATAATATTTCTTGTCTCGTCATCCAAAACAATGCTTTTCCTACCTCTAGTTTTACCTTTTTCTTGCTTTTTATTTTCCGATGTATTTTTAAGTACACGATAAATACAGCTAACGGATACTTTTGTTAAACTGCTACAAATGTCGACCGCTTGGCTAACGTTTAATGCCATTTTTCTGCCGACAATTCCTTCATAAACGTTTCGTATCATTACCTTCTCTTCGGACGTTAACATTTTCCGTCTCTTTTGCGGCTTTTCATTCTTGGAATCAACATCAGAATTTTGCTGTCTTCTCTTGGAACAACTCGGTTTTTCGTCCATTGTATTTCAATAATCTGGATATATACTATATATACAATAATTTCAAAGAATATAACTAAATATTTACTATAAAACGACAAACTATAACACTCTTATTATCAATAACACGTTTTATCAATACTACAATACAATATTGATAAAACAGTATTGACAACAATAGGTTTACAAACTTATCACATAAAATATACTCACAAAAATACATGCACTATTTACCCATAGAAACACCAATGTTTTCTTCGTTTATTTCTTCGGCAAAAAATAATAAAAACTAGTTTTACTGCATGTCTGGATCCGAATTGTAAAACCGAGTTCCCTCGCTAATTCCAACATTGCCAAACGATTGAAAAATAATGTTTTAAAATATCGATTTTTATTTTATAAATTTAAATACGTAACAAAACGGAACATATAAATAAAATTTATTTTATTACAATTTTGTGCTTAATTTTTACTATTGAAAAAATCATGTTTTTTGGTATTTTTATGACGGTAATAATCGCTGCGTGGAAGAATACAGGTTTTGTATGACCATAATTACTACTTGTGAACAAGATTTGGCTACACTGTACGACAACTTCTGGTCAAGTCTACTATAGAGAAGCACAAATAAATATACTACTTTATATATTCTGTAATTTCTTATGAGGAAACGCAAATTTCAATCGATAAAACAGGCAGTTTTCGAGGACCGCTGTGTACATTTAAATTTGAGGATATTCGGCGTTTAAACTATGATATCACTCTTCTGAATTGAGGGTTTCTACTATAAAAGCAACATAATTTAAACCTTATTGAAAAAGCACCAAAAGAAAATATGTAATGGGTCCTAAATATAGTTCAATCATGTATCACACTATGGAAAACAGCAAAAGGAAATTGTGCTTAGGTCCAGTATATTAGGAGCTGGTTGCATTTGCAACATGGAAAAATACAAAGAAAACGATACCAATCAAAGTATTATCTCAACAATACAGTATTCATATAGTATCTTTTGGTCTATTCGACTACGACCTTTTCAGATCTGTTGTGGTCCTTAGTGACCAGATATAATTGCAATATGTAAAAGTAACAAGAAAAAATTATGCTGAATGGAAGTGTTAAAGATAAAATTCAGTATAAAGCGGCCCCTAGATGGTTAATATTATGGTCAATATATTGGACAATAATTTATATTGTACAATATATTGATCGTCTGTTGGTCACATTGAATGATTGAGCAATATATTGTGTCAATCAACATGACTTTCATTTTTATTGAGCATATTGTAAATATTGCGGCGTCTGTGAGTAATATTGCGCAATGTTGGTTCAGTTTCGTTTTAACACTCTTGTTGTAAACATCTCGGTACGGCAAAAAATATGTCCGCAAAGGAAAAATGGGCAGAAAGAAAGTTTATTATAGATTATAGATCGATGTGTATCGGTCGTTACTGGCTTTGTGGAATGTCAAGAGTAAAGATTAGAGTAATAAAATAAAAAAAAAAGAACAGTAGTATCAATTGCTCCAAAAATATAGAGAATATTATCCACATGCTGATAAGTTGCAGTTTCGTTGCGTACTAACTTTAGAAAAGAATTGCGTCGTATAAGGGACTCTAAAACAAGTGGTGCAGAGACAGACAATGTAATTTAACCAACATTATGGTAATGCAGTTTCTCGTGGGTCAGGACGAACCTAGTGCTTCACAAAGTACTATACAGGAAGGGAATAATGATAAGGAAGAAGCAGATAATAATATAAACGATGTGGACAGTGATAATTCAAAAACTGTTTTAAAAATCAATGTAAGCATATAAAGTTTAATAATTCAAGTTTACATTTTAAGCAAATTTATGTTGCCATGAAACCTGTTCCGTTTCGCATTTATATTTATTTTAAATATTATTTATCACAGTGGTGATATATTCGTTTTTATTTCTATTTAAACATACGCGCCACTAACGGTAACGCTTTGTGTTTTGCCCGCTAAAGCAGAAACCGGCTTTGGCGCGAAAGACTCACTTCGCCATCAACACTCGACCAAGTCGGTCGATATTTTGTATTAGTCGGCTTTTTAACGATTGTAATCAAAATATACGTAATAAAAGTGTTTCAACCCCATAGTTTTTTCTTCATGGTCCATTCGAGTCGTATATATCAGTGGTTATCAAAGACATTTGTGCAGTTTGATTCAATCTAAATTTAGTTAACTAGCCGGCAAGTCGTCCTCTTCTGTTCGTGAGGGCGGAGTCAAGTGGTTACAAGTAACCGTTACAAGTAACGATTACAATCTTCGGGCGGTTCCTGTAGAGCTACAATTCAAGCTGCTAGCAGTCCACCCAACATTACATCCAGCACCGTAGCAGAAAGCATCTGTAGTCTTTCATCTAGTGCGTGGATAGAACTTCATCTGGTCAACAGCACGCCTAATCAAAGTAAGTGAGCCTTTCCCATCTCTATTTCATATATTCTTTCTACTTGCGTGGAGTTAAATGTCGTTTAACTAGGGTCAATTATAAAAACCTGTTTATTTGGTTAAACTCATTTTATTACTCAAATATTTCGTTAAAAGGTACAAAAACCTGTCTTGCTTCGAAACAAAACAACTATTCATTTCATATACATACTTGATTTTTTATCGCCGAGTAAAACCTTTTATTGCCTTACTTACATTTCAGGTAACGAACCCTATATAATTTATGCGGTTTTACTTGCAGTTAGATAAAAAATAGAATTTTCAACATTTTGTACAATTTTATTGCTTATTCATAACAACAGGTAAAACCTTTTCTTATAATTGCGATTTCATTATTTCATTAGTATACTGGTAAACATTTTAAATCTTTTCATCGTAAAATAAACTTCGAGTATTATTAAAAAATATTTTATTATGTCTCTAAAAGATTTAAACAAAAAAAGGGGTATACTCAAATCACGATTGACAATATTCAAAAAATGTGTTAATAAACAGATTGAAAAACAATCTGACAAATTAGTTATTGAGGTAGAAACCAGGTTAGCAGATATAGAGCCTGTTATAAATGAATTCGAAAAAATTCAATACGAAATAGAAAACATTTCGAAGAATGTTTCTGAGGAATTAGACAATAGGGAAAGGAGGTTAGTCTTTGTATGTGGGTATATTTTATTTTATAAAATATACCCACATACAAAGACTAACCTCTTTTGTTATACGTGGTATACAGCCAGCTGCAGGAATTATTTTCCTTGTGGATTTTGTTAATAGGGAAAGCTTTTCAGATTTGTATTATTCGCTTGTATCACAAGCAGAAGCATTAATAAATTCGATTTCAAATAAGCATGAATGTAACAATCGTCCCGTAGAATCATTTTCTTTGAACTTAGGTAGCACTCATTTAACAAATGTAGAGCAAATTAATACAGTCCACTTCACTCTCAAATAAAGCTCCCAACTATTGAGTTACCTCATTTCAAAGGGTCATACGGGGGGTGGCTTGAGTATCATGATACCTATGATAGTCTAATTCATAAAAATCCTTCGATCAATTCAATTCAGAAGTTCCATTATCTTCGGGCATCTCTAGGTGGAGAAGTTGCACAGGTTATCAGCTCATTAGAGATTTCGGCCACGAATTATGATATAGCATGGAACTTACTATGCGAAAGGTTTGCAAACACGCGTCTTTTGATCTACAATTATACAAAGGCCTTATTTGATTTGCAACCCATTCCAAAAGAATCTTCTACTCATCTTCGTCAACGAATTGACAATGTTTCGAAAAACTTGCGTTCGCTAGAATCTCTTCAGCAACCTGTCCATTCTTGGGACACTCTGTTAATATTCATGATAGCAAGCAAGTTAGATGCCCTCACTGCGGGGGAATGGGAATCATATAGATCCGGAAGTGATCTTCCTACCTTTGAAGATATGATCGCATTCTTGAAAGGCAAAGCTGATCTTCTAGAGAAGCTAGAAGTATCGAAAGTTACGTATAAATCGGACAGGTAGTCCAAATTCTCAAGGCAGTCGCAATCTTTTCTCTCGTTCAATAGAAAAGCATGTACGTTCTGCAAAGAAGATCATAAAATATATAACTGCGCTAAATTCTTGGGGGCTTCGACCCAAGAGCGAATCAACACGCTAGGGATTCAAAACTTTGTACAAATTGCCTTTATTCTGGCCATTTTAGCTCCAACTGCAAATATGGAGCGTGTAAAAAATGTAAGGCAAAACACCATAGTTTGTTGCATTTAGATAAACAATCCGTTCACACTACCGATACTAATCAGCGGGTGGAGTCTGAACCTGAACACCAAGTGTCTCTTTCAGCTCACTCGAATGTAGCTCAATCAATTTTGTCTACAGCTGTCGTTCAAATATTCGATAAAAACGGTAGGGTTCATCAATGTAGGGCTTTTCTTGATTGTGGCTCTCAATCAAATCTCATAACGAGAGAATTAGCTGATAAGCTAGCGCTATCAAGGTCCGAGGTAAATATCTCTATTGTAGGGATAGGTCATGCAGTCTCAAACATTCGATCTAAGTGCACAGCGAAGATTCAGTCAAGGCAGTCTTCGTTTTCTACATCTCTTTCATGTCTCGTAGTCAATAGTATCTGCGATAGAATTCCAGCATATAGTTTCGACATTGGAAACTTAGATATTCCACGTCATTTAAGACTAGCAGATCCAGATTTTCATGTTGCTTCAAAAATCGACATTCTGATAGGTGTTGATACTTTCTGGAAAATCTTGTGTGTGGGACAATTCAGTTTAGGTCCTTCTGCTCCAGTCATGCAAAAAACAAGGTTCGGTTGGATAGTTTCCGGTCAGTTTAATGACAAGGGAATCAGTTTCATATTGCAACTTCAGTAGAAATGATTCAAGTTCTGACTTAAATGTTCAGTTACAAAAATTCTGGGAACTCGGAAAGTACACGGAACCTGTACTTTCCGAGGAAAACTTAATATGCGAAAAACACTTCTCCTCAACGGTGAAGAGAAATGACGAAGGTCGCTTTATCACCAATATACCTCTGAGGGGCTCCATTGCAAATATAGGTGATTCAAAGCGACAGACATCAAAACGTTTTCTCAACTTGGAGAAAAAACTTCATAAAAATGACGTCCCAAAAAGGATGTATACCGAATTTATGGAAGAATACATACAACTTGGTCACATGTTCAAGGTTGATGATAGTCAGCAGAGCTTTTCGTATTATCTTCCCCATCACGGGGTCTTAAAGGATGACAGTCTCACCACAAAGCTTCGTGTGGTGTTCGACGGTTCCTTTCCATCTTTTTCTGGTCTATCAATAAATGACATTCAAATTTCGGGTCCTACCATTCAGGACGATCTATTCTTAATTTTATTGCGTTTTCGACAATATGCATTTGTTGTTTCTGCTGATATTACAAAAATGTATCGTCAGGTGCTCGTGGATCCTGAACAACGAGCACTTCAGCAAATTTTCTGGCGTTCTTCTCCTTCTGATACTCTGAGCACATATCAGCTAAATACGGTCACATATGGAACAGCTTCAGCTTCGTTTCAGGTCATTCGTTGCTTATTTCAGTTAGCATCAGAGAATCAAGATCTTCACCCTACTGCTTCCAAGATCATCAATATTTGCGAGATTTCTATGTTGATGATCTTCTGACAGGTGGAGATTGCGCAGAGTCATTGTCAAATGTATGCAAGGATATCAACAATATCTTAAACAGCGGATGTCTTGAGTTGAGGAAGTGGGTATCGAATGATCCGGTAGTACTTAATAAAATTCAAAGTTCCAAGTGTCTATCAAATCTAAAATCATTCGGTGGAGAGGAAAAGGTAAAGGTACTTGGCCTAAATTAGATGTGTGATTCGGACACACTAACATATAAGGTAGCTGATTTACCTAATCCTAATAAGGTAACGAAGAGAATAATTCTTTCTCGTATTGCTCAGATCTATGATCCTCTTGGGCTGCTTAGCGCTTGCACAATTACGGCCAAGATTATAATGCAAATTCTTTGGCAAGAAAAGCAAGGCTGGGATGAATCTGTTTCTCAAATCATTTTTACGCAGTGGCAGCATTTTAAGGAGAAATTACTTAGATTAAATAATATCGAAATACCTAGGTACGTAAAATTAAAGGATTCGATCTCTTGTGAGCTACATGGTTTTTCTGATGCCAGCAACAAGGCATATGGTGCTGCAATCTATGTTAAGAGTGTTGATTCTGATGGACATGTTTTGGTTCGTCTGTTATGCGCAAAATCCAAGGTTGCACCCCTTAAGGTGATTAGTATACCTCGTTTGGAATTGTGCGGCGCATTGTTACTTGCTCGTTTGTCTGAAAGGGTAATCAAGTCCTCAGATATCAATTTCGATAAAGTATTTTATTGGTCTGATTCTACTATCACTCTGGCATGGATACGCACACAGTCAAAACTATTAAAGACGTTTGTAGGAAATCGTGTCGCTGAGATTCAGAAAGGAAAAGTTGGCACCACGTAGTTTCGAAGGATAATCCTGCTGATCTTGCTTCTCATGGAATTAGTCCCCTATTACTCATGTCTTCTGACTTATGGTGGCATGGACCTTCCTGGCTTAAATTAAATGATTATCCTACACAATTTTCTCTTCCAGATGACATTCCGGAGTTAAAGACTGCCGAGGTCATTACTTTGTCTGCCACATTAGACTTTTCATTAATAAAGCAATTCTCTAGTCTGATTAAGTTAAAGAGATGTACTGCTTACATTCTGAGATTCATTAATAATTGCAAAATATCCAAGTCTTCCCTTCATGAGAGAGCTTCAGGTGCTTTAACTTCTCAGGAGATTTCAACCGCTATGTTTTACCTAGTAAGGATAGTTCAGAATGAATGTTTCTCGGAAGAAATACGCAATTTGACAAAAAATGGGCCTGTAAGCCCAAAAGGCAAACTCATTTCGTTGCAACCATTTCTCGATTCAAATCGAATACTTTGTGTTGGTGGTAGATTAAAAAATTCATCGTATTCTTTTGAGAAAAGACATCCGATTTTGCTACCATCTAATAATTACTTTACTGACTTAATTCTTTTAGACCTGCACGTTAAACTCTGTCATGCAGGTCCTCTTCTTCTTTTATCTACAATTCGAAATGAATTTTGGCCTATTCATGGTAAAAATTCAGCCAAGCGTATCGTCCATAAATGTATTAGGTGTTGTCGTGCAAGTCCACCTAAAAATATGTCTCCAATTATGGGTGATTTACCGAAGGATCGTGTTGACCCATCCCCTCCTTTTTATATCACAGGCGTAGATTACGCAGGATATTTTTTAGTCAAGGATCGAAAGGGGCGTGGATGCAAACTTTTAAAGGCATATGTAGCCTTATTCGTGTGTTTCACAACTCGTGCTGTTCATTTAGAACTCGTATCTGATTTAACTACTCATTCATTTATAGCAGCCTTTAAGCGCTTTGTAAGCAGAAGAGGAAAGCCTTTTAAGATATACTCTGATAATGGAACTAACTTTCAGGGTGCTAATCGTGAACTAAAAGAGTTTTATGATTTTATTAAGACTAATAAGCGTGAGATTCAAGACCATTCAATAATCGAAAGTATTGAATGGCACTTCATACCTCCACAATCGCCGCACTTCGGTGGCCTTTGGGAGGCCGGCGTTAAGTCAATGAAATCGCATTTAAAACGCGTCGTCGGCAATGCTCACCTCACGTATGAGGAATTCTGTACAATACAGAAGTAGAATCTGTCCTTAATAGTCGTCCTATATCTGCCCTTTCATCAGACCCCAATGACCTTTGTCCTTTGACTCCGGCTCATTTTCTGATTGGAAGGCCTTTGACAGCCATTTCTGAACCTGATTTGATGTCAATAAACGAAAATAGATTGAACCACTTCCAGCGCCTTCAAAAAATGGTGCAGCACATTTGGTCAAGGTGGTCTAAGGAGTTCATAGGAGAGCTGCAGCAGCGGAAAAAATGGAAACAAGTTTCCAAAGACATTAATATTGGCACACTAGTTCTTATCAAGGAAAAGAACTTGCCTTCTCTAATTTGGCGTGTAGTCGAGCTGCATCCAGGTCCAGACGGAGTTTCCAGGGTGGTGTCCATAAAGACGACGAGAGGTATCATTAAGAGAGCAGTATCTGTCATCTGCCCTCTACCATGCAGTGAATAGTGCTAGACTTTTGAACAATTTTGGTCATTTTTGAAATTGTTAAGTTGTTGTATTATTTTGAAAGACTTTAGCCTTTCAAGGCGGGCGGCCTGTTCCGTTTCGCATTTATATTTATTTTAAATATTATTTATCACAGTGGTGATATATTCATTTTTATTTCTATTTAAACATACGCGCCACTAACGGTAACGCTTTGTGTTTTGCCCGCTAAAGCAGAAACCGGCTTTGGCGCGAAAGACTCACTTCGCCATCAACACTCGACCAAGTCGGTCGATATTTTGTATTAGTCATCTTTTTAACGATTGTAATTAAAATATACGTAATAAAAGTGTTTCAACCCCATAGTTTTTTCTTCAAAACCTGTCCCTCGTTATTAAAAAAATCACAATAATTATCTCTGACACTTTTTGCTACAGTGGCTGAATTTCTGGCATGAGTTGTATAAAGTGATATTGATTGTCCAGTTGTTCTCCAAGTTGCTTCAACAATATTTCCTGATTCAAAATCTTCTACATCCACAGAATTATTGTACATGTATGACTGAGATTGGTTTCTTCTTAAATAATTGTGTAAATAGCAACATGATAAGACAATGATTTGAGCTTTCGTAGGCAATAATGCAATAGGTCGTTGAAATACACCGAATTTTGATACTAATATTCCAAATGCATTTTCCACAATGTGACGGACACAACTAAGTCGATAAGTAAAAATTCTTTTTTCCATCGTTAATCCTGTTTGGCTGTAAGGTTTCATGAAATTTTCTGTCAGTGCAAAAGCGTCATCTCCAACAAAGACAAAGGGTAGTATCTTTTGACTATTTGGCAACAGATCAGGTTCTGGGATTTTAAGTGAATTATCTGATAATGCTTTTCCAAATGCAGTATAATTCAAAACACCTCCGTCTGATATTCGTCTATTAATTCCTGCATCTACCATAATAAATTCGTAATTGCTATTTACAACTGCCATCATTACAATACTAAAAAACTTTTTGTAATTGTAATAATATGAGACTGTATGTGGAGGTTTTTTGATTGCCACGTGCTTTCCATCTACAGCTCCTAGACAATTAGGAAAATTCCATTGAACATTAAATCGACTGGCAATAGCTTTCCATTCAGCTTCTGTTATTGGCAACTACAATTACAAGTTAAATTGTTAATATACAAACTTATTACTACTAAACAAAAATTTAATAAATGTTTTTTTTACGGCAGTGCACATAGGAGGGATTACCAAAAACGAAGGCAAGAAAACTTGATGAGTCCAAACAATTAATAGCTTTAGCCCTTAAACACCTTGAAAAACCATCAACTGATTATGAGAAAATTGCTTCTGCTTGGGCAGTAGAACTTGAAAAAATGACGCATCGCAAAAAATTTTTGCGAAAAAGGCCATTAACGCCATACTATTTGAAGGTTAAATGGGAACACTGCATAGGAATTCTGTGCAAATTAATACTTTTTCTACTTTTTTAACCTCAACTACTAATCGGAAAATAGACTATGAACTAGTCAGAGGCCCCTACTGTTTGTAACTATTTTTCAACTTTTCAATAAAAATATAATTTTACAGTAAACTGAGATATTTAAAATAAATTTTGTTTTGTGTTTAAAATAATCTGATGGGGGAGATGGTCCTGCAAGTGACACAGTAGTTTCGTTGATTTTTGCTTCGTAATAAACTTCAAATAATTGGGGAATTACAAGTTAGAAAATTCAACAAAGTTCAAAAATAAGAGTTAAAAGTTAAGTGCATATAGGTGATAGTAGTGAATAAAAGAAATACCATCAGACAAGTAAGATATAACCATTTTAAATAATTTTAACAAGTTTTGAGTAAATAAATACACACATTTGGAATACGTACAAATAATATATCTACGCCTATGGTGGTTTTGAAACTGTTGTTGATATTCATTCTAGAGGGTTTTTAAATGAAAATGATAAAAAATTTGAATCGTTTTTGTATGATTTTGGTCACTTTCAACTGATTAGCGTATTTACACATTATTTCAGTCTTTGTTTAAATTTGAATTGAGCCGTTTAAAAATGCCTAAAAACGTGATATCTCATTTTGACAGATCCAGAGTAATTGATTTGTTACAACAGGACTTTAGTCAAAGTTATATCGTGAATATTCGTGATGTTACTCAGAGTGCTGTATCGAAAATTAAAAAAAAAAAATTTAAGATACAGATAAAGTCAAGGATCGTCTCAGAAGTGGTAGAAATCGATGTACAACAGCAGCACAAGACCGGCAAATAACATTTATAGCTGGTAGAAATCGTCTGGAATCTACAAGTGGTATATCCAGAGAAATTTCTAGGCTTCAAGGACTGAATATTTCACGGCAAACAATAACACGCAGACTAAATGCGGTCAATTTGTATCGTAGAAGACCGCTACGTGTTCCTAAACTAACCTACCAACACAAAATAGTAAGGTTGCAATGGGCTAGAGAAATGGCGCATCATGATCCTAACTGGAATAACGTGATGTTGTCTGATGAGTCAAAAATTGACTTGGTATCTGATTCGCGAAGAACACTGGTTTGGAGGGCCCCAGGACGACAAGCCCCACTAGAAACAGCTAAACCGCGTGTCCCATTTGAAGGTGGCAGTATTATGGTTTCGGGTGGTATTATGAGTGGTACACGGACGTCACTGCTGGTTCTGGAGAGAAGAATCACTGGTGCTGTATACATCAAGGAAGTTTTAAATCCTGTCGTACGTCTATTTCGAGGGGCAGTAGGTAATGAATTTGTGTTTATGCATGACAACGCACCTCCTCATCGAACATCAGTAGTACAAAATTTTCTTGAAGAAGAAGGAATATCTACATTACAGTAGCCCTCGAACTCCCCCGACATGAACAATATTGAACATGCTTGGGACATTCTCAAAACACGCATCAAGAAGCGAAACAATCCCTCTATTACACTTTGAGAGCTTAAAGATGCTGCTCGTGAAGAATGGGAGAGAATTCCGCAAGCCCAGCTCGACCAGTTAATCGGCAGCATGCCAAATCGCCTACAGGCTTGCATACAGGCCAATGAAGGAAATACTTATTATAAAGTTTTATTATCTTTCTCACGCTTTGACAAACGAAATGAAGAACTGTGTAATATTTACAGACAGTAAAAGTGCAGTAGAAAGATTAGGTATAACAAATAAATCCAAGCAATTGACTCATCTAGATATAGAGATTTTAAAATTGTACTACGAGGTTTCAAAGCTCGGAGGAGAAGTTGTTATCGCATGGATCAAAGGCCATTCTGGGATAATGGGTAATATAATAGCAGATGCTCTGGCAAAAGAAGCATTATCAAGCGGAGAAACCATAGACAACAATATTTTACCGGTATCAGATATAGATGTATATAATAAACATCGGCTTAAATTAAAATGGCAAGCCAATTATACGGAATCCGAAAGTCAGTCATCATTTAAATATTGGCAACCCACACTTCTTAAAAAAAGGTGGTTTCATTCAGAGTCCAACAGAAGTTTTATTAAAACTATTAATAGACTAAGGTCAAATCATGCTCTAACACCTTCAAGAATGTGCAAAATGAATTTAGTAGACACTCCAAACTGTACTTGTGGTAAATATGGAGATTTAACACATATCCTGTTAGAATGTGTAAACCAACAAGGAAATATTACGTGTTTATATGAAAATTTACGAAAACTAAATGTCTGTTTCCCATTTCACATAAATGAATTAATTTTCTCTGGAAACGTAGAAATCTATAATTGTATTTATCAGTTAATAAGAAATTGTAAATATAAACTTTAAACAATATAATTTACTAACCATAGAATTAAGATGAAACTTGTAAGCAATTTGCGAACTCCAATCATGTAATAAACCTTTTAATACGAAAAAAAAAAAAATAAAAAAAATAAAAAAAAAAAAATATATAAAAAAAAACCAAAAAAAATATGTAAAACAAAATTATTACAAAGGATGACCAAAACAAAATAAAAAATATATATAAAGAAAAATAAGAAAATAAAAAGAAAAAATAAAAAAATAATAATAAAAAAAAAATAATAAAAATAAAAATAAAAAAAAAATAAAAATAAAAAGAAAAATTAAAACTCACATTTAGTACTAACTCGAACTCTGATTGTTGTTCTGTGAATACAAATTACAAAATAGTCTGGTCAATTGGCTATGCCAAGGCCATAAAAAAAAAAAAAAAAAAAAAAAAAAAAAAAAAAAAAAGTTTTATTAAAAATTAATTTTTTCTATACTAATTTATTTTTAAACGTAAGTTGTACATTGTAAGTTTTTCACTCCAAGAAAATAAATATTTTTTTCGCATATCGTTTATCTGGTTTTGAGATTTATTTAGTATTGTTGATAATTGAAACAAAATGATGTTTAAATATTCAGAACATTTTATATATAAAAATCAATAAAAAGATGAAATATTCCAATATTCCAAACTTTTGGACATAATATGTGTAACTGTGTGAAAGATTAAAAAACTGGTTTTGGCGAATGTTTTAAGTCCGAGGGGTCGACCCGCTTAGGCATTCCTACGCGTTTTTTTGGTTTCTTGGCAGATAAGAAACTAATTAGTGCCGACAAAAATTAAATATTAAAATAAAAGCCTCATAAGTTTATTACAAAAATCCAGATCTGGCCTTAGAATAAATTAGTTTAAAGTTAGGATTAGAATTAAGTTAAATTAAAATAATAAATATTAATTGTTATTGTAATAAAAAAGGTTAATTAATATAGGAAAATACTATATTGGTGTATATTAATATAGAAAATATATATTAATATAGAAGGTAACAAAATCGAATGAACAGCAAAAGAAATAAACCAGAACACGATAACTCATCCGACGAGGAGGAAGCCTTCAAAAGAAGCAAAGCTACGTTAAGAACACCTCAAAAGGATAACATAAAAAATCGCGAAATGGAAGAACTAAAGAAACTACTAGAAGAAATAAATAAGGAGATTAAAACGGAAATAAAAGAGCTGAAAACAGAAATGAAGGAAGAAAATAAGGAGATCAGAAGATATATAAATGAAGTTAAAGAAGAGATAAAACTAAATAATGAAGAAATAAAAATCATAAAGCTGGAAATAGAAAGGGTGAAGGAAGAATGGACAAAAGAGAAAGAAGAACTGAAAAGAGAAAACGAACTAACCAAAACCGATAACAAAAAGATAACGGAAGAATTAAAGGATCTAAAACACTCATTGGAAAGATTAGACAAAGAAAAAAGAAAGAAGAATATAATCATTAGTGAAGCAATAATAGACTCTGAAGACCCAAAAACATTAGAAGAAGGAATGACTACTATGTTAGAAAATCATCTTGAAGTCAAAACTAATATTAGAAGAGCACAAAAAATAAGCACAAAAACATGCCTAATTGAACTAGAAAGCGAAGAAGAAAAAACATCAATCTTAAGAAACAAATACAAACTTAAGAATGTGAAGACCAAAAAAATATGGATTACAGAGGATCTCACAAAAGGAGAGAGAGAGAAAATGAAAGCTTTAAGAGATAAAGCAAGAGAAATGAGGGAAAATGAAAAAATGGTCAAAATAGGATACAATAAAATCACAGTAGACGGCAAGGAATGGAGATGGTGCTATAAAGAAGAAAAAGTAGTGGAAATAGAGAGTTCAAAAAACTACCAGAGCAACGTAAAAAGAACCAAGGAGAGGTCAAGCAACGAATAAAGAAAGAAGAATTACAAAATAAACTGGACAATGATTATAAATGTTTAGTTTTAAGTAGTAATAGGAATAGGATTAGAAATGTAAATGATAAGTAGACTTCGGTAAATATGCATATTGCATATTTTGCGTATTGTGCATATTTTATGCAAATATTTCATATTTTGGCATATTTGTATAAAAGTTTGCATAAAGTGCATAAAAGTTCAGATTTTTATACTGTATTTGAAAATTTTTAAACATACCAATTTATTTCAATTCTTGTATAAAATTTTGTAGTCATTTTAATCAAGAAATGATCTAAGTACGTAATCTCTACAGGTACAAAACATTTACAATTTCAAAGAAGATCAATTTAAGTAGCTCTCAACATTCTTAGAAAGTCTCGGTCACTGAGGCATTCACTTATTGGATAATCGCTAAGGGTTCGCTCATTTGCATTTTATGATCTAATCCACAAACCTATCTACAATTTATTGTATCTTAACAGCAGGTAAACGGCTAATAGTTTTGTTCCTAATTTAGGGATTTTCCAAAATCTCCCAGTTTATTGAATTAGGTACCTAAACATTTCTAATTTGATGCTCAGGTTTGTAAATCATTTTTATTTTGATATTCAAAGCGTAAACACTCGTTGTGCGTAACAAAAAGGAAGATTGTGATTTTAGAATGCCTAAAACAACCAGTGCTTCAACTTGGATTAAACCTTATAAAGAGCTGTCTATGGATATGGGAAAAATCTACTGTTCAGTCTGTGGCAAAATTGTAAGTATCTAATATTTTCTATTAAATATCTAATATTTCATACATACAGGGTGTTTCCAAATGACACTTACAACGTTTGACTGAATTAAATTCTTTTAGTTAATAACAACAATAAATTTAAAACCAATAAACGTATTTACTTGAAATTTAGTACTCGTAGGTTGTTTTTAAATGAAAAATAGCTTCCTTTAGTGAGAAAAAATTGTCCATGGTACAATACAATGGTGTGTATTTAGAAAAAATTTTCACCTTTACTTTTTTTTATGAAGTCAGCTATTCTAAAACACAATTATTTTTATTGTAATTGAATTAACAAAAAAAAAACTTTTGTTGAATTTTAAAATAAGTTATATGATGTACTAATGGTTAGTAACAAAACTAATTTGTGGATTAATACTGTATTTAAAACACTTAGCGAGTGTTTTTTTTTCCAAACCAGTTATTTGATTAACCAAAAACACCTTGTATATTTTTATATTTTTAAGGTGGGTTAAAATAAAGGTTTTTATTTTTATTTATAGATAGCATGTGAGAAGAAATTTCAGATAGACCAACATGTGAGAACTGCTTCACACATTGCAAAAAAAGGAAACATAGGAGGCAAACATCAAACTTCAATGGCTAAATGTTTCTAATCTACTTCAAAAAATTAGATGAGCAAGAAACTTTTAATGAAGACTTGTGTCGCGCATTAGTGTCTGCAAACATACCGCTTTCAAAATTAGCAAATGTAAATTTTAGTTCGTTTCTAAAAAAATATTGCAAACTTAATGTTCCAAGTGATCGGTCTCTAAGAAGAAATAATGTGAACGGGCTATACTCGTCGGTGTTAATTAATATTAAGGAAGAAATTGCAGATAATTATTTTTACATATCTGTAGACGAAACCACTGATTCCTCAGGAAAGTATATTGCTCATTTATTGATTAGTGTTCTTAAAGAAGATACCTTACCAAAATCTCATCTTATTTCATGCCAGCAACTTGAGAAAACAAATGCTTTAACAATTTCGCGTTTTATACAAGAAACATTAGCAACTTTTTTTCTTCCGACAACTATTCCTTCTAATAAATTACTGCTTATTTTATCGGATGCTGCTCCTTATATGGTGAAAGCAGGACAAAATTTAAAAATATTTTTCCCAGATTTAATACATGTTACTTGTGTAGCGCATGGATTAAACAGAGTTGCAGAGGAAATACGAAAAAAGTTTCCTCTTGTAAATACCATGATATCCAGTGTCAAAAAAGTATTTCTTAAATCTCCTATAAGAATTCAACTTTATAAAGAAATGCTACCTAACATTCCTCTTCCACCACAACCTATTTTAACGCGATGGGGAACATGGTTAGAAGCAGCTAATTTTTATGCAGATCATTTTGTTAAAATAAAGAACATAATTGATACGTTAACCGATGAAAGTTCCCAATCTCTTTTGGATTCTAAACAAACTTTTCAGAGTAACTTGCTTCAACAAGAACTTTCATTTATAAAATCAAATTTTAGTTTTGTTCAAAAAACAATTACTCAGTTAGAATCACCAAAACTGTCATTGTTCGAAAGTACAGCATTAATAAAATAATTTGCGTCATGTTGTCGGAACGTTAGAGGTAATATTGGAAAAGATATTTTAAAAAAATTTGAAGCTACTATGGAAAAAAATAAAGGTTACCATATTCTTTCTGAAGTAGTCAGTGTTCTAGCTGGAAATATTTCGGAAACAATTAATTTAGAACCAAATGTTTTGGTTAGTTTGAAAAATGCTCCCGTTACATCAGTTGATGTTGAACGAAGTTTTTCCATATATAAATATATGTACTCAGACAGAAGCCACAAGTTTTTGTTAGAAAATTTTGAACACCACTTGGTCATTTATTGTTACCATAATTCTAAATAAGTTTATTCATACTTAAAAAATGATGTAGTTACTTAAAATAAATGTAAATCTTAATGAATAGTAGGAAATATTTAGTTATGTACACTTTTTTTTTAAATAAAATTGTTACTATTTTACGATTTTTTTATTTATTTGTATGCATATTTTGTAAAATATTTGCATCTTTTCGGGTAAACACGTGCATATTTATGCGCATATTTTCTACATTTTTATTTGCATATTTGCCGAAGTCTAATGATAAGTATGCCATTAGAAATATGACTTGTGATAGGAATATGGGTATTAGGCATACTAACAGTAGTGATAATATTATAGTTAGGGGGAATATCAAAAATGAGCATAGCATTAGTAATGAAGGTAGGGAAAAATTAAATATTAGCATTAAAAATAAAAACGGTAATAAAATAAATAACGGATATAATGTTAATACAAAAACCAGGGAGCATGAAATCAACGTTAACACCAATAATGGAGAAGAAGAATACAGTAATAAGGAAATACATCTTAACAAGACAAATCATAGGAATAGCGACATGGAATGTGACATCTCTGACCGGCAAGGAAATAGAAGCTACGGAAGAAATGGAAAAAATGAAGGTACAAATAATGGGAATAAGCGAGACAAAAAAGATAGGGAAAGGACACATCAATATCAATGAGAAATATAGTCTATATTATTCCGGAGTACCACAGGGTCACAGAGCAAAAGAAGGAGTCGGTATAATAGTGAATAAAAGAATAGAATCAAGAATAACAAACTACGAAGCAGTATTATCTAGAATAATCACAGCCCAAATAGAACTAAAAGACAAGATAGGAATAATACAAATATACGGACCAACAGAAGGTAATGAAGAAGAGATAATGATATAATTTTACAACGAACTCCAAAACGCATTAGACAAATTAAGAGAGACAAGAGAAAAAATAATAATCTTAGGCGCTTGGAATTCAAGAGTAGGTAAGGATATTAACAGGGGATTAGGATGCATTGGACAATATGGGGAAGAAACATTAAATAGAAATGGAATTAAAATTCCAATTCTGGAATTCTGCCAAACCAATGACCTGATAATAGGAAACACATTCAGTGAACAAACCATTAACGACAAATATACATTTGTGGCTGAAGAGAGAAATGCGAAAAGCTTAATCGACTATATAGTCTATACGAGAAACCTAAAACAAAATATAAAAAACATCTTAACGGAAAAGGAACCCGAACTGTCTTCACAACACAGGATGGTCACTGCAAAACTAGAGGATGAAAAAATGGAGGAAGTGGAAAGAAAAGAGTACAAGAAAGTAAATGTAAACAAACTAAAGATAAAAAGTGTGCGAGAATTTTACACGGAGGAAACTAACAAAAGATTGAGACAAATAGAGTACCAAAAAGAAACATGGACAATGGAAGAAAAGTGGAGTACAAACAGTGAAGTATTAAAGACAACAGCAACTGAAGTGTGTGGAATCAAAAACTATAATAAACAGTTGAAAAGGACAAACTGGTGGAATAAAGAAGTGAGGACAGAAATAAAAAAGAAGAAAATAGCATGGAAAAAATTCATCGAAACGGGATTAGAAGAAGATAAAGAAAAATACTATAGGCAGAGACGATTGGCAAAAAAGACAGTCACACAAGCAAAAGCAAAAACATGGAAAGAATTTGGAGAAGAACTTCAGGAAGAATATACAACAAATAATAGAAACTTTTGGACGACAATACGATACATAAGGCAGGGAAAACGAAAGGAAATAAACGCAGTAAGAGATACTTCAAACCACATACAAATAAGCACAGAACAAACAGCGAGGGTATGGAAAGAATATTATGAGAAAATTCAAACTCAAGAAAAACTCAAATTGGGATCAAGCGAAGGAAATACGTATAAGGGTAGAAAAGGCAAGAGCATCGTTCACTAGCATGAAGCAAATTTTCACCTCTAAAAGCCTCACCCTACCTCTCAAAATTCGACTTCTGAAATGTTATGTATTCCCGGTTTTGTTATATGGAATGGAGGCGTGGACAATGACCGCAACATTGATGAAAAAACTAGAGGCCTTCGAAATGTGGGCTTACCGACGTATATTACGTATATCCTGGACTGAGCACGTGACCAACGAAGAGGTACTACGCCGGATAGGTAAAGAGAGAGAGGTAGGAATAAGTATAAAGAAAAGAAAGTAGGAATACTTGGGTCACGTTATGAGACACAATAAATATAGAGTACTACAACTGATCGTCCAAGGGAAAATAGACAGCAGAAGGGGTCCAGGGAGGAGAAGACACTCGTGGCTCCAAAACTTGCGGCAATGGTTCGGATTGTCATCTGCTGAACTATTCAGATCTGCCGCAAACAAAGTCAGAATAGCCATGTTGATTGCCAACGTTCGGAACGGACAAGGCACATGAAGAAGAATATAATCAATGAAGGCAAAGAAAACACAGAGCCAGAGCAAATAAGTAGAGAAGAAGTAATAGAAGGATTATCAAATATAAAAACAGACAAGGCAGGTGGAGATTGTGAAATTTAAGCGGAAATGGTAAAATACATGGGAGAAGAAGGAATAAACTGGCTATGGAAAATACATAAAGAGGCGTGGGAAAAACAAACGATCTCTAAAGACTGGCAGAACAATATCTTCGTGCCAATATACAAAAAAGGAGAATATGTAAACTGCGATAACTATAGAGCAATATGTCTGTCATCGGTATGCTTTAAAATATATACGAAAATAATAGAGAAGAGACTGAGACAAGAAGTAGAAATGGTATTGGGAGAAGAACAAACGGCATTTAGACCGGGAAGACAGACAAATGACAACATATATATCATTAGAAACCTAATAGAAAGAAGCATACATACGGGGGGAAAACTAGTATTAGCATTCATAGACCTAAGAGCAGCATTTGACACGATAGAAAGACATATTATAGGGAAATGCTTGAGGAAAATAAACGTACCTAATGCATTGATAAAAATTATAGAAAGTACTTACAAAGAGGTAAAAGGAAGGGTACAAATAACAGGGGAAAGATCGGAAGCATTTAATTGGAAGAGAGGTATTAAACAAGGAGATAGTCTTTGCTTTTGCCTTTGCTATTCATAATAGTAATGAACGAATTGATAAGAAACACATAGAGACATAGAGTCAGAACTAATCAACTACAGACAATAATAGGTTACCGCAGATTACAACCGGTAACAATAGAGTCCTTAATGTATGCAGACGACATAGTACTAATAGCAGATTCCGAGAATAAAATGCAGACACTAATGGATATATGGGTAGAACAAATACAAGAACTTAAAATGGAGATAAACGAGGAAAAAAGTAAGATAATGATAATCAGCGGCAAAGGAGATAAGGAAGATAATCAAATAAAGATAAAATCTAAAAACTCAGAATTGGAAATAGTAACAACTTACGAATACCTGGGAAGTATAATAACTAATGACGGAAAAATAGACTGGGAAATAACAAATAGAGCAAAGAAATCAAACAAGTTATATTATGCGTTAGCCCCAATAATGAGAAAAAGAGAACTTGCACGAGAAACAAGAATAAAAATATATAACACAATAGTGATACCGACTGTGCTCTATGCAAGTGAAAACTGGACAATTCTGGAAAAACATAAGAGCAGGATAAACGCAATGGAGATGAGACATCTAAGAAGGATAGTTGGAAAGACAAAATGGGATAGATTAAGCAACGAGACTATTAGGAGAATGGCCAACCAAAAACCGATAATGAACAAAATAGCAAAGAGACAAATGAACTGGTATGGGCATCTGATAAGGATGCAATCCAATAGAATAACAAGAAAAATTTATGAAGCAAAAAACATCGGAAAAAGAAAAAGAGGCAGACCAAGAAAAAAATGGATACAGCAAGTAGTAGAGGCGGGAAAACTTAAACAAAAATCATTCGAGCAATTGAAAATAATGGAAGAGGTGGGTAAATGAAAATTAAAATAGCTAGCCCAAATCCGACACCCTGATAGGGTAAAAGGAAGGGGAGAAAGAAAGAAAGAAATAATCTTATTTACCCTTATGTAATCCTTCAGGTAGTTTATTATAGCTTGGCAAGTTTCCATTACAATTATTCCTGTGGATTGTGGTAACCCAGCACTTGTGAATTTAAAATCGTCAAAGGTATTTCCAGTAGCTAGATAACGTAATGGTATTGATAAACGCTAACTTGGTGAGATAGCATCTCGCATAACAGTATCCCTTTTTTGAATTTCAAGTATAACGATTCTTAATAGTTCATCAAAGAATGTACTATCTAGTCGAAGAAAGTTTTGAAAACCACTAGGTTCGCTAATTCTTAAATCATTTACCTAATAAATTTTCATGAGTGTACTTATTTCTTTTTTTGAACCATTCTTTCATTCACCTGCGTGTATTTCTTTTCATCTCTTGTGAAGCTATGTACAACTAATGCGATAGCCACTCAACTCGCCGTTTTTTAATTCCACATGTTAATATCACAAGTTTCAGTCGGGAACTAATTTATTGTACAATAATATTGATTCGTTTGTGTTGGCCTACTAAATTATTATGCAATATATTATATATGGTACGATAATATTGACGCTATTATTGACTGTCTAGGGGCCGCTTAATAGGTACATGATTATGATTGCAGTAGGAAAATAATGCAGTAAGAAAATGATGCTTAATAAAAGTGTTACGTTCCAAGACGGTGGCATATAATAGCAGGAACAAAGTTATATATGTATTAATTACTGTTAAAAATAAGCTATAGAAAATATTTCACTTACCTGTTACTTAATACTCCGTGTGTTCTTTTATGTACCACAAGCACAAACTCCTACCTTGAAATAAACATGGTAAAGCTTCTACTTTCACAAAAAACATCAGCATTTTCATAGCAGGACCAGTAGCGTCGTTTACTGAACGCCGGTAATACTTGCTGGTAAAAACTTCCTAACAATTGATACTTTAGGTAATATATTCTTTTCATGAAACTTTTGCCTTCATTTGACCCAAAATTCAGATGACTATTACTACAAATACCCTCAGCAAAGCATTTAGAATTCGGTAACAATATTTTCTTCCATTCCTCGGCTCCCGTCGATTGGAGTTTGGAGTGACTTTGTTGGAATTATAACTTTAACATCGTAATCGTATTATGTCGTTTTCTAGATTGGTCACATGACGTTTTAATTTTTTTTTTTTGATTGGATACGTGGATATTTTGACGTTAGACATAGAATACAAATAATACACAGGTTTAAATTATCATGACACTTTTCCTCACTTCAGAACTACTATTCTTTTTTCTTTTCTTGATTTAATTATATAAAAACCGCTACGTTTTTTAAGAATATTATATCACAACAGTCTACTTTATCCGTATATTTTCGACTAATTTTATTTAGTTAGTTATATCGTGGATATCATGGTACAATGAATACGTGGATATTGTTTATTCTGAAAATGTTTTATTTACGTTATGAATTTTGAGAACTCAAAACCTTGATGTTGAACAGGGTTAATTCCACCAAATAAATAACTCGTGTATAATTTGATCCAAAATTATGTCTCCATATTTCAAACCGATACGATTTACTTCATAATATATTTACATATATTATATATGGCTTACTTATAACAAAAATATTTTTAAGTTAGTTGGATAATGAGAGATTGCTTTCTCAAAAGTAACCATTCTCTAATGTTCTGAGTTTCTTAGTTTCATGAGTTTTCATATCATCGTTACAGTGTATAGGTAGTCTTTCCTTACTTAATTTTTTCGTCAGTTGTCGGTTGCCCTTCCAATACATTCTTGGTCGCTTTCTTCTTCTTCCCACATTACATTTTATTAGTGCAGTTAATTTAATATTAAGTAATATTTTGGTTCTTTGTGGTATTTCTAGTTTTTAAGTGTTTAGTCTATGTAATAGGTACAAGGTGTAGGGATCCTAGCATGTAAGGCATTCGTGTATCATATTTACGAAAATCTTTACAACAGACCATTATATTAAAGGTCTTCTTCAATATAATCAAAAATATACTGAAATGATGGTATCTCCTGAGTCAAGCAAACAGATCCTTCGTTCGGATTTTCGATGGAGCCTATTTCAGGGAAATACCATTACAGGTAAGAAAAATCAGGATGGGTCTCGGAATCATAACAGTCTTGCAGGTAAGAGTATGGACATGGTAGATTCGCTTAAAAGAAGGAGAGCACAAATTGCTTGCCTTCAAGAGATGAGGTGAAACGAACAAAGGGTGAAATAACTAGGTGAAGAATATGAATTGTTTTATGTATTGCAAAGTACCATTAGAAATAGATTGTAAATAGTGTAATTGCTGATAGATAAATGAAAGTAATCATAATAGAAGTTGCTAAAACAAGTGACATAATAATGTCAGTGATATTTGTAAATCATAAAGAAGAGTTGATTGTTTATCTGTGTGTTTGTCCTCCTCAAATCTTTTTGTGTGAGAATGAAAGAAAACCTTTATACAATCACAATCACCTAGGAGACATTGGAGTATCTTGGATTTAGGAGAAAAGTAGTTAAAGAAAATTGAGACATTAAAAGAAAGTAAAGTGATAGAGCAAGTGCCTAACGCATTTTGCAGCGTTGCAAGAAGGGAAACAGTTTCAGAAAGCTAGATTTGTTAAATGCGTACAATCAATTACATGCGGAACCAGAGACAGCAAAACTTCTTGCTTGGAGCACACCGTATGGTATATTTAAAGTTATCCGTTTACCCTATGGTACCAAGCCAGCTTGTGAAATTTTCCAGTGGACAGTAGAGAAGGTGTTGCAAGATTGTACAGGGACAGTGAATTGTTTAAATGATGTAGTGGTAACAGGGAGAGATGATGTTGAACATGTTGCAAATTTATACAAAGTTTTAAGAAGATTGGATAAAGCAGGTTTTAGATTAAATAGTAGTAAATGTAGTTTTTTTTAAGTAGTATCAAATATTTAGGGCATATCATATCATCGGAAGAGTTAAAAAAGAGTAAAGAGAAAGTGAAAGTAACAGTAAACATTCCAGCACCTAAAAATATTAGAGAGGTAAGAGCTTTTGCAGGAATGACAAATTATTATTCGAGGTTTAATCCAAATTTGTCACAAATTTTAAAATCTTTATATTTATGAATTAACCAAAAAGGATACAAAATTTATGTGGATAAAGGAATGCAATGAGGTATTCGAGGCTGCAAAGGGACATTTAGTATCTGATACAATTCTAACTCATTTTGGCCCATTTAAAAAAATTAAGGCTCGTGTGTGATAGCAATGAATATGGATCACTACCACATAACTACCATCAGACATCACGTGCTTTTGCACTTGAAGAGCAAGACTAGTATGGGCAGAATTTGGAAAACTTAGTTGGATACTTAAGAACCGCAAAATACCCCAATACTTGAGGAGCAAAGTGTTCAACCAATGCATCATTCCTATCATGACATATGGATGTCAAACCTGGACACTAACCAAGGCAAACATAAATAAACTAGCCACAACAGAAAGAACAATGGAAAGAGCAATGTTAGGTATACGACTGTCAGATAAAAAGAGAAACCACTGGGTAAGATCCAAAACAAAAGTTGAGGAAATAGCAACAAAAATTGCCAAACTTAAATGGAGCTTTGCGGGCCACACTGCTAGAAAAAAAGACTAACGTTGGAATACTACAATAGAACATTGGAGACCTTACGAAAGTAAACGACCAAGAGGAAGACCGCAGATGAGATGGGTTGATGACATTAAAAGAATAGCCAGAACAAATTGGAAATATGTTGCTCAGGATAGAGACCGATGGAAGGAGTTGAGAGAGGCCTATGTCCAAACATGGACGACAGAAGGCTAAGAAGAAGAAGACCCTTAAGTACCGATTACCTGGAATAGCAACTTTACAAAAATGGGCTGCACACATTAATCTTAGATATGGTCTTCTATAAGATGTACTTCAGGTGATGTATATTGCTGGAAAATCAAAAAACTGAACTACAAAGAGTAACCGTCTTGTCATATGATGAAATGAAAGTCTGTGCACGGTATGAATATGACCAAGAAGAGGATGAAGTGATTGACCCTCATAGGTACATGCAAGCAGTGATGGCAAGAGAACTTTTTGATGAATGGAAGCAACCACTACATTGGTTTTGATTCAAGTATGACTGAAAATATAATATATAATAAATAATATACCATAATAACTGAGTTGCACAATGTAAAATATAATGTAGTTGCATGCGTGTCTGATTGCGGGGAGGCAATCAAGGACTTTGGAAAAAATTAAATATTTCAGTTGACATAACACATTTTATACATCCAGTCACAAAAGCAAATATCTACATGTTTCATGATGCTCTCCATCTCCTAAAATTAACAAGAAACTGGTTAGTCGACACAGGATTTGAACTTGAAGATGGAAGTTCATTGAAAATACTGCAACAACAGAAATAAGTTCCATATATAAGCTGACTTTAGATCATTTAAAGGTAAAAAAATGCGGAGACAAAACGTTGCACTTGCTGCAGAATTACTATCTCACACAACTGCAACAGCCTTAAAACATTATTTCCAAAATACAGCCAGAGATAAAAAAAATCACAGCACAAAAACTTGGGGAGTTTATAGACCTTATTAATAATTGGTTTGATTTAATAAATTTCTTTACATCTGCTACAACTACATGTAAACGACCTTATGGAATGGACATTTTGGAAGAACAAAATAGGTTATTGGCTCTAGTAATTGATACTGTTACTAGAATGGTGTGCATTGGAAAAAAATCCATACAAATTTTCCAAAGAGGCATTATAATATCCTCCAAATCTATTCAGTCATTATTTACTGATTTGAAAGAGAAATACAAAATTTCTTATTAATAAACACACAAATTAAACCAAGATTGTCTGGAAAACTTTTTCTCACAGGTAAGAAATAATTTGTTACCTATGTTAAGCATATGTTTAATTATTGTTTATTTTTAGTTGAGAACATGGAGTGGATTACATGACCATCCGTCACCTCTAAATACCCTTTACCGAGTACGAATGATAATACTGGGAAACAATCCAGGTATGGCGCATAGAACTACCAACGTTTCTCATTATGGTAATCAAGAAAAAGAAGAATGTATCGTTGCAAAACCTTTTCAACTAGCCAAGATAAATATGGTTCTACTTTAAGTACCCACAAGTGAAGATACTGTGTTCATGGATCTGCAAAGTCAAAGTAACAGTAGTTCAGACGTGTCACAAATAGCTAATATAACAAAAGAAACCGAAACAGATGGGTTAATATATATTGCTGGTTTCATAGCATTTGGGAAGGCATACCTATGAGAAACAAACTATAAATGTTCATAATTATTCTGTACCATCCTGGGTACAACACTTATCATTTGGTGGACTCATAAATGCATCATCGGAATGGGTAAACCAAGTAACGACAATGGAAAAATATTTCCAAAATTTTCATGGTGAAAACCTAAATCGGGGTAATAAAATTATACATCGAACTGCAGAGTATGTTTCCAGTCATTGTTCGGATATACCCCTTTGTCTCGTAAAAACATACTGCAGACAAAGGATATTTATGCTAATCAAGTATTTTAATAACTGCTTCAAAAGCGAGGTTACCAGTGCCAAAAGAAAACAAGATGAAGACATTAATGATCAATCAAGGAAAGATATTAAAAAAAATGAAAAAACTATTTATGTAATTCGGTAATTCATTCAATAGTTAATCCAGTATTGATGGAAATTCAATATACGCGACAAATTTTCAGTGTAGAATGGAGATTGAAGTCTTAGATTTACGTAAATCTACGACTTTATTCTGATTAATTTTAAGTACCAAACTACCTACATATCAACAATCAACAGTTTTCCATATTTTAGGTATTATAATCCACTAAACATCTTTATTTCATAACTATCTTTACTATTTTCCATACATCAAAGACAAAAACGCCGATTAACAATGTTACGATTAAAATTACTGTACTCTCGTGACGTAATTTTGGGCTTAATGTTCATAATTTGTTAGTCGGAGTAGGCAACCGTTCATCCGTTTTAAGTCTATGCCGATAGGGTGTACAATAATTAGTTTGAAAGGGTTTATATAAGGTTACGACATTCAGTGCAGAAGCCGATGTCAATTTGAAAAGGTTACACAAGGCTACGACATTCAGTGCCAAGGAAGTCACTGTTGATTTGAGGTTATAAAACCATATAAGGTAAGTGCCTTTGATTCATTGTATTTTTCATTTGTGCAACAATGGCTGAGCAAGAGTTAAAGAGTTTAAAATCCAAAAATGGAGTAGTTAAAGGAAAACTTACAAGAATTATTTTGATAATATTGATAAGAATTATTTCTCTAAAAATTTGATCCCAGAACTAGAGTTTAAGTTAAGCAAGGTTTCACTCTTGTATGAAGAGTTTCATGAGGTTCAAGAAAAAATTGATGAAATAGAGCAGAGTAATGATAATATGAATGAAATTAATACTTTTGAGACTTCATATTTTGAACTTGTTAGTGATATGCAAACACTTTGCGATAATTTTAAAATAGAAAATAATACTGAGAATGCATCAGTTTATTGTGAATCAAATCAAGGGGTTAATAATAATAGTTTTTAGGCATTGGTTAAGTTACCCCCTATAAAACTGCCTACTTTTAATGGTCATTAAAACTCATGGCTCGAATGTAAAATTGTTTTTTGGCATTGGTTTACAATAACGAATCTTTAACAGATATACAGATGTTTTACTATTTGAGATCTTCTCTTGAAATGGATCCTCAGCAAATAATAAAATCTATAGAGGTTTCGTCAACAAATTATAAAATAGCTTGGCAAATGTTAACAGAGAGTTATGAGAATAAGAAGCTTATTCACAACCACTTAAAAGCAATTTTTGATCATCCTAGTATTAATAACGAGTCTTATATTGAACTAAGAAATTTTTTTGATAACATCACTAAACATTTCCGGTCATTAAATAGTTTAGGCTTAGATACAAAAAGTTGGGATAGTATAATAATATTTATAAAGTGTTCTAAATTTGATGCTACCACCAGAAAGGAGTGGGAATGTTTTAAACATGATAATGATTTACCCAGTATGGGCGATTTTAATAGATTTTTAAAAGAGAAATGTGAAGTGTTGGAGATGCTTCAAATATCTTCTGGTTATACAAACAATAATGCAAAGGTTCGCAATGTAAGTTCTCGAAGTTTTGTATTTATTGAAAGATAAATATAATATCAAATGTTAGTTTTGTCAAAAAGATCGTCCGATATAAATGTAAATGATAGAATCTCAACTGCTAAAAGATTAAATTTGTGTTTAAATTGCTTAAGGAATTCACATCCAACATGGAAATGCAAGCTACAAAAATGTATAAAATGTCATAAATTGCATAATTCATTATTGCATTTAAATTATCACAACACAAATAATGTTTCTAGAAATATGGCTGGGCGGGAAGGTCCTCAACCCCGACACGGCGCGTCCCATATGGCTGATAGGGGACGTCCTGTATATTATACAGGATAGGTGCGAATAACTTTCGCCAAATAAGCATCCGCGGATCAACTGAGGACATGGTATAGGGCAGTAGCTATGTCATTACTAACTCCAAGGCTGGGGAAGAATGACTTCTTAATAGGCTTGGAATCAGATACGTGTGGCCGATAATCAGATATTGGTTTATTCGGTTATAATACTGCGGTGTGTAAGGAGAGGAGAAACCAACACACTAAATATTCTCAAGATAATGTAACTATGGCAAGTTACAGAAAACAAAAGGCCCCTAGTCCGTGGCAGACCTTAGATGGTCAGGGGGTGCTAAAAATCCCCACGACAAATGCTAGGAACCACCCGAAAGTGGAAAACAAAAACTACAAGTTAAAAATTGGAACCTGGAATGCAAAATCTCTCTTTATGCAAATCTCTCTTTATGCAAAATCTCTCTTTATAACATCGTGAGAGAAATTAAAAGAATGGGAGTCAACATTCTCGGAGTCAGTGAAGTTAGATGTCCTGGATCTGGACAGACAAACATCGATAACCATGTAATATACTATGCTGGTAATGACGATCCTCATCATTATAACGGAGTTGCATTTATATTTGACCAGAAAAGCAGTAAAGGTATAAAAAACTTTATACCTATATCTGATAGAGTAGCTATGCTGCATGTTAATACCACTCCTCGTAATAGTAACTTTAGTTATTCAAGTATATGCTCCTACAGCAGAAAAACCAGAAAGAGAAGTACGAGAATTCTACCAAGAGATCAAACAGCTAATGAAGATCACAAAGAAAAATGCTGTACACATTATTATAAGAGATTTTAATGCCAAAGTAGGTGAAGGGCGGACCGAAGACGTAGTAGGAAACTTTGGTTTTGGCCAAAGAAATGATAGAGGAGAATTACTGGTCCAATTTTGCCAAAAAGAAAATCTAATGATCGCAAACACCTGGTTTAAACAACCAAAAAGAAGATTATATACATGGAAAGCACCTGGCGATAATCCAAACCGCATAATAAGAAACCAGATTGATTATATATTAATCGACAAACGTTATAGAAATGGATTTGGGGGAGTTAAAACATATCCCGGGCGAACATCGGTTTCGACCACAATCCTGTTGTCGGTAAAACCTATCTTCGAAAAACTTAAAGATCCAATAGTACAGACAGAAATAGAGAAAACACTCGATGATACACTCAAAGAAAAGTTCAATGAAGCACCCGCGGAAGAAACAACAGAAAGTATTTGGCACACCTTCAAAACAACAATCACAACTATACAAATAGAACAACTACAAGACAACATCAGAAAAACAAAGAATACATGGATGACAGAAGAAGTCCTAGAACTGATGGACATAAGGAAATCTTCCAAAAATTGTAATGAAGAAAAATACAAAGAAACCCAGAAAATCATCCGACACAAAATCAGGAAAGCCAAAGAAGAATGGATGAGCAGCAACTGTAAGGAACTCGGAGATTTACTAAAAAAGCATGACTACTGTAATGCATACAAAACGATTCAGGAAGTCACAAGTATGAAGAAAAAAATCACTACAACAACTTTAGTAGATGATAACAACCAAATAGTATCTAGTCCAGAAAATGTAGAAGATATATGGGAAAAGTACATCAAAGATCTGTTTGATGACGAGAGAACAGAACCACAAATGAATATAGTACAAGAAACAATACTTGGTATATTAACATCGGAAGTTACAAAAACAATCAATACGACAAAGCCACGAAAAGCCTCAGGTCCAGATGAAATATACGTAGAGATGATAAAGCTTATCAATGAAGAAAATCTTCAGAGGTTAACACTATTATTCAACAAAATATATACCACTGGAATCTTACCAGAAGACTGGCTTCGATCGACATTTATACCTATACCAAAGAAAAATAAAGCAAATAGATTCAGATTAATTAGCCTGATGATCAATTTTCTGAAAAGTTTACTCAAAATTGTACATCAACGAATATACAGAGAATGCAAAAGAAACCTGAGTGACAATCAATTTGGATTTCGTATGAGGCTTGGTACAAGAGAGGCATTATTTGGTCTCCAGATATTACTACAAAAATGCCGAGATAATGGCACAATCTAATCAAAACATCGACAACTGTATTGAACGCTCAGACAGCGGTCAGCGTCATCTAAGTTCTGCTCTTCACGTTTCCACCCGTTTGTCAGCTCTAATGAGATTTCTGAGGTTTTATTATCGACGGGCATTGTTAAACTGATTGTTTGCCGCGGATTACTGGATAGCGGTTCTCAGAGTAATTTGTAAACTTTTAGATTTAAAATGTCAAAGGATAGAACATTTGGTCAAGGGTGTTGGAGAGGCGCTAGCAGAAATTAATAATGAAGCTATTGTCACGCTAAGTTCTTGCGAAGGATATTTCACTGTGGAGACTCATTATTTGGTTAATCCCAATATTACGGGAATGTTACCGATTAGGTCTTTTAATAAAAATGATTTAAAAATCTCCTTATGTTTAAAGTTGGCAGATCCAGATTTTAGTGTGTCTAATGATATAAATTAATTGCTAGCATCGAGAGTATTTTGGTCTGTTTTGTTATCAGGTAGAAAAACTTTAGGTTCAAATATGCCAATTTTGCAAAATACAGAATTTGGTTGAATAATTGCTGGGAATTTATATCTTAATTCGCTAGAGTATAAAAATTAATGTTAATACTTATAATAATACTAATAATGATTCAATAAATAATCAAGTAGTAAAGTTCTGGAAAGTTAAAGAATTCGGTTCCCAAAAGAAAATATATTCAAACGAAGAAATGTTTTGCGAAAATTATTTTAAGAAAACGGTTAAAAAGGATTGTTCGGGAAATATGTATTTAAAATACCATTTAAGGATACAATAAATAAATTAGGGGATTCTAAAACTATGGCATTGCATAGATTTGACTTATTGGAAAAACGTTTAAACAAAAATACAGATTTGAAAAATATGTATGTGTTAATTTTGTGAATAAATATATAGAATTAGGACATATGTCTGAAACGGATTTTAACAATGATAACGGATATTTTTTACCGCATCATGCTGTGGGAAAACAGTCTAGTTTGACGACTAAATGTCGAGTAGTCTTTGATGGTTCTGCAAAATCAAGTTCAGGTCTGTCTATAAATGATGTGCAGTATATAGGCATTGTTTAAATAGGACTAGTTAGACAATCCTTATGGAACAAACGTTTGACTTTTATTCTGCCGTCATGTGGTGGCCTCTAGTCATAAATTTAAAAAACTATTAACAGAAACTTAATTCTCTGCAGGATTCTATTCGAGTATATTTTTACCTGTCTCATAGTTAATGCAAAAAACCTGTATACGGATGCCAGATTGTGAAGAAAATAATCTTTAAAATGACGTTAATTAAAAACATAGATTTCAGTTCATACCAATTTAGAACTTTATGTAGTATAAAAAATAATCCGTCTAAAGTGGAAGTGGTATTCATATGGGCATTAGGACATGCCGCTATAATAGGTAATGATAAAGTAGACTGGTTGGCTAAAGATGGAATAACAAAGGGTGAGATCCTAGATTTTATTGAATTATGCAATAAATGACTTTAAAAATAGAATATATAAAATATGGGAAGAACAATGGAAAAATATTTCAAGCATGTCAAAAAATTTATATTTTTCTTTGCATCAACAACTCCTTTCGCCACTTGAATATGTAATTAAATATAACCTACCAAAGTGGGATATTTCTACAATTGTGAGATTAAAAACTCGACACAGAAAATATGTGACACATCTGAATAAATTAGAAATAGTGAATTCACTAGTTTGTTTTTGTGGTAATGTTTCTAAGTGTATTAGGGATTTGTATGATATTTTCTGAATGCAAAATTCGGAAGGAAGGAGATATATAGACCAATTATATTACAGTCTACAACAAGAATTTTTTTCAATCAGTATAAAGTATTTATTTGGTTTGCGTGATACGAGAATAATTAAATTACTGATTAAAAAAAAAAATAAATATTGCCATTTAAATGGAACAGTGATAGATATAAGGAACCTAACATATTATGCTAAAAACTAACAAATAAATATATGTGGCTAACGGACCTCTTCCAATACACACACACACACACACACACACACACACACACACACACACACACACACACACACACACACACACACACACACACACACACACACACACACACACACACACACACACACACACACACACACACACACACACACACACACACACACACACACACACACACACACACACACACACACACACACACACACACACACACACACACACACACACACACACACACACACACACACACACACACACACACACACACACACACACACACACACACACACACACACACACACACACACACACACACACACACACACACACACACACACACACACACACACACACACACACACACACACACACACACACACACACACACACACACACACACACACACACACACACACACACACACACACACACACACACACACACACACACACACACACACACACACACACACACACACACACACACACACACACACACACACACACACACACACACACACACACACACACACACACACACACACACACACACACACACACACACACACACACACACACACACACACACACACACACACACACACACACACACACACACACACACACACACACACACACACACACACACACACACACACACACACACACACACACACACACACACACACACACACACACACACACACACACACACACACACACACACACACACACACACACACACACACACACACACACACACACACACACACACACACACACACACACACACACACACACACACACACACACACACACACACACACACACACACACACACACACACACACACACACACACACACACACACACACACACACACACACACACACACACACACACACACACACACACACACACACACACACACACACACACACACACACACACACACACACACACACACACACACACACACACACACACACACACACACACACACACACACACACACACAGTGTGTGTGTGTGTGTGTGTGTGTGTGTGTTAAATACATAGTTTAATTTACCAAACGGTGCCAGGCTAATCCCTTAACAAATACCTACTTCTTATTTACAATAACCGAGTTGAACAAACCATCAACAGTGTACAATGCAAAAATAAAGGAATATGTAGACAAAATAATTAATCATAAATTAATAATTATTTAAGGGCTACGTAGTCAACTCGCAATACTACAATTTTCGTAAATATTACGTGATGAAAAAGTTAAGGGAACGAAGTAATGTCGACAACAACCAAATGTGATCAATTGTTTGTATCATACTTCATAGACTGAGAAATAAATTTATAGAACGCTTAAAGTTTGAAGTTTATATAAATATCTTACAGCAGCACTATTTAAATTTAAAAATTAATTAATTTTTATTATTTATTATTTTTATTTAAATTTAAAAAAAATTAATAGAAATAATCATAAAACCACGTAACTGTAAAATGAAGAATGTTATGAAAAACTCTCAATTTTATTTTAATAAATAATAATAAATACATCAGTGATGTTGCAAAATTGACAATTTTGTATTTTTTTTTTGAAGGAATCGTTTTTTTTGAGCTGTATTATCTGCAGTTGTATCAGACTTTCTTTTTTGAGCTCTTTTGCTTATGGTTGCGGACCTAGAAAGATTTTTTCAATATTTGAAAATTTGTACTCTAATTAGTAAGTTTAAGATAAACTGTCTATGAGATTTGCATCGCTGCAACTATACCACTCTGGTAATGCTGTGGCAAGTTTTTCGTCTATAAACTTTCGTGTATTAAATAACACACGGGTTACACAGCATTCATCAAATATGGTAGAAAACATTTGAAGACATATTTTTGTGAATGTGCCCATCAAATCGCTAACATATCTTAATTGACAAGTTGTGTCACTTATTGCATATTCTTTATAAAAAAGTAATATTTGTTGCTTATTTTCTATATCTTTTGTGCCCTCTAATTTGGTTTTGCAATTTTCACAATTAAATTTTTCAAAACATTTTTTAAATACGTACCCTGCAAAATAATAAACTTAACATTTTTCTAAACTTGAAGCCAATGTATCTGAATCTAAATTTGTTTGTCGTAATAGTTATTTTGAGAAACATTTTCTGCAGATAATAATATACTGTCGTCGAATGCGTTATCACCTTTAACGTATTCCTCGTCACTATTTAAATTATTAAAAATATCAGAATATATATATATAAGACGTTTCTAAAATATTTGTATCGTCATCACAGTTGGTCCCAGAGTTTGCTGTCATAGGCGGTTTCATAATATTGTGTACAATGTTTATTTTAAAAGCAGCTTTAAAGTTTCTTACAGTGGGATTTCTACTGTAACCACCTTTCTGTCTGTAAATAGAAAATTGATTTTCTAAGGGATCTTGGATTAATCTTCCGGTTAATATATAACAAGAGTTTAATGTTGTCAAATCACTATAAAATTGTCTTACCGCGTTTATGGTGAGAAGAAAGCAGTCGAAAGAAGGAGGTCTTTTTAAACCCTTACTTGTCTGTTTCCACATACTTTTCAGTAATTCGTATCCTTCAGCACTAATTACATCTTTGTTTTGATTACAGTAGACACGATTACAAGGCTTAGGACTGTACTTACTTTTACTGTTCAGGGCATCAAACAAATTGTTCATAGTTTCGACAAAATAAGCCGTGTTTAGAATGACTAAGTAATTGAGTGCCAAGTATAACATTCATTTTTTCAAATGAGTTTGGAGTTAAATGTTTATCTGTTAATTTTAAAAGAGCACTCCCGGTTTTACTTCTTTGGTCAATACCATACACTTTATTAATATCATCGAATCTTATAAATTTGTCATTAAAAATAAAATCATTGGTAATAAAATTATTTCTTATACATTTTATTAAATGTGGTACATCATAAAATGCAAAATACTTATGCGTGTCTGCAACAAAGTAGGGTTTTTCAATTGTTATATTTAATAATTTATATAATTTTTGATTTATCACCGATAAATCACAAACTTTTCCTAAGGGTTCTAAACCGGAATCTCTCAATCTTTTGAGGTCATCAATAATTATTTCTTGGAGTATTGTAGCTCCGATCCCTCCCCGGGACTGTAATTTTGCCTCGACGTTGGTGGGAGGGCCGAGTAACTGGTCTTGGTCCCTGAAATTGTGAGGGGAGCACGACCAGTGAAACTAAACACAGTCCCTACGCGTCCAGCGCCTGTGCACCGGGTGGCCGCCGGGCACCGCCGCTGGACGCAAGAAAGGCGTGGCAATTGAGGCGAACAGGTGCGGCGCCTTCGCCTTCAGCTTTTAGTTTACCCTTCCAACTTCCCTACGGCTACTCCAAATTTCTCTAATCTCAGTCGCCAAACTCCAAAACCCGGCGGCGGTGGGGTCCCACGCATTAGACGCGTCTGCCGGTGCGGGGACCCCGCCCTCGATCCTGACACACACACACACACACACACACTTTTCGAGCCTTCCTCGACAGACTATCTAGGAGTAGCCGACTCACCCTATCCAACTTCCCGCCCCCTCACACCCCAACAGGAAGCTCGTAGCTCGGAAATTGTCGGCGAGGCACTGGTGGGGTCACTGACGCCAAATAGGTGACACCAATAAATACCAGTAGAAGAGAAGACCAGCCCAACTGCATCTCAGCATCCATCACCGACTAGTCCTTATCCTCACGGAAGGATGAATGGTGAATTCCCGACGCCAAAAAACGGGGACCTTTTGGCTATGGAATGGTAACCCAGACAGAGGAGTCCAGCTGGAGAAAACCAGCTTTTAAAAAATCCGAAATTCAAGCTGGAAGACATCGCGGCGAAGGATGAATGGCCATGCGTAGTTGGTCGAGAGCGATTCCTGTAAGGAACCAGGCGACACCTCACAGTAATTAGCCTTACTCGGGCATGCGGGGCTCTGCTCGAGTGGACTGCAATTCCCTAGCTACTCGTGGGAACAATATGGAAAATAATATGGAAACCAATATTCCCGAACAACCCGTAGTAGAAAGCCCTGAAGGCATTACTATACAGATAGCGAAGCCGACCAAAAGGAAGGCGGTCAGAGTCACCTCCCTAGAGGAGGTGGATCTAATGACAGACGAGGAGGTTATTAAGGCCAGGCTGGCCGGGGCCTCCAAGAAGAAAGTAAGGGATCTGGTGGGAAAAGGCCAGGATTACATTGAAGCCAAGCGCTCGGTGATCAAGGCTAACCTCACCAAGGTGCTTGAACGACAAAAGGACAATCTCCCTAAGTCTAAAGAGAAGGCGGAGCAAAAGCTGGAAATGGCTACGCAAACGTCTACAAAGAAGCGACAAAGGTCGGACAACAGTACGCCACCAGCGGAAGCCAAAAAGAGGCCGAGGAAGTCAGAAATGACTTTTACACAAGCCCTTTGCTCGGCAAAGGTGGCTGTAGTATGTGATGGCTTCCCTGGAGTCAGGATGGAACCCACAAAGCTTAAGGCAGTGCAAAGAAGCCCTGAAGCCTTGGGAAGGTGCAAGCCTCCAGGCTAAGGACGAGAGTGAAGTCGAGAGGCCGTGTTCTTGCACTGTCTATATCCCAGACGAGGACGGAAAGAGGTTGGAGGCGGAAAGTGTGCTGACTCGATTAAGGGTCAGCAACCGAAAGCTCAACACCCTTATATGGACCGTTTTGGGCAAAACACCTGCAGAAAAAGGGCAGGTATGGGTCCTCTCAATGGACAAAGAGTCATTTGAGGAACTCAACAAACTTCAAATGTGTCCTTACTTTGGCATCGGAAGAATTAAATTCCGTGTCAAGGATGATGGGTACATTAGGAAGGTTGCAGAGGCCGGACCATCGGGGTTGCAAGGCGTAACTGCCGCAACCTCGGCAGTCAAGGCTAAGCAAAAAAGGAAAGAAGTAAAACCTTCAGAGGGGCAAAGCTCTAAAGCAGCGTCAAAGAAGGTTAACACTTCGACCAAACACAAGGCTCGCCCTAAGGATGATAAGTCGAGGGAAGGAGCTAAAGAAGGAATAATCCCGAAAGAAGTCCGTACCGACTTGCAGGGGAGTGCTACAAACCCGGGCATGGAAGGCCTTTGACATGGAAGGCCTGGACTTGGCCCTACTGCAGGAACCATGGCTCCACGGAGGGAAGATTGCAGGCTTGAAGCCGCAACATGGTAAGTTACTATACGATGCGAAAGGAGAGACACCTCGAGCATGCATTGTATATGGTAACGAAGTAAACTGTACACTGATTCCGGATCTTTGCTCCGGAGACTTTGTTACAGCTATTTTAACCGCTTCCACCGAGGAAGGTAGTAAAAGATGGTTGGTCTGTTCTGCCTACTTCGCTGGAGAGAAGGTCTTCCGCCCAGGCATAGTAGAGGACGTTATAACCTACAGCCGAAGGGAGAACCTTCATCTAATACTGGGATGTGATGCCAATGCCCACCATCTGGCATGGGGGAGTACGAACATCAACAGTCGAGGTGAGTCTTTACTACAGTTCATCTTAAGCATGGGTTTAGAAATAGCCAATATAGGAAATAAACCTATCTTCGTTACGGCCACGCGCAAAGAAGTCTTAGATGTAACACTTTGCAGTGAAAAAACGTACGATACTATAAAGAATTGGCATGTGTCAGAGGAACCTTCATGTTCCGACCATAGGCACATTTGATTTGATTTAATTACTTCGACTCGAATGGTGGAAAGGTTCAGGAACCCGAGAGAGACGGATTGGGAAGGCTATAGAGGCTCACTCGAGAAGTCTCTTGAGGGAGGAATCGGCACCATAAAAGATACGGAAGATCTCGAACTGACAGTCGAAACGGTGAGGGGAGCTGTTCTGACCGCTTACCAGGAGAATTGTCCAGAGAGAGAAAAGAAAGGAAATAAAAACACACCCTGGTGGAATGAACACTTACAAAAGCTTAGGGCAGATGTAAGAAGGCTATTCAATAAAGCCAAATTCAACCAGGACTGGGCCATTTATAGAGAAAAACTGACGCAATATAATAAGGAGATCCGAAAAGCCAAAAGAGACTCGTGGCGAAAGTTCTGCGAGGAAGTCGAACAGGCTCCCGCATGTTCCAGAATCCACAAGGTCCTGGCTAAGGATGGTATTGCGAATCAGGTCGGCCTCTTGAAGAAAGAGGACGAAACGTATGTAGAAACCCTGGAGGAAAGCTTAATAATGCTCACCAAGGTACATTTTCCCAGCTCATCCATTGACAATAATCCTTCGATAGAGGTAGCTCATCCCAGAAGGCCTACTAAGGCGGACTGGAAATTAGCTACCGACATCACGAGACCGGAAAAAATCAGGTGGGCCATCAATAAATTCCAGCCATACAAATCACCTGGAATGGACGGGATTCATCCAGCCTTGCTACAGAAGGGACAGGATGTGATCATCCCGCATCTAACAAAGATCTTCAAAGCTAGTTTGGCATGGAGATATATTCCAACCGCATGGCGAAGGGTGAAAGTCACATATATCCCCAAGGTTGGTAGGGTAATGGACCAAACCCCCAAGTCATACAGACCAATAAGTCTATCCTCTTTCCTAGCAAAAACGCTGGAAAGATTGATAGACAGGTATATTAGGGACGACGTGCTGATGGAGAATCCACTTAGTGATCGCCAATATGCATACCAGTCAGGAAAGTCAACTGACTTGGCGCTGGATGATCTTAACAGACTGCTCTCAAAGTCGCTAGATGACAAGGAGATAGCGGTGGCGACGTTTCTGGAAGTGGAGGGAGCGTTTAATAACGTCTCCTTCGAGTCTGTAACGGACGCGCTTAAAAGAAGAGGAGTTCCTGCCTTCATATGCGAGTGGACAAAGGCGACCTTAACAAACAGGATCATTGTGTCCTCGTTAGGTGAAGCCACTATTGAAGCGAAGGCAGGAAGCGGCTGCCCACAAGGAGGAGTTTTATCCCCATTACTGTGGGCTACGCTTATGGACGACCTACTTAATACACTGTCCAGGGAGGGTTTTTACTGTCTGGGTTATGCGGACGATTTGGTAATTGTAGTTCGAGGACGCTTTACCAAAATAATTTCGGAGAGACTTCAAGTCGCTCTGAGGATGGTGGACAGCTGGTGTGAGGAAGAAGGCCTGAAGGTTAACCCTAAAAAAACATCTGTTGTTCCCTTCACCAGAAAAAGAGCACTGCGAGCCACTAGTGCTCAAGGGAGTAGAAATCCCATTCACAAGTCAGGCCAAGTACTTAGGTGTAATATTCGACCAGAGGCTGACATGGAATGCACACATTCAGAAAGTCACACAGAAGGCCACTATGGCCCTGAACACATGTAGACGAATGTGTGGTAAGAATTGGGGGTTAAATCCTAAAATGAACCTCTGGTTATATACAACGGTTATAAGGCCCATGATAACTTATGGTTCAGTGGCGTGGTGGAACAAAACGCAACAGTCCGGGGCGATTCGATTGCTCAGTAGCACACAAAGGCTTGCATGCTTGAGTGTTACAGGAGCCATGAGAACAGCCCCAACGGACGCGCTAGAAGTTCTGCTAAACCTACCACCTCTGCATATATACATACAGAGTGAAGCCAGATCAACAGTACATCGGTTGATCCAAGGCCAACCTCCAATAAGTATGATGCAGAGAGCTGATAACTTAAGGCTTTACCAGGACATAAAGGCAGACCCCGTTCTAGGAATGCCTGTACACCGAATGGTTACGAGGTATAGTTTTAACAAAAATTTTCAAATTACAATACCAAAAAGAGAGGACTGGGAAACTGGTCCGCCGCTAACAGCAAACTCAATATGGTATACGGACGGCTCCAAAACGGAAACAGGTACGGGGGCTGGAATATATGGCATAAAACCAAGGACGAAAGTCCGGGTATGTCTAGGAACATACGCGACCGTATTTCAAGCCGAATTAGCTGCTATACACAGGTGCGCTATGGAACTAATCGGCCGAAATGTAGATAACGACTCCATCGTTATCTATTCGGATAGTCAAGCGGCTCTAAAGGCTCTCAGTTCGGTACAGGTCGATTCATGGCTGGTATGGAACTGTTTGGATGTCCTCTCTCAGGTGGGAAGTCAAAATAGGTTGACACTTGCCTGGGTGCCGGGACATAAGGGTCATCGTGGCAATGAGAAGGCTGATGAATTGGCCCGAGAAGGCGCATCTACGCCACTGGTTGGTCCGGAACCCTTCTTTGGAATCGCAAATACGATAAAAAGGGCAGCCATACACAAATGGGTGCAACAGAAGTCTCTTGAGTGGTGGAACAACTCACCAGGACAGAGGCAGGCCAAACAGTTCATCAAAGGACATTCGGCTAAATTTACAGCAGACTTACTTTCGCACAGACGCAGGACTGTCAGAATGATAGTGGGTCTGCTCACTGGGCACTGTAGACTCAATAAACACTTGAGTCTCATAGGCCTGACAGAAGAGGACACCTGTCGTTTCTGTCTGGAAGAAGAGGAAACCGCTCTACACGTTCTGTGCCATTGCGAAGGTCTCGCAAGAATGCGGTTTCTAGAACTCGGAGAGGAAAAACCGGAAGCACCAGGCTACATGAAAAGGCCACTATCAAGGCTGTTGAGTCTCATTAAGAGGACCAAGCTAGATGAAGTGCTTTAAAATAAGGGGGAAACACAATAGATCTGCAAAGGTCGCAGTGTATCAGGCTCTATTGGCCGCCCCATTTTCTACATTCTACATTGTAGCTCCGATGCCATTTCCTGTTATAGGTATTTTCCAATTGCTAAAAATACCTCGAACCATTAGCACCAAAGCTTGTCCAGCCAAAACTGATTTTTTTCTATTCTTACCAATATCCTCAAAACCTTCAATAATATCCAGTTTTCTATTATATTCTATTGTTCTCTTAATGACCATCTCATCAAATAATAAAATTGATTTTCTCTCTTTAGGAGACATGCTCTCTGCTTTAATTTTTATATTATCAAATATTTTTTTATTGAAACCGGGGTTACAGGTAAAGTTTGAAATCCATGTTTTTAGTGTTGAAACCGCTGATAAAGCAACTCCTTTTCGACGAAGAAATTTATACGTGCTAGGTCCTTTATAAAAAATCTCAATAGCCGTTTTTTTTTCTATTGGGGACCACTGTTGGTTTTTCTTATGCAACTGCATTCTCAGTAACGCAGCAGAAAACTGAGTTTGTGGCTTTGGTGCAGATTGTACAGGTTTTGTCCCAATTTTAACCAGTCTCTTTTTTAGTGCTGTTATTCGAGTTTTCAGAAGATTAATCCGTATTCGAGATGCATGTAATCTCCTTTGAAGTGTATGATAATTATGAAATCTTTTTTTCTTGACCAATGGTGATAACGGCATATCTATAAGCTCATCAACAAAATCGTCAAGTTCAGAATTATCACTGTGCGAAACAGTATTGGCACTTGTTGATGGTTGTTTTGCTATCGAATACGTATGAAAAATGCGTGGTGTCGTTATTACTATAACATAACATAACATAATAACATAATAACAATATTATTATTAACACAAGTGAAAAAAAAAAAACTTTCTGCACAATAAAGTAGAAAAACAATTTAAGTTCTGTATTCAAAATTTAAATAACTTGACAGTTATGCCAATATATGTTTATATATATATATATATATATATATATATATATATATATATATATATATATATATATATATATATATATATATATATCGTTATGATTGTTTATTTTGAGTTCAAACTTAGTTTATTGAGCCAATAAAAAAGAATTATAACTTATTTGTTATCAAAAGTAAAATAATCCTTATATTACCTGTGTTCGATGGATTCAAAATACAAATATATTATGTTACAAAGATTTACGTTTCTTTATTTTATATAAACGAATAAAACAATTCTGTCGTTATCTTATCAATCAGCATACAAGAAAATAAATCAAATTATTATGATAATAAGATTATAAAGCTACATACATTTATATTACGTGAAAAACCAATTTTACTTAAAATTTTCTTTACTTGAGAAAAGAAACCACAAAACTTTAAACTTTTGATTAGCCTAACAAAATACTATTCAAAATACTAAAAACTATTCAAAAATTCCTTGTCCATTTCTATACATATATATATATATATATATATATATATATATATATATATATATATATATATATATATATACAGTGTGGAAACCACTTATGAAATAAAATTAAATTTAAATGTGTGCTTTTTAAACATAAACTTAAATGTACAGGGTGATCCACGCAAGTCTGGCATAGTACATAATCCTTATTTTTAATGAAACACCCTGTATATTTTTATGTTTTTAAAAGATTCTTAACAACCTGATTTCAACGAACTATATCATGTAGGGTCTATGATGAATAATACAAGGTGAAATTTTGAAATTAATAATTTATCACGTGTTATGGTATTATTTTGAATTAGCTAAATACAGACAATACACTTCTAGTCTAAGTGTCAGTATATTGGGGAAAATTTCTGTTTAGTAACCGTGTTAACATTTTTTGTCATGAATAGGTAAAAACTGTCTAGATAGTCTCCTAATTAAACTAAATTGATAAATAATGCGGATTGTTATTAATCAGTTGTTGGTGTTTTGACATTTTACATTAAAATAATAAATTCCTAATTAAAAACTAATTTTTTGCAGAAATAAAAATAAAATATTTAATTGAGACCCACCGAATTGAGATTTTAATGATGATAGGTTACGGGGAGAATTGTAAAAGTCAAGTTGAAGTAGCAAACTTATTTAATCAGAAGTATCCTCAGTTGCCTAATATTGTACAAGATTCTTCTTCTTCAAGTGCCGTCTCCATCAATGGAGGTTAGCGGTTATGGTGGCAAACGTTTGTCTATCTTCAGCTGTTCTTAAGAGTTCCTCAAATCCAAGTCCTGTCCAGTTTCTGATATTACGTAACCAGGACAATTTTTTTCTTCCAATTCCTCGCTTTCCTTCTATTTTGCCTTTTATTATCAACTGAGGGATGTAGTATTTCTCGTTGCGCAACAAATGCCCTAAATAACTGGTTTTTCTTCTTTTGACTGTTCTCAATAGTTCTTTTTCTAAATTGAGTCTCGCTAGTACTTCTTCATTTGTTTTTCGTGCTGTCCAAGGAATTTTTAAAATTCTACGGTACACCCACATTTCAAATGCCTCGATTCTATTCAGGCTCTTTATTTTTAAAGTCCATGTTTCGACTCCGTAGAGAAGAACAGACCAGATAAAACATTTTACAAGTTTTAATCTCAATTTAATATTTATATGTGTATCGCAGAATAGAACGCGCATCTTAAAGAAACTATCCCTAGCTTGAGCAATTCTCGCTTTAATTTCTTGTTCTGGGTCCAGCTTGCAATTAATCCAACAGCCAAGGTATTTGTATTGGTTTACCTGTTCTAAAATATTCCCATTTATTTTTATAGGTAAGGGGATGTTCTGTTTTCTTTGGATCACCATTACTTTTGTTTTTTTTTCGTTGATCTTCATTCCAAACTCTCGACAAGCATCCTTAAGGTGGTCTATAACCCTCTGTAAGTTTGTGTCTGTATCAGCCGGTAGGACAGTGTCATCTGCATATCTTATGCTAGATATTGGTTCTCCATTAATTTTTATTCCTGTGGAAAGGTTTTCCAAGGCTTGCTTGAATAGTAGTTCCGAGTAAAGATTGAATTGAATTGAAAGATAGGGGATAGTATGCATCCTTGCCTTACTCCTTTATTTATACTAATATTTCTAGATGTATGATCGTCGATCCTAATCTTGGCACTTTGCCTCCAATATAAGTTCTTAATTAATCGGAGATCTTTGCTATCCAAGTTGATGCTCTGCAAGGAATTTAACATTTTATTATGGTTTACGCGATCAAATGCCTTTTTAAAGTCTACAAAACATAGAAAGACATCCTTTTGTTGGTCGTAACACTTCTGCAGCAGTACTTGTAATGAAAACAAGGCCTCTCTGGTCCCCATTCCGGCTCTGAATCCAAATTGATCGTATCCAACTTCTTTTTCACACCTTTTGTATACCCTATTGTGAAGTATTTTTAATAGAATTTTAAGCATTTGGCTCATAAGACTTATTAATCTAAAATCTGCGCATCGCCTGGAGTTAGCTTGTTTTGTAATGGGAATAAAAATAGATTCTAACCATTCCTCTGGTATTTCCCCAGTATCGTAGATTGTATTAAACAAAATTACTAACAAATCAATGTTATTACTTTCGATCAATTTAAGTATTTCAGGATAAACTTCATCAGGTCCAGGGCTTTTATTGGTCTTTAATTGTTTAATGGCATATTCCACTTCGACTTTTAGAATTGGTGGGCTTTCAGTGACATTATTTATTGTAATGTCTATTCTTTCATCTCGGAACAGCTGTTGTATAAATTTTTCCCATTCTTCTATTTTATCTTTGGTGTTATGAATTAACTCTCCGTTGTTATTTACCAGTGGGCAATGTTGTTTTTTGTGGATGAATGAAAATTCTTTCACCTTCTTTTTTATCTTTTTATCTTTAATCTGTACATCTTTTAGTAGTTCCATATTAGGTTTGTTCTTCGGCTTTGCATTTTTTATTACTTTAATTCTTGTGCGAATATTTGCTACTACAGGGTTGTGGTCGGAATTTGCATCAGCACTAGGATATGTTTTTGTACTTGTAATGGAGTTACGAAATCGTTGGTTGATTAAAACATAATCTATTTGATTTCTTATTATTCTTTCTTTTGTGTGTAGCGGGGAAGTCCAGGTGTATAACCTGCGTTGAGGTAACTTAAACCAAGTGTTTGTTGCTATCATATTGTGTTGCTGGCAAAACTCTAATAGTCTCTCTCCTCTTTCATTTCGTTCTCCTAGTCCGTATTCTCCTACGATATTTTGGAATTTCCCTCTTCCTATTTTAGCATTAAAATCTCCTAGGACGATGTTAATATCTTCTTTCTTTGTCAATTTCATGAGCTTTTGTAGATCTTCATACCATTCTTCTAGTATGTCATCTGACTTATCTGCGGTTGGTGCATAGACCTGAATAATATTCACATTAAAAGGAGAACTCCTTATTTGCAACAGCATTGCTCTGTCAGAGAGTGGTATAAAGTTTGAAACTGCGTTACTCAATTCATCGTTTATTATTACACCTACTCCATTGAAATGTTTTGGATCATTGTTGCCTGAATAATAGAGTGTTTTGTTCATAATTTTTGTTGTTCCTGAGTTAGGCCATCTAACTTCACTCAGACCTAAAATATCTATATTCAATCTGTTCATTTCTTGGCACACGTTTGCTAGCTTTCCAGCCTCATAAAGGCTTCTGATGTTCCAGGTCGCTACTTTGACGTCATTGTTTGTTTTAGTTTTGTATTTGTTTTTGTTCCTCCCGGGGATTCTTAGCACCCCCTGAACATTTAAGTTCTGCCAAGCACTGGGGGCCATCGATTTAGTTCCATTTACCATCATAACTTTCTTGGGAAAATTAATGAGGTGGTTTCCCATTGCCTTCCTCATGTTTTCTGTCGGGGTTTTCTCCCTTATCCGGAGTGTTCCAGTTTTAAGGCGCCGGAAGCTCGCCTTTCGCCCTTTCCCGTTAGCGTTACCCAGGAAGTACCACGTGGAGGTGGGAATCGGACTTGCTAACAGACGTAATGTTTAACTATTCATCCAAGTTTTATTACCACATACCTTCCGGTAAGACATGTGATCCCAGAGGTCTATCGTTAGCCATTCACTTCCCAATTACAAGATACTGTGTTTAAAATTTATGCACAATTCAGAGAACTTGGACCATGTCAAACCATTAAAAAGAAAACCGAACTTCATTGAAGATGAGGTGAAAGTGGATATTCTGTTAAGTGTCGCAGAGAATCCAACGTCAAGTTCACGTCAAATTGCACATCAAAATAATTTGAGTCACACAACTGTCCTAAGGTGTCTCCATGAAGAAAAACCTCATCCATATAAATTGACTTTTGTGCAGGAGATAACAGAAGACGATCCAGATCGTAGAATGGATTTCATGGAGTTATGGAGAGTGGGTCAGGTTTTTTAATTGGAATGATTATAGAATTGCGCCAAACATCTGGGAATTTTTGTGTGTTTCAGATAAGGTTATAAATTTCGAGAAGTTTGGAGAGGCATGTGTTAGAGAGATTTTTTAAAAATATATAAGGGATATCATAGGGATCATCAGCAGATTTTGTACATGAAAACAAGGTAAATTTTAGTTTATTTAGGGTAAACGAGGCGTTCATAAACGTGACATCGTGTGGAGTTGACGAGATGGTGGAGAAAGATTGAGCGCGTAAAGAACTGGGAGTAAAAGCGATATTACTTTTATTGAATCTGTCTTCAACCCAATTAGCGAGTGTGTCGGAAATAAATTGACTGTCAGAGATAACTGTGTTGTTAAAGATGATAGGAGAAATAGTTAGGATATAGGAATGAAGGATGAATAAATTCATAGGATGAAGGTTATTTTTATTGCCTTGGATTTGTGAAACAGTTTTTTTTTATAAATGAGTGGAGTTTGCATTGTGTGTTAGGGTGGAAGTGTAATTTTGCCAAGACGATGTTTTGCTTTGCTTAATAAGAAATTTGGCTTTAGCTTTAAGTTGTTTGTGTATTAGAAGATTTTCCTGGGTTTTGTTTCACCGATATTTATTTAAAGCAATCTTGGATAAACGGATGGCATTATTTCAATCAGAGTTCGACCATAGTACCATTTTGTGAGTAGAAGAGATGGTTTTTTTTACCGATATGTGATTTGGCAGCAGTAAGTAAGCATTCGTATAACAAATTTAGAATAATGTTAATATCCTCTGAAATAGCTAAGGAAGATAATAATATTTCGATTTTAAAATTAAATTTTAACCAATTAGTGTTTTTAAAGTTCCAGAAACTTCTAGTAGTGGTTTGCTTATTGGAGGAGCTGGATATGATGATAGAAAAGTGGTTGCTGTCATGTAGGCCATCAAAAACTTCTTAGGAGAGGGAAGGTAAAATTTTGGAGTTACAAAGGATAAGATCAATGACTGAAAATGATCCTGAGGAGACGTTAAAATCGTTATTAAGTCTAGTATTTAACAGAAATGTGTCTGAACAATTTAAGATGTTTTTAATAACTTTAATAACTAGGAAAACTCCTAGATATATGTCTATTTATCATCTGACGTTCCGTATTTTTTAGGGACTGTTCGATTAGTGAATGCGGAATGGAAGGAGATACATTTGAAATAAGGATTCTTTTGGTCGCAGAAAGAAGCCTGCAGAAAAAGGATGACGGTGAAATTAATTATGACGTTCGGTGTATTAGTTGATCAACGATGTCGGTAGAAGTGAGGAAAATGCAGATTCGATTACTCGAAATGCAAGATAGAAAATATTTTTTGGATAAACTATTTCACCAATTTCTTTAATATATTCAAATAAAACAGTATTCAAAATGGAGTGCATGACAATAATTTGTTCCCTTTTAGAAAATGAACAGGAAGGAGGTCTAGAGACTGCGGTAACGACATATGATTTTGGGTTAAAATTGGAGTTGTTTTGTGTAAATGTAAATATTTAATTGCCGTTCATTATGTGTAGTCCTGGTTACCCAGACCGTAACACAATACCTAAATGTGAGTATCTAATGGACCCTCTCCCAAACTGGAAAGAAAGAAAAAAATGATCTCACCTATTTGGATTTTCACTGGTTTTCTTTAATTACACCAATATAGCCACAAATAAATTCGACTATTGAAATATTAATCCAAATTTGATACTCGTTTTCTTATCACATTGTGATTAAAGAACTTCGCTTCGTATTGTTAACTCTTCGATGAATTAATTTATCTGTTTAACACTGTTTAAATCTTTAAAATCCGCGAGGAACTTAAAAAGGGTGTTTAACCTTTGACAGTTATTTGACGTTTTTTGAATCGATTATTTGAAGCTTTATTTATAACCTTCAACATTTTATTTAACTTACTATTAAAAAAACAGTTTGAAAAAGTGCTTTTTAGCTTCTAAACATTTATACTACTTTTGGTATTTTTCATGTCATACGGCTGTACGCAGGCTCAATAAAAAGCTGGTGTAAAAGCACAACTGAAAAAAACGGCTTTCCATAACCAATAACAAGAAACAAGCTAAAATATTGCAGCGGACAGATCTCCCTTGCATTTTTCTGTGGCGATATTTTACGAGTACCATTATTTTAATGTTTCAAAACTAATTTACTTCTTCACTGTGTATGCCATTTATAAATCGAATTATAAAATTTAGATATTTTTTTACAACGTGTTCAATTTTCAACTGTTAATGTTAATAAACAATGAAAATATTTGCAATTTCTTAAACAAGAAAAAAAATTTGATTTCCTCTGGGTCGTAGAAGGTTTTGGTTTTTTTTAATGTTTTTTTATTAGCTTTATATTGAGCCCGCATACAAGTGTATGGCATAAAAATGTGAGTGTTATTAGAAATTTTTATATGCTAAAAATTTCTTATTCTTCAAACTGATTTTTACAAACAAATTTAATATAGAAGTTTTTTTTTAAATAATTTAAAACGACGCCATAAAAAATAGATTGATATTTACAAAATAACCCTAGAGTGACTGTTTAGACAAGTACAGTTGTTTAAATAATCGGTCTCCTGGATAAACAAATTGAATAACTCATAAACTATATGGTCGTTCTTTATGACATTTAGCACACTTTAAAAACTCATTAACTGCCATAATTTTAAATAGTTGTACTACATGTCGTTATGCAAAAAAGAAAGTTATTAACATTTATGAATAATACTTTTAAATTAAGGGTTTTTAAAATATCTCGGTCAATTCTTTATGTATTTTAATTTTAAAAATCTCAATATTAGAGAAAATTTTATGATCTATAACTTTTATTTTAACCATATATCTCTAACATGTATAAGAAACGTTTTATGCGCAAAAACTTTTTTTACTTTTTACGATTGTTTAATAAAAAAGCAAAGCAAAATTAGCTGAAGTCTTCACATAATTGTCATTAGCTAACCCTTCTGGTTCTGTAAGTTCTTGGGTACCTAAGAATGTTAACAAGTTATCTACAGATTTGATAAAAGTAGAAAGATCTTCTTTAGACGAAAATTCTGGTAATGTGGAACACAGACTAGCAATATCGCTATTAGTGACAGGCATTTTGGAAGTTTTCTTAGAAGATAAGGATTTTTTATTACAAGAAATGGAATTTCTTAGATTAGAAGTTGACGAGTTATTAATAATATTTAAATTCAAATTGTCAAATAATAAATTTAAATTTTCAATACTGTTTTGAGAAATATTGTTAAAAGTGCTCATAAAAATTAAGGAAAGAAAGGAAAAACTTACATAAGGATGATCACAGTTGATTTCCAATGCATAATTTCTTTCTTCTCCAAGGTTCGATCGGTCTCGTTAAACAACTAAAGTTGACCAGGAAACTGATGTATGTTTCTGTACGATGCTGATCCTGTTCGCAGCGCCAAATATGTCACAAGCACTTGAACTTCTCAAAAAAAATATTTTATTTTCAAAATTAAGTTACAATTTACAGAGATATTTACTACAACTAAATAAGAACTAATAATAATAATCGTGGGCTTCTTCCTTCCTTCTTTATAACCTCTGATCTTCGGAATTTGCTGACTCTAGATAGTCCGGGAGCTTCTTTCACATTTCTCCTCCCTCCTTTGGTTCGGACTTCGTCCTCGAAGTCCTAGTAACTTCTGCAATTAATTCATTCAGAATTTGAATTTGGGCAGGATGGAGTTTCGTACCAAATAGAATTTGGGAAATTCTTTTTCGTTTTTTAATTAGGAATATTGCTAAAAATGCTAAAACAAATAAAAGTATAACAATTGAAGTGGTGCTCAGTCCCATTAAAAGTGGTGGTAAAACATCTATTGTTTCGAGGGGTTGAATTTGACCATGTGTATTTGGAATTGTTAACTTCTCAATTTTGATCTGGTGATCCGGCAATAGTTTTATTGGAACTATTTTTGGTAGTGAAATGTCTTCGGATGTTTTCTTGTTGAAGTAGATTCCTTCAATGATGATTGGTTCTTCTGTCGTTAGTAAACTGGTTGATTTTACTTCCTGTTGTTGAATTATTATTGTATGGATTATTCCCAGCAATATCACTTTGCTTGTTTCTTGAAAAAAGTTCTCTGTCACTATGGTCTTTGTGCAATTATGGACATTTGGTATCGTACAATGGGATTGTACGTTTTTGGTACAAATGATGTGGTCACTTTCTCCAATGCAGCTTTCGAACCATTTGTTGTTGACATAGTAGGGTGTAGGTGGTAAAATCATGATGTGATCTTTATTTGGGATCGGATAAATCTTAAAGGTGGTATAGGAAGTTTCGTGGAGAATAGGTATTTTAACTATTATGAGCATTGTATTGGCGGTTACGTAGACTAACATTTTGGATGCTTCGATTAATTCATACGGATGTTCATCACTGACAAGAAGCGAATTTCTAGGATACAGTTTAAGAAGATTTTCTTTTAAATTGTCTAATTCTTTTAACGTGAATAATTCGATAATTGGAATATTTAATTGAGATAAAGTAATGGTTCTAATTAGTTTCGTTAAAAATTCGTTAATATTTTGAATGTTTACTATTTCATTATGCAAAATTAAATAACTATCAAAATCTGCAGAAAACTTACTAACTGCAGCTACAAGAGCAGCATTATCAGTATTTATCTTTTCTAAAAGTTTATCGAATCTTGTATTAATTGATTGTCCATATGATATTTGATTGTTAAATTTTTTGATTATTTCATTTTGTTTATTTTCTATTGCAATAATATGTGTTTTTAATAGATCAAGGTCAGAGTCATCTGGGTTACCTGTTATATATTTGATGGCAGTTCCGAGAAAGTTAAAGAGTCCTCTTTTCTGTTTGCGAGTAATCTTATGCAAATCATCTTTTACTTGTTCGCGTATATGATTATATTGAGAATAAAGAAGTGAGAGAGGTGTTTTCTTAAAATGAGCTTGGAATTGGTTGATTGGGCTAGTTTCTATTATATTCGATAAATTGTCTAGGGAAATATGAAGGAAGTGTCTATGGTAATGGGAGATTTCTTTTGATTTTCCTATCTCCTCAGCATAGTAGCCATTATTCTGAATCTCCTGAATCCTGAGTTGACGGCCCAGGGCGAGGATTTTCCTGTGAACAAGTTTGAGCTTGAGTATTTTTGTCTGTACATTTTCTTGTTCTTTTAACAAACTTAAGATGTGTACTTGTTGGGTTTTGTTTGTCTGTCTTACCTAAAATCTCTGTTTTTTCTTGTTTATCTGGATGTATTATAGAATAAGGTGCTTGTAGTTTTGGTTTATGTTTCTTTTTTGAAACATACAAAGTTTTTGAGAGATCTATCTCGGGAATTTCTTCAGCGTTTTCGTTCTGTCTATCTAATATTTGCTGCCTGTTTTCTTTTTGTTTATTGTATAAATATTCGATAAAAGGTTGTAATTCCTCCTTATGTCTTTGATTGTACGTTTCGTATATGGGAAGGTCAAAATCAAAATGGATTTCCTCGGCATAAGGTCCATATAGGATTGAAAATGGAGAGAAATTTGTAGAACTATGAATCGATTGATTATAGATAAGAATGGCATGTGTCAAAATGTCGTCTAATGAATCATTGGGGTTTTGGGCACGTAAGGTCCTGAGTTTTTCGGTAAGTGTAGAATGGAATCGCTCTACGGGGGAGTTTGAAGATGAGTTATTAACTGTTGTGAAATGAATTTCGATTTTGTGGAGTTTTAAAAATTCTTTTATGACTGCTGAGTTAAATTCTGTGCCACTATCACATACAACTTTCTTTGGATAGTTATGGTGTGTAAAGTAATGCCTAAGTTTATTCAGTATTGAAATGGATGTTTTATCGTTTAATTTATAACACTGTCCATATTTAGAAAATGAATCTATTATTGTTAAATATAATGTTTTGTTGCAATGAAAAATGTCAATGTGTAAGATGTCAAATGGTTTTTGTCCAAGTAATGGCCCTAATTGTGTGAGTTTGTACGGGTGCCTTTCATATTTGTTTTTTAAGCATATTTCACATTTATTTATAAAATTCGAGATCGTGGTTTGCATAGAAGGCCAATAGAAAGTTTGCTTTAGATGTTTATATGTTTCCACTATTCCATTATGATTTTCTCTGTGATATTTTTCTACGCATTCAACTTGTCGTTCCTCTTCTTCAATATCTTTTAGCAATTTATTGCAGAATATTGTCTTTACTGTTGATTTTATTTTCTCTTTAAAATAATTGCAAATGAAGGGTCTAAATTCATGAGGTATTATAATGGCAAATTTTTGATTCGGTCTTAGGATACTTGGAAATGCATCTGCTATTTCTGCTTGCCAGTTGTCGGTGAGCGTTACAGTGTATCGATGTTTATTAAAGATCTTTTTGTATTGTAACTCAAATTTAGCACATTTAGTTTGGAATATAATTTGATTTGACGATAGATTGATTGGCTCGGGTGATATTTCAATTCCTGTGATAGGGTGTTCGACAGCGGTGTGTTGTGTGTTTATATTATTTTGCAAATTTTCAAATTCCTCAAGAAAATTTTCTGCGTCAAAAGCATCAATTGCATCTGGAGGTTCAGCGCATTCTGAGCTGGAGCTTAGAGTATTTATTTGAATTCTGCTGAGGGCATCGGCTACTTGGTTCTCTTTTCCTTTTTTATATCTAACTTCAAAATTGTAATCCTCTAACTTAAGTCGCCAGCGAGTTAATCGAGAAGTAGGGTCTTTAACTTTGTAGATCCAAACTAGAGGGTTGTGATCAGTTTCTACTATAAATTTCTGACTGTACAGGTACATACGAAAATGTTTACATGAGTCTAAGATTGCCAATAATTCTTTTTCTATTGTAGAGTAATTTTGTTCGGCAGAATTTAGGGTCCTCGAATAAAAGGCAATGGGATGGTTATTCTGAGATAGGACTGATCCTATCGCTATATTAGACGCATCCGTAGTAAGTACGAAAGGTTTTTCGAAATCTGGGTATTGAAGAACAGGAGCATTAGTTAAGAGTTGTTTACATTTTTCGAAACATTCCAAATAATTTGGATTTTTAGGATCTATAACAGCACCTTTACGAGTGCATCTGGAAAATGGAGACGTAATCTTCGCGAAATTTGGAATAAATCGCCTATAGAATCCGATTAATCCTAGAAAGGACTTTATTTCTTTGACAGTCTTTGGTAATGGGTATTTTTGAATGGCTTCAATTTTACAGGGATTAGGTTTTATACCTTGAGTGGTTACTACATGTCCTAGGAAAGCCACTTCTTTCGTAAGGAACTCAGACTTATCTAATTGAACTTTTAAATTATGTTTTCTAAAGGTATCGAATATGGTAGTGATGTGAACGAGATGTTCGTGAAGAGATTTAGAAAAAATGATTACATCGTCCATATAGACGAATACAAATTTGTGAACGAAAGGACGGAGAATGTTGTCCATTAGTCTTTCAAAGGTTGCTGGGCTGTTTTTTAAGCCAAACGGCATACGTAAGAATTCAAAATGACCATGTGGCACTAAAAAATGCAGTTTTTTGGACAGAGTTAGGATGAATTTCGATTTGGTGATAGCCTTGAGCCAAGTCTAGTGTTGTAAAGTATGTAGCCTTACCTAAATTATCTAAAATGTCCTCTATTTTTGGTAAAGGATATCTGTCATCTATAGTATTTTCATTTAGCTTTCTATAATCAATAACCATTCTGAATTTTTTCTTGCCTGAAGCATCAGCTTTTTTGGGTACAACCCACACTGGGGCCGAATAGGGAGAAATTGATGGTCTAATAATTTTATCATCTAATAATTTTTGTACTTGTCGACTAATTTCTTCCTGCATCGCCTTAGGATGCCTATATCCCTTAACATAAATAGGATTTTCATCTTTTGTTTTAATTTCATGCTTCACTGCTGACGTGAAAGATAAACTCTTTTTCTCATCGTAAAATACATCTCTGTATTTTCTGCAAAGGTTAAGTATTTTATTTTTTTCTTCATTATTTAAATGTTGTGTACGAATATTAGATTCTACAAAGTGCGTTGGTCCGGTTGAAATTTCATACTCATCAAGTTTTTGAACTTGAATAGGTTCTAATAATTTTATCGGATAAGGGAGTGTCAGGTTATGAATGAAACCGTTTTTTGCTGTGTGTATGGATTCCGGTAATGTAAAATTTTGTAAGTCTACACGGGGTACTAGAATTTCACCGTCTAGGACGTTAACTGGAATTTTATAATATAATGTCTCAAAATGAATAGTAATTCTGTAATTTGTTAAGGTCAATGTTTTAGTTTGATAATTTAGTATGGAGTTAAAACGTTCTAAATCATAATTTCCCAGTAGGATATCAAAATCTTTGCTCCAATTTGCGATTCGTGCGTCAATAATATCATTAATGCCATATTCAGATAATAAAGGGGTTTTAATATTTTGGAAAAATTTTGTTGTACGATTCATAGAGGTTAATGTGAAAGGTTTTTTGTATATGTGGGATTGATTAAAATATTTTACAGCTTTCGGAGAGATTACAGTATCTGATCCTCCAGAATCTATAAGAACTTTAAGACGAGTCAAGGGCGTAACAAAATAAGGTAGCCGGGGAGATTTTTGTAAATTATTCAGATTTATAGAGGAGGTGGTTGTTCTTCGGGAGATACTAGGGGAAAATCCTGATAGTTTTGGTCGAAATATTCTTCCGTGACTTGTTCGGAATCGGAATTTTCAATGTTAACTTCGGAATTATGAATTTGATTTGCCGCAATATTGAAATGATGGCCATTAGTGGTAACGGTCATGGGTTGGTGATTTCTTGTGGAGGATGTTAGAACGCCACTCATAGGAGAATGTGTGTTTTGTTGAGTTTGTGGGTTCCTATATTTATTTATTCTATGTTGTACATTTTGTCGAAAATTTGGGGGTTGATTATTTCTAGATGAACTATTATTATACGATTGAGAAGCAAAATTAAAATTTGGCTGTGAAGTATTATTAAAATTTGTTTGATTATTCTGAAATGGTGGTCTGAAGTAATTTGACTGCATGGGCGAGAAGTTTGTGGGCCTATTATTATTATTATGATTATTACGTGGAAACTGGTTTGGATTATGTGGCCTCTGTTTGAGCAAAGGTTTTCTAGTTTGTTGGCTTTTTAAAAAGTTCATATATTGTTGTTGGTTCTTATGATTATCATAAGCAATGCACTTTTGAAGTGCTGCTTCAAGTGATTCTATTTCAAAATGCGACAAATAATCGCAGTACGGTTCATTTATACCCGAGCAAAAAGTTTTTAAGGCAATATTCTTAAAATATGGCGTTTTAAAATTTACAGTAGCAGGATTATCATTTAAAGTAATATGTTGAAGCAGATCATTTAAATTGGTGGAAATTCTTTGATGATACTGATCATAGGATTCGTTATGTTTTTGAACTGTTGTCGATAACTGAGTGACCAAAATGTCTTCTGACCTTCTATCTCCATATTTAGTTAGTAAAGCAGGACGAATATCTGTCCAGCTTAATTTGTTAGAATAATTCAAAAAATTTCTCGGATCTCCTTTTATACGAGATACAATGTGAGTATTAAGAATAAATAACTGAGGTTCTGTAAGTTCTTGGGTACCTAAGAATGTTAACAAGTTATCTACAGATTTGATAAAAGTAGAAAGATCTTCTTTAGACGAAAATTCTGGTAATGTGGAACACAGACTAGCAATATCGCTATTAGTGACAGGCATTTTGGAAGTTTTCTTAGAAGATAAGGATTTTTTATTACAAGAAATGGAATTTCTTAGATTAGAAGTTGACGAGTTATTAATAATATTTAAATTCAAATTGTCAAATAATAAATTTAAATTTTCAATACTGTTTTGAGAAATATTGTTAAAAGTGCTCATAAAAATTAAGGAAAGAAAGGAAAAACTTACATAAGGATGATCACAGTTGATTTCCAATGCATAATTTCTTTCTTCTCCAAGGTTCGATCGGTCTCGTTAAACAACTAAAGTTGACCAGGAAACTGATGTATGTTTCTGTACGATGCTGATCCTGTTCGCAGCGCCAAATATGTCACAAGCACTTGAACTTCTCAAAAAAAATATTTTATTTTCAAAATTAAGTTACAATTTACAGAGATATTTACTACAACTAAATAAGAACTAATAATAATAATCGTGGGCTTCTTCCTTCCTTCTTTATAACCTCTGATCTTCGGAATTTGCTGACTCTAGATAGTCCGGGAGCTTCTTTCACATTTCTATATATATATATATATATATATATATATATATATATATATATATATATATATATATATATATATATATATATATATATATATATATATATATATATATATATATCTTTTAGAGACTTTAAATATCTGTTTAAGATTTTTTCAGCTTTTTTAGAGTTGTAGATCATAAAAAGTTATGTAATTTTTGAGAGTATCCAAATTAAAATACATGAAAGTTAAGATATTAACCGAAACAGTTGCGTAGTTTTTTCCTGCGCAAAGACATGTAACATAGCTCCTTGAAATAATGCTAAATATCAATCATAGCAAATAGTTTATAGGTTATTTAATCTGTTTATAAACATTTATAATAACTAATAACTTTGATATCGTTTATGCCACAAACTTATATAGATGCTCAATGAAAAACTGGTGAAAAACACACTTTCTAAAAAAAAACAGAATCTTCTATGACTATTACAAGCCAAGAGAGCATTTTATATTTAAAACCAAAGCATTTTATTCTTAAAATCATACTTCCATTGTCTATTAACAATAAGAGCTGAAAATTGAAGGGACTCTAAATGAAGAACTGAATTGTGCGATCCAACTTACATGGCATATGCGGTAAAGAAGTAAACATTTATAACCCGTTAAAATGATGGTATTCGTAAAATACCGCTTCGGAAAAGTAGAATGGAGAACCATCTGAGCTCGTTTTTTTTAGATTTGAACTTTTTTAAAATGAAGCGCGCTTGCAAAATTTGCAATATCTTGGCTTCTGTGGCACGTAAAACATAATTTTTTTGTAAACTGGGGTAGCTCAACAAAAAGTTGTTTAAATAATCGCTTTCCATGATAAACAAATCGTCACTATTTTTATTAGTTACATTACTAATTAATATTTAAATGGGAATAAGCCACAATTAAAGGTTAAAATACGTTTATTGACGTTTCAATGTCCACTTCGGAAATCGTTATCAAAATACAAACATTAGTAATTAATTAAACAAACTAATGTTTGTATTTTCATAAGAAAATACCTTCAGAACAATATTAAGAAATAGTTACATTACATACCATTATGCAAAAACAAAGTTATTAAAATTTATAAATTTCTGCAAAATCAAGGGTTTTTTGCAACTATTTTAGTGAATTCTTTATATAGTTTAATTTAGAAACTCGCAAATGGAAGAACTTTTTGAGATCTACAATTTTTATTTTAACTATTTTTCTCTAAACTGGATAAAAAACGTTTTATAGGCAAAATAATGACCTTTCACTTTTTAAAATTGTTTAAACAAAAACAAACCAAAATCACCTGTATGTCTTCACAGATTTATTATTAACTAACCCTCATATATCTTTTAGAACCTTCAAATATCTGTATAAGATTTTTACGTTAAATCAATGATTTTTTCCCAGATGGACTGGTGTATAAATTAGTTCTCCGATAAAGATGAAGTTATTTCTACTTTTCTATACAGTAACTAAAAATAGCTAAAGAAATACATATTTAAATATCTAATGCTTTGTTTATGTTTATTAACTTGATATTTATTCACTAATTTGTTTTTCCGAAGTTTATTATATTATAATTATAATAACAACGAAAACGTAAAATTCAAATTAATGCATCTCGAATATGACTCGTGCACCCTGGCGATAATAAAAAATGAGGAATGAAAAAAAAAACAAACATTTTTTCAAGTTAATTACGTAACGGAAACGGTGTAAAATACAAGAATATAAAAAAAGTTTCTATTTACTTACCAGAGTGTATATCCATGTTTGACAAGCCGAAGGATTTTTTGTCGGAAATCTAAACATTCTTAAACCATTAATTTTGTTTGGTGATAAACCACATTTGTTATAACAACAAATATTTCCAGCCATCTGTAAAAAAACCATTTATTTATTATGGAAGTAACATTATTTTAATTTAAAATCACTTTCTTTCAAATATTATCGAATGTATGTATTATCCGGTAACATTTATTTCTAAATACCTAATTTTGTTCATTTCTCATACAAATGTTTTTTTTATGTTTTAAACACATATGATTAAAATGTTTTACTTACCTCGGACTAAATTTTTGTAATACACTTCCTTCTCCTACACTTCTAAAATATTTAAATTCTTTAAACTTATTTAGATATATTAGGAAGATTTAAAAGCCACAGTATTTTTATATACAATTTTAGTTGACACGATATACCTATTTACTAGTTGATAGTAAATCTAGTGATCTATTTTAAATGAATAATGGATTCATAGTCTGTTTTTTGTAACATTTTTATTTGTAAGTAAACCTGTTGCTACTATGTCAGTGAAATATTGCAACGCTGGTGAATTTAATTCAGTGGATCAAAAATGGACGTTTAGTTTAGTCCTTAACTTTTTCACATAGCACCATCTAGTATAATGTATATCAAACAAACAATGGTATATTAAAATCTATTGAGACAGAAAGAGTGGTGACATCTAGTGACTGTCTCAATTAGAATCAAACAAATTTATACATTGCGTTGGCTAACTAGTCCTATTTAAACAATGATATAGGCCCATCTCTTCAACAATATATATTTTTAATTCTCCCAAGGGTTTTATCTACAAAAGTATACAATAAGTAGAGACTGGATTATATGCTCTAAAAAATGGTTAACATATGCATGCAACATGTACTTAAAAAGTAACCAAATATACCTTTATTATATGCAATATGCATTTATATATGCACTTTAAAAAAAAACATTTTTTAATTTTTAGGGCTTGAGATTTTGTGAGAAATAAAATTATAGTATAACTTAGAGAGTGTTTATTTATTACTACATTTAATAAAAAATGTAAATGAAAATTCACAAGAAAATGTCCTCGTTCTTGCTGTTACAGTATATAATCATAAAATGTTCAATATTTTCAAGAGGAATATTATGCCTTCTATCAGTTAATATGTGTTTATATGAGGAACATCACAGGATCTAGTTGGCGCAAATTTAAAATTTGACACTAGCGAGGGATCCATATTAATAACTTTGTTAAAGCTTCCATTGATTATGTTATTTATTGATCGCAATAAAGAAAAGCCTTCATTTCGGTTTAAAACTTCACTAAATTTATCTTAAATTTTTTTTCCAATTGTCCCTGAAAGGTTTACCATTCTTTCTTTGACAGAATCAACAATGCAAATACTATCATTTAAAGATAATTTTTGACTCTCTAGTTTTGTAGTTGAGTTTAGAATTATGTCAAAATTTGCTTTTATATAGGACAGTTCATTCTAAACAGAATTCTCACTAAAAATATTTTGACATTTCTGAACAGCAATACAACAAGAAGGATCTAAATTTGATATTTTTTATATCAATATAATTATTTGCAAGAAATATGGCACTATTCAACCACGTCCCCCATTTGGTCAACACTAGTTCCGGTGGCAAAGGGATATCAGAAAGCATTTCCCTATATAATCCTACTCGCAATAGTGCTTTTAAAAATACTTTCTTTACATTGTTGAATTAAGTGTTTACATTTAGAAACTCGAGTCTAACTTTCTCTGCCACCCTGTTTAAACCATGCGCTAAGCATGTACAATGAATCAAATTCGGAAAAAAGTCTTAAGACTAGTAACAGCTTTAACCATGTAGGAAGCGGCATGGCTAACTAGTAGCAAAATTTTTTCAGAAGGTACTTCATTCGGTAAAAAGAAATTTGTCAAAGATTCATTAACAAATCGAGCAATTGTTGCATAGTTGGTTTTTTCTAAACATTTTACGCTGATTAAATACGACTTGTTGGAGTCATTAGCTGAACTGTTTAAAACTCCAATAATTAAATTCGCGATTTGCCGACCCTTGACGTCAGTAGTCTCGTCGACAGGTATCCACAGATATTCATCTCTTACCCGGCTTTTAATACCTTCAATAACGTCTTTGTAAAATGCCCTCACATATTTCTTGCGAGGAGTTGAAGAACTTGGTACCTGTACTGACTTATTTTCAACTTTACAATATGTTTTAAAAAATTTTGACACACCTTCTATCCAATTTATACAGTGGGATATTGCAACTTACAAAAAAATTGCATACATCTTTTGCAAACATTTCTTGTCCCGTCCATGTGTGACGACTTTGAATAATGTTGTTCTGTAGAAGCTGCTGGCGTGATTTCTTGAAGTCCTTAGATAATTTATATTGGTGGAGAGCCGTTTTCAGGTGTTGGGAAATTTGAAATTTTTTTTCACATGGAATCTGTAATAAAACTGTTTAGTAAATAGGAGTCTAATGCAATAATATAGACTTCACATTTTTAAGATAACTTATATCATTTCTCTCGAAAATAAAACTACCGCCTAAAAAACCGTACTAAAAAAATAAATAAAATTCTACAATGTGACTAAAACAATGTGAACAAAATTTACAGACACATCAAGCCTGGGAATAAATTAAATCTGCCGTAGGAGAAGCTAGCGAGAAAATAGTTAAGTGCGACTCCAAGAGAAGTACAAACAAAGATGGGTTTGAAGAAGAGTGTCAGGCGATAGCAAAGGAAAAGAAGAAGATCAGACAACAAATATTAACAGATAATAGAGAGTGTAAAAAACAAGAATATAGAAAAATTCGAGGAAGATTGAAAGCTCTGTGTAGAAGGAAAAAGAGATACCACAATGAGTTGAAATTAAAAGAGATAAAAGAGAAGTTTAAAAACAAAGAGGTGAGGTCGTTCTACCCAGAAGTTTAAAAGATGGGAAAAGGTTACCAAAGCCACTGTAGTTATATGAAAGGTAAAAACGGAAATTTAATTAGCGATCCGGTAGAAATAGTGACGGAATGGAAAAAACATTTTGAAGAATTATTAAATGGTTAGGTGGAGCACGAAGCAGTAGACAACTGGACGGTTGGAGAAGATGCGATAGTTGAAAGGCAACTTCGAGAAGTTTGGTGGAGAACAACTACAAAAAAAAATATATCAGCTACTAGTGCAAGTATGGTAAAAGGAAATAATGCCATCGGAGTGGTATGAGGCCCGCATATGCCCTCTGCATAAAAAAGTAGACAAATTTAAGTTTGACAACTATAGAGGTATAGCCTTACTAGACACGGTATACAAAATCTTGGCAAAAATATTGAGAAATAATTGAGAAATAAACTAAATCGCTATACGGAAAGAATCCTACATGAGTATCAGGCCGTCTTTAGAAAGGACAGATCTACTGTAGACCAAATCTTCTCATTAAAGGACATACAAACGACTTGTTATGAAGGTAAAGTTCCCCTGCATTTTTTTTGTGGATTTTAGACAAGCATATGATAGAGTCGATAGAGTCAAAATGTATCGAGCAATGAAACATTTGGGTATAACAAAGAAACTAATCCGGCTAGGTAAAATAACACTAAATAACTCAACGTGTGATCTAATTGCTTGGCAGGGTCACATATCAGATCAATTTACGGTTGCAAAAGACTTGAGACAGGGAGATCCTTTATCCACTACAATGTTCAACTTAGTGTTAGAAACTGTAATCAGAAAATGCAGCATGAAGGTGGAAGAAATGATCATGAAAAATTAATACCAGTGCTTGGCATATGCTGACGATCTAACGATCCTAGCAAAAACCGAGAAAGAATTAAGAAGAGTTGTGAAGAAAATCATTGAAGAATCACAGAAATTCGGATTGGAACTAAATGAAGACAAAACCAAATATATGATTATGGGAGGGACAGAAGGGAAAAAAGAAGACTTTAGTGTGAGATCTGTAAGTGGTAAAAGCTACAGTTTTAAAAGGGTGGACAAATTTGAATACCTGGGTGTAGTTTTCGATAAAAATGGAAAAGAGAAATGGGAGCTCGAAGCCAGAATAGCAAAAGGGAATAAAAAATTAGGTAGTTTAAGAGCCCTACTGAACTCAAAATACGTTTCTAGACAAGGTAAACTCAGAATATATAAAACAGTAATTCGATCCACAGTAACATATGCCGGTGAGACGTGGACATTAAACAAGAAGCAAGAGGACACTCTGGAAAGATGGGAAAGGAAAATATTGAGACGCATATTTGGAGGACAGAAGATAGAAGATGGTTGGGAGAGAAGAACCAACAATGAATTAATGGCTTTATACAAAGAACCTACTATTACCAAGTTCATCAAGTCACAAAGAATCAGATGGTTGGGACATGTGGAAAGAATGGCAGCAAACAGAATGCCTAAACTAGTAATAACCAGAAAACTAATCGGCCCCAAAAGAAGAGGTAGACCCAGAACGAGGTGGATTAGTAAAGGAAGACCTTAAACACGTGAAGGTGAGGGACTGGAAACGAAAAGCCTAAAATAGAAGCGAATGGAGAAATATTGTCCACCAGGTCCTTCAGAGGAGTTAGGAATGTTGTATATACATATTTAAGTTAAAGTTTTGTTTAAAATAATTGTAATTAGTTAATATTAGGATTATGTTTAAAAAAAATGCCCTAGGCCTTAACGGCCTGTTGTGCGTAAAAATAAATAAAACTACCTCCAATAGTCAAACTGTTACATGTTTACTATAGGTATACCGATTTTCTGGCAAAAATGAGATTTTAAATTAAATTTTTGAATCGTTAAAATAAAAGTAGACTCACCTTTTTATCACAAATAGTACAGAAAACACTTTCATTGTCTATAAACTTCATTTCGCTGTTGCCACCAACCCAACTCCGCAATAGACTTGATATTTGTTTATTTTTAAAAAAGAAATTATTTTTATTTTATAAGAACAATATTCACAATCACAAAATGCTTTGCCAGCTGGTAAAGAGAATTTAAAAACCAATTTACTGTATAATACCTACCTGCATGTTGGCCTATTATTTTGATAAATAATTCCCAGATGGGTTTTTCCAAACAATAAAACTTGTAGATTTAGTAGATATTTGTAATAAAACTATTTCGTAGTTACTTTACCTAATACCTGCTATGTAATATGCTATTAATCAAGTAAATGTGAATAGCATATGCATTTATAAAGAAACCCACAAATATGCTGCATATATATGCACATGTATTTTGCATATAATCCAGTCTCTAGTAATAAGCAGTGATATCTCAAAAATGTATCGTCAAGTTATGGTAGACGAAGATGATTGTCAATTTCAAGAAATTATTTGCAGACTCAAAGGAGGCAAACACACACACACGCAGTGATCAACCCTGCCCCTAGGAACATGTGTATACCAATCTAAGAATGGGATCCACATGTCCGAAGATCAAACCGGTCACACTTCGCTAGTCGAAGTGGTACCTATCTGACCCCCAGGTTTTTCCTCCACCCCTCCTCATCGTGTGACTTACGTGAGGAGGCTTATGATCTGAAAGTTACTTAAGGTGTCCTGGGTAATGGAACACCCTCTGTTTTTAATGACTGTGGTTATGCCACCTAACTGTAGGGGTAGCCACATCTAGGCTTTTCTCCCTATTTACATTACTGACTCTATTGAAGTTACTCTATCATGACTTCGGGACTTGAGTCCCTAAAACAAAAGAAAAAAGCGTGTGTTCCGACCATAGAGCCCCCAGCCTTGGCTGATGACTCTATGTTCGGAAAAGAGTGTGTGCTCGGTTACTGGGCCGCCGATTTGGCAAAATAAATTTTGTTCTCCTCGCCGGCCGAGCACCCGAATAGGGTCCGGCTACTGAGCCCCTGTATGCCGCACAAGACCTTAGTGCTCGGATTTCGCGAAAATATCAGTATTCACCTGATCTGCCTTAAGGGCCTAGTCCGTTGAAACGGTATATGTAGAGCCTGATGGGCCCTCCATATTTGGTCTATGATGAAAGTGAAAGTTACAAAAATGTATAGTGAAAAGATTTAAGTATTGGATGAATCCAAAGTGATTTAGATAGAAAGACCGTTTTTTTGTTTTTTTTGTTTTTTTTTGTTTTTATTTTTTTTTGTGGATTTCCTTGGAGCTTCGGAACTATAATATGCCTGGGCAACAATTCTTTCCTTTTTTTTTCCTTAATCCTATTTGTGTGCGTGTCATGGGGTGAGCATTTCCAAGTGTATACTGCTCTCACTCACCCCGGTGTAGATTGGACTTATATCTACCTAAAAATCTAAAAACCTAAAAGAAAAAGCGTACCCTCTCGCCAGAGATTTTTTTGGTCGGTTTCCTATCTTTCTTCATCTTGAGGTTTTGACGACTATGCACCATTACATCCTTCATTGTTCGTTTGGGTTCTCCCTATATCTTGCTATTTGCTGCTTTGGTCTTCTGTGTACCGTCCTGATGTTTTCGTTGTAGTTCGTCAGCTCTCTTAGCATTCTACTAGGGTGGTTTGTTAGTCCATTAAATATATCATATGCTCTTTCGTCTAGCGTCCGTAGGATCCTGGTTTGTCCTGAGTCTCTGAATACATACCTTAGAGGTACGTATTTTGATATTTTTAAGGCGTCTCGTATGATTTGATTCTGAGATCTCTGAATCTTCATTCTGTTCGACTTGCAGGTATGTCCCCATGCTGCTGAGGCGTACGTTAAGACTGGCATGATGATGCTGTTTGCAACCCTGATTTTAGTTTTAAATCTTAGTTTGCTTCTTCTGCCTATGAGCGTTGAGAGCTGACTTTTCAGCGCTTTGGCTTTGTATACCTGTTGATTGATATGTTCCGTGAATGTTAGCTTCTTGTCGAGTAACACTCCTAGGTATCTTGCCTGGTTGGTCCATTCTACTGGGGTGTTGTCTATCGTGATTTCACGGTTTGGTACACTTCTTCTGTGACTAAACATTACAGCCTGAGTTTTGTCTGGGTTTAAGGCTATTTTCCATTTTATGCACCATCGTTAAAATTTATTTAGTGCTCTTTGCAGATGATTAGCTGCATGATCCGGGTTTCTCCAGCTAACCGCTATCGCTGTGTCGTCTGCGTAAAGACTTAACAGAGATCCGGGTTCTGTTGGCGTGTCGGCCGTATAGATGGTATACAGGTATGGCGATAGCACAGCACCCTGAGGCACACCCGCTTCCAGGGCTCCGACTTCAGACAGGGCTGCCCCTATACGAATCCGGAACCTTCTGTTAGCAAGGTATGACGCAAGGAGACAAGTCATCGCCTCGCTGTATCCCAATGAATTCATTTTGTAAATGAGTCCCTTGTGCCAGACTCTGTCAAATGCTTTACTGACGTCCAGAAATGCGGTTGCTGTGTATGCTTTTTCGTTAAATCCTTTAGTTATGAATTCTGTAAGTCATAATACCTGTAATTCACAGGAGTTTTCGCTTCTGAAACCGAATTGAGCTTCTAGAATGGTGTGTAATGCTTGAGACTCTTCGTTCAGTCTTTTTAGAATTACTCTTTCCGCAATCTTGCTTATTGATGATAGTAAGCTGATTGGTCTGTAATTTTGAGGAAATGTGCCATTTTTCCCTGGCTTAGCAATCATTATTATGTGAGCTTCCTTCCATCTGTCTGGAAAATATCTTAGTTTCAGTATATTGTTTATGATGTTGGTAATATAAACAATAGCTTTTGTAGGTAGGTTTTTCAGCGCCCTGTTTGTGATATTGTCTGGACCTGGGGCTTTTTTGGCGTTAGTCTGCTTTATGAGTTCTTTTATTTCTTCGGTAGATGTATGAAGTATCCCTATTCTGCCTTTTGTCCTTTTTAGTCTTCTTGCTGTCCTCTCTACCTCTTCTTCGAAATCTATATCTTCGTTGGGGTGTTCGTTGTTTCTACACGCCCTTTCTATTTCGTCTTTTAGGACTTCTGCTTTTTCAATTTCTGTGTGGACAATCCCGTTTACTCCATGTAGAGGGGGTATGGATTTTTGGCTTTTCGTAGGATTTTTGATAGTTTCCAGAACGCAGATTTGTTTGGATTTAACTCTTCGATATAGGAGTCCCAGCTTTCATTTCGATGATTTTGAAGTTGTTTTTTCACTTCCCTGTCTAGCTCATTTGCAGTCCTTTTGTCTTCTACCGTTCTAGTGCGGTAGGCTCTTCTTCTTTTCCGGTTTTTCTGCTTGATTAAGTTTTTAAGTTCTATACTTATGTCCCTAAATCTTCCTTTTTGTCTAGTTATAGTTTCGGTTTTGGAGCTGGCATCGATAGCGTTGATAATTGTTTCTTCTAGTTTTATTACGCTGTCCTCTAATTCTGTTATGTTGTTGATTGTGGGGATATTACCGATGTTCTCGCTCACAATTCTTCCGTAGTTTGGCCAACTTGTCTTTTTTCTGTTGTTGGGCTGCAAATAGTTTGTCTCTATTGCGCCCAGCGTCAGGACGATTAAGTTGTGTGTCGAATCGCCTTCGTTTAGAGAGTGTATCTCATATTGTTGACCCACGTTGTGTAGGATTGCAATGTCTGGGTAAGTAGGAAGTTGTCCGTGAAAACATGTCGGCTCGTTGTTCCGATCACGTACGTATTTGGTCTGTTTTCGAGATGGTTGCATAGTCGTCGTCCGTTGTTGTTGGTCGTCCTGTCGAACCAGTTGGAAGATCTTGCATTAAGGTCTCCTATTATTATGGTTGGCTCTTCTGAGTTTAATATTAGGCTCAAATCTTCGTCTAGGATCGGTTCGTCAGGTCTGATATATGCAGACACTATTTTTAGTGAGTCGTTGTTGGCTTTTAGTCTTATGAGTGTGGCTTCCACTGTGACCAGTCCATTTGGTGTTGGGATGTGTTCGTGTTCGATATCTTTTTTCACAAGTATGGCTGTTCCTCCTGATAACGCTCTATGATCCGTCCTGTAGATATCGTAGCCGGGAAATTTTGTTTTCTTTCTTTCCACTAATTTGGTTTCTTGTAGGGCTACGATATCGAGCTCTAATCTATTTATCATTTCGTTCAGAAGGTTGATTTTTTTGAATATTCCGCCGGAGTTCCATGACCCAATGCGAAGATCTTCCGTTTGGTGTACTAACATTTCTGACCTATGTTTCCTATGGCTGTCATTACTTGTTGCATCTGATCTAACATGTTGGTGACATGTGCCATTTTGGCATTTAGATCGGCGTTGAATTTGGCGATGAGTGCTGCTGCTTCATTTATGGCTGTTGTTTCGTTTGACACGCTTTCAGGCTGTTTAGTAGCCTGAGCGTAGCTAACACCTTTATTGGTGTTGCTGTTGTTGATTACCCTTGCCCTTTGTTGTTGTGGGGCGGCTTTCTTCTTGGGAGCTTTTGGGCATCCACGATAGTTCGCTGTATGCGCTTGTTCGCAGTTAGCGCATTTTGGCTCCGTTGCTCTGTCCTTTTCGCATTCGATACTAAGGTGATTGTCTCCACACTTCACGCTTTTCGAACCACAGTGGCAAGATTTTGAACTGTGGTAGAATCCCTGACAATTGAAACATTGTATTGTTTCATGTCTTATTTTCATTTCGTCCTCTACGCTGATCCTCATGTAACATAGGTCAGAAATGTTTTTTATTTTTGCGTCCTCTTCTGCTTTAATGGTTACCAAAAACATTGGGAGGGGTTTCTTGTCTGGCTTTTTCGAGATCATGTTTATGACCTTAGTCGCCTCTACTCCTTTGCTGATGATTTCGTTGAGGATTAGATTGGTATCGGTTTTTGCCGATAATCCTCTTATTATGACTCTCTTCATTTTATCGGTATCTATAGGATACGCGATAAAATCTACTGCTGGGCTGTATGTCTCAAGAAGTCTTACCATTTTTAGGTAGTCTTCTCTGGTCTTTGTTTGTATGACAATAGACCTTCCTGATCTGGCAAATTTATTTGCCGAGAATATCTTCATGGCTGCAGCTTGCTGCAGTATCTTCTGATGTTCGTTAACCGATTTCAGAATTATCGCCGGTGGTTTGGGCTGTTTAGGAGTAGAGACTGCTACTTCGAGAGTGATCTCGAGGGTCGCTTCTTCTGCAACTTTTTTATTAGGAGGTTGTGACTCCTTGTCGTCAACTTTTTTATTAGGAGTTTGCGTCTCCTTTTTCTTTATTTCAACTTTTTTGGTAGGAGGTTGCGACTCCTTTATTGTTGTTACTTTTTTGTTGTCAAGAGCTTGTCGTTTCTCTTGTCTTGATTTGATGGTCCTGTCCATCTCTTCTTCTTTTCGCTTTTGGATTAGCTGCGTTTGCTTCTCCGCTGTGCTTTGTTTTGGTTTTCTTTCGACAGTTTTCCAATCGGTGTTACCGGTGTGCCAGTCTTCTTCGACTTCTATCTCCATACCGTCATCATTAGTTATGATGGGTATGAGTGTAATTTCTTTGGTTGTTGCCTTTTTTGAATTCGTTTTTTTCACCTAATTCTTTGTGGTTTTCTCCTTTTGTGGAGGTTCCGGGAAGATAATTTCCTTCTCTCTTTGGAGTTTTACCTCATTTCGTTGCTGAGTTAATGCATCCATTAACTCTAGTATCTTGTCGGTTAGTCTTTTGACTTCCCGATCTTTTTCTTGATTTTTACTTTCTAACTCGTTTAATTGAGTTAGAAGTTTTTCTTCTCTGGCTTTCATCTCCTTTTTCATCTCTTTGATTTGTTCGGTCAGTGCATTGACTGACCTACTTAGCTCGTTTGCCTTTTCTCTGGCTTCCATTTCTTTTGCCCTTTTCCTCTCTTCCTCGTCTTCATCTATTTCGGGGGCTCCTTGTCTTTTTAATTGTTTTGATGGAGCTTCCATCTCAACATTATTGTCATCGTCCAATGTGGGCGGGGCTTCGGTCGACTCGGGGCTTAGTACCTCGTCGGTGATGGTTTCTGCGGATATCGATATGGTATCGTCCGTATCTTCTTCGCTGTTTTTGTCATCTTCTGACTCGGGCGAATAGGAGTCGTCATCAGATGAGGGAAGATTGTCCAAGGGAATATTGAGATTCGCGGTAAAATTGTTGTATACTTCAATAGCTTTTGCGACAGAGGGGGTGGATGACTGGGACTTGTCATCATCGTCTGCTTCGTGTGTTGTCACCTGTGTGACAACACTGTTTTGGGGGAGATTTTCACTCATTATGCCGGACGGCAGTGAACATTACGAGTTCAAAATTATTAATAAGTTTGCTACACAGAGGACTCTGTTTTTGTCGTCCCGCCTGGCCGCTGCCAGTCGGTTTTCCTGGGTGTCGTCCCAGCTACCACACGGTTGTTCACTACCTGATTTCTCAGGCAGGGATCCTCTTCCAGTTTCTCACACCTCAGGAGCAGGGGCCGTTTCTGTCCGACCTTGTCAAATGTCAAGGCCTTACAGTGTCATCCCTGTCGACACACTGAGGTGATCCCGAATTCTTCGCAAACGCGAAGCTATTGTAGCCTCCGCGAGGAGCCTATAAAAACAGCTCCCCGACGGTTTAACTAATAACAACCTCGCATCCGCTTTTCGCTAATATGTAGGACAAGTGCCTATGCCACACTCGGTGTCTTACCCACCGGGAGCTGAAAAGCTCCGTTGACAATAGGTCAGTCGTCCCCACCTAAGCACACTTCGCTGACTCGCGTCCGTACTGTTCGACTGCTAGAGCTGAACTGATACTGATACTGATCAGACTACACTAAAATTCACTGGGTCTATTTGCTGTGATTGGTGGGTGGGCGTGTCTTAATTTCAAATTTGGCGGGTTTAATGTTTATTGAACTGAAAATGGGGTATTGGTAGGAAGAGGATAATATTTTTATTTTAGGATTAAGCAGACTTATTACAGTTTTATTTGAAATGTCTTTCATTTTCCTACACTAAAAATAACAAGGTACATTTGCTGTGATTGATCGGTAGGTGTATATTAATTTAAAATTTGGCAGATTTCATGTTTATTAAAATGAAACTTGGGTATTAGTACTACATATTTTAGGAATAAGCTGACTGTGTATGATATCCTAGCGCTGTTCTTTTTTTTATTAAATACCTAGGTATATTAACATTTAAGGCCGGAACCTTCTGTTACTGACGATTACTAAGTCAGCCCATTAAACCTTGATCAAATAAGTTTCGGAACTTTATGGTAAATTTTGCGCCCAATTAGTTAATCATAATCAACTTGTGGCTGTTAAATTAACTCAAAGTTGTGTAATATTTTAGGTGTCGAACTGGTATGTAATTGTTTTTTTTTTGTATATTATAAAGTTATATGAAGATATGCATAATTAGTACAAGGTATATGAAGATCATCTTTCTTTTTTGAAAAAACAATTTGTTTGTTTGTAAATAGCAATAACTGCAATTGTGAGGTTTGTATTTTTAGTTTTTCTCTTTCAAACAAAAACTTGAAGCAATTAGGACAAATTAATAGTGATGAATAAGTAATTACCGTCTACCAGGGATGTGACTTACTATCTTTATTAAAAGGTTTACAGTTGACATTCTGTTGAATATTTCGAAGAACTGTGTTTTTTAAAACCTCAAAGGTACAGGCGAAGTACTTGGGTATTAGTACTATATATTTTAAGAATAAGCTGACTGTGTATGATATCCTAGTGCTGTTTTTTTTTATTAAATATCTAGGTATTATTATTTTAATTTTTTTTGTAGGCATATGCCATCTCAAGTTTGATAAAAATTATGTAAAGCCTTTCGTTTTCACTTTAAATTTTCCATTAGCTGTTTTATAATAAAAATTGGTATTGTCAACTTGCCTTATATATATCCAAATTGACTTTTATCTACTTTTATTTCTAGAAACTTGAACTAAGTTATGTTTTACCATCAGGTGAAAAATTTTCTGAACAAAATTAAGCAAATGTTTACTGGAAATAACTATTGCAAATCAAATAAAACACTAAATAGCTATGTTTAAAATTTATTCTTTGAGGGGGGCCTTATTGGTGCAATGGCGAAAGTAAAACCCCTCTAAACCTGGCCTAGGACCCAGTACATCCTGATTTCAAAATACAACTCTAATATAAAAGTGTACAAATAACATCATTACTTAACATGATTTAAAATTCAGACCTATCTTAAGCATGCATACATATATTTTATGAAATTTTACTATTACTAATCAAGTAAACATATAATGTTAAATTTTTTTGTAAATAAGCCTATAAAGCTATAATAACAATTTAATACAGATATAAAAACAAAAAATACATGTGAGCTACAAGAATTGTTCAAATTTAATTTCTAATCAGTTTCTTTTTTTATTTGAAGGAAAATATTGCTGTTTTTCCATTTTTCGCTTCTTTGTAATATCCTTAGTGGCTTCCTGAAATTTTTCCTTCGTCTTACGCTTTGCTTCTTCAACATCTCTCATAAAATTTTTTATGCTTGTGTCTTTTAATTGTGTATAACTTTCATCATCTAAGTCAACTAAGCTGTCTATGACATTTTTAAAGTGTTGTAAGTCTTGAAGACGTTGTTGGATGGTGTTTTCCTGGATCACATTTCTCTGTTCCAGCTTCTTTCTGATAAATTCATTAATTTCCTCCTCATGACTTGATTTGATAATTGAATTTTCTCCCAAAAACCTTGCAGCATCATCTAAAACAGAGTTAGTACCCACACGCTCCTCATACATTCTTACCAAGTGCACATGCTTACACAGGGTATTCCTCACCACATATTCAGCACAATCACACTGGTATCGATGAATACAAATTTTACATACTCTACAAAACAATGTCTTACTACTCATTTTCACACAGTTGTCTTATATTAACATTATATAATTTATTAGGATCCCTAAAGAATTTTACCTGAAATTGCCCATCCACCTTCACATTCTTCTTAACTTCCACTTTTTCTTTCATCATTTCTGCTATTTTGTGTGCTTTTGCTATAACCCTATCTTGATAACTGTTTGCATTTGGTCTTTCCATGTCTATAATTCTCTTCCACATTTTTATATCCACTAAATCGTCAATTGTGTCCAATAGTTTTTCAATTCTCACTGCAGCATTTCTCCTTAGATGGTTGGTTTTTAATAAGTTGTTAAATGGTTCTATCGCCATATTTGTATTTATTCCTGAATTTCTTCTGTGACAATGGGCCCACATTTTGATCCTCTCTTCATTCTGAAAGTAATACCTACAAAAAAATATACTGAAGGGTGAGTTAAAATGTATGGTTTCATACATTTATTTACCCTGTCAGATAATTAAAAAAATTAAGCTCATTTGCTTCTTGTAATTTTCGTAAATATATATTGCATAAGTCTATAAATCGAGCTTCATTAGTTTCGTTAATAATTCTCTTCATTTCATTTTTCATTTATTTTTTCAAAATTGGATCCTGTATTTTCTTCTTCCCTTGAATATTCCAACTTCTTACAACATGCCAGGTGCATAACAGCCTCCTTGGTCGATTTCCCATTATCTTCACCCATGCATTATAATATTTAGGATCATCATCACTCATGAAATGATCTGCCTGAATTTCGGTCTGCATCTTATTCTTGAGGGCACCTAAAGGTTTTTGAAAATTATTCTTACCAGTCATAAATTGTCACTAGGTACTCATATAATACCTAATAATACCTAAAAAAACTTCTTGAACTTGTTGGTCCAATCTGTTTGATAATAAGAATGCAACTGGAAAACCCGCATTTTTGTCATACTTAATGAGAACTATTGTTAAGTCCATCCCTCCCTTATTAGTACCATGTGTTCCATCCATACAAATTATGCTAGAGAATTTTCGTAATTTATCGTCCATTGAATGAATGAATGAATCCTAAGACAAAATCTTCTTTTTTGAGTACTTCATGTTGTTCTCCTAATAAAAATAAACAACCAAAATTATAGTTTACTCAAAATTTATAGTTTAGAGATAATTTGAGATAAATGTTAAGAGGCTGATTTTTTTTTAATATTTTGATAATCATTACTTCTATTTTTTAAACTTACTCTGTCAATTATAATATAAATTACATTTTAAAGTAGATAATTTAAGACTCTTATAATTGGAGTTACCTAGTTATAGTACTGAGCTCATAATATGATAGATCTGAGAACAAATGTAGATTCTGAACCTTCTGAAGACAAAACAAAAGAATCTTCAATAACAGACTATAAAATAAAGCAAGTCATGAAAACATAAATGAGGAAAAGGAATCCTGTAAAAAAGCCATAAAATATGCATTCAAAAAGTATTAGGCATGGAGGAAAAACAAAGAAGTGAATGGTTTGAAGAAAAATAACTGAAAGAAAAAAACAGAGCATATAAAGCAGCAGTGACACAGGACCAGGTAAGTAAAAGCAGAAGACAAACAGCTATGAAAGGAAGAAAAACAAGTCCACAAAAAAGGAGGGAAGTATAGCTAGACAACAACTTCAAGAGTTACAAAATCTAAGTAAAAGAGCAGTGGCAAAAAAGTCCTACATGAAAATAAGCAAATGAAGAACAGAATTTAAACTTAGGACCATGATGTACTGAGATTACAAGCATTACATTGACAAAACAACACGAAATAAAAAGATGGACAGAACATTATAAAAAAAAAATTGAAGAAAGCAGAGATATGAACCATATAAATTACATTTGACCAATTAGATAACAGAGAAAAAATCTCCCAACAATGGCTAAGATTTGAACAGCAATAGATAAACTAAAACATAATAAAGCAGCATCATCAGACTAAATATCATTTGATGATACTGAAAGCAAACCACATAATATTGAAAAACTAACAATTATCTGATAAATGGAATACTGTACCATTACAAAAAGGAGAGATTGGTTGGAATACAGAAACTACCACAGAATCATGCTTCTGAACACAGCATGCAAGATACTGTCTAAAATAATTTATGAGATCATATGCAGAAAAAGTTTTAGGCAAGTACAAATGTGATTTCTGACGCCAAAAATCAATAATAGATCAGATATTTTTTTCTACAGTAAATTCTCAAAACAATTAAATGCAATGTCAACAAACACAATCTTATCATAGATGTTAAAAATGAACATGATAACATAAATGGAGGGTATCTAATCCAAGCAATGACTCAAGGAAAAAATCTTAAACCACACATATAAACGCATAAAAGAAAATTGTATACCAGGATCTGGATATCATAACATTCATACAAATAGGACAGCTTCAGTAAAAGGGGCATGTGGAAAGAATGGAAGATGAAATAACTTCAAAAATAAATGTCAGCTGGACATAAAACAAGAGGAAGACTGAATACATATATGTATACTGAGTATATATAAGGAACAAATAAAACATTACATGGCACCTTTAAAAATCAACGAATTGACGAACATACTATAAAATACGGAACAGAATCGGGAAGTATTCTTAAACAGACCAAGAACCAAAAAAAAGTTGTATCAATAATGATAAAAAGAAAGTAACTTAAAACTCTATAGTTAGTTAAGGGGCGAAAGTTGTTAATTTTGATAAGTGAGATTTATTACATGAGGGAGGGAAAGGTAACAAAGCAGTAAATTTGACCCATAAACTATCACCACCTCCACAATAAAATTAGCTATGTAAAAGGCCAGTAACTACAAACTTAGCAGTTATATTATTTAAAAATGTTTATCGCTTGTATAAAAAGGATTGTTACATGAGAAGCCACACAAGATTAATTATTATAAATGTGATAGGTATTAAAAATTTTTGGTGTTTACCTTCTTTCTTGAATAAGAAAGCATAATTGAAGGGGTTAGAATACAAAGGGTATAAGTACTAATTCCAATATATTGAGTAAACTGGCTTTAAACTTAATTTGCTACAGTAAAATCTGCAGTTAAAAAAACATTACAATTTCGATAAAGAAGGTAAATATAAGACAAATAATATATTCTAGCATTAGTAGTTTAAAAATTTAAAGCTTTTTTTCCATAAAAAATGCAAAAAAGTTACTTGTACCCGTTGTATTCCAGCATTATTTCAGCATTAGTAACAGGTGGAAACAAAATATCTATAGGCTATTATAAATTTATTCACATAATAACACATATTTTACTATACATTCTCATAATCAGAGTCAATTATGGCACTATCATCCATATCGTTGTCAGAATCTGATTCATGCGCTACCCTGGAAGTTGAAGCTGTCACATTATTGGACTTTCGAGTTGTAGACTCTCTTGCTTTTGTCTCTTTCTTTTTTTGTTCCTTATGAGGTAGATCCTTGTAAAACTGATGATAGACAGGTGGTATATGGTCTAGTAGTGTTTGGAGATCCTTCCACTTTGCTGTGGTAATCGTTATATCGTCGGTATTTGTGGACAATATATTCTCTAATTTCAGGAAAAGTCGACCTCTTGGTAAAACGGATACCCATTTAGAAAACGGAAAGTCCTCTTAAAGAGTATGTTTAAATTGAAATGAAAATATTGCAGCATCTTTAGAGTATTTAAGGAGGTTTATCTTTCTAAAATTATAGAGGCTTTTTTTCCACATCTAGTTTTGGATCGTTTATTAGAGTATTTAATTTCTGGAATGTAAAAAACATTTGTTGAGTCATTTCATGCACAACAAAACTTCTTGCAGATGATTTCATAACGGAAGTCCAATGTTGTGGGATAAATACTTGTGGATTTTTTCTTTTGGCTTGTTCAATAAGAGCGAATGCACGATCACATTCCATATACGTGTGTCCAGGTTCTAAAAATTTATGGTGGATTTCCTCTAAGTGAGTAGATTGTACAAGAGACATGAACAATTTGCTTATGTATTTATTTTTATTTTGCCCTCCACAGGAATCACTGTAGGCAGTAAGTTTTGTTACGGTTGGTGGTAGCGACTTGATGAACTGCAGAAGACACGATCCTATTGCCTGTGACTCTCTCGAAGCAATATTTTCAGACCACGTAAACATATGAGCCTTGTTGTGCAACAAATCGTAAACACAAAAATTATATGTCCACAACTGACTCAAATAAAACACTTTAGATGTTGTGATCAGCGGAGTGGGTAAAGTTTGTTGCAGATCAAAACATACAACTAAGGTATCTGCTGAAGATATGTAGGTATCTATATCTATTTTTTTTGTTTCACAGGCTAGCTCAGCTTTACGTTGGTGGACAGATAGTTGAACCTTACATAGTTTCAGCGACATTTCTTTGATCTGTTGAGTGTTTAATAATATTTTGGTACTTATCACATCTGGAACAGGTATCAGCATGTGGTCTATGAAATCGTAAATTGAAATGATTATTGAACACATATCTGTAATAAGATAACTTGAGTGAGGTCCTATTATCTTCAAGGCAGATCTCTTTGTATAGATTATACATACACTGTACGTTTAACTCTGAAGACAAATACCTTCAAGCGGCATTGTCTTTCCTAGAATAGTGACTTCTGTATCTCGGAAATTTGTTGATGTGATCAGTAATCAATTTTGTGTCATTTCCACTGATCTTTCTATTGCTCGGTCCTTTACCTCTTTTATCTGGTTCAACTATTCCAAGGTCACCGGTTTTTTTGCATACAAATGTAAATATTTTGTTTGAAATGTCAAACGTTTTTAAAAAATAAGGCTTGCACACTCGTTTTTGCAACAAAAAAACTACTTGTGTACTAAAACCCTTGCTTATGTTTCTGTTCATTTTTCTTTTTGCAACACTTACTTTTTTTATACACGACGACAAGAATGATGTCTGATGGTCGTACGATGGCAGTTAATAAAACGCATTAAATAATTGCTGTCTTTCATTTTGAGATATATTTTCTGTACATTTATAACGACATTGATGTGGATACGCGACTAAAGATTTGGCCTCGTGTAATTTCATTTTACGGCACACATACTCTTTCCCGTGGGTTCGTAGATTTTGACGTTTTTTAATTTTCCATGAGGATTCGTGCCTTTGCCGTTTTCTAGTTTTTTTAGAAGATAGACTACTTACGGATGACATTGCCTCATTTGTTATAGAGTTTGCTTCATTCCTATAACCACTTTCACTATCAGTACTACTCCCAGAAAGGTGGTACGAGTCATCTTCATCGGTTTTGTAAGGATCTGCAAACAAAAATAAATAACCTCACAAAATTTAGGAAAAATAAATGTGAATAGTGTAATACTATTGTTTAAAATTAACAAAAAACTTACCTTCGTCGCTCTCCATTGTTATGATTCGTCAGTAGTAATATTTATCTATTAGTTGAAACGTTTTAGTTTAGCTTTAGCTAATTAACAAATGAACATAAAAACAATAATTCAAAGTATTGTACTAAAAGTAAGGTATATTAAAGTCACCCAAGGCTGATTAAGTAAAAATACAAAGGGTACAAGTACACTTACATCCGTTGTATTCTAACGATATCTACAATTATATTCACATACTTTTTCTAGTACCCAAAAGGTGGCGTTAGGAGTTACAAAATGCACTTGGATCCTATGTATTCCAATAAATAATTGTATCTAGTTTTCAGGAGTACATATATCTCATTTTATAAGACAAAGGTACTTGTACCCTTTGTATTCTAACCCCTTCAATTCTTGTTGTTAGCGTTCCATTGCTGAACCTTTAAGGCTGTTGCTACCTTATCATTTTGATCCCGTTTTTTGTGTATATTATACTTTCTGGATAAATTTTTGATATCTTGACTTGTTAATAGGGCAAGTCTTTCTAGTTTTGGTGTTTCCAATTTTCTTGAATCATCTAAAATTCTGCTGGGTGACACCCCAGACATTAACTTCTCTACAATCGTTTTTTCTTGTGCTTTTGAGAGGTGCATGGTTCTTAATTCTTCTCTATGTCCAGCATGTGTTTTCCAATAACTGACAGAAACTTGTCCTTGATCTCTCAGTGTACAGATCAGCCTGGAAGGGCACACTCCTTTAATTTTAATTGATCCACCAGATTTCTCTGTCCTAATTTTATGGTTGGGCTTATATCCTAAAGATAGACAAGTATAAGTTTTAATTATTACAAGTAACAAAGTATTGCACCTACCTTTAATGTTACTTCTGTTACACTCATAGTATAATATCTTATAATCATTTCTCTTATCCACTCTATTCATTGTATAACTTCTTTTAGTTTTCTGCATATCTTTCCATGTCTCATATTCCTGTTTACTATAAAATTCAAAAGTTATTAGTTCAATACTCACCTGGTGGTGGTCATTGAGATGTTTTCGTAACTTCTCATGACAATTAGTTTCTTGCTCACATAACGGACAAATTATATGATTCATTTTCTTCTTTGATACATCTATTTTGTGCATTCTTTTGATATGACGATTTCGTAATTTTACATTTTTAAATGTTTTGCTGCAAAGGTGGCAGGCCGTTGAGAGAATTTCAGAGCTTGTTGAAGTAGATGGAGTACAGGAATCCATAATTTCTTGCTAAAACAAAGACTCTGATAATTAAATATGGTGTTCTAACGAACAGATTCTTAAAACAATTAAAATGAAAAATTTTAAATTGAAATTATTTATGTAAGCTTGGAGTTGGGATAAAACCAGCGCCAAACAGAGAAAAAAAATTTTATGTGTGCTTGGTGTTAAATAAAACCGCCAAGTGGTTAAACTGTGCCGCCAATATAAGACAAAGACACATAACCTCACAAATCATATGTCGATAACGACCAATCACAGCAAATGTACATATTAGCTGTATAAAACAGCTAATGGAAAATTTAAAGTGAAAACGAAAGACTTTACATAATTTTTATTAAACTTGAGATGGCATATGCCTACAAAAAAAATTAAAACAATAATACCTAGATATTTAATAAAAAAAAACAGCGCTAGGATATCATACACAGTCAGCTTATTCCTAAAATATGTAGTACTAATACCCAAGTTTCATTTTAATAAACATGAAATCTGCCAAATTTTAAATTAATATACACCTACCGATCAATCACAGCAAATGTACCTTGTTATTTTTAGTGTAGGAAAATGAAAGACATTTCAAATAAAACTGTAATAAGTCTGCTTAATCCTAAAATACGAATATTATCCTCTTCCTACCAATACCCCATTTTCAGTTCAATAAACATTAAACCCGCCAAATTTTAAATTAAGACACGCCCACCCACCAATCACAGCAAATAGTCACAGTAAATTTTAGTGTAGTCTATACTGATCACTCAAAGGAGGAATTAAAATGTTATAAGTTATATCATGATACTATGATTAAGAAGATAAGATATTGCGCATAAGTCGTGACGTAATTGGAGACTTGCACGTTCGTAATGTCAGTTTTTTGTATGTGTCAATAAATAATCTTTATTAAATAGTTTGGAGATATCCTTTTGTGTACGATTATTGTAATTATTAAACATTTATTTAATATTATTATTTTGCTAATTAAATAATTTCATCACAGAATGCATAAAAATCCCATTTAACTTTAACAAGAATTCAAATCTGATCTCCAATGACGGCATGCGCGAACACGACCGATTTTGTGCTACGGGAAGATCCTATCTTGTTAGTCATAGTATCATGAGTTATATACTGTTACATATGGTACCGCATCTGCGCCGTATCTGGCTGTTAAACGTTTGATACAAGCTGCTGAAGATAATAAGCATGATTATCCACTAGCATCAAATATAATTAAGAGAGACTTCTATATGGACGATTTGCTCAGTTCTTCAGATTCAAAAGAGGAAATAATAAAGATACAAAAAGATGTTTCGATTATTTTGGGTGATTCGGGATTTGAGTTACGAAAATGGGTTTGAAATGATCCCAATTATAGCTAAAGATTTTAACATAAATATAGTTAATAATAATTTAGATGTTGCTGTACTCCCATTAGGTGAGCAAAAAAATGATTTTATAGGGTATAAAATTGATTATTCTATTAAACCAGGTCAATGGAATAAACGTATTATTCTGTCGGTAATTTGTCAGATATATACGATCCATTGGGACTATTGGGTACTATTGTAATAAATGCAAAGCTAATCATGTAAGATTTATGGAAAAGACAATTTGAATGGGCCCAAGAGTAACCGCCAGGCTTTAATTAAAATTTGGTTAGAACTTTATAGTAACTTAAATTCTTTGAATGAATACCACCTCATGCTAGTATATCAGTTTATATTAATATTGAATTCAATGGTTTCAGTGACGCATCTATACGGTATATATATATATATATATATATATATATATATATATATATATATATATACAGATGTAATTTGTTATGTACAAAATCACGGATTGCACCATTGAAATTGTTAAGTTTTCGTAGGTTGAAACTTTGTGCGACAGTTTTACTAGCTAATTTATTGAAAAATGTTTCGGATTTTATATATATTCCAGTTAATGGTATCTATTGTTGGACTGACTCCACAATTTGTTTGAGTTGGTCTCGGCAGACAATTTAAGGAATAATAAGTTGTTGTGTTCTGGACCAGAATGGCTTCTTAAAGATAGTAAAGAATGGAATTTTTAAATTCTGAACAGTGTCAGAATGTAAGAGAAGCAAAGGTTGCTTCGTGTTGCTGTAAATAACTTTAATAGAGTTAAGTATTTGTTAGAGCATTTTTCTTCATTTAACAAGTTTTTAAGGATTTCAGCATATCTTTTACGATTTTCTCATAATTGTAAAGTTGAACTATCGAAGAGAAGGACTAGTCTACTAACACCAGAAGAAATTGAAGCAGCTCTAATAATAGCAATCAATTCTGTTCAATGGGAATGTTTTCCCTTAGAATACAAGAATTTAATTAATAATAAAGAAATACCAAATAAAAGTAAAATCATAACATTGAATCCTTTTATTCGCGAAAGATTACTTAAGGTGGGTGGACGTTTAAGAAATAGTAATATTCCGTTTAATAGCAAACACCAAATTATTTTACTAAATAATCATGTTTTAACAAAAAGAATTCTATTAAATGAAGATGAACGTTTGCTTCATTGTGGTGTTCAATAATTAATTTTTTTATTAAGGCAAAAATATTGGCCTATTTCACCTCGTAGCTGCTGTAAATATTAAATAAATAAATGTATAGCTTGTTTTAAAACTAAGCCAGAACCTTTAAATTATTTAATGGGTGATTTACTCCAGAATAGGGTAAATAGTTTTTCAGTTTTTAAAAATGTAGGTACTGATTATGGTGGTCCTTTCCTTATCAAGAATCTAAAAACTGGAGGTGCGAAATTAACCAAGACTTATATTCGCATTTTTATTTGCATGTATACTAAGGCTGTACACATTGAGTTAGTGTCAGACCTTACCACTGATGCGTTTTTAGCGAGTTTCAAAAGATTTATTAGTAGAATAGGAAGATCTTCTAATATTTACTCTGATAATGGTTCAAATTACATAAGCGCAAATAAGGAAATAAATGTTCAATATAAATGTTTATGAGTTTTTAGAACCGAACGGCAACGGTGTACTAAGCAGATAAAAGTAAATATATTTTTCTCCTACTAAAATCCCAAATATTTTGATTAGTAGCAAAAAATAATTTACGGTTTGTTTATATATGTGAATTTAAAAAGGCTTCGTAATACCACAGTGGGAAATTTCTGGAAAAAAACTCGCTTTCGGTAAAACTAGTGTTTGAAGTGATAAAAGTAAGTAAGGTTATTTACAATTCGAAACAGTCATACTGGAGGAACTCTGAGGCGGGATTACGAACATTCGATACGAATCGTATCCGCCATGTTTTTCCGAAGGGAGTGATTACGAACAACTTTCGTCACGTTTTCGTATCGACTCAACTGGAAGAAACCATACGATACCTACAGCGCTATCGAATTGCCAATTCGATGTTAGTGTCTCTTTTTAAATATACTCTCTTTCAGTCTTCTAAAATTCGAATCTATTTGTTCTGTTCTGAGTTAGACAGCGACATAATAAAAATTCGTTAAATTAAAAATTTTCTTGGGTTTATCATTAACGTTTATCTTCTGTACTTTTCTTGTACTTTAATAATTATCATGTCTTTTAAATTAACAGAGGGTCATTGGAACGTCCTTTTAGAGTTTATGGAGCAGCATAAAGAATTTGCAAAAGGACAGTTTTCTGGCCCCACGGGAAGAATAATTCAAAGAAAACTTTGGGAAGAGCTTGCTCAACTATTAAATTCACTTGGTGAAGGAAGTAAGCCTGTTGAGAAATGGCAAAAGGTTAGATTAAATATATCAAAGTATGGTTTTTCCATTAATTATTTTTCTGTATTTTTTTACTATAGACTTGGTCAGATATTAAATACTCGATTAAAAGGAAGGCTTCTGCGAAAAAACAAGATATTGCAGCCACTGGTGGAGGGCCAAAAGTGAAGCCCGAACTAAACCAACTAGAGGAACGGGTTGTCAATATATTAGGAAAAACATTTTATGAAGGAGTCAGTGAATCTGAGTGTGGAGTATGTATCAGTCACATGTTTAATTAAGTCTGTTATTTATTTATTATATATAGTAAATATTCAAAAAAATTTCAGATTCCATCTACCAGTGAAGATGATTTCCTATCCACCTCTAAAGATGTTTTCCCACAGAATAGTTTGGAAGACACACCTATCCATTTACCGGTATGTAACTACATACTACATACTTAAGTCATATTATTTCACTAATAAATTTTCAATATTTTTTATAGGTTGCTTCTACAAGTAGTATTCAGACATCTAAATTTTCTGAATTTAAACATAAATGTATAGAGGTAAGATCTGATACATGCACCTATATCAAGTCATCATGTAAATATTTTTTACAGGCTTCTGACCATGGATATTCCAAACTTCCCCATCCAAAAAAAAAGGAAAATACAAGATGTTGAGAATGAGCTAATGCAGGAGAGCTTGACTGAATTAAAGGAAATAAAATTAGAGTTAAGGGAGCTTAACAAAAGCATGTCATCAATTGCCAATTCATTAGCAGAACTAGTGGCAAAAAAGTGAAAGTATAATTAATTTTTTGTGTTTAATTTCTGTTTTTTTAATGTATTTTATTTTTGTGCTTAGTTTTATCCTTATATATATATATATATATATATATATATATATATATATATATATATATTATATATATATATATATATACATATATATATATATATATATATATATATATATATATATATATATATATATATATATAAAATAAAGGTAAATGATATCGGCATAGCTCGCAACAAAGGAAAAAATATATAATAAAATATGTGTATGAGATGGAAGGCAACCATGTATACGTATTTCTGAATATTGGTCATCTTCAGTGCAGTGCAGCTAAGTTAGAAAAAGAGCAATATTAACTTAAGAATGGAGCACTACATCAAGCTATGCCGATATCTTTTACCATTATTTTACTATCATACTATCAACTTGCATTAACCTTTTTCTTGTTATATATATATATATATATATATATATATATATATATATATATATATATGTAATTATTATATATATATATATAAATATATATATATAATTAATAAAATATCTATTTACAATGCCATTTCTAACTAAAATCCCATCTCTAACAGGTGGAGGTGCTGAAATATTATTTGCATCATCATTGGCATCAATTATATTGTCTGCTGCTACATTGGGATCATCAATATTATTTTCTATGCACATATTGTACAATGTAGCACAAACTTTTAAAAGCCTGCATACAAACTGTGGTTCGTATCTTGAGCTTCTCTCTTTTAACAGACAACGAAATCTGACTTTAAACAGCCCAATACACCGCTCAACACAATTCCTGGCACGCATGTGTGCTTGATTAAAATGTGCTTGGGGTGTCCCATCCACAACATCTCTGAAAGGAGTGATTTTTATTGGGCTTAGAGGATACCCTGAATCTCCTATGAGCCACCCAGACTCTCTATTTGCATGGATTCTCTCCAAATAATCTTTAACCTCAGATCTACTCCAAATATATGAATCATGACTGGAGCCTCCAAAATTTGCAAATATATTTAATATTCTAAGGTTACTGTCACAAATAATCTGTGAATTAATGGAGTGGAATCCTATAAAAAAAAGTATGCATGAAAGTATATACATTTATATAATTAAAAATTTATGAAATTACCTTTCCTGTTTATAAAATTTTGCTCATCCTGATGAGGCTTTAATATGGCTATGTGTGTGCCATCAATTGCGCCTATGGTACCAGGGAACCCAAATTTATTCATAAAATCCATTTTCATTTGGTTTCTCATAGCAGGATTATTCGGAAATTTAATATATTGGGGAACAACATTTTGCTCCAATAACTGTGTCACTTCATGGATTATGAAATGAACTTTGGATTGACTAACTCCAAAATTCAATTTCTCACCCACACCTCTTTGGTAAGAGCCAGTTGCATAGAATCTTAATGCAAGTAAAACTTTTCTCTCTATATTAACGCCTCTTCTTGACCTAGGCGCCTGTATGTACGGCCGTAATTGTTCTACTAAATTTCTCACAATGTTTTTATTGAGTCTAAATAATTCTACAAATCTGAATTCGGGTAAATCGAATGGTTCGCTTTCCGTTCTAATATATTGCCGATGCAAAATAAGCCTCCTATTTTCATCTCTCCTTCTTTGCCTTCTTTGTAAAATAAACATTGGCAACATCTACAAAAACATACAATAATTATTAACATAATATAACGCTGTATTTATAGTAGAAAAATAAATACATACTTTGATTTCTTCAATTTGAAAATAATTGAAATCTGTTACTATTTTACATAAACGTTGTGTTATATAAATATATATAATGAAGGTTATTTATGACAAAAGACATAACCGAACCAGTGACATAACCAGTGATAACCATATAAATCATTCCATTTGTTCGAATTATTATCTCATCAGTTCAAAAATACGATGATTACCGATCATTTTCTGACATTCCAGTCGAACCGAGTTCGTAATCACTTTTTGGCTTCGATACGTATTCGTATCGAGTTTGCCTTCGTTTCGTTTTGTGACTTCGTATCGGAATTTCATAATCCCGATGCTGGCCGTTAGTTTTGCGACGTTGCCAAAGTTAAAAATAGTTCTGCAAACTGAGGACTGATAGGAACTGGATTTCTGAGCGGTTGAAGCGAATCTAGTTCCTTTCGCGGTCCTTAGAAACAGATATGATGTACACGGACAGTGATGATAACGCGTCAGAAGGCAAGAAGAGAAAAGATAGAGGGTCAACTTCACCTTTCCTGCAGAGCAAAAAAACTGCCAGAAACCCAAGCAAAAGAAAACCAAAGGAAGAAGATTCAGAGGATTTGGACGACGTTATAAGCATGTTCAAGAAGATGATGGGAGAACTGAAAGAAATCAGGAATGAAAATAAGGAATATAGAGAAGAGATGATAGCGCTGAAAAAAGAAAATATAAAGATAAATCAAGAATTGGAAGAAACAAAAAACAAATTAACCCAGGTTGAAAACAAAGTAGAAAGAATTGAAAAACAGATAAAAAGAAATAACATAGTAATTACGGGTCTACCAATAAACGCAACAGATGAAACACTCTTAAAAAATAACGTAAAAGATTTTATACAAAAGCACCTAAAAGAGGATGTCGAAATAGACTCTGCAATGAAGTTAAATAACAATATATGTCTGGTACAAATGAAGGATTATGGCGAAAAAATTAAGGTAATGAAAGAAAAAAGCAAACTCAGATTTCTTACTGGAGAAAAGATCTTCATCAACGATGACCTGACCGAAAAAGAAAGACACATGAGGAAGGAAATCGTAAATAAAAGCAAGGAATTAAGAGCTGAAGGTAGAAATGTAAAGATAGGGTACAGAAAACTAATTGTGGATGGTATAAATTGGGTATGGGCCGGAAATGGTACTTTCAAACGAGAAAATTTTAGAAATATGGACCCAAAAAACGGCATATAGTAGTGGAAAAAGGAAAAGATGGCCCATTATGCCAACGGACCCCAGCGATGGACAGAAAAATGAGTTTGAACATAAATAGCAAAATAAAAAAAAGAATATGTACCTAAATATTGCGACATGGAATGTTCGAGGAGTATACGAGGAGGGAGCATTAATTAACCTAATAGAAGAACTAAAAAAATATAAAATACACATCTTAGCAATACAGGAAACACATTTAACTGGAAACAACGTTGAAAAGATTGGCCCATACACGTTTTATACAAGTGGAGGCAATAATAGGAATTTTGGAGTGGATTTTCTGGTACATGAAGACGTGGAGCAGGTAAAACGATTCGTAGTAAAATCTGACAGAATGTGTGCAATCAGAATTAAAGGAAAAGAGAACATGATATCGTTGATAAATATACATGCTCCAACAGAAGAAAAAGAAGAAGAAGTAAAAGATGAATTCTATGAAGAATTAGAGTCATTGTGTGAAGAAATACCCAGACAAGACACCAATGCAAAGGTCGGAAGAGAAGATATATATAAAAACATAACAGGGGGTGAAAGTAAACATTCGAATACAAATGATAATGGACAGAGATTAATCACATTCGCAATTGAAAACAGGATGAAAATAATGAGTACCCATTTTAGGAGAAAAAATATATATAAAGGAACGTGGAAAATTTCGGGGTCAAATGGAACTAATCAAATAGACCACATCTTAATACAAGAGAAATTTGCGAATTTAATAACAAAGGTGAAAACGTGCAGAGGGGCTGACGTAGACTCAGATCATTTTTTGGTTAGAATTAATATGAGAGAAGCAAGAATTAAAAAGCATAAACGGAAAAAGAAAGTGCAACGTAAATTTAACTTTGAAAAACTGCGAAAAATTTGAGGTAGAGCAGGACTATCAAAAGGATATACAAGAAACCTACGCCAAACAAGAGAGTACTACTGTGAGTAACATACAACAAAAGTTCTTGAAAATGACAAACACTATAAAGGAAGCTACGTCGAAGAACATACCAAGAACAAAAAGATTTAGAAAAAACCACTGGTTCAATGACGAATGCAGAACAGAGTTAAAAAAAAGATCAGATTTCAGATTAAAAAGTTTACGTTCGCAAAAACAAGACGACCTAGAAAGGTATGCCGTACAACGAAAAAAAAGTAAAGAGAATCCTAAAGGAGCGGAAACGAAAGTATATGGAGAATAAAATTAAGCGCATTGAAGAAAATTACAAGAAAAATGAAATAAAATTTTTTTATAAAGAAGTAAAATACATTAAAACTGGGTACCAGGGAAGAACGATGAATGTAAAAGATAAGCAAGGAAACCTGATAGTGGATGAAGACCAAATATGCGAAAGGTGGAAAGAATATTTCGAAGAGATACTAAATGACGAAGTGACTACTGAAGAAAATTGTTATGTTCCTAGACCTCAAATAGTAGTAGAAATACCAAAGCCCACAAGAGAAGAAATTGAAGAAATAATAAAAGATATGAAAAACCAAAAAAGTCCCGGGGAGAGCGGCATTGTGGCAGAGAACATAAAATATGGAGGAGAGGTCTTAATAAACAAACTTAGTGAGCTAATACTGGAAGTATGGGATGCCGAAGAAATGCCTTAAGAATGGAATAAGTCGATTATAATTCCTATACACAAAAAGGGAGATAGAACTGAATGCACAAACTATAGAGGAATATCCTTATTAGAAGTAATGTATAAAGTACTCGCCATACTAATTAAAAAACAATTAGAAATATATATAGAGAAGAATCTAGGAGAATACCAGGGAGGATTTCGGAAAGGAAAATCAACAACCGATCAAATTTTTATGCTAAAACAAATCCTGACCAATTGCTATGAATACAACATTTCAGCACAAGTACTTTTCATTGATTACAAAGCTGCCTACGATACAATAGACAGAAACAAGTTAATAAAAACACTAAAAGAATTCCAAGTGCCAGAAAAAATAATAAGATTGGTAAAAATGACAATTAGACAAACCATTTGTGCTGTGAGATGCAACGGTACAGTCTCAGAAGAATTCGAAGTGAAAAAAGGTGTTCGCCAAGGAGACCCGTTGTCTACATTGCTATTCAATATAGTTCTAGAAAAAATTGTAAGCATTAGTGGGATAAATAGGCCCGGAACTATTTTATACAAGGAGCACCAATGCTTAGCATACGCTGATGATGTGGTTCTCATTGCAAGAAATGGAAAAGAACTATCAAATATAACAAAAAGACTGATTCGGGAAAGCTCTAAAATGGGACTGAAAGTTAATATTAATAAATCGAAGTACATGGAGATCTCGAGCAAAAAAGGAATAAGCACCAAGGGATCCTTTAAATTGGACGTGGAGAATGGATCAGTTGTAGAATTCGAGAAGGTGGATGAATATATGTACTTAGGTACTCTTATTGATCAGACATGTAAGGAAGAAACTGAAATCAACCTGAGACCTACCAAGAGCAACAGGTGTGCTAGAGCCATGAGCAAAATAATTGAGGCCAAAGATATATCTCGCAATACAAAAATAAGAGTATACAAAACTATAATTAGACCCACAATGCTATACGCAGCCGAGACATGGACTATGAACAAAACCGTACAGAACACATTGAAAGCATGGGAAAGAAAGATACTTCGCAGAATATTTGGTGGAAAAGTAGTAGAGGGAGAATGGAGAAGACGAACTAATGCAGAAGTGTATCAGTTGTATGCTAACCCTACAATAACAAAAGTGGTGAAAAAACGTAGACTAGAATGGCTCGGCCATCTAGAAAGAATGCAAGGTCACTAGTCAAGAATATTGCTTGGAGAGTACCTGAGGGCAAAAAAAAGAGAGGAAGACCAAGAAAGAAATGGAGAGATGTAGTGATGGAAGATGTCAGAGAGATGGAAATCAGAGATTGGAAGCTGTTAGCTAAGAATAGAAAACGATGGAAATTATCCATCCAGCAATGGGCCTAAAAGGCCTGTTAACGCTGTACATACATACATGAGTTTTTAGAAAATTCATCCATTTCTCAAAGTCTATTTACATGAAAAAATAAATTGGCATTTTATACCTGCAAATTCTCCTACGTTTGGAAATTTATGGGAAGCGGGAATAAAAAGTATTAAATCTCATTTAAAAAGAGTAATGGGTTGTCGGTCTATGATTTTTGAAGAATTTAGTACATTGTTGCATCAGGTGAAAGGTATATTGAATTCTAGAAAACTTTGTCTATTCTCCGGCAATCCTGATGATAGCACTGACTTAACGCCAGCACACTTTATAATTTGACGTAATTTAACTATGTTTCCAGGGTGTAATATTACTCATGTTCCTGAGAACCATCTAGACAAATGGCAATCTATACAAGTAATGGTTCAACAGCTGTGGTCGAGATGGTAACTGGAATACTTGAACGAGCTACAAATGCGCCATAAATGGAAATCTAATTGCCACAAAATGTTAAAGCTAGATTCTTTGGTACTGATCAAAGCCGACAGGACTCCTCCACTTCAATGGCCTCTTGGGTGAGTGACAGAAATGCATCCAGGTCCAGATGGAGTTACTAAAAGTTGTGACTGTTAAAGTGCGTGGTAGTAAAACAAAACGATCACTTAATCGTATATGTGTTTTGCCAACAGACTGTTAATTTCAATTGTTTCAAATCAATTCATAATGTTTTGTATGTTAATTTCAAATTCAAGAAATGAGATTTCTTAAATTTGTTAAATGTAGGTACTTGTGTAGTGAAAGAGTTGGCAAGTCTGTTATGATTGGTGTAACGGCTGTCATATTGTAATCTCTCTCTCTCACTTGTCATGCATCAATAAAATGGCAAACACGTCTATTTATTTGATTAAAGTTTTTATGTACTTTAATACTAAATGGTAGAATCAGGAATATGGTCAATCACCATTGATTAACCAGAAGTTCAGACAGGTACCTAGTGCATTGTAGTATATCATTTTTATGTCGCGATGGTTCAAATTTCATTTTGTGGTGAAGTAGAAGCTCTAGATCAGATATGGTTTTGTTGTTTTGTCCTGGCGCTTTGTAAGGTGACTTCAGAAAAGATTTGTACATCCCTTAGTTATTAGCTGATTTATTTTGGATAATTTTGCAATTAAAATACAATAAATGTTATTATTTTAACGTTGTACTGCAGTTTAAACAAGAAATAGTAAATGTGGTCCAGTAGAAGTCGAGATATGTCATTTTCTTCGATTTTTCTAGTTTAAAACTGTGTTGGATTTTTTTAAGAGCATTACTTGCCCTTCTGTCGACCACACTTACTGATTTTACTCTAGTCGGAACGCAAAGTACTCTTTGTTTACAACACTCTTGTTAAACAATTTTCAATTATTTTGTTTGCTTAAAGTTTTGTTAAAAATTTTGACTTTTCTTATAAAATATTGGTTAATTTCAGCTAATTTCAGCCCTTAACGTTGTTGATTAACGTAACAGTGTTTTAAAATAGGGGGCTATCTTGGCCTTAAAACATTGTAGAACATTTTTTCTCTTTTAAAAAGTTTTATCTTTTAACCTGTTGCTTTCTGAACATATGATAATAGCTTTTCGAATATTTCTTTTCATTTAATTTGAACGAAAATCTACGGAGTTATTCTAAATGCTTATAAGCTAAATAAGCCCTTTTCACATGGTTTTTTAAATAATTTTAATAAAATGTTGAATTTTTTAAATATAATATTAAAATTCTATCTCAAAGGACCGATTGCTCTTCTAAATACCTATAGATTTCCTGTTTGGACAAGTACAGTTATTTAAATAAATCTCTTTGGTAACTTATTAATTGGCATAATTTCAAGTAGTTATATTACATTTCATTATACAAAAAACAAAAGATGCTTACAGGATGAACTAGGAAAACTGTAGAGAATTACCTAACAAAGAGAAGAGAAGAAAAGAGGATACACAAAAAAAACGAAACCACCTAAATGAGGAACTTAAATATATAGAAAACCCCAATAGGGAGAAAGAATTCGGAACATTCTAAAAGAATAAGAAAGTGAACATCAACAGAAAATAATTCAAGGCAACTACAAGAAAATGCAGAAGTCAGAATGGCGACCTATTAACAACAAGGAAAGATGTATTGAATAGATGGGTGAAATCGAGGCACTTAATATAGAGGAAGAAGAAGAAAACCTGGAAGACGAAAGAGATATGGTAAGGGGAACCGACGAGAGGAAATAGGAACCACCAACGATTCTTGACGTTAAAGATGCAGTTAAAAGCTAGCCACAAACAAATCACCCGAAATAGATAATCTCCCAACTGAACTATATAAAGAAGGTGGCCATGATACCATAATGGCATTACAACAGCTTATAAAAGAAATATGGATTCAGAAATCCCTCCCCAATAATTCTAATATTGGAATATTTTGCACCATATACAAAAAAGGAGAAACCTTTGAATGCTCTAACCACAGAGGAATTACGCTTCTAAATGTAGCGTATAAAATATTTTCCACAATACTATGTTACTGTATAGAACCATATGCAAAAGGGATAGTAGCAAAATACCAGGCTGGTTTCAGAGATGGTAAATCGACAATTCATCAGATTGCAACCCTAAAACAAATTTTGGAAAAAACACTGGAATATGGAATTGATATTCATCACATATTTATAGACTACAAAGCAGCCCACGTGTGAATAGAAGAGCAATGTTCAAAGCAATAGAGCTAGGAATACCAAATCAGTTCGTAAATTTAACAAAACTAACTCTTGAAAAAGTTAAAGGTAGAGTACGAATTCAAGAGGAACTGTCTGAACCTTTTAAAAAAAATAACGTGCTGCGCCAGGAAGACTCTCTCTGTATACTGTTTAATCTGGCGCTGGAAAAAGTAATACGTATGTCACAAATCACAACCCCTGGTTCAATATGTAATAAATCAGTGCAAATCCTGGCCTATACTGATGATATCAATATTGTTGGGTAACGAAAAACTCTGTACGAGAGGCGTATATATCATTAAATAATCAGCTATTAAAATGGGTTTAATAATAAACATCAACAAAAAAAAGTATATGATAAAAAAAACACGCAACCACAAATTCTACGACCACTTGTTAGAGAAAACGACGTCATCGAAGCAGTGAACGAATTTGTAGATCTGGGAGTGCTCCTAAACACTGAAAATAACACTATCACAGATATAAACCGCAGAATTTGCACGGCCAACAGATACTATTTTGGGCTCAATCTCTTTCTTAAATCCACAATTATATCGACAAATACAAAAATAAAACTCTACAAAATCATAATACGCCTAATCCTAACATATAGTTCAGAGACCTGGACAAAAAATAATGAAAACATGTTAGGATCTTTCAAAAGAGAAGTACTGAGGCGAATCTATAGAGCAGTAAATGACAATGGAGTATGAAAAAGACGATACAACTTTGAATTTTGTACAATATAACAGGAACCCGATATCGTAAAACCTATTAAGATAAGACATCTGAGGTGGATAGAGCGTGTAATGCGGATGGAACAAAATGACTCAGCTAGAGAAACGCTCCTTGATAGACACATTGGTCAGAGAAGAAGAGGAAGACTCAGAACAAGGTTCCCTGATAACATAGATGCAGACATGAGAAATATGGGAATACGTGCTTGGTGGAGAGAGGCGATGAATAGGGTCAACTGGAGAGAAATTCTTGAGGTGGCCAGGACCCACGCAAGGTTGTAAAGCCAGAATGATGATGATGATGATACAAAAAACAAAATTATTAATATTTATAAATTATAGCAAAATAAGGGTTTTTTGAAATTATGTCGGTCAATTATTGCTGTATTTTATTTTGGACTCCAATATTAAAGAATTTTTATCATCTACAACTTTTATTTGAGTTTTTTTACTTTTTATGGTCGCTTATTAAAAAATAAAGCAAAATTAGCTATACCTCTTCACATAATTGTCATTACCTACCCCTTATACCTTTTAGAACCATCTAAAACATGTATAAGATTGTTTGGGTGTTTTTTTACTGGCATATATCTTTCTTCCACCGATAGGGATGCCGCGTTTTATCCTTCAATAGCCAATAGGTAAAATAGAAAGAAGATGAAAAATCTGTCCTGAACAAGAAGCATAAGAAAACTAACTCGCATTTAATTTCGATATATAATTTAACATAACACACACTATATATTTTAAAAATATTTTGTGTTACCATGTATTACGGTACAGTAAATAAATAAAGGTGTATACTTTATGTATAATTTTTATTTTTAATAATTTATACATTATGTATTTGGGGCACTACTAATTTTAATTGTTCAATGACAAACACAATATTTAACTTTTGTAAAATTCAAAAATATTGTAATAGTTTGTTTCGTTTTCCTATTGCGTCAATGGTCTTTCTCAAGTCCTGGCTCCAAGCGTGGCTGTTGCACCATTTAATGTTCATTAAACTGATCTCGTAGTCATGGGTGCAAACAACCGTTTGTCTTGTAATGCTGCACTTTCCATCGCTAAACCAATTAAGCATTTCTCTATGTGTAGCTCAAGCTTTCGCCCCGGTCTTTGTATTAAATGTATGTATGTAGATAGATAAGTATAAATGTAATTTTCTGAAGCGAGCGTAAAGTGGAACAATTCAAACTAATTCGATTTCTTACGATGTTTAACAATGCTTCCATATTACTGCTTCCTTCAAAAGTTGCAAGGTAGGTACGCTCACAAGTTCGGTTGTATTTGTGGGTTTAAGCGAAATTAATATAATTGGTTTCTTGAAAGACATTCAGTTGTTCAACAGAATATGACCCCTTGTTTTTTGTGTACTTTACTTCTATTATATTATTTAGTCACAGGTTCTAAGCTTACAGATTAACATTACATGCTCTTATTGTAATTATTCTACACAATATTGTTTGTGTCAATGGTCATTGAAGCCGAGACACATTATTTTAAATATATATATATATATATATATATATATATATATATATATATATATATATATATATATATATTGAAATGATTTCAATATGTTAAAAAGGATACAACTTAAATGGATTTTTATATGAGTTTGTTGTTCATGAATTTCATGAAGCCATCACAATGTGGGTTCGACTCTGAAATAAAAGAGAGAAAAAGATTAGTAAATTGTTACATAAATTAATTTTGACTTACCTGGTATAGTGTTAATAATTTCTGAATAGTATAGTTGCCTAGTGTATAGGTGAATCGTATAAACCTTAAAAAAAAAAGAAGAATTCTTAATAAATATTTAAACATAGAAATTAAAAAAAAAACGTCAGAAAATAAACTGTCAAGCAAGTCTGTGGGAGCTAAATTAATAGGGATTTTGTTAAATAAGAAATTACAATGATGTGGAGATGAAAAGAATAAATTGTATTAGCATTGTAATAGAATAAGTTTTATATCTGAACATTTTTTTTTTATAAATTCCCAAATTAGATGTGATTAAAGTGATTATGAGAAATTAATGTGGATTGACAAATATGTCAGAACAGGACAGTTTTATGGTTTAAAAAAAATAGAAGATGAAAAGAAAAAGAACGTTGGTTGCTGTTAGCAACGGATAATAGGTTTTTTGGGGAGGCCGACGAGGATTTTTCGACGAAGGGGAGCCCTGAAACTGTGGAATAGGTCGGGAGTGTTTTTTAACTCGTCTAATTAGAATTTTAGTTTTTCCACAGTTTCCACAGCAGAGATATCCAGAATTTGTTCCAGAGAGTAAGAGAAACAATTTGACTTATAAATTAAAATTCATGAATTAACATAATTGCGATAGGCCTTAAAAAAATTGAAAATATTAATGATCATTAAATTAAAAATAGAATAGTACGTACCTTAACTTCCGAAGAGAGAATTGATATTCAAGTTTCACCGATTATTTTGCGAGTAGTTAGTTTTCTTTAAATAAATCAGAACTGTTTTAAAGTGAGGTTGGATAATAATTTTGGGGATCATTTGAAATTTTGATTATATTTGAATGCAAGTTAAAAGTCAGCGGAATAAAGTGTTCATTTTTTTTTCTTTATAGTTCATTTAAACACTTTATAAAGTTGCAATATTTATTTAGTTTTTAGGTACTTGTAGAGAGTCTCCACATTTTGTAATAAATTTTTATTGTCACGACACTAAACCACATTAAGATTTATACGACTCCTATTTTTGTAAATTTTTAAAGGCAACCCAAGTTGCAGACGAATTTTATTGTTTATATTAAATTTGTTCAATATTAATAAATAACGTGCTTCATTTGGGTTAATTTATCAAAAGTCTAAAGTAAATTTTGGTTTAATCTCTTTTTGAACTCTACCAGGAGACTACAGAGTCGACGTCACACAGTGACAGATTGCTTAGAACACATAATTGAGCTAGCTGAGGTATATATTAAATTAAACAACAAACCACATATTTTAAAAATTACAACATTTATTATAAATAAAAATAAAATTAATAAAATAGAACTTTTTCAATTGACGCTAACAACGTGGGGCCTCTCGGAAAACAGAAATAAGGGTGTTTTTAAGCAGATTTATTAATATTACACAGATTAGAGTAAAAATAAATTGGTGTGATTAGTGTTGCAGAGATTCTGGGGCAGTTAAAGTTAAATTTGAGAATAAATAGATATTAGGATAAAATGGCAGACCGAATAACTTTAAGAAATGGAAAAGAAGTCGTACCGAAAGAGAGTAAAGGAGAACAGGTGTTAGAACAGGAACAGGATATACAGGTAGATGAAGAAAGCAGAGGAGGATCAGGAGAAGTTGTAGTATATTTAGAGCAAGGCATATAAGAAGCAGGACAAGGTGATAGAGAGGGAAGTCTAACAGATAGTTTGAGAGAGGAGTTGGATGAGACAGTGAGAGATAGGAGTGATGAAAGTGAGGATGAAAGTAGAGTGCAGGAGGAGAGACGCAGGGAAGGAGATGTTGGAGAGTCAGGGATGACACAGATGGATATGAGGCAAATAATGCGGATGCTACAACAGATGGATCATAATATTAGGGGGGATATGCACAAAATGGATAGTAATATTAACAATATTAGGGGGGATATGAACAAAATGGAAAATAATATTAAAGGAGAACTTAGGGGAGAGTTAATTAAAATGAAGGAAGAAATCAAAGAAGAAGTGAAGATAGTCAGGGAAGAGATGCTACACATTACCCAAGGTTTAGAAGAGAAAGTAGAACAGGTCAGATGAGAGAGTGAGAATTTTAAGAGGAATGTACAGGAGGAGATATCCAGAGAAAAGGCCGTAATTAGAGTGGAAATAGGACAGGAAATTGGGAGCAGATTTGTAGAGTTGGGAACATCCATTCAAGAGAATTTACCAAGGGAAATAAACAAAGAAGTTAATAAGCAGAATAAAGAGATTGTTAGGGAGGTAGAAAGTGTTAAAAGGCAAACTCAGGATCATGAGGAAAAACTTACCATTATCAAAAACAATATAAAGATGGGATTGCAGAATTTGTAACTGGAAATGGGTAGGCATGCAAATCAGGCGGAAAAGGGAGATAGAGTATTACAGGGACAAGTTGAGGAATTGAGAGAGAAATTTAAAAATGCAAGTGAGGAGATTCAGCGTTTGGAATCAAATCTAGGACAAACAAGGGGAGTGAGTACTGTGATGCCGAGTTATAATGATGGGGGAATTAAGTTTGACGGAAACCTGAATCACTTACATCCTAGAATATTTGTAGATATCATCAAAAATAAGGTAAAGAATGTAAGGGATCTGATAGAAATGAAATTGAATATTCGAAACATGTTAGTGGGCATGCCATTATTATGGTTTTGCAATAATGAAAATTCCATAAATAATGTGCAGGAATTTGAGGCCAAGTTTATTAACTATTTTTGGGGAGAAAACCAACAGGCTAGTTTCAGGGAACGGTTGTATTTTGGGAAATTCAATTATAAAAAAAGTACCAACTACAATATGTACGCAATGCAGTTATTCCAGACAGCACAATACTTAGAACCGGCTATGCGAGAAGAGGAGATTGTCCTATACATCGCCAGGAAATATAACCATAACATGGCGGAAACAGTAGCTCTCCACAATATAAAGACGATGGAAAGTCTGACAGGATATCTTCAGAGGATTGAGAGGAGTGTAGGGACGCAGAATCGAAATGGACAAGAGCAAGGGACATATAGGAATAACACAACAAATAGACAGGGATATGTGAATCGAGGGAATAATTATAGGGAAAGAGAATTTGAGAGACAAAATAGAAGCAGGGATTTTACAAATAGGGGAGAGAATATGAACAATGTCAGGAGAGATATCGGAAGATATAACTAGGAACGTAGACAAGAGAATCCAAACAATATTAGAGGGAATAATTGGAGACAAGGAAATGACAGGGGCAATAATTGGAGACAGAACCAGGGAAATTATCCACAGGAGACGAGAAATAAGGAAGTTTACAGAGAAGGGAATCCAAGATATAATAGGGGGGAAAATGAGGAGAGAAGACAGGTGAATGTAGTTAGAACAGAGGAGAATAGGGGGGAAGCAAGTGTTGATGCAGAAGGGAGAAATTTTGTTTAGACCGCTCCTATGTGCATAATATTGTCTACTTACCAAAGTATGAACATCCAAGGGAGTTTATTAGAGATACTGGGAAATTAAATAAAAATAATAACACTAATACTTTAAAGTTTATTGAAGGGTACATACAAGATTCAGTATACAAGTTATTATTAGATACAGGTTCAGAAGTAACTCTAATCAACAAAAACATTGTAAATAATTTAAATAAGGACAATATTATGGTGATAAAAACAAATAAATTATCATTAATAGGGGCGAATAATAAAAAATTATATGATACTAACAGTTCTATAATCTGTAATGTAAAATTGGGAAATAAAATGTATGAAATACAAATGTTAGTGGTAGATCACTTAAATTTTGAGATAGTATTGAGAAATGATGAAATGGAAAAACATAAAATGATTATTAACTATGTCAATCAAACTTTACAAATTGATCAAGAATCTATTAAATTTTGTAAATTAAATAAAGAAGAGATTTTGAATAAAGAAGAATTTTAGATTTGTCAAGTAAACAGTTCAGAAGAAATTATTTTAGTGCCAAAGGAACATGAAATAGAGATAAGAAGTTTGTTAAAGGAACATCAGAGGTTATTCAATCAAGAGGTGTGTGTGGCAAAACAATATGTACATAAATTGGAAATGAAGAAAGAAATCAAGAATTATAAAATGAAGACATATCCCATTCCGTACAAATTAAAGAATGAGGTGTACCGAGAGCTGGATAAAATGCTGAGGGATGGAATAATAGAAAGAAGTAATTCTCCTTATATTAGTGCCATCACATGTGTATGAAAAAAATCAGGAGAAATCAGGATATGCCTGGATGCTCGTAATATCAACAGCTATACGAGAAAACAATATGAGAGTCCAATGAATGTTGAGGGTATTTTTGGAAGAATCACTAAAGCTAAAGTATTTTCAAAGTTGGACCTTTGGCATAGCTTTTGGCTTATTCCATTAGCCAAAGAAAGCAGATGTTATACAGCATTCATGGTGGATGGTATTGTGTACCAATTCTGTGTGGTACCGTTTGGACTCCAGAGTTCATGTGCAGCACTGGTCAGAACTTTGCATTCCATTCTGAACAAATATAAAAGGTTCATGCTCCACTACATAGACGACATCTTGGTATTTTCTGAAGATGAGTTGTCACATCAGGATCACCTAAAAACATTAATGGAGGAGTTAGAAACAGCAGGTTTAAAATTAAATTTGGAAAAATGCTCTTTTTACCAAAAAGAAGTCAAATATCTAGGATATGTGCTCAATACACAAGGAGTCAGTATGGATCCAGAAAGGATACAAACGATTCAAGAATTTGCCACACCACATAATCTCAAAACACTCAGAGGTTTCTTAGGAATATTGAATTATTTTAAACGATTAATTCCAGACCTAAGTAGGATGGAAGTGCCACTAATAGAACTGTTAAAGAAGAACCAGAAATGGGAATGGACTCCAGAAAGAAATACAGCTTTTTTACAATTAAAACAAATTTTTACAATCAATTTGCAAGTGTATCATCCGCAGTATGATAAGGAGCTTATACTAAGAACGGATGCATCATGTGAGAGATTAGCTGGAGTGTTGCTACAACAACAAGAAGAAAAGGAAGTTCCTATAAGTTTCGTATCTAGGGTAACCAAAGATTTTGAAAAAAAATATTCAGCAACGGAACTAGAAATGGCAAGTGTGATCTACTGTGTTACCAAATTAAGATTTTTTTTGTTAGGAGCACATTTTGTATTGGAAACGGATCATTCTGCTCTGACAACTTTGTTTAAAAACAGGTTTGCCAACAACAGAATTCATAGATGGAGCCTTTTTTTACAAGAATATGACTTCGAAATTAGACATATTCCAGGATAGTCAAACATTGTAGCAGATGTACTAAGCAGAGAAGCACAACAAAGAAGTGAAGGAAGAAAATATCAAATTGGAATCAACAGAATGAAGAATGAAAAAGGGCTGTATTCGTTAGAAAGAATCTTGGAAGATCAAAGAAGATTGGAAGAAGCAGAAAAGAAGAGAGCAATCAACATCAATGGAGTATGGTGTAAGAAGTTGGAAACCATAGAAGTTTATGTCGTAACCAAAGAATTAGCAGAAGAAATCATGAGAGATCTACATGCTGAATATGGTCATATAGGGAGCAGAAAATTATGGATGTTGTTTAGGGAAAATTATTTTACAAGAAAAGATATATCCATGGCGAAAAACATCACTAAAAGTTGTACCATTTGTCAGTTAGCAAAGGAGAAGAATTTCCACAATGTTAATGTAGCAAAATCCATAGTTGCAGAGAGACCTTTAAAATTAGTTGCTATCGATTTTGTCAGTAATTTAGCCATAAGTGAACATGGTTGCAAAAATATTTTTATAATGATTGACATACATACAAAATTTGTAAAGTTATATCCCAGCGAAAGGACAAATGTAAAAACCGTAAAATACTATCTAGAAAAATACATAGAGGAAGTAGGTACTCCAGAAACAATTATCTTAGATCATGCCACATATTTTGAAAGTCCAAGATTAAAAAGAGTTTGTGAAGAAAAGAAAATCCAATTAAATTTCATTAGTATCAGAAGACCCGCATCTAATCCTGCAGAAAGATACGTCAAAGAGGTGGTAAAATTCTTAAGAATTTTGTGTGCTAGACAACATTATTTATGGCAGGAAAATTTGCCACAAGTTGAAAGATTTTTAAATGAGACACCACATGGAATCGCCAAACAATGCCCATATTTCCTAATGTCTAAAAAGTATCCAGAAAGACCCTGGGAAATCAGTAAAACAGGGGACATTCAAGAAGTAATGAAGAAGGTGAACCAAAATTTAATAAGAAATGCTAATCGTTATGTAAATAGAATCAATAAGAAGAGAAAGAAAAGAGTTACTTTTGAAAAGGGGGAGAAGGTACTTATCAGGTCACTACAGGTGCCTAAAAGGGATGGAAATCTGTGTGAAAAATTACTTTTGCCATTTGAAGGACCTTATGTCATTAGTACTGAACATGGGGTAAACAGTTATGAACTAAGACATCCAGAAACTAATAAAATTAGAGGGATATTTAATATAGAGGGAATTTATAAGTATTATGAATAAACATACAAGGGTAGGCAATATTATGACACGAATTTGGTATTATAAGCTATAAGTTTTGTAAATAGAAGGATAATTAATAAATAAGCATATCTTGAGATAAATTTGATAATTAAATAATTTATTAGGAACAGATGTACAGAATAATGATGAATTTATATAAACAAAAAAGGTTGATTTATTTTCAAGTAGATTTATAGGAGTTACAAGTATAAATAAATGAGCAAAGTACTATGGACAAATCGATATTTTGTAGAAATTGGGAAATAGGGAATATTATAATGATAAATAGTATATGCGGAAATAAGATGAAAAATAGAATTATATGAAATATTGAAATATGAAATATAGAGAGTTATATGTAGAGATGATGAAATGAATATTATATGCGGATATAAAAAGAATAAATAATAATGCGGCAATGAATAAAGATACTGAAATAGTATATGAAATAGTATATAGGGAAACAATTATAAGAATTTCTACGAAAATAGTACAAGAAATAAATAGTACAGGAAAATAAGTAAAGAAATTGGGAAAGTACTTGGAAATTTGATTCTGAAGTTGATATAATTAGTGAAAGATTTGTAGATTTTGTTTGGAGAATTCTGTATTTGTTATAGAGTAAATTATAAAAAAAAATATTCAAGAGATATGCTTATTAATAAAAGTCAGTTTATTGTTATGTTAATATTAATAAAATATTTAAGTTTACCGGTAAGAATTTAGATTTAGTAAGTGCTGATAGTTAGCACTGAACAAAATCCAAATTGGGGGGAAGTTGAAATGATTTCAATATGTTAAAAAGGATACAACTTAAATGGATTTTTATATGAGTTTGTTGTTCATGAATTTCATGAAGCCATCACAATGTGGGTTCGACTCTGAAATAAAAGAGAGAAAAAGATTAGTAAATTGTTAAATAAATTAATTTTGACTTACCTGGTATAGTGTTAATAATTTCTGAGTAGTATAGTTGCCTAGTGTATAGGTGAATCGTCTAAACCTTAAAAAAAAAGAAGAATTCTTAAAAAATATTTAAACATAGAAATTTAAAAAAAAACGTCAGAAAATAAACTGTCAAGCAAGTCTGTGGGAGCTAAATTAAAAAGGGTTTTGTTAAATAAGAAATTACAATGATGTGGAGATGAAAAGAATAAATTGTATTAGCATTGTAATAGAATAAGTTTTATATCTGAACATTTTTTTTTATAAATTCCCAAATTAGATGTGATTAAAGTGATTATGAGAAATTAATGTGGATTGACAAATGTGTCAGAACAGGACAGTTTTATGGTTTAAAAAAATAGAAGACGAAAAGAAAAAGAACGTTGGTTGCTGTTAGCAACGGATAATAGGTTTTTTGGGGAGGCCGACAAGGATTTTTCGACGAAGGGGAGCCCTGAAACTGTGGAATAGGTCGGGAGTGTTTTTTAACTCGTCTAATTAGAATTTTAGTTTTTCCACAGTTTCCACAGCAGAGATATCCAGAATTTGTTCTAGAGAGTAAGAGAAACAATTTGACTTATAAATTATTATTGGAGTACAGAAATGTCATTTAAATTGAGAAAATTAAAATTCATGAATTAACATAATTGCGATAGGCCTTAAAAAAATTAAAAATATTAATGATCATTAAATTAAAAATAGAATAGTACGTACCTTAACTTCCGAAGAGAGGATTGATATTCCAGTTTCGCCGATTATTTTGCGAGTAGTTAGTTTTCTTTAAATAAATCAGAACTGTTTTAAAGTGAGGTTGGATAATAATTTTGGGGATCATTTGAAATTTTGATTATATTTGAATGCAAGTTAAAAGTCAGCGGAATAAAGTGTTCATTTTCTTTTTCTTTATAGTTCATTTAAGCACTTTATAAAGTTGCAATATTTATTTAGTTTTTAGGTACTTGTAGAGAGTCTCCACATTTTGTAATAAATTTTTATTGTCACGACACTATACCACATTAAGATTTATACGATTCCTATTTTTGTAAATTTTTAAAGGCAACCCAAGTTGCAGACGAATTTTATTGTTTATATTAAATTTGTTCGATATTAATAAATAACGTGCTTCATTTGGGTTAATTTATCAAAAGTCTAAAGTAAATTTTGGTTTAATCTCTTTTTGAACTCTACCAGGAGACTACAGAGTCGACGTCACACAGTGACAGATTTCTTAGAACACATAATTGAGCTAGCTGAGGTATATATTAAATTAAACAACGAACCACATATTTTAAAAATTACAACATTTATTATAAATAAAAATAAAATTAATAAACTACAACTTTTTCAATATGTATATATGTATATATATATATATATATATATATATATATATATATATATATATATATATATATTTAGATATATATATATATATATATATATATATATATATTGTTATGATGTACTGTTTGTTAATGATGAGCAATGAGTATTTTTAATAATATAATATATAGGGTTTTTATCGCGGTTCTCAAAGAATTAGTTTGTAAGTACTTTTTTAAATTATCTTTATTAGATCTACTATGAAACACACATATATATCTAAACTAGCTAATGTAAATTTAAAATAAACTATCTTTAAATTGAAATTCTTATGAAACTAATTAAATTTTATAGACAATGTAAAATTTAAACAAACTATCTTCAAAATTGAAATTGTTATGACAATAACTAAATTATATTAACAAAATTTTTGTACCTTTCTGTCACTGAATGCCTAAATGAACTGTTTTCCACTATATAGATTATAATCACCACTCAAATGTCTTCTTCTCAGCTTCGGTTATCCTTGTTTTTATGAAATTACTTTTTCCAATTATCAGCTTCCACCAATTTAAGACACTTTTCTTCACAGCATTTATAAACCACCAAGCAAACCAGCAAACAGCATTTATATTTATTCTTCTTTTCTATATACCAATATCCAATCACCAAATATATTATTTAATTTTAATATTCAATTAATACTTCTTCCATTATCCAATTATCATTTATACATAACATAATTTTTAATCTTCAATATTATTTTCTCTATACTGTTTCTTAATATTGATTTAACTCACTATATTGAACAATTGTAATTGATTGACTGCCTCTAACTAATTTTCATACTAAAAAAACTCATAACTGATTGACTAACTGAATGGACTTTCTTACTAAACTTTCTGACTGACTCCTGACTGACTTTCTGAATCCAAATCACCGGGTATTTATATCTTTTTGGATGTTCCAGAACCATCTGGTAAAAAATCATGTTCCATTTGTTCTATTAAATACATGTCTGAATTTTCTGGAACAAACCATTTCGCAAACAAGGCCATCTCCGGTGATCTAGAGAATTCCATACTTTTCTATTAATAATTTTGTTGACATTTAGGCTTTTCAGATCAGAATAAACACTTAAATCAGTAAATATATATATAAATTAAACATTTTAAACTAACATTATTATTATAACCACAGCCACCTAAAGCTTACAAGCCGTGAAGTGAGAAAATTGGCAACGTTGGAGGTAGTCCGATAGCCCTGTGTTTACTTGGAGAGATTATGCTAATTTTGTTTGTATTTCTTGTATTATTGGTAAATTATTCGATTAAAAAAAAATTATGTATTTTTTACGTATATTGTAATAATTGTATGAAGCATTTAGATATATATTATTCAGACAAATAATACGTACAAACTGTTAAATTCACAAATTCAGACACTGCTTTAGTAATTACAAACCCCAAGTCGATGTTAATTTATTGGTACAGGGAGTAGTAATATGATATTCTAACATATTTTTTTAATTACAAATGCCGAGACACTGCAGTGTATCAAATTGCAAATCAAATTATGCAACTACTTTAAAGTATGAAAAGGCCCAAAGTACATTCTCTTTTCCCAAAAACGATCACCTTCGTACTCAGTGGGTTAGATCTATTAACCGTGAAGATTTCACAGTAACTTCTAGTTCGGTAGTATGTAAAAAACATTTTGATGCAACGGATATTATTGAAAGTGAGTCATTCATTGATAAAAATGGTACGGTTCTTCAACGAAATTTGGTTTTTCCCAAGTTGAAAGAGAATGCGATACCAAGAATTTTTGAAAACCAACCGTCATATTTATCTAACCCAAAACCACCAACAAGAAAAAATCCTGAAACTAGACGAGCAGAAATAAGTCTCTGGGAAGAAAATAATATAAAAGAACTCGAAAACAAAGACCTTATCGTGGATTTCAAGAAATTTTTACAAAGTGTTAGTGAGAGGGTTGAGTTAAAAAACTGTCAAATAAAAGTTGTAGAAGAAAGGATTTGTTTTTATTTATTAAATATTGACAATCAGTGCAGTGATGAGTATATAAAAGTTATTTCAAACATTAACATTAGGAAGGAATTACTTGTATCTGTTTATGTGAAGGACATAAACAGATGTTTGTGGAACAGCTGTTAGAGAACTATATTTTAAAATTTCTGTGATTTTCTCCAATACTTTGTTAAATAACTTCACAAAAAACAAGAATAATGAAATTATGACAAAGAAACTAACTAAAAGTTTATCTAAAAAGCGCAAGCTTTCAACTTTAAAAAAATAAATACCTGGAATTTCAATAACATTTTTTTAAGCCACTCTTAATAAATATAATATTCGCTCAAGGGATACTAGAATTCAATAAACTGCAAGTTGTTTACAAAAATATTAAACGATTATTTTCTTTTTTTTTTAACATAAATTATGTAAATAATGTAAGCTGAATGCACTTGTATTACTTTTAAATTCTATTAATATTACACCTCATTGTATTCAATGTTTTGCAGTTTTAATAGATGTGATATATATGTACCTTATCAGACTATTTTGTACGATTTTTTTACTTAATTCTAACTTTATAGCGAATATTATGATGTTCCTCTTTTATTTAGTATTTTGTTGGGCCACAGCCACCTTTACTTCCAAGCCATGAAGTAAAAATGGCAACACCGCATTCTATGACGTCGGTAGTCCGATATTCAGCTGTAAGGTCTACTAGAAAATCAAACTAATTTGAATTTTAGGAAACTGATATTTTGAAAACTTCAATTCATTAAAGAAATATTTTTAGGGAAATAAAATTAATAAAACCTTATATATACCTAATAAATATATATAAAGTTTTATTATTATTAAGGTTATATTATAAATAAAATAATCAGTAGAGTAAAATTTATTGCACTTAAAATACAGTTTCAAACAGTTAATCTTACAATCAAATGCAGTCATCAAGTCAAGAATCACTAGAAATTTTAAATATTAAGTACTTAAGCATATAAATAACACAATTAACATTAACACAACATTTTAAAAAATTATTAAAAATACAAAATATATAAAATTTGTTAAGTAAAAACTTACTGTATTATTATCAAAAAATTCATCCTAAGAAATCAGATACAATATAAATATGGTTCTAAATTAATCTAATAATTCTAAACTAAGAATAATTAAATAGAAAATTAAATGTTTTACTATTTACTTAAACTATTGTTGAATTTTCATACTTAGGTATATGCAAGTAGCAATTTTAAATATGAATGGGTTTTTTGTCATACAGACCAAATACATATGTTTAGAGGTATACATGAAAAATGTGTTGAATGTAACATACCATTTAACAACTTGTATATCAATTTCAAATAGGTGTTTGATGAAGTAGATCGACAAAAGATGTTAAAGCAACTATCTATGTTAGGGATGCCCAATAAGTTAGTTAAACTTATACGAATGACTTTGGAGAGTTCCAAAGCTATGGTGAGAATAGATGGAGATATGACAGAGGCATTTATATTGAAAATGGAGTTGGGCAAGGTGATGCCTTATCAACAATACTTTTTAATTTAACTTTAGAAACTGTTGTTAGAAAATTGGATATAAATGACTATATGTAGACAATATATAAAAAAAGTTTTGTAATTTAGGTGATTTATATTTGTTATGTATTTTATCTTCGATTATATAAAAATCGTAATATTATCTGGCTTGGTGACTTAGAAAGAATGCCAGATAATCGAGCTGTAAAAGTAATCCAGAGATGGAAGCCCCAAGAAAATAGAACAACAGGAAGGCCCCATAAAATATGGACAGACGTAGATGGGGATCTTAAAAACAAGAACATCCGGAAGTGGCGAAGGAAAGTATCTGACAGGGCAGAATGGAAGCACATTGTTAAGCAGGCCAAGACTCACAAAGGGTTGTAGCTCCATTAGACGAAGAAGAAAAGTTTTTTTGTCAAAGTTGTGGTAACTACATAAAGGCATTACTTGTACTAAAATAAGTATTTTAAAAGTGATTACAAGCATACTTAGATTTATGTTGTAAATGTAGATAATTTTCTTTTCTTCCGATCTTTATTATTTTCTAATGTATTTTTTTGTTTTGCATGTTTAAGTGCCTGATTATTACTATTTATATTTTTTGTGTAATTATTTAAAACAATATTACTCATTATTTTTAAAGCCACAGAATAAACTCGAAGCGATTTTTCTCCACATACACATACTTCATCAAAATATACACAAAGGTTAAAAATGTTAATATATTTTGGTGACAATTTTGTTGTAAGAATAGTGCTTCAAGTTGTGTAGAGTTGATTATAAATTCAAAAATGGCACACAAGTGGAAATAAATAAATTTTATTGCATCTGTAGCCAAACATAAACCTCCTCTCTGAAAGTAATCAAAATACTCTTCATTATTTGTGTTTCCTTTACTCTCAAATGCCAAGTCTTTACACTGCTCACAAAAATGTGTAGTTTTATTAATTTGATGAGCAACATAACCACATATATATGATTGTGTTGGTTCATCTAATTTGTAACATTCAAGATAATTTGATTCGAGTACTTCTAATAATTTGTCTGGAACATTTATAACCACTTCATCTGAGGTGTCGTTCGATAGTAATTTTTTAAAATTATTACCATCAGCTAGACAATTTTTTAAAATATGGTATATTCTGATTTTCTTTTCAGATTCAATTATTTGACAAAATGAAACATTATAGTTGCATCCAGACAAATTACGGTACTGACCAAAACGTTTTTCCAAGTAGTCACTTTGAAATTTTCCTAATAAAATACAATCTATTTCAAACTTCGAAAAACAATACAAAACAAGTTCTATTAATGCATTGGTACTTCTTCGAAGGGCCTTATATGTGTCCTTAGTTAACCCAATTAAATTAGTGTCTTGATGCCAAGAATCAAGCCAAGCAACAAACTTTTGTAAAAACTTAATACTTTCTGAGTCTATAGAAAATATTGGCATGGACCAGTCATTCCTTTTCTGAAAACCTTTGAATTTATTTTTTGTATTTACAATATCCCACCAAGTTTTTATTAGTTTTAGAAAAGTATGAAGGTCTTCTGAAACACATTGCATTGCACTTATAGTAGAGTCATGAAATAAATTATAGACTAATTTAACATTTTGACGTTCCAACTTGTTTGGGTAAACTGTCTTATAATTTAACTTATAAGCTCTTTTTGTTATTTTATTCTGCTCCAATTTAAAAAAAAATTCTAATTTCTAGAAAAGAGGCCCTACGAATAGCATTGGTGTTTATATCTGGATATACAAACGTTTTTGTGACCTCATGCAAATTCAACCAATTGTTTCTTATATTTTTAAAAATGTGCACTACATCATATAACAAAAAAATATTTTCACTTTCAAAATTGGGATTTTCAATAAAAATATTTTCTGAAAGCTGCTGAAACATATTTTGGTTGATTCGATTATTATCTGTGATAATACATAAAACTTTAAAGCCAATACCCTGAATTTGTTTGATAATTTCTAAAACATAATCTTTTAGTTCAGTGCCTTTCATGTTATTAACAGGGAGTAATTTTACAACCTCTTTGAAATTTCCAAACACAGATGAAATCATGAAAGTTTGAACAGTACGACTTAATTTAGTAGGGTCATTCTGGGCATAACCAGTTATTGATTGTGGCTTGTATTGGAGATTTTGTTTTAAATATATTTCATCAACAAAAAGTGCAACTATCTTCTCCCTCATTGAGAGAGTTGAAGATATATGTTTTAAATAATGATTGTTACTTGTGTTACGTAAAAATATGAGTCATAGTTTTAACCTGTAAACATGTTTTTATTCACTAATATGTTTTAGATTATACGAGACCTTTCGACCATAAACCCCAAGTAATAAAAAACTGGTTCCATTCGAATCTTCCGGAATTAGGCCTGTCCATTCGAGGCGAAACCAGGTCAATTGAGGTCAACATCCACGCAGTTCTAGAGCAGCTGTTTTCGTATAAATATGAGGGAACTTTTATTTTGAAAACAGTTAATAAAGAAGATTCGCGCTCGCGATATTGTTGTTACGCTCGCCTACTAATAAATTATGTATATTTAGTGATAAATAAATTAATATCAGTTATTGTGCTTTTTAATAAATTTAGATAAGAACCTTTAGAACAAGACATTATAAATTAAATAGACATAAATAAATATTATAACAAATGGTGTCAGGTGTGGGGTCGAACATAAATTAGACTTATAATAATAATACAAGTGAATATAAAATAAATTGTGAAAATGACGACGATTTATGAGCTCACAGTGACGAATTTAAGAAGACATCTCGAAGACAGAGAATTAGCTTCTACCGGAAAAAAGGCTGAGTTAGTCCAACGACTAAAGAACGCTTTGCTAGAAGAAGGACTAGATCCAGAGACTTATATATTTGAAGACAAACATGATGCTGTCCTCTCGTCGATTTCGAAAGTTTCTGGTGACATCGCATCATTGGAGAACAAAGTTTCTGGCGATATTTCAAAAGTTTCTGGTGACATCGCATCATTAGAGAACAAAGTTTCTGACGATATTTCGAAAGTTTCTTCTGATGTAGCCAAAGTTTCCGGCGACATCGCTTCGTTGGAAGACAAAGTTTCTAACGAGATTTCTTCGCTGGAAAGCAAAGTCTCTGCTAACATCTCTTCGGAAATCTCTAAAGTCACTTCTGAGATGTCTGCCCTGGACGATAGAATATCTTCGTTAAAAAACCAAGTTGCTGCCGATATGTTGGCCTTCGAAGAAAAGATATGGAAAGAGATGGAAAAGAAGCTGGAGGAAACAGGGACGGCAGAGAGAGGAAACAATCCAATTACAGTGGAGACAAAAGAAGACGAGACGAAATGTAAGTTGGAAACACGACCGAAATTTGAAGGAAGTGGAGGTTCTGTCCATGTGAAAGTCCCAACTTTCGACGGAAAATCATCATGGAACAACTACATGAAACAGTTCGAATCAGACGCAAGAGCAAAAGGATGGTCTGAAAAAGAAAAGGCTGTAAACCTGACTATCGCTCTTCGAGGAGATGCCTTAGATGTGCTTCAGACCATAGCCGTAGAGGAGACCGATGATTTCGAACAACTGAAGAAGAGGTTAAATATGCGATATGGCCACGAACATTTGGAGCATGTATATCAGTCACAGCTTAAAAATCGTAGACAGAAGAAAGATGAGGCTCTTCAAGAATATGAGGTAGATATTGCCAGATTAGTACGATATGCTTATCCAACAGCTCCCGAAGACATGATGGAAAAATTGGCCGTTCAAACGTTTATCGATGGTCTTCGTGATCATGAAATGCAGAGAACACTGCGATTAGCTCGTCACAAAACGCTGGTTGATGTCTTATCCGCCGCCCTCGAATACGAGTCAGCTACGCAGGCCTCTGGCGGGTACAGTAAAGTTAGAACTGTAAAAGAGGAAGGAGATGAAGATAAACTTGACCAGCTCGTTAATATGATAAAAAGCATGACATACAAGAAAACGAAGACCATCAGATGCTGGAATTGTGGCGAAATAGGACACGTACGAAGCTCCTGTAAGCACCCTAGGTACGACGCAAATCAAGAAACTCACCATTAGGAAAACTAGAACGGGTCAGCCTTAGGGGGGCAGCTTCGACCCAGAACTTTTCCAAAGACCCTCTCATATAATAGCTTCTTTGAAATGTCGTGAAGATAGTGTATATGTAGATGGAGACATAAATGGTAAAAAGCATACGTTGTTGGTGGATACCGGAGCGACCAGAACCATTATACGCCCGACAGTTATAAACAGCCGAAAGAAACTGTTACCAACGAGGTTACGACTTCGGACCGCTACAGGTGAAAATGCCAACATTCATGGAGAAATCCAGGTACAATTGGGAATTGGGGCAGAAAAGTTTGTCCATACTGTTATAGTTGCTGACATCGAAGAGGATGTTATATTAGGAATGGACGTAATGAATATGCATGGATTCCAATTGGATTTTAGGAATAAGGTAATCAAAGTTGGCAACGAGGAGGTATTTCTCCATCCACATAATGACAACACTGTGCAAGCAGCCATTACAGAAGATACAGTCGTGCCTGCGAGAAGCAAAACGATCATAGTAGCGCGACTACAGGGAATTGTAGACGAAGGGAGACCTGTTATGATGGAGCCTTGGAACCACGACGATGAGGTTGGCCGTGGAATCATAATTGGAAAGGAATTGGTGACTTCGGCTAAAGAAATTCCTGTGAGACTTATCAATGTCAACGACTACCCAGTGACCATAAAGAAAGAGACAAAAGTAGGAACTTGTGTACCTGTGACATCCATAATCCGTCAGGCGACAACATCTGATAATTCCAACGACAAATTCGACCAAATGGTTGCAGTTGCAGGACAGTCTCTAAATCAGATGGAGAAAAGGAAATTAAGGCCCCCTAAATTAATTTCTTCGGCAGTATCGTGATATTTTCGTACCGAAAGGAGGAAAGACGGGAAGAACTACGGTTGTTAAGCATAAAATTGATACTGGTAATGCTAAGCCAATTCGTCAAACAGCTCGACGATTACCACAGGCGAAAAGAGAGGAAGCTGAAACGATTGTCCAGGAAATGAAGAAAGACGGGGTGATAGAACCTTCTACGAGCCCATGGGTCTCTCCGGTGGTCCTGGTTAAGAAGAAAGACGGAACGACGAGGTTCTGTGTGGATTACCGTTTGCTGAACAACGTTACCAAGAAAGATAGTTATCCTCTGCCTCGGATCGATGACACATTGGACACATTGGCTGGAAGTAAATTGTGTTCTACTTTGGATTTGAAGTCTGGATACTGGCAGGTAGAAATGGACCCAGTAGATAAAGAAAAGACAGCCTTCACCACAGGATCTGGATTGTGGCAATTCAACGTTATGCCATTTGGACTCTGTAATGCTCCTGCGACATTTGAGAGGCTTATGGAAAATGTGTTGAGAGGGTTATCTTGGAAAACATGCCTGGTTTATTTAGATGACATAATCGTCTTGGGGGAGACATTCGAAGATCATTTGAGGAATTTAGAAAACGTTTTTAATCGACTTAAAGCTGCCCAATTGATGCTAAACCCCAAGAAGTGCCAGCTATTTCAAGGTAAAGTCAATTATCTGGGTCATATAGTCAGTAAAGAAGGAGTGGCCGTGGATAAGGGGAAAATCGATTCCATTAAAGAATGGCCAAAACCAACTGACAAACATCAAGTGAGAAGTTTTCTTGGACTATGTACTTACTACCGGAGGTTTATTAAGAAGTTTGCAGATATCGCTAAGCCATTAACGCGACTTACGGAGGAAGCAAGAGATTACCGCTGGGATACAGACTGCCAAAATACCTTTGAGACCTTGAAAAAGCATTTAATAACAGCACCAATTTTAGGGTATCCACTGCCAGAAGGAGAGTTCATCTTAGATACAGATGCAAGTAATGTGGGAATTGGAGGAGTGCTGTCTCAGATTCAAGGAGGACAGGAACGAGTCCTCGGATATTTTAGTAAAGTTCTTTCAAAACCTGAGCGGAATTATTGCGTCACGAGAAGAGAACTTCTGGCAGTAGTGAAATCAGTAGAGCACTTCTATCAATACCTCTATGGAAGGAAGTTTTTAATCCGAACCGACCATGCCGCCCTTAAGTGGTTGATGCAGTTTAAGAATCCAGAGGGTCAGATAGCCAGGTGGATCGAACGACTCCAAGAATACGATTTTAAGATTGAGCACCGAGCCGGAGTTAGCCACAGAAATGCTGATTCTCTTTCCAGAAGGCCATGCCCAGCAGAGTGTTCCCACTGCAACAAAACGGAATCCAAGGAAGCAGCAGTGCTAAGAACGACGATTGTCAACGACGACTGGACGCCTACTAAGATAAGGGAAGAACAAGAGAGAGATCCAGTTATACAGAAAATCCGAAAATGGAAAGAGGAAAACTGTCGACCACCTTGGCAGGAAATATCAAACCTATGCTCAGTAGTTAAGACGTATTGGGCCCAGTGGGACTCATTTATCATCGAAGATGGCTTGCTCAAACGAGTCCTGGAAAATGATGACGGTTCAGAGAAAAGAAGACAGTTGGTGATCCCAAAGAGCAGAATAGCCGAAGTACTTCGTCAGTTACACGACAGTCCATCGGGAGGGCATTTTGGTGTAAGGAAAACCCTTCAGCGAATTCGGGAACGGTTTTATTGGATGAACAGTTCCGACGACGTAAAAGACTGGTGTAAGAAATGTACTATTTGTGCTACGAGTAACGGGCCTCACCGGAAAAGGAGAGCTCCTATGAGACAATATAATGTTGGAAGCCCGTTTGAAAGAATAGCTTTGGACATTGCAGGGCCATTTCCAGAAAGTGAAAATGGGGGCAAGTACATGTTGGTAGTAATGGATTACTTCACTAAGTGGGTCGAGATTTATGCACTTCCAGACCAGAAGGCCGCCACTGTTGCAGATAAGTTGATCCAAGAATATATCAGCCGATTTGGAGTGCCTTTGGAGATCCATAGTGACCAAGGCAGGAACTTCGAAAGTGATCTATTCCAAGGAATATGTGATAGACTAGGCATGAAGAAAACAAGAACTACCGCGTATCATCCGCAATCGGATGGTATGGTAGAACGAATGAATAGGACAGTTGGCAAGTATTTGACAAAGATGGTGTCCGATCATCAGCGAGACTGGGACCAATACCTTCCGTTCTTCACAATGGCCTACAGATCTGCTGTTAACGAATCAACGGGCCAGACACCAGCCAGAGTCCTATTCGGACGCGAAATGCGACTACCTTGTGATCTAGAATTTGGGTGTCGACCTGGAGAAGATGTAGCAGGTGAAGATTATGTGATCGAATTACGAAGAAGAATGGACGATGTACATGAGTTGGTCCGTTCCCACCTTCAGATCGCTAGCGACCGAATGAAGAAACGGTACGATACACAAGCCGAAAAGGGTTGCTTTAAGAAGAACGACAAAGTATGGCTGTATAATCCCAAGAAGCGAAAAGGTTGTTCTCCCAAATTGCAGCAGTCTTGGGAAGGTCCATACCTCATCATGGAGAAGATCAACGATGTCATCTACCGAATAAGCAAGATTCCGAGGGGAAAGCCGATGATAGTACACCATAACCGGTTGGCATCTTTCGAAGGTGACCACGACGTAGATGAAGAAGTGGAAGTAAACCAAGTCCAAGATGTGTCTGACCTCACGTTTGAGGAATTCATGGGTGCCTATGGAGGTACCGGTAAAGCAAGACATGGTGTTACCACTGAAGAAAAGCAAGATCTACTCGCGCTCCCCGATGATCACTGGCTGGCCCTTACCATCCCGGCCAGTATCAAAGACGCACCAGGGTTGGCATCCGTCTTTCGAAGGAAGTTTGGTCGAGTTGCAGAACTTCAATGCCAAGTGCCAGCTCCCGGTAAAAGCTTGAAACTCCAAGATGCATCACGTTACCTTTTCTACCTGGTAACAAAAGACACTGCCCGTGACCAACCTACCTACCGAGATGTATGGGAAGCCTTACTTCAATTGAGAGGGCACGTACTAGAGTCCGACGTGCAAAAGTTAGCTATGCCAAAGTTGGAGTGCCGCCAATTAGATTGGAGGGTTATACGAAATATGGTGGAGGAGATCTTTAAAGACACCGAAGTCCAGGTGTTAGTCTGTTGCAATCCGCATAGTTACTGGTGCGGAGAGAAAACCGTCCCTTGTCATTTTTATACAACTGGAAGTTGTAAAAGAGGGTCCAGTTGCCGATACCAGCATACCGTTCCAGTTCTAGTCCCGACAAGGTTCCAGGAGGAACCATCTTTTAAGAGGGGGGCAATGTTACGTAAAAATATGAGTCATAGTTTTAACCTGTAAACATGTTTTTATTCACTAATATGTTTTAGATTATACGAGACCTTTCGACCATAAACCCCAAGTAATAAAAAACTGGTTCCATTCGAATCTTCCGGAATTAGGCCTGTCCATTCGAGGCGAAACCAGGTCAATTGAGGTCAACATTCACGCAGTTCTAGAGCAGCTGTTTTCGTATAAATATGAGGGAACTTTTATTTTGAAAACAGTTAATAAAGAAGATTCGCGCTCGCGATATTGTTGTTACGCTCGCCTACTAATAAATTATGTATATTTAGTGATAAATAAATTAATATCAGTTATTGTGCTTTTTAATAAATTTAGATAAGAACCCTTAGAACAAGACATTATAAATTAAATAGACATAAATAAATATTATAACACTTGTATCATTGTCAGGAGAAATGAACATATTTGTTGAAATTTGCTGTAAATGTCGTTTAGATGGAAGAAATAAATATTCTCTAAGACAATCATATGCTATAGGTGATTTGTTATAAATATCCAGTGCAAATAACATAGATTCAATGCTGTACTGTTTTCTATGTTGTGACATATTTTTTAATTGATCAAAAATTAATTTTAAAGCATCCATTTGTTTTTTGTATTCATCACAACTGTCTATAGCCCCTTGAATATTCTCAGAAGATTTTTGAATGTAATACTCAAATTTGTTATCGCTTATCTCAAAAGCAGAACTATATCGAGAAAGTAAGTTCTCTAATTGTGACCATCTTGTTAATTTACTATCTTGTAAAATCCATTTCAAATCATTACTACTTAATCTATTCTTACCTACATTGACGATTACACTAAAATTACTGCTAACTGTTACACTACTTATTACACTAATATTATCAAACTCATGTCCTAACTGATTAATGTTTAATACATAGAAATATACACAGTCACTTGTAATTTTACTCGTCCAGTTTTTCAATGGGATATTATTGTCCAAGTCTCTTAAAAATGATTCAAATGAATCTATTAAATCATTGTCTAAGAATTCTGTTATCTCTTGTTCCCTCTTCTTATGCAAAAAGTTTCTTCTGTCTTCAGGATTCCTTCTTGCCTTAGTACGACGAACAGTTAGATATGATGGTAGTTCAGCAAATATATTAGGAACTGCATTGTCTTTTAATTTGGGAAATCGTAACTTTTTAATGCATACTTTTCCATCTTTATCTTCCCATTGTTTAGTCCTCTGAATATCATCTTCATGAAAATGTTTGGCACATACTACGGAAGATTTGGTAATTGTATAGCCTTCTCTATGAATAGAGCGTAACCAAGTATACCTTTTTTGGGGATCTTTTGGAAACGAAAACGTACTTTCTGCCTGTTTCGTTTTTAAAGTACTGGTATAATTGGTTTTACAACCAGGTACACAACAATGCCGGGGCATCTGTAACAAAAAACAAAAGTATTATTATTGTTTTCAGTTTATTTTGTAACAAGAAGCAAAAGTATTATTATTGTTTTCAGTTTGTTTTGTAGGTTATATTAATACTTGCCTTTTAAATTGTCGTTAAGAATCTTCTAAAAGTTCTAAACTTAATGAAATTTCACTTATGTTAATATTTTCTAATTGATTTAAACACAATTTACAAATAAAACATTCAAATAAAGATAATAAAACACTGAATTCAACAAATTTCACAAGCCATCTTATGAACACAACAAACGACGGTCGGACTACCACGCCTTGTTGCCAAATTTCTACTTCATGGCTTGGAAGTAAAGGTGGCTGTGGTTGGGCTCTTTACAGTTGGACTACTTCTAACAGCTGATGCGGCGTTGACATTTTTATTTCGCGGCTTGTAAGCTTTAGGTGGCTGTGTTATAACCCCACTTAAATTCGTAAAAATGATTAATTTCTGTCTGTCACTTACTGTATAGTTGGTTGCCTATGCACATGGCTCACTTAAATATATTTACAACATTAAAATACAACTTTTTACAATTATTATATGCTAATTTCTTAAAAATACCCTCACATAAATAATTTTTATAAATTCTCTAGTATATAACTTCTTAAAATAACCAAATACTTGTTATATCTAATATTATCTAGTATATAACTTATAAATTATTTTCTTTAAACACTAATCATATCATAGATATACATATATATATATATATATATATATATATATATATATATATATATATATATATATATATATATATATATATATATATATATATATATATATATATATATATATATATATATATCTATATATATATATATATACATATATATATATATATATATATATATATATATATATATATATATATATATATTGTTACGAACATACTTTTCGCATGGCCCAGGTAACGGTTGCATTGCATCTCTAATACCCTTCGAGAACAACCGCGATGTATCGAGTGCGAGAGAGAATAACCGGTCACGTAGGCGAATTAGAGGTGGGACAACGCCAGAATATTCTAGAACATAGCAACTTTGTTATATATATGTAACGTTTTTAGGAGTGAGTTTAGTTGTTAAGATACTACCGAACTGTAAAGTTATAAATAAATATATGTATATAAATTCGAACCGCTCGTTTTATTTAATCACGCTACAGTGGTGTCACGGTGTGAGGATAATTGATTTATTTAAAAATAAATTTAGCAGTGACTTTTGAAAAAGACTTTTGAACATTTTAAAAAGTACGCGTGCCTGACCAAAGATGCTGCTAGTAGAACTGTCAGTAAAACAGTTGCGTGAGCAGCTAGAAGAACGCGATGAAGACTGCAGCGGGTCCAAGAAGATCCTCCAAGAACGACTGAAGAATGTTCTTAACAAGAATGGAGATGATCCAGAGACATTCCATTTTCAGTCAGTAGAAGAAGCAGTTTTAATGAAGATAGAAGAAACTTCTAAAAAAACTGATGATAAATTCGAGACTGTTTCCAAAAGATTCGATGAAACGTCTCAAATGATAGAAGAATCCTCTCGAAAGAATGATAAAAGATTCAATGAAACGTCTCAGATTATTAAAGAAATAGCTAGACAAAATGACGAGAAATTTGAAAATGTGTTTAGAAGATTCGATGAGACCTCTCAAATAATTAAAGAAGTATGTAATCAAAACAATGAGAAATTTAAAGAAGTCTCAAGAACATTCGATAAGATACAGAAAAATGTAAACGACAAGATAGAAGACGTAGAAGAGAAGATCAAACAATTAGAGACCATGATAACTAACACAAAAGTACTACCACCAGTTAATACAATAGCCTTAGATCCGGTAGTGAAAGAAGAATTACCTAGAGACGAAACGACACCTAATATGAGATTCAAATTGCCACCATTTGATGGAAAGTCTTCTTGGTCCATATACCTTAGACAATTTGAAGCTATTGCGACAGCCAATCATTGGACAGAACAAGAAAAAGCTGTTTCCTTGACTGCTGCTTTACGAGGTGATGCTGCAGATATCCTAAGATCGATTCCTAAGGGTCAAGAAAAATGTTACCAGACCTTGTTCACTCGACTAGACAAACGTTACGGAGATGCCCATCTACAACAAGTCTACAAGGCGCAACTAAGAAGTAGAATTCAACGAGCAAGTGAAAATTTGCAAGAGTTTGAAGCAGATGTTGCTCGTATAGTGCGGTTGGCTTATCCGGAGGTACCAGACACCATTTTAGAAGAAATTGCTGTAGATACCTTCGTCAATGGGTTAAAAGAAAGTGAATTACAGAAAGCTTTACGACTAGCAAGACCGAAAGTTCTAGATGAAGCGCTCGCTATTGCCTTGGAACATGAAACAGCTAGTCAAACTTCACGGAGTCATCGAGTAAGAACCATTGAAGAAGGCGACGAACCAAACGATGAACGTCTGGAAGAAATGGTACGAAAAGTAGTTCGTAACACGATGCCGAAGAGACGCGAGCCCAGATGTTGGAATTGCGGTAACGTAGGTCATATTCGCCGTAATTGCAAGAAAATGATACAACAGTCGGAAAACTAGAACGGGTCGACAACAAGGGGCAACTGCCAACCTCGAGAAACACAGCCCCCATACTAACTGTGAACATTACGTCCTCAGGTGGAATTCATAGCTTGTACATAGAGGGTCGTATCAATAATAAATGTAGATCGTTTTTGGTAGATACAGGTGCAACGAGAACTATTGCACGGCCAGAAGTGGTACGAGGCCATCTTAAATTATTGCCTGCAACAGTAAAGTTTAGAACAGCAACTGGTGAGATAATTAATACATATGGCGAGGCTAATCTGTCAGTATCCATTGGCCAGACCACAGTGAAACATACAGTATTAATTGCAGAGATCTCCGATGAGTTCATATTGGGGATGGATTTACTAAGGAAAGTTGGGGCTGTATTGAATGTCAAAGATGGAGTTCTCGAGATCAGTGGTGAAGAGTTGCCGTTTCATGAAGACAAAGAAGATGTTATTAGCTTAATAACTACTTGTGACGTAACAATACCCGGTAATAGTGAGAAAATTTTGATGACCAGACCTGATGGTTACTGCCGAGAGGGAAGTTTAAGGATGGTCGAAGATGTGAATAATGCCGAGTTCCTAACGGCAAAAGCTTTGGTGAGAATTCGAGATGTCGTTCCTGTAAGAGTTATGAATTTAAAGGGAACTGCTATTAAGTTAAGTAAAAGAACTTTGATCGGACAGTGTGTTCCCGTGGCTTCGATTTGTTCCATGAATACTAGTGAGAAACCGTCGAAATCTAAGTATCCAAAGGAGCTTGTTGAGACGATGATTAAAACGTGCCAAGATCTTGATGATGAACGAACTATAAAAGTGAAATCTATGCTGATAGAATTTCAAGATGTTTTTGCCTTGGATAAGAAGGATAATGGCAAAACAAGCATAGTAAAGCATAAAATTAATACCGGAGACGCTCAGACAACAACCTAGACGACTTCCATTTGCGAAAAGAGATGAAGCCGAAGACATCATCAAAGATATGAACAAACAAGGGGTAATTGAACCATCAAATAGTCCATGGACTACCCCAGTACCCCATGGCACCAGTAGTGCTAGTAAAGAAGAAAGATGGTTCAACACGTTTTTGTATTGACTACCGACAGCTCAATGCAGTAACTAAAAAAGATAGTTATCCATTGCCCAGAATAGACGATACTTTGGATACACTTTCTGGTTCTCGTTGGTTCTCCACACTCGATCTGAAAAGTGGATATTGGCAAGTAGACATGGAGCCAGCTGATCGTGAAAAAACCGCATTCTCGATAGGATCAGGGCTTTGGCAGTTCACAGTTATGCCCTTTGGTTTATGTAATGCCCCGGCCACATTTGAAAGATTAATGGAGGCAGTTTTAAGAGGTCTAACATGGAAAACATGCCTGGTTTATTTGGATGATGTAATTGTAGTTGGAAGATCCTTTGATGAACATGCCAATAATCTAGCAGAAGTCTTTCAACGATTGCGGGTAGCAAATTTGAAGTTAAGTTCAAAGAAATGTCACTTGTTTCGACGAGAAGTGAAGTACTTGGGACATATTGTAGCAAGTAATGGTGTAACAGCTGATCCTGAAAAACTTGCAGCAATTAAGGATTGGCCTGTACCAAGAGATAAACATGAAATTAGAAGCTTTCTTGGCCTATGTACATATTACCGACGTTTTGTCAAAGGATTTGCTATTATCTCCAAGCCATTAACAAAGTTGACAGAAGAAGGCAAAGAATATACATGGAGCGAAGAGTGTCAAAGAGCTTTCGAAAACTTACAAATGGCTCTGACCAGCGCACCGATTTTAAGCTACCCTAGACAGGCAGGAAAATTTGTGTTGGACACCGATGCAAGCAACAGTGTAATAGGAGCTGTTCTCTCACAAATCCAAGATGGACAGGAGAAAGTCATCGCTTACTTTAGCAAAGTCTTGTCGAAACCAGAAAGAAACTATTGCGTTACTAGGAGAGAATTGCTAGGCGTAGTAAAGGCTTGCGAGCATTTCCATAAATACTTGTATGGCAGAAAGTTTCTTCTTCGCACGGATCACGCTGCTCTAAAATGGCTCCTACAATTCCGTAATCCAGAGGGCCAGATGGCAAGATGGTTAGAAAGATTACAAGAATATGATTACGAGATCGAACACAGAGCTGGCAGAGTTCATTCAAATGCTGATGCCCTTTCGAGACGGCCGTGCAGTGCAAATTGTAATCACTGTCTTAAGTTAGAAGAACGACTTTGCCCCGTGAGACGAACAACCGTCATTAATGATCAATGGCAGCCTCAACAGCTACAAGACGCTCAAGCAGATGATCCATGTATAAAAAGAGTATTGGATTGGATGCGTCGAAGTGAAAGACCTTCTTGGCAGGACATTAGTGCATGTAGTCCCGAAGTTAAGTGTTACTGGAGCCAATGGAATTGCCTAGTGCTGAAAGATGATCTTCTGTATAGAACCTTTGAGAACGATGATGGTACAGAAACTAAGCTTCAGTTGATTGTACCTAAAAGTAAAGTGTCAGAAGTATTGCGTCAGTTACATGACGGTGCATCAGGTGGACACTTTGGTATCACGAAGACTCTGCAAAAGGTTCGAGAACGGTTCTATTGGGTGAACTGTAAAGATGATGTAAGAAGATGGTGCCGGAAATGTGAACTGTGTGCAACCAGTAATGGTCCAGTTGGCAAAAAGAGGGCACCCATGAGACAGTACAATGTTGGTAGTCCTATGGAAAGAGTAGCAATCGACATTGCAGGTCCACTTCCAGAGACAAATGATGGAAATAAATATATCCTGGTAGCCATGGATTATTTTACGAAATGGACTGAGGCCTATGCGATACCAAATCAAGAAGCTGCTACCATTGCAGAGGTACTTGTTAAAGAATTCTTTAGCCGATTTGGTGTTCCCTTGGAGATCCACTCCGACCAAGGGCGAAATTTCGAGTCCACCCTTTTCCAAAACGTTTGTAAATTGATTGGTGTCGATAAGACCAGAACGACACCCCTGCATCCTCAATCAGATGGAATGGTCGAGAGAATGAACTGAACAATGGGTAAACACCTGTCCAAGGTTGTATCAGAACATCAAAGAGATTGGGACCAGCACATTCATTTATTCCCAATGGCCTACCGCTCGGCCGTAAATGAAACTACAGGCCAGACTCCAACCTGCCTGATGTTAGGTCGTGAAGTTCGTTTGCCTTGCGACATAGAGTTTGGCTGCAGACCTTCCGAAGAACATGTTGCAAGCGAAGATTATGTCGACCGCCTGAAGTTAAGAATGAACAACATTCATGAACTTGCCCGACAACACATCCAGTTAGCCAGTGACAGAATGAAAGATCAATACGATTCTCGATGCAAGAGTGAAAGCTATGAAGTAGGTGATCTTGTTTGGCTTTATAATCCACAACGTCGTCGAGGTTTGTCTCCCAAACTGCAAAGACAATGGGAAGGTCCGTATGAAATTAAAAAGACAATACATGATGTCATATACCGAATTAAGAAGTTGCCGAAAGGTAAACCAAAAGTAGTTCACATAAATCGTCTTGCACCATATGCTTGCTCAAATGAAACAGGAGAAGCACGAACCCTTCAACATGAGATCAAAGATGACCGGCGACCAAGCTTTAATGAATTCATGTCAAATTTCGCAAAGAGAAAGAGTGCTAGATTCGGCGTGACCACAGAAGTTCAGCAAGATCTTTTTAATGTTCCGCATAACGTCTCTCTAGCCCACTGTGTTTCCCAAGATCTTGAGATGACTAAAGGAATCTCATCTGTATTTTATAAGAAATTCGGTCGTTTGGATGAGTTAAAAAACCAGCAGCCTAAAGTTGGAAGAGATTAGAAGATGGTTCTCGATCTTTGCTGTATATGGTGACCAGGAAGTCGTATACAGACAGGGCAAGCTATGAGGATATATGGCGTGCTCTAACTAATTTGAAGAAAATTGTGTGCAATTACGACATCAAGAATTTGGCCTTACCCAAGATAGGCCTTGCACTAGATAATCTGGACTGGAAGATTGTCAGAAGCATGCTTGAAGTGATCTTCCGAAACACCGGCGTACGAATTACTGTTTGTTGCATTAACCCGATGAGATCGTATCCTTCAAAGTCAGTAGATTGTTATTTCTTTCTAAAGGGTTCATGCAGAGCTGGAGAGTCCTGTAGATTCCGCCATCCTGTGCCTATCTATAGAGTTGCTGATCGGGACGATCAGATTTAAGAGGGGAGCTGTATTACGAACATACTTTTCGCATGGCCCAGGTAACGGTTGCATTGCATCTCTAATACCCTTCGAGAACAACCGCGATGTATCGAGTGCGAGAGAGAATAACCGGTCACGTAGGCGAATTAGAGGTGGGACAACGCCAGAATATTCTAGAACATAGCAACTTTGTTATATATATGTAACGTTTTTAGGAGTGAGTTTAGTTGTTAAGATACTACCGAACTGTAAAGTTATAAATAAATATATGTATATAAATTCGAACCGCTCGTTTTATTTAATCACGCTACAATATATATACATATATATATATATATATATACATCTAGCGGTTAATGTAAGCTCCGTTCTAAAACGGTATTATACTAACTCCAGTAGAATATACACCGTGTATTTTATTATCTAAGTAGCGCTTTATGTAGACTCCGACCAACACGTAGGATTAAGTGGACTCCACAAAAGGATAAACCATTTTTGGGATCCGTATTTACGATATTGCATATACTTCTAAACTCCTGCGATGTTGCCAATAATTGTATTAGTAGTAGATTTTCAAATTTTACAGCAGATACATTCTGGAACTTGAAATTTATTTAAATATCCATTAATTTAATCATGGAGGAATATAAGGACTATTTGGCTAATTTATGTAGTTAAATATAAATTGTTAACCGCCATATACCTTTATTTTACTTTTTAGTTTTAATAAGCAAGGCGGTAATTTATATTATTTTTATATATTTTCAAACATATTACACAAGAAAGTGTGTATTATAAACTTGGAAAAGCGAAAATTTCCGTTTATATTAATTAGTATTTTTTATTAAAATGCATTGGCACTAAAACATTTAGTACATAAATGTACGTATATCAAATAGAGTAATCGTGTAACAGTTTCTAAAATTAGAAGCCCCTTCGGTAAGATTATAAAGTTTGTTACCACAAAAAATCTACTAGCATGCACAGAGATGAGAGAGACCTACACAGAAGAAGATTTATTTTTAGCAAATGACAGGGCCATTTATGTAGCCAACCATTGGAAATACAAAATTTAAAGCTGTTGGTGTTCCGGACACGGAAAGTAAAGTAAGTACAAAAAGAGGTAAAAGTAAAATGAAAAAAAAAACTAAAATACTTTTATAATATGTAGACCTGAAAGTGCGCCGGAGGGTTTGAAATAAGAATTTACCTAAGGAATGAAATAAGAATTTACCTAATATAAAACAGATCTGAAAGAGAATAAAAAACAGATCAAAGAATTAATAGACATTAAGTACATCCTTAAGTAACATATTTCAAATCCGCCTGCAGTTTTTTTGGGTAGATCGAGTAGCTCGACAGAACTGTTGCCGGTTCCAAGCCCAAATAAAGGAGGAGGGGGTCTACAGCTAGTTTAGCACCCTACTGATAGACTTTAAAACCATACAGCTCATAGAAACAGAATTATGCCTCGGGACAGGAATGATTTCATTACGACGACTAACGGAAGAAAGAGGACAACGAATTTGTGGTAAACGAGAAATACACTTTGCATCGGTGCTTTCAACGTAAAGTCTCTACAAGAGAGCAGAAAATTACAAAAGAGCTTGTAGAAAAAAAATATAGACATGTGTGCGTTAACAGATACAAAGAAAAAAGGAAAAGGGTCAAATTATTATAGATGACCATCTCATGATTTACAGTGGTGTTGCCAAAGAAACCACCACAAGGGAAAACTTCTAGGAACACCTTCAGACTGTAATAAACGAGACCCCAAATGATAAATATATATTCATTATGGGTGATTTTAACGCCCGTGTTGGAAATGATTTAGTTCCAGGGATAAAACAGCGATATAACGAAGATATCAGAAATGAAAACGGAAACCTTTTAACGGACCTCTGTAGCAAAAACCAGATACGTAATAATAATACATTTTTCCCTCACAAAGAACAATACAAATACATTTTTGAAAACAGTAGAGGACAAAGATCTATTATAGACTATATTCTGTTGAATAGAGAGCACTAACATCAGCAGAAATAGGAAGCGATCACAAATTGGTATTGTGCCGAATGAAAACACTATATGTGATAACAAAACACCGAAATACACCACAAAGATAAAAGTCGAAAGCTTACAGGATGACTCGACAAGATACCTATTCCAGAAAAGAAGAACCGAAAAAAACAGAAATACATATATCACAGAAAGTGATGGAGTCGAAGAAAGCTGAACAATACTTAAGTCTAATATCTTAGCCTCGGCCAAGAAAGTTCTCGGTAAAAGAAATATAAGTAAAGTGAAGAAAAATGGAAAGAAAACAAAAAAGCTTACCTGAAATACATGTCAACCAAAACACAAGAGGCATAACATAATTACAAGACAATTAGAAACGAAACACATGCACTTATAAGAAAAATAAAAAATGGTCACTGGGAACGTTTTTCGAAAGAAATGGAACATAATTTTTCTCGTCTGCAAAAGGAAATATAGCGCTTCATCAGACGACAAAGAACGGAGGTAAAGTAACTAATAGAACTAAAATACATAGAAAATGATACGTGGATTGACTACCTAAAAAAGCTATATACAGGAGAAGAACAAACGACGCTAGAACCGGAAACATCAGAAATTACAACATATAAAGAACTTAATATAAATGTACAGGAAGTTCGGAAAATACTTGAAAACCTGAGGAACAGAAAAGCAGCAGGTCAAGACGAGATACCAAACGAATACTGAAATATTGTGGAGCAGCAATGACAGAACAATTAACAATAATAATTAATAAAATTATAAAACACAATAAAATGCCGGAAGAATGGAGAAGGAGCGAACTAACTCTACTATATAAAAAAGGAGATAAAAACAGACAAAAAACTACAGAGGTATAAACTTGTTAAATACTACGCTAAAACTTACAACTAAAATTTTACAAGTGCTAATTAATCACAATATAAGTTTAGCAGATGAACAACCGGGTTTTTTAAGTGGTAGATCGTGTACAGATGCAAAATTCGTTATAAAGCAAATTACTGAGAAATCGCTGAATTATAATAGACTAGCATTTCTGTGTCTGATTGACCTAAAGAAAGCGTTTGACAGAGTAAGACTGAAAGATGTAATCCATCTTCTGTATAATAGAGAAGCTCTCCTAAATATTATAAAAACTATCGAAAACATCGACCAAAACAACAAAATTGAAGTCAGAATAGAGGGACAACTTACAGAACCTATAGAAATAGGCAGCAGAATAAGACAAGGGGATTCGTTGAGATTGAGCCCCATGCTCTTCAATTTGATCATGGATCAAATCATCAAAAGCGTTAACAAACGAAGAGGATACAGAATGGGAAACAAAGAAACTAAAATACTCCGTTACGCAGATGACGCAATATTAATAGCCCAAGATGAAGATAGTCTGCAAAGATTGGTCCACAAATTTAACATAAGAGCAAAAGAATTTAATATGACAATCTCATCTCAGAAAACTAAAACAATAGTAGTCAGCAAAGGACCACAGATGTAAAATAGAAATTGATGGCATTATCAGAAACAAGACCCGACACAGCCACAACGCAAAGAATAATGATAATTTGATATTGAAAATGCTATATCTTCCTTAAACTATACCAGCTCAGTAGGTATTGATCAAATCCCCACTAAAATAATTAAATACATTTCTTCATATATATCTCCTGTTCTGTCTTACATCATCAACCTATCTGTCAAGGATGGCAAGTTTCCAAGTGACCTTAAAACGGGAGTAGTTAGTCCAATTTTTAAAAAAGGAGATCCATGTTTGGTTGATAATTACAGGCCAATCACCGTAACAAGTGTACTCTCTAAGATTATCGAAAAGTGTATTTACAGTAAAATGTTAAATTTTCTGAATAAATATGATATCTTAAATAAATGCCAGCATGGGTTTCTTCCTAATAAATCTACAGAGAGTGCTTCTATTTCATTATTTAATTATATCCACGCTGCTTTGGATCGAAAAAGGTATGTGGGTGCATTTTTTTGACTTAACTAAGGCTTTTGACTCTATTGACATTGAAATTATACTGCATAAATTAGAAGCCCTTGGTTTTCGGGGTCATTTCTTGAGCTGGTTACGGTCATACTTACAACATCGTAAATTCCTAGTAAAAGTCGATAATAAGAAGTCATCTATTTTTAATCTTGATCGAGGTGTACCGCAAGGCTCCGTATTGGGATTGAGTCAACTGAAGTCGAACTCATTTCAAAAAATGAACTTAGTAGCACAGGAATTTACAACCTGGTGTAAAAGGAACTCTTTAATGGTAAATGCAAAGAAAACTATTTGTATGCAGTTCTACTCGCGCTGTAAGCCATCCCATGGTTATAAAATCACAGTCAGTTCCGAGGAAATACCCTTTAGTGATACAACACTATTTCTTGGTAGCATTCTAGAAAGTAATATGACATGGGATGAAAATGTCACTAAAGTATGCAAAACAATGAATAAGGGTTACTATGCGATCCTTCAGTTGAAAACTCTATTTAACACCAATCAATTGATAAGTGTGTATTATGCATTGGTTTATTCATATATGGCCTATAATGTTGTGTTGTGGGGAAACTCTAGAAACTCTTCTAGAGTTTTTATAACTGAAAAGAGAATTCTTAGATTGATATTCAATATTGATAATAGACAATCATGTCGTAAATATTTTATTGAACACAGACTGTTGACTTTTTCTGCTTTATATATTTATAAATGTATTATTCACGTCAAAACTAAATTTCAAAATTTTACCCTCAACTCTGACTTTCATAATTACCCGACAAGACACGGGAGGTTGATAAGCGTGTGTAAACACTCCACAACTCTCTTTGAAACTAGCCCTGATTTTGCAGGATCTAAATTTTACAATTGTTTGTCACTTAATATAAGAAATGAAAATAATATAAAAAAATTCAAAAATAAATTAAAAGCATGCTTGATCCAATTATGCGTTTACAACCTAAATGATTATTTTGACTTAATAAAAGACTACAGGGAATGAGGACCGACGGGTTCAGAGACGCTCTATATCGCATATCTGTTTTTTATATTTTATTGATTTTGTTTTATGTAATTGTCCTATATAACTTGTTGATCATGCTTTATGTACTTTATGACTTGTCCTATATCACAATGTGATATGATGGGATTAATAAAGAATATTCTATTCTATTCTATTCTATTCTATTCTAATGGACGCGGCAGAGATGAGAGTACTGAGAAGAATTACAGGATATACTCTGAGAAATCGAAAAGAAAATGTAACGTATAGTGTATAAATGAATGGATACAAAATAGAAAAAAAGAATGGAATAACCACATAGGTAATGGAAATAAAATACCTGGCATTATGAATTTATTATGACAATTTCATCTCAGAAAACTAAAACAATAGTAGTCAGCAAAGAACCAACTAGATGTAAAATAAAAATTGATGGCATCAGTATTGAACAAATAATGAAAATAATATACTTGAACTTTATTTTACTGTCGTTTTGAAATTTTAAACTTTCTAGTGGGTATCTTTATGTCTTTATTACCAATTGTTATTAACATGCGTTTACACAACGTTATAACGTTGTGTATTATAAAAGTATTCTATTTCTTTTTATCGTAGTAAGTCATTACTCAGACAAAATATTTTGGTGTCTTATGGTATTGGTAACTTGATTCTGTAATAAAATTCATGGCAGACGACAAGCGGTTTCATAACCACTAAACATATCTATTTCTTTATTGTTTCCGTATATATTATGTTTTACAGTTATGATATTATGTTCGGTCTAATTGTTTCAAAAACTTTGTCGCTTGTATAAGCTTTAACTTTAATAATAATTTTATAGACCTTAATCATTTAGAAGTAAATGTATATATAATTTTTTTTCTGTCACTTGGTTTAAATATAGTTCTTATTATATATATGAGCAGAAAATAACACTTTTTCAGTTCGTACGATTTGCGGTAATTTATTTAATGTTAATTCTGGAATTTCACGTTTATACTGTTTCTGTTGTTCCGCTTATTTATCTGAGAGATGTTACTTTTTTTTCTTGTTATTATTTCTCTTTATAAGCAATTTTACTTGTTCATTGGTGGAATAATACCTCTATGGAAGGTTATAACTTTATTTTTTGCGCGATCGTCCGATACTTCTTCTGCCGATTCGTGACTTATCTCTTCCAATTTTGACGTCACGGGTCTCCTCCATTCTGCTTATGTGATTATTTCATTATTTTTTTCTATTTTGTGTAAATTCATTTATACACTTTACGTTACATTTTCTTCTAATGTCTTCACTTCTCTTTTGATTTCTCAGCGTATTTCCTATAATTGTTCTCAGTACTCTCATCTCTGCCGTTTCCATTATTCTTTGCGTTGTGGCTGTGCCGGGTCTTGTTTCTGAAGCATATGTCATTATTTGTCTTACACTGGCTTTATAAATTGATATCATCTCAGTGTTAATGTGTCTGTTTAGCCATATAGTGTTATTAAGGCATCCTGCCAGTCTATTTGCTTTTAGTACTTAATCTCTTATTTCTTTGTCCAGGTCTCCGTAGCTAGACAGTGTAATTCCCAGGTATCCCAGGTAGATATCTCTACTCCCCGATTTCAGCAAGCAGTCACCAAACTATTAAAACTGCTACATTCATGCTTCCTATTATCCAACGATTAGCCAGTCCATGACTATATGCATTATTATGGTACTGATATTGCTGCTGCCCCTCATAAGTAAATAGAATATGCAAGGGCGATTTTGGCAATTTAATAGGATTTTTGTGAGTTAGAATATAATTTCTCCGAGAAAGTAAAGAATATCTATCCGCTATCCAGATTTAATCCATAGATTAAATATTAGAATACTATAGAATAATGCTATTAGCAGCAAAAGAAAACGATATAGTAGTCAGTAACGAGAAAACCAAATAAATGTTCATTAACAGACAAAAGAGACGATGTAGTAGGGCATATAACTTAACAATAGATCCCTATAATTTTGAAAGATAGGAGCGTTTTAGATATCGCAGATAATGTTTTCACATAAGAGATCAAAGGGAAAATTCAGGTAGCAAACTAATATATGTATAACCCTCATAACAATTTTAAATCCAGAAGTCTAACACGAACTACTAAAATGAGGATATATAAAACAATGTAAGTAAAACTCAGATATTAATTAGATCAGGATTGCTAGGAAAACCCCCAGAAGTGTTTTACGACCGGGAACTAATGCTAAGGTCAAACAGGTATATAAAGATTGCAACGTCGTACAGGAAACTAAATCTCAACGCCAAAGTTATTGTTTTGCACTCTGTATTGATTGGTGATTCATAAGATTCATATATTTCTCTAAGAATTCTTCTTTCTGCGACGCTCAATCGGCTCTTATTTTGTTTTTTCATTGTCCGTGTTTTACTTACATACGTAGATTCTTATTTTTGGTACTGCGGGATGTATTTTTGGATTTAATTTTTTTAATTAATTTTAATTACCAGCTTGTATTCTGTTGTTATTCTCTTTTGTAGTGTTTTTATTAAAACTGCTCTTAAATCCCAAATATTTAGACCGATGAACCATTTCAAAGTTGTACTAGTTTATTGAAATATTATGTCCTATCCTGTTTCGTGGTGCTCTTCTTATAATAGCCATATATTTTTTTGTCATCGTTGATTTGGAGGACCCTTCTTTGCGCTTTTTCCTATTAAATGGTAAACACGATTGGAGACACGTCATCTTTCTGTTTGAGGTCACTGTACATTTGAAAGTGAGTTGACAGTTAATTTCCTTAGGTATGCCTAGTTCTGCCATACAATTTCATAACTAGTGTAATGTTTTTTTTATTCCTAACATTTTTTATTATGTATATAATTCTGAATATTTGATCAATGGTTCATTCAGTTTTTCTAATTTCATACTAATCTTTCCTAATTTCACATTTGTGGTTGCTGTCTGTCAAAGAAAACACCATTTTCCAGAGCTGATGCTATGATTTATATTTGTTGTTAAAATTACTTTGCTGCTGTATCGAGTACCGTTTACTGGTATATGAATTTGGTTACGAATTTATCTTGTGTGCTGAACTCTATTAAATCTTTTACCGCGAATTGAAAAGAATGTTTTAACCTTTATTTGTAACATTTTTATCGTTAACGTTCAGTGAAATATTTTACGTTTATCTAAATAAGTATTTACTATATTGTATAATGATTGTACATGTTTCCTGTTTGAGATCAATGTACATTTGAAAATAAGTCGATAATTTTCCTTGAAATATTACTTTACTTGTACGTTTCTCCTTGTTAAATTAATTAGTTTCTTAGGTAAGCCTAGTTATGCCATAGTATTCCATAGTTTTATTCTTATTATTATATCATGTGTTGGTTCAAAATCTATAAATAACTAGTTTAATGTTTTTTTTGTATTCCCAACATTTCTCATTAACTGCCTAATTGTGAATAATTGATCAATGATTTATTAAGTTTTTTCTAATTCCACACTAATAGTCTCCTATTTGATAGTTCACCTATTCACTCAATCGTTATAGGTTTATTAGAAAAAAATCTGTATATCCTAATAATTAATACATAGCTTATACCGCTATAGTTTGTGCAGTACATTTTATCATTCCTTTTGTGTATGGGTATGATTTTCAGCAAGTTGGTACTTGCTCTTACTTTTAAATTGACATGTTAGCTGTTTAACTGCCTATACTGAACTTTCTTCTTCATGTTGCAAATATATATAAAAATTAATAAAAACCACTCTGACATACCGTTGACTGAAATATTGGAGACCCTATATTATTCAATCAATGGAAATACTAAGATCACACGGGGGGAATATTATGGGTTATTTCTGGTTTCGTCATAATTTATACTAGTAAGTAAGTAAGTTCGTGTAACTTTCTGGCTAAGGTCTAGTGTTAGGGTTTTCAGGTCGCGCAAGCGCCCCTAATATGACTTAACGACTACTTTCGTAGCCGGGACCGACGGCTTTACGTACCCTCCGAAGCACGGTGGCAGCGCAGGTAAATTAGAAATTGAAAATTTTGTCGGTGCCAGGATTCGAACCCGGGCCCTCCAGCTTGTTAAGCCAGTAACACAGCCACTGAGCTACGGCTGCCACATCATTTACACTGAAAATACTAACAAGAGAGTGCTCTCACTTCCACATGTTAAAATTGATATATAGTACCAACAGATGCTAGTTATATACCATCAGTACTAATAAAATGGAAACTATTAAATTAATGTCAATTTCATTTAATTAAACGTACTATCCTTAAACATGGTCATTTAAGGAAACACCTCAAAAATATTGACAAAAAATTAAAAATAGCTTAAGCGTTATACAAGTAACAGAGCAGCAAAGCTCACAGCATGAGAATATTGCCTCGTACTTTTATATAGCAATTTGTTCTCACAATTTTATAGTTTTTCGAAAAATGAACTCCGATTAGAAGATTAAAACGTCAAACAAAATGTAAAAACCTATTCATATTTTGTGATACAAAATCTTCAATTTCGATATTGAATATTCTTAATAAATGTATAATCTAATATTTAAGCCTGTTTATGTTTTACAGACTTGGAAAACACTAAATAGACAAATATTTATTCCTTTATGTACTAGGTTCTAAAAAAAGTGTACTCAAAACAAATAAATATTATCTACCAAGTGTTTTATTCCAGTTTCATATGAAAGCACCAGATATTAGATATGTATTATAAATTTCGTCATAGGTGCAAATTTGAGATAAAAACCAAATGATAGAGCATATAGTGAAATATAAATATCTTAGAATAGCTGTATCGAGCGAGGATAAGATAAGGTTATTGATGAGGAAAAAAATACCTATCGCTGAGGAAGTGAAAAAGTAATTGGCAAACGCAAATGAAATATGCATTACAATCTATCATGATACACATATATTCGTACTACAGAAACAAGACAAATTAATAAACACGTTAAGGGAATCTTAATAATAAGCAAAATTTAACTTTTAATACACAGAAGAAATAATGATATGCAGAAGAAACACAAATTAAAAAACGTTATCCACTTATTGTACGCAAGAGAGATACCTCTAGGAAAAATCAAAACGACCGAAAATATATACCAAAATAACACAATAAAAGTAAAAGTAGAAGAAGAACCAACCGACCCTAATAAAGCTGACAATGGGATAAGACAGGGATATTTCCTAAGTCCTCTATTGTTCAACCTGATTATGGATGAAATAATAAAAAAGTAAGAACTAAAAAAAGATACCAAATGGAAGAAAAACAAATTAAAATTGCTGTGCAAACGACGCAATACTACTCTTTCAAAATGAAGATGATTTACAACGTGTGGTGCACCAATTTCATATAACTGCCAGAAAATTTAACATGTTAATTTCCCCAAAAGAGACAAAATTCATGGTTACAACAGCAAATTTACTAAGATGTTAATTGGAGCTGAAAGGTCAGATAATAGAACAAGTGATGGAGTTTAAATATCTAGCCATCACATTATCTAGCTACGGAAAGCTCGAAGCTGAAGTGGAAGATCCAGTGAATAGAGCAAACAGAGCCGCAGGCTGACTAAATGAAACAATATGAAGCAATAAAACTATCGGGAAAGAAACGAAAGGCAGAATTTACAAAACAGTCATCAGACCAATGACATACGCGGCAGAAACAAGACCTAACACAGAGAGGACAAAAAGGATATTAGAAACAGCAGAGATGAAAACACTTAGAAAAATTGATGGTAAGACACTATGGGACAGAGCTAGAAGTACAAATATACGACGTAGATGCAAGATGGAGAAGATCAAGAACTGGTTAAGAAATAGAAGAGTAGAATGGAACGATCATATAAGCCGAATGACAACAAATAGAGTAGTGAAGACGGCAAGAGACGGTCAACCCGTAGGAAGACGATCAGTAGGAAGATCACGAAAACGATGGAACGGCAACTTACTGGACGCACATTGAAAAATGACAGTCATGTCTATATAAATAGAAGAAGAAGAAGAAGATACACATTATAAACATTAAAATTGCTGCAAGAGAGATAAAATAAATCAGTCATATTAATGTAGAATAGCAGAGGACACAGTGTTTAGAGAAAATAATGAATCAGTCATATTAATGTAGAATAGTAGAGGACAGAGTATTTGTCATAGCTTTGGACAAGTGCCCAATTAAAAAAAGAACACAGGTCGTTCAAAAAAGACGGAACTATAAAAAGAAAATAGAATAGATTTAAAAAAATAAAAGCATAAACATGTCTTTTCCTACTTTTTTAATATTGAAAATACGTAAATAGAACATTGAATTAAAATGTAATCTTTGATAATCTGTGATAAACCCATCACCTGAACAGTGGCACCGATATATGTAGTTGAAATTGTTTACACTTATTTTAACTCTTTATTTTGTTATTATCTAGATATGAGTTGCGACCGATATCACAAACTTATTTATTTTTCACAAAGAGGCTCTTTAATACCTAATATTATTACTATACAAATCTGATTCGAAATATCGTCAAAAAGTAATACACGACATGTAAAATTTAAATTTTTAATAAAAAGTAAAAGATTAGGCATTACTTATGGGATTCAAAGAACGCGCATTAAGGAAGATTGAAGTACTAATAAGATCACCGCAATCGGGCATACCCCGGGTAATGATTAATTAATTAATCGGCTAATTCTTCAGTCACCCCTTTAATATGATTTTGTCAAATTGGTCCTTTTTAGAACCAACTATTCTAATAACATATGTCTATAACTGTTAAGGGTATATCTAGAGATCAAGAAACTTTACTTTACTTAAACTTATCAGACATATGAGCTAAACACGAATGTAACTTATCTCTAGTGCAGGAAACACATATAGGGCCTAACCTAGGGTATTTGGTATATAGCTGATCGCTGAAAACCACATCATAGATATAGACATGCTATTTCTGTCGCAAAAGAAGCAAAGAATAACTTAAAGTAAGAAAGGACAAAACCAGTCAGCCGAGAGAACCTTTTAACGATGTTGAGCTTGGATCCACCATCTACATATTTAATGAAAAATAATACAACTACCGACATTGAGGATCTGAGCACAAAGCTTATTACGAAACCTGGACCAAAAACACTCTACAATGGCTTATCCGCATGATGAACAACTGTATTCAAATTATGGAGATAGCCAAAATTTAGAGACAAGCCAAAGTTGTTACCTTGCTTAAACCTGGCAAAAAAAGACGGGTACGAAAAATATCCGGTATCAGGGGTGGTATTTTGCAATCTAAATGCCGCTTACGGCACCTTAAATTACAGAATATTTCTCCAAAAACTATATGATATCCCCTTAGATAACAAGCTCACATACATTGTCTGCGTATGCCAACATAAGAGAATATTTTTTTTATCACTCACTGGTAAGAGTAGCAGATGAAGAACGGTCTCGCTTGGGGTAGCATAAAGGCACCTACACTGTATAACATTAACACAAACAAACGATCCATACCGGTAGATACTAGGACTTCTATTATATAGACGAGACACCTATTATTGCACAATAAAAATAAACTATGAATAAATTTTTAGCCAAAACCCCTGAAAAACTCGTGGGTGCTCCTTCAATTTCCTCAACATAGACGTTTTCACAAAACTGAACATCCAATCTTGTCATAAAATCATTGAACTGTAGACTTCCTATAAATTCCTTGAAAATAGTTTGTATCACACCGGGTCAGTCATAGATTATTGTTTAAAACTAAAAGGTAAATTGAGGACCAGAAATAATATTCTTCGCAAGCTTGTCAGCTAAAAATGAGGCGCACGTCCTTCCGCCCTTAAAACATAGACGCTTGTACTATATGCTTCTGCTGTCGAATATACCTTGTTAGACAAATTAACCATTCTTTCTTTTTGTGCACACTACTACCCATTTTAACACAAAAATATCTATTGTAGCACATATTTATTTTGAGATAACCTTCTATCGAGATATCACATGTAGTACACAAATAAGACCAGAACTAAAATATTAAAAAAGCTTTATACAATATATCGCAGAAGATTGAATAAAATAAAAGTAGTTTTTATTAATCAGATGCTTACATAAAATGTACAAAGACACTCACGTAAACAAAATATATTACGAAATTTCTGTAATTAAAAGAAACATCAAGTTCGGCATTGAACTAATAAAATTATATTAAATGAAAAAACAACATAAAATTTTCTGTGCAAGCGAACATTCCATTCAATAATAAGCCCAAATCCTTTTGTATCTTCATACCTGTTTTTTAAAGAACCAGTTACATTTTAGTACGTAGTTATACCAGGTAATATGATATCCTCTGTTACGCAGTGTTATGCGTATGACATTCCACTGTCTACAAACAGTAGATAAAAATAAGGAGCCCATATAAACCGTTCAGGGTATATGTTGAAAATATACGGTATAATCGCACAGTTGCCAAACTCTCAGAGCTTAGTTAAACCGATAAACGTATGCTTCAAATATACAATGAAGAAGATCTGAACGACCCCTATAATATATACACGTGAACTAAGCGATATACATTTATGATACAGGGGTATTTACGGGCTCCAAAAATTTTTTATAAATTATTAAACTCTACATGCTGATGAATCGACTAAACCAATATTACGGAATTGTCAAGTGAGCTCCGTATATCGGTATCCACTTGACCACGGAGCTCAATTGAACCTGAATTTTAACATGGGCGGAGTTCACTTAATGCCGTAGATATATATATATATATATATATATATATATATATATATATATATATATATATATATATATATATATATATATATATATATATATATATATATATATATATATATACAGGGTGGCGCACCGAAAACGAAACAGATGCATTTACTAACAGATGATTCCTTTTAAAAAAAAAACGCTTGGACCCGTCGATTTTGTTATCGAGGGGGAAACAAAATTGGCATAAAATCACATTAACATTTGCAGCCCCCTAAGCGGGGGTGGCACCATCCCTAAAATCTTAAATGGAAAGGGGGGTCGAATGATCCATCATTTAAAAGGTCTTTCAACTCCCTTTACAATGATGTAAAATTCATGTACTTCAATTCAGTAGTTTTGGAGATTTATTGATTTAAAGTTTAAATACATCATCGTAAGGGGAGATCAATACATAGCAGCAAAGTTGTTAAAAAATAAAGAATGAACTGACCTGTCAGCCGAGTAAATGTTGAAAATGACCACCATTACTTTCCATGCAATAATAAAGATTTTGCTGAAAACGTTGCCGGACATTTTGCAATATTTGAGGAGTAATTGGATGGCACTCATTCACAATTCTTTGTCGTAAATCTTTTAAGGATGTTGGCTGAGTAGCATAGATTTTGCTTTTTAAGTAACCCCACAAAAAGAAATCCAAAGGTGATAAATCTGGCGATCTTGGGGGCCATTCAACGGCACCTCTTCTACCAATTCATTGACCTGGAAAGGTCTGATCTAAATAATGCCGAACTCTTAATGCGTAATGTGGTGGGGCACCATCCTGTTGGAACATTAACATATTCTCAACGTATCGACCATCATTCTGATTTTCAATTCTGTTAGCGTAGGATCTGTTAGCGTAGGATCTATGGCATTTTGCAGTAATTCCAAATACATTTCACCAGTCAAATTTCCAGGTAAGAAAAAAGGACCAACCAAATGATCGCCAAAAATGCCAGCCCAAACATTTAATTTTTGTGGCTGCTGTGTGTGTACCTCATGGTAAATTATGGGATTAGAGTCCGACCAATATCGACAATTATGACGATTTACTTCGCCATTTAAAAAAAAAAGGAACATTCGTCGGAAAAGCAAATGTTAAATAAAAATTGTTCATCGTTTGTAATTCGTTCACTTATAACTTCACAAAATTCTAATCGCTTATCAAAATCGTCTTCATTAAGTTCTTGTACAAGGTGAATTTTATACGGATGAAAATTATGGGCCTTTAGAATCTGTTGGATAGTACGTCGACTAACACCACACGAAGTTTGCAATTTGCGGGTACTTAATGTGGGATCTACAATAACTTGCCCTAAAACCCCCACTTCTGTTGCTTCGTTCCTTATAGGATTTTCAATATTACGTTTTTTATTGGCGACTGATCCAGTTTCCCGAAATTTAGCTACAAGTTCTAGAACATATTTTCGGTGCACATTATTGTTCTCATGTCGCTCATTAAAAATTTGTGCTGTTCTATTAGCGATTATTTCCGAAAAATATTTCAATAATTTCAACCCTTTCTGCCGTGGAATATACCATGGTTAATTTATGTATAAAGCAATAAATGATATTTTAACAACAAAGATTGGTCAAATCAATCGCAAACTAATGTACTATTTCCTATTTCAAATAAGTACGTGGCATTCTCTACTTTTCTTTCTTCAAGAAACAACTTTTTTTGTCACAAAGGACACTTCAATTGCTATTTTTATTATTAATAAACCATGGGCGTAGTAAATAAAAGCATTTACTTATCAAGAAAATGCTTTTACTCAAATTTCTTCTGAAAGAAGTACAAACTAATTTGATGTACCTATTAAGGTCTACTTTAAACTTTAAATCAATAAATCTCCAAAACTACTGAATTGAATACATGAATTTTACATCATTATAAAAGGAGTTGAAAGACCTTTCAAATAATGGATCATTCGACCCCACTTTTCATTTAAGATTTTAGGGATGATGCCACCCCCGCTTAAGGGGCTGCAAATGTTAAAGTGATTTGATGCCAATTTTGTGTCCCCCTCGAAAACAAAATCGACGGGTCCGAGCGTTTTTTCAAAAAAGGAATCATCTGCCAGTAAATGCCTCTGTTTCGTTTTCGGTGCGCCACACTGTATATATATATATATATATATATATATATATATATATATATATATATATATATATATATATATATATATATATATATATATATAATTGTATTTTATCTGCAACGAATAATTATTTCTCCCCTAAATGATAGTAAAATGAGAAAAACTTTGTAATATAAGATTGATTTACTTTAGTTTTCAGTAACAACTAGACTGGGAAAACAATTAAATTCTTAGACCAAATTAAGGCATTACTAAGATTTTTAGAAACATTCAAAGATAATGCAGTGATGGCGCATGATATTTATGTTTGAAAATTTGATAGAAGTTTTCTCACAAGGGAAAACTTCTACGAACACCTTTAGAGTTTAACAAACGAGACCCCAAATGATATAAAACCTGTATTGGCAATGACATAGTTCCAGGAATTAAACAGCGATATAATAAAAATATCAGAAATACAAACGGAGACCTTTTGACGGACCTCTGCAGCATAAACGAAAAACGTATTAATAATACATTTTTCCCTCACAAAGAATAATACAAATACACTTTTGGAAGCCATAAAGGACAAAGTTATATGATAGACTTTATTCTGTTATGAGAGTTACAGCCCTCTCAAATCTTGGATGTAAGAGCTCTAACGTCAGCAGAAGTAGGAAGCAATCATAAATTGGTATTGTGCAAAATCCGAGTTAAAACACATATCTGTGATAACAAAACACCAGAAAACACCAAAGATAAAAGTCTAAAGTTTACAGAATGACTCCACCAGATACCTCTTTCAAAAAAGAATAACCGAAAAAAGCAGAAACACATATATCACAGAAAGTGATGGAGTCGAAGAAATCTGGACAAAACTTAAGTCTAATAGCCTCCGCCAAGGAAGTTTTTGGTGAAAAAAATATAAATAAAAATACATCGTTCCCAAGTCGAAGAACTCCATGGTTTTATACAGAAGTGAAGGAAAAATGTAAAGAAAAGAAAACCTTAAATTACCTTAAATTACCTTAAATACATGTCAAAACACAAGAGGCATACCATAATTACAAGATAATCAGAAACAAAATACATGCACTTGTAAGAAAAATAAAAAATGATCATTGGGAACGCTTTTCGAAAGAAATAGAACATGACTTTTACGGTCTGCAGAAGAAAATATGGCACTTCATAAGATACCAAAGAATGGAGGTAAAGGAACTAATAGAACCAAAACACATAGAAAAGGATACGTGGATTGACTACCTAAAAAATCTGTAGGCAGAGGAAGAACAAATGACAACAGAAATTTAATATAAATGTACAGGATGTTCGGAAAATAAGTGACAATCTGAAGATGGTATACCAAACGAATTATTGAAATATTGTGGAGCAGCAATGACAGAACAATTAACAACATTAATTAGTAAAATTGTAAAACACAATAAAATACCGGAAGAATGTAGAACGAGCCAACTAATTAAACTATTCAAAAAAGGAGATAAAATCAGTCAGAAAACTACAGAGATATAAACGTATTGGGTTAGATGATGATGATAAACGTATTAAATAGTACGCTTAAACTTTTTTTTTTGGCTTAGACTTATCGTCATACTGCCAGACACAAAAGGAATAAGACAGTATCCATCATTATAATTTACCTAAATTCTTATTGCCCTATCAAAAGATTACATCGATATTAAGAAAACAGGGACACATTCTTGTCGCCTAGGGACCTACCAATGCATTGAGTTATATATACAATACTATGTCACGGAGAGGAAGAAGTTATACAAATGGTTTAAAACAAAAGTAACAAGATTAACTAAATAATTTTTAGAGAATTATAATGATAATTTGCTGTCTTTTAAAAATTTAATTAACGAGTTGTAAATATCTAGAGAGCCAAGTGATAATAAATATAGTATGTTCCAAGGAGCTGCTGTTTTATATTTTAATAAATCATTTATAAGTTTGGATGAGTAAACTGTATTTTTAGAACAACCAAAAAATATATGATCTAAATCACTCCTCTCTACAATGCTCACATTTGTCATCATCCAAAACCTGTATTTTAAATAAGTGTTTTGGATACCATGCCTGTCCGAATCTTATTCTAATAATAGAAGTTATGTGCCTCCTGGAAGCTCTACAAGACTTGTACCAAGAAAATTTGGGAATATCTGGCTGAATTAACGAGTATCTATTTTGGTTCAAAAAAGAGTATTCCTTCCACTGGTAGCTCCACTCTCGAAGTAATGTTGACTTGCAAGAAACAATTCTATCAGAAAGCGTTACTTTATTTAGAATACCAGTATCGGTTGAAATGCTTTCTTTGGCTCATAAGTCGACATATTTAGTATATTCAAATCCTGCATGTGCTTTAATCCAGAGAAAATGTACATTGATTTCTTTGGTTAAAAGAGTTTGAATAATATATTTAATTCTATATATGTATGGGCAGTCTTGTAAGTTTGGTGGTCCATATTTTCCAATGGATTTTAACACTTCTAAGGAGTCGGAAAAAATTATAATATGGGCAAAATCAAGTTCAGCTACATATAATTAAGCTTCATATATTGCAATAGCGTCTGCTGTATAAATCGAAGTTTCTGGGTTCAGTTTTAATTTCTTTTCTATATGTCCCGGTTATATAAAAAAAAGCGCATCCGGTTCCATCTGAAAATTTACACGCATCTGTATATAGAGCTATTGCCTATTTGTAATTGCTCGTTATAGATAGAACAATATTTTTATTTAAATATATATTTTCACCATAATTTGGTACAATAATATTTTTATGTAAAAAGAAAGAAGAGTAGTTTTTAAATATGTAGTTCGTTCTATCTATAGTTTTTAAAAATGCTATATTTTGATTATACGCTTCGCAAAGTAAGGGAGATTTATTTTTTTGCCAATATTTATTTGTCACGTCATGGCAATTTAAAGTCACTATCTTTTCGTATAGAGATGAGTTCAGTAAGTATACTTTCATTAAATATTTTTTGAACATAAACCTTCCTCTTATATTTAAAGGAAGTTCCAAAGCTTCCAAATATGAAGCTTGTACTGGATTGGATCTCATGACCCCTAAACATATTCGTAAGGCTGAGTTCTGTAAAACGTTGATTTTGTTTAGTAGTAAATTACTTTCTGATCCATAATAAAACACTTCCATAATCCAAAATAGATCGTATGTAAGCTCTGTAAAATAATAAACTCACTTCAACATCCGATCCCCACCAAGTTTTATTAATTGATTTAAGAAACTTTAATCCCTTATTGCATCTGTTCAACATGTCTTCAATATGTAACTTCCAGGTCAATTTCTGGTCGAGTATCATTTCCAGATATTTAATTGTGTTTTTAACAGAAAATTGGTGCCCACCTAAATTTATTGTACTGGCATTAGGAAAGTTATGTCTGGTAAATAAACAAACTTGTGATTTACTGCAAGATAATTTGAAACCATTTTCTATAAACCATTTTTGACGGAACTCATACACTTCATTCAGGTTTTTAATGGATTGCTGATATTTTTTGTGTTCTGTATACAAACAGAAATCGTCAGCGTATTTTACAATATTAAATGCAATATTAGTAATGTGTAGAAGATCTGCTGTGTAAATTTTAAACAAAATAGGACTCAAAACGGAGCCCTGAGGTAATCCTTTGTTATTAAATCTAGGTCCTGTAATGTATGATTGTCTTTTAAATAAATTATCCTATTTGTGTACAGGTTCACAACGTTAGAAGCAAACTGTACTGGAATATGAAAAAATGTAATCATTTTTTCTTGTAGAATTGTAAGAGATACCGAGTCGTAAGCACCTTCGATGTCTAAAAATAAAGCAGGTACATAACTGTTTCTGGAAAAACTATTCTGAATGTTTACAACAAGAGTTGTTAAGGAATCTAAAGTTCCATAACCTTTCTTAAACCAATGTTGGTTAGCTGGTAAGGGACCTTGATCTCTTAGCCACCAATCTAACCTAATTTTAATCATCCGTTCAAGAGTCTTCAATATACATAATAATAATGATATAGGTCGGAAAGCTTAAGCTAATTTAGGGTTTTTTCCCGGTTTGGGAATAGGGACAAATATAATACGCTTAAAATCGGTTATGCCGTTACCCTCAATAATTATCTGGTTAAAAATATTTAAAAGAAATTCTTTTGCGTTATCTGGCAAATTTTGTATTATATAATATTTGACTGCATCATATCCTGGTGAGGTACTAACGCGATTATCAAGGGCAAATCTCTAATTCAGCTCTTGAAAAAGGTGTTAAGAGAAAATGATTCTGATTAGATGGGAGAGTTTCATATGGCATTACATTATATCTAGTTATTTACGTAAGGTGGAGCTATTTTATCAAAAAAGTCGTCTTCCCATGAGTTACTTAGAGGCAGTAGAAAGAGTTAACTTTTTTCATATTCATTTTCCTTGCTTGGTTCCAAATAAGACTGGATGGAGTTTGTTTATTTACTTTTGAACACCATTCAATCCAACTTTGTTTGGCCTTTAATTTCAGGAATTTTATGACAAGAGCATTCACTTCTTTGCATTTACAAAAATTTTCAGGAGAAGGATTTTTTTTGTAGTTTACAAATGCTTTCTTTCTTTCCGCAACGGATCGATCACATTCCGAATCCCACCACGGAGGGGGAGTACGTTTACATTTAAATGATTTATATTGGCAAATTATATATTGTTTAGAAGCTTCATTAATACAGTCAATAAGGAAATTGGGTGTCTGAGGAGGTGTGAGGGATGTTAGTTAATAAGGTTTCAATAAACTAAGAGTATAATGACCAATTGGCTTTTTTAATGTTTCACTTACTACTGGGATAAATGATATTCGTATCAGTTCTCAAGATATCGATTACACCCCTTATAATGAAGTGACTTGATCTCAAAGTATCAGTATCTACAGACCACGAAATTTTATTAAAGAGAGAAGGTGAGAAAAATGTTATATCAATCATGGAATCTGTGTTTTCTGTTCTCGTCTGGCAAGTTGGTTGTCCATTATTCATTACCACATAATCTAGATTCTGAATTGTCTCCACAATTTGATGGCCTGTTTTATCATTTTTAGATCAGCTCCACAAAGAATTATGTGCGTTCATATCTCCTACAATGATATAAGGGTGTTTTAGTTGAGAAAATAACTTATCCCAATCTTCGGTGTTAGTTTTAGCTTTCGGACACCTATATACAGAGAGTGAAGTTAAATGACTTTTGTTATACGAAAACGAGAATTATGGTAAAAAATATACAGAACAAAGTTTATAAAAAGCGATCGAATCTGTAAGAAAAGGATGGCCAAAAAGAAAGGCGTGCAGACGATATAAAGTACCAAGAGCCACTTTGCAGTTTCGACTAAGTGAAAAATTTGTGAAAAAATCACACGGTCGTCTTCCTGTCTTATCGTTTGAAGAAGAAAAACGATTAGTGGAGTGAATACTCGATTGCCACCGCAAAGGATTTCCAAGAAGATCCGAAGATATCCAAGTATCAGTAAAACAGTTCCTAGATGAATCATCTCGTGAAAATCCTTTTGTAGACAACTACCCTGGAACTGGTTGGTATAAAGCATTTATGCGACGACATCCTGAAATATCTCTAAGAAAATCAGAAGCCGTAACAAATGCATCGTCTAAAGTCAGCGAAGCTGATATTAGGAACTGGTTTAAACACATTTATTCATACTTACAAGAAAAGATGTGCACAGACATTTTAAATGATCCGCAAAGGATTTTTAATAGCTACGAGACTAATTTGCAACTTTGCCCCCAAAACAAAAAGGTATTGGCACCCAGGGGTGCCAAAAACGTGTACGAGGTGGACTGTGGAAAATCTAAAACTAACCTTACGGTTCTATTTACATTTAATGCTTCTGGATTAACTACTCCACCGCTAGTCATATATCCGTACAAGCGACTCCCAAGTGAAATAGCAGACTCTATTCCAGAAGGATTTACTATTACCTGCAGTGATTCAGGCTGGATGAAGACTGAAATCTTTTTTGGATACATAGCTAATTGTTTTTACTCTTTTGTCAAGAAACAAAATATAAAATTTCCAATTATTTTATACGTTAATGGGCATAAAACCCATTTGGACAAAAAATTAAGCGATCTTTGTGCAAAACTTAAAATAATTCTAATTGCACTTTATTCAAATGCTACTCGTGTTTTTCAACCAGCTGATGTGTCAACATTTAAGCCCCTAAAAGATGGTTGGAGAAAAGGAGTCATAGCCTGGCGTAGAACTCATCCCGACGCAGATCTAACCAAAAAGGAATTTGCGCCTTTGCTCAAGTCTGTTCTGGATAAAACAATAAAGCCTGAGATAATTGTTAATGGTTTCAGAGCTTGTGGACTTTACCCCTGGGATCCTAATTTAATTGACTTTTCAAAGTGTTTAGGAAAAAATAAGGTTGAGGAAAATATCAACAGTAAAACTGATGAAATAAACAGTATAGGAACTTTTGACAGGAAGAAGTTTGAAGAAATAGTGGGCAAACAAATAATAGATTCATTTAAATTGGGACCTATATTGGATCCGGATAGTGATCGTTTTATTATTTACAAACTGTGGAAGCAATTTAATTTAGAAGTTTCTCGGACACATCCTCCTGAAAACAATGACGATGTTTCATATGATGAGATGTGGAGTATACGGGATAATGCTGTGATTGCTAATAACAGTCAACTTATGCCAAATTCCGACAAAATATTAATAGAAGTGATAGAGCAACAAGAAATTCCACAAGACGATAACATCATAGATATAATGAATATTCCTATTATATTTAAAAGTGATGAACTAGAAACCTCTAATACAGTACCTGAACCGGATGGTACAATTGCTAATTATTTACAATATTTTAATACACCAGAAAGGAAAGGTGTGAAACAGACCGATAGATCATCTTTTATACTTTCTTCAACAATGTGGAGAGAAACCCAGGACAACAAAGAAAAAGAAAAACAAAGAAAAATCGAGGAACAAAAAAACAAAAGACGAGAAAGAGAAAATAATAAACAGAAAAGAGAAGCCGAAAAACAAGAAAACAAAAGCCGAGAAAGAGAAAATAAGAAAAAGAAGAGAGAAGCTGAAAAACTTGATAAAGAAAATCAAAAGTTTAAAAAACAGAAACAAAACAAAATACAAAAAAATAAAAGAAAGATGAAAAATGATTTAAATGAAAGCAGTAAAGTTCACATTTTATCAGATATTAAAATTAACAAAGATCTGTGCTCTGAACTAAGTAAAATTGACAAAATAAAAAGAAACTTGTCGTTTGATTCTGTGGAATCTAGCATATCCAAAATTGCGACTCCAAATGTAAATTTATTATCTTATCAGTCTTTTGACAACGAGCCTTTAAATAGTGGTTTGTGTTTTTCATGTGTACTTAATATAAATTTGACATTACTTGGTATCAAATGTAATTCTTGTACTAGGTCTTATCACCTTAAATGTATCGAGAAACATGCGTTGCACAAATCAAACGTTAATATTTTTACATGCAAAACTTGTTTAAATAATGCTAAAGATATAAAAAATTTACCTTTTTAATTTAAGTCATTAACAGGATAAACTGAAACTTTAAGCTAACCGCACGTAGATAGGTAGGTACCTACTTCATCTTCGATTTAAAAAACTAGGGTGTGATGGGTAGCTCTTTCGGGGCGACAGACTCAGTAAAACACAGGTTTGAAATAAAAATAAATCTATTAAGTATATATATACAATAAATAAAAACTAAAAGAAAAAGGAATTCTACGTTGGATACTTATAAAACAAAAATAAAATGAATTCTACGTTTCCGTCTGGGTCCCGCGAATAATGAATTTCCCGGCAAACGTCTATAAAAGAAAAGAAACTAATTAGTACTACTAATATACTCGCTTTCGCTTCAATTCAGAGAAAGCTCCGTATATGCTCGCAAACAAAATATTTAGCTGTGCAGACCCACGGCAATGTTCAATACACAATGCCGACGGGTTCCGCTTGGCTAAGGACAGAGTATGACCTCAATACGGAAATCTCTGTCCCGGTTGGTTCTGTGCAGATCCACGGTAATGCTCAATACGCAATACCGATGGGTTCCGCTTGGTTAGGGACAGAGTATGATCCTCAATACGGAACTATCTCTGTCCAGAATGTCTCGCTGGTTCAGTACACCGGCGAGTCAGGGAGCCTAGAGCGCTAGCTGCAAGACTGTCTAATTCCGCTATTCACACGCCTTAAATAGCCGTTTGAATCCCACTACGGCTTCATGTTGTAGAAGTGGATGCGCAAATATTGACACTCCCACGGTTCGAACTGTTAAACGATCATAGCATCGTTACACCCCCTTCTCTTTGAAAAAAAAAAAAAGTAACATACCTTTTTTTTTGTGTAGATGGTGTCTACAGCCTCGTGATGCCATCTATCCCTCTCGGTATCTTTATTACAATCTTCCTCCTATTGTTACAGCCTATCCTGTATCTTTTGGTCCCCCTCCCATGGTTTTAAATCTTTTACATGCGCCGTCGTCTGCTTGCGGCTACTACTATCGGCCAATTTCAGTTTTACTATTACTGGTGATATCACTGACGTTACTATGTATGGTCCTGAGTACTTCGGCGCTAGTTTGCTGGTGAAAGCTGCACTAGCTGATGATAGATGGTGTTCCTTTTTCATGACTCGATCTCCTGGATGCGGCTGCCAGTCTCTTCGTCTTAGATCGTAATGTTTCTTTTGGTCCTCGAAAGCGTGTTCCATGTGCACTTTCGCTAGTTCTCTTAACGCTTCTAACTTGTTTAAGTTTTCTGCATACCCCTGTATATCTTGTCCATTTGTTGCCTCTGTTATGTCTAATTCCCTTCCGAAATTAAGAAGCGCTGGTGAAAATCCTGTTGAATCGTGTCTTGACGAATTTATGGCGTAGCAGAATTCTGGTATGAACTTGTCCCAGTCTTTATGGTTATCCTCCACGTAAGTAGCTATCATCGTTTTCAGTACTTTGTTCATTCGTTCTACTGGATTGCATTGAGGTGAGTACGGCGGTGTTAGAATGTGATTTATGTTATAGGATTTTAGGAACGCCTTAAAACTTCCGCTTGTGAACTGCGCGCCGTTGTCCGAGATGATTTTCTTCGGGATACCGAATTGCATGACTACCTTTGATCGTAGAGTGTCGATGATTGAGTTCGTAGATGCTGCTCTTATTGGCTGAGCGACGACCCATTTGGTAAACCGGTCTTGCACGACTATTAAGAAAATGTTTCCTTTTGCAGATCTTGGGAATGGTCCCATTAAATCAACTGAGACAGTATGCCAAGGCTTTTCTACAGTGGACGGTTGCATTTTCCCGGCTGGTTGCATTTGAGACGGTTTATATTGGATGCACTTCGTACAGGCTCTAACGTAGTCTGCAATTTGTTTAAACATCTTAGGCCAATAGTACTTTTGCGCTATTCGGCAAATTGTTTTTGCAATTCCTAAGTGGCCTGCTGTGGTCGAGTCATGATTTTCCTCCAAAATATCTTTCCTTTTATATCTTGGTACGCATAATTTCCATGGGTTATTAAACTCTGGGTCGGCTAAATTACGGCTGCTCCAAACGTGTTTATATAATTTCCCGTTTGATATTTGTAAATCCGGGAAATCGTCTGGGTTCTGGAGTACATTCCTATATAAATTATCGTACCAACTGCATGATTCCAGTTCTGATGCTAATAATTCCGACTCTGGTTCTTCGCTCTGGTTTTCTTGTGGTTGTCGTGACAAAGCATCTGCTACCTTGTTGAGGACTCCCTTTCTATATATTACCTCGAAATCGTACTGTTGCACTTCCAAACTCCACCTGGCTAACCGACCTGACGGGTTTTTAAGGTTCTTCAGCCATTTGAGGGATTGATGGTCTGATATGACCTTAAAATTGTATCCTTCTATATACGGCCTCATTTGCTTTATCCCGTACACGATGGATAGACATTCTTTTTCCGTTGTGGAATATTTTGTCTCGGCTGGTGTGAGGGTTCGACTAGCATATGCAATTACTTTATCCTGGCCGTCGTATTTCTGTGTTAGTGCAACTCCAAGTCCACAGTTCGACGCATCTGTTTGCAGGTAAAATGTTTTCGAAAAATCGGGGCATGCTTATACTGGGGCCGATGTAAGTTTTGATTTTAGCTCTTCAAACGCGTTTTCCTGCTTATCGGTCCATTTCCATCTTATCTTCTTCTTCAGAAGCATGTTTAGCGGTCCTGCTATTGTCGAATAGTTGTCTATGAATCGGCGGTACCATGATGTTATTCCTAGGAACCGGCGGAGTTGACGCACATTTCTCGGTGCTGTAAGTCCGGTTATAGCGTTGGTTTTCTCCGGGTCAGTTTTTATTCCTTCTGCTCCAACCACATGTCCTAAGTATCTGAGTTCTGACTGGCAAAACGTGCATTTCTCGAAGTTCAGCTGTAATCTGGCTTCTTTCAGTCTTCGGAAAACTTCATGTAGGTGATTTAAATGCTCTTGGAGTGTTTTAGATATTACTACGATATCATCCAAGTAGGCAAACGCGAATTCCATATCGGGAGGTATTACCTTATCCAGTAGTCGTTGAAAAGTGGCTCCTGCGGAATGCAGTCCGAATGGGGTGGTTTTGAACTGAAAATGGCCTTTTCCGGGTACGCTGAATGCTGTCACTGGGCGGCTTGTTTCTTCTAGGGGTATTTGAAAATATCCCTGTTTCAAATCGAGGGTCGATATAAAATTTGCTTCCTTAAGTCTATCCAGAATTTCCGATATTCTGGGTAACGGATATGCGTCCTTATCTGATAGTTCGTTGACTTTTCTAAAGTCAATGCAAAATCTGTACGAGTTATCCTTTTTCCTAACTAGTACAATCGGTGAACTCCAACCACTTGTGGAGGGTTCGATGGTTCCTTCTTTTAACATCTTGTCCACTTCTTGGTTGATGATCTGTAGCATTGCGGGATTGTGCCGCCTGTAAGGCTGCTTGATTGGATCGCACTTTTTCTTCAATTTTATTTCGTGTCTTATTAAGTTGGTGGGTCCTGTTATGTTCTCAAACTCCCTTAGTTCTTTTCTCAGGAACCTTTCTAACTCCGTATTTTGAGTGGAGTCTTTTAAAGTGTTACAAGTCTCTTCTTGATGTTGTATGTATTGTTTGGTCGTATGTTTATCGAATTTAAGTTCGATAGAATGGTTCCTGAGGAATTCCACTCCTATTAATGCATCTTCCGTCAACCCTGGCATTACTATGAATGTTTGTCGGGTTTGTAACTTATCGATCTCGCATTCAATTGTCAACTTCTGGTTAAGCTCAATTGACGCTCCATTTGCTAGTCTTGTTCTCCCGCTGTAGCTATCTAGAGAGTCCTTGTATATCTGAGCTATTCTATCCCCGACGTAATTTTTAGTAGTTCCTGTGTCTATGAGCGCTCTGTATGTTCTTTGCCCTATTTTTAGTGATGCGAACAGTCGAATGTCATTGCTTGCTGGCTGTGTAACGGCGAAAACGAATGGAGTCGAATCTTGTTTTACAGACTGGGACGACTCCTTGTTTCTCCAGTCTGTAATCCGTTTCCCTGACGCCTGAAACAGCAGTCGCTGCTGTAAACCCCTTCTCTGCCGCAACGCGAACAAAACTTTTTCCATGGGTTTTTGCAGTTTTTAAGGCTGTGACCTGGCATCTCGCATCTAAAGCATGCCGTTTTCGCATCGTACTCTGCTTGCTCTGTGCGTCTCCAGTTTCCACGGCAAATCTGATTTGCTCGGGTCTTTTCGTCTTCTAGAGCTTCGTATTCTTGGGCTAAATCCTGTAATTCGGCTAAGTTTCCGAAATCCCGGCGGCGAGCATAAAGCTTATATTCTGGTAACAAATTTTTGTATATCCTTTCGAGTTCTTGGTTTCTGGAAAAAGATCCTTCTCGTCTGATTAATGTTTGAATCTCCGTGATATATCTATCTACTGGTTCGTTTTGTCCCTGTTTTCTGTTTCGGATTTGCTCTTCTAGTTGTAGCAAATATCCCCTGGGATAGAAAGCTTTTTTAAAATCTTCGCTGAAATCTGTCCATGACTTCCAATTTTTGTTATTGTTTCTGTACCATAACAAAGCGTGGTCTCCTAATAATTCTGGTAATGCTTTTAGCAGATCTTGTTTATCGATCTCGTAGGCCAAGCTTAATTCGTCTATCCTCTCTAAGAATTCTATTGCATCCGAATGTTTCTTGTCGAAGTGTGTGTTCCACTTTCGTACTTGATTTAGCAATTCTGGTTGCCCCATTTGTTTCGTTATTGTTAATTCCTGTAATTGTCTTCGAATATTCGAAATTTCCTGGGCCAGTATGTCGGATTCTGTTCCCCTGGACATTTTTTCTTTTGGGATTGTTCCTGTCGCTTCCTCGCGATTTTTAAAATAGGTTCTGAGTCGTGCTCTCAATTCGTCGACGGTTCCCTTGGGATCTAAGCCGTATTTTTCGGCCTCGCTCTGCAATTCCTCTTTGCAAAGTCGGTTTATCCACGACGTACCTGTTACTGAGTCTGTGTCTTTATCTGTCGGCATGTTATTAATTTTGCTCGGGCGCCAGTTTGTGATGGGTAGCTCTTTCGGGGCGACAGACTCAGTAAAACACAGGTTTGAAATAAAAATAAATCTATTAAGTATATATATACAATAAATAAAAACTAAAAGAAAAAGGAATTCTACGTTGGATACTTATAAAACAAAAATAAAATGAATTCTACGTTTCCGTCTGGGTCCCGCGAATAATGAATTTCCCGGCAAACGTCTATAAAAGAAAAGAAACTAATTAGTACTACTAATATACTCGCTTTCGCTTCAATTCAGAGAAAGCTCCGTATATGCTCGCAAACAAAATATTTAGCTGTGCAGACCCACGGCAATGTTCAATACACAATGCCGACGGGTTCCGCTTGGCTAAGGACAGAGTATGACCTCAATACGGAAATCTCTGTCCCGGTTGGTTCTGTGCAGATCCACGGTAATGCTCAATACCGATGGGTTCCGCTTGGTTAGGGACAGAGTATGATCCTCAATACGGAACTATCTCTGTCCAGAATGTCTCGCTGGTTCAGTACACCGGCGAGTCAGGGAGCCTAGAGCGCTAGCTGCAAGACTGTCTAATTCCGCTATTCACACGCCTTAAATAGCCGTTTGAATCCCACTACGGCTTCATGTTGTAGAAGTGGATGCGCAAATATTGACACTCCCACGGTTCGAACTGTTAAACGATCATAGCATCGTTACAAGGGTTAAAAAAAAAGAAAGTTAGGGTTTAATTCATTTTAGATAGGTGTGTAAAATTTTTTAAGAATTTCATTTATTCTGTTTAGCTTTGGTATCGATAAGATTATTAATAAAACTTCAATAATTAGACATTTTGTTTAGATTTTCTTCAACTTAACAATTATATCGATAGGGCCAATAACTATAATATTTGGTGGCCAATAACTATATTTATGGGGCCAATAACTGTCAAACATGCATTACTTTATAAAAGATGTTTTTTTCTATTTTATAAATGAAAATCAAAAATAAGCGACATGAGATGTAGAAACTATATAAACTTGTCTAGAGTTTGATCTAATATTTTTGTTGCTAAACAATAATATTATACTTTTTATAGCTTCTTTAAGAGAAAGAATGCCTTAAGAGGCCAATAACTATATCGCTTACCCTAGCTATTTTTTAAAAATATTATCTAAAACACTATTAATACCTTTGGCTAACATATTGATATCAAGTGATTTTGCCTGTTCTAAACAATTATTATTTTGAATAAAATTTGAGAAAAGAATTACTAAAGAATCTACTAATTTATTTTTATCATTGTCTACATTTGAAAAATTTTCCTTATTTAAGGTTGGTATGTTGCCGAGAGGGGGCATTTGGGCCTGTAGGACCCATCGCCGGCTCTTCGGGCTTCTTCCTATCCCCGGAATCGGATCGGGTATTCACCATCTTTGGTTTGTCGCTGGTAGAAAGGTTAAATACTACCGCTGTTATAAATAACAGTTCCAGTGACAAATATCTGTTATAGGTAACGGTTCCAAGGAACAGTTACAAAGTAACAGAGCAAAAATGGAAAACAGATAGGTAAAAATGATCTAAGTATTCCTTGACTTACGGAAGGGATAACTTAGTAAACAATTAAATTAAATGGTATAAAAATATAATGCAAAGAAAAAAATGTTTCTAAGTGTTTCTTGACTTACGGAAGAAACAACTTAGGACACAAATATAGATAAATGAAATATGTAAATGTGAGAGTAAAATATGGAAATATTTCTAAGTGTTTCTTGACTTACGGAAGAAACGACTTAAAGTGGAAAAATAAAATACTCAAAATATAAAACGAGAAATGCAAAAATGAAACAGATTATAGAAATATGTATAAGTGTTTCTTGACTTACGGAAGAAACAACTTAGAACAGAAAATAAACAAGAGAATTAAATATAGTAAAATAAATGCATAAATATTTATAAGTGTTTCTTGACTTACGGAAGAAACGACTTATAATAGAAAATAAGAAAAATCAAATATAGAAAAGATGTGAAAATATTGCTAAGTGTTTCTTGACTTACGGAAGAAACAACTTAGCATAAAATAGAAAATGAAAGAAACAAATGTATTAAGTATTTTCTAAAGAAAATATCTTAGATAAAATATCGGAAATAATAATGCAACAATGATTATGAAAATATTTCTAAGAGTTCTTTGACTTACCGGAAAGAACTACTTAGACAATGTACAAATCAAAATATAAAATAGAAAAAGCAGATAAATATTTCTAAGTGTTCTTAACTTACGGAAGAACAACTTAGACACAAAATACAAGAAAAATAAACAATCAGTACATGAACAAATATAGATCAATGTAATATACTAACCTGAAAAGGTCTGAATATACAATAATGCTAAAATAAAAAGGTATACAGAAAATCAGAAATAAAACAATAACTTAGTTGGAACAATAATAGCACCGACTAGGTCTACAGTAGAAGAGGCAAGCTCGACTGATCGATGAGAGAAAATCTACCTGCTTTTATGTAAAACAAATCCTTTGTTTTACGTAGCGAAAGTGGAATTTCCCTGCATCGAATCAATTAGAAATTTGGATTTGGCCAACATTCCCAAGTATTTTGACCGATATCCAAATTCCTTGATGCCTCCGGCACGGCTGTCACGCCTCCGGAGGACAGGTAAAGGTTGAGATGGTCCAAATCTGAAAGGGATGTGAGGAGATGTAGGATATTCGGAAGTTGGAGATGATACTCTTTTTTTTTTATTTTCCCCATAATCAGTGCTTGATTTACTACAACTTGGTTGACTAATATGTTTGGTTTTCTATAAATGAGGCCTCAATAGATTGGAATAAGCAGGTATATTAACTTCAAATGTGTTAGTAAATTTTGGAAATTCTTTATCTGAACTTGACAGTATTTCAAATCTGTTATTACAAATAAGACCAGAAAAAGAAGAATCGTTCAAATGTTTGGCCTCTAAATATGAAATTTTATATTCAATCATGATATTTTTTATTTTTTTCTTGATATTCGAATCAAGGACAGTTTTTAGAGATCGATATATGCTCATCACTTTTAGAGTGTATGCAATACATTTTTTTTTTCATCACATGTATGTGTATCAGTTTTAATTTCTCCACATCGTATGCAGTATTCCTGTGAAAATTTACATTGTCTAGAAATGTGTCCAAATTTGAGACATTTACAACATTGAGTAACTTTACCTAACAATTTTTGACTTGAAAATATAGATAATTAATTACAACATAATTTGGAAAACAATCGCCTTCAAATGTAATTATAAGATTACGTCTAGGTACATATTCTGTATTTCCATCCTTTTCTATTTTTCTGTGCATTCTTTTAATATCAATAATTTGTGAACTGGACGTCATATATTTTTTCAAATATTCAATGTTATATTTGGTATCGACATCACGTATCAGCCCTTTGATTTCTAAGAGGTGATTGGGAATGTATGCCTTTTAATTATCGTCTTTTAAATGACTATTACTAACTAGTTTATTTGCATCCAAAATAGATTTGAGGATTACATTAACACGTATTCTTCCCATACTTTTAATTTCCTTAATATTGTTGATCTTTAATTTTTAATGTAAAATATCACCCACAACCATTGGGTGCAATCGGCCTATATTCTGATCATTGGCCTTTTCAACATATACACAAAGATTTTGAAAGTCGTAATTACTAGAACTGATATTAAAAAGTTTTACTTCCTTTGAAGCAAGAGAAACGGTGGTATTAATTCCTGTATCCATATCTTGTTCACTAACACTAACAACTTCAGAAGTATTTAGTTTGCGGATTGGCGTCTTATTGATATATATTTTCCCCTATCAGCGGAGAATATTTTCACTTTTTTATTACTATTTTACTACTATATGTAAATATTTTTAAATACGACGAAATTAAAATATTCTAATTGTCACAAAAACTGGGAGCTTAATGACATTATCGATAAACACGTCTACCCAATATCAATGTATCTCTTTAACTGTACGCTTAAACTTACAACTTAATGTTTACAAGTGCTAATAAATCAGAGGATAAGTTTAGCAGATGAACAACAAGGTTTTTGTAGTAGATGATTGTGTAAAGATGCAATATTCGTTGTAAAGCCAGTAACTAAAAAATCACTAGAGTATAATAGACCAGTATATCTGTGTCTGATTGACCTAAAGAAAACGTTTGACAGAGTAAGACTCAAAGATGCAATCCATCTTCTGTATAATACAGAAGTTCCCCTAAATATTATAAAAACGATTGAAAACTTCTACCAAAACAACAAAATGGAAGTCAGAATAGATGAACAACTTACAGAACCTATAAAAATAGGCAGCGGAATAAGTGAAGGTAATTCATTGAGCACCATGCTCTTCAATTTGATCATGGATGAAATCGTCAAAATCGTTAACAAAGGAAGAGGATATAGAATGGAAAACGAAGAAGTAAAAATACTCTATTACGCAGACGACGCAATATTGATAGCCCAAGATTAAGATAGTCAGTAAAGACTGGTCCACAAATTTAACATAGCAAAAAAATTTAATATGACAATCTCATCTCAGAAAACTAGAACAATAGAAGTCCTAAAGAACCAACCAGATGTAAAATAGATGGAAATTAATGGCATCAATATTAAACAAGTAATGGAAATAAAATACCTCAGAATTACATTGACTAGCTATGGAGACCTATAGAGAGAAGTGTGATGTTCCCTGCAGAGATGAGAGTACTGAGAAGAATTACAGGAAATACGCTGAGAGTTTTTTTTTTTGTGGCTTTAGCACTTAGCTATTTAGCCAATTACATATTGAGATATAATAAAAGAAAAATTACTAATATCAATATTCTGATTTAATTAATACTAAAGAAAAAAAAAGTGTATGCATATACACATAAGTGCATACATAAGTGTACATTATACAGTGTATACATACATAAGTGTATAATCTATACTATTAATTGCTAGTGCAAAAAGTGTATCTATTCGAGTCAAAAAACCTCATAAAATCCCTATAACTGAATCAAACAAAAAGAGAAAATTATATCAAGAAAAAACAAATATAAGGAACAAACAGGGATACTCACTTCTCGTCCAGGGACCCATCAGGACATTTGTTTAAGACATTACTAGCAATAGGTCACGGAAAGAAAGGTAAATAAACAATTGGGTTAGAACAAAGGTTAACGAGCTTAGCTGAGATTGACTACAGACACACATTTGCACTATGTATAAATTTAATCAAACAATCATAAACTTTTTTATTATTAGTAGCCAACAGGTTATTTATTTGATATGGAGGAAATATTTTCAGAGTTTGCAAGTTGTTTAAAAGAGTTCCTGAATGCTGAAGACATTTGGAACACTTAAAAAAGATGTGGTTAAGATCTCCTTGTTCTTGACAAGTTTCGCATAAGTCTGAATTATATATTTTGATTTGTGCAAGATGAACAGGATAACAAGCATGGCCAAATCTCAATCTTATTAAAGTTGTTGTATATTTACGAGCGGTATTGAAATTCTTAAACCATCTGGACTTAGGGATGTGTGGTTGTATATGCACGTATTGTGTTGTTGAGTGGTCGCAAAAAGTTTGCCAGGCGGTATTCCAACGATCTGTTTGATTTCTTTTAGAGATGAGAAAAGCATCAGGAACACAAATTCTCTCATCTGGTAAAATTTCCACTGTCGAGGTTATTGCAGCTTTTGCAATGTAATCAACATGCTCATTATGTTTTATACCAACATGAGCCTTTACCCAAATAAAATTCGTAGTTTTATTTTTATTTTTAAGGTTAACAAGTATGTTCTTAATTTGGTAAATAAAAGGATTAGAATTATAATTGGGTAACTTTGTATTTTTGAGAGATAATAAGACTGATAATGAATCAGATATTATTAAAACTGCATTATTGTTTAAACTGTCGAAATATTTCAAGGCTTCAAGAATTGCAACAGCTTCAGCACTAAAAATTGAGCAATTGAGAGGTAGTTTGAACATTTTTTCTATTGACTTGGATGAAATGTAGAAAGCACATCCGGTCCCTTCCGATGTTTTGGATGCATCTGTATAGATTACAGTTGCCATGGGCCATTTTTTTATGTAAGAATTTAAGATGCATGAATCTAATGATGGAATACTATAATATGTTGGTATGTGTATATCAGCTTCATTAAAAAATGCGAAATAGTCGTTAATCTCAAGGTTGCTAATACTGTTGGTATACTTATTGTTACACGTGGCTCTAAAGGCCGTGCAAAGGGTTGGTGAATTTTTATGAATCCAGTAACTGTTTGTTAGATCCTCGGTATTTAGCGAGCTTATGCCAGAATATAAAGAATTGTTGATATATGAAATTTTCACTACAAATTTTTAACTTAGATAATCCCGTCTAAAATTTAAAGGAGGTTCTAAAGCTTCAACATGCAAAGGAGCTATTGGAGTAGACTTCATTGCTCCCATACAAGTACGTAGAACAGTCCGTTGAAATACATCAATTTTATTTAAAATTTGTTTACTTGCTGATCCATAAAGTATACATCCATAGTCCAGAATGGATCTGATATAAGATTTGTAAAAAAGCAAAGCTGTTTCTACGTCAGCACCCCACCAAGTTTTAGAAATTGATTTTAAAAAATTGAGACCTTTATTGCTTTTGTAAAGCATATACTCGATGTGTACTTTCCATGTTAACTTTTGATCTAGGAACATACCTAGATATTTTATTGACTTACAGAAATTTAAACTTTGGCCATTTAATAAAATAGTATTTATGTTTGGAATATTATGTCGTGAAAAAATGCACACGTTTGATTTATTAGTGGATAAATTAAAACCATTTATACAAAACCAGTTTGAGAAATGTTCATGTAATTTTCTTAAAATTGTAAGGGAAGGTTCATATTTACTCCTTTCTGTATAGACTAGGAAGTCATCAGCATATTGGATTGTTTTGTAAGTGATACTTGGTATATTAAGACTATGAAAATCGGCAGTATACAGATTAAAAAGAAAAGGGCTTAAGACTGATCCCTGAGGTAATCCCCAACTATTATAACGTGGTCCAAGAAATTCATTTTTATAGTTTCTAACGTATAAGCGTCTATTAGTGTAGAAATTAATTATGGTTTGTGCCAGATTTGTGGGTATTTGAAATTGATTGATCATTTTGTCTTTTAATCGAGGTAAACACACACTGTCATAAGCACCTTCTGTATCTAGAGATAAAGTAGGCAAATAGTTATTTCTAGAAAAGTTACTCTGTATGTCCGTTACAAGTGTAGCTAGTGCATCTAAAGTTCCACATCCTCGTTTGTATCCAAACTGATTATTTGGTAGTAATTTTTTGGTATGGACCCACCATTCTAGTCTATGTTTTAACATTCGTTCCAAAGTTTTAAATACACAAGAAAAGAGAGAAATGGGTCGATAAGATTCTGCTGAATTTGGATCTTTTGCAGGCTTTAGAATCGGAATAACAATGATGTCTTTAAAAAAATCTACCTCAGAATTGTCTTGAATGATTCGATTTAAAAAGTCTAATAGAAAATGTTTTGCTACTTCTGGGAGGTTAATAAGCATGGAGTATTTGATATGATCGTATCCTGGACAATTATCTTTACGATCATTTATAGCGAAAATTAGTTCATTGTAAGTGAAAGGTTTTAGTAAAAAATGATTTTTTTCAGATGGGGTTGAATCTATGTAGCTGGATTTTTGAGGGTTCGCAGTTGGTGGTGCAACTTTAATAAGAAAGTCATCCATCCATTTTTGATCGAAAGATTTTATTTTTGATATTGGTTTTCTGTAAATTTTTCTAGCTTGATTCCAAAGAGTTGTAGCTGGTGTATTTTTATTCAGGGAAGAGACCCATTCAATCCAATGTTTCTTTGCTATATTTTTTAATGTTTTTTTGGTTCTAGCCGAGATCTCCTGGTATTGAAGGTAATTTTCAAAATTAGTGTTTTTTTTGTAATTTATTAAGGCTAATTTTCGTTGTTTGATAATATTGTCACAATCAATATTCCACCAAGGGGGTGGGTGCCGTTTACATTTATAAGGTTTATATTGGGGTATAGTTGCTTCTGCGGCCGTATTTATATTATTAATGAAGGAGGAGTACTGTTCAGTTAGATTATCCGAGTGACTGTTGTTCGTATCGTGCAAAATCTGAATCGTCGAGGTATATAACGCCCAATTGGCTTTTTTAATATTCCATTTATTTTTAGGAGATATTTCATTTTCATTAATTGCAAAAATTAATTCTATAGAAATGACATAGTGATTTGATCCTAGGGTATCAGAGATGACATTCCAAGATGTTTTGTTAACTAGTTCAGGTGAACAAAAGGTTACATCAATAGCTGAATCCCGTTGATCAGGACGTCTTAAAATCGTAGGTTCTCCATTGTTTAAAACAGTTAAATTTAAATCATCTGCGACATTTATTAGTTGTGATCCTGTGGTATCATTATTATGACAGCCCCATATAGAGTGGTGCATTAAAATCACCACCTATAATCAAAGGCCCATCAAACTGTTCAAAAATTTTTACCCAATCTTCATATATTGTTTGTATTTTTGGAGGTTTATAAATAGATACAAAATTTAAAGATAAAGTTCCATATTTAACTTGTACAGCACACACTAAAATATTTTCATTGTAATTTATATTGATCTTATGTTCCACAAATTGAAGAGATTTGTGTACTAAAATTGCCACACCAGCATAGCCATCGTTTCTGTCATTGCGTATTATATTGTAACCACTAAAACTATATTGTTGATTTTTTTTAAACCAAGTTTCGCTTATAATAATAATAATAAAAATAAAAATAAAAATAAAAACGTTTATTGCCATTCTAAGATATTTACATTTCAAAACTTAAGATATTTTAGCCTTCTTTCTTCCTCGACGTCCCGCTCGTGCACCGCCAGCTCTTGAAGATTTCTCCTTTCGGTTCCTGGATTTTCCTGGGTGGTGTCCTCGTCTGCTTCTGTAGGTACTAAAATCGGCAAACGTACCTACTTCCCTGCACACGCCTGGTTAGACCCTGATCAGGTGGTCGATCAGTCTATGGGTGGATCTGTGTATCCTCTGGATCCTGTTCTTCTCGAGGATATCCCTGGTCTTTCGCAGTCTTCGAGTGGCCTGGTTGAAGAACCACCTGGTTCTGTTCTCGGCCACTTCCCTTAGTGGCGTGTATCCTAACCTGTTCTTGATTGTAGCATTCGTAACTCTATCCTCCCATGCTGTTCCGTCGATGATTCGGTAGCATGAGTTTTCAGTTGCTTCCAACTTTTTCCAGTGTGATTCCGCAATGGAGCTCCACACTGGAATAGCATACAGAATCACCGACCTAACATATGCTTGGTAGAGCTGAATTTTCTTCGCCTTCGAGAGTGGACTGGACCTAAAAATGAAAGGAAGTATTAGTTTTTTAGCTGCATTAGCTTTTACCTTAGTTTTTTGTGTATGTACCCGGAAGTTGAGTTTTCTGTCGAGGTGGACTCCTAGGTATTTGACCGTCTCTGTTTCCTGAATTCTGTTGTCTCCTACTGTGATCTGGTTCCGTAGTTGTCGTCTATCCTGGCCGAAAATGATGAACTGCGTTTTTTCGGCGTTGATGTTGATTTTCCATTTTTCGGTGTAGTCCGTGATTCTTTCCAGGTGGCTCTCCATGTTATCTATGATTCATCTTTCGTCTTTTCCGGATGCATACACTGCTGTGTCGTCTGCATACAGGGCTGTAGAAGTCCTTGGATCTGTAGGGAGGTCTGAAACAAAAATGTTATATAAAATGGGTGATAAAATGCTGCCCTGAGGCATTCCTTCCTGGATTTCTTGGATCGTCGACATCTTTTGGTCAGCTGAAACTTGGAATGTTCTATTAGATAGATACATGTCGCAGATGTTGATGAGGTAGTGTGGAAGTCTAGCCTTGTCCATCTTGTAGATTAGTGCCTTCTTCCAAACCGTATCGTAGGCTTTCTCTATGTCCAGTATGGCTAATCCTGTCTTCTGTTTCCTGTTGAATTTTATCTTCGTGTCGCTGATGATCCTTGCTAATTGGAGTTCGCAGTTTCTTCCTTTTCTGAAACCAAACTGGTCTTCTTGGATGACTCCTCTTCTTTCTGTATGCTTCACCAGTCTCTTGTAGATGATTTTTTCTAAGATCTTTCCCATCGTTTCCAGGAGTGATATGGGCCTGTAGCTTTCCGGTCTTCTTCCATCTTTCCTTGGTTTCAGAAGAGGTATAATCTTGGCGTGTTTCCAGTTGTTTGGAAAATGTCCTTTTTCCAGGCAGTATTTGAAGATATAGTACAGTTGTACTATGATCTTCTTCGGAAGTTCCTTGAGGGTGATGTTGTGGATTCCTTCTTGTCCTGGTGCTCTGCTTCCTTTCAGTTTCCTGATGATTTTTGCAACTTCACTTGGGCTGATGTGGTCTTCTTCGTCTATTTGGAACTCGTTCCTTCTTCTGATCCTGTTGTATTCTTGCTCGACTTTCCTCTTTGTTCTTGCATCTGACATATCCTGGTTTTGTCTGTGTGTGGCTGCCATCTTCCTTGATATTGCATCAACTTTTCCTTGGGTGTCGTAGTGTGTTCCCTCGTTGTCCATGATTTGTGGCATCTTTTGTTTTCCTCTTTTTCTTGCCTTCAGCATTTTCCAAACGTTTCCATGGTTTTCTTCAGCTCTTCTGATGTTGTTGTGCCACTGGTTTTCAGTAAGACTTCTCAGTCTTACTCTTATTTCTTCGGATAGGATGTCTCCGTAGTCCTTGAATTCCTGTCTTCTGGTTCTTTGGAATGCTCGTCTGGCCTTGTTTCTATCCTTGATGATGTCCTGTAGTTCTGTTGGGATGATCAGTCCTCTGTTGTTCGTCATGGATTTTGGGATGTTGGCTTCCATTGCTCGTTGGATTCTTCTTGTGATTTCTTCGATCTTTTCTTCCACTTCTTCTGTTGATTGGAATTCTCTCTTCATTTCCATTTGGTTTAGCTGTCTTCTGTAGTTATGCCAGTTAGCATCTTTCCATCTCCATCTTTCTACTGGTTCTATCCTTGGCAAGTCGACTCTCGATGTCATCCTTCCTATTACTGGTTTGTGGTCCGAACTGCATTCGAAGTATGTTCTGACGTCTTCCATTATTACATCCTTGGTGATGAACAGGTCCAGTGTTGAGTTGTTGTGTTCTCTTATTGGATTGATCCTTGTTGGTTCGTCTGGAGCGAATAACATCCTATCTCTGTCCTCGCAGTATCTTAGTAGAGTTGTTCCTGGTGCTGTGTCCGTCATACATCCCCATGCTGTGTGTTTGGCGTTGAAATCTCCTGCTACGACTACGGTTGGTGCAGAGTTAAGTAAGGCATCCAGTTCTTCTATGGCTAGATCTTCCGAGTGTTTCCTGTAAATTGAAAAAATATTAGCTATACCTACTTTGATTCCAACACTTTCGAAGTGGTGTGTGTCTATCAAAACTTGATTCCATTCTATGTTGTTCTTAACATAGATGGCTACTCCTCTGTCGTTTGGTTCGTCTCTTCTTCCGAATCCATCGTAGTTTGTTATTCTTGGAAGTTGGGATTCCGTCATGTATCTTGTTTCAGACAGGCATATGACATCTGGGTTATGTCTTACCACTGTCTCTCGAAGTTCGCTGATCCTTAGCCTCAGTGATGCTATGTTGAACTGGAGAATCTTCAGGTGTTTATGGTTCATTGTAGATCTCTTCATACTTCATGAAAACCATTGCTTTTTCGGCAAATGATTTTGCTTGTAATAGTTCTCTCTTCATATCCTGAAGAATTGCCATCATTTTTTGGACATTAACTACTTCGTTAATTTCCGCCCAGGTGCTTTTGATTCCGTCATTCCTTGGTGTCTGTTGTTCTCCTTTGCTTGCTTGTGCATATGATATGCCACTAGAGATCTTCCTGAATGTTGATGGATGGGGCGCTGGTGGAGCTGTCTTCTGAGGCTGGTTCCTCGCTCTTCTTGCTGCCTGTCTATCGAGATATTCAATGTGCTTGCTGCACATGGGATAATTGGAAGTGTGTGCCTCCTGGCAGTTGCAACACTTTACTTTATTTATCTGTCCTTTCGGCAGAGGGCAGTGTCTTGTTTGATGTCCATTAGCACACTTCATGCATCTGGGCTGCTTGAAGCAATTTCTGGCTGAGTGTCCGAACTCCTGGCAGTTGTAACACTGCGTTGCCCTGGAAGGTTTGGAGTAGGCGTCCCATTTCACTCTGATGTTTTGCACTCCATTAATTTTCTTAATCTCCTTTAAATCTTGCTGTTTGTCGACTTGCAGTAAATAGGAGCTGCTTTGTGCTCCTGGCTTCCTGGTTTTAAGTTCGGTAACTTTTCCGATTATGCCTTGCTCTCGTAGATCAGCTTCGACCTCGTCGAGGTCCATTCCTGGAGCCGCCTTCATGACAATTTTCTTCGTAACCTCAGACTTCTTTGTGAAGGTATGGAAGGCCGTAGAGGTTGAGATGAAGTCCTGTTTTAATTTTTCGTAATCTTCGTTGGTCCTAAGATACACCCTTGTACCTGCTTTTCCGGACGGTGATATCTGAAAGTTATTGTGCCCCAATAACTTTGTGATTTCTTTGATGAAAGTTGAGTAACTCCCTATTTGTCCTGCTATGACAAGGGGAGGTACCCTTTCTTTCCTGTTGTTGGCTGTTGGAGTGGCTTCTTCCGTGTCGACTGTAGTTAAAACTTGATAACGGTTTTTAGTTGTAACCGTTCCGCTAGTTGTTGGTCGCTGTCTTGCACCTGCGATGTTTTCGTGGGAGTTTCTTCTTTGACATTTAACTGCTTGGAAGGGTTCCTCCTCCATGATTTCAATATTGTTGGAAGCCATTGTTGCTGTGGTTTCTTCTACTGAATTTTCGACTTGTCCTATTTCGGTATCTTGTAACTGTTCCTTATCCTGGGCGGGTCCACCTCTCCTTGAGGTGGGCCTGAAGCTTCTGTTCTTGAATAGTTTCCTGTGTAGTGGGAATTCTCGTCTTATTGGACTGGAAGCTGAAATTAGATCTGCAATTTTATTAGTAATAACAGTTTTATCGTCTTTTTTAGTCTTGAAAAAGACTAAATCAGAGATATCCTGATTTTTCTTACATGAAAACAATTCAGTCAACGTAAACCGTTCAGTTTACCGCCGACTGGATTGGGTTGGGGTAGCTGTTTTGTCGTCTCCGGTGTAATTAATAAACGTATGAAAAACTGATTGCAACTTGGTGCAAGTTTCCATGTTTATTAATCTGTCCAACTATTGCGCAATATGGTGTAATATTGCGTAGTTGGCCGGTACGCTCTTATTGTGGCATGACCTTGAGGAGGTCAATGCCCTTGTGGTTTTATTAAGGTGGTAAATAAAACACATTCTTTCTAAGAAGAAAAAAACTCAGCTTCAGAGTCTTAGAAAGAAACAGAGCCCTTCGAGCAAAGTGCTCTAGGGAGCTACCCTACACGGGTAAAACACACACTAACACTTGACTGTACTGGACTGACCTGACTGAGAGCGAGATCCGAAAGTGTCCCATATTTAAAGATAATTAACTTTTATATGAAACTCTTTCATTTCTCGACCAATTAGATTTAATTATTTGTTCCAGAAGGAAGGGCGATGAACATCGAAGTGCGTGATTGGTGGCACTTGATGACATCCCCCCTGCTTTGGAGACTCTGAGGCTGATAAAAAAAGATGCTTTTATTAAAAAACTTAAGAAAACAATTTTTTTACAATACACATATAGGAAAGAAAAAAAAAATGCATAAAATATATCAAATATAAGATGAAATATATCAAAATGAATATGTCTATATTGTCAAATTATTTACAAGTCCTCTAACACACACTACACTCGCGTACACTCGCGTAGCGCGCACTTGCACTGCACAAAAACACTCACAGGCGGTCGTCGGTGTTGTTGACAGCATCTGCAGGTCCATCCTCGACGACGTGCTCTCGTTCTACGGCGGCTTCGTCCTCTCTAGCTGTACATTTCCCATCTGCATGTCGCCGGTGTGTCGTAGGCGAGTTTGCCTGAGCCTCCGTGGTGCTCTGGACCACATAATGGTAGGGCAGGCAGTGACTGGCTACTGCGGAGACATCCATTGCATCAGGTACTTAGCATCAAGTAGGCTGGCTCGTCGGAGATGTGGCACATCGACGGTTTCCGGGCTGCAGAAGGTGGATATCGGACGTTAGTTTGGTATACTAACATCCGATGCTTCTCCCCGCTGTTTTCTTGAGTGGTTTTGATGCAGGCATCGTGTTGGAACTGTTTGCGATTTTCGATCGCGGAGCATGAGAACTCTGACATCTCGGAGTCGTGGTAGAGTTCGTTGAAGGTTGGGCGCCATGTCGTCTCCGGTGTAATTAATAAACGTATGAAAAACTGATTGCAACTTGGTGCAAGTTTCCATGTTTATTAATCTGTCCAACTATTGCGCAATATGGTGTAATATTGCGTAGTTGGCCGGTACGCTCTTATTGTGGCATGACCTTGAGGAGGTCAATGCCCTTGTGGTTTTATTAAGGTGGTAAATAAAACACATTCTTTCTAAGAAGAAAAAAACTCAGCTTCAGAGTCTTAGAAAGAAACAGAGCCCTTCGAGCAAAGTGCTCTAGGGAGCTACCCTACACGGGTAAAACACACACTAACACTTGACTGTACTGGACTGACCTGACTGAGAGCGAGATCCGAAAGTGTCCCATATTTAAAGATAATTAACTTTTATATGAAACTCTTTCATTTCTCGACCAATTAGATTTAATTATTTGTTCCAGAAGGAAGGGCGATGAACATCGAAGTGCGTGATTGGTGGCACTTGATGACAGTTTTGTCGTACGGCCGTAGCGTCCTCCTGGTTTTCAGGAGTTCCTGGACGATCTACGACCGCCGCTCTTGAAGAGGATCTCAAGTTTCGAGAGTCCATCTTCGTATTTAAGGAGTTTAATAGGATATCGGCCGTTACGGGCAAGAAGATCCGCCGAACCTCTGTGGTAGGTGAGGGGACACCGGCAATCAGAATTCTTTAACCGTTCGAGCTTTCTTACAGATAAAATGTTCTTACATGAATTATATATATGTTAGAATTCTGATGCGTAGTGTATACCTCAAGTTCCACAGAGATGTCGGCCTTCTCACGTCGTGGAGCCGTGTTCCCTCTCCTCGAGAGAGGTTCGAGATTGCCGGTCGTGTCGACCCTTCCTGCTGCCGGTCGCTTCGTATAGCTACCTTTCGCTAACAGTATTTGATATAGTTACTATTTGCGTAAGGTTTCGGAGACGAAACGTTATTGCAGCTCAACCTGATCGGAAAAGCAATTACAAGTCCCCGTCGGGGCTTTTATTCGCTCTTTACCGTGACAGGCCCAAATAACGCTGTGGTCAGTTCGACACGATGTGAGGTAGTTCTAAGACCAATGTCTTTTCTATCTCAGTAAGTCGTGTTCTACTGTCAGGAAGCGTTTTGCAGTCGACACGCCGGTTCTCGTATTCTCGATGATTTAACTTCTAAATTGAATAACCATTACTAAGTATTTCTTTACTTCAGGACGTCTTCGACGATAACAGGATAGCGGTAATAAATAAAACTCAAAGGTAGCTTGGTAGCGCACCGAACCAACAAGGTCTAACAGGGCTAGTAGAGTATGTGCGACTGGACCCCGATCGGAAGATGTGCTGTTCTTTTATACACATCGTGTTTGAGAAAATTCAGCACACTTCCGCCGAGAGGCCAATGACAGCGAAGTTAATAACGAGCGCTGTGATTGGCCGGCCAAAGTAACAATCTTTGTCGTGATTGGTTACCTTGGCGACACTCCCTCCCCTCCGAAGACCTGTTGGTAGGGTGTTTTTTATTGAAAAAAATTAAGAAAATTTTACAAAAATACAAAAAATTTTTCAGTAAACATATGAAATTCACAATTAATAAACATATGTAAAAGAAACGAAAACATTGGTACAATATAATTTCAATATGTAATTGTAGCAAAGGAAAATTCTTATAGCTAGGCCATTTATTAGAATAAAAATAGTCATAATTAAGACATTGAATGTTCAAGTTATAAGTCAAAAAGGTATATATAAAACAAAGAGATTGTGATAAGGTTACAATTAATACACAGTGTGAAAATTGTTAAGTGGAATATCGACTCGGTATCTCCCCAAGTGCATAAATTCGTGAAACATATTTAATTGGTTACCGCAGAGTGTCTATCCAAGTTGAAATGCGCCTTGTACAATATTTTAAGGCATGAAATATTTATAAAACTTGAAATGATTGTGACACTTATAGAGCTGTAGCGATAATATAAAATATATAATTTCACTCGAAAATACATGTTATGCGAGATATTCCTGCAAGGAAAATGTTTTAAGATAATTTATTAAAAAAAAATTAAACGTCAAAGTACAATAATTCTCAGCTAAATCTAAATCAGCTTCGAAATTATTCTAAGTTTTTACACTTCTATTGGGAAGTTGCCAGACAGACTAAAACTTTTGAACTGAAAATATATTACTTGTAAATAAAATTAGGTAAAATTGATTTCTGCAATCTTCCAATATAGTTGTAAAAATTTAAAAATACTTAGAGTATGAAATAAAAGAGAAAATTTTCAATATTAAATTGTCTTTTGAGGGTATAAAAATGTAGAAAAATCTAAAATGTCAATGTGTGGTGTTTAAACACTTGTAAAATTCGCGGTTAAAATATCAAATTCACTTGGCAAAGTTTGTAAATATGACGAAAAGTTTTAAAGATTTACACTTAGAAAAGTTTGTAAAAAATGTTTTTATATGGGAAAAAAGAGAATTATTAGTCTGTTTAAACACTTACGTGGGGCTTATACGGGGGCATCCCGTGGTGGTGGAGCTGGCCTGATGTCGTCTACGTGGATGACTCTGTCGACATCTTGATCTCTACGTACTTCGTACGTATGGTCTCCTGCCACTCTGAGGATGGTGTGGGGGCCCGTCCAGGTGGGGCCGAAGTTCCCTCTGGTATGGTTCCTTACCAAGACTTGTTCGCCTTGTAAGTAGGTTCTGGGTTGGCGGACATCCTCGTTCTCTGGGAAGAGATTCCTGGCGTATAGGGTGGCTCGTTGAACGGCTCGTTCGACCCTCTGCTGGCGTGTCTCTTCTCGTCTCACCTGGTGCTCAGTTTCCTGAGATCTTCTCGGTCTGTAGCCCAGTAAAAGTTCCGCCGGAGTCTGGCCTGTGGCTTCATTTTGGCGGGTACGAAGGCTGAAAATAACATCAGCTAGGTAGGATTCCCATCTGGGGTCCTCAGGGGATGAAACTCGTGCACGAAGACCTTTCTTCAATTCCTGGACTCGTCTCTCTACCGGGTTGGCCCGCTGGTGGTAGATTAGACTTCGTTCGCCTTGGATATTATGTTTTCGGAGAAAACGTTCCCAAGCATCTGTCCTGAATTGAATACCATTATCCGTAATGATAGTGGATGGCCTGCCCCATCTGTTACATATTTCTTCTTGTAGGAAACGGATGATGTCCCGGCTTTTTGCGGCTGTCGAACATCTGTACTCGATCCAATTACTGAGGCAGTCAGTGGCTAGAAGAACATATCTATTTTTGGTGCCTCTTGCGGCTGGATACGGCCCAAGAATGTCGAAAGATATCCTTTCCCAAGGATTTACAGGCTCTCTAGGAATAATGGGTGCTTTTGGCTGTCTGGCTGCGGCCTTCGTCGTGGCACATATCAGGCATGACCTGACATATTTTGTCACATCTTTTGCGATTGTTGGCCAGTAATATACTTCTTTAATGGCCCTTGTGGTCTCCTCCTGGCCGGGGTGATTTGCTTCCTCGCTGTCATGATAACATTCCAGGACTTCGGGTCTGAAGGCATCGGGTACGAGGATTTTTCTGAGGTTTTGGCCGGCTGTGTAGTAGGCTGTGTTGTTTTCTACTACAAATTCTTCTAGCAGGCTCTGCTCGACTTCGTTCCTCGGGCCTCTGGCGGTGATTTTATGCCATCTTCGAACGAACCTCTGCATGCCTGTTTGCACCTGGTGACTTCGTGCGATTCTGGTTTGTAGAGGCATTTCTCTCAAATCGTCGAGGATGGGGTGTTCTGCACCTTCTTCTTCGTCGTCTAAAAGGCAGAGTAATGGGAAGTCCTCTGGTTCGGCTTCAGGCGGAGACTGTATTGGCCAGGAGATTCGGTCAATTTGACTGTCTATGTCTTCTTCTGTGGTTTGGTCATTTTCTGCTGGATTTCGTGAGAGGTGATCAGGAAGTTGGTTTTCTTTCCCCGGTATATGCACCACCTCGAAATTAAATTCCTGTAATAGCAGTGACCATCTTGACAGTTTGGCTTTGTCGGCTTGGTATTTGTCTAACCATAGCAACGCTGTACTGTCGGTGAGAAGAGTGAATTTTTTCTCCTGGAGGAAGTGACGAAATTTCTTAAGTGCCCATATAACTGCTAAGCACTCTTTTTCATTTATATGATATTTTCTTTCGGCTGGTCGAAGTTTAGTGGAAGCGTAGGCAATTATCTTCCGTTCTTCGGTCGAGCCTTGAAATAGGACAGCCCCCATACCATATTCGGAGGCGTCAGTCTGCAGGCTAAATGGCTGGTTCATGTCAGGTCGCTCTAGGTGAAGATCTCCAGATAGGGCTGTTTTTAATGTGTTGAAAGCTGTCTCGGCTTCTGGCGTCCATTTGAAATATTTCTTTTTCGATGTTAAGTCAGTCAAAGGAGTGATAATGACTGCGAAGTTTGGAACAAAATCTCGGAGCCAGTTTGCTGTCCCAATAAAACTTCTCAGTTGTTTGACAGATTTGGGTCGCTGAAAACCTTGGATTTTCTCACAATGTTTTTCCAAGGGTTGAGTATCTGTGTCGGTTACTTTGTGGCCCAAATACTCTAACGTGTTGGTAGCAAACCGACATTTTTTCAACGAAACCCAGAGTCCATGTGTTCTGAGTCGCTCTAGGACGAGGTGGAGATGCTTCTGATGATCTTCCCAGGAGTTGGAATAAATGATTATATCATCCATATAGACTTTTACAAATTCGTCTATGAAACCAGCGAAAACTGATGTAACCAATTTTTGGAAGGCTGCAGGTCCATTTTTGAGTCCGAAAGGCATAACTACGAACTCATAAGACGATCCGTCGGGTAGACTGAATGCTGTCAGCGGAATCGAATCTTTGTGTAGTGGTATTTGCCAAAAACCACTCTTCAAATCTAATGTCGAAAATATTCTCGCCGTTCCTAGCTCTTTAATTGCATCGTGGATTGGCGGTAGGGCGGAGACCTCGTCGATTGTTATCTTGTTGATTTTACGATAATCAACACAAAATCGAGGCGTGCCATCCTTCTTCTTGACGATCACCACTGGGCTGTTATAGGGTGATCGACTTGGTCGGATGACACCTGCTGCAAGCATCTCCTGGACTTCATCGAACATTATTTTCTTCTTAGCTGGAGAACATTTAAATGGCTTCGTATTGATCGGCCGTGTGTCTGTCAGCTTGATTTCCATCACCGTGTCTCGGGTAGTGGGTTGTTTAAGTTTATCGTCGAAGACGTCTTCGTACTCCTGCAGGAGTTCCCTTACGGTTGGGACTGCAAATTGTGGAGCTTGGTCGTCTTGGAGTTGAGTCTTTGAGTTGCATTGTTTGGCTGAATGCGACTTCCAGTAGAGGACTTTTCGTGATTCTTTTCCCACGTGTAGACATTTTCGGTTAATGTCTATTAGTACCTCTTCTTTTTGGAGCCATGGCATACCCAGAATTAGATCTTGGTTCAGATCTTTTACAATGGCACATCTCGTTGTGGACTGGAAACTTCCAAAATCGATCGTGACTTCGACTGTACCCTGACTATGTGTAGTGGTGTGTTTGCAAGCCAACTGGACCATTCTCCGCCTTTTATGAATATCTGCCGCTTGAACCAAGTCAGGATTGATATAATTCATCGATGCACCGGTATCGATGAGGACCTGGGCTTTCTTTGAATTGATGTTCACATCGATTCGTGGCAGATTTGAAACTTTCATGGCGTTGATTGGATTAAGTTGGGGCACCGCATCTGGAGAGAGGCTTAATGGGTGCCCCTCTCGTCGTTTCCCTGGTTGTTATGTTGTTGTCGGGGTTTCGGCGTTGGTTTCTGAGTTGGATTTCTATTTCTCCAATCATCTATAGTCTCAGAAGTTCTCGGTTGCCTCTGTGAAAATTGTCCCCTGGCTTGATTCTGGTTTGATTGTTTTGCGGCTTTTGGCGGGTCGGGTTGTCGATTTGCACGTCGTGAAATGTTCTCGTCTGCTTCCAATTCTTCGCAGATTCGCCTCAGGTCTTCTTCAGTTCTCGGCATGTTGTTGCGAAGACTTTTCCTGATTTCTGGGCGAATTAGATTGGCAATGGCCCTGCACCGTTCTTCTTCGTCGATATGTGGTAATAATCGTCGAAAAAGAGCCATCTTGGTTGAAATAAATTCGGCTATTGGCTGATATTTTTGGTAATGTCCGTATAACTTGGACATTAGTGATGATCTCTTCGTTGTGTTGTCGAAGTGATCGATCAGCCTGTTTAAAAATGATTCGTAGTTCAGACCAGTCGTGAATTGGCTCTGTGCCCATTGAGCTGCCTCTCCTATTAGTGATTTTTCTAGGATGTAGGCTATCCAGTGTTTGGTATCGATGTTCATATTGCTCATGTGGTCTATTATGTCATCTACGAATTGTTGTGGATTTTCGGTATCATCGCCGGAGTATTGAGGTGGTGCAGGGGTCCATTTTGGTTGTGGGATCTCGATCTTTTTCTCCTGGGCTTCAGATTTGGGTTGTACCAGTGTTAAAGCTGTGACTGCTTGTATCAGCGTGGACAATACTGTAGCCAGGTCTGGGGTGTGGGTATCTTCTATGTGTTGGGCGCCATGTCGTACGGCCGTAGCGTCCTCCTGGTTTTCAGGAGTTCCTGGACGATCTACGACCGCCGCTCTTGAAGAGGATCTCAAGTTTCGAGAGTCCATCTTCGTATTTAAGGAGTTTAATAGGATATCGGCCGTTACGGGCAAGAAGATCCGCCGAACCTCTGTGGTAGGTGAGGGGACACCGGCAATCAGAATTCTTTAACCGTTTGAGCTTTCTTACAGATAAAATGTTCTTACATGAATTATATATATGTTAGAATTCTGATGCGTAGTGTATACCTCAAGTTCCACAGAGATGTCGGCCTTCTCACGTCGTGGAGCCGTGTTCCCTCTCCTCGAGAGAGGTTCGAGATTGCCGGTCGTGTCGACCCTTCCTGCTGCCGGTCGCTTCGTATAGCTACCTTTCGCTAACAGTATTTGATATAGTTACTATTTGCGTAAGGTTTCGGAGACGAAACGTTATTGCAGCTCAACCTGATCGGAAAAGCAATTACAAGTCCCCGTCGGGGCTTTTATTCGCTCTTTACCGTGACAGGCCCAAATAACGCTGTGGTCAGTTCGACACGATGTGAGGTAGTTCTAAGACCAATGTCTTTTCTATCTCAGTAAGTCGTGTTCTACTGTCAGGAAGCGTTTTGCAGTCGACACGCCGGTTCTCGTATTCTCGATGATTTAACTTCTAAATTGAATAACCATTACTAAGTATTTCTTTACTTCAGGACGTCTTCGACGATAACAGGATAGCGGTAATAAATAAAACTCAAAGGTAGCTTGGTAGCGCACCGAACCAACAAGGTCTAACAGGGCTAGTAGAGTATGTGCGACTGGACCCCGATCGGAAGATGTGCTGTTCTTTTATACACATCGTGTTTGAGAAAATTCAGCACACTTCCGCCGAGAGGCCAATGACAGCGAAGTTAATAACGAGCGCTGTGATTGGCCGGCCAAAGTAACAATCTTTGTCGTGATTGGTTACCTTGGCGACAGTTTGACGTCAGTCGCTCGGACCTAAGCCAAGAATCAGGAAAATAGACTGTGATACTATGGTCAACCTTCCAGTTGCGAGTCTCACCGTCTACTTCGCTTATAAGCGCAATGTCGATATTTTTATCAAGAAGAAATTGTACCAGACTATTTTTGTTAGCTATAGCAGAACGTGCATTCCATTGCATTATATTTAAATTGCGTGTTTTAGGATTGAATTTTATTGGTTTTTCAAAGTATCCTCCAATACTTGTTCTATACTACTTGTAATTACGTTAATATCAACAGGTTGTCTGTTGTTACTTGAAATTATTTTATTAATAAAGTCCATGATAAAAATTGATAAATTGCTAGCTATACTGCTTTTTTTGATTTCCAAACTAGAGTAGTTTGGTTTATTTGAATTTATTGTCAAAGGTTGTGAAGGTCCAAAGGTGAATGGAAATAATGGTTTTTGAACAGGTGATTGGATAGTGGGAGAGTTTGATTTTCTCTTTTTTTTGGTTGGAGGTCTATCCCTCGCATGAGTTTGTTGGGAAAAGGAATTATTTTGATTGCCATTGAAATTTGTAGAGATTTGATTACGATTTGGATGAGATAACAATATACGATCGTTGTTAGGAAGTTCTGGAAAATGTTTGTCATAATTTGTTAGCGGTGAAAAGGAATTGTGGCTTACTAAACTGGATAAGGAATTCTCAGATATTTCTTTGGCTTCCTTAAATGAGGTTTTTTGCTCTATCATTATATTTTTAATTTTTTTTTGATTGTCATAAGAGGGACACTTTTTTGAGATAGATACGTGATCTCTGCTTTTACAGTGTATACAAAAAATCAAATTTTTATCACAATTGTGTTTATCATCTTTAATCTCACCGCAATTTATACACCTTTCCTGAGTACTGTTACATTGTTTAGATACATGCCCATATCTCAAACATTTGTAACACTGGGTTATTCTACCTACAAATTGTTCAACCGAAAAAAAAACTCGATTAATTTATATGTAAAAAGTTAAAACCAAACACCAAGTAATTAGGAACCGGCTCGGCCTTTAACGAAATTAACGACTGACTCGGTCAAAGGAACGATCGATACTGCTACGCTGAGAGTTCGAAAAAGGAGTGAAGACTTTAGAAAAAAAATGTAACGTACAGTATATAAATGAATGGACCCAAAATATAAAAAAAAGAATGGAATAACCACATAACCAGAATGGAGGAGAACCGTGTCGTCAAAATAGCAAGATATGGCAGAGTTTAAGATGGCGACGAGTAGTGAGCAGCGTTTAAATGTGCTCTCTCTAGTTAGTGACGAAAATTTCCTAGAGAAACAATTAAAGTGCAGTCAAAGTAAAGCTACTAAAATCTTAGTTTGTGTACAGTGTGGAAATGTTTTTCATTTGTCATGTGCAACCAGAAATAAGCTTCAGTGCACCAAAATTTGTGACACAAGAATAATTTGCTGTGAAACAAACGAGAAATCTAATGACGTTGAGGAGAATTTCCAAAGTAAACCCGATCTGTACGTACAAAGAAGATGACCTACTTAAAAATATTATATGGAAGAAAAAGAGGAAAAATTTAATTTATTACTAGAAAATAATTCTCTAAGAATAATATCACAGACTGGGAAACAATTGATGAGAATAGCCTAAGAGTAAATATAGACATATATGGACACAAGATTACCATGATAGCCGCCCATGCCCCCTCTGATCATGCAACAATCAACGTGAAAGAAGATTTCTTTAAAAAAATCGAGGATATACTTAACAACATAGGAAAAACAGAGAAATAATTATGCTTGGAGACTTCAATAGTGGAACGGGATATCAGAAAAACAGTAGAGTAGTAGGACCTTTTGGAGAAATGGCAACTAATGATAATGGCGGTAGACTTATACACTTATGTGAGAGCTGTGAGTTAAAAATTAGCAATGGATTCTACAAACATAAAGACATACATAGATATACCTGGATTCAACAAACACGCAATCTAAAATCAGTCATCGATTATATTATTAGTAAACAAAAATCTGTATTGCAGTGGAATGATGTAAGAGTTCTCCGAGGAATAACATGTGGATCCGATCACTACTTAGTAAGAGCGAAAATTTTGTTCCCACTTAAGATAATACACGGAGACCAAAACCGAGAAGACAAGCAAGACTTGCAGACAGTGGAGACTCCGAAGTACAACTTTAATAGTTTTATAAATGATAGTACTAAACAGCTATACCAACGACGACTAGATGAAAAACTACGAAAAATAGAGAGACAAACATTTTCAGATATTTACGAGAATATTATTGCTAGTTTACACCAGGCCTCTAAGGAGACACTCGGGACACAGCAAAACAAAATTAGTAACAAAATATGGTGGAACGAAGAAATCGAATATATGGTAAAACAGAAAAAAGAACAGTATCTAAAATGGCTAAATACAAAAAATACTGAAGATCGTCAAGCTTACAAATAAACCGATAGACAACTACAAAAAATGATAAAACAAGAAAAGAAGAAAACATGGAATCAGAAATGTGAAGAAATCAATACATACATCAGAGGGAAGCAATTTACAGGGGTATGGAATTTTATACAATCAGTAAAAAATACAGGAAAAGACAAAGCACACATACACACCATAAAACCAAGACAATGGAAAGATCACTATGAAAGCTTGCTGACAGAGACAAAACAAGAATACCTAGCGAACTTCTTAACACAGCCAGTACATATACAAGGAGAGGAAGCGAGGGTAGACATCGAAACAGTAAGAAAGGCTGTAATGACCCTAAAGAATGGTAAATCCGCTGAACCTGAGGGAATATATGCTGAAATGCTTAAGAATGGAACTCATAAACTATTTGAAAAATTAACTTATGTGATCAGTCAGTGCCCAAATGGACACCCAGTACCAGAACAATGAAGAACGGCATACATGTCCTCAATACACAAAAAGGGGGACAAAAGGAATTGTAATAATTATAGAGGCATATCGGTAACCAGCACCCTGAGCAGACTGTATGGACGAATTTTGAGAAATATGATCGAGAAAGAATATAAGCACAATGAAGAGGAAGAACAAAGAGGGTTCCGTGCAGGAAGATCGTGCACCGATAACGTATTTTGTCTTAAACAAATAATAGAAAAAAGATCGGCTAAGAATCTAGAAACTCATATTACTTTTGTAGACCTGCAAAAAGCATATGACAACATCCCTTTAACAAAATTGTGGACAACGTTGAAAAGATCTAACATCAACCACACATTGATAAATGCTGTACAAGAACTATATAGAGACTCAAAGGCACAGATAAAAACAGGAAAATATCTAACGGCAGAATTCCTGGTTACAAAATGCTTGCGACAGGGATGCTGTATCTCACCAACCTTATTCAAGATATATGTTGCAGCAGCATTGAAAAGATGGAAAAGAAAGGTGCATAGGATGGGTATAGAGCTTAGCAATGAATGTATATATACACTCCAGTTTGCTGATGACCAGGTAGTACTAGCGACCGACAGGGAAGACATGCAGTACATGCCTAGAAAACTGATAGAAGAATATAATGACTGGGGAATGAATGTCAATATAACAACAACCAAATATCTTTGTATTGGAAACGAGTCAGATAACATAGACCTCGAAAACGGACAAAATATTTCCTGCTGTCAGAGCTACGACTACTTGGGTGTTGCCTTTGACAATACAGGAACTGATACACGGGAAATAGAAAAACGAATCACTCAAGCAAAGAAAATCTTAGGATGTCTCAATGGTATACTGGGGAGTAAAGCGATAACGAAAGGAAGAAAATTTAATATATATGAGACCATGATTAAAACTACTCTTCTTTATGGCGCTGAAACATGGAGAATTAGTGAAAAGAACAAAAAGCGAATAGAAGCAGTAGAGATGGATGCAATGAGAAGATCTTTAGGTATTTCCAGACGAGACCGAATCAGAAATGATGTAATAAAACAACGTATGGGAATAGAAGGAAATATAACTCAAGATATAGAGAAGAAACAATTAAGGTGGTATGGGCATGTTCAACGGATGCCAGCAACAAGACTCCCGAAAAAAGTAGTAGAATGGCAACCGATGGGTCGACGAAAAAGAGGAAGACCCAGATTAGAATGGCAACACGGCGTAAACAAGTCCATGAGCGAAAGAAATTTAACAACAAACGACTGCGAAGATAGGAAGATATGGTGTTTAGGTATCGGACAACGTCGAAAGACGTTCTAAACCGATGTATATATATATATATATATATATATATATATATATATATATATATATATATATATAAATAAATATTTCTCTTTTAAAACAAAGCAATTGTTATCTACAATAAAAGATAAGCCAAATGGAAGCAAAAACTGAACCTGTTAAACAACCAGTTTTAAATGAGTCAACCAAAAAACACCTTAGTCTTATCAAACAATTAACTCCAAATTATAAAATTAAAGGCACTAGAGTTTAAAGAGAGGCTTGACTTTACCTTTCTAGAGTTAAACGCAGTGTCACAATAGAAACTATCTTCGATTATCTACTTTACTTAATCAGTAGACCCATTTGTACCTTTCGGTGTTGGGCTGTTTAAAATTCAATTCATTAAATTACAATATTTGACAGTCTTCTGAGGTGTCCTAGCTCTTAACAAACTTTCTCCATTCCTTCCTATTGGATGCCATCTGTGTTGCTTCCTGCAAATCTTACCCTTACTCTGCAATATCTGCGAGATGTCACTGTTCCATTCTTTAATGGGTCTTCCTCTTCTGTTCTTCCCTATTGGTTTGGCGTCCCACACTCTTTTTACTTGTCTATTATTGTCCATCCGGGTTAGATGTCCGAACCATGCCAATTTTTTCTCTTGGATTGACTCGACTATCGGTTTGATTTTGAGTCTTTCTCTTATTTCTTTATTTCTGATTCTATCAGTTCTTTTTACTCCTATCGTTCTTCTGAGGTATTTCATCTCTGCTGCCTGAATTCTGCTCTGATGTCTTTTATTTAATATCCAATTTTCTGCTCCATATGTCACTGTAGGTCTATATATTGTTTTGTATATTGTCATCTTGGTCTTTGTTGATATTTCTTTGTTATTAAGGAATCCTCTATTTAGTGCTTGGAATAGTTTTCCTGTGTTTTCCATTCTGTTGTTAAGATCATCCTCAATGTCTCCTTTGTTGTTGATTACTGTCCCTAAGTATTTGTATGAATTTGTCTGTATTATTTTTTGTTGGTCTATCATTACTTCTATTTGATCTTCCGTCCCTTGTTTCCTTGATATTTTCATTATTTGAGTCTTCTCTTTGTTTACGTTTAAGTTGTATTTGCTTGCTTCTAGGTTCCATTTCTCTAAGTTGTATTTCAGTTTTTCTGCAGTTTCCGCAATTAATACTATGTCGTCTGCAAATATACACATCTCAGCATTTATCATTTGCATTCTGTTCCAACCGATGCAGTATTTCTTGAATGTTTTCTTACACTCTTTCACTATCTCATCTATTACATTTATGAATAGTACTGGGCTGAGACTTACCCCTTGTCTAACTCCTTGGGTTGTTTCAAATGGTTCTGACTGTATATTTAACATTCTTACTGTATTTGTTGTTTTCATGTATATACTCTTTGTTGCTTCTATCAGTTCTTCACTGACTTGTTTCTTCTTTAGGCTTTCCCATATATCTTTTATTTTGACTGAGTCGAATGCTTTTTCCATGTCTATAAAGCTCAGATGTATTTCTTTATTTTTCTTTAAGGCTTTTTCTATTACTTGTTGCATGGTGAATATATGGTCTTGTGTGTTGTGTCCTTTCCTGAATCCACTTTGTACATCCTCTAATTTATGTTCTATTTCTTTTCTAATTTCCCTTTCTATTATGGTTTCGTATACTTTTGCTGCTACACATAGTAGTGATATGCCTCTATAGTTCCTACAGTCTCTTGTGTTTCCTTTCTTGTATATAGGTATAATTACTGCATTTGTCCATTCTCTGGGTATTACTTTTCTCTTCCATATTAGGTTATATATGTATAACAATTTTTCTTTTGCTTTTACTCCTATATATTTTATCATTTCTGGTGCTACTTCATCGCTTCCTGGTGCTTTTCCAATCTTTATCTTTCTTATTGCTTCTTCCAGTTCTTCTTTTTCTATGGTTTCTGGGTTTTCCGTGTTTCTCATGGATACTCTCCTGTTGTGGCTTTCCTTCTCCATTGTATTCGCTTGATTTCCATTCAGTATCAGCTGAAAATGTTCCCTCCATCTTTCCATTATTGTCTTATCGTCGTTTATTATTGTTCCTTCCTTGTTCATTATTTGTTTCAGTTTCGTTTCTTTGTTGCTTCTTAGGTTTTTCAGTGTTCTGTAAAATAATTTTACGTTTTCTGTGCTGTTTTCTTCCATTTTTTCCCCGAATTTTTCCCAACTTTTCTTTTTCTCTTTCCTAACTATCTCTTTAACTTTTGTTCTTTGTCTCTTATAATTTTCATATTTTTGTTGTGTTTTGTCTTGGATGTATTCTTTCCATAATTTCTTCTTTTCTTTTATTTCTCTTTTCACTTCATCGTTCCACCAAGATGTTCGTTTCCCTCTGTTGTTATTTCTTGTGGTTCCACATATTGATTTAGCTGTTTTTATCATCGCATTTTTAAATTTTCCCCATTCTTCTTCTATTGTTTCTGTTATTTCATGTTCATTGTCCATCTCTTTCTCTAGTCCTTCTGAGTATCTTATTCTCGTTGTTTCTTCCCTTAGTTTATAAATTTTTATTATTTCTTTGTGTTTTCTGTTTATGTTCTCATTTCTTTTTATTTCTTTTCTTTTGCTTTTGAATGTGGTTTCTAGTAGATAGTGGTCACTACCAATTTCATAACTCCTTTTAACCCTTACGTCTCTTATCCAGTTCTTCTCTGTTTTTTGCACTATAGTATAGTCTATAATTGATTGTTCGTCTCTTGATTTGACTTCTCTTGTGATCTTGTGTATCCTTTTATGTTGGAAGTGTGTGTTCATAATCACCAGGTTATTGTCTAGACAGAATTCGAGTAGTAATTTTCCATTTTTGTTTAGTTTGTCCTCCCCATAAGGTCCGATGACATTGTTCCATTTTTCTGTTTCTTTCCCCACTCTACTGTTCATGTCTCCTGTGGTCACAATTTTCTCTGTACAATCATTTATCACTTCTTGTAATTTGTCCCAGAATTCATTCTTTTCGTTTTTTGTTGCGTCTTCATCTGGTCCATAACATATGATTAGGTTTGTATTGGTTTCCTCTGTATCCATATCTATGTCTACTCTTAGTATACGTTCGTTGTAATATATCCAATTTTTTATTTTGTTGATACTCTCCTTCTTTATCATGCACGCTACTCCTGCCTGAGCTCTCTTCGTTTCTTCCACTCCACTGTATATTAGTCACATTCCGTTTTCTAATATTATTGATCCTTTTCCTTTTTTCTTTGTCTCTGTTATAGCTACTATTTCAATGTTCTTATCTCTAATTTCTTCCCCCAGTTCTATTTCCTTCCCATTTATACCTCTCACATTCCATGATGCCATTTTCCAAATTGTTTTGTTCTTTTCTGTGTTTAAGTTGTACTTCAATTTGTTTTTACTTCCGTTTGTGTTATTATCTTTAGATCTGCTCATGTCCCTGTTCTGTGCCTGTTTTGTTTCTCGGTCCGTCATTGTGTTTTCTTCAGCTAGTTTTTTGAACCAGTTGGTTCTGTATTGTATGATATTTTTTCTATCCGGCTTGTTTTTTGATTCCATTTCCACTTAATGCCTTCAATAACTATGAAACCATATCCAATTTTTGTCCTTTTCCCATTAGTCTTTTCATCTGCTGCTATCTTCCTAAGATTTCTTTGTATCTCTATCTCTTTTAATGTTAGGTCACATTCTATATATACTCTATGTTGCTTATAGTTTATTAGTTTACCCTTGGCTTTCAGTATTTTCATTTTATCTTCGAATTTTTTACATTCGAAAACACACATTGTTTCATTTATCTTTTGTACCCTATTTATTTCTGATTTTACTCCCATTTTTGTTTCTATGAAGTTCTCCAGTTGCTCTACTTCTATTGTGTCTATTGGTAAGCCTTTCATTATTAGGTTATTTTTCTTCTTTTCTTTCTGACATGCTTCGAAGGCTATTTCTATTTTATCTATTTTTTGTTTCATCGTTGTCATTTCTTTCTTTAGATTTTCATTTTCTCTTATTATTTCTTTCATTTGCAATTTGTATTCATTATTTTCCTTCCTAATTTCTTTTAGTGCCTCAATCATATTACCCATTGTATTTTTTATCTCTTCCAGATCCGTGTTATTTCTCTCATTAGTTCCATCATTTCGTTCTGGCTGCTGGTTTCATTCGTTGTTGGTTTCGACCTGTCTGGCGTTCGGCTCACTTTTCTGCTCCTGCTAAATATGTCTATCTCCTCTTTGCTTTTTCTTTTACTATCTTCATCAACCTTACCATTCGCCATCTTTCTTCCTATTCAAATAATTAAAGTATTTATAAATATAAATATTATAAGTAACGGTTACGGATCTCAACAAGCGCCGCGCCTACCTCTACAGTTAAATCTTAGCAATTATTCACGATCCTAACCAGTTTCAACTTCTACCACTTGTAAATACAAAAATACAATCAATATCAAAACAACAAATAAATTCAGCCTTTATAATTCTGTATAGTTTTACCGAAACCTGAATAACAGACCTATTGTTTTTGTTGATAATTATTATTGTTTATCATTCTTAATCTCCCGTCCAGCGCAAAAAGCTCAACTCGTTTCGACCACTCAGAAGTTTCACTTTTATCCGTAGGGCAATTAAAACTAACTATTAATTTAATACAGTTCAAAATCAGATAACTGATTATTTACTTACATAAAGGTCCTTTTTAAATTCACTTTACACTAATTTGCATGCAGATTACACTCGAAGTCACCCAAAATTGGAATTTAATTTCGGAGCGACACTACACACGTCCAACTAGTCTGACTGCCAAACGTCGATCTTCGATTATCTAAAAGATCAGGAAGTGTTTAAAGAGGCTGATATTATTATTAGAGGACTACCAACTAACGAAAACCAAAACAAATGTTTGGAAATTGGTATATCATATATATCGTAGACAAGTCGAAATACTTTGAGCTCCACAACTATTACAGTTTTTGAGAAGAAACAGTGAATATTTAAATACTAAACCGAAATAGAAGTTATTATCGATTCGAACGAGTACATACCGCTCTGTGAATCAGTGTAAAAATTTGCTGTTTATCACAGTAAATACCAGTTTTTAAAAGTATTTTACCATCAAAAAGTGATTAGTAATTGTTGTGTAGAGTTTTTAACGTCAAGAGCTGTATTATTATTCAGTAAGAAATTGTTTATTAATACTTTTCTAACCAAAACATTCAGCTGTGTTGACATTTTTTTGCCATATTCGACATAAGTCAGTCCTACCAGGGACTGGCTCGTCGAAGTTTTAGACAGGCAACCAGTAATACAGACATGCGTTACAACTGCTGCCTATCACTCGAAACTTTAATACAATAAAACCAAAAATAGTTACTTTTGACTACATGAGTAACAACTTAAATCAATGTTCTCCTACAGTTAGCAACACCATGTCTGGAAACAGCATCATCAGTAACAATCCAAATTCATATGCAACTGCTACTATGTCAAAACCCAAACCGAAATATCCCAAAAAAGATCAAGCAATATTAATACATGCTAAACCAAACTTATTACTACTCGACTACGTCAAAGCCATAGGAAACATTGTTAGCCCCAAAAACATATGCTTCGCCTCAAGAATTTCCAATAACCGGATATGCATCTACTTAACAAATTCTGAACTCGTAGAACATATTTTAACAGAATATCCTACGATTACAATCAACTCTGTAGAACTACCCATAAGAAGACTGGTAACCCCAGCCAAGAGACTAATAATCTCCAACGTCTGTCCATCAATACCTCATGAAATTATAGAAAAACACCTTCAAGATCTTGGTCTTCAACTTGCTTCACCAGTGTCACATATCAAAGCTGGAATCCCTGGTGATGAATTTACGCATATTATGAGCTTCAGAAGACAGGTATATATCACTCCAACTACAGATAGCCTCGAAATCGAAACATCATTAATAATTCCATTCGACAATAATTCATACAGAATATTTCTCTCTACTGACAAAATGGCACGTTTTCTATGCAAAAAACAAGGACATGCAGCAAATAACTGTCAAAATCCCCCTAGCAATCCTCTTCCAAACAAACAAACGTCCCCAGCTGAACCCATCCCTGCTACCCCAATATCAAACAACATGGCACCACCAAACACAACACAAAATTCGGTTCCCAGTCAACAGATAAAAACTGTCGACATATCCACCACTTCTATTGCCGCAAACAATGAATTTCTTCCTCCTACCACTGGTCAGAAACGAACTCGTTCAGACCTCAGCGATTCTACCTCCCAAGAAACATACACATCTACTAACTTACCCATCAAAGACATAAAAATGCCTTCACCCGATGCAAACGTACCTATAAAGCATAAAACTAAAAAATCCAAGAAAGTCGCACCCGATCAGTCTAAATTAACTGCCTCCTCTGTTCTCACAATTAATAATCTTTATCAAGAAAATCCAAACTTATTCTCCTTACCGGTTGAAAATTTTCTTGCCTTTCTGGAAAACTCATTCGGCAGTAATAACCCTCTACAAGAAGCACAGCAGTTCACTCAAAATGTAAGATCACTACTCGACGACATGTTTAGAATATACCCTTCACTGGAAGATAGAACAATTAAGAATAGATTTACAAGGATTTCTAAGAAAATTAAACAGCAACTAAATTTCGACAATTCAGAAATTGGAAGCACAACATCGCAATCTACAAATAATGATGAAGATTATCTAACCGACTCTTCTCTGACCTCTCAACGTTCTAAATGTTAAAAATTTTTTTACTTTCACGTTAGTGCAGTGGAACTGCGATGGGTTCTACCCTCGCTTAGAACGCTTACAACAATTAATAAATAATACAAAAGCAGATATTATCTGCCTTCAAGAAACCAATTTCAAGGAAACACATAGACGTGAACTTAAAAATTTTGAAGGTTACCATTTCCGTAGGCCTACGTTTATAAGAGCAAGTGGGGGAACATCTATCTTTGTATCTAATGATTTATTTTCTATACAATATATCCTAACCACCAATTTGGAGCTATAGCAATAACTGTCTGGTGTCCCGACCAAATAACCATATGCAGTACATATATTCCACCTAATTATAACTTAACAGAAACCGAGTTAGATGATTTAATCCGCCAACTTCCCAGTCCTTTTATACTAGTTGGAGACTTTAACGCCCATAATACCATGTGGGGCTCAAAGAAAACTTTTGGTAGAGGAAAAACCGTAGAGGCCGTATTGAGTTGCAATAATACTTGTCTGATGCATGGTGGAGCCAGTACATATTTTAACATTGCCTCAGGAACTTACTCATCTATCGATCTAAGCATATGTGATCCCAAGTCTGCCGATTCACTCTCATGGTATACTTTAGATAGCCTATATGATAGTAACCACTTTCCGATAGTCATAACAAATAGCAATAAAAATTTTTGCACCATTACTAAATGGAATATCGCTACAGCGGACTGGAATAATTTTCAAGCTAGCGCCGAAGATCATATTTTATTACTTCAACAATCTGAAGATATAGACGAGGCAATAACTCTCTTTAACAACTGCATTATTATGTCTGCAGAAAATCATGTAAAAAAAATAACAATTTGCCCCTCTAAAAAAGCAGTACCATGGTGGAATTCAGAATGTGAACTAACTGTACGTCAATGCAAAACAGCCCTCAACAGATATCGAAAAAGAAGAACTCAAGAAAACCCAATCTATTTCAAAAAGCTAAGAGCCAAAGCGAAATATGTCCTTAAAAAAAGTAAAAAAGATTCCTGGCAAAATTTTGTCTCTACAATTACTAGTGATACTCCACCTTTTAAAGTTTGGATAAAAATAAGACAAATGAAAGGTCATAAAACTCCTCCAAAAAATCCAGCAATATCACTGAATGGAAACGTTATAACAGATAACCAAAAAATTGCTCAAATAATGGCTGAAAGTTTTGCATGGAAATTCAGGTCTGAAGTCGAACAGATTGAAAGACCAAATGACCAGAATATACAAATTCCTCTTGTTCCACAAATTAGTAGACACGACATTGATGCTATTAACATTCCTTTTACACAAGAAGAATTAGCACTTGCACTATCCTCTTGTACGAACTCCGCCGCTGGACCAGACAATATCCCAATTATATTCATCAAAAATTTATCTCATTCCAGCCTCGCAACACTGTTGAATCTTTATAACAAGATATGGCATACTCAGCAATTACCCAAACTGTGGCGTGAATCAATTATCATACCAATAAAAAAATCTGATCTACCCTCAAACCTAACAAAATCTACAGATCTCTTTAACCTGTTCATTATGTAAACTGTTTGAGAAAATGATTAATTCAAGATTAACATGGCTTCTCAAAAAATATGCAATAATTGACTCAGCGCAATCCGGTTTCAGACGTCACCGTTCAACTCTTGACAATTTAGTGCTATTACAAACACAAATAGCTTCCGCTATTTCAAACAAACAGGATCTGATCGCTACTGTCTTTGATATAGAAGGAGCTTTCGATACTATCTCGCCCCAAGCCATTCTTGAAAAGCTTCGTCAATACAAGATAACAGGAAATATTTACTCCTTCATAAAAAACTTTTTACAACAAAGAACGTTCAAAGTAAAAACAAATGGGGAAATTTCGGCGACATTCGGGCAAGATAATGGAGTTCCACAAGGTTCAGTACTCAGTACAACACTGTTCATTCTTGCAATAAATGATATTTGTTCCAGTATTTGTCCACCAGTCAAGCACTTAATATACGCAGATGACCTTATTTTATATTGTCAGGGAAATCGCCACATGCAACGTACTCCAAACCGCTGTAAATCAACTTAGCGAATGGTCCAAAAAAACCGGATTAGCCCTTTCAACGACTAAATCCAAATTAATACGGTTTAGCAGAAGACCCTGCAGCCAAAGTCCAATTATCACCCTTAATGGAACTCCATTGCAACTAGTTACTCATCACAAAATACTTGGTTTAACGTTTGACAGTAGGCTAACTTGGAAACAGCATATTAGTGTATTAAAGGGCAATGCAATGAAGAGACTCAATATCATCAAGGCACTATCAAAGTACACATGGGGTGCGGACGAAACCATCTTACTTAATATATATAGAGCTTTAATCCGCTCAAAACTGGACTACGGCAGCTTCATATATATGTCTGCATCAAAATCTGACTTAAAGCTACTGAACTCTGTGCAAAACACTTCTATTCGTCTTTGCTTAGGCGCTTTCAAATCCAGTCCCATAGATAGCCTTTACTTCGAGGCTAATGAACCACCTCTCTGGATTCGACGAGAGTATCTTCTCCAATCTTACTTTGCTTCCGTATCCGCAAACCCATCCAATCCAGTCTACCATTTAATTACTTCAGCATCGCCTCCGGAGACCCCACAAAGGATCCAATCAATAATAGACATCCAGAAATTAACTCTAAGAAATACCATCGACCTTACTAAAACACATCCCTTCCCAATCCCGGATACCCCGCCTTGGAATAGACCAATCCCACATTCAATCACTTGTCTATTTGAATACAGTAAACATGAAACCTCAAGCCTTCTCATAAGGCAACACTTCAAAGAAATTATAAGCAAGTACCAATTCCAAACAATTCTGTATACAGATGCCTCCAAAAGCGAAGCAGGCGTTGGATGTGCCGTTACCACACATGATGAAGTAATCAAATCATCTTTTTTACCGAATTTATGCAGCGTATACACTGGAGAACTTTATGCAATACTAGAGGCTTTTAAAAAACTAAAAACAGATCATAAAAACCAAGCAATATGCACAGACTCGCTGTCATCACTACAATCGATAAAAAGCCCATACTCTCAGCATCCCTTAGTTCAAGAAATCCATAGGACACACAATGCACTCGCTTTTCAAGCGAGTCAGATGGTAGCCAGATGTCACGATCATCTGGCTACCATCTCATGTTGGCATCCCCGGTAATGAAAAAGCAGACCAAGCAGCCAAGCAAGCTTCTTGTGTAAACAGTCAATCCTCAAAAGCCCAACATATTCAAATCCGTAATGACCTAAAGCAAATCTTCAAGCAACAACAATATCATACCTGGCAAACCCACTGGAACACAATCAAGAGTGCATTACATGAGATCCGGCAGACTGTTGAAAAATTTAAACTTCCAAAAATGTCTAGAAACGAAAAAGCTGTCATCCGAAGATTAAGAATAGGACATACCCGATTCACACATGAATATTTAATGAAATCCGAGCCGAAGCCCAATTGCCAAATCTGCTCAAGTGTATTAACCGTGAAACATATCCTGATCGAGTGTCCCCGGTACGCAAAACACAGAGTGCAACATAAACTTAAGTCAAATATCAAAGACGTTTTAAACTCGTCTGATCAAGTCTTTAACCTAATTGGTTTCTTGAAAGACATTCAGTTGTTCAACAGATTATGACCCCTTGTTTTCTATGTATTTTACCTTTAACTTTTATCTTAGTGATAAAACTGTTGTATTATTTAGTCATAGGCTCTAAACTTATAGATTAACATACTGTAGCAATTAGTAACATGTATTTATTGTAATAATTATTGTACACAATATTGTTTGTGTCAATGGCCATTGCAGCCGAGTCACATTAATTTAAATAAAAAAAAAACCGAAATATATAGAAGCAGTGTACAGTGGTCTGTTAATAGCTGTAAGTATAGTTTCCAAATTGGCAGTAATTTGATTACAAACATTGTTTTTATTTACATACGAAGAACATTATTTATATTTCGTATTTATTAATTATTTAAAAAACCAGTTTCAACTCTTGGCATTATCTTGCTAATTTACTTTTAAATAAAGAGAGTCGGACCTACCCAAATTAAAATTATTGAAATGAAAGTTCAATTTAAATTTAAAAAGAGATAGAAGATTAAATTTGACAAAATTACAGGTGGTACTTCTGACTACAGGGGTCCATCAATTAATTTCGATCAACAAAATCTAATTTTACCGGCAGTAGATGAAATAAGAACAGAAGAGTACACCATTGCAGTAGGAACTATAGTCCATCCAAAAAATGTAATGTTCTCATCCAAAATGTCAAACGGAAGAATATGCACCTACTTTTCAAGCATACAAGTCGTAGATGATTTACTAAGTCAACATGGCGAAATTAAAAGTGGAGAACATACAATCAAAGCACGTAAACTAATTACACCCGCTAATAGATTAGTTTTATCCAACGTATGTCCATCTATACCCATTGACATAATCGGACAGTCTTTAATTAATCTTAGTTTTAAATTAATGTCTCCGATTTCGTTCCTTAGAGCTGAAATACAAGACCCGCAATACAGTCATGTACTTAGTTTTCGAAGACAAGTTTACTTTTCACCTAGAGGCAATTTTACTGTACCCGACTCCGTCCTAATTGATTTTGAAAATATTTCGTACCGCATTTTTTTTCCGATAAACTAACTTGTTACAAATGCTACCAAGCTGGTCACGTTTCCTCGGGCTGTACCTCAAATTCCTCTTATCCACAAAATACTCAAAAGCTATAAACGGAGGAAAATTTTCTTCTACCAATACCATCTACTAGCTCCGAACAAAATCAAATTATACATGTAAATGACGAATCTGAAGAAGAAATGGATGCTCAAGTCAGCACTGATACCGATAATAAAAATAAACGATCTTACTCGGAAGTGCCATCTTCAACTTGCTCCACTCCTACAGAAACTATACCAACAGAATTCACGAAACCAAAACTAGTGCAAATTAAAAAGAAGAAAAAAATTATCAAATTAGACAAATCCAATTCAGAAACTACTACTATTGAGTCGTTAGTAGAACCAGTCAAACAATTTATTCAGGATGCATCACGACCATATGTACTAAATTACACCCAATTACTAGCATTCTTAGAAGGCGTTCACGGTTCTTCGATCACAGTAGAACTGGCTCTAGAATACACACAGGGTATACACAGGTTGGGACATATACTAACTGAAATATATCCCATGTTGAACGAAAGAGCAATTAAATCTAGAATTACAAGAATCAAGAAAACACTACTTAGTAAAATAAACTAAGATTTTAGTATTCAGGATGACACCTCTTAAGATACTGACGCATCACAGGAAAATACTCCTTTCAACGATAAATAAAAAAAAACAAAAAAACAAAAAGTTAACAAAATAGCTAATATTCAGTGGAACATTCAATCCGATTTACAAATATAGCAATTCTATCGCTTTTAATTAAAGAAACACATCCACAAGTTATCTGCTTACAAGAGACAAATTTCACAACAAATAAAACATACTCATTAATTAAAACAATATGAGACCTACCATAAAATTAGAACAAACGCTGGTAAAGCTAGTGGCGGCGTATCCATTTATGTAAATTTACATTTGACATCAGAAGAAATCCCTATACAATCAGAATTAGAGATCGTAGAAGTTAAAATAAAATCTTTAACACAATATTCTATATGCAATGTATATATTCCATCAGATACAGAAATCACTGCCAAACAACTCGAAATGTTAATTGAACAAATTCCAAAACCCAGAATAATAGTAGGAGACTTTAATGCACATAGTACAACATGGGAATGTCTATCTACAGATAAAAGAGGTGATACTATAGAAAGATTTTTAGCTTAACTAACTTTGTCTTGCTTAACTCAGAGGAAAAAACTCGCTTTAACTCAATTACTGGTAAACATTCCGCCATCGATCTATCTATATGCGAAAGCTCGCTAGCTCAAAATTTAAACTGGTAAGTACTACATCATACTTATGATAGCGATCACTGGCCTATGTTAATAATAAACTACGCATCACACAAAAATACTGAAATATCCTTTCCAGAAAAATGGAAAATCAATAATGCAGATTGAGAAAGTTATCAAAATTTTATTAAAAACTCTATACCCCACTTAAGACCATTGAAGATTGATATTGATTTCATCATTGAAAAATTCACTATAAGAATTATAAAAACTGTAGAAGAAACTATAGGTAAAACAAGCAAGCCAAAACGTAAACAGACGGTCCCATGGCGGAATGCTGAATGTCAAGATGCACTGAAACTTTGTAAAAATGCCTTAAACGTATTAAAAACACACCATATAGAAGAGAACTTAGTTAATTTTATAACTAAAATAGATAGAATAGAGATATATAATTAAAAAGAATAAGCCTGAGTCATGGAAACAATATGTATCCTCAATTACCGATGATATGGTCTGAAGTGTGAAACAAGATCCGCAGAATTGAATGTATTCCATATACTTACAAGATAAACTCTCTTAATATAAACGAAAATCAAATAACTGATGAAGCAAAAATAACAAATGCCTTAGCAGTTTCGTTTCAAACATACAGCAATGACTCTATGTATGACCCTATATTTATTGAACATAAAAGGAACTCAGAACAAGAAATAATCATTGCCAATAACAATCATCCATTGAACTCATCACTAAGTATAAATGAACTAAATAAAGCACTTCAGGACGTTAAAAATTATAGCCCAGGACCTGACGAAATATCTTATGCATTCCTTATAAATCTTCCAGCAATTGCTAGACAATACCTACTGGATATCTATAATCTGTTATTCTATACGAAACAATTCCCAAAATCTTGGAAAGCATCAATTGTAATTCCTATTTTAAAAAACCTAATAAAATAAAGGCGGATCCAAATTCGTATCGACCTATATCTTTAACATCCACCTTATGCAAACTAATAGAAAAAATACTCAACAAACGTCTGCAATACTTCCTGGAATCCAATAATTTAATATGCAAACAACAAAGCAGATTTAGGAAAAACAGATGTACAACGAACAACTTGATCAAACTAGAATCGGTCATACACGAGGCATTGGCAAGTAATCGTCAAGTACTGGCCGACTTCTTTGATATATTAAAAGCCTATGATACTATATGGAAGTATGATGTCCTAAAAAGATTAAAACAATGGGGTGTGGACGGAAATCTTCTAGATTTTTTCAAAAAATTCGTTTATGATTGAAATTTTGGAGTTAAACTTACTAATCATTTTTCAAGTTCGTATACCCAAGATAACGGAACCCCCCAAGGATCAACACTCAGTGTAACACTTTTCTTGATTGCAATAAATGAAGTTGTTGATAACATTAATACTCCTGTCCAAATTGGTTTATATGCAGATGACCTTGTTCTTTATGTAAGCAATAAAAATAGCCGGATAGCTGCAACTATTCTGCAAGAGTCCATCAGATCTTTAGAAAAGTGGTCATAGAGAACGGGACTTCGTTTTTCTACAAACAAAACAAAAGCAATATGGTTTTGAAGAAACAAACAAGTTGGCCAAAATTAACACTATATAATCAAAATTTGCAATATGTAGAAGAACATGAAATTCTTGCATGCAAAAGATGAACATTCTCAAAATATTAGCCAATCATAATTGGGAAGCTGATATCACACAATTACTGAATATATATAAAACACTGATTCGTAGCAAGCTAGATTATGGATCAATAGTCTACAGTTCAGCTAAAGATAGTTTATTAAAGCAATTGGACATCATACAAAATACCGTATTAAGGCCTGCACTCGGAGCCTACAGGACCAATCCAGTAGAAAGTCTGTATGAAGAAGCTGATGAACCACCTCTTTCAATTAGAAGACATAGAGTAAGTTTATAATATGCAGCTAAAATTTAAGCAAACTCTAATAACCCTGCTTACTCCTACACATTTTCTGACAATTTTTATTTAATTTTTGAACAAAAACCCTTTCTTTCTGCATCATTTAGAAAAAGAATCACAGGTTACAATTTTCCGAAAGTTATTTCCAATGAAATAAACTACCCTCCTCCTTGAACCATAAAACTCCCCAAATGTAATACAAATCTTCTACTCTATCCCAAATCTGATACTTCATCATATATAATTCTACAACGGTTTCAAGCGATTAAAGACAAGTACAAAAGATATTACTAAATATATACAGATGAGTCAAAAACTTCTGAAATGGAAACGGTAGGCACAGCTGTGGATTTTAGAAAAGCATTTGACAATGTCAATCATGAACAATTGATAGATATTCTGCGAAAGACAGGTATTGACGACAAGGACATTCGAATTGTGGAAAACCTATACTGGGGTCAAACAGCAAGAGCAAAAATTGGCAACGAACTCACTAAAAGTGTGCAGATCAAAAGAGGTGTCCGTCAGGGTTGTATATTATCCCCACTCCTATTCAATATTTATTCCGAAGAAATATTTAATAAATGTATGGAAAATGCAAATGAGGGCATAAAAATAAACGGCGAGTTAACGAACAATATAAGATATGCCGACGACACGGTGATCCTTGCCAGTACCATAGACGAATTCAGCAGGTAATGGAAAGAGTTTATTCAGTTAGTGAGGAATACGGCCTGAGCCTCAACTTCAAGAAGACAAAGTGGATGCTGATAAGCAGGAAGCAACAGCCTGCTCGACAGTTACGGATAAGTAACATACTAATTGACCATGTAGAATCTTATGTGTACCTTGGCACCAACGTAAATGCAAAATGGGAACAGACCACAGAAATTAAGGCGAGAATAGAACGAGCTAGAGCAGCATTTAGCAATATGAAAAAGCTCCTAATAAGCAGGGATTTGTCTCTTCCCCTAAAACTACGTCTAGTTAAATGCTACATTTTTCCGATCTTACTGTATGGTGTGGAGGCCCGGACGCTGACGGAGACGCTCACGAGAAAACTAGAAGCATTCGAAATGTGGGTGTACCGACGCATTCTTCGTATATCCTGGACCGAACATGTCACCAACACAGAGGTAATCCAAAGAATCGGAAAGGAGAAAGAAATCGTGAATACAATTAAACCAAGAAAGCTTGAATATCTAGGCCACATATTGAGACACGATAAGTACCGTCTACTGCAATTGATTGTCCAGGGAAAAATAGACAGTAAGCGAGGGCCAGGCAGGAGAAGACACTCGTGGCTCCAAAATCTGAGGAAGTGGTTCGGGCTCACATCGGTCGAACTATTCAGAAGCGCCGCAAATAAGATCAGAATTGCCATGTTAATAGCCAACGTTCGCAACGGACAGGGCACTTGAAGAAAAAGAAGAAGGCACAGCTTCCGTTGACGAAACAATTAAACATCAGTTCCAGCTACCTAAGGAGTACTCCATATGTTCCGCCGAATTATATGCCATACATCCCTACAACATATTATATCAAACCAGCCCAAATTGGAAGCAGTCATTTTCACAGATTCTTTAAGAGCAGTACAAGGAATATTAAGGGTTTACCCAAACCACCCAATACTATGCCAAATTAAAATTGATCTAGAAGAACTTTATAGTAAGAATAAAAGGGTAGAATTTTTTTAAATTCCATCTCATGTAGGCATAACAAATAACTCAAAAGCTGATCGGGAAGCTAAATACGCCTGCTACACGAATAGATCTGATAAAGAACTCCTAGAAATTCCTCATTTCGATATTCAAAACACCACCAAAGAATTTTCAATGAGAATATGGCTCGAAAGATGGAAAAAGCTTGAAGACAACAAACTACAACGCATCAACCCAAATTCGTCACCAAAAGGGGTAATGCCACAAAAACGACGAGATCAAGTCATACAACACCGCTTGAGAATAGGACATACTAGGTTAACCCACCAGTACCTAATGAAGAAAGAACAACAAAAACTGTGCTATGTTTGTGATATTCTTCTGACAATCGAACACATTCTTATTAATTACCCACTCTATCACCTGGAACGACTTCAAAGTGATTTACCAAGTGATCTGAAAACTGCTCTGAACTATAGTAAATGTGATAAAAGGACTAAGTTTCTAAAACTAACTAAATTATACAATCTAATATAAAAATAGACTTAAGTTCTCAATTGTAATTAGTTGTTATAAGCAAACATCTGATTTTATGTACAACTCTTCCCCGCCAATAACCTTTCATGGTTGACACGGTTTACTTAATAAAAAAACACAAATGTTTTATGTGTGGTGTCAACTTCGAATTAAAAGACGAAATCTATAAACCGTCGACTTTTTCAAGATTTGTCGCTTACAAGCGTGGAAATACCAACAATATAATCGTCCCTCCGAGGATTTATAAATAATTTCTTCGTTAGGGACTCTTAAACCCAAAGTAAATGCCAAACTTCCGTAGTTCATCAAAATATCCGAAGTCGAAGTATTAATGCAAGTAAACCGACAAACTTATATTTCCCTATTTTACACTGCAATATACTGGGAGGACTTGCACGTAAATTTTACGATATAAATTTGATACTTTAAAGTAATAATGTGAATGTTTTATGCCTTAGTGAACACTGGTTGAAAGAAAATAATCTTAAAGTAACCAATATTGAAAACTTTAATTCAGTGTCTTATTTAGCAAGAAATGATAAAGAAAGTGGAGGTGTATGCATATTTGTAAATAATAAGTTTAGTTGTGAACAGCTAAATTTACGTCAATGGTGTATTGAAAGTAAAGTTGAAACATGTGGAGCAAAATTTAAAGTTCATGGAAGTAAAAAATTTTTATTTATTGTAACTATATGCAGACCTTCTTATAGTGTGAATTTTAATACTCTTATTACGAAGTTAGAACTATTGTTGCAGAGTATTTATAACAAAAATTATTTTTACGTTAGATGTGGAGATTTTAATATCAATTTTTTAGAAAATAGCAATCAGAAAAATATTTTAATAAACTTATTTTTAGAATACAACATTAAATTTCACATAAATGTACCTACTAGAATTACCAAAAATTCTTCAACGTGTATTGACAACTTTTTTTCCAATTTAGATATTCAAAAGGTGAGTGTATGTGACACATTTCTATCAGATCATACTTATCAATTATGTGCTTTTGATATGAAAGTTACTGGAAAAAATCCTCAAACTGTTTGTAACAGAAACTTATGCGATGCCAACTTAATACCTTTTCAAAATATTTTAGCTAATATTTGATTGGAGTGATCTATATGTGGCTAGTAGTTTTGAAGAAAAATTTTCAATATCTTGTAATACTTTCTTATATTATTATGATATTATTTTCTTAAAACGTAGAGTAACTACCAAACCAAGAAAAAAAACGTGGTATGCACCTCATATTAAGGGTTTGCATGATCAATTGTGTCAGATAAATGGATTAAGAAAACATCTCAATAACCCACAGTATTCGGAACGATACAAGAAATTTAAACAAGACTATCAAATAATTGTTAAAAAACATAAAGGAACAATAGGATAATAAATGTAGAAATAGTAGTAATGTATTGAAGCAAAGTTGGAAAATAATTAATAAAAATAGAGGTAAAAAACTGCCAATCAAATCAAATATTAATATCTTTTAGTAACAACGGTGATTTACAAAATTATTATAAAGCTGATCAAATCAACAATTATTTTATTAGTGCTGTAAAAAATAATGAAGTATCAGTTGTTAACCATACTATACAAATTGTCCAATTTAATTCAATATTCCTTTTATCACCAATCGCTGAAAAAGAAGTTATATCTATTGCATTAAAAACTGCTTCTAAAACAGCTGCAGGGGTAGACGATCATACTTTATAAATGAATCCTTTACATGCGGAGTATTTCCAGATATAAAGGAATCTTGAAATTAAAGGAAGAAATTCCCTTAATTTCCTTTTCTCTATCTGATTTAGAGACTGTCCAGCAACTGCAACCATTTGGTCGAATTTGTCGTTGGAATTATCAGATATTGTCGTCTGACTGATTATGGATGTCACAGGTGCACAAGTTCCTACTTTTGTCTCTTTCTTAATGGTCACTGGGTAGTCATTGATAAGTCTCACAGGAATTTCTTTAGCCGAAGTCACCAATTCCTTTCCAATTATGATTCCACGGCCAACCTCGTCGTCATGGTTCTAAGGCTATATAATAACAGGTGTCCCTTCGTTCACAATTCCCTGTAGCCGCGCTACTATGATCGTTTCGCTTCTCGCAGGCACGACTGTATCTTCTTTAATGGCTGCTTGCAGAGTGTTGTCATCCTGTGGATGAAGAAATACCTCCTCGTTGCCAACTTTGATTACCTTATTCTTAAAATCCAATTGGAATCCATGCATACTCATTACGTCCATTCCTAATATAACGTCCTCTTCGATGTCAGCAACTATAACAGTATGGACGAACTTTTCTGCTCCAATTTCCAATTGTACCTGGATTTCTCCATGAATGTTGGCATTTTCACCTGTAGCGGTCCGAAGTCGCAACCTCGTTTGTAACAGTTTCTTACGGCTGTTTATAACTGTCGGGCGTATAATGGTTCTGGTCACTCCGGTATCCACCAACAACGTATGCTTTTTACCCTTTATTTCTCCATCTACATAACACTATCTTCACGACATTTTAAAGAAGCTATAAGTATGAGAGGGTCTTTGAAAAAATTCCGGGCCGAAGCTTCCCCGCTAAGGCCGACTCTTTCTAGTTTTCCTGATAGTGAGTTTCTTGATTTTATGGTCTTCGTTTTCTTGCAGGTCTTACTTTTCATCATATTAACGAGCTGGTCAAGTTTATCTTCATCTCCTTCCTCTTTTACAGTGCTAACTTTACTGTAACCGCCAGAGGCCTGTGTAGCTGACTCGTATTCGAGGGCGATGGATAAGACATCAATCAGCGTCTTATTATGAGCTATTCGCAGTGTTTTCTGCATTTCATGATCACGAAGACCATCAATAAACGTTTGAACGGCCAATTTTTCCATCATGTCTTCGGAAGCTGTTGGATAAGCATATCGTACTAATATGGCAATACTAGTAGTAGAAAGGCATGCGTTTCACTCCACTTTGACCTTTGACCCCTGACGTCACAAGCCCCATCCGCGCTCCGGTCACGCCCCGTGATGACGTCATAGTTTGAACGCTAGCCGGCACGGCCAGTAATAATTGGTTATTTTTCATATGAATTAATTTACATACTATTTTTGTATTTCAACTATTATCTACTATCTATAAGACAATTTTAATCCAAATTATTAAAGGTTTGTTCCAACCCGTCACAAATACCGTTCAGGAATGGTTACGCGTATGCTCAGTAACGAAAAATGTGTTACTGCTCATACTCGTAACCATTCAAGAACGGTAATATGACGGGTTGGAACAAACCTTAAATTATTATTAAATAAAAAATTATATCGTATGTAGAACTTGAACCCAGAACCCACACCACCAAAGGCACGCACTCATATTGATAAGCCACATAGACGTCTAAAATCTACCAACAATAATCTGTATAAAAAAAACAAACAAGACGTAGTAGGTATATCTGCGTGTATAAATTTATCATCAGCATGTAATGTACGAAAAAATTCCGATATACTTTTGGGTAAACCTCACTCCCATTACCAGAGAAGAGTATTTAAATCAGAATGGTTGTATTCGAGAGGAAAGTTCTGTGCAGGTATACGTAATGAAATTTCTACCCTAGCGAGCAGAGGCGTTAACAATTTAGAAAAATATACATCAGAGCATGAACTACACGTAAAATCAACCTGCAAGTGTGAAAGAGGCGAGGAAGGTATTAGAAAAAAAGATGAAGCAAATGAAAAGAGAAGAAAATTCTACAAAACTGAACGTGGGATAGCGATACGAAAATCATACAAAGAAAAAATGGTTAAAGAACGTAACATAATTGCTGAACTAATGAATTTAGGTTTAAATAAAAAGGCCGAACTGCAAAGAGAAACTATTTTAAAATTGTTAGATCTATTATAATTTTTAATAAATAATACGTAACATTTTGGTATTTTATTTCATAACAAAAAAACACTTTTTGAATGTGGTAATCGTTGCAAATTTATTTAGAATAGGTCAGTCCAAGCTAGACTGTAATATGTCTAACAGAGAATTGCCCCATTTAATTTGTATTGAATTTTCTTCCAAGGTTGACTCAAATGTCCACCACAGGACTCCACTGTCCAAGGTAGACTTTCCGTTTTCCATGCTTTTTATATGTGTGTCCAGGATCCTATGCTCTGTATATTGAGACATATGACGGGGAATCTTAACGAGGCCTAAAACATCTCCAATACGACAATATTCTAAAACATATTCTTGAATATGCCAGAGAATGTTGACTTATTGCCTCTTGGGTAGGCCGTGGAAAGAGATGTGACATTACTTAAGTCTATTATATTCACGTAAATTTTATAAACAACCTGTACAAGAAGCCCAGAAAGCAACAGCTCCCATTATTTTACGAGAAGTCCAGAAAGAAGAAGCTCGGTAAACATTATTTTACGAGAAAATCCTGAAAGAAGAAGAAGAAACCTTGAAGGTCTATAAACAGTATTGTAACCTTGCCAATCACCCTCCACATTTTATCCTGGTTCGGGATAGGAATAGGAAGACGATCAGTAGGAAGACCACGAAAACGATGGAATGACAACTTACTGGAAGCACATTCAAAAACAGAGTCATGTCTATATAAAAAGATATATATATAAAAGATCGACAACTTTGACATTTACTGTAGAACAATAATATATAAAGTATATCGGAATTTTTTCGTACATTACATCTGATGATAAATTTATACACGCAGATATACCTACTACGTCTTGTTTGTTTTTTTTATACAGATTATTGTTAGTAGATTTTAGACGTCTATGTGGCTTATCAATATGAGTGCGTGCCTTTGGTGGTGTGGGTTCTGGGTTCGAATGCTACATACGATATAATTTTTTATTTGATAATAATTTAATATTTTGGATTAAAATTGTCTTATAGATAGTAGATAATAGTTGAAATACAAAAATAGTATGTAAATTAATTCATATTAAAAATAACCAATTATTACTGGCCGTGCCAGCTAGCGTTCAAACTATGACGTCATCACGGGGCGTGACCGGAGCGCGGACACCGAACAACGTTGTTCGGTGGCGCGGATAGGGCTTGTGACGTCAGGGGTCAAAGGTCAAAGTGGAGTGAAACGCATACCTTTCTACTTACCTCACATTCTTGAACAGCCTCATCTCTCTTCTGTCTTAGATTTTTAAGCTGCGACTGACATACATGCTCCAAATGTTTGTGGCCATATCGGATATTTAACCTCTTCTTCAGTTGTTCGAAATCATCCCTCTCCTTTACGGCTATGGTCTGAAGCACATCTAAGGCATCTCCTCGAAGAGCGATAGTCAGGTTTACAGCCTTTATTTTTTCAGACCATCCATTCGCTCTTGCAGCTGATTCGAACTATTTCATGTAGTTGTTCCATGACGATTTTCCGTCGAAAGTTGGGACTTTCACATGAACAGAAGCTCCACTTTCTTGAAATTTCGGCCGTGTTTCCAACTTACATTTCGTCTCTTCTCCTTTTTTCTCTACTGTAATTGGATTGTTTCCTCTCTCTTCTGTCCCTGTTTCCTCCATCTTCCTTTCCGTCTCTTTCCATATCTTTTCTTCGAAGGCCAACAAATCGGCAGCAACTTGGTCTTTTAACGACGATATTCTATCGTCGAGGGCAGACATCTCAGAAGTGGCTTTAGAGATTTCCAAAGATTTGGGGTGTACAGTTGTGTTATAGAGGTAGCACCTTTTATCGGAACGACCACATCGAGCGTCATAGACGGGAGATGGTTCTTGATAACTGGTCCTCATAAGACAGCTAACTCTCACTTATGGCTCCACGTGCCACACCCCGGGCAACTGCATTGGTCTGCAGGCTAAACTAAGTGAGGGTAGCCAGATATGGCGAAAATTTTACCGAGCGATTGCCGGTATAAGCGATCTCCCACTTGCTGACCAACGGCTTCGGGCGGATGAGTTGGTAAGTGGTAGGGATCAAACTAGCACGCAGCGTCTGACCCAGAGTGGGCGGCTGCAAATAGCGTCTGTGTCCAGAGGATCGGCTAAAATACAAACCAGAGAAGGCAACGGGAAACCACTCTGGTATATATTTCCCAAGAAAACTACAATGAAAGCACAAACAGAAATGGCCCCTAGTCCCCGGCAGATCTTAGATGATCAAGGGGTGCGAAGAATCCCCGGGAGGAATAGCCTAAATATTTTAAATACAAACTTTAAGATTGCAACATGGAACGTTAGAAGTCTGTTCGAATCAGGAAAACTAGCAAATGCATGCCACGAAATGAAACGTTTAGGGTTGCAGATATTGGGTTTGAGTGAAGTTAGATGGCCAGGTTTAGGTAAAGTTAAAAGCATGAACAAAACTTTCTATTACTCGGGTAATAATGATCCGGTTCATCGTAACGGGGTTGGAATAATTTTAGAAGACAAATATAACAATGCCGTCACAAACTTTGTGCCATTTTCGGACCGGTGTCTTCTTATTCAACTATCCGGAAAGCCAGTAAATATTAACATCATTCAAACTTATGCCCCTACGGCCGATAAACCCATAGAAGAGCTGGAAGCGTGGTATGCTGACATAGAAAAACTTATAAAGATGACCAAAAAATGAGACCTAACATTTATCTTAGGTGACTTTAATGCTAAGTTAGGTAGAGGAAAAGTTTCTGGATTGATTGGAGACTTCGGACTTGGAACAAGGAACGACAGGGGAGAGAGAATGACAGAATTCTGCCAACAACACAACATGGTAGCGACAAATACATGGTTTAAATTACACCCTCGCAGATTGTACACTTGGACTTCACCACAACACAATGAAAACAGAGTAATCCGTAACCAAATAGATTACATATTGGTCAACAAAAGATATCACAATGCAATCATCAGTGCAAAAACATATCCTGGAACTGACATCAATTCCGATCATAATCCTGTTGTTGCAAAAGTTCGCGCAAGATGGAAACTAATAAAGAAACAAAAACCTCAACACCAACTATTAGACATCCAATTATTGAAAAACGACACCATATATCAGTCAGTAAATAAAGAATTAAACAAAAATTTAGGAAATATCGACCACAATAGAATTAGCGAGTACGATGACATAAACGTTCTGTGGAAAACTATTAAAGAACAAATGAACAATGTAACGGAAAAACATCTAAAAGTAACACCTAGAAATAACAAACAGGAATGGATGACAGAAGAGATTTTACAATTAATGAACAAACGAAGAGAATCCAAAGGAAAAAATGACAAGGACAGAGAATACAAAAGACTAAATAGAATAATTCGAAAAAAAATAACCGAAGCAAAAGAGAAATGGCTGGAAACAAAATGCGTGGAAATAGAAGAACTACAACAAAGGCACGATTTTTTTAATTTACATAAAAAGGTAAAAGAGTTTACATCGACTACCAAGAGAACGACTTTTCACACCATGCTGAACACGGATGGCAAACTACTAGAATCAACGGAAGACAAACTGAAAGAATGGGAAAACTATATTAAAATTCTTTTTCACGACATACGAGAAGAACCAAGATTGGAAAATAACAACGAAGGGCCAACAATTCTGAAATCTGAAATCATAAATGCAATTAATCATCTTAAAACAAATAAAAGCCCAGGTCCAGACGGAATATACCCAGAAACGTTAAAATTAATCAGCGAAGAAAATATCGAAATATTTGTCCTTTTATTCAATCGCATTTATGATACAGGTAAAATACCCCAAGATTGGCTGGAGTCAATATTCATCCCACTACCAAAAAAGCCAAACCCACAACACTGCAATGAGTTCCGTCTGATAAGCCTTATGAGTCATGCAGTAAAAGTCCTGCTAAAAATCGTACATAATCGTATCTATAGAAAGTGCGAAACAATCATCGGAGACGATCAGTTTGGATTCAGAGCCGGCATGGGAACGAGAGAAGCCCTGTTCAGTTTACTAGTTCTCGCCCAAAAATGCTACGACCAACAGAAAGATATATTTATATGCTTTATAGACTTCGAAAAAGCATTTGATAGAGTAAGACACGACCTACTATTAGAACGTTTGCAAGAAGTCGGTTTAGATGGAAAAGACATCAAATTCTTAAAAAACTTGTACTGGAACCAAAACGCCAGAGTTAGGATCGAAGGTTCCACATCCGCAGAAGTAGAACTTAGGAGGGGAGTTAGACAAGGATGTGTTCTGTCGCCTTTGCTGTTTAATCTTTACTCCGAGTTTCTATTTAAAGAAGCATTGGAGGATTCCAAGGATGGAGTCAAGGTGAATGGCGTAAATATCAACAGTATCAGATACGCCGATGATACAGTGTTAATTGCGGATTCCGACGTAGGTCTACAACGACTCATCGACAAGACCAACTCGACCTGTGAGCAATTTGGTATGAAAATAAACATTAAAAAAACCAAAGTGATGTCAATCCGAAAAAATCAAAACGTACCTCAACCTTGCACAATAAATGGGCACATTTTAGAACAGGTCAATAGATTTAAGTACCTGGGATGTTGGATCGATAGCAGCCTAAATCCTGATCTAGAAATAAGATCGAGAATAGAACAGGCCAGAAAATCTTTCGAAAAAATAAAAAAACTGCTTTGTGATTCTCGAATAAAACTCGAAATTCGACTACGTTTATCAAAATGCTACGTCTGGTCGACTCTTCTATATGCAGTTGAAACGTGGACCCTAAAAACATCAACCGTAAATAAATTGGAGGCCTTTGAAATGTGGATCTACCGGAGAATGCTCAAAATTTCATGGACATCGCATACCTCAAACGAAGAAGTGCTGCATAGAATAGGCAAGGAAAGAGAACTTTTTAACACAGTAAAAGTTAGAAAAACATCATACCTAGGCCACATACTGAGAAATAATAAGTACCAATATGCCCAACTTATAGTGAAAGGAAAAATCGAGGGAAAGAGAGGCCTAGGAAGGAAAAGACTATCGTGGCTTAGAAACATCCGACAATGGACAGGGCTAAATTTTGAACAGCTAATAAGAACAGCTGAAGATAGAGAAGATTTTAAAATTGTAGTAGCCAACCTCCATTGAGGAGAGGGCACTTTAAGAAGAAGAAGAAAGAGATGTAAGCAGACACTTTGCTTTTCAGAGAAGAAATCTCTTCAGAAACTTTGTCATCTAATGATGCGGTATCGCCATAAACTTTATCTACATCACCAGAAACTTTGGCTACATCAGAAGAAACTTTCGGAATATCGTCAGAAACTTTGTTCTCTAATTTCGAAATCAACGAGATGACAGCATCATGTTTATCTTCAAATATATAAGTTTCTGGATCCAAACCCTCTTCCACCCAAGCGTTCTTTAGTCGTTGGACTGACTCAGCCTTTTTTCCGGTAGAAGCTAATTCTCTATCCTTGAGACGTCTTCTTAAATTCGTAACTGTGAGCTCATAAATCGTAGTCATTTTCACAATTTATTTTATATATTCCACTTTTCTGACACCACTGTTGTATTTTTAATAAATCTAATTTATTATTTTTATTTATTATCAAAGGCTCTGCACATATAACACTTACAAGTTTATTTAAAGTTTTTATTTGTACAATATAAATAATTTATTCCACACTAATACTTATATAATTTATACTTATATATATATATATATATATATATATATATATATATATATATATATATATATATATATATATATATATATATATAAATAACCGTTAAACGAGAATTTCGGCGATTCCCTGAAAGTCGCTCGGACTGGTCTTTCATCTGAGCGGAGAATTTACTAGAATTCGGTCGACGACCCTTGCTGATCTCGAACGCCATGGAACTGGTTTTAGCGTAGGGGTCCCTTGGATATTGCCTACTAGAAAAATACTTGATTATTTATATAACAAAACTGTCAAAATGACAATATATGAAAAATTCCGTTAAGATCTCATATATATTAAAATTTGAAATTTGATTAAGGAAATGGATAAGATAGCAACACAAAAAAATCTCATTTTGTTACAGTTTCTATGGATAATACGACTTTTGATCCAAAATACAACAACAATGATGATAATTTTGATGAAAAATGTGTAACATTCAATTTTTTAGATAATGCTCCCCTCGATGTCTGTGAAACTGATTTTAGTCAACGATGGAACTATAAATCTAATTGCCTAAAATTTGTGAAAATTTTGAAAAATGTGTAACAATCCAGTCTTTTTGGATTATAAATTAAAAATTTTTGAAAGATGTAACATTCCAGTTTTTGGATAATATTCTCCTCTATGCATATGAAATTGATTTTAATTCATGATAAAATTATAAATCTAATTGCCCAAAATTTACCATTATAACAAAAAGGAAAGTCTCTTTTTTGCCTGTTTTCTCTGTATCCTGAGTAAGCTGAAGAAGCTTTGAATAAATTTCACATTTTTTTTAAAGATTTGCACAAAGATGCTACCAGCATAATTGATTCAACTGAAGATGAAGAAAATGTTCTCACGACACAATTTTTAAGAGGCAAATTTATATAACATCTCCCAATAGATCTCTTCATTAGGATGTCCTGTTTTGGCAAGCTTATAGTGACGCAATTCCAAATTAATCTAAACGAAAAGTCTATTAGTTAAAATCAAAGAAAGAAAGTCTTTGTATAGATACAAGAAGGCTGGTAAAGGTTTTAAAATTAGCAAATATACACCAAAATCCGATAAAACAATATATATAGACAATCCCTACGACTACGAACCTACGATGGCTAAAAACTCATCACCTAAAGACGATTCGTTGTTTTCAAAAACAGATCAATGTACATACAGACTCCTGTCCATTTAAGCCCCGATTCATAGAGCAACAAGGCGATTGTCCAGGTCTTGCATACCCAGGTAGATAAATGATGCCTCCATATCCTGGCCTTTTTCCATTTGACATCAAAGTGGCTGCATTGCATACAATTCACATCTTTCATGAATATTCAGGGAATAAATTACAGTCTAGGTGTAAAAATGTGTACATATGGTATAGTTTTATCAGAAAACGTGGTACTCATTGTAGTGAATGCAATAATAAACCAAATCCCCCATAAAAAACAATACATGGTAACTGATTTACTAAATTTAGTGACTTGCCCGGATATCCTACAGGTATAGCAATGCAAACCGATATGCTTATATGCAGGCTTATATGGATCCTTTGCAAACAAACTATTATATGCCACACTGGCCAAGATCCTGAAAGAAGTCCAGAATAAAACCAGACTTGTTATGAGTATTTTTCTAGTCCGTATGATAAAGAAAAACTACTCAAAGTAGATGGTCCTGAAAAGTCTATTGATAACATTGTGAAGCTTATGTGGTGGTTTCGACATCTTCAGGGATTGACAGATAGTTAGAAAAATAAAACGAAGATTTCCAAATAGAAGTTTGAAGTGTTGAAATCCAAGAAGCAATGGTAGCGACAAAATTAGGTCAAAATGAGATGACCATTTTGGGCTATAAAATAACCTCGCCGTGGTGGAAGAGGCTAGTCATCAGTCTTGGTCCCTCTATTGTGGGATATATCCCGGGGAGCACGACCGATAAAGCTAAGTACAATCCAACTAACGTCCAGCGTCTGTGCACCGGGTGCACAAGACACTACATTTTTTTTTCCAAATTATCCAAACACATTTCTTTAATAAAAATCTTCATTTCTTCCCATATAATAAAACCCATCCTACAGTAGGATGAGCGCAGATGAGCCTGGATTGGTCACCGTGGCTCATCTCCGGCCATCCACCAAATTTCAAGTCACTAACACTTTTGATAATTTAGATTCTTAACATCCATACAAACGGATATGCATAGGGCAGGCGGCTATGCATAATCCTAATATACCGCCTCCCTAACCTCAAGGTGTAACACCATCGTGCCAAAGAGGTGCATGGCCCAGGGGTAATAAGCGATGCCCAAGGGAGGTGGCGAACCTGAGGGGAAAACAGCCTTGGTGGGGTAAGGGCGCACTGCCCCACTGGACCGATCAGCACGACCCAACTCGTGGGAAGAAAGATGAGAAAGAAAAAGAAAAATAAAAGAGACGGAAGAGGGAGCAGCGGAGATGAAGGAGAAAGTAGAAGAGGAGGAGTGAAAGAAAGGGATGAAACTCAAGGAAAGAAAAGCTGGAGAAGAGAAGTGGAAGAAATTATTGTAGATAGAAATAAAGCAAACAAAAATAGCGGGAAGGATAGGGAAGAAAGGGAAAATCAGCAAACCAAGAGAGAAGAAGAAATAAAGGGAGGAGAAAAAGAGAAAGGAGAAAACAGGCAGAAGGAAGGAAAAAATAAAATAAGGAAGGAGATTCTAAGGAAAGAAACCGAAAGAAAGGAAGACGAAGAAGCAAGCAGCTCAGACAGCAAATGCAGCTTTGATGATGAATGGAAAAAAAGGAGGTCAAGAAAAAAAACCAAGCAACATGACAGAAACATCCAGTTTAGAGGAAGAGGGGAAGCTACTGAACTACAAAACTAGATCAAAGTTGGAGCGTCTCCAGGACAGCGTAGCGGAACTCGGGAAACTTATGAGAAAGGTGCCAAATACAAGGCTATCCATAAACAGGGAGGTCGGCATCTTGAGAAATCGGATGCTCGATTATATCGAGGAAGTGGAGGAAAATAATGAAGAAGAGGCTCCAAGAAAGTCTGTGTGCATGACATCCAGAGGCGTGCAGATCAACATGGAACCCTTGAAAGTTAAGAAGTTGGCGACAATGGGGGTTCAAGTGGATCTAGAGAATCCAGAAGCCATTAAACGAAGTGTAGACGGTATCACAAATAAGATGACAACATGCAAGGAAGAGAAGGAAACAATAGAATTTCTAAATGAAGACTGGCTAGAGGAGGTCTTCACTAGGACTATAGTGAAAGAAGGTGACATCTCAGAATTAACAGGAGACGTGGCAGTCTTTGTCACCAACTATGACGAGGACAACAAAGCCATGGAAAAGGCCAAAGCTATGTTTCCGCAGCTACCAGGTGCTCCAGCGGAGGTGGATGAGGAGGGCGGCCTGGGAACTATGAAAGTCACGATGTCTGTTCATAAAGATGGAACGTGGATCCACAAGGAGAAGTATGGATTTAAACTTCTCCCAAACAAAAAGGAAGAACCTGTGCCGGTGAAGTTCCTGAAAACATGCAGGAAACTGGTACAGAAGATGGAGGAGCTGGGAAGAGAAAACTTGGGAATCCACACACCGGCAGCACTGGGAGTTGAGACATCGAAAAAAATTATGGAATGGTCTGTAAGAGGAAAAGATGTAACGATCACGCTCCTAGGTAAAAAAACAACAAGAAGGTGGACCAATATCAACACCAAGTCCAAAGAACAAAATGGAGTCGTAATCATCAATAAAACCAAAGAAAAATCCTTTGTGGATCTAATGACAGAGGTAAAAAACAAGCTGACAGGAAGAAAGGACATTGACATTAAAAGGATCAGACAGACTAGAGACCAAGGAATATCACTGGAGTTGGTCGGAGGACGGGAAAAGGCGGAGGAAGTGAAGAAACTTCTCTCTGATAATACATGCGTGTCGAGAGCAGTGGCAAAAGGAGGCATCGTGAAGAGAAGAATCTTAGTACAGGAAATCCCACCCAATACAACGAAAGAAGAGATCCAAAAGGCCACAGAGGAAGCAGCTGGCAAAGAGCGGGTCTGTGACAATATAAAAATTTGGACCGAGACACGAGGCCCAGTAAAAGGGCTGATGAGTGCCGTGATCGATGTGGATGAAGATGCTGCCGAAAAGATCTTGCAAATGAAAAGAATAAAAGTAGACTACACATCCTGCCGAGTAATAAAATCAAGGGTAGAAATACCGAGATGCTTGAGATGCCTTGCCTTTGGACACAAACAATGGCACTGCAAGGGGCAGAACAGAAGAGGATGTTGCTTCCGATGTGGCAAAGAGGGTCACATAGCGCTGGAATGCAAGGAAGAAACAACCAGATGCCTCAACTGCGACGTGAATGGGCATGTGGCAAATGCAAGAATATGCCCAAAGTTCAACCGGCTGGTTGAAAATAGGAATAACTGAGGACTAGTCCCAAGAGTACGAGAGTGTAAAAGAGAGCGCGAAAGAAATCCAAGTTTTAGAAATGGCAAACAAAGAAAACATGACTCGAGAGCTGAAAGTGCTCCAAACTAATGTGGGAACGGCAAGACTAGCACATGATCTTGCTGAGACTGCCGCAGTAGAAAAGAACATCGATGTGCTGGTGACGGCGGAACCAAATCCAACAGCGGTGAAAAGAAGAGGATGGTTTGTAGATACGACCGGGAGAGCTGCTGTACGAATCTACAATAGGAAACTGCGAGTGTATGAAATTAAGCCGAAAGAAGGATATGTGATTGTTCGGATGGAGGGGGTGCGACTGGTCTGCTGTTATATTTCTCCGAACGTGACGGTGGGCGAGTACGAGATGAAGATAGACGAGATCATGCAGGAAGTGGGAAACACAGGAGGAGAATACGTAGTGCTGGGAGATTTTAACGCAAAAGCAGCGGAGTGGGGATCTCCCATCACCGATGCTCGCGGCAGGATACTAACTGACTGGGTGGGTGCTCTAGACCTAGTGGTTCTGAACACAGGTCTGGAACCTACGTTTGTTAGGAGAGGTACAGGTATGTACATCGACGTGACCATGGCGACACAAGAAATAGCGACGAAAGCAATAGGTTGGAAGATTTTGCCAGACTACACTGGAACTGAACATCATTAAATTGAGTTCTCGATAACTGGAAAGGGGACCACTAACACGGTCCGTGCATCCGGGACGTCGGTGGACAGATGCGGCGATGGGAATGACTGGAAAGTATACGAGGAGCTAATTAAATGGAGAGTGAGCATAATGCAGGGTCAATCACCGACAGTGGAAAGGCTGGAGAGAGTCATTAAAGAAGCGATGGAGGGAAGCAAGATTGGTCGCCAAGATGTCAACAGGATGCCATATTGGTGGAATGCGGACATCGAGGCACTAAGAAATGTGTGTATAGCAATGAGAAGAAGGTTAACAAGAGCAAGAGGTAGAGCAGGAATCAACCCTGAGATCATCGAGGAGATCGAGGAAGAGTACCGCACAAGGAAGAGGGAACTGTACAGGAAAATCCGTACAGAAAAAAGAAGGCACTGGAAAGAGTTGTGTGAACAGCTGGATGAGGACATCTGGGGCCAGGGATACAAGATCGTCATGAAGAAGTTCCATGCGTATTCTCCTTACGAAATGCCTATGGATAAAAAGCTTGAGGTAACAAGAGAGCTCTTTCCGGACGGCAGATGTCATGGTGTATGGAGGGATGAAGGAGCTGCGCGAGCTGTACCCTTTACCATGGATGAACTTATCGAGGCATTGGGTTCACTGAAGACTCGTAGGTCCCCAGGACTAGATCAGATACCACCTGAGGCGGTGAAGGGTCTAGGACGGGTGGAACCTGCGTGGCTTCTGGAACACATGAATGCACTGCTGGAAGCACAAACCTTTCCTGAGACTTGGAGGACATCGAGGTTAATACTGCTTCCCAAAGCTAGGGAAAAGTATCGCCCCATCTGTCTGCTTCCATGCATTAGTAAGCTGTATGAAAGGATGCTGCGAGTACGCATAGACGACATGATTGAGAGATCAGGTGGTTTATCAAGGAGGCAATTTGGTTTTTGTAAAGGGAAAAGCACGATTGATGCAATCATGAGTGTACTCGAAGCATTGCGCAACAGAGGGGATGAACATCGCTGGGCGGCTTTGCTGTTGTTTGATGTTAAGAATGCATTCAATACGTTGCAGTATAACGAGGTAATGAAGGCAATGGAGGAGAGAGAATGTCCTGGTTACCTGATGAATGTGGTGGCGGAGTATCTGTCCGCGAGAAGGATTATGGTGGAAAAGGGCACGATCGTGGACGTGACGGCCGGGGTACCCCAGGGATCTGTCTTGGGCCCGACGCTATGGAATCTGGCATATGACGGGGTTATGCACTGTGAATACGGAGAGGGTACAACCCCCTTCGCATTCGCGGATGACCTCGCTGTACTGGTAGTGGCCCGGGATGAGCCAGATCTAAAATACCGGGTTCGAAACGCTGGCGGCGTCGTAAAGAAATGGATGACGCAGCACGGACTGAAACTTGCGACAGAGAAAACCGAAGCCATCATTCTGAAGGGGACAAGGAACAGGCAAAATATTGAATTAAAATGTGCGGGAGCATGTCTAACACCTAAGAAACAAGTAAAGTATCTAGGAGTGACATTGCACCAGAATGGAAAATGGGGAGAGCACGTGTGGGAGGTGGTCCGGAAGGCTGCGAATAGTACGGCTGCGTTGGGGAGGGTGATTCCGAACATTGGAGGACCCAAATCCGAAAGGAGGAGGGTCTTACACGGTGTTGTACAGTCGATCGTCCTCTACGCGGCACCAGTCTGGAGCGAGGCGGTAGAGATAACTACCTATAGGAGTCTCATGACACGAGTAGACAGAACAAGTCTGTTGCGAGTGGCATGCGCCTACAGGACTGTGTCTGCGGCAGCCTTATGGACCATCACTGGATGTGTTCCGTTGCATGTTTTGGCGGTGGAAAGAAAAGAGCTTTATGAGAGAAGAGGTCCAAACCGTACTGTGGCCGAGAAAAGACAGGAAAGGGAAATGTCAGTAGATAGACTACCTGTGTCTGAGCGCAACCCCTAAATCGCAACCCCTAAAATCGCAACCCCCGGTTGTAAGTTCCAAACAGCTTAACGCAGGATGACGTACGAGGGCTCGTTGGAAGGGGGATGAAAAATGGGGTTGAACGCAGTATGTGCCGTGCGCATCGGAGCATGCCAAAAGGTCATTACGTCATATCTTTGTTTCTATTGGTCCGATCGTGACGTACGAGGGCTCGTTGGAACGGGGAGGAGACGTGGAATACTTTGACATAAAAACAAAGATGGCAGCATTGCCAAATGGGCGCTAGAACGTATCTTCGTTCCTATTGGCCTGATTTTGACGTATGAGGTGTCAAATGAAAGCGTTAGTGACAGAGAAGCCATGTCAACGTTCAGTATGAATATTCTTCTTCTTCTTCTTTTCCGTACTGTGCCTAAGAGAACGTGACAGTCGACGCAGAACGTAAAATGTCACGTGACATCCGACGTAGAACGTGACATTCAACGCAGAACGTAAAATGTCTCGTGAAATGACGTGACAATCGACGCAGGACGTGACAGTTATGTTTCAGTCAAAGCAAGACGTCGCTTGACATACATAGAGTAATGGAATTTAAATAAAACAACCATTAAGAAGGAACACATCAACCTTTATTCATATGTAGTTACAATTTTGTTTAACAAAGTTTTTAATTGTTTTAATAGGCCGTCTTCAGGGCAGTGTATTCCAAAAAGTTCCCAGCTAAACGTTCTTGCTGTTAAAACTTTACGTGTATATTCGCTATACTTATAATAGGTATTGTTCTGGAAAAAGTAAATAAACCCATCCGTGTAGCGGAATGCTGATGTTATTTTATCTGGTAGTCCTGGGAAGAGATAATTTATTGGTCCACGGTTTAAGACATCTCCAGCTTCGTTAAATTCAGTATAAGAATTATTATTGTATAATAAATACGCTTGACCGCTGTTTGAAACAAGGCATTTATTTGGGTTCTCGCAGGTATAGGAGGAAACATAAAACGGTTTTGAATTTTTAAATTGGGAAAAGATGCATCGTAATTCTGATTATTGCTTATAGTTACTAAGTGTCCCTCGGAATTCTGAAAAACATGTGAAACGTGCGTAGACCTACTCTTTGAGTAGATAATCGGTAATTAATTCAGGATATTTTGGAAGGCGCATCTCATTTAAATCAAACTTCCATATATACGGGCCAGATCCAACGTACATTCGATAATTTGGAAATTGTGGAGATGTAGCTAGAAAAATGAAATTGGGATACTGAATTAGACATATGTTTTTTATTGCAGGTGTTTTCGGCAAATAGGCCCTGTTGTTTAGTGCAGGTGTTTTCGGTACATTGCTCCTGGTTTGCGAAATTGTTCGCGTAACTTGTGTTGTTGTTGGTATGGAAACTGTTCTTGGTCCATATAGCATGCTCATTGCCTTTTTATCATCATCACCAAAACTTGACACATCTTGGTGCCACCAAGCATACATAATAGACGAATCACTAGTACTATGTTTCAGTCCGAGGGAATGACCAATTTAATGCATTAGGACAGTCAAAAAATTGACTTCACCATCAGGAGCTCTGCCATTTCCTACATAGCACCGTTCATTAGCATCAAGATGAATTTCGGTACATTCACCGTTTGCGCTGGGATAGTATGCGTGGGCCAATAATTTTCCGGGGCCATCGAAATTAAATGAACATTTAGAGGTTCCTTGACAACTTGCTCGAAAATTATGATTATTTGGCACCACAGTTATAGTAATATCAGGCTTTGAAGAAGGTATTATTACTCGTTTCAACTTTAAATTAGATATTTTCTCCCATCTAGCGAAAGCTTTTGCAACACGATTTATATAATCAGGATTACTAATAGCTTGAGGAAAATACCAGCGTAAAATCGTTTTATTCCACTTTGAATGAATTGCATAGTTATTGTCTCCAACAGAACATCTAGGCTTATTAATCATATTCATAGTATCATTATTTAATGTTCCGGTCACCGGAAGATTGTATCTTTCTTGAAATTCAACGAAGGCCATATCTATACTAGAAAGAGCATTACTTGATGTATTTAGATATCCGAAACGTTTAAGAAAAGAACTAGCATATTCCAGAGTGCTATTCTCTGCACACACAGATACAGAGAGCAACAATAAGACATGTACACAGACAAGCATCTCGATTTATACTAATTTCCAAAAAATGTTAATACAGTTATTTATACAAAAATCCAAACACACACATCTTCTGACTGAAGAAGTTTGTGTGTAATATTAACCGTATTTTTATAAAGCATATATTATATGAATAAAATTAGTATTAATCAAAGAATTGAAATTATATACAGAAATATATTAAATAATATGTTAAAAAATAGTGCATTTGTTAGCAAAACCCTGCAGTGATTGTTACTCCGAGATATTTAAAACTCTCCACTCTTTCAAAGTTATATGGGTCTATTGTCACATTTTGCCCTATTCTATCTCGTCCCTTTTGTCTGTTGATGCACATGTATTTGGTTTTCTCTTCGTTTACCCTAAAACCAGTTTTCTTTGCCTCTACCTCCAATTTATTAAAAGTCTCCTTCACATTGGTGACAGTGTTTCCCACAATGTTAATGTCATCTGCGTAAGCTAGTAGTAATTTTGGTCCATTTACTGCCAGTAATTATGTTTTAAGGTGTGTTGCTCTTACTACTTTCTCCAGGATAATATTAAAGAGGAGAGGTGACAGCGCATATCCTTCTTTCAGGTCTTTGCTTATTTCGAAAGATTTTTAGAGTTTGTTACCTATCCGTACTGGAAATCTATGAAGAGATTATGGATAGTTCTATTGAATTCCCATCCTTTTTCAAGCAGCTGTCTTAGAGTAAAGATATGATCTATGGTCGATCTATGTTTTCTGAAACCGACTTGGTATTCTCCCATGAATAATATACACTAAGCTCGTAACGTCTAAATGGCTCAACGTACAACAACGCGCAAGGTATCGAGGGAAATGGGAGGTGGTAACGAATATGCTAAGACAAAAAATAAATGCAAAGACTGTGCCAAAACGGCACATTATCGTATCTCTGTTGTTATTAATCAGATTACTATGTGTAACACGTTAAATAAAAGAGGAGGGAGTAGCGAATACGTTAACACAAAAAACAAACGCAAAGACATTCCCAAAACGGCATTACATTATATCTCCGTTTCTATTGGTCCGATCATGACGTACAAACTCGTTGGAAAGAGGAGGATATATTGAATATGTTATCACAAAAAACAAAAACAAAGACATTATTAAAACGAAACTATATCGAATCTTCGTTGCTACTTATCGGACTGGGGCATAATAGACGTTGAACGAAAGGAGAGTAGTCACTGAGGCTAACAGAGAAACAAACATCTTTAGTCTATCGCTTCTCTCTCGAAATAATGTATGAAAGGCAAGGTGACGCTGTCACATGATTAATCAAAGAACGTATACCATTTTTACAGTATGAACAAACCAAAAACATCATCTGTAAAAAATATCTTCTCTGATTGAGTACTATGTAACAAAAATTGAAATGTAACAAAAATGTGGTTAAGGAGTCTGGGGTGACTCTATCCAGTGTAGCAAAAGGGTAACTCTAAAATGTACCTTGATACACCAAAAAACTAATATGTGGAATAACGGAAGATGAAAGGGGTTAGATAGAAATAAATTATGTAAAAGAAATAAATAAAGGGTAGATATGAATTTTAAAATATAGCAGAATTAAGTGTTGGCTAGCGACTATGCAGGAGAATGACCACTTGACAGTCAAAGAAGGATTCGGCCAATTTGCATGCCCTACAGAGACCGTAAGATATAAGAACTAATGACAAGAAAACCACCAAGAAATAAACAGATGAAACATAAAAGTTGCTCTAATGAATGCTTGGGCGCCAGGAAGTTAAATGTTTTCTTCCGAGATATCTTGTATTGCTGAAATATGAAAGATAGGTACTAATTGAAATATTAAATTTTAACCACAACTTTAATAATTACCAAACTTAGGTACAAACTATATTAAATGCTTATATACTAAACCACCACCTCTTATGTACAGTTAACTAACAGTTTAGTTTAAGAATATTTCAATATGAATTTAATTTAGAATTAAATTAAAAGATTCCAGTCACAAAAAAAGGTAAACGATTATTTAAGTAACGGACTCGTTACACTCCCCTCTTACTTGGAGAAACAGAATTTTAAGTGAAAAAAATTTTTTTTCTTTTACTTGACTGGTTTTTTAGCTGTAGGTTAACCAATACTTCAACGATTTGTGGTGTAATCAAGAATCGAGAAAAAAAAATAAAATAAACTTATGTATATGAAATTATAGCCATGGCACCAGTTTGCCAAATACAGCTATAAACTATATTAACTCACTAAAATACCTCCAAAACAATCTACATCGATTCACACGATTATCATTAACCACAGATTATGAGTGATGTAGAAATAAAGATATGGTTTCATCTAAAGATACCCACATGTAACTAAGTACAAAGTCACATACTATCTAGACTAAAATTAAAGTAGAGTAAAGCTTTAACATAGCATAGTATAGACTAGTACTACAAATACTCAATGCAAATAATCCAAAATAATGTGCAATCGGACCCTGGTTCCAAAATTATCAATGGACAACAGATTTATAGAAGAGCATATCCAAGGAATAATCAATCAGGCAAATGGGTGGACCGATACACAATAATAAGTAACAATAAAAATGCCAAACGTATATAAAACAATATAAGTGTCGAATTGGATGGTAAATCCAAAATTGACCATACAGTGGACAACAGATTTATAAAGTAGCATATCCAAAGATAATCAATCAGGCAAATAATGACCCAATTTACACGATAACCAACTAAACCAAATATGGTAGGTCCACATATACCCACATCCGGTAATATGTGCCTAACCTTAAAATTCATCAAATAAATTATTGGATCAAAATGTGGGACTAACGGCTTAAACAAAAGGACAGCCATAAAGTCGATTCCATCCTGATGATCTGCCATCAGTACATTTGAGATCCAAAATAAAGACCAAAAATAAAAACTAGGAGGTGTTATAAACTTAATCATCCTAGCAAATGCAAAGCTGAACTTGAACTCAGAAAGGTAGAGTACCAAAGCATGTGAACTGCTGTGGTAACTTCTTACAACAAAATTAACTTATGCTGATACTCGATAACTATAGCAGGTAGCTACAACAAATTTATAAGAATATCTAACATAAGAGCACTAAAAGGAGTTTAATGTGCCAGTAACTCTAACAACCATAGCAAAATAGTAAGAGTTAAGGTAGAAATAATAACAAAACAGAACATCAAGAACGAGTAGACCAATTTCTGAAGAAACTGCAGATTTATAATTTGTTCTGATATTAATAAAAGAGAACAGGATAATTCCTAGTTCAATATACCAAAATATAGATAAGTGCCTATGGAAAGAAGTGAAAATAACTATAAATGGTCATTTGTTGCCAAAATATGAAATACTATCCATAACTGTAATCTAAATGTGCTAGCTGTAAAGGGAGCAATCCATGACTTGAATAAACTATATAAGTAAGAATAATAAATCAGCTAAGGAACAATGCTGTTATTAGACCAAAGTCTGAAAATATTAAGGATTAAAGCTAAGTGTTCAAATCCTAATTAACATTAACGATAATTTACTATCTATGGAAGACGTTCTACTGCCTAGATAACTGTATAACTTGTCATGAAAATGGTGAATTCCGAACTTCATTGAACAACTGAGGCCTCTAATTGAACTAAAACTTCGAACCCACATATTCAGTCACATATACACAAGCAGAATAGTCTATATAATATAGGAGTGTACTAAAATTATGCATACTGATTATCTATATAATTTCCTAATGACTGATAAAAAACCATCCCACATAGCAAATCCAGATACATGTTCCTATATAACTTGATCATGACCAATAAACGGTATCAAATCCATAAAAAAAATTACAACATTCTTTCCAACCTGGCAAAACAAGTAAGCAAAATGAGAACATAGGTTATACAACACATAAACATATAGCACAGAATAGTAGCATTACAATATTTAGTTCCATACCAGTGCAACATCTAATAATTAAATACTCTAATGGCCTTAATAATTTTAACTTATTATAAACAGATACTAATCAAAGTATAAGCTGTAGGTATACCAAATCTGGTGATTAATAACAAAAATCTAAGAAAATACCAAATCGTAACCAAACCGAGCCAAAACAATAACAATCAAAGGAATAGGTTAGCTTAATAGACATTAAGTTAATCTTCCTCTGAAGATGAAGATGTTGCCTCATCTGTTGTATTATCAGGGAGTAAATCCTTTATATGAAATTGACCAATTCGTCTGTTTGTCGAATTGTCTTTTAATTCATATACTAAAGGAGATATTACCCTAACGACAGTACAGGGAACATATTTCTGACAAAACTTAGCAGAAATGGCATCACCTTTATTTGATTTTACAAAATTCCGTTTCAAAATTCGATCGCCCACAAAAAATCGCAAATCTCGTTTCCTCAAATTATACTGATGCTGATTTCTACGGTAAGAAGCTTTCAACTTCTTCCTAATGTCAGCAAATATTGGAGGTAAGTTTTGGAGATCTTCCATACGGTGAAGTTTCTCAGAAATTTGAGGAAGAGTTGTTGAATTTTCAGAAATTAAACCGAAATAATCACCTGACAATGGAACATGCCTACCAAAATTAACATAAGCTGTAAGATCGAAGAGCAGTAACAATGCTACGATTTACACGTTCAGTGTGGTTAGCTTGCGGATGATAAGCTGCATTGTAGAATATCTTTTGGACCTTATATTTACTTAAAAGATCTTTAAAGGCTTTAGAAATAAATTGTGGACCATTATCACATGATACTATTTGGGGAATACCAAATAGTAAGAACACTTGCTCCTCTAAGAACTTCAAAATAGCTGGAGTTGTAGCCTTACGAAGAGGGCAAACTAAAGGAAATTTGGTGAAGTAATCTACAACTACCAAACAATACGTATTACCTGAATAACTACGTGGATACGGTCCAATAAGGTCTAAGGAGATCATTTTCCAAGGAAAATTAATGTTCCTAAACGAACCCATTAATCCAGCTTCAGGTAGGTTACTCGGCTTGCATGTTGCACAAACTCTACATCTAAAGATGTATTTCTTAACTGAGTTGCGCAGACCAGGCCAGTAATATAACTCAGCTATTTTACTAAATGTTTTATAAAAACCAAAGTGACCTGATGTCACATCATCATGAAAAGTTCTCAAGACTTCATCCCTATTTGCTGTTGGGACTACTATTTTCCAATCAGACATATTCGATAAAGATTCAACTGGACTGATTACATGTTTATACAGGATATTATTCTCTACCTTGAAATCAGGATATCTAGTAGGTTCTTGGGTGACATTATGAATCATCTTTCGATACCAATTATCTGGAGATAAAGTGGACAGATCTAAAAGATTGATATCGAATGTACGTGACAACGCATCTGCAACCACAACACCATTGGCTTTGCGATGAACAATATTATAATCAAAGACAGAAAGCCTACAAATCCAACGGGACAAACGTTGTGACGGATTTTTCATGGAATGTAACCATAATAGAGAACTATGATCTGTGATGATAGTAAACTTACGACCCTCAAGATAGTACCGAAAGGCATCAAGACCATGGATAATTGCAAGAAGTTCTCTCTCTGTGGTGGAATAATTTTTCTGTGCTTTATTGAGCTTTTTGCTGGTATAAGCTATTGGATGTTCCGAACCATCCTTCATTTGAAATAGTACACCACCTGAAGCAGTGTTAAAACAATCTGTCATGAGATAGAAATGCTCTTTAAAATTCGGAGATGTCATGACAGGTGCACTAGTAAGAGCTTCTTTTATACGCCGGAAAGCATCATCGGCTTCTGAAGTCCATGTAATAGTTTGGCCTTTTTTCCTATTTTTAAGGAGATCTGTAAGTGGGGACAACAAAGTAGAATAAGACGGCACAAATCGACGATAATATCCACACATGCCTAATATCCTACGGACTTGGGTAGTAGTCTTAGGTATAGGAAAATCCTTGATAGCAGTAACTTTATCAGGATCAGTCCTTAAACCTTTATTATCGACTACATATCCTAAAAATTTAAGACTAGGACGACAAAACTGACATTTATCTAAATTAATAGTTAAATTAGCCTCTTTGAGACGTAAAAACAACTTATCCAAAATTTCCATATGAAGAGAAAAATCAGGAGTGACAACCAAAATGTCATCCAAATAATAAAAAACATAGGGCTCTAACTGAGGACCAATGACTAAGTCCATCAGACGACACATTGTCTGAGGAGCTGAAACAAGACCAAAAGGCATAGTGTCAAACTGAAATAATCCTTTCCCACTAACTGCAAAAGCTGTATACTTTTTACTTTCCTCACTTAAAGGAATTTGTAAAAAAGCTTTAGATAGGTAGATAGAAGAAATATACCTAGCATTCTGGAGTTTACTTAGAATGACGTCTATTCGGGGAATAGGATAAGCATCCCGATTTGTAGTAATATTATTCAACTTTCGACCATCGAAGCAAACCCTAAAAGATCCATCCTTTTTCTTGGTTAACCACAAAGGACTACAGTAAGAAGACGTGGAAGGTTCAATGATCTTCAACTCTAACATGGAATCAATTTCCTTTTCCAAGTCAACTTGCCAAGCCTGAGGAATAGGATACTGGTATTGTCGAAAAGGTGTGGTATCTCCCACCTCGATAGTGTGAGATATTAAGGATGTACGACCTAACTTGTCTTTCGACGAAAGAGTTATAAATTTAGAGATCATATTCTCTAATTGCCTTTGTTCGGAACTAGATAAACTTGTGAAATCCTGAATAGCACTAAGTAAGGATAGATTAAATTGAGAAATAGAAAAGGAAAAATTTGAGCAATTTAGTGTGCTATTAAAAACATTTAAGAAATCCATACCTAAAATTATAGAATTCTGAACTGAAGGAATGATATAGAATGTAATTTGCTTACATAAATCTGCTACTGTGATTTCGGTTTCAAATTTGCCTGTAATAGACTGAACTGTATCATCTGCAGTAGACACTTGCAGAGAAGAAATGGGCATAATGGAAACCTCAGCATTTTTCAGTAAAGCTAATTAATGTGAACCTATCACAGAAATGTTCGAGACTCTATCTAAAAGAGCTAAGCAAGATTGTCCTAAAATCTTAATAGGAAGATAAGGTCTATTATCATTATGTTTTCTCACTAATAACGAATTCAAATCAAAACAATCATTATCTGATTGGTCAAAAATTTTAAATGGTACTAAACTAAACTTATTATCTCTACTAACACAATCAGAGGATACGATAGGCAAACAAGAATAATCAGAAATAAAAGAATCCTCCTGAATTGTGGTAGACTCTGGTATAGATACTGGAACTACTACACTGCTACTATTATGTTTATTACTAAAATTTGGGGAGATATTTGAGGAAGATAATCTATGCAAATCAAATGTATTATATTGAAAAGTTACTTCTTGGAATGACTTGGTGTGGTGTGTGTTGGTTTTTTGGGGAAAACCCCTTTCCCTTTCCGACTGGAAGACGGGTTTGGGTGGCTTGACGTGGTTGGACCAGTGACTTCGCTTGATGTAACGGTTTGATTCCCTGATGGGGGTGTGGACGGAGAAACGCTCAGGGGACGGACCTCCGATCGTTCGTTTCCCGAACACTTAAAACAATTTCGTTTGAGGGTATTTTCCCTACCACAACCGTGGCAGAAAATACGGGTACGAGGGATGCCGCAATCATAAAAAGTATGACCAGACTCACGACAATTCCAGCACACTACAGAAGTTACAACTGAAATATTACGCTCAGGGCCCTTAGGTTGCCAAGAACGGTGTCTAAAAGAATTTTGGTGACAGAAAGTGTCAGAAGAGTGTTTGGAAGTGGTTGGAGGTTGAGAAGACCAAGATAAAGTTTCCTCCAAACGTTTACACTTCTCGGTTATGTCTGCTATACTGTTGATGTCTACTAAAGCTAATTGTTGATGATAAAATGGCAATAGACATTTCAGAATAATCCAAATTTTTGCAGAATCTGTTAAAGGAGTCTCAAGGCGACTACACATACCCAAAATGTTATTGATAAACATCGTAACAGACTCATTTGGCTTCTGTTTACGATTTTTGATTTGGTCTAGAAGGTCATCTTGAAAAGAATATGGTAGAAAATCAGACTTAAGTTTCTGAGCCAAATCAGACCAATTAGAAAAATTATTGCGATTGTTTCTAAACCACGTAAAAGCTGCGCCTGTAAACAATTCAGCAGAAGCTGCAAAAAGATCATCTTCACTCACTCCTCTCGATACACGAAGACATTCCACCCTATCCAAAAAGGAAATTACTTGGTCATAATGACCTTCACCAGAAAACGAAATGCCCCATTTATATACCTGAATAGGTTTGGTGTGTAGAAATGAGTTAGCTGCTTGGACAGAAGAAATAGGAGTTGAAGTAGCAATTGGATTTACTCGTGAATCAAGTTCACCCTCTAGGCTAAGAATTCGGATTGAAATTGAGCGTCTATAAGATTGCTGCTCCTCATTCGAACATGACAATAAATGAACACGGCCTGAGACATGAGCTAGACGAGATATCAGCCTGGAGTATAGGCTATCTTGGACAGTCCCTCTAAAATCGGATATCCTTTTAGCCAAATCATCCACAGTCTCATCAATCTCTTCTTGCTGCTCTAGAAAAGGAATACTTGTGGCAGAAATTTGTCGAAAGCTTCTGTTTCCTTCTTCTTGCCTTAAAGCTCCGCGCAATAGTTTGCGTTTTAAATCCACATTGGAAGACTCATCAATATTGATGTCCCTAATCCTTAACTCGTAATCCAATTCCTTCACTAACAAATGTTCTACCTTAAATGCAAACATTATGAAAACAAAAAAAATAGATGACTAGATAGGATAGACAAAAGAAATAATGTACTAACACACCACAAAGTCAATCGAAGAATAATCTAAAGTTTCCAAAAAAAAACTATGAATATATAATATGTACCAACACACCACAAAATCAATCCAAGAATAATCTAAAGTTATTCACAAAAAATTTCAAAATGATTAGGTAAAGTTAAGTAAATATAAATTTGAATCCTTGAAGCAACACACAATGGTTTCAACAAGTATATGGTTAACAAATAATTGAATATAAAAAACCCACCAATATTGGCTAATATATATATATAAAAAAATAGTAATATCTAAATTAATAAATTATATAGTTCAATAATAGTAAAATAAGTTGTTAACTGCACACAATGAGATTAAAAAGGTGAGGGTTTAAATATGAATGTAAGTAAACTACAGCAATACAAGTATACCTATAAATGTAAATCTAATAAGGAAAAATAAATAAATAAAGAAGTTAAAAAAAAATTAACAAAGAGCAACAGGAACAAATTAGAAATAATAAAGAATATTTTGCAAAGAGAAATATACTACAGAATGTACGGTCTGAACTGAAAATATGCCCCACGTTGGGCGCCAATGTAACAAAAATTGAAATGTAACAAAAATGTGGTTAAGGAGTCTGGGGTGACTCTATCCAGTGTAGCAAAAGGGTAACTCTAAAATGTACCTTGATACACCAAAAAACTAATATGTGGAATAACGGAAGATGAAAGGGGTTAGATAGAAATAAATTATGTAAAAGAAATAAATAAAGGGTAGATATGAATTTTAAAATATAGCAGAATTAAGTGTTGGCTAGCGACTATGCAGGAGAATAACCACTTGACAGTCAAAGAAGGATTCGGCCAATTTGCATGCCCTACAGAGACCGTAAGATATAAGAACTAATGACAAGAAAACCACCAAGAAATAAACAGATGAAACATAAAAGTTGCTCTAATGAATGCTTGGGCGCCAGGAAGTTAAATGTTTTCTTCCGAGATATCTTGTATTGCTGAAATATGAAAGATAGGTACTAATTGAAATATTAAATTTTAACCACAACTTTAATAATTACCAAACTTAGGTACAAACTATATTAAATGCTTATATACTAAACCACCACCTCTTATGTACAGTTAACTATAGCTATATTTACAGTAAAATCCCTGAATATAATTATAAAACAATTTGCCCCTGATATACCCCTTAATTTCAAATCGTGACAAAAGTTATATCCAATAATAATGTATAAATAATAAATATAATTATATACTACTCACTAATAGTTTAGTTTTTATTCAAGAATTGTGTTTTTAAGTGAAAATTCACCGGATATGTGTGCACACGATAACCTAACAAAGAGAAATTCAAGGGAGAGTTATAACCTCATCCCTTGGTAGGCAATAAATAATTAAATTAAGTTACAATGACTAATGTTTTAAAAAAAAAATTGAAGATATTTATTATTAATGATATTTTTAAATTAAAAGGGGAACCAAAAGTTAAAACCTTGAAGAGGACGTAGCAAAAGTTATTTAAAATAATTGAATGATAACAAAAATAAAAGTAAGTTCTTCCTGCCGGTTTCCGTAGGTTTCCCTCGAAGATGATCCGGTGGAGAACTAGACTCAGGTGGTAAAAGGTACCAAACCTGGATTCCCTGGATCAGGTACTATTGGACAAATAATTCCAACTAAAAATTCTTCTTAATTTCCATAAATAAACTTGAAATTTCTTCCCCTTGTCCTAAGTAAGATAACCCCAAAACTAAAAAAATTCTTCCCCTGACTTGCAACTGGATTCTGGGAGTAGGCTAAAAGGAACAATTGTGTTACTTCATGTTCTTTGTACATACAAAAGGTAAGGAAAAACACAAGGGTTATCAACCTTGAAAGGCGATACAAAAAATGTCAGCAAGTGACCTTAAATTGAAATAAAAACCTTAATGGTTTTCGGTAAATAGTGACCTTCGAATGGTGTGACAATGTTTTTATAATGTATGGATATATTAAATAGATAATTTTAACGGAAAACATGATCTTTATATATTATAGAATAGGAAAAAAAAAGAAATATTAGCCGGTTTTAACGGTATGAAATTGAAATAAATAATTGTGTGCTTTCACTCTTGAAAGGAAATAAAAATTTGAGATATTGAATCTAATACTTATAATTTATTTAGGTATAAAACTTTTCCTTAATGAAATAAGGTGAAATATGACATGTATAAAATATATGAAATACCTATCAAAGACGAATTTAAAATATGTCTGAATTTTGCTAACAATGGCGGATGATATGAAGGATTTTTCCTTATAATTTATTTGTAATTTTATCTTACCGGCTAGAGTGATCCAACTGAAAATATCCTCGTACAGAACAACAAAATAACTCAAATGATTTCTTCTAAAATAAACAGCTCTTCACAATAAAATAAACTTAAATTAAATTCGGGAAAAAGTGGCACTCCCAGCCGCAACTATCCTGATCGAATCGATCCTCTTTCGATCACATCCAGTTGACAAGTAAGCGTTAAGGTCCTACACGTCTTAGAATGAATGTACTTTCAGAATCTTGCCACTGGGGGCGCAGTTTAATGCCAACCTTAGAAAATAAGATTTACTGGGAGTTATTTAAATATTTAGTTTAAGAATATTTCAATATGAATTTAATTTAGAATTAAATTAAAAGATTCCAGTCACAAAAAAAGGTAAACGATTATTTAAGTAACGGACTCATTACAACTACTATACACGGATCTCCACTAAACGTACAGAACTCATTGAAAAAAATGCCTCTCTCTTTCTAGATATCTCGAAACAATTCATATGTAATTGAAATGGATAAAACGGATAAACCAACATATTATATTACTTGCTGTAGATATCAGCCATATGATTACTGCACTACAAGGGTTTCATCTGAATGTTCAAAACTATACACGAGTCTCCTCTGAACGCTTATTTATTTACGGTCTCCTACAGAGCGGTACATTATTAATTCTCAACGTTAATGTGATTAAACATCCACTGCTGGACATAGGTCTTCCACAGAGCGGTGTATAACTTAATTCATCATTTGTTAACACTTAAACATCAGCTAGCTAATATCTAACGCATAGCATACGTATTTATTTATAGTATGGCATACAATAAGAATACATAATTAAAAATCAATATAAAACGTTACATAAAGGATTACAAACGAACGTCTAATGTATTAATAATAAAATGTACAACATTTTCGATAAAATTTAATTTAATGTAAAACGACAAAACGACAGACCGTCAGTCACATTGTTGAAGAATGCCCCCGAAGGCGATTCCCTGGAGTTTTTGATGACTTCCTGAATGCGACCGAAAATAGCAGGCGTATGTAAGACGCAATATAACGCATATTAGACGTACAACAGACGTATACCAGATGCATATCAGACGTATATCAGATGCAAGCCCTGACAGAACAATCACTAAAGAAAATCTGTCGAAAAAAAAAACAAAATTTGGCACTACTCTGGTATGGACACGTCCAAAGGATGGACGACAACAGAATAACAAAAAGTATTATAATGGGCACCACAGGAAAGACGAAGGAGATGCAGGTCAACAACTACTCTACACAACTCACCAATATGATTATTGATATACGATATCGTTTTGTTGCATACTATATTTTATCTACAACAATTACCATTGTACAATGATATTCAGATATAATCCAATAATGAGGAGGCCTAACAAAAGTATGTATACCATTCTTCCAGTATGGCCAAACAAGGAACGTATATTACTCGACATAGATATAAGTTGAACGATCACAAACCGACAAGGATCTAAACGTTCTCTACAAGCCACATCTGAACGGCCCCTACTATACATAAATCTCCACTAAACGTTCTCTAAAAGACACATCTGAACGACCACTACTATATACAAATCTCCACTGAACGTACAATTCGACAAGAGTCTCCGCTGAACGCTCACTAATACAATACACACAGATCAAATCTGAACTTACAATTAGCCAAGAGTCTTATCTAAACATCCACTACTATACATAAATCTTCAATATGACCATTTTTCGATTTGTGTCATACTATATTACTCTACAACAATTCCCACTTTACAATGATATTCAGATATAATCCAATTATGGCGAAGACTAACCAACAAATGGTTACCATCCATAAATTATGTTCAAATCAACTAACGTGCCAAACGGCCATTACATTATCACATATTACACACACATTACATACATATTACATATCTTCGTTGTGATTTATCTGATTTTGACGCACGAGACGTTAAATGAAAGGCGAAAGGAAAGCGTAAATATTTGCATACTATAGTTTATCTACGACGAGCAAGTAATGTATTGTTTTATAGTGAATTATGAACATTGGTCTCTGTAAGATTATATGGTATATGTAGGTAATTTAGGTATATTAACAAAGAAAAATCAAATTAAATACATTTGTAGAGTATATATAGTTATAGAGTATATTATGTTATATGAAAGAAAAACTCAGCCATCAAGTAAGGACATGACTACCACAATACGCTACGCACACACACACACAATCACGCTAAGCGATCAACCCAACCTCTAGGAACATGTGTATACTATACTAAGCATGGGATCCACATGTCCGAAGATCAAACCTGTCACACTTCGCTAGTCGAAGTGGTACCTATCTGACCCCCAGGTTTTTCCACCACCCCTCCTCATCGTGTGACATACGTGAGGAGGCTTATGATCTTGAAAGTTACTAGAGTTGCCTTGGGTAATGAGACAACTCCCGTTTTTATTTATTGTGGTTATGCCACCTGACTGTAGGGGTAGCTACATCTAGGCTTTTCTCCCTAATTACTTTACTGACTCTATAGATTTTACTCTAACTGCACTTCGGGACTTGAGTCCCTAAAACAAAAAAGAAAAAAGTAGCGTGTGTTCCGTCCATGGAGTCGACAGCCTGAGCTGTCGACTTCATGTTCGGAAAGAGTGTGTGCTCGATCACTCAGCCGCCGATTTGGCAAAAATAAATTTTGTTCTCCTCGCCGGCTGGGTGTCCGATGTGAGTCCGGCCACTGAGCCCATGCTTGCCGCACATGACCTCAGTGCTCGGGTGTCGCGAGAGGATCAGTATCACTCGATCCGCCTTAAGGGCCTAATCCGCATCAGCGGTATATAGAATGCCTGAGGGGTCTTCTATATGGAGAAATGAATGTGGATTTACGTTAAGACTATAATATGCCGGCACAATTCTTACCCTTTTATCTTACACTAAAATCTTACACTAATGTGTGGGTGAGTTGGGGTGTGCATTGCAGGGTGTATACGGCCTCCACACACCCCGGTGTATAGTGTCCTTATCTAAGTGCCTTGGCACCTGTATCCTCTCGCCAGAGTCCTAAAAGAGAAGGATTTTTTTGGTGGTTGTTTTTCTGATGACTGCATTCTTTTGTTTAGACGTCCTTGCGACCATCTCATTCTTCATTTATTCGTTTGGGACCCTATATCCGGCTATTTGCTGTTTAGGTCTTCTGTGTACCGTCCTGGTGTTTGCGTTGTAGTTAGTCAGCTCTCTTAACATGCTACATTTGTGGGTGTTTAGTCCGTTGAAAAGTTCGTATGCCTTTTTGTCCATTGTGTGAAGAATCCTTGTTTGTCCTGAGTCTCTGTATAAATTTCTCAGAGGTACATATCTTGGTAGATTCAGGGCGTCTCTTATTAATTGGTTTTGCGCTGTTTGTATTTTCTTCCTGTTAGTTTTACAGGTGTGTCCCCACGCAGCGGAGGCATACGAGAGGACTGGTAGGATAATGCTATTCGCCATCCTGATTTTGGTTTTGAACCTTAACTTGCTTCTTCTACCAATAAGCGATGAGAGCTGACTTTTCAGCGCTTTGGCTCTATACGTTTGCTGATTTATGTGCTGCGTAAATGTAAGCTTTTTGTCGAGTAACACTCCTAGGTATTTGGCCTCATTTGTCCATTGTACTGGGGTGTTTCCAATTGTTAATTCTTGATTCGGTACACTTTTTCTGTGACTAAACATTACAGCCTGTGTTTTATCTGGGTTTATGGCTATTTTCCATTTGATGCACCATCTTACGAATCTATTAAGTGCTCTCTGCAGATGATTAGCTGCATGATTTGGATTTCTCCAGCTGACAGCTATTGCCGTATCGTCAGCGTAAAGACTCAACAGGGATCCTGGTTCTTTTGGCGTGTCGGCCGTATAGATGGTGTACAGGTAAGGCGACAAAACAGCTCCCTGAGGCACACTCGCCTCCAGGGTCCCGACCTCGGACAGGGTTGCCCCTGTTCGAACTCTGAACCTTCTGTTGGCTAAGTATGATCCAAGAAGGCATGTCACCGCCTCGCTGTATCCCATGGTGTTTATTTGATATATGAGTCCATCATGCCAGACCCTGTCAAATGCTTTACTGACGTCCAGAAATGCTGTTGCCGTGTACATTTTTTCGTTATATCCTTTAGTTGCGAATTCGGTGAAACGTAGAACTTGTAGTTCGCATGAATGTTCGCTTCTGAATCCAAATTGCGCTTCTGGTATGGTGCCTAGTGCTTCCGATTCTTCGTTTAGTCTTTTCAATATAACTCTTTCCGCTATCTTGCTTATTGATGATAATAAGCTGATTGGTCTATAATTTTGCGGAAAAGTGCCATCTTTCCCTGGTTTTTTGATCATGATTATTTGTGCCTCCTTCCATGTGTCTGGAAAATATCTTAGTTTGAGCATGTTGTTTACTATGTTCGTTATGTAGACAATAGCTTTGTTGGGTAGGTTTTTTAGTGCCCTGTTTGTGATGTTGTCAGGTCCTGGGGCTTTTTTGGCGTTTGATAGTTTTATTAGCTCCTTAATTTCATCGGGAGATGTATGAGTTATTCCTATTCTACCCTTTCTTCTCTTTAATCTTCTAGCTGTTCTTTCTACCTCTTCTTCGAAGTCTATGTCTTCATTGGGATTTTCGTTGTTTCTGCATGCTCTTTTTAGTTCGTCCTTTAGGACTTCAGCTTTATGTCTCTCCGTATGGACAATCCCGTTTTCTCCGTGTAAGGGAGGTATGGGTTTCTTGTCCTGTCGGAGTATTTTCGATAATTTCCAGAAGGCGGATTTGTTTGGGTCTAATTCTTGGATATGGTTGTCCCAGTTTTCGCTTCTATGTTCTCGTAGTTGTCTTTTGACTTCCCTGTCTAGCTCATTTGCAATCCTTTTATCTTCTAGAGTTCTAGTGCGATAGGCTCTTCTTCTTTTTCTGTTTTTTTCTTTTATTAGGTTTTGTAATTCGAGACTTATATCTCCAAATCTTCCTTTTTGTCTAGTAGTGTTTTCGATTTTTGAGCTGGCATCGATAGCATTATTTATGGTTGTTTCTAGTTTAGTTACACTGTCTTCTAGTTCTGTGATGTTGTTTATTGTTGGGATGTTACCGATGTTTTCGCTAAAAATTCTTCTGAAGTTTGGCCAGCTTGTAATCTTCTTTTGGTGGGGCTGCAGATAGTTTAATTCTATTGCACCCAGGGTCAGGACGATTAGATTGTGCGTTGAATCGCCTTCATTTAGAGATTGTATCTCGTATTGTTGACCCACGTTGTGTAGGATTGCAATGTCTAGATGTGTAGGGAGTTGTCCGTGAAAACAGGTCGGTCCTGTTGGTCCGATCACGTAGGTATTTGGTCTGTTTTCGAGATGGCCGCAAAGTCGTCTTCCGTTGTTATTGGTTGCTCTATCGAACCATAGGGGAGATCTCGCATTAAGGTCTCCTATAATCACTGTGGGCTCTTCTGTATCGAGGATTAGGCTCAAGTCTTCATCGAATATCAAATCGTTAGGTCTGACATAAGCTGACACTATTTTTAGTGTTTCGTTGTTGGCCTTTAATCTGACTAGCGTGGCTTTTATTGTCACCAGTCCATCTGGTGTTGGTATGTGTTCATGTTCTATGCCTTTTTTAACTAGTATGGCTGTTCCTCCTGATATCGCTCTATGGTCAGTTCTGTAGATATCGTAGCCTGGAAATTTGGTTTTCTTCCTTTCCACTAATTTGGTTTCTTGAAGGGCTACGATATCGAGCTCTAATCTGTTGATCATCTCATCCAAAAGGTTGAGGTTTTTGAAAATTCCACCGGAATTCCAGGACCCTATGCGTAGATCCTCCGTACGGTTCGCTAGCATTGTCGGTGTATTTCTCCGAATCATTTTTGTTGCACTGTCCATCATGGACATCATCTCCATCATCTTCTTATTGTACTCCGTGTGAAACGAAGCAATAAGAGTGGCAGCGTCTTGCATCGTAGGAACTGCTTCTTCTGTGGTTGTTTTGGCAGCTTGAGCGTAGCTGAAGCCCGTGGTTGTTGTGGCTGGTTTGATCGGTTTGCTCGCCGGTTTTACGGGGGCAGGGATCTTCTTCTTGGGAGCTTTTGAGCATCCTCTATAATTGGCCGTGTGTGCTTGGTCGCAATTGGCACATTTTGGGGCTGTTTCCCTGCTCTTTTCGCAGTCGTTGCTTAAATGGTTTTCACCACACTTCACGCATCTGGAGTCGCAGTGGCAAGCCTTAGAACTGTGATAATAGCCCTGGCAGTTAAAACATTGTAGGGTGTCCTTTGTAATTTTGAATTCGTCTTCGAAACGAACTCTCATGTAGCACAGATTTGTGACTCCACGTATTTTTTGAATGTCATCCTCTTTGAGGGTGATCATGAAGAAAGGCAAGATCTGTTTTCCTTCTTTTTTTGAGTACATATTACTGACTCTTGTGACGTCAACATCTTTTTGTCTTAATTCGTTGAGAATTACTTCTGTGTTTGTGGTTGCGGATAGCCCTTTTAGTATGACCCTCTTTAATTTTTCGCTGTCGATTGGGTAGGCAATATACTCTACCTTCGGTGTGTGCTCTTCTAAAATTTTGACTACTCCTAGGTAGTCTTCCCTGGACTTTGTGTTGATTACTATAGTTCTACCAGATCTGGCAAACTTGTTGTCTGAGATTATACCTGCTTTTGCCGCTTTTTGCAGGATTGCTTGATGTTCTGCGACCGTCTTTAAGATGATCGCAGGAGGTTTTGGTTTTCTGACATTTACCTCAGCAGGTTTTTGAGGGGTTTCGTCGATTTCTTTATCTACTTGGGATTTTTTTGGAGTCTCTAAGTTTTTTTGGGCTTTTTGCTCACTTCTTTTTTGTAGATCTTTTGCGGCTTTAGTGAGTGCTTCGTCGTTTCTTTCTTGAATTTTTTGCGTCTGTTTTTCAGCGACACTCATGGATTTTTTTGGTTTCTCGCTACTGTTTACTGATTTCTCAGTAGCGGTGCCTTTTTTGGTTTTTTCTTTCTTTTGGGCTTTTGTCCATCCTGCTTCAGATTTCTCCGTTTCTTTTTCTTGAATTGGCTTTGGTTCCTTTGGCTTTGCTGCAACTCCAGATGTCGAAGGAGTGGCTTTTTCCGTCTTGCGTGGTGTTGCGTCTCTAGGCTTGTGGGTCTCCCACATGGCCAGATCTCTTTTCTTTTCTTCGACCAGCAGTTTTTCGTTTCTTTCGGTCAGAGCCATTATATGGCCGACCAGTTTCTTTATCTCTTCGTCCTTTGCTTGGCTTTCCTTTCTTAACTCAGTCATCTGAGTTAGGAGATCTTGAATTTGGGCTTGTGCCTGTTTCTCACGCTGACGACTCTCTTTTTGTAGCTGCCTGATTTATTCGGTCAGTAAGTCTACTGACTTGTAAAGACCGCTTTCGTCTTTTTCTTTGGATTTTTTTGTTACTTCCTCTTCGTCTGAGAGTTCAGCGGATGGCCTTTGCCTTTTTTGTTTTTTGCCTACCTCCGGCTCGGCATCGTAGACGGTGGAGATGATGTCCACCGTGGGGGCTTCCATTTCGACATTGCTGTCATCTTCCTGTAGGGGCGGGGCTTCGGTCGGCTCGGCGTTTAATGCGTCGGTCGGCTCGACGTTCAGTTCTCCGGTCGGTTCAGCGTTCAATGATCCGTCGGTGGCTTCTGCGATTATTGATGTGGAATCGTCCGTATCGACTTCACTATTTTTTTCATCCTCTGACTCGGGCGAATAGGAGTCGTCGTCAGATGAGGGAAGATTACACGCGGGGTTGTTAAGGTTCGCGGTAAAATTATTATAGAGATTTATAGCTGCAGCTACTGAGGGGGTGGATGACTGGGGCCTGTCATCATCTTCTGCTTCACATGTAGTCACCTGCGTGACAACATTATTTTGGGGAGGGAAATCACTCATTTTGCCGTAAGGCGGTGAACATAGGTTCAAAAGACTGTTTTGGAGTTTGCTACTCAGTAGACTCTGTTTTTTTCTTCCCGCCAAGCCGCTGCCTGACGGTTTTCCTGGGTGTCGTCCCAGCAACCTCACGGTAGTTCACTCCCTGATTTCTCAGGGAGGGATCCTCTTGACGTTTCTCTCACCTCAGAGGCAGGGGCCGTTTTTCAAAAAACTAAGCCTTACAGTGTCATACCTGTCGACCCACTGAGGTGAACCCGTATATTCTCAGACGCGAAGCTATTATAAGCCTCCTACGAGGAGCCTATAAAGGCAACCCCTCGAGGTTTAACTTAATAACAACCTCGCATCCGCTTTTCGCTAATATGTAAAACAAATGCCTATGCCACAATCGGTGTCTTACCCACCGGGAGCTAAAAAGCTCCGTTGACAATAGGTCAGTTGTCCCCACCTAAGCACACTTCGCTGACTCGCGTCCGTCCTGTTCGACTGCTAGAGCCGAACTGTACTACAATACGCTACGCTAACTCTAAGGCCCATATTTATAGTCGGTACTCAAGTATCGGTCGATGCTTGAGGTCGACCTTGAGTCGTTTTTGTGTTTTATAAACGGATCTCGAGCACGAAATCGAGCTTGAGTACACAAAAATGACAGCTCGTGCTCAAGCATCCTTCCTTGAGCACGGGTTCCTAACCTAACTTGTTTGTTTATATTTATATTTTTTTCCAATTCGCTTCAATACAATATATTTTTTTTTTGTTTTTTGAGATTATGGATATTTTTGTTCAACATCCAGGATTAAGTCATGGCAGCTTAATATTTGATCAAAGTTGATTAAGATTTAGAAAGGAAAGAGGACAAATTCCAGAATTATTAATAGGTGAATTATTATGAATAGTGAATATGCTTGCAGCACAGGCACTATCTACTTACTCCAGCATTAAAGCAAGGTATTTATTGATAATGGGCTAAACAAAAAATAGGTTATTTAATAGATATATCTTTTTAGGTAGTGATCAACAAAATAGATATAATATTGCACATGTAAGAAATGTTGCCAAAAGGGTATTTAGAACCTGGAAAATATGGTTTCCCTGTCTGCAATGAAGCCTACAAATCAAATTAAATACATATCTTGCAATAATAAGTGCTACAGCAGTACTCTGCAATATGTGTTTACAGGAAAATAATTATAAATAGTGATGATGATTTTCAATGTTAATGATGTGGAACAAGGTTTAAATTTTAGGAGACATTTTATTCAACAATGTTATGCATGAGAATGTGAATATATTATTGAATACCTATGTTAAATATATTCTTTTTTATTTTATATGTCGAAATGTATTTTTTATATTTTAATTTAAAACAACTTAAGCAAGTATATCTTTATTGAGTTCGAGTTGTCTCTCTCCTTTTAAATAAGTGTTTATTCCTTTTACAAAACCTTTCCTTATCAAATATAAAATTAATTACACGTTTAAAATATTAGTATTCTTTATTTAAAAATATATTTATAAACCTTCACGATAAGTAAATTTGAAAGTAACAATTTATAAAACTAAAAAATGGAATAATATCAGGCTTGTTAAATATAAAATAATATAATAATCGCTTTACAGCCACCATAGTATACATTAAAAACAAAATAACCAAAACTAGTATTTACATTTAGAATTTTTAACAGTTTTCAATATAATACATTAAGTATAATATACTACATACTAGTACTAGTATTTACATTTAGAATTTTTAACAGTTTTCAATATAATACATTAAATACAAAATAAGAATAGTTATTATATAAATGATTGTTTTAAAAATCCATAACTATAGATTACTATTAAACTTTGGAATAATTCAAACCTTTTTTTGGCGAATGCTTTTTATTTGCAATTATAATAGCTACTACTCCATTAGTAGTAGGTAGTGTTTGTTATTACTGTTACATATTGCCATAAGTATATTTAAGATTACTTACCATTTGAAGCACATTGACATATTCTATAGGAACAACAGGTATCATATTACAAGTATTACTTGAAATTCTTATTATATGTACAGGTAACATTTCTCAAAATTATCATACATAACAACTCTTTATTTTGAACTGGAAAAGCAATGGATGGAGTCAGATAATTCTGATGTTACAGTAATTAAACTTATATGTCCTCCTATCTGGTGGGCCTCCTTTTGTTCTACAATTATCTAAGTATGAAAATATAGTAAATTTACCTCTTCCAAATACTTCTGTGTTGTCCCAAGGACAGACGATGCTTACATATATGTCGGGAACAGCAACTTTCACAAACTTCATACCTACATCAGGCTTTGGCTTTTTTCAAGGGCCATCACCTGTAGCCAGCATGCTGTTGTTTCTCTGCATTTTCTACGATAAAAATTTTGCTTGAATAAATAAAAGTAGTTTACCTCTGTTTCAATTTGTTTTACAATTTTCGTAGCTGTTCTGAAGTCCTTAATATATCTACCTCAGGCTGGCAGATATATAATACGCTGTATTGTACTCCCAACCCTTCTTTTTTCATTAAGGAAGCATCGTTTGTCCTTTTATTCTCTACAGTATTATTTTCCTTTACCAGCTGGATTAAAAACACCTTTCCTTTTGTTGAATACACTGCATATTTAGTACAATGTCCGCTCATCTAAAAATCGACATAATTGAAATTTATTCCCTCGAATGCATATTTTTTTATAATATATTACATACCTTAAAATGATTTATTAAAAATTAATTTTTTTAATACACAACATGCCTCTTCTTCAATAAAGCTAAATTTGGCGCTAAAAATATTTAAATAAAGTTTGGTGACAAGGATAATAATTGACAGAATCTTCTTTTTATTGGATGCCATCTATCAAATTTACTTAAAATCCCTAATTTTCGTGCTTGAGATCAATCTTGTACGAGAATACCCGAAGTATCGTTTATAGAACACAACAAATACTTGAGCATGACTTTGACGTAAGTTCGACTTGGCGGAGCACGTGCTCAAGCACGAGCTTGAGTACCGACTATAAATACGGGGCTAAGACAGAAATGCTGTACATGAAATGATAGAAAAAATCTATAAAATATCTGATATAGAAACACGTAAGACAGAAATAGACAATAATAATGGACAATAATAATAGAAAATGTTTAAAATATCTGTCATAGAAACACGTAAGAGAGAAAATCTGTAGATAAAATGATAGAAAAATGTATAAAATATCTAACATATAAACACGTAAGACATAAATGGTGTACATAAAATAATAGAAAATATCTGACATAGAAACACGTAAGGCAGAAAGCATGGACAATAATGATGGAAAATGTATAAAATATCTCACATAGATACATGTAAGGCAGAAATGCTGTACATAAAATGATAGAAAATGTATAAAATATCTGACACAGAAACACGTAAGGCAGAAAGCACGGACAATAATGTATAAAAAATCAAACATACAAACACGTAAGGCAGAAATGCTGTACATAAAATGATAGAAAATGTTTAAAATATCTGACATAGAAACACGTAAGGCAGAAAGCATGGACAATAATGATGGAAAATGTATATAAAACATATGTAAAAAAATCAGGAAAAGAAAGAGAATATGAGGTCATAAAAGCAGCTCCCAATTAATGTTAACAAATTATTTGTAAAAACAAAACATCTGGATCCCAAATAGACACAGTATACTTTTCAAGAAAGAAGTTATAACGATAAAACATATAAAACAGATACAAGATATATAAAAAGTATATTAGATACGAAATAAACATTTTACCAGCAAAGTACAATACATACAACAAAATTAAATAAAAATCTAAAATACCGAAAGAGAACAGATATTCGGATCAGATCTAGAACCTTTATATAGAATACATTCGTATATGGATAAAAATAATTCGGTACGTATGTACAAGAGTCAAATTTCACGTATTGGAAAAGCCAAAGAAGAGACGCATGGAAAAGCCAAACAAGAGACGCAACGCAAAAACAGTTGTATGAAGTATGTACTTAAAACACAATAATTAGTAATTTTTACAAAACCCCACTTGTAAATTATATGTATTTTCGAATTGTGGCTTAAGTGTAATCATAATGTGATAAACCTAGTTTAAAACCAGTTTATTCAAAGTAATGGATTAAAATACATCTATAATAGAGTAAAACATAGAGTCTTTTTCGAATAACGACGATCATTTTTTTTTTTCAGAAATTATAATAAAATTTAGGACGTTACCACGCTTCGGGAGAACTCGTAACACTTCGGCTAGGCAATATTGGCAAAATTAACAAGATCCTGCCTGTCAGCGAGGATTACGTCATCACTTCTTTTAGACAAAGATAGTAACGTGTGCAAAAAATATATAAATTGGGTATGTAGATAATATAAAGTATGATAAATTGAATAATATTATATTTGTTAAAAAATAATACATATAAAACACACATCTTTATTTATTTAATTCATTCTTGATGGATAAAACTCTTCTCGGTTATTAAGATAAATTTAGATTCTGAAGTATTTCGTTTTTTCTTAGTATCGCAACCGCCAGGCTGCGATAAATAGTAAATAATCTCTAGATAGTGCAATTCGTCTGCTAATAATTCTGCTTCTGTTCCATTTAGCGCATCGATTTTGAAAGAATTTTAAAGCCATTTACAAGCGTGTTTGGATCATTATGTTCGTTATAGAGACTCCACAGTTCTTCCAGTCGGTCAAGTATCTGTTTCTCCGTTATAACCCCTTTATCGACTCTTATGGTGAAATCAGCATGAATTTTATTTTCTACCTGTATATCTGATTTATTTACCTTATTTGATATTATGTCTTCTTTTACACTGTTGTTGTTTGTCTGAATGATATAGCTTAGTAAGGTATTTCGGAATTTCCTGAGGTATCACGTATGGTCTGTAGCCTTCTTTTACACTACTGTTGTATGACGTGTGTCTTGGTCAATTCTTGCGGTGCCATGTAAGCCCTGTGGTCTTCTTCTTGTCGCCTATCACTTCTTATAATATACAGAGTATAGTTTTCTTCGTATTTTGTGATGTGAGATTGGTGACGTAAACGACACCGTGTGTCTCTGCACGTCTCTGTGTACCTCTGTCTACGTGTCACAGATGGCTCTGTGTGCCTCTGCACGTCTCTGCTTACTTCTGTTTACGTATCATAGATGGTCTCTAAGTCTCTCTGCATGTCTCTGCGTTCTGTCAACGTTCAATATTAACTGCAAATTCTTCTTCTTTTCCGTATAGTGCCTGACAGAACATGACATTCGGCACAGGCCGTGACATTTATGTGACAGTCGACGCAGAACGCGACATTCAACGCAGGACGTGACATTTCACATGAAATGTCACTCGAATTAAGATTAGACAGAGTTTCGATAGGTAATTTATTGGGTTAACTCGTGTCACGCGTCACGTCAAAACGTCACTTTTGCATCCAAACGTCACGTTTTAACATCAAAATATCACCCGCCACATATTATGTATAAACGGCACATTTTTACGTGAAGACATCACGCGTCACGTCAAAACGTCACGAATCACGTAAAAAACGTCACGTTTTAAAGTCAACACGTCACACCTTACATATAATTAACATGGGAGTAAAGCGTCTTTTCGTCTCTTGAGTAAAGTTAGAGATGGTTGAGCGATGGTTGAGCGATGGTTAATTTATTAGGTTAGGTCGGGTCGCTTCGCGGCACCAGATATACAGGTAGAAAATAAAATTCATGCTGATTTCACCATAAGAGTCGATAAAGGGGTTATAACGGAGAAACAGTTACTTGACCGACTGGAAGAACTGTGGACTCTCTATAACGAACATAATGATCCAAACACGCTTGTAAATGGCTTTAAAATTCTTTCAAAATCGATGCGCTAAATGGAACAGAAGCAGAATTATTAGCAGACGAATTGCACTATCTAGAGATTATTTACTATTTATCGCAGCCTGGCGGTTGAGATACTAAGAAAAAACGAAATACTTCAGAACCTAAATTCATCTCAATAACCGAGGAGAGTTTCATCCATCAAGAATGAATTAAATAAATAAAGATGTGTGTTTGATATGTATTATTTTTTAACAAATATAAACATTATGATTACACTTAAGCCACAATTCGAAAATACATATAATTTACAAGTGGGGTTTTGTAAAAATTACTAATTATTGTGTTTTAAGTACATACTTCATACAACTGTTTTTGCGTTGCGTCTCTTGTTTGGCTTTTCCATGCGTATCTTCTTTGGCTTTTCCAATACGTGAAATTTGACTCTTGTACATACGTACCGAATTATTTTTATCCATATACGAATGTATTCTATATAAAGGTTCTAGATCTGATCCGAATTTTAGATCTGTTTCGGTATTTTAGATTTTTATTTAATTTTGTTGTCAGATATTTTACACATTTTCTATAATTTTATGTACAGCATTTCTGCCTTACGTGTATCTAAGTCAGATATTTTACACATTTTCTATCATTTTATGTACAACATTTCTGTCTTACGTGTTTGTATGTTTGATTTTTTATACATTATTGTCCGTGCTTTCTGCCTTACGTGTTTCTGTGTCAGATATTTTACACATTTTCTATCATTTTATGTACAGCATTTCTGCCTTACATGTATCTATGTGAGATATTTTATACATTTTCCATCATTATTGTCCATGATTTCTGCCTTACGTGTTTCTATGTCAGATATTTTCTATTATTTTATGTACAGCATTTCTGTCTTACGTGTTTATATGTTAGATATTTTATACATTTTTCTATCATTTTATCTACAGATTTTCTCTCTTACGTGTTTCTATGTCAGATATTTTAAACATTTTCTATTATTATTGTCCATTATTATTGTCCATTTCTGTCTTACGTGTTTCTATATCAGATATTTTATAGATTTTTTCTATCATTTCATGTACAGCATTTCTGTCTTAAAGTTAGCGTAGCGTATTGTGGTAGTCATGTCTTTACTTGATGGCTGAGTTTTTCTTTTATATAACATAATATACTCTATAACTATATATACTCTACAAATGTATTTAATTTGATTTTTTTTGTTAATATACCTAAATTACCTACATATACCATATATTCTTACAGAGACCAATGTTCACTATTCACTATAAAACAATACATTACTTGCTCGTCGTAGATAAACTATAGTATGCAAATATTTACGCTTTCCTTTCGCCTTTCATTTAACGTCTCGTGCATCAAAATCAGGTAAATAACAACGAAGATATAATGTAATGGCCGTTTGGCACGTTAGTTGATTTGAACATAATTTATGGATGGTAACCATTTGTTGGTTAGTCTTCGCCATAATTCGATTATATCTGAATATCATTGTAAAGTGGGAATTGTTGTAGAGTAATATAGTATGGAACAAATCGAAAAATGGTCATATTGAAGATTTATGTATAGTAGTGGATGTTTAGATAAGACTCTTGGCTAATTGTAAGTTCAGATGTGATCTGTGTGTATTAGTGAGCGTTCAGCGGAGACTCTTGTCGAATTGTACGTTCAGTGGAGATTTGTATATAGTAGTGGTCGTTCAGATGTGTCTTGTAGAGAACGTTTAGTGGAGATTTATGTATAGTAGGGGCCGTTCAGATGTGGCTTGTAGAGAACTTTTAGATCCTTGTCGGTTTGTGATCGTTCAACTTATATCTATGTCGAGTAATATACGTTACTTGTTTGGCCATACTGGAAGAATGGTATACATACTTTTGTTGGGCCTCCTCATTATTGGATTATATCTGAATATCATTGTACAATGGTAATTGTTGTAGATAAAATATAGTATGCAACAAAACGATATCGTATATCAATAATCATATTGGTGAGTTGTGTAGAGTAGTTGTTGACCTGCATCTCTTTCGTCTTTCCTGTGGTGCCCATTATAATACTTTTTGTTATTCTGTTGTCGTCCATCCTTTGGACGTGTCCATACCAGAGTAGTGCCAAATTTTGTTTTTTTTTTCGACAGATTTTCTTTAGTGATTGTTCTGTCAGAGCTTGCATCTGATATACGTCTGATATGCGTCTGGTATACGTCTGTTGTACGTCTAATATGCGTTATATTGCGTCTTACATACGTCTGCTATTTTCTGTCGCATTCAGGAAGTCATCTAAAACTCCTGGGAATCGCCTTCGGGGGCATTCTTCAACAATGTGACCGACGGTCTGTCGTTTTACATTAAATTAAATTTTATCGAAAATGTTGTACATTTTATTATTAATACATTAGACGTTCGTTTGTAATCCTTTATGTAACGTTTTATATTGATTTTTAATTATGTATTCTTATTGTATGCCATACTATAAATAAATACGTATGCTATGCGTTAGATATTAGCTAGCTGATGTTTAAGTGTTAACAAATGATAAATTAAGTTATACACCGCTCTGTGGAAGACCTATGTCCAGCAGTGGATGTTTAATCACATTGACGTTGAGAATTAATAATGTACCGCTCTGTGGGAGACCGTAAATAAATGAGCGTTCAGAGGAGACTCATGTATAGTTTTGAACATTCAGATGAAACCCTTGTAGTGCAGTAATCATATGGCTGATATCTACAGCAAGTAATATAATATGTTGGTTTATCCGTTTTATCCATTTCAATTACATATGAATTGTTTCGAGATATCTAGAGAGAGAGAGGCATTTTTTCAATGAGTTCTGTACGTTAAGTGGAGATCCGTGTATAGTAGTACTCAATCAGAGAAGATATTTTTTACAGATGATGTTTTTGGTTTGTTCATACTGTAAGAATGGTATACGTTCTTCGATTAATCATGTGACAGCGTCACCTTGCCTTTCATACATTATTTCGAGAGAGAAGCGATAGACTAATGATGTTTGTTTCTCTGTTAGTCTCAGTGACTACTCTCCTTTCGTTCAACGTCTATTATGCTACAGTCCGATAAGTAGCAACGAAGATCCGATACAGTTCCGTTTTAATAATGTCTTTGTTTTTGTTTTTTGTGATAACATATTCGATATATCCTCCTCTTTCCAACGAGCCTTTGTACGTCATGATCGGACCAATAGAAACGGAGATATAATGTAATGCCGTTTTGGCAATGTCTTTGCGTTTGTTTTTTGTGTTAACGTATTCGCTACTCCCTCCTCTTTCATTTAACGTGTTACACATAGTAATCTGATTAATAACAACAGAGATACGATAATGTGCCGTTTTTGCACAGTCTTTGCATTTATTTTTTATCTTAGCATATTCGTTACCACCTCCCCTTTCCCTCGATACCTTGCGCGTTGTTGTACGTCGAGGCATTTAGACGTTACGAGCTTAGTGTATATTATTCATGGGAGAATACCAAGCCGGTTTCAGAAAACATAGATCGACCATAGATCATATCTTTACTCTAAGACAGCTGCTTGAAAAAGGATGGGAATTTAATGGAACTATCCATAATCTCTTCATAGATTTCCATTACGGATAGGTAACAAACTCTGAAAATCTTTCGAAATAAGCAATGACCTGAAACAAGGAGATGCGCTGTCCCCTCTAATCTTTAATATTATCCTGGAGAAAGTAGTAAGAGCAACACACCTTAAAACATAATTACTGGCAGTAAATGGACCAAAATTACTACTAGCTTACGCAGATGACATTAACATTGTGGGAACACTGTCACCAATGTGAAGGAGACTTTTAATAAATTGGAGGTAGAGGCAAAGAAAACTGGTTTTAGGGTAAACGAAGAGAAAACCAAATACATGTGCATCAACAGACAAAAGGGACGAGATAGAATAGGGCAAAATGTGACAATAGACCCATATAACTTTGAAAGAGTGGAGAGTTTTAAATATCTCGGAGTAACAATCACTGCAGGGTGAAAGTTCGACTCGAGCAGCCGAACAGTACGGACGTGAGAGAGAAGCGTGCTTAGGTGGGGGCGACTGACCTATTGTCAACGGAGCTTTTCAGCTCCCGGTGGGTAAGACGCCGAGTGTGGCATAGGCACTTGTCCTACATATTAGCGAAAAGCGGATGCGAGGTTGTTACTAGTTAAACCGTCGAGGAGCTGTTTTTATAGGCTCCTCGCGGAGGCTATAATAGCTTCGCGTTTGCGAAGAATTCGGGATCACCTCAGTGTGTCGTCAGGGATGACACTGTAAGGCCTTGACATTTGACAAGGTCGGACAGAAACGGCCCCTGCTCCTGAGGTGTGAGAAACAGGAAGAGGATCCCTCACTGTGAATACAGGGAGTGAACTACCGCGAGGTACCTGGGACGGCACCCAGTAAGCCGTACTGACAGCGGTCAGTCGGTGGAAAAAAAACAGAGTCGTCTAAGTAGAATTTTCTTATATCTTATGAACTATTTGTTCACTGCCTTACGGCAATATGAGTGATATTCCCCCCCCAGAAAGTGTTGTCACGCAGGTGACAACACAAGAAGAAGAAGAGAATGATTTAGCCGAATCATCAAACCCCTCTGTTGACAGCTCGATCGAGCTATATAATAAATTTATTAAATCGACTAATCCCGCGATCGACGACATAGAAATCGTAATATCTGACGATGACTCCTATCTGCCCGAGTCGGAGGAAGAAAAAAGCGAAATCGACACCGATGACGATATCAATACGATGGACGCCATCGACGAAGAGCCGAGCCCAGCTGCAGAATTGCGCGAAGCCCCACCCCCAACTGTAGTAGAGACACAACCCGCCGTGGACAACGTCTCCAAAAATGAAGCCGAGCCCGAAATCGGCAAGCAAATGAAAAGGCTAAGGCCCAAAGAAGACTCTTCGGAAGACGAAGAAGTAAAGAAAAAGGCCAGAGAAATGGCGGAAAGGGAAAAGGCCAATGAGCTTTTAAGGTCGGTCAATGTACTGACGGAACAGATCAAATCCCTTAAAGAAGAAAGCCGTATCCGCGAGGAAAAGGCAAATAAACAAATCCAAGACCTTCTCGCTCAGATGACTGAGCTGAGAAACGAAAACAAAGAAAAGGACAAGGAGATACAAAAACTTGTACAACATATAATGGCATTAACAGCAGCCAAGGAGAAAGAAGAGTCAATAATGGAAATCGACCCGTGGAAAGCCTCCCTCGATAATGACGTTGTAAAGCTAGTGGAACTAGGAATCGGTTCACCTCCCCCCGTAAAGCCATCCGGTAGCAAAGGAAATCGTAAGGCCATCCTAAAGAGCCGGAAAGAATCATAACAACCAAAGAACCTGCAGGTTGGACACAAGTCCAAAACAAAAAAGGAAAAAAGACAGGCACCACTACTGAGAAATCAGACAGTAGTGTGAAAACAAAAATAAGCGTCGCCGAAAAGCAGACGCAGATAATAAATCAGCGGAAAGAAATCGAATTTAACAAGGCTGCGAAAGAGGCTCATGAAAGAAGCCAGAAAAAGAAAACTGCCCAAAATAACTTGAGCAAAAATAGCCAAGTTGAAAAAGAAAACGACGTACCAAAAGACTCACCGCAAACAAGCGAGGAGCCTATAGTAAAAGAGCCGAAACCACCGGCGATAATCCTAAAAACTGTAGGAGAACACCAAAAAATCCTGCAGAGAGCAGCCAACCAAGGCATAATATCAGTCAATAAGTTTGCACGATCAGGCAGATCGATTGTTATTAACACAAAAACCAGAAAAGATTACCTAGGAATGGTACACATCCTAGAAGAACACAGTCCAAAAGTAGAATTCATCGCATATCCCATAGATAGCGATAAACTAAAAAGAGTCATTATAAAAGGGCTATCTGCTACTACTAGCACAGTAGCAATTAAAGACGAACTATACAATAAAGGAATAGAAGCAACAAGGGTGATCAATATGATCTCCAAAAAAGCTGATAAAAAAGTACTGCCACATTTCATCGTCACCCTCAAAGAGGAAGACGTTGCAAAAATTAAAAAAATATCTGATATATGCTACATGCGCATCTATGTGGAGGATGAATTCAAAATCACAAAAGACACCCTACAGTGTTATAACTGTCAAGGGTTCTATCACAGCTCAAAGGCTTGCCATTGCGGATCCAGATGTGTAAAATGCGGAGAAAACCACATCAGTAACGACTGTGAGAAAAGCCGGGAAACCGACCCCAAATGTGCAAACTGTGGTGAAGCGCACACAGCAAATTATAGAGGATACTCTAAGGCCCCCAAAAAGAAAACACCTGCCCCAACAAGACCGGTAGGAAGACCCATAAACAGCGCTCCAATCAACAAAGGAGTCAGCTACGCACAGGCAGCGAAAAAATCCGCTGAAACCACCTCAGAATCTCCAGCACAACCACAAGAAGTGTCGGTACAGGACGCAGCTACCCTCATCGCAAACTTCCATACAGAGTATAATAACAAAATGATGGAAATGATGTCCATGATGGACAAAGCAACAAAAATGATGACTGCATTTGGAGAAGCCGTCCGAAAATGTTAGCAAACCAAAACGAAGATCTACGCATTGGGTCATGGAATTCCGGCAGAATATTCAAAAAGATCAACCTTCTGGATGAAATATTAAACAGATTAGAGCTCGATATCGTAGCCCTTCAAGAAACCAAACTAGTGGAAAGGAAAAAAACAAAATTTCCAGGCTACGATATCTATAGAACGGATCATAGAGCATTATCAGGAGGAACAGCTATATTAGTCAAAAGGGGACTCGAACACGAGCACATCCCAACACCAGACGGACTGGTGACAATGGAAGCCACAATAATTCGACTTAAGGCCAACAACGAAACACTAAAAATAGTGTCAGCTTACGTTAGACCACATGATCCGATTTTCAACGAAGATTTGAGCCTAATACTGAACTCAGAAGAGCCAACTATAATTATTGGAGACCTAAATGCTAGATCTCCCAATTGGTTTGACAGGACGACCAACCGAAACGGAAGATATCTCTGCAACCATCTCGAGAACAGACCGAACACATATGTCATCGGACCAACAGAACCGACATGTTTCCACGGAGAACTCCCTACGTATCTCGACATTGCAATCCTACACAACGTGGGTCAACAATACGAGATACACTCTCTAAATGAAGGCGATTCGACACATAACCTAATCGTCCTGACCCTGGGCGCAACAGAATTGAACTATTTGCAGCCCCACAACAGAAAGAAAACAAGTTGGCCAAACTTTAGAAGAATTGTGAGCGAGAACATCGGTAACATCCCAACAATTAATAATATTACAGAACTAGAAGACAGTGTAATAAAACTAGAACAAGCAATAAATAATGCTATCGATGCCAGCTCCAAAACCGAAACAATCACAAGACAAAAAGGAAGATTCAGGGATATAAGTATAGAACTTCAAAACCTAATCAAAGAGAAAAACCGGAAAAGAAGAAGAGCCTACCGCACAAGAATGGTAGAAGACAAAAGGATTGCAAATGAGCTAGACAGGGAAGTGAAAAAACAACTTCAAAATCATAGAAATGAAAGCTGGGACTCCTATATCGATGAGCTAAATCCTAACAAATCCGCCTTCTGGAAGTTATCTAAAATCCTTCGAAAGGACAAGAAACCCATACCTCCCCTACACGGAGTAAACGGGATTGTCCATACGGAAATCGACAAAGCCGAAGTCATGAAGGACGAACTAGAAAGGGCGTGTAGAAACAACGAAGACCCCGACGATGACATAGACTTTGAAGAAGAGGTAGAAAGAACAGCGAGAAGACTTAGAAGGAAAAAGGGCAGAATAGGTATTACACATACATCTCCCGAAGAAATAAAGGAACTTATAAAAATGACAAATGCCAAAAAAGCCCCAGGACCCGACAACATCACAAATAGGGCGCTGAAAAATCTACCAACAAAAGCTATTGTTTATATCACTAACATAATAAACAACATGCTAAAACTACGATATTTCCCAGATAGGTGGAAAGAGGCACACGTAATAATGATTGCAAAACCTGGTAAAAACGGCACATTTCCGCAAAATTACAGACCTATCAGCTTATTATCATCTATAAGCAAGATAGCGGAAAGAGTTATACTAAAAAGACTCAATGAAGAATCACAAATGCTAGGAACCATACCAGAGGCTCAATTCGGGTTCAGAAGCGAACACTCCTGTGAATTACAGGTACTACGACTTACAGAATTCATTACCAAAGGATTTAATGAAAAAATGTACACAGCTACAGCTTTTCTGGACGTCAGCAAAGCCGTCGACAGAATCTGGCACCATGGACTCATCTATAAAATGAATGAATTTGGTTACAGTGAGGCGATGACATGCCTCCTTGCGTCATATCTTGCCAACAGAAGGTTCAGAGTTCGAATAGGGGCAACCCTATCCGAAGTCGGGACCCTGGAGGCGGGTGTGCCTCAGGGAGCGGTGCTGTCGCCGTACCTGTACACCATCTATACGGCCGACACGCCAAAAGAGCCAGGCTCTCTGTTGAGTCTTTACGCTGACGACACAGCAATAGCTGTTAGCTGGAGAAACCCGGATCATGCAGCTAATCATCTGCAAAGAGCACTAAACAGATTCCAAAGATGGTGCATAAAATGGAAAATAGCCCTAAATCCAGATAAAACACAGGCTGTAATGTTTAGTCACAGAAGAAGTGTACCAAATCGCGAAATTACAATCGAAAACACCCCAGTAGACTGGACCAACCAGGCTAAATACCTAGGGGTACATCTAGATAAGAAGCTAACGTTCACTGAGCACATCAATCAGCAAATACGCAAAGCCAAAGCGTTGAAAAGTCAGCTCTCAACACTTATTGGAAGGAAAAGTAAACTACGATTTAAAACCAAAATCAGGGTTGCGAATAGTATTATCCTGCCAGTCCTAACATATGCATCCGCTGCGTGGGGACACACCTGTAAAACAAACAGGAAAAAGATACAGACTACTCAAAATCAAATAGTCAGAGATGCCCTTAAGATACCAAGGTACGTACCCTTGAGATATGTATATAGAGACTCAGGACAAACAAGAATCCTACGCACGCTAGACGAGAGAGCATATGAAATTTTTAACGGACTAAGAAACCACCCCAGCAGAATGTTAAGAGAGCTGACTAACTACAATGAAAACACAAGGACGGTACACAGAAGACCAAAACAACAGATAGCTCGATATAGGGAGAACCCGAACGAATAAATAAAGAATGAGATGGTTGCAAGAAGAACGAACAAAGAAATGCAGTCAATCAGAAAACACACCAAAAAAAACTCTGGCGAGAGGGTACGCTTTTCTTTTTTAGGTTTTTAGGTTTTTAGGTAATTATAAGTCCAATATACACCGGGGTGTCTGAGAGCATTATATACTTGGGAATGCACACCCCAATACACGCACACAAATAGGATTAAGGAAAAAAGGAAAGAATTGTTGCCCAGGCATTTTATAGTCCCGACGCCACAAGGAAGTCCACAAAAAAAAACAAAAAAAAAAAAAAAAAAAAAAAACAAAAAAAAAAACAAAAAAAAAAAAAGTGTTTTCTGATTTAATAACGTAAATTCATATTGATACATTCATACTTTTCATTAAACCGTTTAACGTAAATTTACCTTATATAGCAAATATAGAAGGGGCCCGCCAGGCCTTCTATATATCGCTCCGCGGACTAGGCCCTTAAGGCAGATCGAAATGAAAGATCTACTCGCGAAATCCGAGCACTGAGGTCATGTGCGGCATGCATGGGCTTGGTGGCCGGACCCCTCTCGGGTGCTCAGCCGGCGAGGAGAACAAAATTTATTTTGCCAAATCGGCGGCTGAGTGACCGAGCACACACTCTTTTCCGGACATAGAGTCATCAGCTCAGGCTGATGGCTCTATGGTCGGAACACACGCTCTTTTTTCTTTTTTTAGGGACTCAAGTCCCGACGTAAAGCTAGAGTAAAATCAATTGAGTCAGTAAAGTAAATAGGGAGAAAAGCCTAGATGTGGCTACCCCTACAGTTAGGTGGCATAACTACATTCACTAAAAACCGAGGATGTCCTATTACCCAGGGCATCTTAAGTAAATTTCAGATCATAAGCCTCCTCACGTAAGTCACACGATGAGGAGGGGTGGTGGAAAAGCCTGGGGGTCAGATAGGTACCACTTCGACTAGCGAGGTGTGACCGGTTTGATCTTCGGACATGTGGATCCCATTCTTACATTGGTATACACATGTTCCTAGGGGCAGGGTTGATCACTGCGTGTGTGTGTGTGTCACTGCAGGGTTTTGCTAACAAATGCACTATTTTTTAACATATTATTTAATATATTTCTGTATATAATTTCAATTCTTTGATTAATACTAATTTTATTCATATAATATATGCTTTATAAAAATACGGTTAATATTACACACAAACTTCTTCAGTCAGAAGATGTGTGTGTTTGGATTTTTGTATAAATAACTGTATTAACAATTTTTGGAAATTAGTATAAATCGAGATGCTTGTCTGTTTACATGTCTTATTGTTGCTCTCTGTATCTGTGTGTGCAGAGAATAGCACTCTGGAATATGCTAGTTCTTTTCTTAAACGTTTCGGATATCTAAATACATCCAGTAATGCTATTTCTAGTATAGATATGGTCTTCGTTGAATTTCAAGAAAGATACCATCTTCCGGTGACCGGAACATTAAATAATGATACTATGAATATGATTAATACGCCTAGATGTTCTGTTGGAGACAATAACTATGCAATTCATTCGAAGTGGAATAAAACGATTTTACGCTGGTATTTCAAGCTATTAGTAATCCTGGTTATATAAATGTAGCTGCAAAAGCTTTCGCTAGATGGGAGAAAATATCTAATTAAAAGTTTAAAAGAGTAATAATACCTTCTTCAAAGCCTGATATTACTATAACTGTGGTGCCAAATAATCATAATCATAATTTTCGAGCAAGTTGTCAAGGAACCTCTAAATGTTCATTTAATTTCGATGGCCCCGGAAAAGTATTGGCCCACGCATACTATCCCAGCGCAAACGGTGAATGTACCGAAATTCATCTTGATGCTAATGAACGGTGGTATGTAGGAAATGGCAGAGCTCCTGATGGTGAAGTCAATTTTTTGGCTGTCCTTATGCATGAAATTGATCATTCCCTCGGACTGGAACATAGTACTAGTGATTCGTCTATTATGTATGCTTGGTATCACCAAGATGTGTCAAGTTTTGGTGATGATGATAAAAAGGCAATGAGCATGCTATATGGACCAAAAACAGTTCCCATACCAACAACAACACCAGTTACGCGAACAATTTCGCAAACCAGGAGCAATGTACCGAAAACACCTGCACTAAACAACAGGGCCTATTTGCCGAAAACACCTGCAATAAAAAACATATGTCTAATTTAGTATCCCGATTTAATGTTTCTAGCTACATCTCCACAATTTCCAAATTATCGAATGTACGTTGGATCTGGCCCTTATATATGGAAGTTTGATTTAAATGAGATGCGCCTTCCAAAATATCCTGAATTAATTACCGATTATCTCCCCTAAGGTCTACGCACGTTTCACATGTTTTTCAGAATTCCGAGGGACACTTAGTAACTATAAGCAATAATCAGTATTACGCTGCATCTTTTCCCAATTTAAAAATTCAAAAACGTTTTATGTTTCCTTCTATACCTGCGAGAACCAAAATAAATGCCTTGTTTTAAACAAACAGCGGTCAAACGTATTTATTATACAATGATAATTCTTATACTGAATTTAACGAAGCTGGAGATGTCTTAAACCGTGGACCAATAAATTATCTCTTCCCAGGACTACCAGATAAAATAACATCAGCATTCCGCTACACGGATGGGTTTATTTACTTTTTCCAGAACAATACCTATTATAAGTATAGCGAATACACACGTAAAGTTTTAGCAGCAGGAACGTTTAGCTGGGAACTTTTTGGAATACACTGCCCTGAAGGCGGCCTATTAAAACAATTAAAAACTTTGTTAAACAAAATTGTAACTATATATGAATAAAGGTTGATGTGTTCCTTCTTAATGGTTGTTTTATTTAAATCCCATTACTCTATGTATGTCAAGCGACGTTTTAGAATAAAGACAATAGAAACAAAGATATGACGTAATGACCTTTTCGCATGCTCCAATGCGCACGGCACATACTGCGTTCAACCCCATTTTTCATCCCCTTTCCAACGAGCCCTCGTACGTCATCCTACGTTAAGCCGTTTGGAACTTACGACCGGGGGTTGCGATTTTAGGGGTTGCGATTTAGGGGTTGCGCTCAGACACAGGTAGTCTATCTACTAAGGTCAGTTGAAAGTTGGCAAGAAGAATGGAACAACACGGAAGATGTGGCACAGTGGACGAAAATGCTGATCCCGAACATAAGAGATTGGGTGGACTGTGGCCACAGGCGACTGGATTATTTCCTGACGCAGGTGCTCACAGGACACGGGTGTTTTAGGGCCTACCTCTATAGGATCGGAAAGGCTGATACAGATGAATGCCTATACTGTGGATACTCGGACACTGTGACACGTACGATGTTAGATTGCAGCAGATGGATAGTGGAAAGGAACAGAATGGAGAGAGAGACAGGTGTGAATTTTGTTACAGTGAGAGAAATGATTGAGAGAATGATTGAAAATAAATTAGTTTGGACTAACATACACAGCTATATCCGGGCAGTGATCAAGAAAAAGGAAGAGGAAGAAAGACTGCTAAACCAACGCTAAAGGTAAGAGTGAATGATGCTGAAAGGTGAAGCTAGAAAAGTGGGTCACACTGTATGAGTTGGAATGCGTGAGTCAGACTGTGGGGAAGGAGCAAATGCCCATCTGGAAATAATGCCGAACTGGAATGAGACAGGGAACCTCCTTGCTGATGAATAGAGTGTGGATGTGTATGAATGGAGAATGAATGAATAAAGGTAGTGATTCGGAAGTAATGCCGGCCTTACAGCGGCCATTCCGCTTCCGGATCGCTGGATGACAGAGAAGGGTCTGGTTTAGCAGGTAGGCGTTCGGCGTAGACTCGGCGACGAGAGGGCATTTTAAAGTACCTCGGGAACTATCGCCGGGAGTACGAAGAACGAATCCTGCACTAAAGTTAGTCAGGCGGCGTCCTGGACTAAGATGTCTTTGGAAGATTCCAGACCCCCCCTCTATAAAGAGGAAAAAAAAATTAAAAAAAAAAGATTATTTATTTTTAAGAAATTAAAGTTTTACGTCGTAGGCTTGGCCTGACAGACCACCGTCGTCGAACAGAGCGTTAAGGTACTTATACACTTAAATTGTAGCTTACTGTATTGACCAGATACAATAAGAATAGACTAGGTAAGGTATAGGCCATTCTGCGAATACGGGTGAAACGACAATATTCACTTTGAGTGGTCTAGCTATTTTTGTCTGTCTTCTGCGCGTGATCTACCAAAATAATATAGGTGGGAGTAATGGACGCTGGTCGTGGGAGATGCTTTTATTATGCTACGTGCTAAAGAGAGATAGATAGACCGCCGATCGAGTGCTCCGCGTTTCAGTATTTTACTCACAATGCCTAGTCTACTCTTATTGTGTCTATGATCTTGGCAGCACCAAGTAATACCTGTCCCTTGATCCCGCGCTGTAGGTTGTGGACCATTTCGGAATCATATCTTTCACCCTTTCGCTGTTGTCAATGTTTTTGCTGTTATGGTTTCCTGAAGGGCTGTAGTAATCTGGAGAATTCCTAAGCAAAAAGTTATGCAGGGCCAAAACCACATTCCCAATACTTTTCACCTTCAAATTTAGAAGCGTCCGAAAGATGCGAAACCTGGTGCTAAAATTCCAAATGAGTTCCTATCTCTACGTCGCGTTCTTGATAAATGGTAGTTAAAAATCCTACTATTTCTATTTAGATACTCTCGGTACAGTTTGATGCGATTTGAACGCACTTTTTCTGTTATGTATTAAAACGATAGTTTTACTGAATACATAGTTATATTTTGTCTTTCGGTCAATGATGTGGTTCTATACAGAAACGTTTCAGAAGCTATTTCCTATAAAAATCAATTTTAACATGTAACTAAAATTTTTTCATTAATTAGGAAAGTGCGATTATTATTTCAATTTGTTTTTCTATTCAATATGCATTACAGCAGTCTGCTGTGTAGTCTAATTTTGTTCAAAAGAACCAATATGTATTTTTAATCTATATTTTGGTAAGTTTTTACCCAAAAACCCATTACATTTGTACATATTGTGCTTTTTTTCCTTTTTTGCATTATAAAAATTCTTGAAAAAGGAAATAAAATTTTCCCAAAGCTTGACTCTTCAAATAATAGTATGCTTTATCTAAGCCCCAGTTTTGACTTCAATACCCAAATAATAAGTGAAATGTATATCTAAGATGACATCTCTTGAGGGTAAAATGTTCTGGAAGAAAACATAGCCTACCTTTAGATTTCCGGGTGAGGTCTATTTCAGGTCTACGGGTTAGAAAAATCCGGATAGAGTCATGAAATATTGGAAGTTTTACAAGTAAGAGTACAATATGTAAATATTGTAAATATATGTAATATGTAAATTGGTGAATGCGTGTAAATATTGAGAGTACATGTACATGTACATACTTATTGCATTCAAGAGACGAAATGGAAAGGAAGTGAACTAAAGAACTAGGTGAAGAAAATTAGGGTTTGTCACTAGGGAAAGGTAACACTAAGGATCGAGTGGGTCTTAAGAAATGTAATATTACTTATATAAATAAAAAATAAACAATTATTTTTTTTTCTTTATATTTTACCATCAATTTAAGTAACAAATACAAAAGATAATTGATGTTATAAACAAGTTAAATTACAGTAACTACAATAAGTATATATATATATATATATATATATATATATATATATATATATATATATATATATATATATATATATATATATATTGTGCTCGTAAAAGAAAAAGGAATTTACAGACATCATTTTAGGTACATGGGCATCAACGCTGCGGTCTTTTACCATATTTCGTCGATAGACTGACAGTTGGCAAAGCAGAAACAAGTGATTATTTACATTTTTTGGACAAAGAACAATTAGTAAAAGAAAATTAAAACTTTAAAAGTACATTATTAATCACATTTGTTTGCTTTTGATTATAATGCGGCCAGACATAAAACAGATTTCCAATAGTTATTAATTCTCGATATCTCACAATATACTCAATAACAATTAAAGCCAAACTCCGTCTTCTGCGAAGAAAAAAGAAGTAAAGTCAAAGCCATGTCTGAAGACCGGTTTGCCATTTAATTCTGATAACTTTATTACTAGTGGACCAAGTAAGTGAAGATATCTATTGTGTCTATCAGCGCTGCTCAAGAAGTTTTGGAAATAGTACGGAATATAATATTATCGTACTTATGCAGTGAATTTATTAATAAACACGTTGTAATGATTTTTGTTTAATTTCTTATGATGAATAATGTAGGTTTACCAAATAATCAAAGTTATGCCATTACAAGAACATATTATTAAAAAAATAACGGTCCATCCACATAAATATTGAAAAATGATTCCTGTTATCTAAAAACTGTTATTGACAAAGAAATAGGTACTGCGTCGGCAATATCTGTGAAGATCGTATTACCCTCAAATTCATACTTGTCATCATATGTGATTACATTTTCTGGATAAAAAGTAAATAAAAATAGTAAATTTAATTCACGAAACGCCTCTTTTTCCACTATAATTTAAAATATCTCCTAAACTATTAAGTATAGGTATAGGAAATACTTGGACAAATAAAACTACAGTGACTTAAGTTAGGATTGTGAAACACAATTCGTAAATTAAAATAAGTAAATAATAGATTTGTGTTTAGACTTAACCTGTATTAAATTTAATAAATTAAAGTTTTTAATTTAATATTTAATTTAGATTTTGTACGATTTTTCAATTACAGAACGTTGAACTTGTTGAGATTTTCATTGAAATTTTGATTATAACTTTTCAAATCCTCTGTATAACAACAAACAACTTTTTATTTTTATACCGAGGAAGAAAAGTGGATTTTGAATTTAAAAAATATTTAGTTTTATTAAAAAAAACATATCTTTGATGCGTTTTAATGTTTGAAAGTTTTAAAATTGTTTTTGTAATATAGAAAAATATACCTAATTCAGGTGAGCTGAGATTTAAATAGAAAAATATTAATAAATAAAAAAACACACTTTCAAAATGCAGGTTTTTTAGTGAGAATAGTATGTAAATATGGGGATTACGGACTTTAGTTCCCAACCCTTTCAATTTATTTAATTCAATAATTAAACTTAAAACCTAAAATTTCTTTATTTTATCACAATTTATCACTCTATTATAATATCACTTAAAAAACTAGTTATTAAAATAATTAGTAATTTTAAATTGAAGAGGAAACCGTCGAAAATATGACTTGCAATTGTTGTCAATTATTCGCCCACGCCGTAAGTAAGTTGAATATGAGATGTTCTTTCCGACGAGCATAGAATTCTTGGAATAAACGTAGATTTGGGGTAGAGGACCGGAGGGTGGTACTGCCGTACACATAACTTTAAAAGGTGCTTATTGCACAGGTGTTAATTAAAAGGTACAAACTAAAATTGAAATCTACTTCAAATTAAGTGTTTTTGATTTTAGTTTAACATTAGAAAATTAAAACCCCGTTTGAAGAGATAGCACTTTAATCTTAGCCTTTAACTGTCTTACTAATAAAACACTTGTATTCTAAGGTTATTCCGTATTTATATCTAGAATAGTTATCCTAAGTATAAGGTAAATATAATACTAAAATAATTTGTTACAAATACACTCGGTATAATTATGTTAGTTGTAAGTATTCCCACTTTATTCCGAAATAATAGTTTGGCAATGTCGCAATCTTCTGCACAAATACATAGAACAACGACACAGCCCCCTTTTTTTTCGTTTAATCTTTTGACAGCTCGTTTTTTTTTTCACTTTTTTTTAACATAGATTTCATACGTAATGAGGTAAGTAGCTTTGATTTCTGTTTTGTTATTTTACCTTCCCCTTCCCTTTTTGGAATTTTCTTCTTTTTATGTGCTGGGGATATTTAACTGAAAGGTATTGTGCATTCAGATGGTTTGTTTTTCTCGCAAATCACAAATATTTGTCGTTTGGAGTGCTGATTTTCTGCCTGAGTTGGATAAGTGTTTCTTGAAGTCGTTGAAGTCGTGAATTATTAAATTTATCTAGTTCTGGGTTTTTAAAAAGTAGTGATTTTTGGATTCCTGATATCCGATGGCGATTGAAGATCATCAACAGATTTGGTTGATCCTGCATTTATAGGTACCAAAGACTCATTAAATTCATAGAAATATTTAAAAACTATATGCTCCTAAATTTTGAGGCTTCATCCCTCTATTTTCAACAGCTTGATCGGCAGAAATCCTGTCAGAAGGATTTTCATCTCCTTCTTGTATCAATTGGCTAAAAATAGTTGGATTAAAAGGCCAAATGTCGGCTGCTCGAAATCCACTAACCGTTTTTTTTTGCATTAGCAACATTCAAATATGCTTGATGGAGTTTCATGTATGTATCACATTCTTTATGCAAAGTTGGCTTTCAAGACTTTCCATGGACTATACATTATGAGATCCAGTGATGGGGTCCTGTGCGACGTATGAGTCCTCTGTTGGTAGTTTTGTATGTTCTGTACAATGGACTATCCATACGTAGGAAAATTTCTCAATAATCCACCCAGATTTAGTACATTTATAAATAGAACCGTTTGGCCCTCCTTGCTCTAGCGATGGATGCATTCTCAAACGTGGATATATAATTAGTGGTGGAATATACTGTCCTATTGCAACAGACAGTTATGTTCTTTACACGTTTCTAACTGGCAGCTCCTACTTGTTTAATGCCCCCAGGAGCAAGTATTTTGCCAGGTTTGTGAACTGAATTGATGTCTATTTTGTCTACAATAATGTTCCATGAGGACGAAATTTGTATTTGTCGTATGTTGAGACCAGATTATAAAACAACGTTTTTAATTCGAGGGCATCAAATGCAATATTTCGATTAACACTAGTGGGTTCCAGACACTTATTTCAGAATTGCTTTTTAAAAACCCATAGCACTAGTATTTACTAGCTTCCTTTCTATATTTATTGAAAGTATTATACTTATACTAGGTATATGCAAATACTGCAACTTTGAATGATTGTGACGTCAATCCTTAAAACAACCCTGCCAGAAGCAATATTTGGTCTCTAATTTTGCCTCCTGTTCATTTGAGAAAACAGGCTTTCTCGCAATGCGAAATGATAGATCATAGCTGCTCCTTTTTGAGTAATTACATAAAGTCATTACATGAATACCATAGAAAGAAGCTGTCCATCTTAATTTTGCTGTACCACGAACAATGTAATACCAGAGAATATGGAATAATGTAATGCGTCTCAGAATAAATTTTATACTTAATAAAAATTAGAACTATTAATTCAGAAATTTTAGAAGCAATTTTAACATTATTTGTGAGCCGATAATTTGGATGCAGCCAATACCGTACATGTGTACGGTCTTAGCTGACATACTGTCCGTCACGTCGAAACAAAATCATGTGAAAACAGATGGTAAAATTACTTTGAAAACACCTAATGCCGTTAAATAACTATCTTGTATCTTGTGATACTATTTGAACAATAACGACTACAGATATATTCACAATAAAGTATTTACAGTTGGATTTCTCAAGGTAAAATGTTATAGCCGCGAAGGCAAAAACACACTTCGACCTCCCGCAACAATTTTTTAACCCAGACTACCACGAACGATTGTCTTGACAGCTAAATGTCAACGATAAGTTTCCATAATTTATATGCAAGTTTTGGCCAAAAACAACAAATTTGCACTTGCGTAAGTTTTCCCAAATTTATTATATTAACACGTAATCATCACGTGCTCATCCTAGATATGTTCGTACACTCCCCTTTCTTGTTATTTACAAATATTATTTTTTTCAGCTTACCTTAAATATATATTTTTTTAATTAAAAAAACATTTACGCAAAGAAAAATTATACCAACTTTCAGTCTATAAATTACGGTAGAATATTTAACATTTACTTGTACGATGTATCTGTATCTCCCTGGTAGTAGATATTTAAAAATACTTAGTCGCCGGTTATTTTTTGAAAGCTGAACAAGGTAGAGTAAGATATATTTATAGAAATTATCTTGCAGTTTATTTTATTGAGAAGATACAAGATTGGTTTGGCAGAAATTCTGTAAACAAGGTGGCTAAGGAAGGGCATCCGGGACATAAAATCACACACTATCTTGTCAATTGGTGTAAACACAGGGAAATATGGAATTTGGACACCATTAATAGTCAATAATAAACTAAAACACCTTATTACAGATTTTCAAGCAGTTAATGAACGAATTTGTAGGATAAAAATAAAGACTTCCTTCTTCAACTTATTCATAATGAACGTTCACAGTCCAACTAATAAACAAGATGAGATCAACTGAGAAACCAAATTATAGACCTGCAAAAACTGAAAAGACTCGAAACTCAAAAGAAATTTAAAGAAAAAATAAAAAAGAAGCTGATTGAATGTGAAGGAAATGCAGAGAGAACACTAGAAGACCGGTGAGACCTAATAAGTAGAACCACATTAACTGCAGTAAAATCGATGCGAAGAACAATGTCTAAAAAAAAATAGATGACCAATGGTTTCATGATAAGTGTAAGGCGGCAATCGAAGAAGGAAATGAAGCACATAGAATATATTTGACTAGACGAACTGGAGAAAGAAAAATGGTATTTGAAAACAAAGGACGAATATCTGATAAACCGCGTAGAGTAAAAAAGAGGAATCACATAAATAAATAATTACTGGACATGAAAATAAATTTTAGACAAAACAAAACATGAAATTAATATCAATTTATCAAACAAATGAATCAAGAATATTAACCAAAAACTAATCTGTACAGGAATAAAAGAGATAGATAGAGATAGATAGATAGTACAGCAACACTAAAGAAATTAGATAAACTTATAAAACTGCTGATCAAAAACTATAACAATGTTGATGTAGAACACACAGACCATGAACTATTAGAAAAAGCAGAAAATGAAGAGAATGGGATAACAAAACCACCAACGATAGAAGATGTTGAAAGGGCAATGAAACTTCAGAAAATTAACAAGGTCCTGGATGTGACTGAATCGTTTATCCCTGATCCCGTAGAATTGTTTAAGTCGGAAACAAGGAAAATACCGAAAAGGATATATGAGGAAGAGTCGAATAAGAGCATTATAGGTCTAATCCATAACAACTATGCTATGTTATGAATATAAAATATTTACCACTATACTTAACCATATACTATAACCCTTCACAGAGAAGATCATCGGAGAATATCAGGCATAATTTAGACAAGAATATCAACCATCCACCAACTCTACACAGTTAAGCAGGTCATGTCATAGATGTCTATAATATTTTTGTCGACTTTAAACGAAAATATGACTCAATAAACAGCACATTCGCACATTTATACAAAATATTAAATGGATTTGAAATACCATCCATGAAAAATTAGAAAAAGTAGATAGCTTAATCTATTTAGGAGTTAACATCACAAAGGACAACATTGACGATGCAAAGCTTACCATAAGAATCTTTCTGGCCAATACTGCATACTTTGCTATGAACCAGATTTTTAAATTAGCGAAGACTATGTCGACAATATAGCGTGGAACTATTGGTTAACATCAGGAAAGATATTCCGTGAACCAGGATGTTCCCTACTCACCATTCAGGATTAGGTTAGATTATAGCTTATACCAAAAATAAAAAAAACCGCCTACGTCAAGAATTTTTTTTTAAACTAACAAAAACCCGGCGAAAGCCAGCCAAAAAAATAAATAAAAAACAAAAACCCGGGCAAGTGGCGCCCAAACACTTGAGCATCAAGTCTACGCACTGGACGTAGTCCGAAGTGGAGACTTAAGGCCCAAGCAAGCAATTTTAGATTCGCGAACAAGTCACTAGATCATTACAGGAACAAAGCGCGTCACGCTGTCCTGAATTTGATTCGGTTAGGGAATTATTAGAGTTCTATTACCCACGACTCCCACATGAAAAGCATTTAGCTGATAGTTGTGCCTCTATCGCTCATCAGAGTGCTATAAAGGGAAAAGGCATAATCTGGAGCATTGGAGCGGGGTGGAGTGACTCCTGTTTTTAACTCGAGTTAATACACCTCGCTCCAATGAATTATTACATCCGAACGTAATTCTTAGGGGTGATCATGTTTCACAGGCTGGGCTTAATTAAATTGCTGCTTGCTTGCTTAAAGAAAGTGAGTCATTTTCTTATTCTTCTTCTTCCTACTTTATAAATAGACAAAATGCCTGTTTTATTTCGGTTTTTAGCCTCAATTGACGTTGTCTGACCATCTTTTCCTCAGTCGTCCCAACGATCTTCTTCCATTTGGCGATTTGTCTCTAACTATTCGTAATATTCTATTTTTTGTCATTCTTTCGATGTGTTGATTCCATTCCACTTTTCTTCTTTTGGTCCACGCGTTTATTTTCTCCATACCGCATCTTGTTCGTATTTCCTCACTTCTTACTCTGTCTCTTAGAGTTTGGTTTTTTATTTTTCGTAAGACTTTCATTTCTGTTGTTTCCAGTAGTCTTTGTGTTTTCGCCGTATTTGCTCTTGTTTCCGCTATGTACTTCATTATCGGTCTTATTGTTGATTTATATATCCTGAGTCATTTTCGTTAGTAGGACTTTTAGTGGTGGTATTGTTTGTGAAAAGACGTTCCTTTTATTTGTAAAAACGGATTTATCAACTAGATTTAATTGTAGAAATAGTTCTGATGCATTTTTTAGTATGCCGCTATTGCATACAAATTCGCCACAGGCTCAAAATCGTATTGTTTGTTAGGCATTCATATAAAGTCTATTTTGAATTTTACTGGGTGACTAAGATAAGAAATGGACTCTTTACGTTGTATGCCACAATTCTAAGGAAATACTTCGTGATTGAACTAACAGAAAATAAAATTGTTTGCTATTCGGAGCCCCAATGGTCTGACGAGAACGTACTGAGCATGTAAGTAACTCCCATTTTTACATGGTCGACACAAACGGTTTAGGCAAGCAAGGAAAAATGGTACAGTATCCGATATCAGCATATTCTCTCTCTTGTTAGACCACACTCTTAACAAATCCCAGTACCAGTATTTTGACTTATCTGGTGAAAGTGACAACAATGATATTGAGATTCCATAGCACGCTTCAACAGGTGAATACTTCTCATCATGTGGTGAAATATCATCAGCTCTTCAGAAGTTCAATCAAACTAAACTGTATGATCTAGACGAGTTTATTATTGCTTGTAAAAGTTTTCTGTCTTTGAATTTTTTGTAATATGTTTTTTTCAGCAGTATAAAAAACACATGCTAGTAAAATCTTGTTGCATACCATCAAAAAGAGCTTAAAACCTTCTTTAAATTACCAAATATCTCAGGAACAAGTGGGGTTTGTAAAGATTTAAGGTACACGGGAACAAATTCTGAACCTGAGACAACTGATTGAAGAGTCTAGAGCATTTCAAATACCTATGATTATATTCTTCGTTGACTACCAAAAGGCATTTGATTGTGTAAGCTGGATAAATCTGTGGTCTATTTTAATGAAAATGGGCACACTAATGCACCTGATGACACTTATTAAAAATTTGTACCAGTCCAATATAGCAACAGTACGACTACATTAGAAGTTCTTAAACCAACTCAAGACCGAGAGAGTTGTTAGACAAAGATGCGTGTTGTCACCTTATTTATGGTGAACATGTTATGAGGATGGCTTTAGGTGGATGATCCTGTGGAATAACAGTGGCTGGTAGGAAAATCTCCAATTTAAGATTTGCTGATGACACTACATTTATAGCAGCAAATGAGCAAGAAATGTTTAATCTTCTGCAAAGAGTTGAGTACAAAAGCAATAAAGTTGGTCTGAAAATCAATAAGACAAAAATAATGGTGGTCGACAGATTTCACACTATTCAACGTTCAAAGTTTGGAGACGTATTGGTATGGCAAAAAATGCGATAAGTCGCCTAACTAAAGTTTGGAAAGACATATCTATCTCTCAAAATATCAAGATGAGACTGGTGAATGCCCTTTTATTCTCAATATTTACAACATGTCTGCTACGTATTCTGCAATTTTTCGGTCACGTGGATCGCAGAGGTGACGATAATTGTTTCTGGAAACGTTCCGGGTAGAAGATCAAGACGATGATCACCAACTAGATGGTCCGACCAAATTAAGAATTCAGCTAGAAACTCATTCTGCGAAGCTCTCAGAGCAGCTGAAGATAGACCAATTTAGTAAATTTCAAATAAATACCCATCTCAACAAGCCCTCACACCCCTATAATAACGCTCCTTGATAGACCCATTGGTAAGAGAAGCAGAGGAATGCCCAGAAAAAGATTCCTTGATAACATCGATGAAGAAATGAGAAATATGGGAATACGTTGCCGGAGGAGGGTCATGGATAGGGACAACTAGAGAGAAATTCTTAAGGAGGTTAGGACCCACACAGGGTTGTAAAGTCAGTATGACGATGATGATTAAGAAACAACAGCAGCATGATGTATAATCAGTGAAGCTTTAAAATACAGATTTAATTATAACAAGTATTCGCATATTTACCCAAATAAATTACTTCTATTGTTTACCCTGTACCCCATAATACTGATATTTGGAACTCCAAAATAATTTCTATAAATTTGTCTTCGTCAACTTAGTTATAGCAAACTGAATTTCTTATCTAACGACCATCTAGTATATTAGAAGTTTTTTTATTTACCAGGTTTTCGATCAGAAATGAAACACAATTTTTCTTTTTGTTACATTTTACATTATTTGTTACATTACATTATTTGTTTTCCAACAAATAATTGTTTGTTATTTCCATCAATTTTCATGAATATTTCAAAATATTGTTACGAACATACTTTTGGCATGGCCCAGGTAACGGTTGCATTGCATCTCTAATAGTCATAGTCATAGTCATAGTCATCTTTATTGATCCTTTAAGACATTCAAAATAAATGTATAGGATACGTCACTACAGAATTTGGTATAAAAAACATTAATGTGTATAATACAATATTCACAGTGTAAAAAAAATTGACAAAACATAAAATATATAAAATAACATTTTTACAAGTAAATATGAAGCTATTGCAGTTTGTCCTCAAGATATTTAGCCCAGTCTGGTTATACAAAAATCATCGATTTCACGGCAAAATGTTTCGCAGATATCTGAAGCTTTTAAGACATAGGTATGGGTTACTAGATGACGAATAGATAAAAAGATACTCCTATTTTTACCTTGCGTTTTTTTTAAACAATAATTTATGGTCAGAATTTGATTTTTTATCTATAAGTTTTTTCCCTTATAATTTAAATAAACAATATTTATACCATTTTTTTATATCAAGAATATCTTAATTTTCCAGTTTTTTCAATTAAAATTGATAAATAATTTACGGAGATATTTGCAAAAAAGCAGTTTTTTTGCACTAATTTATAAATTTAATTAATTTTTTTATTAACATAATAAAATGTTATTAATACATTTCAACATTGAGGAATTACCGTCCTTTAAATTTGTGCGAAATTTCCCCCCGATCGGTCAAATAGTTTAAAAGTTATTTAATTTGTTTATCCCTGGGACTAATTATTTCAACCATTGAACTTGCCCTATGAATGATGCTAGACACATTTAACAAATTTCATAGGATTCTTTAAGACTTATACTATCTCAGAAGTTAAATGAATATTGAGTTTTCATCGAAATTATTTACAAAATAAACGTTTGAAAAAGGGGTATCTTTTTACTTAAAAACAATTGTAATAACTTCTATATTTTTCAAGGTACAGACTTGTACGTACAACCATTAGATAGCTGGTAAAAAAACTCACATTTAACAAAAAAAATAAACCTTCTATGAACAATAGGAACGAAGTTAGCGACAATTTTTTGTTAATTATATCTCCATTGTTTATAAACATTAAGAAGTAAAATTTGCACAAATTTTGAATGAAAATCTAAACTTTATATTGTTTGAACTGTATTGTACTGTATTGAAAATATAGACCAAGTTATTATTAAAGATGGATTTCAAAAGGCTAGAATTTTTCCATTGTGCGACGTAAGACCCATTAAAAGTTATGAACCACAAGCATATAAACGTTGGTGCACTTTTCAAAAACATCAGGCAGATGTCGCTGCATTAACTTTTAATGCAGCAGATCAACCAGAAACAGTCTTAGTACCCACAATAACCACAATCGTAAACGAATTAGTGTGTCTGAAGGCGGAACCCCAACATCTTCAAACCATCGGCAGAAAACGTTTGAAGAGTTGCTTCTGGAGCAAATAAAACAAACTCCAAATACTACCACCGAAAGACACATTATCTACTCTGGAGTGAGGTAGAGTATGGGCCACTCCATGGTACAATGAATACACAAGGTATGATACATAATGTTCCAAAATTGGTTCGCTTTCGCGCATGACGTAGTCAAGATCGCTTATTCCCGCAACATTTGAATGTAGTTGTATAGGAAAGACTTTTAATTTTAAGTTTTTTTTATATAATTTGGCTAATTTAATTATAGTAATTATAAAGAGATGATAAAATTGTTAGTATAATATTTTCCTTTATAAAACATAGATATCCTTTATAAGACAAGTTTTAATTATCTTTTATTACACGTAGGTACAGGTTAATTAACTTATACTCCAGAGTTCGATATTTCAGATGTGAAATATCTGTGTACCTCTATTACCACAGAAAAGTGGTAATGGAGGTACACAAAATTTGTACGTATATATACCTACTGAACTAAACACAAAATCAAAATAAATAATGACAAAGTCAACTTTATTTATATCGATTGAGCTAGCTGGCCATCGAATATGAGTGTAGTGAGGGCACACAATATTGCACAACATTTAAAACGACATTTTTGTAACATTCACACATAAAATTATCTTGGTATTGTTTATAATAATGATAACATTGTATATTTTAATAATGATAACATGATTTAACAAAGAAAAATGTTATTTTGGAAGATGCTAAATTGATTTCCTCCGAAACAGTTCTTATTGCAAATTGCATAGCAGGCTGAGGCTAATTTCTTACTTAACAAATCGATATGAAAAACCATTAAGGTTTCATGACTAATAATTAATAAAAATAAAGATTTAGACTTACGTCGTTGACCTAGAAGTAGTAAGAAGCTGCTCAACATACTTTTTGGACTCTCTGTGTTCGCCTCCTTGTACGCGTTTCTTTTGGTTGGTTAAAAGGGTAGCCGATGTTGATTTAGGCAAATAAAGACTAGGTACTGCCTCAGGTTTGAGTTTTAGACCCTTTTTAGAAACGTAATTTAAAAGTTCCTGTTGTAGATTTCTTTGGTAATCTTCAGTTTTAAAATGTGTATAACAAATTCTTGCAGTATTACAATTAAAATTATCCTATCTACAACAAGATATAATCCACAGTTTTCTGGTCACGCTATCTTTAGTAAATGTATGAAACCTAAAGATTTTATCTTCATTGTCACTATTGCAACAAGCAATTGCACAGCGTACTTTGAAAAAGGTACAAAACCAGATATACAATGGCAAATAACTACTATATACTATATACTATACAGTATAAATAAATAGTAACTAAACACCATTTGTATAAAGACACATATATAAGCATATATCAAAATTATTTTTCTATTATAAAATAGATGACTCAGTCAGTATTAAGATACTTTAAAATATATTTATTATCTCATAACTTGCAATTTGCAAAAGTCACCATTGATAACCGATATTATTGTTGAACTTTTGTTTTTATACAAGCTTTCTGTCTTGCCGGTGTAAAGTCGTCTGAAGTCGATATTTATTGTGTTTTGCGTTTGAACTAATTTGTGTCTTATTTTCATATTATTATATTGTTTGATAAGTAAATTTTGCATATAATAATCGGTAGGTTATAGTAATGTGTATATTTTTTATTTTACTAAATTTCATTATAACTCATCTAAAAAACCATTGTAAAACAAATTGTATTGAATTGTAAAACAGATTTTTCTCTATTGTACTCTATTTTGTTTTTATTTCAGTAAAACTGCTTGGAAGTGAGTGACAGTGAATCAGAATAAGCAAATCTACTACTATTTACCTATTCACAGTATTTCCTCTGCAGAAAATTTTTAAATTTCAAGGGATTTGCATACAAAAAGAGTACTTATATTATTACTATATGAAAACAAAAATAAATATTTTGCCTGAATCTCTAAGAGAAGTAAAGGTTTTACGCTACTGAAAATATATTTTTTATTCAATTATAACCAAAACAAAACATTTAAAAAAAATTAGATCACTTTTTAACCATAATTTCAAAATTAATGTGTACGTTAAGCTGTAATAATGGGTTCAAGGTGGTTCAGGCGATCTTAACTACGTCACACTCCTGGGCCAGCTGTCAAATGTCATGCGCAATATCATACCTTGTGTATTCATTGTACCATGGGGCCACTCTAACCAGACAGACAGTGTGACGTCACTGGCGCCAATGTCGGTAAGCATTGGATCTTCATTACCGACCAACGCGTAACTTAGCATGGTTCCGAACCTTTAGTCGAGACCGAAACCATATGCAATGACTTTATTGCTTCTACTTGTAATCTTTTATTTTTAATTCTATTTTAACTTTAATATTTTTTTTCTATTAACTATTTATTCTCACAATATTATTTATAATTAATATTTTTTTTAAATTAAAGAAAAAGTATTCCAGAGGTAGGATTTGAACCCGGATCAAATATTTACTATACCTTCGTACTACTCACTACACCACGGGCGATTAATGTTATGCGTTCAAAAGAGTATATTAATATAAATGCGGTTAGCGCTAGGAATTTAAAATATAGATACTCCTCGTTTTGATTGCTGACAAAATAAATGACAAGATAAATTATATTGAGATAGAAAAAAGGTTAGCAGCTTAGATTCGCCAAATAAATCAGTGCAGTAACAACTCATTTATATTTTTTAATAAAAAATATCTATTATAATTATAAAAAGTTTATTATAATTATATATTATAAATATATTATAAAAGTTATTAATGGTACAAATAAACGAAAACTATCATTGACCCGGCAATATTAAATTGATATATAGTGGTAAACCGCCGTACAGGATTTTAAATGGACAACTTAAAGAAATATCAGTTTCTAGTTGTTGGATATTTAACGAGATGACCCAACTGGTTGACTTTAAACGAATATTAATATAGATACTACCCCTACAATTCATTGAACGTCTGCTGCTTGACAAAGGCGTACATTGACCTTTAATGCACACTGGTTGACACAGTTCTTTCATGCACACATATCTCGTACACTGCTCAATATAGACATACAATTTCGTCATACACTCCCAATCAAACAACCAGTTTGAATGGTAACAATATTTTTTAGGAATTTATTCACAACGGGGTACTCAGAAACTTCATTTGCCTAATACACTTTTTGTTATTCTAAACCATTGTCTTTTTTAAATGCAACACAGATGAATGTCGTTTCATCCTGTCAAAAAACATCTTACTTTCACTCTCTTATACTTTAACTTTATTGTTGGAAAAATTTTTAAATATTCGGAATTTAATAACATTTATTCAATCTAGCTATTGGAATGATACCAAAAATAATTTTTGTGCACAGGGTTTTCAGAACTTTCATTTGCCGTTGTCATTTTAAACACAGCACAAACATGTGCGCGCGCGACGACCATCGTATCAACCTTTCACACACACACACACGCAGTGATCAACCCTGCCCCTAGGAACATGTGTATACCAATGTAAGAATGGGATCCACATGTCCGAAGATCAAACCGGTCACACCTCGCTAGTCGAAGTGGTACCTATCTGACCCCCAGGCTTTTCCACCACCCCTCCTCATCGTGTGACTTACGTGAGGAGGCTTATGATCTGAAATTTACTTAAGATGCCCTGGGTAATAGGACATCCTCGGTTTTTAGTGAATGTGGTTATGCCACTTAACTGTAGGGGTAGCCACATCTAGGCTTTTCTCCCTATTTACTTTACTGACTCAATTGATTTTACTCTAGCTTTACGTCGGAACTTGAGTCCCTAAAAAAAGAAAAAAGAGCGTGTGTTCCGACCATAGAGCCATCAGCCTGAGCTGATGACTCTATGTCCGGAAAAGAGTGTGTGCTCGGTCACTCAGCCGCCGATTTGGCAAAATAAATTTTGTTCTCCTCGCCGGCTGAGCACCCGAGAGGGGTCCGGCCACCAAGCCCATGCATGCCGCACATGACCTCAGTGCTCGGATTTCGCGAGTAGATCTTTCATTCATATCAACCTTTCAATGAACGATTCTTACTATATTACTTAATCGTGTTACCAATAAAAATCGCCCAGTTCGACTCGAGCAGCCGAACAGTACGGACGTGAGAGAGAAGCGTGCTTAGGTGGGGGCGACTGACCTATTGTCAACGGAGCTTTTCAGCTCCCGGTGGGTAAGACGCCGAGTGTGGCATAGGCACTTGTCCTACATATTAGCGAAAAGCGGATGCGAGGTTGTTACTAGTTAAACCGTCGAGGAGCTGTTTTTATAGGCTCCTCGCGGAGGCTATAATAGCTTCGCGTTTGCGAAGAATTCGGGATCACCTCAGTGTGTCGTCAGGGATGACACTGTAAGGCCTTGACATTTGACAAGGTCGGACAGAAACGGCCCCTGCTCCTGAGGTGTGAGAAACAGGAAGAGGATCCCTCACTGTGAATACAGGGAGTGAACTACCGCGAGGTACCTGGGACGGCACCCAGTAAGCCGTACTGACAGCGGTCAGTCGGTGGAAAAAAAACAGAGTCGTCTAAGTAGAATTTTCTTATATCTTATGAACTATTTGTTCACTGCCTTACGGCAATATGAGTGATATTCCCCCCCCCCCAGAAAGTGTTGTCACGCAGGTGACAACACAAGAAGAAGAAGAGAATGATTTAGCCGAATCATCAAACCCCTCTGTTGACAGCTCGATCGAGCTATATAATAAATTTATTAAATCGACTAATCCCGCGATCGACGACATAGAAATCGTAATATCTGACGATGACTCCTATCTGCCCGAGTCGGAGGAAGAAAAAAGCGAAATCGACACCGATGACGATATCAATACGATGGACGCCATCGACGAAGAGCCGAGCCCAGCTGCAGAATTGCGCGAAGCCCCACCCCCAACTGTAGTAGAGACACAACCCGCCGTGGACAACGTCTCCAAAAATGAAGCCGAGCCCGAAATCGGCAAGAAAATGAAAAGGCTAAGGCCCAAAGAAGACTCTTCGGAAGACGAAGAAGTAAAGAAAAAGGCCAGAGAAATGGCGGAAAGGGAAAAGGCCAATGAGCTTTTAAGGTCGGTCAATGTACTGACGGAACAGATCAAATCCCTTAAAGAAGAAAGCCGTATCCGCGAGGAAAAGGCAAATAAACAAATCCAAGACCTTCTCGCTCAGATGACTGAGCTGAGAAACGAAAACAAAGAAAAGGACAAGGAGATACAAAAACTTGTACAACATATAATGGCATTAACAGCAGCCAAGGAGAAAGAAGAGTCAATAATGGAAATCGACCCGTGGAAAGCCTCCCTCGATAATGACGTTGTAAAGCTAGTGGAACTAGGAATCGGTTCACCTCCCCCCGTAAAGCCATCCGGTAGCAAAGGAAATCGTAAGGCCATCCTAAAGAGCCGGAAAGAATCATAACAACCAAAGAACCTGCAGGTTGGACACAAGTCCAAAACAAAAAAGGAAAAAAGACAGGCACCACTACTGAGAAATCAGACAGTAGTGTGAAAACAAAAATAAGCGTCGCCGAAAAGCAGACGCAGATAATAAATCAGCGGAAAGAAATCGAATTTAACAAGGCTGCGAAAGAGGCTCATGAAAGAAGCCAGAAAAAGAAAACTGCCCAAAATAACTTGAGCAAAAATAGCCAAGTTGAAAAAGAAAACGACGTACCAAAAGACTCACCGCAAACAAGCGAGGAGCCTATAGTAAAAGAGCCGAAACCACCGGCGATAATCCTAAAAACTGTAGGAGAACACCAAAAAATCCTGCAGAGAGCAGCCAACCAAGGCATAATATCAGTCAAGTTTGCACGATCAGGCAGATCGATTGTTATTAACACAAAAACCAGAAAAGATTACCTAGGAATGGTACACATCCTAGAAGAACACAGTCCAAAAGTAGAATTCATCGCATATCCCATAGATAGCGATAAACTAAAAAGAGTCATTATAAAAGGGCTATCTGCTACTACTAGCACAGTAGCAATTAAAGACGAACTATACAATAAAGGAATAGAAGCAACAAGGGTGATCAATATGATCTCCAAAAAAGCTGATAAAAAAGTACTGCCACATTTCATCGTCACCCTCAAAGAGGAAGACGTTGCAAAAATTAAAAAAATATCTGATATATGCTACATGCGCATCTATGTGGAGGATGAATTCAAAATCACAAAAGACACCCTACAGTGTTATAACTGTCAAGGGTTCTATCACAGCTCAAAGGCTTGCCATTGCGGATCCAGATGTGTAAAATGCGGAGAAAACCACATCAGTAACGACTGTGAGAAAAGCCGGGAAACCGGCCCCAAATGTGCAAACTGTGGTGAAGCGCACACAGCAAATTATAGAGGATGCTCTAAGGCCCCCAAAAAGAAAACACCTGCCCCAACAAGACCGGTAGGAAGACCCATAAACAGCGCTCCAATCAACAAAGGAGTCAGCTACGCACAGGCAGCGAAAAAATCCGCTGAAACCACCTCAGAATCTCCAGCACAACCACAAGAAGTGTCGGTACAGACACTCATCGCAAACTTCCATACAGAGTATAATAACAAAATGATGGAAATGATGTCCATGATGGACAAAGCAACAAAAATGATGACTGCATTTGGAGAAGCCGTCCGAAAATGTTAGCAAACCAAAACGAAGATCTACGCATTGGGTCATGGAATTCCGGCGGAATATTCAAAAAGATCAACCTTCTGGATGAAATAATAAACAGATTAGAGCTCGATATCGTAGCACTTCAAGAAACCAAACTAGTGGAAAGGAAAAAAACAAAATTTCCAGGCTACGATATCTATAGAACGGATCATAGAGCATTATCAGGAGGAACAGCTATATTAGTCAAAAGGGGACTCGAACACGAGCACATCCCAACACCAGACGGACTGGTGACAATGGAAGCCACAATTATTCGACTTAAGGCCAACAACGAAACACTAAAAATAGTGTCAGCTTACGTTAGACCACATGATCCGATTTTCAACGAAGATTTGAGCCTAATACTGAACTCAGAAGAGCCAACTATAATTATTGGAGACCTAAATGCTAGATCTCCCAATTGGTTTGACAGGAAGACCAACCGAAACGGAAGATATGTCTGCAACCATCTTGAGAACAGACCGAACACATATGTCATCGGACCAACAGAACCGACATGTTTCCACGGAGAACTCCCTACGTATCTCGACATTGCAATCCTACCCAACGTGGGTCAACAATACGAGATACACTCTCTAAATGAAGGCGATTCGACACATAACCTAATCGTCCTGACCCTGGGCGCAACAGAATTGAACTATTTGCAGCCCCACAACAGAAAGAAAACAAGTTGGCCAAACTTTAGAAGAATTGTGAGCGAGAACATCGGTAACATCCCAACAATTAATAATATTACAGAACTAGAAGACAGTGTAATAAAACTAGAACAAGCAATAAACAATGCTATCGATGCCAGCTCCAAAACCGAAACAATCACAAGACAAAAAGGAAGATTCAGGGATATAAGTATAGAACTTCAAAACCTAATCAAAGAGAAAAACCGGAAAAGAAGAAGAGCCTACCGCACAAGAATGGTAGAAGACAAAAGGATTGCAAATGAGCTAGACAGGGAAGTGAAAAAACAACTTCAAAATCATAGAAATGAAAGCTGGGACTCCTATATCGATGAGCTAAATCCTAACAAATCCGCCTTCTGGAAGTTATCTAAAATCCTTCGAAAGGACAAGAAACCCATACCTCCCCTACACGGAGTAAACGGGATTGTCCATACGGAAATCGACAAAGCCGAAGTCATGAAGGACGAACTAGAAAGGGCGTGTAGAAACAACGAAGAACCCGACGATGACATAGACTTTGAAGAAGAGGTAGAAAGAACAGCGAGAAGACTTAGAAGGAAAAAGGGCAGAAGAGGTATTACACATACATCTCCCGAAGAAATAAAGGAACTTATAAAAATGACAAATGCCAAAAAAGCCCCAGGACCCGACAACATCACAAATAGGGCGCTGAAAAATCTACCAACAAAAGCTATTGTTTATATCACTAACATAATAAACAACATGCTAAAACTACGATATTTCCCAGATAGGTGGAAAGAGGCACACGTAATAATGATTGCAAAACCTGGTAAAAACGGCACATTTCCGCAAAATTACAGACCTATCAGCTTATTATCATCTATAAGCAAGATAGCGGAAAGAGTTATACTAAAAAGACTCAATGAAGAATCACAAATGCTAGGAACCATACCAGAGGCTCAATTCGGGTTCAGAAGCGAACACTCCTGTGAATTACAGGTACTACGACTTACAGAATTCATTACCAAAGGATTTAATGAAAAAATGTACACAGCTACAGCTTTTCTGGACGTCAGCAAAGCCTTCGACAGAGTCTGGCACCATGGACTCATCTATAAAATGAATGAATTTGGTTACAGTGAGGCGATGACATGCCTCCTTGCGTCATATCTTGCCAACAGAAGGTTCAGAGTTCGAATAGGGGCAACCTTATCCGAAGTCGGGACCCTGGAGGCGGGTGTGCCTCAGGGAGCGGTGCTGTCGCCGTACCTGTACACCATCTATACGGCCGACACGCCAAAAGAGCCAGGCTCTCTGTTGAGTCTTTACGCTGACGACACAGCAATAGCTGTTAGCTGGAGAAACCCGGATCATGCAGCTAATCATCTGCAAAGAGCACTAAACAGATTCCAAAGATGGTGTATAAAATGGAAAATAGCCCTAAATCCAGATAAAACACAGGCTGTAATGTTTAGTCACAGAAGAAGTGTACCAAATCGCGAAATTACAATCGAAAACACCCCAGTAGACTGGACCAACCAGGCTAAATATCTAGGGGTACATCTAGATAAGAAGCTAACGTTCACTGAGCACATCAATCAGCAAATACGCAAAGCCAAAGCGTTGAAAAGTCAGCTCTCAACACTTATTGGAAGGAAAAGTAAACTACGATTTAAAACCAAAATCAGGGTTGCGAATAGTATTATCCTGCCAGTCCTAACATATGCATCCGCTGCGTGGGGACACACCTGTAAAACAAACAGGAAAAAGATACAGACTACTCAAAATCAAATAGTCAGAGATGCCCTTAAGATACCAAGGTACGTACCCTTGAGATATGTATATAGAGACTCAGGACAAACAAGAATCCTACGCACGCTAGACGAGAGAGCATATGAAATTTTTAACGGACTAAGAAACCACCCCAGCAGAATGTTAAGAGAGCTGACTAACTACAATGAAAACACAAGGACGGTACACAGAAGACCAAAACAACAGATAGCTCGATATAGGGAGAACCCGAACGAATAAATAAAGAATGAGATGGTTGCAAGAAGAACGAACAAAGAAATGCAGTCAATCAGAAAACACACCAAAAAAAACTCTGGCGAGAGGGTACGCTTTTCTTTTTTAGGTTTTTAGGTTTTTAGGTAATTATAAGTCCAATATACACCGGGGTGTGTGAGAGCATTATACACTTGGGAATGCACACCCCAATACACGCACACAAATAGGATTAAGGAAAAAAGGAAAGAATTGTTGCCCAGGCATTTTATAGTCCCGACGCCACAAGGAAGTCCACAAAAAAAAAAACAAAAAAAAAAGTGTTTTCTGATTAAATAACGTAAATTCATATTGATACATTCATACTTTTCATTAAACCGTTTAACGTAAATTTACCTTATATAGCAAATATAGAATTCTATATACCGCTCCGCGGACTAGGCCCTTAAGGCAGATCGAAATGAAAGATCTACTCGCGAAATCCGAGCACTGAGGTCATGTGCGGCATGCATGGGCTTGGTGGCCGGACCCCTCTCGGGTGCTCAGCCGACGAGGAGAACAAAATTTATTTTGCCAAATCGGCGGCTGAGTGACCGAGCACACACTCTTTTCCGGACATAGAGTCATCAGCTCAGGCTGATGGCTCTATGGTCGGAACACACGCTCTTTTTTCTTTTTTTAGGGACTCAAGTTCCGACGTAAAGCTAGAGTAAAATCAATTGAGTCAGTAAAGTAAATAGAGAGAAAAGCCTAGATGTGGCTACCCCTACAGTTAGGTGGCATAACCACATTCACTAAAAACCGAGGATGTCCTATTACCCAGGGCATCTTAAGTAAATTTCAGATCATAAGCCTCCTCACGTAAGTCACACGATGAGGAGGGGTGGTGGAAAAGCCTGGGGGTCAGATAGGTACCACTTCGACTAGCGAGGTGTGACCGGTTTGATCTTCGGACATGTGGATCCCATTCTTACATTGGTATACACATGTTCCTAGGGGCAGGGTTGATCACTGCGTGTGTGTGTGTGTGTGTGTAAAAATCGCCCGTGCAAGACGGAATAAGAACAGAGATGGTAAAAAGGTGGATAACTCTAGAATCAATAAAAATCCTTAACAGATGCATAACAAATTATAGTCGTGGCACAACATACAAAAAGAGAGATCGAATAAACATGAACCGACCAATTAGTCTTTTACCACACCCATGTAAATTATTAACAAAGGTTATAACAAATTAGATTTATACCAAAGACGGATTCCACAAAGGATACAGTACGAATGATCATCACACACACTCAGAAAAACGCAAAAATTCCACTGAAGTTGGCATTTTTAATAACTCTTGCGATTCCATAGAACAATGGGTGGCAATGGGGTAGTTTATGCATTAGACAACGGCAGAATAGACCCCGATATAAAAAGCTCTTGGAAAACATTTATAGGAAAGCAAAATTTAAAGTTAAAATCTGTGAAAGCTCAATAAGGCACTATTAATGAGGAGAGGTGGCAGACAAGGAGATACGATGTCAGATAAGTTCTTTACACTTGCTTTGGAGGATATTTAAAAAACCTGGAATTGTAACAAAAAATGAAGGTATTAACATCGATGGACGCTACTTAAATCACTTGCGATTTTTAGATGACATTATACTGATTAGCACTTGTGCACAGGAGTTACAAGAAATGTTAACAGACTTAAGCGTTGGAGATAGTACGACTAAATACTGAGAAAATTAAGGTCATGTTAGCTGAAAAGGTTGAAAATGTAGAAGAATATGTGTATTAACAGTGTGTAACAGATTATGTGTCCTACTAACTATACTTGCCGTTGGTAGGTACGTACTTCTTTATAAAAAGGTATATAGATACAAAAGGACTTGGGTTTATTTTTTAATGGAATTTTCACTTGCATAGGAAATTTAATACTGTATTTTTAAAAATGTTATTTTTTTATTTAACCTAATTTTATTATTTCATTGCCGAATTAGATGTTTTTTTTTATTTGCGGAAATTTCGTAATGTATTTTATTTTGTATTATGTATTTTTATGTAAGAATCCGATTGATAAGAGCTGCTTTTATTTCATCCATTATTTTATGTTGTCTTGTATATCGCTTTTATATTATTTATGTTTTGGTCTCATTTGTGTACTACATATGATATCTGGATAGAAGGTTATCCCAAAAAAAATATGGTTAAGTGGTAAAATAGGTATTTGTGTTCAAATGGGTAGTAGTGCTCATGCAAAAAAAAACAAAGAATGGTTAATTTATTTAACAAAAATATACCACTTTGACCAATATTGTATACTTCTGAATGTTTTATCTCCTATTCAGGGGTAATAAGTAATCAATATAAGTAGTTAGTGCCAAATGTGCAATTATCTTTATAAGCAATAGCTTACTGACTTTACTCTACATGTTGTCCAAATAATTAAACCTTGTCTCTTCAGAAAAGAGCACTTTAAATTGCAAAGTAAATTGCGTGCAGGAGATCGTGTTCTGTGCAAGCTTTTTCTAGCCTATGACAATTAAGAAGGTGTGATGAATCTTGCACCACCCCACATTTATAAAGGTTATGGGTATTTGCGGACAAGAATCCTCCAGGCAGAATGAGAATAATAACTACCAGAAGGAAGTTCCTCATGAGAACTCAATTGGCGGGGGGGATCAACTTCTTTTTTAGGCATGATGAGTTTTTCTGGTATATCTTACAGTTTTTCTTGATTTGAGTCGGCATACAATGGGCTGGTATTTGTGGAATGGATTTTACGAATCTAGACTTTGTTTGTTTCGTTCTCTAGCGAGTTATCTTCGAATATTAGTTATGCTGATAGCTATGATATGATAGAGCTTATGTATGGATCTGAGTCTTATTGTAACAAACTTCCGCTGCTGATTTTGTTGACTCACTTATAACTAAATCTACGTGACAAGTATGTGTTGGTATCACCCATGCTGGCAAGGTATATTCGGCAGCAGAACCATATAGTGCAAGCGTTTTTGTTTTAAGGGTGGAAGGATGTGCGCCCCATTTTTAGCTGACAAGCTTGCGGAGAATATTATTTCTGGTCCTCGGTTTGCCTATTAGTTTTAAACAATGTTCTGTGAATGACAGCGTGCGATATAAACTATCTCCAAGGTATTTATAGGAAGTCCAGAGTTCAAGGATTACATAACACTATTGAATGTTAAGTTTTGTAAAAGCGTCTGTATTACGGAAATTTAAGAAGTACAACTGAGTTTTTCCAAAGTTTGGCTTAAAATTCTTTTGTAGTGTATTTTTATAGTATTTGCGGCATCATTTAGATTTTTCTCCACTTCAGCAACAAAAGTTTTTGGTTGTGCAACAATATCGTCTACATTTCGTCCTATTATCTATTGGTATGGGTTGATCGTTTGTGTATATGTAATACAGTGTAGATGGCATTACGCTACTTCAAGCGAGACCGTTCTTCTGCATTCTCCATCTGGTATTCTTGCCATTAAGTCATACTAAAAATCTTTTCTGTAAGCATACGCGGATAATACAAGTGAACTAATTATCTAAGGAAATGTTATATAGTTTTTGGAGCATTGTCCTCTAATTTAAGGTGTCGTAAGCGGCATTAAGATTGACAAATACCACCCAGAATATCTGATATCTTTCGTACCTGTTTTCGCTGTGTTGGGTAAGATTTATTATTTTTAACATACATGATCTTTCCTGTTTTTTCTTCTATTATCGGTGAAATTATATTAAGGATCGTGTGCAAAAGTATTTTAAATAGCCGACGAAATAAAGATATTGGCCGATAGCTCTTGTGGTCGTCGGAGTTTAAGCAAGGTAATAACTTTGGCTTGTATCCAGACTTTGGTTTCTGCATAGTTTAAGTACATGTATATCATTCAGCACCGGATAAGCCATTGTAGTGGTTTTGGTCCAAATTTCGTAATTGGCTGTGTGCTTAGATCCTCAATGTTGGCAGCCATATCATTTTTCATTATACATGTAGATGGTGGATGCAAGCTCAACATCGTTAAAAGGTTCCCTCAGCTGGCTGGTTTTGTCCTCTCTCACATTGAGTTTTTCTTTGTTTCTTTGTCCACAGAGAGAGCATTTCCATAATTACCATGTGATTTCCAGCGATAAGCTGAATACCAATTACCCTAGGTGTGGCGTAATTCAGTCTTCTATGTGTTTCCTGCACTAAAAATATGTCACATTTGTATAAGCGCATATGTCTCATAAGGTTAACTAAAGTAAAGCTTCTTTATCTCTAGATATGTCCTCAATATTTATAGACATAATTAGAATAGTTGATCCTAAAAAGAACCGATTTGACCAAATTATATTGAACAGAAGGGCCCTTCTTTGAACCCCATAAGTAATGTCTATTCTTTTTATTTTTTATTAAAAATTTAAATTTTACATACTGACTATTACTTTTCGACGATATTTTAAATCAAATTTGTATAGTATCTGTTGGTAAAAAAGAGTCTCTTTGTGAAAAGTAAATAAGTTTGTAATATTGGTCAGAACTCATATATGAATAATAAGCAAATCAACAGTTACATTGAGTGTATAAAATTTCAATTACATAATATATTATATCGGCGCAGGAGATAGGTTTATCCCAGAGATCAAAAGTTACATGTCTATTCCGGGTTCCATTTAGTCTTTACGTAGTTTCATTACTTAAAGAGTGCGAAAAGATATGCTTATGCTTTTTATTTTTTTAAATATTTTCTACTACGTCCTCTCTACCGTCCCCTCTTTTTTGAACAACCTGTGTTATTTTTTTTAATTAAGCACTTGTCAAGAGCTATTTAAAACACTCTGTCCTCTGCTATTACATTAATATGACTGGTTCATTATTTCCTTTCTTTCTTGCAGCTATTAATGAATATTGTTTATCCTGAGTATCTTCCGCATATCACTATTTCTTCTGTGGATTAGGATTTTTAATTTTGGTTATTATTAAGATTCTCATTTCAAGTGTATCTAAATATAAATATCACCTCGACGTGTTTACTACTAGTCTTGTTTCTGCGGTACGAATATCCATGTATTATGATAGGTTGTAACGCGTAGTTTATTTAATGTATTTAAAGTATCTTTTGCCAATTGCTTTCTTACTTTATTTAATGTAGTTAAAGTACCCTTCACTTTTGAAAATTGCTTTCTCACTTCTTCAGCAATAGGTCTCTTTTCCTCATCAATACTGTTCTCGCTCGATACAGTTATTCCAAGATATTAAGATTTTACTATATGCTCTATCATTTGGTTTTTATCTAAAATTTACATCTATAACAAATTTTTTATATCTGATGTATTGGTATTAAACTGGAGTAGAATATTTTTTAGACAATATTTGTTTTGATTATGCCTCTTTTACAATCTAGTGCACAAAAGAATAAATGTTTGTGTGTTCAGTGTTTTCTAATTCTGCAAAACTTAAACAGGCCTACATATTAGAATATACAGGGTAATTTATGAAGAATGTCCAATTTCTTAATTGAATTTCTGAGATACTAGAAGTATAAATAAATATGGATTTTAAATTTCACAATAATTTTTTATTATTTTTTAATTATTTTCTTGTGACGTTTTGTAACTGTTGAAGTTTTATCCTGGGAATAAGATTCAACATGATTTTATATTTTATTTGACGTTTTAATCTTCAATCTAATTGTGACACAAATTGCTCTATAAAAATATTCTCATGCGGTAAGCTTATGCTGCTCTGCTTCTTTTATATATGTCTCCCCCCATTTCTATTCACAATTCTTTTAATTTTTTCAATGCTTAAGTCATTTTGGTATATTGTCAATATTTTTGAGGTGCGTTATTTTTAGATGACTGTGTTTAAGGATGGTGCATTTGATTACATGAAATTGACTTTAATTTAATAGTTTTCATTCGATTAGTATAAAATTAGTATGATGGTAAATGACTAGCATATGTTGGTACTGTTACGATAAATATCCTGGCCTAAAAATAACTGTAAAATATATGATGACTAATGCTAATATGTTTTAGATTTTACGAGAGGCTTCGATTTACCTGAATGACCTTCCAGAATGAGTTCGAACCGATGCGAGGGAAATCCAGTTTGCCTTTACCGTTTCGCCATCGAAGGTTTTAGACTTGTCGAGATAACGGCACTGGTATATAATAACGGAACTCTAATTGAAGGGGCAGTTAATAAAGAAGATTCGCGCTCGCGATATTGTTGTTACGCTCGCCTAAATAAATTATGTGTATTATTCGTTTAAATAAATTGATATAAATTATTGTGCCTTTTAATGAATTAAGATAAGAACAAGACATTATAAATTAAATAGACATTGAAATAAATATCACAACAAATGGTGCCAGAAGTGAGATCGAACATAAATTAGACTTATAATAATAATACAAGTGAATATAAAATAAATTGTGAAAATGACGACGATTTATGAGCTGACAGTGACTAATTTAAGAAGACATCTAGAAGACAGAGAATTAGCTTCTACCGGAAAAAAGGCTGAGTTAGTCCAACGACTAAAGAACGCTCTGCTAGAAGAAGGACTAGATCCAGAGACTTATATATTTGAAGACAAACATGATGCTGTCCTCTCGTCGATCTCGAAAGTTTCTGGTGACATCGCATCATTGGAGAACAAAGTTTCCGGCGACATCGCTTCGTTGGAAGACAAAGTTTCTAACGAGATTTCTTCGCTGGAAAGCAAAGTCTCTGCTAACATCTCTTCAGAAATCTCTAAAGTCACTTCTGAGATGTCTGCCCTGGACGATAGAATATCTTCGTTAAAAAACCAAGTTGCTGCCGATATGTTGGCCTTCGAAGAAAAGATATGGAAAGAGATGGAAAAGAAGCTGGAGGAAACAGGGACGGCAGAGAGAAGAAACAATCCAATTACAGTGGAGATAAAAGAAGACGAGACGAAATGTAAGTTGGAGACACGGCCGAAATTTGAAGGAAGTGGAGGTTCTATTCATGTTAAAGTCCCAACTTTCGACGGAAAATCATCATGGAACAACTACATGAAACAGTTCAAATCAGCCGCAAGAGCGAATGGATGGTCTGAAAAAGAAAAGGCTGTAAACCTGACTATCGCTCTTCGAGGAGATGCCTTAGATGTGCTTCAGACCATAGCCGTAGAGGAGACCGATGATTTCGAACAACTGAAGAAGAGGTTACATATGCGATATGGCCACGAACATTTGGAGCATGTATATCAGTCGCAGCTTAAAAATCGTAGACAGAAGAAAGATGAGGCTCTTCAAGAATATGAGGTAGATATTGCCAGATTAGTACGATATGCTTATCCAACAGCTCCCGAAGACATGATGGAAAAGTTGGCCGTTCAAACGTTTATTGATGGTCTTCGTGATCATGAAATGCAGAGAACACTACGATTAGCTCGTCACAAGACGCTGGTTGATGTCCTATCCGCCGCCCTCGAATACGAGTCAGCTACGCAGGCCTCTGGCGGGTACAGTAAAGTTAGGACTGTAAAAGAGGAAGGAGATGAAGATAAACTTGACCAGCTCGTTAATATGATGAAAAGCATGACATATAAGAAAACGCAGACCATCAGATGCTGGAATTGTGGCGAAATAGGACACGTACGAAGCTCCTTTAAACACCCTAGGTACGACGCAAATCAAGAAACTCACCATCAGGAAAACTAGAACGGGTCAGCCTTAGGGGGGCAGCTTCGACCCAGAACTTTTCCAAAGACCCTCTCATACTAATAGCTTCTTTGAAATGTCGTGAAGATAGTGTATATGTAGATGGAGACATAAATGGTAAAAAGCATACGTTGTTGGTGGATACCGGAGCGACCAGAACCATTATACGCCCAACAGTTATAAACAACCGTAAGAAACTGTTACCAACGAGGTTGCGACTTCGGACCGCTACAGGTGAAAATGCCAACATTCATGGAGAAATCCAGGTACAATTGGGAATTGGAGCAGAAAAGTTCGTCCATACAGTTATAGTTGCTGACATCGAAGAGGATGTTATATTAGGAATGGACGTAATGAATATGCATGGATTCCAATTGGATTTTAAGAATAAGGTAATCAAAGTTGACAACGAGGAGGTATTTCTTCACCCACATAATAACAACACTGTGCAAGCAGCCATTAAAGAAGATACAGTCGTGCCTGCGAGAAGCGAAACGATCATAGTAGCGCGACTACAGGGAATTGTAGACGAAGGGACACCTGTTATGATGGAGCCTTGGAACCACGACGATGAGGTTGGCCGTGGAATCATAATTGGAAAGGAATTGGTGACTTCGGCTAAAGAAATTCCTGTGAGACTTATCAATGTCAACGACTACCCAGTGACCATCAAGAAAGAGACAAAAGTAGGAACTTGTGTACCTGTGACATCCATAATCCGTCAGGCGACAACATCTGATAATTCCAACGACAAATTCGACCAAATGGTTGCAGTTGCAGGACAGTCTCTAAATCAGATGGAGAAAAGGAAATTAAGGGAATTTCTTCGGCAGTATCGTGATATTTTCGTACCGAAAGGAGGAAAGACGGGAAGAACTACTGTTGTTAAGCATAAAATTAATACTGGTAATGCTAAGCCAATTCGTCAAACAGCTCGACGATTACCACAGGCGAAGAGAGAGGAAGCTGAAACGATTGTTCAGGAAATGAAGAAAGACGGGGTGATAGAACCGTCTACGAGCCCATGGGTCTCTCCGGTAGTCCTGGTTAAGAAGAAAGACGGAACGACGAGGTTCTGTGTGGATTACCGTTTGCTGAACAACGTTACCAAGAAAGATAGTTATCCTTTGCCTCGGATCGATGACACATTGGACACATTGGCTGGAAGTAAATTGTTTTCTACTTTGGATTTGAAGTCTGGATACTGGCAGGTAGAAATGGACCCAGTAGATAAAGAAAAGACAGCCTTCACCACAGGATCTGGATTGTGGCAATTCAACGTTATGCCATTTGGACTCTGTAATGCTCCTGCGACATTTGAGAGGCTTATGGAAAATGTGTTGAGAGGGTTATCTTGGAAAACATGCCTGGTTTATTTAGATGACATAATCGTCTTGGGGGAGATATTCGAAGATCATTTGAGGAATTTAGAAAACGTTTTTAATCGACTTAAAGCTGCCCAATTGATGCTAAACCCCAAGAAGTGCCAGTTATTTCAAGGTAGAGTCAATTATCTGGGTCATATAGTCAGTAAAGAAGGAGTGGCCGTGGATAAGGGAAAAATCTATTCCATTAAGGAATGGCCAAAACCAACTGACAAACATTAAGTGAGAAGTTTTCTTGGGCTATGTACTTACTACCGGAGATTTATTAAGAAGTTTGCAGATATCGCTAAGCCATTAACGCGACTTACAGAGGAAGCAAGAGAATACCGCTGGGATACAGACTGCCAAAATGCCTTTGAGACCTTAAAAAAGCATCTAATAACAACACCAATTTTAGGGTATCCACTGCCAGAAGGAGAGTTCATCTTAGATACGGATGCAAGTAATGTGGGAATTGGAGGAGTGCTGTCTCAGATTCAAGGAGGACAGGAACGAGTCCTCGGATATTTTAGTAAAGTTCTTTCAAAACCTGAGCGGAATTATTGCGTCACGAGAAGAGAACTTCTAGCAGTAGTTAAATCAGTAGAGCACTTCTATCAATACCTCTATGGCAGAAAGTTTCTAATCCGAACCGACCATGCCGCCCTTAAGTGGTTGATGCAGTTTAAGAATCCAGAGGGTCAGATAGCCAGGTGGATCGAACGACTTCAAGAATACGATTTCAACATTGAGCACCGGGCCGGAGTTAGCCACAGAAACGCTGATTCTCTTTCCAGGAGGCCATGCCCAGCAGAGTGTTCCCACTGCAACAAAACGGAATCCAAGGAAGCAGCAGTGCTAAGAACGACGATTGTCAACGACGACTGGACGCCTACTAAGATAAGGGAAGAACAAGAGAGAGATACAGTTATACAGAAAATCCGAAAATGGAAAGAGGAAAACCGTCGACCACCTTGGCAGGAAATATCAAACCTATGCTCAGCAGTTAAGACGTATTGGGCCCAGTGGGACTCATTTATCATCGAAGATGGCTTGCTCAAACGAGTCCTGGAAAATGATGACGGTTCAGAGAAGACAAGACAGTTGGTGATCCCAAAGAGCAGAATAGCCGAAGTACTTCGTCAGTTACACGACAGTCCATCGGGAGGGCATTTTGGTGTAAAGAAAACCCTTTAGCGAATTCGGGAACGGTTTTATTGGATGAACAGTTCCGACGATGTAAAAGACTGGTGTAAGAAATGTACTATTTGTGCCACGAGTAACGGGCCTTACCGAAAAAGGAGAGCTCCTATGAGACAATATAATGTTGGAAGCCCATTTGAAAGAATAGCTTTGGACATCGCTGGGCCATTTCCAGAAAGTGAGAATGGAGGCAAGTACATGTTGGTAGTAATGGATTACTTTACTAAGTGGGTCGAGATTTACGCACTTCCCGACCAGAAGGTCGCCACCGTTGCAGATAAGTTAATCCAAGAATATATCAGCCGATTTGGAGTGCCTTTGGAGATACATAGTGACCAAGGCAGGAACTTCGAAAGCGATCTATTCCAAGGAATATGTGATAGACTAGGCATGAAGAAAACAAGAACTACCGCGTATCATCCGCAATCGGATGGTATGGTAGAACGAATGAATAGGACAGTTGGCAAGTATTTGACAAAGATGGTGTCCGATCATCAGCGAGACTGGGACCAATACCTTCCGTTCTTCACAATGGCCTACAGATCTGCTGTTAACGAATCAACAGGCCAGACACCAGCCAAAGTCCTATTCGGACGCGAAATGCGACTACCTTGTGATCTCGAGTTTGGATGTCGACCTGGAGAAGATGTAGCAGGTGAAGATTATGTGATCAAATTACGAAGAAGAATGGACGATGTACATGAGTTGGTCCGTTCCCACCTTCAGATCGCTAGCGACCGAATGAAGAAACGGTACGATACACAAGCCGAAAAGGGTTGCTTTAAGAAGAACGACCAAGTATGGCTGTATAATCCCAAGAAGTGAAAAGGTTGTTCTCCCAAATTGCAGCAGTTTTGGGAAGGCCCACACCTAATTATGGAGAAGATCAACGATGTCATCTACCGAATAAGCAAGATTCCGAAGGGAAAGCCGATGATAGTACACCATAACCGGCTGGCGTCTTTCGAAGGTGACCACGACGTAGATGAAGAAGTGGAAGTAAACCAAGTCCAAGACGTGTCTGACGTCACGTTTGAGGAATTCATGGGTGCCTATGGAGGTACCGGTAAAGCAAGACATGGTGTTACCACTGAAGAAAAGCAAGATCTACTCGCGCTCCCCGATGACTACTCGCTGGCCCTTACCATCCCGGCCAGTATCAAAGACGCACCAGGGTTGGCATCCGTCTTTCGAAGGAAGTTTGGTCGAGTTGCAGAACTTCAATGCCAGGTGCCAGCTCCCGGTAAAACCTTGAAACTCCAAGATGCATCACGTTACCTTTTCTACCTGGTAACAAAAGACACTGCCCGTGACCAACCTACCTACCGAGATGTATGGGAAGCCTTACTTCAATTGAGAGAGCACGTACTAGAGTCCGACGTGCAAAAGTTAGCCATGCCAAAGTTGGAGTGCCGCCAATTAGATTGGAGGGTTATCCGAAATATGGTGGAGGAGATCTTCAAAGACACCGAAGTCCAGGTGTTAGTCTGTTGCAATCCGCATAGTTACTGGTGCGGAGAGAAAACCGTCCCTTGTCATTTTTATACAACTGGAAGTTGTAAAAGAGGGTCCAGTTGTCGATACCAGCATACAGTTCCGGTTCCAGTCCCGACAAGGTTCCAGGAGGAACCATCTTTTAAGAGGGGGGCAATGTTACGATAAATATCCTGGCCTAAAAATAACTGTAAAATATATGATGACTAATGCTAATATGTTTTAGATTTTACGAGAGGCTTCGATTTACCTGAATGACCTTCCAGAATGAGTTCGAACCGATGCGAGGGAAATCCAGTTTGCCTTTACCGTTTCGCCATCGAAGGTTTTAGACTTGTCGAGATAACGGCACTGGTATATAATAACGGAACTCTAATTGAAGGGGCAGTTAATAAAGAAGATTCGCGCTCGAGATATTGTTGTTACGCTCGCCTAAATAAATTATGTGTATTATTCGTTTAAATAAATTGATATAAATTATTGTGCCTTTTAATGAATTAAGATAAGAACAAGACATTATAAATTAAATATACATTGAAATAAATATCACAACAGTACTATATATATAAAGTTCAACATATGGGAATAAGAGCATTATGTTAGTAATTTCAGGGTAAATTATGACGAAACCAAAAATAACCCATGATATTCTTCCCTTGATCTTAAGTACTTTGCAGTGATTTTTATTACTGTTTATATATATTTGAAAAAATAGAGGAGAAAATTCTGTACAGGCGGTTAAACAGCTGATCTGTCAATTTAGAAATGAGAGAAAGTACCAACTTGCTAAAAAGCATACCCATACACAAAAGTGATGGTAAATGTATTGTGCAAATTATAGAGTTATATTACTTATTAACATAGGATATAAAGTATTTTAAACTATCGAATAGGGATTATTAGTGTGGAATTAGAAAAACTTAATAAACCGTTGATCAAGTATTCACTATTCGGCAGTTAATGAGAAATGTTGGGAATACAAAAAAAAACATTAAACTAGTTATTTATAGATTTTAATAAACAAACATATGATATAATCATAAGATTGAAACTATGAAATGACATATCAGAACTAGCCTTACCTAAGAAATTAATTAATTTAACAAGCAGTAGGTAATCTACAAGTAAAGTAACATTTGAAAGAAAGCTGTCGACTTATTTTTAAATGAACATTGAGCTTAAACAGGAATATTCCATGTTTCCACTAGTCTTTAACATCGCTTTGGAGAACATCGCCTGGAAAGCAAATACAGAAAATTTCACAGATTAATAATCAGGATTCTTATTATACGGATGTTCACCTATGACTTTAATATACTAGCGAATATAATTATTAGTAACTGTTGCTTTTTAAACATACGATGACCTTTATATAACAAATAAAGCCATTAGAAAGGGGGGATAATGTCTACTATCCATCTAGAACTGGCTGATTTTCTTCCTTTTGGCATTGGGTCTATATATTACCATAGAAAATTAAAGCCAGATAACAATATGAAATGGTTTTTTAACAAGTAAAATCAATAAACAAATATATATACATAAAGATTATATAAATTCCAAATATTTACAAATTAAAATATGCGTGGTAATGATATTAAAAAATAGTCATAACCTAAAGTGATTTTAAAAAAGGTGAACGAATTAGCGTAACAGCTGTTCTGAGAACTAAATATGATAAGACGAATTGTGGATATCTATGATATGATACGGCAGAAAAGATTAATGACTTTACAGCTGATTGCCACATAAATATCAATGTAACGCAAATAGGATGATTTTGTATAAAAGACAAATAATATTATATAATAATCTATATATAGATACAAATAGTTAAATAAAACTACAACTATTATAAAATATAGTAAATATTTGTTTAAATAAACGTAAAATGTTCCACTGAAAGTTAATAATAGGTTAACAATATTTGTTTAAATAAACGTAAAATGTTCCACTGAAAGTTAACGATAAATATTAAAAAATAAAGGTTAATAAATGTTTTTAATTCGCGGCACAAGATTTAATAGAGATCAGCACACAAGATAAATTCGTAACAAAATGCATATACTACTAGTAAACGTTACTCGATGCAGCAGCAAAGTAATTCTGGCAACAAATATGTAGGTTGTACTTTACCTCAATAGAATCATAGAAACAGCTATCGAAAAAGATGTCTTCTTTGACATACATCAAACACAAAAGAATCGGCGATAGCGCAAAGGGCAGCTACTTCTTAACCAAGACACGACTGTCTTGTTTGGCAGATGGAACTCGTCTCTTCGATGACTGAGCAGCGTCCACCCCTACTCGATGGAACGACTCTTTGTTATACTGGGCTAATTATACGAAAAGAATCAAACCTAACCAAAAGTTTGTTAATATTTTAACAATGTTTTTATATAGTTGCGAAACTGCAACAATAACAACAAAAACTTACATTCAATACCAAAAAGCGCAAAAACCGGATCCTCCAAATAAACGAAGAATCAAAATATATGACTATTATAACAATACAACGACGAAACATGATAGGACATATTATTTCAATAGAGAGTACAACTTTGAAATGATTCATCTGTCTAAATATGTGGTAGCTTAGATAACTTTTTAACAGAAACCTTTCAAAAGAGATTAACAACAGAATACAAACTAGCAATCGCTCCTTGTTTTAAGCAAAAAAAAAATAAAATAAAAAAATATAACATGCAATACCAAAAAAAAAATAAGAATTTACCATGCAGTCGTAAGACGTAGAATAATGTATGTAAGTGAAAAATAGACGACAAAAAAAAACAAAACAAGAGTTGATTGAGTGTCGCAGAAAGAAGAATTATTAGAGAAATATATGAATTTGTTATGGATAATGTCACAAATCAATACAGAGTGCGAAACAACCGAGAACTAATTGATTATATAACCAGCCAGGTAAAGTAAAAACATAAATAACATCTTGTTGGGCATAATACCTTGTAAAAATAATATTATACATTTTTGAGAACGAACTAATATTAACTTCTATTTGAACATCGAAACGTCAAATAAAATACGTAATAATAAATATTTTGATACATTTCTTGCATTCTATCCAAAAAAATTAAAAAAAAAATAAAGTCTGACATACTGAGATGGATTAATAAATACTATAGAATACAGGTATTTGGAGCTACCCCGATATTTTAATACAATAAAATTTGGTGTAAACATATTGGACAAATGAATAAATTTTAGTATTAAGTATTTTTGAGTTTTTAGTGTTATGTGATTAGGCTTCATATGATTATTTGGTTTTTATACTACACATAATGTAGATAAGAGCTGTCATAACAATAAATACTTAAATAATTTTAATTTTAACATACTTTTGGAGTAAAACGCTAAAAGTAAGCTACAATAGTTACTTTTACGTATGTTATTTAACGTTTCTATCTCAAAATTCCTTTATTGGAGTTCTTTTATTGCTGAAGAAGTGAGAAAGCAATTTTCAAAAGTGAAGGAAGGGTACTTTAACTACATTAAATAAAGTAAGAAAGCAATTGGCAAAAGATACTTTAAATACATTAAATAAACTACGCGTTACAACCTATCATAATACATGGATATTCGTACCGCAGAAACAAGACTAGTAGTAAACACGTCGAGGTGATATTTATATTTAGATACACTTGAAATGAGAATCTTAATAATAATGAAAATTAAAAATCCTAATCCACAGAAGAAATAGTGATATGCGGAAGATACTCAGGATAAACAATATTCATTAATAGCTACAAGAAAGAAAGGAAATAATGAACCAGTCATATTAATGTAATAGCAGAGGACAGAGTGTTTTAAATAGCTCTTGACAAGTGCTTAATTAAAAAAAATAATGTCATCAAGTGCCACTAATCACGCACTTCGATGTTCATCGCCCTTCCTTCTGGAACATATAATTAAATTTAATTGGTTGAGAAATGAAAAGGTTTCATATAAAAGATAATTTATCTTTAAATATGAGACATTTTCGGATCTCAAGTCAGTTGTGATAGTAGTGTCTAACTCATGGTTTTACCCGTGTAGGGTAGCTCCCTAGAGCACTTTGCTCGAAGGGCTCTGTTTCTTTCTAAGACTCTGAAGCTGAGTTTTTTTCTTCTTAGAAAGAATGTGTTTTATTTCCACCACCTAATAAAACCATAATGGCATTGTCTCTTCAAGATAATGCCACAATAAGAGCGTACCGGCCAACTACGCAATATTACACCATATTGCGCAATAGTTGGACAAATTAATAAACATGGAAACTTGCACCAAGTTGCAATCAGTTTTTCATACGTTTATTAATTACACCGGAGACGACAATAACACAGGTTGTTCAAAAAAGAGGGGACGGTAGAGAGGACGTAGTAGAAAATATTTAAAAAAATAAAAAGCATAAGCATATCTTTTCGCACTCTTTAAGTAATGAAACTACGTAAAGACTAAATGGAACCCGGAATAGACATGTAACTTTTGATCTCTGGGATAAACCTATCTCCTGCGCCGATATAATATATTATGTAATTGAAATTTTATACACTCAATGTAACTGTTGATTTGCTTATTATTCATATATGAGTTCTGACCAATATTACAAACTTATTTACTTTTCACAAAGAGACTCTTTTTTACCAACAGATACTATACAAATTTGATTTGAAATATCGTCGAAAAGTAATAGTCAGTATGTAAAATTTAAATTTTTAATAAAAAATAAAAAGAATAGACATTACTTATGGGGTTCAAAGAAGGGCCCTTCTGTTCAATATAATTTGGTCAAATCGGTTCTTTTTAGGATCAACTATTCTAATTATGTCTATAAATATTGAGGACATATCTAGAGATAAAGAAGCTTTACTTTAGTTAACCTTATGAGACATATGCGCTTATACAAATGTGACATATTTTTAGTGCAGGAAACACATAGAAGACTGAATTACGCCACACCTAGGGTAATTGGTATTCAGCTTATCGCTGGAAATCACATGGTAATTATGAAAATGCTCTCTCTGTGGACAAAGAAACAAAGAAAAACTCAATGTGAGAAAGGACAAAACCAGTCAGCTGAGGGAACCTTTTAACGATGTTGAGCTTGCATCCACCATCTACATGTATAATGAAAAATGATATGGCTGCCAACATTGAGGATCTAAGGACACAGCCAATTACGAAATTTGGACCAAAACCACTACAATGGCTTATCCGGTGCTGAATGATATACATGTACTTAAACTATGCAGAAACCAAAGTCTGGATACAAGCCAAAGTTATTACCTTGCTTAAACTCCGACGACCACAAGAGCTATCGGCCAATATCTTTATTTCGTCGGCTATTTAAAATACTTTTGCACACGATCCTTAATATAATTTCACCGATAATAGAAGAAAAAACAGGAAAGATCATGTATGTTAAAAATAATAAATCTTACCCAACACAGCGAAAACAGGTACGAAAGATATCAGATATTCTGGGTGGTATTTGTCAATCTTAATGCCGCTTACGACACCTTAAATTAGAGGACAATGCTCCAAAAACTATATAACATTTCCTTAGATAATTAGTTCACTTGTATTATCCGCGTATGCTTACAGAAAAGATTTTTAGTATGACTTAATGGCAAGAATACCAGATGGAGAATGCAGAAGAACGGTCTCGCTTGAAGTAGCGTAATGCCATCTACACTGTATTACATATACACAAACGATCAACCCATACCAATAGATAATAGGACGAAATGTAGACGATATTGTTGCACAACCAAAAACTTTTGTTGCTGAAGTGGAGAAAAATCTAAATGATGCCGCAAATACTATAAAAATACACTACAAAAGAATTTTAAGCCAAACTTTGGAAAAACTCAGTTGTACTTCTTAAATTTCCGTAATACAGACGCTTTTACAAAACTTAACATTCAATAGTGTTATGTAATCCTTGAACTCTGGACTTCCTATAAATACCTTGGAGATAGTTTATATCGCACGCTGTCATTCACAGAACATTGTTTAAAACTAATAGGCAAACCGAGGACCAGAAATAATATTCTCCGCAAGCTTGTCAGCTAAAAATGGGGCGCACATCCTTCCACCCTTAAAACAAAAACGCTTGCACTATATGGTTCTGCTGCTGAATATACCTTGCCAGCATGGGTGATACCAACACATACTTGTCACGTAGATTTAGTTATAAGTGAGTCAACAAAATCAGCAGCGGAAGTTTGTTACAATAAGACTCAGATCCATACATAAGCTCTATCATATCATAGCTATCAGCATAACTAATATTCGAAGATAACTCGCTAGAGAACGAAACAAGCAAAGTCTAGATTCGTAAAATCCATTCCACAAATACCAGCCCATTGTATGCCGACTCAAATCAAGAAAAACTGGAAGATATACCAGAAGAACTCATGATGCCAAAAAAAGAAGTTGATTCCCCCCGCCAATTGAGTTCTCATGAGAAACTTCCTTCTGGTAGTTATTATTCTCATTCTGCCTGGAGGATTCTTGTCCGCAAATACCGATAACCTTTATAAATGTGGGGTGGTGCAAGATTCATCACACCTTCTTAATTGTCATAGGCTAGAAAAAGCTTGCACAGAACACGATCTCCTGCACGCAATTTACTTTGCAATTTAAAGTGCTCTTTTCTGAAGAGACAAGGTTTAATTATTTGGACAACATGTAGAGTAAAGTCAGTAAGCTATTGCGTATAAAGATAATTGCACATTTGGCACTAACTACTTATATTGATTACTTATTACCCCTGAATAGGAGATAAAACATTCAGAAGTATACAATATTGGTCAAAGTGGTATATTTTTGTTAAATAAATTAACCATTCTTTGTTTTTTTTTTGCATGAGCACTACTACCCATTTGAACACAAATACCTATTTTACCACTTAACCATATTTTTTTTGGGATAACCTTCTATCCAGATATCATATGTAGTACACAAATGAGACCAAAACATAAATAATAAAAAAGCGATATACAAGATAACATAAAATAATGGATGAACTAAAAGCAGCTCTTATCAATCGGATTCTTACATAAAAATACATAATACAAAATAAAATACATTACGAAATTTCCGCAAATAAAAAAAAAACATCTAATTCGGCAATGAAATAATAAAATTAGGTTAAATAAAAAAATAACATTTTTAAAAATACAGTATTAAATTTCCTATGCAAGTGAAAATTCCATTAAAAAATAAACCCAAGTCCTTTTGTATCTATATACCTTTTTATAAAGAAGTACGTACCTACCAACGGCAAGTATAGTTAGTAGGACACATAATCTGTTACACACTGTTAATACACATATTCTTCTACATTTTCAACCTTTTCAGCTAACATGACCTTAATTTTCTCAGTATTTAGTCGTACTATCTCCAACGCTTAAGTCTGTTAACATTTCTTGTAACTCCTGTGCACAAGTGCTAATCAGTATAACGTCATCTAAAAATCGCAAGTGATTTAAGTAGCGTCCATCGATGTTAATACCTTCATTTTTTGTTACAATTCCAGTTTTTTTAAATATCCTCCAAAGCAAGTGTAAAGAACTTATCTGATATCGTATCTCCTTGTCTGCCACCTCTCCTCATTAATAGTGCCTTATTGAGCTTTCACAGATTTTAACTTTAAATTTTGCTTTCCTATAAATGTTTTCCAAGAGCTTTTTATATCGGGGTCTATTCTGCCGTTGTCTAATGCATAAACTACCCCATTGCCACCCATTGTTCTATGGAATCGCAAGAGTTATTTAAAAATGCCAACTTCAGTGGAATTTTTGCGTTTTTCTGAGTGTGTGTGATGATCATTCGTACTGTATCCTTTGTGGAATCCGTCTTTGGTATAAATCTAATTTGTTATAACCTTTGTTAATAATTTACATGGGTGTGGTAAAAGACTAATTGGTCGGTTCATGTTTATTCGATCTCTCTTTTTGTGTGTTGTGCCACGACTATAATTTGTTATGCATCTGTTAAGGATTTTTATTGATTCTAGAGTTATCCACCTTTTTACCATCTCTGTTCTTATTCCGTCTTGCACGGGCGATTTTTATTGGTAACACGATTAAGTAATATAGTAAGAATCGTTCATTGAAAGGTTGATGCGATGGTCGTCGCGCGCGCACATGTTTGTGCTGTGTTTAAAATGACAATGGTTTAGAATAGCAACGGCAAATGAAAGTTCTGAAAACCCTGTGCACAAAAATTATTTTTGGTATCATTCCAATAGCTAGATTGAATAAATGTTATTAAATTCCGAATATTTAAAAATTTTTCCAACAATAAAGTTAAAGTATAAGAGAGTGAAAGTAAGATGTTTTTTGACAGGATGAAACGACATTCATCTGTGTTGCATTTAAAAAAGACAATGGTTTAGAATAACAAAAAGTGTATTAGGCAAATGAAGTTTCTGAGTACCCCGTTGTGAATAAATTCCTAAAAAATATTGTTACCATTCAAACTGGTTGTTTGATTGGGAGTGTATGACGAAATTGTATGTCTATATTGAGCAGTGTACGAGATATGTGTGCATGAAAGAACTGTGTCAACCAGTGTGCATTAAAGGTCAATGTACGCCTTTGTCAAGCAGCAGACGTTCAATGAATTGTAGGGGTAGTATCTATATTAATATTCGTTTAAAGTCAACCAGTTGGGTCATCTCGTTAAATATCCAACAACTATAAACTGATATTTCTTTAAGTTGTCCATTTAAAATCCTGTACGGCGGTTTACCACTATATATCAATTTAATATTGCCGGGTCAATGATAGTTTTCGTTTATTTGTACCATTAATAACTTTTATAATATATTTATAATATATAATTATAATAAACTTTTTATAATTATAATAGATATTTTTTATTAAAAAATATAAATGAGTTGTTACTGCACTGATTTATTTGGCGAATCTAAGCTGCTAACCTTTTTTCTATCTCAATATAATTTATCTTGTCACTTATTTTGTCAGCAATCAAAACGAGGAGTATCTATATTTTAAATTCCTAGCGTTAACCGCATTTATATTAATATACTCTTTTGAACGCATAACATTAATCGCCCGTGGTGTAGTGAGTAGTACGAAGGTATAGTAAATATTTGATCCGGGTTCAAATCCTACCTCTGGAAGACTTTTTCTTTAATTTAAAAAAAATATTAATTATAAATAATATTGTGAGAATAAACAGTTAATAGAAAAAAAATATTAAAGTTAAAATAGAATTAAAAATAAAAGATTACAAGTAGAAGCAATAAAGTCATTGCATATGGTTTCGGTCCCGACTAAAGGTTCGGAACCATGCTAAGTTACGCGTTGGTCGGTAATGCAGATCCAATGCTTACCGACATTGGCGCCAGTGACGTCACACTGTCTGTCTGGTTAGAGTGGCCCATACTCTACTGGAGTGACCACTTCAGAAGACGCTGTTGCTAACCTGGAATAAATCCAAAACCAGCGGCTTCAAAAATCCATCAAAATAAAAAGATTTAAAAAAAAATAGCTGAGTATAATGGTAACGAAGACGGCGAATCAGAAAAAGAGAATATTCCAAGCAAAAAAAATAAGCAGAAAAAGTCAACGAAAAAGATTCTTATTTGAAGAAGACAGTAATGATGGCGACAGTATTAAAGATAAACAAAGCATTTCAAGCAATTCTACCATAGACGAAGTGGAAGAAATGAATAAAGAAATTAAGTTCCTCAATAAAATACATCTAGACTTGACAAAAATAAACGTGGATGATTGGATTGTGGTTAAATTGAATAAGAAGAAACAGTGTTAAATTTATGTAGGTCAGCTAAGAGAAAAAGAACCAGACCTAGAGGCAAAATTTTGGTCGGTGAATCAGTAAGACATTTACATTTCATTGGCCTGTTGTGGAAGATAAAAGCGTAACCAATGAAGATGACATTTTTATACAATTACCCTCTCCTACAGTAGATCAACATCATCATTGGTGCTATAGGCCTATAAAAGAGCCTCGACCTTCGCAAGTCTATTACGCCAGTCAGTTCTATCCATTGCCAACTGTCGCCAGTTTGATGCGCCTATTTGTCTACCATCCTTATCTACACCATCCCTCCATCTGAGTTTTGGCCTACCCCTACTTTTGTGAAATAAGGATTCTTCTAGGAAGGTTGTTCTGCTGTGATCTTGCCAAATGTCCTGCCCATCTTAGTCTTACTATTTTTATGAAGGATACTACGTCTTCACCACCAAATATATGTTTATATCTGTGATATATCTCGTAGTTGTACCTCCTTCTCCTAACACCATTTTCACAGATGCCACTGAATATTTTTCTCAAGATCCTTCGTTCAAATATAAGCAGGAGATTTTCATCTGACTTGGAAATGGTCCATTTCTCCGACCCATATGTCAACACTGGTTGTATAAAGGTTTTTCTGTTCCTACAGTAGATAAAAGGGGAAAATAGTATTTAACGTTACATTTGATACATATAATGGGGATTAAGTAATAAATGAACATTTTTCAAACTAGCCACAAATTTCACTTTTACAATGTTAAGATCCTACAAAAGTTAGGCAATTACAAAAACAGATTACTTCTTAAAATATGCCACGTGATTAACAATTGATGTGCCATAAAGTTGCTTAAAATTAAAAAATGACACCAAACAAGTGATTTATCTTCAGTATAATGTCCTATCGATAATAAAATTTGATAAAATTGCTGCACATGTATATGTAACTTGTAAATCCTGATTCATTTTAAATATTATATTAAAATGGCAATTATTATCACATAATGTGTAGTTTTTTTGTTTTAAATAATTCTCTCAGTTTGATGTAAATATTTGTGTAATATGTCATATCATATCATGCTATGTTCTAGTCTTTTCTTTTAAGTAAGTTTACCATTTTACATTTTTTGTTTATTTGTTGCTCGTAATATAATGTACTCCTGATGGAAGCTATATTTATATATGTATCTAATAGGCGAAATATTCAGACTCAAGAAAAATGGAAATTTTTTTTTACTTCTGAGCGAAAATCTGATAAATAAAAACTTTTACGCACATATATATATATATATATATATATATATATATATATATATATATATATATATATATATATATATATATATATATACAAATACAAATATCTTAAATATAAACAATAATACTTTTTTCATCATCATAAAAGTTGATAATAACTTTACAAAGATTTCACTGAAAAATGTCAATGTAAAGTTCGATACAATACTCTACAAAAAATTTTCGTACAGATTTAACAAAAAATATAATTTCTACAACAAGACGAATATTCTAAAATATTTTTTATAACACGAAAATTTCTATTTACCAAAGTGATTAGGTTAAATAATATTTTTTTTTACGAAAAAACTGTTAAAAAAATAAAAAGATATTAAACAACAAAAAACGATAACCTTCAACAAATTATAGAAAAATGCAAAGAGAGTGATAAAGATGAGCCAAATGACCAATAAAGTTAAAACCCTGATAGACCACCAGTCTTCAGAAGTCTTCAAAACCCACCTTCAAAATATATTCACCAGCCCAAACAATCCCATATTTGATCAAGCCTTTCGTGTACTTACTGAAAGAGATGCACAACGATAGCTTGAAATCGCTTTCGACCTACAAGTACCCCATAAACATCCGCTCAGGATCTTTTTAAATTAAAAACATTGGACAACTACTATCAAATACACAATTCCAATTCACCAGGTCCTGACAAAATTCCCAGGAACTTCGTGAAATATCTACCTGATAAACATAGTTACCGCATCACTCAAACTCTGCTACTTTTCATCACCGTCGACAGTAGCCATCACGATTTGGTATGAAATGTTATGGCTAAAGTCTTCGAGAGGATCCTTAAGGAAAAACTCATACTCTTCACTACGAAAAAATATCATTCACTACTTTCAATTCGGCTTTAAATAACGTCACTCAATGATAACCACTTTGACTAAAATCGTTACCCATATCACCTAAAAGTTTAATAATAAAAAACTTTCTCTCGGCATTTTTCTCGATATTCTGAACGTCAGCCTGCCCATCTCCTTTGTCGGATTAATAAACTCATATGTCTTTGTTAATGGTCAATTTACAACACTCTTTACTTCTAGCGCAGGAGTGCCACAAGGTTCTGTCCTCAAGAGTATGGGTTGGCACCCATACTCTACACAATATACAATAGCGACTTCCCAACCCACGAGACACAAATACATTAACACTACTTTACGCCGATGATACTGCTCTCGAGATACAGGTGTCGCCAGAAGATATGCTCAAAATCACTTTAAAGATGCCGACAGGTAATGCAGGAGAGTAACGCTAAATATTAATAAAACCAAAGTCATACTCTTTAGATATCCCAACTTTAGCGGCCATGCTACACACAATGCTGAAGAAAGAATTGACCTGAAGCTATGGGGGGACCGACCCCAACTCAGAGGTCAGATTGAGTACCTACTACTCTCCTGCCCTAATATATCAACTATCGAACATCCAAGCATACTCCCTGTGCAGGATTTCTACGTTACAAACTATCAGAGGTCAAAACTTCAGAGCCGAAAATACCACTTAAAACTACCTGCTCATCTTTTGGCAATGTATTTATCAAACACCCCAAACAAAAACTACCCTTCCTCACTACAAAACTGCTGACTTCTACCAGTCGACACCCTGGAGATAACTCGACTTCTTTGCCGAATACTCAGATAAATAGGTCACTTCGATCTTTGCACACAGACAGGTAGGGGTCGGTTTTCTGTGGTTTGCGGATCCCATTACACAATTATATCTGTCCATAGAGAGGATACAGTCACAGTTACGCTCAACGTGAAATAAATTCAGCTTATATAACTATGTCATTGATATATTCAACTCATTCACATATTCAATTAAATAAAAAAAATCTGAAAACAACAATTTCAGCATCCAAGCCGTTTCTCCTCTGACCACCTTCTGAAGATGACCTGTTCCGCAGGACACACAACTCCACATACCAAACTACAATGATGAAGTCGCATGCAAGCAAACAATTGGCTATAACATTAGAGTTATCTATATCAAAGAATCAAATATATGCATCGTGCTATTACAAATCATATACATCTTTAACTATATAAAATAATCCAATTGGGATTACTACAGTACTATCTACACGGATGCTTCCAAATCAGAAGACGGTACAGGATGTGCCTTTTACATCCCCATGGAGAAGGTAGAAAAATGTTCAAATTAAAAGCAAATATTTCCATATTTAATGCGGAAGTAATTCCCATATATCAAGCCCTTCTTTTTGTTTCTAACAGAGAATCCTCCGTTATTATTGTTTCAGATTCTCACAGTTCTCACAGCCATTAACCAACCTTTTTTTCCAACCACATACTCTAATCCCTACATAATATTAATTAAAAAATTTATGAAACACTTTAAAGAAAATAAAAAATGTGATATTTATATGGGCCAAAGCACACAGTGGAATTAAACATAATGAACATGTGGACCAACAAGCCAAATTAAGTATTTATTCAGTGGATACTGTTAAGTCTTTTATTTATTTATAATTATTTATATTTTGTTGTGAATTCTTTAATTTATAATGTCTTGTTCTTATCTTAATTCATTAAAAAGCACAATAATTTATATTAATTTATGTAAAGAATAATACATAATTTATATAGCGAGCGTAACAATTAAAGTCGCGGCCGCGGGTCTTCAGAATTAACTGTTCTGTTCAATCAAAGTTCGGTTATTTTATATGAAATCCTGATATACTAGAATAGTCGAGAACATCTAGTTGGAGGATTCACCATAATTTGATTCTAGACCTCCACCGAAATTTCTACAACAAAACAGAATAATTAGTCATAAAATTTAGGCCAGTATATTTATCGTAACATTGCCCCCCTCTTAAAAGATAGTTCCTCCTGGAACCTTGTCGGGACTTGAACCGGAACTGTATGCTGGTATCGGCAACTGGACCCTCTTTTACAACTTCCAGTTGTATAAAAATGACAAGGGACGGTTTTCTCTCCGCACAAGGTACTTAGCGGATTGCAACAGACTAACACCTGGACTTCGGTGTCTTTGAAGATCTCCTCCACCATATTTCGGATAACCCTCCAATCTAATTGGCGGCACTCCAACTTTGGCATGGCTAACTTTTGCACGTCGGACTCTAGTACGTGCTCTCTCAATTGAAGTAAGGCTTCCCATACATCTCGGTAGGTAGGTTGGTCACGGGCAGTGTCTTTTGTTACCAGGTAGAAAAGGTAACGTGATGCATCTTGGAGTTTCAAGGTTTTACCGGGAGCTGGCACTTGGCATTGAAGTTCTGCAACTCGGCCAAACTTCCTTCGAAAGACGGATGCCAACCCTGGTGCGTCTTTGATACTGGCCGGGATGGTAAGGGCCAGCGAGTAGTCATCGGGGAGCGCGAGTAGATCTTGCTTTTCTTCAGTGGTAACACCATGTCTTGCTTTACCGGTACCTCCATAGGCACCCATGAATTCCTCAAACGTGAGGTCAGACACGTTTTGGACTTGGTTTACCTCCACTTCTTCATCTACGTCGTGGTCACCTTCGAAAAACGCCAGCCGGTTATGGTGTACTATCATCGGCTTTCCCCTCGGAATCTTGCTTATTCGGTAGATGACATCGTTGATCTTCTCCATAATTAGGTATGGGCCTTCCCAAAACTGCTGCAATTTGGGAGAACAACCTTTTCGCTTCTTGGGGTTATAGAGCCAGACCTTGTCGTTCTTCTTAAAGCAACCCTTTTCGGCTTGTGTATCGTACCGTTTCTTCATTCGGTCGCTAGCGATCTGAAGGTGGGAACGGACCAACTCATGTACATCGTCCATTCTTCTTCGTAATTCGGTCACATAATCTTCACCTGCTACATCTTCTCCAGGTCGACACCCAAATTCTAGATCACAAGGTAGTCGCATTTCGCGTCCGAATAGAACTCTGGCTGGTGTCTGGCCTGTTGATTCGTTAACAGCAGATCTGTAGGCCATTGTGAAGAACGGAAGGTATTGGTCCCAGTCTCGCTGATGATCGGACACCATCTTTGTCAAATACTTGCCGACTGTCCTATTCATCCGTTCTACCATACCATCAAATTGCGGATGATATGCTGTAGTTCTTGTTTTCTTCATGCCTAGTCTATCACATATTCCTTGGAATATATCGCTTTCGAAGTTCCTGCCTTGGTCACTATGTATCTCCAAAGGCACTCCAAATCGGCTGATATATTCTTGGATCAACTTATCTGCAACGGTGGCGGCCTTCTGGTCTGGAAGTGCGTAAATTTCGACCCACTTAGTAAAGTAATCCATTACTACCAACATGTACTTGCCTCCATTTTCACTTTCTGGAAATGGCCCAGCGATATCCAAAGCTATTCTTTCAAACGGGCTTCCAACATTATATTGTCTCATAGGAGCTCTCCTTTTTCGGTAAGGCCCGTTACTCGTGGCACAAATAGTACATTTCTTACACCAGTCTTTTACGTCGTCGGAACTGTTCATCCAATAAAACCGTTCCCGAATTCGCTGAAGGGTTTTCTTTACCCCAAAATGCCCTCCCGATGGACTGTCGTGTAACTGACGAAGTACTTCGGCTATTCTGCTCTTTGGGATCACCAACTGTCTTCTCTTCTCTGAACCGTCATCATTTTCCAGGACTCGTTTAAGCAAGCCATCTTCGACGATAAATGAGTCCCACTGGGCCCAATACGTCTTAACTACTGAGCATAGGTTTGATATTTCTTGCCAAGGTGGTCGACGGTTTTCCTCTTTCCATTTTCGGATTTTCTGTATAACTGGATCTCTCTCTTGTTCTTCCCTTATCTTAGTAGGCGTCCAGTCGTCATTGACAATCGTCGTTCTTAGCACTGCTGCTTCCTTGGATTCCGTTTTGTTGCAGTGGGAACACTCTGCTGGGCATGGCCTTCTGGAAAGAGAATCAGCGTTTCTGTGGCTAACTCCGGCTCGGTGCTCAATCTTAAAATCGTATCTTGGAGTCGTTCGATCCACCTGGCTATCTGACCCTCTGGATTCTTAAACTGCATCAACCACTTAAGGGCGGCATGGTCGGTTCGGATTAAAAACTTCCTTCCATAGAGGTATTGATAGAAGTGCTCTACTGATTTCACTACTGCCAGAAGTTCTCTTCTCGTGACGCAATAATTCCGCTCAGGTTTTGAAAGAACTTTACTAAAATATCCGAGGACTCGTTCCTGTCCTCCTTGAATCTGAGACAGCACTCCTCCAATTCCCACATTACTTGCATCCGTATCTAAGATGAACTCTCCTTCTGGCAGTGGATACCCTAAAATTGGTGCTGTTATTAAATGCTTTTTCAACGTCTCAAAGGCATTTTGGCAGTCCGTATCGCAGCGGTAATCTCTTGCTTCCTCCGTAAGTCGCGTTAATGTCTTAGCGATATCTGCAAACTTCTTAATAAACCTTCGGTAGTAAATACATAGTCCAAGAAAACTTCTCACTTGGTGTTTGTCAGTTGGTTTTGGCCATTCCTTAATGGAATCGATTTTTCCCTTATCCACGGCCACTCCTTCTTTACTGACTATATGACCCAGATAATTGACTCTACCTTGAAATAGCTGGCACTTCTTGGGGTTTAGCATCAATTGGGCAGCTTTAAGTCGATTAAAAACGTTTTCTAAATTCCTCAACTGATCTTCAAATGTCTCCCCCAAGACGATTATGTCATCTAAATAAACCAGGCATGTATTCCAAGATAACCCTCTCAACACATTTTCCATAAGCCTCTCAAATGTCGCAGGAGCATTACAGAGTCCAAATGGCATAACGTTGAATTGCCACAATCCAGATCCTGTGGTGAAGGCTGTCTTTTCTTTATCTACTGGGTCCATTTCTACCTGCCAGTATCCAGACTTCAAATCCAAAGTAGAAAACAATTTACTTCCAGCCAATGTGTCCAATGTGTCATCGATGCGAGGCAGAGGATAACTATCTTTCTTGGTAACGTTGTTCAGCAAACGGTCATCCACACAGAACCTCGTCGTTCCGTCTTTCTTCTTAACCAGGACCACCGGAGAGACCCATGGGCTCGTAGAAGGTTCTATCACCCCGTCTTTCTTCATTTCCTGAACAATCGTTTTAGCTTCCTCTCTTTTCGCCTGTGGTAATCGTCGCGCTGTTTGACGAATTGGCTTAGCATTACCAGTATCGATTTTATGCTTAACAACCGTAGTTCTTCCCGTCTTTCCTCCTTTCGGTACGAAAATATCACGATACTGCCGAAGAAATTCCCTTAATTTCCTTTTCTCCATCTGATTTAGAGACTGTCCTGCAACTGCAACCATTTGGTCGAATTTGTAGTTGGAATTATCAGATGTTGTCGCCTGACGGATTATGGATGTCACAGGTACACAAGTTCCTACTTTTGTCTCTTTCTTTATGGTCACTGGGTAGTCGTTGACATTGATAAATCTCACAGGAATTTCCTTAGCCGAAGTCACCAATTCTTTTCCAATTATGATTCCACGGCCAACTTCATCGTCGTGGTTCCAAGGCTCCATCATAACAGGTCTCCCTTCTTCCACCATTCCCTGTAGCCGCGCTACTATAATCGTTTCGCTTCTCGCAGGCACGATTGTATCTTCTGTAATGGCTGCTTGCACGGTGTTGTCATTATGTGGATGAAGAAATACCTCCTCGTTGCCAACTTTTATTACTTTATTCTTAAAATCCAATTGATATCCATGCATATTCATTACGTCCATTCCTAATATAACATCCTCTTCGATGTCAGCAACTATAACAGTATGGACGAACTTTTCTGCTCCAACTCCCAATTGTACCTGGATTTCTCCATGAATGTTGGCATTTTCACCTGTAGCGGTCCGAAGTCGCAACCTCGTTGGTAATAGTTTCTTACGGCTGTTTATAACTGTAGGGCGTATAATGGTTCTGGTCGCTCCGGTATCCACCAACAACGTATGTCTTTTACCATTTATTTCTCCATCTACATATACACTATCTTCACGACATTTCAAAGAAGCTATTAGTATAAGAGGGTCTCTATCGTCAAGAGCAGATATCTCTGAAGTGACTTTAGATATGTTAGCAGAAACTTTGCTTTCCAGAGAAGAAATCTCGTTAGAAACTTTGCTTTCTAAAGAAGCGATGTCGCCGGATACTTTGTTCTCCAATGGTGCGATGTCGCCGGAAACTTTGGCTACATCACCAGAAACTTTGGCTACATCAGAAGAAACTTTCGAAATATCGTCAGAAACTTTGTTCTCCAATTTCGAAATCGACGAGATGACAGCATCTTCAAATATATAAGTCTCTGGATCTAGACCTTCTTCTAGCAAAGCGTTCTTTAGTCGTTGGACTAACTCAGCCTTTTTTCCGGTAGAAGCTAATTCTCTGTCTTCGAGATGTCTTCTTAAATTCGTCACTGTGAGCTCATAAATCGTAGCCATTTCCACAATTTATTTTACGTATCCCACTTCTGACACCACTGTTAAGTCTTTTATTTATTTATAATTATTTATATTTTGTTGTGAATTCTTTAATTTATAATGTCTTGTTCTTATCTTAATTCATTAAAAAGCACAATAATTTATATTAATTTATTTAAAGAATAATACATAATTTATATAGCGAGCGTAACAATTAAAGTCGCGGCCGCGGGTCTTCAGAATTAACTGGTCTCTTCAATCAAAGTTCGGTTATTTTATATGAAATCCTGATATACTAGAATAGTCGAGAACATCTAGTTGGAGGATTCACCATAATTTGATTCTAGAGCTCCACCGAAATTTCTACAACAAAACAGAATAATTAGTCATAAAATTTAGGCCAGTACATTTATCGTAACAATACCAAAGAATATCTACCCAGTATTTCTGATTTGGTTGCTTCACGCAAGGCAGTTTTTAAATATAAATGGAGTGATCTATGTCCCTGTTGCACATTGGCATAGAAATTATAATGTCCCTAGGCGTTATATAACAACCATATCTAGGCTAAAATTTGGACATGCTTGTTTTCCTGCTCATCTTGCAAGAATTCATGTGATCGAGAGTAAAAACTGCGTGGAATGTGGAGTAGAAGGTGACCTAGATCATGTAATTTGTGGTTGTGATAAATATAATTTGAAATCCACATTATTATACAATAATATAGTTCATAGTACCGGTAAATCTCCGTTTATCATTTTATCTGTCCTAGCGACTCAAAATAGATTAATTTACTATTGCATAATCGATTTTTTGACCAAATGTAATATTTTTCTTTAGTTAAAAAAATTTTGTTTTCAGTTTTACCCATGTGTTTTCTCTCCTATATATATATATATATATATATATATATATATATATATATATATATATATATATATATATATATATATATATATATATATATATATATATATATAATATATATATATATGTAAGGTTTTTTATCAGCAAACTTTAAAATAAACTCAACTGCGTTTCTCTGTAAAAAAGTAAACTTTATTATTTTTTGTACAATAATAATTATTAACAAATACATTACCTGTAAAAAAGAAACAACATTTAAAGCTTATATTCTAATTTTACAAATTACAGGCAAAAGTAATAATGGCCAGACAATTGACAATGGTAAGATTAATGAATTGTCACTGTCAAAACACCTCACAAGTATGTCTAACATAAAAACAAAAAGAAGATCTTAATGTTTTGACAGTGGCGTAACAAAATGAGAATATAAATAGAAATATTATTAAAGGAAAACAAAACAATAGTTTTTCTTGACATCTCCCCCCCTTGGAGAACAAATTTTAAAACAAATATTGAACGTTCACTAAATATTTGTTTTCAATACTGGAGTAAGCTTAGTGATATGAAAGAAGTTTGATTCTGTTTTCCTATGCCCAGTATCAATTTCATAAATTGAATTGGAAATCTTCTTTAATATTTTGTATGGTCCAATCCTTAATTCATCTAACTTCTTTCTATTTAGGCGGTTACCGTTCTCCACATATACTAAATCCCCAATGTTTAAATCAATTTCCTTCCTATGTAAATCGAACTGCTTTTTATTATAATTATGTGATCTTTTTGTATTTTCTAAGGCAATTGTTCTATCTAGTTCGAGATCAGCATGTGCGACTTTAGATGATAATTCATGTGGCAGGATGCTTATATTTTCTCCTTCTATTAAATATTTTGGTGCAAATTTTGTGATGGTATGTTCAGTTTCATTATATTTCTCTACACATTTTTGAGCAATTGTTGTCCATGCTGTTTTCCTGCCACCTTCATTTATTTTGCATCTAATTTTATTAACCAATGTTTGATTTAATCTTTCATTGATACCGTTTGAAAATGGTGCATCAACAGCAGTAAATATCATTTTGATATTATTGATCTGTAGGAAATCTTTGAATTCTTTTGAGTTGACTCCAGGATATTGATCAGTCATAACAGTTTTAATTTTGTGATCTTGTGTTACCATTTTAATTATCTTTATGAAGTCATCAGAGTTTATGTTTTTGATGTCAAACAATAGGCATATCTTGAGAAATGGTCTACTAATAGATGAAGATATTTTTTTGTTGAATGAGATCCTCCAAAACCACCAATGGTGTCAATGGAGACAATTTCAAATGGATATGTAGCTGGTCCTAATTGTGACATTAAACCATAGTTAGGTTTCCGTCTTGATTTATTTTTAATGCAGATATCACAGTTATCACATATTTTCTTAATGTTTGTAGTCATATTTTTGGCTGTATAAAATGGTGATATTTTATTTAACATCTGGTTTGTTCCTAAGTGACAGTAAGTATTGTGTACATTTTTTATCAATGTTTTACTTAAAGCTTCAGATAAAATAATTTTGTCTTTTCTGTTTGACTTTTTATAATATATATCATTTTTGAAACTGTATTTAGTTTTATTATTTTGCAAATCAATATTTGAGAGTTGGTCAATTTTTATATCTTCCAGATTGATCAGGTTTACTATTTTTAATACTTCATCTGTATTTTCTTGAGATTCTAAAACTGGATTTCTGCTTAAACAGTCTGCTTCCTGGTTATATTTTCCTGGATTATACTTTACTTTAAAATTATATTGAGATAAGTAAAATGTCAAGTCTCCCAATTCTTCATCTGTTCTAGCTTTTATGTTTAAATTTTCTAAAGGTTTGTGATCTGAATATACTATAAACTCTTTTCCAATGAGCAAATGTTGCCAATATTTTATAGCTTCTTTTATCGCTAGACATTCTAAATATATTGCCTTCTTTTTCTTTTGATTTTCCATTAATTTTTTTGAAAAATATGCCACTGGCTTGCTACATCCATGTTCATCAATTTGTTTTAATACAGCTCCTACTCCTTTTATGCTGGCATCTGTATATATATTAATTGGTAAATCAGGGTTGAAAATCCTTAATATTGGTTCTGAACAAAGTAATGACTTTATTTTATCGAAAGATTCTTGACACTCCTTAGACCAAATAAAATCAACATCTTTTCTTAATAAGTTGTGCAGAGGGTCTAAAATTATTGCAATATCTTGGACAAACTTTTGATAATAATTGATTTTTCTCAAGAATTGACGTACATTCTTTCTAGTTTCTGGAACAGGGAAATTTTTCACAGCAATCAAGTAGTCTTTTAAAGGTTTTATGGAACTATTTTCTATTATGTGTCCTAAGTATTTTACTGATTGTTCTGCAAAGGTACATTTAGAAAATTTTAGTCTGAAACCTTCATTTAATATTGCATCAAATAACTTGGACAAGTGTAATATATGTTCATCAAAGGTTTTTGAAAAAATTAGGATATCATCTATATAATTGACTGTAAAGTCTGAGAGTTTATATTTTCTTATAAGGCTGCTTAAAATCCGTTGAAAAATTGCTGGAGCCGTCTTCAAACCAAATGGGAGACAAGTCCACTGGAAATGACCTTCTTGTGTCACAAATGCTGTTTTTTCTTTATCTTGTACTCTCATTGGAATTGACCAAAATGCTGAATTTATGTCTAAAGTAGAAAAATATTTACAATTGTTAGTTTTTACCATTAGGTCCTCGATCAATGGAAAAGGTTGTGATTGAGGAACAACGATTTTATTTAGTTCCCTGAAATCTATGCACAGTCTTGTCTTTTTGTCCTCTCCTTTTTTGTATGCTAGTGTCACTGGAGCCGCAAATGGACTATATGACTCTTCAATTAAATTATTCTTTAAAAGTTCTGCTATCTGACTTTCTATCTCCTTTCTATCTTCAATGGTACATCTATATGGACGTTTGGAGCAGTATTTATCTACAATTAAGTCAATATGAGCTTCATACTCTCTTATAGTACCTACATCATATTTGTCTTTAGCAAATGCTGATTTATATTTATTAATCAGTTGTTCAATTTCTGATTGCTGATTTAAATCTAAATGGTTAATTGCTATTTCAAAATTGTCAGTATTTATACTCTCATTAAAATTTATTTCATATTTGTATATATCACTAATATTTTCTTTAGATGCATTTAAATATATGTTACCTGGAAACTCAGGAATACTCATATTATCAATAATTGACAAATTTTCAAATTCTTTAGAGTTGTTGTATTGTGTGATTCTTAGATCTTCATTTTGAATTAATCTGAAATTCTTAATACAATCTAACCCAACTAAAAAATCATAATTGAAATTTTCATTATCTACAATAAATACATCCATTTCTTTTTCAATATCATAGATTTTTATCTTAAGTGTTACTATACCATTTGTTTTTTTAACACCATTAATTGTCCTCAAGTTTACTATTTGAAGGTCACCTCTATTATGTGCTTTTATCTGTAATAATTTTGCATTAATCAATGACACATTTGCTCCTGAATCATATACTCCATAGATCTCTAAAGTGTCATTCAATAGTAACTTGATTCTAATTAGTGGTGGTATTAACAGTTTTTTGGATTTGTTTCATTTAATTCTATTTCTAATTTATGGTTGTTGACAGTTCTTACCTGCTGATTTTTTGAAATATCACTTTTGCTTCTGAACCAGCAACTTGATTCCAGGTGGTAGCGTAAACCTTTTCCTTCTTTTTCACAAATTTTGCAGGCTTGTTTTTTCTCAAAGTAACATTTTTCGTTTGTTTTTAAAGTCTTAATTTTAATTAAGTGTTCTAAACCTCTAATTTTATTGAAGAGATCTTCTGTTTCTTTCAAAGTGTCTCGATCAATTCTATCAGCTATATAATTTGGAAGTCCAATAGCTATTAAATCAATCATACTTTTTTTATCTAATGATTTATTTATTTGTAGTATGAGTCTTTCCTTTTTAAGAGCATATTCTAATAAGGAACCATTTTTGTATTTGAACTGAAAAGCATACCTCACTGGAGTCCACCCTTTGTCTGCATATGTGTCACAAAATTTGTTTTTCCATTCATCCCAATTAGAATTTATTGAATATTTTATAAGCATTGACCTATACCAATCCACACATGATCCTTCTAAAAATAATCTTAGAAGTTCAATTTTTTCTGTATTTTGATCGATTTGTAATCTTGTGCACTCATTTTCAAATGTTTCCATCCATTGTAAAACGTTCACATTTTTACCTGTAAATTTTTCTATCACAAATTGTTCGGATATTTTGTTTTTATTAAAGGATTCAATACATTGTTTTTCATTTGATTTTGTAACTCTCTCCAAGATCTGTTCTAATGCATCTAGTGGGATACCAGTTGTGGATGTTAGAGATTCTTTCCTTTGAATATTTTGTTGTTCTAAAAGAAAATCATTGAATTGTATATTCCCATCTTTATCCATATAAACTTTTAAAATATTTTCATCTGCAATCCAAACTTTTCTTGTAGTACCCCATTTTGTTAGAGCCCTTTTTACTTTCTGAAAAGCTGCTGTCGTCTGGATTTTTTCATGATAGGAAATATTTTGCATATCATGGGGCATTGCAAAAATTTCATTTTCTTCATTCTCAATTGTGGTTATGGTAATAATATTTGTTTTAGTATCTGTTTGCAATGATTTAACAGTAAATTCAAATCTCAGTTTTGCCATTTTGATAATTAAAAATTATTATGCCTTTTTTTGTTAGCAAAAATGTTGTTTTGTAAGGTTTTTTATCAGCAAACTTTAAAATAAACTCAACTGCGTTTCTCTGTAAAAAAGTAAACTTTATTATTTTTTGTACAATAATAATTATTAACAAATACATTACCTGTAAAAAAGAAACAACATTTAAAGCTTAGATTCTAATTTTACAAATTACAGGCAAAAGTAATAATGGCCAGACAATTGACAATGGTAAGATTAATGAATTGTCACTGTCAAAACACCTCACAAGTATGTCTAACATAAAAACAAAAAGAAGAACTTAATGTTTTGACAGCGGCGTAACAAAATGAGAATATAAATAGAAATATTATTAAAGGAAAACAAAACAATAGTTTTTCTTTACATATATATATATATATATATATATATATATATATATATATATATATATATATATATATATATATATATATATATATATATATATATATATATATATATATATATGTTTAATCCTATTTACCGTGGCCTAGTTCTTCTGTTTATGTTATATATTATAATGTCCTGATGGCCTCTGGACGTGAAGCGAGTGACCCATGTTAATTGTATGTGTCTATGGATATGTGATGAGTGTCTTACCACCCGGCTTTTTAACGTAAGAGATAGAAAACACAGTTACCTTGTGAAATAAAAAGAGATGAAACTCGTAGAGGTGAGAAATAATCGGAGAAACCTATAATTTATATTACATTACATTATCACTAGCGATAGTCTCACACCTTTAGACGTTAGCTTCGAGCTAAATCACCTCGGTCATAATTATTATGAGTAACGTCGAATGTGTGACGTATTTCCATTTTTTAATTTCGCATAAAGTAAAAACTGATTGACCACAATAAAGCAAAAATGTGAATAAAATAATTTAATTAATAGTGATTATTTAATCTAAAGTTTTAAATTATTAACCAAGAATAATTTCTACTATGATTTGAGGAGTTTCATACACTCTTGTGACAGAATATTTATAAATCCTTCGTGGATTAGTGGTAAGAATTCAACATTGCGACACAGACATCGCAGACGATTAGAGTTCAAAACCCACATGTGATTTTCTTTTTTTTTTTTTTTTAATAATTTGAAATTATGCAAAGATCGCTTTGCTTTGAATCAATAAACATTTATGTCAGTCATTACTAGTATTAGAAGTGTTTAAAGTTAAAACAAAAAATCTTATTGACAAAACAGTATCGTCGTACTTTCGAAAATAAAGTAAAAATTCTTCAAAATTAAAAGAACTTTTAAAGAATGTTTAAATAAGTAAAAATTCTACAAAAATAAAAAAAATATTGTAAATAAACGTATTTACAATATGTTCAAATAAGCCTTCATTAGCAGCAGAACAATAACCCAAACTGTCACTAAAGAATTATAAAAGTCTGATGGATCAGAGTTCAAGGCACGATGTTCTCATCGTTATATCTCTCATATAGTTTGGACTTGATATATCCCCAAATAAAAAAATCACAAGGTGCAATATCGCAGGCCAAAAAATATCTCCGTGGTCACTAATCAATCGATTAGGAAAAGTCGCACTGAGATATTCACTGACGATGCGAGAATTATGTACAGGACAACCATGGTATTGAAACCATATGGAATCGAAAGTTATTGGTAAATTACGAAGGGCTGGGACAATTTCATTTTGCAGAAGTTCCAAGTATTTCCGCCCAGTCAACATACCGTTTATAAAAAATGGACCAATGACATGATTCCCTATTATGCCTCCCCAAACATTTACTTTTCGAAGACACTGGGTACGAGCGACATAAATCTGACGAGGATTTCCTCGAGACCAATACCTAGCATTGATTGAATTGTGACGGCCATGCAATGAAAACGTACATTCATCGATGAACAAAACGTTCTCTAAAAAATGTTCATCTTGATGTGACATTTCCATTGCAGTTTGACAAAATTCTAAACGTCTATATTGATCCCCAGGGAATTGTTCGTTGGATTTATAAAGTTTATAGGGACGGTATCGATGTCTTTAAAAAATTTCACCTACTCTAAATTTTGGAATTCCATATTGTTCTCCGAGACAAGATGTTGATTGGGTAGGATTTTGCTCAATACTTGCACAAATCAAAGTGTCCCTTAGTTCCAAATCTGGATTTACCTCTCTTCGTCTGCGAACTCCTCTTGGAGCGAACACGGATCCATAAGTAAAAAAATTACGTATAATAGACTGAATTGTTGATCGTGATGGAGCCGGCCTATTTGGAAACATATTTACAAATTGTTGTCTAATCATGTTGTCTGATAATCCATTCACATGCCAGACAACAATTTGCACTTTTTCCTCGACCGTTAAAATCCTTTTCACGAATTGTTTTTTCAATAAAAAGTTTCTGTTTACCGTAAATAACACTTCTCGGTGTGTTATTATTTGATAACTTGAAGGCTTGATGATTTGGTTAGCTATAAAGCAGGTAGCTGTTCGCGCGCATCCATTCCAATGTCGTCAATTGTTTTGAAAATCATTACCTGTACAGAGGAATTGATATTAACACTGAGAATTTAGTGATGGACTTGCCATTAAACAGTCTTCAATGGATTATTTTCCATTCACAACTGAAGACTGTTAAACTGGAATTGAATTTGAAATATTTTGTATTTCTATTTTATAACATTGGAATAGGAATAAATTGTAAATAATGAGTTTTTCGAAAACTTGTTACCTAATATGTATCATATTTTCTATTATTTTTGATTGAGTAAAACAAAAATTTTACCCTTGGTGTGAATTGAACCCCAGTCTTCTTGTCAATAGACAACGTCTCTAACTATTACTCCAATTTTACATACAATAATTGTTTTCGGAAAAACATACCTACCTTTAGTTTAGTCAAATATTTCAGTTGAGTTATTTTTATTATTAAATAAACTTAAAGATTTATAATTTAAAATCGCTACTAATTAATGTTTTTTACTATAATATATCTTAATATATTTAATCATTTATTCTAACATCAGAAATTATTAAAATAAAATATTTTCGAGGTCATCCGTATAATTATGACTGAAGTCAAACAGACACGTCTAATACTAGCCTTATCTCGTACTATCTCACAACTTAATCTGTTTTCTATCCTTTCCGCTATTTTGCCGGGTGGTAAGACACTCATCACTGTATATGTGTATGTATATATATTTTTTCTCTTCTTTTTATTAATTGTTGTACTGATTTCCTAACTTTAAATTTATCTATTTTAGTCTATTCGATTGCAAATAATTAAAAAACTTTTTACTGCGCCTAATGAGATTAAAAGATCATGTAACTGGCTGTATGGCAAACTGCCCGAAGCCATAAAAAAAACTATATAAAATAGGGTTTATTTCCTTTAGAGAAAAAACAGATTTATAGATCAACCATTGTTGTCTACTGTTTGAAAGTAACTTGGAAAGTGTTAGTAGGATATGTTCTCATTCATTTATTAATTTTTTCTTTCTTGGTAAATTTTTTATCGGTTTGCTTTGTTGGAGTTTTTGCGTCAATGGCTTATGTTAACCACTCTACTATTGTCAAATAATAATACGTTAAATTATATTAACAATTTTTTATAAATGTGTATTACTGCACTTAGAAAAAAGCTGTGCTTGTTTAGAGAACGTGTTAAATAAAAATATTTTAAAATCAGTCAACTGGTTGATTTTAAATATAATAACATATACCCTGTTAACAAGAATCCCCACTAAAATATTCCCACTAGTATTTTATTTTTTAAGAGATATTCCGAAAAAACAAATTACGTTAACAATGATTTACTTAAGATTAAGAAGAATACCCAGTTATTTACAAATTAATATTTCCCAAACATAAAAACCTTCAACTTCCTTGGTTTATATCAAGGTTGCTAAAATAGCAGGATGTGTATATGTAAGAAACTATGATGAGAGCGAAAATATTAAACGAGCTGCTGGACAATCCAGCGGAGCCTGTTTGCATTGCAGCTGGCATTTCACCTAAAAGAAAGATATGTTAGTATTTACATAAATATTTTTAATGTAGTAGTTTTAGCTATTTGTGTTAAATTTTTTTATTATTAAATTATTTATTCTTTTGTTTATAAATTAAATTTTCTATTACTTTTTTATAGACGTATATCGAAATTAATGATTTCTTTGTTTTGAAAAGATTGGCTACCAAATAAATGGTTATTACATATTTTATATTGTGCCAATAAATAATATTTAATTGTTCAAATTTATAGTTCAGGCGTATTACCCAAAGAGTGGTTAACTTCGATTTTTATTTGTCTCGCAATGTCAACGCAAGAGAATGCAGAGATTACGCACCATTAACTTGATGTCTCATGTGCTAAATTTACTACTAAAAGTCATCCATAACCGAATATATCACAAACTGGACATAGACGTTAATGATACACAATTTGGTTTTCACAAAGGCCTAGTAATGCGTGAAGCTCTTTTTTCACTTAATATACTGATACAAAGATACCTGGACGTTAATCAAGATATATATACGCATGTTTTATTGACTATAATAAAGCATTCGATAAAGTACGACATAAACAATTAATGAATGTCCTAAACTCAAAGAAGATTGACTACAACGATCTCAGGATCATATTAAATTTATACTATAAACACCGAATAAAAGTACGTGTTAACGAACAGCTGTCAGAAGAAATTGAAATTAGAAGTGGAGTGAGACAGGTATGCATATTGCCGCCAATTCATTTTAATACCTACACCGAAGAGATTCTGAAAAACGCTTTTGAGGGTGAAACAGCTGGAATAAAGGTAAATGTAGTTCCCGTTAACAGCATTAGATATGTGGACGACACTGTGATCTTAGCCAAAAATATTGAATATCTTCGGAGACTGGTGACCAGAATAGCGGAGCTAGCGGAATGGAAAAGAGTATGGTCTACCAATGAATCGAAATTTATGAAAATATCGAAAACTTAAAAAAATAACGAGAATCTCCTAATAAACGGAACCAACGTCAAACAAGTGGACAAATATGCATCTCTGGGAACAATGATTAACTCCACAAATGATTACATTCAGGAGATCAAAATAGAAAAGGCTAGAGCAAATTTCAACAAAATGAGAAGAGTGCTATGTACAAGGGATTTAAAATTGGAACTAAGAGTTAGGTTGGCGAGGTGCTATGTTTTTTCGACTTTATTTGATGGAATGGAATCTTCGACCTTGAATGCTACATTAATGAAAAAACTGGAATCATTCGAGCTGTGGGTGTATAGAATAATTCTGAAAATATCGTGGACAGAACACGTCACAAACAAAGGGGTTCTGAGAAGGATGAATAAAGAAATAGAAATTTGAAATACAATTAAAACAAGAAAATTGGAATATCTCGGACATATTACACATGGAGAGAAATACACCTCGCTCCAACTGATTATGCAGGGAAACATTCAAGGAAAAAGAAGCATAGGGAGGCGCAGAATGTCATGGCTGCGCAACCTGAGCGAGTGGTACGGATGTACATCAAATGAACTTTTCAGCCGTCTCAAAAATCCGAATAGCTATAATGATTGCCGACCTCCGTCGCGGAGATGGCACTTGAAGAAGAAGAATAAATAATATAAATATTACATTTACACAAAATTAAAAGTACTATTCGCCAAATATCACACAATTAAAGAAGGCAAAAGGAAGTAAAAAGGAAAAGTTAAAAAATTAAGATAAAAAAGATTAAAATCATTTAGAAATTTTTAAAAATTCTGGAAGTAAATCTACAAGACCGAATGACTGATAATGGAGGTGTTGGTGACTATTGTAGAAAGTGTAGACTACCCACCGTGACTAACAAATAAAGGAGCAGAAGGGACAAATTATCCGCTCATAACAAGTTCCTGCTCTAAAATCAAATCCTCAAGGCTGTTTCGAGTTGTGGTATACAACTATAAGTTTGTACCAGCGAAAGTAATACAGATAATCCAACGTTTCCGGAAAAAGGTACTAAGGAATATCTTTGGTGCTCCGTGCTAGATTAGAAACCGTAACATTTACAAAGACTATCCCGCTCGTAACCACCCAGATAGACTCAATCATCACGTGAATATCGAGACCATCCAGATAATTGACAAAAGGTCCACGAAACATAGATATGCCGGTTTGTTGTATTCTAATGATTTCTCTTGCACTTGCCTCATTATTTATATTGCGTCGGTGCATGATCTTCCTGACCTAAAACCTTGTTGTTCTTCTGCTTGTGTTATAATTTCATTCAGTTTATGCTTTAGTGCAGTTTATTGCTATCACTTTGGTTATTAATTTTAGTGTTGTTTTTAATAAATTAATTCCTCGGTAATTTTCCGGGTCCGATTTGTCTCCCTTTCTCATTTTTTGACAATAGAATTCTTATATAAAATTGACAATTACTAAAGCATATACTTGACAAATTCTAAAACCACTTGAATATATAAGTTAAAATTTACAAATAATTGAAATATAAAATCTTGTTCTTCCAAAAACAAGAATACAGAAAATGAGAACAATGAATAAATTAAAAAAGAACAGTGAAGTTTTGAAAGGTAATATTGAAGACTTACCCCTAGGTGGAGGTTGAAATTACAATGAAAAATAAAATATTTAACTGAAAACAGCCCATTAAAACAGTATAAGACTGAACCCTGCTTTCTACTGTTTATCAGAAGTGAGGAAGAAATACCTTGTTGATAAGATGACAAGTGTCATCAGTTTTACCAATTATTAAAAATACACGATGTATACAAGAGACGTGTAGAAATGTGATACAAAAAGTAAAAGAACATAGTAAAAGAAAATAGAACAATAATAGTTGAAGACGATATTATATTTAGTCGTAAGAAAATTGGGATAACACCTATTTTTAAAATAAAAACAGAAAGTTGACACATAAACTAAATTCAAAGAAATTTAGAATAAAATAATTACAAAGACAAAGAATAACTTTTTAAAAACTGTTTATTTAAATAGGTGATTTCTCTAGATTATTATGTGTTGAATCCAAATATGGCCTAATTTTTGTTCGTATCACCCATAATTTTTGAGCAATCTGCTGTCTATTATACATATAGTAAAAAACCCCTATATGGTATATGGTGAAATTAATGAAACAGTGTGTTCCATCATAAGCATGGTTTGCATTTACATGTAAAATACATATTCTGAAAAAATAAAAACAAAATATCATAGAAAAAAAAAGGATTGATTAATCGAAAAAATCAAAACTGCCTGTAGGTAATAAAGCTGTCATCCTAGAAACTAGTCGTCATATATGAATCGTATGTTGTCAATAAATCCAAAATCAAAAATCACTCAGACCAGTCAAAAATTCTTCACCACTTCGTAGAAAGTAATAGTAATGGTAGCAGTAGTAATAGCAGTAGCAAGAGTAGTTCATATCTAAAAAGAATAATCTGCATATCCTGATAATCCCAAAGGGTAAGTGAAAATTAAAAACTTACCATTTAATACATGAACTCGTATACTTGCAACATCAGCATTTGAAGGGCTGCAGGAATATTTTCCAGAGTCCTGTATACCAGCATTCTGGATTAGTAAGAAACTTGTAGTAACATCGCCCTTTTCAGTGATCACGCTTACCCCACCACGGCTGGAATCATAGCTGATAACCTATTAAAACAAGGAAGATTAATATGTTTCATTTAAGATAATTAATTTGCCTGCTTACAATATATAATCCAAACAAAGATTTGAGGACCGGGACGCCGTCGTATCTCGTGGTTGAAAAACCTCCGACAATGGTTTGGGATGACCTCCGCGGAGCTGTTTCGCAGAGTAGTCAACAAAACCATGATCGCCCTTTTTATATTCTCTGGATTTCTGAATTATTTGTTCTAATATATGGATGGCGTTTGTTGTTGATCGTTCTGGACGAAATCCGTTCTGGTAATCACCTAATATTTTCTCTTATTATGCTTCTAATTTCTGGTTAACTAAGTTAGCTATGATTTTATGAGTTTTATTGAGAAGCGTTATTGCTCTATGATTAGAGCATTTTTCCTTATCTCCTTTTTTGTGGATTGGTGTAATTATTCCAGTTGTCCACTCTACAGGCATTTGATTCCTTTCCCTATGTAGGTGCTTACCGCCGTACTTTATCAGTTCTTTTACTAATTTATCTTTTTCTGCTGCTTTACCATTTTTTGCCCTATTTATTTCCTTTTTTATTTCAGCAACGTTAGGGCATTCTATTCTTACCCCTCCCCCTGTTTTTTCTACGTCTTCAAACTTTACTTATTTCGTTTTCTCCACTTTGTTTAAGGTTGTGCAGCAATATTCTTTCCAAAATTTTCCCATCGTTGTGGGGTCATGTTCAATTCTTCGCTCGTTATCACTTATACCCCTTACTACAGATGTCCGCTTGTGATTAAATGATTGTACCTTTTTATAGAATTCTTTCAATTTTTGGGTACGTCTGTCTTGCTCTATTGCTCCTAGTTGTTAGTTTAACCACTTGATCTTTTCTCCGATTTCTTCTTGTAGATGGAGTTTGCACCATTTTTTGCATTTCGTATTCTTTTACGCAGAACACTCAAGCAATCAAAAATAAAACACTTTGAAGGTCAACTGACAAAATATAAAACTATATTATATACTAAGATAATCAACATGAACTGTTATTATATAGGCTCTGAAGTAGAGGGGGCATAAGAAACAGACGAAAACATACATCGAAAAGAGTAATGGGAAAATAAATAAAAAATATCAACTTTAAATAAAGCAAACGGATGGCAAAAAAGACGAGAGTACACAAAAAACTGGTAAACAAAATGGAACGGAATTCAACAACTATTGTGTGAGATTATCAGCCTCGCCATCGATAACTTGTTGCAATTAAAAGGCAGTAAGGTGCATAAGATATTTACCGGTAAGACTCTAGAACAAGTAGAAATTACTCCAAAGATTACTCCAAAGAAAAATCAAAGTTCGAATAGAAAAACACGAACAAACTTTAACAAAATGAGACTGGTACATTCCCATTTCATTGACGTACAAGTGTTGAATGGTGCAAGAGATCTGTAACTGGAATTGAGACTTAGACTGGCCAATAATTACATTTTCTCGACTATGCTTTAAGAAATAAAAACGTAGACCCTTAAAGTGTCGACTACTAAAACAAAGGAATCATTATATGCATTTACAGAAAAAATCTGAATATAAGTATTATAGACAGAGCATGTAACAAACAATGAAGTCATGAGAAGAATTACCACAGGAATGGAAATAGTGGAAACCATCAAAACACGAAAGCTACAATACCTGGGTTATGTTATGCATCGGAAGAGAAAATGGTACGTAAAAAATAAGATACATTGTGCTCAACTATAGTATATGATAATAATGATGAAATTCGCCTTAGATTCAAGTATTTTTGAGCATTTTTATATTGTAATCTAACAGTAATTATCGTGGCTGAATGGATCAAGTTATCCAAAGCCATTAAATAAATAAACAAAAAAAATCTAACAGTACTTATATATTTGAATAGTAACAATCCCCTTTAGAATAGAACAGTAATCTAAAACTGCAATAACAATTATCAAAAATCTACATTCTATACTTACATCGTCATGATGATACCAAAATATATACGCGGGTGGCTCAGGACTAAATCTGATGAAGCAAGTTAGGTTCATGGTGCTACCTTTATCGACATGTAGATCTGGTCCCCCTAGAATCTGAGCGGTAGGTACTGTAAAAAAAAAACAAAAAAATTGAAATCTTAACTTGGTATATTTAAGTATTTTAAACACGGAGAGCATTTAAAAAAATACCCTCAAAAAAATTACTACAAAATGAATAATATAGCAGTAGAAATTATTTTGGAGTGGTACAAAAATATGTTGATGTCTACTTAATCATCCGAAGATATTATTCGAATGATAAAATTGACCGACATCTCCTAAACATTGTAAATAGGAGGAAAACAAAATATTTCGGCCACACAGCTAGAGGACATAAATATCATCTGTCTCGACTTATAATACAAGGAAACAGTAAAAGGAAAAAGATGGATAGAATAATTATTTGGGAGTATAAATATCTCACCAGTAAAGAAAATTTTCGAGACATAATGACAGCCAAAGTTTGCTACTTGTATCCTGCTCTGGTGTCTTCTGTTAAAATCCAGTTTTCTGATCCATGTGTCCTTTTTTTCCTATATATTGTTTTGTATATTGTCATCTTCGTTTTTCTTCAAATTTCTTTGTTGTTGAGGAATCCTCCATTCAATGCCTGGAACAATTTTCTACCTATTCTTCTTCTTACCCTTACGTCTCTTATCAAGCTGCTTTCTATTTTTTGCTATGGTTCCATAACATCGATCCATTTTTCTGCTTTTTTCCCACTCTAGCGTTCATATCACCTTCGCTGTACAATTAGTTTCGTTTTTAGTTGCATCTTCATAGGTCCATAGCACATAATTAGGTTTGTAATCGTTTCCTTTGTGCCTATCTCTATATCTACTTCAAATATACGATATTTTTCTTTATCATGCATGCTGCCTCTGCCTGGAGTCTCTTTTTTCTTCGAATCCACTATATATTAATATGAAAACGGTAGTTAACTCTGTATTGGAACGCGTTGATAAAGGGGGCAGAGACAATGTTATCACTACAGCTCTCAAAAACTCTATTTGGTAGAAACTTCTGTCTTCATCTTCTAGAAAAGTTCTCTTTTTTAAGTTTAAACTGATAATCTCTGAGGCGTTCATCTTGATTTATGGTAAAGATTTCGTCGAAATTTCCGAAAGTTAATTTTAATATTTTAAATGTGATAATAAGTCTCCACGTTGTCGTTGAAGTTCAAAAGAAGTTAGGTTAGCCATACTATTTTCTTCTGTATAAGAAGGTCTTCTCGGTCCCAAAGGAATTCGAGTGGCTTTTCATTGAATGTTTTCAAACAAACTTTTGTCTCGAACTAAATCAGAATATCACGTTGGACCAGCGTATTCAAGAATCAGTCTTACGTAAAGAGTGTAAAGATAACAGAATGTCTACATTGAAACTCTCGAAAAACATCTCAGATATAGTTTGGATTTCGCAAGTTTATAAATAGAAGTAATATGGTCAGACCACGTTAGGCTGCCGTTTACGTTAACATTAAGGTTGTTATACGAGAACACAGAATCTAATGGTTGCTGGTCAACACAGTAAGACACAAGTGGGTTATTTTTACCAGTTCGAAGCACTACACATTTTTTTTGCATTTAAGGGTAGTAGTCACTGGAAAACCAAGTTGAAATAAAGTCTGAGTCCATTTGGAGGGTTAGCTGGTATTTAACTGGAATGGCATAGATTTTTGTGTCATCAGCATATAACGATATTTTACTTGAAACATAATAACTAATATCGCTGCCTGTCTTGTGGAAAAGATTCGCCAACTTTAACTTTACATATAGTGTCGATCTGTCAGGAAATCATCTATCCAACGAAGCGAAGTACCGCGAGCGCCGAAATGTTCTAACTAATGAATAAATCTGCGCTAAGGAACACGGTCAAAGGCTTTAGAAAAATCTAAATAAACAACGTCGACCAGTTGAGAACTGTTAATGGATGACATCCAGTCGTTAACACAATATAGGAGATTGGTTAAGGTAGGAACAAACCGACCAGAGATAAATCCATGTTGTTTTGTTGAAATAACATGTCCCTAGAGAAGGAATTTAGTTATTTCCTCGGAAATAATGGCTTTCATGACTTTGCCAACTACTGACAGCAAGCTAATCAGGCGATAATTGTTGTGGTCTATTTTGTTGCCTTTTTTTAAAAATAAATGTGACGGATGCTTATTTTATAACTAAAGGAGAAAGGAATGTTTAGGAATGAGAAGCCCGGTGTGTTTAAATTTCCGCCAAAGATGTCGTGTGTGATTAATTTGTTTTATTGCTGTTCGATTTATCCAGAGTTTAAGGTTTTTATAAGTCTTACGGAAGGTGGGATTTGTAGAAATTATATTGTGGACGGTATTGAGAAATCCATTCCACATTAATGAGGTATCGTTCAAGTCTGCAAAAAATAAATGCCAGTTGATTTGAGAGAGTTTAGTGTCAACTTTAGAAAAGACATTAGTAGCATATGTTACAATTTTATTTTTATGGTGTAGTTTTAGATTTAACTGAATGTGAGCCATTATAACTGCATGATCTGACTTTCCTATATGAGAGCTGATTTCGAAAGATAAAATCAGCTGTTCGTCATTAATAAATAACAGATCTATAGTAGAAAGTTGGTTATTAATTTCAAATCTAGTAAGTTATGTGATGAGTTATATCAGGTTCGAATTGACTACAAAGCTTTTAACAAATTATGGGCGTTTTTGGGGTCCGATAATGAAGTTATTGACTAGGTGATCTCTGGGAAACTAAAATCTCCAGTAATAATAAGATTATCAAGAGATGACATTTCTTCAAGTTTTGCAAAGAAAACATTATCCTGTGCAAGTATTGCAACAGGTGGCTGATAATAACAGACTAAATTAAGGCAAAAAGGATTCCTATCAAAATCAAGTACCCGAGAAATCAGGTTCCAGAAGAGTATGCGGTCTTACAAAGTAAGCGATGGAGAAGCGGAATGTTGGCAGAAGAAGGAGGAAGGCTGTAATATATTTTATATGTTATTGAAATGTAACTATTATTAGACAATCAACGAGTTTGGGTTTTCCGTTCTATATTTGAATGAAACTTGGGTTTGTTGTTGCTCCTCTACTTTATCTGTTTCTATAAATTCCGAATGGTTCTCTGTGGGTAACTCTTTAATACAGTCTTCCCATTCTTCTCCTTTTATGTACTCTACTTAAAAACTGTACTGTTACGATGGTATTGTTTTTCAAGTATTTCAATATTTTTCAAGATTCAGTTGTTCTTATATATTATTCAATGTATGCCCATATTGCTTGCCATTCTTTATTCTTTATTCATATCTATTTATTGTTGCTTTATTCTGGTTGTTTCTTTTTTCAACTTCTTCCAGAACTTCTAACGCGACTTCTTTTATGCTGAATTTTACAAGCTGTGTTTTTAATATTATCTACTTAAATCTAATTCCCATAAATGGTGGTCCAATTTTTTGATACAAAGTGGTCTTGTAATAAATATATATTAAACACTATATATTTTTCTATCTTTTTTGTACTTTTATTGTAATTTATTAAAAAATAATTTTAACAAAACATTGATAAAATAGAAAAATAACTTACCGACTACATTTAAGTTGACGAAATAACTTTTTAACGGTTGGGTACTAATCTGACATTCATAACTACCAGCATCTCTTTTTTGAGCCCATTTGATCTGCAAAGTCCAGTCGTCTGTTTCAGGATGGCGATTTGCTTGAAAACGTTGATCGCTCGTATATGTATAGCTGCCCACTGTGAGGATATGAATATATCTGTGTCTGATCCATGATACCTAAAAACAAAAATATTTGTTTAAACATTTTCAAATTTGTCAACCAATAACGAAAGATTAGTTGTTAAATGGTTTAAAATAGAAAACATGATCGCCTGGAGCCTAAGATCAAATGTTTTTAACACTATGTGTTAGCCTTTCTCTGTGAAGTCTGTTTTTGATGTATGTTTTATACTTGTTTATCCTGACACTTAGTGGTCTTGCGACTTCTTCCACATAGAAATCTTTGTATTGTTAGGTTTAGTTTTGGACATAATAAATCTGAGTGTATTAATTCTTTTAAATGTTGTATTTATTTCCTATCCTTTTTAATTTTTCTGCTAAGCCTTTAATATATGGTATTGTTGTCTTCTGTGAATCCCTTCTTGTGAGTGTTTCTGCATTGTTTGTGATCTTTTGTTGTTTCATGTCTCCAGTCTTATACAATTTCTTGTTTATAAATGACAATGAGTAGACTTTGGCAAATATGCATATTGCATATTTTGCATATTGTGCATATTTTATGCAAATATTTCATATTTTGGCATATTTGTATAAAAGTTTGCATAAAGTGCATAAAAGTTCAGATTTTTATACTGTATTTGAAAATTTTTAAACATACCAATTTATTTCAATTCTTGTATAAAATTTTGTAGTCATTTTAATCAAGAAATGATCTAAGTACGTAATCTCTACAGGTACAAAACATTTACAATTTCAAAGAAAATCAATTTAAGTAGCCCTCAACATTCTTAGAAAGTCTCGGTCACTGAGGCATTCAGTTATTGGATAATCGCTAAGGGTTCGCTCATTTCAATTTAATGATCTAATCCCCAAATCTATCTACAATTTATTGTATCTTAACAGCAGGTAAACGGCTAATAGTTTTGTTCCTAATTTAGGGATTTTCCAAAATCTCCCAGTTTATTGAATTAGGTACCTAAACATTTCTAATTTGATGCTCAGATTTGTAAATCATTTTTGTTTTGATATTCAAAGCGTAAACACTCGTTGTGCGTAACAAAAAGGAAGATTGTGATTTTATAATGCCTAAAACAACCAGTGCTTCAACTTGGATTAAACCTTATAAAGAGCTGTCTATGGATATGGGAAAAATCTACTGTTCAGTCTGTGGCAAAATTGTAAGTATCTAATATTTTCTATTAAATATCTAATATTTCATACATACAGGGTGTTTCCAAATAACACTTACAACGTTTGACTGTAGATACTTCTCGAAAAATTGAACAAAACGATATAGTTAATGAGGGGTCAAACTTATTTACTTTTCGAGATACAGGGTGTTAAAATTAAAAAAAATTAAATTCTTTTAGTTAATAACAACAATAACTTTAAAACCAATAAACGTATTTACTTGAAATTTAGTACTCGTAGGTTGTTTTTAAATGAAAAATAGCTTCCTTTAGTGAGAAAAAATTGTCCATGGTACAATACAATGGTGTGTATTTAGAAAAATTTTTCACCTTTACTTTTTTTTATGAAGTCAGCTATTCTAAAACACAATTATTTTTATTGTAATTGAATTAACAAAAAAAAAACTTTTGTTGAATTTTAAAATAAGTTATATGATCTACTAATGGTTAGTAACAAAAACTAATTTGTGGATTAATACTGCATTTAAAACACTTAGCGAGTGTTTTTTTTCCAAACCAGTTATTTGATTAACCAAAAACACTTTGTATATTTTTATATTTTAAAGGTTGGGTTAAAATAAAGGTTTTTATTTTTATTTATAGATAGCATGTGAGAAGAAATTTCAGATAGACCAACATGTGAGAACTGCTTCACACATTGCAAAAAAAGGAAAAATAGGAGGAAAACATCAAACTTCAATGGCTAAATGTTTCCAATCTACTTCAAAAAAATTAGATGAGCAAGAAACTTTTAATGAAGACTTGTGTCGCGCATTAGTGTCTGCAAACATACCGCTTTTAAAATTAGCAAATGTAAATTTTAGTTCGTTTCTAAAAAAATATTGCAAACTTAATGTTCCAAGTGATCGGTCTCTAAGAAGAAATAATGTGAACGGGCTATACTCGTCGGTGTTAATTAATATTAAGGAAGAAATTGCAGATAATTATTTTTACATATCTGTAGACGAAACCACTGATTCCTCAGGAAAATATATTGCTCATTTATTGATTGGTGTTCTTAAAGAAGATACCTTACCAAAATCTCATCTTATTTCATGCCAGCAACTTGAGAAAACAAATGATTTAACAATTTCGCGTTTTATACAAGAAACATTAGCAACTTTTTTTCTTCCGACAACTATTCCTTCTAATAAATTACTGCTTATTTTATCGGATGCTGCTCCTTATATGGTGAAAGCAGGACAAAATTGAAAAATATTTTTCCCAGATTTAATACATGTTACTTGTGTAGCGCATGGATTAAACATAGTTGCAGAGGAAATACGAAAAAAGTTTCCTCTTGTAAATACCATGATATCCAGTGTCAAAAAAGTATTTCTTAAATCTCCTATAAGAATTCAACTTTATAAAGAAATGCTACCTAACATTCCTCTTCCACCACAACCTATTTTAACGCGATGGGGAACATGGTTAGAAGCAGCTAATTTTTATGCAGATCATTTTGTTAAAATAAAGAACATAATTGATACGTTAACAGATGAAAGTTCCCAATCTCTTTTGGATTCTAAACAAACTTTTCAGAGTAACTTGCTTCAACAAGAACTTTCATTTATAAAATCAAATTTTAGTTTTGTTCAAAAAACAATTACTCAGTTAGAATCATCAAAACTGTCATTGTTCGAAAGTACAGCATTAATAAAAGAATTTGCGTCATGTTGTCGGAACGTTAGAGGTAATATTGGAAAAGATATTTTAAAAAAATTTGAAGCTACTATAGAAAAAAATAAAGGTTACCATATTCTTTCTGAAGTAGTCAGTGTTCTAGCTGGAAATATTTCGGAAACAATTAATTTAGAACCAAATGTTTTGGTTAGTTTGAAAAATGCTCCCGTTACATCAGTTGATGTTGAACGAAGTTTTTCCATATATAAATATATGTACTCAGGCAGAAGCCACAAGTTTTTGTTAGAAAATTTTGAACACCACTTGGTCATTTATTGTTACCATAATTCTAAATAAGTTTATTCATACTTAAAAATGATGTAATTACTTAAAATAAATGTAAATCTTAATGAATAGTAGGAAATATTTAGTTATGTACACTTTTTTTTTTAAATAAAATTGTTACTATTTTACGATTTTTTTATTTATTTGTATGCATATTGTGTAAAATATTTGCATATTTTCGGGTAAACACGTGCATATTTATGCGCATATTTTCTACATTTTTATTTGCATATTTGCCGAAGTCTAACAATGAGTATTAGCAGGTTGTTTTCTTTTTGAAATGAATTTTCATTAGAGCAGGTGTTTTCAGCTAATAATAATAATTATGGGACACCGTTGAATTTGGAATACAAAGCTTTTTGTTTGGACTAACCTTCACCCTCTAATTTTTTCCATATTAAAGATGTCACAGCGCCCGTGATGACGTCACAGATCTCATGTGTATATATCAATTGATAGTATTGTTGTTAAAATTGAAATTTTCTAATTTGCAAATAAAAATATTCATATATTCCTGAATTATAGGCTGACAAAATCATCTTGGAACACCTTGTATAGTATATATTATATCGACAGTTCTTACCAACGAGTCACACGCTCTCTCTCTCTCTCTCTCTCTCCAAAAAATTTCTAGAGTATAGTGGTCTGTCTTTGTCATGCCGCGAAGTATAGACGTCTGCTCTATACGATAACATAATTCGCCAACGCACAATGCATATTCGCCGATCCCACTACGTACATAATGTGCAAGTAAATACGTCCCTGGGATTGGTAATAAATATAGTAATGGGATATTATGATTTGACGCCAAATTCAATTTTAAATATAAGGTTGAATGCTCGAATAAATGAACTTTGATCAGATAAAAGGCATATATCGAGCACAGTTTAATTTAATCTTGCCCAAGTACTTTCGATCCCTAGATCATCTTCAGGGGCATCTGAAATAAGCCAAGAAACGTTTTTTTATAACCAAAGAAATTGATTAACTTCGATAAAAACTCGAAATTTATGGTTGAAAAAAGGTTTTTATGTGATTAACGTTTATAGACTTACTTCGTCAATTGTGGCCTATCCGGCAAGAACAAGATGTCATAAACATATAAATGTACATTACACTACACTACAAATGGACAAACACTTTAAAATTATTTAAGAAAGGCTACATTACTTGCGGAAGCCGGAGACAGAATGGCTCCTGATCTAACGGAAATGTTGGGGTGACATGTGACAAATGACAACTTGGATGAGCAGTCACAATCATAGATATGTGATCTGCACCTTTTACAATTCTATGAAACTAAGTATTGACCAAAAGTCCAACTGACACTACTATAGGAGGTCACTGATGAAATATAAAATTATATAGAATATTTTTTAAGTAGATTGAATAATCTAGATCTCACACTCAAACATGTCTGTAATAATTAAGGTGTTAGTTTGAGAGCAACTGAAGTCGACGAAAAGTAAGAATGCAAGAAGAGGACTAAACAATATATTAGACAGTGGGTAGTTGACTACAATAAAATGGTCTACCAAGCACTATCTGTAATGTAGAAAGGAAGAGATCTGACTATGTAATTAAAATACTAAAAATTGAAAATCAAAATTGAAAGCAAAGTATATAAATGGGGTGTAATCCAAGTAGTTCAGTTGAACATTCAGTTGAAATACATAGAGAAAGTAGAATCTTTTCTTTCAGATAACAGTTTTGTAGTTTTGGAAAAAAATCCACTTAACACCTTTATTAATAAAACAAAAGCAATGGTCAAATTGTTTAATGACACTATTACTAAATATAACAACAGAAAGTTAACTGTATCTAATCCTATAACACCTAGGTTATATGGACTTCCTAAAATCCATAAACATAATTGTCCCATAAGGCCTGTAGTAAGTTTTTGTAACACTCCAGTTTCTATTTTATCAGAGTTTATTTACAACACAATTCAGTCTATCACTAATTTTAAACCTAAGTTCTCCATCTCAAAAATTCTTTAGATCTAATAGAACGGTTAAATAACATTAGGATAGAAGAGGGTTTTTATTTAGTTTCTTTTGATGTTTCCAATCTGTTTACTTCTGTACCAAGAGATGAAACATTACCTTTAGTACACAATCTTCTAGACAATTGCAACATATCGGCAAAAGACAAAGATGCTATCTTAAGTATACTTAAATTCTGTCTGGATCAGGACTTCTTTCAATTCAATCAAAAAATATATAAACAACCAACAGGTTTAGCAATGGGATCTCCACTATCACCTTTTCTAGCTGACATTTTCTTAGACAGCTTAGAACAGAAGTTTGTTAACAACAACAAAATAGTTTTTTGGTCAAGGTATGTTGATGATTGTATAGCTCTCATACAGGGAACCCAAGATGATGCTTTACAGATTCTGGATGATCTTAATAACCTCCATCCCAACATCTCTTTTACTCTGGAACCAGAATCTGATAAAAAGTTGAACTTCTTGGATATGACTATTTCCGGTAATAAAGATTCTTTAGAGTACAATATTTACAGAAAACCTACCCAAACAGATCATGTTATACATGATACATCTAATCATCCAACCCAACATAAAATGGCTGCTTTCAACAGTTACATTCATAGGTTACTCAAATTTCCACTTTCTAATGATAATTTTAATTCAGAACTTAATACTCTTAAACAAATTGCTTTCAATAATGGTTATGATTATAACATTATCTATAAGCTTCTAAATAGAGCTAAACTAAAAATTGCAGAAAAGCTTGCATATTCGTCACAATGTTTTCTTCAACCTACTGCTTCAAATAACACCAGATATTTCTCCTTCACCTACATTAGCAGCATTTCCAATAAAATATCTAAACTTTTTACTTCTACAATCGATAACATCAAAATTTCCTTCAAGTCACACAACACCTTAGGTTCCTTCTTAATCAACACCAAGGATAGGATGAACACACTTGACAAAAGTGGTATTTACAAATTAAAATGTGATGATTGTGATGCATCTTATGTAGGTAGAACCATTAGAAAGTTATCCACTAGAGTTTCAGAACATTTGAAAAGACCAAACTCTTCAAGTTTTGGTCAACACTTATTATCCAGTAAACACAATTTTAACATCAACACTAGTTCATCTATCTTACATGACATTAGTAGAAAGAAAAACTATATGGAGTTGGATTTATTGGAAGATTTGGAAATTACAAGGGAAACAAATGAAAACTCTCACTGTCTTAATACTCAAATTAATTTAAATTGTACTAAATTTAAACCTATTTTTAAAAACTTTATTACAGCTTCACCTCGTAGGGGACCCAGCTCGACTGTTTAGACTTCCTGCACTGAGCACATCCATATTAATTTTATAGTTATACCATTGACTGTGGGTTCAACTGAACTACTTGGATTACACCCCATTTATATACTTTGCTTTCAATTTTGATTTTCAATTTTTAGTATTTTAATTACATAGTCAGATCTCTTCCTTTCTACATTACAGATAGTGCTTGGTAGACCATTTTATTGTAGTCAACTACCCACTGTCTAATATATTGTTTAGTCCTCTTCTTGCATTCTTACTTTTCGTCGACTTCAGTTGATCTCAAACTAACACCTTAATTATTACAGACATGTTTGAGTGTGAGATCTAGATTATTCAATCTACTTAAAAAATATTCTATATAATTTTATATTTCATCAGTGACCTCCTATAGTAGTGTCAGTTGGACTTTTGGTCAATACTTAGTTTCATAGAATTGTAAAAGGTGCAGATCACATATCCATGATTGTGACTGCTCATCCAAGTTGTCATTTGTCACATGTCACCCCAACATTTCCGTTAGATTAGGAGCCATTCTGTCTCCGGCTTCCGCAAGTAATGTAGCCTTTCTTAAATAATTTTAAAGTGTTTGTTTGTCCATTTGTACACACACACACACACACACACGCAGTGATCAACCCTGCCCCTAGGAACATGTGTATACCAATCTAAGAATGGGATCCACATGTCCGAAGATCAAACCGGTCTCACCTCGCTAGTCGAAGTGGTACCTATCTGACCCCCAGGTTTTTCCTCCACCCCTCCTCATCGTGTGACTTACGTGAGGAGGCTTATGATCTGAGTGATTGAAAGTTACTTAAGGTGTCCTGGGTAATGGAACACCCTCTGTTTTTAATTACTGTGGTTATGCCACCTAACTGTAGGGGTAGCCACATCTAGGCTTTTCTCCCTATTTACTTTACTGACTCTATTGAAGTTACTCTATCATGACTTCGGGACTTGAGTCCCTAAAACAAAAAGAAAAAGCGTGTGTTCCGACCATAGAGCCCCCAGCCGTGGCTGACGACTCTATGTTCGGAAAAGAGTGTGTGCTCGGTCACTCGGCCGCCGATTTGGCAAAATAAATTTTGTTCTCCTCGCCGGCCGAGCATCCGAGTGGGGTCCGGCCACTGAGCCCTTGTATGCCGCACAAGACCTCAGTGCTCGGATTTCGCGAGAATATCAGTATTCATCTGATCCGCCTTAGGGGCCTAGTCCGTTGTAACGGTATATGTGGAGCCTGATGGGCCCTCCATATTTGGTCAATAAAAAGTGAATTTACGAAAAATAATGACAAAGATTTAGTGATGAATGAATCTGAGTGATTTAAATAGAGAGACCGTTTTTTTGTATTTTTTTGTTTTTTGTTTTTTGTTTTTATTTTTTTTTTTTTTTTTTGTTTTTTGTGGACTTCCTTGGAGCTTCGGAACTATAATATGCCTGGGTCCCAATTCTTTCCTTTTTTTTTGTTCCTTAATCCTATTTGTGTGCGTGTGTTGGGGTGAGCATTCCCAAGTGTATACTGCTCTCACTCACCCCGGTGTATATTGGACTTAATTCTACCTAAAAGACCTAAAAACCTAAAAGAAAAAGCGTACCCTCTCGCCAGAGATATTTTTTTGGTTGGTCTCCTATCTATCTTGATCTTGAGGTTATGACGACTATGCACCATTGCATCCTTTGATTATTCGTTTGGGTTCTCCCTATATCTTGCAATTTGCTGTTTTGGTCTTCTGTGTACCGTCCTGATGTTTTCGTTGTAGTTTGTCAGCTCTCTTAGCATCCTGCTAGGGTGGTTTGTGAGTCCGTTGAATATGTCGTAAGCTCTTTCGTCTAGCGTCCGTAGTATCCTGGTTTGTCCTGAGTCTCTGAATACGTACCTTAGAGGTACGTATTTTGGTATTTTTAATGCATCTCGAATGATTTGGTTCTGAGATCTCTGAATCTTCATCCTGTTTGACTTGCAGGTATGTCCCCAAGCTGCCGAGGCGTACGTTAAGACTGGCATGATGATGCTGTTTGCAACCCTGATTTTGGTTTTAAATCTAAGTTTGCTTCTTCTTCCTATGAGCGTTGAGAGCTGACTTTTCAGCGCTTTGGCTTTATATACCTGTTGGTTGATGTGTTCTGTGAATGTTAGCTTCTTATCGAGTAACACTCCTAGGTATCTTGCCTGGTTGGTCCATTCGACTGGGGTGTTGTCTATCGTAATTTCTCGGTTTGGTACACTTTTCCTATGACTAAACATTACAGCCTGAGTTTTGTCTGGGTTTAAGGCTATTTTCCATTTTATGCACCATCGTTGAAATCTATTTAGTGCTCTTTGCAGATGATTAGCTGCATGATCCGGGTTTCTCCAGCTAACCGCTATTGCTGTATCGTCTGCGTAAAGACTTAACAGAGATCCGGGTTCTGTTGGCGTGTCGGCCGTATAGATGGTGTACAGATATGGTGATAACACAGCACCCTGAGGCACACCCGCTTCCAGGGCTCCGACTTCAGACAGGGTTGCCCCTATACGAATTCGGAACCTCCTGTTAGCAAGGTATGACGCAAGGAGACATGTCATCGCCTCGCTGTATCCCAATGAGTTCATTTTATATATGAGTCCTTTGTGCCAGACTCTGTCAAATGCTTTACTGACGTCCAGAAATGCGGTTGCTGTGTATGCTTTTTCGTTGAATCCTTTGGTTATAAATTCTGTGAGTCTTAGTGCCTGTAATTCACAGGAATGTTCACTTCTGAAACCGAATTGAGCTTCTGGAATGGTGTGTAATGCTTGAGATTCTTCATTCAGTCTTTTTAGAATGACTCTTTCCGCAATCTTGCTTATTGATGATAGTAAGCTGATTGGTCTGTAGTTTTGAGGAAATGTGCCATTTTTCCCTGGTTTTGCAATCATTATTATGTGAGCTTCCTTCCATCTGTCTGGGAAATATCTTAGTTTTAGCATATTGTTTATGATGTTGGTAATATAGACAATAGCTTTTGTGGGTAGGTTTTTCAGCGCCCTGTTTGTGATGTTGTCTGGACCAGGGGCTTTTTTGGCATTGGTCTGCTTGATGAGTTCCTTTATTTCTTCGGGAGATGTATGAAGTATCCCTATTCTGCCTTTTGTCCTTTTTAGTCTTCTTGCTGTCCTCTCTACCTCTTCTTCGAAGTCTATGTCTTCGTTGGGGTGTTCGTTGTTTCTACACGCCCTTTCTATTTCGTCTTTTAGGACTTCTGCTTTTTCGTTTTCTGTGTAGACAATCCCGTTTACACCGTGTAGAGGGGGTATGGGTTTTTTGTCTTTACGTAGAATTTTTGATAATTTCCAGAACGCAGATTTGTTTGGATTTAGCTCTTCGATATAGGAGTCCCAGCTTTCGTTTCGATGATTTTGAAGTTGTTTTTTCACTTCCCTATCTAGCTCATTTGCAATCCTTTTGTCTTCTACCGTTCTGGTGAGGTATGCTCTTCTTCTTTTTCGGTTTTTCTGTTTGATTAGGTTTTTAAGTTCTGTGCTTATATCCCTAAATCTTCCTTTTTGTCTGGTTGTGGTTTCTGTTTTAGAGCTGGCATCGATAGCGTTGTTAATTGTTTCCTCTAGTTTTGTTACACTGTCTTCTAATTCTGTTATATTGTTGATTGTGGGGATATTACCGATGTTCTCGCTCACAATTCTTCTGTAGTTTGGCCAACTGGTCTTTTTTCTTTTGTGGGGCTGCAAATAGTTTGTTTCTATTGCGCCCAGGGTCAGGACGATTAAGTTATGTGTCGAATCGCCTTCGTTAAGAGAGTGTATCTCATATTGTTGACCCACGTTGTGTAGGATTGCAATGTCTAGATGGGTGGGAAGTTGTCCGTGAAAGCATGTCGGCTCGGTTGGTCCGATCACGTACGTATTGGGTCTATTTTCCAGATGGTTGCATAGTTGTCGTCCGTTGTTGTTGGTCGTCCTGTCGTGCCAATTGGGAGATCTCGCATTAAGGTCTCCTATTATTATTGTGGGCTCTTCTGAGTTTAATATTAGGCTCAAGTCTTCATCTAGGATCGGTTCATTTGGTCTGACATATGCAGACACTATTTTTAATGAGTCGTTGTTCGCTTTTATTCTTATGAGTGTGGCTTCCATTGTGACCAGTCCATCTGGTGTTGGGATGTGTTCGTGTTCGATTTCTTTTTTCACAATTATGGCTGTTCCACCTGATAGTGCTCTGTGATCCGTCCTGTAGATATCGTAGCCGGGAAATTTTGTTTTCTTCCTTTCCACTAATTTGGTTTCTTGTAGGGCTACGATATCGAGCTCTAATCTATTTAACATTTCGTCCAGAAGGTTGATTTTTTTGGATAATCCGCCGGAGTTCCATGACCCAATGCGAAGATCTTCCGTTTGGTGTATTAACATTTCTGACCTATGTTTCCTATGGCTGTCATTACCTGTTGAACTTGATCTAGCATGCTGGTGACATGTGCCATTTTAGCATTTAGATCGGCGTTGAATTTTGCTATTAATGCAGCTGCTTCGTTTGTAGCTGTATTCTCTTGGGGTACGCTTTCAAGCTTTTTGGTAGCCTGAGCGTAGCTAACACCTTTGTTGGAGTTGCTTGCATTGATAGGCCTTGCCCTTTGTTGTTGTGGGGCGGCTTTCTTCTTTGGAGCTCTTGGGCATCCGCGGTAGTTTGCTGTGTGCGCTTGTTCGCAATTAGCGCATTTTGGATCGGTTTCCCTGTCCTTTTCGCATTCGCTACTAAGGTGGTTTCCTCCGCACTTTACACATCTTGATCCACAGTGGCAAGATTTAGAACTGTGGTAGAAGCCTTGACAATTGAAACATTGGATTGTTTCATGTCTTGACTTCATCTCGTCTTCAATGCTGATCCTCATATAACATAGGTCAGATATGTTTTTGATTTTGGCGTCCTCTTCTGCTTTTATTGTAACTAAAAACATTGGGAGGGGTTTCTTATCCGGTTTCTTGGAGATCATATTGACGACCTTGGTGGCCTCCACTCCTTTGCTTATAATTTCGTTTAAAATTAGATTCGTATCGGTTTTTGCCGATAGTCCTCTAATGATGACTCTTTTCATTTTATCGGTATCAATAGGATACGCGATAAAATCGATCTTTGGTGTGTAAGACTCTAGAAGTCTTACCATTTTCAGGTAATCCTCCCTGGTCTTTGTCTGGATGACTATTGATCTTCCTGATCTGGCAAATTTATTTGCCGAGATTATTTTCATTGCTGCAGCTTGCTGCAGTATCCTCTGATGTTCGCCGACTGATTTTAAGATAATCGCCGGTGGTTTTAATTGCTTTGGAGTGGAGACCACTTCAGGTGTGATCTCAGGGGTCGCTTTTTCATCAACTTTTTTGTTCGGAGGTTGTGACTCCGTGCTGACAACTTTTTTGGTAGGAGTTTGCGCCTCCTTTTTCTTTGCGTCAACTTTTTTGGTAGGAGGTTGCGACTCCTTTGTCGTTGACTCTTTTTTATTTTCAGGAGTTTGTCTGTTCTCCTGCCTTGATTTGATTGTTTTTGTCATTGCTTCTTCGTTTCGCTTTTGGATCAGCTGGGTTTGCTTTTCCGCAGCGCTTTGTCTTGGTTTTTTGTTTTCAACTGTTTTCCACTCTGTGTTGCAGGTGGAGTGCCATTCATCTTCAGCTTCAAGTTCCATAGCGTTGTCACTAGTGGTGATTGGTATAACTGTAACTTCTTTGTGAGTTACTTTTTTCGAATTCGTTTTTTTCACCGAATTCGACTTGGCTGGTTTTTCTTTTGGTGTTGGTGGTTCTTGGATTGCCTCTGCTTTCTCTTTTGCGAGTTTTGCCTCGTTGCGTTGCTGAGTTAATGCGTCCATTAACTCGAATATTTTGTCGGTTAGTCTCTTGACCTCCCGATCTTTCTCCTGGTTTTCTTTTCTTAGCTCGTTTAGCTGGCTAAGAAGTTTCTCTTCTCTGGCACGCATTTCTCTTTTCATATCTTTCATCTGTTCGGTCAGTGCATTGACTGACCTACTTAGTTCCTTGGCTCTTTCGATGGCTTCCATTTCTTTTGCTTTTTTCCTTTCCTCTTCGTCTTCGTCTATTTCTGGGGCACGCTGTCTCTTCAGTTGTTTAGATGGTGCTTCCATCTCGACGTTATTTTCTTCTAGGGGCGGGGCTACGGCGTTTAATGGTACGTCCGACTCGACGTTCAGATGGTCGTCCGACTGAACGTTCAACGGTGCGTCCGACTCAGCGTTCAAAGCTTCGTCGGGGATGGCTGCGTCCATATCATCTTCGCTATTATTTTTCTCGTCCTCGGACTCGGGCGAATAAGAGGAGTCGTCATCGGAGGAAGTTGGTAGATTTATCATGGGGTCGTTAAGGCTCGCGGTGAAATTGTTATACAAATCTATTGCAGCTGAGACACTTGGGGTGGATGACTGGGGCCTGTCATCATCTTCTTCTTCGCATGTTGCCACCTGCGTGACAACATTATTTTGGGGAGGGCAGTCACTCATATTGCCGTAAGGCGGTGAACATAGGTTCAAAAAAGACTGAGAATTTACTACTTAGTAGACTCTGTTTTTTTCTTCCTGTCAAGCCGCTGCCTGACAGTTTTCCTGGGTGTCGTCCCAGCAACCTCGCGGTAGTTCACTCCCTGATTTCTCAGGGAGGGATCCTCTTGCCGTTTCTCTCACCTCAGAGGCAGGGGCCGTTTCTGTCCGACTTAGAATGCAAATTACTAAGCCTTACAGTGTCATCCCTGTCGACCCACTGAGATGAACCCGAATTTTTCGTAAACACGAAGCTATCAAAAGCCTCCTACGAGGAGCCTATAAAGGCAACCCCTCGAGGTTTAACTTAATGACAGCCTCGCATCCACTCTTCACTTATTTGAAAACAAGTGCCTGTGTCACGCACGGTGTCTTACACACCGGGAGCTGAGAAGCTCCGTTGGCAACAGGTCAGTTGTCCCCACCTAAGTACACTTCGCTGACTCGCGTCCGTATCGTCCGACTGCTATAGCCGAACTCTACTACTGATTGAGCTTTTTGTCCATTTGTAGTGTAGTGTAATGTACATTTATATGTTAATGACATCTTGTTCTTGCCGGATAGGCCACAATTGACGAAGTAAGTCTATAAACGTTAATCATATAAAAACCTTTTTTCAACCATAAACTTCGAGTTTTTATCGAAGTTAATCAATTTCTTTGGTTATAAAAAAACGTTTCTTGGCTTATTTTAGATGTCCCTGAAGATGATCTAGGGATCGAAAGTACTTGGGCAAGATTAAATTAAACTGTGCTCGATATATGCCTTTTATCTGATCAAACTAAATTCAATTTTGTTATGCCACAGTAAGTCGTTTCTAGAGTTCTAATGGGCATTTAAAATCTTTTAGTTATACCTACAGTTTTTTACGTAGAATTCAATGGTATGGGTTGAATTTTTTCCAAATATGATATTTTTGAGAACAAACTTTCTGATATTTACTCAAGACTAATTGTGTGTAATATGCAATACTTTTTTTAGTCTGACCATTCTGTTATACCGAAAAATATCAAATTTAGAGAAATATAGGTATCTTAACCACTGGATTTTACGGTAAAACTATATAAATGTTATTTTTAAGTTAGAAAATAAGTGAAACCAACCTAGAGGGTCTAGAAGGGAACTAGAAAATTTTTGGAATTTGACATCTTTAGTTTATTTAAAAAAAAAAGGAGCATAGAATTGCTCAAATCCCAAGTCTCTGATACCTACAGTACTTACAGCACTACACTGCAAATACAAGGAACATATTAAGCACCTCGTTTAAGATATGTAAAGGATAAAGAATTTTTGTTGATATTAACTAGCGAAAAAATAAAACTATTTGAATATTTTTTTTATTTGAGACGACGTTTAAATTAGGACTAATCGGAGGTTCGTATTTATTTTCCTATGCCATACGTTGTAGGATCGGAGAATATGCACGCCCAGTAATAGGTGTACGTGTTATATACAGTGCAGTCCCGATATGAGGAACCCCGATATAAAGAAATCCCCGATATAACAATTTTTTAAATCCCCTTCAAACGTCCATAACACTCAATGTAAAAAATAACCCTATATAACGAACTATTTCGGTTTTAATCCTCCATATAACGAATTTTTACGATTTGCGGAAAAAATTAAAACCTCTGTATATTTAATATTGAGTGTGGCAAACCTCTACATAACGCACGAAACCCCTGTGTTACGAATTTCTGCGTTCCAAACCCCGGCTTAGCGTAGTTTACAGCTCATTCAAATTCGACGTTCAGTAAAAGTAAACAAAACCAGGCTATGCTACGTAAGACTCCATAGGCGTGCGGTTTTGCTTTCATATTTCCTATCAAATTAATAAAACAGTATGTACAATAATTAAAGATTTGTTTACTATGAACAACGAAGATAAAATATACAATGTTAGTATTATTTTCAAGGAAATTCAAAATTAGCTTCACTACTGTAAAATAAAAAGAAACTTATGGTTTGACAAAAATAATAAAGCAGTAATTGCAACGTTGTTTTGACACTTAAACGATTGAAATCGAAACATCAAATCACTTATTTTTTAAAGTAAATTGTGTGTTAGTTCGCCTCAAAAGAAGTAACTTATTATTATGTTTTCAGTTTTTATTTGAAAAACAATAAAACTCACGTGATCCAGATTACAAATGTTACCAGAAATTGAAATCTCATTTTACATAAATTTCGTAAATTTGAATACAGATATACCTTAACTTAAAATGTTTTCATAAACGAAAATTTTGTATTAAAAAAAAATAAGGTGCACTTGGAGAAGTGCCGCCAGAAGTAAAAACTTCTTAAATTGCGTTGAAATTATGAGTATTAATATCTAAGAGCTTCCGGTTTAAACGGGGCTGCCAGTCATGAACTGAGCTCTTAATCGCACCCCATTCGTTTTTTAAGGAAAACGAAGTTTCAAACAAAAACCTATGCAAATGTCCGAGAAAATCATTCGTCAAAAATAAAAACATTCTACATATCTGACTAATAAATAAAACAAAAAACTCACAGTGTAAATTAATATTTTATTCATAATCAAAGTCTGACGTGCTGCTCTCATTAACTACGTTAATTATCAGTGGTTCAACTTGAGTCTCAATGATATTGTCAAGATCCCACATCTTTTGTTCGACTTTCTGCTGAACATGCTGTATACATTTTTGCCATTTGGCAGATGTAATACGCGTAATTCCTTCATGAAAAAGATTTTTCATATCTGAAAATTTAAACGTAGTATTCTTCTCTGCAATATAATTTTTTAAGTCTGCCCAAATTAACTCAATCGGATTAAGCTCGCAGTGGTATGGCGGAAGTCTCAATACTATTTGATTTTTTTCTTTAGCCATTTCATCTACAATATACTTAGTATATTCTTTTTTATGGTTATTTACAATAGCCAAAAGCTCGACTTTTAGAAGCGAGTTGTCAAAATTTATATTTTTTGATCGTAGCCAATTTTGAATGTCCGCTTTCTTCGACGCGGTTGTCGGTATTTTTTTCACTCTTCTTGAGTGGTACGGTGCATTGTCTAGAACAATAACTGAATTTTTGTCTAATTTTTCTAATATCGAAAAGAACCACTTTTCAAATGACTCGCCAATCATCTCTTCATGATAGTCGCCAGATTTTTTTGACTCAAAAGCCCATAAGGCATCAGGAACAAACCCGTTCTCACTACCAATGTGACAAATGATCAACCTCTTTCCTTTACCTAAAAATAAAGCGATTTTTAATTTACTTTTGAACTGGAAATTAACTACTATAGTAAATGCAAGACATTTATCGTTACATGTCATTACCTTAAAACATATGATACTGTCTTACACTATCTATAAACGATAACGAAGAATAATTTTTAACTTCATAACTTCGTATCTTTAAAGTGAAACCGACTGTTACCATTATTTACGGATATAATGCAGTAACATACGTTCTAATGAGATGATGTGCAACGAAATTTGTTTTGCAGTTACTGGATGTGAAACTTTCAACAGACATTTAAACGTACCTGATGGATTTTTTAATCCAGTCGACAAACCATCCAGAAAGGCTTGCCTCGATGAAACGATAGACTTATCGACCCAAACTTTAGATTTCGTATGTCCAGCATTAACCCACGTCTCAGCTAGGTAATATATCTTACGACCATCATTTCGGTAAGCTTTAATTTTCTTTAAATATTCCCTTCTCCACAAAACAATCTCATCTTTTTCTAACAACATGCTCTGTCATTCTCGTTTTTGATACTTAAAATTAAGTGTCTTAAGAACTTTATAAAATGTTGTTCTTTTAAAATTAGGCAGATCATTATTCTCATTAACTTCTCTTAAAACTTTGTCTACAGTAGGAATCTCATTTCTAAAATAAAATGCATGCACCTTTCTTCTTATGGCATTACGATCAGCTCTGTCTACTAAATCGATTATTTTGTTGCGAGTTCGACTAACTTTTGGCTGTGAAAATGTGTGTTTTTATATTCTGTGAGTATATTATAAATACTTCGCTTGTACACACCTGACTTATGTGCAACTCTTATTATCGACTTATCTATTGCTAGAGTAGGATTTTCTTCTATTTCGCACTTGTAAATATTTAAAATAATTTCTTTGGTTTTGACATCGAGATGGGATTTTTTTGTTCGTTTTCTTGGAGGACTGAGACTTATTTTGGCAACCTCGTCAGCTGTATCGGTGCTGGACATATTTGATTTTTTTTTAATTATACCTACCGATATTTAAAAATAATTATATGAATATTAATCTATAAAAACACCATACTTACTTGAAAGAACAAAACAAGAATAAAATACAAATATTAATACTAATAGGTATTTAAAAACTAAGAACCAATGTAGGAAATAAAAGTAAAAAATAAGTACAACGATTCAAGGAACGTTCACTAATTGTGTGATGCAACCAACTGAAAGCCTTAGACTCAAAGATTCTTGCTAAAACAAGTAGCAACTGTAAAATCAATAGAAAATGACTAATTAACATAGGCGTCGCAATTCTCACAATTTAAACCAGCGTTAACTTTTGTTTTTTTAGTATAATTTTTGTAATATAAAATTTTCGTTTATGACAAAGATTTTAAGTTGCTGTATTGGATTTCCTTGAAAACCATACTAATATTGCATATTTTATATTTGTTATTCATAGTAAACAAAACTGTAATTTTACATATTGTTTTAATAATTTAATACGAAAGCAAAACCGTATGCCAAATTTTGATTTATTGACTAAGAAGGCTTCTGGCTGAGTACAAAATAAACAACTGATCAAATCCTATCACGCGATATAGAAAATGAAAGGGAAGGATATAACGAATATATTAAGATAGAAAATCAATTACATATCTTAATAGATTCATTATATCGCCCCTTTTTATTTGCTATGTCGCATGTTAGGTTTCGATCAGTTGTTTATTTTGAACTCAGCCAGAGGCCTTCCTTAAGTCAATAAATCAAAATTTGTCTATAGTAAATTTATTTTCATTAATAGTGCCTTATGATATCTCGTACGTAACTATACGTTTTATATAATCAAGATCCTGTGTAGTGCCATTTTGGTAGTCGCCATGTTTTTTTCTATCTTAATATATTCGTTATATACTCCCCGTTTAATAAATATCGACAACCGAGTTGAAGAAAGCGGATATTCAAAAGTGGCTGCGATCAAAAGTTTTGACAATTCAGTTCTAAAAGTCGAGCTTTTGACTATTGTGAATAAACATAAAAAAAATACACTATTGTAAACATATTGTAGATGAAAGGGGTAAAGAAAAAAGAAGGTATTCACAGACACTCGAGGTAGATTCTGAGTAAAATATTACCTAAGTTACACTTTGAGTTTTTTGTTTTATTTATTACTCAGATATGTTGAATGTTTTTATTTTTGACCAGATTTTTCTGACCTTTGCATAGGTTTTTGCTTTGAAATTTCGTTTTCCTTAAACCAACGAATGGAGTGCCATTAAGAGCTCAGTTCACGAGTGGCAACTCCGTTTCAACCTTAAATATTACGTTTAATTTTAAAACATTTTTACACATTTAATGTAATTGTATTTTAATTCCGTGCATTACAATAACGGATTCACGTTATTATGTTGTTGGAAAACCTCATTCTAACATGTTTATTCAGTTATTTTCAGTTCTGTTATTCCTGTGAACGACTTATGCTACGATGTCTACTTCATATTTTCATATATATTTCATAATACAGGAAAATATAGGTTTATACATCGTTAAAATCATGATGTGGGAGTGCCCCTCGTAACAATCATACTGTTAACGGTTTATTTATAGTTACTGCAGCTCTATCTTGTATTTAGTGTAGAAATGTTTAGAAAGGTTTTCGAAGCCCCGCCCATTGTAACGTCAGAGGTGAGGTAGTCCATTAATAAACACAACTGACCGTTTCCACTAAACAGACTCGAGTTTCAAAAACTCGGGACTCGAAAAACAAAACGAACTGTTTCAAAACACGCCAGTCTTTAGTAAAGTTTGTGAAAAGTTGCTATTTTGTTTTATTGCTGGCTAAAATATTATCACTAGAACAACAGTGGTTCAATTAAGTTATAGCAATTCTTCCGCGTATAAGGACTACTAAATGATATGGTATACTGAGTTTCGTATACGATGTCTATTTATATAGTTTATGAGGTGGATATTATGTACGTTTATACATTGTAAATCGTGATTTGGGAGTGCTCCTCGTAATATTCATAATGTTGATAACGTGTGTTGGTTTGTTTACTGCTACTGCATCTTTAAGATAAATTTGGATTGTGGTGACTCACGGACAAGTCCAGACATGAAAACAATGTGACCTGCTTCCCACCCCTTGCCCCTAAAACCATCAGTCAGTCAGTGCAGTGCTGAGCTTGACACTGTGTTTACACCGTGATCAGTACCTAAAATACCTAAAGATTTGAGTGTTACTATCGTACAGTACATCGAAGTATAAAGTTTTTTTTATTTTGTTTTCGTATTTGCTTATTACGGAGTTGACGGTGGACTGTCCACAATTTGCAAAAAGGCTAAGAAATGTGATCTACAGGATGTCGAAGAAGCTGTTATTAAGTGGTTTAAACAGTGCCGTGATAAAAATGTACCCGTTGGAGGTCCCATACTCCAAGAAAAGGCTCAACAGTTTGCAGAACAATTAGGGCATGCAGACTTTCGAGCCAGTAGTAGCTGGTTGGATCGGTTCAAAAAGAGACACGAAATTAGTTTCAAAAAAGTTTGTAGTGAAAGTGCTGTCGTGGATGATGTACCTTGCGAAGATTGGAAAGCGAAATTGCCAGACTTGACCCGTGGATACAATGCAGATGTTATCTACAATGCTGATAAGACAGGTTTTTTTAAGTGCCTATCGGACAAAAAACGTTAGTGTTGAAAGGAGACCCTTGCAAAGGGGGCAAAAACAGCAAAGATCGTTTGACAGTCTTACTCTGCACTAACTCATCCAGTACAAATAAACTGAAACCTCTCGTCATAGGAAAATCAAAAAAACCCAGATGTTTCAAAAACGTGGATGACCGAAGAGGTCTTCGGTGAATGGCTGAAACAAACCAACAACACGATAAAAAAGAAGAAGAAACGCATTCTTTTATTTATCGACAATTGCACTACACACGGAGATATTCCGGTGCTAACAAAAATTAAAGTTTAGTTCCTGCCTTCAAACACAACGTCTAAACTTCAACTTCTTGATCACGGAATGAATATACAAAATTTCAAAACCAAGTACAGAAGGGAGGTTGTCCGTCAATTCTTGAACGACTTGGAATGCCAATCTCCAACCAAAATTAGTGTGTTAGATGCTATGTGGATGTTTACAAAGGCATGGAATAATGTTAACGAGAAAACTATTGTCAACTGTTTCAAGAAAAGCGGCTTTCAAGTGAATGATCGTGACCAAAACCAAGATGAGGACAATCCAGAAGTTCAACAACCAGAACTAATTGAAGGATGTTGCACGAGAGTGAGAGAGGCTTTAAACGTGGACTTGGGTTTTGAAGAGTTTGTCAACTTGGATGATGAGGTTGCAATCTGTGAAGAGCTCACTGATGCTGAAATCGTATCTTCCGTGGCAGGGAAGTAAGAAACAGGAGAAGAAGCAGAAGACGACGTGGATAAAGAACTCGTTAGTCAACCAGATTTTACATCAAAGGGATGCCCTCAATGTGTTAAAGTGTTATTTTCTAAAAAAAAATGCTATAAATGATGGTGGTCTTTCCCTTGTTTTTGGTAGCGTACTTTATAAGTACGTCTTAGAGTCTAAGATACACGTCTACAGTTACCTATTCTGTAAATCATTATTTGTTAAAATGAGGTTAAGTGATGAGAAATTCGTTATATAGAGGTTTGAATTTAGCTTTAAGAACCCCTTTATAACGAATATTGGTCGCATTTAACCTCGATATAACGAACCCCGTTATTGAAAAATTCCCGATATAACGAATTTTTTTCGAAGCCTTCAAATTCGTTGTACCGAGGTTGTACTGTATTTTAAAATTTTTTGTATAAAGTCGCATATTTGTGTGTAAATATCTCCAATCATCCAACTATGTATATAAATATTATAAAGTTTTATTTAATTAATTATTATTAATTAATTTATTTTATATTAATATATTAATACGATATTAATTTTATTAAATAATGTTTTAACAGTTGTAAAAAGTGAAGGAATAAAATTTAGCGAAGTTAGACTTATCTCGAAATGAAAGCAGACTGGATTTCGCATGTGGCTAAAGGTATTTGTGGTATCTTAATCAGCGTGATATCTGGGGATATGAATATAATCAAAGTTTAGGAACTTTACTCGTCGTTCATTTAAATCCCCAAATGCTCATACTTATATCTCCAAATTTCAATTTTCCTAAGAGTTCATACATATCAGGCTAATTTTACTGGATAGTATTTCAGAAACATATCACCCCATTTCGGTCGATTTATCATTTCTTAGGTTTTGCATTCCTAAGCGGTATCTCTTGTAACATCTGCTCTCATTTATTAAGAAGTATGTGGAATATTATTTAGAGCGCGTTTAAATTTTATTGCAACGCGATAAAATGTAAATATGTCTGGAAACTATTAAATAAAGTAAGCTCAAATTTACAGTTTTATTATAAGATAATAATATCATCTTAAAACAAAAATAAGTTAACAATGTAAAAGATCATAATATGTAATGAATAATAAAAAGTACAGAAATGAAGCTTGCAATTTATTAATTGAGAAAAATAATATCACTAAGAAATTCAAAAAAACTGCAAATATCAGACAGTGAAAAGAATTTTTTTAAATTTTGATTCTAAACATCATTAAAGGCTTTAAGATCAGGTGGTTTATTCCTCTTTATTATTTAGAACTTACTATGCATTTTTGCTGCTATCGTGACTCTCTCTTATTTGTTCCTGCCTTTGCTTTGAATTTTCCAGTCCTTGGTATTAATTACATGTATATATTAACCTACGTTGTTCTACCATTCTCTACTAGGACTTTCTCTGCACCTGGTCCATAGCGGTGCAGTTAATTATCCTTTTCAGTGTATCTATGAGTCATCGTCTATGTATGTGTCCAATGCATTCTAAGCGAAGAAAATTTATGTTCCTAGCTAAGTTTTCCTTATTTAAGTCTTCTTTAATTTCTTCATTCATTTTCCTCCTTCTGTTTCCTACTCTTGTTACATTGTGGCCTACTTGTCCATGAGAATAGGGGAGCTAGAGCTACAAAGACTATAGTAATTTGAAAAATGTTATATACAAATTACAGCTATATTAGAAATGGTTCTTCTTGCAGTGCTTATCCGTTTCGGACGTGAGCGACCATCATGACAATCTGTATTTTGCAAACCGCTGCTCTGAAAACATTTGTGGTTGTTATGTTGAACCACGTACGTAGATTTTTCAGCCAGAATATCCTTCGTCTACCTGGTCCTCGTTTTCCTTCTACTTTTCTTTGTGGCATTAATTGCAGCAACTCATATCTGTCGTTGTTCTTTATAATCTGACCAAGGTATTCGATTTTGGCTGTTTTTATTACCCAACCAACTGATCATTGATAGAAAGACAAGAGCATCGTACAAATGAAACTACAGCCAAAGCACTCACTTATCTTGGAAAAATTAGAAATCCTGAAAACACATCATACAATCGAGCCAATCAAAAAACAAATCTACAGCCATTAATGACAATGAGCATAAGTCTCACCCTTATAATAAAAGTTATGTCTGTTCTAGCACTAATTTTATACAAAAAAAAACTGTTATTTGGGTCTAAAATGTCACAACAAAATGTAGCAGGTCTACAAGAACTTCTTGAAGTTCCGAGGACAGAATTCAATACCAAGGAAAGAGGAGAAATGTAACTATAATACCTAGAAAAGTACCAACACGACTAGACCACCTGGACGGAAGCAACAATACCATTATATATAAGTTATTACTTAAAACATTATACAGAAACTTCCCTATTATAAATAGAGCTGATAGAGCCCTTTTATTAATCACCGCGAATCACTCTGCATTCTTCTTGTCTATTGTCAAAGTTTGTTGTATAACTTGGCTTTCGTTACAATTTTCTTCCACTTATTTCGATCTGTGCATTGGTGTCTCCAGTTTCTCACTTTCAGGATTTTAATATCTCTCATGAGCTGGTTTTTTATCTCCCTCTTGGTCTTCCCCTTGGTATTTCAGTTTCTGGCTACCATTTGGTGACCTTCATAACCAGTAAGTCGTTTTTCCTCCTCTCTCCCACCACCAGGTCTCCCACACATACTAGTCTCTACGCTTTAATAAATTTAATAATCTTCTCCCTTTATTACGCCTCTTATTTCTTCGTTCATTCATCGAGAACTAAAATAAAATGTAGTGTGGAAAGAACCCGATTAATTTTGATTCTGGTGGATATTAAGTTAATTATATTGCCCCTTTTTCCTTAAAATATTCGAAGAGTTCATCTTTAACGAGCTGTAACTTACTCAGTTTACATGCACATGACTTTTTGTAGTAAAACATAGTCTCACTCTGCTTTTATAAACTGCTTTTTTGTTTTGCATTCTTTTCTGATCAAAGGCATAATATTTTTGAAAGTATTGACTTTCTGCAAAAACTCTATTGAACACAAGTTGCTTAATCCTGAGAATCCTGAAATTCCACCCCTGAGAAGGGGTGGCAACCACCCCTGGGAAGGAAGTACATATCGGCGTTATATAACTCTTGTTATTTGAGCACTTTGCCATTAACTCACCAAATTTCAAGTAAATGGGTTCACTCCGACAAAATTAAGAGGTGAATAGCCCGAGTATTATAATAACATGTATGTCTAGTATTATACATTATACATTGTCCAGAGTTACAACTTTCTTTCATTGCATTAAAATGCATATACAAAATAGTATAAGTACATGACATCCACGGCATAGATCCGTCTCACAACATACAAAACATCTGGAAAGCATAGGATGCACAAATAGCACAAATTAAAACATAGACTGAACAATTCGTTGATATTTTATTTTAATTAATTATTTCTTTGACTAAAAAATAATTAAAACAAAAAACTAGTGTTAATTGTTGATGTAGATAAGTGACATGGTTTATAAAGTGGGGCAAAATTGTATTGGATTACTGTTTATATAAGTTTTACCGATATCTCTAACTTATGCCTCACAATTTATAAGTAAGTGTAAAAATATTTTGGTATACATCTGGACGTTGAGAGCAGTACGGCTTTCTGCATGGTGTTATAGAGATGTTCATTCAGACTCAGCTTTTTTATGGTTTCTAGGAGATTCGTCGGAATGATTCCAGTAATAGAGATAATAATAGGTTTTATCAGGATACTTGTCATTCTCCATTGTCTTTGTATTTGAATTTCCAGATCTCTGTACTTATGGATCTTTTCATTGTATTTAACACTGAGATAACGGGTGTTATGTATCGCTACATCAATTAGTATTATCCAGATTTAGCCATACAACTTACACTTCCTCTAAGGGGAAAATTATATTATTAATTATAAAATAATTATAAATTAAATAATTAATTTTAAAAATTAATGAATTCTTTATGAAAAAATTAATTATAATAAAATAGTATTATTATTAATTTCTATCTAGAAACTTAGCCGATCAGCTTCCCTCTTAATAATGTTGGATCCGTCGCTGAGTGTATATCTAACAATATTTACAATTACAATTTCAAATTAATACCATCGCTTAAAGACTAGCGTATTCTTGGACGATTGCGTTACTAAAAACTTTCGAAATATGGAATGTTTTACTGTTTTCTGTAGAAAGAAGAAAATCGATCATAAATTAAGTTTAAAAACATAATGAAAAAAAAAAACAACCAAATTCCTAATAAAAAAAAACTAATATAGAGAAAAAAGACATCTGTTAATAGTCCAAATCGTGAACAGACAACGTTGTTTTTTTTTTCAACATCTGCTTTTTTTATTGAGTTAACAAGACGATAGGTATCGATTTAATCTCCATTTCTCTTTTTGATGGCAGAGGCTTATTACATTTCTTCGCCAATACTTAATCTAAAGTCAACTCTCTTTTGGATTTTTTGGATAACGGTTAACTGCATTGATATATTTTTTTGTTAACTAAATCCGTGTCATATATTATACGTATAGGACACGGTCCAAAAAGAAGACCATATCTTCGAGATTTTTGTGATTTTCGATATTACGAACTATTTTAAGAAATACAATGTGTACATTTAACATCGATATGATAAAAATTACTGAAGGTAAAAATTATTGTAGCGTTAATGGCAAAAATGTATATATTTATATCGTCTCTCGATAATATTCCAATTTGAAAAAATTAGTAAGTACTGGGATATATTTTTTTACTTAGAAATCTTAAAAAAATTATTTTTTGAAATACAGTGTAGTTTTGCGCTAATCCCAATAATTTTTTTTCAGAACTCCAAATTCCTATCAGGCGTAAAACTGATGACAAAATTACGCGCAGCCGAGAGTTCAACAATTAAAACACTTGGAAGTAATTGTAAATGGTAAAAATAAAAGTAAAGAAGTAACGGAGCGAATACTAGCAGGTAACATACTGGAGAATATAAATGGGGCTCATCTTTACATTAATGGGACGCAGATAGTTTCTTATTACTCGTCACCCTATGGAATCTGCATCATTACACAGCTACACAATAACAAAAGCAACGGCTTACAGGAAAATTAAATATTTAAATTGAAATAACGTTCCAAATAAAACTCTTTCTAAACTGATTTTCATGACAACTATTTTAATTTGTACTATTATTTACTTGACAAGTCAAAGACTTGGATTACTGAACCACATATTTGATGTTTCTACTACCGGAAATTGTTCTATAAACTTCTTATCACAATTAAAATTTATTTGTCAGGCTGTTAAAATTATATTTTTTGGTCTTGGTTTTTGCACTTTCGCTTTGAAAGGCGTTGGGATAGAAAATTGAAATAAAGACGGTTGGAAATAGGAAAAAAAGACGAGCCTATAGACACCCAACAAGGCAGAGTTTTATCCTCTCTAAGTATTTTTTAATATTTTATGTTTTTGACCATTTATCAAATTTTGTGTAAACTTTAGACAGTGCTCGCTTGGAACCCGAATAGATACAAAGTTTTAATAAAGACAGTTGGAAAGTGAAAAATAAAACAAAAAAATCGATACCCAACACGGTACAGTTTTATTCACTCTGAATATTTTTTTAAATTGTATGCTTTTTACCATTTATCAAAATTAAGAAATCGATCGCTTGGAAATGCAAATAAGTAGAAAGTTGCAATAAGGACGGTTGACGGTTGAAAAATGAAACTAAGAGGAACCTGTAGACACCCAACAAGGCATAGTTTTATCCACTCTAAGTATTTTTTTCTTACCAAGACAACTTCCCAATTAAAATTGCGACATTTAGTTAAAATAAATTGTTTCCAACGGTTGTGGAAATAAGCTTATAAAAATAGATTTACCTGTTTTTATTTTCAAATATCATCAAGGTCGCTATTTTCGCTGTCGGAATTTAATTGTAAATCGTCGCTATCTAAATCTTCCTCTGGATTAATAACAATACTATCTACGACTACATCAATTAGTGGCTCCTTTGATATCAATTCACGTTCAGTTGCGATGACTTTGTCTGTTATTTTTTCGACTCCTCTACAAGAAAGGTTTGAAAAAATTCGTCCGACAGCTGCCGGATTGACGTAAATGTAAAGTTTACATTTCTGGCTCCCACATGATTTCAAACCATTTCAATAGAATTTAAATCTGGATAGTATGGTGGGAGTCTAAATACATCATGTCCTTGTGCTCGTATAATTCTATCGATTGAATTCTAACGAGGTTTATGCAATTTTATTATGTTATAGAGATCAGGCTTTAAAATAGAGGCAGTACATGCAATATTTCTTTCCCGAAGTCATTCTTGCATAACACACGTATCGTTGATAAGTGTGCGATGCAGATGTGGGACATTTATCTCCCTGTGTATTGTTACGACAATAAATATCATGGCCTATAAAACTGTAAATATATTATGACTAATATCTTCTCTGTTCTGGTCATTTCGGTGAGACTTGTTTACCGGCCGATAGAAACCTCTAGTCCCTTCTCCGTAAAACCAGCCTGAGTTCCCGTTATTCGAGTCAATTCATGTCTGCTCTAGGGGATTCCGAAACTAACGGAGTTTTATATTTAAAGAGGAATTTTGTTGGGAAGGGAACAGTTAATTCTGAAGATTCGCGCCGTGTTTTAGATTGTAACGCACGAATTATAATAAATTATGTAATTAATATGAATTAGTAATAAAGACTTTAATGAATTTATGAGTGTTATAAATAGAACCTTTAACAAATAAATAATAAATAAATTAGAATTAATAAAAATATAACAGTATTATAGTATGGCGCATTATCTAATACTATTACACTATTCGGAGGGAAGTTACAAAAACGATGTTCTTCCAACCATTTTTTAACAATTACATAGTTCATGGCATTATAATAGTCTTCAGATTTTGACTTCGACTTCTACCTTAAATAAGAACCAGGAACAAAACTTTGTTCATTTCCTGCCCCAACAATAATTAAACGTTGCCCTTTTGACACTTTTTTTAAGTCCATTATTACCGATATCAAACAAAGTGTTTTTTGCAATATGGCTCGTTGGTAAATAGGTTTCGTCAGTATACACTATAAATGTATTTGTATCTCTTGCTTTCCTGATTTTTCTCAGATATTGCAGCCTTGAATATCTAGTTTCGTGTTTCTCTATCAACATGTTTCTGTTTTTTCCAGCGAAACCTAAATTTGTGGAATTTCATCCTCATACTTTCTCTACTTCCTGCATAATTCAATTCATTTACAAATTTTTGGTGAATTGTTTTAATTGTTGAAACTTGTTTATCGCAAAGATGAAAATCATATATTTGTCTCCGTAATATACTTTGATCACATGGATTTAGCTGTATTTTTGAGGACTTTTTTGTCGTTTATTAGTGCAGTGCACTAAATAAATAAATAAATAATATATTTTCAGTACAAAAACTCCTAAACTCATACAAGAATTACGTTAAATAGGATTTGACATTAATCAAAGTTGAGCTATCTTCGTTTCATTTCCAGAAAATCGAATTCTGCAGAGGGACGAAAACACTTATCGACAGTCTCTGTTAAACTCACTCGAGTCCATTATTTGGAGAACATAACATCCATACTTTTTTGTTCATGGTGCCGTAGTTTTACCTGACAGCATACGTCGAAAATTAAGCGAAAAATATTTATCATCTTATGGACCTACTACAGGCACTTTATTAGACGCAGCTCATCGAAGATAAAGGTGGGTACACATATGCGAGCCGAACGGTATACGTACAGTACGCGTACAGATCCTTGAAAAATATTCTACATCGTACTAATCGCATACTTATCTCGATCCATGGAAAGCGACAAACCAACAACGAACACACATGTGCGAAATGATTCATTTTATTTATAATTTGGGTACTGATTTATGTTCCTGTTTTTGCTTGTTTAACAAAAATAAAATTATGTACAGTAATCATCGACGTATAAATAAAGATTTTATCTTTATTTATACGTCCATGACAATAATCAGTTTACTGTTTTCTCACGTCTCTCTAGGAAGGAACACGTCATTCACACAATGTCGATTTGATGACACAATAAAAATGTTCGCTGCGTCTAGTAAGCGCCGTCCAAACTGAAAGCCGAGCTTCCTTTGAAGTCGTGAAATAAACCGCAACAATTTGGTTCGCGACGAGTCACGATGAAACAGTACGCAAGCGGTTTTTTCTGCCGTACACATTAACGAATATAGCGTTCACAAACGGTTCGCGAACAGTTCTGCTCGCAAATGTGTACCCGCCTTTAGACAACGCTTGGAATTATGTCGTGCTCATGTAGATTGAAAATGGAAGATTGGAGAAAGGTTATGTTTACAGTATTAGTGACAGAATTCATTCATGCTACTATCAGATATCAAAAATTAAATTTTTCATTGGGCATTTAATCAAAATTGGTGTAAAAATCATACTAGCTGTGCAATTTTTAGGAAATAATATTTAGTTTACCTTGACGCCTACATTGGGCTATAAATCTAAGCAACATCAAAAGAAAGTTTAAATTTGCTTGCCTCCCCGGGGAAATTGTATATGCTTCAGAATTTTAACAAATTTACTCCATTAGTTTGCGGACAAACACAGGCTGGAGTTCCAGAAACTTATACAAGTGCAATATTTATTCACTGTAATATACAAAGTTCATTTATATTTATCTTAATCTGTCAGTTTCATTAATCAAGTTATTGTTATCTTGCATAATCTCTCTTAAAAAGTTTTTGTTTTTTTAATTAAAAAAAGTTTTTTTTTTCTTTTTTTGTCATGTATATATTATATAGTATTTCATTAATAAATAATTTTAATATAGATCCCTGGGCTCAAAATATTAGGGTTTAACCCAAACCACTTATTTAAAATGTATCTCCTTACTGAGTTACAGGGTGCTTTATTTAAAAATTTAAAAACTATTTATACTCAGTACTTTAAAACTGTTTGACATATCCTTGTCAAACTTGGCAGGTAGTGTAAGTACTTTATCTTCTAATAGCTTATGTTAAATATACGTTCACTACCATGGGCGTACGACAGGGTTGGTTCTTTGTTGATTACTATTGTTTTAGTTTTCTGAAATGAGATTGTCGTATTAAATTCTTTTGCTCTATGTTAAATCTGTGGACCAGTCTTTGCAGACGATCTCTATCCTGGGCTATCAATATTGCGTAGTCCGAGTAACAAAGTATTTTTACTTCTTTGTTTCCCATTCAATATCCTCTTCCTTTTTTAACGGTTTTGATGATTTCATCCATAATTAAATTGAAGAGCCGCCTATTTCTATAGGTTTTTTAAGTTGTCCATCAATTCTGACTTCTACTTTGTTGTTTTGGTAGATGTTTTCAATTGTTTTTATAATATTTAGGGGAACTTCTCTATTGTACAGAAGATGGATTACATCTTTGAGTCTTACTCTGTCAAATGTAGGGTACAGGGAAAAAAGGAGATATGTCAGAAATACGACATTCTGAAATAAGGTGATTTTAATACTTCAAAACGGCACAAAGATTATAGTCTTGTCATTTACATAGATCAAGGTATTACCAGAGGTTAAATATAATGTTTCAGTTAAATTGCAAAAACATAAATTATTCTATTTTCCTTATTTTGCCAAACATTTAGAAATTTTACACATTAATGCAAAATATTAAAGTAAAAAAGGAGATGTGTCAAGAAAAGTAGTAACAACGTTGATACAAAAATGCATTTTATTTCAGAAAACAAACAACGGTTATTATAAAAATAATGTTTATGTAAAAGAACTTAAAAATAGTTTTTTTTTTTTCAATAATTTTATAGCGTCTACACGAGATTTGGGTATAATGGGTCTCTAAATTATTGATGCGGAAGTTCGTCAAAATAACGTTAGGCATCTGAACCATAAATTTTTTTAGATGCTGCAGGTCTGTATATTTTGCTTGACAGATCTGCTGAAGTGCTAAAAAAATAACAAAAGCAAGCTTTATAAAACTATTTAATTGGGGGGATTTATCTGTATAACCATATGGAGGTAGCTCAAATTCTGTATAATTCATAACTATGTCATAAATAAACCGAAGAATAGTGTAGTTTTTTTTCCGTCTTCCAAACGAGTCGCAGAAAATATTCAAGTTTCGTACTTTTCGACCAAGATAATAGTAGATATAGTGATGACGCAGTGAACAAACACCAACGCTACCTTTTTGGCAACAGTCTTGGGGTATGGACTAAGCTGTAGACAAAACGTGTATAATGAACGAGTATAAACTCAATTGTCTCTTATAGTAAACATCATTTGTACTAATATTGGGTATTTGCAGATCTTTTGCAAAATCCATGCATATAGCCTCTGTATGTACATTTTTTCTACTAGCTATTCTCGCAGCTTGTTTTTTTATATAAAATGGGCTTTAAGTTTATGTAGCTTATTTTCTGTATCTAGTTGCTTAATATTAACATCTAATTTATTTGTTTCCTCCTAAGATTTCACTCGTAGACACTAGTTCTCAAGATCTTTACTTTATGCTAAATATTCATCACAAGAACTACACGTATCGGACCTTGGAAAACCAAAGAAAATATTAAATTTAGTTCAAAAAGTATTTCTATATATTTCTGGAAATGTTTCTACTTACATTGTGTACATTTTGTTAATAGTTAAATCCTCAGATAAGTATAAATTCGACGAGTATTTCAAACTATAATGACTTTTTCTGCCCCTGAAAGACCCTATATTTTTTGTTTCCATAAAAACTTGATGACGATGGTTTTCATGTCTTCCTCTAGTATCTTTTTGAGCGTGACCTGTCAATTTTAGTGATTTTTGTAGAACTTCTAACTTTTTTTCGCAATTCTATGGAATGCCAAAAAGGAATTCTGGTATACTGGAACTTCTTGTTTTCGTCATTTACATTCTAATGGATTCTATAACTAAAGGCGGCATCATGAAGACGTGCAGAGTCCTTTGATACTCGTGGTATTCCTTGCTGTACAGTTTGTACAGTAATTAATCCGCATAAGTATATATTTTGGGCATCTGTCGACTTCATGAGGTTGAACTTTCTAATAATTTGAATTCTTGCTTGTTCCGGTATTTGTAGAAAACACTTAAACCTAACGTTCTTAAAATCCGGTTCTATTACCTGGCTTTTTCTATTTAATTTCTTATTTACTTCATGAATCCATCCTTATTTTCTACGCTTCTTTGAATTATTTTCTCTTTTGTCCATAACATCACATTTCATAAAATCGTCACCCTCACTAGACATATTTACAACTTGATAACTCTCCTTTCAGGTTCAGTAAATAAACATACATAGCCTCTAAACACCTCTGAACCACGTACAAACTAAATAAATTATTAACCGCTTCGTCGGCGTCGATCACATTGACATTGACATATGTACCTTTTTTCCCTGTAGCGCTCGGACATGCCTCCTTTTTTACTTTGTATAACAAATATAAAAATATGTGTTACATCCTGACTCACCTCTTTCATCAATGTGAATTTTTTAAATGAAATAGTATCCAGGTTGTGCCACTATATGGTCTAATTATCTCATTTTCGCCCGTCATTTAACAGACCTCCTTTTTTCCCAGTATGCTTCAAATGCTTTCTTTAAGTCAATCAGACACAGACATGCTGGTCTGTTATACTAGTGATTTCTCAGTAATATACTTCAACAAAAGTTGTTTTGTTGTTTTTTTTTATCAGGTATGGTTTTCTTGTAACAATCAAAAAACAAATAACAGACTTTTTACCTATTTACATCTATACGGATATGGTTTACTACATTAAAAGGTGGCTGTGACAAATATTGTCGATTATTTTGCTTCTGTAACATCTGCTTTAATTGCTCCGCCACCATTCTCGAACTTCATTTTCATTGATATCGTTTTCCATAGTTAAAGTATCTTGATGGAAACGCTTTCCATGTTCATCACTAAAGTCTCTTAGATTTTGTAGGAAAAGACTCTTTACGAACCAAGAAAAAGGATTTTAAGAGATATGTTACAACCCAAATTACTTTAGGCTTTCAGTAGGTTAAAAATAAAAAGACTTTTGTACACGCTTATCACAAATGAAAGAATAGAAAAGAAAAAATGATATTTAAGTGGATTAAAATTGTATATCTGACAGTAGGGATAAAATGCACACCCATGAACATAGCGTAAACAAGTACATACATGTATAAAGTCGCTGCCCAGGATTCTCCTGGTCACGTCTGGAACCGGCGCTGGACGTGACAACACGTGGTATCTCTGTGATAAGGTATTGAAGAAGTGATAAAACTAACAATTATGTTATTACTATTATTACTTGTGACCTGTTAACTTAAAAAAATATTTTTAGGACCACAGATAGGACCAAATCTGCCAGTTATTATTTGTTCAAATTATTAAATTAGCTAATTGTAACCTCATTTCCTGATACATGGAAACATAAGGATGAAATATTAAAATGAATTGAATCCCTAAGTCGCCTTAATATTTAAATTTTATATTTACCCTCATCATAATTGATTAACGGTGCATTAACAGATTTGAAAGGTCTGATTCGCAAAAGATATTTTCATTGTGCTGATGCGAAAATATAATTCGAATTCATTTCAGGCTTTTTATTTGAAATGTGCATTTTAATGAATTTTATTTTCGAGATCGATATTGACATCGAAATTGTATAAAATTGAGAAAACTTTTAAGTTTTAATATATCGATAAATAACAATGTAGTATTCTTATAGGTCACCAAATAGACTAATTTGAAGTACTGGGCTAATCCGGCGGTACTCACGTTTGACTTTCAGCCGTCGCGTCGCTTACAGATGCCAGCGCATGGTGTTTAATTTGTCGCCCAGCCTACTGAATTGTGATTGGTCAAATGGCAACAGTAATTGCAGCCAATCATAATTCAGAAGTCTGTTGCTCATTTTCTGAATTATCGTTGGTCGAACGGCATCTGAGCTGCAGCCAATGATAATTCTGAAAATTGGGCATTGGTCGTGGTGCAGGTCCAATCGTAAAAAAGTCCAAAACGACCGTTACGATTGACCTACTTTTTTTGTCATTAGATGCCACCAATCACGCATCTCGATGTGCATCGCCCTTCCTTCTGGAACATATAATTAAATCTAATTGGTTGAGAAATGAAAAGGTTTCATATAAAAGTTAATTTATCTTTAAATATGGGACATTTTCGGCAGTCAAGTCAGTACAGTGTACAGTGTGTATTTTACTCGTGTAGGGTAGCTCCCTAGAGCACTTTGCTCGAAGGGCTCTGTTTCTTTCTAAGACTCTGAAGCTGAGTTTTTTTCTTCTTAGAAAGAATGTGTTTTATTTCCACCACCTAATAAAACCACAATGGCATTGTCTCTTCAAGATAATGCCACAATAAGAGCGTACCGGCCAACTACGCAATATTACACCATATTGCGCAATAGTTGGACAAATTAATAAACATGGAAACTTGCACCAAGTTGCAATCAGTTTTTCATACGTTTATTAATTACACCGGAGACGACATGGCGCCCAACCTTCAACGAACTCTACCACGACTCCGAGATGTTAGAGTTCTCATGCTCCGCGATCGAAAATCGCAAATAGTTCCAACACGATGCCTGCATCAAAACCACTCAAGAAAACAGCGGGGAGAAGCATCGGATGTTAGTACACCAAACTAACATGCCGATATCCACCTTCTGCAGCCCTGAAACCGTCGATGTGCCATATCTCCGACGAGCCAGCCTACTTGATGCTAAGTACCTGATGCAATGGATGTCTCCGCAGTAGCCAGTCACTGCCTGCCCTACCATTATGTGGTCCAGAGCACCACGGAGGCCCAGGCAAACTCGCCTACGACACACCGGCGACATGCAGATGGGAAATGTACAGCTAGAGAGGACGAAGCCGCCGTAGAGGAGCACGTCGTCGAGGATGGAACTGCAGATGCTGTCCACAACACCGATCACCGCCTGTGAGTGTTTTTGTGCAGTGTAAGTGCGCGCTACGCGAGTGTAGTGTGTGTTAGAGGACTTGTAAGTAATTTGACAATAAAGACATATTCATTTTGATATATTTCATGTTATATTTGATATATTTTATGCATTTTTTTTTCTTTCCTATATGCGATTTGTAAAAAAAATTGTTTTCTTAAGTTTTTTTAATAAAATCATCTTTTTTTATCAGCCTCAGAGTCTCCAAAGCAGGGATGATGTCATTAGATGCCACCAATCACGCATCTCGATGTGCATCGCCCTTCCTTCTGGAACATATAATTAAATCTAATTGGTTGAGAAATGAAAAGGTTTCATATAAAAGTTAATTTATCTTTAAATATGGGACATTTTCGGCAGTCAAGTCAGTAGAGTGTACAGTGTGTGTTTTACCCGTGTAGGGTAGCTCCCTAGAGCACTTTGCTCGAAGGGCTCTGTTTCTTTCTAAGACTCTGAAGCTGAGTTTTTTTCTTCTTAGAAAGAATGTGTTTTATTTCCACCACCTAATAAAACCACAATGGCATTGTCTCTTCAAGATAATGCCACAATAAGAGCGTACCGGCCAACTACGCAATATTACACCATATTGCGCAATAGTTGGACAAATTAATAAACATGGAAACTTGCACCAAGTTGCAATCAGTTTTTCATACGTTTATTAATTACACCGGAGACGACATTTTTGGCATAAAAGAAGTGCACGACGGCCAGGAAATCAAACTATTTTCCTGCTTCTTGGCTTAGGTCCGAGCGACTGACGTCAAACTGTCGGTAACTTGTATAACTCCCATCTCCTTCTGGAGAGAGAAAAGGCATGTTAACCGCTCTATCCGTCGCTTGGAAGGACCTAAGGGAATAAGGTTCTCTGTCGGTGGCCATAGTCACGGGCTATGGACACTTAGCTAGGGATTAAAATTGCCTTTTTAAAGAATAACACGATAAATAAGGTTTATTAAACAATATTCAAAAATAGTTAGAAAAGATATAACGTAACTTATATTAAGAATCTGTAAGAAAGGTATAATTATCTCCTGATCCGGAAATCTGGAGGATAATTATATTAATTAGTCTTAGAATAAGAATCTGAAAAGTAATACACGTTAGTTATTAACAATAAACCAATTTTAACCAAAATTCAAATTAATAAGTATAGGAAATGTCACTTGTCAAAATTACTTGAAGTGGGAAGGAGTTGAGCTAGAGACTCGGGATAAGGACAGGAATGTCGGTTGTTATGCCAATCGGGATAATCAACAATAAAAAGGGTAAGAACTACACTGTAAAAATAATTAGAGTCAAAAATTCAATTATTCAAGTCGATTGGACCTATAGAAAATATTACAAGTTAATTTAGGTGGTGATAAATACGCATAAATAATATAAACCAATTTAAATAACTGTAAATAAAATAACAACAAATATTAAAGCCAGAAAAATAATAATCAAAAACTTTTAACAGTGTACCAGAAATATAAAATATTAAAATTCAAAGATAGAAATTATAAGTTTTAACAGTGTACCTGAAAGAGAACAAAGAAAAGAAATAGCATACAAGTTATATATATCAAAGTATTAGATTCAAAGTTTGAATATAAGGTTTATAGTTATCGAAGTATCAAAGTTAAAATTCAAATATAAAAGTTTAGCAGTGTACCTGAAAATTATAAGTATCAAAGATATCAAAGTAAAAATTTAAATACAAAGTTTAGCAGTGTACCTGAAAATAAAAGGGAAAATAAAACACAGTTTATACGTTTATTTCGCAAGTATGAAATATATGTATGTTAGTAATATCCTGAAAGAGAAAATAAAACACAAGCTGGAAGTCTTTATTTAATCTCAATCTTTAAAAAAAGGATATATTCACCGTCTGATGACTGAGTCCCGTGAAGTAGGGACTTAGCTGAATCTGTAAGAGAAATTTTCTTACACGACCTGTAAGCTTATCGAAATAATCAGATTTTGGACTAAGTCCAAAAACACAGATTAATTCGATGAAAAATGACGACGCTCTTAAGGGAATTTATTAGCAAATTCGACTAAGTCGAAAAGCACAGATAAATCCCTCAAAAATGGCCGCCGGTGGTTTGCAAACAAACCGTGGTTAAAGATGGGAACGTTAGGTTCCGGGTTTAAAGTTGAGCTGTAAAAATAAAACAAGAAACTCTAGGAACTTAATCGACCAGAGGATCTTAACATGTCTAGAAGGCTGGATCTGCGGACCAAACCTGACCAGATCTGATTTCCTGTAAATAAAATAAAAACGTTTATTGCCATTCTAAGATATTTACATGTCAAAACTTAAGATATTTTAGCCTTCTTTCTTCCTCGACGTCCCGCTCGTGCACCGCCAGCTCTTGAAGATTTCTCCTTTCGGTTCCTGGATTTTCCTGGGTGGTGTCCTCGTCTGCTTCTGTAGGTACTAAAATCGGCAAACGTACCTACTTCCCTGCACGCCTGGTTAGACCCTGATCAGGTGGTCGATCAGTCTATGGGTGGATCTGTGTATCCTCTGGATCCTGTTCTTCTCGAGGATATCCCTGGTCTTTCGCAGTCTTCGAGTGGCCTGGTTGAAGAACCACCTGGTTCTGTTCTCGGCCACTTCCCTTAGTGGCGTGTATCCTAACCTGTTCTTGATTGTCGCGTTCGTAACTCTATCCTCCCATGCTGTTCCGTCGATGATTCGGTAGCATGAGTTCTCAGTTGCTTCCAACTGTTTCCAGTGTGATTCCGCAATGGAGCTCCACACTGGTATAGCATACAGCATCACCGACCTAACATATGCTTGGTAGAGTTGAATTTTCTTTGCCTTCGAGAGTGGACTGGACCTAAAAATGAAAGGAAGTATTAGTTTTTTAGCTGCATTAGCTTTTACCTTAGTTTTTTGTGTATGCACCCGGAAGTTGAGTTTTCTGTCGAGGTGGACTCCTAGGTATTTGACCGTCTCTGTTTCCTGAATTCTGTTGTCTCCTACTGTGATCTGGTTCCGTAGTTGTCGTCTATCCTGGCCGAAAATGATGAACTGCGTTTTTTCGGCGTTGATCTTGATTTTCCATTTTTCGGTGTAGTCCGTGATTCTTTCCAGGTGGCTCTCCATGTTATCTATGATTCTTCTTTCGTCTTTTCCGGATGCATACACTGCTGTGTCGTCTGCATACAGGGCTGTAGAAGTCCTTGGATCTGTAGGGAGGTCTGAAACAAAAATGTTATATAAAATGGGTGATAAAATGCTGCCCTGAGGCATTCCTTCCTGGATTTCTTGAATCGTCGACATCTTTTGGTCAGCTGAAACTTGGAATGTTCTATTAGATAGATACATGTCGCATATGTTGATGAGGTAGTGTGGAAGTCTAGCCTTGTCCATCTTGTAGATTAGTGCCTTCTTCCAAACCGTGTCGTAGACTTTCTCTATGTCCAGTATGGCTAATCCTGTCTTCTGTTTCCTGTTGAATTTTATCTTCGTGTCGCTGATGATCCTTGCTAATTGGAGTTCGCAGTTTCTTCCTTTTCTGAAACCAAACTGGTCTTCTTGGATGACTCCTCTTCTTTCTGTATGCTTCACCAGTCTCTTGTAGATGATTTTTTCTAAGATCTTTCCCATCGTTTCCAGGAGTGATATGGGCCTGTAGCTTTCCGGTCTTCTTCCATCTTTCCTTGGTTTCAGAAGAGGTATAATCTTGGCGTGTTTCCAGTTGTTTGGAAAATGTCCTTTTTCCAGGCAGTATTTGAAGATATAGTACAGTTGTACTATGATCTTCTTCGGAAGTTCCTTGAGGGTGATGTTGTGGATTCCTTCTTGTCCTGGTGCTCTGCTTCCTTTCAGTTTCCTGATGATTTTTGCAACTTCACTTGGGCTGATGTGGTCTTCTTCGTCTATTTGGAACTCGTTCCTTCTTCTGATCCTGTTGTATTCTTGCTCGACTTTCCTCTTTGTTCTTGCATCTGACATATCCTGGTTTTGTCTGTGTGTGGCTGCCATCTTCCTTGATATTGCATCAACTTTTCCTTGGGTGTCGTAGTGTGTTCCCTCGTTGTCCATGATTTGTGGCATCTTTTGTTTTCCTCTTCTTCTTGCCTTCAGCATTTTCCAAACGTTTCCATGGTTTTCTTCAGCTCTTCTGATGTTGTTGTGCCACTGGTTTTCAGTAAGACTTCTCAGTCTTACTCTTATTTCTTCGGATAGGATGTCTCCGTAGTCCTTGAATTCCTGTCTTCTGGTTCTTTGGAATGCTCGTCTGGCCTTGTTTCTATCCTTGATGATGTCCTGTAGTTCTGTTGGGATGATCAGTCCTCTGTTGTTCGTCATGGATTTTGGGATGTTGGCTTCCATTGCTCGTTGGATTCTTCTTGTGATTTCTTCGATCTTTTCTTCTACTTCTTCTGTTGATTGGAATTCTCTCTTCATTTCCATTTGGTTTAGCTGTCTTCTGTAGTTAGGCCAGTTAGCATCTTTCCATCTCCATCTTTCTACTGGTTCTATCCTTGGCAAGTCGACTCTCGATGTCATCCTTCCTATTACTGGTTTGTGGTCCGAACTGCATTCGAAGTATGTTCTAACGTCTTCCATTATTACATCCTTGGTGATGAACAGGTCCAGTGTTGAGTTGTTGTGTTCTCTTATTGGATTGATCCTTGTTGGTTCGTCTGGGGCGAATAACATCCTATCTCTGTCCTCGCAGTATCTTAGTAGAGTTGTTCCTGGTGCTGTGTCCGTCATACATCCCCATGCTGTGTGTTTGGCGTTGAAATCTCCTGCTACGACTACGGTTGGTGCAGAGTTAAGTAAGGCATCCAGTTCTTCTATGGCTAGTTCTTCCGAGTGTTTCCTGTAAATTGAGAAAATATTAGCTATACCTACTTTGATTCCAACACTTTCGAAGTGGTGTGTGTCTATCAAAACTTGATTCCATTCTATGTTGTTCTTAACATAGATGGCTACTCCTCTGTCGTTTGGTTCGTCTCTTCTTCCGAATCCATCGTAGTTTGTTATTCTTGGAAGTTGGGATTCCGTCATGTATCTTGTTTCAGACAGGCATATGACATCTGGGTTATGTCTTACCACTGTCTCTCGAAGTTCGCTGATCCTTAGCCTCAATGATGCTATGTTGAACTGGAGAATCTTCAGGTGTTTATGGTTCATTGTAGATCTCTTCATACTTCATGAAAACCATTGCTTTTTCAGCAAATGATTTTGCTTGTAATAGTTCTCTCTTCATATCCTGAAGAATTGCCATCATTTTTTGGACATTAACTATTTCGTTAATTTCCGCCCAGGTGCTTTTGACTCCATCATTCCTTGGTGTCTGTTGTTCTCCTTTGCTTGCTTGTGCATATGATATGCCACTAGAGATCTTCCTGAATGTTGATGGATGGGGCGCTGGTGGAGCTGTCTTCTGAGGCTGGTTCCTCGCTCTTCTTGCTGCTTGTCTGTCGAGATATTCAATGTGCTTGCTGCACATGGGATAATTGGAAGTGTGTGCCTCCTGGCAGTTACAACACTTCACTTTATTTATCTGTCCTTTCGGCAGAGGGCAGTGTCTTGTCTGATGTCCGTTAGCACACTTCATGCATCTGGGCTGCTTGAAGCAATTTCTTGCTGAGTGTCCGAATTCCTGGCAGTTGTAACACTGCGTTGCCCTGGAAGGTTTGGAGTAGGCGTCCCATTTCACTCTGATGTTTTGCACTCCATTGATTTTCTTAATCTCCTTTAAATCTTGTTGTTTGTCGACTTGCAGTAAGTAGGAGCTGCTTTGTGCTCCTGGCTTCCTGGTTTTAAGTTCGGTAACTTTTCCGATTATGCCTTGCTCTCGTAGATCAGCTTCGACCTCGTCGAGGTCCATTCCTGGAGCCGCCTTCATGACAATTTTCTTCGTAACCTCAGACTTCTTTGTGAAGGTATGGAAGGCCGTAGAGGTTGAGATGAAATCCTGTTTTAATTTTTCGTAATCTTCGTTGGTCCTAAGGTACACCCTTGTACCTGCTTTTCCGGAAGGTGATATCTGAAAGTTATTCTGCCCCAATAACTTCGTGATTTCTTTGATGAAAGTTGAATAACTCCCTATTTGTCCTGCTATGACAAGGGGAGGTACTCTTTCTTTCCTGTTGTTGGCTGTTGGAGTGGTTTCTTCCGTGTTGATTGTAGATAAAACTTGATAACGGTTTTTAGTTGTAACCGTTCCGCTAGTTGATGGTCTTTGTCTTGCACCTGCGATGTTTTCGTGGGAGTTTCTTCTTTGACATTTAACTGCTTGGAAGGGTTCCTCCTCCATGATTTCAATATTATTGGAAGCCATTGTTGCTGTGGTTTCTTCTACTGAATTTTCGACTTGTCCTATTTCGGTATCTTGTAACTGTTCCTTATCCTGGGCGGGTCCACCTCTCCTTGAGGTGGGCCTGAAGCTTCTATTCTTGAATAGTTTCCTGTGAAGTGGGAATTCTCGTCTTATTGGACTGGAAGCTGAAATTAGATCTGCAATTTTGTTAGTAATAACAGTTTTATCGTCTTTTTTAGTCTTGAAAAAGACTAAATCAGAGATATCCTGATTTTTCTTACATGAGAACAATTCAGTCAACGTAAACCGTTCAGTTTACCGCCGACTGGTTTGGGTTGGGGTAGCTGTTGTCGCCAAGGTAACCAATCACGACAAAGATTGTTACTTTGGCCGGCCAATCACAGCGCTCGTTATTAACTTCGCTGTCATTGGCCTCTCGGCGGAAGTGTGCTGAATTTTCTCAAACACGATGTGTATAAAAGAACAGCACATCTTCCGATCGGGGTCCAGTCGCACATACTCTACTAGCCCCGTTAGACCTTGTTGGTTCGGTGCGCTACCAAGCTACCTTTGAGTTTTATTTATTACCGCTATCCTGTTATCGTCGAAGACGTCCTGAAGTAAAGAAATACTTAATAATGGTTATTCAATTTAGAAGTTAAATCATCGAGAATACGAGAACCGGCGTGTCGACTGCAAAACGCTTCCTGACAGTAGAACACGACTTACTGAGATAGAAAAGACATTGGTCTTAGAACTACCTCACATCGTGTCGAACTGACCACAGCGTTATTTGGGCCTGTCACGGTAAAGAGCGAATAAAAGCCCCGACGGGGACTTGTAATTGCTTTTCCGATCAGGTTGAGCTGCAATAACGTTTCGTCTCCGAAACCTTACGCAAATAGTAACTATATCAAATACTGTTAGCGAAAAGGTAGCTATACGAAGCGACTGGCAGCAGGAAGGGTCGACACGACCGGCATTCTCATACCTCTCTCGAGGAGAGGGAACACGGCTCCACGACGTGAGAAGGCCGACATCTCTGTGGAATTTGAGGTATACACCACGCATCAGAATTCTAACATATATATAATTCATGTAAGAACATTTTATCTGTAAGAAAGCTCGAACGGTTAGAGAATTCTGATTGCCGGTGTCCCCTCACCTACCACAGAGGTTCGGCGGATCTTCTTGCCCGTAACGGCCGATATCCTAAATAACTCCTTAAATACGAAGATGGACTCTCGAAACTTGAGATCCTCTTCAAGAGCGGCGGTCGTAGATCGTCCAGAAACTCCTGAAAACCAGGAGGACGCTACGGCCGTACGACATGGCGCCCAACACATAGAAGATACCCACACCCCAGACCTGGCTACAGTATTGTCCACGCTGATACAAGCAGTCACAGCTTTAACACTGGTACAACCCAAATCTGAAGCCCAGGAGAAAAAGATCGAGATCCCACAACCAAAATGGACCCCTGCACCACCTCAATACTCCGGCGATGATACCGAAAATCCACAACAATTCGTAGATGACATAATAGACCACATGAGCAATATGAACATCGATACCAAACACTGGATAGCCTACATCCTAGAAAAATCACTAATAGGAGAGGCAGCTCAATGGGCACAGAGCCAATTCACGACTGGTCTGAACTACGAATCATTTTTAAACAGGCTGATCGATCACTTCGACAACACAACGAAGAGATCATCACTAATGTCCAAGTTATACGGACATTACCAAAAATATCAGCCAATAGCCGAATTTATTTCAACCAAGATGGCTCTTTTTCGACGATTATTACCACATATCGACGAAGAAGAACGGTGCAGGGCCATTGCCAACCTAATTCGCCCAGAAATCAGAAAAAGTCTTCGCAACAACATGCCGAGAACTGAAGAAGACCTGAGGCGAATCTGCGAAGAATTGGAAGCAGACGAGAACATTTCACGACGTGCAAATCGACAACCCGACCCGCCAAAAGCCGCAAAACAATCAAACCAGAATCAAGCCAGGGGACAATTTTCACAGAGGCAACCGAGAACTTCTGAGACTATAGATGATTGGAGAAATAGAAATCCAACTCAGAAACCAACGCCGAAACCCCGACAACAACATAACAACCAGGGAAACGACGAGAGGGGCACCCATTAAGCCTCTCTCCAGATGCGGTGCCCCAACTTAATCCAATCAACGCCATGAAAGTTTCAAATCTGCCACGAATCGATGTGAACATCAATTCAAAGAAAGCCCAGGTCCTCATCGATACCGGTGCATCGATGAATTATATCAATCCTGACTTGGTTCAAGCGGCAGATATTCATAAAAGGCGGAGAATGGTCCAGTTGGCTTGCAAACACACCACTACACATAGTCAGGGTACAGTCGAAGTCACGATCGATTTTGGAAGTTTCCAGTCCACAACGAGATGTGCCATTGTAAAAGATCTGAACCAAGATCTAATTCTGGGTATGCCATGGCTCCAAAAAGAAGAGGTACTAATAGACATTAACCGAAAATGTCTACACGTGGGAAAAGAATCACGAAAAGTCCTCTACTGGAAGTCGCATTCAGCCAAACAATGCAACTCAAAGACTCAACTCCAAGACGACCAAGCTCCACAATTTGCAGTCCCAACCGTAAGGGAACTCCTGCAGGAGTACGAAGACGTCTTCGACGATAAACTTAAACAACCCACTACCCGAGACACGGTGATGGAAATCAAGCTGACAGACACACGGCCGATCAATACGAAGCCATTTAAATGTTCTCCAGCTAAGAAGAAAATAATGTTCGATGAAGTCCAGGAGATGCTTGCAGCAGGTGTCATCCGACCAAGTCGATCACCCTATAACAGCCCAGTGGTGATCGTCAAGAAGAAGGATGGCACGCCTCGATTTTGTGTTGATTATCGTAAAATCAACAAGATAACAATCGACGAGGTCTCCGCCCTACCGCCAATCCACGATGCAATTAAAGAGCTAGGAACGGCGAGAATATTTTCGACATTAGATTTGAAGAGTGGTTTTTGGCAAATACCACTACACAAAGATTCGATTCCGCTGACAGCATTCAGTCTACCCGACGGATCGTCTTATGAGTTCGTAGTTATGCCTTTCGGACTCAAAAATGGACCTGCAGCCTTCCAAAAATTGGTTACATCAGTTTTCGCTGGTTTCATAGACGAATTTGTAAAAGTCTATATGGATGATATAATCATTTATTCCAACTCCTGGGAAGATCATCAGAAGCATCTCCACCTCGTCCTAGAGCGACTCAGAACACATGGACTCTGGGTTTCGTTGAAAAAATGTCGGTTTGCTACCAACACGTTAGAGTATTTGGGCCACAAAGTAACCGACACAGATACTCAACCCTTGGAAAAACATTGTGAGAAAATCCAAGGTTTTCAGCGACCCAAATCTGTCAAACAACTGAGAAGTTTTATTGGGACAGCAAACTGGCTCCGAGATTTTGTTCCAAACTTCGCAGTCATTATCACTCCTTTGACTGACTTAACATCGAAAAAGAAATATTTCAAATGGACGCCAGAAGCCGAGACAGCTTTCAACACATTAAAAACAGCCCTATCTGGAGATCTTCACCTAGAGCGACCTGACATGAACCAGCCATTTAGCCTGCAGACTGATGCCTCCGAATATGGTATGGGGGCTGTCCTATTTCAAGGCTCGACCGAAGAACGGAAGATAATTGCTTACGCTTCCACCAAACTTCGACCAGCCGAAAGAAAATATCATATAAATGAAAAAGAGTGCTTAGCAGTTATATGGGCACTTAAGAAATTTCGTCACTTCCTCCAGGAGAAAAAATTCACTCTTCTCACCGACAGTACAGCGTTGCTATGGTTAGACAAATACCAAGCCGACAAAGCCAAACTGTCAAGATGGTCACTGCTATTACAGGAATTTAATTTCGAGGTGGTTCATATACCAGGGAAAGAAAACCAACTTCCTGATCACCTCTCACGAAATCCAGCAGAAAATGACCAAACCACAGAAGAAGACATAGACAGTCAAATTGACCGAATCTCCTGGCCAATACAGTCTCCGCCTGAAGCCGAACCAGAGGACTTCCCATTACTCTGCCTTTTAGACGACGAAGAAGAAGGGGCAGAACACCCCATCCTCGACGATTTGAGAGAAATGCCTCTGCAAACCAGAATCGCACGAAGTCACCAGGTGCAAACAGGCATGCAGAGGTTCGTTCGAAGATGGCATAAAATCACCGCCAGAGGCCCGAGGAACGAAGTCGAGCAGAGCCTGCTAGAAGAATTTGTAGTAGAAAACAACACAGCCTACTACACAGCCGGCCAAAACCTCAGAAAAATCCTCGTACCCGATGCTTTCAGACCCGAAGTCCTGGAGTGTTATCATGACAGCGAGGAAGCAAATCACCCCGGCCAGGAGGAGACCACAAGGGCCATTAAAGAAGTATATTACTGGCCAACAATCGCAAAAGATGTGACAAAATATGTCAGGTCATGCCTGATATGTGCCACGACGAAGGCCGCAGCCAGACAGCCAAAAGCACCCATTATTCCTAGAGAGCCTGTAAATCCTTGGGAAAGGATATCTTTCGACATTCTTGGGCCGTATCCAGCCGCAAGAGGCACCAAAAATAGATATGTTCTTCTAGCCACTGACTGCCTCAGTAATTGGATCGAGTACAGATGTTCGACAGCCGCAAAAAGCCGGGACATCATCCGTTTCCTACAAGAAGAAATATGTAACAGATGGGGCAGGCCATCCACTATCATTATGGATAATGGTATTCAATTCAGGACAGATGCTTGGGAACGTTTTCTCCGAAAACGTAATATCCAAGGCGAACGAAGTCCAATCTACCACCAGCGGGCCAACCCGGTAGAGAGACGAGTCCAGGAATTGAAGAAAGGTCTTCGTGCACGAGTTTCATCCCCTGAGGACCCCAGATGGGAATCCTACCTAGCTGATGTTATTTTCAGCCTTCGTACCCGCCAAAATGAAGCCACAGGCCAGACTCCGGCGGAACTTTTACTGGGCTACAGACCGAGAAGATCTCAGGAAACTGAGCACCAGGTGAGACGAGAAGAGACACGCCAGCAGAGGGTCGAACGAGCCGTTCAACGAGCCACCCTATACGCCAGGAATCTCTTCCCAGAGAACGAGGATGTCCGCCAACCCAGAACCTACTTACAAGGCGAACAAGTCTTGGTAAGGAACCATACCAGAGGGAACTTCGGCCCCACCTGGACGGGCCCCCACACCATCCTCAGAGTGGCAGGAGACCATACGTACGAAGTACGTAGAGATCAAGATGTCGACAGAGTCATCCACGTAGACGACATCAGGCCAGCTCCACCACCACGGGATGCCCCCGTATAAGCCCCACGTAAGTGTTTAAACAGACTAATAATTCTCTTTTTTCCCATATAAAAACATTTTTTACAAACTTTTCTAAGTGTAAATCTTTAAAACTTTTCGTCATATTTACAAACTTTGCCAAGTGAATTTGATATTTTAACCGCGAAATTTTACAAGTGTTTAAACACCACACATTGACATTTTAGATTTTTCTACATTTTTATACCCTCAAAAGACAATTAATATTGAAAATTTTCTCTTTTATTTCATACTCTAAGTATTTTCTTTTTAATTTTTACAACTATATTGGAAGATTGCAGAAATCAATTTTACCTAATTTTATTTACAAGTAATATATTTTCAGTTCAAAAGTTTTAGTCTGTCTGGCAACTTCCCAATAGAAGTGTAAAAACTTAGAATAATTTCGAAGCTGATTTAGATTTAGCTGAGAATTATTGTACTTTGACGTTTAATTCTTTTTTAATAAATTATCTTAAAACATTTTCCTTGCAGGAATATCTCGCATAACATGTATTTTCGAGTGAAATTATATATTTTATATTATCGTTACAGCTCTATAAGTGTCACAATCATTTCAAGTTTTATAAATATTTCATGCCTTAAAATATTGTACAAGGCGCATTTCAACTTGGATAGACACTCTGCGGTAACCAATTAAATATGTTTCACGAATTTATGCACTTGGGGAGATACCGAGTCGATATTCCACTTAACAATTTTCACACTGTGTATTAATTGTAACCTTATCACAATTTCTTTGTTTTATATATACCTTTTTGACTTATAACTTGAACATTTAATGTCTTAATTATGACTATTTTTATTTTTAATAAATGGCCTAGCTATAAGAATTTTCCTTTGCTACAATTATATATTGAAATTATATTGTACCAATGTTTTCGTTTCTTTTACATATGGTTATTAATTGTGAATTTCATATGTTTACTGAAAAATTTTTGTATTTTTGTAAAATTTTCTTAATTTTTTTCAATAAAAAAACACCCTACCAACAGGTCTTCGGAGGGGAGGGAGTGTCGCCAAGGTAACCAATCACGACAAAGATTGTTACTTTGGCCGGCCAATCACAGCGCTCGTTATTAACTTCGCTGTCATTGGCCTCTCGGCGGAAGTGTGCTGAATTTTCTCAAACACGATGTGTATAAAAGAACAGCACATCTTCCGATCGGGGTCCAGTCGCACATACTCTACTAGCCCCGTTAGACCTTGTTGGTTCGGTGCGCTACCAAGCTACCTTTGAGTTTTATTTATTACCGCTATCCTGTTATCGTCGAAGACGTCCTGAAGTAAAGAAATACTTAATAATGGTTATTCAATTTAGAAGTTAAATCATCGAGAATACGAGAACCGGCGTGTCGACTGCAAAACGCTTCCTGACAGTAGAACACGACTTACTGAGATAGAAAAGACATTGGTCTTAGAACTACCTCACATCGTGTCGAACTGACCACAGCGTTATTTGGGCCTGTCACGGTAAAGAGCGAATAAAAGCCCCGACGGGGACTTGTAATTGCTTTTCCGATCAGGTTGAGCTGCAATAACGTTTCGTCTCCGAAACCTTACGCAAATAGTAACTATATCAAATACTGTTAGCGAAAAGGTAGCTATACGAAGCGACTGGCAGCAGGAAGGGTCGACACGACCGGCATTCTCATACCTCTCTCGAGGAGAGGGAACACGGCTCCACGACGTGAGAAGGCCGACATCTCTGTGGAATTTGAGGTATACACCACGCATCAGAATTCTAACATATATATAATTCATGTAAGAACATTTTATCTGTAAGAAAGCTCGAACGGTTAGAGAATTCTGATTGCCGGTGTCCCCTCACCTACCACAGAGGTTCGGCGGATCTTCTTGCCCGTAACGGCCGATATCCTAAATAACTCCTTAAATACGAAGATGGACTCTCGAAACTTGAGATCCTCTTCAAGAGCGGCGGTCGTAGATCGTCCAGAAACTCCTGAAAACCAGGAGGACGCTACGGCCGTACGACACTGTTTTGTCGTACCGGACGGGTGATACTTTGGAAAAATAGCATCAAAATTACCACTCCGGACGCTCTATGTTTTGATATTGTCTTGAAAAAGACAAGATCAATTTGTTTTATAACTGTTAAGGTTAAATAAAACTCAGGTTTGTAGGTAGAAAAAGACTCAGCCACAGAGTCTAAAAGAAAACACGCAGAGCCCCTAGAGCGAAGTGCTCTAGGAGAGTCCGTAAAGGACCGACTTCCACTGCCTTGAGATCCGAATAATCCCATATTTAAAGACATTTTAATATTTATATGAGATTTTCGGACCTCTTGGCCAATAGAAAATTGAATAAAATGTAAGAAGGCGGGCGATGCGCATCAGGGTGCGTATTAGTTTGCTACTAAAGGCACCAGGATGACATCCCCCCCGCTTTGGAGACTCTGAGGCTGGGAAAAGGTAATTTTTATTAAAAGGTTGAAAACACACAAATACAAATAAAAATGCACAAGAAAATATGTGAAAATAAACGTACTTACAGTTTTTAAAAGATATAAAATTGAAAATTGTCCTTATTGATCGCAACACTGCACAAAAACGCTACACAGGAGGAGGTCGGTGGTGGTGACAGCATCTCCATCCTAGGCAGGTTCCATCCTCCTTCGATGCACCAGGCTCCCTCGGCGGGTTCGTCCTCCTCTCAGCTCTCCGGTTCCTTTCTGCTTGTCCACGGTGTTTCGTAGGCAAGTTTGCCCGAGGCCTCCGTGGTGACGCGGACCACATACTGGTAGGGCAGGCAGTGACTGTAGCTACTCCGGGACTTCCATAGCTTCCAGGACTTCAGGCTTTGAAGAAAACTGGCTCGCTTCAGGCGTCTGGTACACAGAAGGCGTCAGGTCTGTGTCTAGGACCTGGATATCGGCATGCTAGTTTGATATGCTAACATCCGATGCTCCTCCCCGCTGTTTTCTTGAATCCAGCACACGGTGGATTCATTTGTGTGCCTTCTGTGCAGGCGGGTCGTAGGTCCGGATTTTAATCCATTTGTTGGGCGCCATGTCGTACCGGACAGGTGATACTTTGGAAAAATAGCATCAAAATTACCACTCCGGACGCTCTATGTTTTGATATTGTCTTGAAAAAGACAAGATCAATTTGTTTTATAACTGTTAAGGTTAAATAAAACTCAGGTTTGTAGGTAGAAAAAGACTCAGCCACAGAGTCTAAAAGAAAACACGCAGAGCCCCTAGAGCGAAGTGCTCTAGGAGAGTCCGTAAAGGACCGACTTCCACTGCCTTGAGATCCGAATAATCCCATATTTAAAGACATTTTAATATTTATATGAGATTTTCGGACCTCTTGGCCAATAGAAAATTGAATAAAATGTAAGAAGGCGGGCGATGCGCATCAGGGTGCGTATCAGTTTGCTACTAAAGGCACCAGGATGACAGTTTGACGTCAGTCGCTCGGACCTAAGCCAAGAAGCAGGAAAATAGACTGTGATACTATGGTCAACCTTCCAGTTGCGAGTCTCACCGTCTACTCTGATTTCCTGGCCGTCGTGCACTTCTTTTATGCAGAAAAAAGTAGATCAATCGTAACGGTCGTTTTGGACCTTTTTACGATTGGACCGGCACGACGACCAATGCCCAATTTTCAGAATTATCGTTGGCTGCAGCTCAGATGCCGTTCGACCAACGATAATTCAGAAAATGAGCAACAGACTTCTGAATTATGATTGGCTGCAATTACTGTTGCCATTTGACCAATCACAATTCAGCAGGCTGGGCGACATCCCCCCCGCTTCGAAGATCCTTCTGGTGATTCTGCTTTTATTGAAAAAAAAACAAGATTTTTACAATAAAAATAAGCAAAATGAAAGCAAACAATGTGTAAGTTATTCAAAATGCAAAAAGAAAAATGTCTCTAAAAAAAGAATTGTCTTTGCACCACGTCACTCGGCGTCTTCTCCGACGATGGCGTCGACACGTGGAGGTGGTGCGGGACGGATGTCATCTACGTGGATCAGCCGGTCTATGTCGTTGTCTCGGTGGACTTCATAGGTATGGTTGCCGGCTGCCTTGATGATTGAGTGGGGTCCTGTCCAGGTTTCTCCGAAATTCCCTCGCTGGTGGTTCCTCACCAGCACCTGTTGCCCGGGAACGTATCGAGGTGGTGGACGAGCATCTGGATTATTCGGGAACAGGTTCCTGGCGTAGACGGTGACCTTTTGGACCGCTCGCTGGACTCGTTGTTCCCTGTTCTCCCTCTGATTCGCTTGAAAGTTGGTTTCCTGTGCTCGTCTTGGCCTGTATCCGAGGAGAAGTTCCGCAGGAGTCTGTCCGGTGGCGTCGTTGGCTCTGGTTCGTAGAGTGAAGATGACGTCTCCGACGTAGGAGTCCCATCGGGGGTCCTCTGGTGACGATACTCTCGCCCGTAGTCCCTTCTTCAGCTCCTGGACTCTACGTTCGATGGGATTGGCCCTCTGGTGGTATATAGGGGCCTTCTCGTGTTCTATGTTGTGACGACGTAGGAATCTCTCCCAGGTAGGTGTTCTGAACTGGGAGCCATTATCGGTGATGATGGTGTTCGGTCGTCCCCATCGATTGCAGATTTCGTCCTGGAGGAAGGACGTGATGTCTCTCGATTTTGCTGAGGTGGTGCATCGGTACTCAACCCAATTGCTGAGGCAGTCCGTGGCGAGGAGGATATAACGGTTCCTTGTTCCTCGAGCAGGAGGATAGGGACCTAAAACATCGAAGGAGATCCTCTCCCATGGGTTGACGGGGGCCCTCGTAACTATCGGAGCTCTGGGTTGTCTCTTCGATGCTTTTGTGGTGGCACACTTCAGGCAAGATCGGATGTGGTGGATGATGTCCTTGGACATGGTGGGCCAGAAGTAGAGTTCACGGATGGCTCTGGAAGTTTCTTCTTGTCCCGGATGGTTAGCTTCCTCACTGTCGTGGTAAACTTGCAGAACCTCAGTTCGGAAGCAACCAGGGACTAGCAGTCTTTTCGAGCCATCCTGGAGGTAGTAGGCGGTATCGTCCTCGACCAGAAACTCATCGAGGAGGCTTGTCTCGACGTCATCACGAGGCCCTCTGGTTTGAATGCGACGCCAGCGGTTAATGAAGCGCTGCACTCCATGGTGGGTCAGGTGTGCCCTCTGGATTCGTGTTTGTAGCGGCATGTCATTAAGGTCGTCCAGGATGGGGTGGTTGGCACCATCTTCCTGGGCTTCTAGGAGGCACAGCAACGGGAAGGTATTGTCTTCCGTCATGGGTTGCTGTGGCCAGGCTAGGCGGTCGACTTCAGCGTCAGGGTCGTGGATCGTCTCCTCCTCGGTGGTCGGATGGCGTGATAGGTGGTCCGGCAGCTGGTTGTCTCTACCGGCGACGTGGATCACCTTGAAGTTGAATTCTTGTAGAAGCAGAGCCCATCGTGATAACTTGGCTTTATCGGATTTGTAACGATCTAGCCACAGTAGAGCTCTGCTGTCGGTGTACAAGGTGAAGGCCTGGTCCTGCAGGAAGTGTTTGAAGCGCTTCAGGGCCCATATGACAGCAAGACATTCTTTTTCGTTAATATGGTACCTCTTCTCAGCTGGCTTCAGCTTAGTGGAACCATATGCGATGATCCTTCTCTTGTTAGGTTCACCTTGGAATAGGACGGCGCCCATGCCTATCTCAGACGCGTCCGTCTGCAGGCTGAAGGGCAGGCTGGCATCTGGCCGTTGTAATTCCAATTTATTGGCAATGGCATTTTTGATGTTATTAAATGCCCTGTCAGCTACTTCGTTCCATTGGAAACGGTGTTTTCCCGCTGTTAGATCAGTCAGCGGGGTCACCATCTCCGCAAAGTTTGGAACGAAGTCTCGTAGCCAGCTGGCAGTGCCAATAAAAGACCTCAGTTGGCGGAGAGTCTTTGGAGTCGTGAACCCTTGGATCTTGTCTTTGTGTCTTTCCATCGGTTGTGTGTTGGTGGAAGTAATGGTATGGCCCAGGTAGTCCAATTCTTTGGCGGCGAACTGGCATTTCTTCAAGGACACCCACAGGCCGTGAGTGCGTAGGCGCTCCAGGACCAGGTGGAGGTGCTTTTGGTGTTCCTCCCAGGTGGACGAGTAGATGATTATATCGTCCATGTACACCTTGACGAATTCGTCCACAAAGCCGGCGAAGACGGTGGTCACCAGCTTTTGGAATGCTGCAGGTCCATTTTTCAACCCAAATGGCATCACTGTGAATTCAAACTGGGACCCATCAGGAAGGCTGAAGGCTGTTATCTGTTTGGAGTCCTCGGCCAGCGGAATTTGCCAAAATCCGCTCTGTAGGTCGAGGGTGGTGAAGATGTTAGCTGAGCCAAGTTCCTTGATACTATCGTGTATGGGTGGTAGGTTTGAAACTTCGTCCACGGTGATGGCGTTGATTTTGCGATAGTCTACGCAAAATCTAGGAGTTCCATCCTTCTTTGAGACAATTACAACTGGGCTCTTGTACAGACTTCTGCTTGGACGTATCACGCCCGCCGAGAGCATGTCCTGGACCTCGGAATACATTATCTTTTTCTTTGCCGTGGAGTATTTATACGGCCTGGTGTTGATAGGTGTGGAGTCAGTCAGTTTGATGGTCATCTGCGTGGCCTTGGTGGTTGGTTGACGGACTTTGTCATCGAAACCGTCTTGGTACGTTTCGAGAAGCTGTTTTATTTCAGTCACTGCAAAACTTGGGGCCTGGTCTTCTCGTAGGAGGTGGACGTTGTTGGTGGATGTTGGCTTTGTAGACGACTCCCAGAACAAGATGTGGCGGCTGTTGGTCCCTACGTGGATGCACCTCCTGGTGAGGTCTAGCAAGGCACCCTCGGACGTCAGCCATGACATGCCTAGAATCAAGTCGTGGTGGAGATCATCTACGAGTTGACATCGGACTCTACTTGAAAATTGATCAGTAAAGTGGACGTCCACGTCTACGAAGCCTAGAGTTTGCAGTGATTGGCTTCTTTTGGGCAGCTGGACTCTGGTAGGGGTGTTCTGCACCATTGCCGTCTCGATAAGGCCCGCTCGGATGAAGTTGTGGCTTGCACCGGAGTCTATCAGGGCCATCATCCTGACTGAGTTGATTTCTACGGAAATCTCGGGTGGTGGTGAGGAAGCAGCGGCTACCTGGAGGATGTTCAGCTGGGGCACCTTGGTCTTGGGACTTAGTGTTCGACGGTGCCCCCGTCGGAGTTTCCCTGGTTTGGACGTGGTGGTTGGTTTCGTGGTGGAGGTATGGGATGACCTCCTTGTTGCTGGCTGGATTGGCCGTTTTGGTTGCGGCCATTGTTGTTGTTGCGGTTGTTGTTGTTGTTGTTGCTATTGTTGCTGCCATGGTTTCGGTTATTTCCCCTGTTGCGCCATTCATTGAGGGTCTCTGACTGTCTAGGGCGGTCGTGACGTGGTGGATATTGTGGTGGACGGTCCTGCTGTGGCTGTGGAGGACGGTCCGGCTTAGGAGCTGGTCTCTCTTGCTTTTGATTGGCAGGTGAGGGAGTAGAGAGTCTTATATCCATTTCCAGTTCGTCCACTGTCCGCCGTAGGTCTTCTTCCGTACGTGGTGGATTGCCCCTCAGGTATTTTCTAATTTCGGGGCGCAACTGGTCTATTATAATCTCACAGCGCTCCTCGTCTGTGGTGGCAGGTGCTACACGGCCAAACAGGGCCATCTTCTGGTTAATGAACTCTGCTGCTGCTTCTTGCCTCTGTTTGTGACCGTATAACTTGGCTAGCAACTTCGCAAATCTAGACGAGTGGCTGAAGTGGTCCACTAGTCTCTTGAAGAACGTCGTGTGATCTAATTTGGGGTCTGTGTGTGTCTTCGCCCATGTGGCTGCCTCTCCTTCAAGTCCATGCTCCAGGAGGTATGCTGTCCAGTGTCTCGTTTCGATTGCCATGTCCAGTAGGTGATGAGTAGCTGAGGCGGCGAATTCTTCGGGGCTTTCGTGCTCTGCTCCGCTGAATTTCTTTAGGGCTGGCTTCCATCGTGGTGTGGGTGCAGGTGGTGCTGGAGGTTGTTCGATCTTCACTCCTTGTCCTTGGGCTAGTGCTAGTGCTGTCACAGCTTGTGTGAGGGCTGCTAACATCTGTCCTAGGTCTGCATTGCCTGACGTCGCAGGCTGTGGTGGAAGTTGAGTTGTCGTTTCCGTTGTGGAAGGTATGAAAAGGCCTGACGTCGCAGGCGGTGAGGACTCTGTTGTCTCAGGGTGTGGTGATGTTCGATCTGTGAGTTGGGCGCCATGTCGGTAACTTGTATAACTCCCATCTCCTTCTGGAGAGAGAGAAGGCATGTTAACCGCTCTATCCGTCGCTTGGAAGGACCTAAGGGAATAAGGTTCTCTGTCGGTGGCCATAGTCACGGGCTATGGACACTTAGCTAGAGATTAAAATTGCCTTTTTAAAGAATAACACGATAAATATAAGGTTTATTAAACAATATTCAAAAATAGTTAGAAAAGATATAACGTAACTTATATTAAGAATCTGTAAGAAAGGTATAATTATCTCCTGATCCGGAAATCTGGAGGATAATTATATTAATTAATCTTAGAATAAGAATCTGAAAAGTAATACGTAAAAATATGTGTTACATCCTGACTCACCTCTTTCATCAATGTGAATTTTTTAAATGAAATAGTATCCAGGTTGTGCCACTATATGGTCTAATTATCTCATTTTCGCCCGTCATTTAACAGACCTCCTTTTTTCCCAGTATGCTTCAAATGCTTTCTTTAAGTCAATCAGACACAGACTTGCTGGTCTGTTATACTAGTGATTTCTCAGTAATATACTTCAACAAAAGTTGTTTTGTTGTTTTTTTTATCAGGTATGGTTTTCTTGTAACAATCAAAAAACAAATAACAGACTTTTTACCTATTTACATCTATACGGATATGGTTTACTACATTAAAAGGTGGCTGTGACAAATGTTGTCGATTATTTTGCTTCTGTAACATCTGCTTTAATTGTTCCGCCACCATTCTCGAACTTCATTTTCATTGATATCGTTTTCCATAGTTAAAGTATCTTGATGGAAACGCTTTCCATGTTCATCACTAAAGTCTCTTAGATTTTGTAGGAAAAGACTCTTTACGAACCAAGAAAAAGGATTTTAAGAGATATGTTACAACCCAAATTACTTTAGGCTTTCAGTAGGTTAAAAATAAAAAGACTTTTGTACACGCTTATCACAAATGAAAGAATAGAAAAGAAAAAATGATATTTAAGTGGATTAAAATTGTATATCTGACAGTAGGGATAAAATGCACACCCATGAACATAGCGTAAACAAGTACATACATGTATAAAGTCGCTGCCCAGGATTCTCCTGGTCACGTCTGGAACCGGCGCTGGACGTGACAACACGTGGTATCTCTGTGATAAGGTATTGAAGAAGTGATAAAACTAACAATTATGTTATTACTATTATTACTTGTGACCTGTTAACTTAAAAAAATATTTTTAGGACCACAGATAGGACCAAATCTGCCAGTTATTATTTGTTCAAATTATTAAATTAGCTAATTGTAACCTCATTTCCTGATACATGGAAACATAAGGATGAAATATTAAAATGAATTGAATCCCTAAGTCGCCTTAATATTTAAATTTTATATTTACCCTCATCATAATTGATTAACATTGCATTAACAGATTTGAAAGGTCTGATTCGCAAAAGATATTTTCATTGTGCTGATGCGAAAATATAATTCGAATTCATTTCAGGCTTTTTATTTGAAATGTGCATTTTAATGAATTTTATTTTCGAGATCGATATTGACATCGAAATTGTATAAAATTGAGAAAACTTTTAAGTTTTAATATATTGATAAATAACAATGTAGTATTCTTATAGGTCACCAAATAGACTAATTTGAAGTACTGGGCTAATCCGGCGGTTCTCACGTTTGACTTTCAGCCGTCGCGTCGCTTACAGATGCCAGCGCATGGTGTTTAATTTGTCGCCCAGCCTACTGAATTGTGATTGGTCAAATGGCAACAGTAATTGCAGCCAATCATAATTCAGAAGTCTGTTGCTCATTTTCTGAATTATCGTTGGTCGAACGGCATCTGAGCTGCAGCCAATGATAATTCTGAAAATTGGGCATTGGTCGTGGTGCAGGTCCAATCGTAAAAAAGTCCAAAACGACCGTTACGATTGACCTACTTTTTTTGTCATTAGATGCCACCAATCACGCATCTCGATGTGCATCGCCCTTCCTTCTGGAACATATAATTAAATCTAATTGGTTGAGAAATGAAAAGGTTTCATATAAAAGTTAATTTATCTTTAAATATGGGACATTTTCGGCAGTCAAGTCAGTACAGTGTACAGTGTGTGTTTTACCCGTGTAGGGTAGCTCCCTAGAGCACTTTGCTCGAAGGGCTCTGTTTCTTTCTAAGACTCTGAAGCTGAGTTTTTTTCTTCTTAGAAAGAATGTGTTTTATTTCCACCACCTAATAAAACCACAATGGCATTGTCTCTTCAAGATAATGCCACAATAAGAGCGTACCGGCCAACTACGCAATATTACACCATATTGCGCAATAGTTGGACAAATTAATAAACATGGAAACTTGCACCAAGTTGCAATCAGTTTTTCGTACGTTTATTAATTACACCGGAGACGACATGGCGCCCAACCTTCAACGAACTCTACCACGACTCTGAGATGTTAGAGTTCTCATGCTCCGCGATCGAAAATCGCAAATAGTTCCAACACGATGCCTGCATCAAAATCACTCAAGAAAACAGCGGGGAGAAGCATCGGATGTTAGTACACCAAACTAACATGCCGATATCCACCTTCTGCAGCCCTGAAACCGTCGATGTGCCATATCTCCGACGAGCCAGCCTACTTGATGCTAAGTACCTGATGCAATGGATGTCTCCGCAGTAGCCAGTCACTGCCTGCCCTACCATTATGTGGTCCAGAGCACCACGGAGGCTCAGGCAAACTCGCCTACGACACACCGGCGACATGCAGATGGGAAATGTACAGCTAGAGAGGACGAAGCCGCCGTAGAGGAGCACGTCGTCGAGGATGGACCTGCAGATGCTGTCCACAACACCGATCACCGCCTGTGAGTGTTTTTGTGCAGTGTAAGTGCGCGCTACGCGAGTGTAGTGTGTGTTAGAGGACTTGTAAGTAATTTGACAATATAGACATATTCATTTTGATATATTTCATGTTATATTTGATATATTTTATGCATTTTTTTTTCTTTCCTATATGCGATTTGTAAAAAAAATTGTTTTCTTAAGTTTTTTTTAATAAAATCATCTTTTTTTATCAGCCTCAGAGTCTCCAAAGCAGGGGGGATGTCATTAGATGCCACCAATCACGCATCTCGATGTGCATCGCCCTTCCTTCTGGAACATATAATTAAATCTAATTGGTTGAGAAATGAAAAGGTTTCATATAAAAGTTAATTTATCTTTAAATATGGGACATTTTCGGCAGTCAAGTCAGTACAGTGTACAGTGTGTGTTTTACCCGTGTAGGGTAGCTCCCTAGAGCACTTTGCTCGAATCTTTCTAAGACTCTGAAGCTGAGTTTTTTTCTTCTTAGAAAGAATGTGTTTTATTTCCACCACCTAATAAAACCACAATGGCATTGTCTCTTCAAGATAATGCCACAATAAGAGCGTACCGGCCAACTACGCAATATTACACCATATTGCGCAATAGTTGGACAAATTAATAAACATGGAAACTTGCACCAAGTTGCAATCAGTTTTTCGTACGTTTATTAATTACACCGGAGACGACATGGCGCCCAACCTTCAACGAACTCTACCACGACTCCGAGATGTTAGAGTTCTCATGCTCCGCGATCGAAAATCGTAAATAGTTCCAACACGATGCCTGCATCAAAACCACTCAAGAAAACAGCGGGGAGAAGCATCGGATGTTAGTACACCAAACTAACATGCCGATATCCACCTTCTGCAGCCCTGAAACCGTCGATGTGCCATATCTCCGACGAGCCAGCCTACTTGATGCTAAGTACCTGATGCAATGGATGTCTCCGCAGTAGCCAGTCACTGCCTGCCCTACCATTATGTGGTCCAGAGCACCACGGAGGCCCAGGCAAACTCGCCTACGACACACCGGCGACATGCAGATGGGAAATGTACAGCTAGAGAGGACGAAGCCGCCGTAGAGGAGCACGTCGTCGAGGATGGACCTGCAGATGCTGTCCACAACACCGATCACCGCCTGTGAGTGTTTTTGTGCAGTGTAAGTGCGCGCTACGCGAGTGTAGTGTGTGTTAGAGGACTTGTAAGTAATTTGACAATATAGACATATTCATTTTGATATATTTCATGTTATATTTGATATATTTTATGCATTTTTTTTTCTTTCCCATATGCGATTTGTAAAAAAAATTGTTTTCTTAAGTTTTTTTAATAAAATCATCTTTTTTTATCAGCCTCAGAGTCTCCAAAGCAGGGGGATGTCATTAGATGCCACCAATCACGCATCTCGATGTGCATCGCCCTTCCTTCTGGAACATATAATTAAATCTAATTGGTTGAGAAATGAAAAGGTTTCATATAAAAGTTAATTTATCTTTAAATATGGGACATTTTCGGCAGTCAAGTCAGTACAGTGTACAGTGTGTGTTTTACCCGTGTAGGGTAGCTCCCTAGAGCACTTTGCTCGAAGGGCTCTGTTTCTTTCTAAGACTCTGAAGCTGAGTTTTTTTCTTCTTAGAAAGAATGTGTTTTATTTCCACCACCTAATAAAACCACAATGGCATTGTCTCTTCAAGATAATGCCAAAATAAGAGCGTACCGGCCAACTACGCAATATTACACCATATTGCGCAATAGTTGGACAGATTAATAAACATGAAAACTTGCACCAAGTTGCAATCAGTTTTTCATACGTTTATTAATTACACCGGAGACGACATGGCGCCCAACCTTGATGCTACTTGATGCTAAGTACCTGATGCAATGGATATCTCCGCAGTAGCCAGTCACTGCCTGCCCTACCATTATGTGGTCCAGAGCACCACGGAGGCCCAGGCAAACTCGCCTACGACACACCGGCGACATGCAGATGGGAAATGTACAGCTAGAGAGGACGAAGCCGCCGTAGAACGAGAGCACGTCGTCGAGGATGGACCTGCAGATGCGGTCAACAACACCGACCACCGCCTGTGAGTGCTTTTGTGCAGTGTAAGTGCGCGCTACGCGAGTGTACGCGAGTGTTAGAGGACTTGTAAGTAATTTGACAATATAGACATATTCATTTTGATATATTTCATCTTATATTTGGTATATTTTATGCATTTTTTTTCTTTTCTACATATGATTTGTAAAAAAAATTGTTTTCTTAAGTTTTTTAATAAAATCATCTTTTTTTATCAGCCTCAGAGTCTCCAAAGCAGGGGGGATGTCATCAGATGCCACCAATCACGCATCTCGATGTGCATCGCCCTTCCTTCTGGAACAAATAGTTAAATTTAATTGGTCGAGAAATGAAAAAGTTTCATATAAAAGTTAATTTATCTTTAAATATGGGACATTTTCAGATCTCGAGTTAGTCAAGTGAGTCTGTGTCAACACATGGTTTTACCCGTGTGGGGTAGCTCCCTAGAGCACTTTGCTCGAAGGGCTCTGTTTCTTTCTAAGACTCTGAAGCTGAGTTTTTTTCTTCTTAGAAAGAATGTGTTTTATTTCCACCACCTAATAAAACCACAATGGCATTGTCTCTTCAAGATAATGCCAAAATAAGAGCGTACCGGCCAACTACGCAATATTACACCATATTGCGCAATAGTTGGACAGATTAATAAACATGGAAACTTGCACCAAGTTGCAATCAGTTTTTCATACGTTTATTAATTACACCGGAGACGACAGTTTTGTCATCAAGTGCCACCAATCACGCACTTCGATGTTCATCGCCCTTCCTTCTGGAACATATAATTAAATTTAATTGGTTGAGAAATGAAAAGGTTTCATATAAAAGTTAATTTATCTTTAAATATGGGACATTTTCGGATCTCAAGTTAGTCAAGTCAGTTGAGTCAGTTGTGATAGTAGTGTCTAACTCATGGTTTTACCCGTGTAGGGTAGCTCCCTAGAGCACTTTGCTCGAAGGGCTCTGTTTCTTTCTAAGACTCTGAAGCTGAGTTTTTTTCTTCTTAGAAAGAATGTGTTTTATTTCAACCACCTAATAAAACCACAATGGCATTGTCTCTTCAAGATAATGCCACAATAAGAGCGTACCGGCCAACTACGCAATATAACACCATATTGCGCAATAGTTGGACAGATTAATAAACATGGAAACTTGCACCAAGTTGCAATCAGTTTCTTGGATTTCTTCGCCTTCTTACATTTTATTCAATTTTCTATTGGCCAAGAGGTCCGAAAATCTCATATAAATATTAAAATGTCTTTAAATATGGGATTATTCGGATCTCAAGGCAGTGGAAGTCGGTCCTTTACGGACTCTCCTAGAGCACTTCGCTCTAGGGGCTCTGCGTGTTTTCTTTTAGACTCTGTGGCTGAGTCTTTTTCTACCTACAAACCTGAGTTTTATTTAACCTTAACAGTTATAAAACAAATTGATCTTGTCTTTTTCAAGACAATATCAAAACATAGAGCGTCCGGAGTGGTAATTTTGATGCTATTTTTCCAAAGTATCACCTGTCCGGTACGACATGGCGCCCAACAAATGGATTAAAATCCGGACCTACGACCCGCCTGCACAGAAGGCACACAAATGAATCCACCGTGTGCTGGATTCAAGAAAACAGCGGGGAGGAGCATCGGATGTTAGCATATCAAACTAGCATGCCGATATCCAGGTCCTAGACACAGACCTGACGCCTTCTGTGTACCAGACGCCTGAAGCGAGCCAGTTTTCTTCAAAGCCTGAAGTCCTGGAAGCTATGGAAGTCCCGGAGTAGCTACAGTCACTGCCTGCCCTACCAGTATGTGGTCCGCGTCACCACGGAGGCCTCGGGCAAACTTGCCTACGAAACACCGTGGACAAGCAGAAAGGAACCGGAGAGCTGAGAGGAGGACGAACCCGCCGAGGGAGCCTGGTGCATCGAAGGAGGATGGAACCTGCCTAGGATGGAGATGCTGTCACCACCACCGACCTCCTCCTGTGTAGCGTTTTTGTGCAGTGTTGCGATCAATAAGGACAATTTTCAATTTTATATCTTTTAAAAACTGTAAGTACGTTTATTTTCACATATTTTCTTGTGCATTTTTATTTGTATTTGTGTGTTTTCAACCTTTTAATAAAAATTACCTTTTCCCAGCCTCAGAGTCTCCAAAGCGGGGGGGATGTCATCCTGGTGCCTTTAGTAGCAAACTAATACGCACCCTGATGCGCATCGCCCGCCTTCTTACATTTTATTCAATTTTCTATTGGCCAAGAGGTCCGAAAATCTCATATAAATATTAAAATGTCTTTAAATATGGGATTATTCGGATCTCAAGGCAGTGGAAGTCGGTCCTTTACGGACTCTCCTAGAGCACTTCGCTCTAGGGGCTCTGCGTGTTTTCTTTTAGACTCTGTGGCTGAGTCTTTTTCTACCTACAAACCTGAGTTTTATTTAACCTTAACAGTTATAAAACAAATTGATCTTGTCTTTTTCAAGACAATATCAAAACATAGAGCGTCCGGAGTGGTAATTTTGATGCTATTTTTCCAAAGTATCACCCGTCCGGTACGACAAAACAGTGTCGTACGGCCGTAGCGTCCTCCTGGTTTTCAGGAGTTTCTGGACGATCTACGACCGCCGCTCTTGAAGAGGATCTCAAGTTTCGAGAGTCCATCTTCGTATTTAAGGAGTTATTTAGGATATCGGCCGTTACGGGCAAGAAGATCCGCCGAACCTCTGTGGTAGGTGAGGGGACACCGGCAATCAGAATTCTCTAACCGTTCGAGCTTTCTTACAGATAAAATGTTCTTACATGAATTATATATATGTTAGAATTCTGATGCGTGGTGTATACCTCAAATTCCACAGAGATGTCGGCCTTCTCACGTCGTGGAGCCGTGTTCCCTCTCCTCGAGAGAGGTATGAGAATGCCGGTCGTGTCGACCCTTCCTGCTGCCAGTCGCTTCGTATAGCTACCTTTTCGCTAACAGTATTTGATATAGTTACTATTTGCGTAAGGTTTCGGAGACGAAACGTTATTGCAGCTCAACCTGATCGGAAAAGCAATTACAAGTCCCCGTCGGGGCTTTTATTCGCTCTTTACCGTGACAGGCCCAAATAACGCTGTGGTCAGTTCGACACGATGTGAGGTAGTTCTAAGACCAATGTCTTTTCTATCTCAGTAAGTCGTGTTCTACTGTCAGGAAGCGTTTTGCAGTCGACACGCCGGTTCTCGTATTCTCGATGATTTAACTTCTAAATTGAATAACCATTATTAAGTATTTCTTTACTTCAGGACGTCTTCGACGATAACAGGATAGCGGTAATAAATAAAACTCAAAGGTAGCTTGGTAGCGCACCGAACCAACAAGGTCTAACGGGGCTAGTAGAGTATGTGCGACTGGACCCCGATCGGAAGATGTGCTGTTCTTTTATACACATCGTGTTTGAGAAAATTCAGCACACTTCCGCCGAGAGGCCAATGACAGCGAAGTTAATAACGAGCGCTGTGATTGGCCGGCCAAAGTAACAATCTTTGTCGTGATTGGTTACCTTGGCGACACTCCCTCCCCTCCGAAGACCTGTTGGTAGGGTGTTTTTTTATTGAAAAAAATTAAGAAAATTTTACAAAAATACAAAAATTTTTCAGTAAACATATGAAATTCACAATTAATAACCATATGTAAAAGAAACGAAAACATTGGTACAATATAATTTCAATATATAATTGTAGCAAAGGAAAATTGTTATAGCTAGGCCATTTATTAAAAATAAAAATAGTTATAATTAAGACATTAAATGTTCAAGTTATAAGTCAAAAAGGTATATATAAAACAAAGAAATTGTGATAAGGTTACAATTAATACACAGTGTGAAAATTGTTAAGTGGAATATCGACTCGGTATCTCCCCAAGTGCATAAATTCGTGAAACATATTTAATTGGTTACCGCAGAGTGTCTATCCAAGTTGAAATGCGCCTTGTACAATATTTTAAGGCATGAAATATTTATAAAACTTGAAATGATTGTGACACTTATAGAGCTGTAACGATAATATAAAATATATAATTTCACTCGAAAATACATGTTATGCGAGATATTCCTGCAAGGAAAATGTTTTAAGATAATTTATTAAAAAAGAATTAAACGTCAAAGTACAATAATTCTCAGCTAAATCTAAATCAGCTTCGAAATTATTCTAAGTTTTTACACTTCTATTGGGAAGTTGCCAGACAGACTAAAACTTTTGAACTGAAAATATATTACTTGTAAATAAAATTAGGTAAAATTGATTTCTGCAATCTTCCAATATAGTTGTAAAAATTAAAAAGAAAATACTTAGAGTATGAAATAAAAGAGAAAATTTTCAATATTAATTGTCTTTTGAGGGTAAAAAATTGTAGAAAAATCTAAAATGTCAATGTGTGGTGTTTAAACACTTGTAAAATTTCGCGGTTAAAATATCAAATTCACTTGGCAAAGTTTGTAAATATGACGAAAAGTTTTAAAGATTTACACTTAGAAAAGTTTGTAAAAAATGTTTTTATATGGGAAAAAAGAGAATTATTAGTCTGTTTAAACACTTACGTGGGGCTTATACGGGGGCATCCCGTGGTGGTGGAGCTGGCCTGATGTCGTCTACGTGGATGACTCTGTCGACATCTTGATCTCTACGTACTTCGTACGTATGGTCTCCTGCCACTCTGAGGATGGTGTGGGGGCCCGTCCAGGTGGGGCCGAAGTTCCCTCTGGTATGGTTCCTTACCAAGACTTGTTCGCCTTGTAAGTAGGTTCTGGGTTGGCGGACATCCTCGTTCTCTGGGAAGAGATTCCTGGCGTATAGGGTGGCTCGTTGAACGGCTCGTTCGACCCTCTGCTGGCGTGTCTCTTCTCGTCTCACCTGGTGCTCAGTTTCCTGAGATCTTCTCGGTCTGTAGCCCAGTAAAAGTTCCGCCGGAGTCTGGCCTGTGGCTTCATTTTGGCGGGTACGAAGGCTGAAAATAACATCAGCTAGGTAGGATTCCCATCTGGGGTCCTCAGGGGATGAAACTCGTGCACGAAGACCTTTCTTCAATTCCTGGACTCGTCTCTCTACCGGGTTGGCCCGCTGGTGGTAGATTGGACTTCGTTCGCCTTGGATATTATGTTTTCGGAGAAAACGTTCCCAAGCATCTGTCCTGAATTGAATACCATTATCCATAATGATAGTGGATGGCCTGCCCCATCTGTTACATATTTCTTCTTGTAGGAAACGGATGATGTCCCGGCTTTTTGCGGCTGTCGAACATCTGTACTCGATCCAATTACTGAGGCAGTCAGTGGCTAGAAGAACATATCTATTTTTGGTGCCTCTTGCGGCTGGATACGGCCCAAGAATGTCGAAAGATATCCTTTCCCAAGGATTTACAGGCTCTCTAGGAATAATGGGTGCTTTTGGCTGTCTGGCTGCGGCCTTCGTCGTGGCACATATCAGGCATGACCTGACATATTTTGTCACATCTTTTGCGATTGTTGGCCAGTAATATACTTCTTTAATGGCCCTTGTGGTCTCCTCCTGGCCGGGGTGATTTGCTTCCTCGCTGTCATGATAACACTCCAGGACTTCGGGTCTGAAAGCATCGGGTACGAGGATTTTTCTGAGGTTTTGGCCGGCTGTGTAGTAGGCTGTGTTGTTTTCTACTACAAATTCTTCTAGCAGGCTCTGCTCGACTTCGTTCCTCGGGCCTCTGGCGGTGATTTTATGCCATCTTCGAACGAACCTCTGCATGCCTGTTTGCACCTGGTGACTTCGTGCGATTCTGGTTTGCAGAGGCATTTCTCTCAAATCGTCGAGGATGGGGTGTTCTGCCCCTTCTTCTTCGTCGTCTAAAAGGCAGAGTAATGGGAAGTCCTCTGGTTCGGCTTCAGGCGGAGACTGTATTGGCCAGGAGATTCGGTCAATTTGACTGTCTATGTCTTCTTCTGTGGTTTGGTCATTTTCTGCTGGATTTCGTGAGAGGTGATCAGGAAGTTGGTTTTCTTTCCCTGGTATATGAACCACCTCGAAATTAAATTCCTGTAATAGCAGTGACCATCTTGACAGTTTGGCTTTGTCGGCTTGGTATTTGTCTAACCATAGCAACGCTGTACTGTCGGTGAGAAGAGTGAATTTTTTCTCCTGGAGGAAGTGACGAAATTTCTTAAGTGCCCATATAACTGCTAAGCACTCTTTTTCATTTATATGATATTTTCTTTCGGCTGGTCGAAGTTTGGTGGAAGCGTAAGCAATTATCTTCCGTTCTTCGGTCGAGCCTTGAAATAGGACAGCCCCCATACCATATTCGGAGGCATCAGTCTGCAGGCTAAATGGCTGGTTCATGTCAGGTCGCTCTAGGTGAAGATCTCCAGATAGGGCTGTTTTTAATGTGTTGAAAGCTGTCTCGGCTTCTGGCGTCCATTTGAAATATTTCTTTTTCGATGTTAAGTCAGTCAAAGGAGTGATAATGACTGCGAAGTTTGGAACAAAATCTCGGAGCCAGTTTGCTGTCCCAATAAAACTTCTCAGTTGTTTGACAGATTTGGGTCGCTGAAAACCTTGGATTTTCTCACAATGTTTTTCCAAGGGTTGAGTATCTGTGTCGGTTACTTTGTGGCCCAAATACTCTAACGTGTTGGTAGCAAACCGACATTTTTTCAACGAAACCCAGAGTCCATGTGTTCTGAGTCGCTCTAGGACGAGGTGGAGATGCTTCTGATGATCTTCCCAGGAGTTGGAATAAATGATTATATCATCCATATAGACTTTTACAAATTCGTCTATGAAACCAGCGAAAACTGATGTAACCAATTTTTGGAAGGCTGCAGGTCCATTTTTGAGTCCGAAAGGCATAACTACGAACTCATAAGACGATCCGTCGGGTAGACTGAATGCTGTCAGCGGAATCGAATCTTTGTGTAGTGGTATTTGCCAAAAACCACTCTTCAAATCTAATGTCGAAAATATTCTCGCCGTTCCTAGCTCTTTAATTGCATCGTGGATTGGCGGTAGGGCGGAGACCTCGTCGATTGTTATCTTGTTGATTTTACGATAATCAACACAAAATCGAGGCGTGCCATCCTTCTTCTTGACGATCACCACTGGGCTGTTATAGGGTGATCGACTTGGTCGGATGACACCTGCTGCAAGCATCTCCTGGACTTCATCGAACATTATTTTCTTCTTAGCTGGAGAACATTTAAATGGCTTCGTATTGATCGGCCGTGTGTCTGTCAGCTTGATTTCCATCACCGTGTCTCGGGTAGTGGGTTGTTTAAGTTTATCGTCGAAGACGTCTTCGTACTCCTGCAGGAGTTCCCTTACGGTTGGGACTGCAAATTGTGGAGCTTGGTCGTCTTGGAGTTGAGTCTTTGAGTTGCATTGTTTGGCTGAATGCGACTTCCAGTAGAGGACTTTTCGTGATTCTTTTCCCACGTGTAGACATTTTCGGTTAATGTCTATTAGTACCTCTTCTTTTTGGAGCCATGGCATACCCAGAATTAGATCTTGGTTCAGATCTTTTACAATGGCACATCTCGTTGTGGACTGGAAACTTCCAAAATCGATCGTGACTTCGACTGTACCCTGACTATGTGTAGTGGTGTGTTTGCAAGCCAACTGGACCATTCTCCGCCTTTTATGAATATCTGCCGCTTGAACCAAGTCAGGATTGATATAATTCATCGATGCACCGGTATCGATGAGGACCTGGGCTTTCTTTGAATTGATGTTCACATCGATTCGTGGCAGATTTGAAACTTTCATGGCGTTGATTGGATTAAGTTGGGGCACCGCATCTGGAGAGAGGCTTAATGGGTGCCCCTCTCGTCGTTTCCCTGGTTGTTATGTTGTTGTCGGGGTTTCGGCGTTGGTTTCTGAGTTGGATTTCTATTTCTCCAATCATCTATAGTCTCAGAAGTTCTCGGTTGCCTCTGTGAAAATTGTCCCCTGGCTTGATTCTGGTTTGATTGTTTTGCGGCTTTTGGCGGGTCGGGTTGTCGATTTGCACGTCGTGAAATGTTCTCGTCTGCTTCCAATTCTTCGCAGATTCGCCTCAGGTCTTCTTCAGTTCTCGGCATGTTGTTGCGAAGACTTTTTCTGATTTCTGGGCGAATTAGGTTGGCAATGGCCCTGCACCGTTCTTCTTCGTCGATATGTGGTAATAATCGTCGAAAAAGAGCCATCTTGGTTGAAATAAATTCGGCTATTGGCTGATATTTTTGGTAATGTCCGTATAACTTGGACATTAGTGATGATCTCTTCGTTGTGTTGTCGAAGTGATCGATCAGCCTGTTTAAAAATGATTCGTAGTTCAGACCAGTCGTGAATTGGCTCTGTGCCCATTGAGCTGCCTCTCCTATTAGTGATTTTTCTAGGATGTAGGCTATCCAGTGTTTGGTATCGATGTTCATATTGCTCATGTGGTCTATTATGTCATCTACGAATTGTTGTGGATTTTCGGTATCATCGCCGGAGTATTGAGGTGGTGCAGGGGTCCATTTTGGTTGTGGGATCTCGATCTTTTTCTCCTGGGCTTCAGATTTGGGTTGTACCAGTGTTAAAGCTGTGACTGCTTGTATCAGCGTGGACAATACTGTAGCCAGGTCTGGGGTGTGGGTATCTTCTATGTGTTGGGCGCCATGTCGTACGGCCGTAGCGTCCTCCTGGTTTTCAGGAGTTTCTGGACGATCTACGACCGCCGCTCTTGAAGAGGATCTCAAGTTTCGAGAGTCCATCTTCGTATTTAAGGAGTTATTTAGGATATCGGCCGTTACGGGCAAGAAGATCCGCCGAACCTCTGTGGTAGGTGAGGGGACACCGGCAATCAGAATTCTCTAACCGTTCGAGCTTTCTTACAGATAAAATGTTCTTACATGAATTATATATATGTTAGAATTCTGATGCGTGGTGTATACCTCAAATTCCACAGAGATGTCGGCCTTCTCACGTCGTGGAGCCGTGTTCCCTCTCCTCGAGAGAGGTATGAGAATGCCGGTCGTGTCGACCCTTCCTGCTGCCAGTCGCTTCGTATAGCTACCTTTTCGCTAACAGTATTTGATATAGTTACTATTTGCGTAAGGTTTCGGAGACGAAACGTTATTGCAGCTCAACCTGATCGGAAAAGCAATTACAAGTCCCCGTCGGGGCTTTTATTCGCTCTTTACCGTGACAGGCCCAAATAACGCTGTGGTCAGTTCGACACGATGTGAGGTAGTTCTAAGACCAATGTCTTTTCTATCTCAGTAAGTCGTGTTCTACTGTCAGGAAGCGTTTTGCAGTCGACACGCCGGTTCTCGTATTCTCGATGATTTAACTTCTAAATTGAATAACCATTATTAAGTATTTCTTTACTTCAGGACGTCTTCGACGATAACAGGATAGCGGTAATAAATAAAACTCAAAGGTAGCTTGGTAGCGCACCGAACCAACAAGGTCTAACGGGGCTAGTAGAGTATGTGCGACTGGACCCCGATCGGAAGATGTGCTGTTCTTTTATACACATCGTGTTTGAGAAAATTCAGCACACTTCCGCCGAGAGGCCAATGACAGCGAAGTTAATAACGAGCGCTGTGATTGGCCGGCCAAAGTAACAATCTTTGTCGTGATTGGTTACCTTGGCGACAACAGCTACCCCAACCCAAACCAGTCGGCGGTAAACTGAACGGTTTACGTTGACTGAATTGTTCTCATGTAAGAAAAATCAGGATATCTCTGATTTAGTCTTTTTCAAGACTAAAAAAGACGATAAAACTGTTATTACTAACAAAATTGCAGATCTAATTTCAGCTTCCAGTCCAATAAGACGAGAATTCCCACTTCACAGGAAACTATTCAAGAATAGAAGCTTCAGGCCCACCTCAAGGAGAGGTGGACCCGCCCAGGATAAGGAACAGTTACAAGATACCGAAATAGGACAAGTCGAAAATTCAGTAGAAGAAACCACAGCAACAATGGCTTCCAATAATATTGAAATCATGGAGGAGGAACCCTTCCAAGCAGTTAAATGTCAAAGAAGAAACTCCCACGAAAACATCGCAGGTGCAAGACAAAGACCATCAACTAGCGGAACGGTTACAACTAAAAACCGTTATCAAGTTTTATCTACAATCAACACGGAAGAAACCACTCCAACAGCCAACAACAGGAAAGAAAGAGTACCTCCCCTTGTCATAGCAGGACAAATAGGGAGTTATTCAACTTTCATCAAAGAAATCACGAAGTTATTGGGGCAGAATAACTTTCAGATATCACCTTCCGGAAAAGCAGGTACAAGGGTGTACCTTAGGACCAACGAAGATTACGAAAAATTAAAACAGGATTTCATCTCAACCTCTACGGCCTTCCATACCTTCACAAAGAAGTCTGAGGTTACGAAGAAAATTGTCATGAAGGCGGCTCCAGGAATGGACCTCGACGAGGTCGAAGCTGATCTACGAGAGCAAGGCATAATCGGAAAAGTTACCGAACTTAAAACCAGGAAGCCAGGAGCACAAAGCAGCTCCTACTTACTGCAAGTCGACAAACAACAAGATTTAAAGGAGATTAAGAAAATCAATGGAGTGCAAAACATCAGAGTGAAATGGGACGCCTACTCCAAACCTTCCAGGGCAACGCAGTGTTACAACTGCCAGGAATTCGGACACTCAGCAAGAAATTGCTTCAAGCAGCCCAGATGCATGAAGTGTGCTAACGGACATCAGACAAGACACTGCCCTCTGCCGAAAGGACAGATAAATAAAGTGAAGTGTTGTAACTGCCAGGAGGCACACACTTCCAATTATCCCATGTGCAGCAAGCACATTGAATATCTCGACAGACAAGCAGCAAGAAGAGCGAGGAACCAGCCTCAGAAGACAGCTCCACCAGCGCCCCATCCATCAACATTCAGGAAGATCTCTAGTGGCATATCATATGCACAAGCAAGCAAAGGAGAACAACAGACACCAAGGAATGATGGAGTCAAAAGCACCTGGGCGGAAATTAACGAAATAGTTAATGTCCAAAAAATGATGGCAATTCTTCAGGATATGAAGAGAGAACTATTACAAGCAAAATCATTTGCTGAAAAAGCAATGGTTTTCATGAAGTATGAAGAGATCTACAATGAACCATAAACACCTGAAGATTCTCCAGTTCAACATAGCATCACTGAGGCTAAGGATCAGCGAACTTCGAGAGACAGTGGTAAGACATAACCCAGATGTCATATGCCTGTCTGAAACAAGATACATGACGGAATCCCAACTTCCAAGAATAACAAACTACGATGGATTCGGAAGAAGAGACGAACCAAACGACAGAGGAGTAGCCATCTATGTTAAGAACAACATAGAATGGAATCAAGTTTTGATAGACACACACCACTTCGAAAGTGTTGGAATCAAAGTAGGTATAGCTAATATTTTCTCAATTTACAGGAAACACTCGGAAGAACTAGCCATAGAAGAACTGGATGCCTTACTTAACTCTGCACCAACCGTAGTCGTAGCAGGAGATTTCAACGCCAAACACACAGCATGGGGATGTATGACGGACACAGCACCAGGAACAACTCTACTAAGATACTGCGAGGACAGAGATAGGATGTTATTCGCCCCAGACGAACCAACAAGGATCAATCCAATAAGAGAACACAACAACTCAACACTGGACCTGTTCATCACCAAGGATGTAATAATGGAAGACGTTAGAACATACTTCGAATGCAGTTCGGACCACAAACCAGTAATAGGAAGGATGACATCGAGAGTCGACTTGCCAAGGATAGAACCAGTAGAAAGATGGAGATGGAAAGATGCTAACTGGCCTAACTACAGAAGACAGCTAAACCAAATGGAAATGAAGAGAGAATTCCAATCAACAGAAGAAGTAGAAGAAAAGATCGAAGAAATCACAAGAAGAATCCAACGAGCAATGGAAGCCAACATCCCAAAATCCATGACGAACAACAGAGGACTGATCATCCCAACAGAACTACAGGACATCATCAAGGATAGAAACAAGGCCAGACGAGCATTCCAAAGAACCAGAAGACAGGAATTCAAGGACTACGGAGACATCCTATCCGAAGAAATAAGAGTAAGACTGAGAAGTCTTACTGAAAACCAGTGGCACAACAACATCAGAAGAGCTGAAGAAAACCATGGAAACGTTTGGAAAATGCTGAAGGCAAGAAGAAGAGGAAAACAAAAGATGCCACAAATCATGGACAACGAGGGAACACACTACGACACCCAAGGAAAAGTTGATGCAATATCAAGGAAGATGGCAGCCACACACAGACAAAACCAGGATATGTCAGATGCAAGAACAAAGAGGAAAGTCGAGCAAGAATACAACAGGATCAGAAGAAGGAACGAGTTCCAAATAGACGAAGAAGACCACATCAGCCCAAGTGAAGTTGCAAAAATCATCAGGAAACTGAAAGGAAGCAGAGCACCAGGACAAGAAGGAATCCACAACATCACCCTCAAGGAACTTCCGAAGAAGATCATAGTACAACTGTACTATATCTTCAAATACTGCCTGGAAAAAGGACATTTTCCAAACAACTGGAAACACGCCAAGATTATACCTCTTCTGAAACCAAGGAAAGATGGAAGAAGACCGGAAAGCTACAGGCCCATATCACTCCTGGAAACGATGGGAAAGATCTTAGAAAAAATCATCTACAAGAGACTGGTGAAGCATACAGAAAGAAGAGGAGTCATCCAAGAAGACCAGTTTGGTTTCAGAAAAGGAAGAAACTGCGAACTCCAATTAGCAAGGATCATCAGCGACACGAAGATAAAATTCAACAGGAAACAGAAGACAGGATTAGCCATACTGGACATAGAGAAAGTCTACGACACGGTTTGGAAGAAGGCACTAATCTACAAGATGGACAAGGCTAGACTTCCACACTACCTCATCAACATATGCGACATGTATCTATCTAATAGAACATTCCAAGTTTCAGCTGACCAAAAGATGTCGACGATTCAAGAAATCCAGGAAGGAATGCCTCAGGGCAGCATTTTATCACCCATTTTATATAACATTTTTGTTTCAGACCTCCCTACAGATCCAAGGACTTCTACAGCCCTGTATGCAGACGACACAGCAGTGTATGCATCCGGAAAAGACGAAAGAAGAATCATAGATAACATGGAGAGCCACCTGGAAAGAATCACGGACTACACCGAAAAATGGAAAATCAAGATCAACGCCGAAAAAACGCAGTTCATCATTTTCGGCCAGGATAGACGACAACTACGGAACCAGATCACAGTAGGAGACAACAGAATTCAGGAAACAGAGACGGTCAAATACCTAGGAGTCCACCTCGACAGAAAACTCAACTTCCGGGTGCATACACAAAAAACTAAGGTAAAAGCTAATGCAGCTAAAAAACTAATACTTCCTTTCATTTTTAGGTCCAGTCCACTCTCGAAGGCAAAGAAAATTCAACTCTACCAAGCATATGTTAGGTCGGTGATGCTGTATGCTATACCAGTGTGGAGCTCCATTGCGGAATCACACTGGAAACAGTTGGAAGCAACTGAGAACTCATGCTACCGAATCATCGACGGAACAGCATGGGAGGATAGAGTTACGAACGCGACAATCAAGAACAGGTTAGGATACACGCCACTAAGGGAAGTGGCCGAGAACAGAACCAGGTGGTTCTTCAACCAGGCCACTCGAAGACTGCGAAAGACCAGGGATATCCTCGAGAAGAACAGGATCCAGAGGATACACAGATCCACCCATAGACTGATCGACCACCTGATCAGGGTCTAACCAGGCGTGCAGGGAAGTAGGTACGTTTGCCGATTTTAGTACCTACAGAAGCAGACGAGGACACCACCCAGGAAAATCCAGGAACCGAAAGGAGAAATCTTCAAGAGCTGGCGGTGCACGAGCGGGACGTCGAGGAAGAAAGAAGGCTAAAATATCTTAAGTTTTGACATGTAAATATCTTAGAATGGCAATAAACGTTTTTATTTTATTTACAGGAAATCAGATCTGGTCAGGTTTGGTCCGCAGATCCAGCCTTCTAGACATGTTAAGATCCTCTGGTCGATTAAGTTCCTAGAGTTTCTTGTTTTATTTTTACAGCTCAACTTTAAACCCGGAACCTAACGTTCCCATCTTTAACCACGGTTTGTTTGCAAACCACCGGCGGCCATTTTTGAGGGATTTATCTGTGCTTTTCGACTTAGTCGAATTTGCTAATAAATTCCCTTAAGAGCGTCGTCATTTTTCATCGAATTAATCTGTGTTTTTGGACTTAGTCCAAAATCTGATTATTTCGATAAGCTTACAGGTCGTGTAAGAAAATTTCTCTTACAGATTCAGCTAAGTCCCTACTTCACGGGACTCAGTCATCAGACGGTGAATATATCCTTTTTTTAAAGATTTAGATTAAATAAAGACTTCCAGCTTGTGTTTTATTTTCTCTTTCAGGATATTACTAACATACATATATTTCATACTTGCGAAATAAACGTATAAACTGTGTTTTATTTTCCCTTTTATTTTCAGGTACACTGCTAAACTTTGTATTTAAATTTTTACTTTGATATCTTTGATACTTATAATTTTCAGGTACACTGCTAAACTTTTATATTTGAATTTTAACTTTGATACTTCGATAACTATAAACCTTATATTCAAACTTTGAATCTAATACTTTGATATATATAACTTGTATGCTATTTCTTTTCTTTGTTCTCTTTCAGGTACACTGTTAAAACTTATAATTTCTATCTTTGAATTTTAATATTTTATATTTCTGGTACACTGTTAAAAGTTTTTGATTATTATTTTTCTGGCTTTAATATTTGTTGTTATTTTATTTACAGTTATTTAAATTGGTTTATATTATTTATGCGTATTTATCACCACCTAAATTAACTTGTAATATTTTCTATAGGTCCAATCGACTTGAATAATTGAATTTTTGACTCTAATTATTTTTACAGTGTAGTTCTTACCCTTTTTATTGTTGATTATCCCGATTGGCATAACAACCGACATTCCTGTCCTTATCCCGAGTCTCTAGCTCAACTCCTTCCCACTTCAAGTAATTTTGACAAGTGACATTTCCTATACTTATTAATTTGAATTTTGGTTAAAATTGGTTTATTGTTAATAACTAACGTGTATTACTTTTCAGATTCTTATTCTAAGACTAATTAATATAATTATCCTCCAGATTTCCGGATCAGGAGATAATTATACCTTTCTTACAGATTCTTAATATAAGTTACGTTATATCTTTTCTAACTATTTTTGAATATTGTTTAATAAACCTTATTTATCGTGTTATTCTTTAAAAAGGCAATTTTAATCCCTAGCTAAGTGTCCATAGCCCGTGACTATGGCCACCGACAGAGAACCTTATTCCCTTAGGTCCTTCCAAGCGACGGATAGAGCGGTTAACATGCCTTCTCTCTCTCCAGAAGGAGATGGGAGTTATACAAGTTACCGACAGTTTGACGTCAGTCGCTCGGACCTAAGCCAAGAAGCAGGAAAATAGTTTGATTTCCTGGCCGTCGTGCACTTCTTTTATGCCAAAAATGTCGTCTCCGGTGTAATTAATAAACGTATGAAAAACTGATTGCAACTTGGTGCAAGTTTCCATGTTTATTAATTTGTCCAACTATTGCGCAATATGGTGTAATATTGCGTAGTTGGCCGGTACGCTCTTATTGTGGCATTATCTTGAAGAGACAATGCCATTGTGGTTTTATTAGGTGGTGGAAATAAAACACATTCTTTCTAAGAAGAAAAAAACTCAGCTTCAGAGTCTTAGAAAGAAACAGAGCCCTTCGAGCAAAGTGCTCTAGGGAGCTACCCTACACGGGTAAAATACACACTGTACACTGTACTGACTTGACTGCCGAAAATGTCCCATATTTAAAGATAAATTAACTTTTATATGAAACCTTTTCATTTCTCAACCAATTAGATTTAATTATATGTTCCAGAAGGAAGGGCGATGCACATCGAGATGCGTGATTGGTGGCACTGGTGGTCGACGAAGAGATAGTGTGTATCTATGTTATATTCTAGTGACTTTTCTAGAATCTGCCCATGTGCTTGAATTTGATGTATAGTTGACTTTCCAGCAGTAAATCCTCATTGATATTGACCAACAATATCCTTTATAAAATGTTTAACTCTTTCAAACAATACATTGCCGAAGATTTTATACGCAGAGTAATACCTCTACAGTTCTTACAATCCAGTTGATCGCCATTTTTATGCAACGCATATTATTTCATTTAGCCACTTTTCTGGTACCAATTCATCCTGCCATATAAGTACTAAGTATTAGTTTATGGATTACTGCAAAAAGTTGATCACCACCTTTTCATACATTTCCCAACAGATTTAATCGATTCCTGTGGCTTTATTGTCTTTGAGTTTTAGGACGGCATTTGACACTTCTATTATTGTTGGGCCTTCACTGTGTAGTTGACAATGTAGATTTTGTTGATTTTCTATGTTGTAGCCTTCTTCAATATCGTGTATATAATATATTATATAAATATATATAATATGATATAATAATAATGTACCTATAATATGATATAATCCGTATAAAACGTCTTGCGACGTCAATTTTTCATTCAATTCGTTTGTTCCATTCTTCTTTAAGTTCTTTCGAGCTCATTGAGTTTTTTATTCCTTCCATCCGTGTTTTCTACGGTAGTCCTTTCTTCTGGATTCCTGTAGTTGTTCATACAGGTACTTGTTTCGGGAGTCTACTGTCTTTCATTCATTGGACATGTCCGTACCATTTGAGCACCACTAATAGACGTAAATCCTTTAATTTTAATTTCATGAATGTTTTTATTCGTCACATCTCAACATTTTCCATTTCAGAATATTTATCATCAAACTGTAATCTACGTTAAAAACCAATTTGTCAGTAAAAAAAAAGTAACAAAAATAAACAAAAGAAAATATAAGACATAAAAAAATATCTTGTTATACATTATTTTGTAATAAAATTTTATAAAAGTTTGTCTTCGATTTGATTGTTATGAATCATTTACAGGACCATTATTTGTTACCTGTATGTACCCTTGCTAAGTTGTGAATTAACTATTTAATAAATAATATTACTTTGGTATACTCGTATTATTCTAATTACACCATAACCGCATTGAATAGAAGACCGCCCGATCGCTTTATTGTATAGGCCCGAGACTTTTCACCACAGGGGGTTTTAAGTAGGTATAAATATAAAATCTAGTACAAGGGATGACGTTTAGAATATTCTTCGTGAATGGATTTGGTTTATGTAAAGAACGATATTTTTGAAATAGATATCTCACTGAATTTTACCGTTAGGATTTTCGAGAATAAGCCTTAATTGTGTTGATTTACACTTCCACACAGTGTAAAGGTTGCTTCATCGGAAAAACATATTTTGTTAATCAAATTTTTCTTCATTTTCAATTTTATCCATCATTACCTCAGTAAACTCTAATCTACGATCGAAATCATCTTCACTTAATTCTTGCAAAAAGTTAATTTTGTGTGGTTTAAATTTATTCTTACGTAATACACGTAAGACTGAAGAACGACCTACATTATGTACTTGTGCAACTCTGCGTGAGGATGTATGTAGATCTTCAACAAAACTTTGCATTATATCCAAAGTTTTGTTGTCATTCATGGCTCTTTTCGGTCTACCTGATCGGTATATCTTTTACTTCTCCAGATTCCTCAAATCGCTTTACAGTTTTTTGTACCGTCGCCTTATGAACAGGAAAACGGTTTGGGAAAAACTGCTACTTCACAATAAGATCTTTTTCTGTCACCGTACCCTCTCATAATTAGAATAGTAATTCGTTTTTTTCGTTGGGAGCCATTTTAGAGAAGCAATTTATCTTGCAAAACTTTTAGAAACACAACTATTGTCAGTTTTAGTTAATATTGTAAATGGTAAACAATGTCAAAATCACAGCATTCTACATTTAAATATTTAAATTTATTAAAATCTACATATTTTGCACTATTTTATGTATTTAAGACCTTCCAGACTACATTAAATCATAAGTGTTTTATATGCTTGAACTCGTATTGAATAGGAGATTCCAATAATGACTGAATATACAGGGTGATGAATTTGAAAAACCAAAGTTTCTCATAATATAAGAGAAACAGCAAATCTGGCAACATTGCAAATATCAAATATGAAATCTCCGTATCCCAAAATAGGTGTACCTCAAATTTTGTAAATTGTTACTAGCAATTTACGAGATAATTGGTCGTTTCCAGACTTTTGGGCCACTCAGTATATCGAGTACCGTTTACTGGTATATACGATTTATTGCGAATTTATATTGTAATCTGATTACATAAAAGTATGTTGTACTGATGAAGGTGGTTATTGTCAGGTTTGTATCTTCTAACAATGGTTTTATTAATTATGAAAGAGAATGCACAGATCTGTCTGTATTTTTAGGAACTTGACGGGAAAAATTGATGAGTTTGGTTACTGTATTTTTTCGATTGGCGCACTCTCTGTTGAAACAAAAAGATAGTATAAGTTAACGTCATATAAAAAGGGGAGGTTCAAAAGATTCAACGCACATGGTTACAACTGAGCTTAATCTAAATGCACCTAGACATATAGTAAGGATGTCGTTTTTATTAAATTTATACATTTGAGATAAGTATTGTACGCGGTCATGTAGACCATGCTTCCATAATCTAATCTGGAGTGACTACGAGCTCTATAGATTCTCAAACGGATTTTTTGATGATAAATAAGATGCTTTAAGTGTTTCCAATGTGATATCTCTATGTAAATCGCGTGTGAAAAGTAGCTCCTAAAAATTTGTGTTGATCAACAACTTTGAGTGGGACTATGTTTAGATAAATAACAGGAGAATGACAACTATATTTTCCACTAAATTGGATAACTCTGGATGTAGAGGGGGAAAATTTGAAACCAATTTCTGCCGACCACTTATAAATCCTATCTAATACGTTCTGAAGTAAACAACATGCAGTTTTTGTGACTTTTGATTGACAAAATATGATAAGGTCGTCCGCATTTATCACATATTTTACTGGGAGAGGAACGAAGGAACCCATGTAATTTATATTGAGAAGAAACAAGGTAGTGCTCAAAACTGAGAGTTACGATACACCGTTTTGAAGAGTGAGTGATGCTGATGTTTTTCGATTTCTAGAAACTTAAAAAAATCTATTAGTCAAAAAATTACATATAAATGATAAAATATTTACGGAAAGATTAAATTCTTTTTTTGTAAAGAAGTTTTTTAACGATGAAAGACCTTAGATACAGTCTCAACGGCACTCTGTATACCCATGGTCACAGCGACAACATCACTCTTATTTGTTATGGCTTTAGAAATTTCTGATTGAAGAAGAACCAAACTGTCCATATTGGCTTTAAAACCTGATTGAGCAGCCTCTAGAAGATTATGATGCTCCAGGTGGCAAAGCAGAAGTTTGATAAGAAGAGCTTAATAAGCAATTAGTTTTGTTAATAGGTATAATGATTGATTGTGGCCAGAGGGCGGAGAAATCTTGATTACACCATATCATATTATAAAGTACGAGGAATTTGGATAGCGTTGCTTGATGAAGATTTTTAAGGAAAATTGACAGTGTTATCAGAACCTACTGCTGAATTTTTTGTAAAAGAGATGGCGAAATTTAGTTTTTGTTCGGGAAAATGGTGATTAATTGGATTCGACTGATCTAAAGCAAGGGGTGTATTATTATTCGCGTACGGAATAAAAAAGTTGGCTTTGGTTTTGTCATGGAAGTGTTGTCCAGTATGTAAGTTATTTATGTTGATCATCCTTAACTACATTATCTTCATAAATTATTACAGATTTTGAAGAAGTTGTATTTACAACCTTCATCTGCGTAATTTTTGTCCGGAAATCTGTAGAAATAGAACTCACAAAGTTTGCTCACGATACTTTTCTGCTCACTTATAGAATTCGATTTGATTTTGCACTCACCTTTTAAAAGCGTGTTTTTCAGTTTTCCTTGAGGAATTTAATTTATCACATATTTACCTATAAATTGGTCAGCAGCAGAGATAAGGTAATCCGTAAAGTGCGTTAGAGATTCATCAACGTTATTTCTAAAGATAAATTATATCCGTTAAATCCCTAAGAATTTTACTAAGGAAATCCCAGTTTGCTTGAGAAATTTTCCATTTTTCATAAACATAGTTGGTTTTAGGTGAACTATTATAAATAAGAATTGTATTCTTATAATGATTACTATCATATAAATTTTGAAGAATGTCTCAGTGGTAGATAGGAGCGATTTTGGGATTACAAAAACTCAAGTCTATGGAGAAAAACGTTCTGGATTGTATATGAAAATATGTAGAGTTTCCAACGTTTAAAAGGTTAATATTGGTATTGTTTATTATCTGCTAGATAATTTTTCCTCGACCAAATGTTCATTTAGATCTTCATAGTGTATTATGGGCATTGAAATCGCCAACTAATACAAACGGAACGAAAAGTTGTTGAATAAGATGGAATAGATCGGAGCTCTGTTAGCTCCGAAGTTAACGTAAAAAGGAATGTATATACTAAAAACGACTACTTTATTGATACACCAGGGAGTTATTACTATTGCCTCCAAAGAAAACTCTTGGTGGTGCTTTGAGTATAAAGATGGAAGTTCCGCCACTTGCATGTAAATGACTAGTTCTAATATAGTTGTAAGCAACAAAATCTTTTAAGCAAGGATTCTGAGCTGTGGTAAAATTGGTTTCCTGTAAGCAAAGAAAATCGCGAGAGTGATCAGATATAAGGGATTGCAGATTTTACAGGACAGGATGAAAACCATCGCAGTTACACTGTATTAGCGTGAAGTTTGAGTGATGGATGATGTTAGTATCAATGGAATGATTTTTCGGATAGTTGGGATAAATCAGAATGGTAATCATCATCGCTGGTTCTTGGGAGATATTAGAGCTTGGCGAGTTTTCAGTTTCATTTAAGTCAATGTTCAATTTATTATTTTTTTTATTATGCGAGTTATTCTGATTTTCACAGATCTTTCTGTAAAAATTCGATGTAGCGGATGTAAATTAGAATTGTGACCTTATTAGCGAAATTTTTGGCCTCAGCATATTGGTCACTACAACCGAAAGTATTTTCTATAAATGCGATCATGTTGTCAGAAGGCATGCAATATTTCGGGGTATTGATGGTACATATTTTTAATAGACTGTTTTGCAGTTTCCTTGAGTGCATTTTGTGAAGAAGGCCCTTCGTTTCTTTTATGGTTTTTTGGTATTTATTTTAGGGAGAGCCATTAAATTAGAACTAGTTCTGGATCAGTGGAACTGGTTTGAACTTCAGAATATCCTCGTTTGTTTGTAGAGGTGGGAGGTGCAATTGGCTGATCTAGTTCCCTTGTGTTTTCAGTAGGTTTCACATTAAAGTCTTCGGTATTTTCTTCTTCTTCTTCTTTTTCTTCTTGTTCTTACTTTTATGTAGACAGGACTCTTTTTGTTTTTCAATGTTCCTCCAGTAAGTTGTCGTTCTATCGTTTTCCTGTTCTTTTTACTGATCGTATACTATCTTCGATAGAATTCTGTACAAAATATTTGAGATTATTATTCTTTTAGTAAGAGAAATTCGAGAAATTTTAATATATCGACGGCGTAAAAGCTTGTAAGTGGCAAGATGATGATTTTAGAGGAGACCAAAAAACCGTATCATATTTCATTTAGGGCGCATCTTATTATGTTTTTTTGTGAAATAGGATTACCTTTGGTGAGCAAAATAAAACAAACAAATATTTTTTAGAGTAATTTTGAATTTAAGTAAAATGACACTAGTTACAAGGTAATGTTTTATCTAAGAGTTCACTTACGAAGTAGTGCTCAATTTTAAAATAAGAAAACCAACTTTATGTCTTTAAATAATTTATTAAAAAAATAATAATAACATATTAACTTTGTCTTAATTAAAAGTATCAAATAAATTCTGGAAGAATTTATTTTTATTTGTTGCCAAGTTACAATGTAAAGTTGTGACAACACAATTTAGTCTTATAATAAAGTGCGCTTGCAGGTATTTGTGGAGACAACTGCACGGCTCCTTTTAATGCTTTTTCCTTGTCTTGTTCTTTTTAAGATCTTGCCAAATTTTTCTTTCGTAAGTTTTTTGGTCGAAATTGCCATTTTATACATAAAACAAATATCGCATTGATCTTTGCGAGGCTGAAACAAAGAAATTTTTATCTGGTTTACCACGTTCTTGAATAGTTTTAGATAAAGTACTTTATGATTTTCCTCTTTGCACCGTTTCTCGTAATTCTTGTAAAATATTGCCAATATATAGCGACAAATAAGCTTAGAAAAGCAATGATTAGTATGCACAGAATCGAGGTGTGAAACATATATTTTAGCATGGCTAAATTGACAATTACGAGGTACTGCATCAACATCATGGCTGCAAAAAGTTACGAGGTACCGTTTTCTGTAATTTAAAGCCTTCCGGAAATTTTTCCAGCTGTAACCACTGGTTAATAGATGCCGCTACTTATTCTAAACCGAAAACCGAAATATCTCGTTTTATGCAAATTTGTTAGTTATGAGGTCCTGCCTTTCTGCCGTCGATATACAGATACGATTATTGGATATTCTAGATGCAAGAGAGATATATTTAGGACCAATAGCGTCACCTACTGCCTTTACATAGTCAAATGCCTTAAGATTTTCAGCTTCAGCAGGAAAAACCAATGAAGGAGTTCGGCTTGAAACATTAATATTTGTGTTTTGAGACACCATGTAGAATTTAGAGCAATTGGAGATCTGTTCGATGTTTTGTCGCCCTTGTAGTCAAAAGCAAACAACATTTTATCACTAAAATTATTTGGTGTTAACTACGATGAAATTAGTCTTTAACCTCAAATCCAATATAGATCTGCCCACGCCACTGGTGGGCAGGATTAGTTTTTCGCTGATTTCTTTGTTGTACTAATTATTATTTGCACCAAAAAATGTAAATAAATGTTTTAATACATAGGTACGTAAATTGTCCAAGTTTATAATAACACTAACTATAATTATGATTTATTGATAGCACTACGGTTTATAAAGATAAGAGAGAAGCAGAAAAAGATGGCATGATTACTCCTTTATACACGTTCGAACTCCAGTTTTGGATTTAAAACAGAATAATAAAGGAAATTACGTTAAGAAACACTAATATTGGAATCTCCAGTTATGCTTTATGAAGTCAAAGTGAGGATAACAGTTTCCGTGTTACCTAATATAATGTAAAAATAAAAACAAAAAAATTAATAACGTGCGGGGTTCATAAAACAGTACTTTCCTGAAAGTTTTCGAGACGGTTTTAAACTGTCTGATCCTTTTATACACTCGCCACAAAAGTATCGCATAAGTTTCAAAACAAAAAAAAAAGTTTAAAAGTAGATATAAATTTTAAGCAGAAGATATACGTGTAAAACATTCTTTAGTTATTTAAGAGCAGATAAAATTCCAAAGTTGTGAAAGTGTTTTATTTTTGTTAAAAAAAAGTATAGATAGGTAATTTTTATCATTTGCGTTTTATGATTTTTTGTGTGTAGTAAGTTTGTTCGCTTTTCCATTTTAGAGTTTTCCGACTGAAATGTGAGTTCTTTTATGTCTGAGTAATTAACCTTATTTTGACTTTTATTGGAGATAAACAGTTGCAGCAATTCGTTGCTGAGGTGATGGGAATAAAATTAAAAATTTTTAAATTTTTGTGCAGGTTTATAGAAAATTGAGGTTACAATAGCAAGACATATCCAGGACTTCAAATAAATATAGTACAATAGGTTAGTTTACAGTCGTTTGCACCTTTCGACGACTGTAAATGTTGACCGCTCTCTAAAATTTTAAGAGAATTTGATAAATGATAAAAAGCATACAACTTTAAAAAATACTCAGATTAGATAAAACTATGCCATGTTGGATATATATGGGCTCATCTTTTTTCTCTCTTTTCAACCATCTTCTTTGTAACTTTTGATCTATTTCTGTTTTCAAGCGACCGCACAAAAACCAAGACAAATCTTTTGCACCTCCACGAATTTTTTAATGTGATTATAATCGTATAACTTACATGATATGGCTGAATAACAAAAAATATAGGTAAGCAAAATGGATAAATATAGTAAAGTTTATAAATATAGTAAAATTGATTAGTTTACAGCCGTTTGGACCTTTCGACGACTTTAAATGATGACCGGTCTCTGAAATTTTAAGAAAATTTGATAAATGGTAAAAAGCATAAATTAAAAAAAAAACTCAGATTGGATAACACGACGTCGTGTTGGATGTCTATGGACTCGTCTTTTTTCCCTCTTTTCAACAATCTTCATTGTAATTTTTCATCTATTCGCGTTTTCAAGCGACCGCCCAAGAGCCATGGCAGATGTTTTGCAACGCCTCGAATTTTTTAATGTCATTATAATGGTAAATCTTACATTTTGGTTTAAATGGCTAAACAACGAAAAATAATAGCAAAATGGATGAACAGTTTATAAATATAGTAAAATAGGTTAGTTTACAGAGGTTTGGACCTTTCGACGACTGTAAATGATGACCGCTCTCTAAAATTTTAAGAAAATTTTATAAATGGTAAAAAGCCTAAATTTTAAAAACGTATTTTAAACACGTATTATAATCGTATATCTTACATGGTATGGCTGAATAACAAAAAATATAGGTAGGTAAGCAAAATGGATAAACAGTTTATAAATATAGTAAAATAGGTGAGTTTACAGTGGTTTGGACCTTTCGACGACTGTAACTGATGACCGCTGTCTGAAATTTTAAGAAAATTTGATAAATGGTAAAAAGCCTAAATTTTAAGAAATACTCAGATTGGATAAGACTATGCCTTATTTCATGTCTATGGGCTTGTATTTTTACCACTTTTCAACCATCTTCATTATAACTTCGGATCTATTTGCGTTTTTAAACGACCGCCAAAAACCAAGGCAAATCTTTTGCACCTCTTCAGATTTTATAATGTGATTATACCTGTAAATTTTACATTTTGCTTAAAATTGCTGAGTAACGAAAAATATAAGTAAAACGGATAAATAGTTTATAAATATAGTAAAATACGTTAGTTTACCTTTCGACGACTTTAAATGATGACCCCTCTCTGAAATTTTAAGAAAATTTGATAAATGGTAAAAAGCATAAATTAAAAAAAATACTCAGATTGGATAAAACGATGTCGTGTTGGATGTCTATAAACTCTTCTTTTTCCCTCTTTTCAACCATCTTCATTGTAATTTTGCACCCATTAGCGTTTTCAAATGACCGCCCAAAAACCAAGGCAAACTTTTGCACCTCCTCGTATTTTATAATGTGATTATAATCGTAAATTTTTTATTTTGGTTTAAATGGCTGAATAACGAAAACTATAACCAAATGGATAAACAGTTTGTAAATATAGTACAATAGGTTAGTTTACAGTCGTATGGATCTTTCGACGACTCTAAATGATGACCGCCCTATAAAATTTTAAGCAAAATTGATGAATAGCAAAAAGCATCAAATTAAAAAATACTCAGATAGGATAAAAGGATGCTGTGTTGGATGTCTATGGGCTCGTCTTTTTTCCCTCTTTTCAGCCATCTTTATTGTAATTTTGCATCTATTCGCGTTTTCAAGCGACCGCCCAAAAACCAAGGCAAATCTTTTGCACCTTCTCGAATGTTCTAATGTGACTAATACTAAATCTTAAATTTTTGTTAAAATGGCTGAATAACGAAAAATACAAGAAAAATGGATAAACAGTTTATAAATATAGTACAATAGGTTAGTTTACAACCGTTTGGACCTTTCCACGACTTTAAATGATGACTCTCTGAAATTTTAAGAAAATTTGATAAATGGTAAAAAGCATATAATTTTAAAAAATACTCAGACAGGATAAAACTATGCCTTGTTGCATGTCTATGGGCTTGTCTTTTTTCTGTCTCTTCAACCATCTTCATTATAACTTCGGATCTATTTGCGTTTTTAAACGACTGCCAAAAACCAAGGCAAATCTTTTGCACCTCCTCGAATTTTATAATGTGGTTATAATAGTAAATCTTACATTTTGGTTAAAATAGCTGAATAACGAAAAATATAAGCAAAATGGATGAACAGTTTATAAATATAGTACAATAGGTTAGTTTACAGCCGTTTGGACCTTTCGACAACTCTAAATGATGACCGCCCTATAAAATTTTAAGAAAATTTGATGAATAGTAAAAAGCATCAAATTAAAAAAAAAATCAGATTGGATAAAACTATTGGTATGTTGAATGTCGTTTTGTTCGTCTTCTTTTCCTCTTTTCAGTCGTATGTATTCCAACTTTCTATTTATTCGTGTTTCCAAGCGACCGCTCTAAAATTTTCAATAAATTTGATAAATGTTAAAAAGTATAAAATTAAAAAAAAATCAGATTGGATAAAAATATGCCTTGTTAAATGTCGATTTGTTGGTCTTCTTTTCTTCTTTCCAACCGTCTTTATTGCAACTTGCTATTTACTCGCGTTTCCAGGCGACCGCTCTCTAAAATATTCAAAAAATTTAATAAATTACAAGTCTAATTCAATATACATATTGACTAACCAAATTGGTTTTATGAGTACTACGTTAACAATACTTTTACAAAGTTTAAATAAGATATTTTTAATAAGTGATGGATTCAACAGTTACTTGATGGAAATTCATTTTATATAACAATAAAACACTGAAAATTATAAAAATTTATAAAAAATTACAAAAAATTATAAAAATTAATAAAAATTATTTAATTTAAAAAATTTAATTAATTAAAAATTATAAAATTATAAAATTAAGTAAAATTAAATAAAATTAAATAAGATTAAATAAAATTAAATAAAATTAAATAAAATAAAATAAAATTAAATAAAATTCAATAAAATTAAATGAAATTAAAAAAATTTAATTAAAATTAAATAAAATTAAATAAAATAAAATAAAATAAAATAAAATTAAATAAAATTCAATAAAATTAAATGAAATTAAAAAAAATTAAATAAAATTAAATAAAATTAAACAAAATTAAATAAAATTAAATAAAATTTAATAAAATTAAATAAAATTTAATAAAATCAAATTAAATTAAATTAAATTAAATAAAATTAAATTAAATTAAATAAAATTAAATAAAATTAAATAAAATTAAATAAAATTAAATAAAATTAAATAAAATTAAATAAAATTAAATAAAATTAAATAAAATTAAATAAAATTAAATAAAATTAAATAAAATTAAATAAAATTAAATAAAATTAAATAAAATTAAATAAAATTAAATAAAATTAAATAAAATTAAATAAAATTAAATAAAATTAAATAAAATTAAATAAAATTAAATAAAATTAAATAAAATTAAATAAAATTAAATAAAATTAAATAAAATTAAATAAAATTAAATAAAATTAAATAAAATTAAATAAAATTAAATAAAATAAATAAAATTAAATAAAATTAAATGAAATTAAGTAAAATTAAATAAAATTAAATAAAATTAAATAAAATTAAATAAAATTAAATAAAATTAAATAAAATTAAATAAAATTAAATAAAATTAAATAAAATTAAATAAAATTAAATAAAATTAAATAAAATTAAATAAAATTAAATAAAATTAAATAAAATTAAATAAAATTAAATAAAATTAAATTAAATTACATTAAATTAAATAAAATTAAATAAAATTAAATAAAATTAAATAAAAGATCGTTGTGATGAAAATCATGATGACTGTATATTGCTCCCATTTTCAAATACCTATTGATCTGTAAGAAAACTATTGAACATTTTGTGATATATCTATGGACTTCACCATAATCAAAACAGTCCTTAATAAATATCCCTACACCTCCACCTTCCTTGTCTCTACACACATATACTGCACTATATCCATTTACATTAAAATAGTGATAATACTAAAATCCAACTTCAAAGAGCCCTATACCATATTTCTAAATATAGATATGCATAAAATCATTTTAACTCCAATAGAAAAAATCTGCGGCTCGTAAAAATATACCACATAGGTGTACTGTCTCTAAAGACAAAATATACGCAATAGTGCAAAAATGTGTAGATAAATTATTACATAAATAATAAACAATAAAAATTTACTGGAAGCAATTAAGTGATAATCGAATGAAATACGTGACATTATGTATGTTTGATTATCAATGGTATTTCTTATGAACGAAATTTATGATTTAATAAGTAGAGATACATGACACATGTTGTTGACACCATAAAAGTTGCGTCAGTGTTTTGCGTTAGGGAATTTTTTAGGGGTTACGTTTTTTTGCGAAACGTATGCTAAAACATATCTACGACGGTTCCCGTTCTGAAGTTTCTAAATCAGAGGCAATTAAGGAAATATCATTTTTATCGAAGATACCAAAATTAACCAATTATGCAAGGGGTGAGCAACATTTTTAATCAAAGGGCCAATTTAAATTTTAAAATTTTTCGGCGTGCCATACATAAAGTAGCACTAATTAAAAGGTTAAGTGCCACCATATTGAAAATTTTAATGTCTTCGTTGGTCACCGATCACTTTTTTTTTACACCTTCGCTGCGGTTACGAAAAATTCAATTATTATCTTGTATGCTTACCAGTTGTAATTGATTGGTACTGTAGAATTCTGTATTTAGATACACCAGTCGCAATATACTGGTAGTTCTTAAGAAATGTGAGATCTATCTGTCAATTTTTAAAGATTTATGTGTAGTAAGTAATAGTTGTATACATACAAGGAATATACAAACTTGATGGACACTATATCAGTACCAGGCTATTCCTTTTGGTAAAGCAAAAATTGAAATGTTTAAGAAGTGCATATAATATTTTCAAATAAAATGAAACCAAAACGTTTATTGAGAACAAAATACATATTTTTCATAATATATAAAAATAAGGGACAAGTTTGCGGAGAATAATACTTCTGGTCCTCAGTGTGCCTTTTAGTTTTAAACAAAGTTCTGTGAATAACTAAGTGTAACACAAACTATCTTCAAGATATTTATAGCAAGTCCAGTGTATAAGGATTTCTAGACACTATTGGATGTTCAGATTTGTGAAAACGTCTGTGTTGGGGACATTAAAGTAGCACACATGAGTTTTTCCGGGGTTTGGCTTAAAAATGATTTATAGTCTATTTTTATTGTGTTTAAGGCATGATTTAGATTTTTCTCCACTTCAGCAACAAAAGTTTTTGGTTGTGCAATAATATATGTGTCGTATACATACTAAAAGTCCTAGTATTTACTGGTATGAGTTGATGGTTTGTGTACATGTTATACAGTGTAGGTGCCATTACGCTACCCCAAAGGAGACCGTTCTTCTGCGTTCTCCATCTGCTATTCTTACCATTGAGAAATACCAAAAATCTTCTGTTGTGTAGGCATACGCTAGTAAAACAAGTAAGTTTATTACCTAAGGAGATATCATATAAATTTTGAAAAAATGCCCTCTTATTTAAGGTGTCGTAAGCTGCAAATTGCTGCATAGATTGACAAATACCACTCCTCATAACTGATATCTTTCATACCCATCTTTGCTGTGTTGGGCAAGATTTAGTATTTGTGACGTACATGATCTTCCCTGTCTGTAGCAACTTTGGTCTTTTAATTTGAGTTTTTCTTCTGTTTTATCTCTTGAGGAGTATTTTGTAAAGCAAAATAAATATATTGACTTTTGTGGTCGTTGGAGCTTTTGCCAGTTTTAAGCAAGGCAACAACTTTGTCTTTGCTTTGTTTGTCTGCAGACTTTGGATATCAGTAACTGTTGTATTTTTGGTCCAAATTTTATAATAAGCTTTGTGCTCAGATTTTCAGTCAGTGCCGTACTATTCTTTATTATATACGTAGATAGTGGATCCAAGCTCAACATCGTTAAAAGGTTCCTTCAGCTGACTGGTTTTGTCCTCTCTCATTTTAAGTTTTTCTTTGCTTCTTTGCCGGCAGAGATAGCACTTTCACATTTATTATGTGATTTTCAGCGATCAGCTTAATACCTAATACACTATTTTTTGCCCTCTATGTATTTTCTGCACTAGAAATACGTCACATTTGTGCTAAGCGCGTATGTCTGATAAGGTTAAGTAAAGTAAAGTGTCTTTATCTCTAGATATGCCCTTAATATTTATAGACATAATTAGAATAATTGATCCTAAAAAGGACCGATTTGACAAAAATCATATTGATCGGGTGATTCTAATTAGCCGATTAATTAACTATTTATTACCCAGGGTACAACTGATTACGGTGGTCTTATTTGTACTCAAATTTTCGTAAAGGCTTCTCTTTTGAACCCCATAAGAAATGGCTAATTAACTTTTCATTAAACATAATTTTACATACTCGACGATATTTCGAATCAGATTTGTATAGTAATAACTATAGTTAATATGGAGTCTCTTTGTGAAAAGTAAATGAGTTTGTAATATCGGTCACAACTCATATATGAATGATAAGGACATAAACGGTTAAAATAAGTGCACAGAATTTTAACTTAATATATCGGCGCCATTGTTCAGGAGATGGATTTATCTTAACTTATTTATTAAAATAAAGGCCTTAAGATATCTTTAGATTCTATGGAAATTAGAATCTATGGAAATTAGCAAATTAAAAATACAGACATAATTCTGAATGACCAAATTGAGACAAACAGTTGTCTCAAGTATTGTTTATATTGTAAAGGTCATCGTCATAGTATAGTCAGAACGCAACAAGGTTCTATTGGCTTTTATGCTTTTTGTCTCCTCATTCCTATTGAAAACTTAGCCATGTAAATAACGTTTTAATAATATATGTCAATATTTCTGTAGTGCCTTTCCTAAGATAACTTTTATTAAGCCTAGTTCGTTTGACTACATGTAATGGATTTGATAGTTCCCAACAGATAAGTATTGATTGTAGGTTGGATAGCAGATGGTTGTACAGGCATGTGTTGATAAATATGATGGGTCGGTAGGTAGTCCCATTATTCCTTAATCTGACCATATGTTACCTCCCCTGTTGATTTGTGGAGGTCCTAAGGGCATTTTTTCTCTCGGGGCATTCTCCCAGTTTAACTTAGCAATGCAGTTATTAGAAAGCCTTTGGATATAGCCAGCGTAATTTTGGCGTTGAGATTTAGTCTCTTGTATGACGTTGCTATCTTTATATATCTGTTAGACCTTGGCATTAGTTCCGGTTTGGTATTGGTTAGTATTCGGACCTTTGTAAGTTGGAAAATAATTCTGACAACTTTTCTAGTAATCCTGATCTAATTAATACCTAAGTTTTACTTACATTGTTTTGTCAGCGTTCTCGTCACATTTTCAGTCAATAGCACTGGTTTAATCACTGTTTTATATATCCTGATTTTAGGGATTTGTATTAGTTTTCTGGATTTAAAAGTGTTATGTGGGTTATATTTACATCAGTTAGCTACCTGAATATTTCATTTTATTTCTTATATGACAGCGTTATCTACGATACCTAAAACGCTGCAATCTTTCAAAATTATATGGGTTTATTGTTACGTTATACCCTACTCTACGTCCTCTCTCTTGTATGTTAAAGAAAATTTATTTAGTTTTCTTATTACTTACTATCAGACCGTTTTTTCCTGCTAATAGCATTATTTTATAGCATTCTAATATTTAATCTATGGATTAAATCCGGATAGTAAATAGATATTTTTCACCTTCTCGGAGAAATAATATTCTAACATACAAAATCCTATTTAATTGTCAAAACCTTTCTTGCATATTATATTTACTTATGAGGGACAGCAGCAATATCAGTACCATAATAAGGCGTATAGTCCTGGACTCTCTAATTGTTGGATAATTGGAAGCATGAGTGTAGCAGTTTTAATGTTTTCGGGACTGCTACCTGGTATCGGGGAGCAGAGATATCAGTACCAAGTTAGTGCATATAGGAATTGTTAATTGAACTTTATTATTATTAAACAGCACTATATTTCCTAGTAAAATCGTCATGACTCTACAGTTAGACAAATTTTCGAACGTTGGTTATGGAAACATCATGTACATACCACCGGATTCCCTAGATCGACATTCAGCAAAATCCTTTTAATAATGATACGGGAGTAAAAATATAAATATTTGGGAGCATACATCAACAAAGGATTAGATTCAGACTAAGAAATCAGGGTACGAATAGAAATGGCAAGGGCAGCGTTCTTAAAATTCAAGCAATTGTTCTGTGACAAAAATCTGAATACTGCGCTGAGACTGAGGTTTGTTGAATGTTACGTCTGGTCTCAACTATTATACGGAGTATAAATATGAACGATAACGCAAATAGTTAAGAAGCTTCAAGCCTTTGAATTTTGGATATACCGGAGAATGTTGAGAATTCCATGGACTGCCAGGGTCACCAATGAGGAAGTGCTGAGAAGGATGGGTCGAGACAAAAAATTGTTGAGAACAATAAAAGTACGCAGGACTGCATACCTGGGACACATACTAAGGAATATAAAGTCTTCTGCAGGCCATCATGCAGGGTAGAGCCGATGGCAAAATGGGAATAGGTAGAAAGAGGAAGTCATGGCCGCTAAATTTTCGTGACTGGACAAACATGACGTAGACGAATTATTTCACGTTGCAAAAGACAGAGATACTTTTAGAAATGTGGTCGCCAACCTCCGTTAATGGGGACGGCATAGGAAGAAGAAGAATGATACGCTAAACAAAAAAAAACAGAGATGAAGATAGGCGCTAAGAAATTCTGTGTTATAAAACAGTTGAATAAAATACAGATTCTCGATTCAAATATTTAATGAACAGCATACTAAAATAGAAATAACGTCTATTTAAAATGCAATCCATTAATGGCTTAAGGTACAAAGCAGTCCTAGCATCTGCTAATGATATTGATCTTATAAGAAACTCTCTCCCGTCCGCAAACGACATGTTCAATAAAGTGAAGAGAGCACGAAAAATGTTTCACTTAAAATCAACAAAATAAAAACCAAATACAAGCGAATCAACCGAAGAAAGCAATTCAATACATCTAGATAAAATATTAAAGTCAACAACTATAATTTCGAAAGTATGGAACACTTTAAATATCTTAGATTAATAATCACGGTTAATAATAATGTCACTAAAGAAATACAAAGCATAATTCACTTCAGACCTATTTTAATACATGAATGTTTTTTAAAACAATAAGACCGAACATATTATATTATGTAATAATTGTAATAGATATGTTGGCTAGAATCAAATTACCATAAAGTCACCGAAATATTTTATCTGAGTAATGACTCATTACTAATTGCTACATTAAGTTATACAATACATTTATAGTTAAAAGCGAAATTAGTAGGTGTTATGCTTCCTTATTATTTTAGTATCTGTAAGATATTGAATTTCCTACATTTAAAAATCGAAATATTGAAATTAGACAGTAAAAAATTATAATTTTAAGATTGATTTATAAATTATTATAATTTAAATTTTACTACTTTATGAAACAAATATTGTACATCAAAAAACGTAGCAATCAAAACATCGGAACGTACATTTATATAATAAATTTTTCAATGTTAATGCGTTAAAAAAATACTAATAAATAAAAATGGACACTTGCCTTTTCCAAGCTTATAACAGACACTAACTTAAGTTTAAAAATAATTAAAACAAGTAATATAAATTACCAACATAAAATGTTTAACTACATTAACCAAGTATTTGTTAAATTTCGGGATGACTAAATTGATTGATATTTAAATAAATTTCAAGTTCCAAAACGTACCTGCTGTAAAATTTAAAAATCTACGACTAATCAAATTATTGGCAACATCGGAGGAGTTTAGTTGTGTACGCAAAGAAATGTATACGGATCCCAAAAGTGTTTCAACCTATTACGGAGTCCACTTAATCCGACGTGTTGGTCGGAGTCCACATAAAGCGCTACCCAGATAATAATATACACGGTGTATATTCGCCTGGAGTTAGTATAATACCGTTTTAGTACGGGGCCCACATATATATATATATATATATATATATATATATATATATATATATATATACATATATACATATATATATATATATATATATATATATATACTCGTATATATATATATATATATATATATATATATATATATATATATATATATATATATACCCGGTATTTTAGGCGTCACGCCCTTCCGGTAGGGATCTATGGAGGAGTATCACCGAGACGCAAGCCCTTATCTCTTGTCGTACTGCTCCACCGTAGACCGATCAGACACCAGCATATTCTAGTCTAAGCCGCAGATTCATCTAGAATTTTAAACTGCTGCGTTAGACTTTTTGTTTTTCTGTACACCGGGATAGACAAAGGATAATTTTTGAATATCACAACGACCCGGGTAATTATCACAAAGGAATTAATGAAACTGCAGACAAAATTTGACAACTTTATAAATGGAAAAATATGTATAGAGAAATAACCGAATTTATTACTTTATACCCTACTTGTCAACTCTCAAAATTTGATCGTAGGAATCGTACTCAAGGTTTAAATGTAAGGCCTTCTCCGGAGAAACCATTTGAGGCTTTATCTGTAGACCTGTTCTTTTTTGATAAACAAAAAATGCTCACCGTTATAGATAATCTAACAAAATTCGCACAAGCGTATATTTGAACTGATAAAAACCCAGAAACAATAATTAGTTAATTAAAAAATTAATTTTCGCTTTTCGGCCTTCCTAAGATGATTATGTCAGATCACGGGGGTGAATTTAATAATAAAAAGGTGGAAAGTTTAATTAATTCATTGAATATCGAATAGCACCTTACTTCGTCTGAGTACCATGCCTCTAACGGTATAATTGAGCGTTTCCATGCTACCATAACAGATACTTTGCGAAGTTATCTTTTAGAACATAACCAGTGCGACTTAGAAGATGCACTTTTAGTCGCTATACACTCATATAATTCTAGTAAACATCATTCAACATCCACTACACCCTATAGTGTAGTATTTCCTTATAAAAATGATAGAGAATTTGATGAAATTTCGTATAATAATCAGTTAGAAAATATAAGGGAAAAACAATGCGATCAAAGGAAAAAGCAAAAGAACCGTTTTGATAACTTAAGAACGAGTAATTTGGAAGTAAAGTATAAAGTTGGAGATAAAATTTTTTTAAAAAGACCAAGAAATCCAAATACACCAAAATCGGTATTAAATACAGGACCATATGTTGTTCTTGAACAGTTTTTTTACTGTTGTAGGTGTAATATCAATTTGAAGATGTTTATTAAAAAGTCCTTTTATTCTTTCTTTTAGGCTGCTTGGTTCATTTGTATCCATTTTTAGACCATTCATTACAATGTTGTTTTTTCTTTTATTTTTTTCGATTATTTGGACTGCTTTTTTCATTTCTTGTAACTCTCTCCTTATTTCTGAATTCTCTTTTCTTATATCCTGATTTTCTTTTTTGAATTCGTTCGTTTTCTACTGTCAGTTTTAGTAGAGCTTCGTTTGTTTTGTTTTGTTGGTCTTTAATTTCTCTTATTTCAGTTTTTATTTCTTTATATTCTTGCTTCATATCTTTTTGAGTTGTGTTCATTTCTTTCATCATTATTAATAACTGGTCTAATTTCTCAGATTCAGTTGTTTGGCGTTTTGTAGGAGTTCTTGGTGTTTTTTTGCTGTTTACAAAAAAATCTATATTTTCTCCTTTTCTTTTTCTTCCTTCATCTGTAGAGTATTCGTCGCTGTCCATTCTTACAATATTTTCCTTGGACTTTTCTTGTTATTTCGCTGGTTATCTCCTTCCCCGTCCTACACCGCGAAAAGAGTCGTCGACCAGTCAACCCGTCGAATCTCCGACCCTTATCGGTGTTTATATGTGGGTCACTTCTACCGAGTTACTTTTCGTTGTAAGTCCCGTTTCCCGAGTTTTCTTACAGCCGAAAATTAAAACGATATTTTTCTTCTTGAAGTCAATGAAAATTCTACCAATAAAACTCTAAAAATTATATTAGACAACGAGGTTATTCGAAAATTTCATTTTAATAATGTAGAACCATTTTATGATACGATTAACTAAACGAAGTTGAAGTGTAACACATCAAGTAGTAGATATGAGCTTTAATTATCCATATTGGAGGGATGCCGGTTTTCAACATCCCTTCACGAAGAGTCTTGTTTGCTAACAGTGTCTCTTTCAGCGGTTTGTACTTGCTGTAAGTCCAATTGGTCCGCTAGCCTTCGAATACTCAGTAATATAAACTTAAATGGACTCTTAAATGTGATTTAGTCTGGCCTGTTGAATAGATTGATATGACGAAATAAAACAATAACTTGTTTAGCTAGAACTGTAATTGAAAAAGGACAAGAAATAGAAACTTATAAACTGCGAGTGAATAACTAATCGTAATGAACCTAATTAGAAAATTACAGTTTACGAACGAAAACACCATAACACTTCACATTAAGGGTTCCCGATATATTGCGTAACTTGCAGTTGCGAACGTGGAGAAAAACTCTCCGAAACTTGAAAAATAGGTCTAACCTCTACGGCGATCGCTAATTCACTGTCTTCCCCTAGCCCATCCGAAATAATTGTCTATCCTTTTGAAGGATCTACCGGTTTAAGGTCAATATGGGCGGAGATTAACATTCTAAGAAATAAGTCAATGCAGGCAAGGAATTTATTTAGGTAAACGATGCGGCGGAAATATTTTTATTTGTTTTGAAATAGAATTATTTGGTTGGAGATTATTGTTCTCCAACATTCCCCCGGCGTTAGAGCCTTGTGGTCTAACCTACTCTTCTTTATCTTGCCTAGGGAGAACCGAAATTTTAGAGATTGCCCTTGTAAATTGACCATTGATGGTCTTTAACTTGACCACTCTGACTTTGCCATCTTGACCGGGCATTGTATCAACTACCCGTGCTAGAGGCCATTTTAGAGGAGGTACATCGTCCTCTCTCAGAAGGACTAAGTCATTGACTTTTATGTTATCCCTTGGTCGGGACCATTTTGGAGAGTTTTGTAAGCGGTTTAAGTAGTCAACAGACCACTTTTTCCAGAAACTTTGATGTACTTTCGCAATTTGTTGAAACACGGATAAATTATTTTCCGGGATTTTTTCTAAGTTTTGCTCAGGATGCGCAGTCAGGCTGGAGCCTATTATAAAGTACCCAGGACTGAGAAAAGTGTAATCAGAAGGGTCGCTGGACATGGCACAGATAGGCCTTGAATTCATCACAGCTTCAATTTGAACCATGACAGTATAAAACTGTTCGAAAGTGAAAGAAGAAGAGCCTATTAGTCTACGCATATGATATTTAGCGCTTTTTATTGAAGCTTCCCAGATCCCAGCCCAATGAGGAGATCTAGGGGGAATAAACTTCCATGAGATTTGATTTTCAGACAGATATTCCCCAATGGTTTGAGAATTTGACTTATTTTTAAAGAATTTGTATAAGTCGTAGAGTTGGTTTCTTGCACCAGAAAGACATGTGGCATTGTCACTGTAAATGACGGTTGGGTTACCACGTCGGAAGATAAACCTTTTGAGTGTTAATAGAAAGGAAGAAGTTGTTAGATCAGAAACAACCTCAATGTGCACAGCTTTGGTCACCATGCACACGAAAATGGCTATGTATGCCTTGACTTTTGGCGCTTTTCGGAGTGAAGAAGATTTTAACAGAAAGGGTCCACCATAATCTACACCTATTTTTTGAAAAGGTCTTGTTGTAATGGACAACCTATCTTCAGGTAAGTTACCCATTAGCTGTTGTGCAGGAGTGCACGAAAATCGGAAACATGTGGTGCAGTTGAGAATAATTCGTTTTGCTTCCTTTAGACCATTGAGAGGCCAGAATTTCAACCGAAGGTTTGAGAGAACTGTTTGAGCACCAGCATGTCCCAATCTGATATGCTCATTTTTAATGATAAGATTGACGGTATGATTTTTGGATGGAAGTAGTATAGGATGTTTTTGCAAATAGTCTATGTCGGGACAGTTTGTAAGTCTGCCTCCAACTCTGAGAAAACTAAAAGAATCTACAAATGGTTTTAGTGAAACAATGTTTTTATTTGAAATAAATTTGTTATTTTTAAGCTCCGCAATTTCTTTTGAGAATGCATCACCTTGAATTTGTTTGATGATGAAATCCATAGCATAATTTAACTCCTCCACAGAAAGGGGTTCAGAAATTTTTTGTTTTTTACAATTAGAAATAAACCGAAATACGTACGCTACAGTACATTTTAAGCGTGAAATATTTGAGAAACGTGAAAAAATTCTCATCCAGAAGTTTTCTACGTTAGAATTTACCACGAGGCTTATTTTTCGTTCCTCGGGCAGGTTTTCGAGCACTTTGTCATTTGCTAGATTGGAAACATTGAAATTTTTATCTCGTAAGCATTTAGGGCCTTGCCACCAGAAATCGCTATTGAGAATTTCAGAACCAGACATTCCTCGAGAAAGAAGGTCTGCGGCATTTTGTGCAGACTTTATGTGAAGCCATCTAAAGTTTTGAAACAACTCTTGGACAAGTGCTACCCGGTGAGCCACGAAAACCGACCACCGACTTGGGTGACTTTTACACCACGACAGCGCTACCTGGGAGTGTGACCAGAGGGTGACTGAATGAAATTTTACAGGTTGATTTTCAAAGATAGAAATTATTTTTGAAACAAGTTTTGAAAGGAGAACCATCGCGCACAGCTCAAGCCTAGGAAGTGTTACCGTCTTTAACGGAGTTATCCTTGATTTGGAAGAAACTAATGCACAGGATATGGTCTCATCGGCATAGAAAGTTCTCAGGTATACGCATGCGCCATAAGCTGCCAAGCTGCTGTCTGAAAATCCATGAAGCTCAACCTTTAGAATTACTTTTTCAGAAAAGTAGAAACGAGGAATTTTTAAATTTTTTAATTGTGACAAGTCCTGTAGAAACTTGTTCCAATCGTTTAGAGTATTTTTGTCCGAAATTTCTGTGTCCCAGTGAATTTTTTGCAGATAGAGTTTCTGCATAAGCATTTTGCCTTTAACAATGAATGGATTGATGAGTCCCAGAGGGTCGAAACATTGTGCTAATGCAGACAGGATACTGGTGGGCAGAAATTATTTTCGGGGACGGAAATTGTTATTTGGTCTTCCGCAGGGTTCCATTTTAGGCCTAGAACTTTGCTGGAAGTAGAATCGAAATTTAGGTCATATTCCTGAGTAGTATTTTTTGAATGTTTTGGATTGATTTTTTGTAGGAATATGGATGAATTTGAATGAAATTTATGTAATGTAAAACCATGGCGGTTTAGAACAGAATTTAATTGCTGAAGTATTTCGAGCAATTCTTCAATATTATTTGACCCATATAAACCATCATCTACATAGAATTGGGTTTCGAGAAAGTGTGAGGCCAATGGGAATTGAATTTTATTTTTATTTGAAATCTCTTGCAAGACTCTCGTTGCAAGAAATGGGGCGCTGTTCGTCCCGTATGTAACAGTATTTAGTTGAATACATTTTATAGAATCGTGGGTATCGTCCCTCCACAGAATATTTTGTAGAAAACGTTGATCTTTGTTGATCCACGTCTGTCGAAACATTTTTTGAATATCACAGGAAAATATGAATTTGTATTGCCTGAAACGAACCAGAATATCGAATAGATCAGGTTGCACCAGATACCCTTTTAATGAAATATCGTTTAGACTTTTTCGTGTAGAGGTTTTACAACTAGCATCCATGACGACACGCAAAGTTGAACTTTTATTTTGTTCGTTGATGACACACAAATGTGGAATAAAATATTTTTTGTCCGAATTTTCATTCACGAACGAAAGTGGTACATATTCAGCATGCCCTGAAGAAATATATGTGTCAATGAAGTTTTTGTACTCGAAAAATAATTTTTTATCTTTTTGAAATTTATTTTCGAGCGAGATAAAACGCCGTTTGGCTATGGAAAATGAATCACCCAGTAATTGGTGTTCTTGTGCACTTTTTAATGGAATATCTACATCAAAGCGTCCATTTTCAAGGATCTTTGTTGTATAGTTTATTCGTCTTCCGGGTTTGGACCGTGTCATTTGTGAGTGACCCAAAAGTGGGTTCATCTCGACGTTTCGCTACAATTGTATGTAGCTTCTTCAGGAGAACAAAAAAAGGAAAAAGAAAACAGAAGACAGGAAGATGGGTAGTTAGCAACGGTAACTCAGTTACTCAATGCAACCAGAGGCGAATACTAACTACCAAGATGGGCATTTGGTCACAGTAACTCAACTACTCAACGCAGCCAGAGGTGAAAACCAAATGCCAGGACAGGGATTCACGTCCAACAGCTCAGAACACTAACGCGTCGAGAGGCGGGGAGTGAATCCGACGATTACTCCGCTACTGCTCTATTTATAGTCGCGGTGACCTGTCGTGTCGGGACGTATCGGCACACTCCGTGGCGCGAACGTCAAGAAGCGCGCGCTGGCCAATCATGTGGCTGCATCGTGGTAGCGGGACCGGACGGCGGATCTAGACTGAGATTCCAGATGGGAGACAAGTAGTATCCTTCCTCTCGATTGATATTATGTGGATTTTTTCGGATCTCTAGAGATTTGCGGATTTTCCTGGAATAAAAGAAGGGGCTCTTAGAAATAATGTGGGTTTTTTCGAACAATATGGAATGACCGGTTTCTTGGCAGTGGTCTGCAACTGCAGAATGGGAGAAAAGACCTGATCGAATGCATCTTTGATGCTCTTGAATCCGAGTTTTGACGGAACGACCAGTTTTGCCAATATACACTTGTCCACATGAACAAGGAATAGAATAGACACCACAGGAAGATAGGGGCGGTAATGGGTCCTTAGGAGAGGGTAGATATTGTGAGATTTTCTTGGGTGGTCGAAAAGTAGTCCTGATACCTTCTTTGCGAAGAATTTTGCCAATCCTATCAGTGACACTTCGAATATAGGGAAGAAAAGCTACAGGAGTATTACCCGAAGATTCTGAATTTGTCGTCCTAGGGTGTAAAGGGGGATGTAGATGTCGGTGTGTAATATTTTGAATTGTGGACTTGGAGTAACCGTTGGCGACAAGGGTTTTTTGCAGATGGCCAAGTTCTTCTCTAAGGTTGTCAGGTTCAGAAATCGAAATGGCCCGATGGATGAGAGAGTTGATCACAGAATTCTTTTGGGCAGGATGGTGGTGTGATGAAGCTGGTATTCTGACTTCCTGTATCGAGTAAGAATCGGGCCGTTAAAGGGCTCCCGTTTTTGTCTGGTGACAAAAATGGTGACTTTGGCCGTAGCGAGAAGTATGTTTGAATTTTTTACGGACAAAGCAGAAAAAGAATCTGTAAGAGGTTCTTGCCCTTGAACCGAAGGACCTTGAAAATTTGAATTAGACGAATGCTCGCGTTCGTAATTGTTTGAATTTGTAGAAGTTGACGGACTTTCATTGTTATGAGTCGTAGAAAAAGTATAATTTTTACCCGAAATGTGAAGAACAGTGTTATGGCGCTTTTTACATATGGTGCACCCATGTTTTGAGGAGCAGTTTTTAGAATTATGCCTATCTAGGCAGTTTACGCAGAGACCTTTTGAATTTACGAATTTTATTTTGTCATCATGCTGAATGTTTTTGAAAAATTGACATTTATAAATTTTATGTCCTTGTTTTTTGCAGTAGATACAATAAAAGTCAGAAACTAAATTATTTGAAATATTATTTTTATTTGAATCCTCTGATGTGTTATTACTGTATGCATGATGTGAAACTTTTACGGTTTTGGTTTGCCTAGGATTTGTATTTTCTAGACTTTCCAGAACAATGCACTTTTTTTCCAAAAATTTAAGAAAAGCATCTAAATTTGTTATATCTGTATGATTTCGCTCAGTTTCAAAAAGTCTCCTTGTTGAAAAGTCTAATTTGCTTTGTAGCAGAAAAACTAAAATTATATCAATGAGCTCTGAACTTGAAAATTGCAAATTTTTTAGCAGTTGCATATTTTTTGTTACAGTTGTTAGAAAATTTCTGAGAATTTGCGGTGAGCTGTTTCTCAGTGTAGGAATGTCTAGAATTTCTGTTAAATAAGAATTTATGATTGTGACCTTATTTTGATAGCGGTTTTTTAGAATATCCAAAGCAATTGAAAAATTTTCATTGGTGACTTTCAAAGAATCCACCAATTTTAGAGAATCACCTTGTAGGTAACTTTTTAAGTAAAGAAATCTTTGGATGTCAGAAAGGGACTGATTTTTTATTATCAGTGTGTCGAATAGTTCATAGAAGCTTTCAAAATCACTTACTTGTCCAGAAAAGTTGTTTATACTGATTTCCGGGAGTTTTACGGCCATTTGTTTATTAGTGCTCCCTGTATTGGTAATTTCCAATGATTTAATCGAATTTTGAATTTTTGAAAGCGTCGCAAAATAATTTTCTTCAAACAAAGCACGATCAGACTCTTGAGAATCCTCCAGGAATTCAATTTCATCCTGTACGCTGTTGAAGTCAGAGAAAAGGTCTTTTAACCTATCTTCTAGTGTTTTGAATGAGAAAACATCTTTTTCCGAGTCGTGGTTTATTTCTAGCCACGCTTGAATTCTACCAACAGAATCTAGTATAGAATGCTTCTTTTTTGTTAATTTATTTAAACCTTTATTGCTTATTGTAATAACTTTTAATATTGTAATAAATTTATTTCTAGCCACGCTTGAATTCTACCAACAGAATCTAGTATAGAATGCTTCTTTTTTGTTAATTTATTTAAACCTTTATTGCTTATTGTAATAACTTTAATTTATTTATTTTTAAATGAAATTATTATTTATTTTTGAATTAATTAATTCTGAATTATTAATTTTGAATTTTAACAAGAATGCAATAAGCTAAACTAAAAATTTAACCCTAAATATTTCTTTAACAATGCTACTTTATAAGAACACTAATTTGCACTAAAATAGATTTTTGAATTTATATAAAAAAGTTTGATTGTACGTCACCCCTGGGTTCTTAGTACTTGAGTGTGGGCTGCCTATCCCTCTCTGGCATCAGCTAGTCCTGGAAGCGCATTTCTGGAAATAATCACTAGTTTTGTTTTGTTTATATAATGTTTATTTGTCCGTAGAATAAACAACGCACTCACTATGTCTCTAGGAATTGTTGTCTATCGACGAGAATATCCGAAACACACGAAACTTTTACTGTCTTTTTGAAAGCACAGAATTATATAAATTGAATGTTTTTAGGCCAGAAAGTCGGCTAGTAAAATCAAAATCCGGCTCGAAGGACCAAATGGAGGGATGCCGGTTTTCAACATCCCTTCACGAAGAGTCTTGTTTGCTAACAGTGTCTCTTTCAGCGGTTTGTAGTTGCTGTAGGTCCAATTGGTCCGCTAGCCTTCGAATACTCAGTAATAGAAACTTAAATGGACTCTTAAATGTGATTTAGTCTGGCCTGTTGAATAGATTGATATGACGAAATAAAACAATAACTTGTTTAGCTAGAACTGTAATTGAAAAAGGACAAGAAATAGAAACTTATAAACTGCGAGTGAATAACTAATCGTAATGAACCTAATTAGAAAATTACAGTTTACGAACGAAAACACCATAACACTTCACATTAAGGGTTCCCGATATATTGCGTAACTTGCAGTTGCGAACGTGGAGAAAAACTCTCCGAAACTTGAAAAATAGGTCTAACCTCTACGGCGATCGCTAATTCACTGTCTTCCCCTAGCCCATCCGAAATAATTGTCTATCCTTTTGAAGGATCTACCGGTTTAAGGTCAATATGGGCGGAGATTAACATTCTAAGAAATAAGTCAATGCAGGCAAGGAATTTATTTAGGTAAACGATGCGGCGGAAATATTTTTATTTGTTTTGAAATAGAATTATTTGGTTGGAGATTATTGTTCTCCAACACATATTATAAAGGAATTTTAATCAATAATAACTGCAACATATAATTCGATTACCTTGTGGTACACTTCATCTACAACTTTCTCATAACAACAAAAGTAGAAAAGTTATTGCCGGTTGGTTTTTTTTTGTTCCATGTGGCCCTACCTGCCCTGTACGGAGTATGTCTAGAGAGGCTCTTCACTACAAGTTAAAACTTCGAAGCTGCAAAAGAAGCCCTTCTTAGACACCCCAGCTTCGGTCTTCAGGAGGGAGGTGTTATGGCGAGCACGCCACTGTGTGTGTGTGTGTGTGTGTTTTATCTCAATATTCAGACTACTTAGAAGATGATTAACACCCACGCTGAGAATCTCGAGGTGTTTATGATATGATCAAGAACTATGAGAGGTTTTTAGGATATAGTTTGTATTTCTTAAGTTAGTATAGTTTTATAACTGTTAACATCTAAATAAATTTGTGCATTTCATTCAGAGTTACGTTATTTAATTCTCCAACGAATTCTCTAACATCATTTTATAGAGAATAAAAGTTATTTAAGTCATCGTTATCAGGATTGCCGGTTATGAATTTAATCACAGATCCAAGTCCATTAATTAATCCACGTCTTTTTCTATTGTGGTTAAGAATAGCAAATTGATCTATAATATCCTTTAAATAATTAGAATATTGGGTTTGTAATACAGGGTGGTCAATTTTAACTTTTAACTTTTTTATTAGGTTTTCGATACGTGTTAAGTTGAGAGAAAGTAAAAATCTATGTTTTTGAATTATTTCTGTTTGTATTCCGGTTTCTTCTTGAAAAAATCCATTTGGGTGGTTAAAACATTGAGCTTGAGCTTGGATGGTGTAGAGTAGAGAAGTAAGCAGAAGTAACCTGAAAATAAAAGGAAAATGTACTATTTTCTGATCCGGTTTATGTTCTTAGCATCCGCAGTTATTTTTCTATTCGCAGGAGTTAGGAAAAAATTTGGGTTTCATTTTGTTCAAGAATTTTAATACTTTCATAAGGTATATTTTTGTTGATTTGTTTCTTATTTCTATATACTGTAGTTTCTGGATTAACTTCGGGAATTTGCTCCTCTCTGTTTCGATTTGCTTTAGTTATATTTTGGGTCATTTTTTCTTTAGTATTTTTATATACGTGTTGTATAAATGGTTGTATTTCGTTTTTTCTATTTTCATTGTAATTTTCGTATATTGTTAGGTCATTATCGAAGAGGACCTCATCTTCGTAAGGGCCGTACAAAAGGGTAAAAGGTGTAAAGTTAGTTGAGGAATGAATACTTTGATTATAGATAGTGATTGTGGTAACCATTAAATTTTTAATCCTTTCATTGGGATTTTGGATTTGCAAAACTCGTAATTTTTCCAGTAGTGTAGAATGTAGTCTTTCGATAGGTGAATTGCTTGTAGAATTTGCAGTTGTGGTAACATGCTTTTCTATTTTATATAAGTTTAAATATTCAGTAATTAGGTTTGCACCAAAGTTAGTTGCACTGTCCACTACTATTCTCTTTGGAAAATTATGATGTGAGAAGAAATGTCGTAATTTATTCAAAATTGTTATTGCTGTTTGATCTTCTATTAAATATGCTTGTGCGTATTTAGAAAACGGATCTATTATAGTTAAAAACTGATTTGCTTTAATATGAAATACGTCTATGTGTAAAGTATGTAGAGGTTTGGTAGGTAACATAGGGCCTTTAAATGGTATTGTATATGGTTGTCTTTCATATTTGGCTTTTAAACATATGTCACAAGAATTTATATATTTTGTAATCGAATCTTTTATGTTTGGAAAATATATGGATTTCTTTAAGTGTGAATAGGTTTCATTTATTCCATTATGATTTAGGTGATGGTAATTTTTTATATAGTTTGTTTGTTCGTTTTCTTCTTCAATGTAAAGTAATTTTGTTAGACAAAGAACAATATTTGTATAGATAAAGTTCTCATGTAAGAGTTTTTCCATAATAGGTTTTAAAATTCTCCTTTGTGTTAAAAATAGACCATATGTTTTATTGGGATCAATTATTTCTATAAGGTGATTAATTATTTGATTTTCTATATTATCTTTTTCTAAATAAATTAAGTGTATGTCTTTCTTGAATCGTTTGAGAAATTCATAACGAAGTGTTTGTGTAATGTTTATTATTATTTGATTTTTGAATAGATTTACGGGTTTTTCAGAAATAGGGAGTCCTGCAGAAATGTTTTCTTCTTAAGAATGAATCGTCTCGCAATTTGAAGGTTGTGTGGATCTGAATTTAAGAAATTTCGATAATAATTTATCAGGATTATCGGAAGAATTTTGAGACTCTTCTAGTCCTTCATTTTCTACTACGTTATGTTCTTGTAAATCAGTAATCATAGGGACCATTGAACTTGTTTCGTCATTTTCATTAGGATCATCTTCATGAATATTTATTTCTATTCGTGATAGTGCATCAGCTACAGAGTTACTGGAACCTTTTAAATGTTTAATATCGAACTGATATTCGTCTAATTTAATTTTCCAACGTATTAGGCGACTATTAGGAGTTTTTAGTTTCGTTAGCCATACGAGGGGATTATGATCTGTTAATACTGTAAAATGTCTGCCATATAAATAAGGTCTAAAATGTTTAACTGAATCTATAATAGACAATAATTCGTTTTCTATTACTGAATAGTTTCGTTCTGCTGTGTTCAGCGTTCTGGACAAGAAGGCTATTGGTTTATTCTTTTGTGACAGGACAGAACCTAAAGCTATATCAGATGCGTCAGTAGCTCTTTGTATTCAGAAAGTTCGATGTCAATCTTTTCATTTTTTTGTAGTGCACCTGTTTAATGGAAATGTTATTTTCGCAAAATCCGGAATGAAACGTCTATAATAACCTATTAAGCCGAGGAAAGATTTGATCTCCTTAACCGTTCTAGGAATAGGGTATTTTTTAATTCCTTCAATCTTTGATGGATTTGGAGTGATTCCCTGAGGTTTAACTATGTGTCCTAAAAATTCTACCTTTTTTGTTAGAAATTCACTTTTGTCTACCTGTATTTTTAAGTTTGCTTTAGCAAGAGAGTCAAAGATTAATCTTAGATCAATAAGGTGATCATGTAAGCTTTTAGAAAAAACTGTGATATCGTCCATGTAGACAAAGCATCTTGTATGGGTATGAGGAGCTAAAACTGCATTCATTAAACGTTGAAATGTACTTGGAGCATTTTTAAGTCCAAATGGCATTCGAAGATATTCATAATGACCTTGAGGGACTGTAAACGCTGTTTTTTATTTTCTGTTACATCATTTGAGGATGTCTAAAACTTTTAGTATATACAGGATCTTCATCTAAAGTTCTTATAAAATGTTTAGTTTGTGTCGTTGCTGACAAGTATTCTTTATTGTCATGAAATAGATAAGAGTATCTTTTACAAAGTCTAATATTTTTTTCTTTTTCTTCTTTGTTCAGATGATTAGTGCGTATTATATTTTCATCGAAATCTTTTTTTGTTCCATCCTTTATATATTGTTTCACATCAAAATTATTTAGATTTTGTACATATAAGGGCTTATTAAGAGGTGCCTTTAGAATTAGATTTGGTATTTCTATGTTACCATTTATTACTTTATGTATCGATGGTGGAATAAATATATGGTCTTGTATTTTAGTTTCAGGTAAATAAGCGTAACCATCTATTTGATTTACTGGAATTAGGTTACATCTTGTGTCTCCTAGTTGAAAAGCAATAATATTGTCATTTAATTTGATTGTTTTATTTATGTAGCTTATCTGTGCTTTTAGTTTTTTTAAGTCACTAGAGCCAATTAATGCATCAAATTTATCATGCCATTTAAAAATTCGGAACTTTACCAGATTTTCTACATTATATTCTTTAAATATGGGTATTTTAATATTAAAAATTCGGAACTTTACCAGATTTTCTACATTATATTCTTTAAATATGGGAATTTTAATATTTTGATTACTGTGAAAAGTTGTAAATACCGACTTGATTGTAAAATTTTCTTGGAATTAAAAATATTTTGGAAAATTACTCACAAGTTCAGGATTTATAATAGAGTTCTCAAAGAAAGAAATTCTCTATATTCTATATCCTCTTGTATATATAAGAATATGAATTGCTGGGATAATTATTTTCTAAAAATTGATCTTGTTCTAAGTTATGAAAATTGTGCTGAACGTTTTGTCTGATAGAAGTAGTTCTTATGGACATTGGTTCCCATTGTTGATTATTTCTAACTTGTTGTATTATATCACGTCGTGGTTGTGATGGTGGTTGTCGAGGAGTGAAATTTCTTTGAAAATTATTTGAATTATTGTTATTTCTAGAGTTATTTGTATTACATTTATCTCTAGACATATTATTATAGTTGCCATTGCTATTATTATTAAATGTATTAAAAGGTCTCTGGTTATTTTGGTTCAGCGATATATTTCGTGAACGAGTCATGAGGTTAGCGTAACGCTCACATTATTCAAGGCATTGTAATGTACGAGGATTGGCATAATATACAGTTTCTCTGTAAGGCGACTGTAAACCTGAAATAAAGGTTTTTAAAGCTTCTGTACAGTAAATATCTTTTAATGTTGCAATTTTCTGTGCACAATTATGTATAATAGTTGTACTTGCTTCATAAGAATATTAAATTTAGTATTAATTCGCAGATGAAAATCTCTATAATGTTCGTTAGGTTTTTGCCTTTCTCTCTGTAGTTCATTAAAATAATGTGTCTTCTGATTTTGTTTGACCAAATTGTTCTAAAAGGGCTTTACGAATATTTTTCCAAGTAGTAAAAGAATCAGGAATAAATTCGTGATAATTATTTGAAGTGATATACGTATGAGCTGTGTCTTTTAGTCTACTACCGATGTGGAGATTTAACAAATGGACTTGTACATTTGAACACATTGTAAAAGTACCAGATTCAAAGAGTTTAATTATATCATCAACTCTTATAATAAACGTAGATAAAGTATCATTTTGTTCAGGCGAAAAAATAGGTATAATTTGACAAAACCTTTTCAATTGTTCATCCGTAATAACTGGAGTAGCCATTTTTTGATGCTTTTCTAGTTGGGAATTGATTAACTGATTAGGATTTTTGTGAGAAATTGAAATGAGACTGAATTTAAGTAGTAAATGTTCAAGATCACTGTTCATGTAAAGTTATTCCAAAAAGGTGTATATATTAAAAACAAAAATTGTAACCAAAGAAAATAGAAATGAGATACAGATTTTCCTAAAAACCAAATAAAATATGCACTTACTCAGATAGTAGTTTCATGTCAGATAGTAGGCAGGAATCTCTTGTAACTTCTAGTTTTCAACGTTATAGTCAGCAAAGTATTGAAATACACGATGATAAACTGTTCACCTCTGACTATCCTGTTCGCAGGGCCAATTAAATAATTTGTTTCAAAAATCACCTTTTTAAAAATTTATTTTTACAAATAATAGAACTGCTACAATAGAAATGAAAATTAAGTATAATCCTAAAATGTAATTTAACTCTGCATGAAGGCTTCTCTTTTCTAATCGGTAATCAAAGGTCAATTGCAGATAACTAATGTCTTTACAGGTTCGGATTCCTTAATTTTAAAACATTAAAAACATTAATAAAAGAACATGACATACTGTCATTAAAAATCTTAAATTTTAACACAGATTGTAGTCATTTTTTATTTATTTACTTCAAATAATAGTCAATAGGGAAATACTTTAATCAAGACTTATCTCATCTCAAAAATATCTCACAAAAAAAGTAAAAATAAACGATCATCAAAAAAAAATGATAAAATTATTGTCACTAACAAAAAACATTATCATTATAAAATATTCATTCACACTGGTTTGTTGACCTGTGATGATAGGGTCTGTATGAAGGCCTGGAGATAAACACATGGTATTAGATGTTGAAATATGATATCTTTACCTCTTCCGCAAAAATATTGCCAAGGGTAGTTGGCCTCCACGTGACACAGGGGCTTATGAGTGAATACTAACAGCACAAGTGAATTGCCAGAGGAAGGAACTCTGTATAAATAGACAATACAGAAATTGTTACTATCACAATTAATTATTAACGAACAGTAAGCGACTTATCACAATCGGCAATGTGAATAAAATTGTAGTATGCACTTAAAGTACCTTTTTCGTAGCAAAAGCTAACATTTTTGTGAATAATATTAAGTCGTAGCTTAAACTTATAAGTTTATTCTGTTTGCTTTGAGTATTTTCTGTCTTTTTGTAGTAAAAGCTTATTTAGATGTGAATAAAATACAGCATTTACTGAAATTTTAAAGTAACAACTGTAATGTGCAGCTTAAAAATTAGTCTTGTATAGAACTTCAATCGAACACGTTTAAAAATGGCTCAATTTATGAACATCTGACGTCGAAAATATTATTCTCTAGGAAATGAATGTCGGGATGAGGAATATATTAATTTATATCGTTTTTCAAAAATTAATGTGGAGTGGTTAGTAGAAAATTTCCTTGAAGTCACTGGAGAAACAAGGGGAGGAGCATTAAATCCCAGACAAAAAATGCAGATATTTCTTCGATTTTTAAGTGATCCTGGATTTCAAATTGGAGTTGGCAAGGTGTTCATCGAACAACAGTGAGTAAAACTGTGAAATTTGTTTTGACTAAAATAATTCAAAAATCACATATTTGGTTACGTTTTTCTTTAAATAACATTGCTGAAGCACAACAAGAGTGGAGTGCTAAGTATCAGTTTTCTTGTGCATTTGGTGCTGTTGATTGTACACATATAAGAATTCCGAAACCATCTGAGCATGGAGACGAATACTATAACAGAAAACGTTACTTTAGCATAAATGTACAGGCAACATGTAATGCAAAAGAAGAATTTACTTCCATAGACGCTCAGTGGCCTGGGTCAGTACACGACAGTAGGATACTAAATAATTCTGCAATTTATGTCGAAATGAATAATATGCAGCATAATAATATGATGTTATTAGGTGATTCTGGTTATGGAATCAAACGTTGGCTGATGACGCCATACAGAAATCCCGAAACTCGTGAAGAAATTGCGTTTAACACACTTTTCATGAAAGAAAGAGTCATAATCGAAAGGTGCATTGGCTAACTGAAGAGAAGGTTTCCAATTTTGCAACATATGGTTAGAGTAAAACTAGACAGAATTGCATCTGTTATTATTAGTTGTAGTGTACTTCATAATATATCAAAGTATTTAAATGATCTACTTCCTGTCGATGAAGAAGAAGATGTCATGAATGATGAAGAAAAGCAATACAATTTAGAAAATGACGCTGAAAATGTTATGAGATGGGGAGAAGGGTTATAGTTATAAATTCAAAATTATATTTAAAAACTGTTGAAACAAATAAACATATACAGGGTGTGTACCTTAAAAAATATATCATATTTCATAATATATAACATTGTATATATTTTGTCTAAATATAAAGAAGTTGAAATTTCGGGACCTTCGCTTTCGAGACCTTGGGTTTCGATTAGTCTTTGACGTAGCTTGTTCAATAAAAGTTGTTCTCGCTCGATCTGCATGCGCGTAAGTTTTAACTGCTCAAGAAGAACCAGTCTTTGTAGATCTGCTGTGCATAATTTTGCAGTCTCATCTGTTTCTTGCCCTTCCAGCTTATTTCTTTTTGCTTGTGATGGTGTAAAGAAATGGGCTGGATATAACGAACGTATTACGGATGGCCGACGGAATAAAGAAATCGGGAATTGGCTGCCATATGAAGCCAAAAGACCACGAGGAAGACCGCAAATGCGATGGACTGACGATATTAAAAGAACTGCAGGCAGGGCCAATGTGGAAACGTCGTACAAACAACAGAGATGAATGGCGAGAGTTAGGAGAGGCCTATATTCGGCAATCCGAATAGAGACAAGGGTTTAAAAAAACATTTGATAAAACTATATTTTTATTACATTGCGGTTTCACATTGCTGCACAAGAAAAATATTAAGGTTTTAAAGTTGTTATTATACCCATATATACCCAGAGTGCATACCCATAAACTTTTCAAAACACATTAATTACAACAAAATCCTCTAATAACCAAATAGAACAAATTATGAAAACTGATAATAACCTGACAGGATCCATAAGTAATTGAATTGAAACATCTTCCTTAAAAACTCCAACATCATCAACCTCAAACAACATCAGAAATCCTACTCCAGTAGAAATAACACCAAATCCAATTACTACAAACGTCCCTTCTCCAGACATTAACGAAAATACCCCACAGATCGATTCACAGATATTTACTTCTCCTGTAGTAAGCAAACCAAAAAAAAAAGTCAAAAAAGTCAACCAGAAATTCCCGCGAAGAACTTTTACTTTCACTAGAGTTAATTAAAGACAAAATAGAAAACAGATCACCACCGTTTATCCAGCTTATTTCTTTTTGTTTGTGATGGTGTAATATAAGAGGAAGGAGGAGTAGGTCTGACTAAAAAGTGCCTTGTCTTCGCTGGTTTTTGCATTTCTACATTTTTCAATGGCTTCAATTCCGTTGTCGCTGCTCCAGGAATTTTATGCCATGTTGGGTTTTTCTCATCTTTATCTATAATGTCCATCAATTTTTTTTTTCCCATCTTTCAAAATAATTTTTTTATTTCTAGTTGCTTTCTTATCTGCTTTCTTTTTTAATTCGTTTTTCATATTTTGAATCTTTTTTTTTAATTGTTTTACATTAATACTTTTGCCATAAATCGTTTGGTATGATTCCTTCATTATAATTAAGGAAATTTCCTTATTTTTTCGTATTAATGGCAACTGCGATTTATCAAATAAAACTTTGTGATTAGATAAAGCCTCTATGAAGCGCAAATTGCCACTTTGTTCTTCACCGACTTCGGAGTCAAGAGATTGACTGTCGTACTCGGAACTCATTTTTAACACTTTTACAAACGTGTGTCTGCTAATGGTTGTAATAACTAAATAAACTGAAAACACTGTTGACAAAAATAGAATACGGCCGGTTTTTAAGTTTTTTCTAGATTTGTGTTTCCTGTTGTTAGTTTAAACTTAAATTTTTTAGTATACACTTATAAGTATAAGCAAAATATTATTCACAAATTTTTCAGAATGTACTTAAACTTATAGCTGAATCTAATAAGATTGTAATTATGCTATAACTGAATTCTTAAAGTAAACACTTATTTTTTATTCACACTGCTGACTATAGTGAGTTTCTCTACAACTATAAAAACCAATAAAATTGTAAGAGGAATTATGTTATTAATACTTAAATGGTGTTTTAAGAGGAAGCGTATTCGTTTATGAAATAATATAGTCCCAAACATAATTTATGACGAAAAAACTATTTTAAGAAAAAGGGTCTTTTAAACACTCACATGTAGGTACTTAAAGCGATAAAAATTAATAATCCCAAGACATAGTTAAATAAAAATACAGGCCAGTAATAGGAAAATTTAGCATGCCACAATATGGGAGAAGGCTATATGACCGTATAGATCAAAATCTCGATATATAAAGCATGTGTAAATGTAGTACTAATATATGAAGCGGAAACAAGAGCTAAAACGGCTGTTACAGAAATATTGATGGGAACTACAGAAATGAAAATATTAAGAAACATAAAAGGAATATGTCTCAGAGATATAATAAGGAATGAGGATACATTAAGAGAAACTTGAGTTCAGAATGCAATGAGAGGGACACGAGCACGACGCCACAAATGACGATATAATATTAACAAAGAGATACGGGAAGAATCTCGAAATGGGCGAAAATAGATAAATCCAATACAAAAAGACCACTAGGAAGGTGGTTCCTTCCCTATACCCGAAGAAGTGATATGACTATGTAGCTGGGGTGATATATTATATATAGAAACATATTCTAAAAGAAGAATGGAAAGTTTCGAACATAGTTTTGAGGTTTGAATCGGTTTGTAAATGCCCCTTTGTCCGCTTCTTGTCGATCGACGATGATAGGTATAATAAAAGGTTGAAGTTGTGGAGTAAAAGTGTTGATTTATTGACAGCTACTGGTAATTACACAATATGATGTTCGTTAGGTAACTACTTATGATTGACTGTAGTAAACTGCTCTCACGTGAGCTCAAATCCCCAATTTATAATCTCACAAATATTTCATACCTAAGCACAGAGGTTATTGCTTCTATGATACTAACCAACTTTGAACTATATGCTTACATTACAATTTAATCTAGACCATCATTGCAACACTTAGGAAGTTCAATTAGAAACAATATATTATTCGACAATTCATTAACAAGTGAATGGACTTTAATTATTAAAATATTACTTGATATCATTTTCACAATGTCACTTATACACGGTGAAACTATAATAGATTAAGAAGTTAAGAATAATGTGAGATTACAAATTAAGGGGTTAATTTTTGATTGAACAAGCAGAAAAAGAAAACGAAGAACCAATATGTCGGCAGGTGAATCATCAGTTCTTGATCTTTCTTTATATAATTCTAACTTAACAATAGGTTTTGACTGGGAAGTACGTATTGCCATATATATGGAAGTGATCACTTTCACATAATTTTATTAATACGAATCTCAACCATTATGCAGAAACAGAGCCGGTGATAACGGGCCTGCAAGAAGTACAATGCAGGCGGGCGCCTCTGTTTGAGCGGCACCAAAATGAGCTTTTTTTCTGCTAGCGTTATACAAAATAGTAAAAGGGATAAATTAATTTTTTAAGTGTGATTTAACCCGGCAGTAGACGTGTGGTCTAAAAATCTCAGTGGACGGGTGGGGTCTATCAGGACCAAAATTTAAATGACCCACAAGTTTCAGATAACATTCACATAATGTTTTTAAGATTTTGTCGGTTTATCTGTCTCCTACTTAATGATCTTGTGGCATTGTATTTTCGTTTTGTTTTATTTTTCAAAAAATATAGCAATTAATCTAAAACCTTGCATTTTCTGCTTTGTTTACTTTTTATTAGTACTGATTAGTAAATAAATATTTTCCAAAATTCCCACATATGTTTTATTAAAATACAAATATTAAGCTTCATAAATTTGTTTATAACAAAAAATTATCTGCACAAAATACAAAAGTTTTAATTTTACTTCTCCTCTTTCATTGGTATTTAAATTTTCCCTTTTATTGGTGGTCACTTCTAATGGGCCTGGCATAAGAGTATTTGATAGGCACGACGCTGATTGTCGTACAACTCTAGCTAAATGAGGTTTCAAAGCTCTACTTCCCATATTTTCTTTTGTCATATTTATTCCTAAATCTTTCATAAATAATCTTCTGCAATTTTTATATTCTCCTTCTGGATTGTTGCTTTTGTATATTTCGAAAGCATTGACGGCAGCAATATTCATAAGGCCATAGAATACTACCATAGGCCAACGTCTAGTGTTTCTAGCAACATTATAGGAAGGTATTTTTCGGTCAACAACGTCTAATCCTCCCTGTGTCAGATTGTAAAATATAATGATTTCTGGTTTTGCTTCTTGTCCAGATGCCTCATCAATTTTATTTTCGAGAATCATAGCACACATTTCGACAAAAGCAATACATTTTTTGATTTTTTTGGTACATATGACACTGCAGTAATATCGGTACCAAATGCAAAAACAGATAAATGTTGACATCGGTGTTTGATGTCTGTTATTTGATGCGGCAATTCTCTTCTGTTGGACTGAATAGTACCGACCACTGTAAGTTGGTGAACTTCTAACAAACATTTTACAGTCTGATATATATTATCAGATTATATATATATATACAATAGCACTAAAGGCCTTAGAGGCCCATGGCTTAAAAAGTTTGTTCTTTCTTCATTTTCGCTTTTCTTTATGTACTGAGATCTTCTCTGGCTCGATATGTGATTTTTCTCCATTCCTTCTTGTTATTCATTTTTCTTTTCTGGCCTTGTAGTCCAATTTCTTCCATATCTTTTTCTACCTCCTGATTCCATCTATTTTTTGGCCTTCCTTTTCTCTTTTTTAAAGTTATAGTGTAGTTCATTACCCTTTTTGAAGTCCTCGTGTTCGGCATCCTTTCTAGGTGACCTCGCCATCTTAGTCTCTGTGCCTTTATGACTCCTATTATGTTAGGTTGATTATATAATTTCTTTAACTCATCATTTGATCTTCTTATCCATAAACCGTCCCTTATTATTCCTCCATATATCTTCCTCAGGATTTTCCTTTCCCATATCTCCAGTAAATTTTGTTCATTTTTTGTCATTGTCCATGTCTCACTGCAGTACGTTACTATTGGTTGTATAGTTGTTTTGTATAACTGTATTTTTGCCTTTCTTGATAAAAACTTGCTTTTCAACATTCCACTAAGAGCATGTACACTTCTATTGCCTGCCATTATTCTAGCTTGTATTTCTTCTTTAATGTTAGGTTTGCGTGATATTATTGTACCTAGGTATGTAAATCTTTCTACCATTTCGAATTCGTATGATAATCTTTCTTCTACTTCTACTTTAAACTTTTGTCCATCCCTGAACTGATCATCTGTCCACTGCATACATTTTGTTTTAGTTTCATTTATGTAAAGTCCCATTTTCTTTGCTGCTTTTACTATTCTCTGTACTATCTCCTGTAGCTCTTTTTTTCCTCTTGCCAGCAACACTATATCATCCGCAAATGCCAAAACTTGGTGTCTTTTATGATATAGGAGTCCTTCTCTATTGATTTTCGCTTCTCGCATTATTTTTTCTAGGCATAAATTGAAGAGTAATGATGACAAAGGATCGCCCTGCCTTAATCCTTCGTTTACTATAAATTTGTCCGATACATGATTGTTTACTTTGACTCTGTTTTCTGTATTCTCTAAAGTAAGATGTATCATGTTACGCAACTTTCTGCTAACTCCCAGTTCCTCAAGGGTCTCTTTTAATTCCTTCCTTTTTATTCTATCGTATGCTTGCTGGAAGTCGATGAATAGCGCTATCGTTGGTAAGTTGTGTTCATAGCTTTCTGCTTGTAATTCTCTGATTATGAATACTTGGTCCGTTGTGCTTCTCCCTCGTCTAAATCCGCATTGGTATTCGCCTATTATATTTTCAACTTCTTTTTCTAGCTTATCTTTTATGGATTTTGATAGGATTTTATATACGGTATTTAGTAACGCTACTCCTCTGTAATTACTGCATTCTGTTTTGTCTCCTTTTTTGTGTAATGGGCAAATAATGGCTTCCTTCCAATCTTCGGGTATTCGTTCTTTTATCCATATCTCCTTTATGATCTTGTATATCCAATTATTTAGCAGTTTTCCACCATATTTCATCATCTCTGCTGTTATGTTATCGCTTCCAGGGGATTTGTTGTTTTTCAGATTTTTTATGATTTCCTCGATTTGTTCTTTGCTGGGTGAATTATCTTCAATGTCTTCTAAGTGTTCGATTCTTGCTTCTGTTTCCACGTATTCTCTTTGGTTTGACTTATTATTGCCATTTAGTAATTCATCAAAATACTCTTTCCATCTTTCGGCAATTTCTGTTTCCCCGCTTATATTATTTCCTGCTTTGTTTTTGACGAATATGGGTTTTTGTTGGAAACCTTTTTTTTCATTTCTAGCACCTTGATATAGGTTTTTTATTTTTTTATTTCTGTAATTCTCTTCTATTTCTTTTAGCTTTTTTTCTATGTGTTTTCTCTTCTTTTCTCTCAGCACTCTCTTTACTTTTTGTCTTTGCTCCCTATATCTATTCTTTGTCTCTGTTGTTTCTTTCGTGATCATTTCAATCCTTAATGATTTTCTTATTTCTATTTCTTTTTGGCACTCTATGTCGAACCAGTCTTTCCTCTTTTTATTCTCTTGTTTGTTACATTCTTTTGCTGCTTTGTTCATTATTTGCTTTATGTTTTCCCATTTGTTCTCAGTTTGCTCTTCTATTTGTATCTTTTTTAGTTCTCTTTCCATTGTTTCCTCGTATATGTCTTGCTCTTTCTTTGTTGCTAATCGAATTGGGTTATGTATACATTTCTTTTTTTTTATTTTGTTTTTGTTTTCTGGTATCAGTTGCTTAATTTTGATGCCCACCATGTAATGATCTGAGTCGGCGTCTGGTCCTCTGTATGTTCTTATCTTCTTTATACATTGCTGTTCTTCTTTTTCGATGAGCACGTGGTCTATTTGGTTTTTAGTCTTTCTATCTGGCGATATCCAAGTTTCCTTGTGTATTTCTTTTCGTTCGAAATATGTGCTCATTATGATCATATTTTTTTCTCTTGCGAAATCTATCAGGAATTGTCCGTTCTCATTAGTTTCATTGTGTTTACTATATTTTCCTATTGTCGGTCTAAATACTTCTTCCTTCCCTATTTTGGCATTTGCGTCGCCTAGAATAATTTTCATATCATATCTGGGTATATTTTCGATTGTTCTGTTTAATTCATTGTAGAAACATTCTTTGACATCATTATCTTTTTCTTCTGAAGGCGCGTGAATATTTATGAGGGTGATTTTTTGGTATTTTCCCTTGAACCTGATACTACATATGCGGTCTGATACTGGTTTAAACTCTACTAGTGCTTCTTTTAGCTCTTTTCTTATCATAAAACCTGTGCCTAACGTTCGATTCTTTCCACCGCTGTTAAAAAACATTGTATCTTCTATTTCTAATATATCATTTCCCAGTTGTTTCGTCTCCTGTAAAGCTACTATGTCAAAATGGAACTTTTCGATTTCTCTCGCTAAGTGTTTAAGTTTGCCTTCTCCATATGTGCCTCTTACATTCCATGTTCCCAAAAGTAAGTGTTCTTTTCGTAATGTTTTCTTGTGTTTTGGTCCCGTTATCATTTTTTTCCTCTTTTTTCCTTTTTTCGTATTATCGCTAACCTTGTTCTGTGCTTGTTTCGTCAACTTTATTCCAGTAGTACATTTAGTTGCTAGTTTTTTGATGTTTTTTTTACATATTGCGCCTTCTTTGTCATTCCACTTCCATTCGCTGTTATTCACCCATATTTTTTTTACTCCAATCTTGACTTCATTTCCTTTATTTCTTTCTTCTTGAGCAATGTTTCTAATTGTTTTCTGTATTTCTCGTTCTTTTGTGGTTGCATCTTCGTTGATATATATTTTGTACTCTTTAATTTCTTTTAACTTGTGCTTTTTTTCCATTATTTTTCTTTTTTCTTCCTGGTTTTCCAATTCAATTAGGCATGTTTTTTCGCCTAACTTGTGAGCATTCCTTATTTTAACCTCTACTCCTATATGTTGTTTGATGAAATTATTGATTGTTCCTTTTAACCTTGCTTGCTCATATGTGTCTATCTTTAGGCCGTACATAACTATGTTATTTATTCGTCGGTGTTTTTCCATAACTTCCATGTTTTTTGTTATTTCTCTGAGTTCCTCCTTGATCTCTATATTTTCTTGTTTTAGTTCTGAATTTTCTTTTCTCAGCTCTCTGTTTTCCATTATGAGCTTTTCTATCGTTTCCTTGCATTCTTGTTGATTTCTTTTTATTTCCTTAATATCATCGGTGAGGTGGCTCACCATTATTAGTAATTGATCAATTTTTGTTGCCTCATTTTTTTTCTCTGGAGTTTTTGTCAGATTATATATATTATTATTATTATATATTACAGAATAATATATTAGTATTTTCTATGATGATGGAAAGAATATCACCAAAAAACAGCATAAAACATTCAACAGGTATAGAAGAATTTCTACCCATTTCCTGTAACTCCTGACAAATGTGTAATAATATTCCTTGCCCGAGTACTAACATTTATGAGTGAAGCTTCTTTTCTCCATTTCGTCCCATCCTTACCATAATAATAAGCTGATCTACTCTCTTCTGAAACAGATTCTTCTTCTTCTGATTCTTCGCCTGTAGCTTCTTGTTCTGTGACGTGATCGCTCTCTAAAAAAAATTTTTCGTCAGCAATCGAATCGTTGTCGCTTTCTGCCATTTTTTCCACTTCTTCATTATCAGTTTCTACTTCTTCATAGGGTTGTCTCAGTTTTTCAATTTCTCTTTCATACGGATTCATAATTAACTATTAGAATACTGCTGTGGAACACTTACTGGTTTTATTTCTTGATATTTGATAAATCCAAATAAATATCACCACAAACTTTACACAGCACACACCAGCTAACGAATTTGTAATGAATCGTTGTCCCTTTATATAAAAAACGAAAGTAAAGAACTCGATTCAAAAATTTGAGATTGTATCGGGAAAAACTTATTTTTCTAAGTAGCTGAAATTTTTAATAAAATGGAGGTTTTACAAAAAAAATGTGAAAAATACTAGTAAAATGTACACATACAGAGCCAACAAAGATTTAATAAATCCGTTAAAAGCCACAAACAAATTATATTTTAGGTCAAAAACCGAAAAAACTGCATTACAAGTATATGAATCTTAACTTACAAGAGTAACACTAGTGGACGGGTGGGGTCTGTCAGGACATATTTTTAAATATCTCAAAACCAAACAATAAATTTGTTCCAAACATATAGCTATTAGTTGGAGTGAGCAATTATTGAAAGGTGCTGAAAAGGTCATTTTATGGCGAGTACGCCACTGTGTGTGTTTTTATTTCAATATCTAGACTACATCGGAGATAATAAACACTCACGCTGACGATTTCGAGGTGTCAGCGATATGTTCAAGTACTATGAAAGGTTTTAATAAATAGTTTGCTAAGCTGTTAACAAGTCAACAACTTGTGCATTTTCCAACAAACACACATCATTTCCTACAGAATAAAAGTTAAACAACAGTTAAAATATGTACAATAATTTTTCATTCTTGCAGTGACCAATAGAAATAGACCACACTCGTCCACTCCCGGGTTAAAGTTCAGTCATAATATGCTAATTTAATAATATTAGAATTTATTATTGGCAAATGTATTATGTTTCAAAAAACAAACAATATTGCACTTATTCGAAACGCTTTGTTAATTTTCTTCAAATTTCTGAAGTTTTTTAAAGGTTTTGTGTCAGCAGTTAGGAGCGTAATTGAATGATTAGTAGTAAAATGAACATTTTACATTTTTACAATTTACAGTTTACATAAAGTTTAGTTTATCAAGAGTTTTGTCAATTTAGTAGTATGTGTCGTTAGTAATACAGAATAGTTTTTCAGCTTTCTGTGCAGTTAAAAGAACATTATCTAGTGTTGCATGCAATTAACATAAAATTACATTTGATACTACGGATAGCGGGTAGGAACTCCTTTGGATAGTCCTATCAGGGAAAATAAATTAATCCCTGCCCTCCACAGATTCCAGGTGTTTCCTGATCCGGAAAACTAATACCTGCTTAGGGTCCCTTATCCAGGGTCACGAATGAAATCCACAACGGCAGCCACGTCGGAGAAGAATACCTTCGGTACGGTGTGAATGGTGGAAGTAGCAATCCCTTGATTTTATAGATTGTATAAAATCACTCACCAACCCGTCTAGCCAGCGTGTTGTTTTAAGGCTAAAAATAGGAATATGGCGATAGCTAAAACAAAAGGAATGGGTTCTCAGGTAGGTAGACCCTGTAGTTACATACAGTAATGGCAAATCCCACCCCTTTCGAAAAAAGGACAGCTTCATGGAATCTGGGGGAAGCAAGAAATCGCTAAAAAATCACACGATTGAACATCACAAATATAAGGTCCTTAATCAAAAATGGAAAAAGTCTACGAACCCGAAGAAGACATCAAGGACTTAAAATGGGACATATTTGGTCTAGCAGAGGTAAAAAGAAAAGAGGAAGCGTGCATAACACTAGAGTCCGGTAACGTCCTATATTACATTGGGCCAGAAGAACAAAGCGTAGATGGCGTAGGATTCCTAATTTCCAAGAAATATGCACATAAAGTAGAGTAATTCGTAAGAATATCTGAAAGAATTGTAATGATTAGATTAAATGTAAACGAGAACATCTCCCTGAAAACTATTCAAGTATACGCTCCAACCGCAGCACATCCTGATGAAGAGATAGTCGAATTTTATAAGAAAACCCTCAAAGAGGAAGACGTTGCAAAAATCAAAAAAATATCTGATATATGCTACATGCGCATCTATGTGGAGGATGAATTCAAAATCACAAAAGACACCCTACAGTGTTATAACTGTCAAGGGTTCTATCACAGCTCAAAGGCTTGCCATTGCGGATTCAGATGTGTAAAATGCGGAGAAAACCACATCAGTAACGACTGTGAGAAAAGCCGGGAAACCGACCCCAAATGTGCAAACTGTCGTGAAGCGCACACAGCAAATTATAGAGGATGCTCTAAGGCCCCCAAAAAGAAAACACCTGCCCCAACAAGACCGGTAGGAAGACTCATAAACAGCGCTCCAATCAACAAAGGAGTCAGCTACGCACAGGCAGCGAAAAAATCCGCTGAAACCACCACAGAAGCTCCACACAACCACAAGAAGTGTCGGTACAGGACGCAGCTACCCTCATCGCAAACTTCCATACAGAGTATAATAACAAAATGATGGAAATGATGTCCATGATGGACAAAGCAACAAAAATGATGACTGCATTTGGAGAAGCCGTCCGAAAATGTTAGCAAACCAAAACGAAGATCTACGCATTGGGTCATGGAATTCCGGAGGAATATTCAAAAAGATCAACCTTATGGATGAAATAATAAACAGATTAGAGCTCGATATTGTAGCCCTTCAAGAAACCAAACTAGTAGAAAGGAAAAAAAACAAAATTTCCAGGCTACGATATCTATAGAACGGATCATAGAGCATTATCAGGAGGAACAGCTATATTAGTCAAAAAGGGACTCGAACACGAGCACATCTCAATACCAGACGGACTGGTGACAATGGAAGCCACAATTATTTGACTTACGGCCAACAACGAAACACTAAAAATAGTGTCAGCTTACGTCAGACCACATGATCCGATTTTCAACGAAGATTTGAGCCTAATACTGAACTCAGAAGAGCCAACTATAATTATTGGAGACCTAAATGCTAGATCTCCCAATTGGTTTGATAGGACGACCAACCGAAACGAAAGATATCTCTGCAACCATCTCGAGAACAGACCGAACACATATGTCATCGGACCAACAGAACCGACATGTTTTCACGGAGAACTCCCTACGTATCTTGACATTGCAATCCTACACAACGTGGGTCAACAATACGAGATACACTCTCTAAATAAAGCCGATTCGACACATAACCTAATCGTCCTGACCCTGGGCGCAATAGAATTGAACTATTTGCAGCCCCACAACAGAAAGAAGACAAGTTGGCCAAACTTCAGAAGAATTGTGAGCGAGAACATCGGTAACATCCCAACAATTAATAATATTACAGAACTAGAAGATAGTGTAATAAAACTAGAACAAGCAATAAACAATGCTATCGATGCCAGCTCCAAAACCGAAACAATCACAAGACAAAAAGGAGGAAGATTCAGGGATATAAGTATAGAACTTCAAAACCTAATCAAAGAGAAAAACCGGAAAAGAAGAAGAGCCTACCACACAAGAACGGTAGAAGACAAAAGGATTGCAAATGAGCTAGACAGGGAAGTGAAAAAACAACTTCAAAATCATAGAAATGAAAGCTGGGACTCCTATATCGATGAGCTAAATCCTAACAAATCCGCCTTCTGGAAGTTATCTAAAATCCTCCGAAAGGACAAGAAACCCATACCTCCCCTACACGGAGTAAACGGGATTGTCCATACGGAAATCGACAAAGCCGAAGTCATGAAGGACGAATTAGAAAAGGCGTGTAGAAACAACGAACACCCCGACGATGACATAGACTTTGAGGAAGAGGTAGAAAGAGCAGCGAGAGGACTTAGAAGGAAAAAGGGCAGAATAGGTATTACACATACATCTCCCGAAGAAATAAAGGAACTTATAAAAATGACAAATGCCAAAAAAGCCCCAGGACCCGACAACATCACAAATAGGGCGCTGAAAAATCTACCAACAAAAGCTGTTGTTTATATCACTAACATAATAAACAGCATGCTAAAACTACGATATTTCCCAGATAGGTGGAAAGAGGCACACGTAATAATGATTGCAAAACCTGGTAAAAACGGCACATTTCCGCAAAATTACAGACCTATCAGCTTATTATCATCTATAAGCAAGATAGCGGAAAGAGTCATACTAAAAAGACTCAATGAAGAATCACAAATGCTAGGAACCATACCAGAGGCTCAATTCGGGTTCAGAAGCGAACACTCCTGTGAATTACAGGTACTACGACTTACAGAATTTATCACCAAAGGATTTAATGAAAAAATGTACACAGCTACAGCTTTTTTGGACGTCAGCAAAGCCTTCAACAGAGTCAAGAACCATGGACTCATCTATAAAATGAATGAATTTGGTTACAGTGAGGCGATGACATGCCTCCTTGCGTCATATCTTGCCAACAGAAGGTTCAGAGTTCGAATAGGGGCAACCCTATCCGAAGTCGGGACCCTGGAGGCGGGTGTGCCTCAGGGAGCGGTGCTGTCGCCTTACCTGTACACCATTTATACGGCCGACACGCCAAAAGAGCCAGGCTCTCTATTGAGTCTTTACGCTGACGACACAGCAATAGCTGTTAGCTGGAGAAACCCGGATCACGCAGCTAATCATCTGCAAAGAGCACTAAACAGATTCCAAAGATGGTGCATGAAATGGAAAATAGCCCTAAATCCAGACAAAACACAGGCTGTAATGTTTAGTCACAGAAGAAGTGTACCAAATCGCGAAATTACAATCGAAAACACCCCAGTAGACTGGACCAACCAACCTAAATACCTAGGGGTACATCTAGACAAGAAGCTAACGTTCACTGACCACATCAATCAGCAAGTACTCAAAGCCAAAGCGTTGAAACGTCAGCTCTCAACACTTAGAGGAAGGAAAAGTAAACTACGATTTAAAACCAAAATCAGGGTTGCGAATAGTATTATCCTGCCAGTCCTAACATCCGCAGCGTGGGGACACACCTGTAAAACAAACAGGAAAAAGATACAGACCACTCAGAATCAAATATTCAGAGATGCCCTCAAGATACCAAGGTACGTACCCTTGAGATACGTATATAGAGACTCAGGACAAACAAGAATCCTACGCACGCTAGACGAGAGAGCATATGAAATTTTCAACGGACTAAGAAACCACCCAAGCAGAATGTTAAGAGAGCTGACTAACTACAATGAAAACATAAGGACGGTACATAGAAGACCAAAACAACAGATAGCTCGATATAGGGAGAACCCGAACGAATAAAATAAAGAATGAGATGGTTGCAAGAAGAACGAACAAAGAAATGCAGTCATTCAGAAAACACACCAAAAAAACTCTGGCGAGAGGGTACGTTTTTCTTTTTAGGTTTTTAGGTAATTATTATTAAGTCCAATATACACCGGGGTGTGTGAGAGCATTATACACTTGGGAATGCACACCCCAATACACGCACACAAATAGGATTAAGGAAAAAAGGAAAGAATTGTTGCCCAGGCATTTTATAGTCCCGAAGCCACAAGGAAGTCCACAAAAAAAAAAAAAAAAAATGTGTTTTCTGATTAAATAACGTAAATTCATATTGATATATTCATACTTTTCATTAAACCGTTTCACGTAAATTTACCTTATATAGCAAACATAGGAGGGGCCCCCGTCAGGCCTTCTATATACCGCTCCGCGGACTAGGCCCTTAAGGCCGATCGAATGAAAGATCTACTCGCGAAATCCGAGCACTGAGGTCATGTGCGGCATACATGGGCTTGGTGGCGGGACCCCTCTCGGGTGCTCAGCCGGCGAGGAGAACAAAATTTATTTTGCCAAATCGGCGGCTGAGTGACCGAGCACACACTCTTTTCCGGACATAGGGTCATCAGCTCAGGCTGATGGCTCTATGGTCGGAACACACACTCTTTTTTCTTTTTTTTAGGGACTCAAGTCCCGACGTAAAGCTAGAGTAAAATCAATAGAGTCAGTAAAGTAAATAGGGAGAAAAGCCTAGATGTGGCTACCCCTACAGTTAGGTGGCATAACCACATTCACTAAAAACCGAGGATGTCCTATTACCCAGGGCATCTTAAGTAAATTTCAGATCATAAGCCTCCTCACGTAAGTCACACGATGAGGAGGGGTGGTGGAAAAGCCTGGAGGTCAGATAGATACCACTTCGACTAGCGAAGTGTGACCGGTTTGATCTTCGGACATGTGGATCCCATTTTTACATTGGTATACACATGTTCCTAGGGGCAGGGTTGATCACTGCGTGTGTGTGTGTATGTTTTTATTACATATCGGTTTCACATAATAACAATAATAATAATAATAATAATAATAATAATTAGGCACCTGGATGAGTAAACCTCTGCATGGGCGACATCTTAATGAGATCAGCCAAGAATATGTCGACAATACAGCGTCGAACTATTGGTTGACATCAGTAAAGATGTTTCCCGAGACTGAGGGTTTCCTACTTGCCATTCAGGATCAGGTTATTCCAACTAAAAATTACCTGAAATATATTGTTAAAGATCCTCAAGTCCAAAATGACAAATGCCGATATGGATGCCAAGCCCAAGAAACCATCCAACATCTTACCGGTGGCTGCCAGGCATTTGTCGGTACTGATTATAAAGAACGTCATGACTCAGTAGGAAAGATTATCCACCAAGAACTAGCTGACAAACTGGGACTTCTCCAAACCGACCATCTTCCTTATTATCAATACGTCCCTGATAGAATGCTTGAAAATGACAACTACAAGCTATACTGGGACCGTACTGTGCTTACAGACCAACCAGTGGCCCATAATAGACCCGATCTCATACTAGTTAATAAAATTACTAGGCAAACAACACTTATTGATGTGGCGATACCCAACACCAATAATTTACGTGTTAAATACAACGAAAAGATCGCCAAGTACAGAGATCTAGAAATACAAATCAGGAGACAATGGAGAATGGAAAGTACCCAGACGATACCTATTATTCTTTCTACCACTGGAGTCATCCCGAAAAGCCTCCTAGAAAACATAAAAAAGCTGGGTCTAAATGAACATCTATATAAGATTATGCAGAAAGCTGTGTTACTTTCGACGTCCAGATGCGTACGAAAATTTTTGGGAGATACACCGACATACCAAGTCACCTAGGACTCGATAACATGGAAAGAGTCCCACCAGAGCTCAATCCTTTTGATACCGTAGGTATCTGGGATGAGTGAATTTTCCCCTTAGAGGGAGTGTGAGCCATATGGCTAAATCTGGATAATAATGATGATACACCGACATACCAAGTCACCTAGGACTCGATAACATGGAAAGAGTCCCACTAGAGCTCAATCCTTTTGATACCGTAGGTATCTGGGATGAAAAAATTTTAAAAATTTACGTTGCACCTGCTCTATAAGTTGGATATGTACATCATAAAAAGGTGACCAAATGACAGAGGCATATTCCAGTTTACAGCGTACAAAAGTGTAATAAAGTAATTTAATTGCCTTAATATTAGTAAGATTTCGACTATTTCTAATTATGAATCTATAAGATTTAAGTGCTTTTTTAACCTTTAGATTTACATGTTCAACAAAGGTGAGTTTATAATCAAATGTAACTCCAAGGTCTTTAATTTTATTTAAACGTTCAAGTTCATTGCCATTGATAATATAAGGATGGTATAAATTAGACTGTTTCCTAGAATAACTAACTACTTTGCACTTATTGGCATTAAGATTCAAATGATTTGCATTACACCATTAATGTACACGATTCAGTTCACTCTGCAAAAAATAACAATCATTAAGGTCACTTATCAATGAATAAATCTTTAAATCATCGGCATAACATAAACATGGTGCAGAAATTGATTCACACAGATCGTTAATAAATAACAAGAACAATAATGGACCTAGATTAGAACCTTATGGAACCCCTGAAGAAGCTAGGTACTTTTCCGATTTGTAACCATTATAAGCAACAAACTGCGTTCTATTTGACAAGTAAGACCTCATAAAAGTCACGGCATCCTCAGAAAGACCAAAGAGACACAATTTAGAAAGTAATACGCCGTGGTGAATTCTGTCGAACGCCTTCGTAAAGTCAGTATATATGACGTCAACTTGACTTCTATTATCTAGGGCCGCTGAGATATATTGTGTGACCATTAATAAGTATGTCACAGTGGACCGGTTGGAGACAAAACCATGTTGATATTGAGACAGCTGATTACAAGTGCGTGAGTAAATACGATTATACAAAACTATTTCAAAGACTTTCGATAGATTGCAAATAATGGAAATTGGTCTGTAGTTTTCTACATGACCCTTTTCACCAGTTTTGAATATTGGGCACACTTTTGACTCCTTCCAGAGACTCAGATATTCCTTGTTAAGAAGACATAAATTAAAAATTTTTAATAGTGGCACAGTTAAAGCACCTATGCAATCCTTAACCAAAAAGGATGGAATATTATCAGTTCCACATGTCATTTTGTCTTTCAATTTCTTACTAGCCACAATTATCTCAGACTCTAAAATAGGATAAAAATTTAAGTAATCTGCGTTAATTGAGGAAGAGTTAGCCTTGAAATTAATATCTGATGACAGAAAAACACTCTTGAAAAATTCTGCAAACATATTCACAATATTTTGTGGGTCGGAGGTAGTAATGTCATTATATTTCATCACACCAGGAATTCTTGAACTATTATTTTTTGAATTTACGGACGACCAAAACTTCTTGGGGTTGATCGATAAAACAATTTGGATATTCTCGACATATACATTGTAGGCCAAACTGATTTTTGATTTGACAAGGTGTCTTAACCTTTGAAACTCAAGCAAATCACACTGATTTTTGAATCGTTTAAACTTTTTTCTAAACTTTGCTTTTAATTTGATGTTGTGAATGATATCAGCATCGAACCAGGGTGGGTATTTATGGCTAAAGTTTTTGTAAACTGGAATATACTTATTGAACACAGAAAAAATCTTATCATAAAAGTTATTTAAAGTTTCATTAACGTCATTAGAAGTGTCCAGAGAGTTCCAATCCGTTTCATACAGTTCTCGATATAAAGCAGGAAAATTTGCTGTTTTAAAGTTGTAAGTTAATTGCTCCAAACCATACCTAAATTTAGGCTCTTTTACAAATATATCCGTAAATGTTATTAGAAGAGCTGGGTGATGAGAGTCTTCATAGACCAAAGGTGAGTCATCATGCTTCACTTCACAACTGAAATGCGATAAGACCAAATCTAGCAGTCTACCCAAGTGATTAACAACATTGTTAAATTGTCTAAGGCCAGTAGAGCCCGCAAAACTTAAAACTACAGAAGTTTTGAAATCAGACATATCATTATCTATAAACTTTGAAACATTGAAATCGCCTAGTACTATGCAGTCATTATTTAAGTAATCAAATTGCCCCAAGCAATCGAGAAAATATTCAAAGTCTACCAAACTTAACCTATCAGGTAAATAAACAACAACTATATAAAAATATTTGTAACCAATCCGGCACTTGACAATAATAAGAGTAATAAGTGGAAATTGTGCGTCGAGAGCAGTAATGTCCAATATTTCAGATGTTATGAAATTTTTTGCTGCACAAGCAAAATATTGAGGTTTTAAAGTTGTTATTATACCCATATATACCCAGAGTGTATACTCATAAACTTTTCAAAACACATTAATTACAATAAAATCCTCTAATAACCAAATAGAACAAATTATGGAAACTGATATAAATAACCTGACAGGATCCATAAGTAATAGAATTGAAACATCTTCCTTAAAAACTCCAACATCATCAACCTCAAACAACATCAGAAATCCTACTCCAGTAGAAATAACACCAAATCCAATTACTACAAACGTCCCTAATCAACTAAAAAGGTTCATCTCATCTTCTCCAGACATTAACAAAAATACCCCACAGACCGATTCACAGATATTTACTTCTCCTGTAGTAAGCAAACCAAAAAAAAAGTCAAAAAAGTCAGCCAGAAATTCCCGCGAAGAACTTTTACTTTCACTAGAGTCAATTAAAGAGAAAATAGAAAACAGATCACCACCGTTTATCCTAAACTATAATGAAATATCTGACTTTCTAGAAAACACAATATATGCCAAACACCCTGAAATAATTTCAAAAGATTACTCGAATGAAACTGCCGAGCTAATTGAGATCCTTAATTTTGTTCACGCTTATACGTTTGGTATGATTCCTTCATTATAATTAAGGAAATTTCCTTATTTTTTCTTATTAATGGCAACTGCGATTTATCAAATAAAACTTTGTGATTAGATAAAGCCTCTATGAAGCGCAAATTGCCACTTTGTTCTTCACCGACTTCGGAGTCAAGAGATTGACTGTCGTACTCGGAACTCATTTTTAACACTTTTACAAACGTGTGTCTGCTAATGGTTGTAATAACTAAATAAACTGAAAACACTGTTGACAAAAATAGAATACGGCCGGTTTTTAAGTTTTTTCTAGATTTGTGTTTCCTGTTGTTAGTTTAAACTTAAATTTTTTAGTATACACTTATAAGTATAAGCAAAATATTATTCACAAATTTTTCAGAATGTACTTAAACTTATAGCTGAATCTAATAAGATTGTAATTATGCTATAACTGAATTCTTAAAGTAAACACTTATTTTTTATTCACACTGCTGACTATAGTGAGTTTCTCTACAACTATAAAAACCAATAAAATTGTAAGAGGAATTATGTTATTAATACTTAAATGGTGTTTTAAGAGGAAGCGTATTCGTTTATGAAATAATATAGTCCCAAACATAATTTATGACGAAAAAACTATTTTAAGAAAAAGGGTCTTTTAAACACTCACATGTAGGTACTTAAAGCGATAAAAATTAATAATCCCAAGACATAGTTAAATAAAAATACAGGCCAGTAATAGGAAAATTTAGCATGCCACAATATGGGAGAAGGCTATATGACCGTATAGATCAAAATCTCGATATATAAAGCATGTGTAAATGTAGTACTAATATATGAAGCGGAAACAAGAGCTAAAACGGCTGTTACAGAAATATTGATGGGAACTACAGAAATGAAAATATTAAGAAACATAAAAGGAATATGTCTCAGAGATATAATAAGGAATGAGGATACATTAAGAGAAACTTGAGTTCAGAATGCAATGAGAGGGACACGAGCACGACGCCACAAATGACGATATAATATTAACAAAGAGATACGGGAAGAATCTCGAAATGGGCGAAAATAGATAAATCCAATACAAAAAGACCACTAGGAAGGTGGTTCCTTCCCTATACCCGAAGAAGTGATATGACTATGTAGCTGGGGTGATATATTATATATAGAAACATATTCTAAAAGAAGAATGGAAAGTTTCGAACATAGTTTTGAGGTTTGAATCGGTTTGTAAATGCCCCTTTGTCCGCTTCTTGTCGATCGACGATGATAGGTATAATAAAAGGTTGAAGTTGTGGAGTAAAAGTGTTGATTTATTGACAGCTACTGGTAATTACACAATATGATGTTCGTTAGGTAACTACTTATGATTGACTGTAGTAAACTGCTCTCACGTGAGCTCAAATCCCCAATTTATAATCTCACAAATATTTCATACCTAAGCACAGAGGTTATTGCTTCTATGATACTAACCAACTTTGAACTATATGCTTACATTACAATTTAATCTAGACCATCATTGCAACACTTAGGAAGTTCAATTAGAAACAATATATTATTCGACAATTCATTAACAAGTGAATGGACTTTAATTATTAAAATATTACTTGATATCATTTTCACAATGTCACTTATACACGGTGAAACTATAATAGATTAAGAAGTTAAGAATAATGTGAGATTACAAATTAAGGGGTTAATTTTTGATTGAACAAGCAGAAAAAGAAAACGAAGAACCAATATGTCGGCAGGTGAATCATCAGTTCTTGATCTTTCTTTATATAATTCTAACTTAACAATAGGTTTTGACTGGGAAGTACGTATTGCCATATATATGGAAGTGATCACTTTCACATAATTTTATTAATACGAATCTCAACCATTATGCAGAAACAGAGCCGGTGATAACGGGCCTGCAAGAAGTACAATGCAGGCGGGCGCCTCTGTTTGAGCGGCACCAAAATGAGCTTTTTTTCTGCTAGCGTTATACAAAATAGTAAAAGGGATAAATTAATTTTTTAAGTGTGATTTAACCCGGCAGTAGACGTGTGGTCTAAAAATCTCAGTGGACGGGTGGGGTCTATCAGGACCAAAATTTAAATGACCCACAAGTTTCAGATAACATTCACATAATGTTTTTAAGATTTTGTCGGTTTATCTGTCTCCTACTTAATGATCTTGTGGCATTGTATTTTCGTTTTGTTTTATTTTTCAAAAAATATAGCAATTAATCTAAAACCTTGCATTTTCTGCTTTGTTTACTTTTTATTAGTACTGATTAGTAAATAAATATTTTCCAAAATTCCCACATATCTTTTATTAAAATACAAATATTAAGCTTCATAAATTTGTTTATAACAAAAAATTATCTGCACAAAATACAAAAGTTTTAATTTTACTTCTCCTCTTTCATTGGTATTTAAATTTTCCCTTTTATTGGTGGTCACTTCTAATGGGCCTGGCATAAGAGTATTTGATAGGCACGACGCTGATTGTCGTACAACTCTAGCTAAATGAGGTTTCAAAGCTCTACTTCCCATATTTTCTTTTGTCATATTTATTCCTAAATCTTTCATAAATAATCTTCTGCAATTTTTATATTCTCCTTCTGGATTGTTGCTTTTGTATATTTCGAAAGCATTGACGGCAGCAATATTCATAAGGCCATAGAATACTACCATAGGCCAACGTCTAGTGTTTCTAGCAACATTATAGGAAGGTATTTTTCGGTCAACAACGTCTAATCCTCCCTGTGTCAGATTGTAAAATATAATGATTTCTGGTTTTGCTTCTTGTCCAGATGCCTCATCAATTTTATTTTCGAGAATCATAGCACACATTTCGACAAAAGCAATACATTTTTTGATTTTTTTGGTACATATGACACTGCAGTAATATCGGTACCAAATGCAAAAACAGATAAATGTTGACATCGGTGTTTGATGTCTGTTATTTGATGCGGCAATTCTCTTCTGTTGGACTGAATAGTACCGACCACTGTAAGTTGGTGAACTTCTAACAAACATTTTACAGTCTGATATATATTATCAGATTATATATATATATACAATAGCACTAAAGGCCTTAGAGGCCCATGGCTTAAAAAGTTTGTTCTTTCTTCATTTTCGCTTTTCTTTATGTACTGAGATCTTCTCTGGCTCGATATGTGATTTTTCTCCATTCCTTCTTGTTATTCATTTTTCTTTTCTGGCCTTGTAGTCCAATTTCTTCCATATCTTTTTCTACCTCCTGATTCCATCTATTTTTTGGCCTTCCTTTTCTCTTTTTTAAAGTTATAGTGTAGTTCATTACCCTTTTTGAAGTCCTCGTGTTCGGCATCCTTTCTAGGTGACCTCGCCATCTTAGTCTCTGTGCCTTTATGACTCCTATTATGTTAGGTTGATTATATAATTTCTTTAACTCATCATTTGATCTTCTTATCCATAAACCGTCCCTTATTATTCCTCCATATATCTTCCTCAGGATTTTCCTTTCCCATATCTCCAGTAAATTTTGTTCATTTTTTGTCATTGTCCATGTCTCACTGCAGTACGTTACTATTGGTTGTATAGTTGTTTTGTATAACTGTATTTTTGCCTTTCTTGATAAAAACTTGCTTTTCAACATTCCACTAAGAGCATGTACACTTCTATTGCCTGCCATTATTCTAGCTTGTATTTCTTCTTTAATGTTAGGTTTGCGTGATATTATTGTACCTAGGTATGTAAATCTTTCTACCATTTCGAATTCGTATGATAATCTTTCTTCTACTTCTACTTTAAACTTTTGTCCATCCCTGAACTGATCATCTGTCCACTGCATACATTTTGTTTTAGTTTCATTTATGTAAAGTCCCATTTTCTTTGCTGCTTTTACTATTCTCTGTACTATCTCCTGTAGCTCTTTTTTTCCTCTTGCCAGCAACACTATATCATCCGCAAATGCCAAAACTTGGTGTCTTTTATGATATAGGAGTCCTTCTCTATTGATTTTCGCTTCTCGCATTATTTTTTCTAGGCATAAATTGAAGAGTAATGATGACAAAGGATCGCCCTGCCTTAATCCTTCGTTTACTATAAATTTGTCCGATACATGATTGTTTACTTTGACTCTGTTTTCTGTATTCTCTAAAGTAAGATGTATCATGTTACGCAACTTTCTGCTAACTCCCAGTTCCTCAAGGGTCTCTTTTAATTCCTTCCTTTTTATTCTATCGTATGCTTGCTGGAAGTCGATGAATAGCGCTATCGTTGGTAAGTTGTGTTCATAGCTTTCTGCTTGTAATTCTCTGATTATGAATACTTGGTCCGTTGTGCTTCTCCCTCGTCTAAATCCGCATTGGTATTCGCCTATTATATTTTCAACTTCTTTTTCTAGCTTATCTTTTATGGATTTTGATAGGATTTTATATACGGTATTTAGTAACGCTACTCCTCTGTAATTACTGCATTCTGTTTTGTCTCCTTTTTTGTGTAATGGGCAAATAATGGCTTCCTTCCAATCTTCGGGTATTCGTTCTTTTATCCATATCTCCTTTATGATCTTGTATATCCAATTATTTAGCAGTTTTCCACCATATTTCATCATCTCTGCTGTTATGTTATCGCTTCCAGGGGATTTGTTGTTTTTCAGATTTTTTATGATTTCCTCGATTTGTTCTTTGCTGGGTGAATTATCTTCAATGTCTTCTAAGTGTTCGATTCTTGCTTCTGTTTCCACGTATTCTCTTTGGTTTGACTTATTATTGCCATTTAGTAATTCATCAAAATACTCTTTCCATCTTTCGGCAATTTCTGTTTCCCCGCTTATATTATTTCCTGCTTTGTTTTTGACGAATATGGGTTTTTGTTGGAAACCTTTTTTTTCATTTCTAGCACCTTGATATAGGTTTTTTATTTTTTTATTTCTGTAATTCTCTTCTATTTCTTTTAGCTTTTTTTCTATGTGTTTTCTCTTCTTTTCTCTCAGCACTCTCTTTACTTTTTGTCTTTGCTCCCTATATCTATTCTTTGTCTCTGTTGTTTCTTTCGTGATCATTTCAATCCTTAATGATTTTCTTATTTCTATTTCTTTTTGGCACTCTATGTCGAACCAGTCTTTCCTCTTTTTATTCTCTTGTTTGTTACATTCTTTTGCTGCTTTGTTCATTATTTGCTTTATGTTTTCCCATTTGTTCTCAGTTTGCTCTTCTATTTGTATCTTTTTTAGTTCTCTTTCCATTGTTTCCTCGTATATGTCTTGCTCTTTCTTTGTTGCTAATCGAATTGGGTTATGTATACATTTCTTTTTTTTTATTTTGTTTTTGTTTTCTGGTATCAGTTGCTTAATTTTGATGCCCACCATGTAATGATCTGAGTCGGCGTCTGGTCCTCTGTATGTTCTTATCTTCTTTATACATTGCTGTTCTTCTTTTTCGATGAGCACGTGGTCTATTTGGTTTTTAGTCTTTCTATCTGGCGATATCCAAGTTTCCTTGTGTATTTCTTTTCGTTCGAAATATGTGCTCATTATGATCATATTTTTTTCTCTTGCGAAATCTATCAGGAATTGTCCGTTCTCATTAGTTTCATTGTGTTTACTATATTTTCCTATTGTCGGTCTAAATACTTCTTCCTTCCCTATTTTGGCATTTGCGTCGCCTAGAATAATTTTCATATCATATCTGGGTATATTTTCGATTGTTCTGTTTAATTCATTGTAGAAACATTCTTTGACATCATTATCTTTTTCTTCTGAAGGCGCGTGAATATTTATGAGGGTGATTTTTTGGTATTTTCCCTTGAACCTGATACTACATATGCGGTCTGATACTGGTTTAAACTCTACTAGTGCTTCTTTTAGCTCTTTTCTTATCATAAAACCTGTGCCTAACGTTCGATTCTTTCCACCGCTGTTAAAAAACATTGTATCTTCTATTTCTAATATATCATTTCCCAGTTGTTTCGTCTCCTGTAAAGCTACTATGTCAAAATGGAACTTTTCGATTTCTCTCGCTAAGTGTTTAAGTTTGCCTTCTCCATATGTGCCTCTTACATTCCATGTTCCCAAAAGTAAGTGTTCTTTTCGTAATGTTTTCTTGTGTTTTGGTCCCGTTATCATTTTTTTCCTCTTTTTTCCTTTTTTCGTATTATCGCTAACCTTGTTCTGTGCTTGTTTCGTCAACTTTATTCCAGTAGTACATTTAGTTGCTAGTTTTTTGATGTTTTTTTTACATATTGCGCCTTCTTTGTCATTCCACTTCCATTCGCTGTTATTCACCCATATTTTTTTTACTCCAATCTTGACTTCATTTCCTTTATTTCTTTCTTCTTGAGCAATGTTTCTAATTGTTTTCTGTATTTCTCGTTCTTTTGTGGTTGCATCTTCGTTGATATATATTTTGTACTCTTTAATTTCTTTTAACTTGTGCTTTTTTTCCATTATTTTTCTTTTTTCTTCCTGGTTTTCCAATTCAATTAGGCATGTTTTTTCGCCTAACTTGTGAGCATTCCTTATTTTAACCTCTACTCCTATATGTTGTTTGATGAAATTATTGATTGTTCCTTTTAACCTTGCTTGCTCATATGTGTCTATCTTTAGGCCGTACATAACTATGTTATTTATTCGTCGGTGTTTTTCCATAACTTCCATGTTTTTTGTTATTTCTCTGAGTTCCTCCTTGATCTCTATATTTTCTTGTTTTAGTTCTGAATTTTCTTTTCTCAGCTCTCTGTTTTCCATTATGAGCTTTTCTATCGTTTCCTTGCATTCTTGTTGATTTCTTTTTATTTCCTTAATATCATCGGTGAGGTGGCTCACCATTATTAGTAATTGATCAATTTTTGTTGCCTCATTTTTTTTCTCTGGAGTTTTTGTCAGATTATATATATTATTATTATTATATATTACAGAATAATATATTAGTATTTTCTATGATGATGGAAAGAATATCACCAAAAAACAGCATAAAACATTCAACAGGTATAGAAGAATTTCTACCCATTTCCTGTAACTCCTGACAAATGTGTAATAATATTCCTTGCCCGAGTACTAACATTTATGAGTGAAGCTTCTTTTCTCCATTTCGTCCCATCCTTACCATAATAATAAGCTGATCTACTCTCTTCTGAAACAGATTCTTCTTCTTCTGATTCTTCGCCTGTAGCTTCTTGTTCTGTGACGTGATCGCTCTCTAAAAAAAATTTTTCGTCAGCAATCGAATCGTTGTCGCTTTCTGCCATTTTTTCCACTTCTTCATTATCAGTTTCTACTTCTTCATAGGGTTGTCTCAGTTTTTCAATTTCTCTTTCATACGGATTCATAATTAACTATTAGAATACTGCTGTGGAACACTTACTGGTTTTATTTCTTGATATTTGATAAATCCAAATAAATATCACCACAAACTTTACACAGCACACACCAGCTAACGAATTTGTAATGAATCGTTGTCCCTTTATATAAAAAACGAAAGTAAAGAACTCGATTCAAAAATTTGAGATTGTATCGGGAAAAACTTATTTTTCTAAGTAGCTGAAATTTTTAATAAAATGGAGGTTTTACAAAAAAAATGTGAAAAATACTAGTAAAATGTACACATACAGAGCCAACAAAGATTTAATAAATCCGTTAAAAGCCACAAACAAATTATATTTTAGGTCAAAAACCGAAAAAACTGCATTACAAGTATATGAATCTTAACTTACAAGAGTAACACTAGTGGACGGGTGGGGTCTGTCAGGACATATTTTTAAATATCTCAAAACCAAACAATAAATTTGTTCCAAACATATAGCTATTAGTTGGAGTGAGCAATTATTGAAAGGTGCTGAAAAGGTCATTTTATGGCGAGTACGCCACTGTGTGTGTTTTTATTTCAATATCTAGACTACATCGGAGATAATAAACACTCACGCTGACGATTTCGAGGTGTCAGCGATATGTTCAAGTACTATGAAAGGTTTTAATAAATAGTTTGCTAAGCTGTTAACAAGTCAACAACTTGTGCATTTTCCAACAAACACACATCATTTCCTACAGAATAAAAGTTAAACAACAGTTAAAATATGTACAATAATTTTTCATTCTTGCAGTGACCAATAGAAATAGACCACACTCGTCCACTCCCGGGTTAAAGTTCAGTCATAATATGCTAATTTAATAATATTAGAATTTATTATTGGCAAATGTATTATGTTTCAAAAAACAAACAATATTGCACTTATTCGAAACGCTTTGTTAATTTTCTTCAAATTTCTGAAGTTTTTTAAAGGTTTTGTGTCAGCAGTTAGGAGCGTAATTGAATGATTAGTAGTAAAATGAACATTTTACATTTTTACAATTTACAGTTTACATAAAGTTTAGTTTATCAAGAGTTTTGTCAATTTAGTAGTATGTGTCGTTAGTAATACAGAATAGTTTTTCAGCTTTCTGTGCAGTTAAAAGAACATTATCTAGTGTTGCATGCAATTAACATAAAATTACATTTGATACTACGGATAGCGGGTAGGAACTCCTTTGGATAGTCCTATCAGGGAAAATAAATTAATCCCTGCCCTCCACAGATTCCAGGTGTTTCCTGATCCGGAAAACTAATACCTGCTTAGGGTCCCTTATCCAGGGTCACGAATGAAATCCACAACGGCAGCCACGTCGGAGAAGAATACCTTCGGTACGGTGTGAATGGTGGAAGTAGCAATCCCTTGATTTTATAGATTGTATAAAATCACTCACCAACCCGTCTAGCCAGCGTGTTGTTTTAAGGCTAAAAATAGGAATATGGCGATAGCTAAAACAAAAGGAATGGGTTCTCAGGTAGGTAGACCCTGTAGTTACATACAGTAATGGCAAATCCCACCCCTTTCGAAAAAAGGACAGCTTCATGGAATCTGGGGGAAGCAAGAAATCGCTAAAAAATCACACGATTGAACATCACAAATATAAGGTCCTTAATCAAAAATGGAAAAAGTCTACGAACCCGAAGAAGACATCAAGGACTTAAAATGGGACATATTTGGTCTAGCAGAGGTAAAAAGAAAAGAGGAAGCGTGCATAACACTAGAGTCCGGTAACGTCCTATATTACATTGGGCCAGAAGAACAAAGCGTAGATGGCGTAGGATTCCTAATTTCCAAGAAATATGCACATAAAGTAGAGTAATTCGTAAGAATATCTGAAAGAATTGTAATAATTAGATTAAATGTAAACGAGAACATCTCCCTGAAAACTATTCAAGTATACGCTCCAACCGCAGCACATCCTGATGAAGAGATAGTCGAATTTTATAAGAAAACCCTCAAAGAGGAAGACGTTGCAAAAATCAAAAAAATATCTGATATATGCTACATGCGCATCTATGTGGAGGATGAATTCAAAATCACAAAAGACACCCTACAGTGTTATAACTGTCAAGGGTTCTATCACAGCTCAAAGGCTTGCCATTGCGGATTCAGATGTGTAAAATGCGGAGAAAACCACATCAGTAACGACTGTGAGAAAAGCCGGGAAACCGACCCCAAATGTGCAAACTGTCGTGAAGCGCACACAGCAAATTATAGAGGATGCTCTAAGGCCCCCAAAAAGAAAACACCTGCCCCAACAAGACCGGTAGGAAGACTCATAAACAGCGCTCCAATCAACAAAGGAGTCAGCTACGCACAGGCAGCGAAAAAATCCGCTGAAACCACCACAGAAGCTCCAGCACAACCACAAGAAGTGTCGGTACAGGACGCAGCTACCCTCATCGCAAACTTCCATACAGAGTATAATAACAAAATGATGGAAATGATGTCCATGATGGACAAAGCAACAAAAATGATGACTGCATTTGGAGAAGCCGTCCGAAAATGTTAGCAAACCAAAACGAAGATCTACGCATTGGGTCATGGAATTCCGGAGGAATATTCAAAAAGATCAACCTTATGGATGAAATAATAAACAGATTAGAGCTCGATATTGTAGCCCTTCAAGAAACCAAACTAGTAGAAAGGAAAAAAAAACAAAATTTCCAGGCTACGATATCTATAGAACGGATCATAGAGCATTATCAGGAGGAACAGCTATATTAGTCAAAAAGGGACTCGAACACGAGCACATCTCAATACCAGACGGACTGGTGACAATGGAAGCCACAATTATTTGACTTACGGCCAACAACGAAACACTAAAAATAGTGTCAGCTTACGTCAGACCACATGATCCGATTTTCAACGAAGATTTGAGCCTAATACTGAACTCAGAAGAGCCAACTATAATTATTGGAGACCTAAATGCTAGATCTCCCAATTGGTTTGATAGGACGACCAACCGAAACGAAAGATATCTCTGCAACCATCTCGAGAACAGACCGAACACATATGTCATCGGACCAACAGAACCGACATGTTTTCACGGAGAACTCCCTACGTATCTTGACATTGCAATCCTACACAACGTGGGTCAACAATACGAGATACACTCTCTAAATAAAGCCGATTCGACACATAACCTAATCGTCCTGACCCTGGGCGCAATAGAATTGAACTATTTGCAGCCCCACAACAGAAAGAAGACAAGTTGGCCAAACTTCAGAAGAATTGTGAGCGAGAACATCGGTAACATCCCAACAATTAATAATATTACAGAACTAGAAGATAGTGTAATAAAACTAGAACAAGCAATAAACAATGCTATCGATGCCAGCTCCAAAACCGAAACAATCACAAGACAAAAAGGAGGAAGATTCAGGGATATAAGTATAGAACTTCAAAACCTAATCAAAGAGAAAAACCGGAAAAGAAGAAGAGCCTACCACACAAGAACGGTAGAAGACAAAAGGATTGCAAATGAGCTAGACAGGGAAGTGAAAAAACAACTTCAAAATCATAGAAATGAAAGCTGGGACTCCTATATCGATGAGCTAAATCCTAACAAATCCGCCTTCTGGAAGTTATCTAAAATCCTCCGAAAGGACAAGAAACCCATACCTCCCCTACACGGAGTAAACGGGATTGTCCATACGGAAATCGACAAAGCCGAAGTCATGAAGGACGAATTAGAAAAGGCGTGTAGAAACAACGAACACCCCGACGATGACATAGACTTTGAGGAAGAGGTAGAAAGAGCAGCGAGAGGACTTAGAAGGAAAAAGGGCAGAATAGGTATTACACATACATCTCCCGAAGAAATAAAGGAACTTATAAAAATGACAAATGCCAAAAAAGCCCCAGGACCCGACAACATCACAAATAGGGCGCTGAAAAATCTACCAACAAAAGCTGTTGTTTATATCACTAACATAATAAACAGCATGCTAAAACTACGATATTTCCCAGATAGGTGGAAAGAGGCACACGTAATAATGATTGCAAAACCTGGTAAAAACGGCACATTTCCGCAAAATTACAGACCTATCAGCTTATTATCATCTATAAGCAAGATAGCGGAAAGAGTCATACTAAAAAGACTCAATGAAGAATCACAAATGCTAGGAACCATACCAGAGGCTCAATTCGGGTTCAGAAGCGAACACTCCTGTGAATTACAGGTACTACGACTTACAGAATTTATCACCAAAGGATTTAATGAAAAAATGTACACAGCTACAGCTTTTTTGGACGTCAGCAAAGCCTTCAACAGAGTCAAGAACCATGGACTCATCTATAAAATGAATGAATTTGGTTACAGTGAGGCGATGACATGCCTCCTTGCGTCATATCTTGCCAACAGAAGGTTCAGAGTTCGAATAGGGGCAACCCTATCCGAAGTCGGGACCCTGGAGGCGGGTGTGCCTCAGGGAGCGGTGCTGTCGCCTTACCTGTACACCATTTATACGGCCGACACGCCAAAAGAGCCAGGCTCTCTATTGAGTCTTTACGCTGACGACACAGCAATAGCTGTTAGCTGGAGAAACCCGGATCACGCAGCTAATCATCTGCAAAGAGCACTAAACAGATTCCAAAGATGGTGCATGAAATGGAAAATAGCCCTAAATCCAGACAAAACACAGGCTGTAATGTTTAGTCACAGAAGAAGTGTACCAAATCGCGAAATTACAATCGAAAACACCCCAGTAGACTGGACCAACCAACCTAAATACCTAGGGGTACATCTAGACAAGAAGCTAACGTTCACTGACCACATCAATCAGCAAGTACTCAAAGCCAAAGCGTTGAAACGTCAGCTCTCAACACTTAGAGGAAGGAAAAGTAAACTACGATTTAAAACCAAAATCAGGGTTGCGAATAGTATTATCCTGCCAGTCCTAACATCCGCAGCGTGGGGACACACCTGTAAAACAAACAGGAAAAAGATACAGACCACTCAGAATCAAATATTCAGAGATGCCCTCAAGATACCAAGGTACGTACCCTTGAGATACGTATATAGAGACTCAGGACAAACAAGAATCCTACGCACGCTAGACGAGAGAGCATATGAAATTTTCAACGGACTAAGAAACCACCCAAGCAGAATGTTAAGAGAGCTGACTAACTACAATGAAAACATAAGGACGGTACATAGAAGACCAAAACAACAGATAGCTCGATATAGGGAGAACCCGAACGAATAAAATAAAGAATGAGATGGTTGCAAGAAGAACGAACAAAGAAATGCAGTCATTCAGAAAACACACCAAAAAAACTCTGGCGAGAGGGTACGTTTTTCTTTTTAGGTTTTTAGGTAATTATTATTAAGTCCAATATACACCGGGGTGTGTGAGAGCATTATACACTTGGGAATGCACACCCCAATACACGCACACAAATAGGATTAAGGAAAAAAGGAAAGAATTGTTGCCCAGGCATTTTATAGTCCCGAAGCCACAAGGAAGTCCACAAAAAAAAAAAAAAAAAAAAATGTGTTTTCTGATTAAATAACGTAAATTCATATTGATATATTCATACTTTTCATTAAACCGTTTCACGTAAATTTACCTTATATAGCAAACATAGGAGGGGCCCCCGTCAGGCCTTCTATATACCGCTCCGCGGACTAGGCCCTTAAGGCAGATCGAATGAAAGATCTACTCGCGAAATCCGAGCACTGAGGTCATGTGCGGCATACATGGGCTTGGTGGCGGGACCCCTCTCGGGTGCTCAGCCGGCGAGGAGAACAAAATTTATTTTGCCAAATCGGCGGCTGAGTGACCGAGCACACACTCTTTTCCGGACATAGGGTCATCAGCTCAGGCTGATGGCTCTATGGTCGGAACACACACTCTTTTTTCTTTTTTTTAGGGACTCAAGTCCCGACGTAAAGCTAGAGTAAAATCAATAGAGTCAGTAAAGTAAATAGGGAGAAAAGCCTAGATGTGGCTACCCCTACAGTTAGGTGGCATAACCACATTCACTAAAAACCGAGGATGTCCTATTACCCAGGGCATCTTAAGTAAATTTCAGATCATAAGCCTCCTCACGTAAGTCACACGATGAGGAGGGGTGGTGGAAAAGCCTGGAGGTCAGATAGATACCACTTCGACTAGCGAAGTGTGACCGGTTTGATCTTCGGACATGTGGATCCCATTTTTACATTGGTATACACATGTTCCTAGGGGCAGGGTTGATCACTGCGTGTGTGTGTGTATGTTTTTATTACATATCGGTTTCACATAATAACAATAATAATAATAATAATAATAATAATTAGGCACCTGGATGAGTAAACCTCTGCATGGGCGACATCTTAATGAGATCAGCCAAGAATATGTCGACAATACAGCGTCGAACTATTGGTTGACATCAGGAAAGATGTTTCCCGAGACTGAGGGTTTCCTACTTGCCATTCAGGATCAGGTTATTCCAACTAAAAATTACCTGAAATATATTGTTAAAGATCCTCAAGTCCAAAATGACAAATGCCGATATGGATGCCAAGCCCAAGAAACCATCCAACATCTTACCGGTGGCTGCCAGGCATTTGTCGGTACTGATTATAAAGAACGTCATGACTCAGTAGGAAAGATTATCCACCAAGAACTAGCTGACAAACTGGGACTTCTCCAAACCGACCATCTTCCTTATTATCAATACGTCCCTGATAGAATGCTTGAAAATGACAACTACAAGCTATACTGGGACCGTACTGTGCTTACAGACCAACCAGTGGCCCATAATAGACCCGATCTCATACTAGTTAATAAAATTACTAGGCAAACAACACTTATTGATGTGGCGATACCCAACACCAATAATTTACGTGTTAAATACAACGAAAAGATCGCCAAGTACAGAGATCTAGAAATACAAATCAGGAGACAATGGAGAATGGAAAGTACCCAGACGATACCTATTATTCTTTCTACCACTGGAGTCATCCCGAAAAGCCTCCTAGAAAACATAAAAAAGCTGGGTCTAAATGAACATCTATATAAGATTATGCAGAAAGCTGTGTTACTTTCGACGTCCAGATGCGTACGAAAATTTTTGGGAGATACACCGACATACCAAGTCACCTAGGACTCGATAACATGGAAAGAGTCCCACCAGAGCTCAATCCTTTTGATACCGTAGGTATCTGGGATGAGTGAATTTTCCCCTTAGAGGGAGTGTGAGCCATATGGCTAAATCTGGATAATAATGATGATACACCGACATACCAAGTCACCTAGGACTCGATAACATGGAAAGAGTCCCACTAGAGCTCAATCCTTTTGATACCGTAGGTATCTGGGATGAAAAAATTTTAAAAATTTACGTTGCACCTGCTCTATAAGTTGGATATGTACATCATAAAAAGGTGACCAAATGACAGAGGCATATTCCAGTTTACAGCGTACAAAAGTGTAATAAAGTAATTTAATTGCCTTAATATTAGTAAGATTTCGACTATTTCTAATTATGAATCTATAAGATTTAAGTGCTTTTTTAACCTTTAGATTTACATGTTCAACAAAGGTGAGTTTATAATCAAATGTAACTCCAAGGTCTTTAATTTTATTTAAACGTTCAAGTTCATTGCCATTGATAATATAAGGATGGTATAAATTAGACTGTTTCCTAGAATAACTAACTACTTTGCACTTATTGGCATTAAGATTCAAATGATTTGCATTACACCATTAATGTACACGATTCAGTTCACTCTGCAAAAAATAACAATCATTAAGGTCACTTATCAATGAATAAATCTTTAAATCATCGGCATAACATAAACATGGTGCAGAAATTGATTCACACAGATCGTTAATAAATAACAAGAACAATAATGGACCTAGATTAGAACCTTATGGAACCCCTGAAGAAGCTAGGTACTTTTCCGATTTGTAACCATTATAAGCAACAAACTGCGTTCTATTTGACAAGTAAGACCTCATAAAAGTCACGGCATCCTCAGAAAGACCAAAGAGACACAATTTAGAAAGTAATACGCCGTGGTGAATTCTGTCGAACGCCTTCGTAAAGTCAGTATATATGACGTCAACTTGACTTCTATTATCTAGGGCCGCTGAGATATATTGTGTGACCATTAATAAGTATGTCACAGTGGACCGGTTGGAGACAAAACCATGTTGATATTGAGACAGCTGATTACAAGTGCGTGAGTAAATACGATTATACAAAACTATTTCAAAGACTTTCGATAGATTGCAAATAATGGAAATTGGTCTGTAGTTTTCTACATGACCCTTTTCACCAGTTTTGAATATTGGGCACACTTTTGACTCCTTCCAGAGACTCAGATATTCCTTGTTAAGAAGACATAAATTAAAAATTTTTAATAGTGGCACAGTTAAAGCACCTATGCAATCCTTAACCAAAAAGGATGGAATATTATCAGTTCCACATGTCATTTTGTCTTTCAATTTCTTACTAGCCACAATTATCTCAGACTCTAAAATAGGATAAAAATTTAAGTAATCTGCGTTAATTGAGGAAGAGTTAGCCTTGAAATTAATATCTGATGACAGAAAAACACTCTTGAAAAATTCTGCAAACATATTCACAATATTTTGTGGGTCGGAGGTAGTAATGTCATTATATTTCATCACACCAGGAATTCTTGAACTATTATTTTTTGAATTTACGGACGACCAAAACTTCTTGGGGTTGATCGATAAAACAATTTGGATATTCTCGACATATACATTGTAGGCCAAACTGATTTTTGATTTGACAAGGTGTCTTAACCTTTGAAACTCAAGCAAATCACACTGATTTTTGAATCGTTTAAACTTTTTTCTAAACTTTGCTTTTAATTTGATGTTGTGAATGATATCAGCATCGAACCAGGGTGGGTATTTATGGCTAAAGTTTTTGTAAACTGGAATATACTTATTGAACACAGAAAAAATCTTATCATAAAAGTTATTTAAAGTTTCATTAACGTCATTAGAAGTGTCCAGAGAGTTCCAATCCGTTTCATACAGTTCTCGATATAAAGCAGGAAAATTTGCTGTTTTAAAGTTGTAAGTTAATTGCTCCAAACCATACCTAAATTTAGGCTCTTTTACAAATATATCCGTAAATGTTATTAGAAGAGCTGGGTGATGAGAGTCTTCATAGACCAAAGGTGAGTCATCATGCTTCACTTCACAACTGAAATGCGATAAGACCAAATCTAGCAGTCTACCCAAGTGATTAACAACATTGTTAAATTGTCTAAGGCCAGTAGAGCCCGCAAAACTTAAAACTACAGAAGTTTTGAAATCAGACATATCATTATCTATAAACTTTGAAACATTGAAATCGCCTAGTACTATGCAGTCATTATTTAAGTAATCAAATTGCCCCAAGCAATCGAGAAAATATTCAAAGTCTACCAAACTTAACCTATCAGGTAAATAAACAACAACTATATAAAAATATTTGTAACCAATCCGGCACTTGACAATAATAAGAGTAATAAGTGGAAATTGTGCGTCGAGAGCAGTAATGTCCAATATTTCAGATGTTATGAAATTTTTTGCTGCACAAGCAAAATATTGAGGTTTTAAAGTTGTTATTATACCCATATATACCCAGAGTGTATACTCATAAACTTTTCAAAACACATTAATTACAATAAAATCCTCTAATAACCAAATAGAACAAATTATGGAAACTGATATAAATAACCTGACAGGATCCATAAGTAATAGAATTGAAACATCTTCCTTAAAAACTCCAACATCATCAACCTCAAACAACATCAGAAATCCTACTCCAGTAGAAATAACACCAAATCCAATTACTACAAACGTCCCTAATCAACTAAAAAGGTTCATCTCATCTTCTCCAGACATTAACAAAAATACCCCACAGACCGATTCACAGATATTTACTTCTCCTGTAGTAAGCAAACCAAAAAAAAAGTCAAAAAAGTCAGCCAGAAATTCCCGCGAAGAACTTTTACTTTCACTAGAGTCAATTAAAGAGAAAATAGAAAACAGATCACCACCGTTTATCCTAAACTATAATGAAATATCTGACTTTCTAGAAAACACAATATATGCCAAACACCCTGAAATAATTTCAAAAGATTACTCGAATGAAACTGCCGAGCTAATTGAGATCCTTAATTTTGTTCACGCTTATACCCACAATTCAAAATTAAAAAATAATATAACTAGATTAAAAAAGAAACTAAAACCCAATAATATCTCTTCCACAGAAGAAACAGATGAATAATTATCTCAGGCAGAATTTTAACATATCCAATTCCTTTATTTTAGGAACAGTTTTTGGAACAGTTAAAACTCTTATTAAATGAATTATGCCCAAAGATCTTATGTCTTCAAGAAACTCATTTTAAACAAGTTAATATAAATCTTCGAAATTATCAATGTTTTCCAAAAAACAGAGTAGCACAACAGGCCAGTGGCGGAGTAGCTATCTTCGTAAGTACAGACCTAGAAGCTAAGCCAATTACACTAAGTACTAATCTCGAAGCTGTGGCAGTGAGTATAACATACCAAAAACATATTAATATATGCAACATTTATTTACCACATCCCAACGAGCTAGACCTACAAGTACTAAATAACCTTCTTGATCAAATTCCACACCCAAAAATCATTTTAGGGGATACGAATTGTCATCATCCTGCATGGGGAAGCTCTAAACCAGACAAATACGGTAATCTAATGAAACATCTCATTGACTCTTCTGATCTAATATTACTTAATACAGGAGAACCTACCAGATTTAACTCCTATAACGGCTCTTTTTTCGCTACAGATTTATCATTATGTAGTCAATCCTTATCAACGTTTCTCACGTGGAATACTTTAAAATCGTTATATGGCAGTGACCACTTTCCTATCTGCATATCATTAAATCAAATTCAATCTCCTAATTTTCCAATCTATCAATCCTGGAAATAAAAAACTGCAAACTGGTCGTCTTGTCAAGATGACATAAAAAAGAAAATTGAAAATTCTCATCCAAGTGATGATATAAACTCTAATATTACCTCCTTAAACAATATAATTATAGAAGCAGCTTTAAATAATATAGGTAATCTAATAATTTGTCACCACTCTAATAAATGCTGTCACCATTGTAGAAGACGCCTGTCTCAATATCCTTATCAATGTATCTACAATTCTTAGGGATACTTATCCCTGCGAGCGGGGCAAGGCTTACTGGTTTCACTAGCCTGGACTGACTGGTTTCGCCCTCGCGGATTTACAAGAGGGTAGGGAGATTTTGGGAGGAAGGGGATTAAGGACTTTTCGGGCTCAGGTCCTGCAAAGAGTAAGAAGCTATGGGCTTACGTTAGAAGCCGGAGCACTGCATAAGCGAAAATGTGTATCTCTTCTAGTCTCTACCTGTAACGGCCGGGAAGAACAAAAAATCAAATTTCGAGTTTACAATGTATTAAATAGACTGTATACTAAAAAATATTAGTTATGACCAATACTGTTTCGATCAGGCGCGAAGGGAGACGAGAAGAGACAAAGCAAGGAATTAAAAGGCGGACAATTCCGTATTATTAGATATACCTTGGGTTAGTATATAGATCTTAGTTACCTTCGCGTATTTAGGCTCTAGCTAATGAATACGCCTCCAGAGTTGAAGCACGGCGCGCTATCGCGAACTTTCGAATCTCCAGATACCGGCACTTCTACGTCACACTATCCCATCGAGTTAAATAGCGCGCTCACTGGCTGCGTATCGTCCGATCTCCCGTACTTCTTGCGTGGGGCGCTCTCGAGTGCCACCTTCCCACTAGTCCTCGCTGACCCGCTTGTTCGGTTTTTTTATGAGAGCGTATTCTCAATTTTCAGTCGTAGTACCAAGGTCGAGTTATTGTTTTTTTTGCTGACTGAGTCCCCGTGTTATTTTTCAGCAGAGGTCTATGTTTTTTAAACGTGATTTTTTCTTTTAAGCAACCGTGGTGACCTGATATTTGAGACTCGTGTAATACATTTAAACTGAGTCGAGCTTCCAATCTTTGTTTAATGTAAAAATATATATATTAACTATGTTACTTACTAGCTATGAATTTATTTGTTCTTTAATCAATTTGGAATATGTAATAATTACTTAAACATTTATTACTCTTTTATAGGCTAATTACCCCTTAATTTTTCCTTCTTCATTTCCTTGCTATGTTTACATTACATTACTTCCTTCGCAAAAAAAGAAATGGGCTGAGAGGCCTTTTCCTTTTCCAAACCATAATAATTATTTTACTTACATCTTACATTACTTATATCCTACTATCCTCTTTTATATTAAGTCCCAATTATTATGTTATATTATATTGTTTCTTATAGACTCTTGTGCGGTGGTCAGCGAATGTATCGTGCTGCCCCCGTATTGTACGTATGTGTATGACAAGTTGAGTTACTTTTGTATTAAATTCTTATTGAAATTTACAAGTGAAAACATTCTTGACTTATTACAGTGTTTTGTGACTACATTGTGTCATTTATTCTAAAATTCTAAATTCTAAAACTGTTCTTTCCGAATGTAACTCGCGTTTCTCGGCAATCGCGGTTTTGCTTATGATCGTTTACTATCGGCGTATCCCTGTGGGGATATTCCGCACTTTACTCGCGTCGTCTTGGCTTCTAATGTCCGTTTGCCAATTTTCACGTACCGTAAGTGTTATCTGTCTCCATTGGGTTGCTCTCGCTGGTTGGTCGTTTCTGATTGGTACTGCTTTACTTTGCCGCGTTATACTTCTGATAAATTGGTATCTGGTATGCGTTTGCTGTATCTCTTTGTCCAATGTTCATCTTCTGATTCTGGTTGCTCATTGCTTGTATTCAGGTTTATATTTTGTTCTTCGTTCTTTGATTTTTGATGTCGGTGTGTTACCCAGTTGGTGAGGTTTGTCCATAACCCTGCTATGATTATGTAGCTGCATCCTATTGTTTGGTATATTCTTAACCCATTCAGTATTATTTCACAAGCATATATAATTGTTCTATATATTAAATATATGCCAATAAGGCTACTGGTGATATTTCCTAATGTGGATAACCATCCCCATATTCTATTGAGGGTGGAGTGAGCGATCTCCTTTAGTTCATTTTCGTCAAATATTATATATTATTATATATATGCATCCTATTGTTTGGTATATTCTTAACCCATTCAGTATTATTTCACAAGCATATATAATTGTTCTATATATTAAATATATGCCAATTAGGCTACTGGTGATATTTCCTAATGTGGATAACCATCCCCATATTCTATTGAGGGTGGAGTGAGCGATCTCCTTTAGTTCATTTTCGTCAAATATTTTGGTTAATGTATACCCTTGATTTATTGTCTCTAGGCCTGCTGTTCTTCTGGTGATTATGTTCTCTACTGCTTTTCTTTCTGATCCGAACGTGACTATCCTTTGTGCGTCTTGTTTTTCTTGTTGTGTGTATATTCCGCCAGCTGCTAATGGTTGTAGTGGTACCATGTCTGTTAATGATTCTGCTTCTACTGTGATTTCTGTTGGATTGACTGCCTTGGTTGGGTCTGGTGTCAAGCTGATCCATTGTTCTTCTACGTAGTACATCGGAGGTGTTACATGGTTGCAATCTATTTCTTCGGCGTAATCTTGGATTATTCTTGTTACTGGTGACATAAATTTTGACTGGTTTAGTAGTGAGATCGGTAGTTCATGGAAACATTTGTTTGTTCTTTGTATGGTCACTGGTTTCGATGTGCATTGCATTATGTAAAGTACTTCTCCTAGTACTCTTCCTGTGTACCCTGGCATGTTCTGCATGAGTTGACTGACAGCGTTAGGTAGGGATGGGGCCATTAGTAATCTGTTTTTTAAAATTTCTCTCTTTGTTTGAAATCGACGCAGTACTGTGTCTAAGTATAGATTCTCTATTTCTCTTTGGTAGGCTTGGTCGGTGTAAAGGAATTTGCTATTGATGTAGGTCATTAGGTCTACGTTTTGGGGAAGGAGTGGCATACTAGGATTTATTTTGTTGTTTACAAGGAAATTTATTAGGATTCGGGGGTGTTCAGTTTGCCATACCTCTGTGTTACATATTATAGCCCTTTTGTGTAGCGTTAGAGCAAATATGTTTTTATCTTGTTCTACTATTACCAGCTCTTCTAGGGATTGTTTATTAGTGATCTTTTCACCGTGCCCTTTATAAAGTTGTGACAAATGACTTTCAGAACTGTTGTCTTTGTATTGTTTCCAGGTTATTTCGCCTATTGTAGAGTCGAAGCAATAGCCATTGATGAATGGACATGTTACTCCCTCTCGTAGGTGGATTTCATTGTCGTCTATGCTTACTGTAGCTTGGTAGTCGGATACTGTTATTTTTACTGTTACTAGTATTACTACGTCTTTCCACGTTCTACCATTTTCTTGATGTAGAATCCCGTAGCATTCGCCGTTTTCTTGAAGGCTGCCATGTGATTGACGCTGTGGTGGTCCCATTTAGTGTTATTTGCCCTATGGTTTTCTTGTAAAGTTGTATTGATCGGTAGCGGTGTAGATTTCGGCATTCGTCTGCTCCTATCTTCTCGATGTAATTGTCAAGTCCTCCATCGACTATGGAGGTGTGGCTGTACATCCCACAGTGGAACATGAGTCTCTCCACCGTGATGAGGCAGGTCATTACTCTTTGCGTCTCGAATGCGTTCCTTTGTATTATCTGCACTGTGACATTCTCCTTGTTGTATGACGTCTCTGGTGGTGAACAGAGTTTAACTTCCCTTAAGGATATGGCGGCAATGTTTGATCTGTGGTCGTTGCAGTCATAAGCTATTAGTCCTTCTGTTTGGTTGCTGGTTACTGCTGCCAGGAATATGATAATTAACAGCGTGATCGGTTTTGGAACGGTACCCATGGTTTTCTTTGTGGTTTCTGTAACAAATCGCACTGTTATTACTGCCCGAGCAGTTGCACTCCCGTTGGCAAACTTTGGTTAGCCTTAGTACTTTTTACGCGTAAGTCCAACGCACCTTAACCTATACATACGTACATAGCTGCATATTGCAGACAATTGTAGCGATAGCTTTACATAATTCTGACTTATAAACTAACTTACATTGTATTGCATATTAGTATACCTTATGACCATAAACTAATAAAATAAATTGATATTTAAATAGTTATTAAAGGTTATATTAATAATTGGGACTTTGCATTTTTAAACGATTACAATGTACTATATGATATTTATGTTATATATACACCCTGTAAAGATAAGTCTTATATTTTTAATTTTCACCTTGTCATCACTTATTGTTTACAGTATCATATGTGTACTTAATTCTGCTTTTATCAGAAAACTATATCAAGTATCCTATTTTCAAATGTAATTCTTAAAGTTCAAGATTATTCCTTAAATCTTTCGTAAAATTCCAAAATAATTCCAAGATAGAGTTTATCTTTATTTCTTTATTAAACAAAATGACCTGTTGTTTGTACTTTACAACTGTTTATCGTAATTATGTTTCAAGGCTAATTAATTACATTTTGCTGAGCGGCAAATCTTTGTTGAAGAAATTGCATACTGACCTATAATATGAACTCTTGGTATTTGAACTACATTTTCACTATACTACATTTTTAATTGTTGACGATTTCTAACTTGACCTCTAATTTTATTTTTTTTATTATTGTTTTCTACGTTGATAGGAATCCAAGTCTGTCAACTAGTTTCCGACATAGCAGTCATGGATAGCGTATAGAACCGTACTAATCCAGTCTCCTATTCTTTACTAATTTGCAGAGGCTTAGACCCTTATTAACCTTGATTAATTTACTTATTCTTTTCCTCATTTCTTGCTTATTTTTATGATAAAATAATAATCTTATATTTCTATTTAGTGATTTCTTTTTCCACATTAGTTTTTAACTATTTTTGTTTAATTTTCGAGCCTGCCCTATTTATATTTTCAAAGAAAATTATTTTCATTAACTCTATTTATTTTTAACTGTGAATGAGTATATTACCTGTGTTTGGTCTTTCGTCCCTTGTTGTTAATGGCGAATTTTCTTACCTATTAACATGTGTACTTCTGTTAGGAAGGGTGACGACCATATTCCAATCCGACGTTACATTTATACTGGATTGCAAAACCTACCCTTTCTATAGTTATTTGTTTTCCATATTTTCGGATTATGGGAGCTAACATTTTCCGTGCTAATGTGGTATGTCGGTAGAGGATTGTGTCACAGGCACAATAATTTCTTACGGGGGGTGAACAAGGTTTAGAGACACTAAATAATATGTCACGAGATGATGTGGGGTGTTTGCAAACATTATCGAATGCACATCGGAACATTTATACGTTCCAACAAGGCAAGTATGATTCTATTCGCTTGATGATGTATGGAAATTGCTGGTAAGATATAGGGAATTTGGGTGTCTCGTCTGAGAATCTGAAACCGACGTCTACTTCGTCGTACCAAGTGTTTCGGCGTTTTTCTGCCTTCTTCAGACGCCATTCTAGCGCTCTAATTCGGCGTTTTTCCTTCCTTCTTTCCGTGTATATTTTCTGTGGGTGTTCTGGGGGCGGTCTCCACGCGAGCGTCCTTGTGCTGGGTGCCTTGCCCAATTTGTCTTTTTGAATTCGCAGCTCAAATGCCTGAAAATTCCTCTCTGCACATTTGCACAATACGCTATAAGCTGGCATTGTACAGCTGGAACAGCTTCCATTAACTACTTCTGTTAATATAGGAAACCAGTATGTGGTATTTACCCATCTGTTGGTAATACCACCAATAATGTGTTTGCCTCGGCAAACATTAAATTCTTGTTTTATTTCCGTGATTGTGTCGGGATCGGTGATTACATCGCCGCTGAAAATGTCGTTCGCTAATGCGTTTGACATTAGAGCTATTTCACAATAGCACAAAACAGCCAGTGCTATTTCTTTGAGTTGGGGGTCATTTATGAGATTGTTAGCTTTGGACATCGCTGCCTCATTCTCTAAAACGTCGCCATGAAAATTGAAGTTTTGGTCGCCTTCCATTTCAGTGTTTTATAACACTTCCGTTCCTAGAAATGATAATACTTGCTATACGGTGATAATATGACTGTCATTAAAAGAAAGTTTATTTATAATAGAACGCGACAGATGAGCGAGATAATATGCAGAGTATATTACGTTAGTAATACATATTTTTGACTTGTACTTGTAATGGTATACCTTTATATCAGATTTCTTACTTTATTGAATTTCTTGTTAAAATTTTAGTATCATTCGAGCGGCCGTCTCTTGTAATACCAAGCTTTTAACCTTTCTTATCGTTGATTGATATTTTCATTATTGGTCTTCTGCGTCGAAAAACATTTCTGCGTTCTCATCATTCAGTGTTATTATTGTTGTCTCATTTTTATTTCTTCTTCTGTTGTATGAGTTCCATCCTTTCTTTTTCGTTTTATGGGATATGCAGCAACATTTTCTTTCGGGCTTGCTGCCTAATCTATTCCTTATTCGTTCTGATCTTTTTGGTTGTTGGCTGATGTCTCCCTGGCTTCCTTTTCTTCTTCTCGGCGGTTTGTTAAGTGAAGTTCCTGGTCCCCATGATGGCAGTGTTGCCACCTTCGAAAGGTCAACTTCTTCTTCTTCCGTTTCTTCTTTTTCTGATTCTCCTATTTCTTCTTCTTCCTCCGTGCAGTAATCAATTGTTTCATTCTCGTAATATTTCTTTAACCTATTTACGTGCACTACCGGTCTAGTTTTTCCTTTTTTTGTACCCACTGCATACGTCACTGGTCCGACTTTTTCTATAATTTCAAATGGTCCTATCCATTTTTTTCTGTAACTTCTTTGAAAGACCTGTCGTGCTACTTAAGTCTCTCAGATATACTTTGTCTCGTTCTTCAAATTCTCTTATTTCTGTGTTTTTATTGTATCTTTCTATCCTTGATTCTTTAGCTTTTTCTACATTCTCCTGCGCTTTTGTATATACTGTTTTAATTCTTGCTTCTAACTCTGCTGCATAATTTTCGTCTAAATCGTACCTCTTCCTCTGGGGTTGTGTTATGAGATATAAGGGTAATATTTGTTCTGTTCCGTGTAACATATAATATGGTGTGTATCCTGTAGAAGAATGTATACTTCCTCGATAAGCCATTAATACGTACGGTATCCATTGATCACAATCTCTTTGATTATCCGCGATATAGTGCGAAAGCATGTCCTTTATAACTCTGTGCAATCTTTCAATCTGTCCGTTCGTTGTAGGTGCATAGCTAGCTGTGTATAACCTTTTAATTTTCAATATATCGCAAACTTCTTTCATAACTTGTGACATAAAATTGCTTCCTCTGTCGGTCAGTAATTTCTGAGGGGTTCCATGTCTGCATACTATTTGCTCTACGAATGCTTTTGCGACCGTTGCAGCTTTTTGATCTGGTAACGGTATAGCTTCACAATATTTCGTAAGGTGGTCCTGAAATGTAAGTAAATAACGATTTGCATTATGCGTCACTGTTAGAGGCCCTACTATGTCCATTGACGCAATTTCCCATGGTTTAGTAACTGCTGTAAATTTTTGTAATGGCGCTTTTCTGAAATGCGGGGAAGTTTTCCTTATGTTACAAGAATCGCATTTTTGACAATAATTTGTAACGTCCGCTCTGAGGGTTGGCCAATAAAATCTACCTGTTATTGACGTTATCGTCTTTTGTTGTCCCTTGTGGCAATGTAGCGGTGTATCGTGGAAATCTTCTAAGACTTTTCTTACTAGTGTCTTGGGTACTACTAATTTCTCTGCTCCTCCTTTCTTGTCACAATGATAGAGCAGTCCTTCCGTGTCTATGTAATAATTTTCTTTACATTTTTCTTCTCCCATTTCCATTTGTTGTATAATACTTTTGCAAAAGGTGTCTCGTTGTTGTTTATTCCTCAAGTTATCTTTATCCCAGACTGGTTCCCATTGTTCTTCCTCCTTAAATGATAGAATTTTCTTTTCTTTCTTCGGCTTTACTACTTCTACTTTTATGTTTGAGTTGTAAAAAATAAATTTAGCCATTTTGCTTATTTCTTCGCAACCTAATCCGTTAAGTTGCTTCTCTGAGTATATTATCGTAATCTGATTTTCTTTATTCTGTTCACATTCATTTTTTAAGTTCCTTACGCATTCCCAAACGTTCTGATATGATGACTCGCATTCTGGTCTTGCCTTTTCTATAATATAGTAGAGATTCTTTTCTGGTACGTTCCATTGTACTATGCTGCATATTTCATGATCTTTCGGTATCACTGGTTTTCCAAACACTTCTGTGAGTTGATTTGTTACGGGGTCCATGATGAGCCCTTCTCGTGGTATGAATATTGCTAATGGTTGATCGTCTGGTGTTGTTATCGGGGTTTCTTCTTTAATCGTACTATTTTGGATTCCTTGTAAGGTATTAATTTTTTTGTACTCTAAATATTCGTCATATGTGGTGTCTATGAAATTGTTGGTTGTGTCGTACATTCTACTGAGCGCATCTGCGTTTCCGTGCTTGCGTCCTGGTCTGTGAATGACTTCGAAATCATATTCTGCTAGAGTAAGTGCCCATCTGGTTAGTCTGGAACTAGGATCTTTGAGTGATAATACCCATTTTAGTGGTCGATGATCTGTAATGATTGTGAATTTTTTTCCATGTAAGTAGCATCTGAATGTTTTCACTCCGTATATTATTGCTAATAGTTCTTTTTCCGTGGTGAAATAGTTTAGTTCGGCCTTGTTGAGTTTTCTGCTTGCGTAAGCAATCGGTTTCTCTTTTCCTTCTCTTATCTGGCTTATTGTAGCTCCTACACCTATATTTGATGAGTCTGTTGATAATATAAACGGTTGATTGAAATCTGGGAATATGAGTAATTTGTCGGATGTTAGAATTCCTTTTAATGTGTCGATCGCTTTTATTACTTCTTCTGATATTTTGAACTTTACGTCATTTTTCGTTAATTCTACCAAAGGGGCTGATATTTCCGTTATATTGGGGATGAATTTTCTATACCAATTTACAAGTCCTAAAAATGATCTAATTCCTTTGACATTTTTCGGTAACGGGTATTTGTGCACTGCTTCCAATGTTTCTGGATCTGGGGAAATTCCTTCCTGTGTTACTATGTGTCCCAAATATTTTACTTTTTGCAAAATAAAATTGCATTTCTTTGGTTTCAATTTTATGTTAGCGTCGCTTAATCTTTCGAAGACTTCTTCTATTTTCTTTATGTGGTCCATTTCGCCCAAATAGTTGAATAGTATCATATCATCTAGATATACCATGCAAAATATTCCTGTGAGTCCGGCTAGTATGGCGTTCATAAATCGCTGAAAAGTTGCTGGGGCGTTCGCTAATCCAAAAGGCATTTTCGTAACTTCGTAGTGTCCGTGGTATGTACTGAATCCTGTTAGTGGAATGTCTTTTTCGTCCATGTCTACCTGGTGGTAAGCGTCCGCGACGTCTATTACTGAAAATAACAATTTCTCTCCTGCTTGATATCCTTGTAGAAGCTCATTTATGTTTGGTAAGGGGTAATATTCTTTCTGTGTTACTGCGTTTAATCCTCTGTAGTCTATAAGTCTATGCACAATCTTATTTTTTCTGTTCCGTCCGGTTTCTGCTTAACAATCAATACTACTGGGGCGCTCCACTGACTGGTTGATTCTCTTATGACTTTAGCTTTTAGTAGTCTGTCTATTTCTTTCTTGAGTGCTCCTCTTTGTTGATATGGCATTCTATATGCGGTCTTGAAAACTGGTTTTGTGTCTGGTTCTAGAGTAATGCTGTGTTTGATTTTCGATGTGCTTGTAATAATCTCGTTGTCGTCCGTAAAAATGTGGTGATATTTTCTTATTACCTTTATTAATTCTTGTCTTGCTTCCCTGGATAGGTGCTCCATTTCGAATCCATCTTCAATCCATTTATTGTTTGAGACACCAAATTTGGAGATTGTTTCTGCTTTCTTTTGTTGTTGTTCTACAATACATTCTGATGCTATTCCAATCTTCTCTCCTTTTCTCAAAGTTATGCTTTGGAACGATGCGTTTATTAGTCTTATGGGAATCATTTTCCTTATTATCCACTACTGCATTAGCCATTCGTATGAAGTGTGGCCCATTTTTTTGTGATTTACAGACTATTGTCGTACCATCTATTTGTTTTCTGATTTTTCCCATTGTGACGACTTCTGATCGGGCCGGTATGGCTAGCTCTTCGTTCAGTACTATTGGAGACTCTTTGTTTTTTGAGAAGTATTCTTGTTGGTTATCTTCATTCTTTAGATTTGTATCGTTGGTTCATGGTTCGATCTTCTTGACCCTTTCTGATTCGTTGTTTTTGTCGACTAGTATCTCTTCCAAGTCCACTTGTTTTTCTTCGGCTTTTTTATCTTTTCTCTTGTTTCTTCTTTTTGGTCTCGTTCTTTGTTTAGGTTCCGTCTTTTCTACCTTTGACTGATCATTTTTCTGTTGTGTTTCATTGATGTGGTGTACTGTTTCTTCCTGATTGTGTTGTGCTGTTTATAGCCGTTTTCTCTTATCATCTGTATATTGTTTCATGTCGTTTTTCCTTCTTTGCTTTGTTCTTTTGTTTGTAGAGATTCTAGTTTTTTCTGTCCTTTTCATTTTGTTCCTGCTGTTCGATGTTTTAGTAGTGGTTGGCTGCTGTTCTGGTGATACTCTTGGCATTTGGGATTCCTTTTGTGTCTCCTTTTGTTTATTTGGTTCGCTCTTTCTTGATGTATCCTGTCTGTTTGCGTTCGGAAAGTTTTTTCTGTCTTCTTTTATAACACTTTTATGTTGTTTTTCCAAAAATTCTTTTACTATTGATAACCATTTGTTCCATTCTTGTCTTGTGGTTTTGTGGTCATTGTCGAATGCTTTTACCGTCATTACTTCCATTATCTCTCCTGCTGTTATCATTGGAATTGATTGTCCCCATCATATTAGTGAAGGTTCGTCTTCATATGAGATGATTGCTTTGTGGCTTGCTAAAAAGTCTCTACCTAATAACATTGATACTTCGCCTAGCGTTATGTCGCTACAGACTATGAATCTGGCTTTTGTTTTCCTGCTTTTGGGTGTTGTTTGTATATCCACATATGCTGTTCCGTATATATCTATCTCATGTCCTGTTATCCCTCGTAGCGATAGTGATTCCGTGATTTCTGGGTTTATATCTTCATCTTTTATTAGTGATTTCCTTATCAATGAGAACGCGCCGCCCGTGTCTATCATGGCGGAGAGTTTTCTTCCATTAATCGTGAGTGTTATTACATAGGTTTGTTTTGTTTCTGTGCCGTCATCGATGTGTTCTATTTTGTGTGTGCCCCTCGTAATTTTTCCATTTTGGCCACTGGGTGAGGGCTTATTAGTGGCCATGGTAAGTTTAAATTTTGGTTGCGGTTCTTGTTATGTTGACTTTCTCGTGTTTCTTGTTTTCTTCTATCCTCGTTCCTGTCTCTGTTGCTGTTCCATCTGTTTCTCTCCTTTCCTTGCGAATTGTCTCGTTGCTTGCTTGTGTAATTATTCCTTCCATATTTTTGCGTGTATGTTTTTGTCTCTTGTCTACTTTTTGGCTGAGTGTCGTTAGGTTCTTCTGTTAAGTAAGCAATTTCTTGCCCAGTGCCCTTTCTTTCCACATTCAAAGCATTCTTTTACCGTTTTCTTAGCTAGATTGGCTCCTGTCCAGCATTCCTCTATGAAGTGTCCCTTTTTCCCACATTTGTAACATTTAAATTCTTGTGCTGCTGGTGATAATTGTCCCCTTTTCCTTGTTCTGCATTCCCTTATGAGATGCCCTGTTCTGTTACAGTAATGGCATCTTTGTTCTTCTCTTATGGCTGAAACTCTGGCTGTATTCGCTCTTCCTTGTATCATCATTAGATTTATCTCCTGTAATGGTACTATTTTCTCTGCTTTTTCCAAGTCTAAGTTTGGCTCCTTTAACAGTAAGATGCCTGTTTCTTTCATTAGATCTCTTCTGAGTCCTAGTTTAAGTTGGTTAAGTACCAGTTCTTTGTTTTTCTTCCTAATACCTGGTTGCTCTTCGGTTGTTGCTTCTTCCAAATCTTCTTCTAGAACTCTGACAGCTAGTATTTGTAGTCTTGTCGTAAAATCCGATACGCTTTCGTCGTGTCTTTGGAAGCAATTTGAGAGCATCATCGTCCTCTCTCCTGGCAATTTTTTTGGTGCAAATTTTTGGATTAGCTTCGCTTTTAAATCTTCGTAGTTCAGGTTATCTAATGTTGGATCTGATTTGAAAAATTGGTACTCCGGTCCTGTTAATTTGAATTTTAATATTTGTAAGGCATCCTGTTCTTTCCATTTATCTAATTGTGCGCGCTGTTCTAGGTTCTCGAAGTATCGAATGGGATCCTTTGTATTGAAATCTGCTAGGGTAGCCGCGACAACTCCTAGGGGTTGCGGTGGCCATGATATCGTTACTGGGGTAATAGGCGTTGCTTGTGGCATGTTAAAAAATAATTTTTTTTTATATATGTTTATACTTTTATACTTTCTTCAAAATATTCCTCGAGTAACAAAATATATATGGCACACTTGATTCATTAAAACAAAATTGAATGTGATATGTGAACAGTTATCTAGTAATACTCAACAAATGCTATTTTGCACTTTTACAAGCAACAAGGTCGTGCACTCGACACTGTGAACTTGACCTAGTTACTGAAATTCCTTATTTTCAACTACTATGTAAATAATACCAGTGTCTTAAACTGTATACTTTATATGTTTAGTAGAGTATTATATGGTAATTTTTAAGAATTTAAAAAAAACAAATATATAGAGAATAAATTGTTGTCAAATAAAATAAAATTAGAATTGTACGTTCAATTAAAATCGACTGTTCCAGTAAAGTGTTAGTAATAATAAATTTTTTTGAAAAAATATTTAAATTGTCCTTCCTTTAATGTTTATAAAAGGCTTTACCTACCTTAGTAAGGCTTCTTAGGATTCTGGGTTTAAGGACGGGATTATTAGGATGCTATTTCCTTTAAAAAAAAATCTACTTTCTACTGACAAATTTGTGCTACAGTGCAAAAATTATTTTGTACTGAATGGAAATTTTCCAACTGATTAATTTGCTTATTCACGAAAGATTCTGCACACGAAAGGGAATTATTCACTATATATTTCACTCTGTTGCTGTACTAGGAAAAAAAAATTTGGAATGTCACTGGTGAAACCAAAATTTCAACGATGGAAGAAATTCTTATAAATATAAAAAAACTTGCAAAAGTTTACCAAAAAAATAAAAAAACTGAAGAAGTGACTTAATCATCCCTATTTTCCGAATTAATTTCCCTAAACCGGAACCGCTGTCACCACTCTAATAATTTGTCGCCACTCTAATAAATGCTGTCACCATTGTAGAAGACGCCTGTCTCAATATCCTTATCAATGTATCTACAATTCTTAGGGATACTTATCCCTGCGAGCGGGGCACGGCTTACTGGTTCCACTAGCCTGGACTGACTGGTTTCGCCCTCGCGGATTTACAAGAGGGTAGGGAGATTTTGGGAGGAAGGGGATTAAGGACTTTTCGGGCTCAGGTCCTGCAAAGAGTAAGAAGCTATGGGCTTACGTTAGAAGCCGGAGCACTGCATAAGCGAAAATGTGTATCTCTTCTAGTCTCTACCTGTAACGGCCGGGAAGAACAACAAAACAAATTTCGAGTTTACAATGTATTAAATAGACTGTATACTACAAAATATCAGTTATGACCAATAATGTTTCGATCAGGCGCGAAGGGAGACGAGAAGAGACAAAGCAAGGAATTAAAGGGCGGACAATTCCGTATTATTAGATATACCTTGGGTTGGTATATAGATCTTAGTTACCTTCGCGTATTTAGGCTGTAGCTAATGAATACGCCTCCAGTCCTACATGGATTCGAGATCCGTCCGTTGAAGCACGGCGCGCTATCGCGAACTTTCTAATCTCCAGATACCGGCACTTCTGCGTCACACTATCCCGTCGAGTTAAATAGCGCTGCGTATCGTTATTGTATGAGCCCATATTCTCAATTTTTAGTCGTAGTACCAAGGCCGAGTTATTGGTTTTTTTGCTGACTGAGTCCCCGTGTTATTTTTTCAGCGGAGGTCTATATTTTTTAAACGTGATTTTTTTTCTTTTAAGCAACCGTGGTGACCTGATATTTGAGACTCGTGTAATACATTTAAACTGGATCGAGTTTTCAATCTTTGTTTAATGTAAAAATATATACATTAACTATGTTACTTACTAGCTATGAATTTATTTGTTCTTTAATCAATTTGGAATATATAATAATTACATAAATAATTATTACTCTTTTCTAGGCTAATTACCCCTTAATTTTTCCTTCTTTATTTCCTTGCTATGTTTACATTACAGTAAAACAAAGTTCTACAAAAGACCTCCAGTACCTTGGTGGAACAATGAAGTAGCATATGCTCTATCTTCTTGCAACCATGCTTTTAATGTAATTAAAAAACAATACTAATGAAAATTTACGTAGTTTCAAAAAACTCAGGGCTACAGCAAGATATCTCATAACGAAAAGCAAAAGAAATACCTGGAGAGAGTATGTATCATCTATCAATTCGTCAACACCCTCCGAGGTTATCTGGACTAAAATTCGTAAACTTAAAGGCTCCAATTCGTATAGAAATATAAACACCTTAACACACAATAATAAATTAATCACTTGCAAAAATACAATCGCAGAAACTTTAGCTAATGTCTATCAAGAAAATTCTAGCGACAAAAATATTTCTGACAAATCCCTAACATATAAGAAAAACATAGAAGCTTCTACAATCTCCATTAACAACTCTGAATAGCCCTTAAATGCTCCTATAACTCTTCAAGAGTTAGAATTTTCTCCCTCAAATATAAAAAACACATCTGCAGGACCAGATGATATTCTACCAGTCTTCATAAAAAACTTACTATTCGGCGCCAAATTATTTCTGTTAGATTTATTTAATACCTGCTTCTTAAAGCATGAATTCCCAGATCTTTGGTCTAAAGCAATTATCATTCCCATTATTAAGCCTAACAAACCAAAAGACAACCCTACCTCTTACCGACCCATCTCTCTTGCATGTTGCATGTTCAAAATCCTAGAAAAAATTTTAAACCTCCGCCTTATATGGTACTTGAAAAATAATAACTTTCTTACTCCCTTTCAAAGTGGTTTTCGAAGAGGCAGGTCCACATTAGATAATCACGTTGCATTGCAGACTTCAATTAATGAAGCTTTTGCAAATAACCAAAAACTAATATTTTTCGATATTACCCAAGCTTACGATAGAGCATGGAGACACTGTATTCTACAAACATTAAAAGATACTGGTATTCAAGGTAACATACTTGCATTTATAAAAAAAAATTTTAAAGATCGCTCGATTCAAGTTGGAATAAATGGTGTTAAAAGCTCATTTAAGATACTAGATACTGGAATTCCTCAAGGTTCGATTCTTAGTCCAACTTTATTCTTAATCGCTTTTAATAATATTATGGATGTAATTAAAGCACCCATTAAAGCTGGTTTTTACGCAGATGACATTGTTATTTATACTAAATTGAATTTTGTACTGAGAGCAACTAAAATTATACAGAGTCTCCTAAATCGGCTCTGTAATTGGACGATAAAAACGGGATTTGTTTTTTCTACTGAAAAGACACAATACATTATTTTTAATAAAAATAAAACCCACCTCACAACTAGTCTAACATTAAATAATTTACCTTTAGAACAGTCAAAAGAAATAAACTTTCTAGGTCTAACTTTTGAGAGAACTTTATATTGGAATTCGCACATAAATAAACTACAGCTTTCCTGTCAAAAGAGATTAAATATACTCAAAATATTATCCGAGAAAATTTGGGGTGCTGATCGTAAAATATTATTAGGCTTTACAAATCGCTCATTAGAACTAAAATCGACTATGGTTGCATATGTTACGATGCTGCATGTAAAACCACTCTAAAAACCTAAACAGTATTCAATCTACAGCTTTGAGATTAGCACTGGGAGCTTTTAAAACTAGTCCGGTTAGTAGTATGCAAGTTCTAACTGGAGAACCTCCCTTACATATAAGACGACAGAAACTATCCTTGAACTACATTGCAAAGATATCATCCCAGAAACAGCATCCTGTATTTTTCCACATCTGCAACCCTGGACTTCCTCCTAACAATAAGACCAAAAACTCTACACCCCTCATAGAAAGAATAAAGCTCAAAACTTTCGATATGAATCATCTTAATGTATCGCTAAATATAAATGCAAACTATCCCCCATAAACAAGCCACCCATTAACTATTGGCGTAACACTTAACAAGTATCCCAAATCAACTACAAATTCCACAATAATTAAATATCTATTCATGTAAATTCTAGACCACTATCCTAATTATTTGCAAATCCTTACCAATGCCTCTAAAACTCCAAATAGTCACGCTGCTGCCTACTACTGTAAAGAAAATTCTTATAGGATATCGATACCAACCAACTGCAGTATACTAACAGGTGAGGCTACAGCTATTTTGGAAGCCCTAATCTTCTTCGAAAAGAGTAGAACGATGAAGTGCATTATCGTAACAGACTCATTAAATGCATTACTGGAACTGAAACAAATATATAACCAACAACCCTATTATACAGAGTATAAAAAACGAACTAGAAAAATTTCGATCATCAGGAAAGGAAGCGGCTTTTATTTAGGTACCTTCACATACAGGTATTTACGGAAATGAAAAAGCAGACCAACTAGCTAACAAAAGTCGAATGAACTCAAAACATCCTGCAAAATTGAAGACATATCCGTACACCGATCTAAAAAACCTGGTTAAAATCCACTGTATTAATACTTGGCAAAATTATTGGGAAAAATTAGGTACTAAATTAAATGAAATTTACCCAAAAATAACTGATGTCCTGGAGACTTCTTTAAAAAGAAGAAACCAAGTCATTATTAATCGTTTAAGAATTGGCCATACTGTCTTAACACACAAATACCTAATAACAAAAGAACCACTACCTATCTGCTCCAGCTGCTCTAACCCACTGACTGTAAAACACATCCTGCTTAATTGTCCTCAATTCAGGGAAAAAAGAAGATCCCACGGATTCACAGATGATGATCTCAAGACAGTTCTCACCAAAAAAATTTCGACAGTATTAAGCTATTTAAAAGACATCAAGTTATTCAATTTTATTTAATGTAATATTTCATGTATTTGTTATATCCACTAATAACCCTGCGTGGTTAGTGTGGTTTTGTGTTTAAATAAAAAAAAATAAGTTGTTATTTTTATTTAGTTAACCTAAATTTTATATGACTTTCAAAAGATTAAATAAATATAATTAAACAAAAAAATCGGAGGACGCCTATGCTAGTATTGCACGCGAGAACCTTTTACCCTATTTTAACACTGGGACTGTCCAAAACATCAATAATTATAGTAATTATAATAATTATAATTTACACCAAAATGGGAAACAGGCAACTAAATTGGAAAATATTTTTTCAATATATCGATATTCACATATTATCCAGGACCCAGAGAACCAATAACATTGACGAAACCATTTTCTCATAGCGTGTTTAACGATAAAAGACTTTTATTTATATAATTTGCCATCAACAAATCCCACGAGCGGTATGATTCTCAGAAATCATATCCAGTTTCACGATCACTTGGCTCTTGAGTGAATTGAGATAATGACATTTGGAAATAATAAATCTTTCTATATCTGATAAAATTTCATTAGTTGCAATTTATGCTTTAAACATTTTATAACCGTACAATTAGGGACGGACTAAGGCCTAGGCAACCTAGGAAGTGCCTAGAGCTCGTAATTTTTAGGGCCCTAAAATTAGGTTTTTACTTTTTAATTTTTATAATTAATTTTTATTTTTATTTAACAGCAAAACGTAATACTCGTAATTATTGCTGAAACATGTCTAAATTATACCGAATCGTTGATTGATATTCGACAAGGTTAGAAAAGCGTTCCCATGCTTATCATGATTGGAAAACTGTACATAAAAAATTGCCAGAGTATGAAAACTCCAGTGACCACATTAACTCCATCAATAAATGTCGAGGACAGCGTTTACATAATGCGTTAAATATATCAGGTAAATATAACGGACTCCAATCCAGAATAAAACATTATATTTTTCTGCCCATTTTATACCATGCGCCAATCATTCTTAAATTTAATTGGACAGGCTAGTGTCGAAATTTTCGTGGAAAATGAAAGTTTGAACTTTTTTCAGTATCGCTCAGGAATTGTACGTTTTTGTTTTCTAATTCAAGCTCTACACATAGGTGAAATTCATTGTAAGGGCAAACACTTGAGTATTAAACCTATTTGTGATACCAGGTGGTCTGCTCGTTCTGATGCTGTGAAATCTTTAAAGGAAAATTATGAAAAAATTAAACATTGTGTTCGTCATTTTTCCTCAAACAAAAATGGAAAACCATTAAAAAGGTCATAAGCTAATATATCACATAAAACATTTGATACATTTGAATATGTACTGTTACTTAGTATGTGGAAAATGATTTTAGAGAAAATAAATGCTGTAAACAAGACTTCAACAAAAAGACGAATACCTAAATACAGTAGTTTTAATATTATGATTCATTGATTAAGATTCATTCAAAAGAAGCAGAAAAAGTTAAAGATATTGTATATTTTATACTAATGATAAAACACGGCAGAAAATACAAAAACTATTTTCGCATAAAGATCTGAGGGATAGAAAACAACTATTAACAAAAAATTCAAAACAATTTTTCGTGATAGTGATGTTAGAGACTGTTCAATAAAGGAATGAAAAGTACAAGAACAAGATTTGAACCTAGCAGAACTGAAAAATTAGGTATATATTACAATTTAAGACTTTTCCAAGTAACGAAAATATTATTTAAGCTGTACGAGTATCTATGTAGTCATTTACTAAGAGAAATAATATTATTGCAACACTTACAAATTTAAACACAATTCTGATTTAATTACTACTACTACTTGTCGGTTTATAACGTTTTCCGCCGTTTTCCGACTTCCAATCGCCACTTAGTCCGGTTGTTCCATAGGTCTTCTTCTATGGCCCTCTCTCTCAGTTCTTTATTTATTCTTTGGCTCCAACTTTTTCTCGGTCTACCTCGTTTGCTCTTTCCTTCTGGTTGCCATTTTAATATTTCTTTTGGTGTTCGTTGCTCATCCATTCTTTGTATGTGAACGAACCAGATAAGTTTTGTTGTTAGGTCATCAGTGATTGTTCGTTTGATTCCCATTATTTCTCTAATGCTTTCGTTGGTAATCCTTTCTCTTCCTGCGGCTCTTCTCCAAAAATCCATTTCCGTCGCTTTTAGCGTTGCCAGTGTTCTTTCTTTCAGTGGCCATACCTTAAAGCTGCACAAAGTGATACTTTTTACTGTAGTCTCATATATCCTCTTTTTATTTTCTTTGTTGATGGATTGGACCCATAAAATGCTGTTTAAGATTGTGATGGCTTATCTCCCTGACGTATTTCTCTCTCATGGCTTTGTCTAATGTTTCATCGTGTGAAATAGTGATAATATATTTGTAGAAAAAACAGTGCTTTATAGTGGTGTTATCGTCTAATATGAGATCTTTTTGTTCTACTCCAATGCACAGTTATTCGGTTTTCTTTTTATTTACTTCTAGACCCCATATATCATACTTTTCAAGTAATTTTCGTGTCATATAGTTTAAATCGTCATAATCTTGAGCCATTATTATTTGATCGTCTGCAAAGTTGAGCGTATATACCATAGTGTTGGTGAGTGGTATTCCCATTGTCCTGAATTTTTATTTCCATCTATTTAAAGCACTTTCAAGGTATATTTTAAATAAAGTGGGTAACAGACAACATCCTTGCTTTAATCCCTTTGATGTTATAAATCCTGTTGTTATTTGTGTCCCTGCTTTTATTTTTGTTATTGGTTGGTAGTATATTACTTTGACGGCTTCTATTAATTCTATATTAATATTCGTGCTTTCCATTGATTGTCACAGCTTCTTCAGTGGAACGCTGTCGTAGGCTTTCCCTAGGTCGACGAACAACATATGAATCTCTTGATTCCATGCCATCTTTTTTTCTATTATCTGGGTTAAGGAGAAAATGTCGTCAATAGTGGATCGACTTGTGCGAAATCCTGCTTGTTCTTCTGCTTCATAATCTAAGTATTCTCTCTCGATTCGGTTCTTTAAAACCTTTCCATATATTCGATTCATAAATCCAGTTACAGCTCCGGTTACAGCTATTCCTCGGTAAATTTCACAATTATTTTATAACCCTTTTTATGTATAGTACTGAGGTATGATATCTTTCATTCCGTAGGGATTTCGCTTGTGTTTATGCATTCTTGAAATAGTTGTCGAAGATATTCGTACAATTTGTTCATTCCGTACTTAAACAATTCTCCGGGTATATCCCCTAGTCCTGGAGTTTTGTTCCTCTTCAGATATTTACATACATTTTTAATTTCCTCTGTTGTTAATCTTATTGGCGCGCCGACTATTGAAATTCTATCTTGTTTTTGATTTATATGTTCTTGAAATTCGATTCTATTCTCTACCAAAAGTTCTTTAAAATACTCTTCCCAATCTTCCGGTTTTATGCTCTATATTACTTTTTTATTCTTTTCTTTTCTCAATTTTTTATCAGTTTCCAGCTTTCTGTGCTTCTAGTTCCTTCTAGATAAGTATTTATTCGTTGACAGTTTCTTTCCCAAGACTCGTTCTTCTTCTTAGAGATTTTCCTTCGTACTTCTGCTTGTTTTTCTTTATATTTTATTTTGTCTTGTAATGATTTGGAGCTTAAATATTGTTGGTATAGTTGTCTTTTACATTTTACTTCTTCCTCTATTTCGTTATCCCACCAGTATGGTTTGTTTACCTTGGGTTTTATGTAGAATCCCATTGTTTCAAATGCTGCTTCGTGTAAACAGTTGTTTTTTATATGTTCATATAACTGGTCGATATTCTTAGGAGCGGGAATTTGTAGCTTCTCAGCCAATCTATTTTTAACTAAGTCTGGGGTACTTTCTTCATCTAGGCTTCTGCTGTTGTATCTTCGTTCCTGTATCTTTTCTGTCTTGTTTATATCTATATGTGTTTCTCTCTGTTGTCTTCGGATTGGGAAGTGTATTTTTGAACGTAATAAACAGTGATCGCTACCGCATGTTGCTCTTCTCTAAACTCTTACATCTTGTAATCTCATTCGGGTTTTTTGTTTTGTTACAATATAATCGATTATTGATTTTATGTTTCGTGTTTCCTGAATCCATGTATAGCTGTGTATCAGTTTATGTGGAAAGTATCCATTTAAGATTCTGAGTTGATTCTGGTTGCATAAATCTATGAATCTTTCACCATTGTTGTTCTTGGTGTCTTCTCCGTATTTTCCTACTATTTCATCCGCATCTTTTCTTCCTACTCTACTGTTAATATCCCCTATTAATATTATTTCCCGCGATTGACTTATTTTCGATATTTCTTCGTAAAGCTGTTTCAAAATCTGAAAATCCGAAGCTGAATCATTAAAGAAATTCCCTGTTGAGCTCTACATTTTTTTGGTATTCCACTATAGAAATGGTCATATTTTCCTTGATTTTCAGAGCCGGTTCCCTTCTTTTTTGTTTCAGTAATGACTGCTATGTCTATTTTTAGTTCTGTTAATTCATGTCAGACTTCATTGAATTTTTTTGATATACCTTGAACGTTCCATGTACCAAAAAATCGTGTCCTTTTTTGAAGCTTATGTCGTCTTTGTTGTGTCGTCCTATTCCGAGGCGTGTGATTGGGTTTTTTAACATTTTTTATGTTTTTTACAAGTACTGGGGAGTTAGCCCAATGCCTTAACCCCCTACCTGGAGGACCAGGGGTTTGGGTTCAGAGTCTCCCTCTCCAGACTTTGTACTGCGAAATGAAATGAAACACAATTTTGTTACATGTAGAATAAAAAAGTCGCACAAATGAATTATATAGTCAACTGCTACATTTATTTATAATTAAATATATGTCAATATTTTTAACGTCCGTTGAAAAGTCTTAAAAATTATTATTTTCAATAATAAACAAATAGTTTCAATTTTAAAAAATACGGGATTCTAGAATCATCATACTTTATGATATATAATTTAATTAAAAAATAAAAAAGATTGACAACAGTAGGAATTAGGAATTGATCCCATTCTTGACTGTTGAAATGTTAAGCGTTGGTACTTATAAACCGTCAACACAGTTTTCATTCGGTTTACTACATATATTGCGGAATGTTTACGTTCTTCGTTGGTACTGTAAAGTTTCTAACTTATTAGAAATATGCAGTGATAATATACGAGTTATTCGTATACAAACCCGCTGGTATCGATGTGACCCACACTTTTAAATTTTTTTTTATTTTATATAAATAAAAAACTAAACGAAGCTAACACCTAAAGCTACTAAAGTACGGGAACGTCGTAACAACTAAAAACTATTTACATGGTGGTCCACTAAAAACTATTCACCCAGGTTTTCTTTTTAGTGAAATCCATAAATCTTTTTATGGATATCATGTTTAAAATCTTAAATAGAAAGTAGTATCGCATGAAATATTTAAAATTATTTATTTGTGTTTGCAACGGCACCTCATAGTGCCAGTGTTGACTAAATTTGATTTTAAAATATTTGTATACTTAAAATAAAAAAAAATAAAATAGATTCAAATAAAATTATATAAAATAAATAAAATTAAATAAAATTAAATAAAAGTAAATAAAATTAGATAAAATTAAATAAAATGAAATAAAATTAAATAAAATTAAATAAAATTAAATAAAATTAAATAAAATTTAAAAAAATTAAATAAAATTAGATAAAATTAAATAAAATTAAATAAAATTAAATAAAATTAAATATAATTAAATATTATAATTTTATTTTTTATAAAAATAACAAAATGGAGCAGTTTTTCTTCCAGCATTCGTTTTACTTTTTGGTTATTGCCCTTCGTACCCCTCTTTGAACCGTTTGGTATTCGTGTTTATTTTTTATCATTATTGGTCTCATACTTACCTTATCGATTCTTCATTTTACCTTACAAATAATGTACTTGATCTCTCATCTCCATTAATTGTTCGATGCTCCAGTGACTTCCAGTTTACGTATTATTGGGTTTTTACTGATTTCCATTAAAAATGGTAAATAATTTAAAAATGCTACAAGGAAATAGCTTTAAAAAATATACATTTTAATATACATTTTATTCAAAATATATAGAGGAGCAGGGTACCCAAACCCTCATTTACAGGTGAAAATACTCTGCACCTCTTATATTTTAGAACTGTCATAAATCTACAAATTAAATTTAGTTGAAGAAATTAAGTATAAAAATGTTTACTAAAATTCCAAAAAAGTTAACAAAAACAAAAAAAAATTATATTTAAAAACTTAATGGGTACCTGGGTATCTTTTTAGTCACATTTTAAGTTTAAACAATTAATAAAAACAAAAAACTAAAAATAGCATTTTTATTAGTTAACTTTAAACATCCCCAATGTTGATACTTGTTCACTCTGTATATAACTAGCCAGTGAGGGTGAGCTCGAAACGCATATCTATAGAGTCAAGGTATTCCTTATGGTGCAATGCCGCAGCTGCAACCACCACTTACCTTTTAATAATTACAACTTTTATACACAATATCATGATCATTAAGAGTATTGATAAGATTAAGGTGAGACAACCAGAAAAGCTTTCTCGTAGTGTGTTCTACCAGTCCTCACATATGGAGCAGAAACCTTAACTCTCACCCAAACATCAGCGGAAATATTGAAAAGGACACAACGTAAAATAGAGAGATCAATTCTTGGACTAAGCTTGAAAAATATCCACTAATATCCACTCTGGGTAAAGCAACCATCAAAGCAAAAGTAGATGGAGGCTGTCCACAAGAAGGAGTTTTGTCCCCTCTACCTTGGTAGATGATTTCCTCAGAAATCTGTTTACAGAAGTCTTTTACTGTCTAGGATATGCTGACCATATAGTAATCATTGTCAGACGCAGGTTTGTCCAGGTGCTGTCTGAGAGAATGCAAGCAGCCCTAAATATAGTTGACGACTGGTGTAAACAAGAGAGACTGATAGTCAATGCTCAGAAAACACAAATCGCCAATTTCACCAAAAAAACAGTACTACAATGCCTAAAACCACCGATGCTGGGAGGAACAGAGACTTCATTTGCCAAAGAAACAAAATACCTTGGGGTGTATTTTGGTCATAGGATTACATGGAATACACACATTCTGAAAACTACACAGAAAGCTACTATGTCCCTGGGCAGATGTAGAAGAATGTGCGGTAAGAATTAGGGACTTAACCCCAAAATGACTCTATGGTTATAGACAAAGGTTATTAGACCCATGATAACCTATGGCTCGGTGACGTGGTGGACAAAGAAGCAGAAAGTGGGAGCAATAAGGCTGCTAGGTAATACACAAAGGCTAACATGCCTGTGTATTACGGGGGCCATGAAAACAACTCCTACTGCATCTTTGGAAGTCCTGCTGAATCTACAACTACTTCATATCTTTATACAGAGCGAAGCCACATCAGTGATGCACAGATTAATCCATATTCAGCGACATATAAGCCAGATGCATGTTACTGACAACAGGAAGCTAATCGAGGAGCTAAAAGCCGATATTGTGATAGGGAAACCTATCGTTGCAACAGCTACGAGATATAGCTTTAAAAATGAGTTTAGTATTAAGATACCAGGCAGGGAAGACTGGAATAAAGGTGTAACCATACAAGCTGCTGCTACCTGGTACACGGATGGCTCAAAAACATCGGAGGGTGTGGGAGCCGGCATAGTAGGGACAAATCAAGGGATACATTTCTCGGTAAGTCTATCTAAGGATGTGACAGTTTTCCAGGCGGAAATAGCGGCAATCCATCACTGCGTGGAAGAAATAAAAAGGCAGGAAACAACGTTATGTTCAGTTGCCATCTTCACAGATAGTTAGGCAGCGCTTAAGGCACTCAATTCTGTAGAGGTCAATTCTAAGTTAGTATGGGATTGCGTGTGTGCCCTAAATAAACTAGGAGACCGTAGCAAGGTTACGGTAGCGTGGGAACCGAGGCACGAGGGTCATAAGGGCAATGAAGAAGAAGATGTAATGGCCAAACAAGGCTCATCAATGCCATTCATTGGACCGGAACCCTTCTGCGGCGTTGCAAAGTCAGTAACAAGAATGGCTACATGGAAGTTGGTACCTCACAAATGTCTGGAATGGTGGAGGAATTTACCAGGACAAAGACAGGCGAAACAGTTCATTACAGAACACTCGCCAAAATTTACGGCAGACCTAATAAGCAAAGATAGGAAAACAGTCAAAGTCATAGTAGGTCTTCTAACAGGGCTTTACATAGTAAGCTAAATAGGCACTTGAAGCTGATGGGATTATCAGATGATGACCTGTGCAGATTGTGTCACCTTGAAGAAGAAACAGCAGAGCACATTCTGTGTCAATGTGACATTCTAGCAAATGTGCAGTTCTTTACATTAGGAGAAGAATATCCACCGGCAAATAGCTACATGAAAGGTACAGTCTTGAAGCTATTAGACTTTTTAAAAAAGAATCAGACTTGAGAATGTTATCTAGAACTAAAGAACCACAATCAATCTGAACAGGTCGCAGTAGAATAGGCCAAAAGGCCACCTCTCTAAATCTATCTATCTATCTAAACTTGAGAAATAGACTAACAAACAAGAAAGTTGTGTGGCACCAGAGCGGACCAGAGTGGAAAACATTATCGAACTTATTACAAGGCAAAAATGGAGATGGGAAGAGTGAGAGACGGCAGGTGGACAAAAAAATTACTTGAGTATAGACCACGGGGAGACAAGCGAAGCCGGGGAAGATCCCAACGCGACTTCAAAAGAAATGCGAGCAATTGGATAGCATAGGCGCAAAATGGAAATATTTAGAGGAGGATATCAATAGTATTGGTAGATATAATATCTACCTATGTTATGTCTACTATAAATGTTATTTTAAAATTGTAATCTTCTAAATCGAAGGACATTCTAGTCAGTTTTTGACGATTTTACTAAAAATTTGTCGTTTTGTGTCGTAACATATAAGGAACTAAATGCCCGAATGGATGGATATTAACTGCTTCAAAATAATTATTAATTAGTTTAGGTCACTCTTTAAGAAACTTCCTGATTCATACTCTATTCGTTGTTCTGCTTTATATGTTTTTTGAATACATACAGCTTAACTTGAGAGCTAGTTCATTAGAGCATTTTTTAGTGTATCAAGGACAACTTTCTTTTGTCACATTGAATTTAACATTTTTGTTCATGAATGCGTTGAGGTATAAAATTTTAGACAAATTTCTTCAAAATTTAAAATAAAGAATTTATATTAGAACTTAAATTTGATAGCTTTTTTACTCTTGTCATTTTCATTTTTATTAAATTACAGTAATTTGTCTTTGAAACTAAGTTCCTGAATAGTTTTTTTGTTCTTTTCAAATTTCGAAGGCGTAAAAAAATTTTTTTGTATTTATCTTTAAAATATGCGATCAATTGGGCTAAGTGCCACACCTAAAATTGTTGTAATAACCGACGCGACGCGACGGAGGAATTTGTCGAATATGCTATATTATACCCCCACTGTTAAGTTAGAAATATGCTATGCTGTAGCCGTAAGCCCTAAGCCCTAAGCCGTGTTCGTACTTCAGTTCAGTTTCAGTTATCAGTACTTCGTATTCGTTTAATTTTACTTAACGTTCGAAGTAACACATGTTTTTTTGCTTGTTTGTAGTAAGTGGCAGTAGTAGTAACTTAGTTTATAGTGATTTTAACATTACCGACAGATAAAAGACAATAATAATAAAAATAAAGCAGATAAAGCAAGAAAGAGGGACACCGGCAGTGCTTTACTTTAACAAAAGCAACTTAAAATAGTGCAAAGAGAGTATAGAACCCACACAAACATCTTGCGATCTGCGAAAAAGGAATCAAGTGAAACGGTAAATTAACTATTCATATTTTTTGTTATTTGGCAGCTTTAATTATGTATTAATAAAATGTAAAGAAAAATATCAATCTTTTCAAATAAAAATTGTGAGCTTCTCAGTCTGATTTTAAGTTAGTTTGGGTTATATTGTTTTAACAGAAACCTACTGCTTTTTACCAGGGTTAGGTTAGATTTGGTTAGGTTTGGTTACGTTATGTTAGGTTTATTATCATTGGTGTATGTTCTTATGAGTGTAGGCGCAAAATTTCGGACCGATGCTTTTTAAATGCATTAATTTTTTTCGAACACTGAGAGAACTAATAAGTATTTTTAAAAAATTTAAACGCAGAATGAAAGACTATATTATTACCGATTATATTATATTTAGTAAGTTACAAGGGTGAAAAAGATAATCAGTATGCACAATAACACATAACAAGCATATTAAGTATGATTTTTAATTTCAAATCTTCTTCTTCTAATGGCGCTACAACCCTTTGTGAGTCTTGGCTTGCTTAACAGTGTTCTTCCATTCTGCCCTGTTGGATACTTTCCTTCGCCACTGCCTGATGTTCATGGTTTTAAGATCCCTCTCTACGTCGTCTATCCATCTTTTACGGGGCCTTCCTCTTGTTCTGTTTCCTTGGGGCTTCCATCTCTGGACTACTTTTACAGCTCGATTATCTGGCATTCTTTATAGGTGACCAAGCCAGTTTAGTCTTTGTGATTTTACAAATCTGACAATATCTGCGCTCTGCATTAGTTCATCCAGCTCGTGGTTCATTTTAATTCTCCACGAACTATCGCTGCATTGGGTTGGTCCAAATATCCAACTTCAACCCGCTTCTTGCTTTCTTGTTTATTCGTCATCGTTACTAAAAAAAGCTGTAGGTAATGTCACAGAGTGACATTACCTACAGCTTTTTTTACATTACACTAGTTTTTCTTTTATTACACTATGTTTAATCAAAAGATTTTTGATTAAACATAGTGTAATAAAAGAAAAACTATTGTGTCGATGTGTCAACGAGTTTTTGCATTGACGCTGTAAGTAATGTATTATGTAATAAACTTGTCCCAAAAGGTGTGTATATACCTTATCGGCAAAGAAAGGGACCTTTTTGGAAGCGAGTAAACTGCCGGTAGAGAAAATATTTATGTTGGTGGCATTAAGCATTTTTTCATAATTTAACAGTAAAAATCACTGATATTTATTATGTTTTAGTTACGTTGTTTTAAGACTATATATATATATATATATATATATATATATATATATATATATATATATATATATATATATATATACTCTTTGCTTTTTATGTAATTTTTTTTTGGTTCATAATACTTTTTTTTATTTTTTCTGTATTTTTTGAATATTTTGACATTTTTACTAGTTTTCAGCAAAGAAAACATTAAAATTTGAGGCTAAGTCCACAAAAAATTGGGCATTTTTGAGGCGTTTCCGTCTTACTGAATAATTGCAGTTCCAGATTACACTTAATATTCGACAAATGGGGTAATTATTTAGTAAGCCGGAACGCCTCAAAAAAGCCAAATTTTTTGTGGACTTAGCGAAAAAGTGAAAAAAACCTCAAATTTTAATGTTTTCTTTGCTTTAAACTAGTAAAAGTGCCCAAATAATGAAAAATACAGAAAAGATAACAAAAAAAGTACTATGAATCAAAAAAAATTTTCCATAAAAACAAAGAAAAGTATATATACATGTCTTAATAAAAAAAACGTAACTAAAACATATTAAATATCACTGTTTTTTACTGTTAAATTATGAAAAAATGGGTAAAATTGTTTAAAATAATCAAAATTTTTAATATTTCAAACAATATGGCGGCCATGCGCAAGAAGTTAAATTTTATGTACTTTTGACATTGTTGCCAGTTTCAACCTTTAAAAGATCTAAAAACTTCATGAAAATTACCTTAACACGTTCGCGGACACCTAGTTTTTATAGGGGGTCGCAAAAAACACACTTGTAAAAATCTTAAAATTTGTTATTTTTCTGTCATAAAAAAGTAGTTTCATAATATTTTAGAATGTTTAGGATGTTTTTTATAAAAAAAAACAAGGTGCGGTAAATGCCGCTATGTCCATATATGTCACAAAAGTTGTGCAACTGGATAAAGCGGTACATGCCGCTCTCAAGTAGTAAATGCAACTAAATCTTTATTTCTGTAAAAAATAATAAAGAAATATCCTTATAACGAAAACATAATACCGAGATACGCTTATATTAAAAAATTTAATTTTTGTGGTACAGTTCAAAACACGGTACAATGCAGTGCTGGTTTATCGGCACACGTTTTACACAAGTATCTGGTTTTCTTGCGTTTTTTGTTTCGTAAACACCACTTACACCTCACATGATGAGTTTTGCGGGGTCTCCGTAGGGTGTGGAATTATATCTGGAAAGTGTTGTTCATTGTTAGGGTTGAAAACTATATTCGCTTCCATTCGAAGTCGTTTTTTACCGTGCAAAGCTCCCTTATGCATTAGTTTTCTCCCATCATTCATATCTTCTGGAATGTTCAATAATTCTCTTACCAAATTTTCTCTGCATTCCAAAAGGATCAGTTTTACATTTTTGTGCTTCTTCATTGCATAGTAGGAATTTCATATAGCTACATCCAGTAAGTGAAACATTACTTTTTTGTACCACCTGATAGTTTTCTGTGGAGAAGAATAATAACTCACAATTTTTTTTTTGTGGCATTGACTTTCGTCATTCAGCCAGTCTCGAAAGGTTATAATAGATTCCTTAAAAAAGTATACACAGATAAGTACAGATTATTTCTCTCAGACAAATGCACAGCGATATCCCTAAAACGAAATAGACGAATAATTAATAGAAGAACACGTCGAAGGAAAATACAAGGACACTCGCTTCTCGTCTAGGGGTCCGCCAAGACATTTATTTTAACAGACAAACAATACTGGACCATGGATAAGGTATTGATATATATACATATATCAATATATATATATATATATATATATATATATATATATATATATACTCACCATTTAATCGCTCCTAGCTATTCCTGACATGTACTCATTGTACCTGGCAACTTCTTCAGGTTTTATTACTGTCTTTCCAAACCTGTTCTGTACATTTATAAGTTTTGGGTGATATTTGGTTGTTATGCAGAGTACTTCTGCATTTGTGTTCTCCTTTCTTTAGATTGGTGTTTAGAAGAGCTTTTGGATTTCCTTTTCTGTTTCGTCTAAGAGTTCCTGTAGAATGAGTTTTTCTTTCCAAAAGGGATTTTGACAGCAAAATGCAGTTGTAGAAGTTATCAAGGAATAAATGATGGCCTTTATCCAAATAAGGTTCCATAAGTTGCAGTACTAACGACTCAATTTTAGATAATCCTTCTACATCTTCGGATTTTCCTTTATAAATTTTTATATTCAATACGTATCCGTCTGCTGTAGATAGCTCGTAGAACTTAATGCCATATTTCGCTTTTTTTCCTTTGATATACACCCGAAAACTCAGACGACCACGAACGAGAAGCAATGATTCATCTAGTGACATTTCTTCTGCAGGGTAATCAGCTTTTTGAAAATTGAGTAATAGTTTATCGAGCAGAGGATTGACTTTTTTCAGTGAATTAGTTCCTGTTGTTTCCTCTTTACAAGAACAGCTAAAACAATGCAGCATTTCTTCAAATCTTCTACCAGATTGGGTGTAATGAAAAACTGGTGCATAATAAAGTGGATTCATTGAAAACAACTTCCTTACAGAGGGGTATTTTATTTGACCCTGTAATATGCACATAGCTAAAAATGATTGAAGTTCCTCCATAGTAAATGGCCTAATGTATGCTTGTCTGCTGTATTTTTGCTTGGGCCTATTTACATTAATCAATAGTTCAATGTAATTGTTCATTGAATCAAGAATTAGCTGCATAATTTCTTGATCCCAAAATTTGAAAAAATAGTCTGTAGCTTTAGGAGTATCTGTGTCAAAATTAAGATGAAGGCCACTTTGGGAATTGTCAAACAAAAATATTTGGAATATCTGCGACAATATCATCCCACTCGTTATCAGTTCCAATATCGCCCATCTCTAGCAAATTTTGTATATCATTACCTGTTTCGTCATTTTCTGGCTCAACTCTGTCTTCGTAATTTTCGTTTGAAAACAGATTCTCGTTTGCCAACGAATCTTCACCACTACTGGATTGATATGATGGATCTTGTAAATCATCATCAGAGCTATAAGGTTCTGATTCAGAACTTTCAAATTCATCTGTGCTCACTTCATCCATAAGTCCAAGAAGCCTTGCTTCTTCTCTAGAATCCATTTTCTGTAAAAACAAAAAATAGTATATTTACCGAAAATATAACCTCAACATTTTATTACTGCCTCAACAAATCTAGTCAAAATAAACAAAACACCAACAAAAACAACAAAAATGAAGTGATATAGTACCACGTGCTCGCCGCCTAACACACGTCTAATATTTCAAAGCTAAACTGACCGACACGGATAGTTCACAATATTTTATGTTATTTGCTGGGACACCTAAGGTGTTTGAATAGTATTTCATGTACAAAAATGTGCTTGGTAAGCCGCTTTGCGTTTTGGCCGTTCTCAACATTAGACGGGATATCGCGCTTTGTCCCAGAAAGTAGAGCGGCATATGCCGCTTTGTCCGCGAACGTGTTAATTAAAACAGGTGGATGCAATCTTAATAAACACGTGCAAAAAGAGTACCCGTTAACCATCGTCTTATTTTATTATTAAAAATGTAAACCAATAAACCAAATCTAACCTAACACTGGTAAAAAAAAGCAGTAATAAGAATAAAATGTTATAATATAATTAAAAATAACAATTTTTATATTTCATAAGAAAACATGAAATTAAAACTAAACCAACGTAACCAAATCCAACCTAACACTGGTAAAAAAAAAGCAGTAATATAAATAAATAAAATGTTATAAACTTTGTTTTATATAAATTTTTATTTTTCATTAGAAAACATAATTTTGAATAACTATGGCAACACTGGTTAAAATTACCCTTCTTGACCATAAGAAACAGTTGTCATTCCTGTCATGTGTCATTTCATGTTGTTTCATGGTAAATAATGGCGGTGGCTTTTAAAAATCGGGAATATTTCTCATGGAAATTACATAAAAAAGAACGTTTTGCACCGAATAAAAATTATTGCGCAATCATTAGTAAGTGAAGCAGAATTCATTGATATATCTCGTATGATCTTCGTAGACATGGTTCCGGCTTATTACACTAGTACCGCATTTGGTTTTACACGATGGTACTCCAGTTCATAACACTGCTCTTATTTACAATCATCTAAAAGATAACTTTCCTACGACGTAGATAGGCAGAGGGGAACCAACTGTTAGGCCACCTCGATCTGTATTAGGATTGTTGTGCTTATTTCTTCTATTTTTTTTTTATTTATTTTGTTAGGATACCTCCATCTGCATTATTTGCCCGATATTTTTTTTATTTTTCTGTAAGTCTGTGTTGCTGTGTTTTATATGTTTTAGTTTCTTTTCTATAACTTCTTTTACTTTTATAAGTTGTTGGTTAGTTGGGCTTATTACTTCTATTTTTTTCTCTAATTTATTTAATCATTTTCTGAATTCTTCTTGTTATTCTTTTGCGCGTATTTATCAAACAATAATAAATATTTGGACACACATTGAAATCCTTTATTTTGAAAGATACATTGACGCTGAAAATTAAGAAATGATCTCAAAATACTCATAATCATAGTTAAATCCATTTATCGTCTATTAAATGTCTACATCTTATATTTACAAGCGTTTTATATCTAGTTCAAGCTGAAAAAATAAAATATAATAATTCAATCAACAGCATTCATTCAAAATTAGTAAGATATTTAATTTGCTTTTTTTTTTAGGTTCGCCATTTGTAAGTTCCGGCATGGCATCTTCTAATATCTTTTCGATCCCTACTTCGATGCGACGACTCCCAGTAACGGCACTATTCTTTTTGGGAAATCAGCGTATCTTAGTTGCCGAGTTCGAAATTTAGGAAATAAATCAGTGAGTAGACTACTTTATGTAATTAAAATATTTAAGTTGGGATAAATAAGATACTGGCTGGGGGATATAATTCGATTAATATTTTTACTAACGTTTTACAATAAATATTGTTTTTAAGAATAATTCAAACTTAACTATAAAAAGCAATTTTTTTTGAAGCTTGTATGAAGCTTCCATACTGGCGTTGTATTTCCTATGTATCCAACGATGCTTCCCGATGAGCCTTCCCTCTTGTATGTATGCTTTAAAGCCTGTTTCTTCTTCAATATTAGCCTCCTAAATTGTTTAAATTATCGCACCATCTTTTTCTTGGTCTGTTAATACTTCTTCATCCATATGGTGACTTATCTTGTGCTAGTCGTACTATCCTATCCTCTGTCATTCTACTAATGTAGTCGTTCCACTCCTATTTCCGTTTTGTCACCCATCACCCATTTATGTCTTCTATATTTCATGCTTTTAATGTTTTCGCTTCTGTGTAGAAGTATTTTCATCTCTGTTGTTTCTAGTAGTCGTCTCGTTTTAGATGTTTCAGGTCTTGTCTCCGCCGCGTATGTTAATATAGATCTAATTGCAGCTTTATAGATTCTTGTTTTTATTGTATTTTTTTATAGAGATTTTATGTATTTTATAGATCCCGTAGCTTTACTTGCTTTTAAGCTTTGTTGTGGTAGTTCTCCTTCAACATCTCCTTAACTACTTATATCTATTCCCAGATATCTAAACCTTGCTTCCTGCTTTATTATTTTCCCATCAATTTCGATTTTACATCGTAGTGGGTATTTAGATGTTGATATTATCATATTGTATTTCTTGTCTGTTGTATTGAAGATGTGTGTTAATCTTTGGAGCTCGTTTTCTGTCTCGGTGATTATTGCGACGTCGTCTGCATAACATAATATTTGGATTTCTTTCTTCCCCATTCTGTTACCATGCCCTTTACGTACTGCGTGTATTATTTCGTTCATTGTTATATTAAAAGAGAAGTGGGCTTAACGAGTAACCCTGTCTGACTCCGCTTTGTTCTGGTATCCACTGTGTTAGTTTTCTATTTATCTTTGCCCGTATTCGATTATGGAAGTAGATGTTTTCGATGGCTTGTATAATATTGATTGGTATGTTTCTTTTATACAATAGGTGTAAGACGTCTTCTACTGGGATGCAATCGCCTTTATCAGTTATAGTACAAATACGGCGGCTACGCAGGATCGTTCGGATCTGAATACTTATTGTTTATCTGATAAAGTTGTTAGTTTATTGATTTTGTTGGTTAGGACTTTTGTGGTAAGCTTAAGTGCGGTGTTCAGTAGATTTATACCTCTATAATTCTTTATCTCCTTTCTTGAACATTGGTATCATTATGATGTTTCTCCATGCGTCTGTTATCTTGCAGTGCAATATTAGTTTTTGTTTAAGTTTTGTCATCTCTAGGGTTATACTTTCTCCTCCGTGTTTTAGAAGCTCTTTGGTTATTCCGTCTGGTCATGGTGACTTTTGATGGTGCTATTTTTGAGTGAATTTATGGCTATCTTTATTTCCTGAAAACCGATTTCTATTTCGTATCTTTTTAATTCAGGTACATTATGGTGTTTAATTATTATTTTTCTTTCCTTTAAACAATTCCGTCAGGTATCTTTCCCATTCGTTTGCTGGTATGTTCCAGCTTGCGTTTATATCTTCGATGGGTTCTATTTGTTTCAGCTGTATCTTCTGTGCTAGCTTCCTTTGGTACATTTTTCTTGCACTTGTTCCACAGTGATTCTATATTGAGTTTTTTTTCGGGGAATTTCCTGTAGAAAATGTTTTGGTGTTATTTTAATTCTTATTTTTGCTAGTTCTAGTTTGTGTTCACTCCCTGCGTCTGCTGAGTTTAAAGTTCGGATATCTAGAATCTACTTTGGGTGGATTTTTCTATTAGTGACTATACAATTAATCATAGATTTGTGCCCCCTGGAGTTTTCAAATGTACAGTTATGATAATATGAGCCAACAATCTCTGTAATTTTTACATTTATTTTTATCTCTTTTTTGTGTATAGAGCTTATATACGCCAGGTTTTAATCTTCTGAAATATTTTATTGTTTGATTAGATATTTATCAAAGATCTCTGCTAACAATTCTGTTGGTATTGACTGTCCGAGTTTTATCAATTTAATGGGTATCTTTACAGGCTCTGTAACTTTCCCGTATTTCATTTCCTTTAAGGTTCGTCTTATATCGTCCACGTTGCTTAGTTTTACTTTTTCTTCTTCTATTGGATCTGTTCTAATGTTTGTATAATTTATTTCACAATATCATCTTGCGTCCGTAAATAGGGATTTGTAATATTCTTCTCACTCTAACCTACCTACGGGGTTTAATCTCTCTGTTCCTTTGTGATCTTTTCTGAAGTTTATTATAAACTTCCAAGCTTTAAATACTCCAGTTACATCCGTATATCTGTTTATTTCTTCACATTTTTTGTTCCACGTTTCGTTTTTTCTGTTGGTCGCAGTGTTCATAACTTTCCTATTACAGTAAGTGTATGTTCTCCAGTCTTCTAGATTTTGTGTTTGGAGCCAGATTCGATAGGCTTTCTCTTTAGTATCTACAAACTCTCTTATTTCTTGTGACCACCACTCCGGATCTTGATGTCACACAGTTTCCTATAGCCTCTTGTTATATTTGTTTATACTCATATTTCTGGATACTGTTTTTTATATTGATGGTCGCTGTTATTTTCCCGGTATTTAACTAACACATTTGCCATAGTTAAGTCATCCCATCCGCACTCCGCTCCCCGATACACCCGTACATCCATAATTTGTAGATTTGAGTGTTGACGTATGATGACATATTCAACAATTAACCTTAGCCCTCTTGTTGTCTGTGTCCATGTATATTTCTATATGTCTTTATAAGCGTAGAATCCATTTGTCACATTTATGATTTGTCCGATAAGCTCTCACATAAGCTAAAAGGTCGCACATCGTTTTAATTTAAAATAGCTTCTCCCTACTTCCTAATAATCTGAATGTTGTCTCTTCTTCCTGCTGTAGCATTTAAATCTACCAGGATGAATACTTCCTTGTTTTTCTTAATTCCTTCAAATACTGCCATTAGATTATCATCATCGTTTTAATCCATCCATATTCCGAGGCAAATTATCGAAACTTTTAGCATATTTAAATCGTTTTCCGAAGCACGAGTTTTATGTTCGGGGTTTTTCTCTTAGCCGATCTGTTTATCCATTATAAGATTACGAAACAGTAGACTACAATAGTCTTGATACCACTGTTTAAGAGAATACACACGCGTTTATATTTATTCTTAAAGATAAGTAAAATTACTTAAGTTGCTCTTTATCTCTTAAATTTCTATTCCTTTGTCTTAATACTAGTTAACTAGTTACACCTACTTTTGCATACTATAAAACTTTCTCCTCTGTTTTTTCATAAAGTAGCTCAATTTTGTTAAGTTCAGATAGGAATTAAGTTCTGTGGGGTATAGCACGGACTTTTGTCTGGGAAAACGGGTGCATACCACAACGTCAGTAATGGCGAAGGTGCAGATCATTTACGCTGCGCAGCCGGCATAAATGGCAACCGAATTCCACAATATTATTGAGATGATGACTTACTTTCAAAAACGAAAACTAGCTCCATAAACTATTAAAGATTTCCACAATTCCAGCAGGGTCCTTTTTTAATTTTTTTTGGGGATTGAAGTATTTATTACTAATTAATTCCATCCAGGTACCATTGTCATTTGTGAATTTCGTTCTTTCCCAGCTTTAAATATGGTATTTTTAGGGGATTAAATCACAATTGATTGTAATGAGAATTGCATTTTACAATAATTTTGACGATTCGACATCCAGTACAGAAATCTTTTTAAAATAATTTATAAATTAAGAAATTATGTTAAAATATAAACTTTACCATTAATTTGGTACGAAGAGCTAATTGGTAAGCATTTTGAAACGTTAAAATAAATGTAAAATGAAATTCTTATTACAATCCATTATGGTGTAATTGCAAAGAAATACAATATCTGGATACTTTCCATTCTCCATTGTTTTTTAATTTAAATTTCCAGACTTCTATACTTAGTGATCTTTTCATTGTATTTAACATGCAGATTGTTGTTGTTAGATATCATCAATACACCAGTTAATATTGTCCAGATTTAGCCACCTCTTCAGGACGTGATTTATTTTTTTGTTGGGTTGGCTTCTGTCGCTGCATTGGATCTACTGGTGGTTCGCTTCGTTGGATATGTCCCGCGGAGGAGGATCCTGGATAATCAGAGGCGAAAGGGTTGTTGAACTAAAACGGTCCTTTTTAGAATTTTATTAGCGAAAATATATAGTTATAAATTGACTGAATTTAATTAATAAGTATATGAATTGTAAATCGCGTTAGGACAGTTGTGGCTGTATCCTCTGCAATAGACAGTTATCATTGTGCAATGAGATCGGGAAACCACAGAAACCCTATCCCTCCCTGTCTATCGAGCTCGAAGTGAACATTTACTGATTATTGCTGCGATAAAAGAGTGGAATTGCTTCCAGGGTGTTAATGTATTCATCAGGGAGTTCGTTGCTGGCAAGGCCCAGTAATTTAGTGGGTAGGATAGGGAGTTTGGGTTTAGGACGTCTTTTGAATACATTGTCGATGGATGAGTAGGTTCTGAAGTTTGGGCCACGGATGGTTTTGATTGTGTAACTACTGCTCAGAGAGGAGAGCCTCTCATTGATGGGTTGGATGTTCTACAGTTGATGAATGAGGGCGGAGAGGTAGTCATACCGTTTGTTGTTTACCGAACAACCGTTTACCGATCTATATTCAATCACCGACCTGATAAATGTTTTGTATGTATGTATGAGTGTATGTGGGTGTGTCCGTGTCAAAAAATAATTACCCATTGTCATTTATAAACAAGGAATTTTACAAGACTGGAGAAGTGAAACAACAAAACGTCACAAGTAATCCAGAAACACTCACAAGAAGAGATTCAAAGATGACAATAATACCATATTGAAAGGGCTTAGAAGAAAAATTAAAAACTAGAGGAAATAAGTACATCACATTATCATCAGCCGTTCTGAGTCCACTTCTGGACATAGGCCTCCCGTAAATAATTCCACTGCATTCTATTTTGAGCACCCTGAATCCAGTTGTGCTGAATGCGCTTGATGTCATCTGACCACCTTGTTGGAGGACGTCCTCGATTACGATAAACATCGTGTCTAGGTCTCCATTCAAATATCACAACAACATCACGTCAACATCACAATAACATCAAAAAAAAAAACAATACACTAAGATATTTCATGTCCAAAACCAAATTTAACAACAGAAGATTTCTATGTACAAAACATACATCAAAAACAGAGGCTTAGTAGAGAGAAGCTAAAACTTAGTGTTAGCCAAAATTTGATCTTAGGCTCCTGGCGATCATGTTTTCTATTTCAAACCATTCAACAACTTATCTTTCGTTATTGGTTAACAAATTTGATAATGTTTAATATTTTTGGTTTTAGGTATCATGGATCAGACACAGAGATATTCATCTCCTCACAGTGGGAAGCTATAAGGCAAATTAATATTTAAATGGGAATAAGCTACAATTAAAGTTAGTTTATTGACGTTTCAATTTCCACTTCGAAATTATTAGTAAATTACTAATGTTTATATTTTGAGAATGATTTCCGAAGCGGAAATTGAGAGGTCAATAAACTAATTGTAACCTTTATTTGTGGCTTATTCCCATTTAAATATTAATTACTTTTGAATGCCACAAGAACATTGTTTCAGTTTTCACGCAAATCACCATCCTGAAACAGATGACTGGACTTTCCAGATCAGATGGGCTCAAAAGAGAGAGGCTGGTACTTATGAATGTCAGATTAGTACCTAACCAGTAAAAAGTCATTTCGTCAACTTAAATCTAGTCGGTAAGTTATTTTACTATTTTATCAGTGTTTTGTTAAATTTTTTTAATGCATTATACTAGGGGTATAAAGAAGATAGAAAAACAGAATGTTTAATATACATTTATTACAAGATTAAGATTAAGATTAAGATAAAAAATTATCTTAGTATGTAAAATTCAGCATAAAACAAGTCGCGTTAACAGCTTTGGAAGAAGTTGTAAATATAAAATATAACTGAAGAACAAAAAAGTTCTCCCAAAAGTTAGACCTAGAAATTTTATTTCTTTGACTGTTCTAAAGGTAAATTATGACTAGTTGTGAGGTGTGTTTTATTTTTATTAAAAATAATGTATCGTGTTTTTTCAATAAAAAAAAACAAATTCCGTTTTTATCGTTCAATTATAAAGCCGATTTAAGAAACTCTTTATAATTTTAGTTGCTGCCATTACATTATTCGATTTAGTATAAATAAAAATGGCATCTGCATAAAAACTAGCTTTAATGGATGCTTTAATTACATTTATACTACTATTAAAAGCGATTAAGCATAAAGTTGGACTAAGAATCGAACCTTGAGGAATTCCATTGTCTAGTATCTTAGAAGATATATCAAATATAGATACTACTTCAAATACCAAAAGCTGCGAACATAATACATGCGGCACAAAACAGAGAAACCTATCGTTTGATGGTCGCCAACCTTCGGTAGAAGACGGTACATAAAGAAGAAAAAGTATCTTAGATAAGCTTGTAACATCATTAATTCTAACTTGAATTGAGCGATTAAAATAAAAAAATTATAAATGCAAATATGTGACCTTGAATGCCAGTATCTTTAAATGTTTGTAGAATACAGTGCCTCCATGCCCTATCGTAGGCTTGGGTTATATCGAAAAATATTGCAATTAGTTTTTGGATATTTGCAAAAGCTTCATTAATTGAAGTCTCTAATGCAACGTGATTATCTTATGTGGATCTACCTCTTCGAAAACCACTTTGGAAGTTAGTAAGAAAATTATTATTTTATAAGTACCATATAAGGCGGAGGTTTAAAATTTTTTCTAGGATCTTGCACATGCAACATGTAAGAGAGATGGGTCTGTAAGAGGTAGGGTTGTCTTTTGGTTTGTTAGGCTTAATAATGGGAATGATTATTGCTTGAGACCAGAGGTCTGGCAATTCATGCTTTAGGAAGCAGGTATTAAATAAATCTAACAGAATTAATTTGGCTTCGAATGGTAAGTTTTTTATGAAGACTGGTAGAATATCATCTGGTCCTGCAGCTGTATTTTTTATATTTGAAAGAAAACTCTAACTCTTGAAGAGTTATAGGAGCATTTAAGGGGCTGTCAGAGTTGTTAATGAGGATTGTAGAAGCTTCTATGTTTTTCTTGTAAATTAGGGATTCATAAGAAATATTTTTGTCGCTATCAGCTAAAGCGATTAATTTATTATTGTGTGTTAAGGTGTTAATATGTCTATAAGAATTAGAGCCTTTAAGTTTACGAATTTTAGTCCAGATTATGTCGGAGGGTGTTAAAGAATTGATAGATGATACGTACCATCTCCAGGTGTGATTGCTAGAAGATAGAGCAAGTACTACTTCATTGTTCCACGAAGGTACTGGAGGTCTTTTTCAGAGCTTTGTTTTACCTATATTATTTAAAGCTGCTTCTATAAATATCCTGTTTAAGGAGGTAATATTAGAGTTTATATCATCACTTGGATGATAGTTTTTAATTTTCTTTTCAATCTCGACTTGATAAGACGACCAGTTTGCATTCCTTAATTTCTAGGATTAATAGATTGGAAAATTAGGAGATCGAATTGCATATAATGATATGCAGATAGGAAAGTGATCACTGTCATATAACGATTTTAAAGTATTCCACGTGAGAAACGATGATAAGGATTGACTACATAATGATAAATCTGTGGCGGAAAAAGAGCCGTTATAGAAGTTAAATCTGGTAGGTTCCCCTGTATTAAGTAATAATAAATGAGAAGAGTCAATAAGATGTTCTATTAGGTTACCGTATTTGTCTGTTTTCGAGCTTCACCATGCAGAATGATGACAGTTCATATCCCCTAAAATTATTTTTCTGTGTGGAATTTGATCAAGAAGGTTATTTAGTTCTTATAGGTCTAGCTCGCTAGGATGTGTTAAATAAATGTTGGATATATTAATATGTTTTTAATATGTAATACTCACTGCTACAGCTTCGAGATTAGTACTTAATGCAATTGGCTTAGCTTCTAGGTCTGTACTTAACAAAGATAGCTACTCCGTCACTGGCCTATTGTGCTAGTCTGTTTTTTTTGAAAACATTGGTAATTTCGAAGATTTATATTAACTTGTTTAAAATGAGTTTCTTAAAGACATAAGATCTTTGGGCATAATTCATTTATTAAAAGTTTTAATTGTTCTAAATGAGTATAAAACCCATTAAGATTCCACTGTAAAATAAAGGAATTGGACATGTTATAATTCTGCCTGAGATAATTGTTCATCTGTCTCTTCTGTGGAAGAGATATTATTGGGGTTTAGTTTTTTTTTAATATAGGCTATGGGAATAAGCTACAATTAAAGGTTAAAGTACGTTTATTGACGTTTCAATTTCCACTTCGGACCTTCTTCGGTCGTTCTTAAAATACAATCAAAAAGGTTTGTATTTTGAGAACGATTTCCGAAGTGGAAATTGAAACGTCAATAAACTTACTTTAACCTTTAGTTGTGGCCTATTCCTATTTAAATAGTAATTACTTTAAAATGCCACAAGAAAATAGCTTCAGAACAATATTAAGAAACCGTTATGGGCCCAGCGTTATTCAAAATTTTTTTGTATTTTGAGAACGATTTCCGAACTAGAAATTGAAACGTCAATAAACGTACTTTACCCTTTAATTGTGGCTTATTCCCATTTAAATAGTAATTACTTTAAAATGCCACAAGAAAATAGCTTCAGAACAATATACTTGAGTTTCTTTTATTTTAACATATTTATGGGAATATAGCAGTGAATCAACTGCATTTTTAAATCAAAGATATATACATTCTATTGTTGGCAATTCTGGAAGCGAATGATACGTTACGTGGACCAACTAATAAACCAACGGCTATAATGTAGTTATGAACTTTAGTTCCTTCAATACTAGAAAAGAATATTTAAACATTTTAACACAAGTAGCTTAAACTACCACATTAAGAATATTTATATACATACTAACATATCCTTCTTTTAGGTGAAATCCTAGCTGCAATGCAAACAGGCTCCGCTGGATTGTCCAACAGCTTATTCAACACCTTCGCTCTCATAATAGTTTCTTACATATACACATCCTGCTATTTTAGCCACCTTGAGATAAACCAAGGAAGTTGAAGGATCTTTGGAAAATAGAAATTTGTAAATAGCTGCATATTCTTCTTAATCTTAAGTAAAACATTGTTAATGCAATCTGTTTTGTCGGAATATCCCTTAAAGACTAAAATACTAGTGGTATATATATATATATATATATATATATATATATATATATATATATATATATATATACAGATTGAACGAATTTAAAACGGAACATACAATTTAATATATGTCTGTTTGAACTGCATTTGAAATAGTGGACCAATATAAAACTTGGACAAAAATAAATCCATACCCAGTGATAGACATTGTATAAAATATCGTTCAACTATCTGTCTCCTTTAAAGGAAAGAGGAGCTTGCCTAATAGTCGGAGAGATAGAGCCGAAATTTTGGAATTATTAGTAATATGACATTTCTCTATTGGAATATATTCATTGTAACTGGGTTAAGACTTTGCCTTACAGGCGGACGCCCCTCGTGGTACAGGGGGTGGCTATACAGGGATGAAGTTGTAATTTTTTTCGAAAAAATTAACGATCGATAATATGGCTGAAAATTTGCCCAGAGTAAGATCTTGGTATAACTAGACGAAATCCCAAAGGGCGGACGCGAGAGTGGATACATAAGGGGTGGCGGACAGGGGTGAAATTGCAATTTTTTGGGGAAAAATTAGCGGTAAGTAATATGTCCGCCATTTTCATGGCTCATTATTTAGCCCCCAAAAACTCTAAATCCAAAAGAGCGGACAGCTGGGTTGGTACAGAGAGCCATAAAACGGGGTCGAATGTACCACTTGCCTGCCCATTTTAGGTCTCGGTAACAATTTTTAAACTGATTTTATTATGATATTTTTATACCGATTGATTTGAAAATTTGTATGCTTACTTCTGTTACTATTCTGAAAAGCGTCAAGTAGTTTTCCTCAAAATTTTCCAAAAAAATTTCCGTAAATGAAAATTTTCGTAATTTTTTGAGGTAAAATCTAATTTGTAGAATCCTTTCGATTTTCTGTCAGTTATATCATGATTTTTTTCCAAAAATTTTCAAACGATTTTTCCGATAAGAAAAAAAAATTGTGAAAAACTTTAAAAATATCATATATATATATATATATATATATATATATATATATATATATATATATATATATATATATATATATATATATATATATATATTTATATATATATATATATATATATATATATATATATATATATATATATATATATATATATATATATATATATATATATAAAATTAGTTTTTCTTGGTTTTAGGTTCAATAAATTATATTACATGTGGAACTAGATTTTATTTGGAAATCAACGTTTCAGCAGGAAACCATTGTCAAGATTCTAAAATGTACAAGATTCAGAACAAAGATTTTATTATTTTAATTTTATTACATTTTAGAATCTTGACAAAGGCAAGGGTTTTCTACCGAAACGTTGATTTCTATGGAAAATTCCACATGTAATATAATTTATTGAACCTATACCCAAGAAAAACTAGTTTTATATTAATTTTATATTAAATATAGTACGGTTCAAGAACGTAGTATATATATATATATATATATATATATATATATATATACACGGACCATATTGTTGCTACCATTGGCGCTCCATTGTCAGAATGTGCTAGAATGGCAGAAGATAGAAAAACGTGGAGGAACATTGGGAAATTTAGTTAATAGCTTCATGATATCACGATACCTGCATCAGGTTAACGACTAAGAAGAAGATATATATATATATATATATATATATATATATATATATATATATATATATATATATATATATATATATAGATACTTTTTTGCATATTTTTTGCGAACTCAAAATTGATATTCTCAGCATAATTTGATGATGATTTTTAAAGGTTCACTGGCGTTTTCGTATCTGACGACTAGAGTATCGAGCGAGCTTTTTCGATTTGTTTGGACTCGACATCCAAAGTTCGCAGGTTTACTCAGCCAATTCCCTTTCAGGATCTTTATTCAGACCCTCGAGGACTAATTAATATGTATTTTAAAAAATATATTTTTTTGTAGGGACTTTGAAAAAAAACCTTGAATTTTCTGAGAAACCTTTTCTGGGCTGATCAAAAGCGATTTTCGGTTTAAATATTAAATTATTAATTTTTTCCTTCTGTAACTAACGTAGGACACGACAGAAATTATTATATCTGCTTTTAATATTAAAAAAGAATTAGACAGTTTCTTAACTTTTTTTCAAATTCACTCTCTCATGTTTCTTCACCTTCTAAAGGCTACTGTTAGCTTTGTATAAAATTCCAGTTCTGATTGCCTAAAAGGCAGACCTATGCCAATTTACGAATCATGAATTTATTGAATATATGAAAAAAATTATTTTTAAGCAGTTTTTCGCTTTTTCGCCTCACTGTGCGTCGGTCTTTTCCACTAATTTTGAGTGATAGCTCGCGTTATCGAAAACACTGACAGCATTCATGCATGGCTTATTCACTCCTGGCGGAGTGTTTGCCGCCCTTTTGGGCTCTCTGATTAATTTATTGCGGAGAATCAGTCCGCTGTTGTTTTTTTTTATTATTATAGCGCTCCTTCCAATTGTAGATTCTCAGCTTCTTTATGTCTCCTAAGACTTGATCTCTCCATCTTGTTTTGGGTCTCCCCTTTGTTCTCTTTGTTGTTGGTCTCCATCCAGTTATTCGCTTTAGCGTAGAGTCTGGGTTAGCTCTTTCTGTGTGTCCCAGCCACCTGAGCCTTTGCGTCTTCACGAACTTGATTATGTCTTCACCCTCGATGACTTCTTTAATTTCTTCATTGGTCAATCTTCTAAATTCGCTTACACTTATTCTCACCGGTCCCATTATTCGTCGAATTATCTTTCTCTCTAGAATTTCCAACCTCATTTGATCTTTTTGTGTTAGGCACATCGTCTCTGCACCATAGGTGATTACTGGCCTGATTGCAGTCTTGTAAATTTTTAATTTGGTTTTCTTACTAATGTGCTTTTCTTTCAGGAATTTTTGGTAGTTCCAGTAGGTTTTATTACCCAGTAGGATGCGTTCATTTATTTCATCCGTTCTATCATTTCTGTCATTCACGATCACTCTCAGGTATTTGAAACGGTGTACTCTTTCAAATGTATATGCACCAAGCTTAATTTCTTTCTCTATGTTCATATTCTCTCTTGAACACTTGAGGTATTTCGTTTTGCTTTGGTTTGTTACTAGCCCTCTCTTCTTTGCTTCTTTATCTAGTATTAATATTATGTTCTGCATGGGTTTTAAATCTCTAGTAACCAGTGCAATATCGTCTGCATACGCTATCAGTTGGGCTGAAGATTCGATAATCGTTCCCATAATTTTGGCTGTTCTTCCTTCTATGGCAATGTTAAATAATGTTGTTGACAGGGAGTCTCCTTGTTTGACACCTACCTCCATTTGTACTTCATCTGACGGGCCTTCCCTTGTTAAGATTCGTACCTTGGATTCCTTCATCGTGATTTTCGTGAGACTTATTAGTTTTTCTTGGATGCCTAATTGATTCATATCCTTAATTAGTTCCTCCCTTATTACACTGTCAAAAGCTTGCTTGTAGTCAATAAACAGTATATGTAGATCTATTCCGTGCTCGTAACTTTTTTCGACGATTTGCGTTACAATGTGTATTGCATCTATTGTTGACTTACCTTCTCTGAATCCATGTTGGTACTCACCTATTTTTGTTCTAGTTTCTTTTTCTATTCTTTGTCTGATAAAATTAGTTAATATTTTGAACATTGTATTTAATAACGTGATTCCCCTGTAGTTATTGCATTTCGTCTTGTCGCCTTTTTTTGGGGATTGGTGTTATCAGACCATAATTCCAGTCGTTCGGCATGCATTCTTCTTCCCATATTCATTCTATTAGGTTGTGGATTCTGTGGGCTAGTTCCTCTCCCCCTTTCTTGAAGAACTCATTTATAATGTCGTCTGGTCCTGCTGCTTTCCTTGTCTTTAATCTGTTTATGGTCGCCAATACTTCGCTGTATGAGGAAGGCTCTGATTGTTCTCCATTCCTATTTTCTGTTTTTTCTTCATTTTCTGCGTTTTCAGCATCGTCTTTGTTTTTAAACAGTTTTCTATAGTGTGTTTCTCATTCCATTTTTCCAATATTTGCCGGTATCACTTTTTTTTCTGTGATTTTATGTATTTGTATAGTCTTGCATTGCCATTACTATTGGCTTCGAGTTCCTGCAGTAATTCTTCGATCCATTTCTTCTTTTTTGTTTTGCAGCATTTGTCTGACTCTTTCTTCTTCTCTTTATAGTGTAGGAGATCTTCTTGTTTCCGTGTGGTCACCCACCTGTGTCTTGCTTTGTCCTTATCTTTACTAGCTTGCTCGCATTCTTCATCGTACCAATCCTTTCTTTTATTGTCTTCCATTAGTCCTATCGTCTCCTCTGCTGTTATTAAGATACTATCTTTTATGTCTTCCCATGTTTTATCTACGTTCGATGGTTTTAGGACTAGTAGTTTTTCTTCCAATTTAGTGCAGAATTTTCTGTTTGCATTATCTGTATTTGGTTTCGACCGATTCCTCCTCTTTCTTTTCTTTGTCGTTTTTATCTGTAAGTATCTTCAATTTCATGTCGCTTATCACCAAAATGTGATCCAAATCAGCATTGGCTTCCCTGGAAGACCTTACATTCTGTAAAATTGTTCTCCATTTTTTTGAGATTAGGATGTGGTCTATTTGGTTTCCGTCTGTTGTTCCAGGTATTAGCCACGTTACTTTGTGCTCTTTTTTGTGCTTGAATTGAGTGCTAATAATAAAAGTATTGGTTGCTGCTGCTAGACTACATATTCTCCTGCCATTGTTATTCGTATTTTGATGGATCGTTTCTTTTCCTGCGATTTCTCTGTTCGTGTCTTCTTTCCCTATCTTTGCGTTGAAGTCTCCTAACAGGATTAGTATGTCGTTCTTTGGTATTTCTTCGTACAATTCTTCAAGTTTCTCATAGAATTCATTCTTTTCTTCTTCAGAAGCATTCTCAGTAGGGGCATATATGTTAAAAAATGTTAAATTTGCTTGTTGATTTTTCATTCTAATATATTATACTGACAGCATTATTTGGTAGAAAATTCAATACATGAGAAAAGTAATCCTTAAAAATATCGGAGTTCATTTTGTCGTGGTAATCTTTATTGGATTTTGAAACGAACTCAAATAAACCATTCTCCACACAACCATATTCGCTGCCAATGTGCGTGATTATTAATTTTCAACCCTGTAGGGAGATTTCATCTAAAAGTCAGATTTCATCTAAAAGAAAATGCACCTTCATTCTAATCTAAATCTTTTTGTCGTTCTCAAATATTTCCTTCGCCAACAAACAATCTCTTCTATATCGTTCAATATAGGATTTTTTCTTTGATTTTTATAGTATAAACCGATTTCTTTAAGTAATTTCCATAACTTATCTCGGCCAAAGTGAAGAAAATTATTATCTCTTATTGCCTATTAATATTGTATCCAATGTAGGAATCTCCTTGTTTAAAAAGAACAAATGAACTTTTCTCCGAAGGGCGTTTCCTCCAGTAATGGTTCCTTCTTTCCTTTCTTTTAAAAATCTGTAAATTGTTCTTTCACTTTCACTCACGTATTGAAAAATAAAATAAAAAGCTATTAAACACATCCAAAATGCATAGAATGCATTTGAATAAGGCGCGAAAAAACCAGAGCAATTGTCAAACTCGAAGAAGATTGCTCACTAAGGCAAGTTACTGCAGATTTAAACGTGAGCCATATGTATATATGGAAAATCAAACAACGATGGGATCATTTTCACTTTATAGTACGGTTAAGCGGTTCAAGGGTGCAGACGATCTCCACAGAGCAACAAGATGAGGTGTTAATAGATTATCTGAGAGATCCTTTTGCCACAGCTCGAAGAGCTAACGAAGAGACAGCGTTTCCGGGCTGCATTCGCACTGCACGTAGAGGGATTAAAGCAAGTGAATTGATAATTTGTACAGCTGCAAGGAAACTTTTTTTTTGGCTGTGGATCACAAGGGAAGACGAATTGCGATTTGTAGTGAATTCATAAACCGTGAAGACAATTGTTGGTGTAACGTTGGATTTTCTTGTGAAAAAGTGTTTCAATCATATAATAGTTGTCGAATAGTTTATGCTCCGAGAAATCATAGGTTCATAGAAAACATATTCTTGAGAACATAATGTTGCCATCAGTGATCCAGAGATTAACCAATAACAACTCCATCTTCCAACATGACAATTTTCCATACTACATAGGTGCATACTAGTAGAATTGTTCGTGAATGGTTGAAAGAAACTCATGTTAATGTTCTTCCGTGGCCTTTCCAGAGTCTAGACCTTAACCCCATCGAAAATGTGTAGGCGGACAAAAATATTAAATGAAAGAAACCTTAAGCCACGAAACAGAATTGAACTATGGGAAGCAATTCAACAGGTCATGGGAGAAGCTTGTTGAATATAGCATGAGGAGATTGTTGCTATCTATGAACAAAAGATTGCAATTCTGTATTGACAATAATGAGACTTTCACCAAATATTAAATATTATGTTACTGTTTATAATTATTTAATATAAGATCAATTTAAAATAAAATGGATTTTTTTAACCCAGACTTCCTTATTTTCGTTATTAAGAACATACTAGATTTTATTCAAAAAAACGTCTTTCTACAATTTCCATTTTATTACATTTTGTAAAGTAGATTTATTTTATTTTGATTTTTAAATTTTAATCAATATATTCCGGGTTCGCCACTGGTCATTAACATCACTTTGACTAGGATAAATGAAAAATTTTATTAAGGAGATGGATAAAGTAGTCAATCATGAGTAGTCTTTAAAGTAGATAAAGTCAATCATTGTACCCGAAGAACAAATTACTACAATCAGTAAAGCTAAAATAAAAGAGGGTCTATTTATAGGCCCTCAAATAAGGGAGCAGTGTACGAAGGGTCGTGGATTAGAAAAAATTTTAATTGAGACTAAAAAACCTGCTTGGAAGTTTTTTTGAAGATGTCACTACTAGTTACGACTGTTGCCTCATCGCCTTCGATAATGTCTACCACTGTTGTGAACAAAACGCAAAGAAGTAATTCCAGAGTGCAGCCTATAAATCTGAGACGCATGTATCTTTACAAAACAACTATCGTGAAAGCCCACACTACGAATAAATGTTTTTTTAAGCAAGAATTCTCACAGCATTATAGAAGATTTTTATGAAACGTCACTTAAACTTATTCCTCACTTTTACAAATTTTAAGTATTGGTACATATTTTACACTTATAAATTGTTTTTGCCTTTTAAGCGATAATTTGATCTGTTCTTTTTACTGTCCAATCTGAAACCTTTGTAGGGTTGATGCAAGTAAATCCTAAAAATTCATTTATGTATTATGGTCAACTTAATACATTATTGGTTTCCTTCTTTTCATATCACATTCATTCTATTTTGAAAACATATTTTCATTTAATCCTTACATGCCTGTCTATCTTGTGATTTGGTTTTCTTTTAAATGTAGTTCTAATTTGGTCCTACTACCAGAGTACCATGCGAATTATCGTGGAATTTTATTGTAAGTAGGTATATTGAACATCTCGATTTGTAGATATTCTGCGTTTGCCTTAAACACGAAAGTCACTTTATATTAAATTTAACAATTTAACGACAAATTTGTTTGCCGCTAAAAAATCCTTTTTATATCTTCTATGGTCTAGTGAACTAAAAATAAATCTTTAGACATTTATATTTTTAAAACATGCTAAACTCCTAGACGCACTTACTTACTTAGTCCTAAGACTTTCTACCGTTAGGTGTAGACAAAATACGAAACGAAACAATCAGACAAAACCTAAAACTAGAACCAATAAACGAAAAAATAGTAGAGGGGCAACTAAGATGGTTCGGGCACGTGTGTAGAATGTCGAATGAAAGATTAACAAAACGAGTGTTTGAAACGAGAATGCAAGGGAAAAACAAACGAGGAAGACCAAGAGTTAGGTGGGTAGACGAAATCAGAAAAGAAGTTGAGAAGAAAGGATTGACATGGGAAAGTGCACGAAATCTAACACAAGACCGGATAGCATGGAGACAACAGTGCAAATCTTAACCCTAGACGCACTACTTATTTTAAATTTGAGAGTACATTAACACGAAAACAATAATAATACTAATGGTAATAGTGTTTCTCATCCGTGTTATTATTTAAAAAGTAAAACTGATTTTTGTGCATCATGTAGGTATTTTTATGAATAATGTATGGTATTGCGCAATATGTCAGTAATTTTTAAACGAAATTATTCAATATCTATTATTATCCATTATCCATTTTATCGAATAAGGATATTCATCATATCTATATTATAAATAAAAAACAAAATTAATCTTTGTTTCCAGAAATTCTATTTATTTGTAAAATTGACAAGACCTAAATGAATTATTAAACTGCGTAATATTGCATAATGTCGGAATTAAGTAAATGATTAATTTGTATTCCTCTAATTATATTCATATAATATTTATCAATTATTTTAAAGGTAATCCTACAAAAGCGCAGAAAGGTATATATTCTGAGAGAGGACGTGATGTTACAATAGATTCTATTTTGATGTAATTTCAATTTATGTTTATTTATTAGCTATTTATTATAGTGATAATGTCATTTTTAAACACAATACTTTTTAATACCTACGACGGTCATATAACTCATCTAAAATTAAAAGATCCGTTATATGGAATAATAGTGCACCCAGATAACGAATTTCACTTCCAAACAGTTCCGACCAACTAAAACTAGTTGTGCAGCTAAATATTCGATAGAAATATATGACCTCAAACAATTATATCGAGTTGGAATACTTTAATGAAAGTCAAATATAATTATCATTCTAAATTTTGTGACATTTTGCATATATTTTATTAGCTTTTAAAAATACTGTATTGTATAAATTGCCTGAATTTACTCATAATATATATATATATATATATATATATATATATATATATATATATATATATATATATATCTTACATCTATACATCTAGATTAAATATTACCTTTTATAAATAAAATATTTCTCCTAGCATCTGAAACCATTAACTTTTGTCTTCTGTTTTAGGTGTTGCGTAGTTCATGAGGTGCTCTCTTTCTTGCTCAGTTCATCTATCGATATTATTGCAAAATTTCAAATACCATCATTACCATCTTGATAATGTCCTAAACAATTAATTTATCCTTATTTGGATCCTTTTCATCCTAATTATTCGTATAATGGCGCGAAATTTTAAACTTATCGGTAGATGCCGCTAGTAAAAAGGAAGTGATGTCAAACTTCCAACCCCCAGAAGGAATGAAAAGTGAAGACAGAGCGCATGTTGAGATTATCTTCCTTTTTAGTTTGCTCGTCGTACGGTGTGGACCTCGTGCCTGTTGTTACATCCCAAGTAGTGTTCCTGTTATTCTAAGTTTAATTTCGAAGACTTGCATTTACTTTATTTCCAAACAGTAAGTACAAGCTTTTATATATTATTTATATTCTAATTATATGTATTTTTTGAGAAATTTAGCAAAAACCTTTACTCACCACGTGTACATTGTACTTTGGTAATGGCGGCCATATGGTTTAATTGGTTTAAATTGAATTTATTATTAGATTTTCTTTACAAATATTAATTCTTTTATAAAATTTAGGATAATTTGTCGGTTATAATATTACATTTATCATAAAGATAGGATCTACATGAGATGATCATGTTCTTCAGGTCATACATGTGCAGGATATCCACCTGTTGTCGGCTTTATTGTTTTACTCAGCCAGTTTTTTAGTGAAAATTATTTAAATTATTTGTAGAATAATTTTGGTGATGTTTAAAAATTTGGTTTTTAATTATAACAAGGGTGATTGGCCTGTAGTTTTTTTTATATTTGCCAACTTTGTTTCTCAACTATTTTACATCTAATGCCATATTGTTTTTGCTGTTTTACTCTTATTTCTATTTTTCCAAATGCCGGTTAATCTATCTTTTGTAATAACTCATCCACATCACATATTCCGATAATTCATTTCATTCTACTCTTGTAGAAGAGTAGATTGTTCTTTGTGTCACATCATGCTCTACATGTATTCTTCATAATATTCAGTTTTTTTTATATCCACAGCACCTGCTGTGCTGCTGCTACAAATATATTTTGCAAAATTTTCAGGTTAACCTGAACGTGGTCTTCATATTGTTCTATGTTCCATGAACAGTCTTAATCATTTTAGTTTATATGTATATTTTAAATTTAGTATTTCACATTTTTTACACTACTGTTTTTGTTATAGATCAAAATGGGTAAAGAAAAGATTCACATTAACATCGTCGTCATTGGACACGTAGATTCTGGTAAATCTACTACTACTGGACATTTAATTTACAAATGTGGTGGTATTGATAAACGTACCATTGAAAAGTTCGAAAAGGAAGCCCAAGAAATGGGTAAAGGTTCATTCAAATATGCCTGGGTACTTGACAAACTTAAGGCCGAGAGAGAACGTGGTATTACAATTGATATTGCTCTGTGGAAATTCGAAACAGCTAAATACTATGTAACCATCATTGATGCTCCTGGACACAGAGATTTCATTAAGAACATGATCACTGGTACATCACAAGCTGACTGTGCTGTACTTATTGTTGCAGCTGGTACCGGTGAATTCGAAGCAGGTATTTCAAAGAATGGACAAACACGTGAACATGCTCTTCTTGCATTAACCCTTGGTGTAAAACAACTTATTGTTGGTGTCAACAAAATGGACTCCACTGAACCAGCATACAGTGAATCACGTTTTGAGGAAATCAAGAAAGAAGTAGCCTCGTACATCAAAAAGATTGGTTATAACCCAGATGCAGTTGCGTTTGTGCCAATCTCAGGATGGCATGGGGACAACATGTTAGAAGGATCTGACAGGATGCCATGGTTCAAGGGATGGAATATTAAACGTAAAGAAGGTAAAGCTGAAGGAAAGTGCTTGATTGAGGCTTTGGATGCTATCCTACCCCCATCTCGTCCAACTGAGAAGCCCCTCCGTCTTCCACTCCAGGTATTTAAAATATTATTTTGGTAATTATTAAGAGCGATACCTCAAAAATGCCTAATTTTTTGTGAGTTTTGTTAAAAGTAAAGTTCAAATTTTAATGTTTTCTTTGCTGTAAACTAGTAAGTGTCCAAAAATCAAAAAAAGTATTCAATAGTAATAAGTAATAGTAATAAGTATCAATATTCAAAAAAATTGTTGTGAAAAGCTAAAAATATGTAATTGTCTTGAATCATATAACTTTTTTAATGTAGATAATCAAGATTTTTAGTGTTTTACAATAATATGGCTGATATGTACAAAAAGTAAAATTTTATGTACATTGTATACTGTTGCTACTTTTTTAACTTTTAAAAGACCTAACAATTTGATTTGAAAAATTTAATTTATATTGACTAAACTTAACCTAATGAAAGTTTTAATCAAACCTAATGTAACCAAATCTAAACCTGCTAAACACTTAAAATTTTAAAATATTAATTTGAACATCTGTTAATTTCCTGAAACATATTTTGAATAACTAATGCAACATCGGTTAGAATTAAACTGTTTGAGTATATTAAATGGTGTTCGTTAGTTTCATTTGTTATTATTTCACTGGCTTTTAAAAATAAGACATTTTAAATTGAAATTACATAAAAATGTTTTCTAGACAATTAAATTATTGTACAATCATCAGTAAGTGAAGCAGAATTCATTGATACAAATTTTATATCCGTTCACTTGTTTTAATGTTTTTTTTCTATTTATATAATAAAAGATTTTACCCAAAATTTACATAGTGTAATTGTAAGTATGAATTAACTGTTTCTTTTTTCATATATTTCATGATGACCAAACTAGAATGAAAACTTGATTTTATCATAAGGCTTAATCTTTTCTGATGTTGTATTTTTCATTTTTTAAATTTTTTGTTTCTTTAAAGATGTCTAATTTCAATGTGTTGTTTTAGGATGTCTACAAAATTGGTGGTATTGGAACAGTACCTGTAGGCCGTGTTGAAACTGGTGTATTGAAACCTGGTATGGTTGTAGTTTTCGCTCCAGCCAATTTGACGACTGAAGTAAAATCTGTTGAAATGCATCATGAAGCACTCCAGGAAGCAGTACCTGGTGACAACGTTGGTTTCAACGTCAAGAACGTCTCTGTTAAAGAATTGCGTCGTGGTTATGTAGCTGGAGACACCAAGAACAACCCACCCAGAGGAGCTTCAGACTTCACTGCCCAAGTCATTGTACTCAACCACCCTGGTAAAATCTCAAATGGATACACCCCTGTGCTCGATTGTCACACAGCCCACATTGCCTGCAAATTCGCTGAAATCAAAGAAAAGGTTGACCGTCGTTCTGGTAAAACCACTGAAGAAAATCCCAAAGCCATCAAATCTGGTGATGCCGCCATTGTCAACTTGGTACCTACGAAGCCCATGTGTGTAGAATTATTCCAAGAATTCCCACCCCTTGGACGTTTTGCTGTCCGTGACATGAAGCAAACAGTTGCAGTAGGAGTCATCAAGAGCGTTGCCTTCAAAGATCCCAGCGCCGGAAAAGTCACAAAAGCTGCAGAAAAGGCACAAAAGAAGAAATAGTCTGCTTGGACTCCATTACTTAAATAATTTTGATATGTTTTGTTTCTTTTCTATATTAATATTGGAGTATCAATGTATTTTTAATAACTAATGGGCTTACTTGCATTGCATTATTTGTGATCTGTAAATTAAACTTGGACAAATAAAGAAAAAAATTAACTTCTGCATTTTATTCCCCCTTTTTCAATGTCAGATTTGCAAATGTAACTTTTTGGACATGAAAGAAATTATCTTTTACTAATACAAAGAGCTAAATGAACTTTCAAACCATATATCACTCTAAAGAGCTAAATGTTGGAAGTTTTATAATAGGTTGGTTACTTTCAAGCAAAAAACTTTTCACTTATTTGTTCGTAAATAATTATATCAAGTAAAAAGAATTTATAGTTAGATTTAAAAAAGCTAAATTTTTGAGTTAGCTAAATATGAAGGATAGCAGAAACTGAATTTAATCTGGGTGTATATGAAAATAAGTAAAAAATTAATTGACATTTGTTTGGTAGTACATACATAGTTCTATTAACAGAAACAGTAAGAACAATTTTGTGTTATCCAGAGGCTGTATTATGGTAGAGGTACAGAGAATATAACAAATATAAGGCACAAGAGATATATGTCATACATGTTATGGAGATCGTAAAAGTATTTGAAGCTTTTATATATAAATGTGTATAAAAAGTTAAACCCAGTTTTTAACGTCCAATTTTCAATCCGAGTTAAAAAATTTTGTAAAATTTTAGTTGCCGATTTTATATTGTTTGATTTAGTATAAACGACGATGTCGTTAGCATAAAGACTGGCTTTAATTGGTGCTCTAATTTCATGAATAACACTATTAATAGCTATTAAGAATAATGTTGGACTTATGATGGAACCTTGAGGGATTCCATTATCTAATGTTCTTGTTGAGCTTTTAAGGCCATTTATTCTAATTTCTATTGATCGATTATTTAAAAAATTGTTTACAAATGCTAGTATGTTACCTTGAATCCCGTTATCGCTTAGATTTTTCAAAATGCAGTGTCTCCAAGTTCTCTCAAAAGCTTGGCTTATGTCAAAAAAAATAGCAATCAGTTTTTGGTTGTTTGCAAAAGCTTCATTAATTGAGGTTTGTGAAGTAACATGGTTATCTGACGTCGATCTAATTCTTCGAAAGCCACTTTGATAAGGGGAAAGGAGATTATTATTTTCCAGGTGCCATACTAGACGAAGGTTTAAAATTTTAAGATTTTACACATACTACAGGTAAGCGAGATGGGGCGGTAAGAAGTGGGCTTCTTCTTTAGGTTTGTTGGGCTTGATGATGGGAATTATTACAGCCTGGGACCAAAGATCAGGAAATTTATGTTTTAGAAAACAAGTATTAAATAAATCTAGTAAAACTAGTTTAGCTGTAAATGGAAAGTTTTTTATAAATATTGGTGGTATGTCATCTGGTCCAGCCGAGGCGTTTTTTAAATCAGAAATAGCAAATTCTAATTCTTGAAGAGTTATAGCGATGTTTAAAGGATCATTGGTATCGTTTATGGTGATAATAGAGGATTCTATAGTTTCCTTGTGCGTTAACATTTCCTGAGGTATATCATTATTGCTAGAATTTTTTTGATACATATCAGTAAATGTTTCTGCAATAGCTTTGTGACAAGTAATTAGTGTTTGACCATGAGTTAACGAGTTTATTTGTCTAAAAGAGTTAAAACCTTTGAGTTTACGAATTTTAGACCAAATGACAGCTGAAGGGGTCGATGAATTTATAGAAGAAACATAATTTTCCATGTATTTCTTTTACTTTTTTTATGAGATATCTCGATCTTGCTCTAAGTTTTTGAAAACTAAGTAAATTTTCTTCCGTATTATGCTTTTTAAGTTTATTAAACGCACGTTTTGTTATAGATGGAGCTAGTACGATTTCGCTGGTCCATCAAGGCACTGGTTGTCTATTACAGAGTTTAGTTTTACCGATATTAGTTAAGGCAGCTTCTGTTTATGTCACTGCTTAATTGGAAATTTTCAATTTTCATTTGGATGTCGATCTGATAGGAGTTCCAGTTTGCATTCTTTATTTTCCAAGATTGATATATATATATATATATATATATATATATATATATATATATATATATATATATATATATATATATATATATATATATATATAGAAATGTTGGGAACACTTAAACTTATATTTTTAAAAAAGGTTTTATTTGAGAAATCAAAAATTTTTGCAAATTATGAAACTTTTGTTTTTTAAACACTTATACCACATCAATCACGCAGGGTTATTAGTGGGATGACAAACACAATAGTTTTAATACGATTATGTACATTAAATAGTATTATACAATTTCATATCTTTTAAATAGCTTAATACATTTAAATTATTATCTGTCAAGATGGACTTGAGGTCGTGTTTCACTGTCAATGAAGTATAGCAGTTATTGCAAATTCGCGGTGGATCTTTAGTGATTAAAAATTTGTGTGTGACAGCAGTATGACCAATTCTTAAACGGTTTATAATTACTTGATCTCGTCTACTTGTGGGGTTATTCAAAGAGCAGCTGTTCACCTTTGGGCATATTGGGTTTAATTTGGTTACTGAATTTTCCCAGTAATTTTGCCAAATGTTACTGCAATGATCTTTAATCAGATGTTTCATGTCACAATAAGGATATTTTGTCATTTTTGTAGTATCTTCTAAGTTGATACGGCTTGTAGTTGCTAGTTGATCTGCTTTTTCATTTCCCCAGATTCCAGTATGCGATGGTACCCAAATGAAAGCTATGTCCTTTCCCATGGAATGAAGTGTTTCTAATTCATTTTTTATTACTTGTATAATGGGATTTGTTGTATAAATTTGCTTTAATTTCAATAACCCATTAAGTGAATCTGTAATGATGACGCACTTCATATGGTTTTCTTCATCAGAATAGTAAGCAGCAGCATGTCCATCTTGGGTTTTAGAGGCGTCGTTAAAGATTTTTTGTAAATAGTTGGGGTAATTTGATATGATTTCTGCAAAAAGATGTTTAATTATCGAGAAGTTTGTATATGATTTGGGATATTTTCTTAGTGTTAGGTCAATGGTAAGTAGGCGGGTTGTCCATGGAGGAGAAATTGTATTTGTATATAGCAATCGACTAAGTTGATCCATGTTAAAATTTGTGACTTTTATTCTTTCTATTAGAGGAATATAGTTTGTTGTCTTTTTAAAAGAGAGGATGCCAGGGTGGAAAATTTAAGAGAAAAGAGGATGTTGTTTTTGAATTGAAATTTGGGCAATATAGTTTATTGATAATTGTTGTCGCCTTATGTTTAGAGGTGTCTCTTTAGCTAGAACTTGTAAACTACTAGTAGGACTAGTGCTAATCTCAAAGCTGTAAATTGAATACCGTTAAGCCTTTACCGTTAAGCCTTTTTAAGGTAGTTTTGCTTGCAGAGTTATAACAAATGCAACCGTAATCTAGTTTACTCCTAATGAGTGATTTATATAAGTTTATTAATATTTTAGTATCTGCGCCCCAAACTTTATTAGACATAATTTTGAGCATATTTAAGCTAGATTGGCAGGAATGTTGTAGATTATTGATATGCAAGTTCCAATTTAAGGTTCTGGTAAAAGTTAAACCTAGAAAATTAACTTCTGATTGTTTTCATGCTAAATTATTTAAAGTTAGGTAAGTTGAATACCGAGATCTGTTTTTATTTAAAATTATGTAATGTGTTTTTTCTGTAGAGAAGTTAAACCCAGTTTTTAACGTCCAATTTTCAATCCGAGTTAAAAAATTTTGTAAAATTTTAGTTGCCGATTTTATATTGTTTGATTTAGTATAAACGACGATGTCGTTAGCATAAAGACTGGCTTTAATTGGTGCTCTAATTTCATGAATAACACTATTAATAGCTATTAAGAATAATGTTGGACTTATGATGGAACCTTGAGGGATTCCATTATCTAATGTTCTTGTTGAGCTTTTAAGGCCATTTATTCTAATTTCTATTGATCGATTATTTAAAAAATTGTTTACAAATGCTAGTATGTTACCTTGAATCCCGTTATCGCTTAGATTTTTCAAAATGCAGTGTCTCCAAGTTCTCTCAAAAGCTTGGCTTATGTCAAAAAAAATAGCAATCAGTTTTTGGTTGTTTGCAAAAGCTTCATTAATTGAGGTTTGTGAAGTAACATGGTTATCTGACGTCGATCTACTTCTTCGAAAGCCACTTTGATAAGGGGAAAGGAGATTATTATTTTCCAGGTGCCATACTAGACGAAGGTTTAAAATTTTAAGATTTTACACATACTACAGGTAAGCGAGATGGGGCGGTAAGAAGTGGGCTTCTTCTTTAGGTTTGTTGGGCTTGATGATGGGAATTATTACAGCCTGGGACCAAAGATCAGGAAATTTATGTTTTAGAAAACAAGTATTAAATAAATCTAGTAAAACTAGTTTAGCTGTAAATGGAAAATTTTTTATAAATATTGGTGGTATGTCATCTGGTCCAGCCGAGGCGTTTTTTAAATCAGAAATAGCAAATTCTAATTCTTGAAGAGTTATAGCGATGTTTAAAGGATCATTTATATCGTTTATGGTGATAATAGAGGATTCTATAGTTTCCTTGTGCGTTAACATTTCCTGAGGTATATCATTATTGCTAGAATTTTTTTGATATATATCAGCAAATGTTTCTGCAATAGCTTTGTGACAAGTAATTAGTGTTTGAGGGCCTGCGTAGCGCAAGCGGTAGGATGCTTGCCCCGCAAGCCGGTGGTTCGGAGTTCGAATCCTACCGCCGGCAAGAACAACAAGACATTTTTAAAAATGTCTATAGGCCCCAGGTCGACTCAGCCTGAATAAAAATGAGTACCTTGGGTAAAACCAGGGGTAATAATAGGCGGTTGAAGCGTAGCACTGGCCATGTTACCTTCCTTGTATACCGTAGGCCCTAGATATAGCAGACTACCCTGCTATAATCCCAAATCCGCGAAGCGGTATAAAACGGGAGACTATTATTATATAATTAGTGTTTGACAATGAGTTAACGAGTTTATTTGTCTAAAAGAGTTGGAACCTTTGAGTTTACGAATTTTAGACCAAATGACAGCTGAAGGGGTCGATGAATTTATAAAAGAAACATAATTTTCCATGTATTTCTTTTACTTTTTTTATGAGATATCTCGATCTTGCTCTAAGTTTTTGAAAACTAAGTAAATTTTCTTCCGTATTATGCTTTTTAAGTTTATTAAACGCACGTTTTGTTATAGATGGAGCTAGTACGATTTCGCTGGTCCATCAAGGCACTGGTTGTCTATTACAGAGTTTAGTTTTACCGATATTAGTTAAGGCAGCTTCTGTTATGATATTATTTAAGGATCTAATATCAGAGTTTATGTCACTGCTTAATTGGAAATTTTCAATTTTCATTTGGATGTCGATCTGATAGGAGTTCCAGTTTGCATTCTTTATTTTCCAAGATTGATATATTGGGAATTTAGGAGATTGAGATTTATTAAGTGAATGGGGAAATGATCACTGTCGTGTAGTGATTCGAAAGTATTCCATAACAGATAAGTTGACAATGATTGGCTACATAATGTCAAATCTATGGCGGAAAATGAGCCGTTGGAAGAGTTAAATCTGGTCGATTTTCCATTATTAAGTAGTATTAAGTCTGAGGAATCAATGAAATGATTTAATAAATTACCGAATTTGTCAGTTTTATGACTTCCCCATGCCGGATGATGGCAATTCATATCACCTAAAATTATTTTTGGGTTTGGAATTTGATCTATAAGATTTCTAAATTCTTGTAAATTGAGATCGTTGGGATGAGGCAGATATATATTGCAAATGTTAATATGTTTTTGGTAAGTAACTGTTACAGCTACAGCTTCAAGACTAGTACGTAATGCAATTGGTTTAGCTTGTATATCTGTTCTAGTGAAAATAGCTACTCCGCCACTGGCTTGGTGTGCGTTTCTATTTTTTAGAAAACATTGGTAATTTCGGAGATTTATATTAGTATTTTTAAAACGGGTCTCTTGAAGACAAAGTATTTTAGGAGATAGTTTATTTATTAAAAGTTTTAATTGTTCAATATGGGTGTAAAACCCATTAAGGTTCCACTGTACAATAAAAGAATCTGGCATTAGATTTCCCAATGGGATGGCGGTTCATCGGACTCTTCAATTGAAGATGTTTTATTGGGGTTTAGTTTCTTCTTTAAACGGGTAATGTTGTTTTTTAGTTTTGAATTGGAGATATAACAATGGATGAAGTTAAGAATATCGATTAGTTCAGTAGGTTCATTGGAATAATTTTTGGAGATTATTTCGGGATGTTGGGAATGTAGTGTGTTTTCTAGGAAATCGCAAATCTCATTATAGATTAGAATAAATTCGGGTGATCTGTTCTCTATTTTTTCTTTTATTGATTAAAGAGAAAGAGTGAGTTCATCGCGAGAAGTTTTATCTGATTTTTTGGATTTTTTCTTGGGTTTGTTTAGAGTAGGAGGCACAAAAAGTTCTGTGTTAGTTTGAGCATTGTTTTCGATAATGTCTGGAGAGGACGATATTTGTCTTTTACCTTAATTGGTTTTACTGGCAATGTTTATAGAAGGTAAAGATGTTTCCTCTGCTAAATTTTTGGTTAAATTGTTTTAGTCTGATGATGTATTGGGAGAAGGGTTTTGGGTAGTGTTGGTTATAGGTGTTACTAGAATAGAGTCGGTTTCCATTGTTACATTTGTTTGCTCATTAGATTCCTGAACTGGTGTTCTAGATAGGATAGGTGCTAGGGAAGGGTTTAATGGGGTGAGATCAGTTCTGTGAGGACATTCTGCTTCTTTGTGACCAATAGTTTTACAATTTGAGCAGTTATATCCATCTATGGAACGGTACAGACGATACAGGGTGTTGTCATGTGATATATTAAAAGAATCGGGGATAAAGAGATTTTCTAGGGGAGTGATAAATATTTGCCTTCTAAAACTGAGGACATGGCTGTATTATGTTTCTGGCATACCTATTCTTAAGATAGTCATCTTAGACACAGCAATGATACCTATTTTTTGTAGTTATGCTTCTATATTATTATTAGGAATTGTAGGACATGCATTAGGTACTATGAGTCTATCGGCTGGAGTGATCAATCTTCTTATTTCTATTTGTGATTCTTTTATGTTTACAAACTTGTAGGAGTGGAGAAGTGAGTCGATCGTGCTTTTTGAGGAAAGATAAATACAAATTCGGTTGTTAGAAATTCTTGATGCGAAGACGACATTACGTGGTCCTACTAGTGATCCTACTGCTATGATGTAGTCGTGAATTTTGGTATCTTCCATACTAGACAGGACAATAGCCTGTTGTTTTGTTGGGTGTTTAAAAGAATTTACTACACTGGAATGTTTAAGATGAGCTTTGTGGTTGATTCATGTTGATTGGGGTAGTGTTATTTAAAATAATATTGGTAGAAGTCATGATATTTTAAGATGCCGTAAGTCCGGTCCTGCCGCCAGTTCGAAAACTGGTCGTCGTTCCGGATCCAGACTCAAACTTGTTTTATCTTTGTGTATTTTGCAGGTTATATTTCTGATAATATTGTTTATATTAATGTAATTTCGAGTACTCCTGTCTGTCTATATTGGTGAGCACTAGTGTAGCACTATAACTTTTTGCACAGATGAAATAAAAATTTTTGAAAGGTAATTTACCATTCAAAATAATTTTATTTTTGGACGGCTTTAAACGTGGTATATTGTACCTTAGTCAGGACCGTACTCCATGGAACTTTTGTTTAATAATGAAATTACAAATTTAAAAGATCGTTGAAAAATGTATGTTGCACCTATTTATTGGTCAGGTTATGCTGAGTCTGCTTCCGGGTCATCGGTCGGCTTGGGTCGCTGAGGATTGCATTTCTCCTTCCTCCTCTGGAATTGACTTCGACCTCGAAGTCTGGGAAACTTCTGTGATGAGCTGATCTAGAATTTGAATTTGGGCTGGCTGTAGTTTGGGCCCAAAAAGTTTCTTTAAGTTCAATAATAGCTGTAATGTGTGTTCTTACCATATCTAGATCTGAATTATCGGGATTACCCGCTACATATTTAATAGCTGTACCAAGAAAATTAAAAAGTCCTTTTTTCTGTTTTCTAGTTATTTTATGTAAATTGTCTTTAGGTAGGTCATGTAAATGATTATACTGGGAATACAATGAGGACAGGGGTCCATTTTTAATAGGGGTTTTAAAATAGTAAATAGGATCTCTTTCTAAGGTTTCTTTTAATTTTTGTAAATTTATGTGCAAGATATGTCTGTGATAATGTGAGGTTTCTCTGGATTTTCCAACTTCTTCGACAAAATAACCATTATTCGGAATTTGTTGGATCGTGAGAAGATGTCCCAGGTATAAGATCGTTCTGTAAAAAAGTTTTGTTTATAAGTTTTCGGCTCTTTTTGCAAATTTTAAGTAAGTGCTTGTTTCGTTTTGTTTGTCAGTTTTACCGGCTACTTTTGTCTTAATTTGTTTATCGGGGCGTAATGTATGTAGAATAGTTTTGCAAGATTTATTTCAGGTATCTCTTCGGCAGTCTCGTTTGCTTTGTCAAATATGTTTTGTTTTTTTTTTGTATTTTGTATAAGTGTTCTATAAAAGGTTGAAGTTCATCTTTATGTCTTTGGTTATAGATTTCATATACCGGAAGATCAAAATCGAAATATATTTCTTCGGCATAAGGTCCGTAGAGAATAGAAAAAAGAGAATAATTAGTGGCACTATGGATTGATTGATTATAAATTAACACAGCATGGGTGAAGATATCATTAAATGGATCGTTTGGATTTTGGTCTTTTAAAGTTGTAAGCTTTTTGATAAGGGTAGAATGAAATCGTTCTACAGGGGAGTTCGAAGATGAATTATTTACTGTAGTGAAATGTAGTTCCATTTTGTGAAGATTCATGAATTCTTTAATTACGGAGGAATTAAATTCTGTACCACTGTCGCATACTATTTTTTTGGGATAGTTGTGGTGTGAGAAGTAGTGTCTGAGTTTTCTTAGGATTGACAACGAAGTTTTGTCAAGTATTTTGTAACACTGTCCATACTTTGAGAATTAATCAATAACTGTCAAATAGAGATTTTTGTTGGAATAGAATAAATCTAGGTGTAAGATATCAAAAGGTTTTTGTCCAAGTAAAGGTCCTAACTGTGGAAGTTTCTAGGGACGTCTTTCATACTTATTTTTAGGGTAAATTTCCCATTGGTTAATATAGTTTGAAATAGTAGTTTGCATATTAGGCCAGCAAAATTTATTTTTTAAATGTTTGTAGGTTTCTACGATACCGTTATGATTCTCGGTATGGTATTTCTTTACGCATTTGATTTGTCTTTCTTCTTCTTCTTCAATGTCTTGCAGTATTTTATTGCAGAAAAAGGTTTTAACGGTTGAGTCTATATTTTCTCTAAAGTAGTTGCAAATAAAAGGTCTAAATTTATGAGATACTTTTATGACAAATTTTTTTTTGGGTCTTAAAATATTTTTAAAAGATTCTGGTATTTCTATTTTCCAATCTTCTGTGACATTTACATTGTATCTATGTTTGTTTAATATTTTTCGATAAACTAAATCGAATTTTTCGGAGTTATCAATAATTATAATTTGATTTGTCGACATATTAATTGGTTCTTCCGAAATTTTGATTCCAGAAATGGGATTTTCAACTGCAGTGTGTTGCGTATCGTCACAATTTTACAGTCGGTCATATTGTTCCAGAATTCGTCTGGGTCGAACTGTTCATCAATATCTTAAGGTTCGGCACAGTTTGAATTGCTTAGAGCATTAATTTGTACTCTAGAAAGGGCGTCAGCAACTTGATTTTTCTTTCCTTTTTTATATTTTACATCAAAATTATATTCATCAAGTTTTAGTCTCCAGCGTGCTAATCTAGACGAAGGATCTTTAATTTTATAGATCCAGACAAGGGGATTATGGTCCGTTTCGACCAAAAATCTTTGGCCATATAAATAGGGACAAAAATGTTTGCAAGAATCTATGATGGCTAAGAGTTCCTTTTCAATTGTGGAGTAAGCTTGTTCAGCTGCATTTAGAGTTCGCGAGTAATACGCGATTAGATGATTGTCCTGAGAAAGCACAGAACCAATAGCTACATTGGAAGCATCAGTAGTGAGAACAAAAGGTTTTGAAAAATCTGGATATTGGAGTACAGGGGCATTGGTTATTAATTGTTTGCATTTTTCAAATTATTCTAGAAAATTAGGATTCCTAGGATCGACTACGACTCCCTTACGAGTACATCTGGAAAGAGGGGATGTAATTTTCGCAAAATTTGGTATAAATTTACGATAATATCCTATAAGACCTAAGAAGGATTTGATTTCTTTGACTGATTTTGGCAATGGAAATTTTTGGATAGCTTCTATTTTGCTAGGATTTGGTTTAATACCATCAGCGGTTACTAAGTGACCAAGAAAAGCAACTTCTTTCGTCAGGAATTCTGATTTATCCAATTGTACTTTCAGATTATTATTTCGGAATGTATCGAATATTGTAGCAATATGAACAATGTTCATGTAAAGACTTGAAAAACATAATAACATCGTCCATATATACGAAACAAAATTTATGAAGAAAAAGTCTAAGAACATTGTCCATCAATTTTTCGAAAGTGCTTGGGGCATTTTTTAAACCAAACGGCATCCTCGTAAATTCAAAATGACCATGAGGAACTGTGAAGGCAGTGTTCTCGATGGAATTAGGATGTACCTCGATTTGGTGAAAACCTTGAGCAAGATCGAGAACTGTGAAATATGTGGCTTTACCGAGATGGTCTAATATCTCGTCAATTTTGGGTAAAGGGTATTTATCATCTATCGTATTTTCGTTCAGTTTACGATAATCAATTACCATCCTGAATTTTTGCTCTCCGGATGCATCGGCTTTTTTCGGTACGATCCAGAGAGGAGCAGAAAACGGCGATATGGAAGGCCTAATAATATCATTATCTAATAATTTATTTACTTGTTTTGTACGTCTATCGCCATATTTAGCGAGTAAAGCTGGCCGAATTTCAGTCCAAATAGTTTTATTGGAATAATTTAAAAAATCTTTAGGTTCGCCCTTGATACGAGAAACGATATTGGCATTTAAAACAAATTCTTGTGACTGTGTAATATCTTGTGTACCCAAAAATACAATTAGATTATCAACAGATTTAATAAATGTGGAGAGATTATCTCCAGTAGAAAATTCAGACAAAGTAGCGCATACGCTAGAAATATCAGCGTTTGACATAGGCATTCTTGATTTATTTAGAGATTTTTTAGAATTACGAATATTATATTTAGAACTATAACTAGCATTACCTAAAATAAGATTTTTAAATAAAACTTCCAAATTATTTCTAGAAATATCGTTTAAAATGCTCATAAAGGAAAAAAAGGAAAATTGACTTACAGGATGACGATCAGTGATGATGTTCTCTGCATGCTCTTCCTTCTGATCCCAGGTTCAATGGATTCTCGTCGAACAACTGAAGTTGACCAGGAAACGGATGGATTCTGTACGAAGAATCCTGTTCGCAGCGCCAGAAATGTTGGGAACACATAAACTTATATTTAAAAAAAAAAGGTTTAATTTGATAAATCACAAATTTACAAATTATGGAACTTTTGTTTAACAATGAAATTACACATTAAAAAGAACGTTGAAAAATGTATGTAATTGCACCTATTTATTGCTTCGGGTATGCTGAGTCTGCTTCCAGGTCATCGGTCGGCTTGGGTCACTGAGGATTGCATTTCTATATATATATATATATATATATATATATATATATATATATATATATTGAGATGATTGGTGTTTAAAGAAAATAATTTATAAGTTATATACTAGATAATATTAGATATAACAAGTATTTGGTTATTTTAATAAGTTATATACTAGAAAATTTTATAAAAATTATTTATGTGAGGACATTTTTAAGAAATTAGCATATAATAATTGTAAAAAGTTGTATTTTAATAATTATAATATTGTAGATATATTTAAGTGAGCCATATGACTAGGCAACCAAAAATACTCTTTAAAGTGACAGATAGAAATTCATAATTAGGAATATAAATGGGGTTATAATATGTTGTTTAAAATGTGTTAAAATTTAAAATTTTATTAAATTAGAATGTTAAGTTACTAATTTAAGTGTATATTCTGATCTGAAAAGCCTAAATGTCAACAAAATTATCAATAGAAAAGTAAGGAATTCTCTAGGAAATCACCGGAGATGGCCTTGTTTGCGAAATGGTTTGTTCCAGAAAATTCAGACATGTATTTAATAGAACAAATGGAACATGATTTCTTGCTAGATGATTCTGGAACATGAAAAAATATATAAATACCCGGTGATTTGGATTCAAGATGTCCATTCAGTTAGTCAATCAGTTATGAGTTACAGTTACTATGATGGCCAGTTTTAGTATGAAAATTAGTTAGAGGCAGTCAATCAATTACAATTGTTCAATATAGTGAGTTAAATCAAGATTAAGAAACAGTATAAAGAAAATATTATTGAAGATTAAAAATTATGTTATGTATAAATGATGATAATGGAAGAAGTATTAATTGAATATTAAAATTAAATAATATTTTTGGTGATTGGATATTGATATTATATTAAAAAGAAGAATAAAAATAAATGCTGTTTGCTGGTTTGCTTGGTGGTTTATAAATGCTGTGAAGAAAAATATCTTAAATTGGTGGAAGCTGATAATTGGAAAAAGTAATTTCACAAAAACAAGGATAACCGAAGCTGAGAAGAAGACATTTGAGTGGTGATTAGAATCTATATAGTGGAAAACAGTTCATTTGGGCATTCAGTGACAGAAAGGTACAAAATTTTGTTAATATAATTTAGTTAGTGTCATAACAATTTCAATTTTGAAGATAGTTTGTTTAAATTTTACATTGTCTATAGAATTTAATTAGTTTCATAAGAATTTCAATTTAAAGATAGTTTATTTTAAATTTACATTGGCTAGGTTAGTACTTACAAACTAATTCTTTGAGAACCGCGATAAAAACCCTATATTATTAAAAAAACACTCATTGCTTATCATCCCAATATATATATATATATATATATATATATATATATATATATATATATATATATATATATATATATATATATATATATATATATATATATATATATATATATATATATATATAGAAATGTTTCTTCAACGTCGATATTCCCAAAAAAAAATCTTTATTTCGAAAATAAGTTACAATTTTTGAGAAATTCTACAAACTACTACATTTAATGATTTAAACTTGACTATTGAAACATAATAATTACAATAATAATAAAAATATTGATTTCTTCCTATTTATAACGTCGGATATCGGAATCTGCTGATTCTTAATAGTAAGGGAGCTTATGGCTACATTTCTCCTCCCTCCATTGGTTGGGACTTCGTCCTCGAAGTTTTGGTTACTTCGGCTATCAGCTCGTCTAGTATCTGGATCTGGGCAGGATGCAATTTTTCTCCAAATAGGATTTTGGAAATTCGTTTTCTTTTCCTAATTAGGAAGATTATTAGGAAAGCTAAAATAGTTAAAAATATTATAACAGAAGTGGTGCTCAGTCCTATGGATAATCGGGGTAGTACTTCTATGGTATCTATTGGTTGAATTTGGCCATGTGTCTCTGGGATTGTTAATTTTTCAATTTTCATCTCATGGTTTGGTATTAATTTTATTGGAACAATTTTTGGAATGGAAATGTCTTGAGACGTCTTTTTATTAAATTGGATACCTTCAATCATTATTGGTACATCTGTCGTCAAGAGGCTGGTTGAATTAATTTCTATCTGCTGGATTCTCATTGGGTGAACTATTCCTAGCAATATGACTTTGCTGGTTTCTTGGAAAAAGTTCTCTGTGATTAATGTTTTTGTGCAATTATCTACATTGGGTATGTTACATTTGGATTGTACATAGTTGGAACAAACTATGTTATCGCCTTGTCCTATACAAGTGTTGAACCATTTATTATTTGTATAGTAGCTTGCAGGTGGCAGAATCATAACATGATCTTTGTTTGGAATGGGATAGATTTTATAGGTAGTATAAGGAATTTCATGGAGTATAGGGATTTTAATTATTATGAGCATTGTATTTGAAGTTACACAAACTAAAGTTTTTGTTGACTCTATAAGTTCGTAAGGGTGTTCATTACTATTGGGAATTGAATTTCTGGGATAAATTTTGAGAAGGTTCTCTTTAAGGTCTATTATTTCCTTTAAAGTGAATAATTCTATATTAGAGATATTAAGTTCAGATAAAGTAATGGTTCTTATAAGTTTCATTAGAAATTCGTTTATATTTTGGAGATTTATTATCTCATTGTGTAGAATGATATAGCTGTCAAAATCAGCTGATAATTTGTTGAGTGCAGATATGAGAATTGAATTATCAGAATTTAGTTTTTCTAAAAGTTTATCGAATCTCGTGTTAAAAGAGTTTCCATAAGATATTTGGTTATTAAATTTTTTTATGATTTCGTTTTGTTTATTTTCTAAAGAGATTATGTGTGATTTTAACAAGTCTAAGTCAGAGTCGTCTGGATTTCCAGTCACGTATTTGATGGCTGTACCTAGAAAATTAAAAAGTCCGCGTTTCTGTTTTCGCGTAATCTTGTGTAGATCGTCTTTTGTTTGTTCTTGTATGTGGGTGTATTGGGAGTACAGTAGCGAGAGAGGTGCATTTTTGAAGTGATCTTTGAAATAGCTTGTCGGACTAGCGTCAATACTGTCGGATAATTTGTCTAGTGGAATGTGAAGAAAATGTCTGTGATAGTGGGAGATTTCTCTTGATTTGCCTATCTCTTCAGCATAGTAACCATTATTCGGAATCTCCTGAATATTGAGTGGATGGACCAGGGCGAGGATTGTCCTGTGAAAAATTTGGGTCTTGAGTAGGTTTATCTACATGTTTTCGTATTCGTTTTACATATTTAAGGTGAGTGCTTGTTAAATTTTGTTTATCTGTTTTACCGATTATTTTTGTTTTGTCTTGCGTTTCTGGATGAATAGTGGAGAAAGGGGCTTGTAATTTGGACTTATGTTTTTTCTTAGAAACATATAGGGATTTTGTAAGGTCTATTTCCGGAATATCTTCGGCATTTTCGTTTTGTCTATCTAAGAGTTGTTGTCTTTTTTGTTTTTGTTTATTATATAGTTCTGCAATAAAGGGTTGGAGTTCTTCTTTATGTCTTTGATTATATGTTTCGTATATCGGAAGATCAAAGTCGAAATGTATTTCTTCTGCATAGGGTCCGTACAGAATTGAGAACGGGGAATAATCTGTGGAACTGTGGATTGATTGGTTGTAAATAAGAATGGCGTGTGTTAGAATGTCATCTAACGAATCATTTGGATTTTGGGCTTGTAAGGTCCTAAGTTTTTCAATAAGAGTTGAATGAAAGCGCTCTACTGGAGAGTTTGAGGAAGAATTGTTTACTGTTGTAAAATGTATTTCGATTTTGTGGATATTTAGGAATTCTTTAATGACTGCGGAATTAAATTCGGTGCCGCTGTCGCATACAATCTTTTTTGGGTAATTGTGGTGCGAAAAGTAGTGTCTTAATTTATTTAGTATCGAAATGGAAGTTTTGTCGGTGAGCTTATAGCATTGACCGTATTTGGAAAAAGAATCTATTATTGTGAGATACAGGTTTTTATTGCAGTGGAATAGATCGATATGTAATATATCAAAAGGTTTTTGACCTAACAACGGTCCTAATTGGGGAAGTTTATAAGGACGTCGCTCGTATTTATTTTTTAGGCAAATTTCGCATTTATTGATAAAATTAGAAATAGTTGTCTGCATTGAGGGCCAATAAAATTTTTGTTTTAAATGTTTGTAGGTTTCAATTATTCCGTTGTGATTTTCTACGTGATATTTCTTTATGCATTCTATTTGTTGGTTTTCTTCTTCTATGTCCTGAAGTAGTATATTGCAAAATATTGCTTTGACTGTGGAATTTATTTTTTCTTTAAAATAGTTACAGATAAAAGGTCTAAATTCGTGAGGGATTGTTATTGCAAATTTTTGATTTGGTCTAAGGATATTTTGGAAGGTATTTGCTATTTCTGTTTTCCAATTATTTGTCAAAGTGACAGTGTAACGGTGTTTGTTAAAAATTCTTTTGTATTTAATTTCAAAATTATTTGACTCTGGTTTAAAAATAATTTGGTTTGAGGATAAATTAATTGGTTCAGGTGAAATCTCTATTCCAGTGATAGGGTTCTCAACTGATGTATGTTGTGTGTTAGTACTGTTTTGTAAGTTGTCAAAATCGGCAAGGAAATCGTCTATGTCGAAATTGTCGGGTGGTTCAGCACATTCTGAATTCGGGGGTTCAGCACATTCTGAACTCGAGCTTAGGGCATTTATTTGGACTCGGCTAAGAGCATCAGCAACTTGATTCTCTTTGCCTTTTTTATATTTAACTTCAAAATCATATTCTTCTAGTTTAAGTCTCCATCGGGCTAATCTAGAAGTGGGGTCTTTAATTTTGTAGATCCATACGAGAGGATTGTGATCTGTTTCTACAGTGAATTTTTGGTTGTATAAATACATACGGAAGTGTTTACAAGAATCTAGTATGGCTAAAAGTTCTTTTTCAATAGTGGAGTAGTTTCGTTCTGCGGAATTTAGAGTTCGAGAATAGTAGGCAATAGGGTGATTATTTTGAGATAATACTGATCCTATAGCTATATTAGAGGCGTCTGTAGTCAGTACAAAAGGCTTTTCGAAGTCTGGATATTGTAAGACTGGAGAATTAGTTAACAATTGTTTGCATTTTGCAAAACATTCTAAATAATTTGGATTTGTGAGGTCGATAGTTGCTCCTTTTCGAGTACATCTCGAAAATGGGGACGTTATTTTTGCAAAGTTGGGTATGAATCTTCGGTAGTAACCGATTAAACCAAGAAATGATTTAATTTCTTTTACTGTTTTTGGTAGAGGATATTTTTGTATAGCTTCGATTTTTGCTGGGTTAGGTTTGATTCCTTCGGTTGTCACTACGTGACCTAAGAAAGAAACTTCTTTCGTGAGAAACTCAGATTTGTCTAACTGAATTTTTAAATTATTTTTTCTAAAAGTGTCAAAAATAGTCGCAATATGAACTAAGTGTTCTTGCAGTGACTTGGAAAAAATAATGACATCGTCCATGTAGACGAAGCAAAACTTATGAATAAAGGGCCTAAGAATATTGTCCATTAACCTTTCGAATGTTGCTGGGCTATTCTTTAAACCAAAGGGCATACGTAAAAATTCAAAGTGACCATGCGGAACTGAAAAGGCTGTTTTCCGAATAGAATCCGGATGAACTTCAATCTGATGGTAACCTTGAGCTAAATCTAATGTTGTGAAATAACTGGCTTTTCCTAAGTTATCCAGTATCTCATCTATCTGAGGAAGTGGGTAGCGATCACTTTCAGTATGATCATTGAGCTTCCTATAATCAATTACTAATCTAAATTTTTTCTGACCTGAGGCATCAGCTTTTTTTGGTACTATCCAAACTGGAGCTGAGTACGGTGAAATTGACGGTCGAATTATCTTATTATCTAATAAATTATTTATTTGTTTTTTTATTTCTTCCTGCATTGCTTTGGGATGCCGAAATCCCTTTACATAAATTGGATTTTCATCCTTAGTTTTAATTTCGTGTCTAACAGCTGACGTGAAAGTTAAATTTTTATTTTCGTCGTAAAATACGTCTTTAAATTTTTTGCAAAGACTTATAATTTTATATTTTTCTTCGTTATTTAAGTGCGAAGTACGGATTTTGTTTTCGTTAAAATGCGTCGTTGGAATTTTTGCTATATTATAATTACAAAAGTTCTCAACTTCAATTCTCTTATTAAATTTCATAGGCATAGGTAAGTCGAAAGTGTCTAGAAAGCCGTTTTTTGCAACGTGAATAGAATGGGGAATTTTGATACCTTGAAAGTGTCTTTCGCGCAATAAGACTTCACCATTATGAACGCTTACTGGAATTTTTTGGTATAAAGTTTCAAATGGAATGCTAACGTGAGGATTCTCAAAGGTTAAAGTATGAGTTGCGTAGCTAATTGTGGCGTGGAATCTTTTCAGATCGTAAGTTCCAAGGAGGAGGTCAAAGAATTGACTAAAGTCGGCAATTTTTACGTCGAATGTTTGTGGAATTCCATATTCTAGGAATAGTGGCGTCTTAATATTTAAGTCGTGCTTGGAAGTAATTTTCATTGACGTTAGCGAAAAAGGTTTTCGATAAATATGATTTTTATCAAATAGTTTGAGAGCTCGCGGATTTAAAATTGAATGGGAACCGCCGGTATCGATTAAAACGCGTAGATGTGTTTTGGGTGTAACGAAACAGGGTAACCCAGGGGAACTTTCGATATTATGTAGGTTTATACAGGGGGTGGATGATCGTCTAACGGGATGGCTTGAAAATCCTGATGATTTTCATCATGCAAATCGAGCTCTTGTTCGGATTCGTAATTTTCGAAATCGTTTTCGAAATATTGGGTATCATTTGAGTCTATGTGAAAATTGTGGCTTCTATTAGTTGTAATTGTCATGGGCTGATGGTTTCTGGTTGTGGTAGTTTGAACACCGCTCATTGGAGTAGCAAAATTTGGTTGGGGTCGAGGAGCTTTATATTTATTTAGTCTTTGTTGGTTGTTTTTCGGAACATTGTTTCGTTGGAAGGATTGATTTTGTTCGTGAGAACTGAAATTTTGTCTCTGAGGGAAATTATAGTTCTGTTGTGGAGTGAAGTTAAAATTGGGCTCTGTGTTGTGAGTTGAAGGTCTCACATAATTCGAATGCGTGGGTTGGAAGTTTGAGTATGTGGGTTGGAAGTTTGAGTGTGTGGGTTGGAAGTTTGTGGATCTTTGATTATTCGAAGATTGATAGGGTTTATTTTTGAGTGGGGCCTTTTTGTTTTGTTGGCTCTTAAGGAAGTTCATGTATTGTTGTTGATTTTTGTGGTTATCGTAGGCAATACACTTTTGAAGGGCTTCTTCTAGGGAATTTAATTCAAAATGCGATAAGTATTCGCAATAAGGCTCGTTGATTCCGGTACAGAAAGTTTTGAGGGCAATGTTTTTGAAGTATGGAGTTTTAAAAGTGACTGTCGCGGGATTATCGTTTAAAGTGATGTGTTGGAGTAAATCGTTCAGATTTGTAGTTATTCTCTGATGATAATTGTCGTAGGATTCACTATGTTTTTGGACGGTAGTGGATAGTTGTGTTACTAATATGTCTTCGGAACGTCTGTCTCCGTATTTAGTTAATAATGCTGGACGAATTTCTGTCCAATTGGTTTTATTAGAATAGTTTAAGAAATTTCTAGGTTCTCCTTTAATTCGAGATACGATATGGGAATTTAAAATAAATTCTTGGGACGGATTTAAATCTTGGGTGCCTAAGAAAACTATTAAATTATCTACTGCTTTGATAAAGCTGGAGAGGTTGTCTCCAGAAGAGAATTCGGGCAGAGTTGAGCAAAGGCTAGCAATATCGCTATTGGTCATCGGCATTTTGGAACGTAATTTAGATGCAGGCTTAGATTTAGAGGTTTGTAGATTTCTTTTTATTTTTAAATTTAAATTGTCGAATAGTAAACTTAAATTTTCGATACTATTTTGGGAAATATCATTCAATGTACTCATAAAATATATGCAAAAATATAAATGCAAGTATATATAAAAATTCGTTGAAGTAAAATGTTATAAATAATATAAATTCAATAAACAATAAATAATAAATTCAATGTAAATGTTTAAGAATTCAATTAAAATAATAAATGCTCATAAACAATGGTAAAGAAAGGAAAAACTTACGCAAGGATGATCGTGTTTGATTTCCAATACATTTTTCTCTTTTACCAGGTTCTTCAGGATTTCATTAAACTAATGTAGACCAGGAAACGACTATGTTTCTGTATGAAATATCCTGTGGTTCGCAGCGCCAGAAATGTTTCTTCAACGTCGATATTCCCAAAAAAAAATCTTTATTTCGAAAATAAGTTACAATTTTTGAGAAATTCTACAAACTACTACATTTAATGATTTAAACTTGACTATTGAAACATAATAATTACAATAATAATAAAAATATTGATTTCTTCCTATTTATAACGTCGGATATCGGAATCTGCTGATTCTTAATAGTAAGGGAGCTTATGGCTACATTTCTATATATATATATATATATATATATATATATATATATATATATATATATATATATATATATATATATATATATATATATATATATATATCGAGAAAAGGAGTACGACCGTCAATCCAATATAAATTAAGGATCACTCAGAAGAGTGGTGGGTTTTTTCGGTCAAAAGGTGGAAAAAAAAGACAAAGTTGATGGCTACTTCATCTATTTATTGAAGACGTTTTGCTTTCTTAATCAGAAATCATCATCAGTTCATCTAAAAAGAACAATATGAAAAAACCACACAAGCATGGAAAAGTTGATACATGTGTTACCTTAAAAAAATATGTAGCAGTCAGTGATTTAAAAGTTGTAAAGACACTTAAGTAAATGAACATTATACGATAACGATGTATAAACAATAAATTGAACTAAATAAGTTAACAATTTGTTTAAACTAAGCACAGCAAAAAGAACATGTGGTTTTGTTTTTTTTTATATAAAAATGTATAAGTAAAAAAACATTGAAAAAGAGAATAAAGAACTAAGAAAATCATAGATGCACTTCCAACAATACAGCAATAGTTATGATTTGATTTTAACTTTAGGTAGCATTATTGTATTAATTAATATTGAAATTGAATAATTTAATGTATAATGAAATTACCACTCCTGGCTTCTTGAATGCTACCGGTAAAATGGTGTTTTATTAAGACAAACACGCCACCAACGTAAAAAAACAGTAGAACCTTGTAGTCATTAATTATGATAGAACAGCAAGGTAAATTACCTACCCTAATAATAGAGCGGTTTATTTAAATGACAAGATGAGTTTGGGTGACAACCTGCTTGTAAGGAACCAATAAATGAAAGGAAAGGTGGTTAATAACACCGAATTTTCCCCATTGATCAGCTAAGAAAACACAAACAAACAAGTGAAGTCAAACCAAAAACTCATATATAAATCGTCAACGCTGTGGCTGGTTAATCAGCCACAGGTGAAGATCAATTATAATTTCCAACAGTCCAAGGTTCATACACTTGGAGCTGCAAAGAAAAAAGGATTCTATAAATCAATTCTCAACTGCTTTCAAAGAAGAGCTTAGAGGGGTCCGAGGTGTAGTTACTAGCGTTTGGACAGTCGGAAGAAGACTTAAAGCAGCCAACCTGACACCAAAAAGGGCAGCTACGAGTCCCAAGCTAACTGCAGCCCAGAAGTAAAGGCGACTAGAATTTGCTCGTGAACATCTGGATTGGGACGACTATCAATGGAGTCAGGTGTTATTCTCCGACGAAAGTAGGATCTACCTACATGGCAACGAAAAGAGGCGTCGAGTCTATAGAAGGCCAGGAGAACGATTTGCTCAATGTTGTATACGAGAAATTGTGTCATATGGAGGCCGTTCTTGTATATTTTGGGCAGGCATTTCCATGGATGGGAAAACCCATGGGAGTTGCTTTTCGTGCCTGGTCGAGGACGACGTGGTGGAGGTTTAACGGCGGATCGGTACATCAGAGATATTTTGGAGGAAATGTGGTTCCATACGTGGGATTTATTGGTGATGCTTTATTTTATTGCATGATAATGCACGATGTCATACCGCACGAGTCACCACCACCTATCTGACTGAGATCGGTATACCTACAATAAATTGGCCTGCGTTGAGCCCGGACATAAATCCAATAGAGTATGTTTGGAATGAGCTTAAACGAAGGGTCAGAAATGGAAATCATGCACCAAGGAGCATAATGGAATTAAGGGGTGCGCTTGATGATGAATGGGAAGCAATGCCTCAAGAATTTATTAGAAAAGTCATCCGATCCATGCGAAATCGACTGGAACGTGTAATTAGTAATAAGGGTGGTAAACTCAGATATTGAAAAATAAACAAATTCATTTCGTAATTGATGATTTCTCTGTTCATTATGTCTTTCTTGGGATAGTTCCAGTGACGAATATTTGAGTAACTTTGTTCGTATAGCATATTGTTTTTATAATGTGTCTTCCAAATAATGAAATAGCGGTTTTTGTAAGTTCAATAATAAAGTTACTGTTTGCACATTACATCTTGTTATTTTCATACTTCTTACATTAAAACAGAAGGTGTAATCTCAAATATCGCTTTTGAGTCGATTGTTTTGCACTCAAGTATATATATATATATCGAGAAAAGGAGTACGTTCGTATAAAATAATGCAAAATAAACTAAGGTACACTCGAAGAGTGGTGGGTTTTTCGGTCAAAGTGGAGAAATAAAAGACAAAGAAGGTGGCTACTTCATCTATTTATTAAAGACGTTTCGATTTCTGCTCAGAAAGCATCATCAGTTCATCTAAAAAGAACAACATGAAACCAAACATCCATAGAGAAGTTACAAAATGTGTGTTACCTTACAAAGACATGTAGCAGTCAATGATGTAAAAAATATGAAAAAGCTTACGAAACTGGACATTGAGAGTTAAAGTTGTATAAAACAATTAATTGAAACTAGGTAGAGCTTGCAATTTAACAAAATTAGCACAGCAAAAGAACATGTGATAAACATACATGTTTATAAAAAAGTTATTATAAAAACTTAAGTAAAAAAACATTAAGGTTTATTTTATTGTGTAAAGAACTAAAAAGATCATGAGAATGCACTTCCAACAAATTATTTATAATCAATTAGATTTTAATTTTAACTTTAGGTAACATTATTGAATTATTTAACATTAATTTAGTAATAAAGATACAAAATGAAGTTACCAGTCTTAAGCTTACTGAATCTCGCAGGTAAATGAATTTACAGGTTTAACACCCACGCAAACAACGTGAATAGATATGGCCTTGAGGTCAAAATGACAGAACAGCGGTACATTCATAGAATGTGATAAATTTGGTTGACAACTTGTCGTTAAAAAACCAAAAAATAACAGGAAAAGGTGGTTAAGATCACCATTTACCCCTCAGTGATTGATTTGTTAACAAAGAACAAAGCATGCGAGGTCAATCCAAAATATCATATATTATAATATTATTGACGTCACTGGTTAGCCAGCCAACAGGTGAAGATTAATTCAACTTTCACAGTCCAAGGTTCATAGCACTTGGAACTGTAATGAAAAAGATTCTATGAATCAATTTCAGTTTAAAATTTTACCAAACAAGTTAATCAAACGGAACAATTACTTTAAGTATGTAAAAGTGATATTGACCAAATAGTTAATAAAATGTAAGTTGATAAATCTAAGTTAATAAGGAAAGAATAATTTATTTTATTTTATTTTTATTTAAATTTATTATATATGAAAATGTGTTATAAATGAAAATGTGATAAACAACCCCTTAAGGGACAAATTTAAAGTAAACAACATATTAAGCCTAATTCTGCAAAATTAATACGTGATAAATTTGGCTCAAGTTACTAATGTCTGTTCCCTTATTAAGGGTATTTGGATGTTTTAATATTGAACACATTTCTAAAACCTGTCTTTTAACGAGATTGCGTTCAGTGCCAAGAATTTTAACTTCATTAAAGTTCACTTTGTGCTTAGTGTTAATAGCATGCTGGGCATGAGCACAAGTATGCTTAAATAAGTTAATATCACTGCGGTGTGTCGTAAGACGCCCTCTCAGTGATCTTCCTGTCTGACCGATGTAACATGAGTCACACTCAGCACAAGGTATATGATATATTACATTAACTTGTTCCAGAAGGGACAGAGGTGTTTTAGTTTTAGAAAACAAATTCCTGACAGTCTTAGCATTCTTAATTGCAATTTTAACTGATACGTTATTATGTTCGTACAGTTTAACGAATTTCTCAGTAACTTGAGGAAAATAAGGTAACGATGAGTAATGTGTAGTTGGAGTCCCAAGTACAGTATTAGGCAGAACAGTGTTGTTAATTGAATTATTTGATATTATTCTAAGTTGGTCACCATTGGATATGTCATTTAAAGAAGAACTATAGCTTTGCACGAAAAGGTATTTATTAATAAGAGAGGATGGATAGGAATTCTCAATCAGAATTTTCTTAAGTAATTGAAGGGATTCCCTTCGATTAACCGGATGTGTCAGTCTATTTAGCCTGCAACTTAAAGCTTTAATTATATTTAATTTATATTTAAATGGATGACAAGAGTGGCAGTTGAGAAACCTATTAAAGGCCATTGGTTTCCTGTACCAACTTGTAGTTAGTGTGTTATCTCCCATTCTAATGACACGCATGTCTAAGAAGGGAATACTGTTTGTGTTAGAGTCCTCAAGTTCAACAGTGAACTGTAAATGAGGATCAAACTCATTGAACAAAGACAAGGTGGCCTGAATCTTGTCTGGAGGTAAGGCTAGTAATAAGTCATCAACATACCGTTTAATAAAAGGGATTTGAAAATCTAAACGACCCAAACGGTCAGATACTAATTCATCCAGTACATAATTAACTAAGATGGAAGAGATTGAGGAACCCATAGGTGTCCCAAAAATTTGAAGGTAATATTTGTCGTTAAAGACCAAAAAATTAGTGTCAAATATTAATTGCAAAAGTTCTGCAAATACATCCCAGGATACAGGACAGTTAGGTTGGATGGAGTTCCAGTGATTTCTTAAGGAGGTAATAACACTAGAAAGAGGTAAATTAGTGAAAAGAGATACCACATCAAAACTCACTAAAATGTAGCCTTGTGGAAGTTCAGAATTATTAATTAATTCACTAAAATGAAAAGAATCAACAATATTAAAGTTGTTATTATAATTATAAGATTTAGATAAGATGTCAGTTAAAAATTTAGAAATATTAGTATTTGGTGAATTGATGGAGGAAACAATTGACCTCATGCTCAATGTGGGCTTATGTATTTTAGGTAGACAATAAAATCTGGGAGCATATCCATCATAATTATGTAAAAATTTTGCAAGTGGTTGATCTATGATCTTTATGTTTTTTAAGTGTGTAATGAATTTATTTATTTTATTAGTAAATTTAGAGCAAGGGTTGGTAGAGAGAAGTTGATAGTATCTATCATCATCTAACAATGATTGACTGAGGTTAAAATATTGATCTCTATCCATGAGGACAGTGGCATTCCCTTTATCACTTGTAAGAACGAGAAGATTAGGGTGATAAAAGTGATACGTTGTATACGTAACACACATTTTGTAACTTCTCTATGGATGTTTGGTTTCATATTGTTCTTTTTAGATGAACTGATGATGCTTTCTGAGCAGAAAGCGAAACGTCTTTAATAAATAAATGAAGTAGCCACTTTCTTTGTCTTTTATTTCTCCACTTTGACCGAAAAACCCACCACTCTTCGAGTGTACCTTAGTTTATATATATATATATATATATATATATATATATATATATATATATATATATATATATATATATATATATATATATATATATATATTATATTGTAGCGTTATATCTGCTACATTTCCTGCTTTCTTTCTTATGTTAATATATTTCGTTAATTCTATTCTCCAATTTCCATATCTTCTGTCATAATTCATATTCTTCTATATCCTCCATTGTATCTCTTATTTTTCTATATATTTTCTCAGATATAGATTGTATCAGAATTATGTCGTTACTTAATTGATTCATTATTCTCTTTTCATTTTTACTGGTATTTGGTATAAAAACCAGTTGGCGTCCAAATCTATTTTCTTTATATATATATATATATATATATATATATATATATATATATATATATATATATATATATATATATATATATATATATATATATATATATTGTTATGTTTCTTCTTTCCCAACCAAAGAAAAATAAATAAAAAGATTCATCGAAATAAAATTTTAAGAAATCATTATAAACAAAAATGTATATATTAATTTAAGATAAGATTTAGTGTAGATAAGAATAGAAATTTGTTTGGTTCGTGAGTTTGGATACCGGCGTAACGAAAAGAAGTGAATAGTTTGAAGAAGGAGATAACAAGTAGATTAAAAGAGGTCCTTGTATCTACCGTGGGCATTTTATAAAGTATATGTGAAAGTATTCTTACGGCATCAAGTTGACAAAAGGAGGTCCTGGTGTCATAAATAAGTAGCGGAGTTTGGAGAAGAGAATCAGGTGTTTTTTGTGTAGTCTGCAGGAGGTTTACAGAGACGTAAAGAAGGAGCCGAGGTGCCAAAAAGGGGGGATCACATCCTTGAGGAGACTGGACTTTTCTGGGTATGTTCCAACATACAACTCAAGAAGAAAATAAACTGTAAGTGTTTGTACAATTGAATTTTATATCTGTGAAGGATCGTTTCGACATCATGGTAATTAGCATTAAAATTTAAGAACTGAGGTTTTGTTAGGCTAATCAAAAGTTTAAAGTTTTGTGGTTTCTTTTTTCAAGTAAAGAAAAATTTAAGTAAAATTGGTTTTTCACGTAATATAAATGTATGTAGCTTTATAATCTTATTATCATAGTAATTTGATGTATTTTCTTGTATGCTGATTGATAAGATAACGACAGAATTTAATAATTGTTTTATTCGTTCATATAAAATAAAGAAACGTAAATCTTTGTAATATAATATATTTGTATTATTATCCTTTTCTTCTCCTCCCGATAAAAGACAACTAGAAGATCTTTTGAATCCATCGAACACAGGTAATATAAGGAATATTTTACTTTTGATAACAGATAAGTTATAATTTTTTTATTGGCTCAATAAACTAAGTTTGAACTCAAAATAAACAATCATAATAAATGGCCATCAACGTGTAAGGCGTAGAAAGTATTTCTAGTTAAAATTTAAACGGATAGAGAAAGAAAGCAGATTGATTGAAAATTTATTTGCCGATGGTTAAAGTTTATAATATTTGCTTTTATGACATTACATTTCAAATTTCTCTAGGTACAAATTTTTACATGATATAATTTATGATATTTGATTGATTTTTACAACTGACAAAAGTTTTAAAATTTTATTGCATTTATTTGAATTTATTGCATTTGGGATAAGAGGAAAAGTTTTCGTCGTTGCAACATTTCTCGAATTTCATATTTGGCGGGGATATTATTGCACAAATTTCAAAGCTTTATATTTGGCGGGGACAAATATTCTAACGAACATGTCGACCACAAGGAGTCAAAGTAAAACGCAAGAAAGGAAAGAGGATAAGATAGAAGAGGAAACAATTATTGATGAAGGATCGGATAATGAAGGAAATGCTACAATAATGGAGGAAAGAAAAGAAACAGGGATGCTGGAAAAATTATTAGCAATGATGCAAATACAGACACAAACAATAGAGAAAAACCAAATTGAAACAAAACAGACAATAGAACAAAAATTAGAAGAAAATGATAGAAAAATGGAAAAGCGTTTTGACAAATATGAAAATGAGGTAAAAGTCTGTTTAGAAAAAGTCAGAGAAGAAACAGAGAGGAAACTAGAGATGCAGAGAGAAGAAATAGAAACTAAAATGAAAGATATTAAGACTGTACAGAAAAAAGAATTAGAACAGTTAGAAACAAAATTTGAAATGGCTTTACAAGAAGACAAGAAAGAAATAGAAAAACAAATTGAGGATATCAGAAAACAACAAGAGATGGGAGACAGGAGAGAAGTACTCATCCAAAGTCCGGGTGACATAAAAATACAGTTTGGCGGGGACGTAAAAAAATTACACCCAGTAATTTTCATTAACAATTTAAAAAAGAAAGTACGACATATCGGTAATTTCGAAACAGCAAAGGAAACGATAAGGAACCATCTTAAAGATGAGGCAAGTTTATGGTTTGATAGCAAAGAAGAAAAATTGCAAAATTGGCAAACATTTGAACAAAAATTTCTGAATTATTTCTGGGGGAAAATACAACAGATAGAGATAAACAAGGAATTACAAAATGGGAGATACCAGGATAGTATAGGTATATCAGAAAAAACATATGCCCTACAACTATACAACAATGCAAGACACTTACATTACAACTATTCGTCCGAACAGCTAGTGGAACTAATAGCCAGACATTTTGAAGATACCTTAGAAGATCACATAACTCTACAAAACTACAAAGATATTGACAGTTTATGTCAATTCTTACAAATACGAGAAGCAAAATTAAGAGAAAGAAAAATGAGGAGAACGCAAGAAAATTATAGACAACGAGAAAATCAAGACTATAGAGATAGAGGACAAAACTTTAGGAGAGAGTACACAAGAAGAGAATTTGTCCCGAGGAGGGAAAACGAAAGAAGAGACAACGGAAGAGTAAATTATGAACAAAGAAATCGGCAATGGAACGAAAACAGATATCAAGAGAACCAGAATAGAAACAACAATCGCACATATCAGGAAAACCGAAATAATAATAGAACGAATGAACCGGAAAATCGCGGAAACCGATACGGGTCCGAGAGACCAAGAGAAAATAGAAGAGCGGTCAACAACACACACATAGAGGAATATGAGGATGAGAGACAAAGCGACAGAAATAGAAGCGAACAAGAACAGCAAGCGTCTTTTTCACGAAGGCGCTCACTAAAGACAAAGAAACAAACAGAAATTTTTTGTCACCCGAAGGAATTTATTAAATTGGCAGAAAATAAGGACAAAATAAGTGGAGCAAATCTGAAATTTGTAGATGGTTTTACCAACGAGACACCGATTAAAATTATGATTGATACTGTATCGGAAATGACACTGATCAACAGAAAACTAATAGAGGAAGTTAATTTAACGAATTTGATCTACAAAATACCAAGGGTAAATTTGGTGGGTGCAAATAAACGGACATTGGCAACGATAAATGAGGGAATACGAGTGAAAGTACGATTGGATAAGAAATTTTATGCACTACAATGTGTTGTGATGCCAAACATGTCGCATGATATGATCGTAGGAGTGGATGAATTGGCAGAAAAACATGTGGTGATAGATTTCAAAAATAAAACGATGAAAATCACAGAGGAAAAAGAAGAAGAACAGGACAGGCAGGAAAATGAACATGGGAAAAAGAAAATTGATAATTCGGAAAAAGAACAAACATTGGAAATGAATTTGGCAACGAAACGAGGACAAAGAAGAAAAGGAAGAAAACTTAAAAAAAGGATAAAGGAAGTCACTACCGGAGATTCCTCAAAAGAAGGGATAAGCCCCGAAGAAGAAAAAGAAATAGTGTCAACAAAGGAAAATGAAAAGGATATGATTGAAACAGTGGTATTTAAGGAAGAGATTGAGGAAAAACAGGAGGAAAAATGTGCGATAAATATGTGTCAAGAATCTGAGGAAAAAGAAAGAAAATTGATATGTGGAGAAGAAAAAGAAAATGAGGTGAGTCTGATGTTAAAAGAACACGAAACTTTTATAAATGAGGAAAACAGAGTGGCAAAAAAGCACCAACATTCTTTTGAGGTTAAAAACTTGGGAAACTTTCAATCGAAGACGTACCCGATCCCATATAAATATCGACAACAGGTGAAAGAAGAAATTAAAAAAATGTTGGAAGACTATTCTTTATTGTTTTTGCATAGAGAAAAATCCCTAAATAATTCAGTAATTTTTATCGTATGCAAAGGCGGGGATTTGTTATGTTTCTTCTTTCCCAACCAAAGAAAAATAAATAAAAAGATCCATCGAAATAAAATTTTAAGAAATCATTATAAACAAAAATATATATATTAATTTAAGATAAGATTTAGTGTAGATAAGAATAGAAATTTGTTTGGCAAACGACCTGTTTCCGTTGCAAACAAAATTATCAAAAAAAACCTTTGTTTAGAATTAGAAGACATTTTACCTGTAAGTTAATCTCTTCATTGTTTGTAGAGTCGAGTATTAAATGACCATATTCTAATCTTTTGAAATATGTATAAATGATGTATTGAAAAAAACCAATTTTAAAGTAAGCTATTTAGTTTTCTCTGAAACCGAAATTAGGCTTTTCCAATATCATAGTAAACACAATGTAAGCTTTTTGATTGGACGGTCGTTTTTAAATGGAAATTTGGGAGTCGATGATGAGACAGGAGAGGTCAGTCATATTTTGGTCATCGAAAGGAAACAGTCGTGTGTCTCAAGATAGGGTGTGGTTCGTGAGTTTGGATACCGGCGTAACGAAAAGAAGTGAATAGTTTGAAGAAGGAGATAACAAGTAGATTAAAAGAGGTCCTTGTATCTACCGTGGGCATTTTATAAAGTATATGTGAAAGTATTCTTACGGCATCAAGTTGACAAAAGGAGGTCCTGGTGTCATAAATAAGTAGCGGAGTTTGGAGAAGAGAATCAGGTGTTTTTTGTGTAGTCTGCAGGAGGTTTACAGAGACGTAAAGAAGGAGCCGAGGTGCCAAAAAGGGGAGATCACATCTTTGAGGAGACTGGACTTTTCTGGGTATGTTCCAACATACAACTCAAGAAGAAAATAAACTGTAAGTGTTTGTACAATTGAATTTTATATCTGTGAAGGATCGTTTTGACATCATGGTAATTAGCATTAAAATTTAAGAACTGAGGTTTTGTTAGGCTAATCAAAAGTTTAAAGTTTTGTGGTTTCTTTTTTCAAGTAAAGAAAAATTTAAGTAAAATTGGTTTTTCACGTAATATAAATGTATGTAGCTTTATAATCTTATTATCATAGTAATTTGATTTATTTTCTTGTATGCTGATTGATAAGATAACGACAGAATTTAATAATTGTTTTATTCGTTCATATAAAATAAAGAAACTTAAATCTTTGTAATATAATATATTTGTATTATTATCCTTTTCTTCTCCTCCCGATAAAAGACAACTAGAAGATCTTTTGAATCCATCGAACACAGGTAATATAAGGATTATTTTACTTTTGATAACAGATAAGTTATAATTTTTTTTATTGGCTCAATAAACTAAGTTTGAACTCAAAATAAACAATCATAATAATATATATATATATATATATATATATATATATATATATATATATATATATATATTTCAGTATCTACCTTTCCTATTTTCTTAATAATCATCATTTTTATCTTTTACTCAAGTTTCTAAAGAATGAATTTTATTTTCATCCCTATTTCTGTTACTTTGGAACGAGAGGTGCCATCTTTATTCTCTGTTTAGTTTAATGCTAGTGACAAAGACTCCTTTTTGTTGACATTTCCCCCTTCCCGTTCGATACAAAAGTCGATATAATGGCTTTTATTTCTAAAAATGTCGATTTTCTTCATGACTTTTGTAAAAGTATAATAACCAATTGTTGTGTCGTCTCCTGAATTAGGAGTCAACCTCCGGGATACATTTCTCAGGTGCGGGTCAAATTATATTAACATCCAGAAGACCAACCGGCCTGAGAATGGCACTATCATTCCGATAGGAGAGTTGACTCCAGGGCAAGAAAATCTACAACTAACAACATGGCTTGCTAACAACCATAGCAGAAAAGACCAGGATAAAACCTAGGATTTGGTGACAAGCATTTTTCCTTACTATAATGTAACACTGTAGCAAGAAGTCGAATAATTTTTATTTAAATTCAATATAATATTTAAACATGTATTTTTCTGCCCTTTTTGTTTAATATTTTAATAAACATGTGTTAATTTAACTGTGTATTGTTTCTTCTTTTTACTTGTTTGCGTGTGTTGCTCCAGAGTAGGCCATATTCACGTCCTGAGTGAGCTAGCCAGGGAGTGTTTCGTATAACGTCTAATGTAGCAATTTTGCAATTGATACATTAGGGGTTATGACGTTAAGAATTGGTCCCAACGGGAAACGATTTGTCGCTCCAACGTTGTTAGTAATGTTAGTCAGGTTGTAGCAGCAAACTAAGGTTGGCGGTTACAAGTTGACAACAGCAGCTCAACGTTGGGATGTTACAAATTGAGCCTCGAAGGGTTACAAATTGGCACCCAATGAATGTTCGTTGGAACGTCACAAATTGGTGCGCAACGTTACAATATGTATATAATTACATTCCTAGTTCCACTGAAATACTGGGAACTCAAAAATACAAGATGGGTAAAGAATAAGGACTCTGTTGTCGCAATTGGTTAATTGTACATTATTGTACATTTCATTTATTCATAACACCCATGTCAGAGTTCTGAAACTATGTATAAAATTTTAAAAAATTGAATTATCAATAAATCAATATAGCTGTGCCAAACAAAGTGTTTAAAAAGGCACATAATACATTTTAAACAAATTATCCAAAATATATACTCATATAATAGTTTTGTGAAAAATAGTTTTAGATAGTTTTTGAAAAAAAAACATTTTTATCATTTTCTTGATAAAATTATAATAAAAATTCATTAATAAACCAGTTATTGCAAATCAGTTTAAAAATTGTTTCAATAATAAATATTTAAGTAGTATATCTTTAGTAAAACAGCAACAGGTGGTGTTTATGTCACATATTTTAAAAATTTACTAAAGACAACAAAACTCAAATATTATTGTACTATTATGCTGTATGCAGTTTTCTTTTCAGATGTGTCCAAAAGGAAAAGTGCCAAAAAAATATAACACTAAATTATTAGAGTATAATGGGTCCTAAATATAGTTTAATAAAGTATCACACTATGGAAAAGTAGCAAACGAAAATTATAATTAGTTCCAATATATTAGGAGCGGTTTAAAATTGAAAGATAGAAAACTACAACGAAAACGATACTGATCAATGTGTTATCTCAATAAGATGGCTTTTGGCCTATTTCACTGGGACCTTTTTAGATCTATTGGTCCTTTAGTAACAAGGTATAATTGCAACATGTAAAATAAACAAGAGAAAATTATGCTAAATGGAAGTGTCCAAGATAAAATTCAGGATAGTATGTACATGAATATGAGTGCAGTATGGTATATTAGCAAAAGAAAATGATGCTAGATTAAGGTGATACGTTCCAGGATATACAGGTGTAGTATAGTTGGTGTATAATAGCAGGACCCAGAATACATGTATTAATTACTGTTCAAAATAAGCTATAGAAAATTATTTAACTAACCTGTTTCTTAATATTCTATGTGTTCTTTTATGTACCACAATATTCTACCTTGGAAGAAACATTGTAAAGCTTCTAATTTCCCATAGTATAGCAGATCAACATTTTCATAACAGAACATGGCGGTAGCTTCGTTTACTAAATGCAGGTAATATTTTCTAGTGAAAAAGTCTTAACAATTAATACTTTATTAAATATATTCTTTTCATGATACTTTTGCGTTAATTTGACCCAAACTCCAGACAACTGTTGCCACCAATAACCTCAGCAAAGCCAAATTCGCCAACAAAATTTTTTGCAACTACTTGGATCTCGTCCATTGGATCGTCCGTTGGAATTGGAATTGAAAATTGAAACGTCGTAATAGGTCGCACTCTAAATTCGTCACATGTACGTTTTAATTTTTTTTTTATTGTTGCCATTGAAAGGGGATGCCATTTTAGAATGCATAGAATACATAGATTTTAAACCACCAAAATTTTCTTCTAGTAATTCACTGATAGTTGAAAACTACTATTTGTGTTCCTTGATTTAATTTTATAATTACCTCTATAAATTTTTAAAGATTATTGTCACAACATTCCACTTTGCCCTTAGATTTTCGACTAATGTAAAATTACATCGGCACTCTCTTCTACTCTTCTATGATATGGTGAAAATTGTCTCCCGATAATTATATCATATCGTCGATATTGTTTATTCTTCAAGTCGTTTGTTTATTCACATTATTAATATTGAGGACTACCAGTTTCGTTTTTACCTTCAAACGATAAGGATATTCATACTAATCGTTTTCGGTACAACAGCCTGCTAATTAGTTTCAAGATTTTTACTTGTATTGTGGTGTATTTTTATATATAACCAAATTGTGTGTTTTCAAATAAATGCAATCCCAGTTGGGGATTCATAAAAATCTAAGAACGTCCTCTTCGACGAAAGAAATAAATATGGATATGATTAGTGAGAACAGTGCATTGGAAATTGATGATGAAACAACGCAGGAAAAAGATGGTTTACAGCCCACGAAAACAAAGATAAAGCATTTTAATTTGCTATCAGATAAGTACAATTTAAATAATATTTGAGTATATCTTGAAAAAACCCGTGAAGAAAACTTGGGTAGGTTGCACCCAATGACTGTAGGACATGTGTTTAAGATATTAAAACTTAGTAATATACAAGAAATTAAGAGTATTGGTCGGAATCGAATAAAGATTTTAGTAAATTCTCGTATAGATGCCAATGAATTAGTTAATATTAAGTCACTAAAAGAACATAATTTAAGAGGATATATACCAAATCACTTATTGGAAGTGAAAGGGTTGGTTAGGGACGTAGATACTTTGTACGATATTAATTATTTAATGGAGAATATTGAATGTACGTCTAAAGTTTTAAGTATATATAAAACAAAGCGTAAGATTCAAAAAGAATCAACAATAGAGTATGTAGATAAGAAAACTGTAGTTATTACTTTTGAGGGAAATATTTTTTCCAGTTTCGTAGCCTTCAATCGAGTTTATTTTCCCGTTTAGCAATTTGTTGGTAGAGTTGTACAATGTTACAGGGGTCTGAAATTTGGACATGTTTCTAAACAGTGTAAAAGTATACAGGATTCCTGTATACAATGTGGTGAATTAAAAAATGCAGATCATAAATGTGAGAACACCAAGTTTGGCATACACTAAAAATAGTGACCATTTAACAATATCTAAAAGCTGCCCTTTTTATGAAAAGCAGAAGGAAATTTTGACCAATATGGTAGAGCAACAAACTACGTTTTTAAAAGCAAAATTATACTGTGAAAATTCATTATATGGCCAAATTAGTCACAATCCTTTTTCTGTTCTTTCAAATTATGATAAAGAATTTCCCACACTCCCTGTAAATAATTAAAATATTTTTATAAATCGACCCAATATGAGTATGAGACAAACTCAGATTCCAACACACCGTCAAACTAATTTTGATAGCGAAAACCTTTCTACAGGAAAGAAAAGAAAAGCCAATTCCCCTTCTATTCAATCACCAGTACAACAACCAATTTTTCCCTTCACATTTGGACCCTCACAACTCTTACCTCCTAACCCATACAAAACAATCTACAGAAAAAATTATAACAAAAATAAATTAGCTAAATTTGTGTCAACTTTTATAATCAAGCTTTTAAGTAACATTCGTACATTGGAAGACATTACAACAATAGACGATAAAACAATAATTTCAGGTTAAGAAGAGGTATTTCATATAATAGATAATAGTAATTTTAATCTCTCTTATACATTCTTTTAAAATAAGTCAGTGGAACTCTAGATCTGCGGTTGCCAATAAAGGCAGCCTAACGAATTATTTAAACAAAGAACAAATAGACATTCTTCTTCTTAGTGAAACATGGATTACAATCTTATCACGACGAATGACAGGCACGACGGTTTTGGCGGCGTTGTCATATTAATTCATAATTCAATTTCTTTCAGTGAATTAAAGTTAAATTGTAATTTTAATAAGAATATTCAAGTTTGTGGTACAAAGATTAAATACAAAAAACTGAATTAAGCATATTATCTATATACAGATCGCCTAAAAGTAAAAGCACAGTAGATGATTGGACGAATATTTTCTTGGAAGTAAGTAAACCAGCCAGTCTTAGCTTGTGTAGAGGAGGGACGCTGAACTGAGTAAGGGCCTTTAGTACTTTGTACAAGACAGACTGGGCGTGGAAGTCCTCAACCCCGACACGGCGCGTCCCAATGGCTGATAGGGAAACTTTCTGTAGATATGCAGGACAAGTATGAATAAGGCCAAATAAGTACCCGCGGATCAACGAAGAACATGACACAGATCATCAGCTGTGGCCCGTGGCTAAGGAATACAATTCCTGACAGGTGCGGTACCACAAAGTCGTAGGCGAAAGTCAAATACTGATTTAACCGGCTGTGATACTGCGAACAATCACCAACCCGTCCGGCAAGCACGGTGCTTTAATGCCATTATACCCCTCAAAACACAACATGTTGAACTTGAAACAAAGTGAAACGATACCCCAGGTGGGTAGAGCTAGCAGCTCAGAATCCCACACCGGAAAACCGGTCAGACTCACGGATTTTGGGAGAGGCACAAGCTCAACAAAACGCGCCAAAATAGATACTAACAAACAAAAACAGTTACTACTAGCCACATATAACATCCAATCTGTGGCTAAAGATGAAAAGGTCTACGAATTAGAAGAAGAACTATCCAAGAAAAAGTGGGATATTGTCGGACTGTCAGAAGTGAAAAGAAGAGGCGAACAATGCATCCATTTAAACTCTGGAAATCTATACAGGAAATATAGACGAAATATATGGTGAAATAGGATTTCTTGCCAAAAAGTATCTCTCATACATTTCGACATATAAAAGTGTTTCTGATAGAGTAGCTCATATTATAATAGACCTAGATAATAAAACCAAGATCAAGGTTATACCAGTGTATGCTCCCACAACAAAACATCAGAAAGAGGCAGTTGAAATGTTCTACGAAGATTTGATAACTGCATAAGAAGAAAATGATACAAAATATACCACCATTGTGGGAGATTTCAACGCAAAATTAGGTAAAAAAGAAGAAAATACTAAAACCAAAATAGGGATGCATTGTTATGGCACACGAAATGAAAGAGGAGAAAAATTATATAACTTCTTAGAACAACAAAATTTATATGCCATGAACACACACTTTAAGAAACCAGCAAACCGAAAATGGACGTGAATATCTTCCGCTAAAAAGACAAAAAACGAGATCGATTACTTTTTGTGTTGAAACAAAGACATTTTTGAAGATATAACTACTCTCAATCGATTCACAACTGGCAGCGATCATCGCCTTTTGAGAGCAAGGATTCTTATTAAACAGACGAAAACCAGTAGGAACAGGCCACATAATTATTGAAATGAAATAGATCAAACTAAAATACGACAGAAGGGAGATGAGTACAGAGAAGTCTTAAGAAAAGAATTTGTAGAACATTATCAACAAGAATATTCCGACATGAACACAATTAATAAAGAAATGCAACGAAAGCTCTTGAAAGCAGGACTGACTGTTGCAAAGAAAACGAAAAATAAAGAAGACCGAATAAGTAAAGGAACAAAACGGTTGATGGAAAAGAGATGCACATTTCTAAGCGAAGGAAAGCGAAACACCATTAGGAAAGCCTATAATAATCTCATTGAAGGATAAAGATGGAAAAGAAATAAGAGATAAGAACGAAATCCTAAAAGTTACTCAGACATTTTACCGTGATTTATATTCCTCAAACAAGAACTCAGATAACACTGCAAAGGAAGACCTTAAGAGAAAGATAACGAATGTCAATTCAGAAATACTCCCTAACATATAATTCTTTGAAATAAAACAAGCTATAGCACAACTAAAGAACAAAAAGGCTCCTAGTCCAGATCGAATACTTGAAGAAATGTTGAAGGAGGGGAATAAAATTATTCTCGAAGAATTGAAAAAACTTTTCAACGAATGTCTTCACAGAGGAGAAGTCCCAGATGATTGAAATGCAAGTTTGACATTACTTCTATTCAAACAGAGAGACAGGAAAGATCTCAAGAACTATAAGCGAATCTCCCTGCTGTTCCAAATGTACAAATTGTTTATGAGAGTAATAACTAACAGATTAACGTCAAGCTCGATAGCTATCAACCGGTAGAGCAGGTAGGATTCCGAAAAGGTTACAGTACAGCGGATCATCTTCTTACAGTCAGAACTCTAATAGAGAAAGCCAATGAATATCACTTGAACTTATATATTGGCTTCGTTGATTATGAAAAGGCATTCGACTCCATAGAACTTTGGACAATAGGGAGAGCTATGAACAACTGCAGGATAGACTCCCGATATAGAATGCTCATACACAATATTTACAAGAAAGCTAGAATAAAAATTCAAATTGATGCGAAAACCAAAGCTATACCAATCAACAGAGGAGTTCGCCAGGGAGATGTTATCTTACCAAAGCTATTCACACTTGGACTTGAAGACGTGTTCAAAGACATTATATAAGGCAGATAAGGGCAGATAAGGGAGTAAATGTTAATGGAAGAAAACTGAGTCATTTAAGATACGCTGATGACATTGTAATATTCGCTACAAGTTTCGAAGAACTACAGACCATGATGACGCAATTAGTTCAAGCTTTGGAAAAAGTATGTCTTAAGATAAACTTGGAAAAAACAAAAATAATGACAAATACACCTAATATTCCAAAAATAATATTGAACGACATAAATTTAGAAACAGTAAGTGAATACATCTACCTGGGACAGATAATGAAAATTAACAAAGAAAACCAAACTGCTGAAATTACCAGAAGAATAAAGTTAGCGTGGGCAGGATTTCCAAAACTGAGTTGGATCTTGAAAAGCACTATAATAGAACAGTATTTGAAAACCAGAATTTACGATCAGTGTATCCTCCCTATACTCACGTATGGTTCACTCACCAAGTCCAATATGGATAAAATAGTAAAAGCACAAAGAGCGATGGAAAGATCAATGCTCGGGGTAAGACTTATAGACAAAAAAAACAAGCAAATGGATTAGAAGCAAAACCAAAGTAAAAGACGCAGGAGAACATGCTGCCAAATTAAAATGGAGCTTCGCAGCACACAATGCCCGACTGAAGGATAAGAGATGGAACCACGAAATACAACAGTGGAGGCCATGGTTAGAAAAGAAAAGCTAAGGAAGACCACAAATGAGATGGGCTGATAACATTAAGAAGATCGGAGGACACAACTGGAAGCAAGTGGCGTAAAATAGAAGACACTGGATTGATTTGGCCTATGTCCAAAGTTGGATTACTTAAGGCTGAAAAAAAAGAAGTAAACCAGCAATTATAGGTGGAGACTTCAACGCTCATCATACAATCTCGGGATCGAATTTTAACGACGTAATTGAGAAACAACTTATAACAGCTGCAGATGATTTGGGTTATTTAGTAATAAATAACGGCCAACCAACTATTCTTACCCGACCTGATCAAAATATTTCAGCCATCGATGTAACTTTCGCCTCACCTTAACAAACTAGTAAAATAATCTTGTCCGTCTATCCAGATAGGTTAGGCTCAAACCATTTTGTCATCAACATGGAAATGAATTGCAAGAATAAAATTAAAAAGATTAATCCTGCAATCAAGTGGAATATAAAAAAGGCCAATTAGTATTTATATGCATTTTCTGTTAAACAATTTTTTGATAAGCAGTACCAAATGGAAAATATATCAGAAAAATACAGTTTCTTAGTAGATGGGATCAACCAGGCAGCAGAAATTTCAATTCCACAGTATTAACTTTTTAAAAACAAAATTCAAAACCCTCCCTCTTGGTGGAATAGAGACTGTGATATAGTCATCAGTAAGAGACAAGAATCCATTTCAATATATAAACATAATTCGAATTTTGAAAATTATTTGAAATGCCAAGAGACCATAGCAAACGGTAAGAAAAAACTAAAAGTAATATCCAAACAAAGTTGGAAAAATTTTGTCTCCGCCTTAAATAAAAAAACTCCATCATCAGCTTTATGGAATCAAGCCAGGAAAATAAACAGAAAACCAATATCGAACACAAAATGCTTTGACAGTACATTAGAGGAACAATTTTTAGATCAAATAACACCACCATCTATAATACCACGGAAAATTACAATACATTCTACATACAACGAAAGGGAATTTTTACTAGAACCATTTAATATTAGTGAATTAGAGTATACACTTAAAACAGAAATAATTTATGTCCAGGATTGAATAATATTAAATATCTTATGATTCAGTTCCTTCCAAAAATTGCTAAACTATTTTTATTGGATATGTTCAATGACCTAATTATCAATAATTCAGTTATTCATAAATTTAAAGAGGTAATTATCATTTCTATTATCAAACCAGGTAAAAATCTCAATTTATCCGAGTCATATAGACCCATTTCCCTGATGTCTTGTCTTGTAAAAACATTAGAACGAATGATCAAACATAAACTGGAATGGTGGTTGGATAAGAAGAAATTACTTCCAGACCTTCAATTTGGATACAAAAAAGGATGTGGTACTATAGATGCTCCTGTTACATTAGTAACGCACATTCAGAACATATTTTCCAATAATACATACCTACCTACAATATGTTTGGACATAGAAGGTGCTTATAATAATGTTTGTCTTGACATACTTATGGAAAAAATGATTAGACATTTTCATATACCAGGTGCATTAGTGAAAAGCATTCTCAACTTTTAGACTTGCAGAAAAATTTATTTAAGATCAAATAACAATAAAATTATAGGTCCTCGATATAACAACCTAGGACTTCTACAAGGATTAGTTTTGAGCCCTTTATTATTTAATCTATATACATCTAATTTGCACAATGTCTCCATAGTAAATAACAGTTTTAATATAATACAATACGCTGATGATAAGTGCATACAAATTTTGCGAAAAATGATTCAATGATCCAATAGTTGATTTAAAGAAAAAGGGTTCGAAATAGCACCAAGTAAATCTAGTCTATATATTTTCACCAGGCATAATCTCCCAAAAATAGACAAGTTAACAGTGAACAGTCGGGAAAATTATTTGTGTTCTTCATTTAAATACTTAGGGATGATTCGTGACCGTAAATTAACTTAGAAGTTACACATTGACTTCATGTTAAATAGATGTAATAAGGGATTCAATTTCCTTAAAGTAATTACTAAAACTTGGTGGGGAGCCGATGTAGAAACTGCTTACTTTTTTATCGATAGTACATATAAGATCAATCATAGGGAATATAGACGTGTTTCAAAATACAACATTACGGATTTGCCTAGGTACTATGAAATCAACTCCAACCAATTAGTTATATGTTGAAACACTAGAATTTCCACTCAAATATAGAAAAGAATATCTTAGTAAAACATTTCTGATTAACATTAGGTATAAAAACCTCTCGTTTTACTGCAGTATTAGCAAATTTAATAATGCAGATTTAAGAAATAAATATTGGATCCACAAAAACTCTCCTTCACTTTGTGACGTTTTTAGAAATCTCTCAAATTGCGATTAGACCAACTCATACACATCCAATAATTCAAACTTTAAAGAATTTTTATGTTTTTTGCAAACTGTTACGGTAATTAAACCAAGGTACCATGTAAATACTACAATCGGCTACAATATTTTAAGGAATTTATTAGAAAACTGGCCAGCATCAACAGCCATTTATACAGACGCATCAAAGTCTTCTCTTGGCACTGGATGCGCTTTTTATATTGCTTCAAAAAGTATAGAAAACATGTTTACTCTAGATCATAATTTTTCAATTTTTACTACTGAAGCCATAGCAATTTATGAAGCATTAAAGAACTTTAAATAAGTATTTTTGAATTTCAACAGGAACAAAGAACAGTTTGATTTTTGTGGATTAAAGCTCACATAGGGCTTGAGCATAATGAATTAATGAGCATGTAGATATATTAGCTAAGAAAGCCGTTGATTTTGGTGCGAAAATAGATTATAAGCTCTGCATACCAGATATATTTGTAACAATTAAGAATATTGTAAACAATCAGTGGAAACAAGAATATCATGAATATAGTCAACACTATAACTAACAATATAATATGCACTCATACAACTCACAATCCTGAGTGAATTTTGGTTTCAAAATTACTCTGTTCCACGTAGATACATTACATCTATTATCAGAATGAAATCAGGATGAGCCGGATAACGCATGTTATCCGGCTTATCTGGCAAAACTTAAAATTGTAAATTCCAATTTATGTGAAGTTTGTAAAAAGAAGCAGATTTAAACCACCTTTTCTTTGAATGTACAAAATATATACAAAAAGCTGACGACTTAATAAAACATTTAATCAAACATAAAATCCTTCCACCCTCTAACATTTGTTACCTTTTGTCATTAATAGACTTCGGCAAATATGCAAATAAAAATGTAGAAAATATGCGCATAAATATGCACGTGTTTACCCGAAAATATGCAAATATTTTACAAAATATGCATACAAATAAATAAAAAAATCGTAAAATAGTAACAATTTTATTTAAAAAAAAAAGTGTACATAACTAAATATTTCCTACTATTATTATAGTACATGACGCAAATTCTTTTATTAATGCTGTGGTTTCGAACAATGACAGTTTTGGTGATTCTAACTGAGTAATTGTTTTTTGAACAAAACTAAAATTTGATTTTATAAATGAAAGTTCTTGTTGAAGCAAGTTACTCTGAAAAGTTTGTTTAGAATCCAAAAGAGATTGGGAACTTTCATCTGTTAACGTATCAATTATGTTCTTTATTTTAACAAAATGATCTGCATAAAAATTAGCTGCTTCTAACCATGTTCCCCATCGCGTTAAAATAGGTTGTGGTGGAAGAGGAATGTTAGGTAGCATTTCTTTATAAAGTTGAATTCTTATAGGAGATTTAAGAAATACTTTTTTGACACTGGATATCATGGTATTTACAAGAGGAAACTTTTTTCGTATTTCCTCTGCAACTCTGTTTAATCCATGCGCTACACAAGTAACATGTATTAAATCTGGGAAAAATATTTTTAAATTTTGTCCTGCTTTCACCATATAAGGAGCAGCATCCGATAAAATAAGCAGTAATTTATTAGAAGGAATAGTTGTCGGAAGAAAAAAAGTTGCTAATGTTTCTTGTATAAAACGCGAAATTGTTAAAGCTTTTGTTTTCTCAAGTTGCTGGCATGAAATAAGATGAGATTTTGGCATGAAATAAGGTATCTTCTTTAAGAACACCAATCAATAAATGAGCAATATACTTTCCTGATGAATCAGTAGTTTCGTCTACAGATATGTAAAAATAATTATCTGCAATTTCTTCCTTAATATTAATTAACACCGACGAGTATAGCCCGTTCACATTATTTTTTCTTAGAGACCGATCACTTGGAACATTAAGTTTGCAATATTTTTTTAGAAACGAACTAAAATTTACATTTGCTAATTTTGAAAGCGGTATGTTTGCAGACACTAATGCGCGACACAAGCCTTCATTAAAAGTTTCTTGCTCATCTAATTTTTTTGAAGTAGATTGGAAACATTTAGCCATTGAAGTTTGATGTTTTCCTCCTATTTTTCCTTTTTTTGCAATGTGTGAAGCAGTTCTCACATGTTGGTCTATCTGAAATTTCTTCTCACATGCTATCTATAAATAAAAATAAAAACCTTTATTTTAACCCAACCTTTAAAATATAAAAATATACAAGGTGTTTTTGGTTAATCAAATAACTGGTTTGGAAAAAAAAACATTCGCTAAGTGTTTTAAATGCAGTATTAATCCACAAATTAGTTTTTGTTACTAACCATTAGTACATCATATAACTTATTTTAAAATTTAACAAAAGTTTTTTTTTGTTAATTCAATTACAATAAAAATAATTGTGTTTTAGAATAGCTGACTTCATAAAAAAAAGTAAAGGTGAAAAATTTTTCTAAATACACACCATTGTATTGTACCATGGACAATTTTTTCTCACTAAAGGAAGCTATTTTTCATTTAAAAACAACCTACGAGTACTAAATTTCAAGTTTACATTGAACAGGAAACTCCTTTTACTAGCACCATCAGACAAACTCGATTTAAGTTTAAAACTTTAACAAAAGGTACCAACAGAAAACAGCTCAAAATTTATTAGTCCTATAGAATGTGTTTTATTTTCCATTTAAAACAAAAATATTTCTCGTCAGGTGTGATTCACTCTATTATATTTACGCGGTAAACAAAACTTGTAAAACTATTTATAGCATAAAATAAACAACAACTAAATATACGAGTTTTACCTGAAAGAACAAAGAGAAACCAGCTCCAATTACACTAGGGCTATACCATGTGTTTTATTTTTCATCGAAAATAAAAATATTTTTGGTCATGTCCACTTCACTCTATAATATTAATGTTGCACAGAAAACTTCTTTTATTTGCACCATCAGATAAAATCGAGCTAAATATACGAGTTTTATAAGATGTGACAAACAGAAAACAGCTCCAAGTTTTGTCAGGATTCACTCTAATATATTTGCATTGTAAAAGAAACTTATTCTATTAATATCATAAGACAAGCACCAGCTAAATATATGAGTTTGACCTAGAACAGAGACAAAATAGATTCACTCTTCCTAGGGCTATTTCATGTGTTTTACTTTCCATCTAAAACCAAATTATTTTTCGTTAGGTCAAATTCACTGTATTATATTTACGTTGTACATGAAACTTGTTGCTGCACCATGCGTTTTATTTTCCTTCTAAAACAAAATTATTTTTCATCAGTTCAGATTCACACTACTATTTTTTCGTTTTAAACGAAACTTGTTCTATTCATATCATAAGATAAACATGAGTTTAATATATGAGTTTTGTTGGAAGGTACCTATAGAAAACAGCTCCAAATTTACTAGACCTATAGAATGTGTTTTATTTTCCTTCTAAAACAAAATTAGTTTTCGTAGGTATGATTACACTGTATTATATTTATTTTGTACAGGAGACTTGTTAATGCACTATTTTAATGCACGTATGTTTTAATATCCTTCTAAATAAAATTATATTTCGTCATGTCCGATTTACTGTATATTTACCATGTACAGGAATCTTGTTCTATTTATAACATAAGATAAATACGAGCTAAATATACGAGTTTACCTTAAAAAATAAAGAGAAAATAAATCCAATTACACTGGGGCAATACCATGTGTTTTATTTTCCATCTAAATTAAAATAATTTTTTGTCGGAACTAATTTACTGTATTATATTTACGTTTTACAGGAAACTTGTTGTTGCACCATGTGTTATATTTTCCTTCTAAAACAAAATTATTTTTTGTCAGTTCAGATTAACACTACTTTTTTTTTCATTGTAAACGAAATTTGTTCTATTCATATCCTAATAAAAACACCAGCTAAATATACGAGTTTTACCTAAAAAAACAAAAAACAAATAGCTCCAATTTTACTAGCACTACACCATATGTTTTATTTTCCTTCTTAAACACAATAATTGTTTGTCAGGTCCAATTCACTGTATTAAGTTTACGTTGAACAGAAAACTCTTTCTATTAGCACCATCAGACAAACTCGATTTAAATTTACGAGTTTTGTCAGAAAGAACCAACAGAAAATAGCTCCAAATTTAGTAGACTTACAGAATGTGTTTTATTTTCCATCTAAATTAAAAATATTTTTCGTCAGGTCTAATTCTCTGCATTATATTTATGTTTTAGAGGAAACTTGTTGATGCATCATGTGTTTTATTTTCCTTTTAAAACAAAATTAGTTTTCGTACGTCCGATTCAGTGCTTTATATTTATGTTGTACAGGAAACTTGTTCTGTTGATAACATAAGATTAATACGGGCTAAATATACGACCATTACCTAAGAAAACGAAGAGAAAACAGATCCAGTTCTACTAGGGCTATACCATGTATTTTATTTTCCAAATAAAACAAGAATATTTTTCTTTAGGTCCGATTCACTCTATTATATTTACGTTGTAAACAAAACTTGTTTTATTAATATCGTAAGACAAATATCAGCTAAATATATGAGTTGTGCCTGAAAGAAAAGAAAAAAAGGGCTAAATTATCCTAGGGCTATATGATGAGTGTTATTTTTCATCTAAGGCAAAATTATTTGTTAGGTTTGATTCTCTGTATTATACTTAAGTTGAATACAAAACATATTGATGCACGATGTGTTTTATTTTCATTCTACGACAAAATTATTTTTTATCAGTTCAGATTCAGAGAAAACAGTTTTACTTTTAGCAGGGCTATTCCATGTGTTTTACTTTCCATCTAAGTAAAAGGGCTAGGACAGTTCTGGCTATTTTCCCATGTTAAATCCCATAAGAAATCGCTAAGGTCCATTCTGCTCGTTTTTGGCTCATTTCGTGGTGGGGGTAAAACAGCTCATCGGATCGCGACGTATGAGGTATTGTTGGAACCGTACGCGCAACGGGTTTCGCGCAGCTATGGGTAACACTGTTTTGGCTACAGGGTGGTGGTGGTAGGGCGAAGGAGGGGCGAGTGGGGCCGTCGAGGGGTGCAGGGGGACGGGGGTACTCGAGGTGTCGTCGATACATGAAAATAGCGTTAATTCTTCTTCTTTTGTGAAAAATCGTCCAAACGTGAAAATAGCGTGAATTCTTCTTCTTTTCGTATCGTTCAAACTTGAAAATAGCGTCAATTCTTTTAAAGTGTAACAGGAGTTGTTGGAAAAAGGGGGCGTTGGCTCGGCGGATCGCGACGTATGACATGTCAAACGAACGGGAAGGGGACGGGGAACACGTAAAGAGAAAAAACAAAGATGGCGGCATAGTCAAAACGACACTATAACGTATCGCCGGGTCTATTGGTCCGATTGCAACGTATGAGGCGTCAAACGAAAGGTGAGAGAATAACGAATACATCAAAATGAAAACATGAAACAAAATCAATGCCAAAACGACACTATAACGTATCTCCGGGTCTATTGGTCCGATTGCAACGTATAAGGCGTCAAATGAAAGAGGAAGGGGTAATGAATACATCAGATAAAAAACAACAACGTATGAGGTATCAAACGAATATAACGTACAGCAGCGGCTATCGCCGGAAATGAAAAGAATGGGAATGTACAACATCGTGACGTGTGAGGTATCGTTGGAAAGGGGAGGAGGTAACGAATATGTTAAAGCAAAAAAAAACAAAGATGGCGGCATTGCCAAAAGGATACTAAGCTTGTAGCGTCTAAACGGCTCAACGTATAACAATGTGTAAGGTATCGATGGAAAGGGGAGGGACAAACGAATACTTTAACATGAAAATAAAGATGACGTCATTGCCAAAAGGACACTAAGCTTGTAAAGCCTAAACAGCTCAACGAACAACAACGTGCAAGGTATCAATAGAATTGGGAGGTGGTAACGAATATGTTAAGACAAAAAAGCAAACGCAAAGACAATGCCAAAACAGCACTATATCGTTTTTGTGTTGTTATTAGTCAGATTACTACTTGTAACACGTTAAATAAAAGAGGGGGGGATATCCAATACTTTCACACAAAAAGAAAGACAAGACATTGCCAAAAAGGCACTACACCATATCTTCGTTTCTATTGGTCCGATCTTCGCGAATGAGGGCTCGTTGGAAAGAGGAGAAGATATCAAAATATGTTATTATAAAAACAAAGACAAAGACATTGTCAAAATGGCACTATATCGGATTTTTGTTGCTATTGATCGAATTTTAGCATAATAGACGTTGAAGGAATGGAGAGTAGTCACTAAGGCTAACAGAGAAACAAACATGACAACATTGTGAAAACGACGCTAAATCATATCTTTGTTGCTATTGGACCTATTTAGAAGGGGATTTCACGAACATTACAGTTCATCGAAACAATCGACCAATGGTGGTATAGGAACATACACAAGTAAACGCCTGAATGGTGACATGTCAAAGCCCAATGATGACATGTAAACGCCCCAAACCGTGGTGTTACGTATTCTCGTATCACCAGACCCTAACCAATACGTACCCTCATGCACCACACCCCAACATGTATCGACCACTGATGACATAGGAACGGTAAGTAAACACCTGAATGGTAACATGTAAACGCCTCTCAAAACAATGAGAATGAAGTCATGACCAAAGAGATTCCACCCCGAGGCGCGCAGTCGTGTGGGATAAAAGTCGACCTGATAGAGGTTACATGATTGAATAAAACTCAGTATGTATCAAGCCTTCTAAGAAGTAAGATAAATAAATCAAGTTGTTCAGAGGTCCGAACGCAGTCAGAAAAATAAAACGCTTAAATTTAGATGATATACTTATTGATCAATGGATGACAAACACAGAAATTACCTGCTATATCTTTTATATCAGCGAAGAACCAGTACCGTTTGTTCTATTATCAACATGCACCTTTGATCCACTCAGACAGCATGATGTACCAAGAGTATTAGATTACGTATATACATTACCTCATCATCGAAAAAGAGGATACGCATGCAAACTTATAGAACATGTAAAGAAAAATAACCAATTCACAGCATTTTGCTCCAACAAAGAATCGGAACGGTTGTTTGGTAAATGTAAATTTGTTAATCATGGAATAACGAATTATACTGTAATGGTTAGATATCCATAATAAAATCGAAATAAACATATAAACAACATATCGTGCTTTATTTCTTCCACACTTATTTCAGTCTACCACACTGTACTCTGTAATAACGGAATAGGTAATAGAATATAGAAAAACGTGACATTCTCAAAGGACATACGATGGGTACATCGCATCAGAATGACTAGAAAATAATTCACAGGTAACCTATCGATGTTTAGCAATTTTAAACTTCAGACAACAACATGTAACGTACCCTAACTGTAAACGAACTGTAACAGATATCTAACGCGATCGAACATATAGCAGACGTATACCTGACACTATCTAACGCATAGGAGATGTATAGCAGACGCGTTCTAACTCATATCAGACGTAAAACAGTTGTATACTAGACTCAAGATAGGACAGAACAATCGCTAAAGAAAATCTGTCGGAAAAAAAAACGAAATTTGTCAGAGTAAGAAATGAAAGAATAGTAAGAAATTATGTGCGTTAATCAGAGAATAACGAAGGACATCGCAACTACACTGGTATGGACACGTCCACAAAATGGGCGACAACAAAATAACAAAAAAGTATTATATTGGACACAACAGGAAAGACGGAAATGTAAGTCATCAGCTACTATACATAAATATATAAATCTCATCTAAGCAGTCATTACAAGTATCCTCCGAATAGTAACTACTATACACAACTCACAAATACGATTATTGGTATGCGATAACGTTTTATTGCATAATATATTTTATCTACAACAATTACTATTTTACAACGATATTCAGATATAATCCAATTATAACGAGGACTAAAAACGAATTTACCATTCTTCCAGTATGTTCAAACAACTAGCGAATATTACTCGACATAGAAATGAGTTGGATGATCACAAACCGACAAGGACCTAAACGATCTCTACAAGCCACTTCTGAACGACCACTACTATACACAAATCTCCACTGAACGTACAATTCGACAAGAGTCTCCGCTGAACACTCACTAATACACACAGATCTCATCTGAACGTATAATTAGTCAAGAGTCTTATCTACATATCCACTACTATACATAAATCTCCAAGATGACTATTTTTCGATTTGATGCATATTATATTTTATCTACATAATTACCATTTTACAATGATATTCAGATATAATCCAATTATGACGAAGACTAACCAACGAATGATTACAATCCATAAATTATGTTCAAATAAACTAACGTGCCGAAAGACCATTACAATATATCTTCGTTGTTATTTATCCGATTTTGACGTACAAGGCGTCAAATGAAAGGTGAAAGGAAAGCGTAAATATGTGCATACTATAGTTTATTTTTTTCAATTTCCACACAACAATTTCCCCTGATCATGTTTATAAAACATACGGAATGCACTGTATATACCTAACCCTAGTTGACAGCGCACTTTGCAGGTCCCGTCTCACGATCAACTAATAGGTTTAAGTACAACTCCCTTCGTGAAGGTACACAAGCGTGAATCCGTGCTGGAAAATGTCGACCATCCTTTTTATACTCCGGAAAGGACCATCAAATATTCAACGTTAAAATATTTCAGGTGTATTAACAAAGAAAAATTAAATTAAATACATTTTTAGAGTATATATAATTATAGAGTATATATAGTTTTAGAGTATATACTTTGGATGTGAAAATTGAAAGTAAATATATTATGTTAGATAAAAGAAAAACTCAGCCATCGAGTAAAGATATGACTACCACAATACGCTACGGTAACTCTAAGACAGAAATGATGTACATGAAATGATAGAAAAACATGTATAAATTATCTGATATAGAACCATGTAAGACAGAAAGCATGGACAATAATGATGGAAAATGTATAAAATATCCGACATAGAAACACATAAAAAATAAACTCTGTACATAAAATGATAGAAAATGTGTGAAATATCTGAAATACAAACACGTAAGGCAGAAAGCATGGACAATAATGATAGAAAATGTATAAAATATCTGACATAGAAACATGTAAGACAGAAAAGCTGTACATAAAATGATGGAAAATGTATAAAATATCTGACGTAGAAACACGTAAGGAAGAAATGCTGTACATAAAAATGTATGAAATACCTGACATAGAAACACATAAGGCAGAAAGCATGGACAATAATGAATGAAAATGTATAAAATATATGACATAGAAACACGAAAGGCAGAAAGCATGAATAATAATGATAGAAAATGTATAAAATTGCATGTTTTAAATAGTACATAAATTAATAAACAATATGAAAAAACCTGGAAAAAAATAATGGATAACAGATTTGGTATAAAACCAAAATTTTAAAATATTTTTTGTACGTCTCTATTTTTTTTAATCAACAATTACTTTATTATTTGTGAAATGCACTGTTCCATTTTAAAAACGAGAAAATTAAACAACATATTTACAAATAATATTGCATGTTTTAAATAATGCAGAAATAAATTACATACATAATGACAAACTTAGAATGATGGTGTATAAAATTAAATACAAGCCCTCTAAAATATATAAAATAGTACATACTTTGTTTAAATTGTTTTACTTGTAGCACAAATTTTTTGTAACACAAAACGAACACGTTATTACAAAGGTGAACTGCAGACTGAGTATAACAGAATGGATTCGTTCAATAAATAGGCAGGCTGGTATGAGGTAACTCGACTGGAAATTATCGAGAATTGCAAGCTAAAGCTTGTTGACACGTGCACCCGATATTCTCGACTGTGAAAACGCTGAATCGTGAGAGAATGTTAAAAAGGAATGTAATAATATCCGCTAAAGTTCTCGTTAGCAGTATTTCGCATCATATTACGTCCAGCCGTATATGTATACCTATATGACTAACAAGCTGATTCTTGAAAAAAATTGTTGCACGTGTTTCCGACGACCGTGTGAGAAATGTTAAAAGGAAATGCACATCCGCTGGTTGGAATATTCATAAAGATTTATAAGTTTAATTATATAATATACGAAGTTACTCGCAAATTACTAGTAATATATAAATTGAAAAATCAACGAATTTTTGGTATTAGACTATTCGTTGTGGATAAAATATATACGAGGTTGATTAAAAGTTACTCGTAAAATATAAATTGAGAAAATTTAAAAGTTCTTAGAAACACGTAAAAAAGAAATGTTGTATATAAAATGATAGAAAATGTATAAAATATCTAACATAGAAACACGTAAGAAAGAAATGCTGTACATAAAAATGTATGAAATATCTGACATAGAAACACGTAAGAGAGAAAGCATGGACAATAATGATGGAAAATGTATAAAATATCGAATAAAAATTGAGAAGTACTGGAAAGGATGATAAAAAATGTATAAAATATCTAACATAGAAACACGTAAGAATGAAAGCATGGACAATAATAATGTAAAATGTAAAAAATATCTGACATAGGAACACGTAAGAAAGAAATGCTGTACATAAAATGACAGAAAATGTGTAAAATATCTGACATAAAATCCCGTAGGGCAGAATGCATGGACAATAATGATAGAAAATATATAAAATATAACTGCTGTACATAAGATGATATGCTTCGCGGCACCACCTAACCTAATAAATTAACCATCGCTCAACCATCGCTAACTTTACTCCAGAGACGAAATGACGCTTTACTCCTATGTTATCCATATGTAAGGTGTGACGTGTTGACTTTAAAACGTGACGTTTTTGACGTGATTCGTGAAGTTTTGACGTGACGCGTGATGTCTTCACGTAAAAATGTGCCGTTTATACATGATATGTGGCGGGTGACATTTTGATGTTAAAACGTGACGTTTGGATGCAAAAGTGACGTTTTGACGTGACGCGTGACACGAGTTAACCTAATAAATTACCTATCGAAACTCTGTCTAAGTTTAATTACGTTGACATTTGTAGGGGGCGTGACGTGGTAAAAGCGATGAAAAACTGTCGCTTTTCATCGTTTTACGTACTTGTTGATCCCATATAGAGACATGTAAAATCATTGATAAATAGAAATTTTTTAAAAATGTTAAAAAACGATGTAAAAGATGAAAAGTGATCGCTTTTCATCGCTTTTTCAACGCTTAATTATCACTTTATTTTATACTCAGTCATAGGTCTTCTTCGACTCAATAAATTAAAATTTTTTTTATAGGATAAATCTATTACCATCATTAGTAGCCTATTATATAACGTATTTCACTATAATTTTATTATTATTAAAAATGGTGTATCGTGCCCTTTTATTAGTGGTCATGTTTTGTTTTTCTATCATAATATATTTGTTAGCTCTTCCCCTTTCATTTGATGTGTCACATGTTAGGTTTCGACTGGATGTTTGTTTTAGTGTGTCAGATGCCTTCTTTAGGTCAATAAATGTAAGTTGATATTATGCTGTGTCTATTATCGTCCATAGCATCATATTGTATGACGTATGTCACTATAAGTTCAATAATAGCAAAGATAGTGTATAGAGCCTTTTTAGTGTTCAATATGTTTTGTTTTTCTATCTTAGTATATTCGTTAAATCTTCCCCTTTCATTTGATGTGTTACATGTTAGGATTCGACTGGCTGTTTGTTTTTTACTGCATCAGACGCCTTCCTTAGGTCAATAAATACAAATTTACTTTATAGTGTTTCTATTGTCGTACATAGTATCATATGATGTCACAAATGTCACTATACTGTCATTAATATCAAAGATAGTGTATAGTGCCTTTTTTAGTATTCATTATGTTTTGTTTATCTATCTTAGCATATTCGTTAAATTTTCCTCTTTCATTTGATATGTCACATGTTAGGATTCGACTGGTTCTTTGTTTTTTCTGTGTCAGACGCCTTCTTTAGGTCAATAAATACCAATTTACCTTATAGTGTGTCTATTGCCGTTCATTGTATTATATGATGTCACATATGTCGCTATACTTTCATGAATAATCAATATAGTATGTAGCGCTCTTTTAGCAGTCTCCATATCTATTTTTATATCTCAACATATTCATAATATCATCGTACTTTCCTTGGATGTGTCGTATGTATGGATTCGGTGGTTTGTTTATTTAATGCTTAGTCTGAGGCCTTCTTTATATCAATAAATTAACATGTATATTACAGCATATATAAGAATATTAGTAGTGTCATATATCTCGTATGTTACTATATATTCATTAATAACGCTAAAATTAGTTTTACTTCATAATTTTTAATTACCCCCGGTATAATTACTAATAAAAGTTTTCATATATCATAATAATTCCTTGAAATATTATATTATAAAGAAAATCTGTTGTTTGCTATCTAACGTCACCGGATGTAATTGAATTCCAATCACTATTTTCGTTCCCACATCGAGAAGTTCGCAATATAATATCCAGTGCACGTCTAACAAGCTTCGGCTTGCAATTCTCGGTAATTTCCAGTCGAGTTACGTCATGCCAGCCTGCCTATTTAATGAACGAATACATTTTTATACTTGCAGTGTGCAGTTAACCTTTGTGATAGCGTGTTCGTTTGGTGTTTGTGCTACAAATAAAAATTAAAAAGTGGATACTATTTTATATATTTTAGAGGGCTCGCATTTGATTTTTTACACCATCATTCTAAGTTTGTCATATTGTTAATTTATTTCAGCATTATTTAAAACATGCAATATTATTTGTCAATATGTTTAATTTTCTCGTATTACGTTTAAAATTCTCACTCTTTTGCTGAATAATATTTTTGTACACACCATATTTTGTTAAAAATATTGTTGTTAAGTGTTCCCGCAGGTATTCTATTAGAACATGTTCTTCGTATTTACAATAGGCCATTTCAACAACTGAGTTATAAACAAACAAAAAACAAATACTATAAACATTACTTTTATTTATATCCTAGCATCTGTATTACAGCAAAAACCATTTTTTTTTGTCGTATTTGAACTCTAGAGTACCATTACAATATGCCGACGTCGATTTACTTTTACACACTCCTGTTTTCATCGTAACACCATCCGAGTAGACCTTCGCCTGTTGGTAATATTCAGTGTTAGCGATGTTTGTGATGGGGATAATAAAGATTTTGTTGTTGTTTACATCTATGCTCATTGTTGGCAATTGAATAATATGTTAGACTCTGCTGGTTTCGACATATAATTATTCTCTATTCAGCAAATTTTACATGTAAATCGTTCATTATTACCTATGCTTTCTGCCTTAAGTGTTTCTATGCCATATATTTTAGACATTTTCTTTCTTACGTGTTCCTATGTCAGATATTTGATACATTTTACATCATTATTGTCCATGCTTTCATTCTCACGTGTTTCTATGTCAGATATTTTATACATTTTTCTATCATTTTATGTATAGCTTTTCTGTCTTACATGTTTCTACGTCAGATATTTTATACATTTTCCAACAATATTGTCCATGCTTTCTGCCTTACGTGTTTTTATGTCAGATATTTGATATATTTTTTTTTATCATTATTGCCCATGCTTTCTGCCTTACGTGTTACTATGTCAGATTTTTTCTATCATTTTATGTACAGCAGTTATATTTTATATATTTTCTATCATTATTGTCCATGCATTCTGCCCTACGTGATTGTATGTCAGATATTTTACACATTTTCTGTCATTTTATGTACAGCATTTCTTTCTTACGTGTTCCTATGTCAGATATTTTTTACATTTTACATCATTATTGTCCATGCTTTCATTCTTAAGTGTTTCTATGTTAGATATTTTATACATTTTTTATCATCCTTTCCAGTACTTCTCAATTTTTATTCGATATTTTATACATTTTCCATCATGATTGTCCATGCTTTCTCTCTTACGTGTTTCTATGTCAGATATTTCATACATTTTTATGTACAGCATTTCTTTTTTACGTGTTTCTATGTTAGATGTTTTATACATTTTCTATCATTTTATGTACAACATTTTTTTTTTCGTGTTTCTAAGAACTTTTAAATTTTCTCAATTTATATTTTACGAGTAACTTTTAATCAACCTCGTATATATTTTATCCACAACAAATAGTCTAAAACCAAAAATTCGTTGATTTTCCAATTTATATATTACTAGTAATTTGCGAGTAACTTCGTATATTATATAATTAAACTTATAAATCTTTATAAATATTCCAACCAGCGGATGTGCATTTCCTTTTAAAATTTCTCACACGGTCGTCGGAAACACGTGCAACAATTTTTTTCAAGAATCAGCTTGTTAGTCATATAGGTATACATATACGGCTGGACGTAATATGATGCGAAATACTGCTAACGAGAACTTTAGCGGATATTATTACATTCCTTTTTAACATTCTCTCACGATTCAGCGTTTTCACAGTCGAGAATATCCGGTGCACGTGTAAACAAGCTTCAGCTTGCAATTCTCGATAATTTCCAGTCGAGTTACGTCATACCAGCCTACCTATTTAATGAACGAATCCATTCTGTTATACTCAGTCTGCAGTTCACCTTTGTAATAACGTGTTCGTTTTGTGTTACAAAAAATTTGTGCTACAAGTAAAACAATTTAAACAAAGTATGTACTATTTTATATATTTTAGAGGGCTTGTATTTGATTTTATACACCATCATTCTAAGTTTGTCATTATGTATAAAATTTATTTCTGCATTATTTAAAACGTGCAATATTATTTGTAAATATTGTTGTGAATTTATTAAAAGGTTCAATATTTATAACACTTATGGATTTAATTTATTTTTTATTTATATTAACTTATCTGACAATAATTTATATATATCCGTACGTAACAATTAAATTCTCGAGCGCGTCATCACAATTAACTGTCTGCTTCAATGAAAAATCCATTATTATATATGAAGCCACAACTGGCCTAGAATTCTCTGATTTATACTAGAAGTTCATCGTCTGACCGGTTTTCTATTCTGCCAGCAGGTAGGATCACCTCGTATAATCTACAACATATTAGAATTAGTCATCATATATTTACAGTTATTTTTAGGCCAGGATATTTATCGTAACATTGCCCCCCTCTTAAAAGATGGTTCCTCCTGGAACCTTGTCGGGACTGGAACCGGAACTGTATGCTGGTATCGGCAACTGGACCCTCTTTTACAACTTCCAGTTGTATAAAAATAGCAAGGGACTGTTTTCTCTCCGCACCAGTAACTATGGGGATTGCAACAGACTAACACCTGGACTTCGGTGTCTTTGAAGATCTCCTCCACCATATTTCGGATAACCCTCCAATCTAATTGGCGGCACTCCAACTTTGGCATGGCTAACTTTTGCACGTCGGACTCCAGTACGTGCTCTCTCAATTGAAGTAAGGCTTCCCATACATCTCGGTAGGTAGGTTGGTCACGGGCAGTGTCTTTTGTTACCAGGTAGAAAAGGTAACGTGATGCATCTTGGAGTTTCAAGGTTTTACCGGGAGCTGGCACTTGGCATTGAAGTTCTGCAACTCGACCAAACTTCCTTCGAAAGACGGCTGCCAACTCTGGTGCGTCTTTGATACTGGCCGGGATGGTAAGGGCCAGCGAGTAGTCATCGGGGAGCGCGAGTAGATCTTGCTTTTCTTCAGTGGTAACACCATGTCTCGCTTTACCGGTACCTCCATAGGCACCTATGAATTCCTCAAACGTGAGGTCAGACACATCGTGGACTTGGTTTACTTCCACTTCTTCATCTACGTCGTGGTCACCTTCGAAAGATGCCAACCGGTTATGGTGTACTATCATCGGCTTTCCCCTCGGAATCTTGCTTATTCGGTAGATGACATCGTTGATCTTCTCCATGATGAGGTATGGACCTTCCCAAAACTGCTGCAATTTGGGAGAACAACCTTTTCGCTTCTTGGGATTATACAGCCATACTTTGTCGTTCTTCTTAAAGCAACCCTTTTCGGCTTGTGTATCGTACCGTTTCTTCATTCGGTCGCTAGCGATCTGAAGGTGGGAATGGACCAACTCATGTACATCGTCCATTCTTCTTCGTAATTCGATCACATAATCTTCACCTGCTACATCTTCTCCAGGTCGACATCCAAACTCGAGATCACAAGGTAGTCGCATTTCGCGTCCGAATAGGACTTTGGCCTGGTGTCTGGCCTGTTGTTTCGTTAACAGCAGATCTGTAGGCCATTGTGAAGAACGGAAGGTATTGGTCCAAGTCTCGCTGATGATCGGACACCATCTTTGTCAAATACTTGCCAACTGTCCTATTCATTCGTTCTACCATACCATCCGATTGCGGATGATACGCGGTAGTTCTTGTTTTCTTCATGCCTAGTCTATCACATATTCCTTGGAATAGATCGCTTTCGAAGTTCCTGCCTTGGTCACTATGTATCTCCAAATGCACTCCAAATCGGCTGATATATTCTTGGATCAACTTATCTGCATCGGTGGCGGCCTTCTGGTCGGGAAGTGCGTAAATCTCGAACCACTTAGTAAAGTAATCCATTACTACCAACATGTACTTGCCTCCATTTTCACTTTCTGGAAATGGCCCAGCGATGTCCAAAGATATTCTTTCAAACGGGCTTCCAACATTATATTGTCTCATAGGAGCTCTCCTTTTTCGGTAAGGCCCGTTACTCGTGGCACAAATAGTACATTTCTTACACCAGTCTTTTACATCGTCGGAACTGTTCATCCAATAAAACCGTTCCCGAATTCGCTGAAGGGTTTTCTTTACACCAAAATGCCCTTCCGATGGACTGTCGTGTAACTGACGAAGTACTTCGGCTATTCTGCTCTTTGGGATCACCAACTGTCTTTTCTTCTCTGAACCGTCATCATTTTCCAGGACTCGTTTGAGCAAGCCATCTTCGATGATAAATGAGTCCCACTGGGCCCAATACGTCTTATCTACTGAGCATAGGTTTGATATTTCCTGCCAAGGCGGTCGACGGTTTTCCTCTTTCCATTTTCGGATTTTCTGTATAACTGGATCTCTCTCTTGTTCTTCCCTTATTTTAGTAGGCGTCCAGTCGTCGTTGACAATCGTCGTTCTTAGCACTGCTGCTTCCTTGGATTCCGTTTTGTTGCAGTGGGAACATTCTGCTGGGCATGGACTTCTGGAAAGAGAATCAGCGTTTCTATGGCTAACTCCGGCCCGGTGCTCAATCTTAAAATCGTATTCTTGGAGTCGTTCGATCCACCTGGCTATCTGACCCTCTGGATTCTTAAACTGCATCAACCACTTAAGGGCGGCATGGTCGGTTCGGATTAGAAACTTTCTGCCATAGAGGTATTAATAGAAGTGCTCTACTGATTTCACTACTGCCAGAAGTTCTCTTCTCGTGACGCAATAATTCCGTTCAGGTTTTGAAAGAACTTTACTAAAATATCCGAGAACTCGTTTCTGTCCTCCTTGAATCTGAGACAGCACTCCTCCAATTCCCACATTACTTGCATCCGTATCTAAGATGAACTCTCCTTCTGGCAGTGGATACCCTAAAATTGGTGCTGTTATTAAATGCTTTTTTAAGGTCTCAAAGGCATTTTGGCAGTCTGTATCCCAGCGGTATTCTCTTGCTTCCTCTGTAAGTCGCGTTAATGGCTTAGCGATATCTGCAAACTTCTTAATAAACCTCCGGTAGTACATAGTCCAAGAACTCACTTGATGTTTGTCAGTTGGTTTTGGCCATTCCTTAATGGAATCGATTTTTCCCTTATCCACAGCCACTCCTTCTTTACTGACTATATGACCCAGATAATTGACTTTACCTTGAAATAGCTGGCACTTCTTGGGGTTTAGCATCAATTGGGCAGCTTTAAGTCGATTAAAAACGTTTTCTAAATTCTTCAGATGTTCTTCGAATGTCTCCCCCAAGACGATTATGTCATCTAAATAAACCAGGCATGTTTTCCAAGATAACCCTCTCAACACATTTTCCATAAGCCTCTCAAATGTCGCAGGAGCATTACAGAGTCCAAATGGCATAACGTTGAATTGCCACAATCCAGATCCTGTGGTGAAGGCTGTCTTTTCTTTATCTACTGGGTCCATTTCTACCTGCCAGTATCCAGACTTCAAATCCAAAGTAGAAAATAATTTACTTCTAGCCAATGTGTCCAATGTGTCATCGATCCGAGGCAGAGGATAACTATCATTCTTGGTAACGTTGTTCAGCAAACGGTAATCCACACAGAACCTCGTCGTTCCGTCTTTCTTCTTAACCAGGACCACTGGAGAGACCCATGGGCTCGTAGAAGGTTCTATCACCCCGTCTTTCTTCATTTCCTGAACAATCGTTTCAGCTTCCTCTCTTTTCGCCTGTGGTTATCGTCGAGCTGTTTGACGAATTGGCTTAGCATTACCAGTATCAATTTTATGCTTAACAACGGTAGTTCTTCCCGTCTTTCCTCCTTTCGGTACGAAAATATCACGATACTGCCGAAGAAATTCCCTTAATTTCCTTTTCTCCATCTGATTTAGAGACTGTCCTGCAACTGCAACCATTTGGTCGAATTTGTCGTTGGCATTATCAGATGTTGTCGCCTGACGGATTATGGATGTCACAGGTACACAAGTTCCTACCTTTGTCTCTTTCTTGATGGTCACTGGGTAGTCATTGACATTGATAAGCCTCACAGGAATTTCCTTAGCCAAAGTCACCAATTCCTTTCCACGGCCATTATGATTCCACGGCCAACCTCATCGTCGTGGTTCCAAGGCTCCATCATAACAGGTCTCCCTTCGTCCACAATTCCCTGTAGCCGCGCTACTATGATCGTTTCGCTTCTCGCAGGCACGACTGTATCTTCTTTAATGGCTACTTGCACAGTGTTGTCATTATGTGGATGGAGAAATACTTCCTCGTTGCCAACTTTGATTACCTTATTCTTAAAATCCAATTGGAATCCATGCATATTCATTACGTCCATTCCTAATATAACATCCTCTTCGATGTCAGCAACTATAACAGTATGGACAAACTTTTCTGCTTCAATTCCCAATTGTACCTGGATTTCTCCATGAATGTTGGCATTTTTCACCTGTAGCGGTCCGAAGTCGCAACCTCGTTGGTAACAGTTTCTTTCGGCTGTTTATAACTGTCGGGCGTATAATGGTTCTGGTCGCTCCGGTATCCACCAACAACGTATGTCTTTTACCATTTATTTCTCCATCTACATATACACTATCTTCACGACATTTCAAAGAAGCTATTAGTATAAGAGGGTCTTTGGAAAAGTTCCGGGTCGAAGCTGCTCCCCTAAAGCCGACTCGTTCTGGTTTTCCTGATGGTGAGTTTCTTGATTTTATGGTCTTCGTTTTCTTGCATGTAATAATTTTCATCATATTAACGAGCTGGTCAAGTTTATCTTCATCTCCTTTCTCTTTTACAGTCCTAACTTTACTGTATCCTCCAGAGGCCTGCGTAGCTGACTCGTATTCGAGGGCGGCGGATAAGACATCAACCAGCGTCTTGTGACGAGCTAATCGTAGTGTTCTCTGCATTTCATGATCACGAAGACCATCAATAAACGTTTGAACGGCCAACTTTTCCATCATATCTTCGGGAGCTGTTGGATAAGCATATCGTACCAATCTGGCAATATCTACCTCATATTCTTGAAGAGCCTCATCTTTCTTTTGTCTTCGATTTTTAAGCTGCGACTGATATACATGTTCCAAATGTTCGTGGCCATATCGCATATTTAACCTCTTCTTCAGTTGTTCGAAATCATCGGTCTCCTCTACGGCTATGGTCTGAAGCACATCTAAGGCATCTCCTCGAAGAGCGATAGTCAGGTTTACAGCCTTTTCTTTTTCAGACCATCCATTCGCTCTTGCAGCTGATTCGAACTGTTTCATGTAGTTATTCCATGACGATTTTCCGTCGAAAGTTGGGACCTTCACATGGACAGAACCTCCACTTCCTTCAAATTTCGGCCGTATTTCCAACTAACATTTCGTCTCGTCTTCTTTTATCTCCACTGTAATCGGATTGTTACCTCTCTCTACTGTCCCTGTTTCCTCCATCTTCCTTTCCATCTCTTTAATCTTTTCTTCGAAGGCCAACATATCGGCAGCAACTTGATTTTTTAACGAAGACATTCTATCGTCCAGGGCAGACATCTCAGAAGTGACTTTAGAGATTTCCGAAGAGATGTTAGCAGAAACTTTGCTTTCCAGAGAAGAAATCTCGTTAGAAACTTTGTTCTCCAATGATGCGATGTCACCAGAAACTTTCGAAATATCGCCAGAAACTTTGTTCTCCAATGATGCGATGTCGCCGGAAACTTTGTTCTCTAATGATGCGATGTCACCAGAAACTTTCAAAATATCGTCAGAAACTTTGTTCTCTAATGATGCGATGTCACCAGAAACTTTCGCAATCGACGAGATAACAGCAACATGCTTGTCTTCAAATATATAAGTTTTTGGATCCAAACCTTCTTCTTTTAAAGAGTTCTTTAGTCGTTGGACTAAATCAGCCTTTTTCCCGGTAGAAGCTAATTCCCTATCTTCAAGAAGCCTTCTTAAATCCGTAACTGTGAGCTCATAAATCGTAGTCATTTTCACAATTTATAAATATTCACTTGTATTATTATTATAAGTCTAATTTATGTTCGATCCAACTTCTAACACCATTTGTTGTGAATTTATTAAAAGGTTCAATATTTATAACACTTATGGATTTAATTTATTTTTTATTTATATTAACTTATATGACAATAATTTATATATATCCGTACTTATGTGTTTCTATGTCAGGTATTTCATACATTTTTATGTACAGCATTTCTTTCTTACGTGTTTCTACGTCAGATATTTTATACATTTTCCATCATTTTATGTACAGCTTTTCTGTCTTACATGTTTCTATGTCAGATATTTTATACATTTTCTATCATTATTGCCCATGCTTTCTGCCTTACGTGTTTGTATTTCAGATATTTCACACATTTTCTATCATTTTATGTACAGCGTTTATTTTTTATGTGTTTCTATGTCGGATATTTTATACATTTTCCATCATTATTGTCCATGCTTTCTGTCTTACATGGTTCTATATCAGATATTTTATACATGTTTTTCTATCATTTCATGTACATCATTTCTGTCTTAGAGTTACCGTAGCGTATTGTGGTAGTCATATCTTTACTCGATGGCTGAGTTTTTCTTTTATCTAACATAATATATTTACTTTCAATTTTCACATCCAAAGTATATACTCTAAAACTATATATACTCTATAATTATATTTATTTTAATTTTTCTTTGTTAATATACCTGAAATATTTTAACGTTAAATATTTGATGGTCCTTTACGGAGTATAAAAAGGATGGTCGACATTTTCCAGCACGGATTCACGCTTGTGTACCTTCAAGAAGGGAGTTGTACTTAAACCTATTAGTTGATCGTGAGACGGGACCTGCAAAGTGCGCTGTCAACTAGGGTTAGGTATATACAGTGCATTCCGTATGTTTTATAAACATGACCAGGGGAAATTGTTGCCTGATGGCTATCGAAGAACCGTCTATGACCAACATATATTCTTACAGAGAGCAATGTTCATTATCCACTTTAAAACAATAAATTACTTGCTCGTCGTAGATAAACTATAGTATGCACATATTTACGCTTTCCTTTCACCTTTCATTTAACGCCTTGTACGTCAAAATCGGATAACTAACAACGAAGATATATTGTAATGGTCTTTCGGCACGTTAGTTTGTTTGAACATAATTTATGGATGGTAATCATTCGTTACTGAGGATCAACTGAGGATATGACATTAGGCAGCAGTAATGTCATTACTGGATTAAGGCTGGGGGAAGTAAAAATCCTGTAGGCTTAATTCCAGATACTCACAGGCGACACTCACATCATGAGTTAAGCGGCTGTGATACTGCGATCTTAGGGCACTCTTTTGTCCTGGAGTTTGAGAAATCGGCTTCGAAGGCGGAGGAACTAAGACTTTTAGTGAACGGCATAAGGATGCAGAAGGCAAGGAGAAACCACTGCATTAAAGACTTCTTGTAAGTATCTCTAGTACAATTATCATGGTGATAAAAAACTTTAAGATTCCGACTACTGATCATGAAAATCGGAATTCAAGATCCGGCAGGGAAGGTAAATCTAGCTCAAACCGTGAGGCCTTCCAGGTCGTTATCAAGAGAAATCCTCACGAACCAAACTACATTCTAGATGATGGATCTCTAAGAGTATTGCGAACAGCCATAAAGATAGGTACATGGAACGTTAGAACAATGTACGAGGCGGGAAAAATCTATAATGCCATTCAAGAAATGGAAAGACTCTCGATTAATATTATGGGAATAAGCGAAATGCGCTGGACAGATACGGGATACCGAGTTATCAAAGATCACAAAATATTTTACTCAGGAAATCTTAAGAACGAACATATAAATGGAGTGGGCCTAATTATGAATAATAAAATCGCCAATTGTGTCAGTCACTTTGTACCTGTATCAGAAAGGATGCTCTTAGTTCAGCTAAACACAACTCCCATAAAAACAAACATTATTCAAGTATACGCTCCTACAGCGGACGCCCCAGAAGAAATCATAGAAGAATTTTACAATGACCTTACTAATATTGTCAAAAGGATTCGGAAAAACGAAATAATACTAATAATGGGAGACTTTAATGCCAAAGTTGGCAAAGGACAAAGTGGAAATTTAGTGGGATCCTTTGGTCTAGGGGAACGTAATGAACGCGGAGACCGTTTGATTGAATTTGCAACTGAAGAACAGCTCGTAGTGACAAACACCTTTTATGATCTTCCTCCAAGACGACTATATACGTGGAAATCTCCCCAGGATACTCCAGATCACACAGTACGAAATCAAATAGACTATATTCTTATTAACAAACGATTTAGAAACTCTATAACATCTGTTAAAGCGTACCCGGGATCCGACATAAATTCGGACCACAATCCACTTATCGCCAAAATGAAACTTAGTTTAAAGAAAGTTCAAAGACCAAAAATTATGAAGTACGATATTAACCAACTGAAAAATAAAACAGTAAAGGAAAAGGTACAAAAACGCCTAAAAGAAAAAACGTGGGCTCGTACAGAAAAACCATGGGCCCGTACAGAAACAGATAACACAGATGTAGAACTAGAAAATTTGCACAAAGTAAGTCAAGAAATAACAGAAAAATACTTAAAACCTGAAAGAACAAATAAAAAGGAATGGATGACGGAGGAGATTCTATGTATGATGGAAGACAGAAGAAACGCTAAAGATAATAAGAATTACTACAACAACATAAATAACGAAATAAAAAGGGCTATTAAAATAGCAAAAGAAAATTGGTTTAGCTCGAAGTGTACAGAGATAGAGTCATTACAACAAAAACATGATTCATTTAACCTCCATAAAAAGATTAAAGAAGCGGCAGGCTTATATAAACACAAGAACACTGGATTCCTGACAGATAATCAGGGAAACATAGTACTGGAAATAGAGCATAAAAGAGATATTTGGATCAAATACGTGGAAAAAACTTTTGAAGATATACGAAGTAACACTGGTATTACAACAAACACCAATTGCGAATCTGGACCACCATTTACAGTCGAAGAAGTAAAATATGCCATCAAAAGCACCAAAGATGGTAAAGCAGTAGGCCCTGATAATTTTCACTCAGAATTCTTAAAACTTATGGACTATGATGGCATAAAATGGTTGACAAATATATTTAACAGTATATATGATACGGGCGTGGTTCCCCAAGAGTGGTTAGTGTCAACTTTTATAAATCTTCCAAAAAAACCCAATGCGAGAAAGTGCGAAGACTATAGAATTATAAGCCTTATGAGCCATTTACTTAAAACATTTCTAAAGGTCATCCACAAAAGAATATATACAAAATGTGAGGAACAACTAACAAGAACACAATTCGGATTTCGTGATGCTCTGGGAACACGGGAGGCCCTTTTTGCTGTACAGGTGCTATTTCAGAGATGCAGGGATGTGAATTGTGATATATACGTATGCTTTATAGATTACCAGAAGGCATTTGACAGAGTAAAACATGACAAATTAATGACTCTAATGCAAGAAATTGGAATTGACAACAAAGATCTTAGAATTATCAGAAACATTTACTACAATCAAACGGCCAAAATCAAAATAGAAGACCAGTTAACTGATAAAATTGCAATAGAACGTGGAGTACGACAGGGCTGTATTTTGTCTCCATTGTTGTTCAATATTTATTCTGAATGGGTATTTAAGGAAGCTTTAGACGGTTGTGCGAAAGGAATACTAATAAACGGTGAATGGTTGAATAACATTAGATATGCAGATGACACTATAGTTTTTGCCGATAATCTGAATGACTTACAGATATTAACAAATCGCATAACAGAAGTCAGCAACAGATACGGACTAGCTCTTAACATAAAGAAAACCAAATTTATGACAATTAGTAAAAAACCAATACTAAACGCTCAACTTACAATCAACCAACAGAATATCGAAAGAGTCGAGCAATATACATATCTAGGCACCAATTTAAATAGCCAATGGGACCACTCAACAGAAATTAAACAGCGTATAATAAAAGCAAAAGCAGCATTCGTTAGAATGAGAACTATTTTCAACAGTCGAGACATATCATTAAAAACAAAATGCCGTCTATTGAACTGCTACATATTCACAGTTCTGCTCTACGGAATGGAAGCATGGACACTGACTGTTGCATCTATGAATCGGCTCGAAGCTTTCGAAATGTGGTGTTATAGGCGCATCTTACGTATATCCTGGGTTGACAGAGTTACTAATGTGGAGGTCCTGCGTAGAATGGGGAAAGAATGTGAAATTCTCATGACCGTCAAAACTAAAAAGTTGGAATATCTAGGTCATGTAATGAGAAACCAAGAACGTTACGGCCTTCTCCAGCTGATTCTCCAAGGGAAAGTAAATGGTAAGAGAGGACCGGGAAGAAGACGCATTTCCTGGCTTCAAAATTTGCGAAAGTGGTATAACACTACTACCACTGAACTGTTCCGCGCTGCAATAAGCAAAGTGAAGATAGCCGTGATGATCGCCAACGTCCGGAACGGATAGGCACTTTAAGAAGAAGAATCATTCGTTGGTTAGTCTTTGGAAGAATGGGAAATTCGTTTTTAGTCCTCGTTATAATTGGATTATATCTGAATATCGTTGTAAAATAGTAATTGTTGTAGATAAAATATATTATGCAATAAAACGTTATCGCATACCAATAATCATATTTGTGAGTTGTGTATAGTAGTTACTATTCGGAGGATACTTGTAATGACTGCTTAGATGAGATTTATATATTTATGTATAGTAGCTGATGACCTACATTTTCGTCTTTCCTGTTGTGTCCAATATAATACTTTTTTGTTATTTTGGTGTCGCCCATTTTGTGGACGTGTCCATACCCGTGACGTTGCGATGTCCTTCGTTATTCTCTGATTAACGACCATAATTTCTTACGATTCTTTCATTTCTTACTCTGACAAATTTCGTTTTCTTTTCGACAGATTTTCTTTAGCGATTGTTCTGTCCTATCTGGAGTCTAGTATACAACTGTTATACGTCTGATATGAGTTAGAACGCGTCTGCTATACATCTCATATGCGTTAGATAGTGTCAGGTATACGTCTGCTATATGTTCGATCGCGTTAGATATCTATTACAGTTCGTTTACAGTTAGGGTACGTTACATGTTGTTGTCCGAAGTTTAAAATTGCTAAACATCGATAGGTTACCTGTGAATTATTTTCTAGTCATTCTGATGCGATATACCCATCGTATGGCCCTTGAGAATATCACGTTTTTCTATATTCTATTACCTATTCCGTTATTACAGAGTACAGTGTGGTAGACTGAAATAAGTGTGGAAGAAATAAAGCACGATATGTTGTTTATATGTTTATTTCGATTTTATTATGGATATCTATACATTACAGTATAATTCGTTATTCCATGATTAACACATTTACATTTACCAAACAACCGCTCCGATTCTTTGTTGGAGCAAAATGCTGTGAATTGGTTATTTTTCTTTACATGTTCTATAAGTTTGCATGCGTATCCTCTTTTTCGATGATGAGGTAATGTATATACGTAATCTAATACTCTTGGTACATCACGCTGTCTGAGTGGATCAAAGGTGCATTTCGATAATAGAACAAACGGTACTGGTTCTTCGCTGATATAAAAGATATAGCAGGTAATTTCTGTGTTTGTCATCCATTGATCAATAGGTATGTCATCTAAATTTAAGCGTTTTATTTTTCTGACTGCGTTCGGACCTCTGAACAACTTGATTTATCCATCTTACTTCTTAGAAGGCTTGATACATACTGAGTTTTATTCAATCATGTAACCTCTATCAGGTCGACTTTTATCCCACACGACTGCGCGCCTCGGGGTGGAATCTCTTTGGTCATGACTTCATTCTCATTGTGTTGAGGGGCATTTACATGTTACCATTCAGGTGTTTACTTACCGTTCCTATGTCATCAGTGGTCGATACATGTTGGGGTGTGGTGCATGAGGGTACGTATTGGTTAGGGCCTGGTGATACGAGAATACGTAACACCACGGTTTGGGGCGTTTACATGTCATCATTGGGCGTTGACATGTCACCATTCAGGCGTTTACTTGTGGATGTTCCTATACCACCATTGGTCGATTGTTTCGATGAACTGTAATGTACGTGGAATCCCCTTCTAAATAGGTCCAATAGCAACAAAGATATGATTTAGCGTCGTTTTCACAGTGTTGTCATGTTTGTTTCTCTGTTAGCCTCAGTGACTACTCTCCATTCCTTCAACGTCTATTATGCTAAAATTCGATCAATAGCAACAAAGATCCGATATAGTGCCATTTTGACAATGTCTTTGTCTTTGTTTTTATGATAACATATTTTGATATCTTCTCCTCTTTCCAACGAGCCCTCATTCGCGAAGATCGAACCAATAGAAACGAAGATATGGTGTAGTGCCTTGTTGGCAATGTCTTGTCTTTGTTTTTGTGTAAAAGTATTGGATATCCCCTCCTCTTTTATTTAACGTGTTACACGTAGTAATCTGACTAATAACAACACAGAAACGATATAGTGCTGTTTTGACATTGTCTTTGCGTTTACTTTTTTGTCTTAACATATTCGTTCTTCTTCTCGTGCCACTCCTAGCGGAGATTGGAAATCATCCTGGCCACTGCGACTTTGTTAGCAGCGCGCCTAAAAAGTTCAATCGAACTACACCCGAACCATTCACGTAGCCGCGATATTTTTCTTCTTCCCACACTTCTTTTGCCCATAATTTTGCCCTAAATGATATTTCTTAAAAGTTCGTACTTTTCACCTCTCACAATTTGTCCCAAGTATTCCATCTTTCTAGTTTTTATCTCATTTAGAATTTCGCATCTTTTGTCTAAAGTTAGTACTTGTAAAGGAGTACTTGCGTGTTAGTGACGCGGTCCATCCATGATATTCTGAGAATGCGCCTATAGCCATATTCGTTACCACCTCCCAATTCTATTGATACCTTGCACGTTGTTGTACGTTGAGCTGTTTAGGCTTTACAAGCTTAGTGTCCTTTTGGCAATGACGTCATCTTTATTTTCGTGTTAAAGTATTCGTTTGCCCCTCCCCTTTCCATCGATACCTTACACATTGTTATACGTTGAGCCGTTTAGACGCTACAAGCTTAGTATCCTTTTGGCAATGCCGCCATCTTTGTTTTTGTTTTTTGCTTCAACGTATTCGTTACCTCCTCCCCTTTCCATCAATACCATGCACATTGTTGAACGTTGATTCGTTTAGACATTACAAGCTTAGTATCCTTTTGGCAATGACGCCGTCTTTGTTTTTTTTTTTTGCTTTAACATATTCGTTACCTACTCCCCTTTCCAACGATACCTCACACGTCACGATTTTGTACATTCCTATTCTTTTCATTTCCGGCGATAGCCGCTGCTGTACGTTATATTCATTTGATACCTCATACGTAGTAATCGGGCCAATAGACCCTGAGATACGTTATAGTGCCGTTTTGGCATTGATTTTGTTGCTTGTTTTTTATCTCCATGTATTCATTACCCCTTCCTTTTTCATTTGACGCCTTATACGTTGCAATCGGACCAATAGACCCGGAGATACGTTATAGTGTCGTTTTGGCATTGATTTTGTTTCATTTGACGCGTCATACGTCGCGATCCGCCGAGCCAACGCCCCCTTTTTCCAACAACTCCTGTTACACTTTAAAAGAATTGACGCTATTTTCAAGTTTGAACGATACGAAAAGAAGAAGAATTCACGCTATCTTCACGTTTGGACGATTTTCACAAAAGAAGAAGAATTAACGCTATTTTCATGTATCGACGACACCTCGAGTACCCCCGTCCCCCCGCACCCCTCGACGGCCCCACTCGCCCCTCCTTCGCCATACCACCACCACCCCGTAGCCAAAACAGTGTTACCCATAGCTGCGCGAAACCCGTTGCACGTACGGTTTTAACAATACCTCATACGTCGCGATCCGATGAGCTGTTTTACCCCCACCACGAAATGAGCCAAAAAGGAGCAGAATGGACCTTAGCGATTTCTTATGGGATTTAACATGGGAAAATAGCCAGAACTGTCCTAGCCCCTTTACTCATCTAAAACTCTAAAACAAAATAATTATTTTTCGGTAGGTAAAATTGACTGTATTATATTAACTTTATAGAGGACACTTGTTGAAGCAGCATGTGTTTTATTTTCCATATAAATCAAAACTATTTTTCGTTAGGTCTAATTTACTGCATTATGTTTACGTTTTACAGGAAACTTGTTGATACAAAATGTGTTATATGTTACTTCTTATAAAGAAATTTTGTTTTATTAGTTCAGATCCACACTACTATTTTTTCGTTGTAAACGAAACTTGTTCTATATATAACTTATGATAACGACCAGCTAAATATACGAGTTTTACCTGAAAGAACAAAGAGCAAACAGCTTCAATTTTACTAGGACTACACCGTGTGTTTTATTTTTCTTCCTAAACAAAATAATTTTTCACCAGTTCAGATTTAGAGAAAAGAGCTCACTTTTACTAGGACTATTCGGTGTGTTTTACTTTCCATCTAAAACAAAATTCTTTTTTCGTTAGGTAAAATTCACTGTATTATATTTACGTTGTACAGGAAACTTGTTGATGCACCATGTATTTTATTTTCCATCTAAATGAAAACTATTTTTCGTCAGGTCTAATTCACTGTATTATGTTTACGTTAAATCGTAAACTCCTTCTATTTGCACGATCAGACAAACTTGATTTAAATTTACGAGTTCTGTCGGAAGGTACCAACAGAAAACAGTTCTTAATTTACTAGACCTATAGAATGTGTTTTTTTTTATCTAAAACAAAATTATTTTTCGTTAGGTCAAATTCAATATATTATATTTACGTTGTACAGGAAACTTGTTGGTGCACCATGTGTTTTATTTTCCTTCTAATACAAAATTATATTTCTTTAGGTTGGATTTACTGTATTATATTTACCATGTACAGGAAACTTGTTCTATTTATAACATAAGATAAATACGAGCTAAATATACGAGATTCACCTTAACTAACAAAGGGAAAATAGATTCAATTTTACCGAGGCAATACCATGTGTTTTACTTTCTTCTTAAACAAAATAATTTTTTGTCAGGTCCAATTCACTGTATTATTTTCACGTTGAAAACTAAACTCTCTCTATTTGTACCATCAGACAAACTCGTTTTAAATTTACGAGTATTGTCAAATAATACCAACACAAAACAGCTCCAAATTTACTAGACCTATAGAATGTATTTACTTTTCATCTAAAACAAAAATATTTTTCGTCAGGTCTGATTCACTCTATTATACTTACGTGGTAAACAAAACTTGTTTTATTTATATCATAAAGATAAACAACAGCTAAATATACGAGTTTTATGTGAAAGAACAAAGAAAAAACAGCTCCAATTTCACTAGGACTATACCATGTGTTGTATTTTCCTTCTCAATCAAAATAATTTTTTGTCAGGTCCAATTCACTGTATTGTCTTTACGTTGAACAGAAAACTCCTTCTACTTGCACCATCAGACAAACTAGATTTAAATTTACGAGTATTGTCAAATGATACCAACAGAAAACAGCTCCAAATTTACTAGACCTATAGAATATGTTTACTTTTCATCTAAAACAAAAATATTTTTCGTCAGGTCTGATTCACTCTATTATATGTACGTGGTAAACAAAACTATTTATAGCATAAAATAAACAACAGCTAAATATACGAGTTTTACCTAAAAATACAAAGTGAAAACAGCTCAAATTATACTAGGGCTATACCATGTGTTTTATTTTTCATCTTTAATATAAATATTTTTTGTCATGTCCGCTTCACTCTATCATATTAATTTTGCACAGAAAACTCCTTTTATTCGCACCATTAGATAAAATCGAACTAAATATACGAGTTTTATAAAATCAGAAAACAGAACAGAAACCAGCTCCAAGTTTCATCAGATCGGATTCACTTTATTATATTTGAGTTGTAAACGAAACTTATTATATTAATATCATAAGATAAGTATGTATTAGCTAAATATACGAGTTTGACCTGAAAGAACAGAGACAAAACAGCTTCACTCTTCCTAGGGCTATTCCACGTGTTTTACTTTCTATCTAAAACTAAATTATTTTTCGTTAGGTCAAATGCACTGTATTATATTTACGTTGTACAGGAAATTGGTTGCTGCACCATGTGTTTTATTTTCCTTCTTCAACAAAATTATTTTTCATCAGTTCAGATTCAGAGAAAATAGCTCCACTTTTACTAGGGCCATTCCATGTGTTTTACTTTCCATCTTAAACGAAATTATTTTTCGTTAGGTCTAATTTACTGCATTATAATTACGTTTTACAGGAAACTTGTTGATGCATCATGTGTTTTATTTTTCTTCTAAAACAAAATTATGTTTTATCAGTTTAGATTCACACGCATTCAAATTTTCGCATTTTCAAAGATTCTATTTCGACATCCTCTTTTAGGTGCTTTTGTCTAAAAATCTTTTACTTAATTAATATCTCTTCTCGTCTTATCTCATCTCATCCCCTCTCTAAATTCCTTATTTTCCTTCCTAATTTCTTTCAGGTCTCCCATCATCTTCTTGAACATACTCATAACGTTGTCTTCATTCTCTGAATCTTCTTCCCTTCTGCCATGCATTCAAATCCAACGGCTATTTCTGATTTAATAAGATGTTAACACTGATTTTAAGAATTATCCGTTAGAAAAGCTTAGCTGATGGAACATTAGCCCAAATTGTTAAAAAAAGTTACTTTCAAAGAACTGTCTTGGCTAGTTTATAGAATAGATAGTATTAAAATTTTTAAATATTTTACAAAATATTATTCACATTTTAATAATAACTGCTAAAATTATAATTATTCATTGTTTTTGCATTATGTGAACTGCTTTCTATGAAAGAAGCAGACTTAATGTATCCCCTATCCTTTTCGACGATACACGTCACGATTGGACCAATAACAACGGATATATGCTGTAGTGCCGGTTTGGCTATGACTTTGTGTTTGTTTTTTGTGTTAACATATTTCTTACCCTCTCCTCTTTCCGATGTTACCTCACACATCAGGATTGGATCAATAACAACGGAGATATGCTGTAATGTCGTTTTGGCAATGTCTTTGCGTTTGGTTTTTTATGTTAACGTACTTGTTACCCTCTCCTCTTTACGCGTAGAAGTAAGTATTGAGATTGCCGCTTTCATAGAACACAGATATGTCACACAGTTGGTTCGGTCTCTATCCATGTTACCATTTTCCTAGTTAACAGGTTAAGCGCCACGGCGGACACGGGTGTCCTAGTGACTTTAAATTTTTCATTATCCTTCCCCGGCCGCGAGGACACGATTTTATGCGGTTTTAACATAGGAATATGTCCGCTATGGCCCTAAGGTATATAATGTTGAACCAGGTTCTGTGTAGCAATTCCGATTAGAAAAATCTGCGGTAAAAACTATCTTGATTTCTTTCATTAAGTCTAGAAATAAGAATACATACATTTGATAAAAAAATTTATTAAAAAAATAATATAATAGAAATACATATCTATTATATGTGTGTACATACGTTTATTTAAAAAAAATGAATGAGTTTTGTGAAATAAATTGAAACATTTCAAAAAAAACCTAGGATTATTTCCACACTGCGAACAGTACGTTATTACCTTCTTCATTTTATTTTTGTCTATAAGTCCATCCTGTTTTCTCTTGTAACATCCCTTGTATTACCATCTATTTTCCCGTGACTTACAGTCTAGTTTTGTGAACACAGGAGCATTGAGGTTTACTTTTGCAGGACGTGTAGGTTCATAAAAATGACTGCCTTCAAATTTTAATAATTCTTCGATAACTGCATACCTAAACTCATTTATCGATATGTGGGACTGTTCGGCCTCCTTGTATATGAAATGGGCATTAACAATTGAAGTACCTAATAAAATTTCTATAGCTATTTTCTTGTACCAACGTACAGTTCGTCGCAGCGCCGTACTGTAACTCGACATCCGATCAGATAAATCAATGGAGCTTTTACCTGAATTGTAATCGACTACAACTTTCGGTTTTTGGATATTATTTCCCCGACATTGAAGATGGACCATTTCAGCATTATGACAGGTGGATAAAACCAAGACATCTTTTTTGTCATGCCGCTTGAGGACACATATTCCTCTTTCATTTTCTCTGGCAATTACTTCACCTTTTTTAAGTTTTTTATTAATTAGTTCGTCTGGATTACCCTTGCGATTACTTCGCAAAGTTCCGAGACAATGGGTACTGTTATCCAAAAGTATGTGCGCTAATTGAAGGCTTGTATACCAATTATCAGTTATACAAATTCTACCAGACCCTAAAAGACCTCGCGACAATTTTAGCATTACACTGGTGGATGCTGCTAATTCACCTTGCTTCTCTTTGCCTGCATATACACTTAGGTTCCACGTAAAACCATTCTGAGCACATAATTTAAATATTTTAATGCTATATTTATGCCACTTTTGTGGATTGTACTGCTTGAAGAGTAAACGTCCCTGAAACGGTACCATGGTTTCATCAATGCAAAATGTTTTTCCTGGTGTAAATATTTTTTAATAATTGGTTATGATTTGGTATATAAGTGGTTGCACTTTATACATTCTCCTTCTGGACACTTAGAGTTATCTGAGAAGTGCCACATTTTCAGAAGTAACTTAAATCGGTTACGGCTCATAATATTAGAAGCAACATTATTTTTGAAAATCCACTTCGTTGACCAATAATCTCGAATGGAATTCATTCGCACTATTCCCATGTAGGCCAGCAAACCTAGAAATTGTGCAATTTGCTTTCTATTGGTTGGCTCCCATGCTTGAGCACGGGCTTTGTTGGAAATACTCTCGTTTTCCATAAGGAACTTAGTTGCATACAAATTTGTTTGGTCGGTCATATCATCCAGGATGTTAATGTCAACAAGAGCTAAATAATAATCTATTGTCTTAAGATCTTGTAATGCAGCTTGCCAATCAGGATTTATACCACTTCTGTAAGTTTGCTCAAATTCTAAATGATTTCCAACTGGGTCACCCCAAACTGAAATAGACAAATCACGCAAGTCGGTTGCTATTCTGGTGTCAGGTTCTTGTACAACTCGAGTCGGCTTATCCTCAATATCAGGTCTTTCTTTTTCTGACGCTGGGGCACGGTCTTCAAATTCTGTAATTGCAAGATCCTATGGCTCATTATTTGGTTCTTGTGCTGATTCATCTTCGATGCACTTAGTTTCAAGTCTGCGACGTTTACTTGGACCATGATTAGATGTGCTGGGCATATCATCAAAATCGAGGTCATCGCTGTCGTATTTATTACTGTCACTGCTGCTGGGTGGAATAAATTCTGCGTCATCTTCAGAATTGTAGCAAAATGGATCATTTGAGTAATCACCTAAAAGTGTGTATTTTACATCTTTATCAAATTGAATAAGTACTATTCCATAAAACAAATACAACGAAGTAAGAATACTATATCGATATAATTTGTTATCTAAATGATTTTCTTACATTTAGTCTTACATCACTGTACTGTTTTTATACAATAGCACCATCAAAATAAAATCGTAATTCAACTTCAGATAAAAAAACTTACTGTCACTGTCATAGTCATTTTCTTTCTCCAAAGCTAACTGCACTATTTTTTTTTTGGTCGATCACTCATTATTATTATTTTAAAGTTTCTCTTTTTACACAAAAACCTTATAACAATATGTAACGCCTTCAAGTCGTAAAACTAAACAATTATGTAGATATAAATATGAAACTAACTCGTCCCGACAAGCAACGATAGACTGGCGCCGCGCGTCGGACATCAGCAGTCATCGGACACTCCTATGAATAGAGTGTCCGCTCGTTCCGAACGTCTCCGGTGGGCCATTGCGGAAACAGGTGTCCTACGCAGTTCGCGCCAGGCCAAAGCGGTCACCGGTGACCGCTCTATTTTTTTTAAAAACTGTTAACAAAAATACGTTCAAACACTGGGGATTCGATTTGAATGCGGATTACCTGTTAAATTTTTGTTAAATATTGCTTTGGCCCAGGGGATAATTTTGGTGAAAAATGCTTGGCGCTTAACCTGTTAAAGGAGACCGATGCTACGGCTTTTTGCTTGTGGTGTATAAATAAATCAAAATATAGTGCAATTTGTTTTACATATTTCAGCGTAGCTGAAATAGGTAAAACCATACAATATGTTATAACATGAACACAGTATTATTAAATAGTATCGTGATAGGCATGTATATTAAAAGCTTATTGTTAACACATTTAAACCTATTATCCGATAATTAACTATTGCTACGATTACAGTTTATCATTATTTTGCTTTAGATGAAATGTTCTCTACAATGTATGCAAAATAAACCCGATCAGATTTAATTTAGAATTAAATTACTCATTGAATAGAAAACAGTTCGAAATTGGTTTGATTTCTGTTTATGCCACAATCTTTCTATACAGCGTTCCACGTTAAGAAAATAACATTAGGCTTATGGAGATCAGTGTTGCCAAAACTCTTAGGCATGCGGTTCATTAGATTGATATATTAGTGAGATATATTAGAGTGATATATTATGATTCATTCTAATCAGAGCCGTATTCAGCACTGTGTACTTGTAGTTAATTAATTTCACTAATAAAAGGATATGTATAGTTGAATACAAAATAATGCATTATCAATACCTTTTTCTTTAATAGACAGATATAGGTATGCATTTATTATAGGTCTAATAAAAATAGTTATATTTTACTATTGTTTAACATTACATATTGATTAACGCTTTAAATAAGATACAACTAAAAAAACAAGTGCAGCTTTAATTTTATTTTCATGTAAGTAATAACAACAATTACATACATAAAAATTTTTCCTTGTATACAGGGTGAATCACCACTAATGGAACGAAAGATTACAGCGAAAGAGTAAAAAAATTAAATTACTAGTTTGTAAGTTGATAAAAGCTACATTTTAAAATTATTTTGAAATATACAGGGTATCCCAATTACAGGGTTGTTACTCCATCTTTTGCGCGGTCGGCCGATACTTTTTTTACCGATTAATGATTTATCTCTTGCTATTTTGATCACACGTGCCTCCCCCATTCGGCTTATGTGGTTATTCCAGTCTTTTTTCTATTTAGTGTCCATTCATTTATACACTATACGTTATATATATATATATATATATATATATATATATATATATATATATATATATATATATATATATATATATATATATATATATATATATATATATATATATATATTAATTATATATATATTGTTATGATATGTAAAATCGAGAAAAATATTGGTTTGTTTAAAAATATTTCAAAGTTCAAAAACATTAAAATAATTCAGATAAGTAGGATAATATCCAACAAACATTTCGAAGAAGGAAAGTTATTAAATTCTTGGATTACCTGTACTAAACAAAATGTAAGCTTTGCATAAATTATTTCTTTGTTATACTTGAGTGACCCGCATAATTTTAAGTGAAATCCAAAGACAATTGAACGGGGTTTTCCAAAATACATTAATGCAGTGATTAGAGACAAATAGAAGAGATTTTAGAAAGAGGTTTTTGTTAGTTTTTAAGAATTATAGAAAATATTATTTGTAAATAAGTTTTACGAAATTTTATAATTATAGGTAAAAATTTGTTTGTTATCGAAATGAAAAAATGGGGGAATTGTGACGAGTTTTGATTGGCGGAGATTGAAAAAGGTGGGATAAGTATGTAGGAAAAAGTTTAGCGAGATTGAGGAGAGAGAAAAGATAAGGAGTTGGTTTTCCAAGTCTGTAAGACGAACAGTGATTGTTCTCTGGTGGTTCCCAAGAAGTAGCAAGCAGTAGTGTTGAATGTTAGTGAGTTTTGTGGAGTTAGTGTATCTGACAGAAGCTGAAGCAGAAAAATATTGTAAGTCATATTTTCCTACTTATATTCCAAGAGTCACTGTTCAGGCCAACGAGAGATTCAGTTTATCGTAAAGAGAAGATATTCCAAGAGTCATTTTTCACTCGGGCCAACGAGAGATTCAGTTTATCGAGAGGAGAAAGGCTATCATAATTTGAATGATTGTTGCTTTTGAAGGAGATCATTAAGGACGATATACTTGCAACAATCTGTTGTAAGATTGCTGATTACATAGGGAGCGGTTGAGAGGAGATAATACAGTCTACAAGGAACAAGGATTTGGACCACTCATCATCAGAGAGAGATATTTTTGTTTTCTGCAGTTTTTTTCTTTTATTGATAACACAATTTTTACACGTAATTTAGAAAGGATATAAATATTTTGATTAGGAGAGTTAGAATAGTTTGGGATTTTGAGTTTTCAATTAATATTGTTTGTACCATTAATTTTGATTGTTCACGTACGGAGAACAAAATTTTGAGAATCCTTATATGAGATTTGTTTATTGAAAACTTTTGAGTGTGACTTATTTCATTATTTTTATTTCAATATATAGTGTTAGATCATATGTGTTTTTTATTATTCCGGTATTCTCTGGACCTTACCTTTCACATGTAATAGCATAGATATTGAAGCACGAATTTAACCCTGAGATAAAAGAATTAAAAATTGTGATAGAGTCATAATCATATCATTTAAATAATTTTAATTAATCAAAAAAATTAATTAGCTAATTATTGCTTGGCGCACCAAGACTTTAAATATCACAATAACTGGCGCCCAACGTGGGGCTTGAAAATATCGCAGCTTTACATTTGAAGGAAGGGAAAGAGATCTGGAATAAGTACAGGTGATCCAAAGATAAAAACATATAACATTGAGGGAATTTGAATTTGAAAGTATTTTGACAATTGTTCCAGGGAATATAAATTTGATTTATTGATTGATCGTAGTTAGTGGATATTTACTGCTATTGAATTATTTGATTTTATTTTCTTTACCAATCGTACATTTGATATTTATTTTGAATTATTTGAATTTTACTGATTGCATATTTGATATTTGTCGTGAAAATTTAATACATTTGGGGAGAAATATTGTCGTGTTCTGAAACATATAGAGTGTTGTAAAATTTCACATTTGGCGGGGACAAAAACAGTAACGAAAAGAAACAACATGTCGACCACAAGGAGTCAAAGCAAAATGCAAGAAAGGAAGGAGGATAACAGAGAAGAGGAAACAATTATTGATGAAGGATCGGATAATGAAGGAAATGCTACAATAATGGAGGAAAGAAAAGAAACAGGGATGCTGGAAAAATTATTAGCAATGATGCAAATACAGACACAAACAATAGAGAAAAACCAAATTGAAACATCAAAGAAAATTGATAGAAATCAACAAGAAACAAAACAGACAATGGAAGAAAACCAACGGGAAACAAGGCTAGCAATAGAACAAAAATTAGAAGAAAATGATAGAAAAATGGAAAAGCGTTTTGACAAATATGAAAATGAGGTAAAAGTCTGTTTAGAAAAAGTCAGAGAAGAAACAGAGAGGAAACTAGAGATGCAGAGAGAAGAAATAGAAACTAAAATGAAAGATATTAAGACTGTACAGAAAAAAGAATTAGAACAGTTAGAAGAAAAATTTGAAATGGCGCTACAAGAAGACAGGAAGGAAATAGAAAGAAGATTAAAGCAAAATGAAAAACAAATGGCAGAAATTGAACTAAGAGGGGTAGAGAGAAAAGAAGTTATCATCCATGGAACAAGCGAGTCGAAAATACAATTTGGCGGGGATATTCGGAAAACACACCCAGTACCGTTTGTTAAAAATTTAAAAACCAAATTACAACATATTAGATATTTTGACGATTGCAAAGAAACAATTAGAAACCATTTGAAAGAAGGAGCAGCGTTATGGTATGAAATCAAGGAAGATGAGTTTGAAAATTGGACAGATTTTGAAAATAAATTTCTCAACTATTTCTGGGGGAAAAATAAACAGAGAGAAATCAACCAAGAGCTACAGAATGGAAAATATCACGAAAAAATGGGAATATCTGAAGAAAGATATACTTTGCAGATATATAACAATTCAAAATATCTAGAATACAAATATTCTACCGAACAGCTGGTAGAAATGATCAGCAGACATTTTGAGGAAACGTTGGAAGATCACGTGATTTTGAGAAACTATCAAGATATTGATAGTTTGTGCCAATTCCTTCAATTAAAAGAAGCGAAAAGAAATGAGAAATAGAAGACAACATGACCAATATAATGGACTGGAAAGAAGGTATTCATCAAATTATGACCAGAGAAACCGACATCCCAGATCAACAAACGAATATAGGACGAGAAATTACAATAATTACAATAGACAACAAAATTACGATAACCGGAATGATACACAAAATAGAACATATGAAAATCACAACAGGAATAGAGATGCACAAAATCCTCCGAATAGGAATACTAACAAAGGGACGATAGAAATAACCAGAGCTTCCAACAACAAAATAGAAGGGAGATTGTAGCAAAATACTGGGGTGTGTAGGAGGAGAGAGGTATAAGGAGAGTGGTCTATATATATAGGATAAAATAGATAACAATTAAGTAAAGAAGTATGAAAAAAAATATTGAACGGAATGTGGCTAGGCTAGCAATGTAGGCAAGAGAATGACCACTAGAAACTCAAGGATGGATACGGCCAATTTGCATGCCTTTTAAAGACAGTAAATCAGGAAAATATGTATGATGGATAGAAAAGAAGATAAGAAAAATGAATAGATATAATGAAAATTAACAAAGAAAACAAATTGAGGGCGCCAGAAGAGGGATAATACTCTAAAAAGAGTAACAGTCACTCTTCCAGGTATCGTATACTGCTAACATTAATTAAAGTTGATCTAATAAACAAAAATGCTGTAAATGTAAAAAGGTAAGGAAATATTAATAAAAAAAAATATATGCAAAACAAATTCAAGTTTATTAAATATAACTTCTTAGATTCTGACAATCTCTAAGTTATCAAAAAGTATATGAAAATTTCACAATATAATATTTTAAAAGAATGTTGAAAACAACTATAATAAAAAGTTGAAAACTACACAGAATAACTCTGATATAGAGTGTACAACCTACTTCTAGGTTAAAAAACAACCTTAAACAAAATAATGCTAACGTTGGAAGAACGTATAGCCAAGTAAATATATTAAACTCACCTACAATATGACCAACAATATTGTTAAACACCTCTAAATTCAAATACAAACAAAATAATATATAAATGGGAACAAGCCAAGTTAAACAATTGAAACGGTCTATTATCCTGAAGGGATAATAACCGGAGTTAATAACACAAGATGAAATATAAAAAAAATTAGTTAAGTAAACAAATAATGAAATAATTAAAGTTAATAATGAAATAAATGGTCAATACAAAAAAACAATGGAAGATAATCTCTGGGTAGAATTTGAGCTCAAACTTACCGATACCTTACACCAAGGGGAGTTATATTAATTAATATATATATATATATATATATATATATATATATATATATATATATATATATATATATATACATACATATATATATGTTATAAAAAAACTATAACTGGTGAAACAAGATATATATATAGTTCTGAATCAAAAACCAACTGTCCTCCTAGGTGAAACAGTTGTCTGGAAGGATACTCCCGATTGGCTTCGGTGTCCCAGCGAAGTCCTCCTTGAGGTCCGAAATTAGCACGGAGCTGGTGCTAATTGGCTCAGTTCCGATGATGACTGTCCTGCCCTACCTCTAGGTGCAGGCTGGAGAAAAAAAATGAGGGTGGAGTGGCTTGTCCCAATGACCCTGATTCTAATAGAGTTGAAGTGGTACTCTCCCTCGGATGTTCTGAGGGAAATTTATAATTCCATGGTAGGTGGCTGAAAACAATTCCCCGTTACTTCTAATCTCAACATTGATAAAAAAAAGGAATCAAAGAAGAAGTGAGGAAAGTTTCTTTCAGCATAAGAAACCGGAGCAAAAAGATAATTATAGTAGATAAAAAAAACCCATCCAATCGGATGTAGCGTGACCTTGCTTTACATAGATTAAAAATATAATGGCCTTGAACAAAATACTATATTAAAATATGAAATAATAAATCTGAATAATAGGATATGGATAAAATACTCTAATGTTCATTAAAATATCTGTGGAAATTGTAATAGATGTTAAAGATTTTTATTATTAATAATTTATTATTATTTACCAGATAGCTACTTAATTCCGTGCTAGAAATCTCACTTCAACTCCCCGAGTTTCCGAAAACACCGTCAATTAAATTGTTATAGTTATACTTAGAATATTTAACTTCTTGAAGTGAAGGAAATTCTATGCATTAATTGGATTTTCTTTCGCTAACTACCACCGTTGTGTACCACTTCAAACTCCCGATCAAAAGTGAATTTTAATTCACAGTTAATTAACCAAGAAGAGCCAATTTCCACTTCCTCTAATCTCCTGTCATCTCTCTGGTCCGCAATGGTACCAAATTAGATCAGAGTGACAACTTAAATTATTAAAAATATACACTTAATGAGCAAATGAACACTTAAAGTTAGGCAACCCATACTACGTCTCTGAAATTATTTTAATATAAATTGTAAGAAAAAGGTAACGACTGTTACAAGATGAATCATGTAGCAATAGGAAACGAAAGACAAATTTCTAATTCTAATCTAATATTTTTAGATGCATTTATAAAACATAAAGCGATTAAAATTGTGATTGATTCTGGCTCGGAGATATCGCTAATCAATAAAAAACTAGTAAAAGAATTAAATTTGGACAGATTTGTGTATAAGATTCCTAGGGTTGATTTAGTGGGTGCAAACAATAAAAATTTGACGACAGTAAACGAAGGTTTGGGAGTACAGATAAGAGTGGGAAACAAATTCCATATTATGAAATGTGTGGTGATTGAAGATTTAAATCATGATATGATAGCGGGAATTGATGAATTGAGGAAAAAAGATATCACCATAAATTTTTCGGAAAATAAATTGGAAATCAGAGCAGAACCAGACAACACAGGAGAAGAAAAGCAAACAGATAGGAAAACAAATTTTGGAAGGATCAATGCACAGGAAAAACGCAAAGAAATCGATATGACTGTAGAGGATAAACCGAAAGTACAAGAACAAGATCTAACAGAAGAGAAAAAGAGAAGGAAGAAAAAGAAGAAGAGGTCGAAAAGAAAGCAGGAAAATAAGATGGAGACCAGAGAAAAACAGGAAATAGAAGGTACAGAAGAATTGTTGGCAACCGACGATAAAACAGAATGGAAGCAGGAAGAAAAAAAAGGTATCATCAGAGAAATGAAAGGAATAGAAACATGGTGCTCGGAATACCAAAAGGAATTAGAAGATAAAAAGAAAACAGAAGAAAAAATGGCACTGATGGACGAGAATCCAGAATTTTGTGAAGAAGTATTATGGACAGTGAACACATGTGAACAAAAGGAGGATGAAAGAAAAATAAATTGTGGAGAAAACATGGGAAAGAAAATAGAGAAGATTTTAGGAACCATGGAGATTTTGTTAATGAAGTAAACCGAGTGGCTAAAAATTATGAACTTTCTTTTAAGGGAAAATACTTGGAAAAATTTAAAACGAAAATATATCCAATCCCGTATAAAGACAGCAATCCCGTATAAAGACAGGCAATATACGGGGTATTTTAACATTTACGACATTTATCAGTATCATAAGTAGATTTTAATAACATAGTGAAATAATTTGATCCTAGAAAACTTTTGTCATTTTAAAATTTAACAAAGAGTTTTCGGCAGATCAAATGGCGGGGATTTGTTATGATATGTAAAATCGAGAAAAATATTGGTTTGTTTAAAAATATTTCAAAGTTCAAAAACATTAAAATAATTCAGATAAGTAGAATAATATCCAACAAACATTTCGAAGAAGGAAAGTTATTAAATTCTTGGATTACCTGTACTAAACAAAATGTAAGCTTTGCATAAATTATTTCTTTGTTATACTTGAGTGACCCGCATAATTTTAAGTGAAATCCAAAGACAATTGAACGGGGTTTTCCAAAATACATTAATGCAGTGATTAGAGACAAATAGAAGAGATTTTAGAAAGAGGTTTTTGTTAGTTTTTAAGAATTATAGAAAATATTATTTGTAAATAAGTTTTAGGAAATTTTATAATTATAGGTAAAAATTTGTTTGTTATCGAAATGAAAAAATGGGGGAATTGTGACGAGTTTTGATTGGCGGAGATTGAAAAAGGTGGGATAAGTATGTAGGAAAAAGTTTAGCGAGATTGAGGAGAGAGAAAAGATAAGGAGTTGGTTTTCCAAGTCTGTAAGACGAACAGTGATTGTTCTCTGGTGGTTCTCAAGAAGTAGCAAGCAGTAGTGTTGAATGTTAGTGAGTTTTGTGGAGTTAGTGTATCTGACAGAAGCTGAAGCAGCAAAATATTGTAAGTCATATTTTCCTACTTATATTTCAAGAGTCACTGTTCAGGCCAACGAGAGATTCAGTTTATCGTAAAGAGAAGATATTCCAAGAGTCATTTTTCACTCGGGCCAACGAGAGATTCAGTTTATCGAGAGGAGAAAGGCTATCATAATTTGAATGATTGTTGCTTTTGAAGGAGATCATTAAGGACGATATACTTGCAACAATCTGTTGTAAGATTGCTGATTACATAGGGAGCGGTTGAGAGGAGATAATACAGTCTACAAGGAACAAGGATTTGGACCACTCATCATCAGAGAGAGATATTTTTGTTTTCTGCAGTTTTTTTCTTTTATTGATAACACAATTTTTACACGTAATTTAGAAAGGATATAAATATTTTGATTAGGAGAGTTAGAATAGTTTGGGATTTTGAGTTTTCAATTAATATTGTTTGTACCATTAATTTTGATTGTTCACGTACGGAGAACAAAATTTTGAGAATCCTTATATGAGATTTGTTTATTGAAAACTTTTGAGTGTGAATTATTTCATTATTTTTATTTCAATATATAGTGTTAGATCATATGTGTTTTTTATTATTCCGGTATTCTCTGGACCTTACCTTTCACATGTAATAGCATAGATATTGAAGCACGAATTTAACCCTGAGATAAAAGAATTAAAAATTGTGATAGAGTCATAATCATATCATTTAAATAATTTTAATTAATCAAAAAAATTAATTAGCTAATTATTGCTTGGCGCACCAAGACTTTAAATATCACAATAATATATATATATATATATATATATATATATATATATATATATATATATATATATATCTAAAGTAAAGTATTCAACTAGTGAATTCAGAGGTTTAATCGGTCATTCAGGTTGGCAAATAAAAAAAGAAGTCAACTACTTCATAAGTTTATCGAAGACGTTTCGCTTTATATATCTAAAGCTTCATCAGTTCTCTAAAATATAAACAGATGACATAGAGTTTATAAGAAATACAGATGTTAATAGTTCATAACTTACAACTAATATGTAGTATATTATCGATGTTATTATATATCTACTGTAAACTTTACTCATTATTTAAAACTAACTTAACAAAAAAAAACAAAAAACACAAACTCTGCAAAAAATGATGTTCATATTCATAGATACGAAGATTAAAAAAAATTTAAATGAACATTTGGCTTCATTTAGAGATGGTTCTCCAATGAAAATAAACAAAGCACTGATTTATTTCAATCGACGCGATACCGAAATTTATATATATATATATATATATATATATATATATATATATATACATTTATATATATATATATATATATATATATATATATATATATATATATATATATATATATATATATATATATATATATATATATATATATATATTATTGTGATATTTAAAGTCTTGGTGCGCCAAGCAATAATTAGCTAATTAATTTTTTTGATTAATTAAAATTATTTAAATGATATGATTATGACTCTATCACAATTTTTAATTCTTTTATCTCAGGGTTAAATTCGTGCTTCAATATCTATGCTATTACATGTGAAAGGTAAGGTCCAAAGAATACCGGAATAATAAAAAACACATATGATCTAACACTATATATTGAAATAAAAATAATGAAATAATTCACACTCAAAAGTTTTCAATAAACAAATCTCATATAATGATTCTCAAAATTTTTTTCTACGTACGTGAACAATCAAAATTAATGGTACAAACAATATTAATTGAAATCTCAAAATCCCAAACTATTCTAACTCCCCTAATCAAAATATTTATATCCTTTTTAAATTAAGTGTAAAAATTGTGTTATCAATAAAAGAAAAAAAACTGCAGAAAACAAAAATATCTCTCTCTGATGATGAGTGGTCCAAATCCTTGTTCCTTGTAGACTATATTATCTCCTCTCAACCGCTCCCTATGTAATCAGCAATCTTACAACAGATTGTTGCAAGTATATCGTTCTTAATGATCTCCTTCAAAAGCACAAATAATTCAAATTATGATAGCCTTTCTCCTCTCGATAAACTGAATCTCTCGTTGGCCCGAGTGAAAAATGACTCTTGGAATATCTTCTCTTTACGATAAACTGACTCTCTCGTTGGCCTGAACAGTGACTCTTGGAATATAAGTAGAAAAATATGACTTACAATATTTTGCTGCCTCAGCTTCTGTCAGATACACTAACTCCACAATAACTCACTAACATTCAACACTATTGCTTGCTACTTCTCGGGAACAGCCAGAGAACAATCACTGTTCGTCTTACAGACTTGGAAAACCAACTGATTATCTTTTCTCTCTCCTAAATCTAGCTAAACTTTCATTCCTACATACCTATCCCACCTTTTTCAATCTCCGCCAATCAAAACTCGTCACAATTCCCCCATTTTTTTATTTCGATAACAAACAAATCTTTACCTATAATTATAAAATTTCCTAAAACTTATTTACAAATAATATTTTTCTATAATTCTTAAAAACTAACAAAAACCTCTTTCTAAAATCTCTTCTATTGTCTTTAATCACTGCATTAATGTATTTGGAAAACCCGGTTCTATTGTCTTTGGATTTCACTTAAAATTATGCGGGTCACTCAAGTATAACAAAGAAATAATTCATGCATAGCTTACATTTTGTTTAGTACAGGTAATCCAAGAATTTAATAACTTTCCTTCTTCGAAATGTTTGTTGGTTATTATCCTACTTATCTGAATTATTTTAATGTTTTTGAACTTTGAAATATTTTAATCAACCTAATATTTTTCTCGATTTTACATATCATAACAAATCCCCGCCATTTGATCTGCCGAAAACTCTTTGTTAAATTTTAAAAATGACAAAAGTTTTCTGGTGGTGGTCAAAAGTCCACCCAGTGGACAATTCTAAATTGTTGAATTCCTGCTTCCCTAATTATTTTACACCAAAAGTCAAGAAAAACTATTTATAGAGGACTGAAACATGTATCGAAAGGGGATAACGATTATATAAAAATAGAACAACAAACAAAGCGACTACAAAAAGAGCACTAGACAGCATCTTTGATCTTAATGAGTGTAGAGTTACATACCAGCAGATATCATAGGTCACTATGAATAAAAATAAATTTACTATAGGATAAATTTTGATTTATTGACTTAAAGAAGGTATCTGAGGTGGCTGAGTAGAAAATAAACAACTGATCGATTCTTAATTTGCGACATAGGATATAACAAAATATATTAAGATAGCTAAAACAAACTAGGCGACTACCAAAATTGCACTACACAGCATCTTCGTTATTATTGAACGTATGGTTATGGTTATGGTTATGGTAGATCGGAGTAGGGCCCAATTGTGAGCCGTTCAGACACTTAGACCTAAATAGTACATACAATAATACATTTCTTTATGTTTTTCAAGAATTTAATATGGATTCTTCGATAATTCTTTGCCTTAGGTTTGCAACACTTGCTTGTTTAGTTTTATAAATTTTACTTTTAAAGTATGCCAGATAAAAAATAATCTTTAGGATAAAAACGAGTGAACGAGAAAAAATCCAGAAAATGCCGAACTAAAGAACGCCGAGTAGTTACACCAAAATAAGCTAGAGCTTCGTTTTCTTCAAACCCCATCTCATTAGAATTGGCTCCAAACTTACTTTTCAGGGCAGATACAATTTCAGTACTAAATAGCAGTTCATAATTATTAAAATTTTTATAAAAAATTACCCAATTAACTGAGTACCTACTATTTCCGATCATATATTCAGTTCTGGTGGTCTTTGAGTATTGTTTTCACGTATCCACTGTGGATTTACCTCATTTCAATACTTTAAATTTGCCCGATTTACATTCCCCCAGAGTATAAATATTGCTTCGTCGGAAAAACATTTTTACCGAAGTTCTCATCATTATTATTACGCGACTAAAATGTAGACTTCAATCGTAGTCAACTTTATACACTCGCGATCATAAAATCCGGGTCACCTTGAAAATCGCCGTTATTTATTTTTTTAACGAGCTTTATCGTAAATAATAATAACACAATAATTAATTAACAATTAACACAAATACAAATTAATGCATGTTTCTGAGAATTGTTGTCAGCTTAGCGGTTTCCTTTGTAACAAAGAATTCCAATATTGCCGATTCCGCGGAAAAGTGCACACTTCTCAAAATGAACGGTACCTGTAACTGCCGCTTGTTTTAAATGTCTCATTTGTGCTTCGACTTTCTGTTCAAACGCAACAAACAAACGTTTATTATTGCCGCCATTAGTGTTTATTACTGCCATTATTAGTGTTTATTATTGTTTATTTTTTGCCAAAAATGCCTTGACTGTTGTTGAAACGGCACGCATTGTTGCGCTTATGGAAGACTTTCACACTCAACGGCAAGTCGCAAGAACTGTTGGCGTAAGCCTTTCTACGGGTTGTTCTTACGGATCGAGACGAGTTTGCTAACCAGACGATCTGGCTCTGGACGAAGAAGAACGACCACGGCACGAGATGACCGTTTTCTTGTGTTTCATGCTTTACGAAACCGGACCTCAACTGCGGTTATGCATCGAAATTGCCTACAGGAAGTACGAAATTGCAATGTTAGCGTTGCAACAGTCAAGAGAAGACTTCGTTCTTCTGGACTATCTTCTCGGGTAATAGCTACAGGACCGCCACTTGGCCGGGCGCATCGAGTTGCACGACTAGCTTTTGCTCGACAATATGCGCATTGGGGAATTAATGATTGAAGCAAAGTGTTATTCTCAGATGAATCCCGTTTCTGTCTAACTTGATCCAATGGACGTGTAAGAGTTTGGGCGAGAACCGTTGAATGATTTTCACAAGCTTGCATTGCTTCAAGAATGCCATTTGGTGAAGGCTTGGTCATGGTTTGCGGAGGTGTATCTTCCGACTTCTGCACAGAATTACCCTTCATCGAAAATGGGTCCTTAACTGCCCAAAGGAACATCACGGACATTCTGGAAGAACATGTTATGCCCACCATGGCAGGGCTTGGAGAAGACGCCGTTTTATGCAGGACAACGCGCGACCGCACGTTGCCAGGATCAGTATGCAATACTTGTACGAGGTTAGAATTACGAGGTTACCCTGGCCAGCTAGGTCTCCGGACCTGAATCCCATCAAACATCTCTGAGACGATTTGAAAAAACGTATTCAAACCCATACACCTCCTCCTAACAACGCACAGGAGCTTAAGGATCTGTTAGTGAGAGAGTGGAATAACATATCTCAACATGTAATCCGGAGAAAAATTGAGAATATGCCCCGTCGTCTGCAAGAGGTTATTAGAGCAAGGGGAGACAATACACGATATTAGTCATTGAAATTCCACTGATGTTTTACCACGTTCTGTATTTTTCATTTTTTCTTTCGTATGTCTGTTTCAACAATTTGGTTTGTTTTCTGCTTTTTCAATAAAAATAATAAAAAAAACCGTTTTTTTTTCTTTCAAAACAAACATTGATGACAAATAAAAAATACATTAGCTTAAAAAAAGGTTATTACTGCACCAGATGCAAAAATATTCAAGAAACTTGAAATTTTCAAGGTGACCCGGATTTTATGATCGCGAGTGTATTTCTTGCAACAACTGGATTTTGTAGGGTTTAAATTAATTTTTATGTAAAACACGTAAGTCTGAAGAATGACCTACATCATGTGTTTGTGTAGTTTTGCGTAAGGATGTATGTGGATTTTTGTCGAAACTCAGCATTCAATCTACAGTTTTTATAATTTAAATGGGAATAAGCCACAATTAAAGGTTAAAGTAAATTTATTGACATTTCAATTTCCACTTCGGAAATCGTTCTCAAAATACAAACCTTTCTCAAAACTAATGTTTGTGTTTTAAGAACGATTTCCGAATTGAAAATTGAAACGTTAATAAATTTAGTTTAACCTTTAATTGTTGCTTATTTCTTTTAAACAATAATTACTTTAAAATGTCACAAGACAAATGACAAAAGAGCTTTAGAACAATATCTAAAGTTTTATTGTAATGTATAACAGTTCATGATCTATCTGTTCGAATGCCACCTTTTATTCGTTCAGTTTCCTCAAAGCGCTTTACAATTTTTTGTACCGTTGTCTTTTGATAGAAAAATGAATTGGTAGAGTATTACTGAACAAGTTAGGTATTTTACAATTCGTTCTTTGCTATTAAAAACTTTCTTTATTGTAACTCATAAAATAACTATTATCTTTAGTTATAAATACAATTTATTTTACAAAGTTTTTTAATAAACGTCAAGCTATTGTTAGTTTTAAAAATTATTGTCAAAATCACAGAACTCTAACTTTACTGAATTCCTTCAAAACTCTTTGGCACTAAGAAGTTTTATTTATTTAAGACCTTCACGACCAGACAAAATACCAAGTGTTAGATATTGTTGAACTCGTATTGAAGTAGGAATTCCAATAATAATACAATCTACAGAGTATTTTATATAGAAAACCAAAGTGATTAATAATATCAAAAAAACCTTAAAGCTAGCAACATTGCATGAATCACATTTAAAATCTCTATATTACAGAATAGGCGTATCTTAGTTCCTGTACAATTCGGACCATCCATTTAAGAGATAATTAGGCGTTTTCAGACTTTTAATCCACTCTGTATATACAGAGTTGTGAATCGTCAAATCGGCCATAGGAAACCCAGTAAAAAATTCTAAATTATACTAAGTGACATAGAAATTTGAACACCCAGTTTACATGATTTTATTTTAATAAAATTTGGTGTAATTTATTTATCTTAGTAAAAAAAAACAAGTGATAAAGTTTTTAGCCTTATCAGTTGGACATTCCGGTTATTATCCTTTTTGTTTTTAAATTCACTAACAATCTAAAAATGAATATTTCAGCCGCAGTAAAGATCCAAATTTGGCGGATTGTGGTTCTTCACATTCTTTACGATTGGTTACGATGTCTAGAGTACAGAGACCTGTACGATTTCGTCAACTTAGTGAGTTTGATAGGGGCCGTATAATGGGACTTCGGGAAGCTGGACTTTCTTTTCGGGAAGTTGCAGTTAGAGTGCAAAGAAGTGTAGACACCGTGGTTAGGTGTTGTCAGACATGGCTTCAAGAAGGCCGTACGCAAAGAGCAAGGGGCACTGGACGCCGCCGTAGAACAACAGACCGTGAAGATCGCCGCCTAAGATTATTGGCTTTAAGAGACCGTTTCTCCACTACCAGCTCTATTACAAATAAATGGTTTGCAGAACACAGAAGACCTATTGGCATGCGAAGTGTTTACCGACGAATGAGAAGTTTTGGCCTGTTTTCATACCGACCACACTGGGTCCTCCCTTTAACTCCAGAACACCGCCGTAATCGCCTTCAGTGGTGCAGAGAATGGTCACTCTGGAATCAGAAATGGAACAGTATTGTCTTTAGTGACGAGTCTTGATTTTGTTTAGGCATGCACGATGGTCGAGCGAAGGTTAGAAGGCGACGTGGTGAAAGGAGCAATCCACATTTTTTTGTTAAAAGACATGTTCATCACACTGTTGGAGTTATGGTTTGGGGTGCTATAGCTTATGGTTCCAGGTCACCTTTAATCTTCATCAGAGGTAACATGAACGCGCAGCGTTATATCCAAGAAGTTCTAGAACCCCACCTTTTACCCTATCTGACACCCTGGCAAATCCAACTTTCCAAAAAAATAATGCCCGACCACATGTTGCAAGAGTCACAATAGACTTCTTTTAACATAATGATGTCACATTGTTAGGATGGCCACCAAGATCTCCCGACTTATCTCCAATTGAGCACGTGTGGGATATGATGAGTAGGAGATTGCTCAATTTGCAACGTCCTCCTCAGACTCTACAAGCACTTCGAGAGGAGTTGGTGGTTGCCTGGAATGAGATACCACAAGAGGACATTGACCACCTGATCAGAAGCATGCCTAGGCGCGTTGGAGAATGCGTAACAGATCGGGGTGCATCCACACATTATTAAAGGTAAAAGGGCTTTAAAGTAATGAAATCATTTTGAAATTTTAACCCATTAACGCCTGAATTATTTTTTTGTTAAATATTTGTATAAAATATCTTTTATTTTAAAGTTATATGTTTATTTATATAAACTATGTAAAAATTTCTTTTTTTTTTGCAAGGGAGTCCTTAGGCGACCCCGTGTTCATATGATCACACTAGGCGTATATGGGGTACAAAAATACTCTTTCTGATAAAAATTTATTTTTGATTACATTTTATGAAAAGTTCCGAATAAATCGATACAGAGCCCGACGTTATACTTTACACATTGTGTTGGAACAGTTTTCTTGCAGCTCAATCCACAGCATAGTCTTCTGTTACAAGGCTCCACCAAATGGTTTCTTCCATCAAGTCTTATATCTCTGCAAATTTTGCTATCTAGTTCAGTTCTGAATCCACGCGGACGACCGGCACCTCTGGTAGCAACACCATATTTCTGCAAAATAACCTGAACGATGCTTCTTCTAAAGTCCAGCTGAGGCATATCACAACCAGATTTTCTTTTTAACACCCAGGCGTTATGAATGGATGCATCCAAAAACCATGTAAATATAGGCCACCACCACTTTTTACCACGAATAGATATTCGATAACACGAAATATTTTGGTCCATTTTATCTGTACCGCCCATGTGTTTGTTATAATAAGTAAATAATGATGGACGTATAACTGAAATTTTCTTTTTCTCCTCTCGAGAATAACGCTGGACATATGTAGTTGGTTGAATACCATAAGCTGTAGATGCAGCGGCCACAACTGAATTGTCCATCCATTTTATGACAATTATTCCATTTTTTCTATCTAATTGAAAAGCATATTCTCCGCGGTTTTCCTTTTTCATTTGCTTATTGGTTTTTATGTTACAGGTTTTTGGAATCCTATTTTCACGGATAGTTCCCGTTCCGTGGTATCCTCTGTTCCTAAGTTCTTTCAACAATAGCATACCAGTAAATAAATTATCGAAATAAATATGCATAGGTAAACTTTTATATTGATTTGGAAAAGTGTCAAGCATTTGTACCAAGGGCGCAGCACACTTTCCAAATTTATTATCATAGTCATTATTGCTATGAGGGTTTTTACCTTGGTAAATATCAAAATTTATAAGATAGCCATCAGAAGTATTTAGACTTCATACTTTATATCCAAATCTAATGGGTTTATTTCGAATGCATTGCTTGCAACCGTGCTTACCAAAATATTCTATCATTGACTCATCAAAACAAATATGTTGTTCGGGTTCATACAGTTCTGCAAATTTATTTTGTAATATATTTGCCAATGGTTTTAGCTTCCACATTTTATCCACCATTGATGGAAAATTATTATCTGCAAGGTGTAAGTATCGTGAGATTGCAATAAATCGATCCCTTCTCATAGAATTGTAAACAAATTCATTGCGCAAATCCCCTTGTGAGTCCCAATAATTTCTTTTTGAAGGTACAGTAATATAACCAGACAAAATTAGTATCGCTAAAAAAACTTGAATCTCTTCAGGGGTCACATTGAAATCTGAACAATTTTTTGAAGCAGCATATTTATTACTTTCTTCACAAAAAAGTCTCAAAACGTTGTCGTCTATAATCAAGCGAAATATATCATATGGACTTAAATCTTTGTATTTTGTATAAGAAGGAGAAGAAAAATCTAACATGGGCGGTACTATATCACCTGCTATCCATTCAGTCTCTAGATAAGCTTTCTTGGCTGATTTTTTGATAGAATTCTCTATGGTTTCAGCTACTTGCTGTTCATCCACCTCATATTCTAACGGATCCTGACTCTCATTATATAAATTCATCACAACTTCTGCACCTGCACGTAATTGTCTACCGGTTAGGTTATCAACTAGTCCTCCTTCCTCATCACCAGAGTCCTCGTCAGTTAGTACATTTGGATCTGGAGGCTCTATAAATATTCCATTTAAATTTTGATCGTCGTCGTTTTCAACCATAGCTAATGCTTCTTCCAAAGTAATGCCACTAAAACAATAAAAAATGTTGATATTATAACATTTCCAGACAAAACAAAAATATTACCCACTGCCCACATTCACGCCTAGCGTGTTCATATGATCACATCCCTAATAAATGTGTAATTATGAAATACTAAAGTACCATTTCGAAGTGTGAATCATTTTAAGATAAAGTTTAACTTACTTCTATAACATATTATACCCCAAATCAAATTTTAAATAATTTGTTATATAAATACAATACTTACACAAATCGGATGTACGGATTTGCCATTTTTCAAACTGCTAACCAGCAAATTGGTCACTACAAATACTTCTAATAACAATTAAATGCACCTCGCACTGTTTATTATTTTAAACTAAGGCATAAGCAACACAGTAGCCTTGAGCCGACGTTAAAATTATCACAGTGTTGCCAAACAAATAATAAAATCTTGAGTCTTGTTATGTGTGATCATATGACACATATGACTGATACTAGGCGCTAATGGGTTAATCATTTACTTATTATGCTTCATTAAGTACTTATACAAAATTTTATTAAAATAAAATCATTTAAACTGGGTGTTCGGATTTCTATGTCACTTAGTATATATTTATATAATTCAAAGGATTTTACAAAATTTTGAAAATACTGGGATGATTTCTATTGTGCATTTACAAACAATATTGCTGAGGTACCAAGAAATTTAGAAAATCAAAATTAAATAAATGTATTAACAGCAGTTGTAGAAAATCCTAAAATAAGTTCTCGGATCATTGAAGACCAGTTTAATATTCATAATTCCCAGGTCTTAAAAATTTTGAAAATGAATAATTTTCGTTCATATAAATTTCAATGTCATCAAGAACTAAGAGAAGGAGATGTTTAGTGACGAGCGGAATTTTTGTTATGCAATTTTAGAGAGGGCTAATGCAGACAGACAATTTAAAAAAAAAACATTGTGTTTAGTGATTAATGTACATTTACTTTCAATAATAAACCAAATGTTCAAAATTAAAGGATTTGGTCGACAGGAAAGCCTGAGGATATTATTGAAAACCATACCCAATATCGTCGAAAAATAAATGTCTGGTTAGGAATAAACACAATATTATTGGACTATTTTTCTATGAGAAAAATTTAAATTCAAAAATGTTTTTAAACTTGCTACAAGAAGAGATTTTACCCGAACTTCCAGAAATAGCTCCAAATAAAGAAGAAATTTGGTTTCAAATAGTTAATTAAAAATCTTATTTTCATTACAATCACAACCAATAATAAAACATAATATTTATCTTAACCATGCTACATGAAGGTAGCGAAGTAGAAGGAAGACTGAACGAGAAAAAAAGTGGCCACCCTATAAATTGCCAAAAATAAAAATTCGAGCAGTACACGCAGTAGTTCCATTTGGTTCATTTACTAAGACAATTTTGATTTAATGCATGATAATAACAACTATCAATTAAATGAATATGAATTAAAAATCGTAACAAATTACTTAAAGAGAAATAGGAATTAATACTCTAGAATGTCCAACCTGGAGCCTTATCTGAATATCATCGAACATCTTTGGGATAAACTTCATCGTAGGGTTAGAAGTCAAACGGGCCAGCCAGAAAAAAGAAGAAGCTTCCTGAAAAAGCATGTTTTTATTTAAAATTTATTCCTTTTCCTCCTAAATCGTATGCAAACGGTTATTGATGTTTTAGGGCATAATACCCGATATAAGACAATGTTGTTCAAGTTCACCCTTAATTTTTGTTGTTTTTTAATTCGTTTCGATATTACACTATTTTCTTTTGTAGCCTTCTAATTAAATAAATTATGCTAAAGAATCAAGCAGTAATGAACATTTTTTGTATTAAAAACAAAAAGATATTGAGTATAGAATATAAAACAGTGCATAAAACTTCTAAAGAATTTTTATTTTTAGAAATTTATAGAGTAGCCACTTTTTTGCCGGTCAGTGTAATTTCAGAACCTTGATTTACATTTATATTTATACAGTAGTATACATTATTTACAGAAAATACGTAACTTAATGTCTTATTGTTATTGCAGTCTAGTAGCTCCTTCTACAGAAGCTTAGTAAACTACAGTCCATCTAATTTACAAACCGTTGCACGTCATTATCTACGTCAGAGATCGAAGTTGACATAGTTGCCAAAGTATAAAAAATTCCTGAATTCATTTTAAATCAAATAGGTCACATAATTATTGCAAAAGTGTACAACAACAGTATACAACAAAATAAATTAATATTTAATGTAAAAATATAGAAACAAAATAAGAGTTAAAAAATAATCTTGTTAAAAATAATTTGAGCCGCTTGTTTAAAAAACAACATAGTTTAATTAATAGTAGATAATAAAAACAAAACTAAAGTGTCAAAACCGCAATGTCAAAGAAGTGTTACCAATTTATGCCAAAATTTCACCTTCGTTCGATTACAGTTACAGTGTGTTCCTAACAAATGTTCTTCATAAAAACACTTTATAATGCATTTATACAAATTAAATGAAACATATTATTGTGCATTTCTTTAAGTTACCATTAATAGAAATCTTTGAATATTATTTCTACGCGTATATATTAAAATATGTCTAGTGGCTGTAATGCCAGTGTACTCGAAAAAGTGATTCTAAAAAAGAACGCACCTACCGCCTAAATATTTCGTGTTGGTATCATGTGACGTCACGGGCTATGACGCCGATGATGTGCAACGGTTTGTAAATTAGATGGACTGTAAAAGTCTATCAAGATACTGTAAGAGCAGGTAATTCCAAAACTATAGTGGATTTGCAAAAAATGCCAACTTACGCCAAAAATTAATTGCCGACTAAATTTTCAGAGTACAAAAATCAAAACTGATGGTTTCAAATCACCACACAGCTGTATACTAAAACGTGGTACTAATTGTGGATTTTATCACGACTTAATTGAATTAAAAGTATAAATACTGCTTATATAAATACTATAAAAGAATCTGTACTTGTTTTGGTTTGTCATTTGTAACCTCAGAAACCTTTTTTGGATGGTGCTAGAAAGGTCACCAATGGAGACACTGCGGACGGCAGCCAGATGGTTGGTGGAGAGCGAGTCGTGGGTTCGAAACTAGCTTTTGGAACCGGGAATGGGTCCAACGGATAAAATAAGTAAAGATAGGATAAGAAATATTGGAAAAAATACAGAAATAAACAAAAAGATAGATGGGTAAAATTACCAAAGATACGATAAGATAGGGAACAGGGCGCCACTTAATTTTTTGGGGTTTAAGGAGAAAATTAAGAAACCTTAAAAAAGAAAAGAAATAAAGAAAGATATTTTGGTTCTGAGACCAAATCAAAGGAAAGATACCAACAGTTAATTATTAAATAAATTTATTAAACACACTATATAAACAAATAATAAACCTATACGGTGGACTCCGTCCATCTACTTACCTACGAAACTTAATCGGCCTGATTTTTCTTCTGGTCAAAGGTATAATAATATTTAAAGGTAAAAAGCAAATATTCAGAGTTATTATTATATCAGGAAACTTGTTAGGAGTCGACAAATAAAATACATACATAAAACAAAAACAATATATTCAACAACACAATCATGTCGGTAGCTGAATGTACATACAAGTAATAAAAATGGGCCATCAATTATGAAATCGTGGTGTACACATAAAAATAAGCAGTAATATGAATAATAAGTACCTTTACAAATACAAAAATGTAATAATGCACAGGTTCAATTATCAACGAAGAGAGCCTGATGATGTGTAAGAAAAAAATTCAAACAAAGTTAATTAAAGAAGGGTCTCTCTTTGCTGTTTCGTAAGAAAATATTAAATGTTCTTTAAATTGAATGCAAAAATCAGTAGTTACTCTCAACTACAGGTGAAGACATGGATGAACTTAGATTCGCCCAGATGATTGAAAAAATATGATACCATACCATATTATTTGCCCGGAGAAGTGGAGATACTAAGATTATGGTAACTTACAGTAATTCCTGATGACTGTTGCACTATTTCACTGAAGTTAATTTAATTTACCATAATACTTTAGTTGTATCAAGCACTAAAGTTAATTAAAATTAAAGATACTTTATACCAATATTTAATCTAATATGATAGTAGATCAAAACGAGAACTAAAGTTCTTCTCTCCAAAAATTTGCGAAACTACCCAAGAAGGTGGGATATTTCCCACTCAAAAATGATAGGACAGTATCCATTTTTGAGAAGGTAAAGTTCTAACGACTATCGGAAAATTCGAGGTAAATACAGTACTAATAACTTGAAACGTGACGAAATTAAAATCTTCTGAATTACGTTCTCCTCAGAGAAATTACTACAACGTGCCTTCGGCGATATTTAATAAATATATCAAAAGAAACAGACGAAACCGGAATGAGATTAACTAAAGATTAACCGAACCGTCGTCTTTAAATAAGTAAGTAGATTCTTTCGTAATATTTCGGTAATTTTCAATTAAATTTCCTAATGTTCAACACGACCACCCGCGGATATACATATTTGCAATTACGGCCATCGGCGTTTCATCCACAGGTGTAAAGGGATTAGAAATAATTTAATATATTAATTGTAAAAAAAATGTTACACAATATTATATGGGACTTAACCACAATTGATTGTAATGAGAAATAAATTTTACATATTTATGTTTGATTTTTCGAGTTTGATTCAGAAATCGTTTTGAATTTCTAATTACAATTTCTAGAAATATCTAATTTCTTATTGGTCTGTTTATAAAGTTTTATCCGTTTTACGGGACATTTCCCGGATTATTTTCATAAGTACTCATCTGCTGACTAGAATTAGACTGTCGTTATGTTGTCTCCATTCTCGATTAGATCGTTTTTGATCTTTTTAAACTACTAGAACCTTCTGCTGGTTACGCAACTTCTTCACTATAAAATGTTTTAGCAACATTGTTAATCTGAGAGTCGCAAATTTTTAAAATAAGTCATAAACAGTCTGCACCAAAAACAAAAAAATTTTTTTAAAAAAGACAAGGTTTTTTTAACTTGGCTAAAGTGCTAATCTGACCCAAGAACCTTCCTCCTTTTTCCGGGCTTAGGACCGGCAACAAGATCATTGAGTTAGTATGTCAATGATCCTGTAGGCGGAGTTAAAAAACCTGGACTTACCGAGATACAAAACTACTTTGCTAAAATTAAAATTTTCAACAAAAAATAAAATATTGCCTTTTAAAAATTAACAAAAATTAACAGGGTTTTATCAACCTGTCTATATGTTTAATTTATTAAATAGAACTATTTAATTGGTATAATTTGAAAGATATCATCCTTATACTAAAACAGACAAATTCCGCAGTACTTTCTCAACACGCCAACGTATTAACATTATAAAGACTGATTTAAAATATAAAAGATCTAAGTGAAATTAAACGCCTCTAAAAAAAAAAGAAAAAAAGTGTTGAAATGGCTAATTTGCTGCTCAATTAACTTCCAATATATTATATTAAACGAAACAACTTGACTTAAACACAACGAATGATAGCACAAAAGACATATCAAAGATATAAGATAAAAGTAGAACTGACAATTCACAAACAAGAAAAGAAATTCACATATTTAGAAGACTTAGAACAAATTGGTATAAATTCGAGAAAACTTTCTTTTTCTCGAAAATAAAAAAGAAACTATACAAAGAGCCGAAATAACTAATATTCCAAAAGAAAGATTCAGTGTTTTCACCAGTATTAGGTTTCTACTGAAACATTTAGGCGTCAAATATTGCTGTTGACCGAGCGACGGCGACTGGCTACTAACTGAAGGTTTTTTCTAGAATACCATTTACCAGCTGTCTCTAAGCATCTATAGGGCCAGATTTTTAATCTAGGAAGAAGGTCAAATTGAAACTTGTTTTATTTAATATTATTAATGACGAAATAATAAGAAAATGCCTAAAATAAGTTTATACAAAATCAGAGAGGTTTTTTGAGAAACAAGAAACAATATCGTTATGCACTAGTTCTAACACCACTTCAATTAAGCCACCCAATACTTCATCATCATAATTTCTAATATTCAAGCATAACTAGGAGGGAAATAGAAGAGTAGTATGAAACGATTATATAAGCCGAATGACAACAAATAGGGTAGTAAAGAAGGCAAGAGACGGTCCCCAATAGGAAGACGAGCAGTAGAGAGACCACAAAAACGATAAAATAACAACTTACTAGAGGCACATTGAAAAATAGACAGATTCAGGTCTATATGAAAAGAAAAAAAAAAGAGAAGAAGTGCAAAACACAAAACCGTTTAATTTACATTAATATTTTTAAGTTTATCTTAAGATAGAAGATTTTATTTTTCTCGAAAATGAAAAAGACACTACACAAAGAGCCGAGATAACTGATATTCCAAAAGAAAGATTCAGTGTTTACCAGTCTTAGGTTTCTATTGAAACATTTAGGCGTCGAATGTCGCTGTGGACCGAGCGCCGGCGACTGGCTACTACCTGAAGGTTTTTTCTAGAATACCATTTACCAGCTGTCTGTAAGCATCTATAGGGCCAGATTTTTAATTTAGGAAGAAGGTCAAATTGAAACTTGTTTTATTTAATATTATTAATGACGAAATAATAAGAAAATGCCTAAAATAAGTTTATACAAAATCAGAGAGGTTTTTTGAGAAACAAGAAACAATAACGTTATGCACTAGTTCTAACACCACTTCAATTAAGCCACCTAATACTTCATCATAATAATTTCTAATATTCAAGCATAACTAGGTAAGAAATAGAAGAGTAGTATGAAACGATTATATAAGCCGAATGACAACAAATAGGGTAGAAAAGAAGGTAAGAGACGGTCCTCAATAGGAAGACGAGCACTAAAGAGACCACAAAAACGATAGAATAACAACTTACTGGAGACACATTGAAAAACAGACAGGGTCAAGTCTATATGAAAAGAAAAAAAAGAGAAGAAGTGCAAAACACAAAACCGTTTAATTTCCATGTAATATTTTTAAGTTTATCTTGGGATAGAAGATTTTATTTTTCTCGAAAATGAAAAACACACTACACAAAGAGCCGAGATAACTGATATTCCAAAAGAAAGATTCAGTGTTTACCAGTCTTAGGTTTCTATTGAAACATTTAGGCGTCGAATGTCGCTGTGGACCGAGCGCCGGCGACTGGCTACTAACTGAAGTTTTTTTCTAAAATACCATTTACCAGCTGTCTGTAAGCATCTATAGGGCCAGATTTTTAATTTAGAAAGAAGGACAAATTGAAACTTGTTTTATTTAATATTATTAATGACGAAATAATAAGAAAATGCCTAAAATAAGTTTATACAAAATCAGAGAGGTTTTTTAAAAAACAAGAAACAATATCGTTATGCACTTGTTCTAACACCACTTTGATTAAACCACCTAATACTTCATCATAATAATTTCTAATATTTAAGCATAACTAGGTAAGAAATAGAAGAGTAGTATGAAACGATTATATAAGTCGAATGACAACAAATAGGGTAGAAAAGAAGGCAAGAGACGGTCCCCAATAGCAAGACGAGCACTAGAGAGACCACAAAAACGATAGAATAACAACTTACTGGAGGCACATTGAAAAACAGACAGGGTCAGGTCTATATGAAAAGAAAAAAAAAAAGAGAAGAAGTGCAAAACACAAAACCGTTTAATTTCCATTAATATTTTTAAGTTTATCTTGAGATAGAAGATTTTATTTTTCTCGAAAATGAAAAAGACACTACACAAAGAGCCGAGATAACTGATATTCCAAAAGAAAGATTCAGTGTTTACCAGTCTTAGGTTTCTATTGAAACATTTAGGCGTCGAATGTCGCTGTGGACCGAGCGCCGGCGACTGGCTACTAACTGAAGGTTTTTTCTAGAATACCATTTACCAGCTGTCTGTAAGCATCTATAGGGCCAGATTTTTAATTTAGGAAGAAGGTCAAATTGAAACTTGTTTTATTTAATATTATTAATGACGAAATAATAAGAAAATGCCTAAAATAAGTTTATACAAAATCAGAGAGGTTTTTTGAGAAACAAGAAACAATATCGTTATGCACTAGTTCTAACACCACTTCAATTAAACCACCTAATACTTTATCATAATAATTTCTAATATTCAAGCATAACTAGGTAAGAAATAGAAGAGTAGTATGAAACGATTATATAAGCCAAATGACAACAAACAGGGTAGTAAAGAAGGCAAGAGACGGTCCTCAATAGGAAGACGAGCACTAGAGAGACCACAAAAACGATAGAATAACAACTTACTGGAGGCACATTGAAAAACAGACAGGGTCAGGTCTATATGAAAAGAAAAAAAAAAGAGAAGAAGTGCAAAACACAAAACCGTTTAATTTCCATTAATATTTTTAAGTTTATCTTGGGATAGAAGATTTTATTTTTCTCGAAAATGAAAAAGACACTACACAAAGAGCCGAGATAACTGATATTCCAAAAGAAAGATTCAGTGTTTACCAGTCTTAGGTTTCTATTGAAACATTTAGGCGTCGAATGTCGCTGTGGACCGAGCGCTGGCGACTGGCTACTAACTGAAGGTTTTTTCTAGAATACCATTTACCAGCTGTCTGTAAGCATCTATAGGGCCAGATTTTTAATTTAGGAAAAAGGTCAAATTGAAACTTGTTTTATTTAATATTATTAATGACGAAATAATAAGAAAATGCCTAAAATAAATTTATACAAAATCAGAGAGGTTTTTTGAGAAACAAGAAACAATATCGTTATGCACTAGTTCTAACACCACTTCAATTAAACCACCGAATACTTCATCATAATAATTTCTAATATTCAAGCATAACTAGGTAAGAAATAGAAGAGTAGTATGAAACGATTATATAAGCCGAATGACAACAAATAGGGTAGTAAAGAAGGCAAGAGACGGTCCTCAATAGGAAGACGAGCACTAGAGAGAACACAAAAACGATAGAATAACAACTTACTGGAGGCACATTGAAAAACAGACAGGGTCAGGTCTATATGAAAAGAAAAAAAAAAGAGAAGAAGTGCAAAACACAAAACCGTTTAATTTCCATTAATATTTTCAAGTTTATCTTGGGATAGAAGATTTTATTTTTCTCGAAAATGAAAAAGACACTACACAAAGAGCCGAGATAACTGATATTCCAAAAGAAAGATTCAGTGTTTATCAGTCTTAGGTTTCTATTGAAACATTTAGGCGTCGAATGTCGCTGTGGACCGAGCGCCGGCGACTGGCTACTAACTGAAGGTTTTTTCTAAAATACCATTTACCAGCTGTCTGTAAGCATCTATAGGGCCAGATTTTTAATTTAGAAAGAAGGTCAAATTGAAACTTGTTTTATTTAATATTATTAATGACGAAATAATAAGAAAATGCCTAAAATAAGTTTATACAAAATCAGAGAGGTTTTTTAAAAAACAAGAAACAATATCGTTATGCACTTGTTCTAACACCACTTTGATTAAACCACCTAATACTTCATCATAATAATTTCTAATATTTAAGCATAACTAGGTAAGAAATAGAAGAGTAGTATGAAACGATTATATAAGTCTAATGACAACAAATAGGGTAGAAAAGAAGGCAAGAGACGGTCCCCAATAGCAAGACGAGCACTAGAGAGACCACAAAAACGATAGAATAACAACTTACTGGAGGCACATTGAAAAATAGACAGATTCAGGTCTATATGAAAAGAAAAAAAAAAGAGAAGAAGTGCAAAACACAAAACCGTTTAATTTACATTAATATTTTTAAGTTTATCTTAAGATAGAAGATTTTATTTTTCTCGAAAATGAAAAAGACACTACACAAAGAGCCGAGATAACTGATATTCCAAAAGAAAGATTCAGTGTTTACCAGTCTTAGGTTTCTATTGAAACATTTAGGCGTCGAATGTCGCTGTGGACGGAGCGCCGGCGACTGGCTACTAACTGAAGGTTTTTTCTAGAATACCATTTACCAGCTGTCTGTAAGCATCTATAGGGCCAGATTTTTAATTTAGGAAGAAGGTCAAATTGAAACTTGTTTTATTTAATATTATTAATGACGAAATAATAAGAAAATGCCTAAAATAAGTTTATACAAAATCAGAGAGGTTTTTTGAGAAACAAGAAACAATATCGTTATGCACTAGTTCTAACACCACTTCAATTAAACCACCTAATACTTTATCATAATAATTACTAATATTCAAGCATAACTAGGTAAGAAATAGAAGAGTAGTATGAAACGATTATATAAGCCAAATGACAACAAACAAGGTAGTAAAGAAGGCAAGAGACGGTCCTCAATAGGAAGACGAGCACTAGAGAGACCACAAAAACGATAGAATAACAACTTACTGGAGGCACATTGAAAAACAGACAGGGTCAGGTCTATATGAAAAGAAAAAAAAAAGAGAAGAAGTGCAAAACACAAAACCGTTTAATTTCCATGTAATATTTTTAAGTTTATCTTGAGATAGAAGATTTTATTTTTCTCGAAAATGAAAAAGACACTACACAAAGAGCCGAGATAACTGATATTCCAAAAGAAAGATTCAGTGTTTACCAGTCTTAGGTTTCTATTGAAACATTTAGGCGTCGAATGTCGCTGTGGACCGAGCGCCGGCGACTGGCTACTAACTGAAGGTTTTTTCTAGAATACCATTTACCAGCTGTCTGTAAGCATCTATAGGGCCAGATTTTTAATTTAGGAAAAAGGTCAAATTGAAACTTGTTTTATTTAATATTATTAATGACGAAATAATAAGAAAATGCCTAAAATAAGTTTATACAAAATCAGAGAGGTTTTTTGAGAAACAAGAAACAATATCGTTATGCAATAGTTCTAACACCACTTCAATTAAACCACCTAATACTTCATCATAATAATTTCTAATATTCAAGCATAACTAGGTAAGAAATAGAAGAGTAGTATGAAACGATTATATAAGCCGAATGACAACAAATAGGGTAGTAAAGAAGGCAAGAGACGGTCCCCAATAGGAAGACGAGCAGTAGAGAGACCACAAAAACGATAGAATAACAACTTACTGGAGGCACATTGAAAAACAGACAGGTTCAGGTCTATATGAAAAGAAAAAAAAAGAGAAGAAGTGCAAAACACAAAACCGTTTAATTTCCATGTAATATTTTTAAGTTTATCTTGGGATAGAAGATTTTATTTTTCTCGAAAATGAAAAAGACACTACACAAAGAGCCGAGATAACTGATATTCCAAAAGAAAGATTCAGTGTTTACCAGTCTTAGGTTTCTATTGAAACATTTAGGCGTCGAATGTCGCTGTGGACCGAGCGCCGGCGACTGGCTACTAACTGAAGGTTTTTTCTAGAATACCATTTACCAGCTGTCTGTAAGCATCTATAGGGCCAGATTTTTAATTTAGGAAGAAGGTCAAATTGAAACTTGTTTTATTTAATATTATTAATGACGAAATAATAAGAAAATGCCTAAAATAAGTTTATACAAAATGAGAGAGGTTTTTTGAGAAACAAGAAACAATATCGTTATACACTAGCTCTAACACCACTTCAATTAAGCCACCTAATACTTCATCATAATAATTTCTAATATTCAAGCATAACTAGGTAAGAAATAGAAGAGTAGTATGAAACGATTATATAAGCCGAATGACAACAAATAGGGTAGTAAAGAAGGCAAGAGACGGTCCCCAATAGGAAGACGAGCAGTAGAGAGACCACAAAAACGATAGAATAACAACTTACTGGAGGCACATTGAAAAACAGACAGGTTCAGGTCTATATGAAAAGAAAAAAAAAGAGAAGAAGTGCAAAACACAAAACCGTTTAATTTCCATGTAATATTTTCAAGTTTATCTTGAGATAGAAGATTTTATTTTTCTCGAAACTGAAAAAGACACTACACAAAGAGCCGAGATAACTGATATTCCAAAAGAAAGATTCAGTGTTTACCAGTCTTAGGTTTCTATTAAAACATTTAGGCGTCGAATGTCGCTGTGGACCGAGCGCCGGCGACTGGCTACTAACTGAAGGTTTTTTTTAGAATACCATTTACCAGCTGTTTGTAAGCATCTATAGGGCCAGATTTTTAATTTGGGAAGAAGGTCAAATTGAAACTTGTTTTATTTAATATTATTAATGACGAAATAATAAGAAAATGCCTAAAATAAGTTTATACAAAATCAGAGAAGTTTTTTGAGAAACAAGAAACAATATCGTTATACACTAGTTCTAACACCACTTCAATTAAGCCACCTAATACTTCATCATAATAATTTCTAATATTCAAGCATAACTAGGTAAGAAATAGAAGAGTAGTATGAAACGATTATATAAGCCGAATGACAACAAATAGGGTAGCAAAGAAGGCAAGAGACGGTCCCCAATAGGAAGACGAGCAGTAGAGAGACCACAAAAACGATAGAATAACAACTTACTGGAGGCACATTGAAAAACAGACAGGTTCAGGTCTATATGAAAAGAAAAAAAAGAGAAGAAGTGCAAAACACAAAACCGTTTAATTTCCATGTAATATTTTTAAGTTTATCTTGGGATAGAAGATTTTATTTTTCTCGAAAATGAAAAAGACACTACACAAAGAGCCGAGATAACTGATATTCCAAAAGAAAGATTCAGTGTTTACCAGTCTTAGGTTTCTATTGAAACATTTAGGCGTCGAATGTCGCTGTGGAACGAGCGCCGGCGACTGGCTACTAACTGAAGGTTTTTTCTAGAATACCATTTACCAGCTGTCTGTAAGCATCTATAGGGCGAGATTTTTAATTTAGGAAGAAGGTCAAATTGAAACTTGTTTTATTTAATATTATTAATGACGAAATAATAAGAAAATGCCTAAAATAAGTTTATACAAAATCAGAGAGGTTTTTTGAGAAACAAGAAACAATATCGTTATACACTAGTTCTAACACCACTTCAATTAAGCCACCTAATACTTCATCATAATAATTTCTAATATTTAAGCATAACTAGGTAAGAAATAGAAGAGTAGTATGAAACGATTATATAAGCCGAATGACAACAAATAGGGTAGTAAAGGAGGCAAGAGACGGTCCCCAATAGGAAGACGAGCAGTAGTGAGACCACAAAAACGATAGAATAACAACTTACTGGAGGCACATTGAAAAACAGACAGGGTCATGTCTATATGAAAAGAAAAAAAAAGAGAGAAGAAGTGCAAAACAGAAAACCGTTTAATTTCCATGTAATATTTTTAAGTTTATCTTGGGATAGAAGATTTTATTTTTCTCGAAAATGAAAAAGACACTACACAAAGAGCCGAGATAACTGATATTCCAAAAGAAAGATTCAGTGTTTACCAGTCTTAGGTTTCTATTGAAACATTTAGGCGTCGAATGTCGCTGTGGACCGAGCGCCGGCGACTGGCTACTAACTGAAGGTTTTTTCTAGAATACCATTTACCAGCTGTCTGTAAGCATCTATAGGGCCAGATTTTTAATTTAGGAAAAAGGTCAAATTGAAACTTGTTTTATTTAATATTATTAATGACGAAATAATAAGAAAATGCCTAAAATAAGTTTATACAAAATCAGAGAGGTTTTTTGAGAAACAAGAAACAATATCATTATGCACTAGTTCTAACACCACTTCAATTAAACCACCTAATACTTCATCATAATAATTTTTAATATTCAAGCATAACTAGGTAAGAAATAGAAGAGTAGTATGAAACGATTATATAAGCCGAATGACAACAAATAGGGTAGTAAAGAAGGCAAGAGACGGTCCTCAATAGGAAGACGAGCACTAGAGAGACCACAAAAACGATAGAATAACAACTTACTGGAGGCACATTGAAAAACAGACAGGGTCAGGTCTATATGAAAAGAAAAAAAAAAGAGAAGAAGTGCAAAACACAAAACCGTTTAATTTCCATTAATATTTTTAAGTTTATCTTGGGATAGAAGATTTTATTTTTCTCGAAAATGAAAAAGACACTACACAAAGAGCCGAGATAACTGATATTCCAAAAGAAAGATTCAGTGTTTATCAGTCTTAGGTTTCTATTGAAACATTTAGGCGTCGAATGTCGCTGTGGACCGAGCGCCGGCGACTGGCTACTAACTGAAGGTTTTTTCTAGAATACCATTTACCAGCTGTCCGTAAGCATCTATAGGGCCAGATTTTTAATTTAGGAAGAAGGTCAAATTGAAACTTGTTTTATTTAATATTATTAATGACGAAATAATAAGAAAATGCCTAAAATAAGTTTACACAAAATCAGAGAGGTTTTTTGAGAAACAAGAAACAATATCGTTATGCACTAGTTCTAACTCCACTTCAATTAAACCACCTAATACTTTATCATAATAATTTCTAATATTCAAGCATAACTAGGTAAGAAATAGAAGAGTAGTATGAAACGATTATATAAGCCAAATGACAACAAACAGGGTAGTAAAGAAGGCAAGAGACGGTCCTCAATAGGAAGACGAGCACTAGAGAGACCACAAAAACGATAGAATAACAACTTACTGGAGGCACATTGAAAAACAGACAGGGTCAGGTCTATATGAAAAGAAAAAAAAAAGAGAAGAAGTGCAAAACACAAAACCGTTTAATTTCCATTAATATTTTTAAGTTTATCTTGGGATAGAAGATTTTATTTTTCTCGAAAATGAAAAAGACACTACACAAAGAGCCGAGATAACTGATATTCCAAAAGAAAGATTCAGTGTTTATCAGTCTTAGGTTTCTATTGAAACATTCAGGCGTCGAATGTCGCTGTGGACCGAGCGCCGGCGACTGGCTACTAACTGAAGGTTTTTTCTAGAATACCATTTACCAGCTGTCTGTAAGCATCTATAGGGCCAGATTTTTAATTTAGGAAGAAGGTCAAATTGAAACTTGTTTTATTTAATATTAATAATGACGAAATAATAAGAAAATGCCTAAAATAAATTTATACAAAATCAGAGAGGTTTTTTGAGAAACAAGAAACAATATCGTTATGCACTAGTTCTAACACCACTTCAATTAAACCACCTAATACTTTATCATAATAATTTCTAATATTCAAGCATAACTAGGTAAGAAATAGAAGAGTAGTATGAAACGATTATATAAGCCAAATGACAACAAACAGGGTAGTAAAGAAGGCAAGAGACGGTCCTCAATAGGAAGACGAGCACTAGAGAGACCACAAAAACGATAGAATAACAACTTACTGGAGGCACATTGAAAAACAGACAGGGTCAGGTCTATATGAAAAGAAAAAAAAAAGAGAAGAAGTGCAAAACACAAAACCGTTTAATTTCCATGTAATATTGTTAAGTTTATCTTGAGATAGAAGATTTCATTTTTCTCGAAAATGAAAAAGACACTACACAAAGAGCCGAGATAACTGATATTCCAAAAGAAAGATTCAGTGTTTATCAGTCTTAGGTTTCTATTGAAACATTTAGGCGTCGAATGTCGCTGTGGACCGAGCGCCGGCGACTGGCTACTAACTGAAGGTTTTTTCTAGAATACCATTTACCAGCTGTCTGTAAGCATCTATAGGGCCAGATTTTTAATTTAGGAAGAAGGTCAAATTGAAACTTGTTTTATTTAATATTATTAATGACGAAATAATAAGAAAATGCCTAAAATAAGTTTACACAAAATCAGAGAGGTTTTTTGAGAAACAAGAAACAATATCGTTATGCACTAGTTCTAACACCACTTCAATTAAACCACCTAATACTTTATCATAATAATTTCTAATATTCAAGCATAACTAGGTAAGAAATAGAAGAGTAGTATGAAACGATTATATAAGCCAAATGACAACAAACAGGGTAGTAAAGAAGGCAAGAGACGGTCCTCAATAGCAAGACGAGCACTAGAGAGACCACAAAAACGATAGAATAACAACTTACTGGAGGCACATTGAAAAACAGACAGGGTCAGGTCTATATGAAAAGAAAAAAAAAGAGAAGAAGTGCAAAACACAAAACCGTTTAATTTCCATGTAATATTTTTATGTTTATCTTGAGATAGAAGATTTTATTTTTCTCAAAACTGAAAAAGACACTACACAAAGAGCCGAGATAACTGATATTCCAAAAGAAAGATTCAGTGTTTATCAGTCTTAGGTTTCTATTGAAACATTCAGGCGTCGAATGTCGCTGTGGACCGAGCGCCGGCGACTGGCTACTAACTGAAGGTTTTTTCTAGAATACCATTTACCAGCTGTCTGTAAGCATCTATAGGGCCAGATTTTTAATTTAGGAAGAAGGTCAAATTGAAACTTGTTTTATTTAATATTAATAATGACGAAATAATAAGAAAATGCCTAAAATAAATTTATACAAAATCAGAGAGGTTTTTTGAGAAACAAGAAACAATATCGTTATGCACTAGTTCTAACACCACTTCAATTAAACCACCTAATACTTTATCATAATAATTTCTAATATTCAAGCATAACTAGGTAAGAAATAGAAGAGTAGTATGAAACGATTATATATGCCAAATGACAACAAACAGGGTAGTAAAGAAGGCAAGAGACGGTCCTCAATAGGAAGACGAGCACTAGAGAGACCACAAAAACGATAGAATAACAACTTACTGGAGGCACATTGAAAAACAGACAGGGTCAGGTCTATATGAAAAGAAAAAAAAAAGAGAAGAAGTGCAAAACACAAAACCGTTTAATTTCCATGTAATATTGTTAAGTTTATCTTGAGATAGAAGATTTTATTTTTCTCGAAAATGAAAAAGACACTACACAAAGAGCCAAGATAACTGATATTCCTAAAGAAAGATTCAGTGTTTATCAGTCTTAGGTTTCTATTGAAACATTTAGGCGTCGAATGTCGCTGTGGACCGAGCGCCGGCGACTGGCTACTAACTGACGGTTTTTTCTAGAATACCATTTACCAGCTGTCTGTAAGCATCTATAGGGCCAGATTTTTAATTTAGGAAAAAGGTCAAATTGAAACTTGTTTTATTTAATATTATTAATGACGAAATAATAAGAAAATGCCTAAAATAAGTTTATACAAAATCAGAGAGGTTTTTTGAGAAACAAGAAACAATATCATTATGCACTAGTTCTAACACCACTTCAATTAAACCACCTAATACTTCATCATAATAATTTTTAATATTCAAGCATAACTAGGTAAGAAATAGAAGAGTAGTATGAAACGATTATATAAGCCGAATGACAACAAATAGGGTAGTAAAGAAGGCAAGAGACGGTCCTCAATAGGAAGACGAGCACTAGAGAGACCACAAAAACGATAGAATAACAACTTACTGGAGGCACATTGAAAAACAGACAGGGTCAGGTCTATATGAAAAGAAAAAAAAAAGAGAAGAAGTGCAAAACACAAAACCGTTTAATTTCCATTAATATTTTTAAGTTTATCTTGGGATAGAAGATTTTATTTTTCTCGAAAATGAAAAAGACACTACACAAAGAGCCGAGATAACTGATATTCCAAAAGAAAGATTCAGTGTTTATCAGTCTTAGGTTTCTATTGAAACATTTAGGCGTCGAATGTCGCTGTGGACCGAGCGCCGGCGACTGGCTACTAACTGAAGGTTTTTTCTAGAATACCATTTACCAGCTGTCTGTAAGCATCTATAGGGCCAGATTTTTAATTTAGGAAGAAGGTCAAATTGAAACTTGTTTTATTTAATATTATTAATGACGAAATAATAAGAAAATGCCTAAAATAAGTTTATACAAAATCAGAGAGGTTTTTTAAAAAACAAGAAACAATATCGTTATGCACTTGTATTAACACCACTTTGATTAAACCACCTAATACTTCATCATAATAATTTCTAATATTCAAGAATAACTAGGTAAGAAATAGAAGAGTAGTATGAAACGATTATATAAGCCGAATGACAACAAATAGGGTAGTAAAGAAGGCAAGAGACGGTCCCCAATAGCAAGACGAACACTAAAGAGACCACAAAAACGATAGAATAACAACTTATTGGAGGCACATTGAAAAACAGACAGGGTCAGGTCTATATGAAAAGAAAAAAAAAAGAGAAGAAGTGCAAAACACAAAACCGTTTAATTTCTATTAATATTTTTAAGTTTATCTTGAGATAGAAGATTTTATTTTTCTCGAAAATAAAAAAGACACTACACAAAGAGCCGAGATAACTGATATTCCAAAAGAAAGATTCAGTGTTTACCAGTCTTAGGTTTCTATTGAAACATTTAGGCGTCGAATGTCGCTGTGGACCGAGCGCCGGCGACTGGCTACTAACTGAAGGTTTTTTCTAAAATACCATTTACCAGCTGTCTGTAAGCATCTATAGGGCCAGATTTTTAATTTAGGAAGCAGGTCAAATTGAAACTTGTTTTATTTAATATTATTAATGACGAAATAATAAGAAAATGCCTAAAATAAGTTTATACAAAATCAGAGAGGTTTTTTGAGAAACAAGAAACAATATCGTTATGCACTAGTTCTAACACCACTTCAATTAAACCACCTAATACTTCATCATAATAATTTCTAATATTCAAGCATAACTAGGTAAGAAATAGAAGAGTAGTATGAAACGATTATATAAGCCGAATGATAACAAATAGGGTAGTAAAGAAGGCAAGGGACGGTCCCCAATAGGAAGACGAGCACTAGAGAGACCACAAAAACGATAGAATAACAACTTACTAGAGGCACATTGAAAAACAGACAGGTTCAGGTCTATATGAAAAAAAAAAAAAAAGGAGAAGAAGTGCAAAACACAAAACCGTTTAATTTCCATGTAATATTTTTATGTTTATCTTGAGATAGAAGATTTTATTTTTCTCAAAACTGAAAAAGACACTACACAAAGAGCCGAGATAACTGATATTCCAAAAGAAAGATTCAGTGTTTACCAGTCTTAGGTTTCTATTGAAACATTTAGGCGTCGAATGTCGCTGTGGACCGAGCGCCGGCGACTGGCTACTAACTGAAGGTTTTTTTTAGAATACCATTTACCACCTGTCTGTAAGCATCTATAGGGCCAGATTTTTAATTTAGGAAGAAGGTCAAATTGAAACTTGTTTTATTTAATATTATTAATGACGAAATAATAAGAAAATGCCTAAAATAAGTTTATACAAAATCAGAGAGGTTTTTTGAGAAACAAGAAACAATATCGTTATGCACTAGTTCTAACACCACTTCAATTAAACCACCTAATACTTTATCATAATAATTTCTAATATTCAGGCATAACTAGGTAAGAAATAGAAGAGTAGTATGAAACGATTATATAAGCCAAATGACAACAAACAGGGTAGTAAAGAAGGCAAGAGACGGTCCTCAATAGGAAGACGAGCACTAGAGAGACCACAAAAACGATAGAATAACAACTTACTGGAGGCACATTGAAAAACAGACAGGGTCAGGTCTATATGAAAAGAAAAAAAAAAGAGAAGAAGTGCAAAACACAAAACCGTTTAATTTCCATGTAATATTGTTAAGTTTATCTTGAGATAGAAGATTTTATTTTTCTCGAAAATGAAAAAGACACTACACAAAGAGCCGAGATAACTGATATTCCAAAAGAAAGATTCAGTGTTTACCAGTCTTAGGTTTCTATTGAAACATTTAGGCGTCGAATGTCGCTGTGGACCGAGCGCCGGCGACTGGCTACTAACTGAAGGTTTTTTCTAGAATACTATTTACCAGCTGTCTGTAAGCATCTATAGGGCCAGATTTTTAATTTAGAAAAAAGGTCAAATTGAAACTTGTTTTATTTAATATTATTAATGACGAAATAATAAGAAAATGCCTAAAATAAGTTTATACAAAATCAGAGAGGTTTTTTGAGAAACAAGAAACAATATCGTTATGCACTAGTTCTAACACCACTTCAATTAAACCACCTAATACTTTATCATAACAATTTCTAATATTCAAGCATAACTGGGTAAGAAATAGAAGAGTAGTATGAAACGATTATATAAGCCAAATGACAACAAACAGGGTAGTAAAGAAGGCAAGAGACGGTCCTCAATAGGAAGACGAGCACTAGAGAGACCACAAAAACGATAGAATAACAACTTACTGGAGGCACATTGAAAAACAGACAGGGTCAGGTCTATATGAAAAGAAAAAAAAAAGAGAAGAAGTGCAAAACACAAAACCGTTTAATTTCCATGTAATATTGTTAAGTTTATCTTGAGATAGAAGATTTTATTTTTCTCGAAAATGAAAAAGACACTACACAAAGAGCCGAGATAACTGATATTCCAAAAGAAAGATTCAGTGTTTACCAGTCTTAGGTTTCTATTGAAACATTTAGGCGTCGAATGTCGCTGTGGACCGAGCGCCGGCGACTGGCTACTAACTGAAGGTTTTTTCTAGAATACCATTTACCAGCTGTCTGTAAGCATCTATAGGGCCAGATTTTTAATATAGGAAGAAGGTCAAATTGAAACTTGTTTTATTTAATATTATTAATGACGAAATAATAAGAAAATGCCTAAAATAAGTTTATACAAAATCAGAGAGGTTTTTTGAGAAACAAGAAACAATATCGTTATGCACTAGTTCTAACACCACTTCAATTAAACCACCTAATACTTCATCATAATAATTTCTAATATTCAAGCATAACTAGGTAAGAAATAGAAGAGTAGTATGAAACGATTATATAAGCCGAATGACAACAAATAGGGTAGTAAAGAAGGCAAGGGACGGTCCTCAATAGGAAGACGAGCACTAGAGAGACCACAAAAACGATAGAATAACAACTTACTGGAGGCACATTGAAAAACAGACAGGGTCAGGTCTATATGAAAAGAAAAAAAAAAGAGAAGAAGTGCAAAACACAAAACCGTTTAATTTCCATTAATATTTTTAAGTTTATCTTGGGATAGAAGATTTTATTTTTCTCGAAAATGAAAAAGACACTACACAAAGAGCCGAGATAACTGATATTCCAAAAGAAAGATTCAGTGTTTATCAGTCTTAGGTTTCTATTGAAACATTTAGGCGTCGAATGTCGCTGTGGACCGAGCGCCGGCGACTGGCTACTAACTGAAGGTTTTTTCTAGAATACCATTTACCAGCTATCTGTAAGCATCTATAGGGCCAGATTTTTAATATAGGAAGAAGGTCAAATTGAAACTTGTTTTATTTAATATTATTAATGACGAAATAATAAGAAAATGCCTAAAATAAGTTTATACAAAATCAGAGAGGTTTTTTGAGAAACAAGAAACAATATCGTTATGCACTAGTTCTAACACCACTTCAATTAAACCACCTAATACTTTATCATAACAATTTCTAATATTCAAGCATAACTGGGTAAGAAATAGAAGAGTAGTATGAAACGATTATATAAGCCAAATGACAACAAACAGGGTAGTAAAGAAGGCAAGAGACGGTCCTCAATAGGAAGACGAGCACTAGAGAGACCACAAAAACGATAGAATAACAACTTACTGGAGGCACATTGAAAAACAGACAGGGTCAGGTCTATATGAAAAGAAAAAAAAAAGAGAAGAAGTGCAAAACACAAAACCGTTTAATTTCCATGTAATATTTTTAAGTTTATCTTGAGATAGAAGATTTTATTTTTCTCGAAAATGAAAAAGACACTACACAAAGAGCCGAGATAACTGATATTCCAAAAGAAAGATTCAGCGTTTACCAGTCTTAGGTTTCTATTGAAACATTTAGGCGTCGAATGTCGCTGTGGACCGAGCGCCGGCGACTGGCTACTAACTGAAGGTTTTTTCTAGAATACCATTTACCAGCTGTCTGTAAGCATCTATAGGGCCAGATTTTTAATTTAGGAAAAAAGTCAAATTGAAACTTGTTTTATTTAATATTATTAATGACGAAATAATAAGAAAATGCCTAAAATAAGTTTATACAAAATCAGAGAGGTTTTTTGAGAAACAAGAAACAATATCGTTATGCACTAGTTCTAACACCACTTCAATTAAACCACCTAATACTTCATCATAATAATTTCTAATATTCAAGCATAACTAGGTAAGAAATAGAAGAGTAGTATGAAACGATTATATAAGCCGAATGACAACAAATAGGGTAGTAAAGAAGGCAAGAGACGGTCCTCAATAGGAAGACGAGCACTAGAGAGACCACAAAAACGATAGAATAACAACTTACTGGAGGCACATTGAAAAACAGACAGGGTCAGGTCTATATGAAAAGAAAAAAAAAGAGAAGAAGTGCAAAACACAAAACCGTTTAATTTCCATTAATATTTTTAAGTTTATCTTGGGATAGAAGATTTTATTTTTCTCGAAAATGAAAAAGACACTACACAAAGAGCCGAGATAACTGATATTCCAAAAGAAAGATTCAGTGTTTACCAGTCTTAGGTTTCTATTGAAACATTTAGGCGTCGAATGTCGCTGTGGACCGAGCGCCGGCGACTGGCTACTAACTGAAGGTTTTTACTAGAATACCATTTACCAGCTGTCTGTAAGCATCTATAGGGCCAGATTTTTAATTTAGGAAGAAGGTCAAATTGAAACTTGTTTTATTTAATATTATTAATGACGAAATAATAAGAAAATGCCTAAAATAAGTTTATACAAAATCAGAGAGGTTTTTTGAGAAACAAGAAACAATATCGTTATGCACTAGTTCTAACACCACTTCAATTAAACCACCTAATACTTTATCATAATAATTTCTAATATTCAAGCATAACTAGGTAAGAAATAGAAGAGTAGTATGAAACGATTATATAAGCCAAATGACAACAAACAGGGTAGTAAAGAAGGCAAGAGACGGTCCTCAATAGGAAGACGAGCACTAGAGAGACCACAAAAACGATAGAATAACAACTTACTGGAGGCACATTGAAAAACAGACAGGGTCAGGTCTATATGAAAAGAAAAAAAAAAGAGAAGAAGTGCAAAACACAAAACCGTTTAATTTCCATGTAATATTGTTAAGTTTATCTTGAGATAGAAGATTTTATTTTTCTCGAAAATGAGAAAGACACTACACAAAGAGCCGAGATAACTGATATTCCAAAAGAAAGATTCAGTGTTTACCAGTCTTAGGTTTCTATTGAAACATTTAGGCGTCGAATGTCGCTGTGGACCGAGCGCCGGCGACTGGCTACTAACTGAAGGTTTTTTCTAGAATACCATTTACCAGCTGTCTGTAAGCATCTATAGGGCCAGATTTTTAATTTAGGAAAAAGGTCAAATTGAAACTTGTTTTATTTAATATTATTAATGACGAAATAACAAGAAAATGCCTAAAATAAGTTTATACAAAATCAGAGAGGTTTTTTGAGAAACAAGAAACAATATCGTTATGCACTAGTTCTAACACCACTTCAATTAAACCACCTAATACTTCATCATAATAATTTCTAATATTCAAGCATAACTAGGTAAGAAATAGAAGAGTAGTATGAAACGATTATATAAGCCGAATGACAACAAATAGGGTAGTAAAGAAGGCAAGGGACGGTCCTCAATAGGAAGACGAGCACTAGAGAGACCACAAAAACGATAGAATAACAACTTACTGGAGGCACATTGAAAAACAGACAGGGTCAGGTCTATATGAAAAGAAAAAAAAAAGAGAAGAAGTGCAAAACACAAAACCGTTTAATTTCCATTAATATTTTTAAGTTTATCTTGGGATAGAAGATTTTATTTTTCTCGAAAATGAAAAAGACACTACACAAAGAGCCGAGATAACTGATATTCCAAAAGAAAGATTCAGTGTTTATCAGTCTTAGGTTTCTATTGAAACATTTAGGCGTCGAATGTCGCTGTGGACCGAGCGCCGGCGACTGGCTACTAACTGAAGGTTTTTTCAAGAATACCATTTACCAGCTATCTGTAAGCATCTATAGGGCCAGATTTTTAATATAGGAAGAAGGTCAAATTGAAACTTGTTTTATTTAATATTATTAATGACGAAATAATAAGAAAATGCCTAAAATAAGTTTATACAAAATCAGAGAGGTTTTTTGAGAAACAAGAAACAATATCGTTATGCACTAGTTCTAACACCACTTCAATTAAACCACCTAATACTTTATCATAACAATTTCTAATATTCAAGCATAACTAGGTAAGAAATAGAAGAGTAGTATGAAACGATTATATAAGCCAAATGACAACAAACAGGGTAGTAAAGGAGGCAAGAGACGGTCCTCAATAGGAAGACGAGCACTAGAGAGACCACAAAAACGATAGAATAACAACTTACTGGAGGCACATTGAAAAACAGACAGGGTCAGGTCTATATGAAAAGAAAAAAAAAGAGAAGAAGTGCAAAACACAAAACCGTTTAATTTCCATTAATATTTTTAAGTTTATCTTGGGATAGAAGATTTTATTTTTCTCGAAAATGAAAAAGACACTACACAAAGAGCCGAGATAACTGATATTCCAAAAGAAAGATTCAGTGTTTATCAGTCTTAGGTTTCTATTGAAACATTTAGGCGTCGAATGTCGCTGTGGACCGAGCGCCGGCGACTGGCTACTAACTGAAGGTTTTTTCTAAAATACCATTTACCAGCTGTCTGTAAGCATCTATAGGGCCAGATTTTTAATTTAGAAAGAAGGTCAAATTGAAACTTGTTTTATTTAATATTATTAATGACGAAATAATAAGAAAATGCCTAAAATAAGTTTATACAAAATCAGAGAGGTTTTTTAAAAAACAAGAAACAATATCGTTATGCACTTGTTCTAACACCACTTTGATTAAACCACCTAATACTTCATCATAATAATTTCTAATATTCAAGAATAACTAGGTAAGAAATAGAAGAGTAGTATGAAACGATTATATAAGCCGAATGACAACAAATAGGGTAGTAAAGAAGGCAAGAGACGGTCCCCAATAGCAAGACGAGCACTAAAGAGACCACAAAAACGATAGAATAACAACTTATTGGAGGCACATTGAAAAACAGACAGGGTCAGGTCTATATGAAAAGAAAAAAAAAAAAGAGAAGAAGTGCAAAACACAAATCCGTTTAATTTCCATGTAATATTTTTAAGTTTATCTTGGGATAGAAGATTTTATTTTTCTCGAAAATGAAAAAGACACTACACAAAGAGCCGAGATAACTGATATTCCAAAAGAAAGATTCAGTCTTTACCAGTCTTAGGTTTCTATTGAAACATTTAGGCGTCGAATGTCGCTGTGGACCGAGCGCCGGCGACTGGCTACTAACTGAAGGTTTTTTCTAGAATACCATTTACCAGCTGTCTGTAAGCATCTATAGGGCCAGATTTTTAATTTAGGAAGAAGGTCAAATTAAAACTTGTTTTATTTAATATTATTAATGACGAAATAATAAGAAAATGCCTAAAATAAGTTTATACAAAATCAGAGAGGTTTTTTGAGAAACAAGAAACAATATCGTTATGCACTAGTTCTAACACCACTTCAATTAAGCCACCTTATACTTCATCATAATAATTTCTAATATTCAAGCCTAACTAGGTAAGAAATAGAAGAGTAGTATGAAACGATTATATAAGCCGAATGACAACAAATAGGGTAGTAAAGAAGGCAAGAGACGGTCCCCAATAGGAAGACGAGCACTAGAGAGACCACAAAAACGATAGAATAACAACTTACTAGAGGCACATTGAAAAACAGACAGGTTCAGGTCTATATGAAAAGAAAAAAAAAAAAGGAGAAGAAGTGCAAAACACAAAACCGTTTAATTTCCATGTAATATTTTTATGTTTATCTTGAGATAGAAGATTTTATTTTTCTCGAAACTGAAAAAGACACTACACAAAGAGCCGAGATAACTGATATTCCAAAAGAAAGATTCAGTGTTTACCAGTCTTAGGTTTCTATTGAAACATTTAGGCGTCGAATGTCGCTGTGGACCGAGCGGCGGCGACTGGCTACTAACTGAAGGTTTTTTCTAGAATACCATTTACCAGCTGTCTGTAAGCATCTATAGGGCCAGATTTTTAATTTAGGAAGAAGGTCAAATTGAAACTTGTTTTATTTAATATTATTAATGACGAAATAATAAGAAAATGCCTAAAATAAGTTTATACAAAATCAGAGAGGTTTTTTGAGAAACAAGTAACAATAACGTTATGCACTAGTTCTAACACCACTTCAATTAAGCCACCTAATACTTCATCATAATAATTTCTAATATTCAAGCATAACTAGGTAAGAAATAGAAGAGTAGTATGAAACGATTATATAAGCCGAATGACAACAAATAGGGTAGTAAAGAAGGTAAGAGACGGTCCTCAATAGGAAGACGAGCACTAAAGAGACCACAAAAACGATAGAATAACAACTTACTGGAGACACATTGAAAAACAGACAGGGTCAAGTCTATATGAAAAGAAAAAAAAGAGAAGAAGTGCAAAACACAAAACCGTTTAATTTCCATGTAATATTTTTAAGTTTATCTTGGGATAGAAGATTTTGTGTTTCTCGAAAATGAAAAAGACACTACACAAAGAGCCGAGATAACTGATATTCCAAAAGAAAGATTCAGTGTTTACCAGTCTTAGGTTTCTATTGAAACATTTAGGCGTCGAATGTCGCTGTGGACCGAGCGCCGGCGACTGGCTACTAACTGAAGGTTTTTTCTAGAATACCATTTACAAGCTGTCTGTAAGCATCTATAGGGCCAGATTTTTAATTTAGGAAGAAGGTCAAATTGAAACTTGTTTTATTTAATATTATTAATGACGAAATAATAAGAAAATGCCTAAAATAAGTTTATACAAAATCAGAGAGGTTTTTTGAGAAACAAGAAACAATATCGTTATGCACTAGTTCTAACACCACTTCAATGAAACGATTATATAAGCCAAATGACAACAAACAGGGTAGTAAAGAAGGCAAGAGACGGTCCTCAATAGGAAGACGAGCAGTAGAGAGACCACAAAAAAGATACAATAACAACTTACTGGAGGCACATTGAAAAACAGACATGGTCATGTCTATATGAAAAGAAAAAAAAAAGAGAGAAGAAGTCCAAAACACAAAACCGTTTAATTTCCATGTAATATTTTTAAGTTTATCTTGGGATCGAAGATTTTATTTTTCTCGAAAATGAAAAAGACACTACACAAAGAGCCGAGATAACTGATATTCCAAAAGAAAGATTCAGTGTTTACCAGTCTTAGGTTTCTATTGAAACATTTAGGCGTCGAATGTCGCTGTGGACCGAGCGCCGGCGACTGGCTACTAACTGAAGGTTTTTTCTAGAATACCATATACAAGCTGTCTGTAAGCATCTATAGGGCCAGATTTTTAATTTAGGAAGAAGGTCAAATTGAAACTTGTTTTATTTAATATTATTAATGACGAAATAATAAGAAAATGCCTAAAATAAGTTTATACAAAATCAGAGAGGTTTTTTGAGAAACAAGAAACAATATCGTTATACACTAGTTCTAACACCACTTCAATTAAGCCACCTAATACTTCATCATAATAATTTCTAATATTCAAGCATAACTAGGTAAGAAATAGAAGAGTAGTATGAAACGATTATATAAGCCGAATGACAACAAATAGGGTAGTAAAGAAGGCAAGAGACGGTCCCCAATAGGAAGACGAGCACTAGAGAGACCACAAAAACGATAGAATAACAACTTACTGGAGGCACATTGAAAAACAGACAGGGTCAGGTCTATATGAAAAGAAAAAAAAAAGGAGAAGAAGTGCAAAACACAAAACCGTTTAATTTCCATGTAATATTTTTAAGTTTATCTTGGGATAGAAGATTTTGTGTTTCTCGAAAATGAAAAAGACACTACACAAAGAGCCGAGATAACTGATATTCCAAAAGAAAGATTCAGTGTTTACCAGTCTTAGGTTTCTATTGAAACATTTAGGCGTCGAATGTCGCTGTGGACCGAGCGCCGGCGACTGGCTACTAACTGAAGATTTTTTCTAGAATACCATTTACAAGCTGTCTGTAAGCATCTATAGGGCCAGATTTTTAATTTAGGAAGAAGGTCAAATTGAAACTTGTTTTATTTAATATTATTAATGACGAAATAATAAGAAAATGCCTAAAATAAGTTTATACAAAATCAGAGAGGTTTTTTGAGAAACAAGAAACAATATCGTTATGTACTAGTTCTAACACCACTTCAATGAAACGATTATATAAGCCAAATGACAACAAACAGGGTAGTAAAGAAGGCAAGAGACAGTCTCCAATAGAAAGACAAGCACTAGAGAGACCACAAAAACGATAGAATAACAACTTACTGGAGGCACTTTAAAAAAGAGACAGGGTCAGGTCTATATGAAAAGAAAAAAAAAAGAGAAGAAGTGCAAAACACAAAACCGTTTAATTTCCATGTAATATTTTTAAGTTTACCTTGAGATAGAAGATTTTATTTTTCTCGAAAATGAAAAAGACACTACACAAAGAGCCGAGATAACTGATATTCCAAAAGAAAGATTCAGTGTTTACCAGTCTTAGGTTTCTATTGAAACATTTAGGCGTCGAATGTCGCTATGGACCGCGCGCCGGCGACTGGCTACTAACTGAAGGTTTTTTCTAGAATACCATTTACCAGCTGTCTGTAAGCATCTATAGGGCCAGATTTTTAATTTAGGAAGAAGGTCAAATTGAAACTTGTTTTATTTAATATTATTAATGACGAAATAATAAGAAAATGCCTAAAATAAGTTTATACAAAATGAGAGAGGTTTTTTGAGAAACAAGAAACAATATCGTTATACACTAGTTCTAACACCACTTCAATTAAGCCACCTAATACTTCATCATAATAATTTCTAATATTCAAGCATAACTAGGTAAGAAATAGAAGAGTAGTATGAAACGATTATATAAGCCGAATGACAACAAATAGGGTAGTAAAGAAGGCAAGAGACGGTCCCCAATAGGAAGACGAGCAGTAGAGAGACCACAAAAACGATAGAATAACAACTTACTGGAGGCACATTAAAAAACAAATAAGTTCAGGTCTATATGAAAAGAAAAAAATAAGAGAAGAAGTGCAAAACACAAAACCTTTTAATTTTCATGTAATATTTTCAAGTTTATCTTGAGATAGAAGATTTTATTTTTCTCGAAACTGAAAAAGACACTACACAAAGGGCCGAGATAACTGATATTCCAAAAGGAAGATTTAGTGTTTACCAGTCTTAGGTTTCTATTGAAACATTTAGGCGTCGAATGTCGCTGTGGACCGAGCGCCGGCGACTGGCTACTAACTGAAGGTTTTTTCTAGAATACCATTTACCAGCTGTCTGTAAGCATCTATAGGGCCACATTTTTAATTTGGGAAGAAGGTCAAATTGAAACTTGTTTTATTTAATATTATTAATGACGAAATAATAAGAAAATGCCTAAAATAAGTTTATACAAAATCAGAGAGGTTTTTTGAGAAACAAGAAACAATATCGTTATACACTAGTTCTAACACCACTTCAATTAAGCCACCTAATACTTCTTCATAATAATTTCTAATATTAAAGCATAACTAGGTAAGAAATAGAAGAGTAGTATGAAACGATTATATAAGCCGAATGACAACAAATAGGGTAGTAAAGAAGGCAAGAGACGGTCCCCAATAGGAAGACGAGCAGTAGAGAGACCACAAAAACGATAGAATAACACTGGAGGCACATTGAAAAACAGACAGGTTCAGGTCTATATGAAAAGAAAAAAAAGAGAGAAGAAGTGCAAAACATAAAACCGTTTAATTTCCATGTAATATTTTTAAGTTTATCTTGGGATAGAAGATTTTATTTTTCTCGAAAATGAAAAAGACACTACACAAAGAGCCGAGATAACTGATATTCCAGAAGAAAGATTCAGTGTTTACCAGTCTTAGGTTTCTGTTGAAACATTTAGGCGTCGAATGTCGCTGTGGACCGAGCGCCGGCGACTGGCTACTAACTGAAGGTTTTTTCTAGAATACCATTTACCAGCTGTCTGTAAGCATCTATAGGGCCAGATTTTTAATTTAGGAAGAAGGTCAAATTGAAACTTGTTTTATTTAATATTATTAATGACGAAATAATAAGAAAATGCCTAAAATAAGTTTATACAAAATCAGAGAGGTTTTTTGAGAAACAAGAATCAATATCGTTATACACTAGTTCTAACACCACTTCAATTAAGCCACCTAATACTTCATCATAATAATTTCTAATATTCAAGCATAACTAGGTAAGAAATAGAAGAGTAGTATGAAACGATTATATAAGCCGAATGACAACAAATAGGGTAGTAAAGAAGGTAAGAGACGGTCCTCAATAGGAAGACGAGCACTAAAGAGACCACAAAAACGATAGAATAACAACTTACTGGAGACACATTGAAAAACAGACAGGGTCAAGTCTATATGAAAAGAAAAAAAAGAGAAGAAGTGCAAAACACAAAACCGTTTAATTTCCATGTAATATTTTTAAGTTTATCTTGGGATAGAAGATTTTGTGTTTCTCGAAAATGAAAAAGACACTACACAAAGAGCCGAGATAACTGATATTCCAAAAGAAAGATTCAGTGTTTACCAGTCTTAGGTTTCTATTGAAACATTTAGGCGTCGAATGTCGCTGTGGACCGAGCGCCGGCGACTGGCTACTAACTGAAGGTTTTTTCTAGAATACCATTTACAAGCTGTCTGTAAGCATCTATAGGGCCAGATTTTTAATTTAGGACGAAGGTCAAATTGAAACTTGTTTTATTTAATATTATTAATGACGAAATAATAAGAAAATGCCTAAAATAAGTTTATACAAAATCAGAGAGGTTTTTTGAGAAACAAGAAACAATATCGTTATGCACTAGTTCTAACACCACTTCAATGAAACGATTATATAAGCCAAATGACAACAAACAGGGTAGTAAAGAAGGCAAGAGACGGTCCTCAATAGGAAGACGAGCAGTAGAGAGACCACAAAAAAGATAGAATAACAACTTACTGGAGGCACATTGAAAAACAGACATGGTCATGTCTATATGAAAAGAAAAAAAAAAAGAGAGAAGAAGTGCAAAACACAAAACCGTTTAATTTCCATGTAATATTTTTAAGTTTATCTTGGGATCGAAGATTTTATTTTTCTCGAAAATGAAAAAGACACTACACAAAGAGCCGAGATAACTGATATTCCAAAAGAAAGATTCAGTGTTTACCAGTCTTAGGTTTCTATTGAAACATTTAGGCGTCGAATGTCGCTGTGGACCGAGCGCCGGCGACTGGCTACTAACTGAAGGTTTTTTCTAGAATACCATATACAAGCTGTCTGTAAGCATCTATAGGGCCAGATTTTTAATTTAGGAAGAAGGTCAAATTGAAACTTGTTTTATTTAATATTATTAATGACGAAATAATAAGAAAATGCCTAAAATAAGTTTATACAAAATCAGAGAGGTTTTTTGAGAAACAAGAAACAATATCGTTATACACTAGTTCTAACACCACTTCAATTAAGCCACCTAATACTTCATCATAATAATTTCTAATATTCAAGCATAACTAGGTAAGAAATAGAAGAGTAGTATGAAACGATTATATAAGCCGAATGACAACAAATAGGGTAGTAAAGAAGGCAAGAGACGGTCCCCAATAGGAAGACGAGCACTAGAGAGACCACAAAAACGATAGAATAACAACTTACTGGAGGCACATTGAAAAACAGACAGGGTCAGGTCTATATGAAAAGAAAAAAAAAAGGAGAAGAAGTGCAAAACACAAAACCGTTTAATTTCCATGTAATATTTTTAAGTTTATCTTGGGATAGAAGATTTTGTGTTTCTCGAAAATGAAAAAGACACTACACAAAGAGCCGAGATAACTGATATTCCAAAAGAAAGATTCAGTGTTTACCAGTCTTAGGTTTCTATTGAAACATTTAGGCGTCAAATGTCGCTGTGGACCGAGCGCCGGCGACTGGCTACTAACTGAAGATTTTTTCTAGAATACCATTTACAAGCTGTCTGTAAGCATCTATAGGGCCAGATTTTTAATTTAGGAAGAAGGTCAAATTGAAACTTGTTTTATTTAATATTATTAATGACGAAATAATAAGAAAATGCCTAAAATAAGTTTATACAAAATCAGAGAGGTTTTTTGAGAAACAAGAAACAATATCGTTATGCACTAGTTCTAACACCACTTCAATGAAACGATTATATAAGCCAAATGACAACAAACAGGGTAGTAAAGAAGGCAAGAGACGGTCTCCAATAGAAAGACAAGCACTAGAGAGACCACAAAAACGATAGAATAACAACTTACTGGAGGCACTTTAAAAAAGAGACAGGGTCAGGTCTATATGAAAAGAAAAAAAAAAGAGAAGAAGTGCAAAACACAAAACCGTTTAATTTCCATGTAATATTTTTAAGTTTACCTTGAGATAGAAGATTTTATTTTTCTCGAAACTGAAAAAGACACTACACAAAGGGCCGAGATAACTGATATTCCAAAAGAAAGATTTAGTGTTTACCAGTCTTAGGTTTCTATTGAAACATTTAGGCGTCGAATGTCGCTGTGGACCGAGCGCCGGCGACTGGCTACTAACTGAAGGTTTTTTCTAGAATACCATTTACCAGCTGTCTGTAAGCATCTATAGGGCCACATTTTTAATTTGGGAAGAAGGTCAAATTGAAACTTGTTTTATTTAATATTATTAATGACGAAATAATAAGAAAATGCCTAAAATAAGTTTATACAAAATCAGAGAGGTTTTTTGAGAAACAAGAAACAATATCGTTATACACTAGTTCTAACACCACTTCAATTAAGCCACCTAATACTTCATCATAATAATTTCTAATATTAAAGCATAACTAGGTAAGAAATAGAAGAGTAGTATGAAACGATTATATAAGCCGAATGACAACAAATAGGGTAGTAAAGAAGGCAAGAGACGGTCCCCAATAGGAAGACGAGCAGTAGAGAGACCACAAAAACGATAGAATAACAACTTACTGGAGGCACATTGAAAAACAGACAGGTTTAGGTCTATATGAAAAGAAAAAAAAGAGAAGAAGTGCAAAACACAAAACCGTTTAATTTCCATGTAATATTTTCAAGTTTATCTTGAGATAGAAGATTTTATTTTTCTCGAAACTGAAAAAGACACTACACAAAGGGCCGAGATAACTGATATTCCAAAAGAAAGATTCAGTGTTTACCAGTCTTAGGTTTCTATTGAAACATTTAGGCGTTGAATGTCGCTGTGGACCGAGCGCCGGCGACTGGCTACTAACTGAAGGTTTTTTCTAGAATACCATTTACAAGCTGTCTGTAAGCATCTATAGGGCCAGATTTTTAATTTAGGAAGAAGGTCAAATTGAAACTTGTTTTATTTAATATTATTAATGACGAAATAATAAGAAAATGCCTAAAATAAGTTTATACAAAATCAGAGAGTTTTTTTGAGAAACAAGAAACAATATCGTTATGCACTTGTTCTAACACCACTTCAATTAAGCCACCTAATACTTCATCATAATAATTTCTAATATTCAAGCATAACTAGGTAAGAAATAGAAGAGTAGTATGAAACGATTATATAAGCCGAATGACAACAAATAGGGTAGTAAAGAAGGCAAGAGACGGTCCCCAATAGGAAGACGAGCAGTAGAGAGACCACAAAAACGATAGAATAACAACTTACTGGAGGCACATTGAAAAACAGACAGGTTCAGGTCTATATGAAAAGAAAAAAAAAGAAGAAGTGCAAAACACAAAACCGTTTAATTTCCATGTAATATTTTCAAGTTTATCTTGAGATAGAAGATTTTATTTTTCTCGAAACTGAAAAAGACACTACACAAAGAGCCGAGATAACTGATATTCCAAAAGAAAGATTCAGTGTTTACCAGTCTTAGGTTTCTATTAAAACATTTAGGCGTCGAATGTCGCTGTGGACCGAGCGCCGGCGACTGGCTACTAACTGAAGGTTTTTTCTAGAATACCATTTACCAGCTGTCTGTAAGCATCTATAGGGCCAGATTTTTAATTTAGGAAGAAGGTCAAATTGAAACTTGTTTTATTTAATATTATTAATGACGAAATAATAAGAAAATGCCTAAAATAAGTTTATACAAAATCAGAGAGTTTTTTTGAGAAACAAGAAACAATATCGTTATGCACTTGTTCTAACACCACTTTGATTAAACCACCTAATACTTCATCATAATAATTTCTAATATTCAAGCATAACTAGGTAAGAAATAGAAGAGTAGTATGAAACGATTATATAAGCCGAATGACAACAAAGAGGGTAGTAAAGAAGGCAAGAGACGGTCTCCAATAGAAAGACGAGCACTAGAGAGACCACAAAAACGATAGAATAACAACTTACTGGAGGCACTTTAAAAAAGAGACAGGGTCAGGTCTATATGAAAAGAAAAAAAAAAAGAGAAGAAGTGCAAAACACAAAACCGTTTAATTTCCATGTAATATTTTTAAGTTTACCTTGAGATAGAAGATTTTATTTTTCTCGAAAATGAAAAAGACACTACACAAAGAGCCGAGATAACTGATATTCCAAAAGAAAGATTCAGTGTTTACCAGTCTTAGGTTTCTATTGAAACATTTAGGCGTCGAATGTCGCTATGGACCGCGCGCCGGCGACTGGCTACTAACTGAAGGTTTTTTCTAGAATACCATTTACCAGCTGTCTGTAAGCATCTATAGGGCCAGATTTTTAATTTAGGAAGAAGGTCAAATTGAAACTTGTTTTATTTAATATTATTAATGACGAAATAATAAGAAAATGCCTAAAATAAGTTTATACAAAATCAGAGAGGTTTTTTGAGAAACAAGAAACAATATCGTTATACACTAGTTCTAACACCACTTCAATTAAGCCACCTAATACTTCATCATAATAATTTCTAATATTCAAGCATAACTAGGTAAGAAATAGAAGAGTAGTATGAAACGATTATATAAGTCGAATGACAACAAATAGGGTAGTAAAGAAGGCAAGAGACGGTCCCCAATAGGAAGACGAGCAGTAGAGAGACCACAAAAACGATAGAATAACAACTTACTGGAGGCACATTAAAAAACAAACAAGTTCAGGTCTATATGAAAAGAAAAAAAAAGAGAAGAAGTGCAAAACACAAAACCGTTTAATTTTCATGTAATATTTTCAAGTTTATCTTGAGATAGAAGATTTTATTTTTCTCGAAACTGAAAAAGACACTACACAAAGGGCCGAGATAACTGATATTCCAAAAGAAAGATTCAGTGTTTACCAGTCTTAGGTTTCTATTGAAACATTTAGGCGTCGAATGTCGCTGTGGACCGAGCGCCGGCGACTGGCTACTAACTAAAGGTTTTTTCTAGAATACCATTTACCAGCTGTCTGTAAGCATCTATAGGGCCACATTTTTAATTTGGGAAGAAGGTCAAATTGAAACTTGTTTTATTTAATATTATTAATGACGAAATAATAAGAAAATGCCTAAAATAAGTTTATACAAAATCAGAGAGGTTTTTTGAGAAACAAGAAACAATATCGTTATACACTAGTTCTAACACCACTTCAATTAAGCCACCTAATACTTCATCATAATAATTTCTAATATTAAAGCATAACTAGGTAAGAAATAGAAGAGTAGTATGAAACGATTATATAAGCCGAATGACAACAAATAGGGTAGTAAAGAAGGCAAGAGACGGTCCCCAATAGGAAGACGAGCAGTAGAGAGACCACAAAAACGATAGAATAACACTGGAGGCACATTGAAAAACAGACAGGTTCAGGTCTATATGAAAAGAAGAAAAAGAGAGAAGAAGTGCAAAACATAAAACCGTTTAATTTCCATGTAATATTTTTAAGTTTATCTTGGGATAGAAGATTTTATTTTTCTCGAAAATGAAAAAGACACTACACAAAGAGCCGAGATAACTGATATTCCAGAAGAAAGATTCAGTGTTTACCAGTCTTAGGTTTCTGTTGAAACATTTAGGCGTCGAATGTCGCTGTGGACCGAGCGCCGGCGACTGGCTACTAACTGAAGGTTTTTTCTAGAATACCATTTACCAGCTGTCTGTAAGCATCTATAGGGCCAGATTTTTAATTTAGGAAGAAGGTCAAATTGAAACTTGTTTTATTTAATATTATTAATGACGAAATAATAAGAAAATGCCTAAAATAAGTTTATACAAAATCAGAGAGGTTTTTTGAGAAACAAGAATTAATATCGTTATACACTAGTTCTAACACCACTTCAATTAAGCCACCTAATACTTCATCATAATAATTTATAATATTCAAGCATAACTAGGTAAGAAATAGAAGAGTAGTATGAAACGATTATATAAGCCGAATGACAACAAATAGGGTAGTAAAGAAGGCAAGAGACGGTCCCCAATAGGAAGACGAGCAGTAGAGAGACCACAAAAACGATAGAATAACAACTTACTGGAGGCACATTGAAAAACAGACAGGTTCAGGTCTATATGAAAAGAAAAAAAAGAGAAGAAGTGCAAAACACAAAACCGTTTAATTTCCATGTAATATTTTCAAGTTTATCTTGAGATAGAAGATTTTATTTTTCTCGAAACTGAAAAAGACACTACACAAAGAGCCGAGATAACTGATATTCCAAAAGAAAGATTCAGTGTTTACCAGTCTTAGGTTTCTATTGAAACATTTAGGCGTCGAATGTCGCTGTGGACCTAGCGCCGGCGACTGGCTACTAACTGAAGGTTTTTTCTAGAATACCATTTACCAGCTGTCTGTAAGCATCTATAGGGTCAGATTTTTAATTTAGGAAGAAGGTCAAATTAAAACTTGTTTTATTTAATATTATTAATGACGAAATAATAAGAAAATGCCTAAAATAAGTTTATACAAAATCATAGAGGTTTTTTGAGAAACAAGAAACAATATCGTTATGCACTTGTTCTAACACCACTTTGATTAAACCACCTAATACTTCATTATAATAATTTCTAATATTCAAGCATAACTAGGTAAGAAATAGAAGAGTAGTATGAAACGATTATATAAGCCGAATGACAACAAATAGGGTAGTAAAGAAGGCAAGAGACGGTCCCCAATAGGAAGACGAGCAGTAGAGAGACCACAAAAACGATAGAATAACAACTTACTGGAGGCACATTAAAAAACAAATAAGTTCAGGTCTATATGAAAAGAAAAAAAAAGAGAAGAAGTGCAAAACACAAAACCGTTTAATTTTCATGTAATATTTTCAAGTTTATCTTGAGATAGAAGATTTTATTTTTCTCGAAACTGAAAAAGACACTACACAAAGGGCCGAGATAACTGATATTCCAAAAGAAAGATTTAGTGTTTACCAGTCTTAGGTTTCTATTGAAACATTTAGGCGTCGAATGTCGCTGTGGACCGAGCGCCGGCGACTGGCTACTAACTGAAGGTTTTTTCTAGAATACCATTTACCAGCTGTCTGTAAGCATCTATAGGGCCACATTTTTAATTTGGGAAGAAGGTCAAATTGAAACTTGTTTTATTTAATATTATTAATGACGAAATAATAAGAAAATGCCTAAAATAAGTTTATACAAAATCAGAGAGGTTTTTTGAGAAACAAGAAACAATATCGTTATACACTAGTTCTAACACCACTTCAATTAAGCCACCTAATACTTCATCATAATAATTTCTAATATTAAAGCATAACTAGGTAAGAAATAGAAGAGTAGTATGAAACGATTATATAAGCCGAATGACAACAAATAGGGTAGTAAAGAAGGCAAGAGACGGTCCCCAATAGGAAGACGAGCAGTAGAGAGACCACAAAAACGATAGAATAACAACTTACTGGAGGCACATTGAAAAACAGACAGGTTCAGGTCTATATGAAAAGAAAAAAAAGAGAAGAAGTGCAAAACACAAAACCGTTTAATTTCCATGTAATATTTTCAAGTTTATCTTGAGATAGAAGATTTTATTTTTCTCGAAACTGAAAAAGACACTACACAAAGAGCCGAGATAACTGATATTCCAAAAGAAAGATTCAGTGTTTACCAGTCTTAGGTTTCTATTGAAACATTTAGGCGTTGAATGTCGCTGTGGACCGAGCGCCGGCGACTGGCTACTAACTGAAGGTTTTTTCTAGAATACCATTTACCAGCTGTCTGTAAGCATCTATAGGGCCAGATTTTTAATTTAGGAAGAAGGTCAAATTAAAACTTGTTTTATTTATTATTATTAATGACGAAATAATAAGAAAATGCCTAAAATAAGTTTATACAAAATCAGAGAGTTTTTGTGAGAAACAAGAAACAATATCGTTATGCACTTGTTCTAACACCACTTCAATTAAGCCACCTAATACTTCATCATAATAATTTCTAATATTCAAGCATAACTAGGTAAGAAATAGAAGAGTAGTATGAAACGATTATATAAGCCGAATGACAACAAATAGGGTAGTAAAGAAGGCAAGAGACGGTCCCCAATAGGAAGACGAGCAGTAGAGAGACCACAAAAACGATAGAATAACAACTTACTGGAGGCACATTGAAAAACAGACAGGTTCAGGTCTATATGAAAAGAAAAAAAAAGAAGAAGTGCAAAACACAAAACCGTTTAATTTCCATGTAATATTTTCAAGTTTATCTTGAGATAGAAGATTTTATTTTTCTCGAAACTGAAAAAGACACTACACAAAGAGCCGAGATAACTGATATTCCAAAAGAAAGATTCAGTGTTTACCAGTCTTAGGTTTCTATTAAAACATTTAGGCGTCGAATGTCGCTGTGGACCGAGCGCCGGCGACTGGCTACTAACTGAAGGTTTTTTCTAGAATACCATTTACCAGCTGTCTGTAAGCATCTATAGGGCCAGATTTTTAATTTAGGAAGAAGGTCAAATTGAAACTTGTTTTATTTAATATTATTAATGACGAAATAATAAGAAAATGCCTAAAATAAGTTTATACAAAATCAGAGAGTTTTTTTGAGAAACAAGAAACAATATCGTTATGCACTTGTTCTAACACCACTTTGATTAAACCACCTAATACTTCATCATAATAATTTCTAATATTCAAGCATAACTAGGTAAGAAATAGAAGAGTAGTATGAAACGATTATATAAGCCGAATGACAACAAAGAGGGTAGTAAAGAAGGCAAGAGACGGTCTCCAATAGAAAGACGAGCACTAGAGAGACCACAAAAACGATAGAATAACAACTTACTGGAGGCACTTTAAAAAAGAGACAGGGTCAGGTCTATATGAAAAGAAAAAAAAAAGAGAAGAAGTGCAAAACACAAAACCGTTTAATTTCCATGTAATATTTTTAAGTTTACCTTGAGATAGAAGATTTTATTTTTCTCGAAAATGAAAAAGACACTACACAAAGAGCCGAGATAACTGATATTCCAAAAGAAAGATTCAGTGTTTACCAGTCTTAGGTTTCTATTGAAACATTTAGGCGTCGAATGTCGCTATGGACCGCGCGCCGGCGACTGGCTACTAACTGAAGGTTTTTTCTAGAATACCATTTACCAGCTGTCTGTAAGCATCTATAGGGCCAGATTTTTAATTTAGGAAGAAGGTCAAATTGAAACTTGTTTTATTTAATATTATTAATGACGAAATAATAAGAAAATGCCTAAAATAAGTTTATACAAAATCAGAGAGGTTTTTTGAGAAACAAGAAACAATATCGTTATACACTAGTTCTAACACCACTTCAATTAAGCCACCTAATACTTCATCATAATAATTTCTAATATTCAAGCATAACTAGGTAAGAAATAGAAGAGTAGTATGAAACGATTATATAAGTCGAATGACAACAAATAGGGTAGTAAAGAAGGCAAGAGACGGTCCCCAATAGGAAGACGAGCAGTAGAGAGACCACAAAAACGATAGAATAACAACTTACTGGAGGCACATTAAAAAACAAACAAGTTCAGGTCTATATGAAAAGAAAAAAAAAGAGAAGAAGTGCAAAACACAAAACCGTTTAATTTTCATGTAATATTTTCAAGTTTATCTTGAGATAGAAGATTTTATTTTTCTCGAAACTGAAAAAGACACGACACAAAGGGCCGAGATAACTGATATTCCAAAAGAAAGATTCAGTGTTTACCAGTCTTAGGTTTCTATTGAAACATTTAGGCGTCGAATGTCGCTGTGGACCGAGCGCCGGCGACTGGCTACTAACTAAAGGTTTTTTCTAGAATACCATTTACCAGCTGTCTGTAAGCATCTATAGGGCCACATTTTTAATTTGGGAAGAAGGTCAAATTGAAACTTGTTTTATTTAATATTATTAATGACGAAATAATAAGAAAATGCCTAAAATAAGTTTATACAAAATCAGAGAGGTTTTTTGAGAAACAAGAAACAATATCGTTATACACTAGTTCTAACACCACTTCAATTAAGCCACCTAATACTTCATCATAATAATTTCTAATATTAAAGCATAACTAGGTAAGAAATAGAAGAGTAGTATGAAACGATTATATAAGCCGAATGACAACAAATAGGGTAGTAAAGAAGGCAAGAGACGGTCCCCAATAGGAAGACGAGCAGTAGAGAGACCACAAAAACGATAGAATAACACTGGAGGCACATTGAAAAACAGACAGGTTCAGGTCTATATGAAAAGAAGAAAAAGAGAGAAGAAGTGCAAAACATAAAACCGTTTAATTTCCATGTAATATTTTTAAGTTTATCTTGGGATAGAAGATTTTATTTTTCTCGAAAATGAAAAAGACACTACACAAAGAGCCGAGATAACTGATATTCCAGAAGAAAGATTCAGTGTTTACCAGTCTTAGGTTTCTGTTGAAACATTTAGGCGTCGAATGTCGCTGTGGACCGAGCGCCGGCGACTGGCTACTAACTGAAGGTTTTTTCTAGAATACCATTTACCAGCTGTCTGTAAGCATCTATAGGGCCAGATTTTTAATTTAGGAAGAAGGTCAAATTGAAACTTGTTTTATTTAATATTAATAATGACGAAATAATAAGAAAATGCCTAAAATAAGTTTATACAAAATCAGAGAGGTTTTTTGAGAAACAAGAATTAATATCGTTATACACTAGTTCTAACACCACTTCAATTAAGCCACCTAATACTTCATCATAATAATTTATAATATTCAAGCATAACTAGGTAAGAAATAGAAGAGTAGTATGAAACGATTATATAAGCCGAATGACAACAAATAGGGTAGTAAAGAAGGCAAGAGACGGTCCCCAATAGGAAGACGAGCAGTAGAGAGACCACAAAAACGATAGAATAACAACTTACTGGAGGCACATTGAAAAACAGACAGGTTCAGGTCTATATGAAAAGAAAAAAAAGAGAAGAAGTGCAAAATACAAAACCGTTTAATTTCCATGTAATATTTTCAAGTTTATCTTGAGATAGAAGATTTTATTTTTCTCGAAACTGAAAAAGACACTACACAAAGAGCCGAGATAACTGATATTCCAAAAGAAAGATTCAGTGTTTACCAGTCTTAGGTTTCTATTGAAACATTTAGGCGTCGAATGTCGCTGTGGACCTAGCGCCGGCGACTGGCTACTAACTGAAGGTTTTTTCTAGAATACCATTTACCAGCTGTCTGTAAGCATCTATAGGGCCAGATTTTTAATTTAGGAAGAAGGTCAAATTAAAACTTGTTTTATTTAATATTATTAATGACGAAATAATAAGAAAATGCCTAAAATAAGTTTATACAAAATCATAGAGGTTTTTTGAGAAACAAGAAACAATATCGTTATACACTAGTTCTAACACCACTTCAATTAAGCCACCTAATACTTCATCATAATAATTTCTAATATTCAAGCATAACTAGGTAAGAAATAGAAGAGTAGTATGAAACGATTATATAAGCCGAATGACAACAAATAGGGTAGTAAAGAAGGCAAGAGACGGTCCCCAATAGGAAGACGAGCAGTAGAGAGACCACAAAAACGATAGAATAACAACTTACTGGAGGCACATTGAAAAACAGACAAGTTCAGGTCTATATGAAAAGAAAAAAAAAAGAGAAGAAGTGCAAAACACAAAACCGTTTAATTTTCATGTAATATTTTCAAGTTTATCTTGAGATAGAAGATTTTATTTTTCTCGAAACTGAAAAAGACACTACACAAAGAGCCGAGATAACTGATATTCCAAAAGAAAGATTCAGTGTTTACCAGTCTTAGGTTTCTGTTGAAACATTTAGGCGTCGAATGTCGCTGTGGACCTAGCGCCGGCGACTGGCTACTAACTGAAGGTTTTTTCTAGAATACCATTTACCAGCTGTCTGTAAGCATCTATAGGGCCAGATTTTTAATTTAGGAAGAAGGTCAAATTGAAACTTGTTTTATTTAATATTATTAATGACGAAATAATAAGAAAATGCCTAAAATAAGTTTATACAAAATCAGAGAGGTTTTTTGATAAACAAGAATCAATATCGTTATACATTAGTTCTAACACCACTTCAATTAAGCCACCTAATACTTCATCATAATAATTTCTAATATTCAAGCATAACTAGGTAAGAAATAGAAGAGTAGTATGAAACGATTATATAAGCCGAATGACAACAAATAGGGTAGTAAAGAAGGCAAGAGACGGTCCCCAATAGGAAGACGAGCAGTAGAGAGACCACAAAAACGATAGAATAACAACTTACTGGAGGCACATTGAAAAACAGACAGGCTCAGGTCTATATGGAAAGAAAAAAAAAAGAGAAGAAGTGCAAAACACAAAACCGTTTAATTTCCATGTAATATTTTTAAGTTTACCTTGAGATAGAAGATTTTATTTTTCTCGAAAATGAAAAAGACACTACACAAAGAGCCGAGATAACTGATATTCCAAAAGAAAGATTCAGTGTTTACCAGTCTTAGGTTTCTATTGAAACATTTAGGCGTCGAATGTCGCTATGGACCGCGCGCCGGCGACTGGCTACTAACTGAAGGTTTTTTCTAGAATACCATTTACCAGCTGTCTGTAAGCATCTATAGGGCCAGATTTTTAATTTAGGAAGAAGGTCAAATTGAAACTTGTTTTATTTAATATTATTAATGACGAAATAATAAGAAAATGCCTAAAATAAGTTTATACAAAATCAGAGAGGTTTTTTGAGAAACAAGAATCAATATCGTTATACATTAGTTCTAACACCACTTCAATTAAGCCACCTAATACTTCATCATAATAATTTCTAATATTCAAGCATAACTAGGTAAGAAATAGAAGAGTAGTATGAAACGATTATATAAGCCGAATGACAACAAATAGGGTAGTAAAGAAGGCAAGAGACGGTCCCCAATAGGAAGACGAGCAGTAGAGAGACCACAAAAACGATAGAATAACAACTTACTGGAGGCACATTGAAAAACAGACAGGTTCAGGTCTATATGAAAAGAAAAAAAAGAGAAGAAGTGCAAAACACAAAACCGTTTAATTTCCATGTAATATTTTTAAGTTTACCTTGAGATAGAAGATTTTATTTTTCTCGAAACTGAAAAAGACACTACACAAAGAGCCGAGATAACTGATATTCCAAAAGAAAGATTCAGTGTTTACCAGTCTTAGGTTTCTGTTGAAACATTTAGGCGTCGAATGTCGCTGTGGACCGAGCGCCGGCGACTGGCTACTAACTGAAGGTTTTTTCTAGAATACCATTTACCAGCTGTCTGTAAGCATCTATAGGGCCAGATTTTTAATTTAGGAAGAAGGTCAAATTGAAACTTGTTTTATTTAATATTATTAATGACGAAATAATAAGAAAATGCCTAAAATAAGTTTATACAAAATCAGAGAGGTTTTTTGAGAAACAAGAATCAATATCGTTATACATTAGTTCTAACACCACTTCAATTAAGCCACCTAATACTTCATCATAATAATTTCTGATATTCAAGCATAACTAGGTAAGAAATAGAAGAGTAGTATGAAACGATTATATAAGCCGAATGACAACAAATAGGGTAGTAAAGAAGGCAAGAGACGGTCCCCAATAGGAAGACGAGCAGTAGAGAGACCACAAAAACGATAGAATAACAACTTACTGGAGGCACATTGAAAAACAGACAGGCTCAGGTCTATATGAAAAGAAAAAAAAAAGAGAAGAAGTGCAAAACACAAAACCGTTTAATTTCCATGTAATATTTTTAAGTTTACCTTGAGATAGAAGATTTTATTTTTCTCGAAAATGAAAAAGACACTACACAAAGAGCCGAGATAACTGATATTCCAAAAGAAAGATTCAGTGTTTACCAGTCTTAGGTTTCTATTGAAACATTTAGGCGTCGAATGTCGCTATGGACCGCGCGCCGGCGACTGGCTACTAACTGAAGGTTTTTTCTAGAATACCATTTACCAGCTGTCTGTAAGCATCTATAGGGCCAGATTTTTAATTTAGGAAGAAGGTCAAATTGAAACTTGTTTTATTTAATATTATTAATGACGAAATAATAAGAAAATGCCTAAAATAAGTTTATACAAAATCAGAGAGGTTTTTTGAGAAACAAGAAACAATATCGTTATACACTAGTTCTAACACCACTTCAATTAAGCCACCTAATACTTCATCATAATAATTTCTAATATTCAAGCATAACTAGGTAAGAAATAGAAGAGTAGTATGAAACGATTATATAAGCCGAATGACAACAAATAGGGTAGTAAAGAAGGCAAGAGACGGTCCCCAATAGGAAGACGAGCAGTAGAGAGACCACAAAAACGATGGAATAACAACTTACTGGAGGCACATTGAAAAACAGACAAGTTCAGGTCTATATGAAAAGAAAAAAAAAGAGAAGAAGTGCAAAACACAAAACCGTTTAATTTTCATGTAATATTTTCAAGTTTATCTTGAGATAGAAGATTTTATTTTTCTCGAAACTGAAAAAGACACTACACAAAGGGCCGAGATAACTGATATTCCAAAAGAAAGATTCAGTGTTTACCAGTCTTAGGTTTCTATTGAAACATTTAGGCGTCGAATGTCGCTGTGGACCGAGCGCCGGCGACTGGCTACTAACTGAAGGTTTTTTCTAGAATACCATTTACCAGCTGTCTGTAAGCATCTATAGGGCCAGATTTTTAATTTAGGAAGAAGGTCAAATTGAAACTTGTTTTATTTAATATTATTAATGACGAAATAATAAGAAAATGCCTAAAATAAGTTTATACAAAATCAGAGAGGTTTTTTGAGAAACAAGAAACAATATCGTTATACACTAGTTCTAACACCACTTCAATTAAGCCACCTAATACTTCATCATAATAATTTCTAATATTTAAGCATAACTAGGTAAGAAATAGAAGAGTAGTATGAAACGATTGTATAAGCCGAATGACAACAAATAGGGTAGTAAAGAAGGCAAGAGACGGTCCCCAATAGGAAGACGAGCAGTAGAGAGACCACAAAAACGATAGAATAACACTGGAGGCACATTGAAAAACAGACAGGTTCAGGTCTATATGAAAAGAAGAAAAAGAGAGAAGAAGTGCAAAACATAAAACCGTTTAATTTCCATGTAATATTTTTAAGTTTATCTTGGGATAGAAGATTTTATTTTTCTCGAAAATGAAAAAGACACTACACAAAGAGCCGAGATAACTGATATTCCAGAAGAAAGATTCAGTGTTTACCAGTCTTAGGTTTCTGTTGAAACATTTAGGCGTCGAATGTCGCTGTGGACCGAGCGCCGGCGACTGGCTACTAACTGAAGGTTTTTTCTAGAATACCATTTACCAGCTGTCTGTAAGCATCTATAGGGCCAGATTTTTAATTTAGGAAGAAGGTCAAATTGAAACTTGTTTTATTTAATATTATTAATGACGAAATAATAAGAAAATGCCTAAAATAAGTTTATACAAAATCAGAGAGGTTTTTTGAGAAACAAGAATTAATATCGTTATACACTAGTTCTAACACCACTTCAATTAAGCCACCTAATACTTCATCATAATAATTTATAATATTCAAGCATAACTAGGTAAGAAATAGAAGAGTAGTATGAAACGATTATATAAGCCGAATGACAACAAATAGGGTAGTAAAGAAGGCAAGAGACGGTCCCCAATAGGAAGACGAGCAGTAGAGAGACCACAAAAACGATAGAATAACAACTTACTGGAGGCACATTGAAAAACAGACAGGTTCAGGTCTATATGAAAAGAAAAAAAAGAGAAGAAGTGCAAAACACAAAACCGTTTAATTTCCATGTAATATTTTCAAGTTTATCTTGAGATAGAAGATTTTATTTTTCTCGAAACTGAAAAAGACACTACACAAAGAGCCGAGATAACTGATATTCCAAAAGAAAGATTCAGTGTTTACCAGTCTTAGGTTTCTATTGAAACATTTAGGCGTCGAATGTCGCTGTGGACCTAGCGCCGGCGACTGGCTACTAACTGAAGGTTTTTTCTAGAATACCATTTACCAGCTGTCTGTAAGCATCTATAGGGCCAGATTTTTAATTTAGGAAGAAGGTCAAATTAAAACTTGTTTTATTTAATATTATTAATGACGAAATAATAAGAAAATGCCTAAAATAAGTTTATACAAAATCAGAGAGGTTTTTTGAGAAACAAGAAACAATATCGTTATACACTAGTTCTAACACCACTTCAATTAAGCCACCTAATACTTCATCATAATAATTTCTAATATTCAAGCATAACTAGGTAAGAAATAGAAGAGTAGTATGAAACGATTATATAAGCCGAATGACAACAAATAGGGTAGTAAAGAAGGCAAGAGACGGTCCCCAATAGGAAGACGAGCAGTAGAGAGACCACAAAAACGATAGAATAACAACTTACTGGAGGCACATTGAAAAACAGACAAGTTCAGGTCTATATGAAAAGAAAAAAAAAAAAAGAGAAGAAGTGCAAAACACAAAACCGTTTAATTTTCATGTAATATTTTCAAGTTTATCTTGAGATAGAAGATTTTATTTTTCTCGAAACTGAAAAAGACACTACACAAAGAGCCGAGATAACTGATATTCCAAAAGAAAGATTCAGTGTTTACCAGTCTTAGGTTTCTGTTGAAACATTTAGGCGTCGAATGTCGCTGTGGACCGAGCGCCGGCGACTGGCTACTAACTGAAGGTTTTTTCTAGAATACCATTTACCAGCTGTCTGTAAGCATCTATAGGGCCAGATTTTTAATTTAGGAAGAAGGTCAAATTGAACCTTGTTTTATTTAATATTATTAATGACGAAATAATAAGAAAATGCCTAAAATAAGTTTATACAAAATCAGAGAGGGTTTTTGAGAAACAAGAATCAATATCGTTATACATTAGTTCTAACACCACTTCAATTAAGCCACCTAATACTTCATCATAATAATTTCTAATATTCAAGCATAACTAGGTAAGAAATAGAAGAGTAGTATGAAACGATTATATAAGCCGAATGACAACAAATAGGGTAGTAAAGAAGGCAAGAGACGGTCCCCAATAGGAAGACGAGCAGTAGAGAGACCACAAAAACGATAGAATAACAACTTACTGGAGGCACATTGAAAAACAGACAGGTTCAGGTCTATATGAAAAGAAATAAAGAGAAGAAGTGCAAAACACAAAACCGTTTAATTTCCATGTAATATTTTTAAGTTTACCTTGAGATAGAAGATTTTATTTTTCTCGAAACTGAAAAAGACACTACACAAAGAGCCGAGATAACTGATATTCCAAAAGAAAGATTCAGTGTTTACCAGTCTTAGGTTTCTGTTGAAACATTTAGGCGTCGAATGTCGCTGTGGACCGAGCGCCGGCGACTGGCTACTAACTGAAGGTTTTTTCTAGAATACCATTTACCAGCTGTCTGTAAGCATCTATAGGGCCAGATTTTTAATTTAGGAAGAAGGTCAAATTGAAACTTGTTTTATTTAATATTATTAATGACGAAATAATAAGAAAATGCCTAAAATAAGTTTATACAAAATCAGAGAGGTTTTTTGAGAAACAAGAATCAATATCGTTATACATTAGTTCTAACACCACTTCAATTAAGCCACCTAATACTTCATCATAATAATTTCTAATATTCAAGCATAACTAGGTCAGAAATAGAAGAGTAGTATGAAACGATTATATAAGCCGAATGACAACAAATAGGGTAGTAAAGAAGGCAAGAGACGGTCCCCAATAGGAAGACGAGCAGTAGAGAGACCACAAAAACGATAGAATAACAACTTACTGGAGGCACATTGAAAAACAGACAGGCTCAGGTCTATATGAAAAGAAAAAAAAAAGAGAAGAAGTGCAAAACACAAAACCGTTTAATTTTCATGTAATATTTTCAAGTTTATCTTGAGATAGAAGATTTTATTTTTCTCGAAACTGAAAAAGACACTACACAAAGGGCCGAGATAACTGATATTCCAAAAGAAAGATTCAGTGTTTACCAGTCTTAGGTTTCTATTGAAACATTTAGGCGTCGAATGTCGCTGTGGACCGAGCGCCGGCGACTGGCTACTAACTGAAGGTTTTTTCTAGAATACCATTTACCAGCTGTCTGTAAGCATCTATAGGGCCAGATTTTTAATTTAGGAAGAAGGTCAAATTGAAACTTGTTTTATTTAATATTATTAATGACGAAATAATAAGAAAATGCCTAAAATAAGTTTATACAAAATCAGAGAGGTTTTTTGAGAAACAAGAAACAATATCGTTATACACTAGTTCTAACACCACTTCAATTAAGCCACCTAATACTTCATCATAATAATTTCTAATATTCAAGCATAACTAGGTAAGAAACAGAAGAGTAGTATGAAACGATTGTATAAGCCGAATGACAACAAATAGGGTAGTAAAGAAGGCAAGAGACGGTCCCCAATAGGAAGACGAGCAGTAGAGAGACCACAAAAACGATAGTATAACAACTTACTGGAGGCACATTGAAAAACAGACAAGTTCAGGTCTATATGAAAAGAAAAAAAAAGAGAAGAAGTGCAAAACACAAAACCGTTTAATTTTCATGTAATATTTTCAAGTTTATCTTGAGATAGAAGATTTTATTTTTCTCGAAACTGAAAAAGACACTACACAAAGAGCCGAGATAACTAATAGTCCAAAAGAAAGATTCAGTGTTTACCAGTCTTAGGTTTCTGTTGAAACATTTAGGCGTCGAATGTCGCAGTGGACCGAGCGCCGGCGACTGGCTACTAACTGAAGGTTTTTTCTAGAATACCATTTACCAGCTGTCTGTAAGCATCTATAGGGCCAGATTTTTAATTTAGGAAGAAGGTCAAATTGAAACTTGTTTTATTTAATATTATTAATGACGAAATAATAAGAAAATGCCTAAAATAAGTTTATACAAAATCAGAGAGGTTTTTTGAGAAACAAGAATCAATATCGTTATACACTAGTTCTAACACCACTTCAATTAAGCCACCTAATACTTCATCATAATAATTTCTAATATTCAAGCATAACTAGGTAAGAAATAGAAGAGTAGTATGAAACGATTATATAAGCCGAATGACAACAAATAGGGTAGTAAAGAAGGCAAGAGACGGTCCCCAATAGGAAGACGAGCAGTAGAGAGACCACAAAAACGATAGAATAACAACTTACTGGAGGCACATTGAAAAACAGACAGGCTCAGGTCTATATGAAAAGAAAAAAAAAAGAGAAGAAGTGCAAAACACAAAACCGTTTAATTTTCATGTAATATTTTCAAGTTTATCTTGAGATAGAAGATTTTATTTTTCTCGAAACTGAAAAAGACACTACACAAAGAGCCGAGATAACTGATATTCCAAAAGAAAGATTCAGTGTTTACCAGTCTTAGGTTTCTGTTGAAACATTTAGGCGTCGAATGTCGCTGTGGACCTAGCGCCGGCGACTGGCTACTAACTGAAGGTTTTTTCTAGAATACCATTTACCAGCTGTCTGTAAGCATCTATAGGGCCAGATTTTTAATTTAGGAAGAAGGTCAAATTGAAACTTGTTTTATTTAATATTATTAATGACGAAATAATAAGAAAATGCCTAAAATAAGTTTATACAAAATCAGAGAGGTTTTTTGATAAACAAGAATCAATATCGTTATACATTAGTTCTAACACCACTTCAATTAAGCCACCTAATACTTCATCATAATAATTTCTAATATTCAAGCATAACTAGGTAAGAAATAGAAGAGTAGTATGAAACGATTATATAAGCCGAATGACAACAAATAGGGTAGTAAAGAAGGCAAGAGACGGTCCCCAATAGGAAGACGAGCAGTAGAGAGACCACAAAAACAATAGAATAACAACTTACTGGAGGCACATTGAAAAACAGACAGGCTCAGGTCTATATGGAAAGAAAAAAAAAAGAGAAGAAGTGCAAAACACAAAACCGTTTAATTTCCATGTAATATTTTTAAGTTTACCTTGAGATAGAAGATTTTATTTTTCTCGAAAATGAAAAAGACACTACACAAAGAGCCGAGATAACTGATATTCCAAAAGAAAGATTCAGTGTTTACCAGTCTTAGGTTTCTATTGAAACATTTAGGCGTCGAATGTCGCTATGGACCGCGCGCCGGCGACTGGCTACTAACTGAAGGTTTTTTCTAGAATACCATTTACCAGCTGTCTGTAAGCATCTATAGGGCCAGATTTTTAATTTAGGAAGAAGGTCAAATTGAAACTTGTTTTATTTAATATTATTAATGACGAAATAATAAGAAAATGCCTAAAATAAGTTTATACAAAATCAGAGAGGTTTTTTGAGAAACAAGAATCAATATCGTTATACATTAGTTCTAACACCACTTCAATTAAGCCACCTAATACTTCATCATAATAATTTCTAATATTCAAGCATAACTAAGTAAGAAATAGAAGAGTAGTATGAAACGATTATATAAGCCGAATGACAACAAATAGGGTAGTAAAGAAGGCAAGAGACGGTCCCCAATAGGAAGACGAGCAGTAGAGAGACCACAAAAACGATAGAATAACAACTTACTGGAGGCACATTGAAAAACAGACAGGTTCAGGTCTATATGAAAAGAAAAAAAAGAGAAGAAGTGCAAAACACAAAACCGTTTAATTTCCATGTAATATTTTTAAGTTTACCTTGAGATAGAAGATTTTATTTTTCTCGAAACTGAAAAAGACACTACACAAAGAGCCGAGATAACTGATATTCCAAAAGAAAGATTCAGTGTTTACCAGTCTTAGGTTTCTGTTGAAACATTTAGGCGTCGAATGTCGCTGTGGACCGAGCGCCGGCGACTGGCTACTAACTGAAGGTTTTTTCTAGAATACCATTTACCAGCTGTCTGTAAGCATCTATAGGGCCAGATTTTTAATTTAGGAAGAAGGTCAAATTGAAACTTGTTTTATTTAATATTATTAATGACGAAATAATAAGAAAATGCCTAAAATAAGTTTATACAAAATCAGAGAGGTTTTTTGAGAAACAAGAATCAATATCGTTATACATTAGTTCTAACACCACTTCAATTAAGCCACCTAATACTTCATCATAATAATTTCTGATATTCAAGCATAACTAGGTAAGAAATAGAAGAGTAGTATGAAACGATTATATAAGCCGAATGACAACAAATAGGGTAGTAAAGAAGGCAAGAGACGGTCCCCAATAGGAAGACGAGCAGTAGAGAGACCACAAAAACGATAGAATAACAACTTACTGGAGGCACATTGAAAAACAGACAGGCTCAGGTCTATATGAAAAGAAAAAAAAAAGAGAAGAAGTGCAAAACACAAAACCGTTTAATTTCCATGTAATATTTTTAAGTTTACCTTGAGATAGAAGATTTTATTTTTCTCGAAAATGAAAAAGACACTACACAAAGAGCCGAGATAACTGATATTCCAAAAGAAAGATTCAGTGTTTACCAGTCTTAGGTTTCTATTGAAACATTTAGGCGTCGAATGTCGCTATGGACCGCGCGCCGGCGACTGGCTACTAACTGAAGGTTTTTTCTAGAATACCATTTACCAGCTGTCTGTAAGCATCTATAGGGCCAGATTTTTAATTTAGGAAGAAGGTCAAATTGAAACTTGTTTTATTTAATATTATTAATGACGAAATAATAAGAAAATGCCTAAAATAAGTTTATACAAAATCAGAGAGGTTTTTTGAGAAACAAGAAACAATATCGTTATACACTAGTTCTAACACCACTTCAATTAAGCCACCTAATACTTCATCATAATAATTTCTAATATTCAAGCATAACTAGGTAAGAAATAGAAGAGTAGTATGAAACGATTATATAAGCCGAATGACAACAAATAGGGTAGTAAAGAAGGCAAGAGACGGTCCCCAATAGGAAGACGAGCAGTAGAGAGACCACAAAAACGATGGAATAACAACTTACTGGAGGCACATTGAAAAACAGACAAGTTCAGGTCTATATGAAAAGAAAAAAAAAGAGAAGAAGTGCAAAACACAAAACCGTTTAATTTTCATGTAATATTTTCAAGTTTATCTTGAGATAGAAGATTTTATTTTTCTCGAAACTGAAAAAGACACTACACAAAGGGCCGAGATAACTGATATTCCAAAAGAAAGATTCAGTGTTTACCAGTCTTAGGTTTCTATTGAAACATTTAGGCGTCGAATGTCGCTGTGGACCGAGCGCCGGCGACTGGCTACTAACTGAAGGTTTTTTCTAGAATACCATTTACCAGCTGTCTGTAAGCATCTATAGGGCCAGATTTTTAATTTAGGAAGAAGGTCAAATTGAAACTTGTTTTATTTAATATTATTAATGACGAAATAATAAGAAAATGCCTAAAATAAGTTTATACAAAATCAGAGAGGTTTTTTGAGAAACAAGAAACAATATCGTTATACACTAGTTCTAACACCACTTCAATTAAGCCACCTAATACTTCATCATAATAATTTCTAATATTTAAGCATAACTAGGTAAGAAATAGAAGAGTAGTATGAAACGATTGTATAAGCCGAATGACAACAAATAGGGTAGTAAAGAAGGCAAGAGACGGTCCCCAATAGGAAGACGAGCAGTAGAGAGACCACAAAAACGATAGAATAACACTGGAGGCACATTGAAAAACAGACAGGTTCAGGTCTATATGAAAAGAAGAAAAAGAGAGAAGAAGTGCAAAACATAAAACCGTTTAATTTCCATGTAATATTTTTAAGTTTATCTTGGGATAGAAGATTTTATTTTTCTCGAAAATGAAAAAGACACTACACAAAGAGCCGAGATAACTGATATTCCAGAAGAAAGATTCAGTGTTTACCAGTCTTAGGTTTCTGTTGAAACATTTAGGCGTCGAATGTCGCTGTGGACCGAGCGCCGGCGACTGGCTACTAACTGAAGGTTTTTTCTAGAATACCATTTACCAGCTGTCTGTAAGCATCTATAGGGCCAGATTTTTAATTTAGGAAGAAGGTCAAATTGAAACTTGTTTTATTTAATATTATTAATGACGAAATAATAAGAAAATGCCTAAAATAAGTTTATACAAAATCAGAGAGGTTTTTTGAGAAACAAGAATTAATATCGTTATACACTAGTTCTAACACCACTTCAATTAAGCCACCTAATACTTCATCATAATAATTTATAATATTCAAGCATAACTAGGTAAGAAATAGAAGAGTAGTATGAAACGATTATATAAGCCGAATGACAACAAATAGGGTAGTAAAGAAGGCAAGAGACGGTCCCCAATAGGAAGACGAGCAGTAGAGAGACCACAAAAACGATAGAATAACAACTTACTGGAGGCACATTGAAAAACAGACAGGTTCAGGTCTATATGAAAAGAAAAAAAAGAGAAGAAGTGCAAAACACAAAACCGTTTAATTTCCATGTAATATTTTCAAGTTTATCTTGAGATAGAAGATTTTATTTTTCTCGAAACTGAAAAAGACACTACACAAAGAGCCGAGATAACTGATATTCCAAAAGAAAGATTCAGTGTTTACCAGTCTTAGGTTTCTATTGAAACATTTAGGCGTCGAATGTCGCTGTGGACCTAGCGCCGGCGACTGGCTACTAACTGAAGGTTTTTTCTAGAATACCATTTACCAGCTGTCTGTAAGCATCTATAGGGCCAGATTTTTAATTTAGGAAGAAGGTCAAATTAAAACTTGTTTTATTTAATATTATTAATGACGAAATAATAAGAAAATGCCTAAAATAAGTTTATACAAAATCAGAGAGGTTTTTTGAGAAACAAGAAACAATATCGTTATACACTAGTTCTAACACCACTTCAATTAAGCCACCTAATACTTCATCATAATAATTTCTAATATTCAAGCATAACTAGGTAAGAAATAGAAGAGTAGTATGAAACGATTATATAAGCCGAATGACAACAAATAGGGTAGTAAAGAAGGCAAGAGACGGTCCCCAATAGGAAGACGAGCAGTAGAGAGACCACAAAAACGATAGAATAACAACTTACTGGAGGCACATTGAAAAACAGACAAGTTCAGGTCTATATGAAAAGAAAAAAAAAAAAAGAGAAGAAGTGCAAAACACAAAACCGTTTAATTTTCATGTAATATTTTCAAGTTTATCTTGAGATAGAAGATTTTATTTTTCTCGAAACTGAAAAAGACACTACACAAAGAGCCGAGATAACTGATATTCCAAAAGAAAGATTCAGTGTTTACCAGTCTTAGGTTTCTGTTGAAACATTTAGGCGTCGAATGTCGCTGTGGACCGAGCGCCGGCGACTGGCTACTAACTGAAGGTTTTTTCTAGAATACCATTTACCAGCTGTCTGTAAGCATCTATAGGGCCAGATTTTTAATTTAGGAAGAAGGTCAAATTGAACCTTGTTTTATTTAATATTATTAATGACGAAATAATAAGAAAATGCCTAAAATAAGTTTATACAAAATCAGAGAGGGTTTTTGAGAAACAAGAATCAATATCGTTATACATTAGTTCTAACACCACTTCAATTAAGCCACCTAATACTTCATCATAATAATTTCTAATATTCAAGCATAACTAGGTAAGAAATAGAAGAGTAGTATGAAACGATTATATAAGCCGAATGACAACAAATAGGGTAGTAAAGAAGGCAAGAGACGGTCCCCAATAGGAAGACGAGCAGTAGAGAGACCACAAAAACGATAGAATAACAACTTACTGGAGGCACATTGAAAAACAGACAGGTTCAGGTCTATATGAAAAGAAATAAAGAGAAGAAGTGCAAAACACAAAACCGTTTAATTTCCATGTAATATTTTTAAGTTTACCTTGAGATAGAAGATTTTATTTTTCTCGAAACTGAAAAAGACACTACACAAAGAGCCGAGATAACTGATATTCCAAAAGAAAGATTCAGTGTTTACCAGTCTTAGGTTTCTGTTGAAACATTTAGGCGTCGAATGTCGCTGTGGACCGAGCGCCGGCGACTGGCTACTAACTGAAGGTTTTTTCTAGAATACCATTTACCAGCTGTCTGTAAGCATCTATAGGGCCAGATTTTTAATTTAGGAAGAAGGTCAAATTGAAACTTGTTTTATTTAATATTATTAATGACGAAATAATAAGAAAATGCCTAAAATAAGTTTATACAAAATCAGAGAGGTTTTTTGAGAAACAAGAATCAATATCGTTATACATTAGTTCTAACACCACTTCAATTAAGCCACCTAATACTTCATCATAATAATTTCTAATATTCAAGCATAACTAGGTCAGAAATAGAAGAGTAGTATGAAACGATTATATAAGCCGAATGACAACAAATAGGGTAGTAAAGAAGGCAAGAGACGGTCCCCAATAGGAAGACGAGCAGTAGAGAGACCACAAAAACGATAGAATAACAACTTACTGGAGGCACATTGAAAAACAGACAGGCTCAGGTCTATATGAAAAGAAAAAAAAAAGAGAAGAAGTGCAAAACACAAAACCGTTTAATTTTCATGTAATATTTTCAAGTTTATCTTGAGATAGAAGATTTTATTTTTCTCGAAACTGAAAAAGACACTACACAAAGGGCCGAGATAACTGATATTCCAAAAGAAAGATTCAGTGTTTACCAGTCTTAGGTTTCTATTGAAACATTTAGGCGTCGAATGTCGCTGTGGACCGAGCGCCGGCGACTGGCTACTAACTGAAGGTTTTTTCTAGAATACCATTTACCAGCTGTCTGTAAGCATCTATAGGGCCAGATTTTTAATTTAGGAAGAAGGTCAAATTGAAACTTGTTTTATTTAATATTATTAATGACGAAATAATAAGAAAATGCCTAAAATAAGTTTATACAAAATCAGAGAGGTTTTTTGAGAAACAAGAAACAATATCGTTATACACTAGTTCTAACACCACTTCAATTAAGCCACCTAATACTTCATCATAATAATTTCTAATATTCAAGCATAACTAGGTAAGAAACAGAAGAGTAGTATGAAACGATTGTATAAGCCGAATGACAACAAATAGGGTAGTAAAGAAGGCAAGAGACGGTCCCCAATAGGAAGACGAGCAGTAGAGAGACCACAAAAACGATAGTATAACAACTTACTGGAGGCACATTGAAAAACAGACAAGTTCAGGTCTATATGAAAAGAAAAAAAAAGAGAAGAAGTGCAAAACACAAAACCGTTTAATTTTCATGTAATATTTTCAAGTTTATCTTGAGATAGAAGATTTTATTTTTCTCGAAACTGAAAAAGACACTACACAAAGAGCCGAGATAACTAATAGTCCAAAAGAAAGATTCAGTGTTTACCAGTCTTAGGTTTCTGTTGAAACATTTAGGCGTCGAATGTCGCAGTGGACCGAGCGCCGGCGACTGGCTACTAACTGAAGGTTTTTTCTAGAATACCATTTACCAGCTGTCTGTAAGCATCTATAGGGCCAGATTTTTAATTTAGGAAGAAGGTCAAATTGAAACTTGTTTTATTTAATATTATTAATGACGAAATAATAAGAAAATGCCTAAAATAAGTTTATACAAAATCAGAGAGGTTTTTTGAGAAACAAGAATCAATATCGTTATACACTAGTTCTAACACCACTTCAATTAAGCCACCTAATACTTCATCATAATAATTTCTAATATTCAAGCATAACTAGGTAAGAAATAGAAGAGTAGTATGAAACGATTATATAAGCCGAATGACAACAAATAGGGTAGTAAAGAAGGCAAGAGACGGTCCCCAATAGGAAGACGAGCAGTAGAGAGACCACAAAAACGATAGAATAACAACTTACTGGAGGCACACTGAAAAACAGACAGGCTCAGGTCTATATGAAAAGAAAAAAAAGAGAAGAAGTGCAAAACACAAAACCGTTTAATTTCCATGTAATATTTTCAAGTTTATCTTGAGATAGAAGATTTTATTTTTCTCGAAACTGAAAAAGACACTACACAAAGAGCCGAGATAACTGATATTCCAAAAGAAAGATTCAGTGTTTACCAGTCTTAGGTTTCTATTGAAACATTTAGGCGTCGAATGTCGCTGTGGACCCAGCGCCGGCGACTGGCTACTAACTGAAGGTTTTTTCTAGAATACCATTTACCAGCTGTCTGTAAGCATCTATAGGGCCAGATTTTTAATTTAGGAAGAAGGTCAAATTAAAACTTGTTTTATTTAATATTATTAATGACGAAATAATAAGAAAATGCCTAAAATAAGTTTATACAAAATCAGAGAGGTTTTTTGAGAAACAAGAAACAATATCGTTATACACTAGTTCTAACACCACTTCAATTAAGCCACCTAATACTTCATCATAATAATTTCTAATATTCAAGCATAACTAGGTAAGAAATAGAAGAGTAGTATGAAACTATTATATAAGCCGAATGACAACAAATAGGGTAGTAAAGAAGGCAAGAGACGGTCTCCAATAGAAAGACGAGCACTAGAGAGACCACAAAAACGATAGAATAACAACTTACTGGAGGCACATTGAAAAACAGACAGGTTCAGGTCTATATGAAAAAAAAAAAAAGAGAGAAGAAGTGCAAAACATAAAACCGTTTAATTTCCATGTAATATTTTTAAGTTTATCTTGGGATAGAAGATTTTATTTTTCTCGAAAATGAAAAAGACACTACACAAAGAGCCGAGATAACTGATATTCCAGAAGAAAGATTCAGTGTTTACCAGTCTTAGGTTTCTGTTGAAACATTTAGGCGTCGAATGTCGCTGTGGACCGAGCGCCGGCGACTGGCTACTAACTGAAGGTTTTTTCTAGAATACCATTTACCAGCTGTCTGTAAGCATCTATAGGGCCAGATTTTTAATTTGGGAAGAAGGTCAAATTGAAACTTGTTTTATTTAATATTATTAATGACGAAATAATAAGAAAATGCCTAAAAATAAGTTTATACAAAATCAGAGAGGTTTTTTGAGAAACAAGAAACAATATCGTTATACACTAGTTCTAACACCACTTCAATTAAGCCACCTAATACTTCATCATAATAATTTCTAATATTCAAGCATAACTAGGTAAGAAATAGAAGAGTAGTATGAAACGATTATATAAGCCGAATGACAACAAATAGGGTAGTAAAGAAGGCAAGAGACGGTCCCCAATAGGAAGACGAGCAGTAGAGAGACCACAAAAACGATAGAATAACAACTTACTGGAGGCACATTGAAAAACAGACAGGTTCAGGTCTATATGAAAAGAAAAAAAAAGAGAAGAAGTGCAAAACACAAAACCGTTTAATTTCCATGTAATATTTTTAAGTTTATCTTGGGATAGAAGATTTTATTTTTCTCGAAAATGAAAAAGACACTACACAAAGAGCCGAGATAACTGATATTCCAAAAGAAAGATTCAGTGTTTACCAGTCTTAGGTTTCTATTGAAACATTTAGGCGTCGAATGTCGCTGTGGACCGAGCGCCGGCGACTGGCTACTAACTGAAGGTTTTTTCTAGAATACCATTTACCAGCTGTCTGTAAGCATCTATAGGGCCAGATTTTTAATTTAGGAAGAAGGTCAAATTGAAACTTGTTTTATTTAATATTATTAATGACGAAATAATAAGAAAATGCCTAAAATAAGTTTATACAAAATCAGAGAGGTTTTTTGAGAAACAAGAAACAATATCGTTATACACTAGTTCTAACACCACTTCAATTAAGCCACCTAATACTTTATCATAATAATTTCTAATATTCAAGCATAACTAGGTAAGAAATAGAAGAGTAGTATGAAACGATTATATAAGCCGAATGACAACAAATAGGGTAGTAAAGAAGGCAAGAGACGGTCCCCAATAGGAAGACGAGCAGTAGAGAGACCACAAAAACGATAGAATAACAACTTACTGGAGGCACATTGAAAAACAGACAGGTTCAGGTCTATATGAAAAGAAAAAAAAAAGAGAAGAAGTGCAAAACACAAAACCGTTTAATTTCCATGTAATATTTTCAAGTTTATCTTGAGATAGAAGATTTTATTTTTCTCGAAACTGAAAAAGACACTACACAAAGAGCCGAGATAACTGATATTCCAAAAGAAAGATTCAGTGTTTACCAGTCTTAGGTTTCTATTAAAACATTTAGGCGTCGAATGTCGCTGTGGACCGAGCGCCGGCGACTGGCTACTAACTGAAGGTTTTTTTTAGAATACCATTTACCAGCTGTCTGTAAGCATCTATAGGGCCAGATTTTTAATTTGGGAAGAAGGTCAAATTGAAACTTGTTTTATTTAATATTATTAATGACGAAATAATAAGAAAATGCCTAAAATAAGTTTATACAAAATCAGAGAAGTTTTTTGAGAAACAAGAAACAATATCGTTATACACTAGTTCTAACACCACTTCAATTAAGCCACCTAATACTTCATCATAATAATTTCTAATATTCAAGCATAACTAGGTAAGAAATAGAAGAGTAGTATGAAACGATTATATAAGCCGAATGACAACAAATAGGGTAGCAAAGAAGGCAAGAGACGGTCCCCAATAGGAAGACGAGCAGTAGAGAGAACACAAAAACGATAGAATAACAACTTACTGGAGGCACATTGAAAAACAGACAGGTTCAGGTCTATATGAAAAGAAAAAAAAGAGAAGAAGTGCAAAACACAAAACCGTTTAATTTCCATGTAATATTTTTAAGTTTATCTTGGGATAGAAGATTTTATTTTTCTCGAAAATGAAAAAGACACTACACAAAGAGCCGAGATAACTGATATTCCAAAAGAAAGATTCAGTGTTTACCAGTCTTAGGTTTCTACTGAAACATTTAGGCGTCGAATGTCGCTGTGGACCCAGCGCCGGCGACTGGCTACTAACTGAAGGTTTTTTCTAGAATACCATTTACCAGCTGTCTGTAAGCATCTATAGGGCCAGATTTTTAATTTAGGAAGAAGGTCAAATTAAAACTTGTTTTATTTAATATTATTAATGACGAAATAATAAGAAAATGCCTAAAATAAGTTTATACAAAATCAGAGAGGTTTTTTGAGAAACAAGAAACAATATCGTTATGCACTAGTTCTAACACCACTTCAATTAAGCCACCTTATACTTCATCATAATAATTTCTAATATTCAAGAATAACTAGGTAAGAAATAGAAGAGTAGTATGAAACGATTATATAAGCCGAATGACAACAAATAGGGTAGTAAAGAAGGCAAGAGACGGTCCCCAATAGGAACACGAGCACTAGAGAGACCACAAAAACGATAGAATAACAACTTACTAGAGGCACATTGAAAAACAGACAGGTTCAGGTCTATATGAAAAGAAAAAAAAAAAGGAGAAGAAGTGCAAAACACAAAACCGTTTAATTTCCATGTAATATTTTTATGTTTATCTTGAGATAGAAGATTTTATTTTTCTCGAAACTGAAAAAGACACTACACAAAGAGCCGAGATAACTGATATTCCAAAAGAAAGATTCAGTGTTTACCAGTCTTAGGTTTCTATTGAAACATTTAGGCGTCGAATGTCGCTGTGGACCGAGCGGCGGCGACTGGCTACTAACTGAAGGTTTTTTCTAGAATACCATTTACCAGCTGTCTGTAAGCATCTATAGGGCCAGATTTTTAATTTAGGAAGAAGGTCAAATTGAAACTTGTTTTATTTAATATTATTAATGACGAAATAATAAGAAAATGCCTAAAATAAGTTTATACAAAATCAGAGAGGTTTTTTGAGAAACAAGAAACAATATCGTTATGCACTAGTTCTAACACCACTTCAATTAAACCACCTAATACTTCATCATAATAATTTCTAATATTCAAGCATAACTAGGTAAGAAATAGAAGAGTAGTATGAAACGATTATATAAGCCGAATGACAACAAATAGGGTAGTAAAGAAGGCTAGAGACGGTCCCCAATAGGAAGACGAGCACTAGAGAGACCACAAAAACGATAGAATAACAACTTACTAGAGGCACATTGAAAAACAGACAGGTTCAGGTCTATATGAAAAGAAAAAAAAAGGAGAAGAAGTGCAAAACACAAAACCGTTTAATTTCCATGTAATATTTTTATGTTTATCTTGAGATAGAAGATTTTATTTTTCTCGAAAATGAAAAAGACACTACACAAAGAGCCGAGATAACTGATATTCCAAAAGAAAGATTCAGTGTTTACCAGTCTTAGGTTTCTATTGAAACATTTAGGCGTCGAATGTCGCTGTGGACCGAGCGCCGGCGACTGGCTACTAACTGAAGGTTTTTTCTAGAATACCATTTACCAGCTGTCTGTAAGCATCTATAGGGCCAGATTTTTAATTTAGGAAGAAGGTCAAATTGAAACTTGTTTTATTTAATATTATTAATGACGAAATAATAAGAAAATGCCTAAAATAAGTTTATACAAAATCAGAGAGGTTTTTTGAGAAACAAGAAACAATAACGTTATGCACTAGTTCTAACACCACTTCAATTAAGCCACCTAATACTTCATCATAATAATTTCTAATATTCAAGCATAACTAGGTAAGAAATAGAAGAGTAGTATGAAACGATTATATAAGCCGAATGACAACAAATAGGGTAGTAAAGAAGGTAAGAGACGGTCCTCAATAGGAAGACGAGCACTAAAGAGACCACAAAAACGATAGAATAACAACTTACTGGAGACACATTGAAAAACAGACAGGGTCAAGTCTATATGAAAAGAAAAAAAAGAGAAGAAGTGCAAAACACAAAACCGTTTAATTTCCATGTAATATTTTTAAGTTTATCTTGGGATAGAAGATTTTGTGTTTCTCGAAAATGAAAAAGACACTACACAAAGAGCCGAGATAACTGATATTCCAAAAGAAAGATTCAGTGTTTACCAGTCTTAGGTTTCTATTGAAACATTTAGGCGTCGAATGTCGCTGTGGACCGAGCGCCGGCGACTGGCTACTAACTGAAGGTTTTTTCTAGAATACCATTTACAAGCTGTCTGTAAGCATCTATAGGGCCAGATTTTTAATTTAGGAAGAAGGTCAAATTGAAACTTGTTTTATTTAATATTATTAATGACGAAATAATAAGAAAATGCCTAAAATAAGTTTATACAAAATCAGAGAGGTTTTTTGAGAAACAAGAAACAATATCGTTATGCACTAGTTCTAACACCACTTCAATGAAACGATTATATAAGCCAAATGACAACAAACAGGGTAGTAAAGAAGGCAAGAGACGGTCCTCAATAGGAAGACGAGCAGTAGAGAGACCACAAAAAAGATAGAATAACAACTTACTGGAGGCACATTGAAAAACAGACATGGTCATGTCTATATGAAAAGAAAAAAAAAAGAGAGAAGAAGTGCAAAACACAAAACCGTTTAATTTCCATGTAATATTTTTAAGTTTATCTTGGGATAGAAAATTTTATTTTTCTCGAAAATGAAAAAGACACTACACAAAGAGCCGAGATAACTGATATTCCAAAAGAAAGATTCAGTGTTTACCAGTCTTAGGTTTCTATTGAAACATTTAGGCGTCGAATGTCGCTGTGGACCGAGCGCCGGCGACTGGCTACTAACTGAAGATTTTTTCTAGAATACCATTTACAAGCTGTCTGTAAGCATCTATAGGGCCAGATTTTTAATTTAGGAAGAAGGTCAAATTGAAACTTGTTTTATTTAATATTATTAATGACGAAATAATAAGAAAATGCCTAAAATAAGTTTATACAAAATCAGAGAGGTTTTTTGAGAAACAAGAAACAATATCGTTATGCACTAGTTCTAACACCACTTCAATGAAACGATTATATAAGCCAAATGACAACAAACAGGGTAGTAAAGAAGGCAAGAGACGGTCTCCAATAGAAAGACAAGCACTAGAGAGACCACAAAAACGATAGAATAACAACTTACTGGAGGCACTTTAAAAAAGAGACAGGGTCAGGTCTATATGAAAAGAAAAAAAAAAGAGAAGAAGTGCAAAACACAAAACCGTTTAATTTCCATGTAATATTTTTAAGTTTACCTTGAGATAGAAGATTTTATTTTTCTCGAAAATGAAAAAGACACTTGTTTTATTTAATATTATTAATGACGAAATAATAAGAAAATGCCTAAAATAAGTTTATACAAAATGAGAGAGGTTTTTTGAGAAACAAGAAACAATATCGTTATACACTAGTTCTAACACCACTTCAATTAAGCCACCTAATACTTCATCATAATAATTTCTAATATTCAAGCATAACTAGGTAAGAAATAGAAGAGTAGTATGAAACGATTATATAAGCCGAATGACAACAAATAGGGTAGTAAAGAAGGCAAGAGACGGTCCCCAATAGGAAGACGAGCAGTAGAGAGACCACAAAAACGATAGAATAACACTGGAGGCACATTGAAAAACAGACAGGTTCAGGTCTATATGAAAAGAAAAAAAAGAGAGAAGAAGTGCAAAACATAAAACCGTTTAATTTCCATGTAATATTTTTAAGTTTATCTTGGGATAGAAGATTTTATTTTTCTCGAAAATGAAAAAGACACTACACAAAGAGCCGAGATAACTGATATTCCAAAAGAAAGATTCAGTGTTTACCAGTCTTAGGTTTCTATTAAAACATTTAGGCGTCGAATGTCGCTGTGGACCGAGCGCCGGCGACTGGCTACTAACTGAAGGTTTTTTCTAGAATACCATTTACCAGCTGTCTGTAAGCATCTATAGGGCCAGATTTTTAATTTAGGAAGAAGGTCAAATTGAAACTTGTTTTATTTAATATTATTAATGACGAAATAATAAGAAAATGCCTAAAATAAGTTTATACAAAATCAGAGAGTTTTTTTGAGAAACAAGAAACAATATCGTTATGCACTTGTTCTAACACCACTTTGATTAAACCACCTAATACTTCATCATAATAATTTCTAATATTCAAGCATAACTAGGTAAGAAATAGAAGAGTAGTATGAAACGATTATATAAGCCGAATGACAACAAAGAGGGTAGTAAAGGAGGCAAGAGACGGTCTCCAATAGAAAGACGAGCACTAGAGAGACCACAAAAACGATAGAATAACAACTTACTGGAGGCACTTTAAAAAAGAGACAGGGTCAGGTCTATATGAAAAGAAAAAAAAAACAGAAGAAGTGCAAAACACAAAACCGTTTAATTTCCATGTAATATTTTTAAGTTTACCTTGAGATAGAAGATTTTATTTTTCTCGAAAATGAAAAAGACACTACACAAAGAGCCGAGATAACTGATATTCCAAAAGAAAGATTCAGTGTTTACCAGTCTTAGGTTTCTATTGAAACATTTAGGCGTCGAATGTCGCTATGGACCGCGCGCCGGCGACTGGCTACTAACTGAAGGTTTTTTCTAGAATACCATTTACCAGCTGTCTGTAAGCATCTATAGGGCCAGATTTTTAATTTAGGAAGAAGGTCAAATTGAAACTTGTTTTATTTAATATTATTAATGACGAAATAATAAGAAAATGCCTAAAATAAGTTTCTACAAAATCAGAGAGGTTTTTTGAGAAACAAGAATCAATATCGTTATACACTAGTTCTAACACCACTTCAATTAAGCCACCTAATACTTCATCATAATAATTTCTAATATTCAAGCATAACTAGGTAAGAAATAGAAGAGTAGTATGAAACGATTATATAAGCCGAATGACAACAAATAGGGTAGTAAAGAAGGCAAGAGACGGTCCCAATAGGAAGACGAGCAGTAGAGAGACCACAAAAACGATAGAATAACAACTTACTGGAGGCACATTGAAAAACAGACAGGTTCAGGTCTATATGAAAAGAAAAAAAAGAGAAGAAGTGCAAAACACAAAACCGTTTAATTTCCATGTAATATTTTCAAGTTTATCTTGAGATAGAAGATTTTATTTTTCTCGAAACTGAAAAAGACACTACACAAAGAGCCGAGATAACTGATATTCCAAAAGAAAGATTCAGTGTTTACCAGTCTTAGGTTTCTATTGAAACATTTAGGCGTTGAATGTCGCTGTGGACCGAGCGCCGGCGACTGGCTACTAACTGAAGGTTTTTTTTAGAATACCATTTACCAGCTGTCTGTAAGCATCTATAGGGCCAGATTTTTAATTTAGGAAGAAGGTCAAATTGAAACTTGTTTTATTTAATATTATTAATGACGAAATAATAAGAAAATGCCTAAAATAAGTTTATACAAAATCAGAGAGGTTTTTTGAGAAACAAGAAGCAATATCGTTATACACTAGTTCTAACACCACTTCAATTAAGCCACCTAATACTTCATCATAATAATTTCTAATATTCAAGCATAACTAGGTAAGAAATAGAAGAGTAGTATGAAACGATTATATAAGCCGAATGACAACAAATAGGGTAGTAAAGAAGGCAAGAGACGGTCCCCAATAGGAAGACGAGCAGTAGAGAGACCACAAAAACGATAGAATAACAACTTACTGGAGGCACATTAAAAAACAAACAAGTTCAGGTCTATATGAAAAGAAAAAAAAAGAGAAGAAGTGCAAAACACAAAACCGTTTAATTTTCATGTAATATTTTCAAGTTTATCTTGAGATAGAAGATTTTATTTTTCTCGAAACTGAAAAAGACACTACACAAAGGGCCGAGATAACTGATATTCCAAAAGAAAGATTCAGTGTTTACCAGTCTTAGGTTTCTATTGAAACATTTAGGCGTCGAATGTCGCTGTGGACCGAGCGCCGGCGACTGGCTACTAACTAAAGGTTTTTTCTAGAATACCATTTACCAGCTGTCTGTAAGCATCTATAGGGCCACATTTTTAATTTGGGAAGAAGGTCAAATTGAAACTTGTTTTATTTAATATTATTAATGACGAAATAATAAGAAAATGCCTAAAATAAGTTTATACAAAATCAGAGAGGTTTTTTGAGAAACAAGAAACAATATCGTTATACACTAGTTCTAACACCACTTCAATTAAGCCACCTAAAACTTCATCATAATAATTTCTAATATTCAAGCATAACTAGGTAAGAAATAGAAGAGTAGTATGAAACGATTATATAAGCCGAATGACAACAAATAGGGTAGTAAAGAAGGCAAGAGACGGTCCCCAATAGGAAGACGAGCAGTAGAGAGACCACAAAAACGATAGAATAACACTGGAGGCACATTGAAAAACAGACAGGTTCAGGTCTATATGAAAAGAAGAAAAAGAGAGAAGAAGTGCAAAACATAAAACCGTTTAATTTCCATGTAATATTTTTAAGTTTATCTTGGGATAAAAGATTTTATTTTTCTCGAAAATGAAAAAGACACTACACAAAGAGCCGAGATAACTGATATTCAAGAAGAAAGATTCAGTGTTTACCAGTCTTAGGTTTCTGTTGAAACATTTAGGCGTCGAATGTCGCTGTGGACCGAGCGCCGGCGACTGGCTACTAACTGAAGGTTTTTTCTAGAATACCATTTACCAGCTGTCTGTAAGCATCTATAGGGCCAGATTTTTAATTTAGGAAGAAGGTCAAATTGAAACTTGTTTTATTTAATATTATTAATGACGAAATAATAAGAAAATGCCTAAAATAAGTTTATACAAAATCAGAGAGGTTTTTTGAGAAACAAGAATCAATATCGTTATACACTAGTTCTAACACCACTTCAATTAAGCCACCTAATACTTCATCATAATAATTTCTAATATTCAAGCATAACTAGGTAAGAAATAGAAGAGTAGTATGAAACGATTATATAAGCCGAATGACAACAAATAGGGTAGTAAAGAAGGCAAGAGACGGTCCCCAATAGGAAGACGAGCAGTAGAGAGACCACAAAAACGATAGAATAACAACTTACTGGAGGCACATTGAAAAACAGACAAGTTCAGGTCTATATGAAAAGAAAAAAAAAAAGAGAAGAAGTGCAAAACACAAAACCGTTTAATTTTCATGTAATATTTTCAAGTTTATCTTGAGATAGAAGATTTTATTTTTCTCGAAACTGAAAATGACACTACACAAAGAGCCGAGATAACTGATATTCCAAAAGAAAGATTCAGTGTTTACCAGTCTTAGGTTTCTGTTGAAACATTTAGGCGTCGAATGTCGCTGTGGACCGAGCGCCGGCGACTGGCTACTAACTGAAGGTTTTTTCTAGAATACCATTTACCAGCTGTCTGTAAGCATCTATGGGGCCAGATTTTTAATTTAGGAAGAAGGTCAAATTGAAACTTGTTTTATTTAATATTATTAATGACGAAATAATAAGAAAATGCCTAAAATAAGTTTATACAAAATCAGAGAGGTTTTTTGAGAAACAAGAATCAATATCGTTATACATTAGTTCTAACACCACTTCAATTAAGCCACCTAATACTTCATCATAATAATTTCTAATATTCAAGCATAACTAGGTAAGAAATAGAAGAGTAGTATGAAACGATTATATAAGCCGAATGACAACAAATAGGGTAGTAAAGAAGGCAAGAGACGGTCCCCAATAGGAAGACGAGCAGTAGAGAGACCACAAAAACGATAGAATAACAACTTACTGGAGGCACATTGAAAAACAGACAGGCTCAGGTCTATATGAAAAGAAAAAAAAAGAGAAGAAGTGCAAAACACAAAACCGTTTAATTTCCATGTAATATTTTTAAGTTTACCTTGAGATAGAAGATTTTATTTTTCTCGAAAATGAAAAAGACACTACACAAAGAGCCGAGATAACTGATATTCCAAAAGAAAGATTCAGTGTTAACCAGTCTTAGGTTTCTATTGAAACATTTAGGCGTCGAATGTCGCTATGGACCGCGCGCCGGCGACTGGCTACTAACTGAAGGTTTTTTCTAGAATACCATTTACCAGCTGTCTGTAAGCATCTATAGGGCCAGATTTTTAATTTAGGAAGAAGGTCAAATTGAAACTTGTTTTATTTAATATTATTAATGACGAAATAATAAGAAAATGCCTAAAATAAGTTTATAAAAAATCAGAGAGGTTTTTTGAGAAACAAGAATCAATATCGGTATACATTAGTTCTAACACCACTTCAATTAAGCCACCTAATACTTCATCATAATAATTTCTAATATTCAAGCATAACTAGGTAAGAAATAGAAGAGTAGTATGAAACGATTATATAAGCCGAATGACAACAAATAGGGTAGTAAAGAAGGCAAGAGACGGTCCCCAATAGGAAGACGAGCAGTAGAGAGACCACAAAAACCATAGAATAACAACTTACTGGAGGCACATTGAGAAACAGACAGGCTCAGGTCTATATGAAAAGAAAAAAAAAAGAGAAGAAGTGCAAAACACAAAACCGTTTAATTTCCATGTAATATTTTTAAGTTTACCTTGAGATAGAAGATTTTATTTTTCTCGAAAATGAAAAAGACACTACACAAAGAGCCGAGATAACTGATATTCCAAAAGAAAGATTCAGTGTTTACCAGTCTTAGGTTTCTATTGAAACATTTAGGCGTCGAATGTCGCTATGGACCGCGCGCCGGCGACTGGCTACTAACTGAAGGTTTTTTTTAGAATACCATTTACCAGCTGTCTGTAAGCATCTATAGGGCCAGATTTTTAATTTAGGGAGAAGGTCAAATTGAAACTTGTTTTATTTAATATTATTAATGACGAAATAATAAGAAAATGCCTAAAATAAGTTTATACAAAATCAGAGAGGTTTTTTGAGAAACAAGAAACAATATCGTTATACACTAGTTCTAACACCACTTCAATTAAGCCACCTAATACTTCATCATAATAATTTCTAATATTCAAGCATAACTAGGTAAGAAATAGAAGAGTAGTATGAAACGATTATATAAGCCGAATGACAACAAATAGGGTAGTAAAGAAGGCAAGAGACGGTCCCCAATAGGAAGACGAGCAGTAGAGAGACCACAAAAACGATGGAATAACAACATACTGGAGGCACATTGAAAAACAGACAAGTTCAGGTCTATATGAAAAGAAAAAAAAAGAGAAGAAGTGCAAAACACAAAACCGTTTAATTTTCATGTAATATTTTCAAGTTTATCTTGAGATAGAAGATTTTATTTTTCTCGAAACTGAAAAAGACACTACACAAAGGGCCGAGATAACTGATATTCCAAAAGAAAGATTCAGTGTTTACCAGTCTTAGGTTTCTATTGAAACATTTAGGCGTCGAATGTCGCTGTGGACCGAGCGCCGGCGACTGGCTACTAACTGAAGGTTTTTTCTAGAATACCATTTACCAGCTGTCTGTAAGCATCTATAGGGCCAGATTTTTAATTTAGGAAGAAGGTCAAATTGAAACTTGTTTTATTTAATATTATTAATGACGAAATAATACGAAAATGCCTAAAATAAGTTTATACAAAATCAGAGAGGTTTTTTGAGAAACAAGAAACAATATCGTTATACACTAGTTCTAACACCACTTCAATTAAGCCACCTAATACTTCATCATAATAATTTCTAATATTCAAGCATAACTAGGTAAGAAATAGAAGAGTAGTATGAAACGATTATATAAGCCGAATGACAACAAATAGGGTAGTAAAGAAGGCAAGAGACGGTCCCCAATAGGAAGACGAGCAGTAGAGAGACCACAAAAACGATAGAATAACAACTTACTGGAGGCACACTGAAAAACAGACAGGCTCAGGTCTATATGAAAAGAAAAAAAAGAGAAGAAGTGCAAAACACAAAACCGTTTAATTTCCATGTAATATTTTCAAGTTTATCTTGAGATAGAAGATTTTATTTTTCTCGAAACTGAAAAAGACACTACACAAAGAGCCGAGATAACTGATATTCCAAAAGAAAGATTCAGTGTTTACCAGTCTTAGGTTTCTATTGAAACATTTAGGCGTCGAATGTCGCTGTGGACCGAGCGCCGGCGACTGGCTACTAACTGAAGGTTTTTTCTAGAATACCATTTACCAGCTGTCTGTAAGCATCTATAGGGCCAGATTTTTAATTTAGGAAGAAGGTCAAATTGAAACTTGTTTTATTTAATATTATTAATGACGAAATAATAAGAAAATGCCTAAAATAAGTTTATACAAAATCAGAGAGGTTTTTTATTATTTAATATTATTAATGACGAAATAATAAGAAAATGCCTAAAATAAGTTTATACAAAATCAGAGAGGTTTTTTGAGAAACAAGAAACAATATCGTTATACACTAGTTCTAACACCACTTCAATTAAGCCACCTAATACTTCATCATAATAATTTCTAATATTCAAGCATAACTAGGTAAGAAATAGAAGAGTAGTATGAAACGATTATATAAGCCGAATGACAACAAATAGGGTAGTAAAGAAGGCAAGAGACGGTCCCCAATAGGAAGACGAGCAGTAGAGAGACCACAAAAACGATAGAATAACAACTTACTGGAGGCACACTGAAAAACAGACAGGCTCAGGTCTATATGAAAAGAAAAAAAAGAGAAGAAGTGCAAAACACAAAACCGTTTAATTTCCATGTAATATTTTTAAGTTTATCTTGGGATAGAAGATTTTATTTTTCTCGAAAATGAAAAAGACACTACACAAAGAGCCGAGATAACTGATATTCCAAAAGAAAGATTCAGTGTTTACCAGTCTTAGGTTTCTATTGAAACATTTAGGCGTCGAATGTCGCTGTGGACCGAGCGCCGGCGACTGGCTACTAACTGAAGGTTTTTTCTAGAATACCATTTACCAGCTGTCTGTAAGCAGCTATAGGGCCAGATTTTTAATTTGGGAAGAAGGTCAAATTGAAACTTGTTTTATTTAATATTATTAATGACGAAATAATAAGAAAATGCCTAAAATAAGTTTATACAAAATCAGAGAGGTTTTTTGAGAAACAAGAAACAATATCGTTATACACTAGTTCTAACACAACTTCAATTAAGCCACCTAATACTTCATCATAATAATTTCTAATATTCAAGCATAACTAGGTAAGAAATAGAAGAGTAGTATGAAACGATTATATAAGCCGAATGACAACAAATAGGGTAGTAAAGAAGGCAAGAGACGGTCCCCAATAGGAAGACGAGCAGTAGAGAGACCACAAAAACGATAGAATAACAACTTACTGGACGCACATTGAAAAACAGACAGGTTCAGGTCTATATGAAAAGAAAAAAAAAGAGAAGAAGTGCAAAACACAAAACCGTTTAATTTCCATGTAATATTTTTAAGTTTATCTTGGGATAGAAGATTTTATTTTTCTCGAAAATGAAAAAGACACTACACAAAGAGCCGAGATAACTGATATTCCAAAAGAAAGATTCAGTGTTTACCAGTCTTAGGTTTCTATTGAAACATTTAGGCGTCGAATGTCGCTGTGGACCGAGCGCCGGCGACTGGCTACTAACTGAAGGTTTTTTCTAGAATACCATTTACCAGCTGTCTGTAAGCATCTATAGGGCCAGATTTTTAATTTAGGAGGAAGGTCAAATTGAAACTTGTTTTATTTAATATTATTAATGACGAAATAATAAGAAAATGCCTAAAATAAGTTTATACAAAATCAGAGAGGTTTTTTGAGAAACAAGAAACAATATCGTTATACACTAGTTCTAACACCACTTCAATTAAGCCACCTAATACTTCATCATAATAATTTCTAATATTCAAGCATAACTAGGTAAGAAATAGAAGAGTAGTATGAAACGATTATATAAGCCGAATGACAACAAATAGGGTAGTAGAGAAGGCAAGAGACGGTCTCCAATAGAAAGACGAGCACTAGAGAGACCATAAAAACGATAGAATAACAACTTACTGGAGGCACATTAAAAAACAGACAGGGTCAGGTCTATATGAAAAGAAAAAAAAAAGAGAAGAAGTGCAAAACACAAAACCGTTTAATTTCCATGTAATATGTTTAAGTTTACCTTGAGATAGAAGATTTTATTTTTCTCGAAAATGAAAAAGACACTACACAAAGAGCCGAGATAACTGATATTCCAAAAGAAAGATTCAGTGTTTACCAGTCCTAGGTTTCTATTGAAACATTTAGGCGTCGAATGTCGCTATGGACCGCGCGCCGGCGACTGGCTACTAACTGAAGGTTTTTTCTAGAATACCATTTACCAGCTGTCTGTAAGCATCTATAGGGCCAGATTTTTAATTTAGGAAGAAGGTCAAATTGAAACTTGTTTTATTTAATATTATTAATGACGAAATAATAAGAAAATGCCTAAAATAAGTTTATACAAAATCAGAGAGGTTTTTTGAGAAACAAGAAACAATATCGTTATACACTAGTTCTAACACCACTTCAATTAAGCCACCTAATACTTCATCATAATAATTTCTAATATTCAAGCATAACTAGGTAAGAAATAGAAAAGTAGTATGAAACGATTATATAAGCCGAATGACAACAAATAGGGTAGTAAAGAAGGCAAGGGACGGTCCCCAATAGGAAGACGAGCAGTAGAGAGACCACAAAAACGATGGAATAACAACTTACTGGAGGCACATTGAAAAACAGACAAGTTCAGGTCTATATGAAAAGAAAAAAAAAGAGAAGAAGTGCAAAACACAAAACCGTTTAATTTTCATGTAATATTTTCAAGTTTATCTTGAGATAGAAGATTTTATTTTTCTCGAAACTGAAAAAGACACTACACAAAGGGCCGAGATAACTGATATTCCGAAAGAAAGATTCAGTGTTTACCAGTCTTAGGTTTCTATTGAAACATTTAGGCGTCGAATGTCGCTGTGGACCGAGCGCGGGCGACTGGCTACTAACTGAAGGTTTTTTCTAGAATACCATTTACCAGCTGTCTGTAAGCATCTATAGGGCCAGATTTTTAATTTAGGAAGAAGGTCAAATTGAAACTTGTTTTATTTAATATTATTAATGACGAAATAATAAGAAAATGCCTAAAATAAGTTTATACAAAATCAGAGAGGTTTTTTGAGAAACAAGAAACAATATCGTTATACACTAGTTCTAACACCACTTCAATTAAGCCACCTAATACTTCATCATAATAATTTCTAATATTCAAGCATAACTAGGTAAGAAATAGAAGAGTAGTATGAAACGATTATATAAGCCGAATGACAACAAATAGGGTAGTAAAGAAGGCAAGAGACGGTCCCCAATAGGAAGACGAGCAGTAGAGAGACCACAAAAACGATAGAATAACAACTTACTGGAGGCACATTGAAAAACAGACAGGTTCAGGTCTATATGAAAAGAAAAAAAAAGAGAAGAAGTGCAAAACACAAAACCGTTTAATTTCCATGTAATATTTTTAAGTTTATCTTGGGATAGAAGATTTTATTTTTCTCGAAAATGAAAAAGACACTACACAAAGAGCCGAGATAACTGATATTCCAAAAGAAAGATTCAGTGTTTACCAGTCTTAGGTTTCTATTGAAACATTTAGGCGTCGAATGTCGCTGTGGACCGAGCGCCGGCGACTGGCTACTAACTGAAGGTTTTTTCTAGAATACCATTTACCAGCTGTCTGTAAGCATCTATAGGGCCAGATTTTTAATTTAGGAAGAAGGTCAAATTGAAACTTGTTTTATTTAATATTATTAATGACGAAATAATAAGAAAATGCCTAAAATAAGTTTATACAAAATCAGAGAGGTTTTTTGAGAAACAAGAAACAATATCGTTATACACTAGTTCTAACACCACTTCAATTAAGCCACCTAATACTTCATCATAATAATTTCTAATATTCAAGCATAACTAGGTAAGAAATAGAAGAGTAGTATGAAACGATTATATAAGCCGAATGACAACAAATAGGGTAGTAAAGAAGGCAAGAGACGGTCCCCAATAGGAAGATGAGCAGTAGAGAGACCACAAAAACGATAGAATAACAACTTACTGGAGGCACATTGAAAAACAGACAGGTTCAGGTCTATATGAAAAGAAAAAAAAAGAGAAGAAGTGCAAAACACAAAACCGTTTAATTTCCATGTAATATTTTCAAGTTTATCTTGAGATAGAAGATTTTATTTTTCTCGAAACTGAAAAAGACACTACACAAAGAGCCGAGATAACTGATATTCCAAAAGAAAGATTCAGTGTTTACCAGTCTTAGGTTTCTATTAAAACATTTAGGCGTCGAATGTCGCTGTGGACCGAGCGCCGGCGACTGGCTACTAACTGAAGGTTTTTTTTAGAATACCATTTACCAGCTGTCTGTAAGCATCTATAGGGCCAGATTTTTAATTTGGGAAGAAGGTCAAATTGAAACTTGTTTTATTTAATATTATTAATGACGAAATAATAAGAAAATGCCTAAAATAAGTTTATACAAAATCAGAGAAGTTTTTTGAGAAACAAGAAACAATATCGTTATACACTAGTTCTAACACCACTTCAATTAAGCCACCTAATACTTCATCATAATAATTTCTAATATTCAAGCATAACTAGGTAAGAAATAGAAGAGTAGTATGAAACGATTATATAAGCCGAATGACAACAAATAGGGTAGCAAAGAAGGCAAGAGACGGTCCCCAATAGGAAGACGAGCAGTAGAGAGACCACAAAAACGATAGAATAACAACTTACTGGAGGCACATTGAAAAACAGACAGGTTCAGGTCTATATGAAAAGAAAAAAAAGAGAAGAAGTGCAAAGCACAAAACCGTTTAATTTCCATGTAATATTTTTAAGTTTATCTTGGGATAGAAGATTTTATTTTTCTCGAAAATGAAAAAGACACTACACAAAGAGCCGAGATAACTGATATTCCAAAAGAAAGATTCAGTGTTTACCAGTCTTAGGTTTCTATTGAAACATTTAGGCGTCGAATGTCGCTGTGGACCGAGCGCCGGTGACTGGCTACTAACTGAAGGTTTTTTCTAGAATACCATTTACCAGCTGTCTGTAAGCATCTATAGGGCGAGATTTTTAATTTAGGAAGAAGGTCAAATTGAAACTTGTTTTATTTAATATCATTAATGACGAAATAATAAGAAAATGCCTAAAATAAGTTTATACAAAATCAGAGAGGTTTTTTGAGAAACAAGAAACAATATCGTTATACACTAGTTCTAACACCACTTCAATTAAGCCACCTAATACTTCATCATAATAATTTCTAATATTCAAGCATAACTTGGTAAGAAATAGAAGAGTAGTATGAAACGATTATATAAGCCGAATGACAACAAATAGGGTAGTAAAGGAGGCAAGAGACGGTCCCCAATAGGAAGACGAGCAGTAGTGAGACCACAAAAACGATAGAATAACAACTTACTGGAGGCACATTGAAAAACAGACAGGGTCATGTCTATATGAAAAGAAAAAAAAAGAGAGAAGAAGTGCAAAACAGAAAACCGTTTAATTTCCATGTAATATTTTTAAGTTTATCTTGGGATAGAAGATTTTATTTTTCTCGAAAATGAAAAAGACACTACACAAAGAGCCGAGATAACTGATATTCCAAAAGAAAGATTCAGTGTTTACCAGTCTTAGGTTTCTATTGAAACATTTAGGCGTCGAATGTCGCTGTGGACCGAGCGCCGGCGACTGGCTACTATCTGAAGGTTTTTTCTAGAATACCATTTACCAGCTGTCTGTAAGCATCTATAGGGCCAGATTTTTAATTTAGGAAGAAGGTCAAATTGAAACTTGTTTTATTTAATATTATTAATGACGAAATAATAAGAAAATGCCTAAAATAAGTTTATACAAAATCAGAGAGGTTTTTTGAGAAACAAGAAACAATATCGTTATACACTAGTTCTAACACCACTTCAATTAAGCCACCTAATACTTCATCATAATAATTTCTAATATTCAAGCATAACTAGGTAAGAAATAGAAGAGTAGTATGAAACGATTATATAAGCCGAATGACAACAAATAGGGTAGTAAAGAAGGCAAGAGACGGTCCCCAATAGGAAGACGAGCAGTAGAGAGACCACAAAAACGATAGAATAACAACTTACTGGAGGCACATTGAAAAACAGACAGGTTCAGGTCTATATGAAAAGAAAAAAAAAGAGAAGAAGTGCAAAACACAAAACCGTTTAATTTCCATGTAATATTTTTAAGTTTATCTTGGGATAGAAGATTTTATTTTTCTCGAAACTGAAAAAGACACTACACAAAGAGCCGAGATAACTGATATTCCAAAAGAAAGATTCAGTGTTTACCAGTCTTAGGTTTCTATTGAAACATTTAGGCGTCGAATGTCGCTGTGGACTGAGCGCCGGCGACTGGCTACTAACTGAAGGTTTTTTCTAGAATACCATTTACCAGCTGTCTGTAAGCATCTATAGGGCCAGATTTTTAATTTAGGAAGAAGGTCAAATTGAAACTTGTTTTATTTAATATTATTAATGACGAAATAATAAAAAAATGCCTAAAATAAGTTTATACAAAATCAGAGAGGTTTTTTGAGAAACAAGAAACAATATCGTTATACACTAGTTCTAACACCACTTCAATTAAGCCACCTAATACTTCATCATAATAATTTCTAATATTCAAGCATAACTAGGTAAGAAATAGAAGAGTAGTATGAAACGATTATATAAGCCGAATGACAACAAATAGGGTAGTAAAGAAGGCAAGAGACGGTCCCCAATAGGAAGATGAGCAGTAGAGAGACCACAAAAACGATAGAATAACAACTTACTGGAGGCACATTGAAAAACAGACAGGTTCAGGTCTATATGAAAAGAAAAAAAAAGAGAAGAAGTGCAAAACACAAAACCGTTTAATTTCCATGTAATATTTTCAAGTTTATCTTGAGATAGAAGATTTTATTTTTCTCGAAACTGAAAAAGACACTACACAAAGAGCCGAGATAACTGATATTCCAAAAGAAAGATTCAGTGTTTACCAGTCTTAGGTTTCTATTAAAACATTTAGGCGTCGAATGTCGCTGTGGACCGAGCGCCGGCGACTGGCTACTAACTGAAGGTTTTTTTTAGAATACCATTTACCAGCTGTCTGTAAGCATCTATAGGGCCAGATTTTTAATTTGGGAAGAAGGTCAAATTGAAACTTGTTTTATTTAATATTATTAATGACGAAATAATAAGAAAATGCCTAAAATAAGTTTATACAAAATCAGAGAAGTTTTTTGAGAAACAAGAAACAATATCGTTATACACTAGTTCTAACACCACTTCAATTAAGCCACCTAATACTTCATTATAATAATTTCTAATATTCAAGCATAACTAGGTAAGAAATAGAAGAGTAGTATGAAACGATTATATAAGCCGAATGACAACAAATAGGGTAGTAAAGGAGGCAAGAGACGGTCCCCAATAGGAAGACGAGCAGTAGTGAGACCACAAAAACGATAGAATAACAACTTACTGGAGGCACATTGAAAAACAGACAGGGTCATGTCTATATGAAAAGAAAAAAAAAGAGAGAAGAAGTGCAAAACAGAAAACCGTTTAATTTCCATGTAATATTTTTAAGTTTATCTTGGGATAGAAGATTTTATTTTTCTCGAAAATGAAAAAGACACTACACAAAGAGCCGAGATAACTGATATTCCAAAAGAAAGATTCAGTGTTTACCAGTCTTAGGTTTCTATTGAAACATTTAGGCGTCGAATGTCGCTGTGGACCGAGCGCCGGCGACTGGTTACTAACTGAAGGTTTTTTCTAGAATACCATTTACCAGCTGTCTGTAAGCATCTATAGGGCCAGATTTTTAATTTAGGAAGAAGGTCAAATTGAAACTTGTTTTATTTAATTTTATTAATAACGAAATAATAAGAAAATGCCTAAAATAAGTTTATACAAAATCAGAGAGGTTTTTTGAGAAACAAGAAACAATATCGTTATACACTAGTTCTAACACTACTTCAATTAAGCCACCTAATACTTCATTATAATAATTTCTAATATTCAAGCATAACTAGGTAAGAAATAGAAGAGTAGTATGAAACGATTATATAAGCCGAATGACAACAAATAGGGTAGTAAAGGAGGCAAGAGACGGTCCCCAATAGGAAGACGAGCAGTAGAGAGACCACAAAAACGATAGAATAACAACTTGCTGGAGGCAAATTGAAAAACAGACAGGGTCATGTCTATATGAAAAGAAAAAAAAAGAAAGAAGAAGTGCAAAACACAAAACCGTTTAATTTCCATGTAATATTTTTAAGTTTATCTTGGGATAGAAGATTTTATTTTTCTCGAAAATGAAAAAGACACTAAACAAAGAGCCGATATAACTGATATTCCAAAAGAAAGATTCAGTGTTTACCAGTCTTAGGTTTCTATTGAAACATTTAGGCGTCGAATGTCGCTGTGGACCGAGCGCCGGAGACTGGCTACTAACTGAAGGTTTTTTCTAGAATACCTTTTACCAGCTGTCTGTAAGCATCTATAGGGCCAGATTTTTAATTTAGGAAGAAGCTCAATTTGAAAAGTGTTTTATTTAATATTATTAATGACGAAATAATAAGAAAATGCCTAAAATAAGTTTATACAAAATCAGAGAGGTTTTTTGAGAAACAAGAAACAATATCGTTATGCACTTGTTCTAACACCACTTTGATTAAACCACCTAATACTTCATCATAATAATTTCTAATATTCAAGCATAACTAGGTAAGAAGTAGAAGAGTAGTATGAAACGATTATATAAGCCGAATGACAACAAATAGGGTAGTAAAGAAGGCAAGAGACGGTCCCCAATAGGAAGACGAGCACTAGAGAGACCACAAAAACGATAGAATAACAAATTACTGGAGGCACATTGAAAAACAGACAGGTTCAGGTCTATATGAAAAGAAAAAAAAAAAGAGAAGAGGTGCAAAACACAAAACCGTTTAATTTCCATGTAATATTTTTAAGTTTATCTTGGGATAGAAGATTTTATTTTTCTCGAAAATGAAAAAGACACTACACAAAGAGCCGAGATAACTGATATTCCAAAAGAAAGATTCAGTGTTTACCAGTCTTAGGTTTCTGTTGAAACATTTAGGCGTCGAATGTCGCTGTGGACCGAGCGCCGGCGACTGGCTACTAACTGAAGGTTTTTTCTAGAATACCATTTACCAGCTCTCTGTAAGCATCTATAGGGCCAGATTTTTAATTTAGGAAGAAGGTCAAATTGAAACTTGTTTTATTTAATATTATTAATGACGAAATAATAAGAAAATGCCTAAAATAAGTTTATACAAAATCAGAGAGGTTTTTTGAGAAACAAGAAACAATATCGTTATGCACTTGAATATACTAATACTTCATCATAATAATTTCTAATATTCTAACACCACTTTGATTAAACCACCTAATACTTCATCATAATAATTTCTAATATTCAAGCATAACTAGGTAAGAAATAGAAGAGTAGTATGAAACGATTATATAAGCCGAATGACAACAAATAGGGTAGTAAAGAAGGCAAGAGACGGTCCCCAATAGGAAGACGAGCAGTAGAGAGACCACAAAAACGATAGAATAACAACTTACTGGAGGCACATTGAAAAACAGACAGGGTCATGTCTATATGAAAAGAAAAAAAAAGAGAGAAGAAGTGCATAACACAAAACCGTTTAATTTCCATGTAATATTTTTAAGTTTATCTTCGGATAGAAGATTTTATTTTTCTCGAAAATGAAAAAGACACTACACAAAGAGCCGAGATAACTGATATTCCAAAAGAAAGATTCAGTGTTTACCAGTCTTAGGTTTCTATTGAAACATTTAGGCGTTGAATATCGCTGTGGACCGAGCGCCGGCGACTGGCTACTAACTGAAGGTTTTTTCTAGAATACCATTTACCAGCTGTCTGTAAGCATCTATAGGGCCAGATTTTTAATTTAGGAAGAAGGTCAAATTGAAACTTATTTTATTTAATATTATTAATGACGAAATAATAAGAAAATGCCTAAAATAAGTTTATACAAAATCAGAGAGGTTTTTTGAGAAACAAGAAACAATATCGTTATGCACTAGTTCTAACACCACTTCAATTAAACCACCTAATACTTCATCATAATAATTTCTAATATTCAAGCATAACTAGGTAAGAAATAGAAGAGTAGTATGAAACTATTATATAAGCCGAATGACAACAAATAGGTTAGTAAAGAAGGCAAGAGACGGTCTCCAATAGAAAGACGAGCACTAGAGAGACCACAAAAACGATAGAATAACAACTTACTGGAGGCACATTGAAAAACAGACAGGTTCAGGTCTATATGAAAAAAAAAAAAAAAGAGAGAAGAAGTGCAAAACATAAAACCGTTTAATTTCCATGTAATATTTTTAAGTTTATCTTGGGATAGAAGATTTTATTTTTCTCGAAAATGAAAAAGACACTACACAAAGAGCCGAGATAACTGATATTCCAGAAGAAAGATTCAGTGTTTACCAGTCTTAGGTTTCTGTTGAAACATTTAGGCGTCGAATGTCGCTGTGGACCGAGCGCCGGCGACTGGCTACTAACTGAAGGTTTTTTCTAGAATACCATTTACCAGCTGTCTGTAAGCAGCTATAGGGCCAGATTTTTAATTTGGGAAGAAGGTCAAATTGAAACTTGTTTTATTTAATATTATTAATGACGAAATAATAAGAAAATGCCTAAAATAAGTTTATACAAAATCAGAGAGGTTTTTTGAGAAACAAGAAACAATATCGTTATACACTAGTTCTAACACCACTTCAATTAAGCCACCTAATACTTCATCATAATAATTTCTAATATTCAAGCATAACTAGGTAAGAAATAGAAGAGTAGTATGAAACGATTATATAAGCCGAATGACAACAAATAGGGTAGTAAAGAAGGCAAGAGACGGTCCCCAATAGGAAGACGAGCAGTAGAGAGACCACAAAAACGATAGAATAACAACTTACTGGAGGCACATTGAAAAACAGACAGGCTCAGGTCTATATGAAAAGAAAAAAAAAGAGAAGAAGTGCAAAACACAAAACCGTTTAATTTCCATGTAATATTTTTAAGTTTACCTTGAGATAGAAGATTTTATTTTTCTCGAAAATGAAAAAGACACTACACAAAGAGCCGAGATAACTGATATTCCAAAAGAAAGATTCAGTGTTAACCAGTCTTAGGTTTCTATTGAAACATTTAGGCGTCGAATGTCGCTATGGACCGCGCGCCGGCGACTGGCTACTAACTGAAGGTTTTTTCTAGAATACCATTTACCAGCTGTCTGTAAGCATCTATAGGGCCAGATTTTTAATTTAGGAAGAAGGTCAAATTGAAACTTGTTTTATTTAATATTATTAATGACGAAATAATAAGAAAATGCCTAAAATAAGTTTATAAAAAATCAGAGAGGTTTTTTGAGAAACAAGAATCAATATCGGTAGACATTAGTTCTAACACCACTTCAATTAAGCCACCTAATACTTCATCATAATAATTTCTAATATTCAAGCATAACTAGGTAAGAAATAGAAGAGTAGTATGAAACGATTATATAAGCCGAATGACAACAAATAGGGTAGTAAAGAAGGCAAGAGACGGTCCCCAATAGGAAGACGAGCAGTAGAGAGACCACAAAAACGATAGAATAACAACTTACTGGAGGCACATTGAGAAACAGACAGGCTCAGGTCTATATGAAAAGAAAAAAAAAAGAGAAGAAGTGCAAAACACAAAACCGTTTAATTTCCATGTAATATTTTTAAGTTTACCTTGAGATAGAAGATTTTATTTTTCTCGAAAATGAAAAAGACACTACACAAAGAGCCGAGATAACTGATATTCCAAAAGAAAGATTCAGTGTTTACCAGTCTTAGGTTTCTATTGAAACATTTAGGCGTCGAATGTCGCTATGGACCGCGCGCCGGCGACTGGCTACTAACTGAAGGTTTTTTTTAGAATACCATTTACCAGCTGTCTGTAAGCATCTATAGGGCCAGATTTTTAATTTAGGGAGAAGGTCAAATTGAAACTTGTTTTATTTAATATTATTAATGACGAAATAATAAGAAAATGCCTAAAATAAGTTTATACAAAATCAGAGAGGTTTTTTGAGAAACAAGAAACAATATCGTTATACACTAGTTCTAACACCACTTCAATTAAGCCACCTAATACTTCATCATAATAATTTCTAATATTCAAGCATAACTAGGTAAGAAATAGAAGAGTAGTATGAAACGATTATATAAGCCGAATGACAACAAATAGGGTAGTAAAGAAGGCAAGAGACGGTCCCCAATAGGAAGACGAGCAGTAGAGAGACCACAAAAACGATGGAATAACAACATACTGGAGGCACATTGAAAAACAGACAAGTTCAGGTCTATATGAAAAGAAAAAAAAAGAGAAGAAGTGCAAAACACAAAACCGTTTAATTTTCATGTAATATTTTCAAGTTTATCTTGAGATAGAAGATTTTATTTTTCTCGAAACTGAAAAAGACACTACACAAAGGGCCGAGATAACTGATATTCCAAAAGAAAGATTCAGTGTTTACCAGTCTTAGGTTTCTATTGAAACATTTAGGCGTCGAATGTCGCTGTGGACCGAGCGCCGGCGACTGGCTACTAACTGAAGGTTTTTTCTAGAATACCATTTACCAGCTGTCTGTAAGCATCTATAGGGCCAGATTTTTAATTTAGGAAGAAGGTCAAATTGAAACTTGTTTTATTTAATATTATTAATGACGAAATAATACGAAAATGCCTAAAATAAGTTTATACAAAATCAGAGAGGTTTTTTGAGAAACAAGAAACAATATCGTTATACACTAGTTCTAACACCACTTCAATTAAGCCACCTAATACTTCATCATAATAATTTCTAATATTCAAGCATAACTAGGTAAGAAATAGAAGAGTAGTATGAAACGATTATATAAGCCGAATGACAACAAATAGGGTAGTAAAGAAGGCAAGAGACGGTCCCCAATAGGAAGACGAGCAGTAGAGAGACCACAAAAACGATAGAATAACAACTTACTGGAGGCACACTGAAAAACAGACAGGCTCAGGTCTATATGAAAAGAAAAAAAAGAGAAGAAGTGCAAAACACAAAACCGTTTAATTTCCATGTAATATTTTCAAGTTTATCTTGAGATAGAAGATTTTATTTTTCTCGAAACTGAAAAAGACACTACACAAAGAGCCGAGATAACTGATATTCCAAAAGAAAGATTCAGTGTTTACCAGTCTTAGGTTTCTATTGAAACATTTAGGCGTCGAATGTCGCTGTGGACCGAGCGCCGGCGACTGGCTACTAACTGAAGGTTTTTTCTAGAATACCATTTACCAGCTGTCTGTAAGCATCTATAGGGCCAGATTTTTAATTTAGGAAGAAGGTCAAATTGAAACTTGTTTTATTTAATATTATTAATGACGAAATAATAAGAAAATGCCTAAAATAAGTTTATACAAAATCAGAGAGGTTTTTTATTATTTAATATTATTAATGACGAAATAATAAGAAAATGCCTAAAATAAGTTTATACAAAATCAGAGAGGTTTTTTGAGAAACAAGAAACAATATCGTTATACACTAGTTCTAACACCACTTCAATTAAGCCACCTAATACTTCATCATAATAATTTCTAATATTCAAGCATAACTAGGTAAGAAATAGAAGAGTAGTATGAAACGATTATATAAGCCGAATGACAACAAATAGGGTAGTAAAGAAGGCAAGAGACGGTCCCCAATAGGAAGACGAGCAGTAGAGAGACCACAAAAACGATAGAATAACAACTTACTGGAGGCACACTGAAAAACAGACAGGCTCAGGTCTATATGAAAAGAAAAAAAAGAGAAGAAGTGCAAAACACAAAACCGTTTAATTTCCATGTAATATTTTTAAGTTTATCTTGGGATAGAAGATTTTATTTTTCTCGAAAATGAAAAAGACACTACACAAAGAGCCGAGATAACTGATATTCCAAAAGAAAGATTCAGTGTTTACCAGTCTTAGGTTTCTATTGAAACATTTAGGCGTCGAATGTCGCTGTGGACCGAGCGCCGGCGACTGGCTACTAACTGAAGGTTTTTTCTAGAATACCATTTACCAGCTGTCTGTAAGCAGCTATAGGGCCAGATTTTTAATTTGGGAAGAAGGTCAAATTGAAACTTGTTTTATTTAATATTATTAATGACGAAATAATAAGAAAATGCCTAAAATAAGTTTATACAAAATCAGAGAGGTTTTTTGAGAAACAAGAAACAATATCGTTATACACTAGTTCTAACACAACTTCAATTAAGCCACCTAATACTTCATCATAATAATTTCTAATATTCAAGCATAACTAGGTAAGAAATAGAAGAGTAGTATGAAACGATTATATAAGCCGAATGACAACAAATAGGGTAGTAAAGAAGGCAAGAGACGGTCCCCAATAGGAAGACGAGCAGTAGAGAGACCACAAAAACGATAGAATAACAACTTACTGGACGCACATTGAAAAACAGACAGGTTCAGGTCTATATGAAAAGAAAAAAAAAGAGAAGAAGTGCAAAACACAAAACCGTTTAATTTCCATGTAATATTTTTAAGTTTATCTTGGGATAGAAGATTTTATTTTTCTCGAAAATGAAAAAGACACTACACAAAGAGCCGAGATAACTGATATTCCAAAAGAAAGATTCAGTGTTTACCAGTCTTAGGTTTCTATTGAAACATTTAGGCGTCGAATGTCGCTGTGGACCGAGCGCCGGCGACTGGCTACTAACTGAAGGTTTTTTCTAGAATACCATTTACCAGCTGTCTGTAAGCATCTATAGGGCCAGATTTTTAATTTAGGAGGAAGGTCAAATTGAAACTTGTTTTATTTAATATTATTAATGACGAAATAATAAGAAAATGCCTAAAATAAGTTTATACAAAATCAGAGAGGTTTTTTGAGAAACAAGAAACAATATCGTTATACACTAGTTCTAACACCACTTCAATTAAGCCACCTAATACTTCATCATAATAATTTCTAATATTCAAGCATAACTAGGTAAGAAATAGAAGAGTAGTATGAAACGATTATATAAGCCGAATGACAACAAATAGGGTAGTAGAGAAGGCAAGAGACGGTCTCCAATAGAAAGACGAGCACTAGAGAGACCATAAAAACGATAGAATAACAACTTACTGGAGGCACATTAAAAAACAGACAGGGTCAGGTCTATATGAAAAGAAAAAAAAAAGAGAAGAAGTGCAAAACACAAAACCGTTTAATTTCCATGTAATATGTTTAAGTTTACCTTGAGATAGAAGATTTTATTTTTCTCGAAAATGAAAAAGACACTACACAAAGAGCCGAGATAACTGATATTCCAAAAGAAAGATTCAGTGTTTACCAGTCCTAGGTTTCTATTGAAACATTTAGGCGTCGAATGTCGCTATGGACCGCGCGCCGGCGACTGGCTACTAACTGAAGGTTTTTTCTAGAATACCATTTACCAGCTGTCTGTAAGCATCTATAGGGCCAGATTTTTAATTTAGGAAGAAGGTCAAATTGAAACTTGTTTTATTTAATATTATTAATGACGAAATAATAAGAAAATGCCTAAAATAAGTTTATACAAAATCAGAGAGGTTTTTTGAGAAACAAGAAACAATATCGTTATACACTAGTTCTAACACCACTTCAATTAAGCCACCTAATACTTCATCATAATAATTTCTAATATTCAAGCATAACTAGGTAAGAAATAGAAAAGTAGTATGAAACGATTATATAAGCCGAATGACAACAAATAGGGTAGTAAAGAAGGCAAGGGACGGTCCCCAATAGGAAGACGAGCAGTAGAGAGACCACAAAAACGATGGAATAACAACTTACTGGAGGCACATTGAAAAACAGACAAGTTCAGGTCTATATGAAAAGAAAAAAAAAGAGAAGAAGTGCAAAACACAAAACCGTTTAATTTTCATGTAATATTTTCAAGTTTATCTTGAGATAGAAGATTTTATTTTTCTCGAAACTGAAAAAGACACTACACAAAGGGCCGAGATAACTGATATTCCGAAAGAAAGATTCAGTGTTTACCAGTCTTAGGTTTCTATTGAAACATTTAGGCGTCGAATGTCGCTGTGGACCGAGCGCGGGCGACTGGCTACTAACTGAAGGTTTTTTCTAGAATACCATTTACCAGCTGTCTGTAAGCATCTATAGGGCCAGATTTTTAATTTAGGAAGAAGGTCAAATTGAAACTTGTTTTATTTAATATTATTAATGACGAAATAATAAGAAAATGCCTAAAATAAGTTTATACAAAATCAGAGAGGTTTTTTGAGAAACAAGAAACAATATCGTTATACACTAGTTCTAACACCACTTCAATTAAGCCACCTAATACTTCATCATAATAATTTCTAATATTCAAGCATAACTAGGTAAGAAATAGAAGAGTAGTATGAAACGATTATATAAGCCGAATGACAACAAATAGGGTAGTAAAGAAGGCAAGAGACGGTCCCCAATAGGAAGACGAGCAGTAGAGAGACCACAAAAACGATAGAATAACAACTTACTGGAGGCACATTGAAAAACAGACAGGTTCAGGTCTATATGAAAAGAAAAAAAAAGAGAAGAAGTGCAAAACACAAAACCGTTTAATTTCCATGTAATATTTTTAAGTTTATCTTGGGATAGAAGATTTTATTTTTCTCGAAAATGAAAAAGACACTACACAAAGAGCCGAGATAACTGATATTCCAAAAGAAAGATTCAGTGTTTACCAGTCTTAGGTTTCTATTGAAACATTTAGGCGTCGAATGTCGCTGTGGACCGAGCGCCGGCGACTGGCTACTAACTGAAGGTTTTTTCTAGAATACCATTTACCAGCTGTCTGTAAGCATCTATAGGGCCAGATTTTTAATTTAGGAAGAAGGTCAAATTGAAACTTGTTTTATTTAATATTATTAATGACGAAATAATAAGAAAATGCCTAAAATAAGTTTATACAAAATCAGAGAGGTTTTTTGAGAAACAAGAAACAATATCGTTATACACTAGTTCTAACACCACTTCAATTAAGCCACCTAATACTTCATCATAATAATTTCTAATATTCAAGCATAACTAGGTAAGAAATAGAAGAGTAGTATGAAACGATTATATAAGCCGAATGACAACAAATAGGGTAGTAAAGAAGGCAAGAGACGGTCCCCAATAGGAAGATGAGCAGTAGAGAGACCACAAAAACGATAGAATAACAACTTACTGGAGGCACATTGAAAAACAGACAGGTTCAGGTCTATATGAAAAGAAAAAAAAAGAGAAGAAGTGCAAAACACAAAACCGTTTAATTTCCATGTAATATTTTCAAGTTTATCTTGAGATAGAAGATTTTATTTTTCTTGAAACTGAAAAAGACACTACACAAAGAGCCGAGATAACTGATATTCCAAAAGAAAGATTCAGTGTTTACCAGTCTTAGGTTTCTATTAAAACATTTAGGCGTCGAATGTCGCTGTGGACCGAGCGCCGGCGACTGGCTACTAACTGAAGGTTTTTTTTAGAATACCATTTACCAGCTGTCTGTAAGCATCTATAGGGCCAGATTTTTAATTTGGGAAGAAGGTCAAATTGAAACTTGTTTTATTTAATATTATTAATGACGAAATAATAAGAAAATGCCTAAAATAAGTTTATACAAAATCAGAGAAGTTTTTTGAGAAACAAGAAACAATATCGTTATACACTAGTTCTAACACCACTTCAATTAAGCCACCTAATACTTCATCATAATAATTTCTAATATTCAAGCATAACTAGGTAAGAAATAGAAGAGTAGTATGAAACGATTATATAAGCCGAATGACAACAAATAGGGTAGCAAAGAAGGCAAGAGACGGTCCCCAATAGGAAGACGAGCAGTAGAGAGACCACAAAAACGATAGAATAACAACTTACTGGAGGCACATTGAAAAACAGACAGGTTCAGGTCTATATGAAAAGAAAAAAAAGAGAAGAAGTGCAAAGCACAAAACCGTTTAATTTCCATGTAATATTTTTAAGTTTATCTTGGGATAGAAGATTTTATTTTTCTCGAAAATGAAAAAGACACTACACAAAGAGCCGAGATAACTGATATTCCAAAAGAAAGATTCAGTGTTTACCAGTCTTAGGTTTCTATTGAAACATTTAGGCGTCGAATGTCGCTGTGGACCGAGCGCCGGTGACTGGCTACTAACTGAAGGTTTTTTCTAGAATACCATTTACCAGCTGTCTGTAAGCATCTATAGGGCGAGATTTTTAATTTAGGAAGAAGGTCAAATTGAAACTTGTTTTATTTAATATTATTAATGACGAAATAATAAGAAAATGCCTAAAATAAGTTTATACAAAATCAGAGAGGTTTTTTGAGAAACAAGAAACAATATCGTTATACACTAGTTCTAACACCACTTCAATTAAGCCACCTAATACTTCATCATAATAATTTCTAATATTCAAGCATAACTAGGTAAGAAATAGAAGAGTAGTATGAAACGATTATATAAGCCGAATGACAACAAATAGGGTAGTAAAGGAGGCAAGAGACGGTCCCCAATAGGAAGACGAGCAGTAGTGAGACCACAAAAACGATAGAATAACAACTTACTGGAGGCACATTGAAAAACAGACAGGGTCATGTCTATATGAAAAGAAAAAAAAAGAGAGAAGAAGTGCAAAACAGAAAACCGTTTAATTTCCATGTAATATTTTTAAGTTTATCTTGGGATAGAAGATTTTATTTTTCTCGAAAATGAAAAAGACACTACACAAAGAGCCGAGATAACTGATATTCCAAAAGAAAGATTCAGTGTTTACCAGTCTTAGGTTTCTATTGAAACATTTAGGCGTCGAATGTCGCTGTGGACCGAGCGCCGGCGACTGGCTACTATCTGAAGGTTTTTTCTAGAATACCATTTACCAGCTGTCTGTAAGCATCTATAGGGCCAGATTTTTAATTTAGGAAGAAGGTCAAATTGAAACTTGTTTTATTTAATATTATTAATGACGAAATAATAAGAAAATGCCTAAAATAAGTTTATACAAAATCAGAGAGGTTTTTTGAGAAACAAGAAACAATATCGTTATACACTAGTTCTAACACCACTTCAATTAAGCCACCTAATACTTCATCATAATAATTTCTAATATTCAAGCATAACTAGGTAAGAAATAGAAGAGTAGTATGAAACGATTATATAAGCCGAATGACAACAAATAGGGTAGTAAAGAAGGCAAGAGACGGTCCCCAATAGGAAGACGAGCAGTAGAGAGACCACAAAAACGATAGAATAACAACTTACTGGAGGCACATTGAAAAACAGACAGGTTCAGGTCTATATGAAAAGAAAAAAAAAGAGAAGAAGTGCAAAACACAAAACCGTTTAATTTCCATGTAATATTTTTAAGTTTATCTTGGGATAGAAGATTTTATTTTTCTCGAAACTGAAAAAGACACTACACAAAGAGCCGAGATAACTGATATTCCAAAAGAAAGATTCAGTGTTTACCAGTCTTAGGTTTCTATTGAAACATTTAGGCGTCGAATGTCGCTGTGGACTGAGCGCCGGCGACTGGCTACTAACTGAAGGTTTTTTCTAGAATACCATTTACCAGCTGTCTGTAAGCATCTATAGGGCCAGATTTTTAATTTAGGAAGAAGGTCAAATTGAAACTTGTTTTATTTAATATTATTAATGACGAAATAATAAGAAAATGCCTAAAATAAGTTTATACAAAATCAGAGAGGTTTTTTGAGAAACAAGAAACAATATCGTTATACACTAGTTCTAACACCACTTCAATTAAGCCACCTAATACTTCATCATAATAATTTCTAATATTCAAGCATAACTAGGTAAGAAATAGAAGAGTAGTATGAAACGATTATATAAGCCGAATGACAACAAATAGGGTAGTAAAGAAGGCAAGAGACGGTCCCCAATAGGAAGATGAGCAGTAGAGAGACCACAAAAACGATAGAATAACAACTTACTGGAGGCACATTGAAAAACAGACAGGTTCAGGTCTATATGAAAAGAAAAAAAAAGAGAAGAAGTGCAAAACACAAAACCGTTTAATTTCCATGTAATATTTTCAAGTTTATCTTGAGATAGAAGATTTTATTTTTCTCGAAACTGAAAAAGACACTACACAAAGAGCCGAGATAACTGATATTCCAAAAGAAAGATTCAGTGTTTACCAGTCTTAGGTTTCTATTAAAACATTTAGGCGTCGAATGTCGCTGTGGACCGAGCGCCGGCGACTGGCTACTAACTGAAGGTTTTTTTTAGAATACCATTTACCAGCTGTCTGTAAGCATCTATAGGGCCAGATTTTTAATTTGGGAAGAAGGTCAAATTGAAACTTGTTTTATTTAATATTATTAATGACGAAATAATAAGAAAATGCCTAAAATAAGTTTATACAAAATCAGAGAAGTTTTTTGAGAAACAAGAAACAATATCGTTATACACTAGTTCTAACACCACTTCAATTAAGCCACCTAATACTTCATTATAATAATTTCTAATATTCAAGCATAACTAGGTAAGAAATAGAAGAGTAGTATGAAACGATTATATAAGCCGAATGACAACAAATAGGGTAGTAAAGGAGGCAAGAGACGGTCCCCAATAGGAAGACGAGCAGTAGTGAGACCACAAAAACGATAGAATAACAACTTACTGGAGGCACATTGAAAAACAGACAGGGTCATGTCTATATGAAAAGAAAAAAAAAGAGAGAAGAAGTGCAAAACAGAAAACCGTTTAATTTCCATGTAATATTTTTAAGTTTATCTTGGGATAGAAGATTTTATTTTTCTCGAAAATGAAAAAGACACTACACAAAGAGCCGAGATAACTGATATTCCAAAAGAAAGATTCAGTGTTTACCAGTCTTAGGTTTCTATTGAAACATTTAGGCGTCGAATGTCGCTGTGGACCGAGCGCCGGCGACTGGTTACTAACTGAAGGTTTTTTCTAGAATACCATTTACCAGCTGTCTGTAAGCATCTATAGGGCCAGATTTTTAATTTAGGAAGAAGGTCAAATTGAAACTTGTTTTATTTAATTTTATTAATAACGAAATAATAAGAAAATGCCTAAAATAAGTTTATACAAAATCAGAGAGGTTTTTTGAGAAACAAGAAACAATATCGTTATACACTAGTTCTAACACTACTTCAATTAAGCCACCTAATACTTCATTATAATAATTTCTAATATTCAAGCATAACTAGGTAAGAAATAGAAGAGTAGTATGAAACGATTATATAAGCCGAATGACAACAAATAGGGTAGTAAAGGAGGCAAGAGACGGTCCCCAATAGGAAGACGAGCAGTAGAGAGACCACAAAAACGATAGAATAACAACTTGCTGGAGGCAAATTGAAAAACAGACAGGGTCATGTCTATATGAAAAGAAAAAAAAAGAAAGAAGAAGTGCAAAACACAAAACCGTTTAATTTCCATGTAATATTTTTAAGTTTATCTTGGGATAGAAGATTTTATTTTTCTCGAAAATGAAAAAGACACTAAACAAAGAGCCGATATAACTGATATTCCAAAAGAAAGATTCAGTGTTTACCAGTCTTAGGTTTCTATTGAAACATTTAGGCGTCGAATGTCGCTGTGGACCGAGCGCCGGAGACTGGCTACTAACTGAAGGTTTTTTCTAGAATACCTTTTACCAGCTGTCTGTAAGCATCTATAGGGCCAGATTTTTAATTTAGGAAGAAGCTCAATTTGAAAAGTGTTTTATTTAATATTATTAATGACGAAATAATAAGAAAATGCCTAAAATAAGTTTATACAAAATCAGAGAGGTTTTTTGAGAAACAAGAAACAATATCGTTATGCACTTGTTCTAACACCACTTTGATTAAACCACCTAATACTTCATCATAATAATTTCTAATATTCAAGCATAACTAGGTAAGAAGTAGAAGAGTAGTATGAAACGATTATATAAGCCGAATGACAACAAATAGGGTAGTAAAGAAGGCAAGAGACGGTCCCCAATAGGAAGACGAGCACTAGAGAGACCACAAAAACGATAGAATAACAAATTACTGGAGGCACATTGAAAAACAGACAGGTTCAGGTCTATATGAAAAGAAAAAAAAAAGAGAAGAGGTGCAAAACACAAAACCGTTTAATTTCCATGTAATATTTTTAAGTTTATCTTGGGATAGAAGATTTTATTTTTCTCGAAAATGAAAAAGACACTACACAAAGAGCCGAGATAACTGATATTCCAAAAGAAAGATTCAGTGTTTACCAGTCTTAGGTTTCTGTTGAAACATTTAGGCGTCGAATGTCGCTGTGGACCGAGCGCCGGCGACTGGCTACTAACTGAAGGTTTTTTCTAGAATACCATTTACCAGCTCTCTGTAAGCATCTATAGGGCCAGATTTTTAATTTAGGAAGAAGGTCAAATTGAAACTTGTTTTATTTAATATTATTAATGACGAAATAATAAGAAAATGCCTAAAATAAGTTTATACAAAATCAGAGAGGTTTTTTGAGAAACAAGAAACAATATCGTTATGCACTTGAATATACTAATACTTCATCATAATAATTTCTAATATTCTAACACCACTTTGATTAAACCACCTAATACTTCATCATAATAATTTCTAATATTCAAGCATAACTAGGTAAGAAATAGAAGAGTAGTATGAAACGATTATATAAGCCGAATGACAACAAATAGGGTAGTAAAGAAGGCAAGAGACGGTCCCCAATAGGAAGACGAGCAGTAGAGAGACCACAAAAACGATAGAATAACAACTTACTGGAGGCACATTGAAAAACAGACAGGGTCATGTCTATATGAAAAGAAAAAAAAAGAGAGAAGAAGTGCATAACACAAAACCGTTTAATTTCCATGTAATATTTTTAAGTTTATCTTCGGATAGAAGATTTTATTTTTCTCGAAAATGAAAAAGACACTACACAAAGAGCCGAGATAACTGATATTCCAAAAGAAAGATTCAGTGTTTACCAGTCTTAGGTTTCTATTGAAACATTTAGGCGTTGAATATCGCTGTGGACCGAGCGCCGGCGACTGGCTACTAACTGAAGGTTTTTTCTAGAATACCATTTACCAGCTGTCTGTAAGCATCTATAGGGCCAGATTTTTAATTTAGGAAGAAGGTCAAATTGAAACTTATTTTATTTAATATTATTAATGACGAAATAATAAGAAAATGCCTAAAATAAGTTTATACAAAATCAGAGAGGTTTTTTGAGAAACAAGAAACAATATCGTTATGCACTAGTTCTAACACCACTTCAATTAAACCACCTAATACTTCATCATAATAATTTCTAATATTCAAGCATAACTAGGTAAGAAATAGAAGAGTAGTATGAAACTATTATATAAGCCGAATGACAACAAATAGGTTAGTAAAGAAGGCAAGAGACGGTCTCCAATAGAAAGACGAGCACTAGAGAGACCACAAAAACGATAGAATAACAACTTACTGGAGGCACATTGAAAAACAGACAGGTTCAGGTCTATATGAAAAAAAAAAAAAAGAGAGAAGAAGTGCAAAACATAAAACCGTTTAATTTCCATGTAATATTTTTAAGTTTATCTTGGGATAGAAGATTTTATTTTTCTCGAAAATGAAAAAGACACTACACAAAGAGCCGAGATAACTGATATTCCAGAAGAAAGATTCAGTGTTTACCAGTCTTAGGTTTCTGTTGAAACATTTAGGCGTCGAATGTCGCTGTGGACCGAGCGCCGGCGACTGGCTACTAACTGAAGGTTTTTTCTAGAATACCATTTACCAGCTGTCTGTAAGCAGCTATAGGGCCAGATTTTTAATTTGGGAAGAAGGTCAAATTGAAACTTGTTTTATTTAATATTATTAATGACGAAATAATAAGAAAATGCCTAAAATAAGTTTATACAAAATCAGAGAGGTTTTTTGAGAAACAAGAAACAATATCGTTATACACTAGTTCTAACACCACTTCAATTAAGCCACCTAATACTTCATCATAATAATTTCTAATATTCAAGCATAACTAGGTAAGAAATAGAAGAGTAGTATGAAACGATTATATAAGCCGAATGACAACAAATAGGGTAGTAAAGAAGGCAAGAGACGGTCCCCAATAGGAAGACGAGCAGTAGAGAGACCACAAAAACGATAGAATAACAACTTACTGGAGGCACATTGAAAAACAGACAGGTTCAGGTCTATATGAAAAGAAAAAAAAAAGAGAAGAAGTGCAAAACACAAAACCGTTTAATTTCCATGTAATATTTTTAAGTTTATCTTGGGATAGAAGATTTTATTTTTCTCGAAAATGAAAAAGACACTACACAAAGAGCCGAGATAACTGATATTCCAAAAGAAAGATTCAGTGTTTACCAGTCTTAGGTTTCTATTGAAACATTTAGGCGTCGAATGTCGCTGTGGACCGAGCGCCGGCGACTGGCTACTAACTGAAGGTTTTTTCTAGAATACCATTTACCAGCTGTCTGTAAGCATCTATAGGGCCAGATTTTTAATTTAGGAAGAAGGTCAAATTGAAACTTGTTTTATTTAATATTATTAATGACGAAATAATAAGAAAATGCCTAAAATAAGTTTATACAAAATCAGAGAGGTTTTTTGAGAAACAAGAAACAATATCGTTATACACTAGTTCTAACACCACTTCAATTAAGCCACCTAATACTTCATCATAATAATTTCTAATATTCAAGCATAACTAGGTAAGAAATAGAAGAGTAGTATGAAACGATTATATAAGCCGAATGACAACAAATAGGGTAGTAGAGAAGGCAAGAGACGGTCTCCAATAGAAAGACGAGCACTAGAGAGACCACAAAAACGATAGAATAACAACTTACTGGAGGCACATTAAAAAACAGACAGGGTCAGGTCTATATGAAAAGAAAAAAAAAAGAGAAGAAGTGCAAAACACAAAACCGTTTAATTTCCATGTAATATGTTTAAGTTTACCTTGAGATAGAAGATTTTATTTTTCTCGAAAATGAAAAAGACACTACACAAAGAGCCGAGATAACTGATATTCCAAAAGAAAGATTCAGTGTTTACCAGTCCTAGGTTTCTATTGAAACATTTAGGCGTCGAATGTCGCTATGGACCGCGCGCCGGCGACTGGCTACTAACTGAAGGTTTTTTCTAGAATACCATTTACCAGCTGTCTGTAAGCATCTATAGGGCCAGATTTTTAATTTAGGAAGAAGGTCAAATTCAAACTTGTTTTATTTAATATTATTAATGACGAAATAATAAGAAAATGCCTAAAATAAGTTTATACAAAATCGGAGAGGTTTTTTGAGAAACAAGAAACAATATCGTTATACACTAGTTCTAACACCACTTCAATTAAGCCACCTAATACTTCATCATAATAATTTCTAATATTCAAGCATAACTAGGTAAGAAATAGAAAAGTAGTATGAAACGATTATATAAGCCGAATGACAACAAATAGGGTAGTAAAGAAGGCAAGAGACGTCCCCAATAGGAAGACGAGCAGTAGAGAGACCACAAAAACGATGGAATAACAACTTACTGGAGGCACATTGAAAAACAGACAAGTTCAGGTCTATATGAAAAGAAAAAAAAAGAGAAGAAGTGCAAAACACAAAACCGTTTAATTTTCATGTAATATTTTCAAGTTTATCTTGAGATAGAAGATTTTATTTTTCTCGAAACTGAAAAAGACACTACACAAAGGGCCGAGATAACTGATATTCCGAAAGAAAGATTCAGTGTTTACCAGTCTTAGGTTTCTATTGAAACATTTAGGCGTCGAATGTCGCTGTGGACCGAGCGCGGGCGACTGGCTACTAACTGAAGGTTTTTTCTAGAATACCATTTACCAGCTGTCTGTAAGCATCTATAGGGCCAGATTTTTAATTTAGGAAGAAGGTCAAATTGAAACTTGTTTTATTTAATATTATTAATGACGAAATAATAAGAAAATGCCTAAAATAAGTTTATACAAAATCAGAGAGGTTTTTTGAGAAACAAGAAACAATATCGTTATACACTAGTTCTAACACCACTTCAATTAAGCCACCTAATACTTCATCATAATAATTTCTAATATTCAAGCATAACTAGGTAAGAAATAGAAGAGTAGTATGAAACGATTATATAAGCCGAATGACAACAAATAGGGTAGTAAAGAAGGCAAGAGACGGTCCCCAATAGGAAGACGAGCAGTAGAGAGACCACAAAAACGATAGAATAACAACTTACTGGAGGCACATTGAAAAACAGACAGGTTCAGGTCTATATGAAAAGAAAAAAAAAGAGAAGAAGTGCAAAACACAAAACCGTTTAATTTCCATGTAATATTTTTAAGTTTATCTTGGGATAGAAGATTTTATTTTTCTCGAAAATGAAAAAGACACTACACAAAGAGCCGAGATAACTGATATTCCAAAAGAAAGATTCAGTGTTTACCAGTCTTAGGTTTCTATTGAAACATTTAGGCGTCGAATGTCGCTGTGGACCGAGCGCCGGCGACTGGCTACTAACTGAAGGTTTTTTCTAGAATACCATTTACCAGCTGTCTGTAAGCATCTATAGGGCCAGATTTTTAATTTAGGAAGAAGGTCAAATTGAAACTTGTTTTATTTAATATTATTAATGACGAAATAATAAGAAAATGCCTAAAATAAGTTTATACAAAATCAGAGAGGTTTTTTGAGAAACAAGAAACAATATCGTTATACACTAGTTCTAACACCACTTCAATTAAGCCACCTAATACTTCATCATAATAATTTCTAATATTCAAGCATAACTAGGTAAGAAATAGAAGAGTAGTATGAAACGATTATATAAGCCGAATGACAACAAATAGGGTAGTAAAGAAGGCAAGAGACGGTCCCCAATAGGAAGATGAGCAGTAGAGAGACCACAAAAACGATAGAATAACAACTTACTGGAGGCACATTGAAAAACAGACAGGTTCAGGTCTATATGAAAAGAAAAAAAAAGAGAAGAAGTGCAAAACACAAAACCGTTTAATTTCCATGTAATATTTTCAAGTTTATCTTGAGATAGAAGATTTTATTTTTCTCGAAACTGAAAAAGACACTACACAAAGAGCCGAGATAACTGATATTCCAAAAGAAAGATTCAGTGTTTACCAGTCTTAGGTTTCTATTAAAACATTTAGGCGTCGAATGTCGCTGTGGACCGAGCGCCGGCGACTGGCTACTAACTGAGGTTTTTTTTAGAATACCATTTACCAGCTGTCTGTAAGCATCTATAGGGCCAGATTTTTAATTTGGGAAGAAAGTCAAATTGAAACTTGTTTTATTTAATATTATTAATGACGAAATAATAAGAAAATGCCTAAAATAAGTTTATACAAAATCAGAGAAGTTTTTTGAGAAACAAGAAACAATATCGTTATACACTAGTTCTAACACCACTTCAATTAAGCCACCTAATACTTCATCATAATAATTTCTAATATTCAAGCATAACTAGGTAAGAAATAGAAGAGTAGTATGAAACGATTATATAAGCCGAATGACAACAAATAGGGTAGCAAAGAAGGCAAGAGACGGTCCCCAATAGGAAGACGAGCAGTAGAGAGACCACAAAAACGATAGAATAACAACTTACTGGAGGCACATTGAAAAACAGACAGGTTCAGGTCTATATGAAAAGAAAAAAAAGAGAAGAAGTGCAAAGCACAAAACCGTTTAATTTCCATGTAATATTTTTAAGTTTATCTTGGGATAGAAGATTTTATTTTTCTCGAAAATGAAAAAGACACTACACAAAGAGCCGAGATAACTGATATTCCAAAAGAAAGATTCAGTGTTTACCAGTCTTAGGTTTCTATTGAAACATTTAGGCGTCGAATGTCGCTGTGGACCGAGCGCCGGTGACTGGCTACTAACTGAAGGTTTTTTCTAGAATACCATTTACCAGCTGTCTGTAAGCATCTATAGGGCGAGATTTTTAATTTAGGAAGAAGGTCAAATTGAAACTTGTTTTATTTAATATTATTAATGACGAAATAATAAGAAAATGCCTAAAATAAGTTTATACAAAATCAGAGAGGTTTTTTGAGAAACAAGAAACAATATCGTTATACACTAGTTCTAACACCACTTCAATTAAGCCACCTAATACTTCATCATAATAATTTCTAATATTCAAGCATAACTAGGTAAGAAATAGAAGAGTAGTATGAAACGATTATATAAGCCGAATGACAACAAATAGGGTAGTAAAGAAGGCAAGAGACGGTCCCCAATAGGAAGATGAGCAGTAGAGAGACCACAAAAACGATAGAATAACAACTTACTGGAGGCACATTGAAAAACAGACAGGTTCAGGTCTATATGAAAAGAAAAAAAAGAGAAGAAGTGCAAAACACAAAACCGTTTAATTTCCATGTAATATTTTCAAGTTTATCTTGAGATAGAAGATTTTATTTTTCTCGAAACTGAAAAAGACACTACACAAAGAGCCGAGATAACTGATATTCCAAAAGAAAGATTCAGTGTTTACCAGTCTTAGGTTTCTATTAAAACATTTAGGCGTCGAATGTCGCTGTGGACCGAGCGCCGGCGACTGGCTACTAACTGAAGGTTTTTTTTAGAATACCATTTACCAGCTGTCTGTAAGCATCTATAGGGCCAGATTTTTAATTTGGGAAGAAGGTCAAATTGAAACTTGTTTTATTTAATATTATTAATGACGAAATAATAAGAAAATGCCTAAAATAAGTTTATACAAAATCAGAGAAGTTTTTTGAGAAACAAGAAACAATATCGTTATACACTAGTTCTAACACCACTTCAATTAAGCCACCTAATACTTCATCATAATAATTTCTAATATTCAAGCATAACTAGGTAAGAAATAGAAGAGTAGTATGAAACGATTATATAAGCCGAATGACAACAAATAGGGTAGCAAAGAAGGCAAGAGACGGTCCCCAATAGGAAGACGAGCAGTAGAGAGACCACAAAAACGATAGAATAACAACTTACTGGAGGCACATTGAAAAACAGACAGGTTCAGGTCTATATGAAAAGAAAAAAAAGAGAAGAAGTGCAAAGCACAAAACCGTTTAATTTCCATGTAATATTTTTAAGTTTATCTTGGGATAGAAGATTTTATTTTTCTCGAAAATGAAAAAGACACTACACAAAGAGCCGAGATAACTGATATTCCAAAAGAAAGATTCAGTGTTTACCAGTCTTAGGTTTCTATTGAAACATTTAGGCGTCGAATGTCGCTGTGGACCGAGCGCCGGCGACTGGCTACTAACTGAAGGTTTTTTCTAGAATACCATTTACCAGCTGTCTGTAAGCATCTATAGGGCCAGATTTTTAATTTAATAAGAAGGTCAAATTGAAACTTGTTTTATTTAATATTATTAATGACGAAATAATAAGAAAATGCCTAAAATAAGTTTATACAAAATCAGAGAGGTTTTTTGAGAAACAAGAAACAATATCGTTATACACTAGTTCTAACACCACTTCAATTAAGCCACCTAATACTTCATCATAATAATTTCTAATATTCAAGCATAACTAGGTAAGAAATAGAAGAGTAGTATGAAACGATTATATAAGCCGAATGACAACAAATAGGGTAGTAAAGAAGGCAAGAGACGGTCCCCAATAGGAAGATGAGCAGTAGAGAGACCACAAAAACGATAGAATAACAACTTACTGGAGGCACATTGAAAAACAGACAGGTTCAGGTCTATATGAAAAGAAAAAAAAAGAGAAGAAGTGCAAAACACAAAACCGTTTAATTTCCATGTAATATTTTCAAGTTTATCTTGAGATAGAAGATTTTATTTTTCTCGAAACTGAAAAAGACACTACACAAAGAGCCGAGATAACTGATATTCCAAAAGAAAGATTCAGTGTTTACCAGTCTTAGGTTTCTATTAAAACATTTAGGCGTCGAATGTCGCTGTGGACCGAGCGCCGGCGACTGGCTACTAACTGAAGGTTTTTTTTAGAATACCATTTACCAGCTGTCTGTAAGCATCTATAGGGCCAGATTTTTAATTTGGGAAGAAGGTCAAATTGAAACTTGTTTTATTTAATATTATTATTGACGAAATAATAAGAAAATGCCTAAAATAAGTTTATACAAAATCAGAGAAGTTTTTTGAGAAACAAGAAACAATATCGTTATACACTAGTTCTAACACCACTTCAATTAAGCCACCTAATACTTCATTATAATAATTTCTAATATTCAAGCATAACTAGGTAAGAAATAGAAGAGTAGTATGAAACGATTATATAAGCCGAATGACAACAAATAGGGTAGTAAAGGAGGCAAGAGACGGTCCCCAATAGGAAGACGAGCAGTAGTGAGACCACAAAAACGATAGAATAACAACTTACTGGAGGCACATTGAAAAACAGACAGGGTCATGTCTATATGAAAAGAAAAAAAAAGAGGGAAGAAGTGCAAAACAGAAAACCGTTTAATTTCCATGTAATATTTTTAAGTTTATCTTGGGATAGAAGATTTTATTTTTCTCGAAAATGAAAAAGACACTACACAAAGAGCCGAGATAACTGATATTCCAAAAGAAAGATTCAGTGTTTACCAGTCTTAGGTTTCTATTGAAACATTTAGGCGTCGAATGTCGCTGTGGACCGAGCGCCGGCGACTGGTTACTAACTGAAGGTTTTTTCTAGAATACCATTTACCAGCTGTCTGTAAGCATCTATAGGGCCAGATTTTTAATTTAGGAAGAAGGTCAAATTGAAACTTGTTTTATTTAATTTTATTAATAACGAAATAATAAGAAAATGCCTAAAATAAGTTTATACAAAATCAGAGAGGTTTTTTGAGAAACAAGAAACAATATCGTTATACACTAGTTCTAACACTACTTCAATTAAGCCACCTAATACTTCATCATAATAATTTCTAATATTCAAGCATAACTAGGTAAGAAATAGAAGAGTAGTATGAAACGATTATATAAGCCGAATGACAACAAATAGGGTAGTAAAGAAGGCAAGAGACGGTCCCCAATAGGAAGACGAGCAGTAGAGAGACCACAAAAACGATAGAATAACAACTTACTGGAGGCACATTGAAAAACAGACAGGTTCAGGTCTATATGAAAAGAAAAAAAAAAGAGAAGAAGTGCAAAACACAAAACCGTTTAATTTCCATGTAATATTTTTAAGTTTATCTTGGGATAGAAGATTTTATTTTTCTCGAAAATGAAAAAGACACTACACAAAGAGCCGAGATAACTGATATTCCAAAAGAAAGATTCAGTGTTTACCAGTCTTAGGTTTCTATTGAAACATTTAGGCGTCGAATGTCGCTGTGGACCGAGCGCCGGCGACTGGCTACTAACTGAAGGTTTTTTCTAGAATACCATTTACCAGCTGTCTGTAAGCATCTATAGGGCCAGATTTTTAATTTAGGAAGAAGGTCAAATTGAAACTTGTTTTATTTAATATTATTAATGACGAAATAATAAGAAAATGCCTAAAATAAGTTTATACAAAATCAGAGAGGTTTTTTGAGAAACAAGAAACAATATCGTTATACACTAGTTCTAACACCACTTCAATTAAGCCACCTAATACTTCATCATAATAATTTCTAATATTCAAGCATAACTAGGTAAGAAATAGAAGAGTAGTATGAAACGATTATATAAGCCGAATGACAACAAATAGGGTAGTAGAGAAGGCAAGAGACGGTCTCCAATAGAAAGACGAGCACTAGAGAGACCACAAAAACGATAGAATAACAACTTACTGGAGGCACATTAAAAAACAGACAGGGTCAGGTCTATATGAAAAGAAAAAAAAAAGAGAAGAAGTGCAAAACACAAAACCGTTTAATTTCCATGTAATATGTTTAAGTTTACCTTGAGATAGAAGATTTTATTTTTCTCGAAAATGAAAAAGACACTACACAAAGAGCCGAGATAACTGATATTCCAAAAGAAAGATTCAGTGTTTACCAGTCCTAGGTTTCTATTGAAACATTTAGGCGTCGAATGTCGCTATGGACCGCGCGCCGGCGACTGGCTACTAACTGAAGGTTTTTTCTAGAATACCATTTACCAGCTGTCTGTAAGCATCTATAGGGCCAGATTTTTAATTTAGGAAGAAGGTCAAATTCAAACTTGTTTTATTTAATATTATTAATGACGAAATAATAAGAAAATGCCTAAAATAAGTTTATACAAAATCGGAGAGGTTTTTTGAGAAACAAGAAACAATATCGTTATACACTAGTTCTAACACCACTTCAATTAAGCCACCTAATACTTCATCATAATAATTTCTAATATTCAAGCATAACTAGGTAAGAAATAGAAAAGTAGTATGAAACGATTATATAAGCCGAATGACAACAAATAGGGTAGTAAAGAAGGCAAGAGACGTCCCCAATAGGAAGACGAGCAGTAGAGAGACCACAAAAACGATGGAATAACAACTTACTGGAGGCACATTGAAAAACAGACAAGTTCAGGTCTATATGAAAAGAAAAAAAAAGAGAAGAAGTGCAAAACACAAAACCGTTTAATTTTCATGTAATATTTTCAAGTTTATCTTGAGATAGAAGATTTTATTTTTCTCGAAACTGAAAAAGACACTACACAAAGGGCCGAGATAACTGATATTCCGAAAGAAAGATTCAGTGTTTACCAGTCTTAGGTTTCTATTGAAACATTTAGGCGTCGAATGTCGCTGTGGACCGAGCGCGGGCGACTGGCTACTGACTGAAGGTTTTTTCTAGAATACCATTTACCAGCTGTCTGTAAGCATCTATAGGGCCAGATTTTTAATTTAGGAAGAAGGTCAAATTGAAACTTGTTTTATTTAATATTATTAATGACGAAATAATAAGAAAATGCCTAAAATAAGTTTATACAAAATCAGAGAGGTTTTTTGAGAAACAAGAAACAATATCGTTATACACTAGTTCTAACACCACTTCAATTAAGCCACCTAATACTTCATCATAATAATTTCTAATATTCAAGCATAACTAGGTAAGAAATAGAAGAGTAGTATGAAACGATTATATAAGCCGAATGACAACAAATAGGGTAGTAAAGAAGGCAAGAGACGGTCCCCAATAGGAAGACGAGCAGTAGAGAGACCACAAAAACGATAGAATAACAACTTACTGGAGGCACATTGAAAAACAGACAGGTTCAGGTCTATATGAAAAGAAAAAAAAAGAGAAGAAGTGCAAAACACAAAACCGTTTAATTTCCATGTAATATTTTTAAGTTTATCTTGGGATAGAAGATTTTATTTTTCTCGAAAATGAAAAAGACACTACACAAAGAGCCGAGATAACTGATATTCCAAAAGAAAGATTCAGTGTTTACCAGTCTTAGGTTTCTATTGAAACATTTAGGCGTCGAATGTCGCTGTGGACCGAGCGCCGGCGACTGGCTACTAACTGAAGGTTTTTTCTAGAATACCATTTACCAGCTGTCTGTAAGCATCTATAGGGCCAGATTTTTAATTTAGGAAGAAGGTCAAATTGAAACTTGTTTTATTTAATATTATTAATGACGAAATAATAAGAAAATGCCTAAAATAAGTTTATACAAAATCAGAGAGGTTTTTTGAGAAACAAGAAACAATATCGTTATACACTAGTTCTAACACCACTTCAATTAAGCCACCTAATACTTCATCATAATAATTTCTAATATTCAAGCATAACTAGGTAAGAAATAGAAGAGTAGTATGAAACGATTATATAAGCCGAATGACAACAAATAGGGTAGTAAAGAAGGCAAGAGACGGTCCCCAATAGGAAGATGAGCAGTAGAGAGACCACAAAAACGATAGAATAACAACTTACTGGAGGCACATTGAAAAACAGACAGGTTCAGGTCTATATGAAAAGAAAAAAAAAGAGAAGAAGTGCAAAACACAAAACCGTTTAATTTCCATGTAATATTTTCAAGTTTATCTTGAGATAGAAGATTTTATTTTTCTCGAAACTGAAAAAGACACTACACAAAGAGCCGAGATAACTGATATTCCAAAAGAAAGATTCAGTGTTTACCAGTCTTAGGTTTCTATTAAAACATTTAGGCGTCGAATGTCGCTGTGGATAGAGCGCCGGCGACTGGCTACTAACTGAGGTTTTTTTTAGAATACCATTTACCAGCTGTCTGTAAGCATCTATAGGGCCAGATTTTTAATTTGGGAAGAAAGTCAAATTGAAACTTGTTTTATTTAATATTATTAATGACGAAATAATAAGAAAATGCCTAAAATAAGTTTATACAAAATCAGAGAAGTTTTTTGAGAAACAAGAAACAATATCGTTATACACTAGTTCTAACACCACTTCAATTAAGCCACCTAATACTTCATCATAATAATTTCTAATATTCAAGCATAACTAGGTAAGAAATAGAAGAGTAGTATGAAACGATTATATAAGCCGAATGACAACAAATAGGGTAGCAAAGAAGGCAAGAGACGGTCCCCAATAGGAAGACGAGCAGTAGAGAGACCACAAAAACGATAGAATAACAACTTACTGGAGGCACATTGAAAAACAGACAGGTTCAGGTCTATATGAAAAGAAAAAAAAGAGAAGAAGTGCAAAGCACAAAACCGTTTAATTTCCATGTAATATTTTTAAGTTTATCTTGGGATAGAAGATTTTATTTTTCTCGAAAATGAAAAAGACACTACACAAAGAGCCGAGATAACTGATATTCCAAAAGAAAGATTCAGTGTTTACCAGTCTTAGGTTTCTATTGAAACATTTAGGCGTCGAATGTCGCTGTGGACCGAGCGCCGGTGACTGGCTACTAACTGAAGGTTTTTTCTAGAATACCATTTACCAGCTGTCTGTAAGCATCTATAGGGCGAGATTTTTAATTTAGGAAGAAGGTCAAATTGAAACTTGTTTTATTTAATATTATTAATGACGAAATAATAAGAAAATGCCTAAAATAAGTTTATACAAAATCAGAGAGGTTTTTTGAGAAACAAGAAACAATATCGTTATACACTAGTTCTAACACCACTTCAATTAAGCCACCTAATACTTCATCATAATAATTTCTAATATTCAAGCATAACTAGGTAAGAAATAGAAGAGTAGTATGAAACGATTATATAAGCCGAATGACAACAAATAGGGTAGTAAAGAAGGCAAGAGACGGTCCCCAATAGGAAGATGAGCAGTAGAGAGACCACAAAAACGATAGAATAACAACTTACTGGAGGCACATTGAAAAACAGACAGGTTCAGGTCTATATGAAAAGAAAAAAAAAGAGAAGAAGTGCAAAACACAAAACCGTTTAATTTCCATGTAATATTTTCAAGTTTATCTTGAGATAGAAGATTTTATTTTTCTCGAAACTGAAAAAGACACTACACAAAGAGCCGAGATAACTGATATTCCAAAAGAAAGATTCAGTGTTTACCAGTCTTAGGTTTCTATTAAAACATTTAGGCGTCGAATGTCGCTGTGGACCGAGCGCCGGCGACTGGCTACTAACTGAAGGTTTTTTTTAGAATACCATTTACCAGCTGTCTGTAAGCATCTATAGGGCCAGATTTTTAATTTGGGAAGAAGGTCAAATTGAAACTTGTTTTATTTAATATTATTAATGACGAAATAATAAGAAAATGCCTAAAATAAGTTTATACAAAATCAGAGAAGTTTTTTGAGAAACAAGAAACAATATCGTTATACACTAGTTCTAACACCACTTCAATTAAGCCACCTAATACTTCATCATAATAATTTCTAATATTCAAGCATAACTAGGTAAGAAATAGAAGAGTAGTATGAAACGATTATATAAGCCGAATGACAACAAATAGGGTAGCAAAGAAGGCAAGAGACGGTCCCCAATAGGAAGACGAGCAGTAGAGAGACCACAAAAACGATAGAATAACAACTTACTGGAGGCACATTGAAAAACAGACAGGTTCAGGTCTATATGAAAAGAAAAAAAAGAGAAGAAGTGCAAAGCACAAAACCGTTTAATTTCCATGTAATATTTTTAAGTTTATCTTGGGATAGAAGATTTTATTTTTCTCGAAAATGAAAAAGACACTACACAAAGAGCCGAGATAACTGATATTCCAAAAGAAAGATTCAGTGTTTACCAGTCTTAGGTTTCTATTGAAACATTTAGGCGTCGAATGTCGCTGTGGACCGAGCGCCGGCGACTGGCTACTAACTGAAGGTTTTTTCTAGAATACCATTTACCAGCTGTCTGTAAGCATCTATAGGGCCAGATTTTTAATTTAATAAGAAGGTCAAATTGAAACTTGTTTTATTTAATATTATTAATGACGAAATAATAAGAAAATGCCTAAAATAAGTTTATACAAAATCAGAGAGGTTTTTTGAGAAACAAGAAACAATATCGTTATACACTAGTTCTAACACCACTTCAATTAAGCCACCTAATACTTCATCATAATAATTTCTAATATTCAAGCATAACTAGGTAAGAAATAGAAGAGTAGTATGAAACGATTATATAAGCCGAATGACAACAAATAGGGTAGTAAAGAAGGCAAGAGACGGTCCCCAATAGGAAGATGAGCAGTAGAGAGACCACAAAAACGATAGAATAACAACTTACTGGAGGCACATTGAAAAACAGACAGGTTCAGGTCTATATGAAAAGAAAAAAAAAGAGAAGAAGTGCAAAACACAAAACCGTTTAATTTCCATGTAATATTTTCAAGTTTATCTTGAGATAGAAGATTTTATTTTTCTCGAAACTGAAAAAGACACTACACAAAGAGCCGAGATAACTGATATTCCAAAAGAAAGATTCAGTGTTTACCAGTCTTAGGTTTCTATTAAAACATTTAGGCGTCGAATGTCGCTGTGGACCGAGCGCCGGCGACTGGCTACTAACTGAAGGTTTTTTTTAGAATACCATTTACCAGCTGTCTGTAAGCATCTATAGGGCCAGATTTTTAATTTGGGAAGAAGGTCAAATTGAAACTTGTTTTATTTAATATTATTATTGACGAAATAATAAGAAAATGCCTAAAATAAGTTTATACAAAATCAGAGAAGTTTTTTGAGAAACAAGAAACAATATCGTTATACACTAGTTCTAACACCACTTCAATTAAGCCACCTAATACTTCATTATAATAATTTCTAATATTCAAGCATAACTAGGTAAGAAATAGAAGAGTAGTATGAAACGATTATATAAGCCGAATGACAACAAATAGGGTAGTAAAGGAGGCAAGAGACGGTCCCCAATAGGAAGACGAGCAGTAGTGAGACCACAAAAACGATAGAATAACAACTTACTGGAGGCACATTGAAAAACAGACAGGGTCATGTCTATATGAAAAGAAAAAAAAAGAGGGAAGAAGTGCAAAACAGAAAACCGTTTAATTTCCATGTAATATTTTTAAGTTTATCTTGGGATAGAAGATTTTATTTTTCTCGAAAATGAAAAAGACACTACACAAAGAGCCGAGATAACTGATATTCCAAAAGAAAGATTCAGTGTTTACCAGTCTTAGGTTTCTATTGAAACATTTAGGCGTCGAATGTCGCTGTGGACCGAGCGCCGGCGACTGGTTACTAACTGAAGGTTTTTTCTAGAATACCATTTACCAGCTGTCTGTAAGCATCTATAGGGCCAGATTTTTAATTTAGGAAGAAGGTCAAATTGAAACTTGTTTTATTTAATTTTATTAATAACGAAATAATAAGAAAATGCCTAAAATAAGTTTATACAAAATCAGAGAGGTTTTTTGAGAAACAAGAAACAATATCGTTATACACTAGTTCTAACACTACTTCAATTAAGCCACCTAATACTTCATCATAATAATTTCTAATATTCAAGCATAACTAGGTAAGAAATAGAAGAGTAGTATGAAACGATTATATAAGCCGAATGACAACAAATAGGGTAGTAAAGGAGGCAAGAGACGGTCCCCAATAGGAAGACGAGCAGTAGAGAGACCACAAAAACGATAGAATAACAACTTACTGGAGGCAAATTGAAAAACAGACAGGGTCATGTCTATATGAAAAGAAAAAAAAAGAGAGAAGAAGTGCAAAACACAAAACCGTTTAATTTCCATGTAATATTTTTAAGTTTATCTTGGGATAGAAGATTTTATTTTTCTCGAAAATGAAAAAGACACTAAACAAAGAGCCGATATAACTGATATTCCAAAAGAAAGATTCAGTGTTTACCAGTCTTAGGTTTCTATTGAAACATTTAGGCGTCGAATGTCGCTGTGGACCGAGCGCCGGAGACTGGCTACTAACTGAAGGTTTTTTCTAGAATACCTTTTACCAGCTGTCTGTAAGCATCTATAGGGCCAGATTTTTAATTTAGGAAGAAGCTCAATTTGAAAAGTGTTTTATTTAATATTATTAATGACGAAATAATAAGAAAATGCCTAAAATAAGTTTATACAAAATCAGAGAGGTTTTTTGAGAAACAAGAAACAATATCGTTATGCACTTGTTCTAACACCACTTTGATTAAACCACCTAATACTTCATCATAATAATTTCTAATATTCAAGCATAACTAGGTAAGAAGTAGAAGAGTAGTATGAAACGATTATATAAGCCGAATGACAACAAATAGGGTAGTAAAGAAGGCAAGAGACGGTCCCCAATAGGAAGACGAGCACTAGAGAGACCACAAAAACGATAGAATAACAAATTACTGGAGGCACATTGAAAAACAGACAGGTTCAGGTCTATATGAAAAGAAAAAAAAAAGAGAAGAGGTGCAAAACACAAAACCGTTTAATTTCCATGTAATATTTTTAAGTTTATCTTGGGATAGAAGATTTTATTTTTCTCGAAAATGAAAAAGACACTACACAAAGAGCCGAGATAACTGATATTCCAAAAGAAAGATTCAGTGTTTACCAGTCTTAGGTTTCTATTGAAACATTTAGGCGTCGAATGTCGCTGTGGACCGAGCGCCGGCGACTGGCTACTAACTGAAGGTTTTTTCTAGAATACCATTTACCAGCTCTCTGTAAGCATCTATAGGGCCAGATTTTTAATTTAGGAAGAAGGTCAAATTGAAACTTGTTTTATTTAATATTATTAATGACGAAATAATAAGAAAATGCCTAAAATAAGTTTATACAAAATCAGAGAGGTTTTTTGAGAAACAAGAAACAATATCGTTATGCACTTGTTCTAACACCACTTTGATTAAACCACCTAATACTTCATCATAATAATTTCTAATATTCAAGCATAACTAGGTAAGAAATAGAAGAGTAGTATGAAACGATTATATAAGCCGAATGACAACAAATAGGGTAGTAAAGAAGGCAAGAGACGGTCCCCAATAGGAAGACGAGCAGTAGAGAGACCACAAAAACGATAGAATAACAACTTACTGGAGGCACATTGAAAAACAGACAGGGTCATGTCTATATGAAAAGAAAAAAAAAGAGAGAAGAAGTGCATAACACAAAACCGTTTAATTTCCATGTAATATTTTTAAGTTTATCTTCGGATAGAAGATTTTATTTTTCTCGAAAATGAAAAAGACACTACACAAAGAGCCGAGATAACTGATATTCCAAAAGAAAGATTCAGTGTTTACCAGTCTTAGGTTTCTATTGAAACATTTAGGCGTTGAATATCGCTGTGGACCGAGCGCCGGCGACTGGCTACTAACTGAAGGTTTTTTCTAGAATACCATTTACCAGCTGTCTGTAAGCATCTATAGGGCCAGATATTTAATTTAGGAAGAAGGTCAAATTGAAACTTATTTTATTTAATATTATTAATGACGAAATAATAAGAAAATGCCTAAAATAAGTTTATACAAAATCAGAGAGGTTTTTTGAGAAACAAGAAACAATATCGTTATGCACTAGTTCTAACACCACTTCAATTAAACCACCTAATACTTCTGCATAATAATTTCTAATATTCAAGCATAACTAGGTAAGAAATAGAAGAGTAGTACGAAACGATTATATAAGCCGAATGACAACAAATAGGGTAGTAAAGAAGGCAAGAGACGGTCCCCAATAGGAAGACGAGCAGTAGAGAGACCACAAAAACGATAGAATAACAACTTACTGGAGGCACATTGAAAAACAGACAAGTTCAGGTCTATATGAAAAGAAAAAAAAAGAGAAGAAGTGCAAAACACAAAACCGTTTAATTTTCATGTAATATTTTCAAGTTTATCTTGAGATAGAAGATTTTATTTTTCTCGAAACTGAAAAAGACACTACACAAAGAGCCGAGATAACTGATATTCCAAAAGAAAGATTCAGTGTTTACCAGTCTTAGGTTTCTGTTGAAACATTTAGGCGTCGAATGTCGCTGTGGACCGAGCGCCGGCGACTGGCTACTAACTGAAGGTTTTTTCTAGAATACCATTTACCAGCTGTCTGTAAGCATCTATAGGGCCAGATTTTTAATTTAGGAAGAAGGTCAAATTGAAACTTGTTTTATTTAATATTATTAATGACGAAATAATAAGAAAATGCCTAAAATAAGTTTATACAAAATCAGAGAGGTTTTTTGAGAAACAAGAATCAATATCGTTATACACTAGTTCTAACACCACTTCAATTAAGCCACCTAATACTTCATCATAATAATTTCTAATATTCAAGCATAACTAGGTAAGAAATAGAAGAGTAGTATGAAACGATTATATAAGCCGAATGACTACAAATAGGGAAGTAAAGAAGGCAAGAGACGGTCCCCAATAGGAAGACGAGCAGTAGAGAGACCACAAAAACGATAGAATAACAACTTACTGGAGGCACATTGAAAAACAGACAGGTTCAGGTCTATATGAAAAGAAAAAAAAGAGAAGAAGTGCAAAACACAAAACCGTTTAATTTCCATGTAATATTTTTAAGTTTACCTTGAGATAGAAGATTTTATTTTTCTCGAAAATGAAAAAGACACTACACAAAGAGCCGAGATAACTGATATTCCAAAAGAAAGATTCAGTGATTACCAGTCTTAGGTTTCTATTGAAACATTTAGGCGTCGAATGTCGCTATGGACCGCGCGCCGGCGACTGGCTACTAACTGAAGGTTTTTTCTAGAATACCATTTACCAGCTGTCTGTAAGCATCTATAGGGCCAGATTTTTAATTTAGGAAGAAGGTCAAATTGAAACTTGTTTTATTTAATATTATTAATGACGAAATAATAAGAAAATGCCTAAAATAAGTTTATACAAAATCAGATAGGTTTTTTGAGAAACAAGAAACAATATCGTTATACACTAGTTCTAACACCACTTCAATTAAGCCACCTAATACTTCATCATAATAATTTCTAATATTCAAGCATAACTAGGTAAGAAATAGAAGAGTAGTATGAAACGATTATATAAGCCGAATGACAACAAATAGGGTAGTAAAGAAGGCAAGAGACGGTCCCCAATAGGAAGACGAGCAGTAGAGAGACCACAAAAACGATAGAATAACAACTTACTGGAGGCACATTGAAAAACAGACAAGTTCAGGTCTATATGAAAAGAAAAAAAAAGAGAAGAAGTGCAAAACACAAAACCGTTTAATTTTCATGTAATATTTTCAAGTTTATCTTGAGATAGAAGATTTTATTTTTCTCGAAACTGAAAAAGACACTACACAAAGGGCCGAGATAACTGATATTCCAAAAGAAAGATTCAGTGTTTACCAGTCTTAGGTTTCTATTGAAACATTTAGGCGTCGAATGTCGCTGTGGACCGAGCGCCGGCGACTGGCTACTAACTGAAGGTTTTTTCTAGAATACCATTTACCAGCTTTCTGTAAGCACCTATAGGGCCAGATTTTTAATTTAGGAAGAAGGTCAAATTGAAACTTGTTTTATTTAATATTATTAATGACGAAATAATAAGAAAATGCCTAAAATAAGTTTATACAAAATCAGAGAGATTTTTTGAGAAACAAGAATCAATATCGTTATACACTAGTTCTAACACCACTTCAATTAAGCCACCTAATACTTCATCATAATAATTTCTAATATTCAAGCATAACTAGGTAAGAAATAGAACAGTAGTATGAAACGATTATATAAGCCGAATGACAACAAATAGGGTAGTAAAGAAGGCAAGAGACGGTCCCCAATAGGAAGACGAGCAGTAGAGAGACCACAAAAACGATAGAATAACAACTTACTGGAGGCACATTGAAAAACAGACAGGTTCAGGTCTATATGAAAAAAAAGAAAAAAGAGAGAAGAAGTGCAAAACATAAAACCGTTTAATTTCCATGTAATATTTTTAAGTTTATCTTGGGATAGAAGATTTTATTTTTCGCGAAAATGAAAAAGACACTACACAAAGAGCCGAGATAACTGATATTCCAGAAGAAAGATTCAGTGTTTCTGACTGAACCAGTCTTAGGTTTCTGTTGAAACATTTAGGCGTCGAATGTCGCTGTGGACCGAGCGCCGGCGACTGGCTACTAACTGAAGGTTTTTTTTTAGAATACCATTTACCAGCTGTCTGTAAGCATCTATAGGGCCAGATTTTTAATTTGGGAAGAAGGTCAAATTGAAACTTGTTTTATTAATTATTATTAATGACGAAATAATAAGAAAATGCCTAAAATAAGTTTATACAAAATCAGAGAAGTTTTTTGAGAAACAAGAAACAATATCGTTATACACTAGTTCTAACACCACTTCAATTAAGCCACCTAATACTTCATCATAATAATTTCTAATATTCAAGCATAACTATGTAAGAAATAGAAGAGTAGTATGAAACGATTATATAAGCCGAATGACAACAAATAGGGTAGTAAAGAAGGCAAGAGACGGTCCCCAATAGGAAGACGAGCAGTAGAGAGACCACAAAAACGATAGAATAACAACTTACTGGAGGCACATTGAAAAACAGACAGGTTCAGGTCTATATGAAAAGAAAAAAAAAAGAGAGAAGAAGTGCAAAACATAAAACCGTTTAATTTCCATGTAATATTTTTAAGTTTATCTTGGGATAGAAGATTTTATTTTTCTCGAAAATGAAAAAGACACTACACAAAGAGCCGAGATAACTGATATTCCAAAAGAAAGATTCATTGTTTACTAGTCTTAGGTTTCTATTGAAACATTTAGGCGTCGAATGTCGCTGTGGACCGAGCGCCGGCGACTGGCTACTAACTGAAGGTTTTTTCTAGAATACCATTTACCAGCTGTCTGTAAGCATCTATAGGGGCAGATTTTTAATTTAGGAAGAAGGTCAAATTGAAACTTGTTTTATTTAATATTATTAATGACGAAATAATAAGAAAATGCCTAAAATAAGTTTATACAAAATCAGAGAGGTTTTTTGAGAAACAAGAAACAATATCGTTATACACTAGTTCTAACACCACTTCAATTAAGCCACCTAATACTTCATCATAATAATTTCTAATATTCAAGCATAACTAGGTAAGAAATAGAAGAGTAGTATGAAACGATTATATAAGCCGAATGACAACAAATAGGGTAGTAAAGAAGGCAAGAGACGGCCCCCAGTAGGAAGACGAGCAGTAGAGAGACCACAAAAACGATAGAATAACAACTTACTGGAGGCACATTGAAAAACAGACAGGTTCAGGTCTATATGAAAAGAAAAAAAAGAGAAGAAGTGCAAAACACAAAACCGTTTATTTTCCATGTAATATTTTCAAGTTTATCTTGAGATAGAAGATTTTATTTTTCTCGAAACTGAAAAAGACACTACACAAAGAGCCGAGATAACTGATATTCCAAAAGAAAGATTCAGTGTTTACCAGTCTTAGGTTTCTATTGAAACATTTAGGCGTCGAATGTCGCTGTGGACCCAGCGCCGGCGACTGGCTACTAACTGAAGGTTTTTTCTAGAATACCATTTACCAGCTGTCTGTAAGCATCTATAGGGCCAGATTTTTAATTTAGGAAGAAGGTCAAATTGAAACTTGTTTTATTTAATATTATTAATGACGAAATAATAAGAAAATGCCTAAAATAAGTTTATACAAAATCAGAGAGGTTTTTTGAGAAACAAGAAACAATATCGTTATACACTAGTTCTAACACCACTTCAATTAAGCCACCTAATACTTCATCATAATAATTTCTAATATTCAAGCATAACTAGTTAAGAAATAGAAGAGTAGTATGAAACGATTATATAAGCCAAATGACAACAAATAGGGTAGTATAGAAGGCAAGAGACGGTCCCCAATAAGAAGACGAGCAGTAGAGAGACCACAAAAACGATAGAATAACAACTTACTGAAGGCACATTGAAAAACAGACAGGTACAGGTCTATATGAAAAGAAAAAAAAAAGAGAAGAAGTGCAAAACACAAAACCGTTTAATTTACATGTAATATTTTCAAGTTTATCTTGGGATAGAAGATTTTATTTTTCTCGAAACTGACAAAGACACTACACAAAGAGCCGAGATAACTGATATTCCAAAAGAAAGATTCAGTGTTTACCAGTCTTAGGTTTCTATTGAAATATTTAGGCGTCGAATGTCGCTGTGGACCGAGCGCCGGCGACTGGCTACTAACTGAAGGTTTTTTCTAGAATACCATTTACCAGCTGTCTGTAAGCATCTATAGGGCCAGATTTTTAATTTAGGAAGAAGGTCAAATTGAAACTTGTTTTATTTAATATTATTAATGACGAAATAATAAGAAAATGCCTAAAATAGGTTTATACAAATTCAGAGAGGTTTTTTGAGAAACAAGAAACAATATCGTTATACACTAGTTCTAACACCACTTCAATTAAGCCACCTAATACTTCATCATAATAATTTCTAATATTCAAGCATAACTAGGTAAGAAATAGAAGAGTAGTATGAAACGATTATATAAGCCGAATGACAACAAATAGGGTAGTAAAGAAGGCAAGAGACGGTCCCCAATAGGAAGACGAGCAGTAGAGAGACCACAAAAACGATAGAATAACAACTTACTGGAGGCACATTGAAAAACAGACAGGGTCATGTCTATATGAAAAGAAAAAAAAAGAGAGAAGAAGTGCATAACACAAAACCGTTTAATTTCCATGTAATATTTTTAAGTTTATCTTCGGATAGAAGATTTTATTTTTCTCGAAAATGAAAAAGACACTACACAAAGAGCCGAGATAACTGATATTCCAAAAGAAAGATTCAGTGTTTACCAGTCTTAGGTTTCTATTGAAACATTTAGGCGTTGAATATCGCTGTGGACCGAGCGCCGGCGACTGGCTACTAACTGAAGGTTTTTTCTAGAATACCATTTACCAGCTGTCTGTAAGCATCTATAGGGCCAGATTTTTAATTTAGGAAGAAGGTCAAATTGAAACTTATTTTATTTAATATTATTAATGACGAAATAATAAGAAAATGCCTAAAATAAGTTTATACAAAATCAGAGAGGTTTTTGAGAAACAAGAAACAATATCGTTATGCACTAGTTCTAACACCACTTCAATTAAACCACCTAATACTTCATCATAATAATTTCTAATATTCAAGCATAACTAGGTAAGAAATAGAAGAGTAGTACGAAACGATTATATAAGCCGAATGACAACAAATAGGGTAGTAAAGAAGGCAAGAGACGGTCCCCAATAGGAAGACGAGCAGTAGAGAGACCACAAAAACGATAGAATAACAACTTACTGGAGGCACATTGAAAAACAGACAAGTTCAGGTCTATATGAAAAGAAAAAAAAAGAGAAGAAGTGCAAAACACAAAACCGTTTAATTTTCATGTAATATTTTCAAGTTTATCTTGAGATAGAAGATTTTATTTTTCTCGAAACTGAAAAAGACACTACACAAAGAGCCGAGATAACTGATATTCCAAAAGAAAGATTCAGTGTTTACCAGTCTTAGGTTTCTGTTGAAACATTTAGGCGTCGAATGTCGCTGTGGACCGAGCGCCGGCGACTGGCTACTAACTGAAGGTTTTTTCTAGAATACCATTTACCAGCTGTCTGTAAGCATCTATAGGGCCAGATTTTTAATTTAGGAAGAAGGTCAAATTGAAACTTGTTTTATTTAATATTATTAATGACGAAATAATAAGAAAATGCCTAAAATAAGTTTATACAAAATCAGAGAGGTTTTTTGAGAAACAAGAATCAATATCGTTATACACTAGTTCTAACACCACTTCAATTAAGCCACCTAATACTTCATCATAATAATTTCTAATATTCAAGCATAACTAGGTAAGAAATAGAACAGTAGTATGAAACGATTATATAAGCCGAATGACAACAAATAGGGTAGTAAAGAAGGCAAGAGACGGTCCCCAATAGGAAGACGAGCAGTAGAGAGACCACAAAAACGATAGAATAACAACTTACTGGAGGCACATTGAAAAACAGACAGGTTCAGGTCTATATGAAAAAAAAGAAAAAAGAGAGAAGAAGTGCAAAACATAAAACCGTTTAATTTCCATGTAATATTTTTAAGTTTATCTTGGGATAGAAGATTTTATTTTTCGCGAAAATGAAAAAGACACTACACAAAGAGCCGAGATAACTGATATTCCAGAAGAAAGATTCAGTGTTTCTGACTGAACCAGTCTTAGGTTTCTGTTGAAACATTTAGGCGTCGAATGTCGCTGTGGACCGAGCGCCGGCGACTGGCTACTAACTGAAGGTTTTTTTTTAGAATACCATTTACCAGCTGTCTGTAAGCATCTATAGGGCCAGATTTTTAATTTGGGAAGAAGGTCAAATTGAAACTTGTTTTATTAATTATTATTAATGACGAAATAATAAGAAAATGCCTAAAATAAGTTTATACAAAATCAGAGAAGTTTTTTGAGAAACAAGAAACAATATCGTTATACACTAGTTCTAACACCACTTCAATTAAGCCACCTAATACTTCATCATAATAATTTCTAATATTCAAGCATAACTATGTAAGAAATAGAAGAGTAGTATGAAACGATTATATAAGCCGAATGACAACAAATAGGGTAGTAAAGAAGGCAAGAGACGGTCCCCAATAGGAAGACGAGCAGTAGAGAGACCACAAAAACGATAGAATAACAACTTACTGGAGGCACATTGAAAAACAGACAGGTTCAGGTCTATATGAAAAGAAAAAAAAAAGAGAGAAGAAGTGCAAAACATAAAACCGTTTAATTTCCATGTAATATTTTTAAGTTTATCTTGGGATAGAAGATTTTATTTTTCTCGAAAATGAAAAAGACACTACACAAAGAGCCGAGATAACTGATATTCCAAAAGAAAGATTCATTGTTTACTAGTCTTAGGTTTCTATTGAAACATTTAGGCGTCGAATGTCGCTGTGGACCGAGCGCCGGCGACTGGCTACTAACTGAAGGTTTTTTCTAGAATACCATTTACCAGCTGTCTGTAAGCATCTATAGGGGCAGATTTTTAATTTAGGAAGAAGGTCAAATTGAAACTTGTTTTATTTAATATTATTAATGACGAAATAATAAGAAAATGCCTAAAATAAGTTTATACAAAATCAGAGAGGTTTTTTGAGAAACAAGAAACAATATCGTTATACACTAGTTCTAACACCACTTCAATTAAGCCACCTAATACTTCATCATAATAATTTCTAATATTCAAGCATAACTAGGTAAGAAATAGAAGAGTAGTATGAAACGATTATATAAGCCGAATGACAACAAATAGGGTAGTAAAGAAGGCAAGAGACGGCCCCCAGTAGGAAGACGAGCAGTAGAGAGACCACAAAAACGATAGAATAACAACTTACTGGAGGCACATTGAAAAACAGACAGGTTCAGGTCTATATGAAAAGAAAAAAAAGAGAAGAAGTGCAAAACACAAAACCGTTTATTTTCCATGTAATATTTTCAAGTTTATCTTGAGATAGAAGATTTTATTTTTCTCGAAACTGAAAAAGACACTACACAAAGAGCCGAGATAACTGATATTCCAAAAGAAAGATTCAGTGTTTACCAGTCTTAGGTTTCTATTGAAACATTTAGGCGTCGAATGTCGCTGTGGACCCAGCGCCGGCGACTGGCTACTAACTGAAGGTTTTTTCTAGAATACCATTTACCAGCTGTCTGTAAGCATCTATAGGGCCAGATTTTTAATTTAGGAAGAAGGTCAAATTGAAACTTGTTTTATTTAATATTATTAATGACGAAATAATAAGAAAATGCCTAAAATAAGTTTATACAAAATCAGAGAGGTTTTTTGAGAAACAAGAAACAATATCGTTATACACTAGTTCTAACACCACTTCAATTAAGCCACCTAATACTTCATCATAATAATTTCTAATATTCAAGCATAACTAGTTAAGAAATAGAAGAGTAGTATGAAACGATTATATAAGCCAAATGACAACAAATAGGGTAGTATAGAAGGCAAGAGACGGTCCCCAATAAGAAGACGAGCAGTAGAGAGACCACAAAAACGATAGAATAACAACTTACTGAAGGCACATTGAAAAACAGACAGGTACAGGTCTATATGAAAAGAAAAAAAAAAGAGAAGAAGTGCAAAACACAAAACCGTTTAATTTACATGTAATATTTTCAAGTTTATCTTGGGATAGAAGATTTTATTTTTCTCGAAACTGACAAAGACACTACACAAAGAGCCGAGATAACTGATATTCCAAAAGAAAGATTCAGTGTTTACCAGTCTTAGGTTTCTATTGAAACATTTAGGCGTCGAATGTCGCTGTGGACCGAGCGCCGGCGACTGGCTACTAACTGAAGGTTTTTTCTAGAATACCATTTACCAGCTGTCTGTAAGCATCTATAGGGCCAGATTTTTAATTTAGGAAGAAGGTCAAATTGAAACTTGTTTTATTTAATATTATTAATGACGAAATAATAAGAAAATGCCTAAAATAGGTTTATACAAATTCAGAGAGGTTTTTTGAGAAACAAGAAACAATATCGTTATACACTAGTTCTAACACCACTTCAATTAAGCCACCTAATACTTCATCATAATAATTTCTAATATTCAAGCATAACTAGGTAAGAAATAGAAGAGTAGTATGAAACGATTATATAAGCCGAATGACAACAAATAGGGTAGTAAAGAAGGCAAGAGACGGTCCCCAATAGGAAGACGAGCAGTAGAGAGACCACAAAAACGATAGAATAACAACTTACTGGAGGCACATTGAAAAACAGACAGGGTCATGTCTATATGAAAAGAAAAAAAAAGAGAGAAGAAGTGCATAACACAAAACCGTTTAATTTCCATGTAATATTTTTAAGTTTATCTTCGGATAGAAGATTTTATTTTTCTCGAAAATGAAAAAGACACTACACAAAGAGCCGAGATAACTGATATTCCAAAAGAAAGATTCAGTGTTTACCAGTCTTAGGTTTCTATTGAAACATTTAGGCGTTGAATATCGCTGTGGACCGAGCGCCGGCGACTGGCTACTAACTGAAGGTTTTTTCTAGAATACCATTTACCAGCTGTCTGTAAGCATCTATAGGGCCAGATTTTTAATTTAGGAAGAAGGTCAAATTGAAACTTATTTTATTTAATATTATTAATGACGAAATAATAAGAAAATGCCTAAAATAAGTTTATACAAAATCAGAGAGGTTTTTGAGAAACAAGAAACAATATCGTTATGCACTAGTTCTAACACCACTTCAATTAAACCACCTAATACTTCATCATAATAATTTCTAATATTCAAGCATAACTAGGTAAGAAATAGAAGAGTAGTACGAAACGATTATATAAGCCGAATGACAACAAATAGGGTAGTAAAGAAGGCAAGAGACGGTCCCCAATAGGAAGACGAGCAGTAGAGAGACCACAAAAACGATAGAATAACAACTTACTGGAGGCACATTGAAAAACAGACAAGTTCAGGTCTATATGAAAAGAAAAAAAAAGAGAAGAAGTGCAAAACACAAAACCGTTTAATTTTCATGTAATATTTTCAAGTTTATCTTGAGATAGAAGATTTTATTTTTCTCGAAACTGAAAAAGACACTACACAAAGAGCCGAGATAACTGATATTCCAAAAGAAAGATTCAGTGTTTACCAGTCTTAGGTTTCTGTTGAAACATTTAGGCGTCGAATGTCGCTGTGGACCGAGCGCCGGCGACTGGCTACTAACTGAAGGTTTTTTCTAGAATACCATTTACCAGCTGTCTGTAAGCATCTATAGGGCCAGATTTTTAATTTAGGAAGAAGGTCAAATTGAAACTTGTTTTATTTAATATTATTAATGACGAAATAATAAGAAAATGCCTAAAATAAGTTTATACAAAATCAGAGAGGTTTTTTGAGAAACAAGAATCAATATCGTTATACACTAGTTCTAACACCACTTCAATTAAGCCACCTAATACTTCATCATAATAATTTCTAATATTCAAGCATAACTAGGTAAGAAATAGAACAGTAGTATGAAACGATTATATAAGCCGAATGACAACAAATAGGGTAGTAAAGAAGGCAAGAGACGGTCCCCAATAGGAAGACGAGCAGTAGAGAGACCACAAAAACGATAGAATAACAACTTACTGGAGGCACATTGAAAAACAGACAGGTTCAGGTCTATATGAAAAAAAAAAAAAAAAAGAGAGAAGAAGTGCAAAACATAAAACCGTTTAATTTCCATGTAATATTTTTAAGTTTATCTTGGGATAGAAGATTTTATTTTTCGCGAAAATGAAAAAGACACTACACAAAGAGCCGAGATAACTGATATTCCAGAAGAAAGATTCAGTGTTTCTGACTGAACCAGTCTTAGGTTTCTGTTGAAACATTTAGGCGTCGAATGTCGCTGTGGACCGAGCGCCGGCGACTGGCTACTAACTGAAGGTTTTTTCTAGAATACCAGTTACCAGCTGTCTGTAAGCATCTGTAGGGCCAGATTTTTAATTTAGAAAGAAGGTCAAATTGAAACTTGTTTTATTTAATATTATTAATGACGAAATAATAAGAAAATGCCTAAAATAAGTTTATACAAAATCAGAGAGGTTTTTTGAGAAACAAGAATCAATATCGTTATACACTAGTTCTAACACCACTTCAATTAAGCCACCTAATACTTCATCATAATAATTTCTAATATTCAAGCATAACTAGGTAAGAAATAGAAGAGTAGTATGAAACGATTATATAAGCCGAATGACAACAAATAGGGTAGTAAAGAAGGCAAGAGACGGTCCCCAATAGGAAGACGAGCAGTAGAGAGACCACAAAAAAGATAGAATAACAACTTACTGGAGGCACATTGAAAAACAGACAGGTTCAGGTCTATATGAAAAGAAAAAAAAGAGAAGAAGTGCAAAACACAAAACCGTTTAATTTCCATGTAATATTTTCAAGTTTATCTTGAGATAGAAGATTTTATTTTTCTCGAAACTGAAAAACACACTACACAAAGAGCCGAGATAACTGATATTCCAAAAGAAAGATTCAGTGTTTACCAGTCTTAGGTTTCTACTGAAACATTTAGGCGTCGAATGTCGCTGTGGACCCAGCGCCGGCGACTGGCTACTAACTGAAGGTTTTTTCTAGAATACCATTTACCAGCTGTCTGTAAGCATCTATAGGGCCAGATTTTTAATTTAGGAAGAAGGTCAAATTGAAACTTGTTTTATTTAATATTATTAATGACGAAATAATAAGAAAATGCCTAAAATAAGTTTATACAAAATCAGAGAGGTTTTTTGAGAAACAAGAAACAATATCGTTATACACTAGTTCTAACACCACTTCAATTAAGCCACCTAATACTTCATCATAATAATTTCTAATATTCAAGCATAACTAGGTAAGAAATAGAAGAGTAGTATGAAACGATTATATAAGCCGAATGACAACAAATAGGGTAGTAAAGAAGGCAAGAGACGGTCCCCAATAGGAAGACGAGCAGTAGAGAGACCACAAAAACGATAGAATAACAACTTACTGGAGGCACATTGAAAAACAGACAGGTTCAGGTCTATATGAAAAGAAAAAAAAGAGAAGAAGTGCAAAACACAAAACCGTTTAATTTCCATGTAATATTTTTAAGTTTATCTTGGGATAGAAGATTTTATTTTTCTCGAAAATGAAAAAGACACTACACAAAGAGCCGAGATAACTGATATTCCAAAAGAAAGATTCAGTGTTTACCAGTCTTAGGTTTCTATTGAAACATTTAGGCGTCGAATGTCGCTGTGGACCGAGCGCCGGCGACTGGCTACTAACTGAAGGTTTTTTCTAGAATACCATTTACCAGCTGTCTGTAAGCATCTATAGGGCCAGATTTTTAATTTAGGAAGAAGGTCAAATTGAAACTTGTTTTATTTAATATTATTAATGACGAAATAATAAGAAAATGCCTAAAATAAGTTTATACAAAATCAGAGAGGTTTTTTGAGAAACAAGAAACAATATCGTTATACACTAGTTCTAACACCACTTCAATTAAGCCACCTAATACTTCTTCATAATAATTTCTAATATTCAAGCATAACTAGGTAAGAAATAGAAGAGTAGTATGAAACGATTATATAAGCCGAATGACAACAAATAGGGTAGTAAAGAAGGCAAGAGACGGTCCCCAATAGGAAGACGAGCAGTAGAGAGACCACAAAAACGATAGAATAACAACTTACTGGAGGCACATTGAAAAACAGACAGGTTTAGGTCTATATGAAAAGAAAAAAAAAAGAGAAGAAGTGCAAAACACAAAACCGTTTAATTTCCATGTAATATTTTCAAGTTTATCTTGAGATAGAAGATTTTATTTTTCTCGAAACTGAAAAAGACACTACACAAAGAGCCGAGATAACTGATATTCCAAAAGAAAAATTCAGTGTTTACCAGTCTTAGGTTTCTATTGAAACATTTAGGCGTCGAATGTCGCTGTGGACCGAGCGCCGGCGACTGGCTACTAACTGAAGGTTTTTTCTAGAATATCATTTACCAGCTGTCTGTAAGCATCTATAGGGCCAGATTTTTAATTTAGGAAGAAGGTCAAATTGAAACTTGTTTTATTTAATATTATTAATGACGAAATAATAAGAAAATGCCTAAAATAAGTTTATACAAAATCAGAGAGGTTTTTTGAGAAACAAGAAACAATATCGTTATACACTAGTTCTAACACCACTTCAATTAAGCCACCTAATACTTCATCATAATAATTTCTAATATTCAAGCATAACTAGGTAAGAAATAGAAGAGTAGTATGAAACGATTATATAAGCCGAATGACAACAAATAGGGTAGTAAAGAAGGCAAGAGACGGTCCCCAATAGGAAGACGAGCAGTAGAGAGACCACAAAAACGATAGAATAACAACTTACTGGAGGCACATTGAAAAACAGACAGGTTTAGGTCTATATGAAAAGAAAAAAAAAGAGAAGAAGTGCAAAACACAAAACCGTTTAATTTCCATGTAATATTTTCAAGTTTATCTTGAGATAGAAGATTTTATTTTTCTCGAAACTGAAAAAGACACTACACAAAGAGCCGAGATAACTGATATTCCAAAAGAAAGATTCAGTGTTTACCAGTCTTAGGTTTCTATTGAAACATTTAGGCGTCGAATGTCGCTGTGGACCGAGCGCCGGCGACTGGCTACTAACTGAAGGTTTTTTTTAGAATACCATTTACCAGCTGTCTGTAAGCATCTATAGGGCCAGATTTTTAATTTGGGAAGAAGGTCAAATTGAAACTTGTTTTATTAAATATTATTAATGACGAAATAATAAGAAAATGCCTAAAATAAGTTTATACAAAATCAGAGAAGTTTTTTGAGAAACAAGAAACAATATCGTTATACACTAGTTCTAACACCACTTCAATTAAGCCACCTAATACTTCATCATAATAATTTCTAATATTCAAGCATAACTATGTAAGAAATAGAAGAGTAGTATGAAACGATTATATAAGCCGAATGACAACAAATAGGGTAGTAAAGAAGGCAAGAGACGGTCCCCAATAGGAAGACGAGCAGTAGAGAGACCACAAAAACGATAGAATAACAACTTACTGGAGGCACATTGAAAAACAGACAGGTTCAGGTCTATATGAAAAGAAAACAAAAGAGAGAAGAAGTGCAAAACATAAAACCGTTTAATTTCCATGTAATATTTTTAAGTTTATCTTGGGATAGAAGATTTTATTTTTCTCGAAAATGAAAAAGACACTACACAAAGAGCCGAGATAACTGATATTCCAAAAGAAAGATTCAGTGTTTACTAGTCTTAGGTTTCTATTGAAACATTTAGGCGTCGAATGTCGCTGTGGACCGAGCGCCGGCGACTGGCTACTAACTGAAGGTTTTTTCTAGAATACCATTTACCAGCTGTCTGTAAGCATCTATAGGGCCAGATTTTTAATTTAGGAAGAAGGTCAAATTGAAACTTGTTTTATTTAATATTATTAATGACGAAATAATAAGAAAATGCCTAAAATAAGTTTATACAAAATCAGAGAGGTTTTTTGAGAAACAAGAAACAATATCTTTATACACTAGTTCTAACACCACTTCAATTAAGCCACCTAATACTTCATCATAATAATTTCTAATATTCAAGCATAACTAGGTAAGAAATAGAAGAGTAGTATGAAACGATTATATAAGCCGAATGACAACAAATAGGGTAGTAAAGAAGGCAAGAGACGGCCCCCAATAGGAAGACGAGCAGTAGAGAGACCACAAAAACGATAGAATAACAACTTACTGGAGGCACATTGAAAAACAGACAGGTTCAGGTCTATATGAAAAGAAAAAAAAGAGAAGAAGTGCAAAACACAAAACCGTTTATTTTCCATGTAATATTTTCAAGTTTATCTTGAGATAGAAGATTTTATTTTTCTCGAAACTGAAAAAGACACTACACAAAGAGCCGAGATAACTGATATTCCAAAAGAAAGATTCAGTGTTTACCAGTCTTAGGTTTCTATTGAAACATTTAGGCGTCGAATGTCGCTGTGGACCCAGCGCCGGCGACTGGCTACTAACTGAAGGTTTTTTCTAGAATACCATTTACCAGCTGTCTGTAAGCATCTATAGGGCCAGATTTTTAATTTAGGAAGAAGGTCAAATTGAAACTTGTTTTATTTAATATTATTAATGACGAAATAATAAGAAAATGCCTAAAATAAGTTTATACAAAATCAGAGAGGTTTTTTGAGAAACAAGAAACAATATCGTTATACACTAGTTCTAACACCACTTCAATTAAGCCACCTAATACTTCATCATAATAATTTCTAATATTCAAGCATAACTAGTTAAGAAATAGAAGAGTAGTATGAAACGATTATATAAGCCAAATGACAACAAATAGGGTAGTATAGAAGGCAAGAGACGGTCCCCAATAGGAAGACGAGCAGTAGAGAGACCACAAAAACGATAGAATAACAACTTACTGGAGGCACATTGAAAAACAGACAGGTTCAGGTCTATATGAAAAGAAAAAAAAAAGAGAAGAAGTGCAAAACACAAAACCGTTTAATTTACATGTAATATTTTCAAGTTTATCTTGAGATAGAAGATTTTATTTTTCTCGGAACTGAAAAAGACACTACACAAAGAGCCGAAATAACTGATGTTCCAAAAGAAAGATTCAGTGTTTACCAGTCTTAGGTTTCTATTGAAACATTTAGGCGTCGAATGTCGCTGTGGACCGAGCGCCGGCGACTGGCTACTAACTGAAGGTTTTTTCTAGAATACCATTTACCAGCTGTCTGTAAGCATCTATAGGGCCAGATTTTTAATTTAGGAAGAAGGTCAAATTAAAACTTGTTTTATTTAATATTATTAATGACGAAATAATAAGAAAATGCCTAAAATAAGTTTATACAAAATCAGAGAGGTTTTTTGAGAAACAAGAAACAATATCGTTATACACTAGTTCTAACACCACTTCAATTAAGCCACCTAATACTTCATCATAATAATTTCTAATATTCAAGCATAACTAGGTAAGAAATAGAAGAGTAGTATGAAGCGATTATATAAGCCGAATGACAACAAATAGGGTAGTAAAGAAGGCAAGAGACGGTCCCCAATAGGAAGACGAGCAGTAGAGAGACCACAAAAACGATAGAATAACAACTAACTGGAGGCACATTGAAAAACAGACAGGGTCATGTCTATATGAAAAGAAAAAAAAAGAGAGAAGAACTGCAAAACACAAAACCGTTTAATTTCCATGTAATATTTTTAAGTTTATCTTGGGATAGAAGATTTTATTTTTCTCGAAACTGACAAAGACACTACACAAAGAGCCGAGATAACTGATATTCCAAAAGAAAGATTCAGTGTTTACCAGTCTTAGGTTTCTATTGAAACATTTAGGCGTCGAATGTCGCTGTGGACCGAGCGCCGGCGACTGGCTACTAACTGAAGGTTTTTTCTAGAATACCATTTACCAGCTGTCTGTAAACATCTATAGGGCCAGATTTTTAATTTAGGAAGAAGGTCAAATTGAAACTTGTTTTATTTAATATTATTAATGACGAAATAATAAGAAAATGCCTAAAATAGGTTTATACAAATTCAGAGAGGTTTTTTGAGAAACAAGAAACAATATCGTTATACACTAGTTCTAACACCACTTCAATTAAGCCACCTAATACTTCATCATAATAATTTCTAATATTCAAGCATAACTAGGTAAGAAATAGAAGAGTAGTATGAAACGATTATATAAGCCGAATGACAACAAATAGGGTAGTAAAGGAGGCAAGAGACGGTCCCCAATAGGAAGACGAGCAGTAGAGAGACCACAAAAACGATAGAATAACAACTAACTGGAGGCACATTGAAAAACAGACAGGGTCATGTCTATATGAAAAGAAAAAAAAAGAGAGAAGAACTGCAAAACACAAAACCGTTTAATTTCCATGTAATATTTTTTAGTTTATCTTGGGATAGAAGATTTTATTTTTCTCGAAAATGAAAAAGACACTACACAAAGAGCCGAGATAACTGATATTCCAAAAGAAAGATTCAGTGTTTACCAGTCTTAGGTTTCTATTGAAACATTTAGGCGTCGAATGTCGCTGTGGACCGAGCGCCGGCGACTGGCTACTAACTGAAGGTTTTTTCTAGAATACCATTTACCAGCTGTCTGTAAGCATCTATAGGGCCAGATTTTTAATTTAGGAAGAAGGTCAAATTGAAACTTGTTTTATTTAATTTTATTAATAACGAAATAATAAGAAAATGCCTAAAATAAGTTTATACAAAATCAGAGAGGTTTTTTGAGAAACAAGAAACAATATCGTTATACACTAGTTCTAACACCACTTCAATTAAGCCACCTAATACTTCATCATAATAATTTCTAATATTCAAGCATAACTAGGTAAGAAATAGAAGAGTAGTATGAAACGATTATATAAGCCGAATGACAACAAATAGGGTAGTAAAGGAGGCAAGAGACGGTCCCCAATAGGAAAACGAGCAGTAGAGAGACCACAAAAACGATAGAATAACAACTTACTGAAGGCACATTGAAAAACAGACAGGGTCATGGCTATATGAAAAGAAAAAAAAAAGAGAGAAGAAGTGCAAAACACAAAACCGTTTAATTTATATGTAATATTTTTAAGTTTATCTTGGGATAGAAGATTTTATTTTTCTCGAAAATGAAAAAGACACTACACAAAGAGCCGAGATAACTGATATTCCAAAAGAAAGATTCAGTGTTTACCAGTCTTAGGTTTCTATTGAAACATTTAGGCGTCGAATGTCGCTGTGGACCGAGCGCCGGCGACTGGCTACTAACTGAAGGTTTTTTCTAGAATACCATTTACCAGCTGTCTGTAAGCATCTATAGGGCCAGATTTTTAATTTAGGAAGAAGGTCAAATTGAAACTTGTTTTATTTAATTTTATTAATAACGAAATAATAAGAAAATGCCTAAAATAAGTTTATACAAAATCAGAGAGGTTTTTTGAGAAACAAGAAACAATATCGTTATACACTAGTTCTAACACCACTTCAATTAAGCCACCTAATACTTCATCATAATAATTTCTAATATTCAAGCATAACTAGGTAAGAAATAGAAGAGTAGTATGAAACGATTATATAAGCCGAATGACAACAAATAGGGTAGTAAAGGAGGCAAGAGACGGTCCCCAATAGGAAGACGAGCAGTAGAGAGACCACAAAAACGATAGAATAACAACTTACTGGAGGCACATTGAAAAACAGACAGGGTCATGTCTATATGAAAAGAAAAAAAAAGAGAGAAGAAGTGCAAAACACAAAACCGTTTAATTTCCATGTAATATTTTTAAGTTTATCTTGGGATAGAAGATTTTATTTTTCTCGAAAATGAAAAAGACACTAAACAAAGAGCCGAGATAACTGATATTCCAAAAGAAAGATTCAGTGTTTACCAGTCTTAGGTTTCTATTGAAACATTTAGGCGTCGAATGTCGCTGTGGACCGAGCGCCGGAGACTGGCTACTAACTGAAGGTTTTTTCTAGAATACCATTTACCAGCTGTCTGTAAGCATCTATAGGGCCAGATTTTTAATTTAGGAAGAAGCTCAAATTGAAAAGTGTTTTATTTAATATTATTAATGACGAAATAATAAGAAAATGCCTAAAATAAGTTTATACAAAATCAGAGAGGTTTTTTGAGAAACAAGAAACAATATCGTTATGCACTTGTTCTAACACCACTTTGATTAAACCACCTAATACTTCATCATAATAATTTCTAATATTCAAGCATAACTAGGTAAGAAGTAGAAGAGTAGTATGAAACGATTATATAAGCCGAATGACAACAAATAGGGTAGTAAAGAAGGCAAGAGACGGTCCCCAATAGGAAGACGAGCACTAGAGAGACCACAAAAACGATAGAATAACAACTTACTGGAGGCACATTGAAAAACAGACAGGTTCAGGTCTATATGAAAAGAAAAAAAAAAGAGAAGAGGTGCAAAACACAAAACCGTTTAATTTCCATGTAATATTTTTAAGTTTATCTTGGGATAGAAGATTTTATTGTTCTCGAAAATGAAAAAGACACTAAACAAAGAGCCGAGATAACTGATATTTCAAAAGAAAGATTCAGTGTTTACCAGTCTTAGGTTTCTATTGAAACATTTAGGCGTCGAATGTCGCTGTGGACCGAGCGCTGGCGACTGGCTACTAACTGAAGGTTTTTTCTAGAATAATATAATATATAGAATATATAGCTGTCTGTAAGCATCTATAGGGCCAGATTTTTAATTTAGGAAGAAGGTCAAATTGAAACTTGTTTTATTTAATTTTATTAATAACGAAATAATAAGAAAATGCCTAAAATAAGTTTATACAAAATCAGAGAGGTTTTTTGAGAAACAAGAAACAATATCGTTATACACTAGTTCTAACACCACTTCAATTAAGCCACCTAATACTTCATCATAATAATTTCTAATATTCAAGCATAACTAGGTAAGAAATAGAAGAGTAGTATGAAACGATTATATAAGCCGAATGACAACAAATAGGGTAGTAAAGGAGGCAAGAGACGGTCCCCAATAGGAAGACGAGCAGTAGAGAGACCACAAAAACGATAGAATAACAACTTACTGAAGGCACATTGAAAAACAGACAGGGTCATGGCTATATGAAAAGAAAAAAAAAAGAGAGAAGAAGTGCAAAACACAAAACCGTTTAATTTATATGTAATATTTTTAAGTTTATCTTGGGATAGAAGATTTTATTTTTCTCGAAAATGAAAAAGACACTACACAAAGAGCCGAGATAACTGATATTCCAAAAGAAAGATTCAGTGTTTACCAGTCTTAGGTTTCTATTGAAACATTTAGGCGTCGAATGTCGCTGTGGACCGAGCGCCGGCGACTGGCTACTAACTGAAGGTTTTTTCTAGAATACCATTTACCAGCTGTCTGTAAGCATCTATAGGGCCAGATTTTTAATTTAGGAAGAAGGTCAAATTGAAACTTGTTTTATTTAATTTTATTAATAACGAAATAATAAGAAAATGCCTAAAATAAGTTTATACAAAATCAGAGAGGTTTTTTGAGAAACAAGAAACAATATCGTTATACACTAGTTCTAACACCACTTCAATTAAGCCACCTAATACTTCATCATAATAATTTCTAATATTCAAGCATAACTAGGTAAGAAATAGAAGAGTAGTATGAAACGATTATATAAGCCGAATGACAACAAATAGGGTAGTAAAGGAGGCAAGAGACGGTCCCCAATAGGAAGACGAGCAGTAGAGAGACCACAAAAACGATAGAATAACAACTTACTGGAGGCACATTGAAAAACAGACAGGGTCATGTCTATATGAAAAGAAAAAAAAAGAGAGAAGAAGTGCAAAACACAAAACCGTTTAATTTCCATGTAATATTTTTAAGTTTATCTTGGGATAGAAGATTTTATTTTTCTCGAAAATGAAAAAGACACTAAACAAAGAGCCGAGATAACTGATATTCCAAAAGAAAGATTCAGTGTTTACCAGTCTTAGGTTTCTATTGAAACATTTAGGCGTCGAATGTCGCTGTGGACCGAGCGCCGGAGACTGGCTACTAACTGAAGGTTTTTTCTAGAATACCATTTACCAGCTGTCTGTAAGCATCTATAGGGCAAGATTTTTAATTTAGGAAGAAGCTCAAATTGAAAAGTGTTTTATTTAATATTATTAATGACGAAATAATAAGAAAATGCCTAAAATAAGTTTATACAAAATCAGAGAGGTTTTTTGAGAAACAAGAAACAATATCGTTATGCACTTGTTCTAACACCACTTTGATTAAACCACCTAATACTTCATCATAATAATTTCTAATATTCAAGCATAACTAGGTAAGAAGTAGAAGAGTAGTATGAAACGATTATATAAGCCGAATGACAACAAATAGGGTAGTAAAGAAGGCAAGAGACGGTCCCCAATAGGAAGACGAGCACTAGAGAGACCACAAAAACGATAGAATAACAACTTACTGGAGGCACATTGAAAAACAGACAGGTTCAGGTCTATATGAAAAGAAAAAAAAAAGAGAAGAGGTGCAAAACACAAAACCGTTTAATTTCCATGTAATATTTTTAAGTTTATCTTGGGATAGAAGATTTTATTGTTCTCGAAAATGAAAAAGACACTAAACAAAGAGCCGAGATAACTGATATTTCAAAAGAAAGATTCAGTGTTTACCAGTCTTAGGTTTCTATTGAAACATTTAGGCGTCGAATGTCGCTGTGGACCGAGCGCCGGCGACTGGCTACTAACTGAAGGTTTTTTCTAGAATACCATTTACCAGCTGTCTGTAAGCATCTATAGGGCCAGATTTTTAATTTAGGAAGAAGGTCAAATTGAAACTTGTTTTATTTAATATTATTAATGACGAAATAATAAGAAAGTGCCTAAAATAAGTTTATACAAAATCAGAGAGAAACAAGAAACAATATCGTTATGCACTAGTTCTAACACCACTTCAATTAAACCACCTAATACTTCATCATAATAATTTTTAATATTCAAGCATAACTAGGTAAGAAATAGAAGAGTAGTATGAAACGATTATATAAGCCGAATGACAACAAATAGGGTAGTAAAGAAGGCAAGAGACGGTCCCCAATAGGAAGACGAGCACTAGAGAGACGACAAAAACGATAGAATAACAACTTACTGGAGGCACATTGAAAAACAGACAGGGTCAGGTCTATATGAAAAGAAAAAAAAAAGAGAAGAAGTGCAAAACACAAAACCGACTGGCTACTCACTGAAGGTTTTTTCCAGAATACCATTTACTAGCCGTCTGTAAGTATCTATAGGGTCAGATTTTTAATCTAGGAAGAAGGACAAATTGAAACTTGCTTTGTTTAATATTTTTAATGACGAAATAATAAGAAAATGCCTAAAATCGGTTAACACAAATTCAGAGAAATATGCTTAAAAACAAGCAACAATATTGGTATGCACTAGTTCTAAGACCACTTCAATTAAACCACCAAATACTTCATAATAATAATTTCTAATATTCAAACACAATAAAACACCAAAATAGAAAATCACCAGGAGAGGACATAATACCGAACAAACTCCTAAAGTGAGGAGGACCAGATCTGACCAAACAACTATTAAAAATATTCCAAAAAATATTAGAACAAAACAGAATTCCCTAAGAAGAGACATCAAACATCCTAATGCCTATATTTTTAATGCGGAAAGTACAAAAGAAATCATTAGAATATTATAAACCGCCATATCTATGTTTTATGGACCTTACAAAGGCATTTGACCAAGTCTAATTAAGAGACTTTACCCACTTACTGAATGCCAAAGATATACGTCTAAGAATAATCAAAACGATCAAAAATATCTACCCAAAAAACACAATAAAATTAAGAGTAGGAGAAGAACTAACCGACCCTATTGAAGCTGGCAATTAATTAAGACAGGGAGATTGCCTGTGTCCTTTATTGTTGATGTCCATTGATTATGGATGAAATAATAAAAAAAGTAAGAACTAAAAAAGGATAAAAATGGGAGAAAAACAACTTAAAATAATGACACAATACTACTCTTTCGAAGTGAAGTTGATTTATAACCTATGCTGCATCAATTTAATAAAACCGGCAGAAAATTTAATAGGTTAATTTTCCCAAAAAATACAAAATGCATGTTTACAACAGCAAATTTACTAAGATGTAAATTCGAGCGGGGGAGGTTGAATAATAGAACAAGTGATCGAGTTTAAATATATCTAGGCATCACATTATACAGCTACGGAAAGCTCGAAATCAAAGTGGAAGATCAAGTAAGTACAGCAAACAGAGCCGCAGGCTGCCTAAATGAAACAACATAAAAAAATTAAAATATCGGGAACGAAACGAAAAGCAGAATTTACAAAAGAATCATCAGACCAATAATGACCTACGCGACAGTACCAAGACCTGACACAAACAGGAAAAAAATATGTTAGAAACAGCAGATATGAAAAAAGTTAAGAATATTGATGCTAAAACACTATTAAACAGAGCTATATACAGAGCAATAAAACCGGCAGAAAATTTAACAGGTTAATTTTCCCAAAAAATACAAAATGCATGGTTACAACAGCAAATTTACTAAGATGTAAATGCGAGCGGGGGGGGGGGGGTCGAATAATAGAACAAGTGATCGAGTTTAAATATATCTAGGCATCACATTATACAGCTACGGAAAGCTCGAAATCACAGTGAAAGATCAAGTAAGTACAGCAAAGAGAGCTGCAGGCTGCCTAAATGAAACAAAAATAAAAATATCGGGAACGAAACGAAAAGCAGAATTTACAAAAGAATCATCAGACCAATAATGACCTACGCGACAGTACTAAGACCTGACACAAGCAGGACAAAAATATGTTAGAAACAGCAGAGATGAAAAAAGTTAGAAACATTGATGCTAAAACACTATGAAGTAGAGCTAGAAGTACAAATATACGACGTAGTTGCTAGCTGAAGAACATCACAAACTGGTTAAGAAATAGAAGAGTGGAATGAAACGATCATATAAACCGAATGACAACAAATAGAGTAGTAAAAACGGCAAGAGACGGTTCCCCAATAGACAGACGATCAGTAGGAAGACCACGAAAACGATGGAATAAAATCTTAGTGGAGAAACATTGTAAAACAGACAGAGTCATATAAGTCTATATGAAAAGAAAAAAAAGAGAAGAAGACCAAAACACAAAACCATTTAAATTCCATGTAATATTTTTAAATTTATCTTAAGATAGAAGAATTTATTTTCCTCGAAAATGAAAAAGACACTACACAAAGAGCCGAGATAACTGATATTCCAAAAGAAAGATTCAGTGTTTACCAGTCTTAGGTTTCTACTGAAACATTTAGGCGTCGAATGTCGCTGTGGACCGAGCGCCGGCGACTGGCTGCTAACTGAAGTTTTTTTCTAAAATACCATTTATTAGCTGTCTGTAAGCATCTGTAGGGTCAGATTTTTAATTTAGGAAGAAGGACAAATTGAAACTTGTTTTAATTAATATTATTAATGACGAAATAATAAGAAAATGCCTAAAATAGGTTTATACAAAATCAGAAAAGTATGTTTTAGAAACAAGCAACAATATTGTTATGAACTAGTTCTATGACCACTTCAATTAAACCACCAAATATTTCATCATAATAATTTCTAATTTTCAAACACAACAAAACAAAAAAATAGAAAATCACCAGGAGAGGACATAATACCGAACAAATTTCTAAAATGCGGAGGAGCAGATCTGACCAAATAAGTATTAAAACTTTTCCAAAAAAAATAGAACAAAACAGAATTTTCCAAGAATGGAGATTAAGCATCCTAATACCTCTCTTCAAAAAGGGCGGCAAATCGGACCAGGAAAATTTCAAAGAAATTAATTTATTAAACACAACAGTAAAATTAACAACCAAAGTGATAACAAATAAATTATAAATAAATAAGTAAAAATAAATAAATTGAATGAGATTATAATTGAGGATTTTTTCTAGAATACCATTTACCAGCTGTATGTGAACATTTTCAGTTATCAAACATAATAAAACACAAAACTTTTCCATGTATTGTGTCCAACGTGACAACCTGATGGTGCAACAAATACTACCAAAGATTTACATCAAAGATTTAAGTTAAAAATAGAGCTGAAAGATTAACAAACACGAAGAGAAATTCAGGTATATAGAAGACTCAGTTATATATAGGATATAATTTACTCAAAATTTGTTGATCTTATCACTAAAACGTTTTGCTAGATTACCATTTACCAGCTGTCTGTGAGTATCTATAGGGCAAAGTTTTAGGCAGGAAGATAAGTTAAACCTTATTATAGGGAATATATTAACCGGAAATAATCCATAAAAAGAAGGATATGCAATAGAAAGATGGACAATAATAGAAATCTTTTGTAAATACGTATTTCTGACTCATTGGTCGTCATCAGTACGGTGTAGCCAACTAATAATAGCCGAGACAAGTTAATAAAACAGGTGAATGAATAAGTATATATTTTTAAAAAATAAAAAAGAATTAATAGCAAAACTTGTTCAAAAATAATTTATAAAATTTATTAAAAATATGCTAGGCAACCGCAAATACATATTTACTAAGATTATGCAGGTTTTTTGCAGTTGTTTTTCAGTTATGTCTTTATTATTCATATTCATTGGTCCTTTTTAACTAAACTGTGAAATAATTTTTTCCGTTGCTGAACAGGTTTTACAAGTACTGTACAAGTGTTGACTCCGCATTCAATAAAGACCCTCATCCTACAATAAATGTAACCTATCTATAAAGTTTTATGATTAGAAAATATTCTTTGAAAAAAAAATGTGTAAAAATACGAGTGAGAATGAATAAGAAGAAGACATGACGATACCAAACTTAATAGGGTTCTTACACCAAATAGAACCTACATGATAAGTTTTAAGAAAGATTTAAAAATACGTGAGAGAATGAAGGAAAAGGAAAAGAAGACAAGTCGATCGCAAAATCAAAAGATCATTATTACACCATGGAAAACTTATGTGCCAAGTTTTAGAACCCCAGAAGTTTGCTTTTAACAAAATAATTAGGCCTTAGAAAATTAAGAAGAAAAAAAAACCATGTTAAACCAAAATTAGCAAACAGACTTTGAGAAGAAATTGACGCCAAATTTACTAGAGTTCCAATATGCTTATACCAATAGAAACGTACGTACCAAGTTTTAAATACCTAGGCTTTTCGTACAAAACACAAAACAATCTGAGAAGAAGAAGAAAATAAAACAGTTTATTTATAATATATTATTTATATTACATTACACTAATCCAACTAACTTTCTTTTCAATATTTAGTTTAATACACAAACTGACCTATAAACTATAATAATATTAACATTTTTAAAAACTCGCCTGAAAAAAATTTCTAGAAAAATCTCCACTGGAATTCCTTACCTGCCAGCGAATGGCCACTAACTGAGGGGCTCCTGGAAGGTGCGCTGTATATATTCCTGATTTGCATGCTGGATTTGTACCGGTTTGTTCTGGTTCGATATTGGATTTTTCTATGTGAAGGATATGGGTAATGGAGGTGATTAGAATGGATATATAGGTAGAGAAGGAGCGGGAATAGAAATGGTTCATGAAGGTTTGGGGATGGGAATAAGAAATGATAAACGAAATAGAGTGTTTGACTTTGCAGTGGCATGGGATTTGGCTGTCATTAACGTTCTTTATCACGTTCTTTATGAAGACTGAAGACCAATATGTTACCTAACGGGGGAGGGAAAGTGAGATAGATTTTGTTCTGTGTAGAGGAAGTCAGATAAAAGACGTTACCAACTGTAAAGACATAAGGATGAGTGTGTAACTAGTCAACATCGACTGTTGATAGTAAATGCGGAGATAAAGTTAAGGCGGACAGGAAAGCAAGTAGGATACCAGAAAGTGAAGTGGTGGAAGTTAAAAGATAAGAGTAGAGTGCTGAAAGAGATTGAGGAAAAAAGTAAATGACTGGTAAGATGCGAACGGTAAAGTTGTGGTGCGAGAGGAAGAGGAAATACTAGATTAAACATCTGGTAAAGGGCCTCCTAGAGACAAATAAACTTGGTGGTGAACAATGTAATAGAAGGTTAGAGAGAAGAAAAAAGCTAGAAAGGGGTATGGCAGATCTAAAAGAAAGGAAGATAAGGATATATACAGGTAGCAAAGCGAGCTATAGTTACTACTAATGAAAATCTGAAAGAACACTGTAAAGTAAAGGTTAAGGAGAGAGACATCCATAGAAGAAGAACAGTTTGGGTTTGTGCCAGGAAGGAGGACAACGGATGCCTTGTTTGCTTTGAGACAGTTGATAGAGAAATAGAGCGAGAATAAAAGAGAGCTATATTTGGTATTTTTAGATCTTGGGAAGGCGTACGATACAGTTCTTAGACAAGGTCTATGGAGATATATGGCAGAGAAATGGGTTCCCGAGAAGTACATAGGGCTCGTAAAGGAAATGTATGAGGGAGCATACACCAAAGTAAGGACTTGTGCGAATTGACGACCGAAATCTTTCCATTCACGGTTGGTTTGCATTAAGGCTCAATACTAAGTCCTAGCTGTTTAATGTTGTTATGGATGTAATGACAGAAAAAGTAGGGCAAAGGGCTGCTTGATCAATGCACTTTGCTGATGATATCGTGTTAGTAGACAAGAGCAAAAAAATGTTGAGGGGAAGTTGGGGTGTTTAAGAAGGGCTATTGAAGAGGGAGAACTACGGGCTGGTTGGTTTAACTGGAAGCGAATGAGCGAGGTACTTTGTGATATAAAAATTGGGGAAGAGCTGAAAAGAAAGATATCAAAGAGCGTGGTAAGACATACGTTGGTGTAGGTTTAAATGATTCAGGAAAATAAGATGGAGGTAGCTGAAATAAAAATATTACGGAGGATGTTGAGTAAGACTAGAAACGACAGGATTAGAAAACACTCAATTGGGGAAAGAGCCGAGGTGACTACAGTTTTAAAAAATACTCCAGAAAAAAGGCTGTGGTCATGTCAGACGTAGAGATGAAAACTATGTGGGATGAAAGATAGAGCTGCTAAAAGTTGATGGAAGGAGATGTAGAGGAAAATTGAGTAGAATATGGAAGGACTGTGTGGAAGAGGACTTGAGAAAGAAAGATTTAGGTGAAGAAGAACCGGTAGACAGAAATAAGTGGCGACGAAGAGTAAGGAACAGAGACACCTGGAAATAAAAAAATTTTGTACAATACTTGTACGAGGTTAGAATTACGAGGTTACCCTGGCCAGCTAGGTCTCCGGACCTGAATCCCATCAAACATCTCTGAGACGATTTGAAAAAACGTATTCAAACCCATACACCTCCTCCTAACAACGCACAGGAGCTTAAGGATCTGTTAGTGAGAGAGTGGAATAACATATCTCAACATGTAATCCGGAGAAAAATTGAGAATATGCCCCGTCGTCTGCAAGAGGTTATTAGAGCAAGGGGAGACAATACACGATATTAGTCATTGAAATTCCACTGATGTTTTACCACGTTCTGTATTTTTCATTTTTTCTTTCGTATGTCTGTTTCAACAATTTGGTTTGTTTTCTGCTTTTTCAATAAAAATAATAAAAAAAACCGTTTTTTTTTCTTTCAAAACAAACATTGATGACAAATAAAAAATACATTAGCTTAAAAAAAGGTTATTACTGCACCAGATGCAAAAATATTCAAGAAACTTGAAATTTTCAAGGTGACCCGGATTTTATGATCGCGAGTGTATTTCTTGCAACAACTGGATTTTGTAGGGTTTAAATTAATTTTTATGTAAAACACGTAAGTCTGAAGAATGACCTACATCATGTGTTTGTGTAGTTTTGCGTAAGGATGTATGTGGATTTTTGTCGAAACTCAGCATTCAATCTACAGTTTTTATAATTTAAATGGGAATAAGCCACAACTAAAGGCTAAAGTAAATTTATTGACATTTCAATTTCCACTTCGGAAATCGTTCTCAAAATACAAACCTTTCTCAAAACTAATGTTTGTGTTTTAAGAACGATTTCCGAATTGAAAATTGAAACGTTAATAAATTTAGTTTAACCTTTAATTGTTGCTTATTTCTTTTAAACAATAATTACTTTAAAATGTCACAAGACAAATGACAAAAGAGCTTTAGAACAATATCTAAAGTTTTATTGTAATGTATAACAGTTCATGATCTATCTGTTCGAATGCCACCTTTTATTCGTTCAGTTTCCTCAAAGCGCTTTACAATTTTTTGTACCGTTGTCTTTTGATAGAAAAATGAATTGGTAGAGTATTACTGAACAAGTTAGGTATTTTACAATTCGTTCTTTTCTATTAAAAACTTTCTTTATTGTAACTCATAAAATAACTATTATCTTTAGTTATAAATACAATTTATTTTACAAAGTTTTTTAATAAACGTCAAGCTATTGTTAGTTTTAAAAATTATTGTCAAAATCACAGAACTCTAACTTTACTGAATTCCTTCAAAACTCTTTGGCACTAAGAAGTTTTATTTATTTAAGACCTTCACGACCAGACAAAATACCAAGTGTTAGATATTGTTGAACTCGTATTGAAGTAGGAATTCCAATAATAATACAATCTACAGAGTATTTTATATAGAAAACCAAAGTGATTAATAATATCAAAAAAACCTTAAAGCTAGCAACATTGCATGAATCACATTTAAAATCTCTATATTACAGAATAGGCGTATCTTAGTTCCTGTACAATTCGGACCATCCATTTAAGAGATAATTAGGCGTTTTCAGACTTTTAATCCACTCTGTATATACAGAGTTGTGAATCGTCAAATCGGCCATAGGAAACCCAGTAAAAAATTCTAAATTATACTAAGTGACATAGAAATCCGAACACCCAGTTTACATGATTTTATTTTAATAAAATTTGGTGTAATTTATTTATCTTAGTAAAAAAAAAACAAGTGATAAAGTTTTTAGCCTTATCAGTTGGACATTCCGGTTATTATCCTTTTTGTTTTTAAATTCACTAACAATCTAAAAATGAATATTTCAGCCGCAGTAAAGATCCAAATTTGGCGGATTGTGGTTCTTCACATTCTTTACGATTGGTTACGATGTCTAGAGTACAGAGACCTGTACGATTTCGTCAACTTAGTGAGTTTGATAGGGGCCGTATAATGGGACTTCGGGAAGCTGGACTTTCTTTTCGGGAAGTTGCAGTTAGAGTGCAAAGAAATGTAGACACCGTGGTTAGGTGTTGTCAGACATGGCTTCAAGAAGGCCGTACGCAAAGAGCAAGGGGCACTGGACGCCGCCGTAGAACAACAGACCGTGAAGATCGCCGCCTAAGATTATTGGCTTTAAGAGACCGTTTCTCCACTACCAGCTCTATTACAAATGAATGGTTTGCAGAACACAGAAGACCTATTGGCATGCGAAGTGTTTACCGACGAATGAGAAGTTTTGGCCTGTTTTCATACCGACCACACTGGGTCCTCCCTTTAACTCCAGAACACCGCCGTAATCGCCTTCAGTGGTGCAGAGAATGGTCACTCTGGAATCAGAAATGGAACAGTACTGTCTTTAGTCTTGATTTTGTTTAGGCATGCACGATGGTCGAGCGAAGGTTAGAAGGCGACGTGGTGAAAGGAGCAATCCACATTTTTTTGTTAAAAGACATGTTCATCACACTGTTGGAGTTATGGTTTGGGGTGCTATAGCTTATGGTTCCAGGTCACCTTTAATCTTCATCAGAGGTAACATGAACGCGCAGCGTTATATCCAAGAAGTTCTAGAACCCCACCTTTTACCCTATCTTGACACCCTGGCAAATCCAACTTTCCAAAAAAATAATGCCCGACCACATGTTGCAAGAGTCACAATAGACTTCTTTTAACATAATGATGTCACATTGTTAGGATGGCCACCAAGATCTCCCGACTTATCTCCAATTGAGCACGTGTGGGATATGATGGGTAGGAGATTGCTCAATTTGCAACGTCCTCCTCAGACTCTACAAGCACTTCGAGAGGAGTTGGTGGTTGCCTGGAATGAGATACCACAAGAGGACATTGACCACCTGATCAGAAGCATGCCTAGGCGCGTTGGAGAATGCGTAACAGATCGGGGTGCATCCACACATTATTAAAGGTAAAAGGGCTTTAAAGTAATGAAATCATTTTGAAATTTTAATCATTTACTTATTATGCTTCATTAAGTACTTATACAAAATTTTATTAAAATAAAATCATTTAAACTGGGTGTTCGGATTTCTATGTCACTTAGTATATATTTATATAATTCAAAGGATTTTACAAAATTTTGAAAATACTGGGATAGTGATTTCTATTGTGCCTTTACAAACAATATTGCTGAGGTACCAAGAAATTTAGAAAATCAAAATTAAATAAATGTATTAACAGCAGTTGTAGAAAATCCTAAAATAAGTTCTTGGATCATTGAAGACCAGTTTAATATTCATAATTCCCAGGTCTTAAAAATTTTGAAAATGAATAATTTTCGTTCATATAAATTTCAATGTCATCAAGAACTAAGAGAAGGAGATGTTTAGTGACGAGCGGAATTTTTGTTATGCAATTTTAGAGAGGGCTAATGCAGACAGACAATTTAAAAAAAAAATTGTGTTTAGTGATTAATGTACATTTACTTTCAATAATAAACCAAATGTTCAAAATTAAAGGATTTGGTCGACAGAAAAGCCTGAGGATATTATTGAAAACCATACCCAATATCGTCGAAAAATAAATGTCTGGTTAGGAATAAACACAATATTATTGGACTATTTTTCTATGAGAAAAATTTAAATTCAAAAATGTTTTTAAACTTGCTACAAGAAGAGATTTTACCCGAACTTCCAGAAATAGCTCCAAATAAAGAAGAAATTTGGTTTCAAATAGTTAATTAAAAATCTTATTTTCATTACAATCACAACCAATAATAAAACATAATATTTATCTTAACCATGCTACATGAAGGTAGCGAAGTAGAAGGAAGACTGAACGAGAAAAAAAGTGGCCACCCTATAAATTGCCAAAAATAAAAATTCGAGCAGTACACGCAGTAGTTCCATTTGGTTCATTTACTAAGACAATTTTGATTTAATGCATGATAATAACAACTATCAATTAAATGAATATGAATTAAAAATCGTAACAAATTACTTAAGGAGAAATAGGAATTAATACTCTAGAATGTCCAACCTGGAGCCTTATCTGAATATCATCGAACATCTTTGGGATAAACTTCATCGTAGGGTTAGAAGTCAAACGGGCCAGCCAGAAAAAAGAAGAAGCTTCCTGAAAAAGCATGTTTTTATTTAAAATTTATTCCTTTTCCTCCTAAATCGTATGCAAACGGTTATTGATGTTTTAGGGCATAATACCCGATATAAGACAATGTTGTTCAAGTTCACCCTTAATTTTTGTTGTTTTTTAATTCGTTTCGATATTACACTATTTTCTTTTGTAGCCTTCTAATTAAATAAATTATGCTAAAGAATCAAGCAGTAATGAACATTTTTTGTATTAAAAACAAAAAGATATTGAGTATACAATATAAAACAGTGCATAAAACTTCTAAAGAATTTTTATTTTTAGAAATTTATAGAGTAGCCACTTTTTTGCCGGTCAGTGTAATTTCAGAACCTTGATTTACATTTATATTTATACAGTAGTATACAGTATTTACAGAAAATACGTAACTTAATGTCTTATTGTTATTGCAGTCTAGTAGCTCCTTCTACAGAAGCTTAGTAAACTACAGTCCATCTAATTTACAAACCGTTGCACGTCATTATCTACGTCAGAGATCGAAGTTGACATAGTTGCCAAAGTATAAAAAATTCCTGAATTCATTTTAAATCAAATAGGTCACATAATTATTGCAAAAGTGTACAACAACAGTATACAACAAAATAAATTAATATTTAATGTAAAAATATAGAAACAAAATAAGAGTTAAAAAATAATCTTGTTAAAAATAATTTGAGCCGCTTGTTTAAAAAACAACATAGTTTAATTAATAGTAGATAATAAAAACAAAACTAAAGTGTCAAAACCGCAATGTCAAAGAAGTGTTACCAATTTATGCCAAAATTTCACCTTCGTTCGATTACAGTTACAGTGTGTTCCTAACAAATGTTCTTCATAAAAACACTTTATAATGCATTTATACAAATTAAATGAAACATATTATTGTGCATTTCTTTAAGTTACCATTAATAGAAATCTTTGAATATTATTTCTACGCGTATATATTAAAATATGTCTAGTGGCTGTAATGCCAGTGTACTCGAAAAAGTGATTCTAAAAAAAAACGCACCTACCGCCTAAATATTTCGTGTTGGTATCATGTGACGTCACGGGCTATGACGCCGATGATGTGCAACGGTTTGTAAATTAGATGGACTGTAAAAGTCTATCAAGATACTGTAAGAGCAGGTAATTCCAAAACTATAGTGGATTTGCAAAAAATGCCAACTTACGCCAAAAATTAATTGCCGACTAAATTTTCAGAGTACAAAAATCAAAACTGATGGTTTCAAATCACCACACAGCTGTATACTAAAACGTGGTACTAATTGTGGATTTTATCACGACATAATTGAATTAAAAGTATAAATACTGCTTATATAAATACTATAAAAGAATCTGTACTTGTTTTGGTTTGTCATTTGTAACCTCAGAAACCTTTTTTGGATGGTGCTAGAAAGGTCACCAATGGAGACACTGCGGACGGCAGCCAGATGGTTGGTGGAGAGCGAGTCGTGGGTTCGAAACTAGCTTTTGGAACCGGGAATGGGTCCAACGGATAAAATAAGTAAAGATAGGATAAGAAATATTGGAAAAAATACAGAAATAAACAAAAAGATAGATGGGTAAAATTACCAAAGATACGATAAGATAGGGAACAGGGCGCCACTTAATTTTTTGGGGTTTAAGGAGAAAATTAAGAAACCTTAAAAAAGAAAAGAAATAAAGAAAGATATTTTGGTTCTGAGACCAAATCAAAGGAAAGATACCAACAGTTAATTATTAAATAAATTTATTAAACACACTATATAAACAAATAATAAACCTATACGGTGAACTCCGTCCATATACTTACCTACAAAACTTAATCGGCCTGATTTTTCTTCTGGTCGAAGGTATAATAATATTTAAAGGTAAAAAGCAAATATTCAGAGTTATTATTATATCAGGAAACTTGTTAGGAGTCGACAAATAAAATACATACATAAAACAAAAACAATATATTCAACAACACAATCATGTCGGTAGCTGAATGTACATACAAGTAATAAAAATGGGCCATCAATTATGAAATCGTGGTGTACACATAAAAATAAGCAGTAATATGAATAATAAGTACCTTTACAAATACAAAAATGTAATAATGCACAGGTTCAATTATCAACGAAGAGAGCCTGATGATGTGTAAGAAAAAAATTCAAACAAAGTTAATTAAAGAAGGGTCTCTCTTTGCTGTTTAATGGGCATATCTCGAGACATTGGGTTAAAAATGTATAACAATTATAAGTTGATTATCTATCTCGCACTGTTATTTAATGATGGAAAGTTCGTAAGAAAATATTAAATGTTCTTTAAATTGAATGCAAAAATCAGTAGTTACTCTCAACTACAGGTGAAGACATGGATGAACTTAGATTCGCCCAGATGATTGAAAAAATATGATACCATACCATATTATTTGCCCGGAGAAGTGGAGATACTAAGATTATGGTAACTTACAGTAATTCCTGATGACTGTTGGACTATTTCACTGAAGTTAATTTAATTTACCATAATACTTTAGTTGTATCAAGCACTAAAGTTAATTAAAATTAAAGATACTTTATACCAATATTTAATCTAATATGATAGTAGATCAAAACGAGAAGTAAAGTTCTTCTCTCCAAAAATTTGCGAAACTACCCAAGAAGGTGGGATATTTCCCACTCAAAAATGATAGGACAGTATCCATTTTTGAGAAGGTAAAGTTCTAACGACTATCGGAAAATTCGAGGTAAATACAGTACTAATAACTTGAAACGTGACGAAATTAAAATCTTCTGAATTACGTTCTCCTCAGAGAAATTACTACAACGTGCCTTCGGCGATATTTAATAAATATATCAAAAGAAACAGACGAAACCGGAATGAGATTAACTAAAGATTAACCGAACCGTCGTCTTTAAATAAGTAAGTAGATTCTTTCGTAATATTTCGGTAATTTTCAATTAAATTTCCTAATGTTCAACACGACCACCCGCGGATATACATATTTGCAATTACGGCCATCGGCGTTTCATCCACAGGTGTAAAGGGATTAGAAATAATTTAATATATTAATTGTAAAAAAAATGTTACACAATATTATATGGGACTTAACCACAATTGATTGTAATGAGAAATAAATTTTACATATTTATGTTTGATTTTTCGAGTTTGATTCAGAAATCGTTTTGAATTTCTAATTACAATTTCTAGAAATATCTAATTTCTTATTGGTCTGTTTATAAAGTTTTATCCGTTTTACGGGACATTTCCCGGATTATTTTCATAAGTACTCATCTGCTGACTAGAATTAGACTGTCGTTATGTTGTCTCCATTCTCGATTAGATCGTTTTTGATCTTTTTAAACTACTAGAACCTTCTGCTGGTTACGCAACTTCTTCACTATAAAATGTTTTAGCAACATTGTTAATCTGAGAGTCGCAAATTTTTAAAATAAGTCATAAACAGTCTGCACCAAAAACAAAAAATTTTTTTTAAAAAAGACAAGGTTTTTTTAACTTGGCTAAAGTGCTAATCTGACCCAAGAACCTTCCTCCTTTTTCCGGGCTTAGGACCGGCAACAAGATCATTGAGTTAGTATGTCAATGATCCTGTAGGCGGAGTTAAAAAACCTGGACTTACCGAGATACAAAACTACTTTGCTAAAATTAAAATTTTCAACAAAAAATAAAATATTGCCTTTTAAAAATTAACAAAAATTAACAGGGTTTTATCAACCTGTCTATATGTTTAATTTATTAAATAGAACTATTTAATTGGTATAATTTGAAAGATATCATCCTTATACTAAAACAGACAAATTCCGCAGTACTTTCTCAACACGCCAACGTATTAACATTATAAAGACTGATTTAAAATATAAAAGATCTAAGTGAAATTAAACGCCTCTAAAAAAAAAAGAAAAAAAGTGTTGAAATGGCTAATTTGCTGCTCAATTAACTTCCAATATATTATATTAAACGAAACAACTTGACTTAAACACAACGAATGATAGCACAAAAGACATATCAAAGATATAAGATAAAAGTAGAACTGACAATTCACAAACAAGAAAAGAAATTCACATATTTAGAAGACTTAGAACAAATTGGTATATATTCGAGAAAACTTTCTTTTTCTCGAAAATAAAAAAGAAACTATACAAAGAGCCGAGATAACTGATATTCCAAAAGAAAGATTCAGTGTTTTCACCAGTATTAGGTTTCTACTGAAACATTCAGGCGTCGAATGTCGCTGTGGACCGAGCGCCGGCGACTGGCTACTAACTGAAGGTTTTTTCTAGAATACCATTTACCAGCTGTCTGTAAGCATCTATAGGGCCAGATTTTTAATTTAGGAAGAAGGTCAAATTGAAACTTGTTTTATTTAATATTAATAATGACGAAATAATAAGAAAATGCCTAAAATAAGTTTATACAAAATCAGAGAGGTTTTTTGAGAAACAAGAAACAATATCGTTATGCACTAGTTCTAACACCACTTCAATTAAACCACCTAATACTTTATCATAATAATTTCTAATATTCAAGCATAACTAGGTAAGAAATAGAAGAGTAGTATGAAACGATTATATAAGCCAAATGACAACAAACAGGGTAGTAAAGAAGGCAAGAGACGGTCCTCAATAGGAAGACGAGCACTAGAGAGACCACAAAAACGATAGAATAACAACTTACTGGAGGCACATTGAAAAACAGACAGGGTCAGGTCTATATGAAAAGAAAAAAAAAAGAGAAGAAGTGCAAAACACAAAACCGTTTAATTTCCATGTAATATTGTTAAGTTTATCTTGAGATAGAAGATTTTATTTTTCTCGAAAATGAAAAAGACACTACACAAAGAGCCGAGATAACTGATATTCCTAAAGAAAGATTCAGTGTTTATCAGTCTTAGGTTTCTATTGAAACATTTAGGCGTCGAATGTCGCTGTGGACCGAGCGCCGGCGACTGGCTACTAACTGAAGGTTTTTTCTAGAATACCATTTACCAGCTATCTGTAAGCATCTATAGGGCCAGATTTTTAATTTAGGAAAAAGGTCAAATTGAAACTTGTTTTATTTAATATTATTAATGACGAAATAATAAGAAAATGCCTAAAATAAGTTTATACAAAATCAGAGAGGTTTTTTGAGAAACAAGAAACAATATCGTTATGCACTAGTTCTAACACCACTTCAATTAAACCACCTAATACTTCATCATAATAATTTTTAATATTCAAGCATAACTAGGTAAGAAATAGAAGAGTAGTATGAAACGATTATATAAGCCGAATGACAACAAATAGGGTAGAAAAGAAGGTAAGAGACGGTCCTCAATAGGAAGACGAGCACTAAAGAGACCACAAAAACGATAGAATAACAACTTACTGGAGACACATTGAAAAACAGACAGGGTCAAGTCTATATGAAAAGAAAAAAAAGAGAAGAAGTGCAAAACACAAAACCGTTTAATTTCCATGTAATATTTTTAAGTTTATCTTGGGATAGAAGATTTTATTTTTCTCGAAAATGAAAAAGACACTACACAAAGAGCCGAGATAACTGATATTCCAAAAGAAAGATTCAGTGTTTACCAGTCTTAGGTTTCTATTGAAACATTTAGGCGTCGAATGTCGCTGTGGACCGAGCGCCGGCGACTGGCTACTAACTGAAGGTTTTTTCTAAAATACCATTTACCAGCTGTCTGTAAGCATCTATAGGGCCAGATTTTTAATTTAGAAAGAAGGACAAATTAAAACTTGTTTTATTTAATATTATTAATGACGAAATAATAAGAAAATGCCTAAAATAAGTTTATACATAATCAGAGAGGTTTTTTAAAAAACAAGAAACAATATCGTTATGCACTTGTTCTAACACCACTTTGATTAAACCACCTAATACTTCATCATAATAATTTCTAATATTTAAGCATAACTAGGTAAGAAATAGAAGAGTAGTATGAAACGATTATAAAAGTCGAATGACAACAAATAGGGTAGAAAAGAAGGCAAGAGACGGTCCCCAATAGCAAGACGAGCACTAGAGAGACCACAAAAACGATAGAATAACAACTTACTGGAGGCACATTGAAAAACAGACAGGGTCAGGTCTATATGAAAAGAAAAAAAAAATAGAAGAAGTGCAAAACACAAAACCGTTTAATTTCCATTAATATTTTTAAGTTTATCTTGAGATAGAAGATTTTATTTTTCTCGAAAATGAAAAAGACACTACACAAAGAGCCGAGATAACTGATATTCCAAAAGAAAGATTCAGTGTTTACCAGTCTTAGGTTTCTATTGAAACATTTAGGCGTCGAATGTGGCTGTGGACCGAGCGCCGGCGACTGGCTACTAACTGAAGGTTTTTTCTAGAATACCATTTACCAGCTGTCTGTAAGCATCTATAGGGCCAGATTTTTAATTTAGGAAGAAGGTCAAATTGAAACTTGTTTTATTTAATATTATTAATGACGAAATAATAAGAAAATGCCTAAAATAAGTTTATACAAAATCAGAGAGGTTTTTTGAGAAACAAGAAACAATATCGTTATGCACTAGTTCTAACACCACTTCAATTAAACCACCTAATACTTTATCATAATAATTTCTAATATTCAAGCATAACTAGGTAAGAAATAGAAGAGTAGTATGAAACGATTATATAAGCCAAATGACAACAAACAGGGTAGTAAAGAAGGCAAGAGACGGTCGTCAATAGGAAGACGAGCACTAGAGAGACCACAAAAACGATAGAATAACAACTTACTAGAGGCACATTGAAAAACAGACAGGGTCAGGTCTATATGAAAAGAAAAAAAAAGAGAAGAAGTGCAAAACACAAAACCGTTTAATTTCCATGTAATATTTTTAAGTTTATCTTGAGATAGAAGATTTTATTTTTCTCGAAAATGAAAAAGACACTACACAAAGAGCCGGGATAACTGATATTCCAAAAGAAAGATTCAGTGTTTACCAGTCTTAGGTTTCTATTGAAACATTTAGGCGTCGAATGTCGCTGTGGACCGAGCGCCGGCGACTGGCTACTAACTGAAGGTTTTTTCTAGAATACCATTTACCAGCTGTCTGTAAGCATCTATAGGGCCAGATTTTTAATTTAGGAAAAAGGTCAAATTGAAACTTATTTTATTTAATATTATTAATGACGAAATAATAAGAAAATGCCTAAAATAAGTTTATACAAAATCAGAGAGGTTTTTTGAGAAACAAGAAACAATATCGTTATGCACTAGTTCTAACACCACTTCAATTAAACCACCTAATACTTCATCATAATAATTTCTAATATTCAAGCATAACTAGGTAAGAAATAGAAGAGTAGTATGAAACGATTATATAAGCCGAATGACAACAAATAGGGTAGTAAAGAAGGCAAGAGACGGTCCTCAATAGGAAGACGAGCACTAGAGAGAACACAAAAACGATAGAATAACAACTTACTGGAGGCACATTGAAAAACAGACAGGGTCAGGTCTATATGAAAAGAAAAAAAAAAGAGAAGAAGTGCAAAACACAAAACCGTTTAATTTCCATTAATATTTTTAAGTTTATCTTGGGATAGAAGATTTTATTTTTCTCGAAAATGAAAAAGACACTACACAAAGAGCCGAGATAACTGATATTCCAAAAGAAAGATTCAGTGTTTATCAGTCTTAGGTTTCTATTGAAACATTTAGGCGTCGAATGTCGCTGTGGACCGAGCGCCGGCGACTGGCTACTAACTGAAGGTTTTTTCTAAAATACCATTTACCAGCTGTCTGTAAGCATCTAAAGGGCCAAATTTTTAATTTAGAAAGAAGGTCAAATTGAAACTTGTTTTATTTAATATTATTAATGACGAAATAATAAGAAAATGCCTAAAATAAGTTTATACAAAATCAGAGAGGTTTTTTAAAAAACAAGAAACAATATCGTTATGCACTTGTTCTAACACCACTTTGATTAAACCACCTAATACTTCATCATAATAATTTCTAATATTTAAGCATAACTAGGTAAGAAATAGAAGAGTAGTATGAAACGATTATATAAGTCGAATGACAACAAATAGGGTAGAAAAGAAGGCAAGAGACGGTCCCCAATAGCAAGACGAGCACTAGAGAGACCACAAAAACGATAGAATAACAACTTACTGGAGGCACATTGAAAAACAGACAGATTCAGGTCTATATGAAAAGAAAAAAAAAAGAGAAGAAGTGCAAAACACAAAACCGTTTAATTTCCATTAATATTTTTAAGTTTATCTTGAGATAGAAGATTTTATTTTTCTCGAAAATGAAAAAGACACTACACAAAGAGCCGAGATAACTGATATTCCAAAAGAAAGATTCAGTGTTTACCAGTCTTAGGTTTCTATTGAAACATTTAGGCGTCGAATGTCGCTGTGGACCGAGCGCCGGCGACTGGCTACTAACTGAAGGTTTTTTCTAGAATACCATTTACCAGCTGTCTGTAAGCATCTATAGGGCCAGATTTTTAATTTAGGAAGAAGGTCAAATTGAAACTTGTTTTATTTAATATTATTAATGACGAAATAATAAGAAAATGCCTAAAATAAGTTTATACAAAATCAGAGAGGTTTTTTGAGAAACAAGAAACAATATCGTTATGCACTAGTTCTAACACCACTTCAATTAAACCACCTAATACTTTATCATAATAATTTCTAATATTCAAGCATAACTAGGTAAGAAATAGAAGAGTAGTATGAAACGATTATATAAGCCAAATGACAACAAACAGGGTAGTAAAGAAGGCAAGAGACGGTCCTCAATAGGAAGACGAGCACTAGAGAGACCACAAAAACGATAGAATAACAACTTACTGGAGGCACATTGAAAAACAGACAGGGTCAGGTCTATATGAAAAGAAAAAAAAAAGAGAAGAAGTGCAAAACACAAAACCGTTTAATTTCCATGTAATATTGTTAAGTTTATCTTGAGATAGAAGATTTTATTTTTCTCGAAAATGAAAAAGACACTACACAAAGAGCCGAGATAACTGATATTCCAAAAGAAAGATTCAGTGTTTATCAGTCTTAGGTTTCTATTGAAACATTTAGGCGTCGAATGTCGCTGTGGACCGAGCCCCGGCGACTGGCTACTAACTGAAGGTTTTTTCTAAAATACCATTTACCAGCTGTCTGTAAGCACCTATAGGGCCAGATTTTTAATTTAGGAAGAAGGTCAAATTGAAACTTGTTTTATTTAATATTATTAATGACGAAATAATAAGAAAATGCCTAAAATAAGTTTATACAAAATCAGAGAGGTTTTTTGAGAAACAAGAAACAATATCGTTATGCACTAGTTCTAACACCACTTCAATTAAACCACCTAATACTTCATCATAATAATTTCTAATACTCAAGCATAACTAGGTAAGAAATAGAAGAGTAGTATGAAATGATTATATAAGCCGAATGACAACAAATAGGGTAGTAAAGAAGGCAAGGGACGGTCCTCAATAGGAAGACGAGCACTAGAGAGACCACAAAAACGATAGAATAACAACTTACTGGAGGCACATTGAAAACCAGACAGGGTCAGGTCTATATGAAAAGAAAAAAAAAAGAGAAGAAGTGCAAAACACAAAACCGTTTAATTTCCATTAATATTTTTAAGTTTATCTTGGGATAGAAGATTTTATTTTTCTCGAAAATGAAAAAGACACTACACAAAGAGCCGAGATAACTGATATTCCAAAAGAAAGATTCAGTGTTTATCAGTCTTAGGTTTCTATTGAAACATTTAGGCGTCGAATGTCGCTGTGGACCGAGCGCCGGCGACTGGCTACTAACTGAAGGTTTTTTCTAGAATACCATTTACCAGCTATCTGTAAGCATCTATAGGGCCAGATTTTTAATATAGGAAGAAGGTCAAATTGAAACTTGTTTTATTTAATATTATTAATGACGAAATAATAAGAAAATGCCTAAAATAAGTTTATACAAAATCAGAGAGGTTTTTTGAGAAACAAGAAACAATATCGTTATGCACTAGTTCTAACACCACTTCAATTAAACCACCTAATACTTTATCATAATAATTTCTAATATTCAAGCATAACTAGGTAAGAAATAGAAGAGTAGTATGAAACGATTATATAAGCCAAATGACAACAAACAGGGTAGTAAAGAAGGCAAGAGACGATCCTCAATAGGAAGACGAGCACTAGAGAGACCACAAAAACGATAGAATAACAACTTACTGGAGGCACATTGAAAAACAGACAGGGTCAGGTCTATATGAAAAGAAAAAAAAAGAGAAGAAGTGCAAAACACAAAACCGTTTAATTTCCATGTAATATTTTTAAGTTTATCTTGAGATAGAAGATTTTATTTTTCTCGAAAATGAAAAAGACACTACACAAAGAGCCGAGATAACTGATATTCCAAAAGAAAGATTCAGTGTTTACCAGTCTTAGGTTTCTATTGAAACATTTAGGCGTCGAATGTCGCTGTGGACCGAGCGCCGGCGACTGGCTACTAACTGAAGGTTTTTTCTAGAATACCATTTACCAGCTGTCTGTAAGCATCTATAGGGCCAGATTTTTAATTTAGGAAAAAGGTCAAATTGAAACTTGTTTTATTTAATATTATTAATGACGAAATAATAAGAAAATGCCTAAAATAAGTTTATACAAAATCAGAGAGGTTTTTTGAGAAACAAGAAACAATATCGTTATGCACAAGTTCTAACACCACTTCAATTAAACCACCTAATACTTCATCATAATAATTTTTAATATTCAAGCATAACTAGGTAAGAAATAGAAGAGTAGTATGAAACGATTATATAAGCCGAATGACAACAAATAGGGTAGTAAAGAAGGCAAGAGACGGTCCTCAATAGGAAGACGAGCACTAGAGAGACCACAAAAACGATAGAATAACAACTTACTGGAGGCACATTGAAAAACAGACAGGGTCAGGTCTATATGAAAAGAAAAAAAAAAGAGAAGAAGTGCAAAACACAAAACCGTTTAATTTCCATTAATATTTTTAAGTTTATCTTGGGATAGAAGATTTTATTTTTCTCGAAAATGAAAAAGACACTACACAAAGAGCCGAGATAACTGATATTCCAAAAGAAAGATTCAGTGTTTATCAGTCTTAGGTTTCTATTGAAACATTCAGGCGTCGAATGTCGCTGTGGTCCGAGCGCCGGCGACTGGCTACTAACTGAAGGTTTTTTCTAGAATACCATTTACCAGCTGTCTGTAAGCATCTATAGGGCCAGATTTTTAATTTAGGAAAAAGGTCAAATTGAAGCTTGTTTTATTTAATATTATTAATGACGAAATAATAAGAAAATGCCTAAAATAAGTTTATACAAAATCAGAGAGGTTTTTTGAGAAACAAGAAACAATATCGTTATGCACTAGTTCTAACACCACTTCAATTAAACCACCTAATACTTCATCATAATAATTTCTAATATTCAAGCATAACTAGGTAAGAAATAGAAGAGTAGTATGAAACGATTATATAAGCCGAATGACAACAAATAGGGTAGTAAAGAAGGCAAGAGACGGTCCTCAATAGGAAGACGAGCACTAGAGAGAACACAAAAACGATAGAATAACAACTTACTGGAGGCACATTGAAAAACAGACAGGGTCAGGTCTATATGAAAAGAAAAAAAAAAGAGAAGAAGTGCAAAACACAAAACCGTTTAATTTCCATTAATATTTTTAAGTTTATCTTGGGATAGAAGATTTTATTTTTCTCGAAAATGAAAAAGACACTACACAAAGAGCCGAGATAACTGATATTCCAAAAGAAAGATTCAGTGTTTATCAGTCTTAGGTTTCTATTGAAACATTTAGGCGTCGAATGTCGCTGTGGACCGAGCGCCGGCGACTGGCTACTAACTGAAGGTTTTTTCTAAAATACCATTTACCAGCTGTCTGTAAGCATCTAAAGGGCCAAATTTTTAATTTAGAAAGAAGGTCAAATTGAAACTTGTTTTATTTAATATTATTAATGACGAAATAATAAGAAAATGCCTAAAATAAGTTTATACAAAATCAGAGAGGTTTTTTAAAAAACAAGAAACAATATCGTTATGCACTTGTTCTAACACCACTTTGATTAAACCACCTAATACTTCATCATAATAATTTCTAATATTTAAGCATAACTAGGTAAGAAATAGAAGAGTAGTATGAAACGATTATATAAGTCGAATGACAACAAATAGGGTAGAAAAGAAGGCAAGAGACGGTCCCCAATAGCAAGACGAGCACTAGAGAGACCACAAAAACGATAGAATAACAACTTACTGGAGGCACATTGAAAAACAGACAGATTCAGGTCTATATGAAAAGAAAAAAAAAAGAGAAGAAGTGCAAAACACAAAACCGTTTAATTTCCATTAATATTTTTAAGTTTATCTTGAGATAGAAGATTTTATTTTTCTCGAAAATGAAAAAGACACTACACAAAGAGCCGAGATAACTGATATTCCAAAAGAAAGATTCAGTGTTTACCAGTCTTAGGTTTCTATTGAAACATTTAGGCGTCGAATGTCGCTGTGGACCGAGCGCCGGCGACTGGCTACTAACTGAAGGTTTTTTCTAGAATACCATTTACCAGCTGTCTGTAAGCATCTATAGGGCCAGATTTTTAATTTAGGAAGAAGGTCAAATTGAAACTTGTTTTATTTAATATTATTAATGACGAAATAATAAGAAAATGCCTAAAATAAGTTTATACAAAATCAGAGAGGTTTTTTGAGAAACAAGAAACAATATCGTTATGCACTAGTTCTAACACCACTTCAATTAAACCACCTAATACTTTATCATAATAATTTCTAATATTCAAGCATAACTAGGTAAGAAATAGAAGAGTAGTATGAAACGATTATATAAGCCAAATGACAACAAACAGGGTAGTAAAGAAGGCAAGAGACGGTCCTCAATAGGAAGACGAGCACTAGAGAGACCACAAAAACGATAGAATAACAACTTACTGGAGGCACATTGAAAAACAGACAGGGTCAGGTCTATATGAAAAGAAAAAAAAAAGAGAAGAAGTGCAAAACACAAAACCGTTTAATTTCCATGTAATATTGTTAAGTTTATCTTGAGATAGAAGATTTTATTTTTCTCGAAAATGAAAAAGACACTACACAAAGAGCCGAGATAACTGATATTCCAAAAGAAAGATTCAGTGTTTATCAGTCTTAGGTTTCTATTGAAACATTTAGGCGTCGAATGTCGCTGTGGACCGAGCCCCGGCGACTGGCTACTAACTGAAGGTTTTTTCTAAAATACCATTTACCAGCTGTCTGTAAGCACCTATAGGGCCAGATTTTTAATTTAGGAAGAAGGTCAAATTGAAACTTGTTTTATTTAATATTATTAATGACGAAATAATAAGAAAATGCCTAAAATAAGTTTATACAAAATCAGAGAGGTTTTTTGAGAAACAAGAAACAATATCGTTATGCACTAGTTCTAACACCACTTCAATTAAACCACCTAATACTTCATCATAATAATTTCTAATACTCAAGCATAACTAGGTAAGAAATAGAAGAGTAGTATGAAATGATTATATAAGCCGAATGACAACAAATAGGGTAGTAAAGAAGGCAAGGGACGGTCCTCAATAGGAAGACGAGCACTAGAGAGACCACAAAAACGATAGAATAACAACTTACTGGAGGCACATTGAAAACCAGACAGGGTCAGGTCTATATGAAAAGAAAAAAAAAAGAGAAGAAGTGCAAAACACAAAACCGTTTAATTTCCATTAATATTTTTAAGTTTATCTTGGGATAGAAGATTTTATTTTTCTCGAAAATGAAAAAGACACTACACAAAGAGCCGAGATAACTGATATTCCAAAAGAAAGATTCAGTGTTTATCAGTCTTAGGTTTCTATTGAAACATTTAGGCGTCGAATGTCGCTGTGGACCGAGCGCCGGCGACTGGCTACTAACTGAAGGTTTTTTCTAGAATACCATTTACCAGCTATCTGTAAGCATCTATAGGGCCAGATTTTTAATATAGGAAGAAGGTCAAATTGAAACTTGTTTTATTTAATATTATTAATGACGAAATAATAAGAAAATGCCTAAAATAAGTTTATACAAAATCAGAGAGGTTTTTTGAGAAACAAGAAACAATATCGTTATGCACTAGTTCTAACACCACTTCAATTAAACCACCTAATACTTTATCATAATAATTTCTAATATTCAAGCATAACTAGGTAAGAAATAGAAGAGTAGTATGAAACGATTATATAAGCCAAATGACAACAAACAGGGTAGTAAAGAAGGCAAGAGACGATCCTCAATAGGAAGACGAGCACTAGAGAGACCACAAAAACGATAGAATAACAACTTACTGGAGGCACATTGAAAAACAGACAGGGTCAGGTCTATATGAAAAGAAAAAAAAAGAGAAGAAGTGCAAAACACAAAACCGTTTAATTTCCATGTAATATTTTTAAGTTTATCTTGAGATAGAAGATTTTATTTTTCTCGAAAATGAAAAAGACACTACACAAAGAGCCGAGATAACTGATATTCCAAAAGAAAGATTCAGTGTTTACCAGTCTTAGGTTTCTATTGAAACATTTAGGCGTCGAATGTCGCTGTGGACCGAGCGCCGGCGACTGGCTACTAACTGAAGGTTTTTTCTAGAATACCATTTACCAGCTGTCTGTAAGCATCTATAGGGCCAGATTTTTAATTTAGGAAAAAGGTCAAATTGAAACTTGTTTTATTTAATATTATTAATGACGAAATAATAAGAAAATGCCTAAAATAAGTTTATACAAAATCAGAGAGGTTTTTTGAGAAACAAGAAACAATATCGTTATGCACAAGTTCTAACACCACTTCAATTAAACCACCTAATACTTCATCATAATAATTTTTAATATTCAAGCATAACTAGGTAAGAAATAGAAGAGTAGTATGAAACGATTATATAAGCCGAATGACAACAAATAGGGTAGTAAAGAAGGCAAGAGACGGTCCTCAATAGGAAGACGAGCACTAGAGAGACCACAAAAACGATAGAATAACAACTTACTGGAGGCACATTGAAAAACAGACAGGGTCAGGTCTATATGAAAAGAAAAAAAAAAGAGAAGAAGTGCAAAACACAAAACCGTTTAATTTCCATTAATATTTTTAAGTTTATCTTGGGATAGAAGATTTTATTTTTCTCGAAAATGAAAAAGACACTACACAAAGAGCCGAGATAACTGATATTCCAAAAGAAAGATTCAGTGTTTATCAGTCTTAGGTTTCTATTGAAACATTCAGGCGTCGAATGTCGCTGTGGTCCGAGCGCCGGCGACTGGCTACTAACTGAAGGTTTTTTCTAGAATACCATTTACCAGCTGTCTGTAAGCATCTATAGGGCCAGATTTTTAATTTAGGAAAAAGGTCAAATTGAAGCTTGTTTTATTTAATATTATTAATGACGAAATAATAAGAAAATGCCTAAAATAAGTTTATACAAAATCAGAGAGGTTTTTTGAGAAACAAGAAACAATATCGTTATGCACTAGTTCTAACACCACTTCAATTAAACCACCTAATACTTTATCATAATAATTTCTAATATTCAAGCATAACTAGGTAAGAAATAGAAGAGTAGTATGAAACGATTATATAAGCCAAATGACAACAAACAGGGTAGTAAAGAAGGCAAGAGACGGTCCTCAATAGGAAGACAAGCACTAGAGAGTCCACAAAAACGATAGAATAACAACTTACTGGAGGCACATTGAAAAACAGACAGGGTCAGGTCTATATGAAAAGAAAAAAAAAAGAGAAGAAGTGCAAAACACAAAACCGTTTAATTTCCATGTAATATTGTTAAGTTTATCTTGAGATAGAAGATTTTATTTTTCTCGAAAATGAAAAAGACACTACACAAAGAGCCGAGATAACTGATATTCCTAAAGAAAGATTCAGTGTTTATCAGTCTTAGGTTTCTATTGAAACATTTAGGCGTCGAATGTCGCTGTGGACCGAGCGCCGGCGACTGGCTACTAACTGAAGGTTTTTTCTAGAATACCATTTACCAGCTGTCTGTAAGCATCTATAGGGCCAGATTTTTAATTTAGGAAAAAGGTCAAATTGAAACTGGTTTTATTTAATATTATTAATGACGAAATAATAAGAAAATGCCTAAAATAAGTTTATACAAAATCAGAGAGGTTTTTTGAGAAACAAGAAACAATATCGTTATGCACTAGTTCTAACACCACTTCAATTAAACCACCTAATACTTCATCATAATAATTTTTAATATTCAAGCATAACTAGGTAAGAAATAGAAGAGTAGTATGAAACGATTATATAAGCCGAATGACAACAAATAGGGTAGTAAAGAAGGCAAGAGACGGTCCTCAATAGGAAGACGAGCACTAGAGAGACCACAAAAACGATAGAATAACAACTTACTGGAGGCACATTGAAAAACAGACAGGGTCAGGTCTATATGAAAAGAAAAAAAAAGAGAAGAAGTGCAAAACACAAAACCGTTTAATTTCCATTAATATTTTTAAGTTTATCTTGGGATAGAAGATTTTATTTTTCTCGAAAATAAAAAAGACACTACACAAAGAGCCGAGATAACTTATATTCCAAAAGAAAGATTCAGTGTTTATCAGTCTTAGGTTTCTATTGAAACATTCAGGCGTCGAATGTCGCTGTGGACCGAGCGCCGGCGACTGGCTACTAACTGAAGGTTTTTTCTAGAATACCATTTACCAGCTGTCTGTAAGCATCTATAGGGCCAGATTTTTAATTTAGGAAGAAGGTCAAATTGAAACTTGTTTTATTTAATATTAATAATGACGAAATAATAAGAAAATGCCTAAAATAAGTTTATACAAAATCAGAGAGGTTTTTTGAGAAACAAGAAACAATATCGTTATGCACTAGTTCTAACACCACTTCAATTAAACCACCTAATACTTTATCATAATAATTTCTAATATTCAAGCATAACTAGGTAAGAAATAGAAGAGTAGTATGAAACGATTATATAAGCCAAATGACAACAAACAGGGTAGTAAAGAAGGCAAGAGACGGTCCTCAATAGGAAGACGAGCACTAGAGAGACCACAAAAACGATAGAATAACAACTTACTGGAGGCACATTGAAAAACAGACAGGGTCAGGTCTATATGAAAAGAAAAAAAAAAGAGAAGAAGTGCAAAACACAAAACCGTTTAATTTCCATGTAATATTGTTAAGTTTATCTTGAGATAGAAGATTTTATTTTTCTCGAAAATGAAAAAGACACTACACAAAGAGCCGAGATAACTGATATTCCTAAAGAAAGATTCAGTGTTTATCAGTCTTAGGTTTCTATTGAAACATTTAGGCGTCGAATGTCGCTGTGGACCGAGCGCCGGCGACTGGCTACTAACTGAAGGTTTTTTCTAGAATACCATTTACCAGCTGTCTGTAAGCATCTATAGGGCCAGATTTTTAATTTAGGAAGAAGGTCAAATTGAAACTTGTTTTATTTAATATTATTAATGACGAAATAATAAGAAAATGCCTAAAATAAGTTTATACAAAATCAGAGAGGTTTTTTGAGAAACAAGAAACAATATCGTTATGCACTAGTTCTAACACCACTTCAATTAAACCACCTAATACTTCATCATAATAATTTCTAATATTCAAGCATAACTAGGTAAGAAATAGAAGAGTAGTATGAAACGATTATATAAGCCGAATGACAACAAATAGGGTAGTAAAGAAGGCAAGAGACGGTCCTCAATAGGAAGACGAGCACTAGAGAGAACACAAAAACGATAGAATAACAACTTACTGGAGGCACATTGAAAAACAGACAGGGTCAGGTCTATATGAAAAGAAAAAAAAAAGAGAAGAAGTGCAAAACACAAAACCGTTTAATTTCCATGTAATATTGTTAAGTTTATCTTGGGATAGAAGATTTTATTTTTCTCGAAAATGAAAAAGACACTACACAAAGAGCCGAGATAACTGATATTCCAAAAGAAAGATTCAGTGTTTACCAGTCTTAGGTTTCTATTGAAACATTTAGGCGTCGAATGTGGCTGTGGACCGAGCGCCGGCGACTGGCTACTAACTGAAGGTTTTTTCTAGAATACCATTTACCAGCTGTCTGTAAGCATCTATAGGGCCAGATTTTTAATTTAGGAAGAAGGTCAAATTGAAACTTGTTTTATTTAATATTATTAATGACGAAATAATAAGAAAATGCCTAAAATAAGTTTATACAAAATCAGAGAGGTTTTTTGAGAAACAAGAAACAATATCGTTATGCACTAGTTCTAACACCACTTCAATTAAACCACCTAATACTTCATCATAATAATTTCTAATATTCAAGCATAACTAGGTAAGAAATAGAAGAGTAGTATGAAACGATTATATAAGCCGAATGACAACAAATAGGGTAGTAAAGAAGGCAAGAGACGGTCCTCAATAGGAAGACGAGCACTAGAGAGAACACAAAAACGATAGAATAACAACTTACTGGAGGCACATTGAAAAACAGACAGGGTCAGGTCTATATGAAAAGAAAAAAAAAAGAGAAGAAGTGCAAAACACAAAACCGTTTAATTTCCATTAATATTTTTAAGTTTATCTTGGGATAGAAGATTTTATTTTTCTCGAAAATGAAAAAGACACTTCACAAAGAGCCGAGATAACTGATATTCCAAAAGAAAGATTCAGTGTTTATCAGTCTTAGGTTTCTATTGAAACATTTAGGCGTCGAATGTCGCTGTGGACCGAGCGCCGGCGACTGGCTACTAACTGAAGGTTTTTTCTAAAATACCATTTACCAGCTGTCTGTAAGCATCTATAGGGCCAGATTTTTAACTTAGAAAGAAGGTCAAATTGAAACTTGTTTTATTTAATATTATTAATGACGAAATAATAAGAAAATGCCTAAAATAAGTTTATACAAAATCAGAGAGGTTTTTTAAAAAACAAGAAACAATATCGTTATGCACTTGTTCTAACACCACTTTGATTAAACCACCTAATACTTCATCATAATAATTTCTAATATTTAAGCATAACTAGGTAAGAAATAGAAGAGTAGTATGAAACGATTATATAAGTCGAATGACAACAAATAGGGTAGAAAAGAAGGCAAGAGACGGTCCCCAATAGCAAGACGAGCACTAGAGAGACCACAAAAACGATAGAATAACAACTTACTGGAGGCACATTAAAAAACAGACAGATTCAGGTCTATATGAAAAGAAAAAAAAAAGAGAAGAAGTGCAAAACACAAAACCGTTTAATTTCCATTAATATTTTTAAGTTTATCTTGAGATAGAAGATTTTATTTTTCTCGAAAATGAAAAAGACACTACACAAAGAGCCGAGATAACTGATATTCCAAAAGAAAGATTCAGTGTTTATCAGTCTTAGGTTTCTATTGAAACATTTAGGCGTCGAATGTCGCTGTGGACCGAGCCCCGGCGACTGGCTACTAACTGAAGGTTTTTTCTAAAATACCATTTACCAGCTGTCTGTAAGCATCTATAGGGCCAGATTTTTAATTTAGGAAGAAGGTCAAATTGAAACTTGTTTTATTTAATATTATTAATGACGAAATAATAAGAAAATGCCTAAAATAAGTTTATACAAAATCAGAGAGGTTTTTTGAGAAACAAGAAACAATATCGTTATGCACTAGTTCTAACACCACTTCAATTAAACCACCTAATACTTCATCATAATAATTTCTAATATTTAAGCATAACTAGGTAAGAAATAGAAGAGTAGAATGAAATGATTATATAAGCCGAATGACAACAAATAGGGTAGTAAAGAAGGCAAGGGACGGTCCTCAATAGGAAGACGAGCACTAGAGAGACCACAAAAACGATAGAATAACAACTTACTGGAGGCACATTGAAAACCAGACAGGGTCAGGTCTATATGAAAAGAAAAAAAAAAGAGAAGAAGTGCAAAACACAAAACCGTTTAATTTCCATTAATATTTTTAAGTTTATCTTGGGATAGAAGATTTTATTTTTCTCGAAAATGAAAAAGACACTACACAAAGAGCCGAGATAACTGATATTCCAAAAGAAAGATTCAGTGTTTATCAGTCTTAGGTTTCTATTGAAACATTTAGGCGTCGAATGTCGCTGTGGACCGAGCGCCGGCGACTGGCTACTAACTGAAGGTTTTTTCTAGAATACCATTTACCAGCTATCTGTAAGCATCTATAGGGCCAGATTTTTAATATAGGAAGAAGGTCAAATTGAAACTTGTTTTATTTAATATTATTAATGACGAAATAATAAGAAAATGCCTAAAATAAGTTTATACAAAATCAGAGAGGTTTTTTGAGAAACAAGAAACAATATCGTTATGCACTAGTTCTAACACCACTTCAATTAAACCACCTAATACTTTATCATAATAATTTCTAATATTCAAGCATAACTAGGTAAGAAATAGAAGAGTAGTATGAAACGATTATATAAGCCGAATGACAACAAATAGGGTAGTAAAGAAGGCAAGAGACGGTCCCCAATAGGAAGACGAGCAGTAGAGAGACCACAAAAACGATAGAATAACAACTTACTGGAGGCACATTGAAAAACAGACAGGTTCAGGTCTATATGAAAAGAAAAAAAAAGAGAAGAAGTGCAAAACACAAAACCGTTTAATTTCCATGTAATATTTTTAAGTTTATCTTGGGATAGAAGATTTTATTTTTCTCGAAAATGAAAAAGACACTACACAAAGAGCCGAGATAACTGATATTCCAAAAGAAAGATTCAGTGTTTACCAGTCTTAGGTTTCTATTGAAACATTTAGGCGTCGAATGTCGCTGTGGACCGAGCGCCGGCGACTGGCTACTAACTGAAGGTTTTTTCTAGAATACCATTTACCAGCTGTCTGTAAGCATCTATAGGGCCAGATTTTTAATTTAGGAAGAAGGTCAAATTGAAACTTGTTTTATTTAATATTATTAATGACGAAATAATAAGAAAATGCCTAAAATAAGTTTATACAAAATCAGAGAGGTTTTTTGAGAAACAAGAAACAATATCGTTATACACTAGTTCTAACACCACTTCAATTAAGCCACCTAATACTTCATCATAATAATTTCTAATATTCAAGCATAACTAGGTAAGAAATAGAAGAGTAGTATGAAACGATTATATAAGCCGAATGACAACAAATAGGGTAGTAAAGAAGGCAAGAGACGGTCCCCAATAGGAAGACGAGCAGTAGAGAGACCACAAAAACGATAGAATAACAACTTACTTGAGGCACATTGAAAAACAGACAGGTTCAGGTCTATATGAAAAGAAAAAAAAAGAGAAGAAGTGCAAAACACAAAACCGTTTAATTTCCATGTAATATTTTCAAGTTTATCTTGAGATAGAAGATTTTATTTTTCTCGAAACTGAAAAAGACACTACACAAAGAGCCGAGATAACTGATATTCCAAAAGAAAGATTCAGTGTTTACCAGTCTTAGGTTTCTATTAAAACATTTAGGCGTCGAATGTCGCTGTGGACCGAGCGCCGGCGACTGGCTACTAACTGAAGGTTTTTTTTAGAATACCATTTACCAGCTGTCTGTAAGCATCTATAGGGCCAGATTTTTAATTTGGGAAGAAGGTCAAATTGAAACTTGTTTTATTTAATATTATTAATGACGAAATAATAAGAAAATGCCTAAAATAAGTTTATACAAAATCAGAGAAGTTTTTTGAGAAACAAGAAACAATATCGTTATACACTAGTTCTAACACCACTTCAATTAAGCCACCTAATACTTCTTCATAATAATTTCTAATATTCAAGCATAACTAGGTAAGAAATAGAAGAGTAGTATGAAACGATTATATAAGCCGAATGACAACAAATAGGGTAGTAAAGAAGGCAAGAGACGGTCCCCAATAGGAAGACGAGCAGTAGAGAGACCACAAAAACGATAGAATAACAACTTACTTGAGGCACATTGAAAAACAGACAGGTTCAGGTCTATATGAAAAGAAAAAAAAAGAGAAGAAGTGCAAAACACAAAACCGTTTAATTTCCATGTAATATTTTCAAGTTTATCTTGAGATAGAAGATTTTATTTTTCTCGAAACTGAAAAAGACACTACACAAAGAGCCGAGATAACTGATATTCCAAAAGAAAGATTCAGTGTTTACCAGTCTTAGGTTTCTATTGAAACATTTAGGCGTCGAATGTCGCTGTGGACCGAGCGCCGGCGACTGGCTACTAACTGAAGGTTTTTTCTAGAATACCATTTACCAGCTGTCTGTAAGCATCTATAGTGCCAGATTTTTAATTTAGGAAGAAGGTCAAATTGAAACTTGTTTTATTTAATATTATTAATGACGAAATAATAAGAAAATGCCTAAAATAAGTTTATACAAAATCAGAGAGGTTTTTTGAGAAACAAGAAACAATATCGTTATACACTAGTTCTAACACCACTTCAATTAAGCCACCTAATACTTCATTATAATAATTTCTAATATTCAAGCATAACTAGGTAAGAAATAGAAGAGTAGTATGAAACGATTATATAAGCCAAATGACAACAAATAGGGTAGTAAAGGAGGCAAGAGACGGTCCCCAATAGGAAGACGAGCAGTAGTGAGACCACAAAAACGATAGAATAACAACTTACTGGAGGCACATTGAAAAACAGACAGGGTCATGTCTATATGAAAAGAAAAAAAAAGAGAGAAGAAGTGCAAAACAGAAAACCGTTTAATTTCCATGTAATATTTTTAAGTTTATCTTGGGATAGAAGATTTTATTTTTCTCGAAAATGAAAAAGACACTACACAAAGAGCCGAGATAACTGATATTTCAAAAGAAAGATTCAGTGTTTACCAGTCTTAGGTTTCTATTGAAACATTTAGGCGTCGAATGTCGCTGTGGACCGAGCGCCGGCGACTGGTTACTAACTGAAGGTTTTTTCTAGAATACCATTTACCAGCTGTCTGTAAGCCTCTATAGGGCCAGATTTTAATTTAGGAAGAAGGTCAAATTGAAACTTGTTTTATTTAATTTTATTAATAACGAAATAATAAGAAAATGCCTAAAATAAGTTTATACAAAATCAGAGAGGTTTTTTGAGAAACAAGAAACAATATCGTTATACACTAGTTCTAACACTACTTCAATTAAGCCACCTAATACTTCATCATAATAATTTCTAATATTCAAGCATAACTAGGTAAGAAATAGAAGAGTAGTATGAAACGATTATATAAGCCGAATGACAACAAATAGGGTAGTAAAGGAGGCAAGAGACGGTCCCCAATAGGAAGACGAGCAGTAGAGAGACCACAAAAACGATAGAATAACAACTTACTGGAGGCAAATTGAAAAACAGACAGGGTCATGTCTATATGAAAAGAAAAAAAAAGAGAGAAGAAGTGCAAAACACAAAACCGTTTAATTTCCATGTAATATTTTTAAGTTTATCTTGGGATAGAAGATTTTATTTTTCTCGAAAATGAAAAAGACACTAAACAAAGAGCCGATATAACTGATATTCCAAAAGAAAAATTCAGTGTTTACCAGTCTTAGGTTTCTATTGAAACATTTAGGCGTCGAATGTCGCTGTGGACCGAGCGCCGGAGACTGGCTACTAACTGAAGGTTTTTTCTAGAATACCTTTTACCAGCTGTCTGTAAGCATCTATAGGGCCAGATTTTTAATTTAGGAAGAAGCTCAAATTGAAAAGTGTTTTATTTAATATTATTAATGACGAAATAATAAGAAAATGCCTAAAATAAGTTTATACAAAATCAGAGAGGTTTTTTGAGAAACAAGAAACAATATCGTTATGCACTTGTTCTAACACCACTTTGATTAAACCACCTAATACTTCATCATAATAATTTCTAATATTCAAGCATAACTAGGTAAGAAGTAGAAGAGTAGTATGAAACGATTATATAAGCCGAATGACAACAAATAGGGTAGTAAAGAAGGCAAGAGACGGTCCCCAATAGGAAGACGAGCACTAGAGAGACCACAAAAACGATAGAATAACAAATTACTGGAGGCACATTGAAAAACAGACAGGTTCAGGTCTATATGAAAAGAAAAAAAAAAGAGAAGAGGTGCAAAACACAAAACCGTTTAATTTCCATGTAATATTTTTAAGTTTATCTTGGGATAGAAGATTTTATTTTTCTCGAAAATGAAAAAGACACTACACAAAGAGCCGAGATAACTGATATTCCAAAAGAAAGATTCAGTGTTTACCAGTCTTAGGTTTCTATTGAAACATTTAGGCGTCGAATGTCGCTGTGGACCGAGCGCCGGCGACTGGCTACTAACTGAAGGTTTTTTCTAGAATACCATTTACCAGCTCTCTGTAAGCATCTATAGGGCCAGATTTTTAATTTAGGAAGAAGGTCAAATTGAAACTTGTTTTATTTAATATTATTAATGACGAAATAATAAGAAAATGCCTAAAATAAGTTTATACAAAATCAGAGAGGTTTTTTGAGAAACAAGAAACAATATCGTTATGCACTTGTTCTAACACCACTTTGATTAAACCACCTAATACTTCATCATAATAATTTCTAATATTCAAGCATAACTAGGTAAGAAATAGAAGAGTAGTATGAAACGATTATATAAGCCGAATGACAACAAATAGGGTAGTAAAGAAGGCAAGAGACGGTCCCCAATAGGAAGACGAGCAGTAGAGAGACCACAAAAACGATAGAATAACAACTTACTGGAGGCACATTGAAAAACAGACAGGGTCATGTCTATCTGAAAAGAAAAAAAAAGAGAGAAGAAGTGCATAACACAAAACCGTTTAATTTCCATGTAATATTTTTAAGTTTATCTTCGGATAGAAGATTTTATTTTTCTCGAAAATGAAAAAGACACTACACAAAGAGCCGAGATAACTGATATTCCAAAAGAAAGATTCAGTGTTTACCAGTCTTAGGTTTCTATTGAAACATTTAGGCGTTGAATATCGCTGTGGACCGAGCGCCGGCGACTGGCTACTAACTGAAGGTTTTTTCTAGAATACCATTTACCAGCTGTCTGTAAGCATCTATAGGGCCAGATTTTTAATTTAGGAAGAAGGTCAAATTGAAACTTATTTTATTTAATATTATTAATGACGAAATAATAAGAAAATGCCTAAAATAAGTTTATACAAAATCAGAGAGGTTTTTTGAGAAACAAGAAACAATATCGTTATGCACTAGTTCTAACACCACTTCAATTAAACCACCTAATACTTCATCATAATAATTTCTAATATTCAAGCATAACTAGGTAAGAAATAGAAGAGTAGTACGAAACGATTATATAAGCCGAATGACAACAAATAGGGTAGTAAAGAAGGCAAGAGACGGTCCCCAATAGGAAGACGAGCAGTAGAGAGACCACAAAAACGATAGAATAACAACTTACTGGAGGCACATTGAAAAACAGACAGGGTCATGTCTATATGAAAAGAAAAAAAAAAGAGAAGAAGTGCAAAACACAAAACCGTTTAATTTCCATGTAATATTTTTAAGTTTATCTTGGGATAGAAGGTTTTATTTTTCTCGAAAATGAAAAAGACACTACACAAAGAGCCGAGATAACTGATATTCCAAAAGAAAGATTTAGTGTTTACTAGTCTTAGGTTTCTATTGAAACATTTAGGCGTCGAATGTCGCTGTGGACCGAGCGCCGGCGACTGGCTACTAACTGAAGGTTTTTTCCAGAATACAGTGTTTACCAGTCTTAGGTTTCTATTGAAACATTTAGGCGTCGAATGTCGCTGTGGACCGAGCGCCAGCGACTGGCTACTAACTGAAGGTTTTTTCTAGAATACCATTTACCAGCTGTCTGTAAGCATCTATAGGGCCAGATTTTTAATTTAGGAAGAAGGTCAAATTGAAACTTGTTTTATTTAATAATATTAATGACGAAATAATAAGAAAGTGCCTAAAATAAGTTTATACAAAATCAGAGAGGTTTTTTGAGAAACAAGAAACAATATCGTTATGCACTAGTTCTAACACCACTTCAATTAAACCACCTAATACTTCATCATAATAATTTTTAATATTCAAGCATAACTAGGTAAGAAATAGAAGAGTAGTATGAAACGATTATATAAGCCGAATGACAACAAATAGGGTAGTAAAGAAGGCAAGAGACGGTCCCCAATAGGAAGACGAGCACTAGAGAGACGACAAAAACGATAGAATAACAACTTACTGGAGGCACATTGAAAAACAGACAGGGTCAGGTCTATATGAAAAGAAAAAAAAAAGAGAAGAAGTGCAAAACACAAAACCGACTGGCTACTCACTGAAGGTTTTTTCCAGAATACCATTTACTAGCCGTCTGTAAGTATCTATAGGGTCAGATTTTTAATCTAGGAAGAAGGACAAATTGAAACTTGCTTTGTTTAATATTTTTAATGACGAAATAATAAGAAAATGCCTAAAATCGGTTAACACAAATTCAGAGAAGTATGCTTAAAAACAAGCAACAATATTGGTATGCACTAGTTCTAAGACCACTTCAATTAAACCACCAAATACTTCATAATAATAATTTCTAATATTCAAACACAATAAAACACCAAAATAGAAAATCACCAGGAGAGGACATAATACCGAACAAACTCCTAAAGTGAGGAGGACCAGATCTGACCAAACAACTATTAAAAATATTCCAAAAAATATTAGAACAAAACAGAATTCCCTAAGAAGAGACATCAAACATCCTAATGCCTATATTTTTAATGCGGAAAGTACAAAAGAAATCATTAGAATATTATAAACCGCCATATCTATGTTTTATGGACCTTACAAAGGCATTTGACCAAGTCTAATTAAGAGACTTTACCCACTTACTGAATGCCAAAGATATACGTCTAAGAATAATCAAAACGATCAAAAATATCTACCCAAAAAACACAATAAAATTAAGAGTAGGAGAAGAACTAACCGACCCTATTGAAGCTGGCAATTAATTAAGACAGAGAGATTGCCTGTGTCCTTTATTGTTCAGCATGATTATGGATGAAATAGTAAAAAAAGTAAGAACTAAAAAAGGATAAAAATGGGAGAAAAACAACTTAAAATAATGACACAATACTACTCTTTCGAAGTGAAGTTGATTTATAACCTATGCTGCATCAATTTAATAAAACCGGCAGAAAATTTAATAGGTTAATTTTCCCAAAAAATACAAAATGCATGTTTACAACAGCAAATTTACTAAGATGTAAATTCGAGCGGGGGAGGTTGAATAATAGAACAAGTGATCGAGTTAAAATATATCTAGGCATCACATTATACAGCTACGGAAAGCTCGAAATCAAAGTGGAAGATCAAGTAAGTACAGCAAACAGAGCCGCAGGCTGCCTAAATGAAACAACATAAAAAAATTAAAATATCGGGAACGAAACGAAAAGCAGAATTTACAAAAGAATCATCAGACCAATAATGACCTACGCGACAGTACCAAGACCTGACACAAACAGGAAAAAAATATGTTAGAAACAGCAGAGATGAAAAAAGTTAAGAATATTGATGCTAAAACACTATTAAACAGAGCTATATACAGAGCAATAAAACCGGCAGAAAATTTAACAGGTTAATTTTCCCAAAAAATACAAAATGCATGGTTACAACAGCAAATTTACTAAGATGTAAATGCGAGCGGGGGGGGGGGTCGAATAATAGAACAAGTGATCGAGTTTAAATGTATCTAGGCATCACATTATACAGCTACGGAAAGCTCGAAATCAAAGTGAAAGATCAAGTAAGTACAGCAAAGAGAGCTGCAGGCTGCCTAAATGAAACAAAAATAAAAATATCGGGAACGAAACGAAAAGCAGAATTTACAAAAGAATCATCAGACCAATAATGACCTACGCGACAGTACTAAGACCTGACACAAGCAGGACAAAAATATGTTAGAAACAGCAGAGATGAAAAAAGTTAGAAACATTGATGCTAAAACACTATGAAGTAGAGCTAGAAGTACAAATATACGACGTAGTTGCTAGCTGAAGAACATCACAAACTGGTTAAGAAATAGAAGAGTGGAATGAAACGATCATATAAACCGAATGACAACAAATAGAGTAGTAAAAACGGCAAGAGACGGTTCCCCAATAGACAGACGATCAGTAGGAAGACCACGAAAACGATGGAATAAAATCTTAGTGGAGAAACATTGTAAAACAGACAGAGTCATATGAGTCTATATGAAAAGAAAAAAAAAGAGAAGAAGACCAAAACACAAAACCATTTAAATTCCATGTAATATTTTTAAATTTATCTTAAGATAGAAGAATTTATTTTCCTCGAAAATGAAAAAGACACTACACAAAGAGCCGAGATAACTGATATTCCAAAAGAAAGATTCAGTGTTTACCAGTCTTAGGTTTCTACTGAAACATTTAGGCGTCGAATGTCGCTGTGGACCGAGCGCCGGCGACTGGTTGCTAACTGAAGTTTTTTTCTAAAATACCATTTATTAGCTGTCTGTAAGCATCTGTAGGGTCAGATTTTTAATTTAGGAAGAAGGACAAATTGAAACTTGTTTTAATTAATATTATTAATGACGAAATAATAAGAAAATGCCTAAAATAGGTTTATACAAAATCAGAAAAGTATGTTTTAGAAACAAGCAACAATATTGTTATGAACTAGTTCTATGACCACTTCAATTAAACCACCAAATATTTCATCATAATAATTTCTAATTTTCAAACACAACAAAACAAAAAAATAGAAAATCACCAGGAGAGGACATAATACCGAACAAATTTCTAAAATGCGGAGGAGCAGATCTGACCAAATAAGTATTAAAACTTTTCCAAAAAAAATAGAACAAAACAGAATTTTCCAAGAATGGAGATTAAGCATCCTAATACCTCTCTTCAAAAAGGGCGGCAAATCGGACCAGGAAAATTTCAAAGAAATTAATTTATTAAACACAACAGTAAAATTAACAACCAAAGTGATAACAAATAAATTATAAATAAATAAGTAAAAATAAATAAATTGAATGAGATTATAATTGAGGATTTTTTCTAGAATACCATTTACCAGCTGTATGTGAACATCTATAGGGTCAGAGTTTTAATCTAGGAAGAAAAACAAATTGAAACTTGTTTTATTTAATACTATTAATGCTGAAATAAAATAAAAGTGCCTTAAATAAGGTATAAATTTTCAGTTATCAAACATAATAAAACACAAAACTTTTCCATGTATTGTGTCCAACGTGACAACCTGATGGTGCAACAAATACTACCAAAGATTTACATCAAAGATTTAAGTTAAAAATAGAGCTGAAAGATTAACAAACACGAAAAGAAATTCAGGTATATAGAAGACTCAGTTATGTATAGGATATAATTTACTCAAAATTTGTTGATCTTATCACTAAAACGTTTTGCTAGATTACCATTTACCAGCTGTCTGTGAGTATCTATAGGGCAAAGTTTTAGGCAGGAAGATAAGTTAAACCTTATTATAGGGAATATATTAACCGGAAATAATCCATAAAAAGAAGGATATGCAATAGAAAGATGGACAATAATAGAAATCTTTTGTAAATACGTATTTCTGACTCATTGGTCGTCATCAGTACGGTGTAGCCAACTAATAATAGCTGAGACAAGTTAATAAAACAGGTGAATGAATAAGTATATATTTTTAAAAAATAAAAAAGAATTAATAGCAAAACTTGTTCAAAAATAATTTATAAAATTTATTAAAAATATGCTAGGCAACCGCAAATACATATTTACTAAGATTATGCAGGTTTTTTGCAGTTGTTTTTCAGTTATGTCTTTATTATTCATATTCATTGGTCCTTTTTAACTAAACTGTGAAATAATTTTTTCCGTTGCTGAACAGGTTTTACAAGTACTGTACAAGTGTTGACTCCGCATTCAATAAAGACCCTCATCCTACAATAAATGTAACCTATCTATAAAGTTTTATGATTAGAAAATATTCTTTGAAAAAAAAATGTGTAAAAATACGAGTGAGAATGAATAAGAAGAAGACATGACGATACCAAACTTAATAGGGTTCTTACACCAAATAGAACCTACATGATAAGTTTTAAGAAAGATTTAAAAATACGTGAGAGAATGAAGGAAAAGGAAAAGAAGACAAGTCGATCGCAAAATCAAAAGATCATTATTACACCATGGAAAACTTATGTGCCAAGTTTTAGAACCCCAGAAGTTTGCTTTTAACAAAATAATTAGGCCTTAGAAAATTAAGAAGAAAAAAAACCATGTTAAACCAAAATTAACAAACAGACTTTGAGAAGAAATTGACGCCAAATTTACTAGAGTTCCAATATGCTTATACCAATAGAAACGTACGTACCAAGTTTTAAATACCTAGGCTTTTCGTACAAAACACAAAACAATCTGAGAAGAAGAAGAAAATAAAACAGTTTATTTATAATATATTATTTATATTACATTACACTAATCCAACTAACTTTCTTTTCAATATTTAGTTTAATACACAAACTGACCTATAAACTATAATAATATTAACATTTTTAAAAACTCACCTGAAAAAAATTTCTAGAAAAATCTCCACTGGAATTCCTTACCTGCCAGCGAATGGCCACTAACTGAGGGGCTCCTGGAAGGTGCGCTGTATATATTCCTGATTTGCATGCTGGATTTGTACCGGTTTGTTCTGGTTCGATATTGGATTTTTCTATGTGAAGGATATGGGTAATGGAGGTGATTAGAATGGACATATAGGTAGAGAAGGAGCGGGAATAGAAATGGTTCATGAAGGTTTGGGGATGGGAATAAGAAATGATAAACGAAATAGTGTGTTTGACTTTGCAGTGGCATGGGATTTGGCTGTCATTAACGTTCTTTATCACGTTCTTTATGAAGACTGAAGACCAATATGTTACCTAACGGGGGAGGGAAAGTGAGATAGATTTTGTTCTGTGTAGAGGAAGTCAGATAAAAGACGTTACCAACTGTAAAGACATAAGGATGAGTGTGTAACTAGTCAACATCGACTGTTGATAGTAAATGCGGAGATAAAGTTAAGGCGGACAGGAAAGCAAGTAGGATACCAGAAAGTGAAGTGGTGGAAGTTAAAAGATAAGAGTAGAGTGCTGAAAGAGATTGAGGAAAAAAGTAAATGACTGGTAAGATGCGAACGGTAAAGTTGTGGTGCGAGAGGAAGAGGAAATACTAGATTAAACATCTGGTAAAGGGCCTCCTAGAGACAAATAAACTTGGTGGTGAACAATGCAATAGAAGGTTAGAGAGAAGAAAAAAGCTAGAAAGGGGTATGGCAGATCTAAAAGAAAGGAAGATAAGGATATATACAGGTAGCAAAGCGAGCTATAGTTACTACTAATGAAAATCTGAAAGAACACTGTAAAGTAAAGGTTAAGGAGAGAGACATCCATAGAAGAAGAACAGTTTGGGTTTGTGCCAGGAAGGAGGACAACGGATGCCTTGTTTGCTTTGAGACAGTTGATAGAGAAATAGAGCGAGAATAAAAGAGAGCTATATTTGGTATTTTTAGATCTTGGGAAGGCGTACGATACAGTTCTTAGACAAGGTCTATGGAGATGTATGGCAGAGAAATGGGTTCCCGAGAAGTACATAGGGCTCGTAAAGGAAATGTATGAGGGAGCATACACCAAAGTAAGGACTTGTGCGAATTGACGACCGAAATCTTTCCATTCACGGTTGGTTTGCATTAAGGCTCAATACTAAGTCCTAGCTGTTTAATGTTGTTATGGATGTAATGACAGAAAAAGTAGGGCAAAGGGCTGCTTGATCAATGCACTTTGCTGATGATATCGTGTTAGTAGACAAGAGCAAAAAAATGTTGAGGGGAAGTTGGGGTGTTTAAAAGAAGGGCTATTGAAGAGGGAGAACTACGGGCTGGTTGGTTTAACTGGAAGCGAATGAGCGAGGTACTTTGTGATATAAAAATTGGGGAAGAGCTGAAAAGAAAGATATCAAAGAGCGTGGTAAGACATACGTTGGTGTAGGTTTAAAAGATTCAGGAAAATAAGATGGAGGTAGCTGAAATAAAAATATTACGGAGGATGTTGAGTAAGACTAGAAACGACAGGATTAGAAAACACTTAATTGGGAAAAGAGCCGAGGTGACTACAGTTTTAAAAAATACTCCAGAAAAAAGGCTGTGGTCATGTCAGACGTAGAGATGAAAACTATGTGGGATGAAAGATAGAGCTGCTAAAAGTTGATGGAAGGAGATGTAGAGGAAAATTGAGTAGAATATGGAAGGACTGTGTGGAAGAGGACTTGAGAAAGAAAGATTTAGGTGAAGAAGAACCGGTAGACAGAAATAAGTGGCGACGAAGAGTAAGGAACAGAGACCCCTGGAAATAAAAAAAGCTAAATAAGACGAAGAAGAAGGATAAAGATGGTAAAGCCTTGTTTTAGGCTACTTGCTCCAAGAATTCCTCTTCTTGGAGTTTTTCTGTATGTTTGGGACGATTTTCTGTTAATGACTTAAGACCGATGTCGGAGTCGAGGTGGGAGTTTGATGGAGCTTAACGTTGTGCAATGAGTTTGCGAAACCACAGAAAACCAATCTTTTCATGTCCTTCTGTAAATAAAATTGACTATGAAGGAGTTATGTAGTTTTGTCGATGGCTAGTGGGTGCATTCTAGGAGCTAGAGCATAGGTGGGATATAACGGGATTAAAATCTGGTTTGTATAAATCTTTGATTTATAGAAAAGTTGAAGGTTGGCACTACGATTTCGTGTCCGTACATATTTCGGAAGATCTCGTTAGAGATATTGGTAGGAGGTTTTTCAAGTAAGACGTAGAAAAAGATCATAGGAATGAGATTAATTATCGATTTTATGTCGGAAGTCAGTTCGTATGATGAAATTTGTTTAGGGTAGTGACTGTATGTGTGTGTTTCTATGTTGTGGGAGCACTTTTTCTGGCGGGACATTTGTGTGACAATACCGAGTAACTGCCGCAACATTTTAATCCGGATGGTGCATTTGCCATTTTATATTTCTGATTTTGTCTGCAGTTTGAAGAAATAGTGGCTTTTTGTTGGTATTCTGTGTTGTGACGTTCGCTTTGGCAGCATCTAAAATAATATTTTAAGCGCAGGGGGATGACGTTATTCGATCCAGGGATTTCACAACGAATAATCTTCAATATTTCAGTGCTTCTGAGAATTTCTGTTCTCAGAAGTTCTCGAGTTCAGAGTTCTCAAAAACTTGGACAAAGTGTATAGGGTTGTTATTTTAGCGGACAATTATTCTGACAATTTAAATGTTAGGGAAGTGGCCTTGTGACTAATGGTCTTCAATGTTTTTTTGTGAAAAATTTTTGTTACCGCCTGTCGTGACGAGATGGAGGCTTGATTGGATTTTGGTTGTGACTTTTGTGGAGTGTTATTAAAATATATAGGGCCAATAGTGATTATCACGATATTGCTTCTTAGTTTTTTCTAGAATTCGTGGATATTTAGGGGTTAGGGTTTAGGGTTATGTGTTGAGGGATGCTGTTATGTCTAATGAATAGACTTTTAAGTGGGCTATGTTATTGGAAAGAAGTTCGTTTGATTTTAAAATATTGTTGAGAAGTGTTTTGTTGGCAATCGGTTGGTGGGATGTGTTCTATAAGGTTTTTGCTTTGTTGTCTTGTTGAGTTGTCTTGTGTTTTTTTGTTGCTGTGTGTGATAGTTGTAGAAGATGGATTTGATCGGTTGTTTGAGTTGATTGTTGTGTAGATTGAGTTGTATGTGTTTCGTTTTGTGTTTTTTGATTTTAAGGGTGGGGGTAAAGGTTCAATGTTGTGTATTGTGTGTAACTGTAATGTTAATGTACTGTAATATGGAATATAAGGTATAAGGGGTGATGTGTTGATTTTGGATTTGGTTGTAAGTGTGGCGGATTTGTAAGGAGAGTAGACTGTAAGTGACTTAAATTTCGATAAATGGGTAGATTTTGAGATTTAAATAAATAATCTGTTGAATCTGTGTTGATTGCAGAATTATTAAGGAATGTGTGCGTTTAGATTTGTTTATGTGATGTTTTCTGGGACTGGACGGCGGAGTGGGATGGGTGTTTTTTGGTTGGATTTGTTTGTGATGGTTAGGTTTTTGGCTCCAGGTAAAACTTTAAGTTTGTTCTGCAGAGGTTTGGTATAAATGGGGTTTGTTGTATAAAGGTAGGCTATCTTATTCAACTTGTTCACGTAGACTGCAAAGAAATTCTTTTCGTCTTCTAACATATGCGGAACGATAAGGATTAGTGGGGTTTGACTGAAGAATTTGGTTAGAAATGTGGTTTATTGTGTATTTTGTATCGTATGAGTGTGTTGCATTAAGTGATACAAGGGACTCTCCGTTCTAGTAATCGTAATAGTTCCGTATACTCACCACTACTTCCTCAGTTCCTTGAGTTCCTTAGTTGTTAAAATCGGGCGTCCGTCTATATTAATGGACACTCGGAACAACTGGGATGAGCGTAAGCATACCGACTGGTTATTAATCTCCTTTAACAGGAGATTAATAATCGACTATTAGTAACTCGACCACTCTATTTGTATGAGTTCTAAGTTGAGATCCTTTATGGGTTTTGTTACATAAAGTCGTTTGTGTAGTGTGTTATTTGTTTGATGTCATATTTTAAAGAGTTGCCTAAGTTTAAGGGGTTAAGAAAATTTGTAGTTGGTTGTAATACTCTGTGATTTATGGAGTGACTATAAATGATGAGTTTTGATGTGTATTTTAATGTGTGTAATGTCTTTGTTGTGTGTTGTTAGGAATTTGTATGTTGTATGTCGAATGAGTGTTTTGAATGTCACTTAATGTGTAAGTTTTTTGAATATCAGATCTGAAATGATCTAGACTATGACCTCGAGGATGATAATTGTTGTCTTGTGTGTTTGTGGTTGCGTTATATGTAAACGGAGGATGGAGTTTTTTATTAGAAGATGGCTATTTTTAAGTAAAAACTTCTTAAGCGATGTTGAACACTTTTTTGATGGGACACAAATTATTAAATACGAGACAGATTTTTACGACCGTCATCAATACGTAAATTGTTCGCAAAGTGGCACAGCTCGAGAACGGTTCTACGGATCGTGACATGTAAGGTCTTGTCGGAAAGAGAAAAAGGTAGCTAGTACAATTGAGGCAAAAACAAACGTACCGGCAATGTCAAAGAGGCATTACGTTAGATCTCCGTTGTTATTGGTCCTATTGCAGCATGTGGTACATTAAATGAAAGAGGAGGGGATAAAATTATATTAAGATAAAAACAAACAAGGCGATTACCAAAAAGACACTGCACAGTATCTTGGTTATTAATAAACGTATAATTACATACGATATATAGGCACTACGGATGAAAATAAATCTACTAAAAACCTATTAAAGTCAAAAAATTTTGATTTATTGACTTTAAGAAGGCCTCTGTCTGAAAATAAAATAAACAACTACACAAACAGTGTAGAGTTACAAACCAGATATTATAGGTCACTATGCATAAAAATAAATTTACTACCTATAAGACAAGTTTTGATTTATTGTCTTAAAGAAGGCCTCTGGTTAAATACAAAATAAACAACTGATCGAATCTTAATTTGCGACATAGGATATAGCAAATATAGGTATTAAGATAGCAAAAACAAACTAGGCGACTCCCAAAATTGCACTACACAGCATCTTCGATATTATTGAACGTATGGTTATGGTTATGGTTATTGTAGATCGGAGCAGGGCCCAATTGTGAGCCCTTCAGACACAGACCTGACTAGTACTAAAGGGCCCTCCAATCACAGGTTTGAGTCCCTGTATTGCCAGGGCGTCAGCCCGTTCGTATCCCTCCATGTCTGTGTACCTCGATATACATACCAAGTTAACCCTATTGGTCAGCGCATTATCAGTAAGGGCTCTTGCACTTGCTGATGATGGTTTTTGCACTTTAAAACTCAAAAACCAGCTTAGAGTATCCTAACCGATGCTAGAATGCATCCAATACATTTCTTCATGTTTTTCAAGAATTTAATATGGATTCTTCGATAATTCTTTGCCTTAGCTTTGCAACACTTGCTGGTTTAGTTTTATGGATTTTACTTTTAAACTATGCCAAATAAAAATAATCTTTAGGATAAAAACGAGTGAACGAGAAAAGATCCGGAAATTGCCTGATCTAAAGAACGCCGAACATTTACACCTAAATAAGCTAGAGCTTTATTTTCTTCAAACCGCATCTCAATAAAATTGGCTCCAAACTTATTTTTCAGGGCACATACAATTTCAGTACTAAATAGCAGTTCATAATTATTTAAATTTTCTTATATAAAAAATGACCCAATTATCTGAGTACCTACTATTTCCGATCATACATTCAGTTTTGGTGGTCTTTGAGTATTGTTTTCACGTATCCACTGTGGATTTACCTAACTTCAATATTTTAAATTTGCCTGATTTACATTCCCACAGAGTGTAAATATTGCTTCGTCGGAAAAACATTTTTACTGAAGTTCTCGTCATTCTTATTACACCATTAAAATGTAGTCTTCAGTCGTAGTCAACTTCATTTATTTCTTGCAACAACTGGATTTTGTAGGGTTTAAATTAATTCTTATGTAAAACACGTAAGTCTGAAGAATGACCTACATCATGTATTTGTGTAGTTTTGCGTAAGGATATATGTGAATTTTTGTCGAAACTCTGCATTCAATTTAAAGTTTTTATAATTTAAATGGGAATAAGCCACAATTAAAGGTTAAAGTAAATTTATTAACGTTTCAATTTCAACTTCGGAAATCGTTCTCAAAATAGAAACCTTTCTCAAAACTAATGTTTGTGTTTTAAGAACGATTTTCGAAATGAAAATTGAAACGTTAATAAATTTAATTTAACCGTTAATTGTTGCTTATTCCTTTTAAATAATAATTACTTTAAAATGTCACAAGAAATTAGCTTCAGAACAATATCTAAAATTTTATTGTAATGTATAACAGTTCATGATCTATCTGTTCCAATGCCACCTTTTATTCGTTCAGTTTCCTCAAAGCGCTTTACAATTTTTTGTACCGTCGTCTTATGGATAGAAAAATGGTTTGGGAGAGGAACTTTATAATTCGCTCTTTTTATTAAAAACTTTCTTTATAGTAACACATACAATAACTATCCGCTTTAGTTATTAATACAATTTATTTTACAAAGCTTTCCAATACACGTCAAGTTATTGTTAGTTTTAAAAATTATTGTCAAAATCACAGAACTCTAACTTTGCTGAATTACTTCAAAACTCTTTGACACTAAGAAGTTTTATTTATTTAAGACCTTCACAACCAGACAAAATACCAATTGTTAGATATTGTTGAAATCGTATTGAAGTAGGAATTCCAGTAATAATACAATCTACAGAGTATTTTATATAGAAAACCAAAGTGACTAATGATATCAGAAAAACCTTAAACCTGGCAACATTGCAAGCATCACATTTAAAATCCCTATATTACAGAGTAGGCGTATCTTAGTTCTTGTACAATTTGGACCCTTCATTTAAGAGATAATTAGGCGTTTTCAGACTTTTAATCCACTCTGTATATACAGAGTGGTGAATCGTCAAATGGACTATAGGAAATGGAACATTCTAAATTGTTGAATTCCTGCTTCCCTAATTATTTTACGCCAAAAGTCAAGAAAAACTATTTGTAGAGGATTGAAATATGTATCGGAAATCAATGTTAAAATTGTTCTACGAATTAAACGTATTCCAAAATTTTGCAAGAATATAATACATTTTTCAGGCCACCCCTTACAGTCAGGTCACACGCTGTGCAAAAATGTGTATGATATGTTGCGTTTGGTTATATTGATGTGTCTGATATTTGAAAATATTTGAATTGCCAAAATTTCTATTTTGTGATTTATTGTTTAAAAAACAATAAAGTCGATTAAAAATGTATTCAGTTGAGGAGAAAGTAGCAATAATAAAAATGTTTTATTCAGGCAATAGTGCGCGAATTGTCAGTTCTTTCTTTAGCGTAAGATATCGCAATAAACCAATTCCAAGTCATTCAACAATTCAAAGGATTTTACAAAATTTTGAAAATACTGGGATCGTGCTTTCTAAAATTGTACCTGTACAAACAATATTGCTGAGGTACCAAGAAATTTAGATAATCTCTCTTACGCATTAAGCTAGAAGTAACAGAAAAAAAACGTGAATCTGTGTTATTGTGTGAATTATTATATATAGAACTTAGAAAATTATGTATCGTTCAACGGGTATTTGCATATTAAAGCTAATTCTACTTAAGAATGTGTAGTTGGTTGGAGTTTAGAATACGCTAAATAGATATCCAATCAATGATGCGCATAAATATAATTTAACTGTAAATAACTGCAGGCTATGGCACACTAATATTATTTTTTATGGTCGTCTGTATCTCCTTGTAGTGGACAATGGTTCAATGTGGCATTGGGTGCTAATAAATGAACTTATTGAATTATCGAACGTATTAAAGAAATGCGGGTATTCTGCGAACCACCTTAAGTAAACATAACCACCTTTGAGCTTTTTTATAAGGTTTGTACACTCTAGGGGAAACCCTTCTGTTCTATCTGCTCTTATAGTCCCTGTTGCAAAAAAACCATTGTTCTTTCAGTGTTCGAAATAAGCCATAGGATGAGAAAAAATTGTCGAAAAATATGTTGTGATTATTCTTATTTTTAATCATTGATAATAAATCCAGAACATCTCTAGTACCCAATGTTTTTTTTTGTCCACTGGCTCAGTAGATACATCTTGATAGGACACAAACTTGTAAATACATCCTTCACTTGACCAAATACATTAAAGATTAAAACCGAACCTTACTGGCTTGCCTTTTATAAACATCTTACACGAGTGCCGTCCAAAGTATGGAACTATTTCTTCATCTATAGATATGTTGTGTGAGAACACACCAAATTGCCTGAATTTCTTATTGGTTTTGTCAAAAAATGGGCGCAATTTACAAAACTTATCACTTGTATCAAGCTGTCCACTATCGCTTAAATGCAAATAACGTTTTATGTTATTTGCATTTTATGTTGTTACGACTTATAAAGTCTTTTCTAGTTAGACTAAAATTATGACTGTTATTGGTACGAGCAAAATGTAAAGAATATTAAACAATCATATTTTGCATATCTAAGTCAAAAAATAACAAGAAAATTTCTAATGGTGTCAATCCTTCCAAAGCCTTCAGAGATTCATTACTTGGGACTCTCTTTCAGATTTTTTTTATTTCTGACTTCTAGATTTACTTTTTGTATGCAAGGATTTCTCAGTCGGAGATTTCGCTACGAAACGCAGATCGTTTACTACATCATGTAAATCTTCCTCCTTAGTGTGGATATTAAATGTGCCGGCAATATCTTTATTGTGGCCCGTAAATTAATTTCCAATTCCCTCTTCTTCTTCTTATGGTGCCTATCCGTTACGGATATTGGACACTAACATGGCTATTCTGACTTTGTTGACTGCTGCCCTGAAAAGTCCGGTAGTGGTTAAGTTAAACCATTTTCGCCGGTTATGCAGCCAGGATATTCTTCTTCGTCCTGGACCTCTTTTCCCATGCACTTTACCTTGAAGTATGGTCCGAAGTAGGTTGTATCGTTGTTTATTGCGCATTATATGGCCCAGGTATTTTAGTTTGCAACGTTTTATGGTTATGACTAGTTCGCGCTCTTTACCCATTCTATGTAGTACTTCTTCGTTGGTAACTCTGTCTATCCAAGAAATCCTCAACGTGCGTCTATACCACTACATCTCAAATACTTCGATTCTCTTCAGTGATGCTTTAGTTAAGGTCCATGACTCCACGCCATATAAAAGAACGGAGAATACGTAGCATTTTATGTAAACGAACTTTTATTTCCAATTTTATATCGTGGCTGTTAAAGATTTTTTTCATTTTGACGAAAGCTGATCTTGCCTTCTCGATCCTTATCTTAATTTCCGTCGATTGGTGCCACTGGTCATTTAAGTTTGCATCCAGATAACAAAAGTTGGTGATTTGTTTTATAGGTTGTTGGTTAACTAGTAATTGACCAGGTGGTATCCTATTTTTGCTTATAACCATGTATTTGATTTTTATGATGTTAAAATCAAGCCCAAACCTGCTACTTACTTCTGCTACCCTGGAGACAAGTGTCTGCAATTCCCTCTGGGTCTGGAATATTATCCTCATCAGTTAATTCATTCACGTCTGGCGGAATTTAAACAATATCTATTTCACCTAAAAATTACATATAATGTAGTATGCATATCAAGGCAATGTGAAATACAAATACGTACCATAATTTTCCAGCTCATCAACTACCTCCTCTAAAGCAGCTGCAAGTTGTTGTTGTGTAAGAAATGGAACAATTATTGTAACCAACTAACAAACATATAAAACTCAACGGCGTTTCTAACAAGATTAACAAAAACACAACATTCCAATACTTTAGACCCTTCAAGGTCAAATCCAAAATACTGATAGTGGCGACAAACAGTTGACACTGGTCTTTTATGAAATTGTTATAAAAATACATAATCTAGAAAGTGGTGAGCTAACGCGCCAGTTGTGTTTAGGGTACAAAAAATTTTGAAAAGGTACAAACATTTCCTTGTATTACTGGTGCGTTAACCCACCAATAGTAAAAGATGGGTTAATGCTTTTTTTTAAATATTTTTACCGTTTTACATACAATTTAAGCCAAAAACGCCGAAGGTGATAATGTATACGTTAATTCATATAAGTTGAAGTATATATATATATATATATATATATATATATATATATATATATATATATATATATATATATATATATATATATATATATATACAAACAACACAGTTTATTAGGGCTGCAGTCAGTAGGTTTGGCCGGGATGTTATAGAAACACTCTTTTGACTTTTGGTCGAGCTTTCGGAATTCTTTTATTCCTTCTTTAAGACACTGTAGTTAGAAGAAAGTGTAAATATTTACAACATATCTCAAATTGTCATTACAACTTACTAGTCGTTGAGATTATTTGTGTGAAGCTACATTCAACATTAAAAACACACATGTAAAATATAACATGTAAAATAATGGACAAAATACATTTTAAAATTTAGTTAGAAAGTTAAAATTTTGTTAGTGACATCTTTCAATTGTGTGTTTTGACTGATCCATAGAGAACAGAAAAAAAAACAAAAATAGTGTGATTAAAAGGTAATTAGGAGTCTTGATAGTATGCAACATGTTTTGTATGCAGGTGTATTATGGTGTGTATATGTAAAAGTAAATATTTATTTTATTTTTGATGTTTTGTCAGTAAGTAACAATAAATACTGCTCAATTTATCTAAGTATGTCTGACTTTTTATTTATACAAGACGTATTAGAAGTGTTTAAACAAATTGATCCTGAAGCAAGAAAAAGAGGTCTCAAAATAAACGAAGCAAAAACGAAGTATATGACAGTCAAAAGAATAACTGACAATGAAAATAATATCACAATAGACAACTATACTATCGAACGAGGGGATGCCTTTACATATCTCGGCACAGAAATCAATCAGAAGAACTCCGTAAGTAGCGAAATTAATGCACGTATTTCCAGCGGGAATCGTACATACTATGCTAATAAAAGATTGATGACATCGAAATTATTAGACAAAAGAACCAAAATGACTATCTACAGAACACTGATTAGACCCGTAGTAACCTATGGATGTGAAACTTGGGTAATGACGAAAAAAGATGAAGCCCAACTCAGGACATTCGAGAGAAAAATACTGACGAAAGTATATGACCCGGTACAAGAGAAAGATGGCACATGGAGAATCAGGAGAAACGACGAGGTTAATGGGTTAAATGAAGGTTATGACATTGTAAGATTTGTGAAAAGTCAAAGACTGTCATGGCTGGGACATGTGCAGAGACAAAACGATGCAAAAACAACAAAGAAAATGTTACAATGGAAGCCCATAGGAAGGCGAAAAAAAGGAAGGCCCAGAATGAGATGGTTGGATGAAGTGGAAGACGACCTGAAAACAATGAACATAAGACAATGGAGAAGAAGGGCACAAGAGAGATCTGAATGGAAGGACATAGCCAGATAGGCAAAGACCCATCCAGGGTTATGATGCCAAAAGAAGAAGAAAAAGATTAGATTTTATGAAACACATTTCCGAGAAAACACGTTTTGAATGGTTTTTTTCCTTTGCCAAAATACAGGAATCTTCGAAATTAAATTCATGTTTTAAAGTTAATGCATGTTCTGTGAGCGCACATGCGTTTATCTTTTTGGTGTTTATGTCGCTGCGATGTGATATTACTCTATTGTGAAAATTACGAGATGATTCTCTGATATACACGTTTTAACAATTGGCACACGGTATAGAATAAACAACATTTTATACACGTATAGATGACTCCTGTAATGTGAAAGGATCCTTTGTCTTTGTGTTCAACTTCGATACCGTTTTCACATTCTTAGTTGCAATTTTTAAGCCACTAACATTTTTGAAAATGTTCAATAGCTTAGGTGTGCGAACTGGAATATAGGGTAGGCAACCATATGTTATTTTAGATTGTGCTAGCTCTGATGTGTTCTGTGTCAATGTCTGTGTCAGTTGTCGAACCTCATTCACCTCATTATTATGAAAATTTTGGTTGACAGAAAATTGCAAAGGAAAAGGAGAACCAAAAATGAATTATAGTTTATTCGTCTTCCGGGTTTGGACCGTGTCATTTGTGAGTGACCCAAAAGTGGGTTCATCTCATTTTGGGTCACTCACAAATGACACGGTCCAAACCCGGAAGACGAATAAACTATAATTCTGACTCTGGCCGTGGAAGCCTACGATTTCATTTAACCAAAAATGAGTTTATTCAAAAGCCCTGTAGGATAGGAGTTCTCTTGTAGTATAGATCTCAACTTTTTTAGTCCCTTGTCCCTGAATTCCATGTGTAATAAGTTGATAACCCTAGTTTTAAGGGCCAAAACCAAATTTGTTTTCATCTTAGATGGATGTTGAGAATAAAAGTTTATGAAACGGTTACTAAAACAAGGTTTACGATACCACTCCGTCCTTAGCATGCCATCACTGCCACGATGTATAAGCATGCCTAAAAACGGAATCATATTATCAGCTTCTCTCTCAACCGTAAACTTTAAGTGTTCACACTGTGCGTTAAAAGTGTTTAGAACATCAGTTACTTTGTTTTCAGGGACCGATAAGATCAAATCATCTACATATCTATAACATCCCGCCCAAACCTACTGACTGCAGACCGAATAAACTGTGTTGTTTGTTTATATCGACAGTCAATAATATCCAGTATTTCTTATATATATATATATATATATATATATATATATATATATATATATATATATATATATATATATATATATATATTGTTATGATATGTAAAATCGAGAAAAATATTGGTTTGTTTAAAAATATTTCAAAGTTCAAAAACATTAAAATAATTCAGATAAGTAGGATAATATCCAACAAACATTTCGAAGAAGGAAAGTTATTAAATTCTTGGATTACCTGTACTAAACAAAATGTAAGCTTTGCATAAATTATTTCTTTGTTATACTTGAGTGACCCGCATAATTTTAAGTGAAATCCAAAGACAATTGAACCACATTAATGCAGTGATTAGAGACAAATAGAAGAGATTTTAGAAAGAGGTTTTTGTTAGTTTTTAAGAATTATAGAAAATATTATTTGTAAATAAGTTTTAGGAAATTTTATAATTATAGGTAAAAATTTGTTTGTTATCGAAATGAAAAAATGGGGGAATTGTGACGAGTTTTGATTGGCGGAGATTGAAAAAGGTGGGATAAGTATGTAGGAAAAAGTTTAGCGAGATTGAGGAGAGAGAAAAGATAATCAGTTGGTTTTCCAAGTCTGTAAGACGAACAGTGATTGTTCTCTGGTGGTTCCCAAGAAGTAGCAAGCAGTAGTGTTGAATGTTAGTGAGTTTTTGTGGAATTAGTGTATCTGACAGAAGCTGAAGCAGCAAAATATTGTAAGTCATATTTTCCTACTTATATTCCAAGAGTCACTGTTCAGGCCAACGAGAGATTCAGTTTATCGTAAAGAGAAGATATTCCAAGAGTCATTTTTCACTCGGGCCAACGAGAGATTCAGTTTATCGAGAGGAGAAAGGCTATCATAATTTGAATGATTGTTGCTTTTGAAGGAGATCATTAAGGACGATATACTTGCAACAATCTGTTGTAAGATTGCTGATTACATAGGGAGCGGTTGAGAGGAGATAATACATTCTACAAGGAACAAGGATTTGGACCACTCATCATCAGAGAGAGATATTTTTGTTTTCTGCAGTTTTTTTCTTTTATTGATAACACAATTTTTACACGTAATTTAGAAAGGATATAAATATTTTGATTAGGCTTTAAGCAAGAGCTAGGCAAGACTTTAAATATCACAATAATATATATATATATATATATATATATATATATAATAAGAAAAAAGAATATATATATATATATATATATATATATATATATATATATATATATATATATATATACAGGGTGGCGCACCGAAAACGAAACAAATGCATTTACTGGCAGATGATTTCTTTTTAAAAAAAACGCTTGGACCCGTCGATTTTGTTATCGAGGGGGAAACAAAATTGGCATAAAATCACATTAACATTTGCAGCCCCCTAAGCGGGGGTGGCACCATCCCTAAAATCTTAAATGGAAAGGTGGGTCGACTGATCCATCATTTAAAAGGTGTCTCAACTCCCTTTATAATGATGTAAAATTCATGTACTTCAATTCAGTGGTTTTGGAGATTTATTGATTTAAAGTTTAAATACATCATCGTAAGAGGAGATCAATACATAGCAGCAAAGTTGTTAAAAAATAAAGAATGAACTGACCTGTCAGCCGAGTAAATGTTGAAAATGACCACCATTACTTTCCATGCAATAATAAAGATTTTGCTGAAAACGTTGCCGGACATTTTGCAATATTTGAGGAGTAATTTGATGGCACTCATTCACAATTCTTTGTTGTAAATCTTCTAAGGATGTTGGCTGAGTAGCATAGATTTTGCTTTTTAAGTAACCCCACACAAAGAAATCCAAAGGTGATAAATCTGGCGATCTTGGGGGCCATTCAACGGCACCTCTTCTACCAATCCATTGATCTGGAAAGGTCTGATCTAAATAATGCCAAGCTCTTAATGCGTAATGTGGTGGGGCACCATCCTGTTGGAACATCAACATATTCTCAACGTATCGACCATCATTCTGATTTTCAATTATATCTGTTAGCGCAAGATCTATGGCATTTTGCAGTAATTCCAAATACATTTCACCAGTCAAATTTCCAGGTAAGAAAAAAGGACCAACCAAATGATCGCCAAAAATGCCAGCCCAAACATTTAATTTTTGTGGCTGCTGTGTGTGTACCTCATGGTAAATTCTGGGATTAGAGTCCGACCAATATCGACAATTATGACGATTTACTTCGCCATTTAAAAAAAAGGAACATTCGTCGGAAAAGCAAATGTTAAATAAAAATTGTTCATCGTTTGTAATTCGTTCACTTATAACTTCACAAAATTCTAATCGCTTATCCAAATCGTCTTCATTAAGTTCTTGTACAAGGTGAATTTTATACGGATGAAAATTATGGGCCTTTAGAATCCGTTGGATAGTACGTCGACTAACACCACACGAAGTTTGCAATTTGCGGGTACTTAATGTAGGATCTACAATAACTTGCCCTAAAACCCCCACTTCTGTTGCTTCGTTCCTTATAGGATTTTCAATATTACGTTTTTTATTGGCGACTGATCCAGTTTCCCGAAATTTAGCTACAAGTTCTAGAACATATTTTCGGTGCACATTATTGTTCTCATGTCGCTCATTAAAAATTTGTGCTGTTCTATTAGCGCACTGATTATTTCCGAAAAATATTTCAATAATTTCAACCTTTTCTGCCGTGGAATATACCATGGTTAATTTATGTATAAAGCAATAAATGATATTTTAACAACAAAGATTGGTCAAATCAATCGCAAACTAATGTACTATTTCCTATTTAAAATAAGTACGTGGCATTCTCTACTTATCTTTCTTCAAGAAACAACTTTTTTTGTCACAAAGGACACTTCAATTGCTATTTTTATTATTAATAAACCATGGGCGTGGTAAATAAAAGCATTTACTTATCAAGAAAATGCTTTTACTCAAATTTCTTCTGAAAGAAGTACAAACTAATTTGATGTACCTATTAAAGTCTACTTTAATAGGTACATCAATAAATCTCCAAAACTACTGAATTGAGTACATGAATTTTACATCATTATAAAGGGAGTTGAAAGACCTTTCAAATAATGGATCATTCGACCCCCCTTTTCATTTAAGATTTTAGGGATGATGCCACCCCCGCTTAAGGGGCTGCAAATGTTAAAGTCATTTTATGCCAATTTTGTGTCCCCCTCGAAAACAAAATCGACGGGTCCGAGCGTTTTTTCAAAAAAGGAATCATCTGCCAGTAAATGCCCCTGTTTCGTTTTCAGTGCGCCACACTGTATATATATATATATATATATATATATATATAATATATATATATATATATATATATATATATATATATATATATATATATAGTTTCTATATTTTTATTTATAAGCTTAAGTCCGGTAGATAGCAGTCTATGTATGAAATCACTTCGATCCATTTTAAAATTAATATAAAACCACACTTTACGTATCAAAATCTGTATTTATAACTTGATATTTAAGACATTGTGTTCAGTCCAAGAGAACGAAATTCATAAATCACTTGTTTTTTGTTTTAAGAAGTAATTAATAACTTTGCTTGTGGATCTAATATTCAAAACCCTGAATATTCTACTTCTAGTTTATGTGATATTGTTTAAATATAAAATTAAAATATAATTATTCAGTTTTACTTTTTTTGCGTCTACTGCCACTTGTGGATAAAATCTTAACGTGATAAAATACAGTAAAGACGTTAAATTATTCTCGAATCTAAATTCTCGACACCTCTTTTGTATCGAAGTTGTTGGCCGCAACGCGCCGCGACGGCTAATCCAGGATTGTGTGAAACTTTCTGTTCAATACAAACGTTTCGCCGATTTCATGGTTGCTTGTTAAACTTTTAAACACTCGTTTGGCTCGGAGCGACCAAAGTTATTATTTTCCACAATATACACTTATATAAATTAAAAAAGTTTTATGTTATGTCAGAACGATATAGTGTTAAGTGTATCAAACCAAAAATGAAATTATAAAAACAATAATTGGATTTGGGAAATCTCGTTAGGTTAAATTCTGATTCTTTTTATAAAAGTTTTAATGTGTTTTTATTTTATTTACTTTGTTTGCTAAATCCACTGATCCCCTGTTGAACGTTAACTTCTATGATATTCCTTCCTTCTTCTTATTATTATTCCTTTTCTTACATCAGAAAGAACACTATTTGTCTCTGACACCTTTACATAAAAAAGTTCCTTTAATTAAAATCCATCAAGAAATCTGGTACTCTTGCTAAAAAATGGATCTGAAGCTACGTTTTCAGGGGATTTTTTTGCTATTTATTATCTTTATTGAGAATTAAACACAATTTAGTTAGAAATACAAAATTACTAGTTGTGAAAGTTTGCTTATTTGAAAAGCTATTAAAGAATTCTTTCCAAAGAAATTCCAGACCCTTTTCGTGCATTAATAAAATATTAACATACTTTGTTACTAATTTAGTTTCCTTTTTTTGCTAACAAAACCCATCCGCAATTTAGCGATCTAGACTTATTCATTGAAAAAATGAGCAATACATAATAAACGCCGTTAAGTTTAAAGCTCATAGTGGGCGGTTGTGATGTCTAGTCATCGCGATAATTATAACCAAACCAGTTATTTCTAAAAGGTTACCTATTAATGAGAAAGATATGTACATTGATTATTCATTCACTCTACGATCAACGTTTAGACAACACACATAGAATCACATTTAACCCTGACATTTAGTCCTTAACTGCATCAAAAACAACATACTAAAAATAAACATTTATTTTAATAGCAAATAAAGACGAATCAGTTTGTGCATAACGGTGTTCACTAACAATGCAGTATGAATCAGCGTAAGTAGACTAAACAATTATAGATGGTGATTTACTCCAAGTTCAGAGGTATACTTATTATACAATCAACTTATCATCAAAAATACTAGATGTTTTTTGATTTTTAGACATTATATAAAGAAAAAAAATTTGAACTGAACAGCAACCAGAGTTTAGAGGAAACCAGAGTCTTTAAAATCATATCCTACAACTAGAAAGTCCCTATAAATATTTTAATTTATTCTTCACAGATAGTCTTTAAGACAAAATTGTGGAGAAGTCGAATTTATATGCCATACAGCAAAATCCTAACAAACCACTGAATATTACACGAAGTGACATAAAGCAGTTTATTGGAGTTATAATATATATGTTCCTTGTTTATTTGCCCAATACAAGGGCATATTGGTCAGAAGGAATTGCCTTTGAGAAAATAAAAAGTCAACAGGTACGAAAAAAATAGACAATTTTTACGTTTGAATAATAACGAGAATGCCTTATCCTGTGACAATCCATACCAAATAATTATCCACCTCAATGAAGCATTTTCAAACGGAATTCCATTGGAACAATATCTGTCCCTCGATGAGCAAATTTGTTCTACCAAAGTTAGGCACTACATGAAGCAGTACCTACCAAACAAGCCACATAAATGGGATTTTTAAATTTTTTGTCTTATGCAGTAGCTCTAAATATACGTATCGTATAGAACTATATACAGGACAAGAGAATGATCAAAAAACGAGACCTGCTTTTGAACCTGATCTCGGAGCAACTACATATGTTCTAGTGGGATTGGCTCGAATTATTCCTAGGAATATGAGTCACAGGCTTTATTTTGACAATTATTACCCTTTTATACCTCTCCATGTATATATTTCTCAACAAGGTATTTACATTTTAGGAACTGTAAGCTTCCGGATAAAAAGGCTATGAAAAATGAAAAAAGAGGAACTATTGTAGAGTTTGTTGGTACTTGCAATGGTGTCGAAATAAGTAGCTTAGTGTGGAAAGATAACAAATTAGACACGTTTTTAAAACTAGTGCCAAGAGATATGATAAGAAGAAAAGAGAACAAAATAAGTAAGTTGTCCATATCTTGCACAAGAATACAACCGTCCTATGGACGAAGTTGATTTGTTGGACAGCAATATTGGACGAAATAAAATTATTCTAAGGATTAAACAATGGTATTTTAAAATATTTTACCATCTACTAAATCTAACCGTTGCTAACAGTTGGATCCTTTACAAGAATTCAGCTGAACATAGAACTGGCGCGAAGCCTAAAGTCACACACGCTCAGTTTAGAACACAACTGGCAAAAGCATTATGCAGGACAGGAAAGCGATTCACCATTGCAAAAAGGGGAAAACTTTCAGCAAGTGAAACGGAGGAGGTACTACAAATAAAAAAGAGAAAAGACCCAACACAGGTTATGCCAGTAAAGGATGTTCGAATAGATGAAATTCACCATTGGCCTGTATGGTCCTAAAAACAAATAAGATGCAAATTTTCACAGTGCAATGGATATACACACGTGTTGTGCGAAAAGTGTGGTGTAGCACTTTGCTTCACTAAAACAAAGAACTGTTTTTTAAAATTTTCATTTTTCCTAAATATTTCCAAAATATTAAGTATATCCTTATTTGCATTATGTTGTTCATAAACAACACTTATATTTTTCTAAAATAAAAAAAATAGTTGTTCAGTATTTTTTTAATTATTTTTTCCCTTAAAAATAACGAAAATCTAGTCTGCAAACTTTTTGTAACCAAAAATAAAAACTCGTGCAGTGAAGGGTTAAGTACTGACATATGAATATTGGAACACAATTACTCACATAAGGTCTGTGAGGCTATCGTAATAAAACAATTTCTTTTGCATGTTCTTTGAGAAATTCAGTTAAATATATTTTAAACGTCTTAATTATATTCATTTGCAATGATATATTTTTAATAAATACCAAAAGCCAACACACAGTGATTGAAAAAAAATTTATTAATTTGGAAACCAAAGATAAACCTTGTTTATATCTTTGGTTTCCAAAACAGGTCATCAGAAAGTTTATTTTGCCTCACAAGTTTTGTACTTCTTCTTCTTAAGGTGCCATGCATTTCTGCGTAGGCGTCCACCGTACATCGTCTTGTCAGGTGAGATGTTAAATAATTCTGTTTTTAGCAGCATTGCGAAGCATTTCATAGCTGTGGATTCCTGTCCATTGTCGAATATTGCGCAGCCATGACATTTTTTTACGTCCGAGACCTCTCCTACCCTCTATTTTCCCTTCGAGTATCAGTTGCTGAAAAGTGTATCGTTCTCCTCGTATAATGTGCCCCAAGTATGCAGTCTTCTTACTTTTTACATAATTAAAAAGTTCCCTATCCTGTAAGCCCGCTCTTCTGAGTACTTCCTCATTTCTGACCCTGTCCGTCCATGATATTCTGAGCATTCGACGCAGGCACCACATTTCGAACACTTCAAGTTTGTTAATGGAACTGGCCTTTAACGTCCATGCTTCCATTCCGTACAGGAGAACAGGCCACACGTAACACTTAAGCATCTTGTATCGGAGGTTGAAGTCCAATTTGCGATCAGTCAGAAACTTACGAAGCCTCAAAAAAGCATTTCTGGCTTGTTCAACTCTGCTCTTTATTTCATTCTCGGGGTCCCAACCCTCATTCAGCAAACATCCCAAGTATTTGAATTGCCTGACTTGTTCGATTTCTTCTCCAGAGACATATATCTTTGCGTTGGGGTAATCATTTCTACTTATAATCATTGATTTTGTCTTCTTGATATTTATTTTCAAACCCCGAGCTTCACTTGCAAGAGTTAGATCATTCAAAAGACATTGAAGATCTTCGATGTTATCTGCCACTATGGCTGTATCATCGGCATACCTGATGTTATTAATAAATATGCCGTTAACTTTAATACCCTTATTAGAGTCTTCCACTGCTTCTGCGAAGGCTTTTTCTACGTATAAATTAAACAGCATTGGAGACAGTATACAACCTTGCCTTACTCCTTTTTTAATGGAGAAATCTTCTGTTTCGTTGGAATTTTGAAGACGTACTGTTGCTGTCTGATTCCAATACAGATTGGCAATGATTCTTATATCCTTTGCATCCAATCTCAACTCTTGTAGGTATTTTATCATCAATTCATGTTTTACATTATCGAATGCTTTCTCGTAATCGATGAAACAGATAAAAACATCCTTTCTTTGATCTAAACAATTCTGTATCAATGTTTGCATACTAAAGATCGCTTCTCTCGTGCCAAGTCCATTTTTGAAACCAAACTGACTCCATCCACTGACCTCTTCACATTTCTTAAACAATCTAGTGTGAAGTATTCTCAGGAAAAGTTTCAAAAAGTGACTCATTAGGCTTATTAGTCGGTGGTCTTTGCAGAAGTTCGCACGTGGTGTTTTTGGTAGGGCGATAAATGTAGATCGAAGCCAATCTTTTGGAATCTGGCCCGTATCGTAGATGTCGTTAAAGAGCTTGACAATAATGTCTAGGTTTTCTTCATTAAGTAACTTGATTGTTTCTGCTTACATATCATCTGGTCCTGGGGTTTTGTTACTTTTTAATAGTTTGATAGCGTGTACAATTTCAGCTTTCAAAATACTTGGGCCATACAAATGGTCTCCCAGTTGTGGTGGTTTTTGTGTTCTGTCATCATTGAACAAATTGGCTGTGTACATTTTCCAAGTATTAAGTATATCGCTAGGGTCCGTTATTAATTCATTTTGGTCATTATGTATACCAGTGACTTGTTTTTTCTTGAAGACACCAGCAATTTCCTTAATTTTCTTGTGAAGATTGAAGCTGTCGCCGAGTTTATATAGGCTTTCAGCCTCGGCGCAAAGTGTAGTCATCCAGATCTCCTTCGCCGCTATAATTTCTTTACGAATTTGACTGTGTATATTTCGGTACCCTACTTCGTCCTGCCTGATCTTACACTGCCTGCGTTGTTCCATCATCTCTAATATTTCTTCTGTCATCCACTCATTCTTGGTAGTTGTTTTACTCTCGAGTAGAAAAGTGTTGTTCAGCTCATCAAATGATTCTTTTATGGTGGTCCATGACTTTTCAACATCATTCTCAGTTGCCATATTAGAGAACCTATTGTTTATTTCCTCTGTGTACGCTTCATTTGTTTCATTGTTTTTGAGTTTTCTAATGTTTACTGATGCCTTCTGGTGTTTTCTTTTAGCTGTAGCGAGCCTCAGTTTGATATTTGCTACTAAGGGATTGTGGTCGGATCCTATGTCTGCTCCAGGTAATGCAGATACCTTAGTAATAGCATTCCTGTACCTTCTATTAATTGTCACATAATCTATTTGGTTCCTTATAATGCCCTGATGTCCGTCTAAAGGCGACTTCCATGTGTAAAGCCTCCTGGGTGGTAACTTATACCAAGTATTCGTTATGACTAGATCTTTGTCTTGACAGTACTGTATCAATCTGTCCCCTCTGTCGTTTCTCTGACCAAGACCATATTTTCCAACTACGTGATCTACAGCTCCTTCCCCAACTTTTGCGTTGAAGTCTCCTAATACGATGTTAATTTCGTGATTCTTAGTCACCTTTAAGGCTTCGTCTAGCTGTTGATAAAATCGCTCTAGTTCTTCTTCTGGCTTGTCTGCTGTAGGGGCGTAGACTTGTATAATATTTATGTTAACTTTTCCATGCAACTGAATAAGTATGACTCTTTCGGAGATCGGGACAAAGTTCTTCACGGAGGCGCGCAAATTTTCACTTATCAGAACTCCCACCCCATGTCTGTGGTGAGGGTCTGTGCTATCACTGCATGAGTAGTAAAGGGTTTTACCAGTAGTATTGATCATGCCTGTGCCTTCCCATCGCAATTCGCTTATGCCGAGAATATCGATGTTAATTCTGTTCATTTCCTGAATTAGATTTTGTAGTTTGCCTGCTGCAAATAAGCTTCTAACATTCCACGTAGCAATTTTGATTGTCTTATCAAGTTGAAACCGGGAGATTCTTCGCACCCCTTGGCCATTTAAGGCCTGCCCGGGACTAGGGGCCGTTTGTTTTGTTTCTTCCAACATGACAAGAAAAAATCTACGGACGGATGTCCTGAGGAATATAATGCGGTAGTTTCCTACTTGCTTTCCGCATCGCAGTACCGTAGCCCTCTAACTGTTTCAGTCTCACCTACGGTATTCTAGTAAGAAGCCGGTTTAGGATCATTTCCTTTACGCCTAATTCTAGTACTGGTGATCGCTGCTGCCCTTCACCAGGTTGATTCTATACTATCCCTAGAAACAGGGTTGCCACTTCCGTTGAATTCACTGAACCGAATACTATATTCTCCACCTTCATCATCGTTGTGGTCTTCACCCGTATCCCTGGGCAAGGGGGCCGTGTTATACCCCACGGAACTGGGTCCCTATCTGAACTTAGCCATCTACTAACTCCGGTCTACTGAAGCAAGAGATGCCCACCCCCGCGACGTGGACGCGCCAGACAGGAATTACTCATATGAGCGACAGAGAAGGTGGCTCTGTGCCCTATGAGCCGAGTTAATGGGAATGTGTGATACCATTCCCAAAAGCAAGTTTTGTACAAAAAAGTGGAATTTGAAAGTCAGTTTTTTGTTTTGAATGGGAAAAAAAAAGGGTTGATTGGTTAAAAAGAAATTATTAAAGGGATTTTTAGATTGAAGGAAATGTTTGGAAGCCGAAATGATCGGCTTATGCTGTTTGACTTTAAGCAAGAAAACATTTAAGAAGTTACAATCTAAAAAGTTTCATTCATTAAATTCATTAATTTTTTTTTATTTTTGAAATTGTATATTGTATTTTGAAAATTACAATATTATATATATATATATATATATATATATATATATATATATATATAATATATATATATATACTCAAAAATGTTTTGCATAATGTAATATTTTCAAAATTATCCACCAAATCTGGTAAAATCTATTTTTTTTTATTAAAATACTTTATTATATATATAAAATTGTATGTTTTGAAACAAAGGAGTAACAACAACAGTACAGGAGTAACAATTTATTATCATTATTTATAATATGTATTATAAATATATTTTTTTAAATTTGTACAGATATAGGAGCTAATACTTAATATACCCTATATATTAAGACTGAATGCGATGTCCCATGCTTCTTATAAGTGTATTAATGTAGTTCTGGTCCATGGTACCCCATTCTTCAATCGCTGCTATTCTAAGGTCTTGTAGTGTCCTTGGGGGTGGCTGCCGAGACTGAATTTTTGTGTTGAGCATATCCCATCCGTGCTCAATGGGATTGAGGTCAGGTGAGCAAGGTGGCCATTGTAATCTGACGATATCTTCTGTCTCTAAAAAAATCTGCCATATGTCTCATACGATGGGGAGGCGCATTGTCGTCCATAAAAATAAATTCTGAACCAACAGCTCCTCGCCACAAGCGTACAACAGGCCTAAGAATGGTATCAATATAAATTTGTCCATTCATATTACCAACAATAGGAATAAAGGAAGTTTTTTTATTTCGCATGATGCCGCCCCAAAACATTATGGAGCCATCTTGATATGGGACTCTTTGGACAGTTTGGTTAAGCCTATCCTGTCGATTTGGGTTCCTCCAAATCCTAATTCGGCGATTATCCGACAAAAGGCTAATTTTGGTTTCATCAGAAAATAACACGCTTCCCCATCTGTTGTCATACCATTGTAAATGTTCATTGGCCCATTACAGTCGAGTCCTTTTCTGCTCTAACGTAAGCTTTGGTACAAACAGTGGTCTTCTTGTAAATAAATTCGCCGAATGTAACCTGTTTCTAATACAAAGCACGTGGTGTTCGTGTGTATTAAGGTATAAAAAAATTGCTTATTACAAGCTTAAATTTTTATTTATATTTTTATTTTTATTTTTATTTTTATTTTTATTTCGTCTGATCGCAAATTACAATATTCTTCTCTCTTCTTATAGCTGGGGCAGTCATAGTGGGGTTTCTCCGGGCAGTTAACGTTAAAAAGCGTCCTTGGGCATTGGTAGTAATTCTGGGTCTTCCGCTTTTTGGACGATGGCTAACAGAATTCGTCTCTCGATATTTTTTCACAATCCGAGACACATCACTCTGATTAACTCCAACCCGGACAGCAACGTCGATTTGTGTGTGGCCTTCCTCAATCAACGTAACGATTTTAGCTCTGTTGAACTCAGATATCACTTGTCTATTCATATTGTTCACTATATCGGTTTTCGAAAACTGATGAACACAATATTAATACTGAGAATCGTTGCTATGATTAAGAAACAAAAAACAAGCAATAAAATACATTATTTTAGTAGACAAAAAGAAAACAGTGCAAAAAATTTCAAATGAGAAGCGTCCAGTGGCGTTACAGATAATATGCAAAACATTTTTGAGTGTATATATATATATATATATATATATATATATATATATATATATATATATATATATATATATATATCTACGGCATTAAGTGAACTCCGCCCATGTTAAAATTCAGGTTCAATTGAGCTCCGTGGTCAAGTGGATACCGATATACGGAGCTCACTTGACAATTCCGTAATATTGGTTTAGTCGATTCATCAGCATGTAGAGTTTAATAATTTATAAAAAATTTTTGGAGCCCGTAAATACCCCTGTATCATAAATGTATATCGCTTAGTTCACGTGTATATATTATAGGGGTCGTTCAGATCTTCTTCATTGTATATTTGAAGCATACGTTTATCGGTTTAACTAAGCTCTGAGAGTTTGGCAACTGTGCGATTATACCGTATATTTTCAACATATACCCTGAACGGTTTATATGGGCTCCTTATTTTTATCTACTGTTTGTAGACAGTGGAATGTCATACGCATAACACTGCGTAACAGAGGATATCATATTACCTGGTATAACTACGTACTAAAATGTAACTGGTTCTTTAAAAAACAGGTATGAAGATACAAAAGGATTTGGGCTTATTATTGAATGGAATGTTCGCTTGCACAGAAAATTTTATGTTGTTTTTTCATTTAATATAATTTTATTAGTTCAATGCCGAACTTGATGTTTCTTTTAATTACAGAAATTTCGTAATATATTTTGTTTACGTGAGTGTCTTTGTACATTTTATGTAAGCATCTGATTAATAAAAACTACTTTTATTTTATTCAATCTTCTGCGATATATTGTATAAAGCTTTTTTAATATTTTAGTTCTGGTCTTATTTGTGTACTACATGTGATATCTCGATAGAAGGTTATCTCAAAATAAATATGTGCTACAATAGATATTTTTGTGTTAAAATGGGTAGTAGTGTGCACAAAAAGAAAGAATGGTTAATTTGTCTAACAAGGTATATTCGACAGCAGAAGCATATAGTACAAGCGTCTATGTTTTAAGGGCGGAAGGACGTGCGCCTCATTTTTAGCTGACAAGCTTGCGAAGAATATTATTTCTGGTCCTCAATTTACCTTTTAGTTTTAAACAATAATCTATGACTGACCCGGTGTGATACAAACTATTTTCAAGGAATTTATAGGAAGTCTACAGTTCAATGATTTTATGACAAGATTGGATGTTCAGTTTTGTGAAAACGTCTATGTTGAGGAAATTGAAGGAGCACCCACGAGTTTTTCAGGGGTTTTGGCTAAAAATTTATTCATAGTTTATTTTTATTGTGCAATAATAGGTGTCTCGTCTATATAATAGAAGTCCTAGTATCTACCGGTATGGATCGTTTGTTTGTGTTAATGTTATACAGTGTAGGTGCCTTTATGCTACCCCAAGCGAGACCGTTCTTCATCTGCTACTCTTACCAGTGAGTGATAAAAAAAATATTCTCTTATGTTGGCATACGCAGACAATGTATGTGAGCTTGTTATCTAAGGGGATATCATATAGTTTTTGGAGAAATATTCTGTAATTTAAGGTGCCGTAAGCGGCATTTAGATTGCAAAATACCACCCCTGATACCGGATATTTTTCGTACCCGTCTTTTTTTGCCAGGTTTAAGCAAGGTAACAACTTTGGCTTGTCTCTAAATTTTGGCTATCTCCATAATTTGAATACAGTTGTTCATCATGCGGATAAGCCATTGTAGAGTGTTTTTGGTCCAGGTTTCGTAATAAGCTTTGTGCTCAGATCCTCAATGTCGGTAGTTGTATTATTTTTCATTAAATATGTAGATGGTGGATCCAAGCTCAACATCGTTAAAAGGTTCTCTCGGCTGACTGGTTTTGTCCTTTCTTACTTTAAGTTATTCTTTGCTTCTTTTGCGACAGAAATAGCATGTCTATATCTATGATGTGGTTTTCAGCGATCAGCTATATACCAAATACCCTAGGTTAGGCCCTATATGTGTTTCCTGCACTAGAGATAAGTTACATTCGTGTTTAGCTCATATGTCTGATAAGTTTAAGTAAAGTAAAGTTTCTTGATCTCTAGATATACCCTTAACAGTTATAGACATATGTTATTAGAATAGTTGGTTCTAAAAAGGACCAATTTGACAAAATCATATTAAAGGGGTGACTGAAGAATTAGCCGATTAATTAATTAATCATTACCCGGGGTATGCCCGATTGCGGTGATCTTATTAGTACTTCAATCTTCCTTAATGCGCGTTCTTTGAATCCCATAAGTAATGCCTAATCTTTTACTTTTTATTAAAAATTTAAATTTTACATGTCGTGTATTACTTTTTGACGATATTTCGAATCAGATTTGTATAGTAATAATATTAGGTATTAAAGAGCCTCTTTGTGAAAAATAAATAAGTTTGTGATATCGGTCGCAACTCATATCTAGATAATAACAAAATAAAGAGTTAAAATAAGTGTAAACAATTTCAACTACATATATCGGTGCCACTGTTCAGGTGATGGGTTTATCACAGATTATCAAAGATTACATTTTAATTCAATGTTCTATTTACGTATTTTCAATATTAAAAAAGTAGGAAAAGACATGTTTATGCTTTTATTTTTTTAAATCTATTCTATTTTCTTTTTATAGTTCCGTCTTTTTTGAACGACCTGTGTTCTTTTTTTAATTGGGCACTTGTCCAAAGCTATGACAAATACTCTGTCCTCTACTATTCTACATTAATATGACTGATTCATTATTTTCTCTAAACACTGTGTCCTCTGCTATTCTACATTAATATGACTGATTTATTTTATCTCTCTTGCAGCAATTTTAATGTTTATAATGTGTATCTTCTTCTTCTTCTTCTATTTATATAGACATGACTGTCATTTTTCAATGTGCGTCCAGTAAGTTGCCGTTCCATCGTTTTCGTGATCTTCCTACTGATCGTCTTCCTACGGGTTGACCGTCTCTTGCCGTCTTCACTACTCTATTTGTTGTCATTCGGCTTATATGATCGTTCCATTCTACTCTTCTATTTCTTAACCAGTTCTTGATCTTCTCCATCTTGCATCTACGTCGTATATTTGTACTTCTAGCTCTGTCCCATAGTGTCTTACCATCAATTTTTCTAAGTGTTTTCATCTCTGCTGTTTCTAATATCCTTTTTGTCCTCTCTGTGTTAGGTCTTGTTTCTGCCGCGTATGTCATTGGTCTGATGACTGTTTTGTAAATTCTGCCTTTCGTTTCTTTCCCGATAGTTTTATTGCTTCATATTGTTTCATTTAGTCAGCCTGCGGCTCTGTTTGCTCTATTCACTGGATCTTCCACTTCAGCTTCGAGCTTTCCGTAGCTAGATAATGTGATGGCTAGATATTTAAACTCCATCACTTGTTCTATTATCTGACCTTTCAGCTCCAATTAACATCTTAGTAAATTTGCTGTTGTAACCATGAATTTTGTCTCTTTTGGGGAAATTAACATGTTAAATTTTCTGGCAGTTATATGAAATTGGTGCACCACACGTTGTAAATCATCTTCATTTTGAAAGAGTAGTATTGCGTCGTTTGCACAGCAATTTTAATTTGTTTTTCTTCCATTTGGTATCTTTTTTTAGTTCTTACTTTTTTATTATTTCATCCATAATCAGGTTGAACAATAGAGGACTTAGGAAATATCCCTGTCTTATCCCATTGTCAGCTTTATTAGGGTCGGTTGGTTCTTCTTCTACTTTTACTTTTATTGTGTTATTTTGGTATATATTTTCGGTCGTTTTGATTTTTCCTAGAGGTATCTCTCTTGCGTACAATAAGTGGATAACGTTTTTTAATTTGTGTTTCTTCTGCATATCATTATTTCTTCTGTGTATTAAAAGTTAAATTTTGCTTATTATTAAGATTCCCTTAACGTGTTTATTAATTTGTCTTGTTTCTGTAGTACGAATATATGTGTATCATGATAGATTGTAATGCATATTTCATTTGCGTTTGCCAATTACTTTTTCACTTCCTCAGCGATAGGTATTTTTTTCCTCATCAATAACCTTATCTTATCCTCGCTCGATACAGCTATTCTAAGATATTTATATTTCACTATATGCTCTATCATTTGGTTTTTATCTCAAATTTGCACCTATGACGAAATTTATAATACATATCTAATATCTGGTGCTTTCATATGAAACTGGAATAAAACACTTGGTAGATAATATTTATTTGTTTTGAGTACACTTTTTTTAGAACCTAGTACATAAAGGAATAAATATTTGTCTATTTAGTGTTTTCCAAGTCTGTAAAACATAAACAGGCTTAAATATTAGATTATACATTTATTAAGAATATTCAATATCGAAATTGAAGATTTTGTATCACAAAATATGAATAGGTTTTTACATTTTGTTTGACGTTTTAATCTTCTAATCGGAGTTCATTTTTCGAAAAACTATAAAATTGTGAGAACAAATTGCTATATAAAAGTACGAGGCAATATTCTCATGCTGTGAGCTTTGCTGCTCTGTTACTTGTATAACGCTTAAGCTATTTTTAATTTTTTGTCAATATTTTTGAGGTGTTTCCTTAAATGACCATGTTTAAGGATAGTACGTTTAATTAAATGAAATTGACATTAATTTAATAGTTTCCATTTTATTAGTACTGATGGTATATAACTAGCATCTGTTGGTACTATATATCAATTTTAACATGTGGAAGTGAGAGCACTCTCTTGTTAGTATTTTCAGTGTAAATGATGTGGCAGCCGTAGCTCAGTGGCTGTGTTACTGGCTTAACAAGCTGGAGGGCCCGGGTTCGAATCCTGGCACCGACAAAATTTTCAATTTCTAATTTACCTGCGCTGCCACCGTGCTTCGGAGGGTACGTAAAGCCGTCGGTCCCGGCTACGAAAGTAGTCGTTAAGTCATATTAGGGGCGCTTGCGCGACCTGAAAACCCTAACACTAGACCTTAGCCAGAAAGTTACACGAACTTACTTACTTACTAGTATAAATTATGACGAAACCAGAAATAACCCATAATATTCCCCCCGTGTGATCTTAGTATTTCCATTGATTGAATAATATAGGGTCTCCAATATTTCAGTCAACGGTATGTCAGAGTGGTTTTTATTAATTTTTATATATATTTGCAACATGAAGAAGAAAGTTCAGTATAGGCAGTTAAACAGCTAACATGTCAATTTAAAAGTAAGAGCAAGTACCAACTTGCTGAAAATCATACCCATACACAAAAGGAATGATAAAATGTACTGCACAAACTATAGCGGTATAAGCTATGTATTAATTATTAGGATATACAGATTTTTTTCTAATAAACCTATAACGATTGAGTGAATAGGTGAACTATCAAATAGGAGACTATTAGTGTGGAATTAGAAAAAACTTAATAAATCATTGATCAATTATTCACAATTAGGCAGTTAATGAGAAATGTTGGGAATACAAAAAAAACATTAAACTAGTTATTTATAGATTTTGAACCAACACATGATATAATAATAAGAATAAAACTATGGAATACTATGGCATAACTAGGCTTACCTAAGAAACTAATTAATTTAACAAGGAGAAACGTACAAGTAAAGTAATATTTCAAGGAAAATTATCGACTTATTTTCAAATGTACATTGATCTCAAACAGGAAACATGTACAATCATTATACAATATAGTAAATACTTATTTAGATAAACGTAAAATATTTCACTGAACGTTAACGATAAAAATGTTACAAATAAAGGTTAAAACATTCTTTTCAATTCGCGGTAAAAGATTTAATAGAGTTCAGCACACAAGATAAATTCGTAACCAAATTCATATACCAGTAAACGGTACTCGATACAGCAGCAAAGTAATTTTAACAACAAATATAAATCATAGCATCAGCTCTGGAAAATGGTGTTTTCTTTGACAGACAGCAACCACAAATGTGAAATTAGGAAAGATTAGTATGAAATTAGAAAAACTGAATGAACCATTGATCAAATATTCAGAATTATATACATAATAAAAAATGTTAGGAATAAAAAAAACATTACACTAGTTATGAAATTGTATGGCAGAACTAGGCATACCTAAGGAAATTAACTGTCAACTCACTTTCAAATGTACAGTGACCTCAAACAGAAAGATGACGTGTCTCCAATCGTGTTTACCATTTAATAGGAAAAAGCGCAAAGAAGGGTCCTCCAAATCAACGATGACAAAAAAATATATGGCTATTATAAGAAGAGCACCACGAAACAGGATAGGACATAATATTTCAATAAACTAGTACAACTTTGAAATGGTTCATCGGTCTAAATATTTGGGATTTAAGAGCAGTTTTAATAAAAACACTACAAAAGAGAATAACAACAGAATACAAGCTGGTAATTAAAATTAATTAAAAAAATTAAATCCAAAAATACATCCCGCAGTACCAAAAATAAGAATCTACGTATGTAAGTAAAACACGGACAATGAAAAAACAAAATAAGAGCCGATTGAGCGTCGCAGAAAGAAGAATTCTTAGAGAAATATATGAATCTTATGAATCACCAATCAATACAGAGTGCAAAACAATAACTTTGGCGTTGAGATTTAGTTTCCTGTACGACGTTGCAATCTTTATATACCTGTTTGACCTTAGCATTAGTTCCCGGTCGTAAAACACTTCTGGGGGTTTTCCTAGCAATCCTGATCTAATTAATATCTGAGTTTTACTTACATTGTTTTATATATCCTCATTTTAGTAGTTCGTGTTAGACTTCTGGATTTAAAATTGTTATGAGGGTTATACATATATTAGTTTGCTACCTGAATTTTCCCTTTGATCTCTTATGTGAAAACATTATCTGCGATATCTAAAACGCTCCTATCTTTCAAAATTATAGGGATCTATTGTTAAGTTATATGCCCTACTACATCGTCTCTTTTGTCTGTTAATGAACATTTATTTGGTTTTCTCGTTACTGACTACTATATCGTTTTCTTTTGCTGCTAATAGCATTATTCTATAGTATTCTAATATTTAATCTATGGATTAAATCTGGATAGCGGATAGATATTCTTTACTTTCTCGGAGAAATTATATTCTAACTCACAAAAATCCTATTAAATTGCCAAAATCGCCCTTGCATATTCTATTTACTTATGAGGGGCAGCAGCAATATCAGTACCATAATAATGCATATAGTCATGGACTGGCTAATCGTTGGATAATAGGAAGCATGAATGTAGCAGTTTTAATAGTTTGGTGACTGCTTGCTGAAATCGGGGAGTAGAGATATCTACCTGGGATACCTGGGAATTACACTGTCTAGCTACGGAGACCTGGACAAAGAAATAAGAGATTAAGTACTAAAAGCAAATAGACTGGCAGGATGCCTTAATAACACTATATGGCTAAACAGACACATTAACACTGAGATGATATCAATTTATAAAGCCAGTGTAAGACAAATAATGACATATGCTTCAGAAACAAGACCCGGCACAGCCACAACGCAAAGAATAATGGAAACGGCAGAGATGAGAGTACTGAGAACAATTATAGGAAATACGCTGAGAAATCAAAAGAGAAGTGAAGACATTAGAAGAAAATGTAACGTAAAGTGTATAAATGAATTTACACAAAATAGAAAAAAATAATGAAATAATCACATAAGCAGAATGGAGGAGACCCGTGACGTCAAAATTGGAAGAGATAAGTCACGAATCGGCAGAAGAAGTATCGGACGATCGCGCAAAAAATAAAGTTATAACCTTCCATAGAGGTATTATTCCACCAATGAACAAGTAAAATTGCTTATAAAGAGAAATAATAACAAGAAAAAAAAGTAACATCTCTCAGATAAATAAGCGGAACAACAGAAACAGTATAAACGTGAAATTCCAGAATTAACATTAAATAAATTACCGCAAATCGTACGAACTGAAAAAGTGTTATTTTCTGCTCATATATATAATAAGAACTATATTTAAACCAAGTGACAGAAAAAAAATTATATATACATTTACTTCTAAATGATTAAGGTCTATAAAATTATTATTAAAGTTAAAGCTTATACAAGCGACAAAGTTTTTGAAACAATTAGACCGAACATAATATCATAACTGTAAAACATAATATATACGGAAACAATAAAGAAATAGATATGTTTAGTGGTTATGAAACCGCTTGTCGTCTGCCATGAATTTTATTACAGAATCAAGTTACCAATACCATAAGACACCAAAATATTTTGTCTGAGTAATGACTTACTACGATAAAAAGAAATAGAATACTTTTATAATACACAACGTTATAACGTTGTGTAAACGCATGTTAATAACAATTGGTAATAAAGACATAAAGATACCCACTAGAAAGTTTAAAATTTCAAAACGACAGTAAAATAAAGTTCAAGTATATTATTTTCATTATTTGTTCAATACTGATGCCATCAATTTTTATTTTACATCTAGTTGGTTCTTTGCTGACTACTATTGTTTTAGTTTTCTGAGATGAAATTGTCATAATAAATTCATAATGCCAGGTATTTTATTTCCATTACCTATGTGGTTATTCCATTCTTTTTTTCTATTTTGTATCCATTCATTTATACACTATACGTTACATTTTCTTTTCGATTTCTCAGAGTATATCCTGTAATTCTTCTCAGTACTCTCATCTCTGCCGCGTCCATTAGAATAGAATAGAATAGAATAGAATAGAATATTCTTTATTAATCCCATCATATCACATTGTGATATAGGACAAGTCATAAAGTACATAAAGCATGATCAACAAGTTATATAGGACAATTACATAAAACAAAATCAATAAAATATAAAAAACAGATATGCGATATAGAGCGTCTCTGAACCCGTCGGTCCTCATTCCCTGTAGTCTTTTATTAAGTCAAAATAATCATTTAGGTTGTAAACGCATAATTGGATCAAGCATGCTTTTAATTTATTTTTGAATTTTTTTATATTATTTTCATTTCTTATATTAAGTGACAAACAATTGTAAAATTTAGATCCTGCAAAATCAGGGCTAGTTTCAAAGAGAGTTGTGGAGTGTTTACACACGCTTATCAACCTCCCGTGTCTTGTCGGGTAATTATGAAAGTCAGAGTTGAGGGTAAAATTTTGAAATTTAGTTTTGACGTGAATAATACATTTATAAATATATAAAGCAGAAAAAGTCAACAGTCTGTGTTCAATAAAATATTTACGACATGATTGTCTATTATCAATATTGAATATCAATCTAAGAATTCTCTTTTCAGTTATAAAAACTCTAGAAGAGTTTCTAGAGTTTCCCCACAACACAACATTATAGGCCATATATGAATAAACCAATGCATAATACACACTTATCAATTGATTGGTGTTAAATAGAGTTTTCAACTGAAGGATCGCATAGTAACCCTTATTCATTGTTTTGCATACTTTAGTGACATTTTCATCCCATGTCATATTACTTTCTAGAATGCTACCAAGAAATAGTGTTGTATCACTAAAGGGTATTTCCTCGGAACTGACTGTGATTTTATAACCATGGGATGGCTTACAGCGCGAGTAGAACTGCATACAAATAGTTTTCTTTGCATTTACCATTAAAGAGTTCCTTTTACACCAGGTTGTAAATTCCTGTGCTACTAAGTTCATTTTTTGAAATGAGTTCGACTTCAGTTGACTCAATCCCAATACGGAGCCTTGCGGTACACCTCGATCAAGATTAAAAATAGATGACTTCTTATTATCGACTTTTACTAGGAATTTACGATGTTGTAAGTATGACCGTAACCAGCTCAAGAAATGACCCCGAAAACCAAGGGCTTCTAATTTATGCAGTATAATTTCAATGTCAATAGAGTCAAAAGCCTTAGTTAAGTCAAAAAAATGCACCCACATACCTTTTTCGATCCAAAGCAGCGTGGATATAATTAAATAATGAAATAGAAGCACTCTCTGTAGATTTATTAGGAAGAAACCCATGCTGGCATTTATTTAAGATATCATATTTATTCAGAAAATTTAACATTTTACTGTAAATACACTTTTCGATAATCTTAGAGAGTACACTTGTTACGGTGATTGGCCTGTAATTATCAACCAAACATGGATCTCCTTTTTTAAAAATTGGACTAACTACTCCCGTTTTAAGGTCACTTGGAAACTTGCCATCCTTGACAGATAGGTTGATGATGTAAGACAGAACAGGAGATATATATGAAGAAATGTATTTAATTATTTTAGTGGGGATTTGATCAATACCTACTGAGCTGGTATAGTTTAAGGAAGATATAGCATTTTCAATATCAAATTATCATTATTCTTTGCGTTGTGGCTGTGTCGGGTCTTGTTTCTGATAATGCCATCAATTTCTATTTTACATCTGTGGTCCTTTGCTGACTACTATTGTTTTAGTTTTCTGAGATGAGATTGTCATATTAAATTCTTTTGCTCTTATGTTAAATTTGTGGACCAATCTTTGCAGACTATCTTCATCTTGGGCTATTAATATTGCGTCATCTGCGTAACGGAGTATTTTAGTTTCTTTGTTTCCCATTCTGTATCCTCTTCGTTTGTTAACGCTTTTGATGATTTGATCCATGATCAAATTGAAGAGCATGGGGCTCAATCTCAACGAATCCCCTTGTCTTATTCTGCTGCCTATTTCTATAGGTTCTGTAAGTTGTCCCTCTATTCTGACTTCAATTTTGTTGTTTTGGTCGATGTTTTCGATAGTTTTTATAATATTTAGGAGAGCTTCTCTATTATACAGAAGATGGATTACATCTTTCAGTCTTACTCTGTCAAACGCTTTCTTTAGGTCAATCAGACACAGAAATGCTAGTCTATTATAATTCAGCGATTTCTCAGTAATTTGCTTTATAACGAATTTTGCATCTGTACACGATCTACCACTTAAAAAACCCGGTTGTTCATCTGCTAAACTTATATTGTGATTAATTAGCACTTGTAAAATTTTAGTTGTAAGTTTTAGCGTAGTATTTAACAAGTTTATACCTCTGTAGTTTTTTGTCTGTTTTTATCTCCTTTTTTATATAGTAGAGTTAGTTCGCTCCTTCTCCATTCTTCCGGCATTTTATTGTGTTTTATAATTTTATTAATTATTATTGTTAATTGTTCTGTCATTGCTGCTCCACAATATTTCAGTATTCGTTTGGTATCTCGTCTTGACCTGCTGCTTTTCTGTTCCTCAGGTTTTCAAGTATTTTCCGAACTTCCTGTACATTTATATTAAGTTCTTTATATGTTGTAATTTCTGATGTTTCCGGTTCTAGCGTCGTTTGTTCTTCTCCTGTATATAGCTTTTTTAGGTAGTCAATCCACGTATCATTTTCTATGTATTTTAGTTCTATTAGTTACTTTACCTCCGTTCTTTGTCGTCTGATGAAGCGCTATATTTCCTTTTGCAGACGAGAAAAATTATGTTCCATTTCTTTCGAAAAACGTTCCCAGTGACCATTTTTTATTTTTCTTATAAGTGCATGTGTTTCGTTTCTAATTGTCTTGTAATTATGTTATGCCTCTTGTGTTTTGGTTGACATGTATTTCAGGTAAGCTTTTTTGTTTTCTTTCCATTTTTCTTCACTTTACTTATATTTCTTTTACCGAGAACTTTCTTGGCCGAGGCTAAGATATTAGACTTAAGTATTGTTCAGCTTTCTTCGACTCCATCACTTTCTGTGATATATGTATTTCTGTTTTTTTCGGTTCTTCTTTTCTGGAATAGGTATCTTGTCGAGTCATCCTGTAAGCTTTCGACTTTTATCTTTGTGGTGTATTTCGGTGTTTTGTTATCACATATAGTGTTTTCATTCGGCACAATACCAATTTGTGATCGCTTCCTATTTCTGCTGATGTTAGTGCTCTCTATTCAACAGAATATAGTCTATAATAGATCTTTGTCCTCTACTGTTTTCAAAAATGTATTTGTATTGTTCTTTGTGAGGGAAAAATGTATTATTATTACGTATCTGGTTTTTGCTACAGAGGTCCGTTAAAAGGTTTCCGTTTTCATTTCTGATATCTTCGTTATATCGCTGTTTTATCCCTGGAACTAAATCATTTCCAACACGGGCGTTAAAATCACCCATAATGAATATATATTTATCATTTGGGGTCTCGTTTATTACAGTCTGAAGGTGTTCCTAGAAGTTTTCCCTTGTGGTGGTTTCTTTGGCAACACCACTGTAAATCATGAGATGGTCATCTATAATAATTTGACCCTTTTCCTTTTTTCTTTGTATCTGTTAACGCACACATGTCTATATTTTTTTTCTACAAGCTCTTTTGTAATTTTCTGCTCTCTTGTAGAGACTTTACGTTGAAAGCACCGATGCAAAGTGTATTTCTCGTTTACCACAAATTCGTTGTCCTCTTTCTTCCGTTAGTCGTCGTAATGAAATCATTCCTGTCCCGAGGCATAATTCTGTTTCTATGAGCTGTATGGTTTTAAAGTCTATCAGTAGGGTGCTAAACTAGCTGTAGACCCCCTCCTCCTTTATTTGGGCTTGGAACCGGCAACAGTTCTGTCGAGCTACTCGATCTACCCAAAAAAACTGCAGGCGGATTTGAAATATGTTACTTAAGGATGTACTTAATGTCTATTAATTCTTTGATCTGTTTTTTATTCTCTTTCAGATCTGTTTTATATTAGGTAAATTCTTATTTCATTCCTTAGGTAAATTCTTATTTCAAACCCTCCGGCGCACTTTCAGGTCTACATATTATAAAAGTATTTTAGTTTTTTTTTTCATTTTACTTTTACCTCTTTTTGTACTTACTTTACTTTCCGTGTCCGGAACACCAACAGCTTTAAATTTTGTATTTCCAATGGTTGGCTACATAAATGGCCCTGTCATTTGCTAAAAATAAATCTTCTTCTGTGTAGGTCTCTCTCATCTCTGTGCATGCTAGTAGATTTTTTGTGGTAACAAACTTTATAATCTTACCGAAGGGGCTTCTAATTTTAGAAACTGTTACACGATTACTCTATTTGATATACGTACATTTATGTACTAAATGTTTTAGTGCCAATGCATTTTAATAAAAAATACTAATTAATATAAACGGAAATTTTCGCTTTTCCAAGTTTATAATACACACTTTCTTGTGTAATATGTTTGAAAATATATAAAAATAATATAAATTACCGCCTTGCTTATTAAAACTAAAAAGTAAAATAAAGGTATATGGCGGTTAACAATTTATATTTAACTACATAAATTAGCCAAATAGTCCTTATATTCCTCCATGATTAAATTAATGGATATTTAAATAAATTTCAAGTTCCAGAATGTATCTGCTGTAAAATTTGAAAATCTACTACTAATACAATTATTGGCAACATCGCAGGAGTTTAGAAGTATATGCAATATCGTAAATACGGATCCCAAAAATGGTTTATCCTTTTGTGGAGTCCACTTAATCCTACGTGTTGGTCGGAGTCTACATAAAGCGCTACTTAGATAATAAAATACACGGTGTATATTCTACTGGAGTTAGTATAATACCGTTTTAGAACGGAGCTTACATTAACCGCTAGATGTATATATATATATATATATATATATATATATATATATATATATATATATATATATATATATATATATATATATATTGTTATGATATGTAAAATCGAGAAAAATATTGGGTTGATTAAAATATTTCAAAGTTCAAAAACATTAAAATAATTCAGATAAGTAGGATAAATATCCAACAAACATTTCGAAGAAGGAAAGTTATTAAATTCTTGGATTACCTGTACTAAACAAAATGTAAGCTTTGCATAAATTATTTCTTTGTTATACTTGAGTGACCCGCATAATTTTAAGTGAAATCCAAAGACAATTGAACGGGGTTTTCCAAAATACATTAATGCAGTGATTAGAGACAAATAGAAGAGATTTTAGAAAGAGGTTTTTGTTAGTTTTTAAGAATTATAGAAAATATTATTTGTAAATAAGTTTTAGGAAATTTTATAATTATAGGTAAAAATGTGTTTGTTATCGAAATGAAAAAATGGGGGAATTGTGACGAGTTTTGATTGGCGGAGATTGAAAAAGGTGGGATAAGTATGTAGGAAAAAGTTTAGCGAGATTGAGGAGAGAGAAAAGATAATCAGTTGGTTTTCCAAGTCTGTAAGACGAACAGTGATTGTTCTCTGGTGGTTCCCAAGAAGTAGCAAGCAGTAGTGTTGAATGTTAGTGAGTTTTTGTGGAGTTAGTGTATCTGACAGAAGCTGAAGCAGCAAAATATTGTAAGTCATATTTTCCTACTTATATTCCAAGAGTCACTGTTCAGGCCAACGAGAGATTCAGTTTATCGTAAAGAGAAGATATTCCAAGAGTCATTTTTCACTCGGGCCAACGAGAGATTCAGTTTATCGAGAGGAGAAAGGCTATCATAATTTGAATGATTGTTGCTTTTGAAGGAGATCATTAAGGACGATATACTTGCAACAATCTGTTGTAAGATTGCTGATTACATAGGGAGCGGTTGAGAGGAGATAATACAGTCTACAAGGAACAAGGATTTGGACCACTCATCATCAGAGAGAGATATTTTTGTTTTCTGCAGTTTTTTTTCTTTTATTGATAACACAATTTTTACACGTAATTTAGAAAGGATATAAATATTTTGATTAGGAGAGTTAGAATAGTTTGGGATTTTGAGTTTTCAATTAATATTGTTTGTACCATTAATTTTGATTGTTCACGTACGGAGAACAAAATTTTGAGAATCCTTATATGAGATTTGTTTATTGAAAACTTTTGAGTGTGAATTATTTCATTATTTTTATTTCAATATATAGTGTTAGATCATATGTGTTTTTTATTATTCCGGTATTCTCTGGACCTTACCTTTCACATGTAATAGCATAGATATTGAAGCACGAATTTAACCCTGAGATAAAAGAATTAAAAATTGTAATAGAGTCATAATCATATCATTTAAATAATTTTAATTAATCAAAAAAATTAATTAGCTAATTATTGCTTGGCGCACCAAGACTTTAAATATCCCAATAACTGGCTTCCAAAACGTGGGGCTTGAAAATATCGCAGCTTTACATTTGAAGAAAGGGAAAGAGATCTGGAATAAGTACAGGTGATCCAGAGATAAAAACATATAACATTGAGGGAATTTGAATTTGAAAGTATTTTGACAATTTTTCCAGGGAATATAAATTTGATTTATTGATTGATCGTAGTTAGTGGATATTTACTGCTATTGAATTATTTGATTTTATTTTCTTTACCAATCGTACATTTGATATTTATTTTGAATTATTTGAATTTTACTGATTGCATATTTGATATTTGTCGTGAAAATTTAATACATTTGGGGAGAAATATTGTCGTGTTCTGAAATATATAGAGTGTTGTAAAATTTCACATTTGGCGGGGACAAAAACAGTAACGAAAAGAAACAACATGTCGACCACAAGGAGTCAAAGCAAAATGCAAGAAAGGAAGGAGGATAACAGAGAAGAGGAAACAATTATTGATGAAGGATCGGATAATGAAGGAAATGCTACAATAATGGAGGAAAGAAAAGAAACAGGGATGCTGGAAAAATTATTAGCAATGATGCAAATACAGACACAAACAATAGAGAAAAACCAAATTGAAACATCAAAGAAAATTGATAGAAATCAACAAGAAACAAAACAGACAATGGAAGAAAACCAACGGGAAACAAGGCTAGCAATAGAACAAAAATTAGAAGAAAATGATAGAAAAATGGAAAAGCGTTTTGACAAATATGAAAATGAGGTAAAAGTCTGTTTAGAAAAAGTCAGAGAAGAAACAGAGAGGAAACTAGAGATGCAGAGAGAAGAAATAGAAACTAAAATGAAAGATATTAAGACTGTACAGAAAAAAGAATTAGAACAGTTAGAAGAAAAATTTGAAATGGCGCTACAAGAAGACAGGAAGGAAATAGAAAGAAGATTAAAGCAAAATGAAAAACAAATGGCAGAAATTGAACTAAGAGGGGTAGAGAGAAAAGAAGTTATCATCCATGGAACAAGCGAGGCGAAAATACAATTTGGCGGGGATATTCGGAAAACACACCCAGTACCGTTTGTTAAAAATTTGAAAACCAAATTACAACATATTAGATATTTTGACGATTGTAAAGAAACAATTAGAAACCATTTGAAAGAAGGAGCAGCGTTATGGTATGAAAGCAAGGAAGATGAGTTTGAAAATTGGACAGATTTTGAAAATAAATTTCTCAACTATTTCTGGGGGAAAAATAAATAAAGAGAAATCAACCAAGAGCTACAGAATGGAAAATATCACGAAAAAATGGGAATATCTGAAGAAAGATATGCTTTGCAGATATATAACAATTCAAAATATCTAGAATACAAATATTCTACCGAACAGCTGGTAGAAATGATCAGCAGACATTTTGAGGAAACGTTGGAAGATCACGTGATTTTGAGAAACTATCAAGATATTGATAGTTTGTGCCAATTCCTTCAATTAAAAGAAGCGAAAAGAAAAGAAATGAGAAATAGAAGACAACATGACCAATATAATGGACCGGAAAGAAGGTATTCATCAAATTATGACCAGAGAAACCGACATCCCAGATCAACAAACGAATATAGGCCGAGAAATTACAATAATTACAATAGACAACAAAATTACGATAACCGGAATGATACACAAAATAGAACAAATGAAAATCACAACAGGAATAGAGATGCACAAAATCCTCCGAATAGGAATACTAACGAACAAAGGGACGATAGAAATAACCAGAGCTTCCAACAACAAAATAGAAGGGAGATGAATCATGTAGCAATAGGAAACGAAAGACAAATTTCTAATTCTAATCTAATATATTTAGATGCATTTATAAAACATAAAGCGATTAAAATTGTGATTGATTCTGGCTCGGAGATATCGCTAATCAATAAAAAACTAGTAAAAGAATTAAATTTGGACAGATTTGTGTATAAGATTCCTAGGGTTGATTTAGTGGGTGCAAACAATAAAAATTTGACGACAGTAAACGAAGGTTTGGGAGTACAGATAAGAGTGGGAAACAAATTCCATATTATGAAATGTGTGGTGATTGAAGATTTAAATCATGATATGATAGCGGGAATTGATGAATTGAGGAAAAAAGATATCACCATAAATTTTGCGGAAAATAAACTGGAAATCAGAGCAGAACCAGACAACACAGGAGAAGAAAAGCAAACAGATAGGAAAACAAATTCTGGAAGGATCAATGCACAGGAAAAACGCAAAGAAATCGATATGACTGTAGAGGATAAACCGAAAGTACAAGAACAAGATCTAACAGAAGAGAAAAAGAGAAGGAAGAAAAAGAAGAAGAGTTCGAAAAGAAAGCAGGAAAATAAGATGGAGACCAGAGAAAAACAGGAAATAGAAGGTACAGAAGAATTGTTGGCAACCGACGATAAAACAGAATGGAAGCAGGAAGAAAAAGAAGGTATCATCAGAGAAATGAAAGGAATAGAAACATGGTGCTCGGAATACCAAAGGGAATTAGAGGATAAAAAGAAAACAGAAGAAAAAATGGCACTGATGGACGAGAATCCAGAATTTTGTGAAGAAGTATTATGGACAGTGAACACATGTGAACAAAAGGAGGATGAAAGAAAAATAAATTGTGGAGAAAACATGGGAAAGAAAATAGAGAAGATTTTAGGAAACCATGGAGATCTTGTTAGTGAAGTAAACCGAGTGGCTAAAAATTATGAACTTTCTTTTAAGGGAAAATACTTGGAAAAATTTAAAACGAAAATATATCCAATCCCGTATAAAGACAGGCAATATACGGGGTATTTTAACATTCACGACATCTATCAATATCATGAATAGATTTTAATAACATAGTGAAATAATTTGATCCTGGAAAACTTTTGTCATTTTAAAATTTAACAAAGAGTTTTCGGCAGATCAAATGGCGGGGATTTGTTATGATATGTAAAATCGAGAAAAATATTGGTTTGTTTAAAAATATTTCAAAGTTCAAAAACATTAAAATAATTCAGATAAGTAGAATAATATCCAACAAACATTTCGAAGAAGGAAAGTTATTAAATTCTTGGATTACCTGTACTAAACAAAATGTAAGCTTTGCATAAATTATTTCTTTGTTATACTTGAGTGACCCGCATAATTTTAAGTGAAATCCAAAGACAATTGAACGGGGTTTTCCAAAATACATTAATGCAGTGATTAGAGACAAATAGAAGAGATTTTAGAAAGAGGTTTTTGTTAGTTTTTAAGAATTATAGAAAATATTATTTGTAAATAAGTTTTAGGAAATTTTATAATTATAGGTAAAAATGTGTTTGTTATCGAAATGAAAAAATGGGGGAATTGTGACGAGTTTTGATTGGCGGAGATTGAAAAAGGTGGGATAAGTATGTAGGAAAAAGTTTAGCGAGATTGAGGAGAGAGAAAAGATAAGGAGTTGGTTTTCCAAGTCTGTAAGACGAACAGTGATTGTTCTCTGGTGGTTCTCAAGAAGTAGCAAGCAGTAGTGTTGAATGTTAGTGAGTTTTTGTGGAGTTAGTGTATCTGACAGGAGCTGAAGCAGCAAAATATTGTAAGTCATATTTTCCTACTTATATTCCAAGAGTCACTGTTCAGGCCAACGAGAGATTCAGTTTATCGTAAAGAGAAGATATTCCAAGAGTCATTTTTCACTCGGGCCAACGAGAGATTCAGTTTATCGAGAGGAGAAAGGCTATCATAATTTGAATGATTGTTGCTTTTGAAGGAGATCATTAAGGACGATATACTTGCAACAATCTGTTGTAAGATTGCTGATTACATAGGAAGCGGTTGAGAGGAGTTAATACAGTCTACAAGGAACAAGGATTTGGACCACTCATCATCAGAGAGAGATATTTTTGTTTTCTGCAGTTTTTTTTCTTTTATTGATAACACAATTTTTACACGTAATTTAGAAAGGATATAAATATTTTGATTAGGAGAGTTAGAATAGTTTGGGATTTTGAGTTTTCAATTAATATTGTTTGTACCATTAATTTTGATTGTTCACGTACGGAGAACAAAATTTTGAGAATCCTTATATGAGATTTGTTTATTGAAAACTTTTGAGTGTGAATTATTTCATTATTTTTATTTCAATATATAGTGTTAGATCATATGTGTTTTTTATTATTCCGGTATTCTCTGGACCTTACCTTTCACATGTAATAGCATAGATATTGAAGCACGAATTTAACCCTGAGATAAAAGAATTAAAAATTGTGATAGAGTCATAATCATATCATTTAAATAATTTTAATTAATCAAAAAAAATTAATTAGCTAATTATTGCTTGGCGCACCAAGACTTTAAATATCACAATAATATATATATATACATATCTAATAGCGTTACTTGCTATTGTTATCGTTATTTGATGTTGCGCAAACTTAATGCGGAACTTTGTTGGTATGTTGCATTAAACAGCATCTAATGGCATTTAAATATCGAGTCGACTGACACTGTCATTACCTTATGTAAGCTGTATCCTACACCTTGTGTATGCTTACATTGCATTCATTATGTATGTGGGAACACTATTTTGGTGTATTTCTGTTAAAGAATTAAATTGAATTGCAAGTCAATAGCACGCATGCCCATGTAACGTAATCACAGTCCGTTATGGCCTTAATATCTGTCACATATGTCACAGTATTTAAAAATAGTGCATAATCAGCATGTTATTAAACGGTCGTAGAAAAATAATATTATTTGTTTTGTTTTAGGTGCGTTTAAACTACAGCAAATTACAGGTAATTAAAAATTTAATAAATTATTAATACAAAAATTATTTATATCAGACATGATATAATATTAATATTTCTCCCACTTAATTTTTTATTAAACTAGCATAACTACCTAATATACATAAATAAAAACTTAGTATATTCCATAAATTTATTTTGGTTGCGAATTACAGCTAGACTGCTAGAAACGCGACTAATATTCGAAACTAATATTCTAGTGGTCACCATAACTAGTATAAAAGTGAATTTCTCTTATAAGTATCAATACAGTGTGTCAATTTTAAAACTTACAATGAGCTATATCTCACGAACAAAAACTGATATTGAAAATTGCTTGAAAACGATTCTAGGATAGTAAGGGGGAATTAAATCTCCTAGGCCACATCCACCATAACCAAAAAAAGTATAAAATGCAAACCCCTACTTGTGATTTTCTTCTTCTTTCAGTACCCTGTCCGATTATCGAACGTTGGCGATCATATTGGCAATAATAACTTTGGTTACGGCGGTTCTAAATAAATTAGCGGTGGTCTCTTGATGCCATTCTCGGAGATTCCGGAGCCAGGACGTTCTTCTTCGGCCTGGGCCTCTCCTTCCGGCGATTTTACCCTGTATTATGAAGTGAAGAAGGTTATACCTCTCTGGATGTCTCATTACATGACCGAAATTTTGGAAATTTTTTAAATTTTTATCTTTTTTGTTATTTCTGTGCTCTTTTTCATTCGATCTAAAACTATTTCATTTCTTATTCGATCAACCCAACTTATCCGCAATACTCGTCAATAAATCCACATATCAAAGGCCTCCAATTTGGTTATTAATGTCTCTGTAAGGGTCTTAAAAAGGTTTGTGATACATCATTGAAAAGACCATAAAAAATGGTATCCAATGGTATAAATAATAATTATACACGGTGAAGCAATAATTGTGAAACTTTGGCTTAAATGGAAAAGTAAATGTTCAAAGTGGGTTCCATTATTTCGTAAACAACAAGACAGCTTATTTTTAAATTCTGCACGAATTTTGGCAAATGTTGTTACAGTAATAGCGTGACATGCTTGCGTAATTCTTTCTCGAAATTCCCCAAGTGACGCAGGTTGAGTTTTATAAACAGCTGACTTAAGGTAACCCCATAGAAAAAAAATAAGGTGGTGGTAAGCCTCGTGACTTCGATAACCACTTAATAGGATCTCTCCTGACAATCCATTTGTTTGGATAATTAGTATCCAACCAGTGCCTAACTGAAGTTACATGGTGAGAAGGTGCTCCATCTTGTTGGAAATGCAGCAAATCTTCGTTTAGAGCTAGGTTGCCGTTCCTTTTAGTCTCTAATTCGTGCACAATTAAAGGTTCGATGATGTTTTCCAGCATATCGAGATAAATGTCGCCAGTTAAATTGCCTGATATGAACAAGAGGCCAAATATAGCATCGTCTAATGTTCCTGCCTAAACATTAAATTTTTCGGGATATTAAGTGTGACCTTCTCTTTTAGTACCGACAGTTTTGTTTATTTACATTACCATTCAGCATAAAAGTACATTCATCAGTAAAACAAATAATTTTTAACATTTTCGGTTCAACGCGAATTCTTTTAGTCATGAGTTCACAAAACTCAATTCGTCGGTCTGGATCATCATCGACTAATTCTCTAAAAATTTGTATTTTGTACGGTTGAAACTTATGTAATTTTAACACCTTTCTAACCGACTCCTGTGAAAGTCCTGTCATTGCAGATACTTGACGTGTTGATGCAGTAGGCTCTATTGCAAAATTTCCAAGGACCTCAATTTGGGATGCTCTATTCAGTAATCTTGGGACATCCTTTTTTTATTTTGCACTGATCCCATTTTTATAAACTTTATAATAAATCGCGGACGTACTGGCCTTACTTGTACTTATATTTTTGTCCGGATGCCTTTCATGAAATATTTGAGCTGTTCGTAAATAAAACTGGTTTTGGGAAGCAAATATGAAAATGATCTCCACTCGTTTAGGTATCCTGTAAATCATCGTGATAACTAGCGCTGAATGACATTACCGACTATATAGAACTCAAAAACAGATGTTTTTAACTTGTTTTTGCAAAAACGGCAAATTAAGTTTATATTTAACAAAAAACCTTTCCGACGGGCACCTATCATTAAAAATAATAGTCCGGGAGGTAGCATTACAAAGACAAAAGTCATAGTAAGCTGGCTAATAATAAAACCCTGTATAAATATTAAACAATTATACAGGGTTATCAACAGAATCAACAAAAACCACATTAAATTCTCCATTTAAGCCAAAGTTTCACAATAATTGCCCTGTATAATTCATCGCCCTATCACCCTGTATAATTATTATTTATAACGTTGGATAGCATTTTTTTATAGTCTTTTCAATGATGTATCACAAGTTAGGGTTTACAATTTAAACTTTTTTGGTTGTGGCGGGTGACTCACAGGGGATTTCCCTCGTTTTAGTCATTTTAGTTCCCCTTACTATAATAGAAACGGTTTCAAGCATTTTTCGATATCCGCTTTTGTTCATTAGATATAGCCCATTGTAAGTTTTAAAATTGACAAACTATATGTTTAAAATCGATAACGAGACCGGCCCTGGCAAGGTACGGTTAAGTTGTACTGATATCGTACTCCTAGTTTTTAATAAAAACAAGTGATTTTACTAAATAGTTTTTTAAAATTAAAGTATTTATCTACTAGATACTACTACGTAAGTCATCTATACGTAATTATTATTTTATTATTGTGAAAAGAAAACGTCAAATAATAAATATACACTACCGTACAATCATTTTGTGAGGTTAGCTGCTATAACTAGCTTATAGTAGCATGCGATTGGTTTTTCATTTACCAGAGTCAGAGTAAGGCCTTCGCCACCGCAGCTTAAAATGACTTCACACAATGTAAACACACCTTCCGATCTAACCAGTCCAGTAAATCAACGTTCGAATATCACAAACAGTTATGCTTCAGCCGCTTCACATTCTTTTCCGAGTAAGAACCAAGCAATTGTATTTAGTTGTATCGATAATGCTAAACTGCAGGATTATCTCATTCCTTTGGGTACAATCATCAACCCAAAAAATATTATTTTTTCATCTAGATTATCTCATAATAGAATCTGCATGTATTTGGCAAACAAAACCGTAGTAGATAACTTCATGACACAACATGGCTCTATAGAAGTACTCGGCGAAGTTGTAACAGCACGAAGACTTGTCTCTCCAGCAAAAAGACTAGTCTTGTCTGGAGTCTGCCCGTCAATTCCTCATCAAGTATTAGTTGAAGAATTACAGAATATCGGTTTAAAGCTTATTTCCCCAATAACATTTCTAAAAATTAGCTCGACTCTTCCCGAATATAGTCACATATTGAGCTTTCGGAGGCAAGTTTATATAAGCCCTATAATATCACCAGTTCCAGATTCTATTCTAATAAATTTCGACCAAACACCTTACCGCATATTTTTGTCACAAGGTACACTCACCTGCTTTATTTGCAAAAATACAGGACACATATCATCCCAATGCAAAAACAGTTCAGTAACGGAATCAACTCATATCGAGTCAAACAATGAAGCACCAAATCAAACAGCTTCAACAAGTATACTACACAAGGTACCAAACACCCAGCAGTCATCAAGTTATCCATTATCAAATCCGAGCATATCACCTACACCTACAAATCTCCACGACAAAGAAACTACTAATACTCCTACTCAAAGCAACACTTTTAATCAACCTCATTCAGCGGCAATACCGTTTTCACAAACTTCGGAAGCAATACTTTCCAATCTATCAGCTCTTTTTCCATTAGATACAACTGCAGAAAGTTCTAATAAAACTGATACATCACCACAATTTTTTGAAACAACCATTTCAACCAATCTTACAAATAAAACTACAAGCTCGACTTCTGTCACTACCACCAATGAGTTTGCTCCAGTACTTCCAAATGTAATAAAGCCACATCATCTAAGTGAAAACTCTAATAGCAATTGCGAAAACGCAAGTTCTTCCATAGAACGCAGTATTGGTGAGATCGACACGCCTCCTTCAGATTCAGCAATTTCATCAGAAAATCTGTTTGCAAAACCCAAACTCTCTAAACCAAAAAAACCGCGCTCATCTAAAGTCCAATCTACACGGGAAACTCTTGAAAATTTCATTGATAATCATACCCCACCATTCGTTTTAAATTTCCACCAATTGTCCTTACTGATTGATAATGTCCAAGGCTGCCCCGACACTATTAGCGTCGTTAAAGAATTTACAACTGATATGGCTGGTTTACTCCATCTTTTACAAAGCAGCTATCAATATGCAAATGATAGATCTACAAAAAGCAAGTTTACAAAACTTCAAAAGAAACTACACAACCACTTAGGGAAAGAGATTTCTGACTTAGATAGTGACTCTTCTGTAGACAATCGTTCAGTATCATCTAACTCCGAATCTGTTAACAACATTTAACTCGATACTTCAATGGAACATTGATGGATTCTTCCATCGTCTCCCTATGCTACAACTTCTTTTATCTGTCAAAATATTTTAAAACACATTTTTCCAAACCATCTTTTTGAAAAGTTGCTAAAATACTAGCTTTCCCAAGCTCATGAACATGGAAGAAGCGTTCAATTTTTATGGGTTCCCTCACACGTCGGAATAACAGGAAATAAAGAAGCTGACATGATTGCACGAAAGGCAATTTTAAGTGATTCGTCGGAGCCTATAGACAAGTGTGTTTCCAGTGACTTAAAAGCTTATTTAAAAAATAAAGTGTTGTGTTTGTGGCGAAATGAGTGGTCTCAAACTAATTCCAATTTAAATAAAATCAAAAATAATGTGTCTCAGTGGTTTCCATCGTCGCGCAATAGACGAGAACAAATTGCGGTTGCGCGTTTACGTCTAGGACATACCAGATTAACGCACTTCTACCTTTTCACAAAGAAAAATCCACCTATATGAGATCAGTGTACCGTCCGATTAACAGTCGAATACTTTTTAACAATTTGTAGTAAATATGACCAAGAAAGACAGCGCTACAAGATCCCAAACGCTCTACCACAGGTTCTAGGTCAAAACTGTTCCTGTGACAATATAGTGAATTATCTCAGATCCATAAACATTTTGTATAATCTGTAGGTGTTTAACTTTGTTATTTATAAATATTTTGTTCCGTCGCTAATAACCTTTTGGTGGATGCGACATCTTTTTCTAATAAAAAAAAAAAAATCGATAACATAAAGTCATATTTAAAAGTATTTAAGTAAACCATTTTTATATGTCATTGCGCTAGTTAACTTGCTTTTATTAAAAGACAATAAATCACAGCGTTGGTCACACAATTTTAAATAAACTAAAATTTTATCAGTACACTCCGTCATACTAAGAGATTAGTTCCTAGAATCTCATCAAGGTTGTCACCAGTTCTTTAAATACATAAGGATGTTTGTGATGCACCTTATATTGGCAACACAAACGTAAATTTAATTTTAAGACACGACAAAAGGAGAAATAGTAAACCAAAGGTTATACAATACTAATATACTGACATCTAAAGACTATAAATCTTTCTGAAAATCTATAAAACGCGTGACTAGAAAGAATAAAATATGTTTCTTTAGATTGTTTAGACTCAGTGTTAGAAAAATGAAAAGAAAGAATTGTATTATTTTGAAAGTTCCAGGATAATCCTCTGGAGAGTCTGGAGCAGATTGGGTTTAAGTCCAAAAAGGAGGCAGAAGAAAAGCTTTGAGTGAGTGGGGTCGTATCGTTAACAAAATAATATAATTTTTAAAAAACTATGACAATTTTAAAGAAGAACATTCTTTAAATTTAGAAAAAAAAAGTTTGTTTTTTTGTTAAAATTGTAGTAAAATAATTTTGGCACGTTAAAATTACAAAATTCATAAAATTCAGCATCCGTGGGAAAAGAGGCATAATGTATTGCGCGTAGGTGGAATACACGGTATTATTTATAATACTAATGTTATGTTTTCTCATCAAAATTAAAACGGGCTAATTACAATAAGATTAATACAAAGATGTTTGTGAAAGGCTTGAAAGAAAATTTGTAGCTAATGTTGCATAAAATGTCTGTAAAAATACTAAAAAAACTTATACCATTCGTATTTTTTAAATGAGCAACAAATAAATACCTAAACAGAAACTTAAGAGCTGCAGCATTACGATTAGGAGCAGATAATATCTATTTATTTCTTGCTAGAATTACCTGATCATCAGCATACAAAAAAGTTTTAATTGTGCCATTGCAGTACGACACAACATTGTTAGTAGCAATTAAAAATAGCGCTACGCTTAGATTCGAGCCGTGTGGAATTCCATTTTCTGTAATTTAGATTCAGACAAATGGTTATTGATTCGAACTTGGAAATATCATTGCCGTAGAAAGTTTGAAATAAAAGCAAACATGTTACCGTCAATCTTACAATTGTGGAGTGTAGTTAAAATATCGTAGCGCCATACTGTATCAAAAGCCTTTTTTAGGTTATGCCTATGTTTAGGTTTAATATACCACATGAGTCGATTGGCAATGATCTTTTCTAGCAACTTACACATTGCATTCGTGAGAGAGATTCTGGATTCTGCTTCAAATTTAGGTTTACCTGGTTTGTGTATTGGAACTATGATTAACGAGTGCCATATGTGTGGGAATACCTTATTGATCCATATAAAATTGAATAGTTGCAATAATAGTTCTTGGCCTACTAGTGGTAGGTTCTGTAGAAAAAGCCCAATTATATTATCTGGTCCTGGACTAGTATTTCTAACGGAGTTAAGAGTTTCAATAAGTTCAGTCAAGCTTATAGGATTGTTTATTGGTGAAGTGTCATTGATTAATCGTATTTTTTTATTTTCTTCAAATCATTTCTTATTTAAGAATTCTATTAAATAGCTTTCATTACTAGAAGCGGTACAATATTGATTTGCCATTATTTTAGATAATATATATTGCATTCGGACGTAAATGTCTGATTGTCTTTTATTAAGTACTTTATAGAGTGTTGTGAATTTTTTCCAGATATACTTCTAATCATGTTCTAGATTGGACCAATTGGAGTAGATCTATTGATTTCTGAAATAAACTTTTGCCGTAACTCTTGCTTGCTTTTTTTTAATAATAAATCTACATTTAGCTCTTATTCTTTTAAATTCCAAATGATTTTCAATAGTTTTATATCGTTTATATCTATTAAAAGCCGATTTAGATTTCCTTATTGCCTGTTTGGACGTATCGTTCCACCACGGTACAGGTAAATGTTTTGGATGAAAAGCTGTTTTTCCAATGAATTTGTTCGCTGCATCAATGATGACTTTATTGAAAAATAATGTTTTCTCGTTAATATCTTGTTCTGAATCTAACATTTCTCTAAGATTCATAGCTGATGAAGAAATCAATGTTGAGAACAGTGTCCAGTTGGCTTTATTTAAAGACCATTTGGTGATGTGTGTATTGCGCTTATGGTACAACAGATTGTTAACTAAGATCGGAAAGTAATCACTTCCATATAGATCAGGTAAAGTGTCTCACGATAAACTAGGTTGCAAGTTTGGTTCTTCTTCTTCAGGTTCCTTCTCCGATCGGAGGTTGGAAATCATCATCGCTATCTTAATTTTATTGGCCGCGCTTCTGAATAATTCTAATGAGCTGCAACCGAACCACTCTCTCAAATTTCTTAGCCAGGATATTTTGGGTCGTCCTGGGTTTCTCTTCCCTTGTATAATAAGTTTGGTTCACAAATTGACAAATCAATTGCTAAAAACTCTCCTGTTGCTGCATTATATCGAGTATTCCTGCCGTCGTTAAGTAGATTTATAATTCGAGGTAGAGGAATCTGACATAAAAGATTAGAAATGTCTGCTATACTTGGATCAGAATTAGGAGCGATGTAAAGACAGCAGATTTTAACTTTTAGTGGACCTACTAAGCACACCGCTACAGCCTCTAGATTTGTTATTGGAGGAATACTGCAATATTCATAGGAATTCTCGGTAAAAATTGAAACTCCACCACTGGCATGTTCTTGATTTTGCCTAATTTTAGATACGCTTATATAATTTCTCAAATTATGAATTTTGTTATTTTTAAAATGAGTTTCTTGTAGACAAATTATAGAAGGTGAATTTTAAGCAATTAATAATTGTAACATTTCTAAACGGATATAATAACCGTTCAAATTTCACTGTAGAATAGACTTGAACGTGAGCTTATGTAGAAGGTTCTATGGAGGAATCGCTATCGAGGTGAGATTTTAGTTGTCGAGTAATTGAATTAATTATTTCATTACATCGCGATTTTATTTTTTTTTATATAATGTGGGGATAGATTTCTTTTAACAGATTAAGTAAGCCTAATGTGTCTTCTGTATAAGTTTTAGATGGACTTAATTTATCTGGAGATCCTAAAGCATTTTCAAAAAAATCAGTTAGTTGTTCAAAATTTAATATCGGTGTTATATGTTTATTAGTAATAAAATCTCTTGCGGGTTCCATACTGTTAGCAGTAGTCTCAGAATTGTCAATTAGTTTTGGATTTTGTATTGGTTTTGTAAAATTTTCTTTAGGTTCTTGTAAAGGTGGGGTTAAAATTTCATCAAGACTGCGCTTAGCTGTGTTTACTTCTTTACTAGGTGTATTAGTTATTTCAAGTGTATCAGTGGTATCTATTGATATGCGTATGATAGGGCATGCAAGTGTTGAGGAAGAGTTTGAAATTGATGTATGAGGTTGTGAAACATTAGGTGTTGTTGATAACTGGGTAGTTGTTATATATGTATCTGTGCATGTAGTTTGAGAACTTGGGAATGATGTTGAGGGTGATATTTGGGATGCAGTTAATATTGGTATAGTTAATGAGGAAGGTATAGTCCATGATGGTAAGAAAAAGGAATTCGCTGAAGATGCTGATGTGATCGGGACGTCATGTGGAAGAGTGTTAACTACTGTATTTATAGTAATAAAGGGCACTGTTGTTGTTAAGTTTTGTAAAGGAGAGATAAATGTATGTCTTCGAAAGCTCAGTTTATGTCTATATTTTGGGTTTGTTGTACCTATTCGTAAAAAAATAATTGGATTTAATAAATTGAGGAATAACTTTTTAAGTTCAGATTTTATGAAAGTGTGAGGAATACTAGGGCAAACATTAGAGATCAGTAATCTTTTATTTGGTGTAATTAATCGTCGAGCATAAATTATTTGTTGATTGGTAGTTATTCTTCCATTGTCAGCATTCATGACAGTTTTTACTAATTCTTCACTAGCTACATAAATACAAATACATAAGGTAAATACAAATACGGTGATTTGAAATTTGAAATATATTTTGGTTCTATAATTTTTCCCAGTGCAAGTAGATATTCCTCAAGTTTGGCGTTTTCCAGAGCATTATATAAAATAGCTTGTTTCTTTGATGGGAATTTCGGAGTTGAATTGATTAGGTAACGCTGCAGAATATGAAAAAGTTTTATGTGATAATTTATGTCAATAACATTTGGGGCCTCGACGACCCTGGACTATTAACATCATCCATTTTCGTTTTTTAATGACATCATTTATAAACAATATGAACTTGTTTTAAAGTAAGTATCTAATTAGATTAAAAATGACTTACAGATTTTTCTCCAATAAGTTCACTAATTTTTATTTATAATAACACAACACTTTAATTAAGTGGATATAAATAAAAGCGCAAAAACTAGGTGCGATTAGACTGGTAATTAAATACGTCCAACCTCGCCACAGGTTCAAATCGTTCTCGTTAATTTAGAATTGTTTTAGTTAAAACACAATTTACAGAGAGAATATATAATGGCATCGATAACTATAATGTTGTACTCAATGTGGGCTCCGAATATTTTTAACATTAACAAAGTTTAATGTAAGTTATAAATTGTGAATCTTAGTGATATATTGGAATAAACTGTAAGTGTATAAACTCTTTACATAATATCCAGTTAAATTAGCATTAAAATCAGCAAATTTCAATTATTTGTCATTGTTGTCAATAAACAAATCCAGTTTTACCAGCAAATAACAGCTTTTAGTAAAGACCGACATACCTGTTTTAGCAGGTGTACAGAGTCAGACTTACTTTTCATAAACGTTTATTAAAATGAATTCAAACATGGAATCACACAACAGTTCTTCAATACAAGGCCATCAAAATCAAATAAACACATCACAGTTATACTCTTCGGCAGCGTCGAGAGTGCAATTTCCTTTAAAGTCCCAAGCAATTATCTTTAGTGCCTTAGAAAACACCAAACTTCAAGACTACCTTCTCCCACTTGGAAATATAATTCAACCGAAAAATATAATCTTCTCTTCTAGATTATCTAATAATCGCATATGTATGTATTTATCCAATAAACAAATAGTGGACGATTTTATGAATAATCATGGTTAAATAGAAATACAAGGTGAAATTGTCAGAGCAAGAAGGTTAGTTACACCAGCAGAACGACTTGTGCTCTCCGGCGTATGTCCTTCAATACCGCACGATTTGCTAATCAATGAGTTACAAAAAATCGGCATAGTTCCTGTCTCCCCTATGACCTTCCTCAAAATAAGTGCTTCTATGCCTGAATACAATCACATCCTTAGTTTTCGAAGACAAATCTATATCAGTCCTCACAATCTAACACTACCAGAGTCATTTACTCTTGTTTTTGACAACACGACATATAGAATATTCATTTCTCAAGACAGTTTAGTTTGCTTTAGATGCAAGAAGCCAGGACACATCGCTTCACAGTGCTCCGAACCACTAGCTCAACTAAACCACAACCAAAACAATGAAGCATCGGTATCCAGCGCAACAAATATATCCTTACAAGCATCCAATGACACAAACCCTTCCCAGTGTGAACAAATGTCTATTTCTAATATCCCGGAGACACCGAACAAATTAGATGCATCAAATAAGGACAGTCACATAATTAATCAACCAAAAAGAAACTTTGATGAAATTATTTCACCTGAAGCAGATCCATCTTCAAAAGAATGTAACATTTTTTCACCACCTAAAGTCCAAGCAAAATCTAAAAAAGCTAAAATTAGTTCAGCAAGCACTTCTGAATGCTCATTTTCTCTCTTACTTGACCCTGCTAAAAATTTCATAGAAAATCACCCACATGCTCCTAATGAATATTACGGGGTCAACAAATCCAATAACCACAATTAAAGAATATACCACAGATCTATCAGCTTTGTCCCATATGCTCAGTCAAGTTTATCCCCATTTAAAGGAAAGATCCATAAAACGTAAATTCACGTCCATAAGGAAAAAAATCCATAATTATATTAACAGTGAAACATCGGAAGCGGAAAGTGACACATCTCAGTTAAGCCAACATTAAATTCAAGTCTCTACTTCAGTGGAATATTGATGGTTTTTTCCATCGCCTTGCTATGCTCCATCATCTAATTGGTGAACAATCTCCTGATGTAATATGCCTACAGGAAACTAATCTGAATCCCTCAAAAAAATATAACTCCAACCAATATGACTGTTTTCGCAAAGACAGGATAACAAATAATAATTTTTCTTCAGGCGGTGTAGCCACATTAGTAAAAAAATCACTATCGGCGAAAGAATTTCCAGTGGCTACAAATCTGGAAGTTGTAGTCGTGGAAATACAATCATCAAACAGGTATTTTATTTGCAACGTTTACTTACCTTCCAGTCGTCAAGTAACGTACAACGATTTAAAGGAGTTATTCAATCAAATACCATCCTCTCGCATCATCGTGGGAGATTTTAATAGCCATAATATTATTTGGGGCTCCTCTTATTCAGATGCTAGAGGAAAAATTGTCGAAAATTTAATTTCAGATTTTCAATTGAATTTTCTTAATGACGGATCTCCAACCAGATTTAACATAAATACCGGAAATTCTTCAGCAATTGATCTAAGTCTTTGTGACCCTGCACTCACACCTCGATTATTTTGGGAAGTTTTACAATACACTTATGGGAGCGACCACCATCCTATAGTAATAAAAAACTCTATGGCTTTGACCCATGACGTTTTCATACCCAGATGGAAAACTGAAACTGCTGATTGGTTGAAATTCGAAAATTATATCGACAACTCAATGCCTAACTGTAAAATGGATGGAAGCATTGATGAATCCTTACACAATTTGAATAGCATTATCATAAGCAGTGCTGAGCAATTCGTTGGGAAATCAAAAAAGACAAAGAATAATCAGATTCCTGTACCTTGGTGGAACTCAGAATGTGGAGCAGCTATTAGAGCAAGTAAAACTGCATTTAATAAATATAAAAGACATAAAACACCTGAAAATAAAACCATGTTCAAATCACTTAAAGCTAAGACACAACTTATTATAAAACAAGCTAAGAAGGCTTCCTGGTCCAAGTATGTTTCAGAAATAAACACCTCAACTCCTGTCAGCGAAGTATGGAAAAAAATAAGAAAAATTTCTGGTTTGAAATACACGCCAGTGATTTCTAAATTAAAAGTTGACAATAGGATTTCAACTTCTCCTCAAGAAATAGCTAATACCCTAGCTGAATCTTTTAGAGAAATGTCTTCAAACAGTAACTACAATGATACATTTCTTGAAAGGAAAATAATAACAGAAAATACTGATCTTTTTGCAAATGACAATTTTAATGATCCATTAGATCTACCTTTCACTTTTGAAGAACTGGAAAATGCTTTATCCGAATTAAAAAATACTAGCCCGGGCCCAGACGATATCCCGGCAATATTTCTAAAACATCTTCCTTACTCAGCAAAATTATTTATTCTTCAACTTTTCAACTTAATTTGGCAAAATAATAAATTTCCATCAATTTGGTCTAAAGCTATTATATTACCTTTTTTAAAACCTCAAAAATCAATCCTAGAACCTGACTCATACAGACCAATCAGCTTAACATGTTCTATGAGCAAATTGATGGAAAAAATGGTACATCTTAGATTAACGTGGACATTAGAATTATCAAATCGTTTAGTTCGGGAACAAAACGGTTTCAGACAAAATCGTTCGGGCATTGACAATATTCTTGATCTAGAATCTGACATTCATGAAGCGCTAGCAACCAAACAACATTGTATTGCAATATTTTTCGACTTAAAAAGGGCATTCAATACTTGTTGGAAATTCAATATTCTGAAAGAACTACATTCATGGAATATTCGTGGAAATTGCCTGAAATTTATTAAAAACTTTTTACAGAACCGGTCTTTTTGCGTAAGAGTACATAATACTTACTCAGAGGAGAAAAGTGAAGAAAATGGAACACCCCAAGGATCAGTCCTAAGCCCTACTTTATTCTTAGTGGCAATAAATAATATTATTAACAACCTTACTAAACCTCTAAAGGCTCGACTTTTCGCAGATGACCTTGTTGTCTATATCAGAGGAAATAACACCGAATCAATGACAAACGCTTTGCAGTGTTTTCTAAACCAATTAGAACAATGGTCTCTAACGACCGGATTCAAATTTTCAGTAACAAAAACATCAGGTATACTCTTCTCCAAAAAGGTTTCATCAATGCCCCCTACATTAAAATTATACAACACTATGCTACCATTTAAACCAACGGCAAAGTTCTTAGGTATGTGGTTTGATCAAAAACTTACTTGGCAAGAACATATAAAACAAACAGTTTTAACATGTCATAAAAGACTGAATCTAATGAAAACATTGGCAAACCGTAATTGGGGATCAGATCAGGAAACTCTGTTGAGAATATATAAAACACTAATTAGATCTAAATTGGATTATGGATCAATTGCATATGCATCTGCTTCAAAAACACTACTTAAAAAACTTGACAGCATACACAACGCTGGTATTAGAATTGCACTCGGAGCCTTCCGGACAACTCCCTCCGAAAGCATACTGAGCGAAGCCAGCGAGCCACCTCTAAATTACCGAAGAATATACTTAGCTCTAGCGCATGCTACATCTATAGCCTCAAATATAAAAAAAACCCCTCTACTTTAATACTTTTAATAACAAATATATTAATTATTACAATAATAAGCCCCGTGCCCCCAAACCTTATTACGAGAGAATCCGATTATATAGCTCCAGACTGAACATTCAATTCCCAACAGTATTTCAAACAAATACCAATAACTATCTTCTTTGGACTATCGAACAGCCCAAAGTCATTACAGCGTTAAGTATATATAATAAACATGAAACTAGTCCTATTATTTTTAAAGTTAAACTAAATTCAATCCTAGATCAACAATACAATGAGTGGATTAAAATTTATACAGATGCATCCAAAGGTGAACTTGGCGTTGGAGTAGCAGTGGTAACACCAAATGAAACTTTTCAATTTAAACTTCCTCTAAATTCCAGCATCTATACTGCAGAACTATTTGGTTTGCTCAAAGCCATCAAGCAAGTAAATCTTAAAAACATCCCTTGTTGTCTAGTCCTTTCTGACTCTCTCAGCGCAGTCAAAGCTATGCAAAATGTATACCCTAAACACCCCATTGAGAAAATTATCAGGGCCGAATTAATGAAAGCTCAAGAAAATTTCAGAAGAGTCCACTTCCTATGGATACCATCTCATATAGGCATAGAAGGGAATGAAGAAGCAGATACTAGTGCGCGTAACGCTATCACCAGTGACGTATCAGAAACAGAGTGTCGGAGTATCGCAGGCGATCTAAAAGTTTATTTCAAAAATAAGGTGTTAAGTGCGTGGAATCGGGAGTGGAATGACTCTAGTTCGAAACTCAGAACCATCAAAAGTGATATTTTTTCATGGAAGTCCACAGCCAGAAGTAGAAGATGCCAAACTATTATTACACGTCTACGACTTGGACACTGTAGGTATACTCATGCCTATCTCTTCTCAAATAATGAACCTCCAAAATGCGAAACCTGCAATACAGTAGACAGTATAAAGCACTTCTTGATAGACTGTCCTAAATATGTAAATCAAAGACAGTCTTACAATTTGCCGAATAACCTGAAAGCACTCCTCAACAAAAGTTTAGTTCCGAACAATTTATTAGGTTACTTAAAATCTATAAATATGTTACACAAAATTTAACTTAATTAATTGTTACAAATGTTCAATTGTTCACAAATTGTAATTAATTGTTACAATGATTGATTGTTACAATGTTAATTTAATATTATTACAAATGTTACAGGAATGTCGCTAATAACCTTTGGGTGGATGAGACTATGTTTCTTTAAATAAAAAAAAAAAACAATTTACAGAATACAATCGTCTATTTTCTTTGTTTTTAAAGATATCAGGAAAATTAATTGTTTTATAGTTTTTAATAACTGTAGGTACTATATTTTAAGTGTAATTGTTATTTTTATCCGATGTATTAATGTTATAAATTGACTAATTTTGTATGTATTAGGGCTTTCCCTATTTTTGAATAAATAAACTTCTTCTCTTCTCTTCATATTTCCTACGGGGTGTCCCACACTTAACATAAAAAAGATTTTTCTTTCACTCGGTATAAGTTCAAAAGAGAAGTTTTAGTAAACCTTTTCCGAACAGTATGAATACTAAAGAAAATTACAGAAAAAACATAATAAAAAGTAGTTAGCGGACAAATTAACTATCAGAATAAGCATAATTTTGGTGGTGCAAAAATTTTGTGGTCTAATTTATAAAGAAATATTTATGGTTAAAAATCTGAATGTTCATTATTTATTTTAGTTTTCGAAGAAGTTTTTCATTGACTTTAAATTGAAATTCAAAATGTGTTTAAAAAAATTTATACGACATATACCTATTTATTTTGGATTTGTAATTTAAAACATACATTTGTCTATGCTAAATATATATCTTGATATAGTAAATTCGCTTACTTTACAAATTAAATTGGAAACCCAGTGAGTATGACAGATTAATTTAACTGAAACTCGCTTACCGGGTTCTCTATCAATTATATTACGGACATATCAATTACGTACACGATGGATACATATCAATCTGAATATACAATACAAAAATTTGAATATACTTACTGGTATTAATTACTTAAAGGATAATTGAATTAAATTGCAGTATAATTCAGTTTAACTAAAGTAAAATACCGCAAATTATATTAAAATATTAGCTGTGGTATGGATATGTGTGTAACTATTTTATAAAATACAACGATGAAAAAAATATCAATATTTTTTTAGCAAATTTTTTAACTGTAATTTTTTGTTTTTTTTTTATAGTCCAGGAAGGATCTGTTTTGAATTGAATATTTTTCATAGATATCTGGCATTAATAATAACGATACGTGCCAGTCGTATAACTTATTCATTTTTTTTAACAAAATCTCAAAAACAAAAATTTTTTCTTTCTGCACCCATATTTTCGCCTAAAACTAAGAGATATTGCTCATACAAACAAAATGTATACAAGGTAAAGTTTCGTTTTTTAATATTAGGTACCCAATATTTGACTAACTAGAAATTAAAAATTTGATGGTTACTGTTAATAGCAATAAGTGGGAAAAAAAGTGTAAAAAACGGATCTTTCCCTTTCATATTTTTCAAAACATTAGATATAATTTACACCTTTATATTCCATCTTGAAAAACTATACAAGACATATAGATATCTGGCATTAATAATAACGATACGTGCCAGTCGTATAACTTATTCATTTTTTTTAACAAAATCTCAAAAACATTAAAAATTTTTGCTTTCTGCACCCATATTTTCGCCTAAAACTAAGAGATATTGCTCATACAAACAAAATGTATACAAGGTAAAGTTTCGTTTTTTAATATTACCCAATATTTGACTAACTAGAAATTAAAAATTTGATGGTTACTGTTAATAGCAATAAGTGGGAAAAAAAGTGCAAAAAACGGATCTTTCCCTTTCATATTTTTCAAAACATTAGATATAATTTACACCTTTATATTCCATCTTGAAAAACTATACAAGACTACAGAAACGTGTGTTACATTTCGTTATTATCAGATTTTGCATAATACTTTTGTAATCAAGGGTCTGCAAAAAAAAATTTTAAAATTTTAAAATTTTGCTGAGCACAAAATAAGCACTTCAAATAGCCGAAATTTCCTTCGCTTAAGAAGAAAAGCTAAGTTTTCAAACGTACTAAAAATTAAGTAAACTAGGCTAGCCTAGGTAATTTTTAAAAATTTTGAAGCAAAGCCTTTGTACTGGCGTTGTATAACTTTTTTTTCTCTATAGTAAAATGCTGATGCAAGCGTCACGGAACTAGCGCCACAAGATAGCGTCATCACGTTTAGCATAATAGAATAGCGGTTCTTGACATCGATTCACTACTCTATTTATTCGTTTCTAGTCATCATATACTTACTCTAAGCAAGTTTAAATTAAAAACTGCATTACCAATAACATACAAAACATAGACATTAAATGAGAAGTAAAAAGGTAAAAGAATATCTATCTGTCACTTAAATATTCGATTCATATCTATGATCAAAATTTAATAAAAGTCATAAATGTTATCCGATTTTTGATTTTAATTTGAATTCCTGAGTATTGTTATACAGTATGATAGCAACACATTGTTTTTTCAGCAGCAATTATTTGTCATCTGCAATCAAATATCCCGCATTTGAGGATGGCACTTTTTGTAGCACCTTTGACCACCATACCGCTGATGCATATATAATTGTTTTCTTTTTTTTGCTTATCTAACTGTTCAAACATATTATGCATGAAAGAAGAAAAAAGAAAAACGCATTAATTAAATGCTATCTGATAAAAATATTTGTATTTCTTTTACAGTAAATACACAAACTTTCAGCAGTTAGATTTTTGATTTGTTTATTGTCATTGCAGAAGCCAAAAGCACGGGAAACTGTAAACGTATAAATCAAATGGCACGTTCGTTGAAATCATCAATGTACGAGGGATCAAGACATTCTCTTATTTGCATTTTTCCTTAATGATCGTTGTCGCAATGACATTTTGCATTAGCTTTTCATAGTCAGTTTTATTTCATTGCACAGTCGAGGTTAAATAATGTTTCAACTAAATGATGTAAATAAAAACAACTTTCCTGGAAGAAAATTCAGAGTATTATATTTAACCGAATATACATCTTAAATTGCATAAAAAACGGTCAAGCTGTTTCGAAGGAAGTAGCAACTAACTCTGTGACACTAATAACTAAATAAAAATTAAGGGTTGTATTTATTGTGTAATGGCCAATCATAAAAAAATAAATAAAAAAAATTGTCCAAAAAATAAAAAAAGTTTTTGGGATGGACCACCTTTAGGGGTATAAAAAATACATCAAGACCGCTTCTGTTACCTACCGAATATAAATATAAAATTTCATTTAAATCGGTAAAGATATTTCGGAGGAGTATGGCAACTAGCTCTGTGACACTAATTTGACTATTAAACAATAGGAGTTGGTGATAGAAAGGTGAAAATTAAGAGGTTGTATTTATTTATTAATGCGACACCATAAAAAAATAAAAATAAAAAATGGTGTTCAAAAAATGAAAAAAAGTGTTTTGAGTGAACCACTCTTACCTTTCAGAAGTATAAACAATTGATTACGACCTATTTTCAAATTTAAAAAAATATATATGTAAAATTTCGTAAAAATCTCACCAGCGATTTCGAAGGAACATGGCTACTAACTCTGTGACACTTATATGGTTATTAAAAAAAGAGGTTAGTAATAAAGGGGTGAAAATTAAGGGCTATATTTATTTTTAAGGGCCACATCGTAAAAACATAAAAATTAAAAATTTTGTTTAAAAAACAAAAGCAAATGTTTGGTGTGAACCACCCTTACCCTTAAGGTTATGAAAAATAGATAATAATTTATTCTCAGATCTACAGAATACGCTGTAGCCATTTTGGAGAAGTATGGCAACTAACTTTGTGTCACTAATAAGGTTATTAAATGAAGATATTAGTAATAGAGGGGTGAAAACTAAGGGCTAAATTTATTTTTTAATGCCACATTATCAAAACATAAAAATAAAAAAAATTGTTAAAATAATGAAAAAAATGTTTGGGTGAACAATCCTTACCCCTTAGAGATATAAAAAATAGATATCAACTTATTCTCAGACCTACATACACATGTAAAATTTCAGAAAAATCGGTCCAGTCATTTCGGAGAAGGTAGGTTTCACATGGCAACAACATGTGGTGTTCGTTTTAACCACAACTGACACTGCTTGACTACGTGATCGAACGAGAACCGGTATACTCAGTGGAATATGGCTGTTGCCCCATCTTTCAATATTAACATTTATTTTGTTAATCCTCCTTTGTTAGTCACAGTATGGCGTGCAATTGCTTTTCGTACACTTTTTTAAAAATTATCCTTTACACAAACCTTTTCCTGATAATAATAAACAAAAGTGAAGCCCGTACAAAGATTTCGCCGATTCACTTTTATTAATATAGATGCAAAATAATATGTCTAGTTTTAAATCTCTCACTATTACCGGACAGTTGTCTTTGAAAGCCGACATGACAACCTCTTGAAATTTCCTCTTTAACCCTAGCTAAATAAGACTCCACGTCTTCTTCTTGAAATGATTAATGAAACATTTTTGTAGCTGGGCTATATACAAACTCTTCTCAATTTCCCGATAGAGTTCTTATTCGGTCCTGGTAAACCTGGAACTTTCTCATAGAAACAGCAACGTCTAGTGAAGATGCCTTACTATACTGGAGATTCGTCTGCAGGACTCTAATTGTAGTTATCGAGGCATCTGATAATCTTAAAAAATATACAGTTTCAAGTTTATAATAATTATGTAGTGAAAAGTACAGGTCTTAGTAATTTAAAAGAGATCTCGTTGATCGACGAAAGAATTTGTTATCTTAGATACCTTTGTGATTTTCGTATGGAGCATTCTCTCGTGCTTTTTTTTATGGGTTGTTTTTAATCCAGTAGTCCTAGTAGCTATTTTTACCTCTTTCCTTATCTTCATCTTCTGAGCTTAAGATATGCGTTTTTTAATAAATGATTTAGAGTCTGTTGCTCCATGAACACCATCTGGCTCAATACTTGGCATAAAGGGAATCACAGCTCAGATCGTTCTCGTTAGATTTTAGTTTCTGAACTTAGAAGAGAAACTTATTTCTGAGGCTTCTTTAATCTTTTATCATATCGTTGTCCATCTTTATTACGACGGGTTGAGATAAAATGTTGTCAGGTACAGCAGTATGCGGTTACTTTACCTAAGAAAATAGCTTTGTAACAAAGATATTAAACAACATGCTATGTCTGAGATGGTTCTTGGACAGATGAAAAGAGGCTCAAGTAATCGTGATTGGAAATGATTAATGGGATCAAAAACCAGGGAAAAATGGAACTTTTCCACAAAATTATGGACCGATAAGCCTACTATATTCTATATGTAAAATCGCCGAAAGAGACATCTTAACCAGACTGCAGGAGAAATCAGAAGCCATTGAAACTATTCCGGAAGCGGAGTTTGGGTTTAGAACAGACCACTCATGCTAACTACAGGTTTTACGGTTAACCGAATACACAACGAAGGGTATCAACGAGAAAATGTACATAGCAGCTGCCTTTCTCGACCGAGTTTGGCACGAAGGCCTGGTGTACAAAATGCATGATTATGGTTACAGTGAAGCGATGACATATCTTCTTACGTCATACTTAGCCAACAGGAGGTGTAGAGTTCTAATAGGGTCAACCTTGTCCGAGGTCGGAACCCTGGAGGCAGGAGTGCCACAGGGAGTGGCACTATTTTCTTATTTGTATATCATATACACAGCAGACACTCCATCTGAACCCAGATCGTTGTTAAGCCTGTATGCCGATGACACTGCTATAGAAGCTGGCAGCAGAGACCCGGACTTAGCGATGAATCACCTACAAACTCTTCATCACCTCACTAAATCAACTTGGAAAAAACACAGGCCGTCATGTACCAACAAAGGAAAATTAGACCAAACAAGGAGATATCAATAGACACCACTTCCATAGAATGGACCAATCAAGCAAAATATCTCGGAGTGACACTTGATAAAAAATAATATTCACAGACCATCTGTAACAAATGGTCTATAAAGTGAAAGCACTAAGAAGTCAATGTAATTCAGTAATGCTGTAATACCCAGATTACGCCAGCTTCTAGATTATTACTTAATGCTATATATTTCCCCTGTACTATAGTAGTAACACATGTATGACCGTACGATGAGCCAATTATTGTGTAGCTATCTGCAACGGCATTGGTAAGTGTATTTGCGTGTATATGTGTGTGCATATAATTATGTGTGGATTATAATTAATTACTAAATCTGCATAAAAAATTTTAATGTAGCCGCTATGAAATGTTCTTTTGCTGGTGTTTCTTCTGTCCTTAGTGATTAAAACTGCGGTATTTTAACAGCTATATCTAATCGTCCCAGTTATCTTTATGTGCATTGAAGATAATTTGAAATGTGGTTGAGTCTCTTTACTATTCTCTTTTATTGGGGATACAAGGTCATAGTTTTAGTTTTTACAATTTCTAGTATTTGACTCATTTCGTCAAAGAAAATTTAGGCTTTGGTCACAATCGACTTCTTTGGCAATGAAACTGCTAAATACATTTTTTACTAGGACTCTGTTTACTGAGAATTGGAGTTATCTACATCTACAGCACCTACTATTAGGTAGGCGACTATTGTACCCTTTATTCTTAGTTCACTTTAGATTTTTGATAATTGAACGTATAGAAACGTTCTTTACTGCTTTTTACTTTATTACACAGGCTAATCCATCTCCTAAGATTTTATTTCCATCCAATTTTTGGGATCTGTTGCATTTCGGTATCCAGTAGTCCATCTATAAAACTCTGAATAGCAAGTTGTCCTTGGATTATTTCTGATCTTGTTCTAGGACTTTTATTGTTTTGACCAAAGTTGTTCTTGATAATATTTCTTTAGGTGTTTATCACCATATTTTATTTCAAGCTGACACAGTATTATCCAAAAACTCTTTTGCTGCTCCTCGAAGGTGGTGTGTAGGTTATTGAGGGCTTCTTTTTAAATAAAACCTAAAGTAAGGCTGCTTGAGAAACTACTTTAAACAAGCTGACTAACACCTTGTACCATACAATGTTGGAGGTACAATTTTAGTAAATATGTTTACTCATAATATATTCATATTCATAATATTTTCACTCATACAATTTCGTATAAGATGTAGTGTCCCTTAATGTAATGACATGGTTTAGTACAACGAATTCATCCTACTGTTAGCAATTCATTAGTTGCTAATAATCAGATTACTTAACAAATAAAAGCAATTCTCTTTAACTGAAGAGTTATTTTAAACTATACGCCTAAATTTTTTGTGCAATAAAAAACAGCACAAGAAGTAAGACAAAAATATTATTTTTCTTATGCAACGCACAATACATTTCTTTTGGTAATAATTTAAAATTAAAATATACCTAGTCTAATTAGAATTATCCAATTATTATGAAGTGTATTTGACATTGCAGACACGTTTACGTTCTGCAAAACCTTCATGTTCTGAAGAGTTTTGTTTTTAATATTTATTTATTTGAGTATTTGACTGACGTACAGTTCTGTGTACTTGGTACTTTTTGTGACTTGATACCTGTCTATCCCGGAATTTGAAGAAATTAATTGATGGTAGTATATTAATTTAATTGCTTCTTTCTATAGATATTTTATTTCTCTAGTTTTATTGCGACTTTAATTAGAAATCCAAAAGTTACGGACTGATCCATAAACCATTTTAAACTCCATGTACTAAAACTAATTAAAAAATCAAACTTTTACTGACATTAATCTAGAATTTTATTTGGGATTTAAGTATTACTCAAACTTTCTAAATCCAGTTAGTTATTCACCTCATTTTAATGTAAAATTTATGCAAAAATACGTAATGTTCCTAAATCGAAGAAAGCGTAAGATATTTTCCATATTTTCCTGCCAAATTGAGCCTGCAGAAATCGAGATGAATAACTAAGATAAGATTGAAAACTCAAAGAACATTTTTATTAAAATTGGGTTGATTCGTTTAACTAGTTCGCGTGAAGTTGAAATATAAAATTTAGTAAAATTTAAATTTTACATTTTCTAAAAGTTGAGCAGATTACGAGCAGATTATTTAAGTATGATACAGTTTTTACAGGGTGAGCTGTACATGTGTACATAGTGCACCAAATTGTAACTGTTTCTTTTAAAGTCAATAGCTACATATTGTACTTAAAAATAATATTTTTAATTATTTGTTTTTATTTTTTATTTAATTTTAATAGTTGGTTTCTGATGTTAAACTTGTAAAACTAAAATTTAATTTTATTCATAAATCAGCAAATTTTTCATACATATGCAAATATTTACGCGTAGGTCCATTTATCAACTATATTAAACATTTTATTATTAGGCTCGAGTTTTTGTAGACACAATACAGCCCAAGACTCCATATTGAACAGAAGAAGTAGGCAATTATTTTTGAAGTGAAGCTTCCATACCGGCATTCTATTTTACTTTTTTCTCTATAGTGAAATGCTGAGGTGAGCGTCACGGAACTAGCGCCACAAAATGCAGTCGTCACGAGTAGCGTCATAAAATAGTGGGTCTTTACATACATTCACTACTTTCGATTAATTCGTTTCTAGTCATCCTATATATATATATATATATATATATATATATATATATATATATATATATATATATATATATATATATATATATATATATATATACTCCAAGCAGGTTTAAATTAAAAAGTACATACACAGTAACTAAAAAAAACAGACAATAAATGAAAAGTAGAAAAATTAAAAGTATATCTGTCAATAAAAGATAGTAAAGCAAAGAGAAAATAAAATATCGATACTTAAATTCGATTAGTAACGATTCTCGAACGTCAAAATTTATCATAAATGTCTTCTTCTTCTTCTTCTTCTTCTTCGGCTTTTCCCATTATGAGTTCACCGTTTTCGTCCTCCACAGCACTCTATTCTCCCAGTCACCTTCTCTGAGGTCTCTATCTATCATAGCATTTCCGACGTATGTTTTCCATCTTGTAGCAGGTCTTCCTCTCCGTCTTCTTTCCGGCGGGTCCCAGTTTAATATTATTTTCGGCCACCTATGCTCTGGCATTCTTTGTACATGCCCGTACCACTGCAGGGCTCTGTTTTCCAACTTTTTTGTAATTGAGAATTTTACTTCCATTCTGTTCCATATTTCCTCCGTTCTTATTCTATCCACTTTTGTGATTTGTAGACATCTTCTCATAAAGTACAGTTCAACTTTTCTTATTTTATTTCGTATTGTTGTTGTCATTGGCCATTCTTCCGCTCCATAACAGGTTAATATTCATCACTATGCTTTGAAATATCCTGTTTTTGTTTTCTTTGTTTAGAGTGTTGTTCCATTTCACTTCATGAAGTGCTCTTGTGGCTTATTTTCCCCGTGCTATTTTTATTTCTATATCTTTCATACAAGTCAAAAGTCGTAAATGTCATCCCATACAATTCATGACAAAATAAAATCAACTAATCACGCCCGATATCATAACAATAAATAAATTAAAAGTCCACAACACATTGAGTGCCACACGCCTTTTGCATGGGGCGCCACACCAAAAAAGTTGTTCAATTCTTGGAGGCCATGTCAGACAGATATGACTGACGGAAGTTTTTACGGTGGGGTCATGTCAGTCATATATAACTGACACGATAGCTTTTAAATACCCTTCTGTCACTCAAAATTATGTGAGGATATATGGATTTTTATATGCAATTTTGTTGTTGTAGCGTCCAGTGATACTTCATTAAAACATTGGTGGCGCTCCAAGAAAAAATAATGAAAAATTAAAAGAAAAAAATAGTTTTTATTTTTGCCATACAAAAGTGAAACAAAAACAGGAAAATATAAATTTATTACGTATGAATATTGTTAAAGCGGTCTATGCATATATAGGATTGATCAGGACAATCGCAGCAATAAGTAATTACTTTTTTGCTCGTTTCTTTCTTGCTTCCGATCTTCCTAGAGAACCAGTTGAATCTCTGTAACAAGGCTTGCAAATACTACGAATTTTTTTGTCTTTGGTTAATGCATGTCCTGTTTTATTTATAGGTTTTCTCTTGGTTCTATGTCTAACATTTGCTGAACGAGCTGTTCTCTGAACCTTTGTATTTGCATCTTCTTTTTCTTTGAAACCATTTTCATTACCAGGTAAGCATTGACAACACTAATGCCGAGAAGATATTCCATGGCCAGCTTCCTGAACCACTTTACCCCTTTTCTTAAAGTTGTCGCATAAGAAGACATTTGGTCAGATATATCTATGACAGATTTCCCTCGAAGTTGTTTACTAGTTGATGGTGTCCATGCGGTTGTGTTCTCTTTATTTTGTGGGGTATCGATCAAGTCAGGTGCATGTTTGGTAGACAGTAATTTTACATTGGAGTGTCTCGCCAGACCCATTCATAAAGTGAGGCCCAGAAATTTTTTTATTTCAGTACTATTCGTAGGAATCCATTTTGTTAATCTAAATTCGCGTTGTATTCTTGTGTTCTCGATTACCATTGCTGTATATTTATATGTAAATAATTTAATTATAATTTAATTATTCATTCAAAAAATTATTTATATTCATATTACATTGAAGAGAAAAAGTTTTATGACCTCCTGTAAGTTTTGACCACTGGGGATTATAACTGTGAGGATCGTTTTTATTTTCTAGTTCTAGAACATTTATTTCTAAAGCCCCTTTATCGTTATTTTCTGCCTCTTCCCTTTCTTCCTTCTTATGCATATAATATAGTAATGCCTCAATACTATCATTGCCGGGTTCTTCTTCAGAGGGAACCTAATCTTCGTCTGAATCATCTAACCCAAAATTATCATTGTCGATACCCGTATCGCTTTCGCTGTATTGTAGTTGATCATGTTCATCACTTTCTAATAAAGCAGTTTCCAATTGTTGCTCTGTCAAATACTTTTGATACTTTCGCTTGGACATTGTATTTTTTCAACAAAGCGAACACGTACCCAAATTGTAAATTAAGAAACAAATACCTATTATTTTCACAACAATTAACCTTTAAATCGTCACGTGAATGCTAATGGCATTCTCTCTACCAAAATAAGTTTTCGGACAGACCACGTCAGTCACAATTGGGTGACGATTTTAAATAAACAAAACGTTTGCAATATTTTTTTGCTGAAAACATGATAATCTGGACATAAAAACCTTTCCCTATATCTTCTGTTTTTGCTGTGGCCTCCCACGAACTTTATTAGAAAATGCCTGTGGCCCCCAGTGAAACAACGTTGTCACTTTTATGTCCGACATGGCCTACTGCAAAAAATTTCTGTAAGTCAGTTTTCTTCAAGGTCGAATTAATCCAAAAATGAATTTATATATGAGGAGCAACTAAGCAAAACGTAATATATCAAAAATATATGATTTGTTAAAAGTAAATATTTTATTGATTGTAGAACTTTATTAATAACATTATTTTTGACAGGAAGTAAGAGTTTCGTGTTCAATTTCGGTGTTTCCAATTTTTGAAGCTTTCAGTTTGTTGGATTCATCTTAACATGCTTGTGTAAAAACACAATGCTTAAACATTTTGTGGATTTATAGCATTTTGCTTCAAATGAATGGATATATTTCGTTTTGCTTTAACCGTTGGTTAAATTTATGTCACTTTGCTAAATAAGTAAATACCTTAATGTCAAAAATAAAACACCAGTATACAAAAATACTATCATTTATTTATAAAACAAAGCTTCTCGAATATGTAGCCCTGTATCATTTTTTAGACAATCACATTTCTATTTTAATTTTAAATTCTTGTATTAGTAAATGTTTTAATGATTTTTTTTTTCTTTTCTTCTAGTGGTCTTCTTAATCTCGCGGTTTCTAGTCTTAACTATGAGTCTTTTTTACCTTTCTTAACCAACGTTTTAAGAACTCCAGAGTTCCTTTCAAACCTAAAATATTTAAAACAACTAATGGTGATTAGTGAAGGATAATTTTTCTGTAATATAATTCTTTTAACATCTGATATTTCATCATTTTTTTTTAAATATGATTGCAATTGTTTAACATACAGAATCCAATCAGATGAAAGGCTTTTTACCGCTCGGTAGAGAATTTTTTGGATGAGCTGTAAATTTCTTCGTATTCTTCTTTAGTCTTTTTATAAAGCACATTTTAGGCTTCTTCAATGTGCTAAAATACGCTACAGAAAATCCGATATTGAATTTTGTTCTAAAAATATTGGTATATATTGTCAAACTGGAGATATGGTTATTACCTGTACATTGTGAGTTATATAGTTTATGTAATTTTGATATATTTAAGTTAGCAGATAAATGAATCCTCTTTGATTTTAATCTGTTAGAGTGACTTTCGCAAACTTTTATGTTTCGAATACATTCAATATTATTTTTCTTTACCTTTACTGTTGTACGAGAAACCTTATCTCCCCTTCTTCGTTATTTTAGTGCAAAAGTATTGTGTTTTTTAGTATTTTTTACAAATTGTATTTACTCTTCGCTCACTAGCGCTAAGCGCTAAGGCACTAACATGTTTACAGAAAAAAAAATAAATTTTTTCGAATAATATATGATGAATTATGTTTCTCTGAAAAGTGTCCTTTGGCAAAAGATACAGTTATGTCTTTATCTGAACAGATTAAGCCCTTGATAGAACTTCATAATAAATAGGTTAGTAATATCATTAAGATTATAATACAATTTATCATCAAATTAACGTTGGTGGACAAAAAATCATTAAAAAGTCCAATCAACCAACATTATTGTTCTAATATATTTAGAGAAAATACTGTAATTAGCTCATATTTTTAGAAAAGAAGCTGTTACATCAGCCCAACAGTTATTTTTGACAAGAATGTTTTTTTTTTGTTTCTGGAAAAATGCATATATTATTAGCTGACTATGTGAGTATATCGAGGGCAACAGCTTCAAGAATTGAACATATTTTATATTAAACAAATGATGAAATAGTCCCAGTTGAAGAAGAGTTTTATGCCATTTTATGATTTCCAAGTTGCATAGTTGCAGTTGTTTGTACTTTAGTCCGAATTGATTCTTATGGAGATGCAAATACAGAAATGTATCGTTCAAAAAAAAATTTTAGCATTAAATGTCCAAAAAATTAGTGACTAGTTAAAAATATTGTTGCAAATGGTTTGGTTCTGTACATGATCAAACAAATAGTGATATTGACATACAAAGATTTGAAGCTGGAGACTTTGTTAGGCTTGTACTATCTTTTATAGTTGGGCAGTGTGGTTACAGATTTAATTTTGATGATAGCCAGACAAGATACTAGAATAGACGCAGAGAATCTTTATAATGAATCTCTCCTACGAACTAGGAATGCTGTGGAAAGGAAACAAAGGGTATGGAAACGATGATTTCCAATTTTTAAAAATTAATGAGATTAAATTTAAACGTGACTATGAACGTAATAGTAGCAACAGCACTATTTCATAACATCGCCATCGAAAATGGAGTCTTGTTTCATGTAGATCATAGTCTAGATTAACAAGAAAATTATTTAATTAAACCCATAAAAAGGAAAGAAAAAGCTGTTTTCCAAATGGGTGACGCGTTTTCTCACACCAAAGCAAAGACAACAATGAATTGATAAATCTCGGCGCTGTTTGGAGATGACAAAGTAAAATATTTTGGAGTTTTTGACTTGGTATATTACAATGGATGAAACATGAATCCATTACTTTACTCTATAATCAAATAGGCAGTCATCTGAAAGAACAGCACTCGGAAAAAGCTATTTAAAGCGACCAAAGAGGCATCAAACCGCCGAAAAGGCTTATGTATTTTGGGACCCGCAAGGAAAAATTTTCATTGACTATTCCATTTATATAAAAACAATCACCAGCGACTACTTTATTGATTTATTGGAGCGTTTAAAGAGCGTGCCAAGAGATATCGCTCCGATGAGGAAGTAATCGCCGTAACTGAAGCCTATTCTGAAGACGAAGATAAATCATTTTACAGGGGCGGCATCTTAAAACTAAAAAAGCTTTGAAATCATTTTTTCACCGCTAAACGAATGACGAATAAAGAATAATTTTTGCGAAAAAGGGTTTTTTACTAGATAGGCACGGTACTTACTAACCGACGGACGGTTATTACAATTCTATTTATAAAAACATCCTTGTTAGCGGTTTTAGTCGTTGATTCCTTATTTTGTAAGTTTTATTTTATAATCATCATCACTTTTTTTTCTTCTACTTCTGTTTATAAAGTAATATCTACATTGTAAAGTTTTTTTTTATACAGGACATTAAATACAATATTAAAGTAAAATATTCAAGTACATACTAAATACTTTTCCAAATAGTACTTATTGTAATTCTTTACAATTATTGAAATTTTTGCAAAAGTGTTATGTCTTGCACAAAAAAGTAAAATGACAATATTTATAGTATTTTTCATATAAAAATGCGTGTACGTCATTCAATATTTACAACGTCAGAACCCCACAGCGTTGCCAAAACATCAGAATAGTTAGTAAGTGAGGAATTTTTAAATTGTCAACTATTTGCCAAACTACTGTATAACAGTAAATACACTTAGTTTTAAGACTGCTGCAACACACTAAAATACGTAAGAAAACATTTTAATACAAAATTATATATTCTAAATTTAAACTTACCTCTATTTAGAGCATTAATAGTAAAACGTCACGCCATTATTTCTTGTTCAAAATAATCTATCTCTTATGAAAACTTATCAGCTTTCTACAGACTATTTAGTTTTGTTTGGCATAGCACAATCACAATACACAACAATAATTAGTTTTTAAAGCTATTAATGTAAATTTAATATGTATTTATAAATACAATTTATTAATATATAATATATTATGACCAAATTGTGTAAGAAATCAAAACGTAAACAAAATTCTTACTCTAAAAAAGCGGCAACACTTAATATAAACACAAATAATTTAACCACACGTTGAACTGTCAAACAATTTTTTCCCAAGTATTCCCATATTAGTTGCGAACAATTGTCTATTATATTTCATTAAAATTATTATTTTGTGGAATATTAGACTTAAAGAGTTATTTCATAAAATTTATATTATTAATAATAACAAATGTTTTTGGTTATTTAACCCGCCGTTGCACGCGTATGAGCGTCGCCCTCACCTACATCAATTCGACTTATTTCGAGGAAGAATGAATTTAAACATATATAAAACTAAAATGGGTTATACTCACATATCATAGAAAGTCTCATAAACCATTTTTTTATTAATTTAACAAAACAAAAGTCATAAAATAATATACTTAGATCAAAAGTATAAAAATGTCAAATACATAAAGCAAAAATAATATGATAATATACAAAAGATAAATGCTGTACAAGAACTATATAGAGACTCAAAGGCACAGATAAAAACAGGAAAATATCTAACGGAAGAATTCCTGGTTACAAAAAGCTTGCGACAGGGATGCTGTATCTCACCAACCTTATTCAAGATATATGTTGCAGCGGCATTGGAAAGATGGAAAAGAAAGGTACATAAGATGGGTATAGAGCTTAGCAATGAATGTAGATATACACTCCAGTTTGCTGATGACCAAGTAGTGCTAGCGACCGACAGGGAAGATGTGCAGTACATGCTAAGAAAACTGATAGAAGAATATAACGACTGGGGAATGAATGTCAATACAACAAAAACCAAATATCTTTGTACTGGAAACGAGTCAGATAACATAGACCTCGAAAACGGACAACATATTTCCTGCTGTCAGAGCTATGACTACTTGAGTGTTGCCTTTGACAATACACGAACTGATACACGGGAAATAGAAAAACGAATCACTCAAGCAAAGAAAGTCTTAGGATGTCTCAATGGTATACTGTGGAGTAAAGAGATAACGAAAGGAAGGAAATTTAATATATATGAGACTATGATTAAAACTACTCTTCTTTATGGCGCTGAAACATGGAGAATTAGTGAAAAGAACAAAAAGCGAATAGAAGCAGTAGAGATGGATGCAATGAGAAGATCTTTAGGTATTTCCAGACGAGACCGAATCAGAAATGATGTAATAAAACAACGTATGGGAATAGAAGGAAATATAACTCAAGATATAGAGAAGAAACAATTAAGGTGGTATGGGCATGTTCAACGGATGCCAGCATCAATATTCCCCAAAAAAGTAATAGAATGGCAACCGATAGGTCGACGGAAAAGAGGAAGACCCAGATTAGAATGGCAACACGGCGTAAACAAGTCCATGAGGGAAAGAAATTTAACAACAAACGACTGCGAAGATAGGAAGAGATGGTGTTTAGGTATCGGACAACGTCGAAAGACGTTCTAAACCGATGTGTGTATATATATACAAAAGAAATAATCAATACACAAATGAAAAGTTTTAACTATATTGCACAAATCTAAAAATAATAAATGCATCTACCTACTCAGATTCTTCCTCCTCTATTTCCCAACAGGAAATACACAAAGTTTTTGTGTGTTTCTTACAAATTGGTCTTCTACAATTTGGCTTGCAGCATTTTGTCTGGGTTTTTCGGTTCTTCTTCTTAGGACAGTATGCACATTTATTAGATACTTGTTCCATTTCTACAGGCTCTGCTTCATTTCGAATTCCCAAATGGTCCCTTACTTGCATTCGTAACAATTAGTTCTTATGTTCATTCGTAACATTTGATGTGGTCTTATCAGTTCTAAAGCCAGATTTTTTAGAAATTTACGTCGTATTTTTAATATCAGATGTCGCTATTGCGAGCGTTTCGAAGCCATTTTATTGTTGCTTCTTAAAGACAGGAAAGATTTATTTTTCACATTGAGAACGCCTATGAATAGCTGTTCTGATGAGCTTTATTAAAGCGAAATACGTATAAACAGATACGCTTTGTACGTGAAATGAAATCTTGACTGTCTTTTTCATAAAAAATTTAATTTATCGACCACATTTACACCAGATTTGGTTTAGTTGTAAAATGTTAACACTTCAGGCTTTTTAGCATTATCTGTTTTATGGTCGATAATATCTTAATCGTGCAAAGTTGACAAAACTAAAACATTTTTATTTTTCTTTGGTACGTAGGAGGTAAGTATGCATTCTTTCCCAAAAGCAAACATGGATGTATTTTCGTTCCTTTCTTTCGTAGCGAGAAAAATTGTTGGTATCTCACGCTTGTTTTTTCTTAGAGTTCCCACTAATGTAGTCCGCATATTATTTAGAAGGTCTATTGCCAGTGGAACTGAAGTGAAGAAATTGTCGCATGTAATATTACGACCTGTATTTGCAATAGGTTTTATTAAACGTTTTACAAGTACTGCTGAACTATTATCTTGCTGAAATGGGCCAATTGGCTGGTTACCTACATACACCTCCAAGTTACAAGTGTACCAGTTTTCCGCATCAACCAGTGAATAAATTTTAATGCCATACTTCGCTGGCTTACTAGAAATATATTGCCTAAATGTACATTTGCCACGAAAGGGTTCCAGCATTTCATCCACTGTAGCATACCGTCCTATTTCATAATTAACCTTACATTTTTTCACAAAACAGTCAAATACTTCTCGTATCGGCGCCAGTTTGTCCGTTTTTCTACGCTCTTCTCTGTCTCTAAAATCATCAAATCTGAGTGACCTTAGCAGAAGACGAAACCGATTTTTCCCCATTGTTATTCTGAATATTACTGGCCCATCTGCAGCCCATAAGTCATCCACACTTACATGAGCACTTTTCCAGGTCCCAGTGAAGTAAAGTAGTCCAAAAAGTGCTTTAATTTCGTCTAAATTTGTGTCCGTTGCGTCTCTTGGACGGGATATGATTTGTCGAATTTTGGAAATATATTTGTTTGTATACATAACAATTTTTTCAACAATGTTATCTGGAAAATATAAACTCTAACACTCAGATGGAATTTTCTTTTCTTTTGCGGAACCTTTTACTCCACGTTTTTTGGTAAGGTATTCCTAACTAGAGTTTTACCTAAAATTAAACAACTTTATTGTAACAAGTCTATAATCAAGTATTTGAATAAGCTTCATACCTAAATAAGTAGGACTGCGTGATACACTAACGGGAAGGCAAGGAATATAGTCCCCCTCGTCTTCAGAACTTGCCGAGATTTTATTATCCGTATTATAGGCACTATCAAATTTTAGGCACTACAAGACCCAACATTATGTATAATATGAAGATTTTGCCTTAGTTTTTAAAAAAGTTATTAATATTTATAAAAAAACCGATATTTCTGACTTCAATATCTTGGCTATTTTCAACTTTTCGACAAAATCGTTACAACTTAAATTATTGCAATTACGACTTCCTACAATTTTTTCTTTGCGAATTTTTTTGTGCGGTCGATATTTTTCGAGTTAAGGGGGAAAATAGTGACTAAGTCTAATTATTAAATTAACTTTATGACATAAATGTACATAAACAAAAATGGAGAGAACTATATTTTATACAATTTTGATCTCTTTCACTTTTTTTTTCTAAAATCAATATGTAAGGTCCTAAACATAACTAATCTTATACGGTGGCATCACCAGCAGTAAGCCATAAACAGGAACGAACCCAGGACTTAATATATTATTTATATAATAATAATACATATATATATATATATATATATATATATATAAGTAACTTAATAATTATAATATATTTATAATTTAAGCAAAAAAATAAAAGAAATCAAAATTGTATAAAATATAATTCTCTTCATTTTTTCTTGGGTACATTTATGTCGTAAACTTAATAATAAACGAGATAATTCGATATTTACGCTTTTCCCTCCAACTTCCACTATTTTATCCCTTAACTCGGAAAATATCGACCGCACGAAAAGAATTGTAACATAGAAATTGTAGAACATCGCATGTGCAACAATTTTAGTCCATACGGCGGATGGCAAAATGGCGGATGTGTTGAGCAAAAGCGGATCTTTTTAAAATCAAGATGGTGCCTGACACAACGGAGGAATTCAGTCGCGATTTTTAATTTACAATGGACTAGATATTAACCGACCAAACCGATAGAGCAAGAGGGGGTACAAAGTGTGACTTTTAGTAATATCTGACGTAATCGCAGACAATATTTCAGGAACAAATAATTCCAGACAACTAACACGAAATTTTACTAAGTAGTGTGAAACAAAAGTCTATTAAGTGATCGTGTAATGTCACCAAAGTTTTCATGGGATGTAATCCCGTTTTTATATGGGAGTGATCATTATCCTATAAAAGTCTCTTTTAATAATAGTTATAAAGATATTAATACAACTCCAATTCCAAAATGGAGTCTAAAGAAGGTCGATTGGTATTTATTTAAAAAGTGTATCCAAAGAGTTGCCATACCTTAAAAGAAGTCACCGGAAATCATCACATAGACGAACTTCTAAGTTCATTTATATCAGTAATCCATTTTGCTGGCGAAAGATATATCGGTAAAACACAAACTCTACATAAAAGAAGTTCATTACCATGGTGGAACGCAGAGAGAACTGACATAATAAAAAAATATAATTAATCGTTTAACAAATTAAAACGTCACAAAACACCTGAAAATATCATAGAATATAAGAAATTACAGGCTCAAGCTAGATATATAATTAAAAAGAACAGAAAACAATCTTTGCAAGAATTTATGTCTTCTATTAATACCAGTATGCACGTGAATTGCATTATGGACGGCCGTAGCTCAGCGGCAAGATACTGACTTTGTAAGCCAGAGCGCACGAGTTTAAATCTCGGCACCAACAACGACATTTTCATTTCTAAAAATGATACGAGCCGTTCACCGTGCTTTGAAGGGCACGTAAAGCCGTCGGTTCCCCTATGCTAGTGTGCATCGACACTAGCTACTTGAAACAGGGTTAAAGATGAAATTGGCGCCGGAACAATCCGAAAGGATCTCCCTGGCAAAAAAAGCCATACGATGTTATTATTACTACCAGTATGCATATAAGCAGCGTATGAAAAAATGTTAGAAAAATATCAGGAAGCAATACATATAAAAGAATTCCATTTCTATGCAAAAATAAACAGATAGTAACATCTAATAACGACATAGCAGAACTACTAGCAAAACAATTTGCAATTAACTTCAGCAATATTAACTACAACCAAAACCAAATGTATTTTATTTTCAAAAAAAAACGGCACTCTACAAATCCAGATCTTTAGTTATATGGAAACAACTTAACTTATGTGAAACACATAATTATTAGGAATGATCTTTGAAAGAAACTATCTTGGAAATACCATATTATGCAAATTAAGCAATCTTGTCAATCTGGTCTCAATTTAATGCGAACACTGTTGGGGCTCAGCTCTTTTCTTGCTCAATTAGAAGTCATACAAAATACAGCAATAAAAATAGTTACAAGAGCATTTTGTACTAGTCTCATTAAAAGTCTACAATGACAAAAAAAGGACGAACCCTCCCTTTGACGAGAGAATCAGAAGATATATCTCTCTCCATAACATTTAATTCCCAAAATTTTTTGATCGAACAAATACAGTCACACCTCCCCTCTGGATCTTTCCTCCTGCAATATGTGATCTAACTCATTCTAAATACAATAAGCTTGAGAACCCCATGCAACTATTATTTAATTATTTTACATCATACTTGCTTCTTTCCCAGATCATTGTCATATCTATACACATTCGTTCAAATCTATTGATGGTGTTGGATTAGCAGTTATAATATTTCAGAACATTTTATTACAGGTTAAACTATCTTTCTGTTGCAGTATTTACTCTAGAGAACTATACTTAATTCTGAAAGCCCTTATTTATATGCGTACCCAAAAAAATTTCAAATTCTATCATAACAACCAACTCTCTCAGCACATTACGTACAAGAGAACAGTTACGTACAAGTATTCCCATAGGTATTTTAATAAAAGAACAATTATATTTGCTTACTTTACTTTTTTGTATCTGGATCCGACTACAGTTTTTCTGCCCAATATCGGGCTACGTCTACACCCTTTGTATTTGCGAGCCATATATCATCGAGGGTGCACTGTGATGGGCAAAGTCTGCATACTCTCAGGTGCTCCACGTTCTGTATTTCCCCACATTCACAAAGTGCGTCGCTGTCTGTCTTGATGCCCCATTTAATGAGGTTCTGTTTTACAGGGGCAACACCTGTGCGTATGCGATTCAGTGTCCGCCAGGTTCTCCAGTCCAGGTTCATTCCATTAGGTCGTTCTGGATGTAGGGGGAACAGTTCGGGTGGTTCGACGCTGACATTTCTCATAAACCTTTTCCTTGATTTAAGTCGGCTGATTCCTGGCGGTTCGTCAAACCCGTATAATTGGTGCCTTTCATCCAAAGGTTTGCCTGAACTTCTCCACATATTGTGAGGCGCATCTACGGTCATCTGGTGATGAGAATCCTGCTACCCGGTACAGTAGGGGTAGGGGGGTAGGCTTTATACAACCGGTAATTATTCTGCATGTTTCATTTAACGCCGTGGTGACTTGTTGGGCGTGTCTAGATCTACCCCAGACGGGACAAGCATATTCCCCTGTTGAGAAACATAAGGCCTCAGCTGTTGTCTTTAAGACGTGGGTGTTTGCATCCCACTTGCTCCCTACTAGTTTCCGGAGAAGGTTGTTTCTCGTAGAAATCTTTTGTCTTGTGCTCTGACAGTGGAATTTATACGTTAGTGACCGGTCTAGTACTACTTCAAGATATTTGGGCCTATCAGTATGTTTCAAGCGTTGTCCCTCCCAAGAAACATTCAGTTTTACATGCGCCAGTTGGTTGTTGAGATGGAATGCACATACTTAGGTTTTAGTAGGGTTTGGCTTTAATGAGTTTTGTTTGTAGTAATTTGACATCATGTTTAAAGCCTCTTCCATTGTCGACTCTACTTGTGTGAGTGTTTTCCCTTTTACGGCTATACCGAGGTCATCAGCGTAGACAAAACTCTCAGTCTGAGGGTGCATTGGTTGGTCGTTGGTGTAGATGTCAAATAAGGACGGCGCCAGAACGCTTCCTTGAGGTAGGCCATTTTTTTGGGTCCTCCATCTGCTCTTCTTTCCATTTTGCAAAACGTAGAAACGTCTATTACGCAACAGTGATCTAATAATATTTACCAGGTCGTAGTCAAGCACAGTGTTATAGATCTTAGTTAGCAGAGTTCTGTGGTTTATCGTATCATAGTATCATATATTTGCTAAACAACGCGAGGCAGAAAGTACGCTTTATATGGGTTCCATCTCACATTGGACTTCAAGGAAACGAACAAGCAGATTTTCATGCCAGGGAAGCAATACACAGTGTTTCTATCGGTGTTAGTGAACTTAATGTCTGTTTCCGACTACAAATTGTTCCCTTAAGAAAAAATGACAAATGAATGGAAAAATGTTATTAATAAAATAAGAAACAGTCTATTAATAGTATCTAAAACTGTCAGACAAAATCTGTCTATTATTTTACAATTTCCAAAATTAATAATTAAACTAGCATATGATATTAACAGTAAAAGATAAATATTGCCAATTTTCTCTTAGAAAAATTTTAATGAAAGAACAACATAATTACTCAACCAAATGAAAACACATTTCTCTATTAAATACAACTGTGCCTGATGAAATTTTATTACATTCAGTATATTTTTAAATTGTTGCTGTTACCGAGTTTCTGTTTTAAATTAAGATACAAACCTCACATTTATTAAAAATGCATTACAGGTAAGGGCAGTTCTACGCTCCACAATTCCGATGTATATCTTAGAAGGCCCGAGGCGAGACGGAAAACTTTTCAGGGAAAATTAAACAACCAGTTGCTCCTTTTAGCAACTGACTGAATTTCCGTTGGAACGATTCCATAAGCGTTCAAAGAAAATTCTTTGGGGGAAGAAAGATTAGCCGTCCTTTAGGCATCTGAATGATTCACTAGCAATTTTGAAATGGAGAAAGTGGAACAGAAATATTTAATATAGATATCTTCTTTGAGAAAAGTAAAGAGGTTACATATTCTTGAAAATTGGGCGAATGTGAAAAAATACATTGGATAAAAATACTCTTTTTTGTAGTCACCAACTAATTTACAGGACTTTGTTTTCTGGGAACTTTTAAAGAAGATTTTGTGTTTCTACTGAACTAGCCAAATGTTCATATTAAAATGACTATTTTTTATTATAACTTAAATTCTTTATGATGGTGTAACATGATAGTGTTAATCGTAATAAGATCTCACTGCTAGTTAATGCTAATAGGCTGGTAAAACTGGAAAGTATCCTAATAATCGAAACAACGTTAAGTAAGCAAGGATATTTCATATCGCCTATTCTGTTCAATGAATGCTCATAATGAATCTTATAACGAACACTATACCATGCAAAATGAGACATAAAAATAAATATTAAACGCCTATATGATATACCATACACTAAAGACACAGACAACAGTTCTCGCAAATAGCATAGAAGACCTTTAACTTCAACAAACTAATGAGAGACCTAAGCCGGAACTTGCAGAGAAACATAACTATCTACGTAAAGCCAATAAAAGAAGTCATCATCATCATCATCAACCTGTATGCGTCCACTGCTAGACATAAGACTCCCTCCCTTTCTATCTGTCTTTATCTTGTGCAGCTTGCATCCAGTTATTGCTAACACGCTTCAGGTCGTCAGTTCATCTAGTTGGTGCTCCGTATTGCTTCTTGCGTTGGTCCCTCTAAAATACGTTTTGTCCATCGAGTGTCTGATAATCTGGCGACGTGTCCTGCCCAATTCCATTTTAACGACGCAATTTTTTCCAAAGCGTCTGTTGTTTTTGTCCTACGACGTATTTTCTCGTTTTTGATTCGGTCTCTCAGAGAGACACCTAACATGTGGCACTCCATAGCCATCTGAGTCACGCGAATCTTATTAAATACCTTTTTTGTGAGTGTTAATGTTTCTGCTCCATAAGTAAGTACAGGTAACATACATTGGTCAAAGATTTTCCTTTTGAGGCATATGGGTAGACCCGATTTAAATACATAGTTTAATTTACCAAACGCTACTCAGGCCAATCCTATGTGACGTGGGAGCTCACATGTCTGGTTATCTCTGCTCAACCGAATTTCATGTTCTAGGTACTTATACGATGTAGTCTGCACAATATCCCTTCCATCAATAGCAATATTTCGATTTAGCACCATATTAGTCATCATTTGGGTCTTGTTCTTATTAATCTTTAGTCCGACCTCCAAGGAAGCGTAATATAATTTTTCAAACAATATTATTGCATCATCCATACAATCGGGTATAAGGACGATGTCATCTGCAAATCTCAAATGACTGAGCTTCTATCCATTTATATTGATACCATGCTCGTTCAGATGTGCCTTCTTAGAAGTATGTTCTAAAAGCATCATGCTGTGCTTTATAGAGACTGTGTTACCTTACCGTACTCCTCGCTGTATACAGAATTTATTTGTTTCTTGTTTAGATAATCTTACGCTAGCTGTGGCATTTTGTTAGATATATTTGATTATATTAGTGTAGCGATGGTCTATTCGGCATTCTGTCAATGCTTTTAACATTTTTTAAGGGCTTAATAGAAGAAGAAGTAACCAAATTCAAATACGTGGGTTGCTGGATTATAAAAATTAAAAATCTAGATCTAGGAATAAAAACAGGGATAAAAATGTTAAGAGCAACAGTTCTCGAAATGGTTCTTGGTAAGCGACCACGGCTTTAGAAAATAATAAATAAAAAATGGTATAGATATTGTACCGTATTTAGTTTATCAACTAAACTTAACTCATAGAAGGTCTGCTTATATATAAAGTTATTATGTACTAGAATTTTCTGGAGTAGTCCACCTCTAATCCTTCACGTTAAAAGCGAATTGCCAACGTCGAACATTCCAGTCTAAGAACTGCGACACGTAACTGCATCGGACATGGGCTATTTCGCTACAATATATTTTATCGTATCGCCAATATGGCAATGTTTAAATTTATTGGCGATACTTCTATATGCAATTACATCTTGGTCTCGTTGGAGGATATTAAATATATAATAAATTGTAATGTATCGTATTTATTGATTATTATTTACAAAGCAATAACCTATACTGGATGACATTATTTATTTAATTTACGGGTTTACCTTTTTACATCATCGGGATTCTATTACAAATCGACTTGGTATTAGGCCAAATATGTTTATATAAAATTAAAGAATATTCAAGGTTTGACTTGAAGTGTAGTGAGAGTATATTGAAATAAGACACGCATAATATACAATATGCGTGCCTTAGATTTCTAATTGAAAACCAGTTATTTATTGCAATAAAATATTTTTGATACTTCTAATATTTTAGGATCACTGTAATTATCTCAATAATCTTATAAGATACATCTTATGTACTACAAGAATACCAACCAATGCTTAAATATCCTGAGTAAATCACGTCAAAATGACTAAGTTTTCAGAATAATGGGAAAAAATAGAGCATTTTAACATAATTTTAAATGAAAAAGACCGCATACCCAGAACATATTATATCTCCAAACGAGAAACATGAGCTAACAAAACTAATTATAAAAAATAGGGGCCGCATAGAGCCTGGCCATAGAAAATATTCCTGGCTGAAGAACATGCGCCGTTGGACAGAATTTAGTTAACGCACTTTTTAAAATGGCACAAAATCGCACATAGTTCGCCAAAATTGTTGCCAATTCCACTTATAGAGAAGACATCTAAAGGGGGAAAAGAAAACATGAATGCCTGTATATTTCTTTTTTATTAAAAACTCTCTCAACCGGTAGTACCACAACCGAAAAGAGACTAATAGAGGGAAAGGCTGGTTTTAAATCAAACTTTCCACTTCACATATTGATATAACTATGTGGCGTCTTCTATTTTAGATCAAAATCCACACGACTTTATATTATGTTTGAATTACCCAGAACTCACTAAAATACATAAAAATACAGAAATATATCTATGTAATTTGTTTTAAAAAGGACAGCATATTATCCAATAGTACTATGTACAACAGAACACAAAACTAGAAGAGAGAAACGTGTTATTTTAATAAAAATTGTATGTTATCAAAAGCTTTCTCGTGGTAAATAAAACATAGATAAGGGACGTTGCAATTTTCTCTCGTTTTAGGTTAATCGTCAATCAATTTCGCATCTGGTTCCCCTCGCTTTATAAATCCGTCTAGCTCAGGAGCTATTTTGTGTGTAATAAATTGGCGAAACATATTTTATCTAAACCTATGTATAATGCACCTCATGTGTTATTGTCTGGTGGAATGTTTTTTAAACAAAAAAACAATTATGGAGCTAGTTTAGGTAATAGGCCATGACTTTTAAACCAATCTCTATGTATAAGTTTTTTAACATTTGATGGATTTGCATTTGTAGAAGGATACTTAAATATTCTTTATAGCAGTGTCAGAATTATTAGGCTGCAGAAAGCGGCTAAACAAGGTATCTTTTCTGACAATAAATTTGCCAGATCCGGAAGATCAATCGTAATAAATACGAAAACCAGAGAAGACTACCTAGGAGTAGTTAAAATACTAGAAGAATACACACCGAAGGTAGAGTATATTGCCTACCCAATAGATAGTGAGAAACTAAAGAGGGTGATACTAAAAGGGCTTTCTGCAAGCACAAATACAGAATTAATTCTAAATGAATTAAAACAAAAGGATGTTGACGTAACAAGAGTCAGCAACATGTACTCCAAAAAAGAAGGCAAACAAATACTGCCTTTCTTCATGATCACCCTCAAAGAGGATGACATACAGAAAATAAGGAAAGTTACAAACCTGTGCTACATGAGGGTTCGTTTTGAAGACGAACTTAAAATAACGAAGGACACCCTACAGTGCTTTAACTGTCAGGGATACTACCACAGTTCCAAGGCTTGTCACTGCAGCTCCAGATGCGTGAAGTGTGGTGAAAATCATCTCAGCAACGACTGCGAGAAGAGTAGAGAAACGGCTCCCAAATGTGCCAACTGCGACCAAGCGCACACGGCAAACTACAGAGGATGCTCAAAAGCTCCTAAAAAGAAGACCCCTGCCCCAGTAAAACCGGCGAGCAGGCCAATAAAACCAACAACAACTTCCACGAGTTTTAGCTACGCTCAAGCAGCTAAAACAACCCCAGAAGAAGCAGCTCCCACAATGAATGACGCCGCTACTCTTATAGCTACATTCCACACGGAATATAACAAAAAAATGATGGAGATGATGTCCATGATGGACAGAGCTACAAAGATGATGACTGCATTCGGAGAAATAAACCGACAATGCTAGCGAACCGTACGGAGGATCTACGCATAGGGTCCTGGAATTCCGGTGGAATTTTCAAAAAACTCAACCTTTTGGATGAGATGATCAACAGATTAGAGCTCGATATCGTAGCCCTTCAAGAAACCAAATTAGTGGAAAGGAAGAAAACCAAATTCCCTGGCTACGATATCTATAGAACTGACCATAGAGCGATATCAGGAGGAACAGCCATACTAGTTAAAAAAGGCTTAGAACATGAACACATACCAACACCAGATGGACTGGTGACAATGGAAGCCACGCTAGTCAGATTAAAGGCCAACAACGAAACACTAAAAATAGTGTCAGCTTATGTCAGACCTAACGATTTGATATTCGATGAAGACTTGAGCCTAATCCTCGATACAGAAGAGCCCACAGTGATTATAGGAGACCTTAATGCGAGATCTCCCCTATGGTTCGACAGAGCAACCAATAACAACGGGAGACGACTTTGCGGCCATCTTGAAAACAGACCTAACACCTACGTGATCGGACCAACAGGACCGACCTGTTTTCACGGACAACTCCCAACACATCTAGACATTGCAATCCTACACAACGTGGGTCAACAACACGAGATACAATCTCTAAATGAAGGCGATTCAACGCACAATCTAATCGTCCTGACCCTGGGTGCAATAGAACTAAACTATTTGCAGCCCCACCAAAAGAAGATTACAAACTGGTCAAACTTCAGAAGGGTTTTTAGCGAAAACATCGGTAACATCCCAACAATAAACAACATCACAGAACTAGAAGACAGTGTAACTAAACTAGAAACAACCATAAATAATGCTATCGATGCCAGCTCAAAAATCGAAAACACTACCAGACAAAAAGGAAGATTCGGAGATATTAGTCTCGAACTACAAAACCTAATAAAGGAAAAAAATAGAAAAAGAAGAAGAGCCTACCGTACTAGAACTCTAGAAGATAAAAGGATTGCAAATGAGCTAGACAGGGAAGTTAAAAGACAACTACGAGAACATAGAAGCGAAAACTGGGACAACTATATCCAAGAATTAGACCCAAACAAATCCGCCTTCTGGAAACTATCGAAAATACTCCGACAGGACAAGAAACCCATACCTCCCTTACATGGAGAAAACGGGATTGTTCATACGGAGAGAGATAAAGCCGAAGTCCTAAAGGACGAACTAGAAAGAGCATGCAGAAACAACGAAAATCCCAATGAAGACATAGACTTCGAAGAAGAGGTAGAAAGAACAGCTAGAAGATTAAAGAGAAGAAAGGGTAGAATAGGAATAACTCATACATCTCCTGATGAAATTAAAGAGCTAATTAAACTCTCTAATGCCAAAAAAGCCCCAGGACCTGACAACATCACAAACAGGGCACTCAAAAACCTACCCAACAAAGCTATTGTCTACATAACGAACATAGTAAACAACATGCTTAAATTAAGATATTTCCCAGACAGATGGAAGGAAGCACATATAATTATGATCAAAAAACCAGGGAAAGATGGCACTTTTCCGCAAAATTATAGACCTATCAGCTTACTATCATCAATAAGCAAGATAGCGGAAAGAGTTATACTAAAAAGACTCAATGAAGAATCGGAAGCATTAGGCACCATACCAGAAGCGCAATTTGGATTCAGAAGCGAACATTCATGCAAACTACAAGTTCTACGTTTCACAGAATTCACAACTAAAGGATATAACGAAAAAATGTACACGGCAACAGCATTTCTGGACGTCAGTAAAGCATTTGACAGGGTCTGGCATGATGGACTCATCTATAAAATGAACACCATGGGATACAGCGAGGCGATGACATGCCTCCTCGGATCATACCTAGCCAACAGAAGGTTCAGAGTTCGGACAGGGGCAACCCTGTCCGAGGTCGGGACCCTGGAAGCAGGTGTGCCTCAGGGAGCTGTTTTGTCGCCTTACTTGTACACCATCTATACGGCCGACACGCCAAAAGAACCAGGATCCCTGTTAAGTCTTTACGCTGACGATACGGCAATAGCTGTTAGCTGGAGAAATCCAAATCATGCAGCTAATCATCTGCAGAGAGCACTCAACAGATTCGTAAGATGGTGCATCAAATGGAAAATAGCCATAAACCCAGACAAAACACAGGCTGTAATGTTTAGTCACAGAAAAAGTGTACCGAATCAAGAACTAACAATTGGAAACACCCCAGTACAATGGACAAATGAGGCCAAATACCTAGGAGTGTTACTCGATAAAAAGCTTACATTTACGCAGCACATAAATCAGCAAACGTATAGAGCCAAAGCGCTGAAAAGTCAGCTCTCATCGCTAATTGGCAGAAGAAGCAAGTTAAGGTTCAAAACCAAAATTAGGATGGCGAATAGCATTATCCTACCAGTCCTCTCATATGCCTCCGCTGCGTGGGGACACACCTGTAAAACTAACAGGAAGAAAATACAAACAGCGCAAAATCAAATAATAAGAGACGCACTGAATCTGCCAAGATACGTACCTCTGAGAAATCTATACAGAGACTCAGGACAAACAAGGATCCTACACACAATGGACAAAAAGGCATACAAACTTTTCAATGGACTAAATAACCACCCAAGTAGCATGTTGAGAGAGCTGACAAACTACAACGCAAACACCAGGACGGTACACAGAAGACCTAAACAGCAAATAGCCGGATATAGGGTCCCAAACTAATAAATGAAGATTGAGATGGTCGCAAGGACGTCTAAATAAAAGAATGCAGTCATCAGAAAACAACCACCAAAAAAATCCTTCTCTTTTAGGACTCTGGCGAGAGGATACAGGTGCCAAGGCACTTAGATAAGGACACTCTACACCGGGGTGTGTGGAGGCCGTATACACCCTGCAATGCACACCCCAACCCACCCACACAATTAGCATGTAAGAAATAAAAGGGTAAGAATTGTGCCGGCATTTTAAAGTCCCAACGCCAAGGAAGACCCCACAAAAAAAAAAAAAAAAAAAAAAAAAATCGGTTGTTTTCTTTTAAATACAGTTACCTTTTAAATCAATTTTAATCATTCAACGTTTTAACGTAAAGTCACTTTAATTTCTCCATATAGAAGACCCTTCAGGCCTTCTATATACCGCTGATGCGGAATAGGCCCTTAAGGCGGATCGAGTGATACTGATCCTCTCGCGACACCCGAGCACTGAGGTCATGTGCGGCAAACATGGGCTCAGTGGCCGGACCCACATCGGACACCCAGCCGGCGAGGAGAACAAAATTTATTTTGCCAAATCGGCGGCTGAGTGATCGAGCACACACTCCTTCCGAACATGAAGTCGACAGCTCAGGCTGTCGACTCCATGGACGGAACACACACGCTACTTTTTCTTTTTTGTTTTAGGGACTCAAGTCCCGAAGTGCAGTTAGAGTAAAATCTATAGAATCAGTAAAGTAATTAGGGAGAAAAGCCTAGATGTGGCTACCCTTACAGTTAGGTGGCATAACCACAATAATTAAAAACGGGAGTTGTCTCATTACCCAAGGCAACTCTAGTAAGTTTCAAGATCATAAGCCTCCTCACGTATGTCACACGATGAGGAGGGGTGGTGGAAAAACCTGGGGGTCAGATAGGTACCACTTCGACTAGCGAAGTGTGACCGGTTTGATCTTCGGACATGTGGATCCCATGCTTAGTATGGTATACACATGTTCCTAGAGGTTGGGTTGATCGCTTAGCGTGATTGTGTGTGTGTCAGAATTATTATATAATTGATTTGCGTTTAATTTCAAAATCGTTTTCATTGATATTTGTTTCATAGATAATATCAATTGAATATGGGTGTAAATCATAGTTACGCTACACCTCTACTACTAGATCTATATTTGTCAACAATAAATTTTTGTCTTTATATACAATTCAGCTTTTAGATTTAACCCACTTGTGATAGTCTAATTTTTTTTTTAATTATTCTTTTGGTTTTAACTAGTTTGTATGCTATTGTATTCCTTCACTCTATGGTTATTTATTTATTGTTACCCTCTGTGGCATCCAGTAGATCATATAGATGTTTATACGGTTCTGCTTTATCTCTTGCTACTGCTACTTTTGCTTCTCTTTTATCTTGCCACTGTTTATATAGTTTTCTCTTCTAGCGAAGTTTTTCTTGAACATAGTTTAACTACCGGCTGGTATTTTTATTTTTAAATTTCTTTTCTTAGGTTTAATTAAGTATTTTAAAAGCAGTATTCAATCAGCAGTGCCTTGCCATAATTCTCCAAATTGTATCAGGAGTTCATTTTATATTCCATCTAATTTTTCTAGTGTTTTTGCCCTAAATAAATTTTTTGCTCATTTTTTAAAACCCACTATTTGATTTTTTGTCAAGCAATGACACGCGCAAGTTATTTATTAATTATTAGAGCATATAAACGTGCTGGCACAACTTGGATAATGTTTAGCAAGCGTTTAGTTCATCGGCAACAGTTAATTCGGGAATAATTGGAAGAGAATAAAAAGAGAATCGTGACTCTACCAAAAATGTTTTGGTTGTTACGAATATCTTTTAAAGTTCCGAACCATAGAGACCTCTTATGAGCCATCGTACGTTCGTCACAAACGAATAATTTTTGGACCTGTAAATTATTTTCCTATTTTTGGCGATGTTGCAAGCTGGTGATTCAGTGATTAATTTAATTAGTTTAATGGTCATTTCAAGGCAGCGATATGATCCTTACTAATAACAATTAAATTAGTAGTTTTTTTGTCTATACCAGTGCATCAAGGCAGTAAATTCTACCAGATCCAATGTTCACTGCTTCTATCAAAGTAACGTAGGCAGTCCTTTATTGTTGATTTGCTTGTCCAAAATTTGTTCGAACTATTGCGGAAAATACTTCAGTGTCAAACTCTTCTCTTTGTAAAGGTGTTTTCTGTCGAATATTAAGTGTGTGTTTATAGTGTATTTCTTAAAAAGATATTAAGCTACATGACAAAACTGATAATAAACTAATATAAAAGTAGAAAAGCGGCGTGTGGCACTTGAGGAGTACCGAGTAAAGTGACCCACATTGCGCATCCACTATTTTGGTTTAGTTTCAATAGTTTTAGTAATTGACTAGCACAAGCAACTTATCGTTTAGAAGTTATTCTATTAGTTAGTTAAAAATATGGTGATTTGGACGTTTCGATTTTTCTTTGATTTCCGATAAAAATGTAATATTTTTTCTTATATATAAACTATTATTAATAAATAATTACAGTTAAGACATTAACGGCCAAGCAATGAAAAACAATAATTTTTCCGAATTTTTTTATTAAACCTAGTTAAAAATGCCTCAACTAGGATATGTTTATGTCTTTTTAACAAAAAAACTAACAATAAAATTTAAAAAATTCAGGATGCACTCTTGGCCAATAGTGTTATACATAAAACATAATTATTATATTGTATTAAACGACTTGAAACATTCGGGATGGAGGTAAATTTTACATTTTTTTTTCGTAAATATATACAGGGTTACGCAATTGAACTGTTACCTATTCAAACGACCATAATTTTTTGTTTGAAATTATTTTTTATTGATTCAAATGACAAAAATGTGTGAAAATAATCAAAATTTCAGATTTCACCCACTTTAGCTCGATTTGGCCACCTTTTGCCTTGACTATGGCCTTCAAACGATCAAAAAACGAGTTGCATGCTGTACGAATGTGATCTTCCGGTATTTTGGCCCATTCACGTATAATTGCTTTCTTCAGCGCATCCATACTGGCATATTTTTAGTCCTCACCTTGCTATCCAAAATGGACCAGATGGAATAGTCAATCGGATTTGCATCTGGCGAATTCGAAAGCCATTGTGTGGATGAAATGAAGTGTGGAACATGTTTTTTTAACCATTCTTGGTTCACACTAGCTTTATGAGACGGTGTCGAGTCTTCTTGGAACGTCCATGGTCTACAATCGAAATGTTTGCGTGTCCACGGCTCTAAAACAGCTTCTAAAACATTTTCCCGATAATAAGTTGCAATGACTTTGACACCAGATTCAATAAAAATGATTGGAGAGCGTCCATCGGCGGTTACAGCTGTCCATACCATTACTTGAGATGGGAAAGTAAACACGATCATTTTGAGAGTTTATGAACTACTCAATAGGGAAATTTTTCTCATCAGAGAACACTATGTTCGGAAATTCGCCACGTTCGCACAAGCGTAACAACTCCTTTGCTCTTTCAAGCCGAACTTTTTTTGCTTTAGTTTATGATTGTGTGCTTTTTGGAACATGTAAGGCTTGACCTTGAGCTCCTTTTTCAATATTTGTTGCATACTTCGCTGAGATATTTTCAGTTCTTTGGCCATTTGATTACCACTACGACGTGGATTTCGCTCAAGTCAAGCCTTCACTTTCCGAACCATTTCAGGTGATGTTGCTGTTTTTTTTTTTCGTCCACCACCATAGCGTTTGGCAATGCTACCAGTATCATTATAACGAGTTATGGTGCATACCGGATAGCCAAGCGGGCTGGGCGGTTGGCTTCTCCTTCGCTTCAATGCGAGAGATGTCAGTTCAAATCCCCGGCTCGGTGAACAGAAAACAAAAAGGCTAACGCAGTAGTTTAAAATTCTAAAATGAATCTGCGGCTTAGTCTAGAATATGCTGGTATCTGATCGGCCTATGGTGGAGCAGTACGGCAAGAGATAAGGGCTTGCGGCTAGGTGATACTCCTCCATAGATCCCTACCGGAAGGGCGTGGAACGCCTAAATACCGGGTATATATATGGTGCATACACAAACATTTTATTCTATTTGAGGTGTTTGAGCTGACGAACAATAGCTGGTTGTGATTTTCCAGCCAAATATAACGTAATCACACTATTACGTTTAAATTCCATTGCGAATAAATTTTGTTGTATGTATAAAACTTAAATGCAAATGCTTTTGACGTCTTATAAACATACTGAAGTATTATCAGGTCAACTTTGACGAAGTTGTCATTATCGATTTGCCAGATATATCAATGTGAAGTTGGTAACAGTTCAATTGCGTAACCCTGTAGTATGAGTTTTGCATAACCTACATTAGTCTCGTGCACTTGTATCGTGCCTTCTAATCAAATGACCAATATTGTCAAATCTTACATTGCCAGGCAAACTATCTTTGGAGGGACGTCCACAATCCGAGTGAGCTGCCACTTCTATTCACTATTTCAGCACAACGTTCAAATTTCATTAGTGATACTCCTAGAAGTGATCGAAATTGTAATTGTGACATTTTGCTACCATTTGCAATATTGTAAATCTTCCAGCTGCTTGTGCTATCAAGAGGATTTATAAATAGAGGCCATTTCTTCCCTTTTATTCTGATTCGGTAATTAGCAATTCCAGTATCGTGAAAATCCACACCACCCATAAACATATTGTATCCAGCTACTACATTAGGCTATTAGACATTAAGAATATTTTTGTGTTCTTTCCAATTGTATCGTTCTGTTTGAACAAGAGGTAGTAATGTGCAGGTACTTGTTATTGTATATATGTGCGTAACAGTAGAATTATAAGTCCATCTCACGAGTAAAACTTGACACAGTATCAAATGCAGACTCGAATGTTACCCGTGCTGTTTTTTGACCGTTTAGCTATTCTGTAATGGACACTTTGCAATGCGGTTTTCTCTTATAGTACCTGTGGCAAAGAAGCCTAGATCCTGCATTGTCACAAAAAGAACATAAGAAGAAAAGAAATTCACGAAAAAGACTCGATGCTCTTGGGGTTTGTCAACTACAAAAAGTAACTCTAAAACTACCTTTGTATCCAAACTATTACCCGAATCAAAATTATTATGTTGTTTTCCTCCATATGGTAAAAATTTGTATAAATAACCCGTATGTGAACAAAGACACCATAATTGAATCGGTCATTTCAAAAAGTGCATAAGTCCACAATTCTAACTTCTTAGAAACTAACTTTTTGTGCGGAATATACTCCTCTAAGATAAACTCACGTTGTGTGCAAAAACGACACCAGTCCGTACATAATTTGTTGAAATACTTTACATCTAAAATTAAGGGTCTGTGCAAAAACAACGCGAATCCAGGACGTATGTAGTTTTTAATGTGAATTTGTAAACATAATTTCTAAGAATTTAGTTGGTAGCCGAGATCGTATGATTGTTGAGTCTTTTATGTTACCATGTTTTTATTTCAGTTTTCATTAATGTGTTGTGTTGTGAGTTTAAGTGCTTGACAACGATTAATTTAAATTTATTGGTTTTTGGTTATTTAAACAAAAAAATAATATACCTACTTCATCTAACGATAGTGTACATGAACATTTACCCTTGAAAAAGAGAAAACCCAATCCAGATAAATACAGAAGGACTGTTGTACGTAATGCCAAAGTTAAAGGTTTACAACACACTAACTGTAAAGGAAATATTGTACCGGCTAGAGCTACAGGACCTAAATGCAAGTACAATAAGTAATAATTTATGCTGTTATGTAGGTTTACAGAGGTTTGTTTATTACCGTTTGTATCAGCAATAGGCAAATTTTTATATTTTCATAACATAGTTTAATATTTCATTAATAAAATAATATTTTTTTCCGAAATAAATAAACAAACTATAGTAATTTAATATTGTCGTTAAGGTTCTTGATTTGCAAATTTTAAAAATATAAACTTAGTGTCAGTTTAATGAACACTTGTTCCAAGGATAAAAATCGGAATACAGGAATTTAGAAGCTACAAACTTATTTTATGTTCTAGCGTGCTAGAAATTTTACCATTTTTAAAAATTTCTTTTCTTTTTAGATGTAGAGGAAAATGTTTCCAAAAATTTACTGAAGAAGAATAAGCTTTTTGTGTTGACTCACTAAACAACTTTTCCACCAAAAATGAGCAAGATTTATTGTAGGGTCGGCAGACTAAAGCACTTAAGTCAAAAAGTGTAGATTTTCAGAAATGGAATAAAACTATATAAAGAAATAATTCAATATTTCTTAAAACTGTTTTCCTGACTTATGTTAAAAAGAACACTGGCATATATGACTTATGTCTAACAGTACAGTTATGTATTTTAATTTGTTTTAACACAATATTTTCATAATATTATTTATCCTCATTATCTAAAATATCAGGATCAATATTAGCTACATTTTCCTTACTAGGCAAATCTATATAAAATTTATGGAAAACATTTGGTATTAATGTTAGTAGAGAAATTAAGTCATCTTTTTTTTTCTTTAGATATAGGTAAAGACAATAGTGATATAACATGGATGTCATTAGGTATAAAGGATGCCCTCCGTCTCAAATTTATCTTATAAAATTCTGATTCCAATTGTAAGGTGTCTTTGTAAGAAACCATTCCAAATTCCATGTCATAGCGGAGCCACCTTTTGTCCAACCATTTAAACTACTTTTCATCTACATCTTTATTTCTTAATACCAAAGAGCCTTTTAGTAACGATGCAAAGTCTAAAAAGTCAGTATTCTGCATTTCCACAACTTGAAATTTGGTACTGCTGGACCTAATAAGTTGTATCCAGTGATGAGGATTTGAGAGAGTGGTTTGGCTGTACCACTAATAAACCCTTTAGGTCGGCTGTAAACAAGGTCAGGATAGCCTTGTTGATTTCCAATCTCCGATAGGAGTGGCACAAGAAGAAGAAGTCATGAGGATGATATATTTGGATTTCTGTGTTCTTTTTCTTTTTTTCTATTATCCCATGATCTGCATCAACTTCTAAATGGCTATGTCCGGGAACCATACATTTATGGTCGATTCTCTCTAATTGTAACTTATGTACAGCCCACGTAAACATAGAACTCACGTGAGAATTTATATTCTGACCTCCACAGGTATCAGAGTAAAAAGTTACACTTCTTGTGTTATTAGGTAGGTTTGTTTGAAGATGTTTAAAGAGACAAGATGCAATTTGATTTGCTCCTCGAGCATCTGTTTTTATTTCTGGAGGTTGATAATGTGGATCTTGTAATGAATCATCACTTGAAAAATCCAAATCTGATGCAATAAACTTGTTCCCATGAAGGCCTGATGATGTTGAAGGTTGATTCTCGATCAAATCACTACTTGCTAGTTGCTGATTTCGGTGACCTGAAAATAAAACATCAATAAAAACCAATGTAGGAACAAATATATTTTTAAAAAAACTCCTCAAATTTCCCACTATTTATTTAAAAAATGTTTTACTCTTACCTTCAACAATAGCCTGAATGCCTGACGATGTTGAAGGTTCATTCTCGATCGAATCACTGCTTGGTGGTAGCTGATTTCGGTTACCTGAAAAATAATATATCAATAAAAACCAATGTAGGAACAAAAATACTTATACGAAAACTCTTCAAATTGCCCACAATTTATTTAAAAAATGTTTAACACTTACTAAATTTACCAGTTTTTTTCCTCTATAAAAATCCATTAATGTGGCTCTTTACAATGAAATATCTTCAAGTATCACCGTTTTTAAAGAATCGTAGAACAAAACTATATGAATTTATATAATTTAAACTCGAAGTAATTAATATTGTTTACATTACTTTTCCTTCGTAGACTAAACATGTTTTAAGTAGGTACCTACCTAAAGTTAAATATCTGTACATTCTTACAGTATATCGTTATAACATAACGATAACGTCAAGCACTTGAGGTACCTAACAACTTAAGTCATGTCTATAAATCTGTAAAACTGAATATTATATCAGTTGTACTTTTTCACATAAGTCAAATTATGTTCTTTATAACGTCTGAAGATTTATAGGAATTGAAAGGTTGAAAAAGTGCGCTACTTAAAATCAATGTGAAATAAACGTCTACGACTTATGTGCCTAAGTCAGTCGGTGGAGAAAAAATATACGGATATATAGCATGTTAAAAAAGAAAAATCGATTTTTTTGACTTATGTGCTTTAGTTTGCAGGCCCTAGTATTCTTGCAGCAAAATATCGAAAAGGTGCCTGTTCATAGACACCGTGCTCGAAAAGAAGGAGCAGTGTTGAAAGAATTTCAATTCACCTATCATGTTCCAAATCGAAAGAAGAACAAAAATGCCCGTAAAAAGACTTTTACTTCGATTTATAGGATATCAGAAGGTCGTGTAAGAAGATTTTACAGCTTGTAAAGTATTTGATCCACCGTGATAGGCGAGGACAACACCCGGAATTGAATTCCAAATCCCCTGAAGTTCATAAAAACAGACACACTATGTAATTAAAAAAAAAAAGAGAATACTTTGATGCACGCCTAGATGTCAAAACCATGTATAGTCTTTTTAAAGAAAAACATCCAAATGTGGATGTTACGTATAAATACGAAGCTAAATATTTTAAAGAACAGTTTTCTTTGCGTTTTGGTTGACCCCAAGTTGATACCTGTATTAAGTGCGAAGAATTGGTTACAAAAATCAACAGCCAGTCGCTAGAAGCACATGCCAAATGTACCGCAGAAGCTGAACTAGCGGTTCATAAAAGAAGGTTCAAGAACTTTCACAAGATAAATTTTGTGAGAGATATTTGTGAAAATCGAGAGGACGCAGTTGTTCTCACATTCGATTTTATGCAAAATCATCCTCTACCCTGTATACCTATACAAGAGATATTTTATTTGCGTCAACTATGGGTAAACTCCTTCGGTATAAAAAATGTTAAAACCAAGGAATCTGTGTTTTACGTTTATCATGAAGGCCAAGCCAATAAAGGCACTAATAAAGTTTGTTCCATGTTGTCCCATTATTTTGAAACTTTTTTACGCGATAATGTACAAGAAGTATTTTTGTTCAGCGACAACTGTCCTGGACAAAATAAAAACCATACGATGATCCGGTTTTTGCTCTCAGTGACAGATACAGGCAGATTTTTCAAAATAATCCATTACTTTCCATTTGGAGGACATTCATTTTTGCCGAATGATCGAGATTTTGGGGTGCTGAAATCAAAAATTAAGAAGCATGACAGAATTTATGTGCCAGACCAATATTATTCCCTTATGGCTGGAGCTGGGACAAATTTTTCCGTTTTTTAGATAAAGACACGTCAGATATTAGATTATCCTGATTGGTGGCCAACATATTACAAGCAAAACTGCCTCTCCAATGGAAGCCTAGGCTCAAAGGTACAAAAGCAACAAAAAAGAACCTTCTCTCCATCGTTGTTTATGTCGTTTGAATACGATAAGCATGCAGAAGGTACAGTTGTGACTCACGATTTTATGGATGGTTTCATTAGTCATACGTTTCGTCTTTCCAAAACCAAACGCCCCGTGTTGCTACTAACATCATTAGCTTACTCAAATAATGCTGTAGCCATTAATTCCAAAAAAAATTGCAAATACTAAGCAAGCTTAAAACAGCATTTTAAAAGAATATAAAGCATTTTACGAGAAAATTTTCCACTGGCCTACCAGTGAGCAAGCTGACGACGTAGCCCCTAGTCAAATAATAAATTTGATTTTGTTCCATAATATTATTATTTAATAATTACCATTTTTTGTAGTTACTATACTTTCGAAATAAAAATATAAATGGTTGTATTTCTGTTTTTTTTTTCGTTTGATGCAAAAACAGCATTAGTCCAATATTTCAAAAGTCATTTCTCAAAAAACCATTATTTTTTTCGAGACGATTTATAGATCATTATGATTAGAAACGGAAAGCACGGAACTATACCAAGCCCTCATAGACCTCGAAAAAGCATTTGATAGAACCCCGCGAACCGAAATAGACAAAAGCCTAAGAAACAGAGAAGTAGACAGCAAACTCAGAAAAGCTATTATGAGCCTATACAAGAACACAAGAAACAGAGTAAGAACAGATAATATGGAATCAGAAGAGTTTAGAGTCAATGATGGCTTACGACAAGGAGGTGTACTAGGACCCATCCTGTTCAATATTGTACTAGATGATGTAATGAAGGAAACTAGAGAAGAAACATCGAGAATATTTGTTGGACATAGAAACCTGGAAATGATACAGATAGCGGAGTGCGCATTTGCAGATGACCTCGTCGTATTTGGAAAAAACGAGGACACACTTAAGAGAAACCTCCAGATATGGAGAGATTTACTTGAAAAACGTAACCTGAGAATTAATGAAAGTAAAACCAAGGTCATGGTATGTGGGAAAACAGACCAACATACAAACATTAAAATCAATAACTATACTTTAGAACAAGTCGAAACTTTTAAATACCTGGGAGTGCAACTAGAGAGTAGGGGTACACAAGAAGCAGAGATAAACAATCGAATAGCAAACGCTTCCCGGATATACCACGCAATTAAGAGCACATTCCTATCGAAAAAATAAGTATCCCAAAAAGCAAAGATAGCTATCTACAACACAGTTTTTGTACCTATCTTAACATTTGGATGTGAAAGCTGGACGCTCACCACCAGACTAAAAAATAAACTGCAAAGTATTTCAATGAAGTATCTAAGAAGAGTACTAGGGGTGACAGGATACGGAACCATGAAATAAGAGAACGCCTTAAAGTCCAATCAATAGAGAAGAAAATCGAAGAAGCCCAACTGAGATGGTACGGCCACATGGTAAGGATGGATAAAAAAGCCAAGTGAAACAAGTGTGGGAAGCGAGAAGAACCTTGAAAAGACCGAAGGGCAGACCCATGAAGACCTGGGACGATGAAATTGTCGCCATCCTAGACAGGAGAGGAGTCACCAAGGAGCAAGAAAAAAAATTGGCAAGCAACAAGAAGAATTGGAGGAAGTTTGTATATGAAACCTAAAAAGAGACTTTACACCCAACACCTTAGGGTAGAAGGGTTATTGATTATATATATATATATATATATATATATATATATATATATATATATATATATATATATATATATATATATATATATATATGATTAGAAACACAATTACAATATAACTTTGGATTTTGAGGTCATCCATTTCATCCATCTTTCAACTATTTAGTTTTTTTTGCTCTCCTATAAAATTAGCAATATGTTACTCGTGTTATGTTTGCAATGACTAATTTAAATCCAAATCTTACAGGCTTTCCCCGAATGTATATCTTACATGAATGACATCTAAAATATGGTACCATTTCCTCTCTATTAAAAGGTTATGTTCAAATATATCAAATTGTAAAAATTTTATATATATATATATAATATATATATATAAATATATATATATATATATATTATATATATATATATATATATATATATATATATATATATATATATATATATATATATATATATATATAATATTACATGAAAGGTAGGAGTAAGTTTAGCAAATTTATTATCTTTGTCTAATTGAGTATTATCAGACAAATGAACATTTTGTTTGTTTGATCGAAATTTATTTCTAGGCATGGATTCCCTCACAATGACTACTTTCTTATCTTCATCTTTTAACCAATATATGTCACATTGTGGCAAAGTATGATAACCCGATAATATGCAGATACCGAAAAAGCGTTTTATTTTAGCTTCATTCTTATTATTGAATTTGTGACGATTGAAAATAAATAATGAAAATATATCGATAGGCGACTTTCCTCAATGGCTGGCTTTGATGTTCTCTAATAAATGATTTTTATTACTTTCATGATGAAAGTAATAAAAATCGTAACGTATATCTTCTTTGGGTCAAAAAGTCGATAAAAAATTATTATCTTCATGATGTTGCCAAACAGTTGAAAAATCGTGTTAGTTTCACAAATTGTAAAACAGTTTTTTTTTAATCAAGTAGGTTATAAAGCTAGAATATTTGTGAGTACTTGTCACAGTACTCAGTATTTTAGTAGTATGTAAAAAAAATAAATAAAAGGGTGCGTAGACACACATTTGGCTGTTAATGGGTTAAAAATTACGATGGATTCTTTGCTTGAAATTAAATGGGTTAATTAAAAATCAAAATCGTGCTGAAATTTCTGTGCGAAAATTTTTGCTCAAATCAATCTTTGATATTATCCATTTTTAACTGAATTTCTATTTGCCCCTTGTTCTAAAAAAGTAAAGACTACGAACATGGAAGGGTCAGACGGAACGTAGGGTGAATGTTGGAAGTCGGGGTCGAAGTTGTGGTGCGTGGCACGATTTTACGATGGTGGCGCCAGAATTCCTAATGTATCCGAAAGAATCCTCACTAATATTTGCATATTAGACGACGCTCACATGTCGGCCATCTAAATTAAACATAACAGTTTTTATTGCGCCAAAACCCTTAAAAATAAATGGATGCAAACATGTGGAAAGAATTTTATGACTGTATAACCATTTAATAATGTAATCCAATCATACTGACATATATATACCTATATACACAATATTTTACTTTCTATCTTACTGTATTTCATTTTAAATTCATGATATTATTGGATATCGAAAAAAATCCTAATTTAAAGAGGGTGTGATATATGAGTTCCATTTACTGAAATATTAGTCTTTTGCATACAAATATTTAAACACATATAACAACTGTTGGTTTGCTATATTTTTTTCCCTATATTATTCTTCTATATATTATTATATTTTCTTTAACCCTTAACTACCATGGCCAAAAATAGTAACATTTGTACCATGGCAGGGTCAAATTTGACCCCTTATGTTTTTTTGTATCAAAAAATATTCTTTTTTTAACTTGTTTTATTTTAAATTATTTTGTTTACAGCTACTTTTACATTTATATAAAAATAAACGAATTTGGTTAATTAGATATAACTTTATTTAAAAAAACTTTTGTATTCAGTCAAATTAACATAGCTATGCACTTTCTCGAATTATAAGAAAAATAATAACAATGTGCAGTTTTTTTATATCCAATGGTAAAATCTAGGTATCATAGCTCCTACCTAAAATAAAAAAATCGATTAAGATTTCGTATCTCAAAAATAACAAGCATGATTGTACCTTAATTTTCAACCCAGCTTATGCATAACGTCTGTATGCGGGAATGATTTTTGCAAATAAAATCTCGACATTTATCGCACGATAAGCTTTCTTTCTTTTGGTTTTTGGAATATGGACATACTTTACACCTTCCCCTCTTTTTTCGTCGTTATGGCTCTAGATTTGCGGCTGGCATTGGTTCCTGAAGTCCGAAAACTTTAAAAATGGCACTACGAATTTCTCTCGGTAAACAAGTTTGCTGAGCTCTACGAGTTAAATGGGCCTTAATAAGTTCTTGACCTAAAGTGGTTAGAAACAATCTTCTTTCCATTATTTGATTTTGCTGAATTCCATTAAAAATTACCTTAGCATCTAACCTGCAAGGTCCAAAATGCGAAACCATATTACTTGAGGCCATCTACGAGTTTTTCTGCCAGTTTTATAGCAATGAATATATCCAATATCCAATGAATCCACCCCACCTTTTGCCTCGTTGTAAAAATTTATAATCTCTGGCTTTCCATTAACCATTGTATTGGAATGATGCATAGTTGACACTAACAACACTGCACGATTTTTCTTAAGAACAAAAGATACAAGGCTCTCGCTTCCTGTAAAACCAAATAAGGCAGAATTAGGTGGCCTGTTTTTTGGGGTTGAAATTCAGCAGGAACCTCTCTTTTATTTCTTTTTAGAGTTCCAACATATGAAATTTTATGGCTTCTCAGTTCTTTTATGAACTCAATGGACGAAACCAATTATCTGCTGTTATGTTTTTATTTGTATCAGAAATTGGTGGAATAAGTGTCAAAACATCTAGAGTGGGGATGGATAACTTTTTTGGATTTGCTCTGCGTGTATCTTTTTCCAGTATATATAAAACCATTAAGCAAATAATGTGTCTTAGAGTCTACTAAAAACTGCATTTTCAGACCGTATTTGTCTGGCTTATTTTTGAGATACATCCTGAATTGGCACCTTCCTCTAAATGCAATAAGCATTTCATCTATTGTGAGATATTCACCACAGCTATAATTGGACTGGCAATTAATTATAAACATATTAAAAATATTGGATGTAGCTGCCAGTTTATCTCCGTGTGCAATACGTTCTTGTCTAGTAGCTGGGTCGTCAAAACAAAGGCTTCCAAGCAAAAAATAAAATCGGTTTAGTGACATGATTGCTCGAAATATATCACGACCAGTACCATTCGTAGCAAATAAAGACCTTAAATCTTCATTATTGGATTTAAATACCCCAGCTAAATATAATAAGCCTAAGAAGGCCTTTAATTCAATTATGTCAAGATGATTGGTATATTGACACGATAAATTGTGTAAATTATATTTAGAAGCCATATTAGTTATTCGTTCATTGGTTTTCTCAAGAATTTCTTGCAATATATCGTGGCTAATAATACATTCCCAAGCATCAACTGGTTTCTCTGGCATACTAGCTCGAGCTTTTCCAATAACACCAGGTAAATGACTAATTAAATTATGCTTACGTGTACGGGAAAAGGTGGGAGAAGTTTTAGACCACTTGTACCTATTTTTGCCATAAAACACATCCCTTGAGTCAGCTATATCACTTTCTTCACTCGAATATTCACTACCAGTTTCGGAATTATTAATTTGCCAATTTTTTTCGTCATCATCGTCCCATTCCTCTTCACTGTCTGTTTCGTGATCACTGTGTTCACTAGCCTGGTCTAAAAACTCACTGTCACTATCTAGTCCATTGTCCATAATTTTTTGTCCCTCCTCTTCAAGTTCTTTCTGTGTCAGAGGACGTTTATTGCGACTACACCCAGCTATTTCAAATTACTGGTTAATTGCACTAGAAACACTTATACCATAAGCGGGTCAAAATTGACCCTATGCGTGCCAAACTCTGCAGTAGTAACAGATAAACTAACGGAATTTTCGTAGATCGATAAATCACCTACCGGTCGAAGATTAGCAGAAAGCGCGCAATGCTCAATCTATGCTTCGGTAGCGAAACTTGGCATTAAACACGCGGGGGGTCAATTTTGACCCCGCCATGGTACTTAAGGGTTAAATAATTTATATCAATAAAAAATCAGGAAAACAAACGTTTGATGTTGATGTTTTTTAATGCAAAAAAAAACATCTTGGTCATTGTTTCGGCACACGTAACGATTTGGTTTATGTATGCATATATATATATATATATATATATATATATATATATATATATATATATATATATATAATTATATATATGTATATATATGTATATATATAATATATATCTAGAAGACCAAAATACCGTGTAATCGAAAAATTAACTGTCACGCTTACCGGTTATCCTTTTATTTCAGAGCATGGTCGTAAACTAATTCATATTTGTGAAGTTACAGAAAACTTTTGCCATTTATTCTAACACTCCAACATATCCTTAACATTTATCTTGTCTTTACAACTTTCAGCTTTTCGTCCATGATATTAACTACCGCAATATATGTGGCTTTCCACAATTGCGGAAAACACGGTCCAGATTTATGACGGCTGTGAGGTCTTTATTAAATTTATTTAATAACCGTGATGAGGCAAGCATAAAAATTATTTCACTAGCTATTTTTAATGAACGGAGAAAGTTCTGTGAAACATTGGAGAATTTTTTTTTATTTCCTTAATAAAAATTGTTGATAACTACAAAAAGCCTGTTAGGGATTTCAATGGATTTTATTTTATGTGTTTTTACCTGAATGCTAGTAAAGGTTCGAATATTCACCATACAGTATAATAACTCACTGTTATTTATACAAAAGAGACACGATAACTTAAAAAATTAGAAACAACAACACAACACAAACTTGTTTTCTGAAATAAAATAAACCAATATAAATATGTAATATACAAGGAAATATTACACCTACGTCTTACCGATGTAACGGTAATTTTTTTTATTTTATTCTTCAGGTGCATAGTGTACAAAATACGCCACGCGTGTAGTAATCTAAGTACATCTTTCAATTGTTTTTTAGTTATTATGGCAAAAAATATGTTTTTCTTTATAAACAATACTTTTTCCCATGTAGATAAAAATTTTTATTAGTAATTTTATAATATATATAATTTTATAAAAATAAGAGTGAAAAGACGAAGTAATTGGGGGAAATGCTGATAGTTCGGACGAAGAAATTATTTTTAACGAAGAACCCAGTTCTGATTCGGATGGATACTCAAGCGAAAATGAAAATGATCTAAGTTCAGAAGACTTCAATAAAGGCAAGAATGGAACAAAATGGTATTCTTTGAAAAGTAACTTTAGTAAAACTAACAAATCAAATATTGTAAATGTACTTCCTGGACCCAAATAGTACGCTTAAGATTACAAATGAGGCAAGTGCTTTTGCTAAACTGTTTACTGACGACATTGTTAAAAATATGTGGTACGTGCCAATATGCAAATAGAAAAGATGCGCCCGAATTACAATCGCGAAAGAGACGCCAAAAATATAACCAAATCTGGAATTATGGCAACTATAGGACTTTTGTTTTACCTGGGCTTATAAAACAAGCTCACACACAGTTTTTGGAATTGAAGTGTTTATTTGAAAAACAACACTTGTCCAAAACTTAAAATTTTGGCAAATCAAGAAAAATTGCCCAGCTTCAATTTATTTCAAATGTTACTTTTACTAAGATGTTCATTGGAAGAAATGTGGATATCAAAATAATTGTGCATGTTGATTTCTTATTTTTATAGATATATTAAACAAAAATCAGTTAAAACTTAGCAAAATCTATTGAAAAATGAATTGTCGTAGAAATGACAAAAAATTCTATGATGTCTGTTTGCCACCACTACTATTATCATCGCTAAATAGGTTCTACGACTGGAGTATGGTCCTTGGTTCTCCGGCTTCTAGCTCTAGATTAAGATAAAATTCTTTATTAAGAAGATTCTTGAGATATTTAGTTAATTCCATTAGATCGCTAAACTTTGATTGACTTATTTTATTTTTCGCTTTATTCGGTATTTGAGTTATTTGTTTTGGCGTTGGTTTTCTAGTTATGGTGTGTAACGTCCATGGGCCATAACTTTAACGTATTAAAACTTGTTTAAAATACTTCTTAGATATTTGATACATTCTTCCTGGTTTCAATAAAATTATTGGTTTTGGATTATTTAAGAATAAATTCTGAAAACTTTCGTCCATAAAAAATAAGTCAGTTTCTTTTCCAGTATGAACCAATTTAAATGGAGAATAGACCTTGACTGCCGAATAAGACCATATCATTCTTCTGGAACATCAACAACTACTTTTTTTTTGCACGAGATATGTGACTAAACTCACTATCGCAAGGTACGTATAAATGTCCTCATATTGGGTATACATGTGTTATCTCTGATACTAATGTTAGTACATGCACCAGAATATATGAAAAGGGGATAAAGATGTAGTTTTTGTTCTGACCCGGGCAACCATCAGAGAAACAACATATTTCATTAATTTTACCGAGTATACGATCTCTTAGATAATGAAATATCATGGAGTTTACTTAATTTTGACCACGTTTGGCCACTCTTTTGAAATATTTTATAATAAACAAAGTAATAAACCTTAGACTATGGGTGAAGATCTTTGGTTCTGTACATATTTTTAACATTTAACTCTGATGGTAGATACATTTTCTTTTTGTCCAGTCTCCATATATAATGACTTTGGCGGCCTTTGAATGAAGAAATGTGAGCTATTATGTTTTCTATATCAACAGGGTGTGTCTTCTTAGGCCTATTTGTATGCTTGCCTTGGACATCTTTTGTAGAACATCCACTCAAATTCGACGGATCTGCAATTCAGTAACACCAAAAATACTACGAAGAGATTTGGCAAAAATACTTACGTCTTTTCCCGGTAGTCGAATTCTATACATAAAAGAAGCTACATGTGGTGGACCTTGTTGATGACGAGCTTTGTTTGTATCTTCATTTCCACTGTCACTAGTAGTACTGTGGTTAGGTAAAGCAGCTTGTAGAGTATAACTGAGTCGTCTCTGGACAGGAGTATAGCTAATGAGGCTTGATAAATATGAATCCTGCTCCTATGTTGGTCTTCATATTATTAAACATATTCAGTAAGTCAGAACGTTGTTCCTGTGTTATTACAAAGAAGAATCGGTAACGTTTACACCTAAAACCAAGACTAAAGTCATAAGCATTGAGAAAACGACTTGTTATTATGGAAAAACTTATCTACAGTCATTTCCTGTTATTCGGACCAAAACATCCTTATCATCTGTATGCGTTTTGTGAGCAACTCTATGTAATTTAGGTTGCTTTATGGTTTCCTTTCGATACTTTTTTCTTTTGTTGTTTTCTTGGTTGATCTGTAGTTCAAATTTCACAAATGCTGTCAGCTATAACATTAGACGTATTGTATTAAACAGTTTCCACCATGCTGAACTATTTTTCTAATACAAAAAAAAAACAAACATCACCTGTTAATAACAAAGAACGCACACAACTGATAAATTTATAGACAAGATTATTCACGCTTAGCGATGACCGTTGACTATGGTCAGATGAGACAAGTGTTGTTTTTAAAACAAACCGCATGGACATCTGTTGTTTTTCTAAAAGTATTCGAATTTTCTATATAGTTTACTCCGGACATCTGGTATTTTTACACAACGGAATGTGTGAGATCGATAAAGAAACAACTATTCTATTCGAACAACATATAAAGTCAAATTTGCAAAAAATGGACATGTGTTGTTCTTCAAATAAACGCTTCAATTGTGGACAACTGATGGAACAGGCTCAGAAATTTTCAGAGCTTGCATAAGCTGCAACCGATTTTTATTTCTCTTATATGCCATTAGGTTTGACAATAAAGATACAAGAGTTTAAAGAAAAGCTGCTGACAAACTTGCCCTAAATGATTTATGCTGGACCGCTTTTTCGACAATTGTTATAACAGCTACATATTAGGTGAACATTTAACAATTGACGAAATGCTTATTTCTTTTTAGCTTTTTACAATAATGTTCCAAATACGCAAAATATGGGATAAAACGTATTGCTAGCAAAATATGGGATAAAAGCATTCGTATTGTGTAACTCACAAATATTTTATGTGAGCGGTATCGAGTTGTACTGTGGCAGCAGCCAGATGGGCCTTACAAAAAATCTAATATGCCAGAGGATATTACACAACGACTGGTTGAAAAATGGAACGGAAAAAACCGCAATCTAACTTGTGCTAATAGGTACACCAGTTAAAAGTTAGCAACAGATCTTAAAAAAAAAAAAGACTTTAATAGTTGAAACAGTATTCATTTGACTCTCGACCTGTAAACATCGATACGAATTAGGCGAAAGTTGATAGTGGTGATTAAAAACGGGCTCCGGCCGCGTTTTTACCGTCATTATCGTTCAAGTGGATATACTATTTATAAACTATTTAAAAATTAAAATATACAGTTTTAACAATTAAAATGAGTGCTCCACCAGATTTATCGGTGAGTGTTCCTTTTTATACTGCTACTGTTAATGGTCAAATAATAAATACTCAATATCAGCAACAGCAAATTCAACCAGAATGCCCAAATGTCCTTTTTCCACAAAATTTACAACCAAATTCAGCAGAAATTTTAAATAACCCACCAACAACAATATATTATGTTCCTAACCAAGTACTATCACAATCTTCCTCAAACTGTCAATACAATCCTAAAATAAATCCCACATTATCTTCACCTCAAAATGGAGCTTACGATTCGATTGAGATGACACGTACATTACAAAGTGAAGAATCTTCAGGGGAAATCAGCGACATTGAGTCATCGGACATCCACGAATGGCAAACTATACAACATAGTAACAAAAAACGCAAAATTAATCCTCCGACACCAACAGAAAACGAAGACACAGTAGTAACTAGCAATAAATTTCAGATTCTACAAAATGAAAACGAAAACGACAACAATAACAGTACAGAAAATACCAACGAAACTCCAGCAACCTCTAAACCCCCACCAATTTTTATATATGGTGTTACTGAATACAATAAAATGGTTAATAGCCTATCGGAAGTAACACAAACAGAGACATTCTATTGTACAGCATTAAAGAACAACACAATAAAAATAAATTCCCGTGACTCAGAAACATACCGAAAACTGGTAAGACATTTAAACAGCAAAAAAATTGTGCATCATACGTACCAAATGAAAGAGGATAGAGCATACAGAGTTGTAATTCGTAATCTACATCATACAGTGCCCATTAATATAATAAAAAGCGAAATAGAAAAACATGGGCATTTAGTACGCAATATTGTAAATATAAAACACAGAGTAAGTAAGGACCCTCTAATGATGTTCTACGTCGATATAGAACCTAATCGAAATAATAAAAAAATATATGAAATTCAATTTATAAACAATGCGAAAATAGTTATTGAGCCACCGTATAAAAAGAATAACATTGTCCAGTGTACCAGATGCCAATTGTATGGACACTCTAAGACATACTGTAATAGACCTTATCACTGTGTCAAATGTGGAGGCAACCATATGTCAGCTGATTGTAAAAAACCTAGAGACACACCCGCCATATGTGCTCTCTGCAATGGAGCACACACCGCAAATTACAAAGGATGCATGGTATATAAAGAGTTAATTAGCAGTAGAAACAGAGCAAGAGGAGTATCATCGCACACTCCAGCGAACAATCAACTACAATATAACAGAAATACAGTACAGAATAATCCGCACTTAAACAATCAAAATCACGCGACTTACACACAAGCAACGGGTGGAATAAATGTAAATAATGTCCATAAAAATACGAACTCATACAACCAGAATCATGCAACTTACGCTCAAATAACAAGTGGAACACATGTAAGTAATACAAACAGTGACATTGGAGAGATGATGAAGAGTTTCCTTAACGAATTCAAAGCTATGTTTTCACAACTAATTAATCAAAATAGCGTGATCTTAAACATGCTTTCCACAGTAATAAATAAAATTAGTAATGGAACTTAAGTCACTACGAATTGCACAATGGAATGCCAACGGCCTAGGCAACCATAACACAGAAGTTACTAACTTTCTTAAACATAACAAAATTGATGTTCTACTCATATCGGAAACCCATTTCACTGACAGAACGATGTTCAAGATCCCTCATTATTCTATTTACAACACCAACCATCCTGATGGAACAGCACACGGTGGCGCTGCTATTATTGTACGTAACACTATACCACACTATGAGGAAATAATGTATCAGACGGAAAAAATACAAGCTGCAATAATCTGTATCAGTTCTCAATCATGGTCTTTTGACATTGCGGCAATGTACAGCCCTCCAAGGCATAATATCACCACAGCAGAATATGAAGACTTCTTCAAACATCTATCAAACAAATTCGTAATTGGAGGTGACTGGAATGCCAAGCATACAGACTGGGGATCAAGACTATGTACGACAAAGGGAAAAAATCTCAGACAAGCCGTAGCTAACACAAACAGCTCTTACTTATCTACAGGGCAACCCACCTACTGGCCATCAGATCCAAACAAAATCCCAGATCTACTCGACTTCTTTATCCTCCATAATATGGCCTTAAATTATTTTGACATACAAGCATCCTGGGATCTGTCCACCGACCATACTCCCATAATTGTGACACTATCTACGCAAATTATAAAACGTCCGAATATCCCTAAGTTGACAACATCAAAAACCAACTGGAATATATTCGAGTCTTACATAAATGAAAATTTAAATTTAAATATAAGATTAAAGCAACCAGACGATATCGATAATGCTGTGCTTCTTCTCACCCAAACTATACATGCAGCCGCTGAAATAGCTACACCCCCTCAGAATGACAAAGAACCAAGTGACACCAACATACCCGTATATATAAAACGTCTTGTTGCACAAAAAAGAAGAGCCAGGCGCATATGGCAAAGAAGTCGCAATCCTATAGATAAAAATGAATACAATAGATTAACACGGCAACTTAAAACTGCTCTACAAGACGCGAGGAATGATACATTTGAACTATTCATCAACAGCCTGTCAAAAGAAGACCACAGCATCTGGAAAGCAACGAAATCATTCAAGAGACCTATACAGCACATACCACCTCTAAGGAAAGCCGATGGAAGCTGGGGAAAAACTGAACAAGAAAAGGCATCAATATTTGCTGAACATCTCTCACACGTTTTTGGTGCACCTGAACTTAATAACAATAATAACGAAGAACAAGTTAAAAACTTCTTAGACGCTCCATGCCCAATGATGCTACCAATCAAATACTTTACTCCTAATAATGTCAAAGAACAAATTTCTAGATGCAATAACTACAAAGCACCAGGCTTTGACATGATCACTGGGCTAATATTAAAAAAATTACCGAGAAAAGCAATTGTCCTACTAACAATGATATATAATAGTATCATAAGATTAGCCTACTACCCGATTAATTGGAAGTTCGCACAAATAATTATGATTAGTAAACCAAATAAACCACCAAATATTACTACCTCATATAGACCAATCAGCTTACTTCCAATAATGTCAAAAATCTTAGAAAGACTTCTGCTCCAAAGATTCTCAGAAGACATCGGAATTAATTCAGTGATCCCCACACACCAGTTTGGTTTCCGCGAAGCCCATTCAACTCTACAACAGTGTCATAGGATTGTTAAAAACATTAATGTATGCCTCGAAGAGAAAAAAATTTGCACTGCTGCCTTCCTGGATATAGAACAAGCCTTCGACCGTGTTTGGCATGATGGTCTCCTGTATAAACTTAAGTCATCCTTTCCCACTCCTCACTATCTACTCTTAAAATCATACCTCACAGAACGTCACTTTCAAGTCAGATTCCTTACAGAAACCTCTCATTACTATCCCATAAAATCCGGTGTCCCTCAAGGAAGTGTCCTGGGTCCCCTCCTGTACCTCATATACACTGCTGATATTCCAACAACAAATACGACCACAGTAGCCATGTTCGCAGATGACACCGCCATAATATCCATCGATGATGACCCCCAAGTAGCATCAGGAAACCTTCAAATACACATGAACCTACTACAAGACTGGATGAATAGATGGAAAATCAAAGTTAACCATACTAAGTCTAATCAAATTACATTTACCAACAGGAACATCATATGTCCAAGAATTAGACTGAACAACACATTACTACCAGTAAAAACAGAAGTCAAATACCTGGGAATGACACTTGATCAAAAGCTCACTTGGAAAGCACACATCTTGGCAAAAAAAATCCAAATCAACATGAAAATACGTCAAATGAATTGGTTAATAGGCCGAAAATCACAGTTATCCACAGATAATAAACTTCTCTTGTATAAGTGCATAATAAAGCCTATATGGACATATGGGGTGCAACTATGGGGCTGTGCAAAGCCTTCTAATACCAAAATCATTCAGAGGATCCAATCCAAAATACTCAGAATGATTTTCAATGCGCCGTGGTACGTTAGTAATAAAACACTACATGATGACTCTGGAATACCGTTCGTTGAAGACGAAATCAGAAGACTAACAAGAAATTATTTAGAACATCTGCCAGCCCACCCCAACGAGGAAGCAAGACAACTACACCTACAACCAGAAGTCAGACGAAGATTGAAGAGACAGTGGCCAACAGACTTTATTCACTAATTTTAACTTTAATTTTAATTTCCATTTCAATTCTAGTTTCAAATTATAATCCTACACTGATTTTATTTGTTAGTGTTAGTATTGGGAGTGTTATCAGTGGATAATTTCTCCTCTCATGTATTTGCAATACTCACATTTACTAATAGCTTGTAATAGCAGATTGTAAATTTACAAATTTAATAAAAAAAAAAAAAAAAAATAGTTGAAACAATAAAAAAAAATAAAAAGGAGATCCCAAAAATTTTTTTAAACAATTAAAAACAAATAGAAAGTTTATCTCTTTTTGGGTTTTAACAGGAAGCTACACTTGTATCGTTTGTTCCAAAAAAGAACGGAGCGGTTATTTTTCTTTCCACGATCCATTATAATAAATTCCTCTACAGATTAGGTTAATATTAAGCCCAACATTATTATGGACTATAATTCTCACAAAGGTGGCACTGACACCGTAGATAAAATGAGCTCTGCGTATTCAGTGTCAAGACGTACCCATAGGTAGCCTTTAGTTATATTTTTTCAGATGTTGAATGTGGCAGGAATAATTAGTCAATTACTATATAATTTTGCTCACTTTAAAAGTCCAACCAACTTTAAAAGAAATTTTTTAAAATTATTAGCAATATAATTGATGTAACCACATCTTTCAGAACGAGCTGAAATAAATACTTTGCCATCCAATATAAGACTTTTTTTAAACACATATAAGCGGCATCAAATAGCTCAACGGAATGACGAACCACCAGCAAAAGTACGAAGAAAATGTTTTTCTTGTGGTAGACAAAAAAATCGGACTACAACGATAACATGCAGCATTTGTCTCAGATCATTTGTATCAGTCTGCAAGGATCATTCTGTTGCTGTTGTTATTTGCACACAATTCGAAAATAAAGATAACAGCTTAGAGGATGTGCAATAAATATTTATAATTTTGATTGTTATTTTTTATATTTTGGTATTAGTATTCTGTCTCTTTGGTTCCAAAAAATTTGTTGATAACAATTTCATTATGTCTGACCTACTTATTATAAATGTTTAATATAATCAATATGTTAATAAATAAAATTTATAGGGTAAGTCCGGGAGAGTTGGACCACATTTCTTTGAACGCTCACTAAAATTATATTTGTCAACTTATTAACATTATTATTTAAGCGTTTGGTAAAAAATTTAGTTTTGTACCCTTAAGAGTTTACTTTCTAATTGAATATTATTCTAAAGGCTACATTGCAGTTTTTCCAAAACTTTGCATGGTCCATGTCACCCGGACGTATCTGGGTGAGATGGACCAGTAGCTTGGGAAAGATGGACCAGGGGTAAAAAGTAGGATCAATGACTACAAACCAAGCATAAAGTAAAAAATATGTATATTTTACATAATAATAAATATTACAATAACCAAATAAAAAAAACAAACAAGTCTATTCTTTTGCTTTCTTGTCCACAATCTTTCTATTAATGGGAAACTTCCCTTTTTGTGACATTATTTCCCTGGTACCGCAAGTCACATTTTACTTCAAAACTAGAACAACCTTCATGAAACCACTGAGAACACTGTACACACTTCACCCAGTCTCCTTTTTTTGTAGTTTCATTGTAAGCCTCTCCACATCCCACACATTCATCTTTATCCCATTCTTCTACTGACATACCGTCATCTTGGACTAGATCTGTAGAATCATAGCTTTCTGAGTCTGAACTTTTAAACTGTGTCACTTTGCTAGATGGTTCCTTTTTTGGCTTGAGAAACTTTTTTTTATTGAATTTTTTTTTTCAGTTGATCTTGTTTCTTTTTCTTTTTTTGTTTATCTTTCAATGCTTGCTCAACTGCCTTTCTTTTTTCAACAACAGAAATGTTCTGAGCTGAATTTAATATTTTCGAAACAGTCGTCAAACATCTCTTAATGGTTACTTTCTGCATGAGAGAAGGGATGGGTGATATATATTCTAGAAGTTTAGAAGGAGTCATTTTTGACAGTGTAAGGCTACTAGAAGTACTGGTAATACTCGCAAGATCAAATTGAGTTCTTCATACTGCACAGGAGACAAAAGAATCAACAGTATTACTTGTTGGCACATTAGTTACAGCATTGACGTGTTGGCCGATAAGTTCTGCATTGGAGGCAACAGCATCAACCTCGCCGGTTGGTGCACTAGCGAGAGTGTGCGCCAATACTTGGAATTGGGCTCTAGGTAGGCGTAGGCTGGTATGACAGACATATCTAGAGGGACTATGCCACAAGCTTGAAATCCACTCTCACCGTTTTGTACAACTGTAGCTTTTTCCATGCAGAGTTGAGAAGTTTTCCAAACTGCAGACGATTGATCTTTCTGGATGGATTGTTTTTAATGAAATAATTACAAGTAATATAAAAGTAGGACTTGATTTGAAAAAGGATCAATCCAAAGGTTGTAGCCAGTGCAAAGTATGGAGTGGAATGTTCAACAAAATGATTCCTTCTTGCTCCGTGTACACTAGGACTTCCAAGGAACTGGTGTGTGAAGTGTGACCTACAAGTAAGAAAAGTACTTTCCTGGCTGGTTTTCTAGGTTGGAAATGACTTTTTAACCAGTGCAGAAAAGTTTCATTAGTGACATAAGAAGATTTTTGTGACATTTTTACAACTGAGCCAGGAGGCATCCCGTCCATGAACTCAACTTTTAAGTTCTTGCCCTTCATTATGCAGTATGGGGGAAGAAATGTACCTTCAGCGCTAGCACAAGCTAGAACAGAAACGATTTCACTCTTTTCCCCTGACTTAATAGAAGTTACATTTTTGGAACCTTTAATGGCAACAACATTTTTTGGCTTTTTGTTCAGTTGAAGCCCGGATTCTCCATGTTAAGAATGTGCCCAGGCTTTTCAACTAAATCGTTTTCCAAAATAATACTTTCGAGTAACTTAAAGTACTCTTCCACACACTTCGTGTTCATTCCCTTAGCTCAGGATACAGATACACCTTCTGATTTTCTTATAGTAAGAGTAGGATTTCTTAAAAGAAAAGAGTTTAGCCAATCATAACCAGCTTTTCTAGTTTCCTTGTTAAATTTGTGAGGTAGATTTAGCTCTTCAGCAACTTCAAACGCCATGCTTCTCCCTGAATCCATGCAAGGAGTAAACCCATGAGCTTGTAACTTTTTTATGTGGCCTACAATCTTCTGTTCATTTCATCATCATCATCATAAGTGGCTCGACAATCCGTTGTGGATCTTGGCCTGCTCACAAAGGAGTCGCCACTCCTGTCGATTCCTGGCAACTTCCCTCCATCTTCTAACCCCTAGAATCTGTAGGTCTTCTTCCACATCATCAATCTATCTCATTCGTGGTCGTCCTCTGCTTCTTGTGCCCGCTGGTTTTGAAAATGTTAATTTCTTGGTGTATTCGTGATCTGACATCCTAGCAATGTGTCCAGCTCATCTAAGTCTTTGCACTTCTGTTCATTTACTCTTCCTAAAATGGAGGAAAACCCTAAGCCGTCCTACGTGAACTTTTGTTTTTTAATCCTTCTTTTAGGAGTGGTCTTAGGAATTTGATAAGCTTTAGTAGCAGCATTGACACGCATTTCTTTATTTTCCACCGCATGAACCGCTTGTATTAGTGCATCTTCCGTCCACGCCCCTCTACTGGTATCCTTTCTTACGTAGTTAGTTTTTCTGAAACAAAAAAATACCAGTTACTTAGTAATTACACTATAAGTCGTTTTAATAAAAGTAATATTTAAAAATGTTGGTACTGGTCCATCTCTCCCGGTCACGAAATACATGGCCCATCTCTACCAAAACGTACTGGTCCATCTCTCGCAAAAGTCCGGGTGACATGGACCACCTCATAATTCGCATTTTTAACGTACACACGCCGGCCTTTTTAGGTTAGGTTACTACCTACATGTTTATTGACATCGCTACAAGAATCCTACGTCGATATCACGTAAACTTAAACTGAAAACTAAAACTATGTTACTACGTTAAAAACTTTTAGACTTATCAAAACAGACAATGACGTTTTTCTCGACAAATATTACCAACAACACCACACAACTAACAGCATGTCTTCGCTGTAACTGAAGCATACTCAAAACAAACGATGGTAGCGCTCGAGCGTCAGAGTTCGGAAATAATAGACTGGTCCATTTCTGTCGGTGGTCCATCTCTCCCGGACTTACCCTAACAAACAACTAAGTGTATTTAAAAAAAATAATAATAATAAACATAACTGCTGTTTTTAAGTGTATTCTCTTGTGGTGTATAAAGTACCATACGCGTGTATTTATGGCATAACGTGATGTGCGAGTAGTTAAAGGTTAATATCCATTAATTAAGTATTGTTATTTTTTATTGTTAATTTAGTATTGTCTCCGTTTAATATTATTTGGTTCTCGTCATTTGCATAGAATACCAAGAAATCGAACAATAACCTAATGATTGGAAATTATCACAAATCCTTCAAAAAAAAATACTGTACATGAATGCAAAAAAATTAAATTAAAATTTGAGTTAAACAAAAATTGGTTTTTAAACAAACACGCTGTTACCTTCAGTGTCATACAGGTATAAAGAATCAGTAAACAGATTATATCAAATTATATTTTAATGCATGTTATAAGTATAGTTTATACACGTTGAATACGTAATGCTATTTTAATATCAACTGAAAATATTTTGTGTCATATTTAACTTGTCTAAAGCTTCAAAATTAAGCTCTTTATAATTATAATACCACTATAAATCCAGCTACTAACTTTACGTCAATAAGAATCAAACAGAAGCTTGAACACAAAAGACATGACTAAACGGCAGAAATCAATAACAGCAAAAATCTAACTCCAAAATAAAGGCACTATCATACCGCAAACAATTCTGTCAATCGCTTACTTTGTTATCTTATTTCCGTAAATCCCGCGAGTCTAAGCGAAAGCGCAATTCGAAAATCCCTTCTTTCTCTGCTACACCAGGACAGACGACACAGAGCAAAATGACATAGCGAAACTGAGAAGTACGGTTGGGCTAAAGTTAAAACTCAAATAATAAGGATGTACAATTTGTACGATGATTTTTCAAAAATTCGTATTATCTTTAAATTCTTGCTCAATTCGAAATATATGTTACAAATATATTTTTATGGTAACAAAACTAACTTGTCCAAGATAAACAAAAAATCCAGCATTTCAAAATGTGGAATTTTTCTTGATCAACGCAATTTTCGTAATATTTTAGTTCCTTTTAATTCTCATTGCTGAATCGCCTATTATTACATTATTATTTCACTGTGTTTGTACCTATCACTTCCTCTGTTACAATTTTTTGATATTTGATTATTGCAGATAGTTGGATTTACGTGTTTTATAGATTTAACAATCGAATGACGGAGTGTAGCATTGTCTTAAGGGCTCATTGTAGCTGCATTATTAGCAGATATTAATTTTTATTTATTATTATAAATACGGCTGCATCATTGTCTTTTCTTTGCCGTCATTGCATTTTTAAGAAAAGGGTGCTCCATGTCTTTTTTATAATCCCAGTATTATCTCTTTTCTGGTTCTGAAGTTTATCCACTAATAATTTAAATTTCAATAAAGCATTTCAGTTCTTGAAGTGAGATATTTGGATCGAGAATATTTTTGAAAAGAGCATATTTTTTTCTAAAGCACATATAGTTGTTGACTCTAAGTATTGGAATAATGGGGCATCCCAAAATAACTCAAACAATTCAACAGGTTTAAATTCTCATATGCAAAAAATTGGTTTTGGAAAAGTATCCAGACGATTTTAAAAATCACGTCGTTTTAACCAAGAATCTGTACATTCTCTAAAACAGCAGGGATGAAAGCCCTTAGAAAAATTAATGATAAGAGACACTATAAGACAGAGCTAGAAGTGCAGATATACGACGTAAATGAAAGGTTAAGAACATCAAGCACACGATATGAAATAGAAGAGTAGAATGAAACGATCATATAAGCTGAAAAACAACAAATAGCATAGTACAGACCATTCCACAATAGGAAGACGATCAGTAGGAAGAACATGAAAACGATGGAACGACAACTTACTGGAAGCACATTAAAAACAGCCTTATTTATTGAAGTCGAAATGCGATGTCACTTTTTGATTGCCTGGTAATGAGTAAGTTCGTTAACTAGTTTTAAACAACAAAGGACTTTTCGTGTCTCTTTCTTTGTAAGTAGTTGTAATATATTATTAAGTCTTTATAAGTAGGTGTAATATCTGCCTAATAACGTGGCTATAATATCTTACTTTTGGTCAAATAAAAATTATTTATGATTGATTACTAAACCCTTCTATCAATGATTTGGAATTGTTTTTGTTACATAGCTCTGGTCTGTATTATACCTATAAAAAACGAATTTAGTTTCGTTAATTTCTTAAAAAAATATATTGACCTTTAAAGTCCATGGTTCTAGGACTTTAGAACAAAGAGCCTTGCAAACAGATGTGGAATCCATTCCTAGTACTTCCAAATCACCTACAACTTTAAAGATACGACTGAATGTTCAACAGTCAGATCCATTAAAGAAAAACGGTGACATTGAGGACTTCCAATCGCAATCAAATATTTCCACTTCTTCACTCACTATGACTGATGTCACATTTCCAGTTGTTGCCAGAACATTAGATCGTTATGGGGTTTCAGATCGTGCTGGAGCTGCAATCATTTTTGCAGCTTTCCAAGACATTGGTCTCATTACTGCAAACGATTTACGTGTTTTATAGATTTACCAATCGAATGACGGAGTGTAGCATTGTCTTAAGGGCTCATTTTAGCTGCATTATTAGCAGATATTAATTTTTATTTATTATTATAAATACGGCTGCATCATTGTCTTTTCTTTGCCTTCCGATTTTAACCCTTAATATTCTAAATTATTATATTTTTCGAAAATCATATATTTTAATCGAGTTTTTGAGCTTATTTTTAAAACAAAAATTAGCTAAAAAGTTATTAGCTATTACATGTAACTCTAGGGTATACAGGAAGTAAAATAAGAAAAAATGCTAAGAGTATATTAAATTATATATTTAAGCATAAAAGATGTTTTACATATGTATAGAGACTTATCTTGTATGAAACAGCTCATTGCAATTAATACACAACCCCAAATCACACTTTCTACACACTTTTCTAACAAAATAAGTGCAATTTTCAAATGCGCACCATCTTTTCTTGTTCGGAATGTATATCAAGATGTAATCGTGTCTGACAAATCTGACGGAGTCGCTGGTGCGACTACCAAAACTGCTTGAAATTGAGGGTTTCGGTCTACCTGCACCTTTGGATTCTGTACCATACTTCATAAGATATTAAGTGGCTATATCTCTGCAAAAATCGATTTTTTTTACTGAATTACCGGTCTTCTTATAAATATGCCAAGCATTTTCCAATGATGCGTCTAGTAACCATGTAAATAATGGCCACAGCTATTTGTTTTTTGATCTAATACAAATCCTGCACCTTCCTATATTTTGATCCATTAAGTCCATTTCTCCCATCGATGAGTTATATTTTCCTATGAGACACGGACGAGGCACTTAAATCATTTTCTTTTCTTGTTGGAAAAACCTTTTTACAAGTGGTGTCATTGGTTGTATGTCATAAGAAGTAGACACAGCAGTAAAAATATTATTGTCGGACCAACGCACAAAAATAATGCCTGTGTTACGTTCGATAACGCCACTACTATCAGCCCGATCTGCCTGTTTTTGAAAATCACTTTGGTAAACGATTTTCGCGAATGTTACCGGTACACCATATACCATTTTCTCGCATATTTAACAGTAGGTTAACATTGGTAAACAAGTTATCGAGAGTTTATATGATAAATTCCTTTTATTTGTGGGTAACTTGTGGGGAGCAGTAGCTTTTCCATATAATTTTTCGTCCCTTTCGCTGAATTTTGGGTATGTCCCTGATATATATTAGAATTAATTAGATAATTATCTTTTGTGTTTAGCAACAAAATTTCAAATCTAAACCTGATTGGCTTTCCCCTTATGAACTGTTTACAAGAATGCTTCTCATAGTATATTCATGCTATTATTTTATGCCCAATGTACAAGTTGCAAAATTGGTTCAAATCGATTACGCGTCATTGCATTTTTAAGAAAAGGGTGCTCCATGTCTTGTTTAAAATCCCAGTATTATCTCTTTCCTGGTTCTGGAGTGAATCAACTAATAATTAAAATTTCAATAAAGCATTTCAGTTCTGGAAGTGAGATATTTGGATCGAGAATATTTTTGAAAAAAGCATATTTTTTTCTAAAGCACATATAGTTGTTGACTCTAAGTATTCGAATAATGGGTCATCCCAAAATAACTCAAACAATTCAACAGGTGTTAAATTCTCATATGCAAAAAAAATTGGTTTTGGAAAAGTATCCAGACGATTTTAAAAATCACGTCGTTTTAACCAAGAATCTGTACATTATCTAAAACAGCAGAGAAGAAAGCACTTAGAAAAATTGATCATAAAAGACACTATGAGACAGAGCTAGAAGTGCAGATATACGACGTAAATGAAACGTTAAGAACATCAAGCACACGATAAGAAGTAGAAGAGTAGAATGAAACGATCATATAAGCCGAATAACAACAAATAGCGTAGTATAGACCATTCCACCATAGGAAGACGATCAGTAGCAAGAACATTAAAACGATGGAACGATAACTTACTAGAAGCACATTGAAAACAGCCAACTTTCTTTGTAAGTAGTTGTAATATATTATTAACTCTTTATAAGTATTTGTAATATCTGCCTAATAACGTGGCTATAATATCTTACTTTTGGTCAAATAAAAATTATTTATGATTGATTACTAAACGCTTCTATCAATGATTTGGAATTGTTTTTGTTACATAGTTCTGGTCTTTATTATACCTATAAAAAACGAATTTAGTTTCGTTAATTTCTCAAAAAAAAATATTGAAATTGTAAAGTCCATGGTTCCAGACTAGAACTTTGTTATTTTTTACTTTCATCAAATTGACAGACACAAATTTTTGTGTAAGTCTTTCACATTTTGTTCATATAAATAAACAGTAACTCTTTCTGTGAGAGTTTTCTACCGTTGTTAGATGTTACACATTGATTTTGTAGATACAACTGTCATTTTTCTACTAAGATCACCACCTGATGGACAAACATACACCCGAAGTAAAAATTTATACTCTTAATTCACTTTAATCTCATACTAGTATTATTTTATTACGATGTTAAATTGATATAAGTTTTATGGATAAAAACCTATTTTAGTCTAGCTTTATAAACATATATTAAGTATGGTCGTCAGTATTCGGTGTACTTTACACAGAATAGAATAAACCCACAAATTTCATTTTTGTATACAACTTTCTGTGTCTCAAAGATTTTAGAATTTTCCTAAGAAAAAGCAGTAAAAAAGATATAAAAACAAAAACAACGTCGTCTGGTATCAGGATCAAACTCTTGAAATTCTGACCGAAAGGGGTTAAACAATACAGTTAACCCTTTAAATTATTTAGCAAAGGGATTCGTAAATGGTCCCACGTACAAGTTAAAATTTTATTAGTTCAAGCCTTCATCTAATATTAAACAAACTTCGAAGTTATGACTCAGTTGTTACCGCAAACCAAACTTAGTTATTGTATATATATATATATATATATAATTCTGATAGTTTTGCGGCCCTAATCCATTAGAAGACGTCACTGAAAGATGCAATCTTTGTTATTGAAGATTTCCATAAAATTTTTAGAGAAGGGATTATCTGAAAGACGAAAGTGAACTTTAATAAAGTTAAACGCAAGTTTTGAAATTTCTTTAGAAATAATCTTACCTTTTTTTTTTAAACAGCCTATATCATTCTAAATCATCTTTGTGTTAAAAAACAAAATAATTTGAAGTCAAGTTCACAAAAATTTTATTATCGCTTTTGTAATATTAACCAAATATAATTCACCGTTTCTTTTGCTTACTAAAATCATTAAACAAAACAGTTAAACTAAAAAATTGAAGGATTATAAACCTTTGTTTTCGCTCTAAAAAGATAGTAAGTGAGGTTATAAATACTTTGACAAACAAACACCAAACACGTATTAGATCTTAGATCAAGTATTTCTTGTTGCAACTTCACAAAACACTAATTTCATATACTTACTTCAATATTGTATTACGTCATAAATCTAAATCCATTCATATTAGTATTAAACGGTTAAGTATTGGCTTATTTATTGGAAGAATCTTAAATAATTTTTTTTATATATATTATACAAGATATCGTTGTGTAATATTTAATTGATCACTTGTGAATAATTGCACAGTACATTAAAAATAAAACTTCTTGTGTGGTGATTTTTGCTTTATATAATTTTATATAGCTTTATCAAGCAGTACAGGTCACAGAACTCGCTTGAGTTAAGAGTCTGCATGTTCTAAGACAAATAAGTAAAAAAAATTTAAATTCAAAATACAGATTTAGAGAATACAAGGTGAGTAGAATAAATGTTTGTCAAATTTTTTTTATTTTCAGGCGTTCAATAATTTTTATTAAAAGCATTTCTAAATTTAACAATATTACAAATTAATCAACTTAAAAAAAATTATTTTTATCTTCATAAAGCTAGCCGGTAAATAAGAGCAACTTGTAGTTTTCTTGCATCGGATTCACATATCATAACAATTTGGCGAGCCCAACGTGTGGCTGTGTATTTGGACGGTGACAGGTAGTGCATTATAACAAAGTATTAACCAGTGGTGTACCTTAAACATTTAATAACATAATATACAGGGTGTTAAGAGTATAATTTGTGTAGATAATAAGTTTATTGAGTGAATTGAAATTAAATAAAAATAAACATGGACAAAAGAAAGACTAGATCACATAAGAACGTAGAAGAAGAACAGGAAGTGACAGACAGAACCGAAGAACAAATTAAAGAGACTGAAGAAGTACAGGAGACAATGGAGGAGAAAAGACAGCCAGAAGAAGCACAAATGGAAAGGCAAATGGCAAGTGGAGACCAAGCTCAGCCCGTAAAGAAGGATGAATTGGACTTTCACAAGATGATGGCAATTTTGTTACAGGAAATAAAAAAAACTGAGCAAAATATAAACCAGAAAGCAGAAGAAAATAAACAACATATGACAAAAGAACTTGAAGATACAAAAAAAGAAATAAAACGGGAAATAACACAAAATTTTGATGACAAAATACAACAGATGGCACAACAGGTTGAGGATAAGTTGGGAAAGAAGATAGAAGAAGTAAAAGAAGAGTTAACCCTAGAAATGGCCAAGATGGAAGAGCAGTGCAAAGAACAAATGGAAGTGTTATCGGCACAGCTGGAAAAGAATAATGAAACTCAAAATAAAAAGATTGAATTAATGGAACAAAATTTGAAGCTAGAACAACAAAATAACCAAAAAAAGTTCGAAGATATTGACGAACAAATGGGAGTGTTGGCAGTACAGCTGGAGCATCATATTGAGCAGAAGGAAGAGATATTTCGACGAGACATTAATGAACAGTGGAAGAAAAAAGAAGATGAAATAGATGAAAATATGAATAAGACCAAAGAGATAATGGAGAAAGAAATTGGGAGAGTACAAGAGTCTCTTAAAGAAGTGACACAGAAGGAATTGGATGCAAGGCCGGTTGTACAAACGGTCGAAAGAGATTGTAAAATCTATTTTAGTGGAAGAATAAAACAGCAGCATCCAGTACCTTTCATGAAATTCCTTAGGCACAGATATGCATCTTACAGAAATTTCGAAGACTTTAAAGAATTCATCAGAAACCAGATGACGGATGAGGCGTTACTATGGTTTTCGAACAAAGAAAATGAGTTGGTGGATCTGGAAGACTTTGCGACCAAATTCAGTGAATATTTCTGGGGTCAAGCACAACAGCGTTCAATCAAAAACGAGCTGTTAAGTGGCAAATACAACCCAAATCGTAGCATGTCATACCACCGGTACGCCATGCAAATTTACAGTACAGCTCAATACTTAGACTGTGGTTTTAACGAAGAATACATTGTGGGTTGTATCGTGCAACACTTTGATCGGACATTGGAAGATATCATGATGTTATACAACTTTAAAGAAATAGACAAACTGTGCCAATTTTTGATGATGCATGAGCAACGAAACCCCATGTATCAAAACAATGACCAAGCAAATAATAATAATAATAACAACTTCAATGGGAGCAATAACTACAGCAGAAACAATAATCAGAACGGCAATAATTTCAATAATCATCGTAATTTTAACAATAACTATAGACAAAATAATGGTAACAACAACTATAATAACTCGAACTTTAGGAATAATAATAATAACTACCGCAACCAAAATAATCAGAACTTTAATCGCCAAAACTATAATCGTAACAATCAAACTAACAACAATAACTATGGAAATAATGGACGGTATCAAAACGGTAATTACAATAATCAAAACAACGGAAATTTTAACAGAAATAATTACAATAATAACAACAGAAACTTTAACTCCAATGGCAATATGAATCATGCATTTTCAAACAGTGCCATTCAACAGAATCAGACAAACAATTCACAACAACAGTCAAATCAAAACTACACAAACAATCGAAACCATAACACTAGAAGTCTAGAAGATATAAATAGAAATAACCAAAAAAGACAAGTGAATTTTCTAAGTCACCATCAATCATACACCGACGTCAGTCAACAAGAGTCACCAATTGAAACACTCAACACATCATCACCATCACAACCCTTTGACACACAATACACAACAGATTCACAATCACCAAATTTTCAATAAAGCACCTGCTAAATGCGGCCGTATGTCACTATGAGCATCCAAGGGAGTTCATAACATTTGGGGAAGAAAAGAAAAATCAAAATTTGCAAGGGTTAATTTTAATTCAGGGTAAATTCTTTCAAAAACAAGTTAAAATTTTAATAGACACGGGTTCTGAAGTTTCACTAATTGACAATAAAGTTATTAATGAATTAAATTTTCAAAAATATTGTTATTCAATTCCAAAGGTTAATCTAGTGGGTGCAAACAACAAAAAACTATATGAAGCAAAGAAGGGAATAGTGGGAAAAGTATTATTTGATACAACCGAATATAGTATGCAATTCATAATAGTAGAAAACATGAGACATGATATTTTGATTGGGACAGACGAAATGGACAGAAATGGAATGGTCATCGATTATGTAAACAAAACTTTACAAATTCAAGAAGAAGTACTGAAATTTGGAAATACAGAAGACGAGGAATCAAAACAAGAGGAATTAAAGATAAAGGAAATTAACAATATTCAAAATCATACAAACTACAATTTTATAAATAATGAACCAGAAGAAAGTAAAATGGAATTGGAAGAAAATTTAGTATGTGCAGAAGAATGGAAAGAAGATGTAGGAAGATTGTTGCAAAAATATGATGGTTTGATAAAATCCGAAAACCGAGTGGCTGAAAAGTACATGCATAAAATTGAGGTAAAAGGAATAGAAAATTTTAAATCGAAGACATATCCAATTCCTTATAAATACCGGAAAGAAGTTTCAAAGGAGATAGAGAAGATGTTACAAAACGGAATAATTGAAAACAGCAATTCAAAGTACATAAACCCTATAGTGGTAGTGAAGAAGAGCAATGGTGAGTTAAAATTGACCTGAAGCATAGCTTTTGGTTGATACCATTGCATAAAGATAGTAGGGATTTTACAGCCTTTTCGATAGATGGGGTAATATACAGATTTAAAGTAGTTCCATACGGTTTGCAAAGTGCATGTTCAGCTCTTGTACGTGCTTTACATCAAATTTTGGATCAATACGAAGACTTTATTATACACTACATTGACGATATTCTCATTTATTCTCACACATCACACGAACATTTAACACACATAAATATTTTGTTGAATGCATTGAATGAAGCAGGATTAAAAATTAACTTAAACAAATGCCAGTTTTATCAACAAGAGGTCACGTATTTAGGATATAAATTAGACAGAAGTGGTATTTCTATGGACGAAGAAAGAATTGAGAAAATAATGAACTATCCAGCACCGAAAAATTTGAAAAATTTACGAGGATTTATAGGCCTAATCAACTACTTTAAACGATTAATTCCAGACTTGAGTGAGAAAGAATTACCATTAATTCAACTATTGAAGAAGGATCAAAAATGGAAATGGAAAGAAGAACAAAACCAGGCCTTTCAAAATTTAAAGGACATATTTCGGACTAATCTAAGAATTTATCACCCCAGGTACGATTTGCCATTCATTCTACAGACAGATGCTTCCATGCACAAATTTGCAGGAGTGTTGTTACAAGTCCAGGACAATGAAGAAGTTCCTATTTCATTTGTGTCACGTGTAACCAGAAATTACGAGAAGAGGTATAGTGTCACCGAATTGGAATTTGCTAGCATACTATTTTGTGTAACAAAATTTCGGTATTATTTATTAGGATCAAAATTTTATATTGAAACTGACCATTTATCGTTAATAAATATCATGAATAACAAATTGCTTAATAATAGAATACATCGTGGGACTTTACTACTTCAAGAATATAACTTCGAAATTAGACATATAAAAGGAAGAGATAATGTCATTGCAGATGCCTTGACAAGGAACGAAGAGGAAGGAACAAGAGAAGAGAGAAAAATTCAAATCGGATTAAATATATTAAAAGAACAGGAGGGAATGTACTCAAAACAAGCCATTAGAGAAGATCAGCAAAATTTAACACAGAAAGAAAAGGAAAGATGTATACTGAAAGATCAAATTTACATTAAAAGAATTGGAGAGCAAGAGTTATATTACATCAGCAAAAATTTAGCCGAAGAAATACTGAAGGATTTACATGAAAAGAATGGACACGCGGGTAGTAAGAAAATATGGTTAATGTTTCGAGAAAACTATATCACCAAGAAGGATACAAGCATAATCAAAAACTTGACTAGAAAATGTCATACTTGTCAAAGACAAAAATCGAAGAATTTTTCAAATTGGAATACTCCCAAAAATATAATAGCACAAGAGCCCTTAGATATAATAGCTATAGATTTTTTGAGTGACTTGATACAAACGGAAGGAAATGGACATAAACATATCATGGTAATCGTAGATTTATTTTCAAAATTCATCAAACTTTATTCCAGTAAAAATACAAAAGTCAACACTATCATAAATAATTTAAACAATTATTTTGAAGAAATAGGAAAACCTAAACAATGCATACTGGATAATGCCACATATTTCCAAAACGACCGATTCAAAAATTTTATGACAAGAAATGGAACCAAATTAAGTTTTACAAGCATCAGACATCCTCAATCAAATCCTTCGGAAAGATATATTCAAGAAGTGATAAAATTTTTAAGAATATCAATAGAAAACAAACACACTGTATGGGATCAACATTTATTAAGGATAGAACAATACATAAATCAGTTACCAAACACTGTGACTAATGAGATACCACTATTTCTAATGAAAAGGATAAGACCAGAAAGACCTTGGATTATAGAAATAGAACCTGAATATGACCAAATTTGTCAAGATGTAAAACTAAGAATCATCAAGAATGGAGAGAAATATTTGAAAAGACAAAACAAAAGGAAGATGAGAACAAACCAAAAATTTCAAAAAGGAGAACTAGTATTAATTAGAGCACATAGGGTAAGCAATTATAGAGATAACATTTGTAACAAACTTTTACCACCATTGGAGGGACCTTATGAAGTTGAAACAGAAGATGGAGAAAATAGTTATTTGTTGAAATATCCTGAGAGTGGGTATCTTAGAGGAGTTTTTAACATAAAAGACATTTACAAATATGAACAATAAGTGAAGAAATAAGAAGACATTATTAATTTTAAGTTATATTTATAAAATGAAACAATTTTTTTTTAAGTAAAGGACATGAATGGGATACAGAAGATGGAATAATAATAATAATAATGCTGCTATTTATGAAAAATGATGAAATATGAATTATTGCGGATATTATGATTATGAATATGATATATAATATAATATGAATTATGATGAATTATGAAAGATTATAATGATATAATTATGCAGTATAATAATAAAACTTGGAATGGAATTACAGAAGAAGGATTGGAGAGGAAAAATTTGAAACGAAGATGGCAGAACTCTAAGAAACCAAGGAAGAGAAACAACTATAAAATGGATTCAAAAGTAGAATATAAACTCAACCCTCAACGAAAACTTATTAAAAATAACCGAATGATAATAAAGTCACATTCAAACTAGCTTACACTCTAACCACAAAATGCAGCTCACACGGGCTTAAATAAAACTTAAACTCTATATTTTTTTTATATATTCAAAATAAAACATGCATTAATAAAACAAACTAAAGCAACTTAAACTTACACATGCAAAATTAAAAGAACAAAACTAATTATTATTTTTTTTCAAAGAGAGCATTCAAACTATCTGCAGCATAATTGTATACCATATATATGCAACTGAATCAAAAATTTAATTGTTTTTAACCATCACACATTCATAAAATCACTGAAACATACACTTGTGTCGACGTTCAGAGAAACAATCACACAACTTGCAAAAAAACCAGTCAAAGAAAAATGAATATTTGATATTTGCCAAAAAAAAATTGTCAAATATGAAATATTAATTTTTGGAGAATTGTTATGAAATTAAAGCTCCTAAACAGTTTTTTTTTTATGAATAGTATGAACATAAAACAAAATGACAATATTGAATATACCACATATATATTTAACTCAAACAATAGTATTATTGTTGTTAATTTAATAGTTGAAACTAGATTCAACAATAAGAAAGAAACTAAAAGCAAAAATAAGCAGAATTCACAGACATGTAACAAACCAATAAGGACTATATTGTATCACCAGATTTAATTAATGTTTTCAAAATAATTTTATTATTATTATAATTAAAACCAGTTGGTTTATTATAAACAAATTTAGCATAATAGAAATAAGATTCTTTTAATACGTGAGTTATTATAGCCACTGAGTTATAGTTGGTTGATAAACACTTTTCAATTAAAAAAAAATATATAAAAAAAAATTAAACCAAAAACAATTGTTGATCATGAAATTGATTATGATTTAAACTTAAGTTATTGTTCGTTATATATATATTATATTATTTATGTAAGAGATACTTACAGAATAAGCCAATATAGCCACAACATAAAGATACAAAAAGCAAATATCAAACCACTTCGGATCGAGTGGAAATAAAAACCATAAATTTGTATTTATTAATTAATTACAATTTTTATTATAATCCAAATTCTAATATATACAAGTCAATAGAATCTTCAACAGTCCTAAAACAGATAAAATATTTAAGTCATTTATTCACAAAGTAAGAAGTTTCAATTTGTTAGTAAACATACAGTTAACATGGATAGAGCTCGGAAAATAAAACGTGTTAGGAGGTGAAATAGGATATATCTCATAAATAAGAGTTCAGAATGATATAATCTTTAATGGACAGGTAATCTGAAGACAATTCTCAGTGATTCAATATCAAAAATGCTTTCAGATAGCTTTAAAATTAAATAAAAGCAAAATAAAAGCAACTAATTCATGTTAAAATTGGTGTATGTCAAATTTGTTAGTAAAAATTTTAATATTTAAATTATCATTTGTTGTAGAAATTATATGTCAAAAGAATGCTTAAATTCTCTAGTATTTGTTTCAATTCATTTCAAAAGTCAATATAATTCTCAAGATTTAACAATTTATGAAAATTTAAAATATTTTTATTTTAATCATAAATGTCAAAAATATACAAAAATCCTGTCAGATCTTAAAAAACATTGTCAAAATGCTTGGAGATCTGGTAAGCAATGAAAAATAAAAGATAGAAAATCAATAGTTACGAAGGGACAGAAAATTTTTGATTATTTTTCAGCAGTCACAATTTTTCAAAAGTATTTTAAAAAACCTTAAAAAAGTCCTGAATTATAACAAAGTATATTCAAATTACCTTGCCGATAAGAAACCATCGTTTCTGATTAAATTTTAGCAAAGCCTGCAGATTAACAGTATATTTTCCGATAAGGGAATTGTTAGCAGTCATCATAAAGAGGTCCACAGCTACCAGAAAGGTGAGTTTTTACACTCATTTGAATTCTCGCTGAATAAAGAGACCGTTTGGTGTTTATTTTTGACTGAAGATCATTTAAAATTCATTTTGGGTACTTATAAATATTTCTCAACCATTGGAGAGATAATTCTGATAGTTTTGCGGCCCTAATCCATTAGAAGACGTCACTGAAAGATGCAATCTTTGTTATTGAAGATTTCCATAAAATTTTTAGAGAAGGGATTATCTGAAAGACGAAAGTGAACTTTAATAAAGTTAAACGCAAGTTTTGAAATTTCTTTAGAAATAATCTTACCTTTTTTTTTTAAACAGCCTATATCATTCTAAATCATCTTTGTGTTAAAAAACAAAATAATTTGAAGTCAAGTTCACAAAAATTTTATTATCGCTTTTGTAATATTAACCAAATATAATTCACCGTTTCTTTTGCTTACTAAAATCATTAAACAAAACAGTTAAACTAAAAAATTGAAGGATTATAAACCTTTGTTTTCGCTCTAAAAAGATAGTAAGTGAGGTTATAAATACTTTGACAAACAAACACCAAACACGTATTAGATCTTAGATCAAGTATTTCTTGTTGCAACTTCACAAAACACTAATTTCATATACTTACTTCAATATTGTATTACGTCATAAATCTAAATCCATTCATATTAGTATTAAACGGTTAAGTATTGGCTTATTTATTGGAAGAATCTTAAATAATTTTTTTTATATATATTATACAAGATATCGTTGTGTAATATTTAATTGATCACTTGTGAATAATTGCACAGTACATTAAAAATAAAACTTCTTGTGTGGTGATTTTTGCTTTATATAATTTTATATAGCTTTATCAAGCAGTACAGGTCACAGAACTCGCTTGAGTTAAGAGTCTGCATGTTCTAAGACAAATAAGTAAAAAAAATTTAAATTCAAAATACAGATTTAGAGAATACAAGGTGAGTAGAATAAATGTTTGTCAAATTTTTTTTATTTTCAGGCGTTCAATAATTTTTATTAAAAGCATTTCTAAATTTAACAATATTACAAATTAATCAACTTAAAAAAAATTATTTTTATCTTCATAAAGCTAGCCGGTAAATAAGAGCAACTTGTAGTTTTCTTGCATCGGATTCACATATCATAACAATATATATATATATATATATATATATATATATATATATATATATATATATATATATATATATATATATATATGTATATATATATATATATGTATATATATATATATATATTTATATATATATATATATATATATATATATATATATATATATATAAATATATATATATATATATATATATATATATATATATATATATTTATATATATATATTTATATATATATATATATATATATATATATATATATATATATATATATATATATATATATATATATATATATATATATATATATATATATATATAAAAACATATATCGTCGGTTCAATGCCAAAGTCACGAATGTGCATATTTGATGTTTTAAGAAAAAGCCGTTTTAAACATTGGGGACATTGTTAAAAATAGAAATTTCAACTTATGAAACTAACGACTATTGAAAAATTACTTTTATACATCATTAAATAATGACGGCTGAAAATTTTCTACATTTTTAATGTTTTTCCAAAAAATAATGCATATTCGTTGTTTTGGCCTTTCAAAATTTAAGACATATTGTGTTTCGTTAAAACAAATAAAACCATTATATTGATAAAATGAACTAGTTTTATTGAGAATATAAGTCAATATTATAAAAGTTTAGTTTTCGTTATCATCGGACTGAACAAAATAAAAAACAAACATCAAAGTTTTCTAAGAAAAACAAAAATCCTTTCTCTATAGAAGAAAATTAAAATAAATCATAGTCGTATACTCTTTTTAAAAACTTAATAAGACAATAACGTTTAATCTTGGTCAGTATCGGATTCTTCACCAATATCGGGTTCCGGTAGATTGTCCCTCACCGTTTGATTTTTTTAAGGAGCCGTAAAAATCATGGTAACCTCTTGGTATTGTCAAATCCTTGCACATTTTATCTAAGTCCTTCAATTTTGCCTCGCTGATTGGTAAGTCATTTTGATAGGCCTTTTGTAACTCTGCTTGTTTTGGGCAGCCTCGTTGTTTTTTGTAGTCCACTTCAATAAAATCATCGGTAAAGTTTACTTTGTATAGAACTTTTATGACATTATTTTCTTTAATATATTGAAGACAGCAAAGCTTTCTCCAAGGAATTTCACTTAATTTGAAGGAGTTTTTAAAAACCCTTTAAAATCTAAAAATGCATCAAACGTCAACGTGCATCTCTTATAAATTGTGCCCAACCCTCGGGGTATAAACGGGTACATATTTTGCTTTCTTCTCCTTTCTTCTCTATTTTTGAATGAATGGAATCATAGAAGAAGAATCATAGAAGAAGTTGGATACACATTGTTGCAAATATTGCGTTTTTTTGCTGGCCTCCATAGCCGTCAGACATCATACGTATAGCTTCGATTTGAGAATGGCTCATAACAAAATCGAATACACAAGATGAAATTTCATTAGACCCTCGTTTTCCCTTAGTTTCGTCCCAAAGGTAGCACATAACATCTTGATTGCCTAAATTGTAAATGGTAAAATTTAACATGGCTAATTTTCTTAAATAAAATATTTGACCAGCGTAACCTATGGGCGTTGTTAATACTGCTTCTGTCGAAGTCGAAGTTGAAAGCCAAAACTTTAAGATTCGCTTTTGCAATTAACTTGTCCTCATCACGAGCTTTTAGATGTTGTTGATACGCTTCTTCTTCAATATTTTTCTGTTCTTCAGACATATTTTTGTAAGTCAAGCATTTCCTACATTGGTCTTTTTTTGTACTCGATTTATGACAATAATGCGATTCTACCGCTGGAAAGGATACAATGTGGTTTCGTATAAATTGTTCGACATCCTGGGGTAACTTGTTTGATGGTTGGTGTTTCCCGCGCTTATCTTTTTCTAAAACTCCATTGGATGGGCGCTTGTTTATTGCACTTCGCTTAAAGGCGTTTGTCACGTTTAATGTGGTCATGAAAAATTCCCTACATACGTTAAGTTTAATACCATCAACTATAAACGTAGGTGTAATTTTTCTTCAATTTTCGATTCCTCTTGTCGTGCGTTTTTTGTCTTTTTGTTCAATGTGATTAGACACAAATTGATGTTGATTGTTATTGCAGGTAAAATTACGAAAATCATTATAAATTTTTATTCGGTTTTGCTCGGAAATAAAGGTTGCACATTTATGTTTTTGCTTATTCAGACAAGGTGCTGGCAAAAGAGGCCATGAAGGTACCTCGATTCCCCTATAGCCAACGTAAGACTCTCCTTTAAGCCTTTTCACTTTCTTAACATTTTTCTTTCACAACTTCTCGTTTCTTTTTCTCTTCATAGATTCGTTTTATGCTAGATTTTTAGGTGTTATATCTGTTAGTATAGTTCTCTTACGGTCAGCAATACCTTCAATATCACTTTCCATTGAACTGTGTATGTCAGACGCAGGTGAAGGTTCATAGACATCTAAAGATAAATCAGACACAATCAAATCTTCTTGTAGTGTTTGTGGCGAAGCTGGGAGTAGATTGTTCTAATGGTTAACCAGAAGAGGTGTTGCCATGTGCTGGTCAGATATATCGAATGAAATAAAAATGAACTTTTGAATGCGCGTTTCTTCAAATTCCCATTTTCATTTAAAAACGTTTTAATGTTCGTAAATTATGCAGATATAATTTTTAGACCAATTTGTTCAGAATCAACATCGAAAATTGCTGACAAGTGCATACAACCAAACAAAAGCCAGCCATAGCATAGCTTTTAGGTTTTTTATTTTTTTTGCCCGCAATGACTGAAAAAACTTGTATAGGAGTAATAAGATTTAAATGTTTTCTTACCTGTGTATGTTTGTACATTTTGCATTAAGTGGTACTGAGGTACATCTGGATGCTCGATGGTGAGTCTTAAAGGAACTTCGTTATATAGATCATCTGAAAACAGAAAAAAGAAAAATCATAACACAGGTATTTATATAAAAAGTGTGTCTTCAAATAGCTACGTCAAATATTTCATTAAAATATATTTATTATTTTTAACAAAGTTATGAAAACTTTTATATATATATATATATATATATATATATATATATATATATATATATATATATTCCAATGATCTTGAGGTCATGACCTTTTGACCTAATAGATACTATAATAATTATCTCAATAATTTGCTTCCAGATTTTTAGGTTTTCTTTAAGTCTTTTTTTGTCAATATTGATTACCCTGCTTGTGCTCTTGTTCTGTCTCTCTTGTTATGTTATTTGCCTAACCTTATTCTATATAGATTCTTTATTAAAGAATACCAAAAAAGCTTTAAGTGTAAGAGTGTAACTTGTGTTTGGGATAACATGAATAATAGAAACACAACTCAAAAGGAGGAGAAAAAACTCATAGTTAATGTCAAAGATAAAAAAATATAAAAAAAAACATGTGTAACAAAATAAAGTCATTCCAATGGTTTGAAAAAAGAATTTAAATTAGAATATCTAACTAAAATTAAAACAGTTTAGATGTTAGTTAAAAAAATACTCTAAAACTAAATTTGGAACTATGAAATGAGTAAATAAAAAAATATTGTGAATATGACAAGCAAAATAATATTTACGAAAAAGACATTTAAAACAAAAACGGTGGCTTTAAAAATTTAGATTATGTCTAAAGATACATCACAAAAGTCTGTTACTGTTTCCTGTTAAAATTATTAATTTCACTTACATGAGTATTTTGTAGCATGATCTCAGTAGTGGTTATTACAGGCTATAAAGAAAAAGTATATAAATAAATAAACATTTATCTGTTTTACCTTATTTTATATAAATTCTTTATTAAAAGATATCAAGCAAGGTTTGAGTGTAAGACTATTAAGACTATAACTTCTGTTTGGGATACCTAGGCTTTAACATAAATAATAGAAACATAATTCAAAAGAGAGCGACAGGAACTAAAAATTAGTGCCAAAGACAAAAAATATCGGGAGAAAATATGTGTAATAAAGTGAAGGCATTCTAATGGTTTGAAAAAAAAACTTGAATCAGAATGTCTAACTAAAATTAAAACAGATTGAATGTTAGTTAAAAAAAGTACTCTAAAACTAAATTTAAAACTGTGAAATGAATAAATAAAAAAATTTTGTGAATGTTATACGCAAAACAATATTTACAAAGAAGACATTGAAAACATAAACGATTGCTTTAAAAATTTAGAGTATGTCGAAATATGCATGACAAAAGTCTGTTATTATTTAATCTTAAAATTAATGAATTTACTTACATGCGTATTTTGTGGCACGGCCTCAGTAGCGCTTATTAGAGGCTGTAAAGAAAAATTATATAAATAAATAAACATTTATCTGTTTAACCCTATTCTATATATATTCTTTATTAAAAAATATCAAAAAAGCTTTGAGTGTAAGGGTAACATGTGTTTGGGTAACATGAATAATAGAAACAAAACACAAAAGAAAGAAAAAAAAACTTAAAATTAGTGCCAGAGATAAAAAATATCGAGAAAAACATGTGTAATAAACTGAAGCCATTCCAATGGTAAGAAAGAAGAATTTAAATCAGAATATGTAACTAAAATTAAAAAAATTTGGAAGTTATTTATAAAAAGACTCTAACAGTAAGTTCAAAACCATAAAATAAAGAAATGTGTGAATATAATATTTTCAAAATAATATTTCCAAAAAAATATTTAAAAAACAAACAAAAAAAACCGGTGTTTTTCCATTGGGACTGCCAGTAGAAGTTATAATTCTATACACGCGTTCGCCATCACAAATTTTTGTGGCAGTCAATCTGCACAATCATTACATATGTAATGCTATTAATACTATAGGTATGAGAGAACAGAAATAGGTATATAGGTATATGGTGCATCGTTTGGTGTATATAAACAACATTTGACTTGTAATAGGACGATTTCATCAAAATATAATAATATTTTGATGAAAATGTATATTTTTATTTCCATATATGTATGAAAGGAGTTGAATGCAACAAAAATTTTTTTACACATACTCTGCAGTGAAATTCATTGTTTATTTTGTTAATAATATAAAAATACAATACAATACACTGCAACATAATTCAATATAATATTACAATACAAATTAAAATGCAATAGTCATAAGGTCACAACGTGGAATCCGAACAACTAGTCCACTAAACTATCACGGCTAATTAGGCGATGTGTATTACGATTATAGTTCGAATATTTTAAAACTCTACCCTAAGATTCAATTAAAACAAATTTAGGTCAGTTGTTTACAAAAGAAACAATGTACTTAATAGTAATTTAATATACCATTTTATATAAATAAGTTTGCTAATAATTAGAAATAAAATCAGTGGAAATAATAACAAATAAATGTTTCCGATTCTAAAAATGCTAAGATATTAAATAAATATTATTCATCAGTATTTAAAAATGACAATAGGTATACATAACTTACTTACCCATATGTTAAATTTACCATGATAATAATATTAATACAAATTTAATAAGAATGAAATATTCATAAGTATTTAAAAATGACAATATATGTAACTTACTTAGGCATATGTTTAATTTACCATGATAACAATGTTAATAAAAAAATATTGTTTGGTGATACAACTGTCAATTTATCTGACATATTTAATTGTTGTTTGTTGTGTATATAAGTACACTTGAACTTTCTTGAGATATTTACAAGTTTTAATTTATAATTTAACATGCCTAACGAGGCTTATTACTCCCGTGCAAATTTCCGAAGTCAAACGCGCGTATAATAAAAGTATAACTTCAAAAACCAACAACTCGGATTATGTTGTAAATTTTCATTTTATTTTAAAATTTAGCATTTTAGCGTATATTACATACATTTAATAAAATTAACGTGGGGTTTTTAAATAGTTCAAAAATAAAAAAGGAAATTATATTGGGATTAGAACTAACATAAACCAGCGTATGAACCAAACACGTAACATATTTGCCAATTAGACATGACACAAACGTATTTTAAAATTGACTGTTCTCGGTCATACAGTGATTTATTTAGATTATTATTTTGAAATACAAAAGACTAAAATAATTATGAACATTTAATAAAAAATACAAAAAATATCATAACAATATTTATTCTTTAGTATAAAAAGTGTTGTGCATTTTTAAAATAGAAAAATTTATGTTTGGGATATTGTCTTGATTTTAAAATAATTTGTTTCCCGTATGCTCCGTAAGTCATATAATTTCTCCGTAATTCTTTTATTATATATAATTTATGGACTTCTTCTTTCAGAAAATTATAACTAAAAAGATATTTCCAAATGCTGAAATTTGATTTCAGTTGGTTTGTCGAAAGATTTAGTTTTTGAAATCATAAATAACTTTGATAAAAAAAATTATTATTGAACAGATTTCGGATAGTATAAAATATTTATTAAAAGTTCAAAATAGTTTAAACTTTAGGACCGAAATATGGATCTTATCATGTAGAACCTGTTGTAATTACAATTGGTCCACTAAAGTTCTTATTGTAAACTGCTTTCTAAGGACTCCGTACCAGCTTTTCCATTATATACAAAAGTTTGTTTTATGGTATCCTGAAAACACGTTCAAAATTAATTTGGTTCCTAGCCAGAAAATGACTTCACAGAAGAAAAATTTGTAGACTTCTTTTTCCTGAAAATTATAACTAAAGCAAAGATATTTCCAAATGTTGATATATTATTCCGATGATTGAGTGATACAATTTTTTTTTGGTCGGTAAATAGTTTAAAAACGATATCCACAATGTAACAACTGCTACTACAATTTATTAGAGTAAGTTCTATAATCTGCTTGTTGTGAAATACTTTCTAAGAAGACCTCAAAAGAAAATCGATCATATACATGACTTCATGTTCATGGCCTCCTTAAAACACAGCTTAACATAGGTTAGGTTTCCAGCCATGAAAGTTTTTCCCTGTCGCAGAAAAAATTAAGGCATTTAAGGACTTCTTCTTTCTGAAAATTATAACAAAGCAGATATATCCAAATGCTGAAACCTGATTTCAGTGATTGGTTGGACGAAAGATTTAGTTTTTAAAATCATAAATAAAAATGATAAAAAAAAATGATTATTGAACAGATTTCGGATAGTATTAAATATCTATTAAAAGTTCCAAATAGTTCAAAATATAGGACAAAATATGACTTATCGTGTAATACCTGTTATAATTAGAATTAGTCCTCTAATGTTCTTTTTTACTAAACTAAAATTGATAAAAAAAAATATTTTTAATTATTGCAGAGATTTTTAATCGGTTTTAAAGGCTCTTTCCTAACTGGTGAAAATAGTTTAAAAAACAATAATCACAATGTAACAACTGCTACTATTATTTAAATTAGTTTATAATCTGCTTGTTGTGAACTACTTTCTAAGAAAGCCATAAAATCAAATCGATCATAAATATACATCACTTCATATTCATGGCCTCCTTAAAACACAGCTAAACATATGTTAGGTTTCCAGTCATAAAATGTTTTTCGCAATAGGAAAATTGAAGTACTTCTTCTTTCTAAAAATTTTAACGAATTAGATATTTCCAAATGCTGAAATTTGATTTCGGTTATTGTTTGGTCGAAAGATTTAATTTTAAAAATCATAAATAAAATTGATAAAAAAAATTTATATTGAACAGATTTCGGATAGTAATAAATATGCAAAAAAGTTCAAAATATTTCAAAATATAAGACCAACATACAATCCTTACCATGTAAGACCTGTAATAATTAGAATTATACCTCTAATATTCCTATTACGAACTTCTTTCTAAGGACGCGCCGTACAAAGATTTACGTTATATACATAAGTTTATTTTATGGCATTCTTAAAACACGCTCGAAATTGGTTTGATTCCTAGCCATACAATGACTTTCCTAGTCACAGAAGAAAAAATCGAGGACTTCTTTTTCCTAAAAATTAGTATAAATAAAAAGATATTTCCAAATGCTGATATAATATTACGATGATTGACAGATTAAAGTAACTTTTAAAATTCTAACTAAAATTGATAAAAAAAATATTTGTAGTTATTGAAAAGATTTTTGGTCGGTTTTAATGGTATTTCTTCTGGTGGAAATAATTTAAAAAACAATACTCACAATTTAACAATTGCTACTATAATTGAAGTTAGTTATTTAATCTGCTTTTTGTGAATAACTCCCCAAAAAACTATAAGGAAATCGAGGATATACATGACTTTATATTCATAGCCTCCTTAAAACACAGCTTAACATAGGTTAGGTTTCCAGATATGAAATGTTTTTCCATCGCTGGAGGAAAATTTAAAGTCTTCTTTTTCTGAAAATTATAACGAAAAAGATATTTTCGAATGCTGAAATCCGATTTTGGTGATTGGTTGGTCGAAAGATTTAGTTTTTATAACCAGAAATAAAATTGATAAAAAAATTAATATGGTACAGATTTCGGATAGTATCAAATATGTATTAAAAGTTTAAAATATTTTAAAATATAGGACAAAAATATGATCTTTATCATGTAAGACCTGTTATAATTAGAATTAGTCCTCTAATGTTTTTATGGTAAACTGCTTTTTAAGGACAACGTACAAGCATTTTAGTTATTTACATAAGATTATTTAATGGTATTCTGAAAACACGCTCGATATTGCTTTGGTCTCTAGTCATAAAATGACTTTCTTAGTCTCAAAACAAAAATATGAGGACTTACCATGTAAGACCTGTAAAAAGTAGAATTATACCTCTAATATTCTTATTGTGAACTGCTTTCTAAGGATGCCGTGCAAGGATTTCGATTATATACATAAGTTTATTTTATGGCATTCTTAAAACATGCTCGAAATTGGTTTGTTTCCTAGCCATACAATGACTTTCCTACTTTCCTAGTTACAGAAGAAAAATTTGTGGAATTTCCTAAAAATTATAAAAAAAAACAAAGATATTTCCAAATGCTGATATAATATTTCGATAATTGACTAATAAAAGTAACTTTTAACTAAAATTGATAAAAAATATATTTGTAGTTATTGACAAGATTTTTGGTCGGTTTTGAAGGTCTCTCTCCTAACTGGCGGAAATAGTTTAAAAAATAGTTTCTTAATCTGCTTGTTGTGAACTACTTTCTAAAAAGACCATAAAGGGAAATCGATCATATACATGACTTTCTGTTCATGGCCTTCTTAAAACACAGCTCAAAATAGGTTAGGTTTCCAGATAAGAAATGTTATTTCAGCATTTTTTCCTTACATGAGGCATCAACCACGCAGGGTTATTAGCGTGTATGGATTGTGATACAGAGTTACAACTAAACAATAGAATATTAACCATAGCAGTACATAAATAGAAATAAACCTAAATCTATACTAGGTAAAATATTAAATTTTTGATAACAGCTTGCAGTCTTTGAGAAAGGCGAAAATATTTTTAGTATCACTGTCTTTTCCAAGAGCACTATTATTTAATATTGATGGTATGTTATACATTTTGCGTTGCACATCGTACTTGAGACACTGTAATAAACAATGTTTTACCGTTACGACACTTTTACACATGTCACAGACAGGTTTGTGAGCTCGTTTTAGTATATAGTCGTGTTTTAACCGAGTATGACCAATCCGGAGGCGAGTGAAGGTTACTTGTCTCCTATTGTTAAATTTTGGGTTTTTTTATGATTAATATCAACTTCGTACAGCTTGGTTGGGGGGTTCTTCCATGTATCCTGTAATTTTTAATTAATCTTTTCCTTAAAGGGTACTTTAAGGTCGGTGTGAAGAGATTTCGTATTATCTTCTGTGTTTGGGTTCGTAGGTGCATTTTTTTCTATTTTATCTACAACCTCGTTACCTTTGATTCCAGTATGTGACGGTACCCATATAAAATTAACTAGTAAATTGCTGCCCCAGTTGTGTGTTCGGTTTTGGAGGCATCGGTGTAAACTTTAAAAAAGCTACCATATTTGCTTAATATTTTAAGAAAGTCTTGATTAATTTGACTTGCAGGCGTTTCTGATTTGTTTAGGCGCAATAATCTGGTGTCAGTAGAGGGAAGTCGAATTGTCCAAGGAGGAGGGTTTTAAATTGAGGAGATATCGTAGGTGTCTGGAAAATGGATACCCACTGTTAAAAAGTAGGTATGTACGCGGTAATAGAAAGGGTGATCAGTTCGATTTGAAGTTTGAAAACAACTTTTGAAGCGGTCAGCGAATACGTTGTGTATAACTGGATTATCTTGATTTGACGATACTGCCTCGGCATGAGAAAGATTTAGATATTGTCTTCTAAACGAAAGTGGAATCTCTCTAGTTACCCAGTATAGGGTTTGTATTGGACTTGTGTGGTGTGCTTCTAAGGAAATTCGAAGACCTGTATTTTGAATAACATCTATTGTTTTGTTAAGTTAAGGTTAAGTATGTTTGTTTGGAGGAGTTGTAAACAATTGACCCGTAGTCCAGTTTAGAATGTACTAGGGCCTTGTAGATAGGTAGTAATCTAAAAGAGTCGGCGCCCCATTATTTGTTTGCGAGTGATTGTAACAAATTTATTTCAGGCTGACATGTCTTTTTTAAATATTTTAAATGTATCTTCCAAGTTAGTTTTTTAGTTCGGTTGTAGCAGCGGAAGCGAATTAATAGTTCTCTGTGTGATCGAAGTGCTAATTAATAGAGTTGTTGTTGTTTTTACCAAAAAATGGAATTAAATTCAGATGGCAGAGGAAATCCAACTGACAGAGGAAGGATTGACGATGTTGCTAGTAATATGGATTATGAAGTTAATGAAAAACAAAAGCGTTCTGAGGAAATTATAAGTATTGATATTAATACACAATCAAAACAGGTACCGATAACAAATTCAAAAAACTTTATACCAGATTATCAGGTGAGCAATAAAACAAATATTAATATAGGCCACTCCATAATGTCGGAGGTGAAAAATAAATACAGTCAAGGTGACCAAGGTCCTCATTTTGTTTTTATGCAGAATAAGGAAGGTAACATTGGCCGATTGCATCGCATAGCGACAGCACGATTAATTTTAGGTGCAGTACCTGCAATTAAAGATAATATTGTTAATATTAATATTATAGGAAAAAATAAAATTAAAATTGAATGTAACACATATAAAAGCGCTAATATTTTAGTGGAATGTAAAAAGGTAATAGAAAGAAATTACGATTTATATATTCCAAATTTTTTTCTCAAAAGAGTGAAGTAATTAAAAGGGTAGACAAAAATATTTCAGAAAACGAATTAAAAGGTATTATTGTTCCAAGATACGGCAATTTTAAAGTAATAAACGTTAAAAGAATAAAGCGAAAAGAAAATGATCAACTGGTGGAGACGAGTACGATAGTGGTGTCTTTCAGAGGCCAAATGATTCCAAAACAAGTAATCATTGAACGAATGATATACCAAGTGGAACCTTACGTTCCGAGAGTAATACAATGCCTTAATTGCATTAGATACGGACACGGTACGTCACAATGTCGAGGTAAGAAAAGATGCAGCAAGTGCGGACAGGAACATGATTCAGATGTATGCGATTTAACAGATCCCACTTGTATATTATGTTTCGGAAACCATTCAGCATTAGATCGAAACAAGTGCGCTGAGTTTGAAAAACAAAAGGGTATTAAATATATAATGGCAAATGAAAATTTACCTTTTGAAGAAGCAAAATTAAAATACAGCAGTAGCTATAGGACAGCCCTGAATTGAACAAACACAGGAAATAGGTACACAGTGACAACCACAAGAAAATGAAGCGAAGGAGCTCAAAATAAATCAGTTTATCCTAATTCAAAAGAACACGAAAATAAACTGGACACTGCAAGCGCTTCTGCTTACCCGTCGCTACCAATTATAAACAACCCATTATACCAAAATCAAACAAAAATAGTCCAACAAAACTCACTAACTAGTAAACAAATTACTGATAATATAGTAACAATATTTCAAAATTTCTTAGACATAAACTTAATTCCAATAGCAAACAAACAAATTTTATACGACATTAAAAGTAATATAGAAAAAGTTTTAAATGGCCCTAGTAAATAATAAGATTTTACAATGGAATTCACGATCAATAGTGAGCAATAAAGGCCATTTTGAAAAGTACATTTTCGAAAATAATTTCTTAGCTCTTCTTTTAAGTGAAACTTGGTTAAAACCGAATTCAAAGATAAGCTTTTCTCAATATAACATCTTCCGTGAAGATAGATCAGATGGTTATGCAGGAGTGGTGATATTATTAAGAAAAAATATCAATTTTCAGAACAATTTAAATTTTTATAAAATAAATAATGTCATGTGCGTTGCAGTACAGATTAAAATAAATAATAAAAACTTAAATTTATATTCCATTTATGCAAAACCCAAATTATGTGTGTCAAAACACGAATGGGTTAAATTTTTTAATAGTTTACAAAAACCTTTTTTAATAGGGGGAGATTTCAACTGCCATAATAAAATGTGGGGCTGTGATGTCACCGATCAAGAAGGTATTTATCTTTTTGAGGCTATGGAGGAATGTGGACTTAATTTCCTAAATAATGGGTCAGAAACATTAATTCGTAGACCTATGAATTTAAATAGATCTGCTATAGACTTAAGAATTTGCTCTAGGGATATCTATTACAAATTTAATTGGCAAACAGAAACTTTGAGTCTGGGTTCTGATCACTACCCAATAGTAATAAAATTTAACCATAATCCTGATAATAACGTTACTAATAGTAATGGTGTCATTGAAACTAATGATATATCTAGATCTAGAATTACATGGGATATTAAAAAGGCAGACTGGGCTTTCTTTAAATATCTCTTAAACAATGAAAAGAATATCTGATAAATAAGATATCATAAGGCCCAATGCAAAATTTAATAAACCATGATGGAATGATGATTGTAGGGACGCTATAAAACAACAAAAAGAAGCTTTTTTGCAGTTTAAAAGACTATCTAATTACGATAATTATTTAAAATACCAACAAGCAGAAGCTTAAAAAAAAAGAATTATTTTAGGCAGCAAAAGAGCTTCTTGGAAAAACTTTTGTAATAGTTTACATAAAAATACATCCATTAGCAAAATATGGAATGAAATAAGAAAATTAAAAAACGTTTATAATCCTCCCAATAATCCGATAGTTGTAAATGAGTGGATAGATATATTTTTTAATAAAATTGCTAGACCTTGGGTAATAGAAGGAGAAATTAATCACAAGAACCCTACGGATAATAGACATGACAATGACGAAGCAAACAAAGACAACATATTTCTCACACAAGCATTTAGTCTGGAAGAATTAAAGAACTGCCTAAAAGGACATAATAATTCAGCCCCAGGATTAGATGGTATACAATATAGTATGTTGTATAATTTACCCATACATAAGAAAGTTCAACTACTAAATGTAATAAACAATATCTGGATGAGTATGGATATACCACGTGCATGGAAAGAGTACATCATAGTTCCAATTCTTAAGGCACACAAAGCACGAAACTGTCCGGATTCGTATAGAGGCATTTCACTATTATCATGTGTGTTAAAAACAATGAAAAGAATGATTAAATGTAGACTAGAATTCTGGTTAGAAAAAAATTCTAGAATACCTGCAACACAATTCGGCTTTAGAAAATCATGTTCTACGATGGAAAATTTAACGCACTTAATACTGCATATATATAACTCATTTTGCGTCAACAAGTCGGTATTTACTACATTCATAGACATAAAAAATGCATATGAAAATGTGAACCTACAACTCCTATACCACAAAATGAAAGAAATCGGACTGCCAGATATACTCTGCTGGAAACTTCATCAACTTTACATCAATAGAACTCTTTATCTTCAAATTAATAACAAACTAATAGAACCGAGAGTTTCAAACATCGGGTTACCTCAAGGGAGCATCTTAAGTCCAATATTATACCTTATTTACACAGCTCATATAGGTCAAAGCATAATTACTAGCAACCAAGATAAAATATTACAATTCACAGATGATATATGCATATATGTAGATCAATTGGAAATAGAACAAGGCAGTAGAAAAATAAATACAGTATTTAAACATCTACAAGAAGACCTAGATCAAATAGCATTAAACATATCAACCAAAAAAATACAAGCTTGCATATTCTCCCGAAAACGAAACATCCCAGAAGTAGTGGAGTTGCAAAATGTCTCGTTTAAAGTTCAACCTAAAGTTAAATATTTGGGTATTATACTGGATAGGAAAATGATTTGGAAACCTGGGGATCAGATCCCAACATAGCATTACTAATATATGGATCATACATAAGATCAATATTAGATTACGGATGTTACTTTTACAATCAAGCCGCCAAAACCCATCTTCAAAAAATAGACATCCTTTCAAATAAATGCCTCAGATTATGTAAAGGAGCTTTGATAAGTACTCCAATATCAAACCTAAGCGTAGAATGTAATGAACTACCACTACAGTTAAGAAGGAAAACTATGTGTTAAAAATTTATAACTAAAATGATAACTAAAGAGAGCATAATATGTAACGACTGCCACAAACTTTATGTAAATGACCTAACCACTGAATACTGGAGGAAAAAGCCAACATCACTACTTGCCGAAAGTTACAATAGAATAAGACAATTTAAAAATAAACTATACACACCAACTCTGCCATCCATGTTTCAGATAAATCTAAACAATATACCAAACATACAACCAACCTACATGAGAGATTACTCGAAATTTCCAGTTTACTTAAGGAATGCCATATTTAATGTGGATATAGAAACTTTATTTCCGGAACATTACCAAATTTATACCGATGCCTCAAAAATAAATTCGAGAGTGGCCGCTGCCGTGTGGGACCCTAGGACAAAGTATAAAGAGGGTATACGACTTAATGAAAATTTTACAACATTTTCAGCGGAACTTATTGGAATACTGAGAGCAATGCAGTATATAAGCAGTATAAACAATAACGAAGAGAAACTTCTAATCCTTACAGACAGCAAAAGTGCTTTACTTAAACTGAAAAGTTTGAAGGACATATCAAACTACATATATATTGACATTATTAAAGCATATATCGCACTTAAGGCTAAGGGCAAACAAATATCATTTTGTTTTACTTTAGCTAAGAAGGCCACCGAACAAGAAAATGAAAGTGAATATAAATTAACATTAAATGATGTTTACGCTAATATTACCAGCAATAAAACCAAAACCTGGCAACAATGGTATAACAACTCAACTAAAGGGCTATTCTACAAAAACATACAATTAAATATTCCATCTAAATCATGGTTTAATCATTACCACGGCCAAAAAATCGTTGTTTCATACATATGCAGACTTAGATTTGGACACTGCCTAGTTCCAGAACACAAATTTAAAATAGGTCTTAGTGATAGTAATCTTTGTGAATGTGGTGAGTTAGGATCTGCAGAAGACATGATACTAAACTGTAGACTAAAGATAATAGAAATAAATCAATTTATGAATCAAGTATATAGAGAAACCAATATTACAAGATCTTTTAATTTAAAAACAATATTATCTAGTTTAGACGAACGTGTATATGAGATTCTAATAAAATTAAAATTGTGAACTATTAATACCTGTGTTTATCCCATTTGTCTACCTATCTTTCCGTGGTCTAGTCTTGTGTGTGTGCATAGCTCTGAAAGACCCCTGAGCAGAAGTACTCCTTGTTAACATTCCTTATAATGTAATTCAAAAACAAAAAAAAAAAAGAATATATAACTAGAATATATTTTATGATATAGATATATCTATATACAGTCCATCTAATTTACAAACCGGTCGAAGTTGACATAGTTGCCAAAGTATAAAAAAAATCCTGAATCCATTTTAAATCAAAAAGGTCACATAATTATTATTATACTCTTTACAACGACTATTTAAATTCTTACGTGACATTTTTGAAATAAAACACACTAATTTTGTTCTAAAAAGAACAAATTTTATTAAATTAGTAAATAAATAAATAAACAAAAAATATAAAACAAGAGGTATTCACTTTAAAATTTAAAATAATAAAGTACAAAAAGTGTCAACACCGCAACTGTCAAATAAGTGTTACCAATTTATGCCAAAATTTCATCTTCGTGCGATTACAGTTACAGTGTGTTCCGAACAAATGTTCTTCATAAAAACGCTTTATAATGCATTTATACAAATTAAATGAAACATATTGTTGTCTATTTCTTTAAGTTTAGTATTAATAGAAATCTTTAAATATTAGTTCTACGCGTATATAATAAAAAATGTCTAGTGGCTGTAATGCCAGTGTACTCGGCAAAGTGATTCTAAAAAAGAACACTCCTACCGCCTAAATATTTCGTGTTGGTATCATGTGACGTCACGGGCTATGACGCCGATGACGTGCAACGGTTTGTAAATTAGATGGACTGTAAATGTGTAATATTGTATGATTGTAGCTGAAGATTAAATTATCCATTTATTGTTATAGAATCTAGGTATATCTTTAAAATACAAAATCTTATTTTAATGTATAGTAGAAACCCTCAATTCAGAAGAGTGATATCATAGTTTAAACGCCGAATATCCTCAAATTTAAATGTACACAGTGGCCCTCAAAAACTGCCTGTTTTCTCGATTGCAATTTGCGTTTCCTCGTAAGAAATTACAGAATATATAAAGTAGTATATTTATTTGTGCTTCTCTATAGAAAAACTGACCAGGAGTTGTCGTACAGTGTAGCCAAATCTTGTTCACAAGTAGTAATTATGGTCATACAAAACCTGTATTCTTCCACGCAGCGATTATTACCGTCATAAAAATACCAAAAAACATGATTTTTTAAATAGTAAAAATTAAGCACAAACTTGTAATAAAATAAATTTTATTTATATGTTCCGTTCCGTTACGTATTTAAATTTATAAAATAAAAATCGATATTTTAAAAAATTATTTTTCAATCGTTTGGCAATGTTGGAATTAGCGAGGGAACTCGGTTTTACAATTCGGATCCAGACATGCAGTAAAACTAGTTTTTATTATTTTTTGCCGAAGAAATGAACGAAGGAAACATTGATGTTTCTATGGGTAAATAGTGCATGTGTTTTTGTGAGTATATTTTATGTGATAAGTTTGTAAACTTATTGTTGTCAATATTGTTTTATCAATACTGTATTGTAGTATTGATAAAACGTGTTATTGATAATAAGAGAGTTATAGTTTGTCGTTTTATAGTAAATATTTAGTTATATTCTTTGAAATTATTGTATATATAGTATATATCCAGATTATTGAAATACAATGGACGAAAAACCGAGTTGTTCCAAGAGAAGACAGCAAAATTCTGATGTTGATTCCAAGAATGAAAAGCCGCAAAAGAGACGGAAAATGTTAACGTCCGAAGAGAAGGTAATGATACGAAACGTTTATGAAGGAACTGTCGGCAGAAAAATGGCATTAAACGTTAGCCAAGCGGTCGACATTTGTAGCAGTTTAACAAAAGTATCCGTTAGCTGTATTTATCGTGTACTTAAAAATACATCGGAAAATAAAAAGCAAGAAAAAGGTAAAACTAGAGGTAGGAAAAGCATTGTTTTGGATGACGAGACAAGGAATATTATACGTCGAAAAATTCATTCATTTTATTTTCGGAGTGAAATTCTAACACTGAAAAAAATTTCTCAAGAGCTCGAAAATGATGACTCTTTACCCAAGATATCTCGTAGGGTCTTAATCAGGACCATGCACGAAATGAACTTTCGATACGTAAAACGCAACAGAAAAATTATGCTATTAGAAAAAAATTAAATTATTCTGTGGAGAAGAAAATATTTAGAAGAAATACGAAAAATTCGCAGCACTGGATGCAAAATATATTATTTGGATGAAACCTGGATTAACGAAGGTCATACAGTTGGAAAAGTTTGGCAAGATTTAAATGTAAAAAGTAAACGCGAAGCATTTATAGAAGGCTGGTCTACAGGATTAAAGGCTCCATCAGGAAAGGGACGGCGTTTAATCATCACCCATATAGGAAGTGATACAGGGTTCCTTGATGATGGTTTGCTTCAATTTGAGTCGAAAACAACAGGTGAATATCATGAAGAAATGACTTCTGAAGTATTTGAGCGCTGGTTTAAGAGAATCTTACCAAAATTGGAATCTGGGTTTGTGGTTGTTATGGACAATGCGCCATATCATAGCCGCAGACTAGAACAATTACCGACGACGGCATGGCGGAAATTGAGAATTCAAGAATGGCTTACAGAAAAGGGGATTGCATACGAAGAATCAATGCTCAAAATTCAACTACTTGACATTGCACGGTTAAGGAAAAGTGAATATCTTAAATATGTTGTGGATGAAACTGCAAAAGATTATGGTGTTAAAGTTCTGCGTCTACCACCTTATCATTGCGAACTTAATCCCATTGAACTTATCTGGGCGCAAGTGAAAGGAGAAGTAGCACGCAATAACAAAACGTTCAAATTAAACGAAGTTAAGGAATTTTTGATTCAAGCAATCCATGTAACTCCAGAGAAATGGGCTAAATGTATAGGCCACATAATTAAAGAAGAATATCGTATGTGGGAACTTGACACTCATGTCGAAGTTTTACTAGAGCCAATTATAATTACACCAGGTGAAGATAATGACAGCGATAGCAGCACTACATCTTCAGATTTAGACAGCGAATAATATTTTCCAATAGTTTAGTAGGAACATCAGCATAAAAAAACCAAAAACAAAAAAAAAACGAGAAGAACATAGTAAGTGTGTATAGTGTTTGTGTTAAAATAGAAAAATGTTTTGTTACATCCAAAATTATTTTTATTTTGTTTTTATAGAATTTTATTTTCTTTTATAGGATTTTATTTTGTTTTGTTTTATACTGTTTAAGTGTTTTGTTTATTTTATTTAATGGGAAAATATGGCTCTTGGCGAACACCCATTTAAAAAAATGTAACGCGCCACAAGACATACCTCTCGGGTGGTGTGGAAACTGTCTTAAAATTTGTTTTAAAAACATTTCATTGTGTAACTCTTTAAGGGCGGGTCACGTCAAAAGACGTTTTAGCGTAACTTCCGCGGCAACCGGGTGGCATCAGTAAGCTTTCTGCAAAATTACTTGTTTTTTATAGCTTTTTGTTTGTGGCATTATGTATTTTTAGGGGACAGTAGGGAATAAGCCACAAAATATTTATTCATAGGTTTAATTTACTGACGTTTCGATCTCTATATAAAGAGATCGTTTTTAAATATACAAATGATAGCAATATTTATTTTTTTTGTGGCTTTTTGCTTGTGGCATTTCATATTTTTAGGGAGAATGTTGGAAATAAGCCACAATACATCTATTTACATGTTTATTTTACTGACGTTTCGATCTCTATTACAGAGACCGTTTTTAAAGTTAAGAAAAAAAAAAGAAAATAATATAAGAATATATAAATATATAATAATAAACAAATAAAATAAATATAACTATAATTTATATCTTTGAAAACGGTCTTTGGATATAGAGATTGAAACTTCAGTAAAAACCAGATAAATATATTGTGGCCTATTTTGAACAATAATATTTAAACAATATAATATAATTAACGTTGAAATAAAAGTGAGTGAACGCCACTGGATTTTCATACGTCTTTCCAGACTTCTACGCCTTTAAACGACGACTCTGTAACAAAAACAAATGGGGAGTGATGTAACAAAAACAAATAAATTAAAGCTGGCTAGCTGAATGTGCCGTAGAGTGACTACTTAACACTCAAAAGAGGATTCGGCCAATTTGCATGCCCTACAGAGACCGTAGAATAAGAAAATGAATGACAGGATACTTAAAAAAAAATAGTAATAACGTAAATGAAAGTAGTAAATTATAGAAGTTGCTCTAAGATATAATTGGGCGCCAGGAAAGTATTAACATATACCTTCCAAGGTATCTTGTAAAGCTGTTTGCTACAATAAACGGGAAATATTTATTAATTAAAATATTTAGTTTTCACCACAAATTTTAATCCCTATCCAAGTATATACAATATAATTTTTTTTATAGCTACCCACCACCAATTATGTACAATTAATCTAGTTACTTATATACAAAGAAAAATACCCTGGTTACACACAACTGATCCTTGATAAACTGAATTTACAAATAATAAAATATAGGAACAAATTTAATGACTATACCTAAAAAGGTAATTTACTTGCCTACTAGAGATGTAACTCTGTATTTCGGCTTTCAATTAAATGTCTTAACAAGTAATAAGGACACTATCCTGAAGGGATAGATGTCCAAAGGTTTAAATATATAATAATAATAAAATATCAAAAAAAATAACTCTCAGATTAAATGTGTACACAAGAAATCGTACAAATGAGTTAAACGGGAGGATTTAAAACCTCAACCTACTTAGTCCCTAAATATGATTAAATATTATTTTAGAAAAAAAACTGATGGTTTTTTTATTATTATTTTAAAATAGTATGATTTAAAGTAAAAAAAAATATAAAAAAGATTAAAACTAATAAACTTAATACAGGTTTACGAGATTTTATATTCTGAAGGAGGAAGATACTTCTCGCTGCTTTCTCAAATTGTCCGAGAATAACAAGGCCAGATTTGGACCTCTAGGGAACAGCCACGTCCAAAAAAAAAATCAACTCTGGAACCAGGTGTAGTTCCGACCAGGTATTAACTTAAAAATTCTTCTTGAAACATCCAAAAAAAACAAAATCAAACATTCTTCCCTCGACTTCTGCTTGACTCCCAGAGGTAGGCTAAAAAAACATTTGTTTTAGAGTTCTTTCTTACTCTTGATACCGAGTATGGAAAAAACAAGGTTTATGAACCTTGAAAGGTTTTATAAAGGTTACTTATGAAGTGTGGAAGCAAAAACTTAATGATTTTGTAAATGATGTGACCTTCGTATGGCTTGACCGTATTTTAAGTAAAATGGATTAATTATATCGACAATTTTAACGAAAAGCATGATATGGATAATAATATATTTTATAATATAATGAACTGTATACGACAAAATATTTTTATCGATACTCTTAATAGATAATAAATTGTTTTAAATATAGATAATTATGTCTTTTAGGGCCGGGAAGTAAAATTAAAATACATATGATTTTATATCAATAACACCTTCGATTTACATGTTGAATTTTCTTAATGAAATGATGGGAAACATTTCAGATAAATATATCGAATCAAATGAAAAATGACAATACTGGAGGATCTCAAAAATGGCTGATGGTTTTTATATTTTCATTTTATTGATAATTGGATAAACTTACCGGCTCAGAGTGGTTATAAACCAACAGGACACAAAAAAAACCGAACCAAAACTTCCTGCAACTTCTTCTTAAAAAAATTTTAATATTCTAAATAAAAACCTTTTATGCCTTCTCTGGCCCCTACCTCTAAACCCAAGTGTCTCTACCGAACGTCGAAGCAGAAGTGAGCAATCAGCACTTGTTTTGAGTTAGCTAAACTATGATTGCAAATATAGACGCTTGGTGTCTCTGTTGAATACCAACTTAAAATTTAAGAATTAAGGAAATTATTAAGAGGATATGGATTTAAAAATTTTATTTAAAGTGAATAAAGAATTATTGAAGTGACGGACTCGTTACAACTCACTCTCCCAAATAGTGAAAATAGAGTTTAGAGCAAAAATAAGTTCGGCTAATGGATTAAGTCCACAGTCAGGAAATTCGATGACATACACACACAAGTTAGTTTTTGGTCAAATATCATATCAAGAAATCTTACTTCATCTACATCTACATCCTCCATTTAAATATAAGTTTTTCGGTTGTATTTGGTGACTTTTCGTAAAACATACTGCTTTGGTTTTGAGGGTATTGAACTGGAGACCACTTGTGAATGACCATTCTTTAATATGATTTATGGCTTTTTGGACATGATTATGGATGGTTGTTATGTTCTTTTCTCTACAAAGTATAACTAAATCCTCTGCATATAGCTTAGCGTTTACAGGACGTTTTATTTTTGCGATAGGTAAGCCTAAATCGTAAACTTTACTAATGTCGAAAAATATTCCAATACAATGTTGTTTGATTGCAAAAGCCTCATGTATTTCCGATTCTACATCAATAAGGTTATCTAAAGTAGAACGACGCTTTCGAAAGCCACTTTGTTCTGGTATAATTAGTTTCTTTGATTCCAGATATCACATGAGTCTGTTATTTATTATTTTCTCTAGCATTTTGCACATACTACAAGTACGAGATATTGGCCTATATGTTTCGGGATGTGATTTTGATTTAGTTTGTTTAGGATTAGGAATTATTATTGAATTTCTCCAGAATTCTGTAAATACATTTTTTGAGAAAATTGGGTGGTACATGCTGAGTAAGTATTCTTTAGATGGGTAGGTGAAGATTTTTAGAAAAATATTGGGTATATTATCTGGCCCAGAGCACGAGGTTGCAGAGGATTCTTACAGTTTTCATTGCCGTTTCTAATTCATCCATCGATATCGGAAAGTTTATTTCGCTGTTATTTTGATCTTCATAGTCTGTGGTATATTTTTCTTCATTTATTTTGTTCTTTAAGAAAGGCTATAGCGGTATAAAATGGTCAAAATTGCATCATGCTCGATTTAGTTTTGGGTCTGACCATCCGAAAGGACATAATTAAAAACTCACTCAGTTAAAGTTTTAAGTCCCTAGGTGCCTCTGCTGGTTCGCTATTGTAAAAAACGTATAAAAAAAAATTTTTTAGACGCTGTATTGCTGCAAAAATCTGAAAAATTTCATGAAAGCGTATTTTAATAACATAAAACTGCCTAATCTTTTTCAGATTTTTAGCTTGAAAATTAAGCCTAGGAAAAATATTTGAAATTTTCAGTGATATTTTAGGTTATGTCGCAAATTTTTGGCCAACTTTAAAACAATGTTTTTTTTTCTGGGTTTTTTTCCGGTTTTTCGAATGGCATAGGTATTATTATCATTTTCAACTTGAAAATGCTTAAAAATCAAAAAAACTGCTTTTTTGGCATTTTTCTGAAGTTTTTGACTCATAACCTCAACAACATACACCTAAGTTAATGATAATTCATATTTTTATATGTATTCTCACCTTTACAATCGAAATATAAGCTATTAAAACTATAAGTGTTTTCCTACAGCATGCTTGCTCCAAAAACCGAAAAACTCCGTTTTTAAGGCGTTGTTTTTAAGCTTTCGCTATATAACCTCTAAATTCAGTGAAATTTTACAATTAAAATCAGCTTTATAATCAAAAACCGAAAAACCCCATTTTCTCCATGTTTTTACTACATAACATTACATTACACATCAATACATTAGCACAATCGCACGAGTGACGAAAAATTGCATTGTAGCCAATAGATTCTGGTTTATACTCAATGTAACACTTATAAATTTTTTTGTTGATATGTCTGAATTGTTTCAAAACCTTGATAATATTCGGTTTCATTCGGATGTATTCTAAATTAATTTCGTTTCTATCGTTCAATAACTTAGCTAGGTAACATACAGCTTGACCTAACTGGTACGTACCGGAAAAGAATATTTTGAGATCTCTCTCTGTCATCTCTGGAAAATCGAGAATTGCTCGCGATGTTATCTTGGTTGTCGTCGTACCTCGTCTAGACTACCTCGCTGTTTCAGCCTCTTTAGCCAATGTGTTATGCAATTTACTGGAATTCAAAATTTCTTGTATTATTAATTTTTTTTAATTCTTCATCTTCTTCTTCATCGCTATATAATCTTTTGCCATAACGGTTATTAAGAAAACATGCAATTCTGCAATATGCTCCAGCTTTTGGTAACAATTTATTATCCAATTGTTGATGGAGAAGCTTATATTTTTTTCCAAGAATGCCGTGGACAGCTTCTACTACCCATCTTAGTTTGGTAACGTAACGAGATTCATTAGCTTCATCTGTGGATAAACTTGGTCTTTTTCCTTTTAATGCAGGCATCAGAACCTTAAAGCCAAGATCTTCTTAATATGATACGTCTCTAAAGCCCCTATCTACAATACAAACATCACTTTTTTTCATAAGTGACCTTATTCCATTTGGATCTTCCATAACCTTCTTCATGATCCTTGCATCATTTTCTGTAGCTAAGAATGGACAGGGTAGATCTACAACAAATCCGTCTGTTGTGCAGATGGTAAACGGCTTGCACAATGGTTTTTTTTTGTCCCGAATATGATTATCTTTGATACCAATTATTTCTGCTTTTTTGGTGAACTAAATAAGTACCGTCGAAAATTAATGTGAGCTGATCGTCCGTCAAATTAAATAACTTTATGGCATAAACAGAAGTATGGTTACGGATTAAGTCTTCTCTCACAAGACTTTTTACTGCAAAATATTGTGGCAATACATCTCTCTCGAATAAATTTATTACAAACTCGCAAAAATCAGATACTTTGATCTCATTATCTATCCCGAAAACTGATGAAATAGAATTATTTAATGATCCAGTTCTTCATTTAAATAAGCATACAACCAAAGCTTGTATAACATCTCTTGAAGTTGAATTTCTCATCGAAAGTAATAATTGCTGTAGATCTTCTAATTGATTTTTAATAAAACTTGTAAAAGCGAATAACTGATTTTCACTAAGGTCATTTAATTGAACTTTATCTAAAAATGTTGAAGATGCTGAATTCGATAGTTGTGTGAGAATACATATCTCATCCGTTGTTAAGAAACTGGAGTTACTGTGTATTTGTATCATATGTAAGTCGTCATCAAAAAAATGTTTTTTTATTGTTTATTTAAGTGACAAGTAAAAACTCGATTTCCACTAGGAATAAAAATATTTAATTTTTGGAAGCATTGCAGCCTGGCATCAATTGGTACTGAGGTTAAATTATCTTTCATTTTACATACACAACAAAGTATACGTGAAATAAATGTTCTATTTAATGGTAGTTCAACCGTAGGCTTTTTTTTTTCTTGAGGTGGATTAACTACAACCTCAAAAACACTACCAGAACTTTGGGATGAAATGGGTGTGTCCGAACTTAACTGGCTCTCACTCGATTGACTGGGTGATGGTTGTGGTTTAGATATATTGTGCTCTGATAAAAAAAAACGTGCCTTCTGCATGAATCGCAAAGCTTGAACCCGACTTCAACATTAATAATATTTAATTGCTCTCGAACAGCCTCGCATTCAGATCGATTATTAATAATTTTTATGCGAGCAGCGGATTTGTTGGTTCTCCGAAAACATTTTCAGCATTGAGCATTTGCATTAAAAGCAGCAATGAAATCCATATTTAAGTTACTACAAAAAAAATGAGATTGTTTATAACGAATACAAAAGTAAATAGCTATTGGCTTCACGTATTTGTTCATTTATTATTTAAATATTTGTTCTAACATTTTTAGTTATAATTTTAACAATTATTTAATAATTATGATTAATATTTAAATTTTCGAATTGGGAAAAAATAATTATGTACATTGAAATTATAATTATAACCTTTTTTAATTAATTCAAATATGTCATACGCCTGCCAAAATGCCTAAACATTATTTTTATGCTGTTTTGACAGGTAACAACAGGAATATTTATACAGAATTGACAGTTACTTTACAACCAGAACTTATTTTTCCCACAAAGAAGATTTATTTCCTCATTAAATATGTTTGTAAAGCTGACAGTGGCACATGCTAAATAAAACATGGTATTATAGTGCGTATTGTAGAGTAGCGAATAAAAAATAAAAGAGCAATTGTAAGGCTCAGAAGGAGAAGGGCCCATACCGATAAAAAAAATAATAAAATATTCTATACAAAAAGCTCAAACAGTTTTGAAATACAATTTATACAGCTATTCATAAAATCTTAAAATAATTATGCTATCATTAGGTTTATCAAGAAATACTCACTAAGATATTTTTGTTGATTGCTAATAATTTGAATTAATAGAAAAAAATTAATCAATGTTATTACAAAAATAAAGTACTATTGAATAAATAACCAATCTAACCAAAAGTAACCAAAACAATATGTGTAGAAGAGTTAATTTAAATTCAACTCCGAGTTTAACATAAAGACTTCAGTGAAAGAAAGTGATAATAAAGACCCAGATTAAGTTCACAATCTAATAAAGCGTATTCATAAAAAAATTCATTTGTTAGTTGCCTACTAGGTTATAATAAACTTGAAAAATTGGGACAAATAAAATAAACTGGCAACCTTAGTCAACAAGACCTTTTTTAACCATAGGACCTAACTGAAAACTCGCTTTACCGTAGGTATCTACTACCACAGTAAATATTTTTACACAACATTTTTAACACAAAAGAAAGAATTGCATAATCTCACCAACTTTATCACAGTTAAACCTGATCAAGCCAAAATGATTAACACGAAAAATTCAATATAAATCAAATTCTGAACCGAGCACTTGAACGGATACAAGATCTAGATACTTATCACTTCTCAAGTAATACACAGTGAAACTATACATATATAAGTTCTATGTACAACAAAGTATATTATAAAAAAGAATTTGTTGCTTACAATTATAAAAAAATAATATTGGTTATTGTTGCCTGTTATTTTAGACACGACACAATTCTGCTGTCACATTCAAAAGCAATTCAAAATAAACACAAAAACAGAGAGCCATTGAACATTTGAGGAAAAGCCCCGCCGAAAAGATAAAGGTCCTAACACGCAAACTGACTAAGAGCGATATAGAGGATATGGCCCTACACACGCAAACGCACTAAAAGCGATATAGAATGCGAGCCCGATTATAATAGATATACATGGCGTTGGTGGTTGCGCCGCGTAATATCAACTACAGTGTGGCGCAACTATCAACGCCAGGTTTTCTGTTACAATCAGGCTCCCTGGATATGTTGGATGTAGGGCTAAGACATGAAGGCCAAAACAGTTAAGTAAATATAAAATATGAAATAAAAGAATAATGATATAGGCATGGGTATAACGCTCTTCTATCTAAGCGGTAGAGTATGGCATGGACAAGCGTGATACGAGCTTATGAATGTATATAACAAGGATCTCAAAAGTCATGGAACTATATAGACATGAGTCTGTGTATAAATGCATGTACATTGTGGTATAATATCAGGTATATAGATATATTCGCTAAGTGCGTTCTAATTCACGATTCATTTTTCAGAGTCTTTTGAGGTTATGTAGTAAAAACATGAAGAAAACGGGGTTTTTCGGTTTTTGATTATATAGCTGATTTTAATTGTAACGGGAAAGATACATGTCAAAATGTAAATTACCATTCATTTAGACACTGAATTTAGAGGTTATATAGCGAAAGCTTAAAAACAACGCCGAAAAAACGGGGTTTTTTGGTTTTTGGAACATGCTGTAGGAAAAAATTATTAGTTTTAATAGCTTATTTCGATTGTAAAAATAAGAATACATTTAAAAATATGAATTATCATTAATTTAGGTGAATGTTGTATGAGTCAAAAACTTCAGAAAAATGCCAAAAAGAGCAGTTTTTTGAATTTTAGGCATTTTCCACGTTAAAAATGATAATAATACCTATGCCATTTGAAATAACGAGAAAAAACCCATAAAAAAATATTGTTTTAAAGTTGGCCAAAAATTTCCGACATAACCTAAAATATCACTGAAAATTTCAAATATTTTTCCTGGCCTCAATTTTCAAGCTACAAATCTGAAAAAAATCAGGCAGTTTTGTATTATTAAAATAGCTTTCATGAATTTTTTTAGATTTTTTGCAACAATACAGCGTCTAAAAAAATTTTTTTAATACGTTTTTTTCCATAGCAAACCCCCAACGGCACCTAGGGACTTGAAAATTTAACTGAAAGTTTTTAGTTATGTCCTTTCGAATGGCCTGATCCAAAACTGAATCGAGTATCGAGTTTTTTTCATAACCTAATGCCAGTATATTTGATATTTCGTTTTGAGATTTATATATTACATTATTTTGCTCTAGTAGGTTTATCGACTTAAGTGATTTTGCACCAGATATTCTTTTTACTTTTTTCCATACAGTTGTTCCATTGTTTAGCAAAAAAGGAGTGTGTATGTGTAATATAACAAAAGTATTTGGAGTAGCAAAAAACAATTAAATTAAAGCTCGCTAGCAGAATGTGCCGGATAGTGACTACTTGACACTCAAAAGGGGGTTCGGCCAATTTGCATGCCCTACAGAGAGCGTAAAATGAGAAAATGAATGATAGAGTAATAAAAAATATATGAATAAAGTAAATGACAGTGATAAACTACGGAAGTTGCTCTAAGATGTGATTGGGCACCAGGAAAGTAATAACCTATACCTTCCCAGGTATTTTGTAAAGCTGTTTGCTGAAATAAAAGGAAAAACAGGTATTAATTGAAATATTTATTCTTCATCACAAATTTAATATCTATCCAAATAATATACAGTCTAATCCTTTATAGCTACCCACCACCAATTATGTACAGTCAACCTAGTTACTTATATGCTAAAAAAGATTTTCTGGGTATACACAATTGATTCTTGATCTGAATTTACAAATAATAAAATATAAGAAAATTTTAAGGATTCGACCTAAGAAGGTAATTTACTTGCCTACTAGAGATGTAACTCTGAACTTCGGCTTTCAATTTAATGTCCTAACAAAAAAGTAATAGGGACACTATCCTGATGGGATAGATGTCCAAGGTTTAAATATATAATAATAAAATATCAATAAAGAACTCTCTGATTAAATGTGTACACATAAAACCGTACAACGGAGTTGAAAGGGGGGATTTAAACCTCAACCGGTAGTTGACAATTAGTCCTTAAATATTATTTATTATTTTAGAAAAAGTGAATGACTGGTCTTTATTATTATGCAAAATAGTACGAATTAAAGTAAAAAAAATATAAAAAATTATTAAAATTGATAAACCAAACCTAATACAAATTGGCAGTGTTCCACACTCTAAATGAGGGCGGTCTTTCCGGCTGGTTCCCTGAAGTTGTCCGGGAAGTCTTATGAGATCTGGAACTCTGATGGAACAGCTAAGGGTGACGGTAAAGGTGCAAACCCAGTAGGGAACAACTCAATTCCTCCTCTATTACAAACCCCAACAAAAATAAAAATTAAGAATTCTTGATTCTGGACTTAACTTCTTAAGTAGGCGGCTAAGAGTGGCTATAAATCAAATGGTAGACACTAAAAATAAACTAAAAATTTTTCATCTTCTTCCCCAAAAAAAATACTTATCTTCAAACAAATTTAGCACAGCCGCTACTTTTTCTAGTTAACCGAACTTCCTTTGACCAAAGTTGAAACCAGAATGCGCGCTAATTGTTAATTGTTAGTCGGATAAGCATGCCTGCCTAAAACGGCCGCTGGAGTCGCTGTTTAATACCAACTTAGAAATTCAAAATTAAGAAGTATTAATGGGAAATAGATTTAAAAATTTTATTTAATAGTGAATAAAGATATATTAAAGTGACCGACTCATTACAGTCCCCTCTTACTTGGAGAAAAAAAAAATTTTAAACGAAATTTTTTTTTCTTTTTGCATACCTATCGAAAATCACAGAATAGGTATGAACCGTGAGTTGTGACAATAGCTCGAACAGACGCTTAAATGTTGGTTAGTCAAAGTTTCCGTCATTGCAGTACAAGCAAAGCATACAAATAAATCTAAAACTAAAATTTTTAGCCATGTCCCTAGTTTGCCAAATGTGGCTAAAATACACTAATTTAATAAACTAACTTCCGAACAATCTACATCGATTCGCAAGATTACAATTAACCACAGAATATGAATGACGTATAAAGAAAGAGACATCTAGAGATATCCAAATATTTACTAAGAGACTTACAAGTCATGTACTATCTAAAGTACATAAACTACAATAAGACTTTCGTGTAGCCTAAAATAGTCGTAATAACAAATACTTAATTTAAACGTATCAAAACAATGTAAAGTCAGACACTGATTCCAAAATTGACTATTAGGTGGACAACAGATTTATAGTAGCATATCCAAGGATAATCAATCAGGCAGAGATGTGGAACGATTCACAAATTACAAGTAACAATAAAAAATTCCAAACATATATGTATAAACCAATTTAAGTATTGAATTGGGCACTAAATCCAAAATTGATCCACCAGTGGACAACATATTTATGGAATAGCATATCCAAAGATATATTCAACCAGGCAAACGAGTCACCAATTTCTTACTCTAATCAAATAATCCAAAAAGTAACAATAGGAAAAATTCTAAATATATATAAACCAATTTAAGTGTTGAATTGGGCACTAAATCCAAAATTATTCAACCAGTCGACAACAAATTTATAGATTAGCATATCCAAAGGTATAATTAATCAGGTAAATGGGTAACCGATTCACACTCTAATCAAATAATCCAAATAAATTAGGTCAACATATACCCACATCCGGTAATATGTGCCTAAACCACAATATTCACAGACTAAATCATTGAATCTAAATCAACATCAAACAAATTAACTTATGCTGATATTCACTAACTATAGCAGGTAGCTATAATAGATTGATAAGAATACCAGATATAAGGGAGCTACATGGCATTTGGTAAGCCAATAATAACTACTCAAAATATCCAAAAAGTATAAGTTAAAGAAGTAAGTAATGAATAAGTAAGTAATCAGCAAAAAGGCATCAAGAACGAACAGGTTAATTTCTGTAGAAACTGCAAATTAATGATTCGTTCTGACGTTACTAAGAAAGAACAAGATATGTTCTAGTTCTAAATCTAAAATCAACAAGGGAATGCCTAAGAAAAGAAGTGAATGTAACTGTAAACGGTCATTTCTTGATTAAAATATAAATTACTAATTTCAGAAAGCAATCTAACTATGCTAGCCATAGAGGTAGTAATGACAAGAATAACTTAAAATAAGTAAGACTCAGAAGTCAGCTAAAGGAAATCTTCTGTAATTATAATTGAACATAGTCTACAAAGACTCAAGATTAAAACTAAAATGTTCAAAGTAGAATTCAAATTGAAGATACTAGTTAATCACTAACAAACATTTTACTGCCCCGTCATCTGCATAACCTATCATGAAAATGGTGAATTCCAAAACTCATCGAACAACTGAGGCCTCTGATTAAATAACAACTTCAAACCCACGTATTCGATCAACTATGCATACGCAGAATAGTCCATATGATATAAGAGTATACAAAAACAAATACCAACAAATTATATAAATGAATTGCTAATAACTAATTTCAGAATAATCCCATATAGTACATCAGGATATTACTTAAAATAACGTATGACCATGACCAATAAAGTGACACTAAAACTAAACACAAAAAATCACAACATTCTTTTCAACATGGTAAACCAAATAAATACAAGATATAATCAAATTAACAAATATATATATATATATATATATATATATATATATATATATATATATATATATATATATATATATATATATATATATATATATATATATATATATATATATATATATATATATATATATATATATATATATATATATAGTTAGAAAACACGCGGTCAGACTAGCTGGACGTATGTAGTGTCGCTCCGAAATTAAATTCCAATTTTGGGTGGTTTCGAGTATAATCTGCATGCAAATTAGTGTAAAGTGTATTTAAAAAGGACCTTTATGTAAGTAAATAATCAGTTATCTGATTTTGAACTGTATTAAATTAATAGTTAGTTTTAATTGCCCTACGGATAAAAGTGAAACTTCTGAGTGGTCGAAACAAGTTGAGCTTTTTGCGCTGGACGGGTGATTAAGAACGATAAACAATAATAATTATCAACAAAAACAATAGGTCTGTTATTCAGGTTTCGGTAAAACTATACAGAATTATAAAGGCTGAATTTATTTGCTGTTTTGATATTGATTGTATTTTGTAGTTACAAGTGGTAGAAGTCGAAACTGGTTAGGATCGAGAATAATTGCTAAGATTTAACTGTAGAGGTAGGCGCGGCGCTTGTCGAGATCCGTAACTGTTACTTATAATATTTATATTTATAAATACTTTAATTATTTGAATAAGAAGAAAGATGGCGGATGGTAAGGTTGATGACGATGGTAAAAGAAAAAGCAAAGAGGAGATAGACATATTTAGCAGGAGCAGAAAATTGAGCCGAACGCCAGACAGGTCGAAACCAACAACGAATGAAACCAGCAGCCAGAACGAAATGATGGAACTAATGAGACAAATAGCAAGCGATAATAAAAAGAAAAACAGGGACCTGGAAGAGATAAAAATTACAATGGGTAATATGATTGAGGAATTAAAAGAAATTAGGAAGGAAAATAGTCAATCCAAATTGCAAATGAAAGAAATAATAAGAGAAAATGAAAATCTAAAGAAAGAAATGACAACGATGAAACAAAAAATAGATAAAATAGAAATAGCCTTGGAAGCATGTCAGAAAGAAAAGAAGAAAAATAACCTAATAATGAGAGGCTTACCAATAGACACAATAGAAGCAGAGCAACTGGACAACTTCATAGAAACAAAAATGGGAGTAAAATCAAAAATAAATAGGGTACAAAAGATAAATGAAACAATGTGTGTTATCGAATGTAAAAAATTCGAAGATAAAATGAAAATACTAAAAGCCAAGGGTAAACTAATAAACTATAAGCAACATAAAGTATATATAGAATGTGACCTAACATTAAAAGAGATAGAGATACAAAGAAATCTTAGGAAGATAGCAACAGATGAAAAGACTAATGGGAAAAGGACAAAAATTGGATATGGTTTCATAGTTATTGAAGGCATTAAGTGGAAATGGAATCAAAAAACAAGCCAGATAGAAAAGATAACATCCAATACAGAACCAACTGGTTCAAAAAACTAGCTGAAGAAAACACAATGACGGACCGAGAAACAAAACAGGCACAGAACAGGGACATGAGCAGATCTAAAGATAATAACACAAACGGAAGTAAAAACAAATTGAAGTACAACTTAAACACAGAAAAGAACAAAACAATTTGGAAAATGGCATTATGGAATGTGAGAGGTATAAATGGGAAGGAAATAGAACTGGGGGAAGAAATTAGAGATAAGAACATTGAAATAGTAGCTATAACAGAGACAAAGAAAAAAGGAAAAGGATCAATAATATTAGAAAACGGAATGTTACTAATATACAGTGGAGTGGAAGAAACGAAGAGAGCTCAGGCAGGAGTAGCGTGCATGATAGAGAAGGAGAGTATCAATAAAATAAAAAATTGGATATATTACAACGAACGTATACAAAGAGTAGACATAGATATGGATACAGAGGAAACCAATACAAACCTAATCATATGTTATGGACCAGATGAAGACGAAACAAAATACGAAAAGAATGAATTCTGAGACAAATTACAAGAAGTGATAAATGATTGTACAGAAAAAATTGTGATCACAGGAGACATGAACAGTAGAGTGGGGAAAGAAACAGAAAAATGGAACAATGTCATCGGACCTTATGGGGAGGACAAACTAAACAAAAATGGAAAATTACTACTCGAATTCTGTCTAGACAATAACCTGGTGATTATGAACACACACTTCTAACATAAAAGGATACACAAGATCACAAGAGAAGTCAAATCAAGAGACGAACAATCAATTATAGACTATACTATAGTGCAAAAAACAGAGAAGAACTGGATAAGAGACGTAAGGGTAAAAAGGAGTTATGAAATTGGTAGTGACCACTATCTACTAGAAACCACATTCAAAAGCAAAAGAAAAGAAATAAAAAGAAATGAGAACATAAACAGAAAACACAAAGAAATAATAAAAATTTATAAACTAAGGGAAGAAACAACGAGAATAAGATACTCAGAAGGACTAGAGAAAGAGATGGACAATGAACATGAAATAACAGAAACAATAGAAGAAGAATGGGAAAAATTTAAAAATGAGATGATAAAAACAGCTAAATCAATATGTGGAACCACAAGAAATAACAACAGAGGGAAACGAACATCTTGGTGGAACGATGAAGTGAAAAGAGAAATAAAATAAAAGAAGAAACTATGGAAAGAATACATCCAAGACAAAACACAACAAAAATATGAAAATTATAAGAGACAAAGAATAAAAGTTAAAGAGATAGTTAGGAAAGAGAAAAAGAAAAGTTGGGAAAAATTCGGGGACAAAATGGAAGAAAACAGCACAGAAAACGTAAAATTATTTTACAGAACACTGAAAAACCTAAGAAGCAACAAAGAAACGAAACTGAAACAAATAATGAACAAGGAAGGAACAATAATAAACGACGATAAGACAATAATGAAAAGATGGAGGGAACATTTTCAGCTGATACTGAATGGAAATCAAGCGAATACAATGGAGAAGGAAAGCCACAACAGGAGAGTATCCATGAGAAACACGAAAAATCCAGAAACTATACAAAAAGAAGAACTGGAAGAAGCAATAAGAAAGATAAAGATTGGAAAAGCACCAGGAAGCGATGAAGTAGCACCAGAAATGATGAAATATATAGGAGTAAAAGCAAAAGAAAAATTGTTATACATATATAACCTAATATGGAAGAGAAAAGTAATACCCAGAGAATGGACAAATGCAGTAATTATACCTATATACAAGAAAGAAAACACAAGAGACTGTAGGAACTATAGAGGTATATCACTACTATGTGTAGCAGCAAAAGTATACGAAACCATAATATAAAGGAAAATTAGAAAAGAAATAGAACATAAATTAGAGGATGTACAAAGTGGATTCAGGAAAGGACATAACACACAAGACCATATATTCACCATGCAACAAGTAATAGAAAAAGCCTTAAAGAAAAATAAAGAAATACATCTGAGCTTTATAGACATGGAAAAAGCATTCGACTCAGTCAAAAGAAAAGATATATGGGAAAGCCTAAAGAAGAAACAAGTAAGTGAAGAATTGATAGAGCAACAAAAAGTATATACATGAAAACAACAAATACAGTAAGAATGTTAAATATACAGTCAGAACCATTTGAAACAACCCAAGGAGTTAGACAAGGGGGAAGTCTCAGCCCAGTACTATTCATAAATGTAATAGATGAGATAGTGAAAGAATGTAAGAAAACATTCAAGAAATACTGCATCGGTTGGAACAGAATGCAAATGATAAATGCTGAGATGTGTATATTTGCAGACGACATAGTATTAATTGCGGAAACTGCAGAAAAACTGAAATACAACTTAGAGAAATGGAACCTAGAAGCAAGCAAATACAACTTAAACGTAAACAAACAGAAGACTCAAATAATGAAGATATCAAGGAAACAAGGGACGGAAGATCAAATAGAAGTAATGATAGACCAACAAAAACTAATACAGACAAATTCATACAAATACTTAGGAACAGTAATCAACAACAAAGGAGACATCGAGGATGATCTTAACAACAGAATGGAAAACACAGGAAAACTATTCCAAGCACTAAATAGAGGATTCCTCAATAACAAAGAAATATCAACAAAGACCAAGATGACAATATACAAAACAATATATAGACCTACAGTGACATATGGAGCAGAAAATTGGATATTAAACAAAAGACATCAGAGCAGAATTCAGGCAGCAGAGATGAAATACCTCAGAAGAACGATAGGAGTAAAAAGAACTGATAGAATCAGAAATGAAGAAATAAGAGAAAGACTCAAAATCAAACCGATACTCGAGTCAATCAAAGAGAAAAAATTGGCATGGTTCGGACATCTAACCCGGATGGACAATAATAGACAAGTAAAAAGAGTGTGGGCCGCCAAACCAATAGGGAAGAACAGAAGAGGAAGACCCATTAAAGAATGGAACAGTGACATCTCGCAGATACTGCAGAGTAAGGGTAAGACTTGGCAGGAAGCAACACAGATGGCATCCAATAGGAAGGAATGAAGAAAGTTCGTTAAGAGCTAGGACACCTCAGAAGACTGTCAAATATTATAATTTAATGAATTGTATTTTAAACGGCCCAACACCGAAAGGTACAAATGGGTCTACTGATTAAGTAAAGTAAAGTATATATATATATATATATATATATATATATTATTATGCTATTTAAATTGTATTATATTGCTTATTTAGAAAAAAATCCTGTCTATATTTATTAAATGATCTAATCTCCACTTAATCACAATAAATCAGCATTAATTAATTACAATCTCAGGCTATTTAACTTGTACTATTTACCTTTGATCGTGGATTCAAAATATTTTCCAATTGGCTTCCTAATTGGGATAGGTAATATGACCTGAATAAAATACATAGAATTTCAACTGAACTATATGTGAGATGTCCTTTATTTTAATGAAATTTTATATAACAATCAATCCTGTAATATTTGCAATATACTAACTTTAAATATATGAGAAGTTGTTTTCTATCATGGACCCAAATGTTATTTTACATTGAGTTTTAATATGTGTTATAACTAAGCTCTTTTTATAATTTTTTTTTTAAATGATCGCAACATTAACTGTCTCTATTATTTATTCAATTTATTTAATTAATAAATGAAAACCACACTCCTGCTCTACTGAAAATTTGACTGACCTTTCTTTCTCTGCCGTTGCAATTCTATGGCCACGCCACAAAAAAAAATCCTTTCCCTGCTTCTGCTCCTATTGTGGTCCAGATGACGTACACCTTTCTCCTATCTGTCCTTGTATCTGCAACCCAACAACTCGTGTTAGTCTATGCAGCCTCCTTTTGTGCCAATCTCCGCTCCTGTTTATAACTCCAAATGTTTCCGGCTTCGTCTGATATTAATATTCTTATACCCTTTGGTTTTTCTATCTCTCTATACCCCGTTCCTCACACTGGTCAGCTTTTACACAGCAAATAAACACACCCGGTAAATTACGTCTTCGGGACTTCAAACAAACACAAATCACAAAGCTCCTTCCTTCTTGGACGACGAAAACTGACTAACCAACCTTTTTCCTCTCTCCTATATCATTGCCAAAACCACCACCCCCTTGCATTCAAAAATTGACCAATAAAAATCATCCACCTCTGTGACGTATATCGTTACCAACCAACTCTCTCTATAAAACGTCATTCGGGTAATTCCAGAAAACAACATTCTTTAATTATTCTAACTAAATCTATCTGCTTTACAAATATTTCTTACTAATAGCTACAAACGATACCTGTTTCTCAATTCAATGTCTTTTGTTAATAAACTTTTACCGATATAATCTTTCGGGGAGAAAAACCACCGCAAATCCTGGTCTATTGTTTAAACACTTTCTATATACACTTTTATTCCGGGTAAATCCATTCCACAATAACCGACTTATTTAAATTTCTTATCGATAATATTTGAAAGCCTTGTCTCTGAGGCCTAATGAACAATTCTTCGAACAACTTAAAATACATATTTTGTCTTATACAGGATGTTTGAAAATTTATATGCCCGTGTCTTTATGAAATATCAATAATTTTAATTTTTATTTAAGTAACAAAATTTGTATATCGGTTTTTTTTGCTTATGGACATTCAAAAGTACAACAAATCCCCGCCTTTGTAATCGATAAAATTTATCAATCTATGCAACTAAATTTTCTCGAGGCAAACTAAAACGTACTTCCTGTATGCTAGCTGTACTTATGCTACGTATTATCCTATCCTACTATCTACTTTATACAAATTTAAATCTTCATTCGTGATATTTATATACATCATGGATATTATAAATACCTCTGATCTTTTCAGAATCCATATGTTTCAACTCATAGCTGTTTACTCCATCTTCGTTGTTTACTATGTATGGCCCTTCGAAAACAGGCATCAATTTTGCGCAAATACCGCTCTGAAGATTTGACACTCTTAATGCTCTTACCATTACTTTGTCACCCTTTTGGAAAGTTACTGGTCTTCGTTTCCTATTATGACCCTGTCTCTGGATGTATTTCTCATTGCTTCTTCTTAATCTCCTCTGAACCGTTTCTATAACCTGTCGATACTCTCTTTGTTCTGGATCTTCCCATGGTCTTATCGGCATGACGCCTTTCATGATGTATTCTGGTGTTTCTTTCGTTACTGTACTTGGCATGGAATTTAGGTACATCTCTATTTCTCCCAATTTTCTGTCCCATCGCCGATGTTGACCATCCGTTGCAATGCGAAGAAATTTCGTTACCTCTTGTATAAATCGCTCAGAAGGATTACTTTGGGGATGCCTGATGCTTACAAAGTTCGTCTCGATTCCCCGTTCTCTAAGCTGTCCCTTGAAACGATCATTTCTGAAGTACGTTGCATTGTCTAGTAAAATTTTTCTTGGGGTTCCTACCGTAGCGATGAAATTGTCTATTTTTCTCAATATTTCTTCCCCTTTTGTGGTGCGGCAACCATATAATTTCACGTATTTTGAGAACACATCAACCATCACCAGAATATGCTTGTTCCTTTGCGTTGTCACAATTAGATCGCTTAACATGTCGATGGCTATAATGTCCAGGTTGTTCCGGGATACAATGCTCTTTGCAATATTTTCGTTTTTAAAATTCCTGCTCTTGTATTTCTGGCATACTTCGCATTTATGTGTGATCTCTTTTGCAATGCGGTAATCTTGTCGACTGATGTAGTTTTCCCTAAACACAAGTCATACCTTTCTACTGCCAATATGTCCATTTTCCTCGTGTAGTTTCTTTATGATTCTTTCTGCCAATGTCGGTGTCACTAAATATAATTCCTTTCCGTCTATTCTCTTAAAAAATATCTCGTTTTCTAGCTCTGCTCTTCTCTTTTCTCTTTCTTCTAGGCCTTCCTGGTCGGTCCTTATCTCATTTAACGAAAATATCCCTTCGTCTTGTGTCAATATATTCAATCCCACATGTAATGTAATTGTCTCCTTTTTTCCTGTATCTTCGTCCCGTGTTAAAGCGTCAGCTATTATGTTGTCTTTCCCTTTGATGTATCGAAATTGGAAATCATACTCTTGTAAGAGCAGAATGCCTCTGTGTATTCTGTTATTTACCAATCGATTCTTCATGATGTGTATCAATACTGCATGATCCGTTTCGATGGTGAATTTAGCTCCCAATAAGTAAAACCTTAATTTGTTTACGCAAAATAGTACACTGGCGAATTCCAACTCGGTGACACTGTATTTTCTCTCATGTGTTTTAGTCACTCGAGATATAAAACATATCGGAACCTCTTGGCCGTTTTGTATTTGCGACAACACTCCTGCAAATTTCTGTATCGACGCATCCGTACGGAGTATAAACGGCAAATTGTAAATAGGGTGATATATTTTCGTTCCTTTAGCAAATTCTTGTTTCAATATTTTGAAAGCTTCCTCCTGTTCTTCTTTTCAATTCCATTTTGTCCCTTTCTTTAACAATTTTATTAAAGGCATTTCTTTTTGGCTTAAATCGGGAATTAATTTCTTGAAATAATTTATCGTACCGAGAAACCCTCGCAATGTTTTAAGATTTGTTGGTCTTGGGTATTCGTCGATGAGCTTTACTCTGTCCTCGGCTAGACTTACAGTTTCGGTGTCAAGTTTGAAACCCAAATAAATCACTTCCTTTTGAAAAAATTGACATTTTTCAATGTTTAGTTTTAATCCCGCTGTGTCCAATTCTTTCAAAATTATTTTGATATGTTCCACATGACTCTGCATATCTTGTGAAAAAATTAATAAATCGTCGATGTAATGGACGATGACCTCTTCATGGTGATTCAAAATGGTATGCAAAGCTCGTACAAGTGCTGCACAGGCGCTTTGTAATCCAAACGGAACTACCTTAAATCGGTATACTATACCATCAATTGAAAAGGCAGTGTAGTTTCTATACTTTTCAGCCAAAGGTATTAACCAAAAACTATGCTTTAGATCAATTTTTGAGAAAATATGTGATCCCGTGATTCTTCCAAAAATGGCCTCGATATTTAACGGTGATTCATATTGTGATACTGTGTGTTGGTTGATATTTCGGGCATCTAAACAGAGTCTTAACTCTCCACTGCTCTTCTTCACTATCACAATTGGGTTAATATAGGGTGAGTCACATCTCTCAATGATTTGATCTTCCAACATTTTTTTGATTTCTTGCTTTACTTCTTGCCGATACTTATAAGGAATTGGATAAGTCTTCGATCGAAAATTTCCCAAGTTTTTCACCTCAAATGAGTGCTCGTATTTTGTGGCCACTCGGTTTTCCTCATTTATCAGCGTTTCATAGTCTCTTAAAATTATACGCAAATCATTTTCTTTGCCTTCTCCACATATCAATTTTTTGTCTCTCCCATCAAATTTTTCGCACATATTCACCGTGTACTCCGTATCTTCTTCAAACACCACTGTCTCCATTGTGTCCTCTTCATTTTCCTTTGTTTTTTTTTTGTTGGGCTCGTCTCTTCTTTTGAGGAATCCCAAGTTTTGCTTTCATTTCTTGTCAAAATCTTTCCATCTTTTTCTCCTGAGCTCGTCTCATCTTTTGAGGAATCCCAGTTTTTTTTTCTTTGATCTTTTTCTGACCTTTTCCCCTCTTTCTTCCTTTTCCTTTCTTCGTCACCAGGTTCATTTCTACCGTTTGTTCTTTCTCTGATTCGTCCGTAATTTGTTTCTCTTGTTCCTTATCCTGTTCTTCTTCTTTTTCCTTTGTTATTTTCATCGTATTGGTTTTGAAGTCTATCACTACATGTTTTTCCGTTAATTCGTCAACACCTACAATCATGTCATGTGACATATTCGGCATTATTACACATTGAAGTGCATACATATTTTTTTTCAATCGTAGCATTACTCGTATACCTTCATTTATTGTTGCCAACGTCCGTTTATTTGCGCCCACTAAATTCACCCTAGGTATTTTATAAATTAGACTTGTTAAATTTACTTCTTCGATTAATTTTCTGTTGACCAGTGTTATTTCAGAGCCTGTGTCTATCATAATTTTAATTGGTTTCTCATTTATAAATCCATCCACAAATTTTAAATTAACTCCATTTCTCTTTTCATTGTTTCCTGCCAGTTTAATAAATTCCTTGGGGTGGCAAAAAATTCCTGTTTGTTTCTTCGTTTTTAGTGAGCGCCTTCTTGAAAACACGCCTGTTGTTCTTCTGTGTTTTCTCGCCCGTCATCTTCTCTCTCATATTCATTTTCTTCTCTTTGCATATTATTTATTTCTCTTCTGTTCTCTTTTGGTCTATCATTCCCGTATCGGTTACCGCGAGATTCCTGTTCATTCCGTGGGTTATTGTATCTGTTTCCTTGGTATGGGCGGTTATTTCTACTCTGATTTTCCGATCCCTGTTTTCATTCCATCTCTGGGTTCTGGGTTCATAATTCTCTCTTCCGTTTGGTCTATTTTCGTATCCCCGTCTAGGTATGAATTCTCGTCTTGTATAATCTCTTCTAAAATTTTGACCTCTATCTCTATATTCTTGGTTTTCTCTTTGTCTATAATTTTCTTGCGGTCTTCTTTCTCTTCTTTCATGCCTATGTGATTCTCTCATTTGCAAAAATTGACATAAGCTGTCAATGTCCTTGTAATTTTGGAGATTTATGTGGTCATTCAAGCTGTCTTCAAAGTGTCGCGATATCAACTCTACCAATTGTTCTGATAAATAATTATATTGCAAATGTTTTGCATTATTATAGAGTTGTAATGCGTACATCTTTTCTGATACGCCCATCCTCTCATGGTATTTTCCATTTTGTAACTCTTTATTTACTTGTAGTTGCTGGATTTTTCCCCAGAAATAATTTAAGAATCTTCTCTCAAAATCTTGCCAATTGTCAAATTCTTCTTCCTTGCTGACAAACCAAAGATTTGCCTCTTCTTTGAGATGGTTTCTGATGGTTTCCTTTGCTGTTGCAAACGGTCCTATGTATTTGACTTTTTCCTTTAGGTTATTTATATCCTTATATCTTTTCTAGTTTCCTTATATCCCCGCCAAATCGTACTTTTACGTCTTCTGTGCTATGTACGATGACTTCCTTTCTTTCTACTCCTCTTATCTCCATCTCTGCAATTTGTTTAAATCTCCTTTCCGTTTCTTTCCGGTCTTCTTGTAGCGCATTTTCAAATTTTATTTCTATCTGTTCTAATTCCCTTTCTTGCATACTCTGAATATCCTTCATTTTAGTTTCGATTTCTTCTCTCTGCAATTCTAGTTTCCTCTCTGTTTCTTCCCTACTTCTTTCTAAACAGACTTTTATTTCGTTTTCATATTTGTCCATACGCGTTTCCATTTTTTGTTCCATTTTTCTTTGGTTTTCTTCCAACTTGTCCAATCTTTGTTCCGTTCTTTGTTGTGATTCATCCATCTTCTGTGATTGGAGTTACATCATCTGTATTAATTTTTCTATTCCCGATTCTTGTTTTTCTGTCTCCATTACTGTTGTGTCTAATACGTCTTCCTGGTCTGAATATTCTTCCTGTTCTGATTTATCTTCTTGTTTTTTGTTCTCTTTGCTCTTGTTTCTTGTGTTTGGCATTTATTATGTTTTTATCCCCGCCAAATATAAAATTCTACTGGTCTGTTGCAACAAACGGGACTTTTCTTGTTCAAATGTAATAACTCTTGAGTACGAGTATCAAATTTCAATATCCCACAAATAAATCAAATGGTAAAATATCAAATGTCAAAATCAATCAAATAAATCAAGTATGGTAAAATTATCAAATGTAAATATCACACAAATAAATCAATTATGGTAACCTATAAATTGTCAATATCACGAATAAATCAATTATGGTAAATTGTATCTTAAAAAAAATATATATAAATCTTTATGTTCTCAAATTTTACATAATATTTCACTTTATCCACGGCATATAGACTTTCAAATATCTGCTCGTCTACTCCTATCCTTTTAAATTTGCCAACTAGAAATATTTTTCAAAGCTTTACACGTTGGGGGCCATTTTGTTATGCTATTTAAATTGTATTATATTGCTTATTTAGAAAAAAATCCTGTCTATATTTATTAAATGATCTAATCTCCAATTAATCACAATAAATCAGCATTAATTAATTACAATCTCAGGCTATTTAACTTGTACTATTTACCTTTGATCGTGGATTTAAAATATTTTCCAATTGGCTTCCTAATTGGGATAGGTAATATGACCTGAATAAAATACATAGAATTTCAACTGAACTATATGTGAGATGTCCTTTATTTTAATGAAATTTTATATAACAATCAATCCTGTAATATTTGCAATATACTAACTTTAAATATATGAGAAGTTGTTTTCTATCATGGACCCAAATGTTATTTTACATTGATTTTTAATATGTGTTATAACTAAGCTCTTTTTATAATTTTTTTTTTAAATGATTGCAACATTAACTGTCTCTATTATTTATTCAATTTATTTAATTAATAAGTGAAAACCACACTCCTGCTCTACTGAAAATTTGACTGACCTTTCTTTCTCTGCCGTTGCAATTCTATGGCCACGCCACAAAAAAAAATCCTTTCCCTGCTTCTGCTCCTATTGTGGTCCAGATGACGTACACCTTTCTCCTATCTGTCCTTGTATCTGCAACCCAACAACTCGTGTTAGTCTATGCAGCCTCCTTTTGTGCCAATCTCCGCTCCTGTTTATAACTCCAAATGTTTCCGGCTTCGTCTGATATTAATATTCTTATACCCTTTGGTTTTTCTATCTCTCTGTACCCCGTTCCTCACACTGGTCAGCTTTTACACAGCAAATAAACACACCCGGTAAATTACGTCTTCGGGACTTCAAACAAACACAAATCACAAAGCTCCTTCCTTCTTGGACGACGAAAACTGACTAACCAACCTTTTTCCTCTCTCCTATATCATTGCCAAAACCACCACCCCCTTGCATTCAAAAATTGACCAATAAAAATCATCCACCTCTATGACGTATATCGTTACCAACCAACTCTCTCTATAAAACGTCATTCGGGTAATTCCAGAAAACAACATTCTTTAATTATTCTAACTAAATCTATCTGCTTTACAAATATTTCTTACTAATAGCTACAAACGATACCTGTTTCTCAATTCAATGTCTTTTGTTAATAAACTTTTACCGATATAATCTTTCGGGGAGAAAAACCACCGCAAATCCTGGTCTATTGTTTAAACACTTTCTATATACACTTTTATTCCGGGTAAATCCATTTCACAATAACCGACTTATTTAAATTTCTTATCGATAATATTTGAAAGCCTTGTCTCTGAGGCCTAATGAACAATTCTTCGAACAACTTAAAATACATATTTTGTCTTATACAGGATGTTTGAAAATTTATATGCCCGTGTCTTTATGAAATATCAATAATTTTAATTTTTATTTAAGTAACAAAATTTGTATATCGGTTTTTTTTGCTTATGGACATTCAAAAGTACAACAAATCCCCGCCTTTGTAATCGATAAAATTTATCAATCTATGCAACTAAATTTTCTCGAGGCAAACTAAAACGCACTTCGTGTATGCTAGCTGTACTTATGCTACGTATTATCCTATCCTACTATCTACTTTATACAAATTTAAATCTTCATTCGTGATATTTATATACATCATGGATATTATAAATACCTCTGATCTTTTCAGAATCCATACGTTTGACTTTTATTCTGCCGTCATATGGCGGCCTCTAGTCATAAATTTAAAAAGCTATTAACAGAAACTTAATTCACTGCAGGATTCTATTCGAGTATATTTTTACCTGTCTCATAATTAATGCAAACCTGTACACGGATGCCAGATTGTGAAGAAAATATAAGACTTTAATAAAATGCTTATTGTTATTATCGTTGTATGCGTCTAGTGAAAGATAACTTGACTATTTCGAGCGAATATTTCAAATTGTTTTTGTACTTTGAGACTTCTTTTATTCCTTCTTCAAGACACTGTAATTAGAAGAAAGTGTAAATATTTACAACATATCTCAAATTGTCATTACAACTTACTAGTCGTTGAGATTATTTTTGTAAAGCTACGACACTCAACATTAAAAACACACATATAAAATATAACATTTAAAATAATGGACAATATACATTTTAAAATTTAGTTGGAAAGTTAAAATTTTGTTCACATATTTTCATGGTGTGTTTTGACTGATCCATAGAGAACAGAAAAAAAAACAAAAATAGAGTGATTAAAAAGTAATTAGGAGTTCTTGCTATTATATTAATGGAAGTAATAGTAGTAGCAAGAACTCCTAATTACTTTTTAATCGCACTATTTTTGTTAAGGTATAAAAGGTATAAAACGGGAGACTATTATTATATTATATATATATATATATATATATATATATATATATATATATATATATATATATATATATATATATTATATATATATATATATATATATATATATGTATAAGAGTAAGAAAACAGAAATTTTTAGATAGGAAAAAAAAAAGATCCCATAGGACTACCAAAAACAAATTTTTGGTAGTCCTATGGAATTTAGTCTTTCACCTATTCTAAGTAGCTATGTCATAGATGATGTTATCAGTGATTGTATCAACAATTGCACTTTTTTCATTCCTTTTTTTAAAGATATGTAGATGATTTAGTTTTGGTACTTCCTAAACACAAAATTATTGAAATAGTCAACATTTTCAAGTATCTTAATCAACATATACAATTTACAGTTGAGGTAGAGGTAGACAATTCTCTAGTTCCTTAAAGTAGGTTTCAAGTCCAGTACTTTATACAGGTTGGTGAATTGTTTGCAGTTGGTAAGTTTGGTATGGTTGATTCGTAGTCTTGTAATAGTCGATGCTTCTCTTCTAGTTATGAAGTCTAGGGAGAGATGACCAATAAAAGATTGAAGTTTATGAATAGTTGTTTTGCTCTTTTGCTCTAAGTTTTGTCAAGTATCCTCTACCGACTTTTTAAAAACGAATTTCGAGATTCGTTAGCTAGTTGAATTGGAGTGACTTCAGTCACCCCATGGTTGGAAGCTTCTTTGGCATAATGATCTGCTGTTTTATTACCAGTAATTCCGGTGTGAGAAGGCAGCCATATGAGAGAGACTGTTACATCGTAAGCAGAGAGATTTTGGTATATGTCATGAATATTTTGAACTAATAGGTGCTCAGTGAAAATTGTATTGACTAAATGGATATATGAAAGTTAATCTGAACAAATTACAATATGTCTGTTTTGATGTGAGATGCATTTAAAAGCCCACAATACTATATAGTTCACCTGTGCAAACGTTGCATATTAAGGGTAACCGAGATGATCTTACAAGTTCATGTTTAGTGGTTACTGCACAATCAATACCAGTGGTAGTTTTAGAAGCATCTGTATAGAGAATTAAATTCTAAAAATGCTTTCTTTATAAGAGGGTTAGAAGATTCAAGTTTGTTGAAAATAGTGAGTGAGGTATATATTGAAGGGAGATCTTTAAACCAGAGGGAAATAAAGGTAGAGGAAATGAACTAGTCAGAAAAAGGTCAATATTTTTAAGTAGTGGACAAATTAATTGAGGTATAGGTTTTATGATAAGGTGTTGGTTATTGTTAGTGGAAGAAGACGGCATTGTGGCAATTAGGGAATGAAAGGGATTAAATGGATTTGCAGATGTTGATACAGCATACGAAAGTAGAAGTGATTATCGTCTTAGGGTAGGAGAAAGTTCATTAGATTCACGGTGTATACTCTCAATAGGACTAAAGCGAAAAGCGCTCAGACCTAGAAGTAGTTTTATTGGCACCCCATTGAAGATGACTGAGGGTTTTAAAAATGTTCAACCTTTTAAAACAATTGATTTTATGTTCAGAGATTTGATTTTTTCAATTTAATCTGGAGTCAAACATAAAACCGAGAATTTAACAATAATTAACACCAGAAAGTAGAGAATTGTTAAATAAAATTTGGGGTAAGGGAGTGAAAATTCTTCTGGAAAATTTTATTAATTTGGTTTTGCTCTCAGAGAGTGATAATCCTAGTTCGTTAGATCTATCTTGAAGTAGATTTACTACACTTTGTATAAGTTTATCTGAAGATGGGACAGATTTAAGATGGCAGTAAATGATTAGGTCATCAGCGTATTGAACATATTTGATGGGAGGCAAATTTCGTTGATGGCAAGAATGAATAAAATTAAACTTAATGCAGATTCTAAAGGGACACCTTAATTTTGAGAAAGAGATCGAAAAAGTTTACCCTTGGCAAGGACTTTAAAGATTCTTTCAATTGGATATTTTTTTACAAATGAGAAAATATTATCATTTAAATTATAGTGGAAGATTTTGTCAATGATTGCTTTTCTGGAGATTGAATAAAATGCCCATTCAACGTTAAATATAGTTGCTACGACATCTTGTTGATTATAGATTGCTTAAGAAATGTGTGTTTGAAAAATAAAAAGTTATCAATAGTAGACCGATTACGTCGGAAGCCGGATTAAGCGTCGGGAATAATATTATACTGTTTAACGAACCACGTGAGTATTTCATTGATCATTGTTTCAAGAAGTTTGCAGGTAATACAAGTAAGAGAAACCAGACGAAAGATATTGGAGTTATAGAGGGCTGGTCAGGTTTTTTAATTGGAATGATTATAGAATTGCGCCAAACATCTGGGAATTTTTGTGTGTTCTAGATAAGGTTATAAATTTCGAGAAGTTTGGAGAGAGATGTATTAGAGAGATTTTTTTAAAATATATAAGGGATATCATCGGGATCATCAGCAGATTTTGTACATGAAAACAAGGTAAATTTTAGTTTATTTAGGGTAAACAAGGCGTTCATAAACTTGACATCGTGTGGAGTTGACGAGATGGTGGAGAAAGATTGAGCGCGTAAAGAACTGGGAGTAAAAGCCATATTACTTTGATTGAACCTGTCTTCAACCCTATTAGCGAGTGTGGCGGAAATGAATTGACTGTCAGAGATAACTGTGTTGTTGAAGATGATAGGAGAAATAGTTAGGATATAGGAATGAAGGATGACTAAATTCATAGGATGAAGGTTAGTTTTATTGCCTTGGATTTGTGAAACAGTTTTTTTTATAAATGAGAGTGGAGTTATCATATCCACTGGTAACTTTAACATCCTAATATATAAGACTAAGTAAAGTAAACTAAATTGTAACATATAACTTTTAACGGGTTTTTACCCAGATATTTAGTGGCTCAAAAAATGTACACCTAGACACTGATGATGGAATATGGATTCCGAAAACGATTTGTCTTCATGACATAGCCCGTTTGGGTTTTTTAATTTATGTACCTTTTATAAAGGATTTGAACAATTTTTTTTTTGTAATGATCTTTTTTTTATCTTAGTATAGATTAGGGCAAGATCTTTCATTAACGATTGTCAGCGGTATGTCAGTGGTAAATTTACTGGCTTCATTTCGACTTTAGAGGGTCGTTGTTGCCTAAGGAATTTTCGAGAAATTTTTCAATATAATTCTAGAAAACCCTAATTTTTGTGTTTTTACAGAATTTGAGTGCAGCTTTTAGTTCGAAATAGTTTATACGAGAGTTCGGATAATATTGGTATCTTGTGAAACTGAGGATGAATAATAAAAGGGCGAAGGAAGAAAAGAGTATATATGGTTAGGTCCAGATTTGTTACAAAACTTTTATTTTAAATTTTCTGCCAGAATCTTGGTTGTCTCTTTTTTTTATTAACATTTTTTTTTCCAAACTGGACTTAGGCTAGTATTTGAAGTACATAAAGTTTTCTTACTTAATTAAATAAAATCGTGTCTAAATTTGGCAAAAGATGAAGTAAAAATATACAGAGAGCAGAAAAAATGAATAAATGCGAGAGAAATTCTATTTATCATGTATGCTGTGATTAGATTTGACATCAGAAGATTTATCAGAGGATGCACTTATATATACTCTTGTAAGTCGGAGGTAGGCTGTTCTTTTAACTTTTTTAAGATTTTAGTGATACGGTTTTTTAGTGACCCTTTCCTTGTACCTATGTAGAGCTGCAATAAGTCCTTTTGAATACCATCTATGTTGGAGGATTTTTAAGCTTCTTGTAGTGGGGTGATACATACAAAAGAGTTCTCAAGAAATGTAATAAGTTGCGTGGAATTGAGTGTAAAATTGGTCGGATTATCTTTGTAAATCATTTCTATAGCGGAAATATAATAAGGTTTCATCGAGTAATCCAATCAAAGATTAGATTTGGACATTTTTTGGCTGGTTTGGGTGGCATCGAAAATGTTGAAGGAGGAAAAGAACTTAATAGAGCAAGAATACCGGATGAAGATAGAATGGTAGGAGTATCAGGAGGACTGTCATTGAAGTGTCCCCTTTTTTGTCCCACTGCCAACATGCGCTTTGAATTAGTACGACGAGAGATGGATAAATCCATAATGGCAGCCAGGATGGGTATGTAGTTAACGGAGATGGACTCAATTTCCGAAGATAGAAATTCTTTGGATGAAGGTAAGGATTCAGGATTAAGGACTCCTTAGAGTCAGCTGAAAATAAAGAAGAGGGAGGAGCATTAGCTGCAATGAGTGTGTGATCTGGTCAACTGGAGACTTTGCAATCAGACTCCACGGTACGACCCGTAAGCTTACAAAGAAAACACTATAGTCTGTCAGAGAATAAAAATATTTTAAAGGATGTATTTTCATGGTTAATTAACAGAGAAGATTGCATTTCTAAGTTCACCTTGTCAGCTATTACAAATGTTACCCTAGTAAAACTCATAATATATGCCTATTGATCATCTGATGTTCCGTATTTTTTAGGGACTGCTCGATTAGTGAATGCGGGATGGAAGGAGATACATTTTAAATAAGGATTCTTTTGGTCGCAGAAAGAAGCCTGCAGATAAAGATGACGGTGGAATTAATCATGACGTTCGGTGTATTAGTTGATCAACGATGTCGGTAGAAGTGAGGAAAATGCAGATTCGATTATTCGAAATGCGAGATGTAAAAGTAATATTTTTTGGATAAACTATTTCAGCAATTTCTTTAATATATTTAAATAAAACAGTATTCAAAATGGAGTGCATGACAATAACTTGTCCCCTTTTAGAAGACGAACGGGAAGGAGGTCTAGAGATTGCGGCAACGACATATGATTTTGGGATGGAATTGAAGTTGTTTTGTGTAAATGTAAATATTTAATTGCTGTTCATGATGTGTAGTCCTGGTTACCCAGACCGTAACACAATACCTAAATGTGAGTACCTAATGGACCCTCTCCCAAACTGGAAAGAAAGAAAAAAAGGATCTCACCTATTTCTTGTGATTTTCACTGGTTTTCTTTAATTACACCAATATAGCCGCAATTAAATTCGACTATTGAAATATAAAACCAAATTTGATACTCGTTTTCTTATCACATTGTGATTAAAGAACTTCGCTTCGTATTGTTAACTCGTCGATGAATTACTTTATCTGTTTAACACTGTTTAAATCTTTAAAATCCGTGAGGAACTTTAAAAAGGGTGTTTAACCTTTGACAGTTATTTGACGTTTTTTGAATCGATTATTTGAAGCTTTATTTATAAACTTCAACATTTTATTAAAAATGCAGTTTGAAAAAGTGCTTTTTAGCTTCTAAACATTTATACTACTTTTGATATTTTTCATGTCATACGGCTGTACGTAGGCTCACTAAAAAGCTGGTGTAAAAGCACAATTAAAAAAAACAGAAATGTCCATAATCAATAACAAGAAACAAGCTGAGATATTGCAGCGGACAAATCTCCCTTGCATTTTTCTGTGGCGATATTTTACGAGTACCATTATTTTAATGTTTCAAAACTAATTTACTTCTTCACTGTGTATGCCATTTATAAATCGAATTATAAAATTTAGATATTCTTTTACAATGTGTTTAATTTTCAGCTTTTAATGTTAATAAACAATGAAAATATTTGCAATTTCTTAAGCAAGAAAAAAAAATGCTATTTGATTTCCTCTGGGCCATAGAAGGTTTTGGATTTTTTTTAAATGTTTTTTTTATTTGCTTTATATTGAGCCTACATACAAGCGTATGACATAAAAAAGTCAAAGTTATTAGAAATTTTTATATGCTAAAAATTTGTTATTCTTCAAACTGATTTTTAAAAACAAATTTAATATAACCTTGATGTTTTTTTTTAATAACTTAAAACGAAGACATAAAAATCGATATCTATTTACAAAATAACCCTAGAGTGACTGTTTGGACAAGTACAGTTGTTTAAATAATCGGTCTCCTGGATAAACAAATTGAATAACTCATAATAAACTGTATGGTCGTTCTATATGATATTTAGCTCACTTTAAAAACTCATTAACTGCCATAATTCTAAATAGTTGTATTACATATCGTTATGCAAAAAAGAAAGTTATTTATATTTATATTATTTATATTAACATTTATAAATTTTACTTTAAAAATAAGGGTTTTTAAATTATCTCGGTCAATTCTTTATGTATTTTAATTATAAAAATCTCAATATTAGAGAACATTTTATGATCTATAACTTTTATTTTAACCATATATCTCTAACATGAATAAGAAACGTTTTATGCGCATAAACTTTTTTCACTTTTTACTATTGTTTAATAAAAAAGCAAAGCAAAATTAGCTGGAGTCTTTACATAATTATCATCAGCTACCCCTCATATACCTTTTAGAGACTTTAAATACCTGTTTAAGATTTTTTCAGCTTTTTTAGTTTTTTAGAGTTGTAGATCATAAAAAGTTATGTAATTTTTGAGAGTATCCAAATTAAAATACATGAAACTATTAACCGAAATAGTTGCAAAAAAAACCTTATTTTTGCAGTTATTTATAAATTATAATAACTAATAAAGTGCGCTAAATATCAATCAGAGCAAATAGTTTATAGGTTATTTATTCTGTTTATAAACATTTATAATAACGTTGATATCGTTTATGCCACAAACTTATTTAGAGGCTTATGAAAAACTAGTGAAAAACACACTTTCTAAAAAAAACAGAATCTTCTATGACCATTACTAGGCAAGAGAGCATTTTATATTTAAAACCAAAGCATTTTATTCTTAAAATCATATTTCCTTTGTCTATTAACAGTAAGAGCTGAAAATTGAAGGGGCCCTAAATGAAGATCTGAATTGTGCGTTCCAACTTACATATGGCATATACGGTAAAGAAGTAAAAATTTATAACCCGTTAAAATGATGGTATTCGTAAAATACCGCTTCGGAAAAGTAGAATAGAGAACCATTTGAGCTTGGTTTTTTTTTAGATTTGACGTTTTTCAAAATGAAGCGCGATTGCAAAATTTGCAATATCTTGGCTTCTGTAAAACATATTTTTTTTTTTTGAACTGGGATAGGTCAACAAAAAGTTGTTTACATAATCGCTTTCTACGATAAACAAATCGTCACTATTTTTATTAGTTACATTACATACCATTATGCAAAAACAAAGTTATTAAAATTTATAAATTTCTGCAAAATGAAGGGTTTTTTGCAATTATTTTGGTGAATTCTTTATATATTTTAATTTAGAAACTCACAAATGGAAGAACTTTTTGAATCTACAATTTTTATTTTAACTATTTTTCTCTAAACTGGATAAAAAACGTTTATAGCCAAAATCACCTGTATGTCTTCACAGATTTATTATTAACTAACCCTCATATATCTTTTAGAACCTTCAAATATCTCTATAAAATTTTTACGTGAAACCAATAATTTTTTCCCAGATGGACCTTTGTATAAATTAGTTCTACGATAAAGATGAACTTATTTCTAGTTTTCAATACAATAACTAAAGATAGCTAAATAAATACATATTTAAATATCTAATACTTTGTTTATGTTTATTAACTTGATTTTACTCACTAATTTGTTTTTCCGAAGTTTATTATATCATAATTATAATACCAACGAAAACGTAAAATTCAAATTATTGCATCTCGAATATGACGAGTGCACCCTGGCGATAATAAAAAATGATGAATGAAAAAAAAAATAAACATTTTTTCAAGTTAATTACGTAACGGAAACGGTGTAAAATAAAAGAATATAAAAAAAGTTTCTATTTACTAACCAGAGTGTAATATCCATCTTTGACAAGGCGAAGGATTTTTGTCGGAAATCCGAACATTCTTAATCCATGAATTTTGTATGGTGATAAACCACATTTGTAATAACAACAAATATTTCCGGCCATCTGTAAAAAACCATTTATTTATTATGGAAGTAACATTATTTTAATTTAAAATCACCTTTTTCAAATATTATCGAATGTATGTATTATCCGGTAAAATTTATTTCTAAATACCTAATTTGTTCATTTCTCATACAATGTTTTTTTATGTTTTAAACACATGTAATTAAAATGTTTTACTTACCTCGGACCAAATTTTCGTAATACACTTCCAAATAAAATAAAATATTTAAATTCTTTAAACTTATTTAGATATAGGAAGATTTAGAAGCCACAGTACGTTTATGTACAATTTTAGTTGACACGATATTTACTAGTTGATAGTAATAACTCTATTTTAAATGAATATCTTAAGTGATTTAAGGTCTGTTTTTTGTTACATGTTTATTTGTAAGTAAACCTGTTGCTACTATGTCAGTGAAATATTGCAACGCTGGTGAATTTAATTCAGGGGATCAAAAATGGACGTTTAGTTTAGTCTTTAACTTTTTCACATAGCACCATCTAGTATAATGTATATCAAACAAACAATGGTATATTAAAATCTATTGAGACAGAAAGAGTGGTGACATCTAGTGACTGTCTCAATAGAATCAAACAAATTTATACATTGCGTTGGCTAACTAGTCCTATTTAAACAATGCCAGTACTATAACGTTTAATATAAGTAAACACAGATAAGTGTACCTAGTAATAAGAATGAAAATGCTTAATAATTTTAACTTATATAACCAAATGATAAACAAAGAATAAGCTGTAAATATCCAATATCTGTTGATTAATAATAAAGTTCCAAGAAAATACCAAATCATAATCAAAACCGAGCCAAAACAATATTAGTCAAAATGGTAGATTAACTTTCATGGAAAACTTAAGTTAATATTCATCTGAGGAAGAGGATGCTATGTCATCTACTGTATTATCTGGAAGTAAGTCCTTTATATGAAATTGACCAATTCGTCTATTTGTCGAATTGTCTTTTAATTCATACACTAAAGGAGATATTACTCGAACAACAGCAAAGGGAATGTATTTCTGGCAGAACTTAGCATAAATGGCATCACCCTTACTTAACTTTACAAAATTTCGCTTCAATACTCGATCGCCAATAAAGAATCGCATGTCTTGTTTCCTCAAATTATACTGACTCTGATTTCTAAGGTAAGAAGCTTTCAACTTTTTCCTAATGTGAGCGAAGAGTGGAGGTAAATTTTGAAGATCATCCATACGATGAAGTTTCTCCGAAACTTGAGAAAGGGTTGCTGAATTCTCAGAAATTAATCCAAAATAATCACCTAACAAAGGAACATGCCTACAAAAATTAACATAAACTGGAGAACATTGAGTGACTTTATAAACAGAAGTTCGAATGGCTTGTGAATGCTTCGATTTACACGTTCAGTGTGATTAGCTTGCGGATGATAAGATGCATTATAGAAAATCTTTTGGATCTTAGATTCATTCAAAAGATCTTTAAAGGCTTTAGAAATGAATTGTGGACCATTGTCACACGAAACTATTTGCGGAGTACCAAAAAGCAAGAAAACTTTTTCCTCTAAGAATTTTAAAATGGCTGGAGTTAGAAAAGTAGCCTTTCGAAGAGGACAAACTAAAGGAAATTTGGTGAAGTAGTCTACAACTACCAAACAATACGTATTACCTTAATAACTACGTGAATACGGTCCAATAAGATCGAAAGATATCACTTGCCAAGACAAATTAATGTTCCTAAATAGCCCATTAATCCAGCTTAAGGTAGGTTACTCGACTTGCATGTTGCACAAACTCTACATCTCGAAATGTATTTCTTAACTGAGTTGCGCAAACCAGGCCAGTCATGTAGCTCAGCTATCTTACTAAAATTTTTGTAGAAACCAAAGTGACCTGATGTCACATCATCATGAAAGGTTTTGAACACTTCATCCCTATTGGCTGTTGGGACTACTGTTTTCCAATCAGACATATTCGATAAAGATTTGACAGGACTGATAACATGTTTATAAAGGAGGTTATTTTCCACCTTGAAATCAGGATATCTACTGGGTTCTTGGGTGACATTATGAATCATCTTTCGATACCAATTATCTGGAAATAAAGTGGACAGATATAAAAGATTGAAAAAACAAAAACAGAAAGCCCACAAATCCATCGGGACAAACGCTGTGATAGATTTTTCATGGAATGTAACCATAATAAAGAACTATTATCCGTGATGATAGTGAACTTACGATCTTCAATATAGTACCGAAAGGCATCCAGACCATGAATAATTGCAAGAAGTTCTCTTTCTGTGGTGGAATAATTTTTCTGTGCTTTATTAAGCTTTTTGCTGGTATAAGCTATTGGGTGTTCCGAACCATCCTTTATCTGAAATAGTACACCACCTAAAGCAGTGTTGGAATAATCTATCATCAGATAAAAATGCTCTTTAAAATTCAGAGACGTCATGACAGGAGCACTAGTAAGAGCTTCTTTTATACGCCGGAAAGCATCATCGGCTTCTGAAGTCCATGTAATAGTTTGGCCTTTTTTCCTATTTTCAAGCAAATCTGTAAGTGGGGACAACAACGTAGATTAAGACGGAACAAACCGACGATAATATCCACACATTTCCAATATCCTACGGACTTGGGTGGTAGTCTTAGGTATAGGAAAGTCCTTAATGGCTGTAACTTTATCAGGATCTGTTCTTAAACCTTTACTATCGACTACATATCCTAAAAATTTAAGACTAGGACCACAAAACTAACACTTATCTAAATTAATAGTCAAATTAGCCTCTTTGAGATGTAAAAACAACTTATCTAAAATTTCCATATGAAGTGAAAAATCAGGAGTGACAACCAAAATGTCATCCAAATGATAAAAAACATAGGGTTCTTATTGAGGACCAATGACAAAATCCATCAAACGACACACTGTCTGAGAAGCTGAAACAAGACCGAAAGGCATAGTGACAAACTGGAATAATCCTTTCCCACTGACTGCAATACATTATATTTTTTACTTTCCTTACTTAAAGGTATTTGAAGAAAAGCTTAAGATAGGTCGATAGAAGAAATGTACCTAGCATTCTGGAGTTTACTTAAACTGACATCTATTCGGGGAATAGGATAAGCATCCCGATTTGAAGTAATACTATTCAACTTTCGACCATCAAAGCAGACACCATCAAAGCAGACCCTAAAAGATCCTTCGTTTTCTTTGTTAACCACAGCGGACTACAGTAAGAAGACGTGGAAAATTCAATGATTTTTAACTCTAACATGGAATCGATTTCCTTTCCCAAGTCAACTTGTCATGGCTGAGGAATAAGATACTGATATTGTCTAAAAGGTGTGGTATCACCTCATTAGTATAAGATATTTAGGAGGTACGACCTAATTTGTCTTTTGATGAAAGAGATACAAATTTAGGGATCATATTCTCTAATTACCTTTGTTCGGGACTAAATAAACTAGAAAAGTCCTGAATAGTAATAAGCACACACAGATTAAATTAAGAAACAGAAAAATAAAAATTAAAACAATTTAGTGTGCTATTAAAAGCATTTAAGAAATCGAAACCTGAAATTATAGAATTCTGAACTGAGGGAATAACATAGAATGTAATTTGCTTACATAAATCTTCTACTGTGATTTCAGTTTCAAATTTGCCTGTAATAAACTGAACTGTACCATCTGCAGTAGATACTTGTAGAGAAGAAATGGGCATAATAGAAATCTCAGCATTTTTCAATAAAGCTAATGAATGTGAACCTATCACAGAAATGTTTGAGACACTATCTAAAAGAGCTCAATAAGATTGTACTAAAATCTTAATAGGAAGATAGGGTCTATTATCATTATGTTTCTTCACTAATAATGAATTCAAATCAAAACAATCCTTATCTGATTTGGAAGTATCTAGATGACGTGAAGAGTTAAAAGAAGAGGGCCGAGAAGTAGAAGGAAGGTAAGAAGACCACGATAAAGTTTCTTCTAAACGTTTACACTTCTCCGTAATATCAGCTATACTAATGATCTCTACGAGGGCCAACTGCTGATGATAGAATGGCAATAGACATTTCAGGATTATCTTAATCTTTGCAGAATCTGTCAGAGGTGTTTCAAGGCGACTACAAATACCTAAAATATTATTTAATTATTTATAAACATCGTAACAGACTCGTCTGGCTTCTGTTTACGATTTTTAATTTGATCTAAAAGGTCGTCTTGAAAAGAATAAGGTAGAAAATCAGACTTAAGTTTCTGAGCTATATCAGACCACTTTGAAAAATTATTGCTGTTATTCATAAACCACGTAAAAGCTGCACCTGAAAACAATTCTGCAGACGCTGCGAAGAGATCATCTTCACTCACTCCTCTCGACACACGAAGACATTCCACTCGATCCAAAAAGAAAATGACTTGGTCATATTGACCTTCAACAGAAAATGTATTGCCCCATTTATAAACCTGAATAGGTTTGGGTTGTAAAAATGCATTTTCCGCTTGGACAGAAGAGATTGGAGTTGATGTTGCTATTAAGCTCACTCGAGAATCAAGTTCGCCCGTTAGACTTAAGATTCGGACAGAAAAAGAGCGTTGGAAGTATTACGATAAATATTACGGCGTATAAAACTGTAAATAATTTATTACTAATTCTTTTCTATTTCTAGTAATTTCGGCGCTCAGTTGAAAGACCTGTTTACCTAAATGATGATGAGTCACCCACTATTCGAAATTTCCAGAGGCAGGCCGAATAAAACCAGCATGGGTGACTTTCTCGGCTCTTCGATGGAGGATCGCCGCGATTCTCGAATAAAAGGATTTTATATTTAAAGAGGAATTTTGTTGTAAAGAAGACAGTTTTTGAACATCGCGTCGAGTTTTTAAAATGTAACTCACGTAGATAAATTAGATAATTATTAATGTAATATAAATTAGGTATATTGTGCAAATAAAGACTTTAAATAAACTTGTGTAAAGTATTCTAAGTGTAGAACCTTTAATAATAAATAAAAACAATAAATTAGATTAATAATAATATTACAATAATTGGTGTCAAAAGTGAATATAAAATAAACTGTAAAAATAACTAGGATTTATAAGCTCACAGTGACTAATTTAAGCAGGCATCTCGAGAATAGAGAATTAGCTTCTACCGCAAAAAAGGCTGAGTTAGTCCAACGACTAAAGAACGCTTTGGAGCAAGATGGTTTAGATCCAGAAACTTATATATTTGAAGACAAACATGCTACTGTTATCTCATCGATTTCGAAACTAGAGAATAAAGTTTCTGGTGACATCGCATCATTAGAGAACAAAGTTTCCGGCGATATTTCGAAAGTTTCCGGCGACATCGCATCATTAGAGACCAAAGCTTCTGACGATATTTCGAAAGTTTCTTCGGATGTAGCCAAAGTTTCTGGTGACATCGCATCATTAGAAGACAAAGTTTTTAACGAGATTTCTTCTCTGGAAAGCAAAGTTTCTACTAACATATCTTTGGAAATATCTAAAGTCATTTCTGATATGTCTGCCCTCGACGCGTTAAAAGGCCAAGTTGCTGCCAATATGTTGGCCTTCGAAGAAAAGATATGGAAAGAGATGGAATGGAAGATGGAGGAAACAGAAACAGCAGAGAGAGGAAACAATCCAATTACAGTAGAGACAAAAGAAGACGAGACGAAATGTAAGTTGGAAACACGGCCGAAATTTGAAGGAAGTGGAGGTCCTGTTCATGTTAAAGTCCCAACTTTCGACGGAAAATCGTCATGAAACAACTACATGAAACAGTTCGAATCAGCTGCAAGAGCGAATGAATGGTCTGAAAAAGAAAAGGCAGTAAACCTGACTATCGCTCTTCGAGGAGATGCCTTAGATGTGCTTCAGACCATAGCTGTAGAGGAGACGGATGATTTCGAACAATTGAAGAAGAGGTTGAATATGCGAGATGGCCACGAACATTTGGAGCATGTGTATCAGTCGCAGCTTAAAAATCGAAGACAAAAGAAAGATGAGGCTCTTCAAGAATATGAGGTAGATATTGCCAGATTAGTACGACATGCTTATCCAATAGCTCCCGAAAACATGATGGAGAAGCTGGACGTTCAAACGTTTATTGATGGTCTTCGTGATCATAAAATGCAGAGAACACTGCGATTAGCTCGTCACAAGACGCTGGTTGATATCTTATCCGCCGCCCTAGAATACGAGTCAGCTACACAGGCCTCTGGCGGTTACAGTAAAGTTGGGACTGTAAAAGAGGAAGGAGATAAGGGAAAAAATCGATTCCATTAAGGAATAACCAAAACCTATTGACAAACATCAAGTGAGAAGTTTTCTTGGAATATGTACTTACTACCGAAGGTTTATTAAGAAGTTTGCAGATATCGCTAAGCCATTATCGCGACTCATAGAGGAAGCAAGAGATTACCGCTGGGATACAGACTGCCAAAATGCATTTGAGGCCTTGAAAAAGCATTTAATAACAGCACCAATTTTAGGGTATCCACTGCCAGAAGGAGAGTTCATCTTAGATACAGATGCAAGTAATGTGGGAATTGGAGGAGTGCTGCCTCAGATTCAAGGAAGACAGGAACGAGTCCTTGGATATTTTAGTAAAGTTCTTTCAAAACCTGAGCGGAATTATTGCGTCACGAGAAGAGAACTTCTAGCAGTAGAGCACTTTTATCAATACCTCTATGGCAGAAAGTTTCTAATCCGAACCGGCCATGCCGCCCTTAAATGGTTGATGCAGTTTAAGAATCCAGAGGGTCAGATATCGAGATAGATCGAACGACTCCAAGAATACGATTTCAAGATTAAGCACCGGGCCGGAGTTAGCCACAGAAACGAGCATTCTCTTTCCAGAAGGCCATGCCCAGCAGAGTGTTCCGACTTGCAACAAAACGGAATCCAAGGAAGCAGCAGTGCTAAGAACAACGATGGTCAACGACGACTGGAGGCCTACTAAGATCAGGGAAGAACAAGAAAGAGATCCAGCTATACAGAAAACTCGAAAATGGAAAAAAGAAAACCGCCGACCACCTTGGCAAGAAATATCATACCTATGCTCAGTAGTTAAGACGTATTGGGCCCAGTAGGACTCATTTATCATTGAAGATGGCTTACTCAAACGAGTACTGAAAAATGATGAGATGACGGTTCAGAGAAGAGAAGACAGTTGGTGATCCCAAAGAGCAGAATAGCCGAAGTACTTCGCCAGTTACACGACAGTCCATCAGCAGGGCATTTTGGTGTAAAGAAAACCCTTCAGCGAATTCGGGAACGGTTTTATTGGATGAACAGTTCCGACGACGTAAAAGACTGGTGTAAGAAATGTACTATTTGTGCTACGAGTAACGGGCCTTACTGAAAGAGGAGAGCTCCTATGAGACAATATAATGTTGGAAGCCCGTTTGAAAGAATAGCTTTGGACATCGCTGGGCCATTTCCAGAAAGTAAAAATGGAGGCAAGTACATGTTGCTCGTAATGGATTACTTTACTAAGTGGGTCGAGATTTACACACTTCCAGACCAGAAGGCCGCCACCATTGCAGATAAGTTGATTCAAGAATATATCAGCCGATTTGGAGTGCCTTTGGAGATCCATAGTGACCAAGGCAGGAATTTCGAAAGCGATCTATTCCGAGGAATATGTGATAGACTAGGCATGAAGAAAACAAGAACTACAGCATATCATCCGCAATCGGATGGTATGGTAGAACGGATGAATAGGACAGTTGGCAAGTATTTGACAAAGATGGTGTCCGATCATCAGCGAGACTGGGACCAATATTTTCCGTTCTTCACAATGGCCTACAGATCTGCTCTTAACGAATCAACAGGCCAGACACCAGCCAGAGTCCTAATCGGACGCGAGATGCGACTACCTTGTGATCTAGAGTTTGGGTGTCGACCTGGAGAAGATGTAGCAGGCGAAGATTATGTGATCGAATTACGAAGAAGAATGCACGATGTACATGAGTTGGTCCGTTCCCACCTTCAGATCGCTAGAGACCGAATGAAGAAGCCGTACGATACACAAGCCAAAAAGGGTTGTTTAAGAAGAACGACAAAGTCTGGCTCTACAATCCCAAGAAGCGAAAAGGTTGTTCTCCCAAATTGCAGCAGTTTTGGGAAGGTCTATACCTCATTATGGAGAAAATCAACGATGTCATCTACCGAATAAGCAAGATTCCGAGGGGAAAGCCGATGATAGTACACCATAACGGCGTCTTTCGATGGTGACCACGACTTAGATGAAGAAGTGGAAGTAAACCAAGTCCAAGATGTGTCTGACCTCACGTTTGAGGAATTCATGGGTGCCTATGGAGGTACCGGTAAAGCAAAACATGGTGTTACCACTGAAAAAAAGCAAGATCTACTCGCGCTTCCCGATGACTACTACTACTACTTATTTCAAAGGAAGTTCGGCCGAGTTGCAGAACTTTAATGCCAAGTGCCAGCTCCCGGGAAAGCGTAGAAACTCCAAGATGCATCACGTTACCTTTTCTACCTGGTAACAAAAGACACTGCCCGTGACCAACCTACCTACCGAGATGTATGGGAAGCCTTACTTCAATTGAGAGAACACGTACTAGAGTCCGACGTGCAAAAGTTAGCCATGCCAAAGTTAGAGTGCCGCTAATTAGATTGGAGGGTTATCCGAAGTATGATGGAGGAGATCTTTAAAGACACCGAAGTCCAGGTGTTAGTCTGTTGCAATCCGCATAGTTACTGGTGCGGAGAGAAAACCGCCCCTTGTCATTTTTATACAACTGGAAGTTGTAAAGGAGGATCCAGTTGCCGATACCAGCATACCGTTCCAGTTCCAGTACCGACAAGGTTCCAGGAGAAACCATCTTTTAAGAGGGGGACAATGTTACGATAAAAAATAATGACGTGTCATCTGACTCAAAACTGTAAACATATTTATTACTAATATCTTTTCTGTTCTAGTTATTTCGGCGCTCAGTTGAAAGACCTGTTCACCTGAATTATGATGAATCACCCACGATTCGAAATTTCCAGGCAGGCCGAACTAAAACCAGTCTGAGCGACATTCTTAGGTCTTCGATGGGGTTTCGTTGCAATTTTCGATTAACTATATTTTATATTTAAACAAGAATTTTGTTGGGGAGAGAACAGTTAGTTTTTGAAGATCACGCCCCGTTTCAAAATGTAACGCACGTATTATAATAAATGTAGATAAATTATATAATTATTAAGTGTAAAAGAAATTAGTACAAATAAAGACTTTAAATAAACTTTTAAGTGTTATAAGTGTAGAACCTTGAATAATAAATAAAAACAATAAATTAGATTAATAAAAAACCATAACAATATATATATATATATATATATATATATATATATATATATATATATATATATATATATATATCTACAGCATAAAGTGGACTCCGCCCATGTTAAAATGCAGGTTTAAGTGAGCTCCGTGGTCAAGTGGCCACCGATATACGGAGCTCACTTGACCATTCCATAATATTGGCTCTGTCGATTCGTCAACATGTATAGTTTCACAATTTTTAAAAATTTTGTGGAGCCCCTAAGTACCCCTGTATCATGAATGTATATCGCTTAGTTCACGTGTATATATTATAGGGGTCGTTCAGATCTTTTTCCGTGTATATTGGAACCATAAGTATATCGGTTTAAGTAAGCTCTGAGAGTTTGGCAACTATGGGATTAAGCCGTGTATTTCCAGCGTATATTCTAAACGGTTCATATGGACTCCTTACTTTTGTTTCATTCATACGCATTACAGTATGTAACAGATATGTGTACTACCAAATACCTGTTTTTGGTAGGTACGTGCTTTTCTAAAAATAGATTTATAGATACAAAAGGATTTCATTACCAAGTTGGATGTGTTTTTTCATACGCGAAAATTTCCTAATGTATTTTGTTAACGTGAGTATGTCTTTATACGTTTTATTTAAGAATCCGGTTAATAAGAACTTCTTTTATTTCATCCATCCATTTCATGATATCTTATATACAGCTTTTTTATTATTTTATTTCTTCTATTTTATTATTTTATTTTTTTATCTGTGTACTACATATAATTCTGGATAGGAGGTTATCTCAAAATAAATATTTAAGTGCCAAAATAGATATTTTTTTGTTAAAATGGGTAGTAGTGCACAAAAAAGGGAAGAATGATTAATTTATCTAACATGAATTATACAACTTCACCAATATTACATATTTCTGAATGTTTTATCTCCTATTTAGGGGTAATATGTAATCAATATAAGTGGAGTTAGTGTCAACTTTGCAATGATCTTTATAAGTAATAGCTTACTGACTGTACTTTACATGTTCAGTTCACATAAATAAACCTTGTCCCTTCAGAAAAGAGCGATTTGAATGGTAAAGTTTAATAAGAAAGTGTGATAAGTGTTGTACCACCCCACATGCACACAAGTTAACCGGTGTTTGCAGGCCAGAGTCCTCCTGGAAGATTTAAGAAGATAACTACCATAAGGAAGTTCCTTTCCAGGGATCAGATGGCGAGGAGCGGCTTATTTTTGTTTGTATATTTTGCAGATGTGTTGATATAGCCATTTTTTCCTTGATTCTAGTCATAAAATATTCTGCTATATATATATATCTGTATATATATATATATATATATATATATATATATATATATATATATATATATATATATATATCGGGCTGATATTCGTGGAGTGGATGTTACGAATCTGGACTTTGTTTCTTTTGCTCTCTAGCTACTTATCTTCGGATATTAGGTGGATTGATAGCTACGATGTTGCAGAGCTTATGTATGGATGTGAGTCTTAATATTTGCTGAATTTGGCTGACTAATTTATAACTAAATCTACGTGTTAAGTATGTGTTGGTGTCACTTATACTATCAAGTTATAATCGGCAGCAGAAGCATAGACTTCAAGCGTCTACGTTTTAAGGGTGAAAGGATGTGCTTCCCATTTTTAGCTGACAAGTTTGCAGAGAATGTTATTTTTCTGGTTCTAGTTTGGCATTTGATTTTAAACAAAGTACTGTGAATGACAAAGTGTGATAGAAACTATCTTTAAGCTATTTATAGCAAGTCCAGAGTTTAAGGATTTTATGACACTATTGGTTCAGGTATATATTCAGATTTGTTAAAGTATCTCTGTTAGGGACTTTGAAGGAGCACACCTGACTTTTTTCGGGGTTTGGCTTAAAATTGATTCATAATCTATTTTTGTTGTATTTAAGGTATGATTTAGATTTTTTTCCACTTCACCAACAAAAATTTTTGGCTGAAATGTTATACAGAGTAGGTGCCATTACAGTACCCCAAAGGAGACCGTTATTCTACGTTCTCCATCTGCTATTCTTACCATTGAGTGATACGAAAAATGTTCTGTTGTGTAGGCATACGCGGATAATACAAGTGAGTTTATTACCTAAGGTGATATTACATAGATTTTGGAGAAATACTCTATAATGTAAGGTGTCGTAAGCGGCATTTAGATTAACAAATACCAATCCTCATACCTGATATTTTTCGTACTTCTCTTCGCTGTGTTTAGCAAGATTTAGTATTTGTGACGTATATGATTTAACCTGTCAAATATAGCCACTTTTGTCTTTTAATTTGAGTTTTTCTTCTATTATCGGTTTATATTAAGGATCATGTGCAGAAGTATTTCGTATAGCGGACAAAATACATAGATATATTGGCCGATAGCTTTTGTGGTCGTTGGAGTTTTTGCCAGGTTTAAGCAAGGCAACAACTTTGTCTTTGCTTTGCTTGTCTAAAGACTTTAGATATTAGCCATTGTTGTATTTTTGGTTCAAATTTGATAGTTAGTTTTGTGCTCAGATCCTCAGCCAAGAGCCGTAATATTGTTCATTATATACGACGATAGCAGATCCAAGCTCAACATCGTTGAAAGGTTCTCTCAGCTGACTGGTTTTGTTTTCTCTCATTATAAGGTTTTCGTTGATTCTTTCCCTGCATTAAATATGTAATTTTCAGCGATCAGCTTAATACCAAATACCATAGGATTGGCCATCTATGCGCTTGCTGCATTTTGTTAAGCGCATATGTAAAGTGGAGTGTCTTTATCTCTAGATATACTCTTAATATTTATACACGTAATTAGAATAGTTAGAGGCGAAAAATATCCTCGCTTAAAAACTTAAGGGAATTGTTTGAATGCAGTAGTGCAGAACTTTTTAGAGCGGCAGTCAACAGAGTCCGTATAGCCATGGTGATTTCCAACCTTCGATAGAAGATGGAACTTAAAGAAGAAGGTGGAAAAAAGCATAAACTATCTACGTAATAAATCCCATTAACCTGTTAGTAACGGATAACCAGATATATTTAAAAAGATTAAGTGCCTTTCTTTTTACTTTGGATTTTGAATTTTGCATAACTAGAGCAAGCGACGAATTTTTGTGTATTAGTTTTGCATCAGTAAACCAAGCGCCTCTTGCGAGCATTTTAATGATTGTACATCGAATATTTGGCAATATATGTACATAAACGTTATTAACAATGGTGACGTTGGCAACTTGTTGAGGCGTTTAGGTTAAGAAGTAGTGGCAGTTATTGCTTAAATTTTTCTATAATAGTCACATTACAGAAGAGCTAACACAGAAAGAGAATACCTAACAAAAGACACAACATTAAGTAAAATGTATGAATTGTATATTGAAGAAGCAGACAATGACCTTGTTAAATTTTCGTTTTACAAAAAAATGTTTTTAACACGATTTAATCTTCAAAGAAAAAAGTTACTTGTAGTAGATGTGATTGTTTCGAAATAGAAATTAAAAACTGCGCAGATAACGAACAATTAAGCAAGTTAAAAAAAGAAAAAATGTGCACTTAGCTGAAAATGCACAATCTAGAAGAAAGCTAGACATGAAGATAAGCAACGATCAACCAGAAGTGGAAAGCTTTTGTTTTGATTTAAAGAATAACTCTTTACCTTCCGAGAATTCTAATAAATATTGTATATTATAAGCGTCAATTATGTATTTACAACCTTGGTATCCATAGCGCCAAGGATAACAAAGGTCATTGTTATATTTGGATAGAAGGTGAAGCTGGTCGGGACTTCTGCAAAACATGTAATTTTGTGGTCAGACTCTTGTGGCGGCGAAAACCGCAACATCAAAATAGTTTTGATTCTGAAAACGATTTTGGAAACTCATCCTACCATTGAAAAAATTACATTACGCTATTTCCTTCCTAATCATAGCTTTTACCAATGGTAGTGATTTTGGAGATTTTGAAAGTGCCCTAAAATTTCAACAACGTTTATATATCGTTGATGATTAAATAAACGTGATGAAAAAATCCCGTAAAAAGAACCCACTAGTAGTTCACAGAATGAAAACAGAAGAATTCGTTGGAACAAAGAAGTTAGAAACTATGATTACAAACTGTAAGTCAGACATAGAAAACAGTAAGGCTAGTTTAAAACAACAGAAATTTAAATAAGAAAGGATATACCACTGATTATTTTTATGAAAACTTAACACTAGTGAAGTGGAAGTAAATCTTTACAAGGAATTTCAAAAAGAACGGCCTGTTGCAATGCAATCCGTAAGTATCCACTTGATTCCTCTTTGGCCCACAGGCAAGCCACTTTATGTGCCTAAGCTTAACGACTTAAGATCTTTAACGCACCTAATACCAAATGATGCAAAACCTTTGTATTGCTCTCTTTTCAGAAACAATATAATAGAAGACGACATTAGAAGATTTTATATTTTTGATTAATTTCTTAAGTAGGTAATATAAAATATTCAAAAACAACGACTATTATTGTCATACTCAAAAAGAAATAATAGCTTGTGGCCTACCAATCATTCATTAAAAGTGATATTTTAGTTACTCATCACTAGAATAAACGACCTCCATGTCGCTTGGTCTATTAATGTATAACACAATTACACAATGTGGCGAAAATCGTAAGTCGACCAAAAGATTTTTTATTTTTTTTGTTTTTCTTTAATATTGGCTAAGTTACTATTTCGCACTTATAACAAAACATAAAAAACTGTATTCGAAAACAAAAAATTACGACAATAGTAACATATAGTGAATTTTAATAGAGTGAAAACTTTAAAGTCAAATATCTCAAAATCAATTTTTGGCGCTTGGTCAAGTGATGCATTACACCGTCCATATAACATTACGAGACAATATTCATATGCTGTGGCCAAATCTTCATATTGCGTTACATTGATATGTATACGATACGACAATCAGCTGTAAAAGTCATTGCCTTTTTTTTGCCGTATCATATTTTAGCATAGTCTTCTGATTTATTTTGTAGTATTTTAACTAAACAGGTTTAGTTTGCGTGAAATGAATCCACAATTCGTCTAATAATATTATGTTTTTAAAACAGTTGTGTTTTTATGCTCATTCATTCACCTTTTGTAAAGCAGTCTGTGTAAATATTAGGGATTTACTTATATAATCTTTTTGTATATATAATTTGTTTATTGATTTTACTTTTTAGATAAAGTTTCACAATTATAGTCCTCTTGCTTTTATTATCTATGGTAATACATATACATACCCAATTCGAAAGGGAGAAAACCAGAGGGTTCTAGATTAAACATAGACATTCTTCTCTCTATCTCTCTCTATGTTATATAAAGATCATTGTCATCGCATAGTCAAAACACAGCAAGATTCTATTGCCTTTTCTTCTTTTTGTCTCCTCATTTCTATTGTAAACTCAGCCACGTAAATGACGTTTTAAAAATTTATGTCAATATTTCTGAAGTGCATTTCCTGGGATAATTTTTTTAAGACTAGTTTGTTTGATTACAAGTAATTGATATGATAGCCCCCAACAGAGAAGTATTGATTGTAGGTAGAATAGCAAGTGTTGATAAATATGATGGGCCGGTAGGTAGTCTCATTATTCCTAAATCTGATCATATGTTACCTCCACCCTTCATTCGTAGACGTCGTCTCGTGGCATCCTCCCAATTTAACTTGGCAATGCAGTTATTGAGAGAGCCTTTGGATATAGCTAGCTGAACGTTGGAGTTGAGATTGAGTTTCTTGTACGACATTGCTATCTTAATATATATGTTTGACCTTGGCATTAGTTCCGTTCGGTATTGGTTAGTACTCGCACCTTTGTAAGTCGGAAAATACCTCTGATGGTTTTTCTAGCAATCCTGATTCCTGATCTAATTAATACGTTCTTGTCACATATCCACACATTAGCACTGGTTTAATCACTGTTTTATGTGTTCTGCTTTTAGAGATTCGTATTAGACTTCTGGATTTAAAAGTATTATAAGGGTTATATATACATCAATTAGCTAGGTACCTGAATATTCCCTTTTATTTCTTATGTGACAACGTTATCTACGATATCTAAAACGCTTCAATCTTTCAAAATGATATGGCTTTATCGTATGGCGTTACGTTATGCCCCACTCTACATCCTCTCTTTTGTACGTTAAAGAACATTTATTTGATTTTTGTATTAGTGACTATTAGACCGTTTTTTTTTGCTACTAATAGCATTATTTTATAGCATTCTAATATTTAATTTATCGGTTAAATCTAGATAGCAAATAGATATTCTACACTTTCTCGAAGAAACATTATTCTAACACACAAAATTAATAAATTGCTAAAACTTTCCTTGCATATTTTGTTCACTTATGAGGGGCAGCAGTATCAGTACCAAAATAAGGCGTATAGTCCTGGACTGGCTAATTGTTGGATAATAGGAAGCATGAGTGTAGCAGTTTTGTTGCTTTCGGGACTGCACAGGTATCGGGGAGCAGAAATATCATTACCAAGTTAATGCATATAGGAATTGTTGCTTGAACTTTATTATTATTAACATCATTCAATCTTCGCTTATCCACTGCTGGACATAGATCTCCCTCATAATTTTCCATCTATTTCGATCTTGTGCCTCTTGCATCCAAATTACTATGACGTTTTAGATCGTCAGTCCAACGTGTTGGTGGACGACCTCTGCTTCGGTAGGCATCATCTCTTGGTCTCCATTGCAGTATCCGCTTTGTCCATCTATTATCTGTCATTCGAGCCACGTGACCTGCCCAGTTCCATTTCAGTGTTGCTACTCTCTCTACTGTATCAGCCACTCCTGTTCTTTGTCGTAGCTGGCGATTTGGGATCTTGTCTCGTAGTGAAACGCCCAACATAGCACGCTCCATCGCCCTTTGACACACACGGACTTTGTGAACTATTCTCCTTGTCATGGTCAACGTTTCCATACCGTAAGTTAACACTGGCAAAACACACTGATTAAACGTTTTTCTTTTAAGGCATATTGGTATATCACACGATTTGAAAATATGGTTCAGCTTGCCGAAGGCTGCCCAAGTCAGTCTTATACGACGGAGACGCTCAACGGTTTGGTTTTTTTTTCTTATGCGAATCTCATGACCTAAGTATTTATAGGCCATTACCTGGTCTATGAATCTTGTTCCTACGCATATATCTTCGCTGACTACAAGATTTGTCATCATCTTGGTTTTAGACATATTTATTTTCAATCCCCCTTCTAGCGAGGAAAGGTAGAGCTGATTTAAAAGTTCTTTGGCCTCATATATCCTATCAGCTATTAGTACAATATCATCTGCAAACTTTAGATGGCTAAGCTTTTCTCCATTTATATTTATGCACTTGTCGGTCAGTTTTGCTCTTTTACATATTATATATTCCAAAAGCGTAGTGAACAGTTTCGGCGATGTGGTGTCCCCCTGACGTACTCCACGTTTTTTAGGGAATTTCTGGGTTTGACGATCACCCACTCTAACACTGGCTATTGCGTTTTGGTATATGTGTTTAATTAAGCACATTATTAAACAACACTATATTTCCTAGTAAAATCATCATGACTTTACAATAAGACAAATTTTCGATCGTTGGTTATGGAAACACCATGTACATACCACCAGGTTCCCTATGTGGATATCCAGCAAAATCCTTATACTCATGATACGGGAAACAAAAAACCAAAGATGAAAATATGCACCAAGAAACACTGTGTTATAAAACAGTCGAATAAAATATAAATTCTCGATTCAAATAGTCAAAAAATTAATGAACATCTTACTAAAATAGAAATGAGGCCTATTTAAGATGTAATCCATTAACGGGCCAACGTACAAAGCACTCCTAGCATGTGCTAATGATATAGATCTCATAAGAAACTCTCCCGTCCGCAAACATCTTCAATAAAGTGAAGAGAGCACGAAAAACGTTTTACTTAAAATCAACGAAATGAAAACCAAATACAAGCGAATCAACAGAAGAGACCAATTTAATAAATCTTGATAAAATATTAAAGTTAACAACTACAATTTCGTAAATATGGAACACTTTAAATATCTTAGATAAATAATCACGGTTAATAATAATGTCACTAAAGAAATACAGATCATAATATAAACTTTTTACCTATTTTAATACATAGATGCGAATCATGGACAATGACTTAAAGAGATAAAGAAGAACTACGAATATTTGAAAGAAAAATAATAGGAACATTGTTTTAACCTCATTATCATATCGCTACAAATCCGTATAGAAGAAGAACACATACTGAATAAAGAAAGCTCTTATAACGATATTGTTTAGGAAAATAAATTGCTTAAGGTAGATCGGACACATGCATAGACGCCAAGATGTCAAACTTGTAAAACTGGTATGGAAGGAAGTTAGCACAGAAGAATGCCACTTGGGCGTCTCAGTATGCAATGAAGAGAAAACATCCAATCATATCTCAAAAAATTAACATCGTGAAGGTTCTTCTTTGAACCCCATAACAAATGGCTAATCTTTTACTTTTCATTAAAAATTTAAATTTTAATAAGCCACGTAAATAACGTTTTAAAAATTTATGTCAATATTTCTGAAGTGCCTTTCCTGGGATAACTTTTTTTATTCTGGTTTGTTTGATTACATGTAATTGATTTGATAGTCCCCAACAGATGAGTATTGACCATAGGTAGGATACAGGTAGTTGAACAGGCATGTGTTGATAAATATGATGGGTCGGTAGATAGTCTCATGATTCCTAAATCTGACCTCATGTTACCTTCCCCCTTCATTTGTGGAAGTCCTAAGGACATTTTTTCTCTTGGGGCATCCTCCCAATTTAACTTGGCAATGCAGTTATTATAAAGCCTTTGGATATAGCCAGCGCAACTTTAGCATTGAGATTTAGCTTCTTGTACGACGTGGCTGTCTTTATATACGTGTTTGACCTTGGCATTAGTTCCGTTGTTAATACGTGGACCTTTAATCATTTACATACTTCTGAATGTTTTGTCTTCTATTTGGGGATAATATGTAATCAATATAAGTATAGTTAGTGTCAAATTTGTAATGATTTTTAAAAGCAATAGCTTACTGACTGTACTTTATATGTTCAGTTCAAATAATTGAACCTTGTCACTTCAGAAAAGAGTGATTTGAAGGGCAAAGTCATCTAAGAAGGTGGGATGCATCTTGTACCACCCCACATTCACACAGGTTAACCGGTGTTTGCAGGCCAGAGCCGCCCTGGAAGATTTTAGGAAGATAGCTACTATAAGGAAATTCCTCTCGAGGGTTCAGATGGCAAGGAGCAGCTTATTCTATTTTCTTTTCGCTGCCCTATTCTAGGGCAGCGAATCTAGACTTGGTTTCGTTCTTCTCTAGCTACTTATCTTTGGATATTAGGTGGATTGATAGCTACGATATTCTAGAGCTTATGTATGGATGTGAGTCTTAATATCCGCTGAATTTGGCTGACTAATTTATAGCAAAATCTATGTATTAAGTATGTGTTGGTGTCATCCATACTGGCAAGATATATTCGGCAGCAAAAGCGTAGAGTGCAAGCATCTACGTCTACGTCTACGTTTTAAAGGTTGAAGGATGTGCTTCCCATTTTTAGCTGAAAAGTTTGCGAAAAATATTATTTTTCTGGTTATAGTTTGCCATTTAGTTGTAGTGAAGTTCTGTGAATGACAAGGTGTGATACAAATTATCTTCAAGGTATTTATAGCAAGTCCAGAGTTTAAGAATTTCATGACACTATTGGATGTTCAGATTTGTGAAAGCGTCTCTGTTAGGGACATTGAAGGAGCACACCTGACTCTTTCCGGGGTTTGGCTTAAAATTGATTCATGGTCTATTTTTATTGTACTTTGATAAGATAAAGGCAGATATCGAGCACAGTTTTATTGATTAAATCTTGCCCAAGTACTTTAGCTCCCTAGAGCATCTTCAGGGGCATCTAAAATAAGCCAAGAAACGTTTTTTTAAATGAAAAAATTGATTAACCTTGATAAAAACTCGAAGTTAATGGATGATAAAAGTTTTTTATGATTAACGTTTTAGACTTACTTTGTCAATTTTGAGCTATCCAACAATAATTGCAGAATGTCAGAAACACAAAATAAACATAGAGTTGAACATAACACTACACTAGACAAGGACAAACACTTTAAAATTATTTAAAAAAGTCGAAGCTATTCTGGTCGGTAACAGGAGAGAGAATGGCTCCCGGTATTAACGGAAATGTTAAGGTGACATGTGACATATGACAGCTTGGATGGGCAGTCACAATCATGTAGATCTGATCTAGGCATTTCAAAATTCTATGTAACTACGCATTGACCAAAGGTCCAACTGACAATACTACAGGAAATTAACTAATGAAATATGACTAGATTAATCTAGTTAATTTCCTATAGTAGTGTTAGTTGGACCTTTGGTCAATGCTTAGTTACATAGAATTTTAAAATGTGCAGATCACATTTACATGATTGTGACTGCCATCCAAAATGTCATATCTCACATGTCGCCTTAACATTTCCGTTAATACCGGGAGCCATTCTCTCTCCTGTTGTCGACCAGAATGTATCTTCGACTTTTTTAAATAATTTTAAACTGTTTGTCCTTGTCTAGTGTCGTGTTATGTTCAACTTTACAAATTTCTGCCTTTAAAAAAACATTTCTTGGCTTATTTCAGATACCCAAGATGCTCTAGGGAGCGAAAGAACTTGGGCAACATTTAATTAATAAAACTGTGCTCGATATCTGCCTTTATTTTATCAAAGTTCATTTATTCGAGCATTCAACCTTGTATCTATTTTTTTACTGTGTTTAAGATATGATTTAGATTTTTTTCAACTTCAGCAACAAAAGTTTTTGGTTGTGCAACAGGAGATGTATCGTCTACGTAATAAAAATCCTAGTATTTACTGGTATGGGTTGTGTAAATGTTCTATTATCGGTAAAATTATATTAAGGATTATATGCAGAAGTATTTTGTATAGCTGACAAAATAAATATATTGACCGATAGCTTTTGTGGTCGTTGGAGTTTTTGCCAGGTTTAAGCAAGGTAACAACTTTGTCTTTGCTTTGATTGTCTGCAGACTTTGGATATCAGTAATTGTTGTGTTTTTGGTACAAATTTTATAATAAGCTTTGTGCTCAGATCCTCAGTCAGGAACCGTAATATTGTTCATTATATACGTACATAGTGGATCCAAGCTCAACATAGTTGAAAGGTTACCTCAGCTGACTGGTTTTGTCCTCTCGTTTAAGTTTTCCTTTACTTTCTTGCCGGCAGGGCACTTTTTCATTTATTATGTGATTTTCAGGGATCCGTTTAATACCAAATACCCTAGGTTTGGCCCTCTATATGTTTTCTGCATTAGAAATACGTCACATTTGTGCTAAGCGCACATGTCTGATAAAGTTAAGTAAAGTAAAGTGTCTTTATCTCTAGATATGCTCTTAATATTTATGGACATAATTAGAATAGTTAATCCTAAAAAGGACCGATTTGACAAAAATCATATTGAACGGGTGATTAGCCAATTAATTAATTATTCATTACCCAGAGTACGTCCGATTACGGTGGTCTTATTAGTACTTAAATTTTCGTAAAGGCTTCTCTTTTGAAACCCATAAGAAATGGCTAATCTTTAACTTTTCATTAAAAATTTTTATTTTACATACTGTTACTTTTCGACGATATTTCGAATCAGATGTATAGTAATCACCGTACTTAATATAGAGTCTCTTTGTGAAAAGTAAGTGAGTTTATCATATCGGTGACAACTCATATATGGATAATAAGGACATAAACGGGTAAAATAAGTGTACAAAATTTCTACACACATTTCTGTATTCAGTTACAGGCTATAACATGTAAACGCATACCTGTTTTATTGTCAGATAAAATAAATTTCCATCAAGTAACGGTCGAATCAATCACTTACTTAAAGAGTAGGAAAAGACATGTTTATGCTTTAGAGTACGGGTATTTTACTACAAAGTACCCTTTGCTTTTGACAATTAGTTTCTCACTTTCTCAGAGATGGATCTCCCTTTCCTCATCAATAATGTTCTCGCTCGATACTGTGTGAATATCTTATTCTACGATAGTTAGATTTCACTATATGCTCTACATTTCTTGGCAATACTTCTTGTGTCTTTTCTAGTAATACTGATCTAATTAATATTTGAGTTTTACTTACATTGTTTTGTCAGCGTTCTCGTCATGTATCCAATCAATAGCATTGGTTTAATCACTATTTTATATATCCCGATTTTAGGGATTCGTATTAGACTTCTGGATTTAAAATTGTTATGAGGGTTATATATACATCAGTTAGTTCCCTGAATATTCCATTTTATTTCTTATGTGACAACGTTATCTACGATACCCAAAATGCTGCAATGTTTCAAAATTATATGGGTTTATTGTTACGTTATGCCCCACTCTACATCCTTTCTTTTGTATGTTAAAGAATATGTATTTGGCTTTCTGATTACTGACTATTAGACCGTTTTTTTTTGCTGCTTGTAGCATTATTCTATAGCATTCTAATATTTAATCTATGGATTAAACCGGATAGCAAATAGATATTCTTCACGTTCTCAGAGAAATAATATTCTAACATATAAAATCCTATTAAATTTCCAAAACCTTCCTTGAATATTATGTTCACTTATGAGGGGCAGAAGCAATATCAGTACTATAATAAGGCGTATAGTCCTGGACTGGCTAATCGTTGGATAATAGGAAACATGGGTGTAGCAGTTTTAATGCTTTCCTGACTGCTACCTGGGATCGGGGAGCAGAGATATCAGTACCAAGTTAAGGCATATAGGAATTGTTGCTTGAACTTTATTATTATTAAATAGCACTATATTTCTTAGTAAAATCGTCATGACTTTACAGTAAGACAAATATTCGAACGTTGGTTATGGAAACGTTAAGGACTTACCACCGAGTTCCCTATGTCGATATCCCGCAAAATCTTTGTAATAATGATAACCGAACCAAAAAAACAGAGATTAAAATAGGCGCCAAGAAACTGTGTTATAAAACAGTCGAATAAATACAGATTCTCGATTTAAATATTCAAAAAATTTATGAACAGCTTAGTAAAATAGAAATAACGCATATTTAAGATGCAATCCATGAATGGACCAAGGTACAAAGCACTCCTAGCATAAGCTAATGATATTGATTTCATAAGAAACTCTCTCCCGTCCGCAAACGACATCTTTAACAAAGTGAAGAGAGTACGAAAAATGTTTCACTTAAAATCAACAAAATTAAAACCAAATACAAGCGAATCAAGAGAAGAGAGCAATTCAATACATCTAGATAAAATAATAAAGTCAACAACTTCAATTTCGATAGTATGGAATACTTTAAATATCTTACCAAGACGCCAAGAATTGAGATAAATAATCAAGACGACAAAGAACATTTTAAATTGATAAATCTATACGATTTTTAACAATGCATATTTATAGGTCATTTTCAGAGCCAACGTGCTAATTGTATGTAAAATGAAACTTTTTAAGGTTTTTAACGTTTGTATGAAAGATAAAACCGTATGAAACATGACCGTGAAATTTATATACCAATCTATAAATCTCTTTTAAAAGAATACTGACACCTATACATTATCACAATACTACATATCATAATACTAAAAAGTCTGTTATTTTAATCTAAGAATAGGCTTTATAATTTACGAGAGATTTAATTTAATGTATTTAAAATTTTCCAGGATCCGGTATTGTAATAAGAAACAAAATTTCACTACAAGGCATGAAAGCGTGTTAAATTTGACTTTAGATATTCTTTTTGAGATTTAAAGATTTTGTCTTTCTACCCAAGACTTTTCTTCCCTCTACTCTTCCTTGCATGATGACGCGTAGAAAAGAGTATTTATCGTTTCGAACTATGTGGCCCAGATACGATGTCCAGATAGACAATTCGTCTTAACGCTTTTTCGTTTGAGACTTTTACAGTCCAAGGAATTTTAAGAATACGCCTATATAGTCACATTTCGAATGCCTTTAATTTGTTTACAGATTTGGCTTTCAGGGTCCAAGCTTCTACCCCATAGAGCAGTTGCAACCATACATAACATTCGACGATCTCAATCTAATAACCATACTTAATTTCTTATTTGTAAACATTGACTTTTATCTGTTTAGTTGAGTTCTATCTTTTTACTTTATCTGTTAATGATTTCTATAAGAATTTGTAAATCATCTATATTTTCTGTCATAATTGGGGTTTAGTATGCAAATTTTTTGTTATTAATGATGGTCACTCCATTCCTTACTTCTTTCCCATAGTGTCTCCTAAAATATTAGTTGGAAGTACACATTAAATAATTGTGGTGACAATTCACATCACAACACACATCTCTTGCTGACTCCTTTTTGAATTTCTGCTTGATTTGTCTCATCTTTCACCCGCATTACCGCTGTTTGATTTTAGTAGATTTTTTATTAAATTAATATCTTGGTATCTAGGTTTATGTGTTTTCATGCATGTATGGGCTTACCAGGTTGAACTGTGTCAAATACTTTTGAAAATCTATATTAGATAAGAATACGTTTTCATTATAATCTCTGCGTTTTTGTAATAGTACCACCATTGCGCACAATTCCTCTTTTGTTCCCAATCCACCTCTAAATCCAAACTATGTGTTGTCCAATTGTTCTTCACATTTTTTATTGACAGACGATTTAATGTTGTTATTAATCGGATGACATTTATGACTTTTATTAAATTTTGATAATCGTTACAAATCAAGTCTTTTAGTGACATATTATTCTTTTAATTTTTACTTCTCATTTAATGTCTATATTTTGTTAGTTATTTTTAGAGTAAATATATGATGACTAAATACGAATTGATCAAGAGTAGTGAACTATTCTATGAAGCTACCCTTCACGACGCCATCTTGTGGCGCTAGTTCCGTGACGCTCACCTCAGCATTTTACTGTAGAGAGAAAAAGTAATACAATGCCAGTATAGAAGCTTTGCTTTAAAAATATGCCATAAGCAAAGATATAAAAGTATTCTTGTCATTATATTATATTGCATACTGTATTATTAACAAAATTTTTCATAACACATTCTGATATACGCTTTCTCTTGCCGCTAACGAACAGAAGTTTTTATTAACTTTTCGGTAATATAATTATGTAGGTATGTATATTTTTAACTTCTTACCATAATGCTAGAGTACAAAAGTAGTTATACTCTACTGTATTTTTTTCGTGGGGGTTCTATCTTTTAACTGTGTGATGGATTTTTGTATTTCAGTTCGTACGATTTGCGTTAATTAATTTAATGATATTTCTGGAGTTACAAGTGTATACTCAGTTTCTGTTGTTCCGTTTATTTATCTGAGATATGTTATTCATTCATTCCGGTATATTAACAAAATATGCCGGAATGTCTTAACAATTCCTAGTTGTAATTAGTGGAAAACTATGGATCACCAACTAGATAACCAAGAACCAACTAGCTACCAATGCACTGAGGACATAAATCCAGCCATTAGAAAATCCTGCCTAGCCCGCACTCCTCCACCTGGAAGAAATCGAAAAGACAGTTACAACTCTCTAGATGAATAGCAGAAAAATCTAAAATACGCAACATCGATCTACAAACAAAATTATCAAACTTTCAAATAGAGAAACCACAAAAAAATCTCACAGATGCAGAAGAGGTAAAAAGTGGTAGTGAATGGGTATCAGTCCACCACAAGAAACGTCAACGCAACGATGATAGTCCTGAATTGAAAAACACCAAACAAGCTACACTCAAAGATTATTGGCTAAGTAAAACTGTTCTTACATCTAACAGATACGAGGCACTTGAAAATGATAAATCTAATGAAGAGGATGAAATGCTGGAAGAAAAAAAAGATGAACAGCCACCACCTATATTTATCCAAAATGTTGAGTGTATCAAACCACTACAGGAATTACTACAGCAGATAACTCCAGGTAAATATACTTTAAAATGTCTTGCTAACAACCAAATTAAAGTTCAAGCTGACTCATCCAAAAACTATTCATTAATTGTAAAATCTTTAGCAGAAAAAAATACTCAGTACCATACATACCAACTGAAACAAAACCGTGGATTCCGAGTCGTTATACATAATTTACATCCTTCAACAGATCCAGATGACATTAAAAAAGCGTTGCTAGCGCACGGACATACAGCACTGAACATCTCCAACATTAAGCAAAGAGGCACAAAGAAAGATCTGCCACTATTTAATATAGAACTGGCTATCCAACGTAACAATAAAGATATATATAATATTACAAAATTACTAAACTCTATTGTCACAGTTGAGCCACCGCATCCGAAAAGGGAACTACCCCAATGTCAAAGATGTCAAAATTTTGGCCACACCCACAATTATTGCCACAGGAGTCCGCGCTGTGTAAAATGTGTGGGCGATCACCTATCATCTCAATGCACAAAACCAAAAAATATAAAAGATGTTCAATGTGTAAATTGTCTAGAAAATCATCCTGCCAGCTATAAGGGATGCTCAATATACAAAGAGCTACAGAAAAAAAAATTTCCAACACTTAGAGATAAAAACGCAAGTCAACCACCTCGTGCAGAATTTCCTTCAAGCACTCAACCAACTACAAGCTATGCGAAAATTGTTGCAGGAAGAGATAATAGAAATACATCTACCATAGATGAGACTCCTCATATAATAGAAACAACAACTCCTCAACATATACAAAATAATCTAGAACTACTAGTACATAAGTTAATGGAAAGAATGGATAAGATGTTTGATCTCATAATTTCTCTGATATCTAAGCTTAACCTTCAACACTAAACTAAAGATGTGCTGTTGGAATGCCAATGGCTTAACCACTTATTTCCACGAAGTTAAAGCATTTATTTACTGTCATAATCTAGATGTTATGTTTATTTCCGAAGCACACATGACTAATAAGAGCCATTTCCATATTCCCAAATATTCAACCTATGTAACTCAACATCCATTAGGTAAAGCCCATGGAGGTACGGCAATTATTATAAGAAATAACATTAAGCATCATGAAACAAATAAAATTAGTAAAGTTAACATCCAAGCCACATCAGTGTCGGTCGAAGATTCACAAGGCTCGATTATTCTATCTGCTGTTTACTGTCCACCGAATAAAATAATTAAAGCTGATCAATTTACTGAATACTTTAAGATGCTAGGACACCGTTTCATTTCTGCTGGAGATTATAATGCCAAACATCATAAATGGAGTTCCAGAATCGTAACCTCACGTGGACGAGAATTATTAAAAAGTATTAATGAGAATCATTTAATTCCTTTCTCTACTGGAGAGCCTACGTATTGGCCTACTGATAGACAAAAAATTCCTGATCTTATTGATTTTGCTATAGTTAAAGAAATATCACATACCTACCTCCAAATTTCTCCTTCATTTGACCTCTCATCAGATCATTCCCCTTTCTTCATAGATCTACAAAGCCAAATTCATAACTGTTCTAAACATTTAACACTCTCTAATAAAAGAACAAACTGGAACAGATATAGAGAAGAAATAAAAACATTCATCAATCTAAACTTGCCTCTTAAAAGTGGTAGTGACATAGAAAACGCAGTTGCTCACTTAACTACAGTTATTCAGCAAGCTGCTTGGACGTCAACCCCAGAAATTTATTACAAACACAATTCCGAGTCCTATCCTGCACACATAAATACACTCATATTGGAAAAAAGAAAACTGCGAAAGATATGGCAGCTCACTAGGCATCCAGAAGATAAAACAAATCTGAATAGAGCTTGCAGACTACTCAGAAGAAAACTGATCCAACATAAAGACAGTGGAATCAACAAATATTTAAAGAACCTCTTACCTGCAGATGATACAAACTATTCGCTGTGGAAACTAACAAAAAAACTTAAACACAACGAACAAATGAATATGCCAATCAGGAAACAAAATGGCACTTGGGCTAAAACTGACATAGATAAAGCATATACTTTTGCAAATCATCTATGCGAGGTATTTCAACCGCATCAGAGGGAAGTCTCAGGTGAAAAAGAACAAGCTATCCATGAAGTCATAAATGCACCATATCAAATGGCTCCACCTATTAAACCTGTTAAGAAATCTGAAATCAAAGAATGATATGACTTAATATCTAGTTTAGTACTAAAAAATCTACCCAATGAAGGCGTAAGTTTAATTACTTATATATTTAATTCAATATTAAAAACAGGTTATTTTCCACTCCAATGGAAAGTTGCTCAAATTGTTCTGATTCCAAAACCTAATAAGGATCACACGGAAGTATCTTCATACCGTCCTATTAGCTTGTTGCCTATTATATCTAAAGTATTTGAACGGCTTTTTCTGAGAAGACTGGAGCTTATTTTATATGACAGTAATGTTTTACCGAATTATCAGTTTGGGTTTAGGAAACAACATGGTACTATCGAACAAATTCATAGGGTGGTAAAGACTATCAGAAATTCGCTTGAACAAAAAAATTACTGTACTGCTGCATTTCTAGATGTCTCTCAAGCATTCGACAAAGTTTGGCATGTAGGTCTTATCTCCAAAATTAAATCTATATTTCCTCATCCCATAAGCTCACTTTTAAGATCCTACCTGACAGATCGATTCTTTCAAGTCAAAAGAGGTGGGGAAATCACTAACCTGTTTCCAATTTGTTCCGGAGTTCCACAAGGAAGCATACTAGAACCCACCCTCTACTTAATATTCACATCAGATCTCCCAACGACGACCAATACAACAATCGCTACATATGCCGATGACACAGTTATCATGGCTTCAAATTCTACAGCAGCTGAAGCAGCCCAGGTATTACAAAATCACCTACTTAAACTAGAGAGCTGGCTTAAGCTGTGGCGGGTCCAAGTTAACAGTTTAAAATCAACACAAATAACGTTTACTTTAAAAAAAGGTGTCGCGCCACCGGTTTCTATAAACAACACTCCACTACCAGTTAATAACGTCGTTAAATACTTAGGAATCCATTTGGATAGCAAACTTAATTGGGGCATCCACATCTGGAAGAAACGCCTTCAACTCAGCTTAATCTACAGGAAAATGTATTGGTACATGAGTCGAAAATCAAATCTTAGCCTGGAGAACAAACTTCTGATATATAAATGTATTTTAAAACCGGTATGGCAATATGCAGCACAAATCTGGGGTACAGCAAGTAATACCAACATACAAAAACTTCAACGTTTCCAATCGAAAGTACTGCGCCAGATCTGTAATGCCCTTTGGTATATCACGAACCACAGATTACACCACGATTTACAGCTACCAACAGTTTGCGAAGCAATATCTGCTGTAAACTCTGTATACAAGAACAGACTATCCTGCCATCCAAATCCGCTGGCCACGGATCTGCTCAACATTTCACACGTAAGAAGATTAAAACGACAAGACCCTTTGGACCTCTAGTAAATCAGGAAAAATAGAACATAGTGTCATGGTGCGGTGAAATAACAAGTTTCTATTCAGGTGTTTTCTAAATCTTTCCTTAATTTGTGTTTTTGCCTTGTAATTCTCATATGTGTGTCAGTGATGTTTACCTGTATTAAACTCTGTTTGTTAAGTGAAAGTTTAAATTAGTTGATATATCATAGATTATATTTATGTTATCTTTTACCTGGGTGCTCGCCACTGGGCAGCTTCCCACTATGTTATTGTACATATATTATACATATTGCTTATTGTTTATAATGAGACAGATTGCAATAAACATTGGATGTTAAAAAAAAAAAAATGTTATTCATTCTTCTCTAGGGATGTACTTAATCTCAATCAATTCTTTGATTTCGTTTTTGCCCTCTTTCAAATCTGTTTCAAACCATCCGGCGGACTTTTAGGTCTTCATTTTATATAAGCATTTTTTTTCTTAACATTTTACTTTTACCTCTATTAATAAAGTGTGTCTATTTTTCTTTCTCAAAGAGCCTCTTTTATTTTTGTTTTTATGTTAGTATTATAATTTTTCAAATTAATTCGACATTATTCCCACTTGATTCTTTTGTTTCAGTTATTGCTCTAGACTAATTTGACATTTTTTTCCTTCAAATCATCAAATTTTCATAAATTGTTTATATGTCGTTGTAGTAAAATTCATATTTTCCAATAAGCCTAACATATGCAGCAGCGGTGTCATCAAACCGAAATAATCCAGTTGTGCATAACGTTTTTGCTGATAGATTTACAAATAAATTTTCAAACACATCAAATTGATCATCCTTTTTACTTTCGTATACGCTCATACTTATCCAAATTAAATTTTCAATTTCCAAAAACTTATGATACCTCCTCAATCCACAACCCTGCGCCAGGGACAATATCTTTTCCGGCTATCGACATCAGTCTAACAAACCTATCTCAGTTAGTTTTAAATTGTCGTCAATTACAACCATCTTTTCGGCTGAATTATTCGCAATTCTAAAAACACTATCGTTAATACAAAACAAAAACCAAGAAAGATGTATAATAATCAAAGATTCTCTAAATTCATTATCCTCACTGACTCAATTGTACTGTGACAACCCCCTTTTACTTCTTATTAAAAAAGAACTTAAAAACATTTCAAATAAGAACATCCAAGTTCATTTTTTATGGGTGCCTTCTCATGTCAGAATTGAAGGTAACGAAGTTGTAGATAAACTAGCTAAAAACGCACCAACTAACCTGATGTTCGAAGAAAGTAACATATTGGTACAAAACGATTTAAAACCATACTTAAAACAAAAAATAATTCAAAAATGGCAACAAACTTGGAACAACACTCCATTAAGGCTATACGAAGTTAACAAATATCCATATCTTTGGAAACCAAAAGTAAAAGACAGAAGAGAGCATGTGATACTTACCCGTGTCGTCTCCGGTGTAATTAATAAACGTATGAAAAGTCGATAGCATCTTGGTGCAAGTTTCCATGTTTATTAATGTCTCAAACTATTGCGCAATATGTTGCAATATTGCGTAGTTAGCCGGTACGCTCTTATTGTGGCATTGTCTTGAAAAAGATAATGCCTTTATGGTTTATTTACTTTTGTAGAAATAAAACACAGGTTTTCTAAGAAGAAAAAAACTCAGCTTCAGAGTCTTAGAAAATTCGCAGAGCCCTTCGAGCAAAGTGCTCTAGGGAGCTACCCTAGACGGGTAAAACCATACTGACTTGAGATCCGAAAATGTCCCATATTTAAAGATAAATTAACTTTTATATGAAACTTTTTCATTTCTCAACCAATTAAATTTAATTATAAGTTCCAGAAGGAAGGGCGATGCACATCGAGGTGCGTGATTGGTGGCACCTAATGACACCCATCTCCGTATCGGCCAGACACGACTTACTCATGGCTATTTACTACAGCGCAAAAATAAACCAGTTTGTGAAGTTTGCAACCATGTTCTAACGGTAAAACATTTTTTAATACAGTGTCCTAAATATAACAGTGAACGACTCAAATATAGCATACCCAACTGCCCTAGAAGAAAATACAGATAGCCAAAGAATAATTTCTTATCTTAAAGACTGTCAACTTCTTCATAAGATTTAAAACATACATTGTAATACACATACACATTATTATTATTAATTGTAAACTAATATATATACACTATTTGTATCAACTGTAACATTAATCTAAATACGCTAATGCCTCTGCGTGGTAGATGCGTTTAAGAAAAAAGGTATTTTTATTTGATTATAGATTATATTAGATTTATATTAGATTAGATATTCAGTTTTGTGACAGCGCCAGTCTTAGATAAATTAAAGGAGCGCTCCTAAGATTTTTCGGGGTTTGGCTTAAAATTAATTTGTAGTTTATTTTTATTATATTTAAGGCATCATTTAGATTTTTTTTCACTTCAGCAACAAAAGTTTTGGTTGTGCAATGTATCGTCTACATGAAAGTCCTAGTATCTACTGGTATCGATTAATCATTTGTGTAAATGTAATACAGTGTAGGTGCCATTACACTACCCCAAGCGAGACCATTCATCTGCGTTCTTCATCTTACCATTGAATGATAGGAAAATTTTCTGTTCTGTAGATATACGCGGATAAAACACGTGATGTTTTTATCTAAGGCGATGTCATACAGTTTTGGAGAAATGTCCTCTAATTTAATATGTCGTAAGTGGCATTTAGATTGACAAACACCACCCCTGATACCCGATATCTTTTGTACCCGTTGTTGCTTTTTGCAAAAACGGGTACGTTATTAAGTACGTTAATAAGTATTACGAATAAAAATAAATAAGCAAGAAGAATATAAATGATCTATATTTAAACCAAATGACAAAAAAAAGAATATTATATATACATTTACTTCTAAATTAAATATTAAATTTTGATATGCCTGACAGCAAAAGATACAAAAACAAAATTATTTAAAGTTGAAATAATGATAGCTTGTATAAGCACAAAGCATTTAAAACAATAAGACCGAACATATTATATGTAATTGTAATAGATATGTTGCCGAGAATCAAGTTACACTAAGGTACCGAAATATTTCTTCTTTTAGTATCTGCCATAAGTGTATCCATGTGTTTATGTTTATCTAAAATATAGGATATTGAATTCCCTACATTTAAAAATCGAAATACTGAAATTAGATAGTAAAAAATTGCAATTTTAAGAATGATTTATAAATTGTTATAATTCAAATTTTACTACTTCATGAAACAAATATTTTATTCGTCATAAACTGTGGCAATCGAAACATCGGAACGTACATTTATAATATAATAAATGTTTCAGTGCCAATGCATTAAAAAAATACTAGTACACAAAAATGGACCCTTGCCTTTTCAAAGTTTATAATAGACACTAATTTCAGTTTATCTATAATTAAAGCAAGTAATATAAATTACCACCATAAAATATTTAACTACAATAACCAAGTACGTATTTGTGAAATTCCTCGATGACTAAATTAATTGATATTTAAATAAATTTGAAGTTCCAAAACGTACCTGCTGTAAAATTTCAAAATCTACGACTAATCAAATTATTGGCAACATCGGAGGAGTTTGGTTGTGTACGCAAAGAAATGTATACGGATCCCAAAAGTGTTTTAACCTATTACGGAGTCCACTTAATCCGACGTGTTGGTCGGAGTCCACATAAAGCGCTACCCAGATAATAATATACACAGTGTATATTCGCCTGGCGTTAGTATAATACCGTTTTAGAACGGAGCTTACATTAACCGCTAGATGTATATATATACATATATATATATATATATATATATATATATATATATATATATATATATATATATATATATATATATATATATATATACATATATATATATATATATATATATATATATATATATATATATATATATATATATATATATACATATATATATATATATATATATATATATATATATATATATATATATATAGATCTAGCGGTTAATGTGGGCTCCGTACTAAAACGGTGTTATACGAACTCTAGGAGAATATACACCGAGTATATTATTATCTAAGTAGCGCTTTATGTAGACTCCGACCAACGCATAGGATCAAGTAGGCTCCGTAATACGTTAAAACATTTTTGGGATCCGTATACACCTTGTCTGGTACAAAACTAAGCTCCTGCAATGTTGCCAATAATTTTATTAGTCGTAGATTTTGAAATTTTACAGCAGGTATATTGTGGGACTTGAAATTTATATTAATATTCATCAATTTAGGCATCGAGGAATTTTATAGATACTTGGCTAACGTAGTTAAAATTTTTATAATATAAATTGTTAACCGACATATAAATTTATATTACTTTTATGTTTAATAGGCAAGGTAGTAATTTATATTACTTGCTTTAATTATTTTTAAACTTTTAGTATTTTCTTTTAATGCATCGGACTGAAACATTTATCATATAAATGTACGTATATCGAGTGGAGTTTTCGTGTAACAGTTTAAGAAAGTAGTAGTACTCTAATATTTGTTACCACATAAAATTATAGAAAACTGTACAGCAGGGAGATCTTAGTAACTTTCTGATTGCTACAGTTTATGATGTGCAATATTTGTTTCATAAATTATTAAAATTTAAATTACAATAATTTATAAATCACTTTTTAAATTGGTCACTTATGTTAATAGAGGTCATCGTGAGTGCAAAAAGTAACAACGAGTACGAAAGATATCAGGCATCAGGGGTGGTATTTGTAAATGTAAATACCGCTTACGACACCTTAAATTAAAGGGAATTTCTCTAAAAACTGTATGACATCCCCTTAGATAATACACTCACTCATTTTAATATATTAAAACTGCTGTATATAGAGATTCGAGGATAGCGGGTAGGAACTCCTTTTTGGACAGTCCTATCAGGGAAAGTGAATTAATCCCTGCCTTCCGCAGATTCCAGGTGTTTCCTGGCCCGGGAAACTAGTACCTGTTAAGGGTCCCTTCTCCAGGGTTATGGATGAAGACCACAACGGCATCCAGGGCGGAGAAGAAGGTCTTTACAACGGTCTGAAGGGCGGAGGTGGCAGCCCAATGGTTTTATGGTTTATATAAAATCAAACCTGGAAAGCGGTAGCTGGTCTTTCAGTATTTGTATTAAGCAGAAGTCATGTAGGCCAGAACGGTCAAAACATAACAGAACCCGGTGCGGTGGTAACCACCTAAACAGCATGTACACAGCGGTTTAGAAATACAAGGGAATGACTACTACACTATTTTTCCCAGGTTTATCAAAATAGCTGAGGAATTAAACGATGGCCCCGAGTACGGGCGCCTCTTAAATAAGGTAGGGGTGCGAGGAATGGGTCCGGCTTGGCCAAATTTGATATCGAAAAAAGCTGTAGAATAGGCACATGGAATGTGCGGAGTTTATATGAACCCGGAAAAACACAGAATGTCATAAATGAGATGAGAAGACTGCAAATATCAATTCTGGGTATTAGTGAAATGCGATGGCCCCGATCTGGCCAATGCCATGTGGATGATCATGAAGTGTATTATGCACGATAAGACAGTAATTATCATCGTAATGGTGTAGGATTCATACTCACAAAGGATGTTAGCAAATGTGACAGGGCGATATGCCAGGTATCTGAACGGGTCATAATGATTCAGTTGAACGCGAAACCTAGAAATATAAATTTAATACAAGTGTATGCACTGACAGCGGAAAGTGAACTGGAAGAACTTGAAAAGTTCTACGCCGATGTAAAGACCGTCACTGACCAACTCAAGACTAGAGATCTTACTATTCTGATGGGTGACCTTAATGCTAAGATAGGAAAAGGCAGACAAAGTAACATTATTGGATGTTATGGACTGGCGATGGAAATGAAAGAGGAGATTATTTCTCAGATTTTGCAAAGAACATCATCATTATCATCAATCAGCCCTGAGTTGTCCATTGTTGAACATAGGCCTCCTCTAGACTTTTCCATCTGCTTCTGTTCTGCACCTCTGCTATCCAATTGGTTACGATTCGTTTGAGGTCGTCGGTCCATCGCGTTGGGGGTCTTCCTCGGCTTCGCTTGTCAGTCCGTGGTCTTGACTCAAGCAATTTTTTTGTCCAACTGTCGTCTTTCATTCTTGCAACATGTCCTGCACATCTCCATTTTTGCCTTGTAATATGTTCGATAATGCCTTCCACTCCGGTTCGTCTACGAACTTCCTCGTTTCTTATTCTATTTCTTAAGCTTATTCCAAGCATTGATCTCTCCATCTTTCGTTGTGTCCTTCTCAATTTTTCGGCTGATGTTTTTGTGAGAGTTAAGGTTTCTGCTCCGTATGTGAGGACTGGTAGAACGCACTGGTTAAAAGCTTTTCTTTTTAAATGGATCGGTATATTTGTTTTAAATACGTCTCTCATTTTTCCAAATGCAGCCCAACCCAGACTTATTCTTCTAAGTAGCTCGCATGTTTGGTTATCTCGCGTTAACCTTATTTCGTGACCCAAATACACATATTTTTCCACAAGTTCTATGGGCGACTTTTCGATTTCTATTAGCTCATTGGGGACGAGATTGGTCATCATTTTTGTTTTTCCATAGTTTATTTTTAAATCGACTTTCTGGGTTACTTGCTGTAGTTATTGTAGCATAACTCTGGCTTCTCCTAAGTTGTCTGTTATGAGAATAATATCATCGGCATATCTGAGATGATTGAATATCTTTCCATCGATGCTAATACCCTTTGATTCCCACTTTAGCCGTTTAATCTTTGCATAGATTAAAATTTGGATTCGGGACATCAAAAGTGGACCTCCTAGTTTAATTGTCTCAATGACTACACCATCTTCCCCCGGAGCTCTATTATTTTTCATATTTTTGAGGGCATGTTGAATTTCCTCTCGTAATATATCTGGTATATCCACCGATCCTACATTATGTACCTTTTGTATTGGTTGTTCGATGAGCTCTGGAATAACTTGACTTTTATATAATGTTTCATAGAAACTTTCTACTATATGTAATATGCTTGGTCTATCTGAGATAATATTTCAATTTTTGTCTTGTTGGAAAGTTGGAAGATTTCTTTTTTGTCATTTTCCATTTTTCTCCTCAATGCTTTCATGCTTTTGTTGTCTTCTATAGTTTTTATAATTTTCTTGTTGTTGTATTTTCTAATATTCCGTCTGATGGCTTTAGAGATTTCTTTATTGGTGCTGTTAATATATTGTGAGTCAACATTTCCTTGACTTCTGAGCATTCTACGCTCTTCCATTTTTTGTTTCGTTTCTTTACTAATTTTTTGTTCTTTTCCATGTTTAGGGCCAGATGTTTCCTGAGCTTGTGTTAATGTATCTACTATTTCTTCGTTTAGGTTATTTACGTCTTCTCTTGTTGTATTGAGAAATCTCTAAATTGATTTAAGACTGTAACATCTTTGACTATATGTTTTTTGTCGGTGATGATGAAGTCGATCTCATTTTTTGTCTTACCATCGGGGCTCTTCCAAGTCCATCTTCTATGGATTTCCTTATAGAAGAAGCTATTCATTAAATATAGATTGTTTTCTAATAGGAAATTTAAGAGTATTTTGCCCCTTTCGTTTCTATCTGGTGTGCCAAAATTTCCGAGGGCATTTTCAGCTGGATCAGTGCTTATTCCTATTTTGGCATTAAAGTCGCCACATATTACCGTAAAATGTTCTTGGTCTTCTGAAACAGCTGTGTACAAGTCATCATGGAACTGTTCTATTTATTCGTCAGCGTGACTCGATGTTAGTGCATAGACTTGAATGATCTTTATGGAGTAACGGGTGTTTAGTTGTAATTTTGCAAGTATAACTCTTGCGGAAACTGCTTTTACTGATATGATATTCTCAGCTAGTTTTTTATTAATAAAGAGCCCAATACCTCCATTCCCATCGTTTTCTTCGACATGATAGAAAATGTGACCGGATTTTAAAGTGGTTAGGCTTTCTCCTTTCCTTCTGACCTCAGCGACTCCAACAATGTCCCAATTGATTTTATTAAGTTCAGATTCCATTTCTATTAATTTTTCTTCTGATAGCAGGGTTCTTGCATTGAAAGTTGTAATTTTTAGAAATATATATCTGTTAGATGGATTTCTAAAATATGTCAGAATTTTGTCCCCCCCCCCAGAATCCGTGGGACTGACTGATAGTCTATCAGTGTGAGATTCTGAATTTTTCTTTCTACTCACCTGGGGTAAATCCGTTTTTGTATTTGTATCTGACATAATAAAGGGGTAATAGCAATTAAAACGTCACGTTTGCTTTGCGTGTTGACGAGTTTTTAGTTCAGCCGCCCATTATGGGTACAGACGCTATTGACAACCGCCCAATATGAGTCAGACGCTATCGGTTTGATTTTATACCATCCCTAAAATCCAGGGATGCTACTTCCGCCATCCACGTCGCACCGAAGATCTTCTTCTCCGCCGTGCCTACCGTTGTGGTCTTCACCTGTATCCCTAGGTAGGGGTCAGTGTTATACTCCACAGAACTGAGTCCCGATCTGGACTTGGCCATGTATTCACTCAGGCCTACTGAAATGATAGATGCCAATCCCCGCGACATGGACGCGCCAGATTGGAGTTACCCACGTGAGCGACAGAGAAGGTGGCACTGTGCTCTGCAAAGAACATAACCTATGTATAAAGAACACCTTTTTCAAACTACCTAAACGGAGATTATTTACATGGAAATCTCCAGCAAACACTCCCCGTAATATCGTCAGAAATAAAATTGACTACATAACTATCAGTGAGCGTTACAGAAATGTAGTAAAGTCTGTAAAAACTCTTCCTGGTGCCGATGTTCCATCTGATCACAATCTGTTGTTAGCAGAAATAAAATTAAAACTTAAACGCATAAAGCAACAACGATCCTATAACAAACTGTATATGGATTTTATTAGAAACAATAGCCAGATAATTGCAAACAATTTAGAGAGCAATTTTGATAATCATGAAGAACAAGAATCCATCGAGGATCATTGGAACCAAATCAAAACGATTATAAGCAACTTAACTCCAAACTTAAAAGAGAGCAATCAAAAAAAGCAACAGTGGATGAACGATTAAATTTTGAATTTGATGGAAAAAAGACGCAATTTTAAGAACCAAAACGTAGAAATGTATAAAGTAATTAATAAAGAGATAAGGACTAAAATAAAATCTGCAAAACAAACATACTTCGAAAACAAATGTTCAGAAATTGAAGAATTACAGGGAAAACATGATTCATTTAATATGTATAAAAAAATAGAACAACTGACAGGCCAGAACAAAAAACAGGCAAATAACAACGTTGATAGAGACGGAAAACTGACTATCACTAATTCGCATAAAATAGACAGATGGAAAGAGTATATTGAGGAACTGTTTAGTGATAAAAAACCCGAGCTTAAAATTAAAGAAGTAGTTACAGGACCTGACATAACTATGGATGAAATTGAACAAGCAATACGATTAGCAAAGACCCGAAAAGCGACGGGACCAGATGAAATACCGAGTGAAATAATAAAGTGCTTCCAAAGTTCAGGTAAAATATCTCTCCTTCATCTGTTTAATAAAATTTATGAAACTGGCTATATACCAACGGATTGGCGGCTGTCGATTTTTGTAACGATACCTAAAAAAGCAAATGCAAAAAGATGTAGTGACTACCGAACCATCAGTTTGATGAGTCTCAAATCTCAAAAATCCCTCTTTTATACCACTTAAAAGAACATAGTGAAGAATGACGGTACGCTGATCTATATCAGGTGTTGAATCAATAATTAGAGAGTAAAATTTCGCTTTCTGTAATTTGTTCACTCTTATGAGTTGCAGATATTTCAATACAATAGAAATACATTCATCATATATTGTAGGGATAAATAATTTATTATACCAATCTTGCAGTTAGATTGAACTCAATAAATATTCCAAAGCACCTATTTAATTACCCTTATTTTCACACAAAATCATTTTTACCACTAAACGTTAAAGTGTAAGAAATAAATTTGATTGTCGCTACCATAGGTAAAAGTACTTCCCTTCAATATATTTTTTTCAAATATTATTTTTAAACACGTGCATAGTAAATAGGAATGGAAACAATATATCCTCCATACATTAAATATATCAATATCGCTCAACAGTATTAGTACAGCATATTGGCACGTATGTAATATGATACAGAATATATTACTTACTAAAAAATACTATGTCTAAGTAGCCATTGTCAAGATCAATAGCGCCGATATAGGTAGTTAAAATTTTGAACACTTATTTTAACTGTTTATTATCCATATAAACGACTTGTGACTGAAATTACAAACTTATTTACTCTGCATAAAGAGATTCTTTATTACCTACAGTTATTAGTACACAAATCTGATTCGAAATATCGTCGAATAGTAATAGTCTGTATTGTATAAAAATTAAATTTTTCATAAAAAGTAAATGATAAGCCATGACTTAAGGGGTCAAAAGAAGGAGGCTTCACGAAGATTAAAGTACTAATGAGACCATTGCAATCGGACGTACCCTGGAGAATGATTAACTAATTAATTGGCTAATTATTCAATCACCCGTGCAATATGATTTTGTCAAATCGAACCTTTTAGGACAACCTATTCTAATTATGTTTAAACTTTACTTCACTAAAACTCATAGGTAAGACATGTGTCTAACACAAATGTGACGTATTTATAGTGCAGATAAAACCATGTGATAAATAGAAAAGTATTATCTTTGCCGGCAAAGAAGCAAATAAAAACTCAAAGTGAGAGAGGAAAAAACCAGTCAGCTAAGAGAACTTTTCAACGATGTTGAGCTTGGATCCACCATCTACATCTCTCTTTCTGTAATAGCGCTACAGCCCAAATCGGGCCTTGGTCTCCTCCAAACTATTTTTCCAGGTTCTCACGTCTAGCAAATTTTGCGCGTCCGCTGCCACTTCATCCTCCCATCTTCTCCGTGGCCTTCCTTTTGGTCTTGCGCCCTGCATTTTACTATCAAGGGCTCTTTTCGGCAATCTTTCTCTCTCCATTCTTACTACATGACCAGCCCAGGGAAGTCTCTGAAGTTTAACGAATTCTGAGATGGGTGTCTCTTTGAACAGTTGGTAGAGTTCATGGTTATACCTGGATCTTCATATTCCGTTTTCGTTAATAGGTCCAAATATCTTTCTTAGGACTTTTCTTTCGAAGACTTCCAGTTTTCTTTTTGTCTCTTCTGTCATTACCCATGTCTCGCATCCATAACATACTATTGGTCTGATAATAGTTTTTGTAGACCCTGATTTTCGATCTCCAGTGTGTGTTGTTGGAGCGAAACACATGATCGACTGAAAAATAAGCTTTGTTTCTCTTTACTATTCTTCTTTGGATTTCTGGCTCTTCTGTTCGATCCGTGTTTAATGTAACTCCTAAATATATGAAACTTTCTACCGTTTCAATATCGTCCTATAATTCAACTGTGCGTCTGTTTCCCCTAGCTCTTGCCTGTGTTAAATTTTTTGTCTTTTGAATATTTATTTCTAGTCCGGTCTCTTTTGCCTTTGATTTTAATTGTGAATATATTTCTGCCGCCTCTTCTGTTCTGCAAGACATGATGCTGATATCATCGGCATAGAGCAATCTGTATTGATTTATTTGTTAGGAGATTACCTCTTCCAGTAATCAGCTGTCTTATCACATATTCCAAGGTCAGGTTGAATAGTGTCGGCGCAAGCCCGTCTCCTTGCTTTAATCCTTGGGGTATCGTAAAATTTTCAGTGAGCTAATTTTGGACTCTGACAGTTGCTATTGGCGAATCCATTGTTGCTTTTACCAGTCGGATGTATTTTTGGGGGATATTAAAGCTCTGCAATATTTGATATAACTTGTTCCTATTAATTAAGTAGTAAGCTTGTTTGAAATCTATGATTATGTTGTGGACGTCAATGTCGTATTCCTACGATCTGTTTAAGATTTGTTTCACTGTGAATAGTTGGTCAGTTGTAGATCTTCCTTCTCGGAAACCGGTCGTTTGTTTAGTATGTAAGTAAAAATTTTGTACGCCGTGTACAAGAGGGTTATGCCGCGATAATTTTCGCATTTTAGTTTATCCCCTTTTTTATAAATTGGGCATATAATCCCGGTTTTCCAATCATTAGGGATCTTTTCATCATTCCAAATCTTGTTCATGAGCACATGCATTTGTCCTACTAGGTGATCGCCACCTAATTTATATAGCTCAGGTGGGACGTTGTCAATACCTGGAGCCTTATTGATCTTTCGTGCTCGTATTGCCTGTTTTACCTCTTCCATCGTTGGGGGTTCTATATTTTCGGTGTCTACCTCATTGTAATGCATGTCAATATGATCTTCATTTTCTTGTGTCCCTAAAAGAGTTTGGAAATAGGTTTTCCAGACTAATTTTATTTCTTTTGGACCACTGGTTATTTGCCCTTCTTAATTTCTGCATAGATTTGTTCGGGGTTTATATCCTTCTCTTAAATTGCGTAGATATCTGTACGCCTGTCTTATATTGTTGCTCTGAACATTTTCTTCCATTTTCTGTATATTCCGTTTTCGTATTTTCTTTTCTTTGTTCGGCATATTTTATCTGCCCTCCGTCTTGAATCTTGGTAACTTGCTCTTCTTTCTCTGGTTCTTCTTTCCATATATTTCTTGTGTTCTTCATTTCTTTTCTGTATGGCCTTATTACACTAGTCATTGAACCATTCCCTATTTTTTATTTTTTTATTCTTGCCTATGATTTTTCTTGCTGCGTCAATAACTTTTGTTTTGATTTCTTCCCAATGTTCTTCGGTACCTAGTGCTGTCAGTGTTTGTGTTATTTCTCTTTCATAGTTCTGTGTGACATTTTGTTGTTTAAATTTTTGTATATCTAGCTGTTCTGTTCTTTGTTCCTGTCTTTCTTTCCTGTTTCTCTGAATTCTGCATTTGTATTTTATCTGTACTAGGAGATGGTCAGATCCGCAGTATGCTCCTCTTCGGCTTTTCACATCTTGTATGCTTGTTGCGGCCCGTTTGTCTATCAAGACATGATCAATTTGGTTAGCGGTTGTTCCTCCAGGCATAATCCATGTCGCTATGTGTAAATAGGTGACGATAAAAGAAAGCTTTCTATGATCAGTTAGGTGGTAGACTTAGAAATATTCCAACTAAGAAATGACTCATAATAGAAGGTAACTTCAACGCTAATATAGGCTAATTAGACAGAGAAAATGAACATATAGATGGAGGATACGGCATTGGAACTAGAAATAACGCAGTAGATAATATACTGGAGTTAGCAGTAGCACTAGGTATGGCCACTGTTAGTAAATGCTTTTAGAAGAGAGAAAGCCAACTTACCAACCAATAGAAATATTAGAAAATCAGTTTAAATTCACGCAAGGCAAATCAACAACGGATGCAATTTTTATCATAAGGCAAGTAATGTAAAACTAATGTTAAAACAGGTGAGGGTAAGACTAATAAATTTCATTTAAGAATAGTATTGCATCAGGGGTCAGTGCTAATCCCTTATCTCTTCTAATTAGTGTTGGAAAAATTAACGAAGACATGTCAAGGAGATATTCTATGATGCCTGATGTATGCTAACGATGTGGTGTTAGTAAGAGATAAGGAGAGAGAATTCAATTAATGATTGAGACAATGAAGATGGGCGCTTGAGCAAAAAGGTACTAAGGAAGACAAAAACAGAGTATCTAAAGTGTGCATTTAAAAATTAACTTCAACTTCACTTTAAATCAGGTTGTAATGTTGACTGGTGAAATTATTGAAAAAAAAATCGTTTTAGGTAGGAATCTAGATTTGATGTTACAAAGCAATGGGGAAATAGATGGAGATATAGTAGACTCAAATAGGGATGGATAAAATGGAAAGAAGCAAGTGATGTCTTGTGTGATAGAAAGGTTCTTACGAAACTGAAAGGTAAATTCCATAAAACGGATATAAAACCGTAATTGGACAGGTAAAAAAAATAAGAACAATGAATGCATTTGAACAAAATGGCAATGCTTAGATGGATGGGTGGCTTAAAAAGAAAATATTAAATTAAAAATTAAAATATTAGCAGAAGTCTAGGCGCAGCACCTCATCTATGCAAAAATGGGGAAGCATAGGTTACGATAATTAGGGCATGTTGATCGTCGACACGAGAGTCATACTATACATAGGATTCTGGTTTTCCAGGTCCCAGAAAGTAGTAGGAGAGAAAGACCGAAAAAGAGATAACGGGAAACGAATAGGAGAAATATGTGTATGAAAGAAATTCATCTTGATATGGCGAAAGATAGAAAGATATCTCTGTATATAAGGATAAGGCGTAAAGGGATAAAGGCAAAGAAAATGATGATGAAGAATCAGTAAATATGGTGATACTTGCATATATACATAATTTTTCAAAATAAATGAATCGCTTATTTTTATTAATTATTCGCTACTCGATTTATTCAAAATATTATATAACAAATTGTTCATATTTGTTAAATCAGTAATGTTAAAACTGTTTGAGAAACAGCTAGTTAAGAACCACCTTAAGTTAATGAAACCAATAATAAAAGAAAAGAGCTGATTCCAAACCGATAATTTTTATTCAGAGATAAAAAATATCCTACGATTAATTGAATATACAGAATTATCGATATAGGTAACTAAGTAAGAAACTTGTTGAGAAACACGTTTTAGAAAAAAAAAATTGTGCTAGTCTTTTTTGACATAGCTTAGGCCTTTGCTAAAGTATAGCATGGGAGTTTAACCTGCAAATAGTATACCTACATGGCCATAGTTGGAAATGACACTGTCATACTCACAGTATTTGACAACAGCAAAGTAGCAGCAAAAAAATTATAACTGTTATTAAATAAAATTCATATGTACTTAAAATTGGAAACCTAAACTAAATGAGTAAAAATTAATGAACGTCAAGTTTATACATCTGAAAATCTAAAACATTAATTTTACAAAAAACGATGTCTAAATACCTTATGCATCTTTCACAAAATACATGGGAACTGTACTTGAGACTTCTATAGTATATGTTAAAAAAAGGGAGGAACTCAGAACATAACTCCTATAGACTTTAACTTGGTACTGATATCTCTGCTCCCCGATTTTAGCAAGCAGTCACCAAACCATTAAAACTGCTACATTCATACTTCCTATTATCCAACGATTAGCCAGTCCAGGAATATATGCATTATTATGGTACTGATATTGCTGCTGCCCCTCATAAGTAAGTAGAATATGCAAGGAAGTTTTTGGCAATTTAATAGGGTTTTTGTGTGTTACAATATAATTTCTCCGAGAAAGTAAAGAATATCTATCCGCTATCCTGATTTATTCCATAGATTAAATATTAGAATAATAGCATAATGCTATTACCAGCAAAAAAACGGTATAATAGTAACGAGAAAACCAAATTAACGTTCATTAACAGACAAAAGAGACGATGTAAAATAGGGCATATAACGTAACAATAGACCCATATAATTTTAAAAAATTTGAGCGTTTTAGATATCGCAATATGTCACATAAGAGACAAAAGGGAAAATTCAGGTAGCAAACTGATATATGTATAACCTCAATACACTTTTAAATCCAGAAGTGTAATACATACTACTAAAATCAGGATATATACATATATAAGACAATGTAAGTAAAACTCAGGTATTAATTACATCAGGATTGCTAGAAAGATTGCCCTCAGTCAGAAGTGTTTTACGACCGGGAACTAATGCTAAGGTCAAACAGGTATATAAAAATTGCACCGTCGTACAAGAAACTAAATCTCAACGATAAAGTTATTGTTTTGCACTTTGTATTGATTTGTGATCTGATTCATAATATAATTATATATTTCTCTAAGAATTCTTCTTTCTGCGATGCTCAATCGGCTCTTATTTTATTTTTTCATTGTTCGTGTTTTACTTACATACGTAGAATATTATTTTTCTTACTGCGGGATGTATTTTTGGATTTAATTTTTTGCTTAAAACGTAGCAATTGCCAGCTTGTATTCTGTTGTTATTCTCTTTTGTAGTGCTTTTGTTAAAAGTGCTCTTAAATCCCAAATATTTAGACCGATGAAACATTTCAAAGTTATACTGGTCTATTGAAATATTATTTCCTATTCTGTTTCTTATGATAGTCTTCTTATGATAGCCATATATTTTTTTATTATCGTTGATTTGGAGGACCCTTTTTTGCGATTTTTTCTATTGAATGTATTAATGTTTTTTTCTCACTAAACTAGCTTAATGTTTTTCTTATTCCCAACATTTTTAATTAAGTATATAATAGTGAATATTTGATCAACGGTTTATTGAATTTTTCTAATTTCACATTTGTGGTTGCTGGATGTCAAAGAAGACACCATTTTCCATAGCGGGTGCTATGATTCCAATGGTGTAAAGTATAACCTACATATTTGTTGCCAAAATCACTTTGCTGCTGTCTCGAGTACCGTTTACTGGTATATGAATTTTGTTACGAATTTATGTTGTGTGCTGAACTCTATTAAATCTTTTACCGCGAATTGAAAAGCATGTTTTAACCTTTATTTGTAACATTTATCGTTATTTGTCTTATATGTATACAATCGTCCTAATATTTGCGTTATACATTGATATTTATGTGGCAATTAGCTGTAAAGTCATTAGTCTTTTCTGTCGTATCATATTTTCTTGATTTTATTTTTGTAGACAAGCGGTTTAGTTTGTGTAATATAATATCCCCAATTCGTTTCATAATATTTAGTTTTCAAAACAGCTGTTCGCTAATTCGTTCACCTTTTTTAAAGCACTTTAGGTTATGACTATTGGATTTTACTTTTTAAATAGAGTTTGGAATGGAATCTTCCTGTTTGAAATCAATGTACATTTGAAAATAAGTCGACAGTTTTCCTTGAAGTCTAACTTTACTTGTAGATTATTCCTTGTTAAATTAATTAGTTTATTATGTAAGCCTAGTTCTTCCATGGTATTTCATAGTTTTATTCTTACGATTATATCAGTGTTTGTTTAAAATTTATAAATAACTAGTTTAATGTTTTTTTTTTGTATTCCCAACATTTCTCATTAACTGCCTAATAGTGAATAATTATTGATCAACGATATATTTATTAAGTTTTTCTAATTCCACACTAATATCCACCTATTTTATAGTTCACCTATTTACTCAATCGTTCTAGGTGTATTAGAAAAAAAAATACTGTATATCCTAATAATTAATAGATATATAGCTTATATCGCTATAGTTTATGCAGTACATTTTATTACATATTCCTTTTGTGTATGGGTATGCTTTTCAGCAAGTTGGTACTTGCTCTTACTTCTAAATTGACGGATCAGCCGTTTAACTGCCTGTACTGAACTTTCTTCTTCATTTTGCAAATATATATAAAAATTAATAAAAACCACTCTGACATACCGCTGATTGAAATGTTGGATACCCTGGCTTATACTATTCAATCAACGAAAATACTTAGATCACACGGGGAGAATATTATGGGTTATTTCTGGTTTCGTCATAATTTACACTGAAATTACTAACTCTCACTTCCACATGTTGAAATTGATATATAGTACCAACAAATGCTAGTCATATTATACCATCAGTACTAATAAAATAGAAACTATCAAATTAATGTCAATTTCATTTAATCAAACGTACTAACCTTAGACATGGTCATTTAAGGAAACACACCTCAAAATGTTGACAATAAATTAAAAATATCTTAAGCGTTATAAAAGTACCAGAGCAGCAAAGCTCACAGCATGAGAATATTGCCTCGTACTTTTATATAGCAATTTGTTCTCACAATTTTATAGTTTTTCGAAAAATGAACTCCGATTCGAAGATTAAAACGTCAAACAAAATGTAAAAACCTATTCATATTTTGAGATATAAAATCTTCAATTTAGATATTGAACATTCTTAATAAATGTATAATCTAATATTTAAGCCTGTTTAAGTTTTACAGACTTGGAAAACAATGAACAGACAAATATTTATTCTTTAATGTACTAGGTTCTAAAAAAAGTGTACTCAAAACGAATAAACATTATCTACCAACTGTTTTATTCCAGTTTCATATGAAAGCACCAGATATTAGATATTATAAATTTCATAGGTACAAATTTAAGATAAGAACCAAATGATAGAGCATATAGTGAAATATAAATATCTTAGAATAGCTGTATCGAGCGAGGATAAGGTTATTGATGAGAAAAAAAAGACCTATCGCTGAGGAAGTGAGAAAGTAATTGGCAAACGCAAAGAGCACTTTAATTATATTAAATGAAATATGCATTACAATCTATTATGATACACATATATTCGTACCGCAGAAACAAGACAATAAACACGTTAAGAGAATCTTAATAATAACCAAAATTTAACTTTTAATACACAGAAGAAATAATGATATACAGAAGATATATAAATTAAAAAACTTTATCCACTTATTGTACGCAAGAGAGATACCTCTAGAAAAACTCAAAACGATCGAAAATATATACCAAAACAACACAATAAAAGTAAAAGTAGACGAAGAACTAACCGACCCTATTGAAACTGACAATGGGATAAGACAGGGATATTCCCTGGGTCCTTTACTGATCAACCTGATTATGGATGAAATAATAAAAAAGTAAGAACTTAAAAAGAATACCAAATGGAAGAAAAACAAATTAAAATAATCTGCAATACTACTCTTTCAAAGTAAAGATGATTTACAACGTATCCTGCACCAATTTCATATAAAATTTAACATGTTAATTTCCCCAAAAGAGACAAAATGCATGGTTACAACAGCAAATTTACTAAGATGTTAATTGGAGCTGGAAGGTCAGATAATAGAACAAGTGATGGAATTTAAATATCTAGGCATCACATTATCTAGCTTCGGAAAGCTCGAAACTGAAGTGGAAGATCCAGTGAATAGAGCAAACAGAGCCCCAGGCTGCCTAAATGAAACAATACGAAGAAATAAAAATATCGGGAAAGAAACAAAAGGCAGAATTTACAAAACAGTCATCAGACCAATAATGACATACGCGGCACAAACAAGACCTGACACAGAGAGGACAAAAAGGGTGTTAGAAACAGCAGAGATGAAAACACTTAGAAAAATTGATGGGAAGACACTATGAGAGAGTGCTAGAGAGCTAGAAGTACAGATATACGACGTAGATGCAAGGTAAAGAACATCAAGAACTGGTTAAGAAATAGAAGAGTAGAATGGAATAATCATATAAGCCGAATGACAACAAATAGAGTAGTAAAGACGGCAAGAGACGGTTAACCCATAGGAAAATGATCAGTAGGAAGACCACGAAAACGATGGAACGGCAACTTACTGGAGGCACATTGAAAAACAGACAGAGTCATGTCTATATAAAAAGAAGAAGAAGAAGATACACAGGATAATCATTAAAAGAGCTGCAAGAAAGATAAAATAAATCAATCATATTAATGTAGAATAGCAGAGGACAGAGGATTTGTCATAGCTTTGGACAAGTGCCCAATTGAAAAAATAACACAGGTCGTTAAAAAAAGACGGAACTCTAGAAAGAAAATAGAATAGATTTAAAAAAAATAAAAGCATAAACATGTCTTTTCCTACTTTTTTAATATTGAAAATACGTAAATAGAACATTGAATTAAATTGTTACCTTTGATATCTATGATAAACCTATGACCTAAACAGTGGCGCCGATGTATGTAGTTGAAATTGTTTACACTTATTTTAACTGTTTATTTTTTTATTATCTATAGATGAGTTGCGACCGATATCACAAACTTATTTATTTTCCACAAAGAGGCCCTTTAATACCTAAAATTATTACTATACAAATCTGATTCGAAATATCGTCAAAAAGTAATACACGGCATGTAAAATTTAAATTTTTAATAAAAAGTAAAAGATTAGGAATTACTTTTGTGGTTCAAAGAACGAGCCTTTACGAAGATTGAAGTACTAATAAGGCCACCGCAATCGGGCATACCCCGGGTAATGATTAATTAATTATTCGGCTAATTCTTCAGTCACCTCTTTAATATGATTTAATCAAATTGGTCATTTTTAGGACCAACTATTCTAATAACATATGTCTATAACTGTTAAGGGTATTTCTAAAGATCAAGAAACTATAATTTACTTAAACTTATCAGACATATGAGCTAAACACGAATCTGACTTATTTCTAGTGCAGGAAACACATATAGGGCCTAACCTAGGGTATTTGGTATACAGCTGATCGTTAAAACCACATTATAGATATAGACATGCTATTTATGTCGAAAAAGAAGCAAAGAATAACTCTAAGAAGAGAGTTATTCTTATATTGCAGTGTAAGAAAGGACAAAACCAGTCAGCTGAGAGAACCTTTTAACGATGTTGAGCTTGAATCCACCATCTACATATTTAATGAAAAATAATACAACTACCGACATTGAGGATCTGAGCACAAAGCTTATTACGAAATCTGGACCAAAAACACTACAATGGCTGATCCGGATGATGAACAACTGTATTCAAAGTATGGAGATACCCAAAGTCTAGAGACAAGCCAAAGTTGTTAACTTGCTTAAACCTGGCAAAAACTCCAACGACTACGAAAACTATCGGCCAATATCTTTATTCTGTCAGCTATTCAAAATACTTTTGCACAAGATCGTTAATATGATATCATCGATATTAGAAGAAAACCTTAAATTAAAAGGCAAAAGTGGCTATAGATAGGGATGATTATGTACATCACAAATACTAAATCAAAGATCAGTACGAAAAATATCGGGTATCAGGGGTGGTATTTTTCACTCTAAATGCCGCTTACAACACCTTAAATTACAGAATATTTCTTCAAAAACTATATGATATCCCCTTACATAACAAACTCACTTATATTGTCTCCGTATACCTACACAAGAGAAAATTTTTTGTATAACATAATGGTAAGAATAACAGTTAAAGAACAGTCTCGCTTGGGGTAGCATAAAGGCACCTACACTGTATAACATATTTATTTTGAGATAACCTTCTATCGAGATATCATATTTAGTACACAAATAAGAGCAGAACTAAAATAATAAAAAAGCTTTATACAAGATATTGCAGAAGATTGGATAAAATAAAAGTAGTTTTTATTAATCGGATGCTTACATAAAACGTACAAAGACATACTCACGTAAACAAAATATATTACGAAATTTCTGTAATTAAAAAAAAACATCGAGTTCAGCATTGAACTAATAAAATTATATTAAATAATAAAACAACATTATTTTTAAAAATGCAGAAAAATAAAATTTTCTATGCAAGCGAACATTCCATTAAATAATAAGCCCAAATCCTTTTGTATCTATATACCTGTTTTTTAAAGAACCAGTTACCTTTTAGTACGTAGTTATACCAGGTAATACGATATCCTCTGTTACACAGTGTAATGCGTATGACATTACACTGTCTGCAAACAGTAGATAAAAATAAGGAGCCCATATAAACCGTTCACGGTATATGTTGAAAATATACGGTATAATCGCACAGTTGCCAAACTCTCAGAGCTTACTTAAACCGATAAACGTATGGTTGAAATATACAATGAAGAAGATCTGAACGACCCCTATAATATATACACGTGAACTAAACGATATACATTTATGATACAGGGGTATTTACGGGCTCCAAAAATTTTTTACAAATTATTAAACTCTACATGTTGATGAATCGACAGAACCAATATTATGGAATGGTCAAGTGAGCTCCGTATATCGGTATCCACTTGACCACGGAGCTCAATTGAACCTGCATTTTAACATGGGCGGAGTCCACTTTATGCCGTAGATATATATATATATATATATATATATATATATATATATATATATATATATATATATATATATATATATATATATATATATATATACATCTAGCGGTTAATGTAAGCTCCGTTCTAAAACGGTATTATACTAACTCCAGTAGAATATACACCGTGTATTTTATTATCTGAGTAGCGCTTTATGTAGACTCCGACCAACACGTAGGATTAAGTGGACTCCACAAAAGGATAAACCATTTTTGGGATCCGTATTTACGATATTGCATATACTTCTAAACTCCTGCAATGTTGCCAATAATTGTATTAGTAGTAGATTTTCAAATTTTACAGCAGGTACATTCTGGAACTTGAAATTTATTTAAATATCCATCAATTTCATCATGGAGGAATTTGAGGACTATTTGGCTAATTTATGTAGTTAAATATAAATTGTTAACCGACATATACCTTTATTTTACTTTTTAGTTTTAATAAGCAAGGCGGTAATTTATATTACTTGCTTTATATATTTTCAAACATAAGAAAGTGTGTATCATAAACTTGGAAAAGCGAAAATTTCCATTTTTATTAATTAGTATTTTTTATTAAAATGCAATAAAATGCATAAAACATTTAGTACATAAATGTACGTATATCAAATAGAGTAATCTTGTAACAGTTTCTGAAATTAGAAGCCCCTTCGGTAAGATTATAAAGTTTGTTACCACAAAAAATCTACTAGCATGCACAGAGATGAGAGAGACCTACACAGAAGAAGATCTATTTTTAGTGAATGACAGGGCCATCTATGTAGCCAACCATTGAAAATACAAAATTTAAAGCTGTTGGTGTTCCGGACACAGAAAGTAAAGTAAGTATAAAAAGAGGTAAAAGTAAAATGAAAAGAAAAATAAAATACTTATATAATATGTAGACCTGAAAGTGCGCCGGAGGGTTTGAAATAAGAATTTACCTAAGGAATAAAATAAGAATTTACCTAATATAAAACAGATCTGAAAGAGAACAAAAAACAGATCAAAGAATTAATAGAGATTAAGTACATCCTTAAGTAACATATCTCAAATCCGCCTGCAGTTTTGTTGGGTAGATCGAGTAGCTCGACAGAACTGTTGCCGGTCCCAAGCCCAAAATAAAGGAGGAGGGGGTCTACAGCCACTTTAGCACCCTACTGATAGACTTTAAAACCATACAGCTCATAGAAACAGAATTATGCCTCGGGACAGGAATGATTTCATTACGACGACTAACGGGAGAAAGAGGACAACGAATTTGTAGTAAACGAGAAATACACTTCGCATCGGTGCTTTGAACGTAAAGTCTCTACAAGAGAGCAGAAAATTACAAAAGAGCTTGTAGAAAAAAAAATATAGACATGTGTGCGCTAAAAGATACAAAGAAAAAAGGAAAAGGGTCAAATTATTATAGATGACCATCTCATGATTTACAGTGGTGTTGCCAAAGAAACCAGAACCAAAGAAGGAGTTGCTCTGTTAGTACACAAAAATTTTTTACACTAAGTATAAAAATAGTAAGTGTAAAAATTAAACTGGATGTCAAACCTCTGAATGTGATAGCAATTCACGCACCAGAGAACAACAAAGATACCACCACAAGGGAAAACTTCTACGAACACCTTCAGACTGTAATAAACGAGACCCTAAATGATAAATATATAATCATTATGGGTGATATTAACGCCCGTGTTGGCAATGATTTAGTTCCAGGGATAAAACAGCGATATAACGAAAATATCAGAAATGAAAACGGAAACCTTCTAACGGACCTCTGCAGCAAAAACCAGATACGTTATAATAATACATTTTTCCCTCACAAAGAACAATACAAATACATTTTTAAAAACAGTAAAGGACAAAAATCTATTATAGACTATATTCTGTTGAATAGAGAGCACTAATATCAGCAGAAATAGGAAGCGATCACAAATTGGTATTGTGCCGAATGAAAACACATATGTGATAACAAAACACCGAAATACACCACAAAGATAAAAGTCGAAAGCTTACAGGATGACTCCACAAGATACCTATTCCAGAAAAGAAGAACCGAAAAAAAACAGAAATACATATATCACAGAAAGTGATGGAGTCGAAGAAAGCTGGGCAAAAGTTAAGTCTAATATCTTTGCCTCGGCCAAGAAAGTTCTTGGTAAAAGAAATAAAAAAAAAGTGAAGGAAAAATGTAAAGAAAACAAAAAAGCTTACCTGAAATACATGTCAACCAAAACACAAGAGGCATAACATAATTACAAGACAATTAGAAACGAAACACATGCACTTATAAGAAAAATAAAAAATGGTCACTGGGAACGTTTTTCGAAAGAAATGGAACATAATTTTTCTCGTCTGCAAAAGGAAATATAGCGCTTCATCAGACGTCAAAGAACGGAAGTAAAGTAACTAATAGAACTAAAATACATAGAAAATGATACGTAGATTGACTACCTAAAAAAGCTATATACAGGAGAAGAACAAACGACGCTAGAACCGGAAACATTAGAAATTACAACATATAAAGAACTTAATAAAAATGTACAGGAAGTTCGGAAAATACTTGAAAACCTGAGTCACAATAGAGGGACAACTTACAGAACCTATAGAAATAGGCAGCAGAATAAGACAAGGGGATTCGTTGAGATTGAGCCCCATGCTCTTCAATTTGATCATAGATCAAATCATCAAAAGCGTTAACAAACGAAGAGGATACAGAATGGGAAACAAAGAAATTAAAATACTCCGTTACGCAGATGACGCAACATTAATAGCCCAAGATGAAGATAGTTTGCAAAGACTGGTCCACAAATTTAACATAAGAGCAAAAGAATTTAATATGACAATCTCATCTCAGAAAACTAAAACAATAGTAGTCAGCAAAGGACCACAAATGTAAAATAGAAGTTGATGGCATTAGCAGAAACAAAACCCGACACAGCCACAACGAAAGAATAATGGACGCGGCAGAGATGAGAGTACTGAGAAGAATTACAGAAAATACTCTGAGAAATCGAAAAGAAAATGTAACGTATAGTGTATAAATGAATGGATACAAAATAGAAAAAAAGAATGGAATAACCACATAGGTAATGGAAATAAAATACCTGGCATTATGAATTTATTATGACAATTTCATCTCAGAAAACTAAAACAATAGTAGTCACCAAAGAACCAACTAGATGTAAAATAGAAATTGATGGCATCAGTATTGAACAAATTATGGAAATAAAATACCTGGGAATTACACTGTCTACCTACGGAGACCTGGACAAAGAAGTGAGAGATCAAGTACTAAAAGCAAATAGACTGGCAGGATGCCTTAATAACACTATATGGCTAAACAGACACATTAACACTGAGATGATATCAATTTATAAAGCCAGTGTAAGACAAATAATGATATATGCCTCAGAAACAAGACCCGACACAGCCACAACGCAAAGAATAATGGAAACGGCAGAGATGAGAGTACTGAGAACAATTATAGGAAATACGCTGAGAAATCAAAAGAGAAGTGAAGACATTAGAAGAAAATGTAACGTAAAGTGTATAAATGAATTGACACAAAATAGAAAAAAAGAATGGAATAATCACATAAGCAGAATGGATGAGACCCGTGACGTCAAAATTGCAAGAGATAAGTCACGAATCGGCAGAAGAAGTATCGTACGATCGCGCAAAAGATGAAGTGATAACCTTTCACAGAGGTATTATTCCGCCAATGAACAAGTAAAATTGCTTATAAAGAGAAAAAATAGTAACAAGAAAAAAAAGTAACATCTCTCAGATAAATAAGCGGAACAACAGAAACTGATTATAAACGTGAAATTCCAGAATTAACATTAAATAAATTACCGCAAATCGTACGAACTGAAATAAGTGTTATTTTCTGCACATATATATAATATAATAACTATATTTAAACCAAGTGACAGAAAAAAATATATATATAATATATATATTATATATATAATATATAATATAATATATAAATTATATATATATATATATATAATATATAAATTATATATATATATATATATATATATATATATATATATATATATATATAATATATAAATATATATATAATATATATATTATATATATATACATTTACTTCTAAATGATTAAGGTCTATAAAATTATTATTAAAGTTAAAGCTTATACAAGCGACAAAGTTTTTAAAACAATTAGACCGAACATAATATCATAACTGTAAAACATAACATATACGGAAACAATAAAGAAATAGATATGTTTAGTGGTTATGAAACCGCTTGTCGTCTGCCATGAATTTTATTACAGAATCAAGTTACCATGACACCAAAATATTTTGTCTGAGTAATGACTTACTACGATAAAAAGAAATAGAATACTTTTATAAAAAAAATACAGTAGACTATGACTACATTTGTGCTTTAGCACTTATAGTAAGAACAAGATAAAAATCTAAATACCTACATAAATATATTAACAAGAAGTTATTCAAACTTTTGTTCGTTATGAGTAAAAGAAAGCGCATTTCAGAATATATTATGAAAAATGTTGTTAATATTACAATATCAAATACCTTTATATAACAATAGGAATACAAAAATAAAAAAACAACTTACCTTTGCAAAACAACAATCAATCACTTTATTTTATCACGAAAAATTTAAAAATTGCAATGTAATTGAATCCAGTTTGAGAGATTTGTTCACTCCTTAAGATTACGTTCGGTTGTAACAATTGATTGGAGCGAGGTGTATTAATTCCAGTGTAGACAGGAATTATTCCACCGCGCTCTAATGCTCCAGACTATCTCTTTTTCCCCTATGGCACTCTGATGCGCGATAGTAGCACAACTATCAGCTAAATGTTCTTTATGTGGAAGTCCTGGTAATAGAATTTCAACATGGTTCTCCTGTAAATTGTAAAACTTATTCTTAGATTACGACAACCTTCTTAGTATTCAGGTACAAGATACCGTCCACAAGTATGTGATTATGTGTGGAACAACATCGATAGTTTTTAGCTTTGGATATATTTGAGTAACATCTTGCTGTAGCAGATTTACCCTAAAAAGTTTAATTTTATGCACAATTATCACATTTGCTCTGGAAATGACGTATAAATATACATTGTTAAAAATTGTGTAGATTTATCAATTTAAAACGTTCTTTGTCGTCTTCTGAATCTTCATTTCCATTCGTTCCTATCTAAGCACATGTTATCCACAAGGTACTTCTTCATTTTTTATTCACTACTCTTTTTGCTATGGCTTTCCTCATTTTATTTATTCATATCGTTCTCACTCATAACACATATTGGGTAGTTTATTGTTTCATTAAACTTTTTCTGTATATATCCGTATCATATAAGTTTTCTAGTTATTATAGCGTATATAGTGTATGTTAATTCCATTGTATTGCTTATATTTTCAATATTAATTGTTTCCAATCAAAATTTTTGAGCAGCTCTGAACCATTGGCCCATTTTTGTTGCTTTTGTCACTGTTTCTTCTTTCTTTTAACTACAACTTTTCTCCACGTTGATCGGTCTTCTACATATCTGCAATCAAATGAAATATTAACTTTTTGAAATATCCGATTTTGTGTCCGATCTACCTTAGTCGTTAAAATTTATTCTCCTGGACAATATCATTATAAGAGCTTTCTTCATTCAGTATCTGTTCTTAATCTATACGGATTTGTAGCATTATACTAATAAGGCCTTATTTGTTTTATTCATTCTTCCTAATTTGCATCAATATATTAAAATAGGTCTGAAGTTTGTATTAGGCTCTTTATTCCTTCAGTGACGATATTATTAACTGTGATTATTGATCCAATAATATTTAAGTGTTCCATACTTTCGAAATTGCAGTTGTAGACTTTTTTGTTTTATCTAGATTTATTTAATTGGTGTCTTCTGTGTATTTGCTTGTATTTGGTTTTCACTTCGTTGATGTTTTAGTTTCTTATGAAATCGATATCATCAGAATTATCTTGGGAGCTGCTTTGCACATTGGACCGTTAACGGATTACATGTTAAATGGAAGTTATATCTATTTTGGTAAGCTGTTCGTTAATTTTTTAACTATTTGAATCGAGAATTTGTATTTTATTAGATCTCTGGTTTATTTATTTTATATGTCTGATGTTTTGTTTCCTGTATCGTTACTACAAGGATTTTGCTGGATACCGACATAGGGAACCTGGTGGTACGTACATGATGTTTTGATTACCAACAGTAGAAAATTTGTCCTGCTGTAAAATCATGATTATTTTACTAGAAAATATAATGTTGTTTAATAATAATAAAGTTGTTTCACTTTGCTTTCTCAATCGAGGTCGCAGTGAGACTGCTACCATTATACCTTCTGGTATTTAATATTTTGCCGATCAAGCAACACTTCCTATAGTCATTAAATTGGTACTGATATCTCTACTCCCCGATTTCAGCAAGCAGTCACCAAACCATTAAAACTGCTACATTCATGCTTCCTATTATCCAACGATTAGCCAGTCCAGGACTATATGCATCATTATGGTACTGATATTGCTGCTGCCCCTCATAAGTAAATAGAATATGCAAGGGCGATTTTGGCAATTTAATAGGATTTTTGTGAGTTAGAATATAATTTCTCCGAGAAAGTAAAGAATATCTATCCGCTATCCGGATTTAATCCATAAATTAAATATTAGAATACTATAGAATAATGCTATTAGCAGCAAAAAAAAAACGATATAGTAGTCAGTAACGAGAAAACCAAATAAATGTTCATTAACAGACAAAAGAGACGATGTATTAGGGCATATAACTTAACAATAGACCCCTATAATTTTGAAAGATAGGAGCGTTTTAGATATCGCAGATAATGTTTTCACATAAGAGATCAAAGGGAAAATTCAGGTAGCAAACTGATATATGTATAACCCTCATAACAATTTTAAATCCAGAAGTCTAATACGAACTACTAAAATGAGGATATATAAAACAATGTAAGTAAAACTTAGGTATTAATTAGATCAGGATTGCTAGGAAAACCCCCAGAAGTGTTTTACGACCGGGAACTAATGCTAAGGTCAAACAGGTATATAAAAATTGCAACGTCGTACAGGAAACTAAATCTCAACACCAAAGTTATTGTTTTGCACTCTGTATTGATTTGTGATTCATAAGATTCATATATTTCTCTAAGAATTCTTCTTTCTGCGAAGCTCAATCGGCTCTTATTTTGTTTTTTCATTGTCCGTGTTTCACTTACATACGTAGATTCTTATTTTTGGTACTGCGGAATGTATTTTTGGATTTAATTTTTTTGCTTAAAACGTAGCAATTACCAGCTTGTATTCTGTTGTTATTCTCTTTTGTAGTGTTTTTATTAAAAGTGCTCTTAAATCCCAAATATTTAGACCGATGAACCATTTCAAAGTTGTACTAGTCTATTGAAATATTATGTCCTATCCTGTTTCGTAGTGCTCTTCTTATGATAGCCATATATTTTTTTGTCATCGTTGATTTGGAGGACCCTTCTATGCGCTTTTTCCTATTAAATGTCTTAATGTTTTTTTTAATAGTAATTATACTTGCTACTATATTTAACTCATCGTCGAAAGTCTGTATAATGTAAGGACCTTGCTTATTAAACTGAGATTTTCTGTATTTACTTTGCGGGTGATGCTCTCCAACACGATGGTAAACACGATTGGAGACACGGCATCTTCCTGTTTGAGGTCACTGTATATTTGAAAGTAAGTTGACAGTTAATTTCCTTAGGTATGCCTAGTTCTGCCATAGCATTTTAGTTACAATCTTAGTTACAATTACATAACTAGTTTAATGTTTTTTTTATTCCTAACATTTTTTATTATGTATATAATACTGAATATTTGATCAATGGTTCATTCAGTTTTTCTAATTTCATACTAATCTTTCCTAATTTCACATTTGTGGTTGCTGTCTGTCAAAGAAAACACCATTTTCCGGAGCTGATGCTATGATTTATATTTGTTGTTAAAATTACTTTGCTGCTGTATCGAGTACCGTTTACTGGTATATGAATTTGGTTACGAATTTATCTTGTGTGCTGAACTCTATTAAATCTTTTACTGCGAATTGAAAAGAATGTTTTAACCTTTATTTGTAACATTTTTATCGTTAACGTTCAGTGAAATATTTTACGTTTATCTAAATAAGTATTTACTATATTGTATAATGATTGTACATGTTTCCTGTTTGAGATCAATGTACATTTGAAAATAAGTCGATAATTTTCCTTGAAATATTACTTTGCTTGTACGTTACTCCTTGTTAAATTAATTAATTTCATAGGTAAGCCTAGTTACGCCATAGTATTCCATAATTTTATTCTTATGATTATATCATGTGTTTGTTCAAAATCTATAAATAACTAGTTTAATGTTTTTTTTTGTATTCCCAACATTTCTCATTAACTGCCTAATTGTGAATAATTGATCAACGATTTATTAAGTTTTTCTAATTCCACACTAATAGTCTCCTATTTGATAGTTCACCTATTCACCCAATGCCGAGAGAACCTTTTAACGATGTTGAGCTTGGATCCACCATCTACATATTTAATGAAAAATAATACAACTACCGACATTGAGGATCTGAGCACAAAGCTTATTACGAAACCTGGACCAAAAATACTCTACAATGGCTTATCCGGATAATGAACAACTGTATTCAAATTATGGAGATACCCAAAATTTAGAGACAAGCCAAAGTTGTTACCTTGCTTAAACCTGGCAAAAAAAGACGGGTACGAAAAATATCCGGTATCAGGGGTGGTATTTTTCAATCTAAATGCCGCTTACGACACCTTAAATTACAGAATATTTCTCCAAAAACTATATGATATCCCCTTAGATAACAAGCTCACTTACATTGTCTGCGTATGCCAACATAAGAGAATATTTTTTGTATCACTCACTGGTAAGAATAGCAGATGAAGAACGGTCTCGCTTGGGGTAGCATAAAGGCACCTACACTGTATAACATTTACACAAACAAACGATCCATACCGGTAGATACTAGGACTTCTATTATATAGACGAGACACCTATTATTGCACAATAAAAATAAACTATGAATCAATTTTCAGCCAAAACCCCTGAAAAACTCGTGGGTGCTCCTTCAATTTCCTCAACATAGACGTTTTCACAAAACTAAACATCTAATCTTGTCATAAAATCATTGAACTGTAGACTTCCTATAAATTCCTTGAAAATAGTTTGTATCACACCGGGTCAGTCACAGATTATTGTTTAAAACTAAAAGGTAAATTGAGGACCAGAAATAATATTCTTCGCAAGCTTGTCAGCTAAAAATGAGGCGCACGTCCTTCCGCCCTTAAAACATAGACGCTTGTGCTATATGCTTCTGCTGCCGAATATACCTTGTTAGACAAATTAACCATTCTTTCTTTTTGTGCACACTACTACCCATGTTAACACAAAAATATCTATTGTAGCACTTAACCATATTTATTTTGAGATAACCTTCTATCGAGATATCATAAGTAGTACACAAATAAGACCAGACCTAAAATATTAAAAAAGCTTTATACATCGCAGAAGATTGGATAAAATAAAAGTAGTTTTTATTAATCAGATGCTTACATAAAATGTACAAAGACATACTCACGTAAACAAAATATATTACGAAATTTCTGTAATTAAAAAAAAACATCAAATTCGGCATTGAACTAATAAAATTATATTAAATAAAAAAACAACATCTTTAAAAATACAGAAAAAATAAAATTTTCTATGCAAGCGAACATTCCATTCAATAATAAGCCCAAATCCTTTTGTATCTACATACCTGTTTTTTAAAGAACCAGTTACATTTTAGTACTTAGTTATACCAGGTAATATGATATCCTCTGTTACACAGTGTAATCCGTATGACATTCCACTGTCTACAAACAGTAGATAAAAATAAGGAGCCCATATAAACCGTTCAGGGTATATGTTGAAAATATACGGTATAATCGCTCAGTTGCCAAACTCTCAGAGCTTACTTAAACCGATAAACGTATGGTTCAAATATACAATGAAGAAGATCTGAACGACCCCTATAATATATACACGTGAACTAAGCGATATACATTTATGATACAGGGGTATTTACGGGCTCCAAAAAATTTTTATAAATTATTAAACTCTGCATGTTGATGAATCGACTGAACCAATATTACGGAATTGTCAAGTGAGCTCCGTATATCGGTATCCACTTGACCACGGAGCTCAATTGAACCTGAATTTTAACATGGGCGGAGTTCACTTAATGCCGTAGATATATATATATATATATATATATATATATATATATATATATATATATATATATATATATATATATATATATATATATATATATATATATATATATATATATATATACATATATATATATATATATATATATATATATATATATATATATATATACATATACATCCCACTATCGTTTTAAGCTCTTTTCACGTTGCAGTCATTTAGCATCACCAAGAAATGCTATCATTTTCTATTTATAAGTCGTGTATGTTCGTTTAGTGCACCTTTGTAGGCTTGGCACCGTTGTCGGTTTTTCAATAATCCGATTTTTTTATAAATTAAATTTTTTACATCAAACCATCATTTTAACATTGGGAGGTAAAATTACTGTATTTGGTATCATTTTAAAGCCAATAGATGTTGCCAGTGTTAACACTTAAATAATATTTGAAAACATAAAAATATCGATCGGTTTTGGGTCAAGTTCAAATGAAGACATTGAAACTACCTGCCGACCGGCTGGGGTCAACCAACTAGTTTTTTTATATCAACGTTCAGTTGTTATATTTATTCAATTTAGATATTTTTTCCCAGAGAGTTGTGTAGAGGAATATTTTACATATTTCAATTTCCAAGCTGTTTAATCGAAGCTATCAGTGAATAGTTTAAGATAAATATTAGATTTTTATGGGATTAGGTCAAAAATATTGGTTGTAATTGGGATGAGAATCACATTTTTAATTATGTAATGTTTAACATTTTGATTTCAATTCAGGAAATCGTTCTCAAAAAACGTTTTTTGTACAAAATGTGTATACACATTTTTACATAATTTGTACAATAAAACAAGGTTAAATATTGGAAATCGTATCGTTAAATATTAGTTAATTAAAAATGTAATTTTCATCTCAATATCGACCAATAATTGTGGCATAATCACATAAAAAAATAATATTTGACTTTGACCATGCCATAAAAATGTAATTAACGGAACCTCGCTAAATAGTTTTAAAAAATCTTACAGAAATTTAAATTCTAAATAGTATGAGGGGTAGCCGACGAAAAATTCGTAAAGACGTACAGTTGATTTTGCTTTGTTTTCTTAAACAATCTTAAAAGGCAAAATAAAAAATTTTGCTTATAAAACGTTTTGTATACATTCTAAAGAAAAATAATTTAAATAAAAGTTGTAGACCATAAAAAGTTTTCTATGTAGAGAAATACCAAATTTAAATACATAAATAATTGAGATAATTCCAAAAAACCATAAACTCTAAGATATTATATGTTTGTAGTAATTTATAAATGGTAATAACTTTGTTTTGTGACTAACGACAGATAATATAGCTACTTGAAATCATGGCAATTGATGAGTTATTAAAGTGTGCTAAATATCAAGCAGATCAAAAAATATTTTACAATTTATTCAATTTGTTTATCACAGAAAGCAATTATTTAAACAACTGTACTTGTCCAAACTCGTATGACTATAAGTATTTTGTAACTTGCAATCGATTCTTTGCGCTTTCAGTTTTAGGGTATATTAAAAAAACTTTTACCATATTAAATTTTTTATTAAAAACCAGTTTGAATAAGGGACTTTTTAGTTTTTAGACCACTTAACGTTTTTTTAGTTTCTTTGACAAGTGAGGATTCGGTTATTTCTTCATATGGGCTATGAACAATTGTCTAGTCAAGTCAACACTATTATAGTTACCTATACTTTTCCAGTAGTCATGCAGACGGTTCATTTTAATTGTCCCCATATGGAACATAAGCTCGAGAAAAGTCTTAAATTCTGTTTGTGTTGTCTCTTTCCAAAACGCAACTCTCGATTTTTCTGAACGACTTTGTGCAAGTATTTTGTCAGTCACTTCCACCATTCATTTAATCCACATCGTCCTCGCCCGATGCTTCTAACAATGATTATAATTCAGCAGTGGTCAATCTACGTTTATGTTCACATCAACCTTTTTTAGATGTCGAAGGCATATTATTTACATCCATTTCTTTATAAATACTATAACTCACTTTTACGGAGGTAATTAACAATAAAAACGTTCTACTGGAAACTATCAACTTACGACTTCCAATACTATAAGGCCACTTGAGCCACAATACGTTTGTACTCAATAATAGTTCCTGTATAAGTAAAATTGTTTTTTAATGTGCTTCATTGAAGCACACTAGATATATTTCAGTTTTGCCATCACATTCTTCAGAGTATGTTTTAACTTTTTTAACTTTTCTATCGGCCTTTCTACTAGTCATGCTTCTTCTTAAAACTTTGTAACATCTTGTACACTTTCTTCTCTTTGTATTATCTACATCGCTTTGCCTTAGATGGTATTTTTGGGTGTAACTGGTCATGAGGGTTACAACATTTCTTTATTTGTAAATGCCTTCGCGAACTCCAGTCTGAACTCAAGGATAGGTTGTCGCTTTTTTTACGTTTTCTATTATTTAGCAACTAAGCATTGACTACTGCGGTATTAAATATTAATTCCATTGCCACTTTCCAGTACCACTTCAGAATTTTGCGTATTGGACTTTGGTAAGAAGCCACTTGATCACTAAAATCAACACTCTTTTCACCAAGTTATAATCGAGAATAATTTGTGGTTTTAGTACTTGTGTATAATTTTTCATTTTATTTGATTAAACCAAGATACAACTATTATGTTTAAATGTTGCAAGGATTAAAACTGGTCTTTTGTCGACCCATTTTATCACTCGTAAAATCAATAATGGGGTTAAATTTCATCGAGAGTAACTGGTTGCAACTTTTTTAATCGAGATTTTAGTTTTACATGTTTTTAGAGTAAAACATCTGCACATGAATAATTCGTTTCTTGAACAATGATTTCAATTCACCGACCAATATTCTAAAATAAGGTGTTATTACGTCGTCCAGAATATTATAAACTGGTTCTCTTTCATAAAGCATTGGAAATATGGTTTACACTCTATATTTAGAAAAATCTTTTACTGCAACTCTTGTTCGACCTAAACTAAATTAATACACAAAACAAATTAATCTATTTTTTTATAGAAATGCAGATTCCTGTCGGATTTTTATCAGTGCGGCATGAGTCACTGGTGTCTCGTATATCCGGACCTCTTATCGCATTACAAACATAATTCTTAATTAGCAGTGCGGTACAAGATACATTTATGTCGTATAATCTGAAAGCCGTAATAAGACCATAAGACCGTATGTTATAAATAAATATATTCCTAAAAGAATTATCTTGAAACATGAAATAAATACACTAAAAAAGTGCAATATTAAGTGTTATTTAAAAAATGGTATGTCATTCACGACGGGCGTACAGTTAAAAACAACAGTTTTCAGTGTTCTATTGCTTGATTATTATTATCTGGTATTCTGAAAATGTTGACATTTTTTCCTGGACTGATCTTCCTCAACTAACGTCATCTTTCTTAATTTGTGGGTTGTGTTGTTCAGGTCTCTTTAAGTGTTTTTGCTGGTATCCATACTGAATGATCTTCTTTAGACAATGTACTAATTTAGTATTCAAATGTGGCATTGCGTGCGTCATGTAGCGCTGATCTTAATTGTCTGATTAGTCGATTATATTTGTGTTCGTCATTAAGATTTCGGCTTCTTGGTCATCTAACTCTTGCTCTTCATTTTTCGACTATAATTGTATAATATAATTCGGAGTGTTACTTGTGTTTTCTTGATTTGGAATTGTTAATCGTGTAGCTCCATATGAAATAGTAAAAGATGAAAACGGCAGCATATTCATGCATAAAAAAAGGAAACGCGATAAAGATATCTGAAACAACTGTTTTATGTTATAAGAGATCAAATAGTCCGAAATTGCCAGGTGAACAGGGTACTATAAAGAGGAAGTAGAATTAGCTATGAAACAGCTTAAATGGGAAAAAGAAGTAAGCTTAGACCAAATACCAGCAGGAATTATTCAACTGGGGAAAAAATTAAACGGATAACAATATTCACTCCATTTACAGAAAAGGGGGTGACTCGCAAAAATTTTAAGAACTTCTTTAATAGCCTCCAGTCAACAATTTCCTAATCATGTTTAAAAAACGTACGGAATGCACTGTATATAATAACCCAAACCGTCAACATACTTGTTGTTGCAGTTATGTATTACGATCAACTTAAAGGTTATGCACGACTCCCCTTGTATAGGTACACAGGCATGCACCCGTGCGGGAGAAAAAAGATTTGTCATAACGTTACATTATGTCACATTTTAACGTTGAATATTTTATGGTCCCCTTTGGATTATAAAACGAATGATCGACTTTTTCTCGCACAGATCCCGCCTATATAACTTTACAAAGCGAGTCGTTTGCTGGGTATTAAAGAAACGTCTATCGCCATCATATAATTTTACGCTATTTCACGTTCTACGACGCATTCCACGTTTGACACACTGTCTTGTTTAGTTTTCTGTCATTTTATTTGTTATATCCTATCTCATTCTCGTCACAGCGTCAAGGAGCAGTAAATGTGTGCAGTGAACGGGAGGAATATGTTTAACAGTGAACGTTGGAGATTTTTCGAGTCTTTCATATTTTCTTCTTTGAGTGCCTCTCCTATCGGAGATTGGATATCATTAGGGCGATTCTAATTTTATTTACTGCTGTTTTGAATAATTCACTCATCACTAACTCATCAGGTGGCCAAAGTGTTTAAGTTTTCTCTTTTTTATATTCAGTATAACTTCTGGATCGTTATGTATTCTACGTATTACCCCTTCATTTGTAATTTTATCCACTCAACTTATTTTTAGTATACGGCAGTAGCACCACATCTCAAAGCTTTAAAGATTTGTAACATTCTTCTGTTTAAGAGTCCATGCCTCAACACCGTAAAGCTAAGTACTGAATACATACTAAGTAGTTAACTAAAAGTGGACGTATGCAAAGAGATGTATGACTTAATCGTATGGTATTCGCTAAATCCTGTCACGTAATATGCCACATACCTCTGTGCGTAAATTCGTTTTATTGCTGCCAGTTTAAGGTGTTATTAGATGCAGCCATGTTGAATTTCTCTCCACCATCGTATTATCTTCGTTAAATCCTATCATTTTAGGCTCCATATATCCTGATTAGACCTATAGGACCCGAGATACGCAACTAAGGCTCTTTTGACATAACATATATAGGAGCAAAGATATATACCTAAGGTCCTTTTGACGTGTTGATGTATTTGATTTCTACGTCGTAGTATTCTATTGGTTAAATGTTACCATTTGAGGTACTGTACGTCACGATTGGACTAATAGGACCGCAGATACATAACTAAGGCCCTTTTGATAAGCTGATGTATTTTATTTTTGTATCTTATTGTATTCGATTCGTTAAATCCTATCATTTGAGGTACTGTACGTCACGATTGGTCTAATAAAAACGAAGATACGTAACTAAGGCCCTTTTATTATTTTGCTGTATTTGATTTCTATCTCATTGTATTCTATTAGTTAAATTCTATCATTTGAGGTATCGTACGTCACGATTGGACTAATAGGACCGAAGATACATAACTAAGGCCATTTTGACATGCTACTTTATTTAATTTCTATACCTCATTGTATTTTATTTGTTAAATCCTTTCATTTGAGGTACAGTACGTCATGATTGGACTAATAGAACTAAAGATACACAACCAAGGCCCTTTTGACATTGTTCTGTATTTGATTTTTGTATCCCATTGTATTCTCTATGTTAAATCCTATCATTAGAGGTACTATACGTTACGATTGGACTAATAGGACCAAAGATACGTGACTACGGCCCTTTTGACATGTTGCTGTATTTAATTTTTTTATTTCATTGTTTTCAATTCGTTAAATCCTGTCATTTGAGATACTGTACGTCACGATTGGACTTATAGAAACGAAGATATATAATTAAGGCCTTTTTGACATGCTGCTATATTTAATTTTTCTGTCTTATTGTATTTTATTGGTTAAATCCTATCATTTGAGGGGCTGTACGTCGCGACTGGACCAATTGGAGCGAATATACCATAGGTAGTTGCAATATATCATATCCCGTTACTTTTAACCAACCATGATGCCAGAATGATTTGTGGATGAAAAGAATATATATATATATATATAATATATATATATATATATATATATATATATATATATATATATATATATATATATTCTTAAATTTACTATTTCATTGTGGGTAATATTATATTCAACAGCGATGCCAAATTTCTGATTCTAAAATGATTGATAATGAAAGTGGAATATACATTTTCATGTATATAATGGCAGCGAGTAAACGGTAAAACCCTGAACTAAATATATATAATATTTTCACTGTACCATCATTTTAGACTCAAACATTTTCTGAAATAAACTTGTATAACTCAGTAAGGGATAAAAAGAGAAAGCGGATATTTTAAAATATCAACACGGTATCAACACTCTAATCAATGAGATGGTTAAAATTCTTGTAACAAGTACAGGAAAAAAGTTATTAAGGTCTTGTAAAGTAGCGTCGATATACAGATGCTACTTTGCAAGACGATGCTAAATTGATGGTAAAAGCATAATGTATCGATGCGAAAATGATATTATGATGTATATATATATATATATATATATATATATATATATATATATATATATATATATATATATATATATATATATATATATTTTAAGTAATTAAAAAAAATAAGTTAAGTTAAGTAAAATATTTAAAGTTGAATCCCTAAAGTTGTAATTTAACAGTTCGAACCGTGGGAGTGTCAATATTTGCGCATCCACTTCTACAACGTGACGGCGTAGTGGGATTCAAACGGCTATTTAAGGCGTGTGAATAGCGGAATTAGACAGTCTTGTAGCTAGCGCTCTAGGCTCCCTGACTCGCCGGTGTAGTGAACCTGCGAGCATATTCGGAGCTTTCGCTGAATTGAAGCGAAAGCTAGTATAAATCTGCACGCGATCGATTTCCCCCATTTCGTTTCTTATTAGTAGTACTAATTAATTTCTTTTCTTTTATAGACGTTCGCCGAGGACTTCGTTCATCACGGGATCCAGTAGAATTCGTTTTAGTTTTATTCATTGTATAAGTATACAACGTAGAATTCCTTTTATTTTTATTTATTGTAGATATACTAAATTAATAGATTTATTTTTACTTCAAACCTGTGTTTTACTGAGTCTGTCGCCCCGAAAGAGCTACCCATCACAAACTGGCGCCCGAGCAAAAATTAATAACATGCCGACAGATAAAGACACAGACTCAGTAACAGGTACGTCGTGGATAAATCGACTTTGCAAAGAGGAATTGCAGAGCGAGGCCGAAAAATGCTGCTTAGATCCCAAGGGAACCGTCGACGAATTGAGAGCACGACTCAGAACCTATTTTAAAAATCGCGAGAAAGCTACAGGAACAATCCCAAAAGAAAAAACTTCCAAGGGAACAGAATCCGACACACTGGCCCAGGAAATTTCGGTCATCCGAAGACAATTACAGGAATTAACAATAACGAAACAAATGGGGCAACCAGAATTGCTAAATCAAGTACGAAAGTGGAACACACACTTCGACAAGAAACATTCGGATGCAATAGAATTCTTAGAGAGGATAGACGAATTAAGCTTGGCCTACGAGATCGATAAACAAGATCTACTAAGAGCATTATCAGAATTATTAGGAGACCACGCTTTGTTATGGTACAGAAACAATAACAAAAATTGGAAGTCATGGACAGATTTCAGCGAAGATTTTAAAAAAGCTTTCTATCCCAGGGGATATTTGCTACAACTAGAAGAGGAAATCCGAAACAGAAAACAGAGACAGAACGAACCAGTAGATAGATATATCACGGAGATTCAAACATTAATCAGACGAGAAGGATCTTTTTCTAAAAACCAAGAACTCGAAAGGATATACAAAAATTTGTTACCAGAATATAAGCTTTATGCTCGCCGCCGGGATTTCGGAAACTTAGCCGAATTACAGGATTTAGCCCAAGAATACGAAGCTCTAGAAGACGAAAAGACCCGAGCAAATCAGATTTGCCGTGGAAACTGGAAACGCACGGACCAAGCAGAGTACGATGCGAAAACGGCATGCTTTAGGTGCAAGATGTCAGGTCACAGCCGTAAAAACTTCAAAAACCCATGGAAAAAGTTTTGTTCGCGTTGCGGCAGAGAAGGAGTTTACAGCAGCGACTGCTGTTTCAGGCGTCAGGGAAACGAATTACAGACTGGAGAAACAAGGAGTCGTCCCAGTCTGTAAAACAAGATTCGACTCCATTCGTTTTCGCCGTTACACAGCCAGCAAGCAATGACATTCGACTGTTCGCATCACTAAAAATAGGGCAAAGAACATACAGAGCGCTCATCGACACAGGAACTACTAAAAATTACGTCGGGGATAGAATAGCTCAGATATACAAGGACTCTCTAGATAGCTACAACGGGAGAACAAGACTAGCAAATGGAGCGTCAATTGAGCTTAACCAGAAGTTGACAATTGAATGCGAGATCGATAAGTTACAAACCCGACAAACATTCATAGTAATGCCAGGGTTGACGGAAGATGCATTAATAGGAGTGGAATTCCTCAGGAACCATTCTATCGAACTTAAATTCGATAAACATACGACCAAACAATACATACAACATCAAGAAGAGGCTTGTAACACTTTAAAAGACTCCACTCAAAATACGGAGTTAGAAAGGTTCCTAAGAAAAGAACTAAGGGAGTTTGAGAACATAACAGGGCCCACCAACTTAATAAGACACAAAATAAAATTGAAGAAAAAGTGCGATCCAGTCAAGCAGCCTTATAGGCGGCACAATCCCGCAATGCTACAGATCATCAACCAAGAAGTGGACAAGATGTTAAAAGAAGGAACCATCGAACCCTCCACAAGTGGTTGGAGTTCACCGATTGTACTAGTTAGGAAAAAGGATAACTCGTACAGATTTTGCATTGACTTTAGAAAAGTCAACGAACTATCAGATAAGGACGCATATCCGTTACCCAGAATATCGGAAATTCTGGATAGACTTAAGGAAGCAAATTTTATATCGACCCTCGATTTGAAACAGGGATATTTTCAAATACCCCTAGAAGAAACAAGCCGCCCAGTGACAACATTCAGCGTACCCGGAAAAGGCCATTTTCAGTTCAAAACCACCCCATTCGGACTGCATTCCGCAGGAGCCACTTTCCAACGCCTACTGGATAAGGTAATACCTCCCGATATGGAATTCGCGTTTGCCTACTTGGATGATATCGTAGTAATATCTAAAACGCTCCAAGAGCATTTAAATCACCTACATGAAGTTTTCCGAAGACTGAAAGAAGCCAGATTACAGCTGAACTTCGAGAAATGCACGTTTTGCCAGTCAGAACTCAGATACTTAGGACATGTGGTTGGAGCAGAAGGAATAAAAACTGACCCGGAGAAAACCAACGCTATAACCGGACTTACAGCACCGAGAAATGTGCGTCAACTCCGCCGGTTCCTAGGAATAACATCATGGTACCGCCGATTCATAGAGAACTATTCGACAATAGCAGGACCGCTAAACATGCTTCTGAAGAAGAAGATAAGATGGAAATGGACCGATAAGCAGGAAAACGCGTTTGAAGAGCTAAAATCAAAACTTACATCGGCCCCAGTATTAGCATGCCCCGATTTTTCGAAAACATTTTACCTGCAAACAGATGCGTCGAACTGTGGACTTGGAGTTGCACTAACACAGAAATACGACGGCCAGGATAAAGTAATTGCATATGCTAGTCGAACCCTCACACCAGCCGAGACAAAATATTCCACAACGGAAAAAGAATGTCTATCCATCGTGTACGGGATAAAGCAAATGAGGCCGTATATAGAAGGATACAATTTTAAGGTCATATCAGACCATCAGTCTCTCAAATGGCTGAAGAACCTTAAAAACCCGTCAGGTCGGTTAGCCAGGTGGAGTTTAGAACTGCAACAGTACGATTTCGAGGTAATATATAGAAAGGGAGTCCTCAACAAGGTAGCAGATGCTTTGTCACGACAACCACAAGAAAACCAGAGCGAAGAACCAGAGTCGGAGTTATTAGCATCAGAACTGGAATCATGCCGTTGGTACGATAATTTATATAGGAATGTACTCCAGAACCCAGACGATTTCCCGGATTTACAAATATCAAACGGGAAATTATATAAACACGTTTGGAGCAGCCGTAATTTAGCCGACCCAGAGTTTAATAACCCATGGAAATTATGCGTACCAAGATATAGAAGGAAAGATATTTTGGAGGAAAATCATGACTCGACCACAGCAGGCCACTTAGGAATTGCAAAAACAATTTGCCGAATAGCGCAAAAGTACTATTGGCCTAAGATGTTTAAACAAATTGCAGACTACGTTAGAGTCTGTACGAAGTGCCTCCAATATAAACCGTCTCAAATGCAACCAGCCGGGAAAATGCAACCGTCCACTGTAGAAAAGCCTTGGCATACTGTCTCAGTTGATTTAATGGGACCATTCCCAAGATCTGCAAAAGGAAACATTTTCTTAATAGTCATGCAAGACCGGTTTACCAAATGGGTCTTCGCTCAGCCAATAAGAGCAGCATCTACGAACTCAATCATCGACACTCTACGATCAAAGGTAGTCATGCAATTCGGTATCCCGAAAAAAAATCATCTCGGACAACGGCGCGCAGTTCACAAGCGGAAGTTTTAAGGCGTTCCTAAAATCCTATAACATAAATCACATTCTAACACCGCCGTACTCACCTCAATGCAATCCAGTAGAACGAATGAGCAAAGTACTGAAAACGATGATAGCTACTTACGTGGAGAATAACCATAAAGACTGGGACAAATTCATACCAGAATTCTGCTACGCCATAAATTCGTCAAGACACGATTCAACAGGATTTTCACCAGCGCTTCTTAATTTCGGAAGAGAATTAGATACAACAGAGGCGACAAATGGACAAGATATACAGGGGTATGCAGAGAACTTACACAAGTTAGAAGCATTGAGAGAACTGGCGAAAGTGCACATGGAACACGCTTTCGAGGACCAAAAGAAATACTACGATCTAAGACGAAGAGACTGGCGGCCACATCCAGGAGATCGAGTCATGAAAAAAGAACACCATCTATCATCGGCTAGTGCAGCTTTCAACAGCAAACTAGCGCCGAAGTACTCAGGACCATACATAGTAACGTCAGTGATATCACCAGTAATAGTAAAACTGAAATTGGCCGATAGTAGTAGCCGCAAGCAGATGACGGCGCATGTAAAAGATTTAAAACCATGGGAGGGGGGAAATGTTACTACAGAAATCCAATCCCCACCACAACCAAACGGTATTTAAGTGGAAATGCTAGCAAGCAGAAAAGCATCAACATCAAACATGGAAGACATATTAGAGATACCGGAAGAGATGACCCCTCTGGGAACGCCAGAGAGACCCGAACTACCCGTGACACCAGGAAAAGACGCGGAGAGGATCATGAAGAACTTCCACGAACTTTTTGGGACACCACCAACCCCACCGAGGAAGAAGAGCGTACCTGATACTAAAACGGGACAAGAAGCCCAATCCGCGTCCACTCCAGGAGAACCGGAACCCGGGAAACACACCGATCTTATAGAGATCGTCCCAAAACACCTGATCGAGAGGAGGACCAAAAGATACAGGATATGCTGTAACAATGGGAGGAAGATTGTAATAAAGATACCGAGAGGGATAGATGGCATCACGAGGCTGTAGACACCATATACACAAAAAAAAGGTATGTTACTTTTTTTTTTCAAAGAGAAGGAGGTGTAACGATGCTCTGATCGTTTAACAGTTCGAACCGTGGGAGTGTCAATATTTGCGCATCCACTTCTACAACGTGACGGCGTAGTGGGATTCAAACGGCTATTTAAGGCATGTGAATAGCGGAATTAGACAGTCTTGTAGCTAGCGCTCTAGGCTCCCTGACTCGCCGGTGTAGTGAACCTGCGAGCCATTCTGGACAGAGAGAGTTCCGTATTGAGGATCGTACTCTGTCCCTAACCAAGCGGAACCCATCGGTATTGCGCATTGAGCATTACCGTGGATCTGCACAGAACCAACCGGGACAGAGAGATTTCCGTATTGAGGATCATACTCTGTCCTTAGCCAAGCGGAACCCGTCGGCATTGTGTATTGAACATTGCCATGGGTCTGCACAGCTAAATATTTTGTTTGCGAGCATATTCGGAGCTTTCGCTGAATTGAAGCGAAAGCTAGTATAAATCTGCACGCGATCGATTTCCCCCATTTCGTTTCTTATTAGTAGTACTAATTAATTTCTTTTCTTTTATAGACGTTCGCCGAGGACTTCGTTCATCACGGGATCCAGTAGAATTCGTTTTAGTTTTATTCATTGTATAAGTATACAACGTAGAATTCCTTTTATTTTTATTTATTGTAGATATACTAAATTAATAGATTTATTTTTACTTCAAACCTGTGTTTTACTGAGTCTGTCGCCCCGAAAGAGCTACCCATCACAAAGTAACATACAATGGTTTCAACAAGTATATGGTCAACCAGCAATTAAATACAAAGAATACACCAAGATTGGCTAATATAAATATATAAAAAATATAGCAATGTCTAAATTATTAAATTTTTTATCATACAAAAATAGCATATAAGTAGTCAACTTTACATAATGATATAATAGGTGGGTGTTTAAATATGAATGTAACTACAGCAATACAAGTATACCTTAAAACAGTAAATCCAATAAAGAAAGAAAAATTAATACATAAGTTACAAAGAGCAACAAGAAAGAATCAAAACTAGTAACTAATATTATGCAATGAAAAGAAAATAACTAAACCGTATTTATTTTACAAATTCCCAATTGTCAATATAAGCACGTGAAAGCCAAACAGGGTCGTACTGATGTGTATCATATGATTTTTAAAAATATTTACTTTTGAAACTGTTAGTTTAAGAATTTCTTGGAATTTAATCATTATATCACAATTAAACTAAACTCTAAAAAATAACGCGACCAGTAAATAACTTAACAATAACTATGACAAATATAACGCAATATAATAACTTAAAAATCAACACGATACAATTTGAATTTAAAATGCTGGCAAGTTTGAATCTGTAACAATAGAATCTGTCTGGCTTAAGGTAATAAATTATATTTAATAGCCTCTTGACGAATGAGACGGCGAATATAAACACGTGCTCATATTTACAGATGTGAATTTGCTAAATGAATGTACTTTATATGAGTTACGGTCTTAACTGAGAATAGGCCTTACGTTGGGCGCCAATGTAACAAAAAAGGAGTGTGTATGTGTAATGTAACACAAGTATTTGGAGTAATGTAACAAAAAATAATTAAATTAAAACAGGCTAACAGATTGTGCCGGATAGTGACTATTTGACACCCCAAAGGTGATTCGGATCCAATTTGCATGCCCTACAGAGACCGTAAAATGAGAAAATGAATGATAAAGTAATAAAAAATATATGAATAAAGTAAATGAAAGTGATAAACTACGGAAGTTGCTCTAAGATGTGATTGGGAACCAAAAAAGTATTAACCTATACGTTCCAAGGTATTTTGTAAAGCTGTTTGCTGAAATAAAAAGGAAAACAGGTATTCATTGAAATATTTAGTCTTTATCACAAATTTAATATCTATCCAAATATATACAGTCTAATCCTTTATAGCTACGCACCACAAATTATGTACAGTCAACCTAGTTACTTATATGTCAAAAAAGATTCCCTGGGTATACACAATTGATCCTTGATCTGAATTTAAAAATAATAAAATTTAAGAAAATTTTAATGATTCGACCTAAGAAGGTAATTTACTTGCCTACTAGAGATGTAACTCTGAACTTCGGCTTTCAATTTAATGTCCTAACAAAAAAAAGTAATTATGGTACTGATATTGCTGCTGCCCCTACTAAGTGAATAGAATGCGCAAGGAAGGTTTTGGCAATTTAATACGATTTTGTGTGTTAGAATATTATTTCTCCGAGAAAGTGAAGAATATCTATTTGCTATCCGAATTTAATCCATTGATTAAATATTAGAATGTTATAAAATAATGCTATTAGCAGCAAAAAACAGTCTAAGAGTCACTAATGAGAATATTAAATACATGTTCTGTAACATACAACATAGAGGATGTAGAGTAAAGCATATCGTAAAAATAAAGCCATATAATTTTAAAAGATTGCAGTGTTTTAGATATCGTAGATAACGTTGTCACATAAAAAATAAAAGGGAATATTCAGGTAGCTAACTGATGTATATTATATAACCCTTATAACATTTTTAAATCCAGAAGTCTAATACGAATCTCTAAAATCAGGATATATAAGACGGTGATTAAGCCCGTACTAATGTGTGGATATGTGACGAGAACGTATTAATTGGATTATGATTGCTAGAAAAGCCATCACAGGTATTTTTCGACTTACAAAGGTCCGAGTACTAACCGATACCAAACGGAACTAATGCCAAGGTCAAACACATATATAAACATAGCAACATAGTAAAAGAAACTAAATTTTAGGAATATTAAGACTACCTACTGACCCATCATATTTATTAACACCTGCTATCCTACTTATAGTCAATACTTATCTGTTGGGGACTATCAAATCAATTACATGTAATTAAACGAACTAGGCTTAAAAAAATTATCCCAGGAAAGGTACTTCAGAAATATCGACATAAATTTTTAAAACATCATTCACGTGGCTTAGTTTTTAATAGGAATAAGGAGACAAAAAGAAGAAAATACAATAGAATCTTGTTGCGTTCTGATTATACGATGACGATGATTTTTATATAACATATAGGGAGAAAGAGAGAATAATGTCTATGTTCAATTTAGAACTCGCTGGTTTTCTCCCTTTCGAATTGGGTATGTATATGTATTACCATAGAAAATAAAGCAAGAGAACCATAATTATGAAAATCTATCTAAAAAGTAAAATAAATAAACAAATTATATGTACAAAAAATTATATAAATCCCTAATATTAAGACATCAAAATATGTCCGGTAGAAGTATGCCTTCTAAAAATACAAAAAGTAGTTATTCATTGCACAGATTACTTTACAAAAGGTGAACGAATGAGCGTAAAACACAGCTGTTGTAAAAACTTAATATTATTAGGCGAATTGTCGACGAAAGATAAAGGGCAATGATTTTTACAACTTATTGCCACATAAATATCAATGTAACATAAGTATGATGATTTTGCCACAACAAAAGAATATTGGCTCTTACTGTTATATAGCAATTTGTTGTTATATGTTGTTTGTTTTTCGAAAAATGAACTCCGATTTAAAGATTAAAACGTCACATAAAATATAAAAATCTGTTAAACCTTATTTCGAGCATTATTTTCCAACAGAAAAAATCATTTCGAAATTCAAAATCCATATTTATAACGGTATCTAAGAAAAGATTAATATTTGTATAAGGCACACAGTCATATTATGAGATAAAAACTTTAATTCAGAGAGTGTACATTCTTAATAAATGTATAATCTAATAGAGGAAAGCAGAAACAGGAAGCCTGTTTATGCTTTACAGACTTAGAAAGCACTGAGCACTAATATTTATTCTTTTATGTGCTAGGTTATAAAATACGTATACTCAAAACAAATAAATATTATCCACCAAGTACTCTACTCCAGTTCAATACATCAGATATTATAAAGATTTCGTCATAGTTATAAATTAATAGGAGATAAAACTAAATGTAGAGCATATAGTGAAATCTGAATATGTTAGAATAATTATATCGAGCGGGAACATTATTATTGTTGAGAAAAAGGGAGACATATCACTAAGAAAGTGAAAAAGCAATTGACAAAAGCAAGGGGTACTCAGTACTAAAGTACCTGTACTCCAAAGCATAAACATATCGTATCCTACTCTATTAGTAAGTGATGGATTCGAGCGTTACTTGATGAAAATTCATTCTAATTCATTCATATCTAACAATAAAACAGGTATGCGTTTACACGTTATAGCTGAATAAGTTGAGAAGGGGATAACTGTTTTTCTCAAGTTGGCCATTCAAAATTATGTCTGTATTTTTTAATTTGCTAATTCATAGATTCTAATTTTTGGTAGAATCTAAAAATAGCTTAAGGCCTTTATTATAATTATACTTTTTTAGTAATGAAAATAGAACCTGGAATGTGCATGTAACCGAATGTAACCTTTGATCTCTGGGATAAACCCATCTCCTGAACAATGGCGATATATGTAGTTAAAATTTTGTACACCTATTAATTTTAACCGTTTATTTTCTTATTATCCATTATATTGGATTTAAGTTGTGACCGATATTACAAACTTATTTGCTTTTAAGACTCTATATTAACTAGAGTTATTACTGTACAAATCTGACTCGAAATATCGTCTAAAAGTAACAGAATGTAAAATTTAAATTTTTAATGAAAAGTAAAAGATTAACTATTTTTTATGGAGTTCAAAGAAAAAGCCTTCACGAAAATTAACGTACTAATAAGACCACCGCAATCCGGCGTACCATGGGTAATAAATAATAATTCATTAATCGGTTAATTCTTCAATCACCTGTTCAATATGATTTTTGTCAAATCGGTCCTTGTTAGGACCAACTATTCTAATTATGTCTATAAATATTAAGGACATATCTAAAGATAAAAACACTTTATTTTACTTAAGCTTATCAGACAAATGCGCTTAACACAAATGTGATGTATTTCTAGTGCAGGAAGCACATAGACGGCCAAACCTAGGGTATTTGGTATTAAGCTGATCGCTGAAAATCACATAATAAATGCCGGCAAAGAAGCAAAGATAAACTTAAAATGAGAGAGGAGAAAAACAGTCAACTGAGGGAACCTTATAACAATGTTGAACTTGGATTCACTATCCACGTATATAATTAACAATATTACGACTCCTGAATGGGAATCTGAGCACAAAACTAATTATAAAATTTGGACCGAAAATACAACAATGGCTGATATCCAAAATTTGTAGACATGCAAAGTAAAGACTAAGTTGTTGCCTTGCTTAAACCTGACAAAAATTCCAACGACCAAAAAAGCTATCGGCCAATATATCTATTTATTTTGTCAGTTATACAAAATACTTCTACACATGATCCTTAATATAATTTTACCGATAATAGAAGAAAAATTCAAATTAAAAGATAAAAGTGGCTATATATGACAGGAAAGATCACATACGTCACAAATCCTAAATCTTGCTCAACACAGCGAAGAGGGCATAGTTCGTGATCATTGAATCGACCAGTCGATTTATCGAGTGCGAAGTAATTAACAACGGTGTTTAATTGTGAATAATTTTGTTAAAATTTCTAGTGTAGTAGTTCTTATAAGAAACTTAATTATCAGTGAGTGTATAATATGAGTGCCAACCAGGGGGGTGGTGAAACCCCCCAAATTGGAACTCAACCCTCATCCAAAGGTGACATAGATGTCCCAAATATTTGGGATATGGACGTAGAATCAAATCGTAATGTATTAGACAAAACAACAATGGAAAATATCAATAATCCAAATGTAAGTACAATAATTAATAATTCTAACGTAAAACATATGGAGACAACAACAGATATAAACGAAAAACCAGTACGTATTCCAAGTTTTTATAATAATGTAGATATCGCTCCTTTTTACGTGTATGTTGAAAATAGTCTGGATAAATTTGATGGTAAATTAAACACAATTAGAATAGGAGATATTTTGTTCAAAGAACATCCAGAATTGGATTCCAAAATTAATTGCATAGATTCGATAGGGCGTAATAGGTTAAGAATTAAATTAAAAGACTATAAATCGGCAAATAATTTATTAAAATCGGTTATTTTAAAGAAATATAATTTGTTGGCATATATTCCTAAATTTATTACACATAAATTTGGCATAATACGAAATATAGATTATGAGTTTAATTAAGGGTATGTTAAAGGGAAAATAAATCCAGTTGATTTCATTGTAAATTTAGTGTTGAGGTAGTTAAACGAATGAATCGCAAAGTAATTAAACCGGACGGTACTAAAGAATACGTGCCTACAAAAACCTTTTTTGTTACTTTTAAAGCATCTAAGTTACCACAATATATATGCATTAATCATGTAATAATTCCGGTAGAACCCTACGAGCAAAAGGTCCTACTATGCTTTCATTGTTATAGATACGGTCATTTAATAAAACAATGTAAAAGTAACGTTCGCTGTTTAAAGTGTAAAGAGGGACACGAGACAAAAGACTGTATCACCAATTCATTTACCGAGTTCATCGACAGCCGTTTTCAAAAAACAAAATTGAATCAGCCTCATTAAGAGACTTGTGTCACTGTTACGGATAATGCTTTACTTTACTTAGTATTATTCAAGATAAATTTAATGCAATATCTGATGAAGAGTTGTTTTAAGATTTGCCAGTGGAATTGTAGATCAGCTACATCTAATAAAGAAAATCTTCAAAATATTTTAATAAGTGAAGATATAGATATTGCTATGCTTTCAGAGACGTGGTTTAAGCCATCAAAATATGTAAATTTTGCAGGTTATAACGTTATTAGGGAAGACCGCCCTGACGGATACGGCGGGGTGGCTTTTCTGGTAAAGTTAAAGTTAAAATATAATGAGATTATGGTAAGACACTCCAATAAACTCTAAGCAAACTGTATCCAACTATTATCAACCAACAAAATCAGTATACTTTTTGTAAACATTTATGTTACTCCAAGAAGTTCCATAGGGACGGATGAGTGGGGCGAGTTTTTGGAATCTCTCCCGAAACCATGTGTAATCGGTAATGTGTAATGATTTCAATTCTCATCACACTGCTTGGGGATGTTTAACAACCAATTCTCAGGGTAACAGGTTACAAGATGCAATAGATAATACGGATTTGGTACTATTAAACGATGGCAGTCATACATTAGTGCCCACATTAAACAGTAACTCCTTAGCGATAGACTTAACACTCTGTTCATTAGGTATAGCACATCTTTTTGAGTGGCAAATTATGGACGATCCACATGGTTCTAACCATATTCCGATTTTAATTAAATTTAAATGTGAAATGAGCAGTAATGAAATGATGGTGTATAGTAGATGGATAACAAAAAAAGCCAATTGGAATAAATTTCGAAGCGAAATGGACGAACAATTTATAAATAAAGATAATAATTCTAATTACAGCCAATTTATTAATGCAATTAATAATGCAGCTGTAAAATCAATACCACAGAGATATAAATATAAGCAAAATAAAAAAAATTAACACTGGTGGAATGCTGCCCTTTCTTCCCTTTAGTCTTCTGGCTGTTCTTTCTACCTCTTCTTCGAAGTCTATGTCTTCATTGGGATTTTCGTTATTTCTACATGCCCTTTCTAGTTTGTCCTTTAGGACTTCAGCTTTGTCTATTTCCGTGTGGACAATCCCGTTTACTCCATGTACGGGAGGTATGGGTTTCTTGTCCTGTCGGAGGATTTTCGATAATTTTCAGAAGGCGGATTTGTTAGGGTCTAATTCTTGGATATAGTTGTCCCAGCTTTCATTTCTGTGATTTCGTAGTTGTCTTTTAACTTCCCTGTCTATCTCATTTGCAATCCTTTTATCTTCTAATGTTCTAGTACGATAGGCTCTTCTTTTTTTTCTGTTTTTTTCTTTAATTAGGTCTTGTAGTTCGTGACTTATATCTCCGAATCTTCCTTTTTGTATTGTGATTGTTTCGGTTTTAGAGCTGGCATCGATAGCATTAATTATAGTTTCTTCTAGTTTGGTTACGCTGTCTTCTAGTTCTGTGATGTTGTTTATGGTTGGAATGTTACCGATGTTTTCGCTCAAAATTCTTCTGAAGTTTGGCCAACTTCTTATCTTTCTTTTGTGGGGCTGCAAATAGTTTAGTTCTATTGCGCCCAGGGTCAGGACGATTAGATTGTGCGTCGAATCGCCTTCGTTTAGAGAGTGTATCTCGTATTGTTGACCCACGTTGTGTAGGATTGCAATGTCTAGATGTGTAGGGAGTTGTCCGTGAAAACAGGTCGGTTCTGTTGGTCCGATCACGTAGGTGTTTGGTCTATTTTCGAGATGGCCGCAAAGTCGTCTCCCGTTATTGTTGGACGCTCTATCGAACCAGTTGGGAGATCTCGCATTAAGGTCTCCTATGATTACCGTGGGCTCTTCTGTGTCGAGAATTAGGCTCAAATCTTCATCGAATATCAGTTCGTTAGGTCTGACATAAGCTGACACTATTTTTAGTGTTTCGTTGTTGGCCTTTAATCTTACTAGCGTGGCTTCTATTCTTCCACCAGTCCACCTGGTGTTGGGATGTGTTCATGTTCTATGCCTTTTTTAACTAGTATGGCTGTTCCTCCTGATCTTGCTCTATGGTCAGTTCTATAGATATCGTACCCTGGAAATTTGGTTTTCTTCCTTTCCACTAGTTTGGTTTCTTGAAGGGCTACGATATCGAGCTATAATCTATTTATCATTTCGTCTAAAAGGTTGAGTTTTTGGAAAATTCCACCGGAATTTCAGGACCCTATGCGTAGATCTTCCGTATGGTTCGCTAACATTGTCGATTTATTTCACCGAATGCAGTCATCATTTTTGTGGCCCTATCCTATTCTCGTAGCGCCTCCTAAAAATAATGTATTAAGTTTATATCCCTGTGTGGCACTCTATTGGAATATTTTGAAACTACGAAACCGACTGCACGTGCATAATTTCATTTGTTTTACAACAATGGCAATCTTAAAATATTTATTTAATCATAAATAATTTGTAGCACATTTTTTATTAACTCTGTCCTTAAAAGGTTGGCAATTAATTCATTAACATTTTTTATGTACTTCGTATAGGACATTTGTTGGTTATAGTTTATATCTTCAGCGTTATCAGAGGAGGAATTATTAGAGTTGCTCAATAATTCAGATGAATCGAATGATGACTTTTCAAGTTATGACTATGACAATGATCCAGATTTCGAAAATAAAAACGACACATCCAGTTCTGATGAAGCAGGAACAAATTCTAAAATATTTCTAGATCTATTTCGCCTATTGTTGAAGAAAGTGATTCCAGCTATGTTTCTGGATGTGTATCTTTGCTAGCTATTTCGGTTACGTCTCTTGTAAATAACCTCATTCTTCTAGACGAGGGAGACATTCCTTAAGACGAGGACGGGGATATTAACAAGAGCGAGGCCGTGGCCGTATTGCAAGAAAAAGGAACGTAAGAAGAAGTACACAAACGACAAGCATGCAATATAAAAATGACGGTTTAACTGATAAATGGTGTGGCACATTTACTCCGGAGGTATCACGATTGTTACAGCCTGCATATTTACTAAATGATGTAGGGTCCTGGGAGTGGGACGCATTTTTTATCAATATATTGATGATTCTTTTGGAAATAGTGAATTCCACTAATAGAACCGATATTTTAAATACAGAAAAACTTTGGGGTTATCTTTACGCGAAATTAAAGTTTTTATTGGCATTACGATGGTAATGTCAACTCTGCAGTATCCACAAATAGAAATGTATTGGGCGGAAAAATCGAGAATACCTATTGTTGCAGAAGCAATGAGCCGTTAACGCTTTTATGCCATCCGAACTTCATTAAAATTAGTTTTTGATTTCGATATAATAGTTCAGTTACTGAGGCTTAAAATATGGTAATACCTCCGAATTTTTTATAACTGAGAAAAAGACGGATTTAATTATTTGATGCACTTAAATCTTGTTTATTCGCATAAGGTAAATATTGTAACGTGTTTTCTAATATAAAAATTAATTATTCACAATTTTCAACCCTTAATACCCTTTAAAAACCCTTAAAATCTAATACTTTTTATAAAAATAATATGAAAAAGAAGTCGTAGCAGCTTGAGACATTTCAATTATGTATTTTAATACAAATAAAAATTAATACCCTAGCTACACAATAATATTTTATTTACTGGAAATTTTCAACCCTTACCACTACCCTTATGACAAAAATGAATTAAAAATTAATTAAAAAATATTTTTATCGGTTTGAAACATTTTTTGAGTGCATTTTATTTAACGAAAATTAATTTTTTGCATATAAAATAACTTTTTATTATAATTTCAACGTTTCAACCCTCACAACTAACCCCTTTTTTAAAAAATTAGTTTAATATATTTTTATTGGTCTGAAATATTTCTTGAGTGCATTTTATTAAACACAAATTAATTTCTTGCTTATAAAATAAAATTTTATTATAATTTCAACATTTCAACCCTCACAACCACCCCCTTTGTCAAAAATGAATTAAAAAATATTTTTAACGATTTGAAAAATTTTTGAAGTGTATTGTTTGTAGACAAAAATTAATTTTTTACTTATAAAATGAGCCTACTTTTTTCAACCTTTACAAGCACCCCTTTTGATGAAAATAAAATCCTTAAATCCTTAACTTAGACATGGATATAAATAGAAAAAATTTATTTTATAATATATTCCAATTTTTTTATTTTCCAAAAAACTAAAAATAAATAATATTTATATAAAACGAGGTATAAAATAAATGAATCTCCATTCATCATCGGAATCATAATTTTCACCGTCCAATTGGTCTTCGTTTACTGGAGGACAGTTTTGTCAATTGTCACCACAGTATGTTCCGCATGTTGCATTGCAAAATAATCCCAGCCTAAAAGAGCCACAGGCTGATCCGCAACCTTTTGTACAATTGCAAAAAATCATTTTCAGCAGTTCTTCTGGAGCTGGTAAACTTTGCATTTTAATTGGTTCCAAAGAATCTCCACTTTTAGACCAACCCCAATCCAAAATATTTAAGCTGTGATTACCCAACCATATCTGGATTTGTAAATAAACCCTTTTGGTATGTTCATTCAGAGCTGACGAAAAAGTACATACATACATAGAAAAAAAAAGCCGGTTTAGTTATAGCAGATATTCCAAATAGAAAGATCCCTACCTGTTTCCAAAACTTGTTTTATATATACATATACATATATATATATATATATATATATATATATATATATATATATATATATATAGGACATAAGGACATCACCAATGTCCGAAAGCTTGGAATAAAGATTTAAAAGAGTACACGTTTCATTTTTTATTGCTGCAAACCCAATATTTAACGTTTACTTCCTTACGTTGTCAGCAAATCCTTCTGGTTCATTATATATCTATATATATATATATATATATATATATATATATATATATATATATATATATATATATATATATATATATATATATATAGCTGCTATGTATATATATATATATATATATATATATATATATATATATATATATATATATATATATATAGAAGAGAAATTTAATCTTTGCAGATAAGTTAAATAGTAAACTCTTAAATATTGGGGAAATCTGCAAGAAAGACTCTAATGAGTATCAATTGTGTCGCCGAACGTTTTCGCCAAAGAGAATTAATTTGGCTTCTTCAGGCCTGAAAGAGAATAAATTATAATTAGCTACCATATATTATCTATTAAAAACATTATTGATCCTACCGTAGCTTAGAATTGTAGAGTTAGAATATTAAAAAACTTTGCTAGTAACATAATGGTGTTTTTTGTTACTATGTGCAAAAAAAAATTTTTTTTAAACGTTGGAAATGTATGGTAGCTTTGAACTTAAAACTCAAAGGTTTACCCAAGGTTAATCGAAAAACCCAATGTAACTACATTTAAAAGGCAATTCTTTGAATTGTCGGCAATAACTAAATTTTTGATTGTTATAAAGTTTAAAAGTGAGGTTCTGTTTTAGCCAGAACGCATGCTCTGACAATTTCAAGTAGTTTTTATGAATCTTTATGTCGTTAAGGTTCATTGGTAAAACCAAATGAAATTAAATCCCAGTATAGGGAAATATAAGAATATAATTAAAAAAGAAAATCAAAATAATATTCTTGAAGTTTTTTTGCTTATTGACGGTATCACCTCCGTTCCCTTTGACCATCATCACATCTTAGTTACTATCAACCTTCTTTTTATCCCCCATTAGTACTTCCTTATATCCAACCTTTTACATTTATACTGACTCATTCCTAATTTACATTAAAGGTTTATCTATTTCATAATCCATATTCGCATTCCTCATTCCATGACTTAATCGCCATAATAAATTTCAGATTTCAACCTTCCTTCACTACAAATTGGTTTTGTACACATTCCAATCAAATAATTTTATTTTCTTCAACGTCCTCTGCGTTGCTGGTTTGCGCTTTTGTTGTATTGCGCATACTCATCTCATACTCCCAATAAGTTGCTCCGACGCACTACTATGAAAGGACACACATTTACTTCAACGAAAATTTAGTAGACGGTGAGACTCGCAACTGCAAGGTTGACTATAGTATCACAGTCTATTTTCCTGCTTCTTGGCTTAGGTCCGAGCGACTGACGTCAAACTGTTGCCGAGAGGCGTCGATCGGGCTAGAATGGCCCGTATCTGGCTCAGCGGACTTCTTACGGTCCTGGGAATTGGACCTGGAGGTAGTGCAGGTGTCTACCATGTTTCTACCTTCTTATTCTTGCGATATGAATGCAAATGTACAAGATATGTGGTGTCAAGAGACAAGTGTGTGATCTCCTTCGAGAAATATCACAAGTCAATGAGCTCGAGAAAGAATAAGTAGCAACAAATAGTAAAATACGACTCACTAGAGTCGTAGAAATAAAAAAATATGACTGGTTAGAGTCCAAAATTAATAGAAAAAGGATTGTGTGCACCAATCAAATATGTATATATATATATATATATATATATATATGTGGAACATATGCGACAATAAAACGGCATGTATTTGGTGTTTCCTTAACTTACGGAAGGAAGTAAGTACACCGGAATATATATATATATATATATATATATATATATATATATATATATATATATATATATATATATATATATATATATATCTTATGTTCCTTGACTTACGGAAGAAACATAAGAGAAATACAAGTTATGAAAGTAGCAATAATAAAATAGCATAAAGATAACAAGTAATGAAAGTAGTCAGACGTATAGTACTTAAGACTTAAGCAATAGGTACGTTTTCAGACGCTAAGTCCTCGTAGAGGCTTCCGTGAGAAATATCGTACAACACATATATATATATATATATATATATATATATATATATATATATATATATATATATATATATATATATATATATATATAAGAAAAATAGGGCAGACGTATGATACGTGAGGCCGTAGTTTTCAAACAGAAAAATAGCACAATAAAATGGCAAATATCAAATAAATGTGTACGTATTTCAAACGCTAAGCCTCGTAGAGGTTTCCGTAAGAAATGCCGCACGAAACACAAGTAAATATATACGAAAATATGTCAAGCGTATGCTAACGTAAGACAATATTTTCAAACAGAAAAATAAGCACAATAAAATGGCAAATATCAAATAAATGCGTACGTTTTCAGACGCTAAGCCTCGTAGAGGTTTCCGTAAGAAAATCGTACAAAAATGCAATATAAATCAACAATAAATCAATATAAAAATGCACACAAATATCAACAATAGCAAATAAGGTAAGAAATAATAAGGCAGATTCTAGGTGGATGATTAACACCGTACCTAGAGTCTTCAAATACGAGGGCAAGCTCGAACTGGCCGATAATAGAAAATCCACCTTCTTTTATACAGAAAAATCCTTTGTCTTTTGGATTATGACGTAGTAAGATGGATTTTCCAAAACATCGAACCAATAGGAAATTTAAATTGTCGAAAGATTGGAAATATCATTATTTCCAACCAATGGACAATTTTTCCTGTGTGTTGAGATGTGTCCGGTGCGCCGATTGGCTACTGAATGAGAGCGCCCGGCGACATCCCCCCCCCTTTGGAAGACTCTAGGTGGTAGTAGTTTTATTTACAATCAAAAAGAATTTTACAAGTACATCGTAAGTTTTTACAAGTATGTCATAATTGTATTTTATTCTGTTTCTTCGTTATCCGCGGGTGGTTCGTCCCTGGTTGGAGGAGCAGGTCTGATGTCGTCCACATGGATGGTCCTATTGATGTCCTGGTCCCGGTGTACCTCGTATGTGTGGTCTCCCAGGACTCTCAGTATTGTATGGGGTCCGGTCCATGTGGGTCCGAAGTTGCCTCGGGTGTGGTTTCTGACTAGGACCTGTTCTCCTTGGATGAATCGTCTAGCGGGTGGAGCGTTGGGGTTGTCTGGGAAGAGATTTCTAGCGTATACAGTGGCTTTCTGGATGGCTTTGTTGACTCTTTCTTGACGCCTAGCCGCTGTGTTGGCCTCTCTTCGTTCCTGTTGACTTTCTTCTGATCGTCTGGGAAGGTAGCCCAATAGGAGTTCTGCGGGAGTGTCTTGTGTCGCCTCGTTCCTCCGGGTTCGTAGACTGAATATGATATCGGGAACATATGTATCCCATCGTGGGTCGTCGTTGGATTTGCACCTCGCTCGAAGTCCCTTTTTGAGTTCTTGTGCCCGTCTTTCCACTGGGTTGGCCCGTTGGTGGTAGATGGGACTGAATTCTGCTTGGATATTGTTTCTCCTCAGGAACCTCTCCCAAGCGTCGGTGCGGAATTGGGATCCATTGTCTGTGATTATGGTTGTAGGTTTGCCCCAACGGCTGCACACTTCTTCCTGGAGGAACGCGATGACTTCCCTGGATTTGGCGGTCTGGACGCATCGGAACTCTACCCAGTTGCTTAGACAGTCTGTTGCTAGGAGGATGAATCTGTTTTGTGTTCCTCTGGCTGCTGGGTATGGCCCTAGTACGTTAAAGGAGACTCGTTCCCATGGGTTGTTGGGCTCTCTCGGGATGATTGGTGCTGCTGGTTGTTTGGCTGCTGCTTTTGTCGTAGCGCAGGTGATGCAGGATCTGACGTGGTTCCGGACTTCCTTGGACAGTGTTGGCCAGTAGTATAGGCGTTTTATGGTCCGGATGGTTTCGTCCTGTCCCGGGTGATTTGCTTCGTCTGAATCGTGGTAGGTTTTCATCACTTCTTTTCGGTATGATGGTAGCACTACCAGTGCTTTGTAGTCTGGGTTCCCTACGTAGTAGGCGGCATCGTCTATTATCGTGAATTCTCGGAGGAAGTTTGTTTCAACTTCGTTCCTTGGTTCTCTCTCCGTGATCTTTTGAAAGCGTCGTCGGAAGCGTATCATTGCCTGGTTATGGGTATGGCTTCTTCGTATTTTATCTTGTAATGGCAAGTCTGTGAGATCGTCCAGGATTGGGTCGTTTTCGCCTTCTTCCACATCTTCCAGCATACATAGCAAGGGAAAGGGGTCCTCAGTTTCGTTTGCCTTATGTGTCGGCCAGCTAAGGCGGTTTACTTCCTCGTCTGTTTCGTCTTGTTCGTTTCTTTCTTCTTCGTCAGATGGGTTTCTTGATAGGTGGTCAGGAAGTTCGTTCTCCTTGCCTGGGATGTGGTGAATAGTGAAGTTGAATTCCTGAAGGAGTAGTGCCCATCGTGATAGTTTCGCTTTGTCCTCTTTGAATCGGTTGAGCCATAGGAGGGCTTGGCTGTCTGTATATAATGTAAAATGCTGGTCTTGTAGAAAATGCTTAAATTTTTTGAGGGCCCACACCAGTGCGAGGCATTCCTTTTCATTGATGTGGTACCGTTTCTCTGATGCTTTTAGTTTTGTGGAGGCGTAGGCGATGACTTGTTTGTCCTCGGGTGTCCCTTGGAACAGTACTGCTCCCATGCCGAGGTCGGATGCGTCTGTTTGAAGGCTGAATGGTTTGGTGGCATCAGGTCTGTGTAGGTGTAGTTGTCCTTCGATCGCTGTTTTGATGTGATTGAAGGAATTTTCTGCTGCTTGTGACCATTTCGTCCTTCGTTTGTTCCCTGCCGTGAGGTCTGTGAGTGGTGTGACGATCTCTGCGAATCGAGGTATGAAGTCCCTCAACCAATTGGCTGTTCCAATAAAACTTCGCAGTTGTTTCATGGTTTTAGGAATGTTGAATCCTCTTATCTTCTCGACGTGCTTTCCCAAGGGTTGTGTGTCTGTTGATGTGATTTTGTGTCCCAGGTATTCCAGCTCGTTGGAGGCGAATCTGCATTTTTTGAGGGATGCCCATAATCCGTGGGTGCGAAGTCGTTATAGCACTAGGTGGAGGTGTTTTTGGTGTTGGTCCCAGTCCTCCGAGAAAATGATGATGTCATCCATGTATACTTTTATGAACTCATCGATGTAACCAGCGAAGACAGTTGTTACAAGTTTTTGAAATACGGCTGGTCCATTTTTCAGTCCAAAAGGCATCACTACAAACTCGTAGGCTGATCCGTCTGGTAGGCTAAATGCAGTTTTCGGGCTGGAATCTTTGTGGAGTGGGACTTGCCAAAATCCGCTTTTTAAGTCCAACGTGGTGAAGATCTGTGCTGTACCAATTTCCTTTATGCTATCATGTATAGGAGGCATGCTGGAGGCTTCATTGATCGTGATGTCGTTTAGTTTCCTGTAGTCCACGCAGAAACGAGGGGTACCATCTTTCTTGGTTACAATAACCACCGGGCTATTGTATGGGGATTTGCTGGGTCGGATGACCCCGGCGGCTAATATCTCTCCTACCTCTCGGAACATCGTCTTTTTCTTCTCCGTGGAGTACTTATAGGGTTTGACATTGATCGGTCGGTTGTCTGTAACTTGGATTTCCATTTCCGTTGCTTTTGTGGTCGGCTGGCGTAGACAGTCGTCGAATACGTCGTTGTACTCTTTTATCAGGTTCTTGATCGTCTCGAAGGCGAATGGTGGAGTGTGATGTGTTTCCAGTGTTTGAGTTGTAGGATGTGGTTTGTTTTGGTTCTTCCAGTAGAGTGTGGTTCTGCTGGCGGTGCCTACGTGTAAACATTTTCGGGGAATGTCTACGTTGGCTTCCTCTTGTATTAACCAGGGCATCCCGAGTACAACGTCATGATTTAGATTCTCCATTACTGTGCAGTTGACGGTGGTGGAGAAGTTGTCCATAAGTATTTCGACATTGGCAGTCCCTATGCTGTCGGACGTGCTGTCCGTGCACGCCAGCTGTATCGTTCCTGGTCGAGATTGCAGGTCCCTTCTTTGGATCAGCCTCTGGTGTACAAAATTTCCGAAGGCTCCGGTGTCGATCAATATCTTCACTCGGTGTTGTTTGATCCTTGCATCAAGAGTGGGTAGTCCTGCAGTCTTCGATCGTAGGTGGATAGGGTTCAGCTGGGGCACCATTTCATCAACAGGGCTTAGTTGGTGCCCCTGTTGGAGTTTTCCGGCTGCTGATTTTGTTGAGGTCGGTTCTGGTGGTTGTTCTGTTGATTCCTGGGTGGGTTCCTGCTTCGCCATTCGTTTATTGTCTCGGATCGTCGAGGTGGATGGTTGTCGTGTCTTGGAGGTGGTCTTCCGCCGTGTATGTGTTGCGCGTCACCTTCCATCTCTCTGGCTATGGTTCTAAGCTCGTTTTCTGTCTTTGGCATTGCTAGTCTTGGGCAGATTCGGATTTGAGGTAGCAGTTGGTTGGCTATTACTCTACAGCGTTGTTCTTCTGGTATATCTGGTAGTAGTCTGTTGAACAGGGCTGCTTTCCTCGTGACAAACTCTTCTGCAGGTTCGTTTTTCTGTATTTGTCCATAGAGTTTTACGGTTAGGGCTGATAGTAGGTTTGGATCGTCGAATTTTTCCAAAAAACGAGTCTTAAATGTCATATAGCCTATCCCGGCTGTATTGTGACTCTCCGCCCATGTTCGTGCTTCTCCTTGGAATGAATTGGCCGTCAGGTAGTCCACCCAGTCATCTTCTTCGACTTCAAATTTTGTGAGGAATTCTTCTGCTCTGGCTAGGAATTGTCTTGGTATTTCCGTTTCACGTCCTTCGAATTTGGGAGGTTTGGATGTCCAAATCCTTGGCGGGCTAGGTCCGGTTGTGGGTCGTGAGATGGATAGTGTCGTCAGGGCTGACAGGAGTGCGCTCATCCATGCCTCTGGAGCTGGTTGTTGTTGTTCCTGGCTTGTAGATGGCCTTCCTGTCTGGGTCGTGGTTTCGGTTTTGGTTGGTTGGGCGCCATGTTGCCAAGAGGCGTCGATCGGGCTAGAATGGCCCGTATATGGCTCAGCGGACTTCTTACGGTCCTGGGAATTGGACCTGGAGGTAGTGCGGGTGTCTACCATGTTTCTACCTTCTTATTCTTGCGATATGAATGCAAATGTACAAGATATGTGGTGTCAAGAGACAAGTGTGTGATCTCCTTCGAGAAATATCACAAGTCAATGAGCTCGAGAAAGAATAAGTAGCAACAAATAGTAAAATACGACTCACTAGAGTCGTAGAAATAAAAAAATATGACTGGTTAGAGTCCAAAATTAATAGAAAAAGGATTGTGTGCACCAATCAAATATGTATATATATATATATATATATATATATATATATATATATATATATATATATATATATATATATATATATATATATATTGTTATGATGTGTTTTTTGTTTGAATGATGAGCAATGAGTATTTTTAATAATATAGGGTTTTTATCGCGGTTCTCAAAGAATTAGTTTGTAAGTACTTTTTTAAATTATCTTTATTATAACTATTATGAAACACACATATATATCTAACCTAGCCAATGTAAATTTAAAATAAACTATCTTTAAATTGATACTCTTATAAAACTAATTAAATTCTATAGACAATGTAAAATTTAAACAAACTATCTTCAAAATTGAAATTGTTATGACATTAACTAAATTATATTAACAAAATTTTGTACCTTTCTTTCACTGAATGCCTAAATGAACTGTTTTCCACTATATATATTCTAATCACCACTGAAAGTCTTCGTACTTCGGTTATCCTTATTTTTGTGAAATTTCTTTTTCCAATTATCAGCTTCTACCAATTTAAGATATATTTTTCTTCACCAGCATTTATATACCACCAAGCAAACCAGCAAACACCATTTATATTTATTCTTCTTTTCAATATACCAATATCCAATTATTAAAAGTTGATTTATACTAATCTCCAATCATAATATAATTTAATTCCTTCCAATGTCCATCCAATATTCTTCTAATATACTTTTATAATCTTCAATAATTATTTGTGTATAATTATGAATGTGCATTAAATATATGCATAATTTTTAATCTTCATTTAACTCACTATATTAAACAATTGGATTATCTCCAACTAACTTTCCTATTTCTTATTAAACTGCTTGACTGACTTACTAAAACTGTGAACAATTGACTTCACTAATTAATTGTGTCTATCTTCTACTAACTTTCATAATAAACTGCTTGACTTCTGACTAAAAACTTCCTGACTGCTTGACTTTAGACTAAAAACTTCCCATAATAAACTGCTTGACTTCTGACTAAAAACTTCCAAAAACTGCCATCTTGAATCCAAATCACGGGTATTTATATCTTTTTGGATTTCTAGAACCATCTCGTAAGATATCATGTTCCAATTTGTTCTATTTCATACTTGTATGAATTTTCTGGAACAAACCATTTCGCAAACATGGCCATCTCCGGAGATCCAGAGAATTCCATTCTTTTCTATTAATAATTTTGTTTACATTTAGGCTTTTCAGATCAGAATATATAATTAAATTAGTAACTAACACTCTAATTTAATAAAATACACAATTCAAATAATATAACCCCACTTATATTCGTAATTATGATTCTTAATTTGACACTTGGAGTATGTATAGTTGGTTGCCTAGGCACATGGCTCAATTAAATCTATTTACAACATTAAAATTACTAAATACAACTTTTTACAATTATTATATGCTAATTTATTAAAAATGCCCTCACATAAATATATTTTTATAAAATTCTCTAGTATATAACTTATTTAAAACAACCAAACATCTAATATTATGTAGTATATAACTTATAAATTATTTTCTATAAACCCTAATTGTCACAATACCCCAAAAATAATATTTAAAATAAATAATTTACTTATTATTTTTTTAAATATTAATTTTCTCATACCTTATTAAATTTAATAAATCAAAATTTTTTTTTTATTTAAAATGTGTTAAATACATCCCTGTTCGCTGTCTATGTCAAATCACAACAGAGAACAACGGATCACAGTTCGGCTATTCTATGGTCAAACTGTCATGTCAAATGGAGAGAATAAAATATAACCTTAATTAAAAATATAATGGATATTGTGTTCTGTTTATTTATAGACAAAATCTAGGAATTATTTCCATTCAACAGGCTTTTATCCATATGAATTGGTAAGTTTTACACTTTTTATAAAGACATTTACACAATCAATTCTGTATCTAACCCCAAATTATGATTTTTAGGGTACCAAACAATTTCCATATGTACAAAATTCAACAAGTATGATGTCAAATTGATTCAAAATAATGAAATCTACCATCTATTTAACAAATCAAGTCTATTGAATCAAATGGATATATCAGTAAGTTATTAGTGTTATTATATTTGTGTTAAAGGTATAGAAATCATTATTCAATCTCTTCATGATATTTATACTTAGATCTGGTATCATCCTTTTATAATAATTAATTATTCCAATAAATCCTCTTAAAGTTCTTAAATTGTGTGGTGTTTTATATTCCTGAATGACTTGTGTCCGTTCTGGATCCATTTCGATTTCCTTGGTGTTAAGTTTATAACCTAGATATATGACTTCTTTTTGAAAAAATGTACATTTTTCTTGATTTATTTTTAGTCCAACTTTGTCTAATCTATTTATTATAATTTTTAGGTGTTTCTCATGATCTTCAGCCGTTTTAGAAAAATTTAATATATCATCAATGTAGTGAATTACAAAATGTTCATATTGATCCAAATTATCATGAAGACATCTACATAGAACACTGCAAGATGATTGAAGTCCAAATGGTACTACTTTGAATTGATATTCTACTCCATCTATCTGAAATCCTGTATACTGTCTACTTTTTCTTTCTAGAGGTATTAACCAAAAACTATGCTGTAAATCGATTTTAGTGAAAAATGACATTCCTGTATTTCTTCCTAGTATTCCATCTTCTAACATATTATTAATCATTCTGTTTACTTCTTCTCTGTATTTATATGGTATTGTGTATGATTTTGTTTTAAAATCTTTTTCTTCTTTAACTTTTATACTATGGATATAATTCTGTGCAATTCTATTTTCTTTATTGACAAGTCCCTTGTGTTGCTGCAATATGGAAATGACTATTGATTTATATTCTTCAGGGCAATTTAAAACTTTCATCATATCTTCTTCTTTACAAATAACATTATTCTTCATTATGTACTCATTATTCCTTGCTTCCAATTTTACGCACTCCGCCTCGTAGGCATCCATCTGCTTAAAATTTCCATTCCTTAAATATTCACTACAATAATTATTCTTTACATTCTTTTGGGACATTTCCCTATCATCAAAATACATTTCTTCTTCATAAACATCACTATTTTCTTTTAATAATATCCTATCAACTCTTATTCCTTCTTCCACCTCATCTTTCTGCATAAATTAAATTATTTGCCCTTCCAAAGTTACCATTTTTTTTTCAAAATCTATCTTTACTTTCTTCTTTTCCAATTCATTATTTCCCATTAATATATCAACACATAAATCCTTGACAATAAATCCTTGCATATTAATTTCTTTATTAAGAATATTAATTTTAAAATTGGCTAGTTTATCAATTTCACCCAACTTCTTATTATTTGCACCAATAATTTTAATTTTTGGAATCTTTATTATATCTGATAGTTTTAATGTATTAAAAATAAAATTCTCTGAGACTAAAGTACTTTCTGAACCAGTATCTATCATAATCTTAATCATTTTATTTTTGGCCAAAGCATTTATATAAATTAAATTAATAGATTCAATAATTTTCTCTTCATCTAAAGAAATAAATTCAGAAGGTTTTTCATAATAGCAATGGCCTAACTTGTAATTCAGAAAGTTTACTGCACAAAATTTTGATTATTAGAATTGTCAGATTGTATCTGACCACTTGGATCTGATGTCCTATGTCTTTCCCTACTATGACTTCTACTCACATTCTCCTGCCTTGTACTACTTCGTTCCCTGCCTTCGCAGCTTCTATTCCTTCGAACACAATTTACCTGTCTGTTATAGTTAGGTCGTTCTGTATTTCTTCTATTGTTAAAATCTTGTCTATTATTATTAGTACTGTTATTAAAATGTTGTCTATTATAATTAGTATTATTATTAAAATTTTGTCTATTATAACTAGTATTATTATTAAAGTTCTGTCTATTTGGATTAGTGTTAGTATTATTAAAATTTTGTAAATTATTACCATACCTAGTATTAATGTTATATGATTGTCTATATTGTTGAATATCATTTTATTATATTGAAAGTTATTATTGTTTTTTCTGTTGTTAGTATTACTTGTCATATTGCCTCTTTGTATTCTTTGAATAAAATTAATAAAACTATCAATTGTTTGAATATTTTGTACAGTTACTGTTTGCACAATATCAGCATCAAAATGTCTAGATACATTTAAGACTGTTTCTTCCTCTCTAAGTGGTGGTTCTAAATATTTTGCAACTGTTATCAATTTCAATGCATAATCTACCATATTTGATTTTAAATTTTGATTATACTTTCCAAAATATAGAATTTCTCTAAACTTTGCTTGCTCTAATTCACCCCAATAATAATTTAAAAATTTATTTTCAAATGTTTGAAAGTTATCTAAATCATTTTCAATACTAGCAAACCAAGTTGCTGCATTGTCATTTAATGTCATTCTAATATAATCTTTAATATCATTAATATTATTCACAAATCTTAATTTATGTTTTAAACTATTTATGTATACTCTAGGATGCAAATTTTTTATATTACCAGAGAATTTAATCCCAGTCTCATTTGTTAAATTTAAGTAAGGTCTCCCTATGTCTCTCATTTGTGAAATATCATCTATTCTCTGTTCCACATTTCTTATTTGATTACTATTTATTTGGATATTTTGTTGTATATCGTCTAATTTTTCTTCTGTGTTTCTCCTGTCTTCATTAATTTTTACTTCTAAGTTACATTTCTCCAACTCTATTTTCTGTTCTATATCTATTTTATTATCTTGAATAATCCTCTTTACTTCTGTCCTCTCATTTTCTATCCTTTTCTTGTAGTCATTCCGTATACTTTTTATTTCATTTGCTACTTTTTTCTCTGCAGTTTGAAGTTTTTTATCCATTTGTTTTTCTATTTGCTTTACAATTTTTCTTTTTCTTCAAACTAATTCTTTTAAATAGAGAGCCACCGCGTTGGGTGCCAAATTGTTATGATGTGTTGTTTGTTTGAATGATGAGCAATGAGTATTTTTAATAATATAGGGTTTTTATCGCGGTTCTCAAAGAATTAGTTTGTAAGTACTTTTTTAAATTATCTTTATTATAACTATTATGAAACACACATATATATCTAACCTAGCCAATGTAAATTTAAAATAAACTATCTTTAAATTGATACTCTTATAAAACTAATTAAATTCTATAGACAATGTAAAATTTAAACAAACTATCTTCAAAATTGAAATTGTTATGACATTAACTAAATTATATTAACAAAATTTTGTACCTTTCTTTCACTGAATGCCTAAATGAACTGTTTTCCACTATATATATTCTAATCACCACTGAAAGTCTTCGTACTTCGGTTATCCTTATTTTTGTGAAATTTCTTTTTCCAATTATCAGCTTCTACCAATTTAAGATATATTTTTCTTCACCAGCATTTATATACCACCAAGCAAACCAGCAAACACCATTTATATTTATTCTTCTTTTCAATATACCAATATCCAATTATTATAAGTTGATTTATACTAATCTCCAATCATAATATAATTTAATTCCTTCCAATGTCCATCCAATATTCTTCTAATATACTTTTATAATCTTCAATAATTATTTGTGTATAATTATGAATGTGCATTAAATATATGCATAATTTTTAATCTTCATTTAACTCACTATATTAAACAATTGGATTATCTCCAACTAACTTTCCTATTTCTTATTAAACTGCTTGACTGACTTACTAAAACTGTGAACAATTGACTTCACTAATTAATTGTGTCTATCTTCTACTAACTTTCATAATAAACTGCTTGACTTCTGACTAAAAACTTCCTGACTGCTTGACTTTAGACTAAAAACTTCCCATAATAAACTGCTTGACTTCTGACTAAAAACTTCCAAAAACTGCCATCTTGAATCCAAATCACGGGTATTTATATCTTTTTGGATTTCTAGAACCATCTCGTAAGATATCATGTTCCAATTTGTTCTATTTCATACTTGTATGAATTTTCTGGAACAAACCATTTCGCAAACATGGCCATCTCCGGAGATCCAGAGAATTCCATTCTTTTCTATTAATAATTTTGTTTACATTTAGGCTTTTCAGATCAGAATATATAATTAAATTAGTAACTAACACTCTAATTTAATAAAATACACAATTCAAATAATATAACCCCACTTATATTCGTAATTATGATTCTTAATTTGACACTTGGAGTATGTATAGTTGGTTGCCTAGGCACATGGCTCAATTAAATCTATTTACAACATTAAAATTACTAAATACAACTTTTTACAATTATTATATGCTAATTTATTAAAAATGCCCTCACATAAATATATTTTTATAAAATTCTCTAGTATATAACTTATTTAAAACAACCAAACATCTAATATTATGTAGTATATAACTTATAAATTATTTTCTATAAACCCTAATTGTCACAATATATATATATATATATATATATATATATATATATATATATATATATATATATATATATATATATATATATATATATATATATATATATATATATATATATGTGGAACATATGCGACAATAAAACGGCATGTATTTGGTGTTTCCTTAACTTACGGAAGGAAGTACACCGGAATATATATATATATATATATATATATATATATATATATATATATATATATATATATATATATATCTTATGTTCCTTGACTTACGGAAGAAACATAAGAGAAATACAAGTTATGAAAGTAGCAATAATAAAATAGCATAAAGATAACAAGTAATGAAAGTAGTCAGACGTATAGTACGTAAGACTTAAGCAATAGGTACGTTTTTAGACGCTAAGTCCTCGTAGAGGCTTCCGTGAGAAATATCGTACAACACAAATAATATATATATATATATATATATATATATACATATATATATATATATATATATATATATATATATATATATATATATATATATAAGAAAAATAGGGCAGACGTATGATACGTGAGGCCGTAGTTTTCAAACAGAAAAATTGCACAATAAAATGGCAAATATCAAATAAATGTGTACGTATTTCAAACGCTAAGCCTCGTAGAGGTTTCCGTAAGAAATGTCGCACGAAACACAAGTAAATATATACGAAAATATGTCAAGCGTATGCTAACGTAAGACAATATTTTCAAACAGAAAAATAAGCACAATAAAATGGCAAATATCAAATAAATGCGTACGTTTTCAGACGCTAAGCCTCGTAGAGGTTTCCGTAAGAAAATCGTACAAAAATGCAATATAAATCAACAATAAATCAATATAAAAATGCACAAAAATATCAACAATAGCAAATAAGGTAAGAAATAATAAGGCAGATTCTAGGTGGATGATTAACACCGTACCTAGAGTCTTCAAATACGAGGGCAAGCTCGAACTGGACGATGATAGAAAATCCACCTTCTTTTATACAGAAAAATCCTTTGTCTTTTGGATTATGACGTAGTAAGATGGATTTTCCAAAACATCGAACCAATAGGAAATTTAAATTGTCGAAAGATTGGAAATATCATTATTTCCAACCAATGGACAATTTTTCCTGTGTGTTGAGATGTGTCCGGTGCGCCGATTGGCTACTGAATGAGAGCGCCCGGCGACAAAACTGTCCTCGACGCATCAAGGAATTTGGATATCGGTTAAAATACTTGGGAATTCCAAGGTTGGCCAAATCCAAATTTCTAATTGATTCGATGCAGGGAAATTCTACTTTCGCTACGTAAAACAAAGGATTTGTTTTACATAAAAGCAGGTAGATTTTCTCTCATCGGTCAGTAGACGGTGAGACTCGCAACTGGAAGGTTGACCATAGTATCACAGTCTATTTTCCTGCTTCTTGGCTTAGGTCCGAGCGACTGACGTCAAACAGCTACCCCAACCCAATCCAGTCGGCGGTAAACTGAACGGTTTACGTTGACTGAATTGTTCTCATGTAAGAAAAATCAGGATATCTCTGATTTAGTCTTTTTCAAGACTAAAAAAGACGATAAAACTGTTATTACTAATAAAATTGCAGATCTAATTTCAGCTTCCAGTCCAATAAGACGAGAATTCCCACTTCACAGGAAACTATTCAAGAATACAAGCTTCAGGCCCACCTCAAGGAGAGGTGGACCCGCCCAGGATAAGGAACAGTTACAAGATACCGAAATAGGACAAGTCGAAAATTCAGTAGAAGAAACCACAGCAACAATGGCTTCCAATAATATTGAAATCATGGAGGAGGAACCCTTCCAAGCAGTTAAATGTCAAAGAAGAAACTCCCACGAAAACATCGCAGGTGCAAGACAGCGACCAACAACTAGCGGAACGGTTACAACTAAAAACCGTTATCAAGTTTTATCTACAGTCGACACGGAAGAAGCCACTCCAACAGCCAACAACAGGAAAGAAAGAGTACCTCCCCTTGTCATAGCAGGACAAATAGGGAGTTACTCAACTTTCATCAAAGAAATCACGAAGTTATTGAGGCACAATAACTTTCAGATATCACCGTCCGGAAAAGCAGGTACAAGGGTGTACCTTAGGACCAACGAAGATTACGAAAAATTAAAACAGGATTTCATCTCAACCTCTACGGCCTTCCATACCTTCACAAAGAAGTCTGAGGTTACGAAGAAAATTGTCATGAAGGCGGCTCCAGGAATGGACCTCGACGAGGTCGAAGCGGATCTACGAGAGCAAGGCATAATCGGAAAAGTCACCGAACTTAAAACCAGGAAGCCAGGAGCACAAAGCAGCTCCTACTTACTGCAAGTCGACAAACAACAAGATTTAAAGGAGATTAAGAAAATTAATGGAGCGCAAAACATCAGAGTGAAATGGGACGCCTACTCCAAACCTTCCAGGGCAACGCAGTGTTACAACTGCCAGGAGTTTGGACACTCAGCAAGAAATTGCTTCAAGCAGCCCAGATGCATGAAGTGTGCTAACGGACATCAAACGAGACACTGCCCTCTGCCGAAAGGACAGATAAATAAAGTGAAGTGTTGTAACTGCCAGGAGGCACACACTTCCAATTATCCCATGTGCAGCAAGCACATTGAATATCTCGACAGACAAGCAGCAAGAAGAGCGAGGAACCAGCCTCAGAAGACAGCTCCACCAGCGCCCCATCCATCAACATTCAGGAAGATCTCTAGTGGCATATCATATGCACAAGCAAGCAAAGGAGAACAACAGACACCAAGGAATGATGGAGTCAAAAGCACCTGGGCGGAAATTAACGAAATAGTTAATGTCCAAAAAATGATGGCAATTCTTCAGGATATGAAGAGAGAACTATTACAAGCAAAATTATTCGCTGAAAAAGCAATGGTTTTCATGAAGTATGAAGAGATCTACAATGAACCATAAACACCTGAAGATTCTCCAGTTCAACATAGCATCATTGAGGCTAAGGATCAGCGAACTTCGAGAGACAGTGGTAAGACATAACCCAGATGTCATATGCCTGTCTGAAACAAGATACATGACGGAATCCCAACTTCCAAGAATAACAAACTACGATGGATTCGGAAGAAGAGACGAACCAAACGACAGAGGAGTAGCCATCTATGTTAAGAACAACATAGAATGGAATCAAGTTTTGATAGACACACACCACTTCGAAAGTGTTGGAATTAAAGTAGGTATAGCTAATATTTTTTCAATTTACAGGAAACACTCGGAAGAACTAGCCATAGAAGAACTGGATGCCTTACTTAACTCTGCACCAACCGTAGTCGTAGCAGGAGATTTCAACGCCAAACACACAGCATGGGGATGTATGACGGACACAGCACCAGGAACAACTCTACTAAGATACTGCGAGGACAGAGATAGGATGTTATTCGCTCCAGACGAACCAACAAGGATCAATCCAATAAGAGAACACAACAACTCAACACTGGACCTGTTCATCACCAAGGATGTAATAATGGAAGACGTCAGAACATACTTCGAATGCAGTTCGGACCACAAACCAGTAATAGGAAGGATGACATCGAGAGTCGACTTGCCAAGGATAGAACCATTAGAAAGATGGAGATGGAAAGATGCTAACTGGCCTAACTACAGAAGACAGCTAAACCAAATGGAAATGAAGAGAGAATTCCAATCAACAGAAGAAGTAGAAGAAAAGATCGAAGAAATCACAAGAAGAATCCAACGAGCAATGGAAGCCAACATCCCAAAATCCATGACGAACAACAGAGGACTGATCATCCCAACAGAACTACAGGACATCATCAAGGATAGAAACAAGGCCAGACGAGCATTCCAAAGAACCAGAAGACAGGAATTCAAGGACTACGGAGACATCCTATCCGAAGAAATAAGAGTAAGACTGAGAAGTCTTACTGAAAACCAGTGGCACAACAACATCAGAAGAGCCGAAGAAAACCATGGAAACGTTTGGAAAATGCTGAAGGCAAGAAGAAGAGGAAAACAAAAGATGCCACAAATCATGGACAACGAGGGAACACACTATGACACCCAAGGAAAAGTTGATGCAATATCAAGGAAGATGGCAGCCACACACAGACAAAACCAGGATATGTCAGATGCAAGAACAAAGAGGAAAGTCGAGCAAGAATACAACAGGATCAGAAGAAGGAACGAGTTCCAAATAGACGAAGAAGACCACATCAGCCCAAGTGAAGTTGCAAAAATCATCAGGAAACTGAAAGGAAGCAGAGCACCAGGACAAGAAGGAATCCACAACATCACCCTCAAGGAACTCCCGAAGAAGATCATAGTACAACTGTACTATATCTTCAAATACTGCCTGGAAAAAGGACATTTTCCAAACAACTGGAAACACGCCAAGATTATACCCCTTCTGAAACCAAGGAAAGATGGAAGAAGACCGGAAAGCTACAGGCCCATATCACTCCTGGAAACGATGGGAAAGATCTTGGAAAAAATCATCTACAAGAGACTGGTGAAGCATACAGAAAGAAGAGGAGTCATCCAAGAAGACCAGTTTGGTTTCAGAAAAGGAAGAAACTGCGAACTCCAATTAGCAAGGATCATCAGCGACACGAAGATAAAATTCAACAGGAAACAGAAGACAGGATTAGCCATACTGGACATAGAGAAAGCCTACGACACGGTTTGGAAGAAGGCACTAATCTACAAGATGGACAAGGCTAGACTTCCACACTACCTCATCAACATCTGCGACATGTATCTATCTAATAGAACATTCCAAGTTTCAGCTGACCAAAAGATGTCGACGATTCAAGAAATCCAGGAAGGAATGCCTCAGGGCAGCCTTTTATCACCCATTTTATATAACATTTTTGTTTCAGACCTCCCTACAGATCCAAGGACTTCTACAGCCCTGTATGCAGACGACACAGCAGTGTATGCATCCGGAAAAGACGAAAGAAGAATCATAGATAACATGGAGAGCCACCTGGAAAGAATCACGGACTACACCGAAAAATGGAAAATCAAGATCAACGCCGAAAAAACGCAGTTCATCATTTTCGGCCAGGATAGACGACAACTACGGAACCAGATCACAGTAGGAGACAACAGAATTCAGGAAACAGAGACGGTCAAATACCTAGGAGTCCACCTCGACAGAAAACTCAACTTCCGGGTGCATACACAAAAAACTAAGGTAAAAGCTAATGCAGCTAAAAAACTAATACTTCCTTTCATTTTTAGGTCCAGTCCACTCTCGAAGGCGAAGAAAATTCAGCTCTACCAAGCATATGTTAGGTCGGTGATTCTGTATGCTATACCAGTGTGGAGCTCCATTGCGGAATCACACTGGAAAAAGTTGGAAGCAACTGAAAACTCATGCTACCGAATCATCGACGGAACAGCATGGGAGGATAGAGTTACGAATGCGACAATCAAGAACAGGCTAGGATACACGCCACTAAGGGAAGTGGCCGAGAACAGAACCAGGTGGTTCTTCAACCAGGCCACTCGAAGACTGCGAAAGACCAGGGATATCCTCGAGAAGAACAGGATCCAGAGGATACACAGATCCACCCATAGACTGATCGACCACCTGATCAGGGTCTAACCAGGCGTGCAGGGAAGTAGGTACGTTTGCCGATTTTAGTACCTACAGAAGCAGACGAGGACACCACCCAGAAAAATCCAGGAACCGAAAGGAGAAATCTTCAAGAGCTGGCGGTGCACGAGCGGGACGTCGAGGAAGAAAGAAGGCTAAAATATCTTAAGTTTTGACATGTAAATATCTTAGAATGGCAATAAACGTTTTTATTTTTATTTTTATTTTTATTTTTATTTACTCATCGGTCAGTGGAGCTTGCCTCTTCTACTGTAGACCTAGTCGGTGCTATTATTGTTCCTACTAAGTTATTGTTTTATTTCTGATTTTTTTTATATACCATTTTATTTTAGCATTATTGTATATTCAGACCTTTTCAGGTTAGAATAATATATTGATCTATATTTGTTTTGATTGTTTATTTTTCTTGTATTTTGTGTCTAAGTTGTTCTTCCGTAAGTTAAGAACACTTAGAAATATTTATCTTGCTTTTTCTATTTTATATTTTGATTTGTACTTTGTCTAAGTAGTTCTTTCCGGTAAGTCAAAGAACTCTTAGAAATATTTCTCTGAATATTTGACTTGTTATTTTAATTGTGCGTCTAAGCCGTTCTTTTCCGGTAAGTCAAAAGAACACTTAGAAATATTTTCATAATCATTGTTGCATTATTATTTCCGATATTTTATTTAAGATATTTTTTTCCTTAAGTTAAGAAAATACTTAATACATTTGTCTCTTTCATTTTCTATTTTATGCTAAGTTGTTTCTTCCGTAAGTCAAGAAACACTTAGCAATATTTCCACATCTTTTCTGTATTTGATTTTTCGTATTTGTAAGTCGTTTCTTCCGTAAGTCAAGAAACACTTATAAGTATTTGTATTCTTATTTTTTCATATTTGATTCTCTTGTTTATTTTCACTCTAAGTTGTTTCTTCCGTAAGTCAAGAAACACTTAGAAACATTTTCTTTGCATTGTACTTTTATACCATTTTATTTTTCTTGTTTACTAAGTTATTCCTTCCGTAAGTCAAGGAATACTTAGACTATTTTAGCTGTTCTGTTTTCTATTTTTGATCTGTTATTTTGTAACTGCTCCTTGGAACTGTTACCTATAACAGATACTTGTCACGGTAACCGTTATTTTATACCAGTAGAAGTATTAAACCATTTTATCAGTGACAAGCAAAGATGGTTAACACCCGGTCTAATTCCGAGGACAGGAAGAAGTCCGCAGAGCCGGCGATGGGTCCTACAGGCCCAAACGCCCCCTCTCGGCAACAAAACAGCTACCCCAACCCAAACCAGTCGGCGGTAAACTGAACGGTTTAACGTTGACCGAATTTACACATGTAAGAAATAATCAGGATATCTCTGATTTAGTCTTTTTTAAGACTAATAAAGACGATAAAACTGTTTTTACTAATAAAATTACAGATTTAATTTTAGCATCCAGTCCAATCAGACGGGAATTCCCACTTCACAGGAAGTTATTCAAGAACAAAAAATTCAGGCCCACCTCAAGGAGAGGTGGACCCGCCCAGGAACAGCTACAGGATAACGAAATAGAACAAGATACAACATCAGTAGAAGAATCCACAATCACGATGGCTTCAAACAACATAGAGATCATGGAAGAAGAACCTTTTGAGGCAGTAAAATGCCAGAGAAGAAATTCTAATGAAAACTTAGCAGGAGCAAGACAGCGACCATCAACAAGCAGTGGAACGGTTACAACCAAGAACCGTTACCAAGTATTATCAACGATCAACACCGAAGAAACGACTTCAGCGACGACAATCAGGAAAGAAAGAGTGCCTCCTCTAGTCATAGCAGGACAAATTGGAAGCTATTCAACCTTCATTAAGGAAATAACGAAGTTATTGGAACATAATAACTTCCAAATTTCACCTTCTGGAAAAGCAGGTACAAGGGTGTACCTAAAAACCAATGAAGATTATGAAAAACTCAAGCAGGACTTCATCTCAACCTCAACAGCCTTCCATACATTTACGAAGAAATCAGAAGTAACGAAGAAAATCGTCATGAAGGCGGCCCCAGGAATGGACCTCGACGAAGTCGAAGCTGACCTTCGTGAACAAGGAATTATTGGAAAAGTCACCGAATTGAGAACCAGGAAGCCAGGAGCACAAAGCAGCTCCTATCTACTTCAAGTAGACAAACAACAGGATTTGAAGGAGATAAAAAGGATCAACGGAGTACAAAACATAAGAGTAAGATGGGACGCTTACTCCAAACCATCCAGGGCAACGCAGTGTTTCAACTGCCAAGAGTTTGGACACTCTGCAAGAAACTGTTTCAAACAACCTAGGTGCATGAAATGTGCAAGCGGACACCAGACGAGACACTGCCCTCTCCCAAAAGGACAGATAAACAAAGTGAAGTGCTGTAACTGCCAGGAGGCACACACTTCGAACTATCCGATGTGCAGCAAGCACATCGAGTACCTAGACAGGCAAGCAGCGAGAAGAGCGAGGAACCAACCTCAGAAAACGGCTCCACCAGCACCACACCCTTCGACTTTCAGGAAAACCACTAGCAGTGTATCATATGCACAAGCTAGCAAAGGAGAGCAACAAACACCAAGGAATGATGGAGTCAAGAGCACCTGGGCTGAAATTAACGAAATAGTTAATGTGCAGAAAATGATGGAAATTCTTCAAGATATGAAGAGAGAGTTACTACAGGCAAAATCATTTGCAGAAAAAGCAATGGTTTTCATGAAGTACGAAGATATCTACAATGAACCATAAACACCTGAAGATACTATAGTTCAACATAGCATCACTGAGGCTAAGGATCAGCGAACTTCGAGAGACAGTCGTAAGGCATAACCCAGATGTCATATGCCTGTCTGAAACAAGATACATGACGGATTCCCAACTTCCAAGGATAACAAACTACGATGGATTCGGAAGAAGAGACGAACCAAACGACAGAGGAGTAGCCATCTATGTTAAGAACAACATAGAATGGAACCAGGTTTTGATGGACACACACCATTTCGAAAGTGTTGGAATCAAAGTAGGTATAGCTAATATCTTTTCAATTTACAGGAAGCACTCGGAAGAACTAGCCATAGAAGAACTGGATGCCTTACTCAACTCTGCACCAACCGTAGTCTTTGCAGGAGATTTCAACGCCAAACACACAGCATGAGTACTTCGAATGCAGTTCGGACCACAAGCCAGTAATAGGAAGGATGACATCGAGAGTCGACTTGCCAAGGATAGAACCAGTAGAAAGATGGAGATGGAAAGATGCTAACTGGCCTAACTACAGAAGACAGCTAAACCAAATGGAAATGAAGAGAGAATTCCAATCAACAGAAGAAGTAGAGGAAAAGATCGAAGAAATCACAAGAAGAATCCAACGAGCCATGGAAGCCAACATCCCAAAATCAATGACGAACAACAGAGGACTGATCATCCCAACAGAACTGCAGGACATCATCAAGGATAGAAACAAGGCCAGACGAGCATTACAAAGAACCAGAAGACAGGAATTCAAAGACTACGGAGACATCCTATCCGAAGAGATAAGAGTAAGACTGAGAAGTCTTACTGAAAACCAGTGGCACAACAACATCAGAAGAGCTGAAGAAAACTATGGAAACGTTTGGAAAATGCTGAAGGCAAGAAGAAGAGGAAAACAAAAGATGCCACAAATCATGGACAACGAGGGAACACACTACGACACCCAAGGAAAAGTAGATGCAATATCAAGGAAGATGGCAGCCACACACAGACAAAACCAGGATATGTCGGATGCAAGAACAAGGAGGCAAGTCGAACAAGAATACAACAGGATCAGAAGAAGGAACGAGTTCCAAATAGACGAGGAAGACCATACCAGCCCAAGTGAAGTTGCAAAAATTATCAGGAAACTGAAAGGAAGCAGAGCACCAGGACAAGAAGGAATCCACAACATCACCCTCAAGGAACTTCCGAAGAAGATCATAGTACAGCTGTACTATATCTTCAAATACTGCCTGGAAAAAGGACATTTTCCAAACAACTGGAAACACGCCAAGATTATACCTCTTCTGAAACCAAGCAAAGATGGAAGAAGACCGGAAAGCTACAGGCCCATATCACTCCTGGAAACGATGGGAAAAATCTTAGAAAAAATCATCTACAAGAGACTGGTGAAGCATACAGAAAGAAGAGGAGTCATCCAAGAAGACCAGTTTGGTTTCAGAAAAGGAAGAAACTGCGAACTCCAATTAGCAAGGATCATCAGCGACACGAAGATAAAATTCAACAGGAAACAGAAGACAGGATTAGCCATACTGGACATAGAGAAAGCATACGACACGGTTTGGAAGAAGGCACTAATCTACAAGATGGACAAGGCTAGACTTCCACACTACCTCATCAACATCTGCGACATGTATCTATCTAATAGAACATTCCAAGTTTCAGCTGACCAAAAGATGTCGACGATTCAAGAAATCCAGGAAGGAATGCCTCAGGGCAGCATCTTATCACCCATTTTATATAACATTTTTGTTTCAGACCTCCCTACAGATCCAAGGACTTCTACAGCCCTGTATGCAGAAGACACAGCAGTGTATGCATCCGGAAAAGACGAAGGAAGAATCATAGATGACATGGAGTACCACCTGGAAAAAATCACGGACTACACCGAAAAATGGAAAATCAAGATTAACGCCGAAAAAACGCAGTTCATCATTTTCGGCCAGGATAAACGACCACTACGGAACCAGATCACAGTAGGAGACAACAGAATTCAGGAAACAGAGACGGTCAAATACCTAGGAGTCCACCTTGACAGAAAACTCAACTTCCGGGTGCATACACAAAAAACTAAGGTAAAAGCTAATGCAGCTAAAAAACTAATACTTCCTTTCATTTTTAGGTCCAGTCCACTCTCGAAGGCGAAGAAAATTCAAGTCTACCAAGCATATGTTAGGTCGGTGATTCTGTATACCAGTGTGGAGCTCCATTGCGGAATCACACTGGAAAAAGTTGGAAGCAACTGAGAACTCATGCTACCGAATCATCGACGGAGCAGCATGGGAGGATAGAGTTACAAACGCGACGATCAAGAACAGGTTAGGATACACGCCACTAAGGGAAGTGGCCGAGAACAGAACCAGGTGGTTCTTCAACCAGGCCACACGAAGACTACGAAAGACCAGGGATATCCTCGAGAAGAACAGGATCCAGAGGATACATAGATCCACCCACAGACTGATCGACCACCTGATCAGGGTCTAACCAGGCGTGCAGGGAAGTAGGTACGTTTGCCGATTTAAGTACCTACAGAAGCAGACGAGGACACCACCCAGGAAAACCCAGAAGCCGAAAGGAGAAATCTTCAAGCGCTGGCGGTGCACGAGCGGGACGCCGAAGAAGAAAGAAGGCAAAAATATCTTAAGTTTTTGACATGTAAATATCTTAGAATGGCAATAAACGTTTTTATTTTTATTTTTATTTTATATCAACGAAAATACCAATAACTTGATTTGGTTTTGCGGCTGGAATTTTTGAATTTGAGATGCGCCCTAAAGTGAAGTATAAGATGTTTTTTAAACGTTAACTTTGTTAGAAAAACAGCTCTGTGCCAGCGTGTTTTTTTTTAAATCTTTTGTTTTTATTTCTACACTTTACTGTTAATATGTTTTTTTTACGTACAATGTGACGGGTTTTTCTAGTGCTTCGCAGTAGTTTTTATCCCTTTTATTTTTAAAGTAATCTTTTTCTTATGGTTATACATGAATTCGACTACATATGAACATTTAAGCTAATATTACAACTTTAACATTGTCACCACGGATACTAAGAGATTGGTGTGTTTGTTTTACACCTTAACTTTCTACACTAACCATTCGTAAGTTATTTTCCATGTTTTTTTATATTCTTACCATCGAGTTAGAATCTATGGAGAGGGCATCACGTGACTAAAAACGACCTCACTTCGGCCATATTGTTTTGCCACTTTTGACAGATCGTATATGTTTATTTACTTTTGTTATTTTTCGAATATTTTTAGTTTTATAATACTTTTATAGAAACTGTAATAATATATTGTGATAGTGTATAATAATGGTTTCTTGTTCTCAACGTAGTTGCAGTGGCAGAAGCAATATTAATAAAAAATCTTCAGGAATAACGTTCTACAGGTTAGTATACAAATATGTAAACAAAGGAATGGCCCGTACTTCAGAGAATAAATTAAGAGTATTTGACTGTATTAATTTATCTTTATGTATAATATATCGTGTTTTTTGTGTTTACCGCGGGATAAATAAATCATAGTTTATTAACAATGTATTGCACTTTGTAGATTATGATTAAATCTCCTGAATAACTACTCATATTTTTATAGTAGTTTTAATATTATTGAGTCCGGCCATGATCCCACCGCCATATTGGTTTCACAGTTAGCCACGCCTACCTACGCCGTTTTTAATACACACGTTAATATGCTCATAGCTTCTCCATAGATTCTAACTCGATGATTCTTACCTACCACCTTTGTATTCTTTTAGATTGAACTGATGAAGCTTGTAAATACAATAAGCAAAACGTCTTCAAATATAGGAATGGAACTGTGATTTCCTTTTATTATTTCTTCTTTGACCGGTATCCTCGTGACCAAAAGATTTATTTTTTTGAACTTACTTATTGTATATATATATATATATATATATATATATATATATATATATATATATATATATATATATATATATATATATATATATACATCCCACTATCGTTTTAAGCTCTTTTCACGTTGCAGTAATTTAGCATCACCAAGAAATGCTATCATTTTCTATTTATAAGTCGTGTATGTTCGTTTAGTGCACCTTTGTAGGCTTGGCACCGTTGTCGGTTTTTCAATAATCCGATTTTTTATAAATTAAATTTTTTACATCAAACCATCATTTTAACATTGGGAGGTAAAATTACTGTATTTGGTATCATTTTAAAGCCAATAGATGTTGCCAGTGTTAATACTTAAATAATATTTGAAAACATAAAAATATCGATCCGTTTGGGTCAAGTTCAAATGAAGACATTGAAACTACCTGCCGACCGGCTGGGGTCAACCAACTAGTTTTTTTATATCAACGTTCAGTTGTTATATTTATTCAGTTTAGATATTTTTTCCCAGAGAGTTGTGTAGAGGAATATTTTACATATTTCAATTTCCAAGCAGTTTAATCGAAGCTATCAGTGAATAGTTTAAGATAAATATTAGATTTTTATGGGATTAGGTCAAAAATATTGGTTGTGATTGGGATGAGAATCACATTTTTAATTATTTAATGTTTAACATTTTGATTTCAATTCAGGAAATCGTTCTCAAAAAACAATGTACAATGTACAAAAACATTTGTACAATAAACAAGGTTAAATATTGGAAATCGTATCGTTAAATATTAGTTAATTAAAAATGTAATTTTCGTCTCAATATCGACCAATAACTGTGGCATAATCACATAAAAAAATAATATTTGACTTTGACCATGCCATAAGAAAGTAGTTAACGGAACCTCGCTAAATAGTTTTAAAAAATCTTACAGAAATTTAAATTCTAAATAGTATGAGGGGTAGCCGACGACAAATTCGTAAAGGCGTACAGTTGATTTTGCTTTGTTTTTTTAAACAATCTTAAAAGGCAAAAAAAAATTTTGCTTATAAAACGTTTTGTATAAATTCTAAAGAAAAATAATTTAAATAAAACTTGTAGACCATAAAAAGTTTTCTATGTAGAGAAATACCGAATTTAAATACAAAAATAATTGAGATAATTCCAAAAAACCATAAAACATAAAGATATTATATGTTTGTAGTAATTTATAAATGTTAATAACTTTGTTTTTTGACTAACGACAGATAATATAGCCACTCGAAATCATGGCAATTGATGAGTTATTAAAGTGTGCTAAATATCAAGCAGATCAAAAACTATTTTACAATTTATTCAATTTGTTTATCACAGAAAGCGATTATTTAAATAACTGTACTCGTCCAAACTCTTATGACTGACTCTATAAGTATTTTGTAACTTGCAATCGATTCTTTGCGCTTTCAGTTTTAGGGTATATTAAAAAAACTTTTAACATATTATTAAATTTTTTATTAAAAACCAGTTTGAATAGGGGACTTTTTAGTTTTTAGACCACTTAACGTTTTTTTAGTTTCTTTGACAAGTGAGGATTCGGTTATTTCTTCATATGGGCTATGAACAATTGTCTAGTCAAGTCAACACTATTAGAGAAGTTACCTATACTTTTCCAGTAGTCATGCAGACGGTTCATTTTAATTGTCCCCATATGGAACATAAGCTCGAGAAAAGTCTTAAATTCTGTTTGTGTTGTCTCTTTCCAAAACGCAATCCTCGATTTTTCTAAACGACTTTGTGCAAGTATTTCGTCAGTCACTTCCATCATTCATTTAATCTACATCGTCCTCGCCCGATGCTTCTAACAATGATTGTAATTCAGCAGTGGTCAATCTACGTTTATGTTCACATCTACCTTTTTTAGATGTCGAAGGCATATTATTTACATCTATTTCTTTATAAATACTATAACTCACTTTTACGGAGGTAATTAACAATAAAAACGTTCTACTGGAAACTATCAACTTACGACTTCCAATATTATAAGGCCACTTGAGGCACAATACGTTTTTACTCAATAATAGTTCCTGTATAAGTAAAATTGTTTTTAAATGTGCTTCATTGGAGCACACTAGATATATTTCAGTTTTGCCATCACATTCTTCAGAGTATGTTTTAACTTTTTTAACTTTTCTATCGGCCTTTCTACTAGTCATGCTTCTTCTTAAAACTTTGTAGCATCATGTACACTTTCTTCTCTTTGTATTATCTACATCGCTTTGCCTTAGATGGTATTTTTGGGTGTAACTGGTCATGAGGGTTACAACATTTCTTTATTTGTAAATGCCTTCGCGAACTCCAGTCTGAACTCAAGGATAGGTTGTCGCTTTTTTTACGTTTTCTATTATTTAGCAACTAAGCATTGACTACTGCGGTATTAAATATTAATTCCATTACCACTTTCCGGTACCACTTCAGAATTTTGCGTATTGGGCTTTGGTAAGAAGCCACTTGATCACTAAAATCAACACTCTTTTTCACCAAGTTATAATCGAGAATAATTTGTGGTTTTAGTACTTGTGTATAATTTTTCTTTTTATTTGATTAAACCAAAATACAACTATTATGTTTAAATGTTGCAAGGATTAAAACTGTTCTTTTGTCGACCCATTTCATCACTCGTAAAATCAATAATGGGGTTAAATTTCATTGAGAGTAACTGGTTGCAACTTTTTTAATCGAGATTTTAGTTTTACATGTTTTTAGAGTAAAACATCTGCACATGAATAATTCGTTTCTTGAACAATGATTTTAATTCATCGACCAATATTCTAAAATAAGGTGTTATTACGTCGTCCGGAATATTATAAACTGGTTCTCTTACATAAAGCATTGGAAATATGGTTTACACTCTATATTTAGAAAAATCTTCTACTGCAACTCTTGTTCGACCTAAACTAAATTAATACACAAAACAAATGAATCTATTTTTTTTATAGAAATGCAGATTCCTGTCGGCTTTTTATCAGTGCGGCATGAGTCACTGGTGTCTCGTATATCTGGACCTCTTATCGCATTACAAACGTAATTCTTAATTAGCAGTGCGGTACAAAATACATTTATGTCGTATAATCTGAAAGCCGTAATAAGACCATAAGACCGTATGTTATAAATAAATATATTCCTAAAAGAATTATCTTGAAACATGAAATAAATACACTAAAAAAGTGCAATATTAAGTTTTATTTAAAAAATGGTATGTCATTCACGACGGGCGTACAGTTAAAAACAAAAGTTTTTAGTGTTCTATTGCTTGATTATTATTATCTGGTATTCTGAAAATGTTGACATTTTTTCCTGGTCTGATCTTCCTCAACTAACGTCATCTTTCTTAATTTGTGGGTTGTGTTGTTCAGGTCTCTTTAAATGTTTTTGTTGGTATCCATACTGAATGATCTTCTTTAGACAATGTACTAATGTAGTGTTCAAATGTGGCATTGCGTGCGTCATGTAGCGCTGATGTTAATTGTCTGATTAGTCGATTATATTTGTGTTCGTCATTAAGATTTCGGCTTCTTGGTCATCTAACTCTTGCTCTTCATTTTTCGACTATTAGTTGTATAATATAATTCGGAGTGTTACTTGTGTTTTCTTGATTTGGAATTGTTAATCGTGTAGCTCCATATGAAATAGTAAAAGATGAAAACGGCAGCATATTCATCCATAAAAAAAAGGAAACGCGATAAAGATATCTGAAACAACTGTTTTATGTTATAAGAGATGAAATAGTCCGAAATTTCCAGGTGAACAGGGTACTATAAAGAGGAAGTAGAATTAGCTATGAAACAGCTTAAATGGGGAAAAAAAGTAAGCTTAGACCAAATACCAGCAGGAATTATTCAACTGGGGAAAAAATTAAACGGATAACAATATTCACTCCATTTACAGAAAAGGGGGTGACCCGCATAAATTTTAAGAACTTGTTTAATAGCCTCCAGTCAACAATTTCCTAATCATGTTTAAAAAACGTACGGAATGCACTGTATATACTAACCCAAACCGTCAACATACTTGTTGTTGCAGTTATGTATTACGATCAGCTTAAAGGTTATGCACGACTCCCCTCGTATAGGTACACAGGCATGCACCCGTGCGGGAGAAAAAAAATTTGTCATAACGTTACATTATGTCACATTTTAACGTTGAATATTTTATGGTCCCCATTGGATTATAAAACGAATGATCGACTTTTTCTCGCACAGATCCCGCCTATGTAACTTTACAAAGCGAGTCCTTTGCTGGGTATTAAAGAAACGTCTATGGCCATCATATAATTTTACGCTATTTCACGTTCTACGACGCATTCCGCGTTTGACACACTGTCTTGTTTAGTTTTCTGTCATTTTATTTGTTAAATCCTATCTCATTCTCGTCACAGCGTCAAGAAGCAGTAAATGTGTGCAGTGAACGGGAGGAATATGTTTAACAGTGAACGTTGGAGATTTTTCGAGTCTTTCATATTTTCTTCTTTGAGTGCCTCTCCTATCGGAGATCGGATATCATTAGGGCGATTCTAATTTTATTTACTGCTGTTTTGAATAATTCACTCATCACTAACTCATCAGGTGGCCAAAGTGTTTAAGTTTTCTCTTTTTTATATTCAGTATAACTTCTGGATCGTTATGTATTCTACGTATTACCCCTTTATTTGTAATTTTATCCACTCAACTTATTTTTAGTATACGGCAGTAGCACCACATCTCAAAGCTTTAAAGATTTGTAACATTCTTCTGTTTAAGAGTCCATTCCTCAACACCGTTAAGCTAAGTACTGAATACATACTAAGTAGTTAACTAAAAGTGGACGTATGCAAAGAGATGTATGACGTAATCGTATGGTATTCGCTAAATCCTGTCACGTAATATGCCACATACCTCTGTAAGTAAATTCGTTTTATTGCTGCCAGTTTAAGGTGTTATTAGATGCAGCCATGTTGAATTTCTCTCCACTATCGTATTATCTTCGTTAAATCCTATCATTTTAGGTTCCATATATCCTGATTAGACCTATAGGACCGGAGATACGCAACTAAGGCTCTTTTGACATAACATATATAGGAGCAAAGATATATACCTAAGGTCCTTTTGACGTGTTGATGTATTTGATTTCTACGTCGTAGTATTCTATTGGTTTAATATTACCATTTGAGGTACTGTACGTCACGATTGGACTAATAGGATCGAAGATACATAACTAAGGCCCTTTTGCCAGGCTACTCTATTTAGTTTTTGTATCTCATTGTATTCTATTAGTTTAATTCTATCATTTGAGGTACGAAACGTCACGATTGGACTAATAGGACCGCAGATACATAACTAAGGCCGTTTTGATAAGCTGATGTATTTTATTTTTCTATCTTATTGTATTCGATTGGTTAAATCCTATCATTTAAGGTACTGTACGTCACGATTGGGCTACTAAAAACGAAGATACGTAACTAAGGCCCTTTTAACATTTTGCTGTATTTGATTTCTATCTCATTGTATTCTATTAGTTAAATTCTATCATTTGAGGTATCGTACGTCACGATTGGACTAATAGGACCGAAGATACATAACTAAGGCCATTTTGACATGCTACTTTATTTAATTTTTATACCTCATTGTATTTTATTTGTTAAATCCTTTCATTTGAGGTACTGCACGTCATGATTGGACTAATAGAACTAAAGATACACAATTAAGGCCCTTTTGACATTGTTCTGTATTTGATTTTTGTATCCCATTGTATTCTCTATGTTAAATCCTATCATTAGAGGTACTATACGTCACGATTGGACTAATAGGACCGAAGATACGTGACTACGGCCCTTTTGACATGTTGCTGTATTTAATTTTTTTATTTCATTTGTTTCAATTCGTTAAATCTTGTCATTTGAGATACTGTACGTCACGATTGGACTTATAGAAACGAAGATATATAATTAATGCCTTTTTGACATGCTGCTATATTTGATTTTTCTGTCTTATTGTATTTTATTGGTTAAATCCTATCATTTGAGGGGCTGTACGTCGCGACTGGACCAATTGGAGCGAAGATACAATAGGTAGTTGCAATATATCATAACCCGTTACTTTTAACCAACCATGATGCCAGAATGATTTGTGGATGAAAAGAATATATATATATATATATATATATATATATATATATATATATATATATATATATATATATATATATATATATATATATATATATATATATATATATATAGAAATGTAGCCATAAGCTCCCTTACTATTAAGAATCAGCAGATTCCGATATCCGACGTTATAAATAGGAAGAAATCAATATTTTTATTATTATTGTAATTATTAAGTTTCAATAGTCAACTTTAAATCATTAAATGTAGTAGTTTGTAGAATTTCTCAAAAATTGTAACTTATTTTCGAAATAAAGATTTTTTTTTGGGAATATCGACGTTGAAGAAACATTTCTGGCGCTGCGAACCACAGGATATTTCATACAGAAACATAGTCGTTTCCTGGTCTACATTAGTTTAATGAAATCCTGAAGAACCTGGTAAAAGAGAAAAATGTATTGGAAATCAAACACGATCATCCTTGCGTAAGTTTTTCCTTTCTTTACCATTGTTTATGAGCATTTATTATTTTAATTGAATTCTTAAACATTTACATTGAATTTATTATTTATTGTTTATTGAATTTATATTATTTATAACATTTTACTTCAACGAATTTTTATATATACTTGCATTTATATTTTTGCATATATTTTATGAGTACATTGAATGATATTTCCCAAAATAGTATCGAAAATTTAAGTTTACTATTCGACAATTTAAATTTAAAAATAAAAAGAAATCTACAAACCTCTAAATCTAAGCCTGCATCTAAATTACGTTCCAAAATGCCGATGACCAATAGCGATATTGCTAGCCTTTGCTCAACTCTGCCCGAATTCTCTTCTGGAGACAACCTCTCCACCTTTATCAAAGCAATATTTTGCAATATACTACTTCAGGACATAGAAGAAGAAAACCAACAAATAGAATGCATAAAGAAATATCACGTAGAAAATCACAACGGAATAATTGAAACCTACAAACATTTAAAACAAAAATTTTATTGGCCCTCAATGCAGACAACTATTTCTAATTTTATCAATAAATGCGAAATTTGCCTAAAAAATAAATACGAACGACGTCCTTATAAACTTCCCCAATTAGGACCGTTGTTAGGTCAAAAACCTTTTGATATATTACATATCGATCTATTCCACTGCAATAAAAACCTGTATCTCACAATAATAGATTCTTTTTCCAAATACGGTCAATGCTATAAGCTCACCGACAAAACTTCCATTTCGATACTAAATAAATTAAGACACTACTTTTCGCACCACAATTACCCAAAAAAGATTGTATGCGACAGCGGCACCGAATTTAATTCCGCAGTCATTAAAGAATTCCTAAATATCCACAAAATCGAAATACATTTTACAACAGTAAACAATTCTTCCTCAAACTCTCCAGTAGAGCGCTTTCATTCAACTCTTATTGAAAAACTTAGGACCTTACAAGCCCAAAATCCAAATGATTCGTTAGATGACATTCTAACACACGCCATTCTTATTTACAACCAATCAATCCACAGTTCCACAGATTATTCCCCGTTCTCAATTCTGTACGGACCCTATGCAGAAGAAATACATTTCGACTTTGATCTTCCGATATACGAAACATATAATCAAAGACATAAAGAAGAACTCCAACCCTTTATTGCAGAACTATATAATAAACAAAAACAAAAAAGACAACAACTTTTAGATAGACAAAACGAAAATGCCGAAGATATTCCGGAAATAGACCTTACAAAATCCCTATATGTTTCTAAGAAAAAACATAAGTCCAAATTACAAGCCCCTTTCTCCACTATTCATCCAGAAACGCAAGACAAAACAAAAATAATAGGTAAAACAGATAAACAAAATTTAACAAGCACTCACCTTAAATATGTAAAACGAATACGAAAACATGTAGATAAACCTACTCAAGACCCAAATTTTTCACAGGACAATCCTCGCCCTGGTCCATCCACTCAATATTCAGGAGATTCCGAATAATGGTTACTATGCTGAAGAGATAGGCAAATCAAGAGAAATCTCCCACTATCACAGACATTTTCTTCACATTCCACTAGACAAATTATCCGACAGTATTGACGCTAGTCCGAGAAGCTATTTCAAAGATCACTTCAAAAATGCACCTCTCTCGCTACTGTACTCCCAATACACCCACATACAAGAACAAACAAAAGACGATCTACACAAGATTACGCGAAAACAGAAACGCGGACTTTTTAATTTTCTAGGTACAGCCATCAAATACGTGACTGGAAATCCAGACGACTCTGACTTAGACTTGTTAAAATCACACATAATCTCTTTAGAAAATAAACAAAACGAAATCATAAAAAAATTTAATAACCAAATATCTTATGAAAACTCTTTTAACACGAGATTCGATAAACTTTTAGAAAAACTAAATTCTGATAATTCAATTCTCATATCTGCACTCAACAAACTATCAGCTGATTTTGACAGCTATATCATTCTACACAACGAGATAATAAATCTCCAAAATATAAACGAATTTCTAATGAAACTTATAAGAACCATTACTTTATCTGAACTTAATATCTCTAATATAGAATTATTCACTTTAAAGGAAATAATAGACCTTAAAGAGAACCTTCTCAAAATTTATCCCAGAAATTCAATTCCCAATAGTAATGAACACCCTTATGAACTTATAGAGTCAACAAAAACTTTAGTTTGTGTAACTTCAAATACAATGCTCATAATAATTAAAATCCCTATACTCCATGAAATTCCTTATACTACCTATAAAATCTATCCCATTCCAAACAAAGATCATGTTATGATTCTGCCACCTGCAAGCTACTATACAAATAATAAATGGTTCAACACTTGTATAGGACAAGGCGATAACATAGTTTGTTCCAACTATGTACAATCCAAATGTAACATACCCAATGTAGATAATTGCACAAAAACATTAATCACAGAGAACTTTTTCCAAGAAACCAGCAAAGTCATATTGCTAGGAATAGTTCACCCAATGAGAATCCAGCAGATAGAAATTAATTCAACCAGCCTCTTGACGACAGATGTACCAATAATGATTGAAGGTATCCAATTTAATAAAAAGACGTCTCAAGATATTTCCATTCCAAAAATTGTTCCAATAAAATTAATACCAAACCATGAGATGAAAATTGAAAAATTAACAATCCCAGAGACACATGGCCAAATTCAACCAATAGATACCATAGAAGTACTACCCCGATTATCCATAGGACTGAGCACCACTTCTGTTATAATATTTTTAACTATTTTAGCTTTCCTAATAATCTTCCTAATTAGGAAAAGAAAACGAATTTCCAAAATCCTATTTGGAGAAAAATTGCATCCTGCCCAGATCCAGATACTAGACGAGCTGATAGCCGAAGTAACCAAAACTTCGAGGACGAAGTCCCAACCAATGGAGGGAGGAGAAATGTAGCCATAAGCTCCCTTACTATTAAGAATCAGCAGATTCCGATATCCGACGTTATAAATAGGAAGAAATCAATATTTTTATTATTATTGTAATTATTAAGTTTCAATAGTCAACTTTAAATCATTAAATGTAGTAGTTTGTAGAATTTCTCAAAAATTGTAACTTATTTTCGAAATAAAGATTTTTTTTTGGGAATATCGACGTTGAAGAAACATTTCTATATATATATATATATATATATATATATATATATATATATATATATATATATATATATATATATATATATATATATATATATATATATATATATATATATATATATATATATATATATATATATATATATATTTATATACACTTTATCTAATTTATATAACGAGGCACGTCATCGGCGTCATACCCTGTGACGTCACATGATACCAACACGAAATATTTAGGGTGTAGGTGTGTTCTTTTTTAGAATCACTTTACCGAGTACACTGGCATTACAGCCACTAGACATATTTTATTATATACGCGTAGAAATAATGTTTAAAGATTTCTATTCATGTTAACTTAAAGAAATATACAATAATATGTTTCATTTAATTTGTATAAATGCATTATAAAGCGTTTTTATGAAGAACATTTGTTCGGAACACACTGTAACTGTAATCGAACGAAGGTGATATTTTGGCATAAATTGGTAACACTTATTTAATAGTTGCGGTGTTGACACTTTAGTTTTGTTTTTATTATTTACTATTAATTAAACTATGTTGTTTTTTAAACAAGCGGCTCAAATTGTTTTTAACAAGATTATTTTTTAACTCTTGTATTGTTTCTATTTATTTACATGAAATATTAATTTGTTTTGTTGTATAATCCACTTTTGCAATAATTATGTGACCTATTTGATTTAAAATCGATTCAGGATTTTTTTATACTTTGGCAACTATGTCAACTTCAATCTCTGACGTAGATAATGACGTAAATCGTTATCTAAATTAGATGGACTATATATATATATTCTTAAATTTACTATTTCATTGTGGGTAATATTATATTCAACAGCGATGCCAAATTTCTGATGCTAAAATGATTGATAATGAAAGTGGGATATACATTTTCATGTATATAATGGCAGCGAGTAAACGGTAAAACCCTGAACTAAATATATATAATATTTTCACTGTACCATCATTTTAGACTCAAAAATTTTCTGGAATAAACTTGTATAACTCAGAAAGGGATAAAAAGAGAAAGCGGATATTTTAAAATATCAACACGGTATCAACACTCTAATCAATGAGATGGTTAAAATTCTTGTAACAAGTACAGGAAAAAAGTTATTAAGGTCTTCTAAAGTAGCGTCGATATACAGATGCTACTTTGCAAGACGATGCTAAATTGATGGTAAAAGCATAATGTATCGATGCGAAAATGATAGTATGATGTATATATATATATATATATATATATATATATATATATATATATATATATATATATATATATATATATACACTCATGGACAAAAATGTCGACATAAATATTCGATAAAAAAAGTGATGTTTTATATTATTTAAATTGTTAAAGTTATTTATATTTATTAAAGAGATATATTTTGAAATGTGTGTTAAATTATTGAAAATTTTTATACAGAAAGAGGACAGTTATATGAGAATGAATGAAAGTACTTGCACTATTGTGTGGGTGTGCACAGTACAAGTACTTTCATTCGTTGCCATATACCTGTCCTCTTTCTGTATAAAAATTTTCAATAACACACATTTCAAAATATATCTCTTTAATATATATAAATAACATTATTAATTTAAATAATATAAAACATCACTTTTCTTTCAACAAACAATAACATATACCTTACTCCTATACTTACAACTTTACTCCAGACAGTTACAACATTGACCGAAGATCACCCATTATCAGCAATACGGGATAGTTTAAACTATGTATCACCAATCACTATATAAAAACTCTTGTACCGGAATGTAAGTAGTATTTTGTTTATTTATAATTTATTACAATTCAACAGATTTTTCTCTTACCAATTTGTGGGTTTTTACTTTGTCTGCTTAAGCTATTTTATGCATATTAATAAACACAGACATGTAATATTGGCATAATTACTATAACTTTTTTGATCTATAACTTTTTTGATCTATATCCTTATAAGACAGCACCCTAATACGGGTTCTTTATAATTTTAGCATTTAATTTACATTTACTGATGATGCTTTGCAAATTTTAGAAAGCGAAACCGGTCGTCTTGGGTAGTAAAATTAAATTGATTGTGAGTAAGTCTAATTTATTTCTTTTACCTCTTTTAAAATAGACTCACACAAGCAACACATTCATGATCTGCTCTATCGTATTTGGAACGGGTTTCCTTTGTCGTATGCTGGGTTTTATGTGATTCCACATGTGCTCTATTGTATTTAAATCCGGGCTAAACGTTGGCTTATCCAGTGTTTGAATTTGGACCTCATCAAGATAATTACTCACTGCGGCAGCGGCATGTGGTCGAGCATTATTGTGCATTAACGTGAATATTTTATGTCCAATGTAACCAACATATGACAAAAGATGATCTTGCAGGATATTTTAAACGTAGGAATCATCAGTCATCCATCCAATCACTTCCACAAGTGCGGTAAGTACCTCCCAACTAATACCTTATCAAACAATTATGCCATCAACTCCAAAACTAACGGTCTGGGCAATACTGCAGCTGGCGAATCGTTCTCCAACTCTTCTGTAGACGTAGTTTTGACCATCTGGCTTTCATAATAGGATTCTGGTCTCATCAGTGAAAAGAACGTTTTTCCAGTTGTCGATATTCCACTACATATGTGTTCTTGCAAATTCCAAACGACGAGCTTTATGATTTTGGAGAAGACGTAGAATTTTGCCGGGGCGTCTGGGCTTTAAGTTTGCTTTTTTTGATCTTCGTTTAACTGTTTGTGAACTCACACTAACTTGTCTAACATTTAATAGCTCATTTCTGAGGTGCATCGATGTCAATGAACGATTTTGTGTAGAATTAAGAACCAAAAACGGTCATCAATTGCGGTTGTGCACCTTGGGCGTCCTTGACCAGGCCTTCGTACAAAATTTCCTGTTTCGCCGTACCTTTTTAGAGTATTCGAAACGATAGATTCAGTTCTGCTGAGACGTCGTGCGATACTTTTTTATACATATCCTTGCTCGTACAAAATTACAATATGTGCTACTTGAACTTCATCGCAGTGTCGAATTGGTGGGACACTTGTTTTAAATTTAGTTAAATCAAAACAATATTTAATTAAACTTAATAAATTAAGCTAAAAATAACCAAATTAGTATGATTTTTATTACTAATAAAATAATTGTTTAATTATAAAATGTACGAATGACACTAACCACTCAATAAATATCAAAATATTTGAAACCAGTTGAGTACATCAGCCTACTATATGAGTATTATCAGTAATCCAAAATTATTTTGAAATAATAGTGACTACAAAAAAAAAATTGGAAAATTCCAAAATATTCGATATTTTTGTCCATGAGTGTATATATATATATACATATATATATATATATATATATATATATATATATATATATATATATATATATATAAATATATATATATATATATATATATATATATATATATATATATATATATATAAATCTTACCATCATTGCTGCATCATTTTATTATAGGTATGTTTGTGCGTCCACTCGAAAAATTGAAATATATCTAAATTTTAGACTGTTGTTGACTATCCCGCAACCATGGCTGCTTCAGTGTCAACTCAGTTTTCTATATACTTTAAGAATAAAGAAGATGATTTTTACTTTCACTACGATAGCAATTTTGCATCCACATATTTTGCCATCGTTGGAACGTCCCAATATACCATATTACAGCAAGCCGACATTTCTGTGTCCGCAACGGGTATTTTTGTTCATACTAAAGCTGTTTCTGCATCCGCAACGTTGCCATTATCAAATACCTCGGTTCAGTTTATCATTCATTTTGATGTCATCCTAAATACTATCTGTACTCTGTTAGAAAATATGTCTGCGTAGAAAATGCCATCTTATATTCTCAAGGTTGTCTGCTAGATAATGAGTAGCATCATTTTATAAATGAAGCCATAACGACAAAACGAAAAGAAATTGTAAATCAGGAAAAACTGATATAGTGTTATTAATGAAAATTATTGACTCACAGGAATATCACTAATATAAAATGAGAATTAAAGATATTAAAGTAAGAATTAAAGAAAAAGAAAAAGTCAAAAAGTTAATCAAAATATGCCGCAAATACTAAGGCACTATACAGAATGTTCATAATTTTCTAAGCACATTTCAGTATTACATGATATACGAATATTTTAATAATAATGTCAAAACTAATAACTTTATTATAGAAATTCCAAAATACTCATATTTCTCAAAAAAGATATAATGTAAATTATGTTGCATCGGAAAACCTTTTTAATAAAAGTTATTAACAATTATCAGTGTTTTTGAACACTTTTGATACTTTACTGGTATTTCAAACACTTTTGAAATACCAGTAAAGTATCAAAAATAAAAAGTGAGAGAATAGAAACGTTCGTGTTTACCGAGAAAAGTTGCGGACAAAAGTTATGAGCTACATTCAGAACTGAATTGTTTATAAATCACATTTTTTTTTAATATTAATTAGTTTTGAAGTAATCGTACTGTTTCAAAAACATATTTTTTAACTAATGGTAACTTTAAAAAATATCTTAAATATAATGTATCAGGCATAATTAATGTTATAACTCTTATTATATATAAATATTTATTACATTTGAAATTTTTTAGATATTAAAAAATCGTATAATACGAAAAAACACTTAATTTCCTTTTTTTGGATGATAGAAAATGGTGCTTATAACGGTATCGACATCAACAAATTCCATTTTTTGTAACAAAATTCGAAAAAGCGTATTATTTATATACCCAGACTAATATTAAATATAAATCACACAAGATAATTTTTGAGAAAAATGCAGTTGAAATTTTTTTCGTTTTAAGGATTACTTCAAAGTAGGTGAATATCTCAAAAAATATTATAAGTAACAAACAGTTGTAACTGTGTTGATTATTTTTTTTTAACAATTTTTGATAAGACCAAAAATTTAAAAAACTAAACTAAACTAAAGACTACATATTATTAATAAAAGAGTAAGCTCTGAAACTAAAGATGGTTAACAATTTTTGTTCAAAAACTTTTTTCAATAAACGTGAAAATTTTTTCTTTTCTCATCCCCTCTTAGATTAAAAAGAGTATTATCTCCAAAGAGATACAAAGTTGACTATAGGAATGAAGTGAAACATTTAAAATAACACAAATCAATAATCATTTTCGTTTTAATAAAGAACTTGAGTAGAAATTTAAAACTATAGTAAACTAATACAAAATACTACATTCTATTGAATAAAATACACTGAACTCAAAAAATTACTTCGAATGTGCTATAAGCACAGAAGTAAGAATAAACCATCAACTAGCGGCAGGCATTAATGTATCTCGTGATTGTCAGCCCAGTGTCAAATTGCATCACAAATTAACTCAATCGGTAAATATTTCGTATAAAAACCTTAATTTGGAGCTATGTTTTATTGCCAAAAATATTTGTATTGCTGGATTTAAGTTCTTTACACTCTCCTTTTTTCGGTGGTGTCTTGTTTCTTATGTGATCTGTAAAGAATTTTTTTGCAATTTCTTTTTGGTCTAAAGTACATGGCACCAGAGTATGACTTTTTTTGTTGATAGTAGGGACATTTTCAGGTTCGACAAACTAACTCACTACCATCTAATTCTGCATCATTTGCTTATACTACATCACATGTATCATAAGTCATCAGGCAATCTATACACCTGTTTATGTACGTCATTAATGTGACCCATAAAAGTTGTTAGTTGTTCGATATCATTCGGCTACATGTTGAAGATTTGGCTGGCTAAATATTTGCATAATCTCGTTGATGTAATGGCACCAGGATTTTTTACTCCACTCATTTTGACATGTTTTTCCTTAACTTTATAACCGGTCGTCGGATTATTTGTACCGATTTTCGGGAACAAATATATATTTGAATCCTCAACAAAGTTTTTTCTTCAATTTGTCAAAACACCTGTGTGTTCTTGTAGGTCAAAGCTGAAGAGCACCGGAATACCCCTTCCTTTGTCACGAATTACAACTCTTTTGAATTTAGTTAGCAATATTTTTTCAGTAGGTGTTATGGCTTCTCAAAACTCTTCATGTTTGATTAGTACTTGTTTCAGAATAAACGTGAATTGGCATGCGCTCCGTTTCGCCAACTCTTTCACGATTCAATAAAATCAAACGGCAGAAAATTATTTCCATTAATTTTATGTATTATATAATTAACTTGTAGCTTATTTTACTATTTTTATTATTCTTTAAATGTTGAATAGATTCATCTACTTTCTTCAATAAATAATTTTTGAAAATTTTTAGATCAGTTGCTACAAATCAATAAATCTTTCTTTGCCACTAAAGAAACTTTCCGTAACTGAGGATCTACTCGTAAATATTTAACAAATATGCACAAAAATACATCGGAATACCTACACTAGCGTAGTGCGTAGTAGACACTTTTCTTTTTATTTTGTGTGGCTGTGCTATTATTACTGCATCAGTAGTAATCCTGAGTTTACACCAATCTAACATTTTGTTCTTCAGATATGTCCCTTTAGTGATTTCATGATTTGGTATGGACCATTCATCTCTTAGCAGATTGAAAATTCTCTGACTTCTTGACTGGTTCAGCTTTTAGCCTATAGATTAATTGATACTGTATAAAGCAAACTCAATAAAACAATCTTTGTGTTAAATTAAGTAACGTAAGTACATCCATTTAAACTTGTGCATTCGTGTTTAAATTAAATATAACTAATTGCATAAAAATACACATTTTGGAAGTATTTAATTTTGTTCCGAAGGGATTGTTTAACTATCGTACCTTTTTCAATTTTCTACTCATAAAATAAAGGCTAACTTCTAACACCTATCTATTAAAATGTTAAAAAATCTGATGTTGACCCGTCACGTACCTGACATCGTTTCAAGGTGGGTGGGTTATGCGACTTTCGTTATCAGGTTTATCATGCACAAAAATATATTTTATCTAGTTTTTGAAAAACGTCTAAAAGTCTGTCCCTGTATTTAAATTTATCACTAATTAACCACCCCGAATCTGAATTTGTTCTTTTACAATATCGAAAGGCTTTTCAAATAAAAGTTGTTCGCAAGACCAGCTTTGCATATATCGGAAATATACATTCTTAAAAAATCACAAAAAACAAAAGTACAAGAGTAAAGTACCACAGCTTCTAGATGAAGGTTGCTGTAAACATTTTCAAAGGATGCGATTTTAGTAAAAAGCTTAAATATGAAATGTCATCAAAGTAATATTGTAAAAATAATATACATATTTACAACTTAAACTCTATTACCTACATGCTACTGCAAAACATCTATATATTTAATGGTATTTCAGACGGTTAGCAATGTTGCCAAATTGAAATAACGCAGAATAATCGAGAGAATGAAAATAATATACACCAATGAAGTATACTCCATTGTTTCATACGCCTCCTGCAGGAGATACCATGAACTAATATATACACAAAAATTTCATGCTAACACCATTGTTGCGTCACTTAAAATCCTTAATAAATTTGTTGCTATAACTCAGAACTATATGCAAATTCGCCACATCCGTTGTTTGGATTACGAGTGTCCCCTGATGTCAGTTAGGAGAAATTGGTAACGACCATTTTTGAAATATAAGCGATTGTAATCCTGCGTCCGTATATTGACGCAACAATGCGGTGGATGCAGCATTACATGCAAAAACATAAATGTAAGGACGCATCAATGTCTGTAGGATCTATATATATATATATATATATATATATATATATATATATATATATATATATATATATATTAATATGATCCGAAATTGTGCATAGAGAAAAATGTATAGAGAAAAAGAAGAACAAGACAAACAAACAATTTGTAAAATTACGTTATAGTTATATTCTAGATATACGATTTTAATTTTATAGTGTTGGTAAAGTGCTAAAATAGGGTCTTTGTCAATTTTTGATTAATGTTTGAACTAAGACTTTCTAAATTATAGAAATTAATAGATTTAAGAATAGTTTGTAAATAATAGGTTGTATTTAAATATGACATGTACCTGCTGTTTTCACGGATTTATTTCTGTTGTTTCAAAAGCGATCATTAACCGTGAAGGAAAAAGTAGAAAGTTATTGTGTTGTATGATTTGTACACAATTACAGGAATTTGAATTTAGTTGACTTTAAATAATAAAAACTCCAAAACTCCAAAACTCTCCAAATAAAAATTTGGAGAGTTTTGGAATTTGGTTGAATGCAAATAAAGAATGTTTTGATTCGTAACGAGAAATTAAGGAAGGGATAGACAGACAGAAATCAGATTAAAAAAGCAAGGAGGATCATCTGCTGTTGGACTTAAGAGTGAAGCGAGTGAAGACAAAATCGAAAGGAGTGTGCCGATAGTTTGTTTTTTTAAACCGATAAAAGAAAAATTATTGTGGCGAAAAGTAGTGTAAACAAAGTATTGAAAGCTGTAGTTGCAGTATTTGTAAGTAAAATAATTTACTATTCTTGGAGCCAAGCATAGCTAAGGAGAATTTTGTCCCCCCAATAGGAACAATAAACATTGTTAGGAGTTTGTCGACAGTTTTATTTTTTTAAGCAGAACCCGGGAAGGAGTTCGTTGGAGAGGAAACTAATTGAAGTCAATCCTTGTAGAAAAATACAGAGGCAAATTTTGGAAACGAGACAGTCATTGAACTATATTTAATTTGAATTTGTTTTGTGGTTAATTGTATATGCAACAGAGCAATTTAGGGAAACATTTATTTATAAGATATTTATTTAGTGTATGAAAATCTACATAGGTATTTGTTCATTATATTTTGAATTTATTGCACCAATTGATTTCTTTTATTTATTTCCCTCTACTCCTCTTTTTTCTCAAGCATCATTAAAAGAAAATGTAATTTTTTTTTGTACTTAACTAAGAACCCTCAGATGATAAAAACATGTTTATAAATCAGGTGTCTACATTAAAATTCATTAAATAATTTTTTTGCTTTAATTTGCTAATTAGATCATAATTAATTTTATTTTGTGTAAGAAATTTCAAAATAAAGTTATCATATATATATATATACAAATATATATATATATATATATATATATATATATATATATATATATATATATATATATATATATATATATATATATATGTCATACTTTTTCTTTCCCAACCAAAGAAAAATAAATAAAAATATCCATCGGAATAAAATTTTAAGAAATCATTAGAAACAAAAATGTATATATTAATTTAAGATAAGATTTAGTGTAGATAAGAATATAAATTTGTTTGGCAAACGACCTGTTTCCGTTGCAAACAAAATTATCAAAAAACCGTTGTTTAGAATTAGAAGACATTTTACCTGTAAGTTAATCTCTTCATTGTTTGTAGAGTCGAGTATTAAATGACCATATTCTAATCTTTTGAAATATGTATAAATGATGTATTGAAAAAAACCAATTTTAAAGTAAGCTATTTAGTTTTCTCTGAAACCGAAATTAGGCTTTTCCAATATCATAGTAAACACAATTTAAGCTTTTTGATTGGACGGTCGTTTTTAAATGGGAATTTGGTGAGTCGATCATGAGAGAGGAGAAGTTAGTCATATTTTGGTCATCGAAAGGAAACAGTCGTGTGTCTCAAGATAGGGTGTAGTTCGTGAGTTTGGATACCGGCGTAACGAAAAGAAGTGAATAGTTTGAAGAAGGAGATAATAAGTAGATTAAAAGAGGTCCTTGTATCTACCGTGGGCATTTTATAAAGGATATGTGAAAGTATTCTTACGGCATTAAGTTGACAAAAGGAGGTCCTAGTGTCATAAATAAGTAGCGGAGTTTGGAGAAGTGAATCAGGTGTTTTTGTGTAGTCTGAAGGAGGTTTGCAGAGACGTAAAGAAGGAGCCGAGGTGACAAAGACGGGAGATCACATCTTTGAGGAGACTGGACTTTTCTGGGTATGTTCCAACATACAACTCAAGAAGAAAATAAACTGTAAGTGTTTGTACAATTGAATTTTATATCTGTGAAGGATCGTTTCGACATCAGGGTCATTAGCATTCAAATTTAAGAACTGAGGTTTTGTTAGGCTAATCAAAAGTTTAAAGTTTTGTGGTTTCTTTTTTCAAGTAAAGAAAATTTTAAGTAAAATTGGTTTTTCACGTAATATAAATATATGTAGCTTTATAATCTTATTATCATAATAATTTGATTTATTTTCTTGTATGCTGATTGATAAGATAACGACAGAATTTAATAATTGTTTTATTCGTTCATATAAAATAAAGAAACGTAAATCTTTGTAATATAATATATTTGTATTATTATCCTTTTTTCTCTACCCGATAAAAGACAACTAGAAAAACTTTTGAATCCATCGAACACAGGTAATATAAGGATTATTTTACTTTTGATAACAGATAAGTTATAATTTTTTTATTGGCTCAATAAACATAGTTTGAACTCAAAATAAACAATCATAACAAATGGCCCCCAACGTGTAAGGCGTAGAAAGTATTACTAGTTAAAATTTAAACGGATAGAGAAAGAAAGCAGATTGATTGAAAATTTATTTGCCGATGGTTAAAGTTTATAATATTTGCTTTTATGACATTACATTTCAAATTTCTCTAGGTACAAATTTTTACATGATATAATTTATGATATTTGATTGATTTTTACAACTGACAAAAGTTTTAAAATTTTATTGCATTTATTTGAATTTATTGCATTTGGGATAAGAGGAAAAGTTTTCGTCTTTGCAAAATTACTCGAATTTTATATTTGGCGGGGATAAATAATCTAACTAACATGTCGACCACAAGGAGTCAAAGCAAAACGCAAGAAAGGAAAGAGGATAAGATAGAAGAGGAAACAATTATTGATGAAGGATCGGATAATGAAGGAAATGCTACAATAATAGAGGAAAGAAAAGAACCATCAGGAATAGATAAAATATTACAACTAATGCAACTCCAGTCACTAAAAATGGATAGAAATAACAGAAATATAGAGCAGCGTCTGGAAAACTATGAACAGGAAATTAAAGGATGTGTTGAGGGGATAAAGAAAGAACTGATACAACAGATAGAAGAAATAACCCCAAAGAATGCAAAACAAGAGACAGAGATTAAAGATATCCAAAACACAATGAAGGAGATACGAAATTGTCAGAAAAAGGAATTAGAACAGTTAGAAGAAAAATTTGAAATGGCGCTACAAGAAGACAGGAAAGAAGTAGAAAGGAGATTAAAGGAAAATGAAAAACAAATGGCAGAAATTGAACTAAGAGGAGTAGAGAGAAAAGAAGTTATCATCCATGGAACAAGCGAAGCGAAAATACAGTTTGGCGGGGACGTAAAAAAATTACACCCAGTAATTTTCATTAACAATTTAAAAAAGAAAGTACGACATATCGGTAATTTCGAAACAGCAAAGGAAACGATAAGGAACCATCTTAAAGATGAGGCAAGTTTATGGTTTGATAGCAAAGAAGAAGAATTGCAAAATTGGCAAACATTTGAACAAAAATTTCTGAATTATTTCTGGGGTAAAATACAACAGATAGAGATAAACAAGGAATTACAAAATGGGAGATACCAGGATAATATAGGTATATCAGAAAAAACATATGCCCTACAACTATACAACAATGCAAGACACTTACATTACAACTATTCGTCCGAACAGCTAGTGGAACTAATAGCCAGACATTTTGAAGATACCTTAGAAGATCACATAACCCTACAAAACTACAAAGATATTGACAGTTTATGTCAATTCTTACAAATACGAGAAGCAAAATTAAGAGAAAGAAAAATGAGGAGAACGCAAGAAAATTATAGACAACGAGAAAATCAAGACTATAGAGATAGAGGACAAAACTTTAGGAGAGAGTACACAAGAAGAGAATTTGTCCCGAGGAGGGAAAACGAAAGTAGAGACAACGGAAAAGTAAATTATGAACAAAGAAATCGGCAATGGAACGAAAACAGATATCGAGAGAACCAAAATAGAAACAACAATCGCACATATCAGGAAAATCGAAATAAGAATAGAACGAATGAACCGGAAAATCGCGGAAACCGATACGGGTCCGAGAGACCAAGAGAAAATAGAAGAGCGGTCAACAACACACACATAGAGGAATATGAGGATGAGAGACAAAGCGACAGAAGTAGAAGCGAACAAGAACAGCAAGCGTCTTTTCACGAAGGCGCTCACTAAAGACAAAGAAACAAACAGGAATTTTTTGTCACCCGAAGAAATTTATTAAATTGGCAGAACATAAGGACAAAATAAGTGGAGCAAATCTGAAATTTGTAGATGGTTTTATCAACGAGACACCGAATAAAATTATGATTGATACTGGATCGGAAATTACACTGATCAACAGAAAACGGTATATTTTTCAAACGAATTGATGGAAAGGAACTATACGTGATAACACAGACATTGGCAGAAAGGATCATACAGAAATTACACGAAGACAATGGACATATCGGTAGCAGAAAAGTCTGGTTGGTTTTTCGAGAAAATTATATTTGCCGACAAGATTACCGCATCGCAAAAGAAATTACACAAAAGTGCCAGATCTGTCAAAAATATAAAATTAAAAATTTCAAAAATGAAAACGTTACAAAAAATATTATATCCCGGAACAAATTAGATATTGTAGCAATAGATATGTTAAGCGATCTTATTATGATGACGAAGAGGAATAAACATGTTTTAGTCATGGTAGATGTGTTTTCCAAATATGTAAAATTATACAGTTGCCGTACCACGAAAGGGGAAGAAATAATGAGGAAAATCGACAATTTTATAGCCACCGTAGGAACACCAAGAAGGATTCTTCTAGACAATGCAACATATTTTAGAAATGATCGTTTCAAGGGACAACTTCGAGAACGGGGAATAGAGACAAATTTTGTTAGCATCAGACATCCACAGAGTAATCCTTCGGAACGTTTTTATACAGGAAGTGAAGAAGTTTTTACGGATTACAACAGAGGGTCAACATCGACGATGGGATAGGAAAGTCGCCGAAGTAGAAACGTATCTAAATACCATCCCGAGCACTGTAACGAAAGAGACCCCAGAATATATAATGAAGGGTATAATGCCACTAAGACCATGGGAAGATAGAGAACAAAAGGAATACACACATATAATGGAAAATGTGCAGAGGAGATTGCGGAGAGCAAACGAAAAATATATCCAGAGGCAAGACCAAAATAGAAAAAGAAGACCAGTTACTTTCAAAAAAGATGAGAAGGTTATGGTGAGAGCATTGCGCGTGTCCAACATACCTAGCAATGTGTGCGGAAAGTTAATGCCTGTTTTTGAGGGTCCGTACATAGTAAACAATGAGAATGGGATAAATAGTTATGAGTTGAAGCACATAGAATCAGACAAGATTAGGGGAATTTATAATATCAACAATGTTTACAATTATTATGAATAAAATGCTGGTATTGTTTTTGCATAGAGAAAAATCCCTGCATAATTCAGTAATTTTTATCATATGCAAAGGCGGGGATTTGTCATACTTTTTCTTTCCCAACCAAAGAAAAATAAATAAAAATATCCATCGGAATAAAATTTTAAGAAATCATTAGAAACAAAAATGTATATATTAATTTAAGATAAGATTTAGTGTAGATAAGAATAGAAATTTGTTTGGCAAACGACCTGTTTCCGTTGCAAACAAAATTATTAAAAAACCTTTGTTTAGAATTAGAAGTCATTTTACCTGTAAGTTAATCTCTTCATTGTTTGTAGAGTCGAGTATTAAAGACCATATTCTAATCTTTTGAAATATGTATAAATGATGTATTGAAAAAAACCAATTTTAAAGTAAGCTATTTAGTTTTCTCTGAAACCGAAATTAGGCTTTTCCAATATCATAGTAAACACAATTTAAGCTTTTTGATTGGAAGGTCGTTTTTAAATGGGAATTTGGTGAGTCGATCATGAGAGAGGAGAAGTTAGTCATATTTTGGTCATCGAAAGGAAACAGTCGTGTGTCTCAAGATAGGGTGTAGTTCGTGAGTTTGGATACCGGCGTAACGAAAAGAAGTGAATAGTTTGAAGAAGGAGATAATAAGTAGATTAAAAGAGGTCCTTGTATCTACCGTAGGCATTTTATAAAGGATATGTGAAAGTATTCTTACGGCATCAAGTTGACAAAAGGAGGTCCTAGTGTCATAAATAAGTAGCGGAGTTTTGAGAAGTGAATCAGGTGTTTTTGTGTAGTCTGAAGGAGGTTTGCAGAGACGTAAAGAAGGAGCCGAGGTGACAAAGAGGGGAGATCACATCTTTGAGGAGACTGGACTTTTCTGGGTATGTTCCAACATACAACTCAAGAAGAAAATAAACTGTAAGTGTTTGTACAATTGAATTTTATATCTGTGAAGGATCGTTTCGACATCAGGGTCATTAGCATTCAAATTTAAGAACTGAGGTTTTGTTAGGCTAATCAAAAGTTTAAAGTTTTGTGGTTTCTTTTTTCAAGTAAAGAAAATTTTAAGTAAAATTGGTTTTTCACGTAATATAAATATATGTAGCTTTATAATCTTATTATCATAATAATTTGACTTATTTTCTTGTATGCTGATTGATAAGATAACGGCAGAATTTAATAATTGTTTTATTCGTTCATATAAAATAAAGAAATGTAAATCTTTGTAATATAATATATTTGTATTATTATCCTTTTTTCTCTATCCCGATAAAAGACAAGTAGAAAAACTTTTGAATCCATCGAACACAGGTAATATAAGGATTATTTTACTTTTGATAACAGATAAGTTATAATTTTTTTATTGGCTCAATAAACTAAGTTTGAACTCAAAATAAACAATCATAACAATATATATATATATATATATATATATATATATATATATATATATATATATATATATATATATATATATATATATATATATATATATATACATATATATTAGCCATTTTATTGTTGCTTCTTAAGACAGGAAAGATCTATTTTTCACGTTGAGAACGCCTATGAATAACTGTTGTGATGAGCTTTATTAAAGCGAAATACGTATAAACAGATATATAGACGATTTGTACGTGAAATGGAATCTTTACTGTCTTTTACATTTTGCAAGAATAGCGTCTCGCTCTTTTCTCTTAAGAACGTCCAACCGTTAAGACGTGTTTCCGAAGTGGCTCTCATTTAGAGGTGAGCTAAGAAATCCTTTTCTTGTCCATATTTCAGATAGATATTTATTTTTAGACCCTTATTGGAGAGGCTATAATGCTGATATATTTCTAATACATGTCGCAAGATAATATTGGTATGGAGTTATTCCAGATCATGGCCCAGTAGCAGGTATCTTTTTATGGAATACCTAACCCCTCTTATCTAGGATGGTGGTGGATTGATATAGGATGTAGCCGAATCAATGGTTTATTTGGTTGACTGATTAAATAAGGAAAGAAACAGAGCAGATTCAGGTTGTACCAATTTGTATTATACCTACTTTCAAGACAACGGAAAATAATTACGAACTTAAAAAATGAAAATATAGTAAAGTGTTTTAATTTTATTTAAAGGTTTATTTTCTCTATTATTCCTAGTTGATAAATAACTATATTATTTTCAATATAAACAAATTTCGAAATTTGGGGTTAATATATATATATATATATATATATATATATATATATATATATATATATATATATATATATATATATATATATATATTCATTTTTTTTATAACTAATTCTTAATTTAATACGATACAAAGCTTTTTTATTTATGATAATGTAAACATAAAATGGTATTTTGGTATCCTTTTGGGATGACATAACTTTTAATGTTTTCTTTTTGTTCATTACTAAGAAATAATAAAGTATAGTTTTCTTGTAAACCTTCGATAAATCTTAATTTTTTTTGCTCGTCCCCTTCGAGGATAAACCAGGGGTGGCGTCCAATAATAAATTATAATTTCATATTATCTAATTGTGCTTGGATTTAAGATACGATATAGTTTCTATATGTTTAAAAAAAAACCCGCCCAATTCTCTTCGACAGTGAGCGATTCTGGCCTTGTATGTATCATTGCAGTACGCAGTGTTACAGTATATATATATATATATATATATATATATATATATATCTATATATATATATATATATATATATATATATATATATATATATATATATATATAATATAGTTCACAAGGATACTTGTGGAAAGGTTATCGCTTACAATTTAAAGAAAAACCAAAGGATCTTGCTAATTCATTCTTTATTGAAGACGCTTCGTATTGCAAAGAATAACTTACGAAGATATGCAACTCTAAAAAGATAAAGGTAAACTATAAGTTTAACTCAGGAACCATAAAATTAAACGTTTAGGTTTTTTTAAGAGAAAACAAAACTGAGTCAGTTTTTTTTATACAAAATATGCAGAGAACATAAGTACTATGTAAAAATATGTAAAAGAACAGTATACTTTCTAATGGCCAAATAGAATCCCAAAAAACACTGACAATGTGATTTAATAAACGTTAATTTATTTTTAAATTTTTTTATTTTTTTATTTGATTTTAGGCATTATTTGGCCACTATATTTCAAATTAAAAAAAGAAGGATCGTTACCAGCGAAATCAACAACCTAACTCTATATTTAATTTGAATTTGTTTTGTGGTTAATTGTTTATGCAACAGAGTAATTTAGGGAGACATTTATTTATAAGTTATTTATTTAGTGTATGAAAATCTACATAGGTATTTGTTCATTATATTTTGAATTTATTGCACCAATTGATTTCTTTTATTTATTTCCTTCTACTCCTCTTTTTTCTCAAGCATCATTAAAAGAAAATGTAATTTTTTTTTGTACTTAACTAAGAACCCTGAGATGATAAAAACATGTTTATAAGTCAGGTGTCTACATTAAAATTCATTAAATAATTTTTTTGCTTTAATTTGCTTATTAGATCATAATTAATTTTATTTTGTGTAAGAAATTTCATAATAAAGTTATCATATATATATATATATATATATATATATATATATATATATATATATATATATATATATATATATATATATATATATATATATATATATTAGCCATTTTATTGTTGCTTCTTAAGACAGGAAAGATCTATTTTTCACGTTAAGAACGCCTATGAATAACTGTTCTGATGAGCTTTATTAAAGCGAAATACGTATAAACAGATATATAGACGATTTGTACGTGAAATGGAATCTTTACTGTCTTTTTCATATATATACATATATATATATATACATCCCACTATCGTTTTAGGCTCTTTTCACGTTGCAGTAATTTAGCATCACCAAGAAATGCTATTATTTTCTATTTATAAGTCGTGTATGTTCGTTTAGTGCACCTTTGTAGGCTTTTCACCGTTGTCGGTTTTTCAATAATCCGATTTTTTTATAAATTAAATTTTTTACATCAAACCATCATTTTAACATTGGGAGGTAAAATTACTGTATTTGGTATTATTTTAAAGCCAATAGATGTTGCCAGTGTTAATACTTAAATAATATTTAAAAACATAAAAATATCGATCCGTTTGGGTCAAGTTCAAATAAAGACATTGAAACTACCTGCCGACCGGCTGGGGTCAACCAACTAGTTTTTTTATAATATCAACGTTCAGTTGTTATATTTATTCAATTCAGATATTTTTTCCCAGAGAGTTGTGTAGAGGAATATTTTACATATTTCAATTTCCAAGCTGTTTAATCGAAGCTATCAGTGAATAGTTTAAGATAAATATTAGATTTTTATGGGATTAGGTCAAAAATATTGGTTGTGATTGGGATGAGAATCACATTTTTAATTATTAAATGTTTAACATTTTGATTTCAATTCAGGAAATCGTTCTCAAAAAACGTTTTTTGTACAAAATGTGTATACACATTTTTACATAATTTGTACAATAAACAAGGTTAAATATTGGAAATCGTATCGTTAAATATTAGTTAATTAAAAATGTAATTTTCATCTCAATATCGACCAATAATTGTGGCATAATCACATAAAAAAATAATATTTGACTTTGACCATGCCATAAGAAAGTAGTTAACGGAACCTCGCTAAATAGTTTTAAAAAATCTTACAAAAATTTAAATTCTAAATAGTATGAGGGGTAGCCGACGAAAAATTCGTAAAGACGTACAGTTTTTTTTTTATTGTATAATGGCTTTGGCATAGCCAATTAGCCAAGACGTACAGTTGATTTTGCTTTGTTTTCTTAAACAATCTTAAAAGGCAAAAAAAATTTTGCTTATAAAACGTTTTGTATACATTCTAAAGAAAAATAATTTAAATAAAAGTTGTAGACTATAAAAAGTTTTCTATCTAGAGAAATACCAAATTTAAATACATAAATAATTGAGATAATTCCAAAAAACTATAAACTAAAAGATATTATATGTTTGTAGTAATTTATAAATGTTAATAACTTTGTTTTTTGACTAACGACAGATAATATAGCTACTTGAAATCATGGCAATTGATGAGTTATTAAAGTGTGCTAAATATCAAGCAGATCAAAAAATATTTTACAATTTATTCAATTTGTTTATCACAGAAAGCGATTATTTAAACAACTGTACTTGTCCAATCTCGTATGACTCTATAAGTATTTTGTAACTTGCAATCGATTCTTTGCGCTTTCAGTTTTAGGGTATATTAAAAAAACTTTTAATACATTATTAAATTTTTTATTAAAAACCAGTTTGAATAGAGGACTTTTTAGTTTTTAGACCACTTAACGTTTTTTTAGTTTCTTTGACAAGTGAGGATTCGGTTATTTCTTCATATGGGCTATGAACAATTGTTTAGTCAAGTCAACACTATTAGAGAAGTTACAATACACAAGTTGAAAATAAATACATAATGGCAAGAAAATAAATAAATTAGAGATCTACAAAATTACAAATTTGCCAAAAATTAAGCAAAGAAAGTAGTAGCAAAAGCTAAAGGTGAGGAGTATATAAAAGAAAATCTTAAATTGTTAAAATGGCGTGTTGTCAATTTTATGAAGTAGACGTGCCATACGGTAGAAAAATCTAAGCGGTTAATTTAAAACAATGAGAAATCACATAAGAAAAAAATACAAATCCCAAAGTACCTCATTCGCAAAGAGACAATATTTTTTAGAATGAGTACAACGAAGAGCTACTAAGCAACCTTTTAATAATGACATTATAGATTTTGCCCAGTAGATGATATAACGCAACTTAAACTGAGGGAACAAGAAACGCACATAAACCACCTGACTAAGCAAGCAATAATGCGCACCTGGATGAGTAAACCTCTGCATGGGCGAAATATCAATAAGATCACCCAAGAATATATTGACAACACAGCGTCGAGTTAACATCAGGAAAGATGTTTTCCGAGACAGAGTGCTTTTTATTTGCCATTGGGTTATTCCAACTAAAAATTACCTGAAATATATTGTTAATGATCCCCAAGTCCAAAATGACAAATGCCGATATGGATTCCAAGCCCAAGAAATCATCCAACATCTTACCGATGGATGCCAGGCATTTGTCGGTACTGATTATAAAGAACGTCATAACTCAGAAAAATTATCCACCATAGACTAGCTGACAAACTGGGATTTCTCCAAACCGACCATCTTCCTTATTATCAATACGTGCCTAAGAGAATGAAAATGAAACAAATTGAAAATGACAACTAAAAGCCATACTGCGACCGCACAGTTCTCACAGACCAACCAGTGGAACATAATAGACCGGGTCTTATACTAGTTAATAAACTAACTAGCAAACAACAATTATTGATGTGGCGATACCTGACTTCAATAATTTGCGTGTTAAATACAAAGAAACTATCGCCAGGTACAGAGATCTAAAAATACAAATTAGGAGACAATGAAGAGTGGAAAGTACCCAGACAGTACCTATTATTCTATCTACTACTGGTGTTATTCTCAAAAACCTCCTTAAAACCAAAAAAAAAAGCTGGGTCTAAATAATCTACATAAGATCATAAAAAAGCTGTGCTACTCTCGACGTCCGGATGCGTGCAAAAATTTTTGGGAGATAAATAGGCGTTACCTAGTTCTCGATAACATGGAAAGAGTCCGACCAGAACTCCATTCTTTTGATACCGTAGGTATTTGAAATGAGTGAATTTTCCCTTTAGAAGCAGTGTGAGGCGTATGGCAAAATTTGAAATACTAATAATACTTAAAAGCAAACTTAATAGAACAGAATACCGCATGAACCACCACAAATCATATATCCAATGCATGAAACTACCACGTACAGAAGCAGGGAGAAGAACGGGTTATTTTGGAAATATCACCCATGACTTTAAGACAAACAAACCAGCGAAAAAACAAGACAAAAATATAGAGAGCAGAATTAGACCGGTGATGCGGAGCGGAAGTAATGTGTCTTACGAAAAAAGATGCATGAAATAAAAAATAGAGATACAACCGAAGGGGAAAACATAGTAAATTTTATTATTGCACAAAAACTGAGATGGTTTGGACACACACAAAATGAGAAGAAGACGTGGACAGATTCGATTTAGTTAGAAGGATCGAATTGTTTTGTAAATTCCCTTTGTCCGATTCTTCTCGATCGTCGATGGTAATACACTAAAATGTTGAAGTCGTGGAGCAAAAATTATAGTTTTATTGACAGCTACTAATAATTACACTATAGATGTTGGTTAGGTAACTTTCTATAATAAACTGCGCTCAAATGAGCTTAAATCCCCAATTTATAATTTCACAAATAATGTATACCTCAGCACAGAGGTTAATGCTTATATCATACTAATAAACTTTGAACTATGAGCTTACAATACAATTTAATGGTTTTTGTGCTTTTATTTATATCCACTTAATAATTAAAGTGTTATTATAAATAAAAATTAGTGAACTTATTGGAGAAAATCTGTAAGTAATTTTAATCTAATTAGATACTTACTTCACAACAAGTTCATATTGTTTATATTACCTGATGTCATTAAAAAACGAAAATAGATGATGTTAATAGTCCAGGGGCGTCGAGGCCACAAATGTTATTGACATCATATAAAACTTCTTCATAATCTGTAGCGTTAATCAATTCAACTCCAAAATTCCCATCCAAGAAACAAGCTATTTTATATAATGCTCTGGAAAACGCCAAACTTGAGGAATATCTACTTGCACTGGGAAAAATTATAGAACCAAGATATTACTTTTTCATCACGAATTTTAAATCACCGTATTTGTATTTACTAGTGAAGAATTAGTAGAAACTGTCATGAATGCTGACAACGGAAGAATAACTACCAATCAACAAATAATTTATGCTCGACGCTTAATTACACCAAATGAAAGATTACTGATCTCTAATGTTTGCCCTAGTATTCCTCACACTTTCATAGAATCTGAACTTAAAAAGTTAGGCCTCAATTTATTAACTCCAATTAATTTTTCACGAATAGGTACAACAAACCCAGAATATAGACATATACTTCGAACACATACATTTATCTCTCCTTTAGAAGCTACATTAATTCCTCCCTCAATTGTCATAAACCACGAACTAACATCTTATCGTATTTTCTTATCTTTAGAAAAACAGATGTGTTACTATTGTAAACAATCTGACCATTTTGTAGCAAATTGTCCATCCTGTACAAATCCAAATCGAAACTTTACAACAGTGCCAACTACTACTATAAATACAGTAGTTAATACTCTTCCACATAACGTCCCGATCACATCAGCATCTTCAGCGAATTCCTTTTCCTTACAATCCTCGACTATACCTTCTTTATTAACTACACCAATATTAACTGCATCCCAAATATCACCCTCAACATCATTTCCAAGTTCTCAAACTACATGCACAGATACAAATATAACAACTACCCAGTTATCAACAACACCTAATGTTTCACAACCTCATACATCAATCCCAAACTCTTCCTCAACACTATCATACCCTATCAATAGCTTATCAATTGATACCACTGATACACTTGAAATAACTAATACACCTAGTGAAGAAGTAAACACAGCTAAGCGCAGCCTTAATGAAATTTTAACCCCATCTTTACAAGAATCTAAAGAAAATTTTACAAAACCAATCCAAAACTATTGATAATTCTGAAACTATTGCTAATAGTATGGAATCCGTAAAAGATTTTATTACTAATAAACTTATAACACCGATATTAAATTTTGAACAACTAACTGATTTTTTTAAAAATGCTTTAGGATCTCCAGATAAATTGAGTCTATCTAAAACTTATACAGAAGACACATTAGGCTTACTTAATCTGTTAAAAGAGATCTATCCTCACATTATATAAAAAAAAAGAAATCGCGATGTACTAAAATAATTAATTCAATTACTCGATAACTAAAACCTCAGCTCGATAGCACTCCTCCATAGAACCTTCTCCATAAGCTCACGTTCAAGTCTATTTTACAGTGGAATTTGAACGGTTATTATACCCGTTTAGAAATGTTACAATTAATAATTGCTCAAAATTCAATGCTTCTATAATTTGTCTACAAGAAACTCGTTTTAAAAATAACAAAATTCATAATTTTTGAAATTATACAAGCGTATCTAAAATTAGGCAAAATCAAGAACATGCCAGTGGTGGAGGTTCAATTTTTATCGAGAATTCCTATGAATATTGCAGTATTCCTCTAATAACAAATTTAGAGGCTGTAGCGGCGTGCTTAGTAGGTCCACCAAAAGTTAACATCTGCAGTCTTTATATCGCACCTAATTCTGATCCAAGTATAGCAGATATCTTTTATGTCAGATTCCTACACCTCGAATTATACTGGGAGATTTTAATGCACTTAATTCATTATGAGGCCCAAAAAAATTGACAAAAATGGGGAAAAAAAAATAGAAAATATCGTAAATAATCTCAATTTAAATCTACTTAATGACGACAGGAATATTCGATATAATGCAGCAACAGGAGAGTTTTCAGCAATTGATTTGTCAATTTGTGAACCAAACTTGCAACCTAGTTTATCGTGGGTCACTTAACCTGATCTATATGGAAGTGATCACTTTCCCATCTTAGTTAACAATCTGTTGTACCATAAGCACAATACACACATCACCAAATGGTCCCTAAATAAAGCCAACTGGACAATGTTCTCAACATTGATTTCTTCATCAGCTATGAATCTTATAGAAATGTTAGACTCAGAACAAGATATTAACGAGAAAACATTATTTTTCAATAAAGTCATAATTGATACAGCGAATAAATTCATTGGAAAAACAGCATTTTATCCAAAACATTCACCTGTACCGTGGTGGAACGATGCGTGCAAACAGGCAATAAGGGAATCTAAATCGGCTTTTAATAGATATAAACGATATTAAACTACTGAAAATCATTTGGAATTTAAAAGAGTAAGAGCTAAATGTAGATTTATTATTAAAAAAAGCAAGCAAGAGTCATGGCAACAGTTTGTTTCAGAAATCAATAGATCTACTTCAATTGGTCAAACATGATTAAAAGTATATCTGGAAAAAATTCACAACACCCTATAAAGTACTTAATAAAAGACAATCAGACATTTACATCCGAATGCAATATATCTGAAATAATGTCAAATCAAGATTGTACCGCTTCTATTGATGAAAGCTATTCAATAGAATTCTTAAATAAGAAACGATTTGAAGAAAATAAAGGAATACCTATAATCAATGACACTTCATCAATAAACAATCCTATAAGCTTGACTGAACTTATTGAAACTCTTAACTTCGTTAGAAATACTAGTCCAGGACCAGATAATATACCTGTGCTTTTTCTACAGAACCTACCACTAGTAGGCCAAAAACTATTTGTCGACGACAACCCATTTTGTATTTGAATGGTCCGCCACTGCAGCCCAGCCAGCCAGCTAGTCGGTACAGACGACAGATGACAGAATGACATTCCATCACCAGCCGTTGAGAAGCATAGAACTATTTGTTATTGTTTTCATATTTTTGTGCAAATTCATAAATAAATGCAGTATTTTAGACTATTAATTAATTTCAATGAATACAGTCCACTACAACAATAAACATTGGTCCTTCGAGCCGGATATTTGTGATAAAATCAGTGCTAAAAGTGATTCACAGTTAACGGTCAAGTGAAAGAACACGTGGGATTGCCGAACAATATACAGCCAAAAATACCGGTGAGTTCCCATCTGATTCCTATACCTATTTATACTGTTTTTGTTTGTGTAAGTTGCATAAAACTATTTACAATCTATATATCTATTTAAATTCAATTCGAATCTATTTGATTAATAAACAATGTCGGACGAACACTTAAAAAGATTAATTAGAAAACGCGCTGGTTATAAAGCTTCATTTACAATTTTCTCCAAATTTCTAGAGTCTATTAAATGCAAATTAGAATTACATGATGTTGAAAAAATCGAACTAACCGACAGAATAAATAAACTAGAAAATACATTTTTAGAAATTAAAATTATCCAATCAGAAATAGAAGAATTGGCAGACGATCCCGAACCACACTTTGTGATAAGGGAAGAACTTGAAAACAATTTTTATTCACTATCGGCTAATGCCAAAGCACTGTTAAATAAATTCATTTCAGATATTGATGATAAAAAGTCGGTGACAAGCGAGCATACAAGCAATAACACTTCTATTTCTGACGGGGCTTATCGTTTACAAGGTGTAAAACTGCCAACAATACAAATTCCAAAGTTCGACGGCACATACGAATTTTGGCTAGAATTTCGAGACACTTTTGAGTCACTCATTCATACAAATGATAGTATTACAAATATTCAGAAGTATCATTATCTTCGGGCATCATTACAAGGAAATGCCGCCGCAGTCATAAAACCTATCGAATTTTCCGCAAACGGGTACAATTTGGCATGGGACTCTGTATGTGATCGATACAATAATAAAAAACTCTTAATACACAATCATATTAAAGCTTTATTTTCATTGGAATCTATTCACAAAGAATCTTTTGTAAAATTTCGTAAATTAATAGATGATTTTTCAAAACATTTAAAGTCACTTCAACAATTAAATCAGCCGTGTGAACAATGGGATGCCTTACTTATATTCATTATAACATCAAAACTAGACGAAACTACTATTAGGGAATGGGAAAAGCATATTGCTACTCAAACGGAACTACCAACTTTATCCGATCTAAAAGGATTTTTAAAATCAAGAGCAGATTTTCTGGAGGCAATTGAAATGAACATTGAAACAAAAAATAAAAGTAAGGAGAACAGGACGACTAGGGGATTCTTAGCAACAAAAACAAACTATACATGCGTCTCTTGTCAAGGCGACCATAGCATTTACACTTGCGAAACATTTTTAAATTATCCAATAAACGAAAGGTGGAATTTTATTAGATCAAAATCATTGTGTACAAACTGCTTGCGATCGGGTCACTCCAATAAACAGTGCAAACTCGGGCCATGTCGCAAGTGCAAAGCACGTCACAACTCACTTTTACACAATAATACAAATGATAGGAGCATCATTATAAGCCAAAATAATTCGGGCACGTTCAATAGAAATTCGAATATATCCAATAGCAGTATTAATACAAATCCATCACAAAGTACAAGTGAGCCAATAAATCCAGTAACAACTAACAATACATTTTGTGGTAACAGCATGCTTTCTTGTTCTGATACAGGCTATGTTTTTCTCTCAACAGCAATCTTAAGTGTTAAAGATATGAATGGTAAAATGCAAAGGGCTCGTGCACTATTGGATTGCGGGTCTCAATCTTCATTTATCACAACAAACATGTGTAACAAACTAGGAATCAAACCACAAGATGTCAGCTTAAATCTTTTGGGCATAGGCAACAAACTATCAACTATTACAGGTCAATGTCAGTTAGAGATTTGCACATCTAATAATAAATTTGTAAAAATAATCAACTGTTTTGTATTGCCAAAAATAACAAATATTCTTCCTCATACAAACATTGATGTAAGCGCTATAAACATTCCTAATACAATTCGGTTAGCAGATCCTAATTTTGGCAATGCTGGATCTATTGACATTCTTATCGGCGCAGATATTTTTTGGCATTTGATTTGTAAAGGTCGCATATCTTTAGATCAAGGTCCTATTTTAACAGAAACAATATTTGGGTGGATAATTTCTGGCCCGCTGGGATCGGTTCCCCACAATACAATATCTTGCAATCTTAGCACAAATCTGGAACTAACTAAACTTCTTCAACAATTTTGGGAAGTAGAGGAATTGCCAAATATTCCTCATCTATCTGAAGAAGAGCAATTGTGCGAGGACAATTTTCAAAAAACTACTACACGTGATCCAAATGGTAGATTCATAGTTATGATGCCATTAAAACAATATCCGCATGTGTTGGGTGATTCAAGGATACAAGCTGAAAGAAGATTTCATCATCTAGAAAAAAGATTAGCACAAAACAATCCTCTTCGCGAACAATATATACAATTCATGCGCGAATATCAGGAGCTAAACCACATGTCGTTAGCAGATATCTCTGAAAACTCTACTGTCGACTACTACATGCCACATCATGGTGTCCTAAAGGAGGACAGTCTTACAACAAAACTTCGTGTCGTGTTTGACGCATCTTCACCAACAAGCAACGGGTTATCATTAAACAATATTCAATGCGTCGGACCCAGTATACAACAAGATCTATTCTCAATTCTCATCCGATTCAGAAAACACAAATTCATCATAAGCTCAGACGTAACCAAAATGTACAGGCAGGTGTTAATTCATCCCAGCCAACGCAGTCTTCAAAAAATAGTCTGGAGGGAAAGTCCTTCAGATCCATTACAACATTTTGCTTTAAATACGGTTACTTATGGCCAAGCATCAGCTAGTTTTCTTGCTATCCGATGCCTTTTCGAGTTAGCTAACGAATGCCAATCGTCGCAACCAGAAATCGCGAAGATATTACGTCAGGATTTCTACGTAGATGACTTGTTAACCGGTGCGGATACTATTACTGAAGCTTCAAACATTTGCCGTGAAGTCTCACGTATTTTACTTACAGGTTGTTTTCCACTCAGAAAATGGATTTCAAATGACCCAAGAGTTTTAGAAAGGGTAAATAATCAAGATGATTCCTTTGGAATTCTAAACCTCTCTAAAGATGGAGTCACAAAAACTTTAGGACTTATTTGGTCATCCCAACGTGATTCACTATTATACAATGTACAATATAACAATTACAAGGAAACTTGTACCAAAAGAGATGTTCTTTCTTTAATTGCAAGAATATACGATCCACTAGGCTTAGTAGGTCCTTGTATCATACTTGCGAAGATTCTAATGCAAAGGCTATGGACTGAAAAACTGAATTGGGATGAAAAATTAAGCGGTTCATCACTAAATACTTGGAATAGATTGAAAAATGATCTTGCCAATCTGAAACAATTAAGTATACCACGTCATGCAGTGTGCAATAATGCTAAAGATATAGAAATACACGGTTTTTCGGACGCATCACAACAAGCCTACGGTGCTTGTATCTATTTAAGAAGTACTGATGACAAGGGAAATATCTCGGTTAAAATTCTATGTGCTAAATCAAAGGTTGCCCCTATCAAAACTCTAAGCATTCCACGCCTAGAGCTTTGCGCAGCTGTATTACTTTCACGTCTTTTAACTAAGGTAATTGAATCCATTAATATAGACCTCAATAAATGTTATTTATGGTCAGATTCCACAATAACCCTTGCTTGGATCAATACTTCTCCTAACAATCTTCAAACCTTCGTAGCTAACAGAGTCTCCGAAATTCAGGTCTTAACAAAGTCCTATACATGGAAGTATGTACCCACACAAGATAATCCTGCAGACCATCTATCAAGGGGATTATCTCCTTCTCAAATACTAAATTCTTCACTATGGTGGGACGGTCCGTCATGGTTGTCTTTAAAGGAAGAATTTTGGCCCCTTTTAAATCCAAAGGTAGACATTCTACCCGAAATAAAATCTCAAACTATTCTCAATTTTGTTTCCTATTCTCAGCAAGAACAATGGTTTCCATTCAAGGCCTTTTCACAATATTCGCGTTTACTACGCGCATTTGCATACATCCTTAGATTTAAAAATAATTTATTAACACCCAAAATTCTTAGAGAGTGTGGCTCTCTAACATTAACCAATATAATGACGCTCGTCGTTATTTATTGAAGATCATACAACTACACTCTTTTCGCGAAGAGTATGATCAGCTGTCAAAACAAAAAAGCGTTAGTTCCAACAGCAAGCTCTTCTCTTTAAACCCATTTATTGACCAGGATGGTTTAATACGTGTTGGTGGTCGCTTGGCTAACTCGGATTTTCTATATGACAAAAAACATCCCATTGTCTTGGATTCAAAACATCATTTCACGATATTATTTTTCCGTCATGAACACCTGCGTCTATATCATGCAGGCCCTCAGCTGCTTCTATCTACTATTCGGGAGACATATTGGCCTATATCAGGCAGAAACCTATCTAGGTTGACTGTTAAACAATGTACTACTTGTTTACGATTTAATCCTAAACCTATACAACCAATCATGGGTGATTTACCACGTGACCGATTACTATACACATTTCCCTTTGCCATCACTGGTATTGACTACGCCGGTCCGTTTTTGTATAAAAATAAGGGCAGAGGTGCCAAATTAAATAAATGCTATATTTCATTATTCATATGTTTTGCTACAAAGGCGATTCATCTTGAGCTCGTAACCGATTTGAGCACTCAAACATTCATGCTTGCCTTGCGCCGCTTTATCGCTCGTAGAGGAAAGCCAGCCAAATTGTACTCAGATAATGGTAGAAACTTCGTAGGTGCCATGTCTGAACTTAAAAGATTTTTAAAAATTAACAATGCACACATACAAGATTCATGTACACATGAGGGTATGGACTCTGGGAATCCGGAGTAAAATCTTGTAAATTTCACTTAAAACGTTCACTTAAAAATACAAATCTTACATTTGAGGAGTTTGCAACAATACTATCACAAATAGAAGCAGTACTCAACTCCAGACCTTTGTGTCCTATTAGTCCTGATCCTAATGATTTAACACCACTCTGTCCCGCTCATTTCCTCATCGGTAGAATGCCAACGCTAGCTCCAGAACCAGATCTACTCCAAGAGATTCCACAACGACTCAATAGATTTCAACGCATCCAACAAATTTTCCAAAGTTTCTGGAAGAGATGGTCTTCCGAATACGTCGTCGAGCTACAGAGACGTTCTAAGTGGCAAATATCCAAGGGAGAATTAGTAGAAGGAACTTTAGTCCTTATCAAAGATGACTGTCTGCCACCAGCAAAGTGGAAACTAGGCAGAATAACTCACATACATGACGGATCGCAGAATACCGCTAGAGTTGCAAAAATAAAGACTCAAGAAGGTATCATCACGAGGTCATTCTCCAAAATATGTCCTCTCCTTCCATTAAATTGAAAGATTCAGGATCTTTCAAGGCCGGGAGTATGTCGACGACAACCCATTTTGTATTTGAATGGTCCGCCACTGCAGCCCAGCCAGCCAGCTAGTCGGTACAGACGACAGATGACAGAATGACATTCCATCACCAGCCGTTGAGAAGCATAGAACTATTTGTTATTGTTTTCATATTTTTGTGCAAATTCATAAATAAATGCAGTATTTTAGACTATTAATTAATTTTAATGAATACAGTCCACTACAACAATAAACACTATTATTGCAACTATTTAATTTTATATGAATCAATAAGGTATTTCCACACATATGGCACTCGTCAATCATAGTTCCAATACACAAACCAGGTAAACCTAAATTTGAAGCAGAATCTTATAGACCAATCTGTCTCACGAATGCAATGTGTAAATTGCTAGAAAAGATCATTGACAATCGACTCATGTGGTTTTTTACATAAAAGAATATGGCTAAACATTCTTGATTACATATAAATGCTTCGTGAATTTCTGATTCCAATGATATTAAGTTATCTAATGTTGATCTATTTTTTTAAATCCACTTTGTTCGGATATAATAAGATGTTTATATTCAATATACCACATGAGTCGATTGTCAATGATCTTTTCTAGCAATTTACACATTGCATTCGTGAGACAGATTGGTCTATAAGATTCTGCTTCAAATTTAGGTTTACCTGGTTTGTGTATTGGAACTATGATTGACGAGTGCCACATGTGTGGAAATACCTTATTGATTCATATAAAATTAAATAGTTGCAATAATAGTTTTTGGCCTACTAGTGGTAGGTTCTGTAGAAAAAGCACAGGTATATTATCTGGTCCTGGACTAGTATTTCTAACGGAGTTAAGAGTTTCAATAAGTTCAGTCAAGCTTATAGGATTGTTTATTGATGAAGTGTCATTGATTATAGGTATTCCTTTATTTTCTTCAAATCGTTTCTTATTTAAGAATTCTATTGAATAGCTTTCATCAATAGAAGCGGTACAATCTTGATTTGACATTATTTCAGATATATTGCATTCGGATGTAAATGTCTGATTGTCTTTTATTAAGTACTTTATAGGGTGTTGTGAATTTTTTCCAGATATACTTTTAATCATGTTTGACCAATTGAAGTAGATCTATTGATTTCTGAAACAAACTGTTGCCATGACTCTTGCTTGCTTTTTTTAATAATAAATCTACATTTAGCTCTTACTCTTTTAAATTCCAAATGATTTTCAGTAGTTTAATATCGTTTATATCTATTAAAAGCCGATTTAGATTCCCTTATTGCCTGTTTGCACGCATCGTTCCACCACGGTACAGGTGAATGTTTTGGATAAAATGCTGTTTTTCCAATGAATTTATTCGCTGTATCAATTATGACTTTATTGAAAAATAATGTTTTCTCGTTAATATCTTGTTCTGAGTCTAACATTTCTATAAGATTCATAGCTGATGAAGAAATCAATGTTGAGAACATTGTCCAGTTGGCTTTATTTAGGGACCATTTGGTGATGTGTGTATTGTGCTTATGGTACAACAGATTGTTAACTAAGATGGGAAAGTGATCACTTCCATATAGATCAGGTTAAGTGACCCACGATAAACTAGGTTACAAGTTTGGTTCACAAATTGACAAATCAATTGCTGAAAACTCTCCTGTTGCTGCATTATATCGAATATTCCTGTCGTCATTAAGTAGATTTAAATTGAGATTATTTACGATATTTTCTATTTTTTTTTCCCCATTTTTGTCAATTTTTTTGGGCCTCATAATGAATTAAGTGCATTAAAATCTCCCAGTATAATTCGAGGTGTAGGAATCTGACATAAAAGATATCTGCTATACTTGGATCAGAATTAGGTGCGATATAAAGACTGCAGATGTTAACTTTTGGTGGACCTACTAAGCACGCCGCTACAGCCTCTAAATTTGTTATTAGAGGAATACTGCAATATTCATAGGAATTCTCGATAAAAATTGAAACTCCACCACTGGCATGTTCTTGATTTTGCCTAATTTTAGATACGCTTGTATAATTTCAAAAATTATGAATTTTGTTATTTTTAAAACGAGTTTCTTGTAGACAAATTATAGAAGCATTGAATTTTGAGCAATTATTAATTGTAACATTTCTAAACGGGTATAATAACCGTTCAAATTCCACTGTAAAATAGACTTGAACGTGAGCTTATGGAGAAGGTTCTATGGAGGAGTGCTATCGAGCTGAGGTTTTAGTTATCGAGTAATTGAATTAATTATTTTAGTACATCGCGATTTCTTTTTTTTTATATAATGTGAGGATAGATCTCTTTTAACAGATTAAGTAAGCCTAATGTGTCTTCTGTATAAGTTTTAGATAGACTCAATTTATCTGGAGATCCTAAAGCATTTTTAAAAAAATCAGTTAGTTGTTCAAAATTTAATATCGGTGTTATAAGTTTATTAGTAATAAAATCTTTTACGGATTCCATACTATTAGCAATAGTTTCAGAATTATCAATAGTTTTGGATTGGTTTTGTAAAATTTTCTTTAGATTCTTGTAAAGATGGGGTTAAAATTTCATTAAGGCTGCGCTTATCTGTGTTTACTTCTTCACTAGGTGTATTAGTTATTTCAAGTGTATCAGTGGTATCAATTGATAAGCTATTGATAGGGTATGATAGTGTTGAGGAAGAGTTTGGGATTGATGTATGAGGTTGTGAAACATTAGGTGTTGTTGATAACTGGGTAGTTGTTATATTTGTATCTGTGCATGTAGTTTGAGAACTTGGGAATGATGTTGAGGGTGATATTTGGGATGCAGTTAATATTGGTGTAGTTAATAAAGAAGGTATAGCCGAGGATTGTAAGGAAAAGGAATTCGCTGAAGATGCTGATGTGATCGGGACGTTATGTGGAAGAGTATTAACTACTGTATTTATAGTAGTAGTTGGCACTGTTGTAAAGTTTCGATTTGGATTTGTACAGGATGGACAATTTGCTACAAAATGGTCAGATTGTTTACAATAGTAACACATCTGTTTTTCTAAAGATAAGAAAATACGATAAGATGTTAGTTCGTGGTTTATGACAATTGAGGGAGGAATTAATGTAGCTTCTAAAGGAGAGATAAATGTATGTGTTCGAAGTATATGTCTATATTCTGGGTTTGTTGTACCTATTCGTGAAAAATTAATTGGAGTTAATAAATTGAGGCCTAACTTTTTAAGTTCAGATTCTATGAAAGTGTGAGGAATACTAGGGCAAACATTAGAGATCAGTAATCTTTCATTTGGTGTAATTAAGCGTCGAGCATAAATTATTTGTTGATTGGTAGTTATTCTTCCGTTGTCAGCATTCATGACAGTTTCTACTAATTCTTCACTAGTAAATACAAATACGGTGATTTAAAATTCGTGATGAAAAAGTAATATCTTGGTTCTATAATTTTTCCCAGTGCAAGTAGATATTCCTCAAGTTTGGCGTTTTCCAGAGCATTATATAAAATAGCTTGTTTCTTGGATGGGAATTTTGGAGTTGAATTGATTAACGCTACAGAATATGAAGAAGTTTTATATGATGTCAATAACATTTGTGGCCTCGACGCCCCTGGACTATTAACATCATCTATTTTTGTTTTTTAATGACATCAGGTAATATAAACAATATGAACTTGTTGTGAAGTAAGTATCTAATTAGATTAAAATTACTTACAGATTTTCTCCAATAAGTTCACTAATTTTTATTTATAATAACACTTTAATTATTAAGTGGATATAAATAAAAGCACAAAAACCATTAAATTGTATTGTAAGCTCATAGTTCAAAGTTTATTAGTATGATATAAGCATTAACCTCTGTGCTGAGGTATACATTATTTGTGAAATTATAAATTGGGGATTTAAGCTCATTTGAGCGCAGTTTATTATAGAAAGTTACCTAACCAACATCTATAGTGTAATTATTAGTAGCTGTCAATAAAACTATAATTTTTGCTCCACGACTTCAACATTTTAGTGTATTACCATCGACGATCGAGAAGAATCGGACAAAGGGAATTTACAAAACAATTCGATCCTTCTAACTAAATCGAATCTGTCCACGTCTTCTTCTCATTTTGTGTGTGTCCAAACCATCTCAGTTTTTGTGCAATAATAAAATTTACTATGTTTTCCCCTTCGGTTGTATCTCTATTTTTTATTTCATGCATCTTTTTTCGTAAGACACATTACTTCCGCTCCGCATCACCGGTCTAATTCTGCTCTCTATATTTTTGTCTTGTTTTTTCGCTGGTTTGTTTGTCTTAAAGTCATGGGTGATATTTCCAAAATAACCCGTTCTTCTCCCTGCTTCTGTACGTGGTAGTTTCATGCATTGGATATATGATTTGTGGTGGTTCATGCGGTATTCTGTTCTATTAAGTTTGCTTTTAAGTATTATTAGTATTTCAAATTTTGCCATACGCCTCACACTGCTTCTAAAGGGAAAATTCACTCATTTCAAATACCTACGGTATCAAAAGAATGGATTTCTGGTCGGACTCTTTCCATGTTATCGAGAACTAGGTAACGCCTATTTATCTCCCAAAAATTTTTGCACGCATCCGGACGTCGAGAGTAGCACAGCTTTTTTATGATCTTATGTAGATTATTTAGACCCAGCTTTTTTTTGGTTTTAAGGAGGTTTTTGAGAATAACACCAGTAGTAGATAGAATAATAGGTACTGTCTGGGTACTTTCCACTCTTCATTGTCTCCTAATTTGTATTTTT